>NC_046304.1:17453330-19853330 GCF_004115265.2 Rhinolophus ferrumequinum | reverse complement strand
TATGACAATATGCTCATTTCACTAATAATGTTAAAAGTGCAAAATCAAATTAGACAATTTTTGTGACTCTCCACATTTTTCCAAAATAAAGTACTACTAGAACACATAATAAAGAAATGACTATGCCTATAGTGGGTATTTTTAAAAATTAAGTAAAATAAAAAATAAAGCTTGAACAAAAATTTAAAAAAAAAACAGGTAATTGTATCTACAAAAGAAATAAGAATCAGATTTTTTTTTCTTTATTTTATGAGTTCCTCTTATTTTCAATTGGCATCTATTACTTTCCCAATTGGGAAAAAAGTAAATTAAACTCTTTTTTAAACATTTCATGCTACCACACATAAATCTTTGGATATTATGACAGAAATATAAAAGGGTTTAAACTACATGAATAAAAATAATCACCTTTTAATTATGATCTGTATTAACAACCTGTTAGCTACTTAAGATGCAAGATTTCAACAAATAAGAGGATTTAGCAAGAAAGAGAAAGCATAACATTAAGCAAAGCACTGTGAACAATGGAAAATTTGTTCCTAGTTGCACTCAGAAAATTCTTCAAAAGGTCACAGGCTAAAATTTTTGCCTCTGTGTACATTTTAACCAGTTTCTAAAAGGCCCCTCAGATCATGATGGGGGTGGGGAATGACATTAAAATTCACTCAATAAAAGTTTTCATCTAAATGACAGAAAAAGGATCAAAGAAAAAAATCATACTATAGGAATAAAGCAACTAGGAAAAAATCATACTAGGACAAAAAGGCACATCAACTAACAACGTAAATCAGAAAAAAGTGTCAAATATTTATATTGGATATATGAACACATTTCCCAAAGTGGACTCCACACCACTGATATGTAACATGACTTTATATGGCATGTAAGGGATTTAAAATTTTTTAAGTTTTAACATGCAATTTAAGAAATACAATTAGCACATCAAACACACTATTCCTTTGACAAGGCGAAGTGAAAAAGTTAAGCCAACTTAAAGTTGTTAAAGCTAAGTAAATTATATAGGACATGGCTAAATTGATAGTACATGAATGACTAAAGTTAGGGGAACTGATACCGTTCTGAAATTTAATACTGAGCTCATAAAACAGATATTAAATAATATATATATATATATATATATATATATATATATATGCAAAAGATATTTGGGGGCAAGGAGATTAGCATGGAGCTAAACCAGTTTTGCCAAGAAGTAAATTTCAACCTCATCCTTCCCTAAACAGTTCTTGCTTTAGTTTCTTCTCCTCCTATTATTCTGAACTTAAAGACTAGCCAAGATTTTCTATACATAGAAGCCCCTGACTCATATATAAAGAACCTATTCATACCAGGGGTCCCAACCGCTAATGAAGCTCCAAAAGCAGATTCCCAAATGTCCTTGCCAGATTCTCCAATGTATCTACTAACAAGGCAGAGGAAGATTTGTTTCTGTCAAACATAAACTTGGATTACATTGTAATCCCATAAAAAATGCTGGTTCTTCCTTTTCCCCTGCTCTCCCTTCCCTTCTGTATAATAATTCAATACAAAAGCCATTAGGAAGGGCAGAGCAAGGTAGACATGTGTGTGTGTTTGGGGAAGAGGAGGGAAGTATGAGTTGGAGCAGGATGAGTAAGGCATTCATGGGGAGGAAAGGGAGGATGGGGATGGTGAAAAGGGTGCCCACATGTGGAAGGCAGCCCAGAAAAGGATGTCAGAGCATGAATGGGGTAAGGAGAGACTCCCACAGGGCGGGCGGCCAGACACAGGGTATTAGAATCCAAGCAGGGGGAGAAAGGTTACATGGGACAGCAGGCCACTTAGGGTGTCAGAGCCCAAACTGAATAGGGAGGGTGTCCGTTAGGAGGACAGCCCACAGTTAGGTGTCATGCCTGAGTGGGACGAAGAGACGAGAGTGGGGCCCAGCAAGGGGTGGTGGGCTGTGCTGGGCTTCTGCATGGGAGAAGAGGCGCCCTAGCTGGGTCTGAGCAGGACGAGGAGGCCTTTCACACAGGGTAAGGCAGGTGAGCCTGAGCAAGGCCATCCACTCAGGCTGCGGGATAACAAGGAGTCTTGGAGCCCACGCAGAGTGAGGAGGGCATCTGTGCGGGGGAGTCGGTGGTGACGGGGGAGTGCCAGTGATGAGACTGGTTACATAAAAGGTGACTGATCAAGAAAGTAACTATATTAAGACTAACAAGATCCAGGTTTCTTACTGTCAGAGAAAGACATTACAAAGAAAGAGGAGGAGAAAATTACAAAGACCCCTCTGGTGTTGAAGCAAACACATGGTGTAAACACACGGTTTTCAACATGTAGAGATAAAAAATTAAAAATTGATGTATAAATGCACACACACACACACAGATGGGTATGAATACATCTATTCCCTTATTCTGTCCATTTAGAGGACTTAGAAATAATGAAACGCAGTAGGAACAAGTGCACCTAGCCGCCAGATCTTGGTTTCTAAATACTATTTTCCATGAAAAGGAACCAAGGCTCCTTAAAAAAATAGCTAATTCCAGCCCTGCCACAAGGCAAGTTCAGAGAAGCCTGAAACATTTTGTTGTGCCAAAAAGAAAGGAAGTGCTCAAAGAAAGATGGAGACATGTCACAACGACAGAGAAGCCAGACTGAAGGTGTTCTCCCTCGCCAAATCT
Organism: Rhinolophus ferrumequinum; assembly: GCF_004115265.2. Lineage (NCBI taxonomy): Eukaryota > Metazoa > Chordata > Mammalia > Chiroptera > Rhinolophidae > Rhinolophus > Rhinolophus ferrumequinum. The sequence goes on along the minus strand of NC_046304.1, from coordinate 19,850,667 downwards.
GAAATAAACTGAATATGAAAGCAAATCATGATAAAACAGATTATCATCCATTGAGTAGAAATAAATACTTAAATAAGTTTAAAGCTTGATGAGGAAGGGGATACTTAGTCTCTAAGCCCCCTCATAGAATAAGTGGGTGTTTATAAAGGAAAAAGAGTAACTTTACAAGGGAGAAGGTTGGCTCACATCTTAATCAAGTGATCAGTTAGCACCATCGGTAATGGGCTGATCTAAACTGTGACAGCTGGTAGGATAAAATGAGGAAAACACAGCACTGCATCAGAGGTCTTCCTATCAAAATGTACGACATACATCCAGTCATGCGGAGGTGTTAAACAAATCCAAACTGAGGGATACAAAATACAAATACAAATCCAAAATAACCAGATCATACAGTCTTCCAAAGTGTCAAGGTCATTAAAGTCAAGGAAATACTGTTTCGGAATGAAAGGGCCAAAAGGGACATAACAACTAAATATAACATATGACTCTGGACTTGATCCTCTGGATATAAAGGATATAAAGGACAATATTTGCACAACTAGTAAAACCTGAATGGGGCCTGAGATTTACACAGTAGTAGTAATATATCAATGTTCATTTCCTGATTTTCATAGGTATGTTATGGGCAACGTGGTAGCATTTCTAATGTATAGGAAAGAGAGTAAAGCATTCCGGGGCGTTAGGGCATCACATCAGCAACTTATACTCCAAGGGTTCACGAAAATATACTTTGTGCTTTACTTGTAGTTGTTCTGTAAGTTTATGATTGCTTCGAGATAAAAATTGATTGAAAAGTTCTGAGTCAGTTCTAATTCAATATAGGTTAAACAGTCTTTAGAGGGATGGTGATAGGAAGAGATCCTAATATTTACAACAGCACTTCCATAGAGAAAAAGTGGCTGAGTTCCACATAAACTTGTGTCATTCACAGGTTGAAGGCGATACTGCCCTTAGCAATCAGTCAGGTTTCCAAAGTCGGACACTCACACTCAGGACTCAGGAAGGAAAAGTATATCCAAAATCTACAAAATAATTTTGCCCCTAAACTCAAACAAAAATCTCCTGGTTCTTAGTTTAATTGATAGAGAAGGCCCATGTTCTCTACCCATAAGTACTAAAATCTAGTGATCATTTATTTTTGAATACAAAATATAACTAATGACAATCACATATAAATAAAATCAAATATGCCTACAAATAACGTATTTATTTACTTTATTCACTTTTCCTTAAAGGCTTAAAACCGCTGGTGGTATCACAATAAATATAGAAATATTTATTATAAGATACTGAGATTTAGAATCTAACAGGATCTACAACCTATCAATATCTAGCCCAGTTATCTGTAGTAACCCCAACTTTAAGTTGAAAATATAATCTCATGAAAACACTGAGCTACTATTTTGTGAATAAATCTGAGAAATAAAGAAAGGACAAGGAGGGAAAGTGGAAAAACCAAAAGAACAGAGTAGCAAAACGGCCAAACAAACGGGCTCAGAAACGTGGGAAATCACAATCAACAACAAAAACAACATAAAAATATTATTCAAGCATTAGTTTAATTAGCCTACATTTCTAAATACATTTTATCCACTGGGCTGGAAGACGTTTATCCCACTAAAGGAGCGTGGGGCAGCCACCCTCCTGAGAGTCACCCTCCCTCACTGTAATAGGGGTTGGTCACTCTAACTATTAGAATAGGGCAGAAGTGAGGAGGCATCTCTTCCGAGATTAGGTTATCTAAGGCAGAGGCTTTAATCTTGGATTGCTTTGTTCATTCTCTCTCTCCCTCTCCCTCTCTCTCTCTCCCTCTCTCTTTCTCTCTCTCTCTCACCCTTTCCCTCTCCTTCTCCCTCTCCCTCTTGCCCTCTCTGGAGCCAAGAGCCATATCATGGAGACACTCAAGTGGCCTATGGAGGGGTCCACATGGCAAGGTACTAAGGCCTCCTGCCAACAATCAGCAAGTGAGCTTAGAAGTGCATCCTCCCCCACCAGTCAAGCTTTCAGATACCTGCAACCCCAGCCAAGAGCTTGACTGCAACCTCGAAAACAATCCTGAACCAGAGGCACCCAGCTGAACCACTCTCACAATCCTGACCTGCAGAAACTGTGAGATAATAAATGTCTGTTCTTTAAGTGGCTAAATTTTGAAGTAATTCATTTTGCAGCAGTAGATAACTAGTATATTGTGAGTTTACGTAGCTGGAAGGCTAGAGGGCACCAATTACAGATCCCAAAAGAAGAAAAATAAGACTTTGGTCCCAACAGATCCCTGCTGGCTACATACAGAAGGGTACACTAAAAGAATAATATTTAAATTCTAATCAGGCCATTTATAATTCCAGGGAAGGAGCACCACCAAACAAATGCCTGAGTAAGGGGGAAAAAAGTAGTAGATTATTTCTTCTTTGTGAAATCACATTATCTTTTCCAGCCTCTAAGTTACACAGAATTTCTAGTACCCATTTCAGATATTTTTTAAAAAAGACCGAGAGCTTTCTATGTGTCAGGCACTCTGTGAGGTGCTACAGATATAACTGTGAAGAAGTTAAACGTGATCTCTTTCATAGTAATACTTTTCAAACACCAAAATTTCTACACCATAAGGGATTTATTTTTTAGTGATTCTTTGGATATGTTTTATTGTACTGTTGACACAAAACTTGTATCTTACTAAATTAAATCCTAGAGGTCTTCTATTTGATCATCCAACATAATAATATTCCTGTAAATAATATAATCATTAGTTAGCATTTATTGAGCACAAGTACCAGGCAGTAACCACATTCTACACTTCATTTAACCTCACAGTTACCATTATCCCAATTAATCTCTTAGTCTCATTCTCTGCCACGCTCCTCTCATTCTCCCACTATCTTCCTGATTCATATTTTCAGAGATGCCACCCCTGGACCCCAGAGCAGGTTTCCCATACATACTCTGTGAGCCTCATTGACTTCCCTTTTAGGATTCTTAAAAACAACTGTAATTAGGGCTGCCAGATGGCTCAGTTCATTAGAGCGTGAACTCTGAACAGGGTTGCCGGTTCGATTCCCACATGAGCCAGTGAGCTGAGCCCTCCTCAACTAGATTGAAGACAATGAGCTGCCGCTGAGCTTCCGGAGGCACAGCCAGATGGCTCAGATGGTTATAGCACAAACTCTCAACAACAAGATTGCTGGTTCAATTCCCGCATGGGATGGTGGGCCGCGCCCCCTGCAACTAAAGATAGTAAACGGCGACTGGACTTGGAGCTGAGCTGCGCCCTCCACAACTAGATTGAAGGACAATGACTTGGAGCTCATGGGCCCTGGAGAAACACACTGTTCCCCAATATTCCCCAATAAAATTTATTTAAAAAACAAACAAACTGTAATTAAATGACCAGATGATCAGTTGTTTAACATCCATCCCTCACGCAAGAAGCCAAGTTCCATTGGGGTAGGGAAGGTATCTTTCTTGTAACCTGTTTTATCCCCTGGTGTTAAGAGTTTTAAAAGGCAATTCATAAAAGCTTGCTAAATAAAAGAATGAACTACAGTCATGCATCACTTGATAATGGGGCTACATGCTTCTGAGAAATGCATCATAAGGTGATTCTGTTGTTGTGCAAACATCATAAAGTGCACTTTACACCCCTAGAAGGTACAGCCTCCTACCCCCGAGGCAGTATGACATATACAGCCTGTTGCTCCAAGGCTACAAACCTGGTATACGGCCTGTTGCTGTACAGCATACTGCAGGCAACTATAACACAATGGTATTTGTGTAGCTAAACATACCTAAACATAGAAAAAGTACAATAAAAATACGGTATTAAAGATTTTAAAAATACTTGTATAGGGCACTTACCACGCACGGGGCTGGCAGGACTGGAAATGGCTCTGGGTGAGTCTGTGAGTGAGCGTGAAGGCCTAGGACGTACTGTACACTGCTGTAGACTGTATAAACTGTCCCACAAGCCCTCCCCCTGCTTCCTTCTGACAGGGTCAGAAAAAGAACATCGAAGCTGCCAGTGCTGCGCCCTGAACAGCACTGGACTGACTGGAATATTGCGGAGAAAGTGCTGGGTAAGGCCCAGCTCTGCACGATAGTGGCTGTCAGGAGGGACTGAAAGGGGGCCGGGGGGCTCGGTAGGAATAAGAAACCAAGATGGAGAGATAAAGGAGCGTCGTGGCAATGTGGTTTGGGCCGCTGCATCAACATGGTCAGATTAAGGAACTTTGTGGTATTCAGAGGGAAAAAAAGGGGGTGTCTAACATGGAAAGAGTATAGAACTGAGGACTCAATTTTCTTTAACTATCTATTAGATATTGTCACACTTCCTACTATTTTAAGGCACATATTTCCCCCCCCTCCCCTTTGGTAACCATCAGCTTATTCTCTGTGTCTATGAGTCCATTAGGGATCAATATTTTGACTACGGAAATTTGGTTTGGGTTCCACTGGCTCTATCTGGCACAAAGCGCTCTCTCTGACATTGAATAGATGGAAGAAATAAAACTTATCTGTGCTTTACATCTTTACAACCTGAAAATATTTCCAAAGTACAGGGACAGGCTGGCTCCACATCCCCACAGAAAAGCTTTCACTAAAGTAGCCGTGGCACTTACTACTTGTGAAGGGAGCTCCTAAGGACCTGTGCCCTTGTACAGGTCCTTGACAAAAAGTTTACAGCAATGTAGTCTGAAAACCATCAAGTTAGATCTGGGAAGGAGGATGTAGCACCCTGAGTGTGTAGCGCTGGGGGGACAGGCTCCTCTGACTGCGTGGGATGTCATCTGCACTCAGAATTGAGGTGCCGCGAGGGAGGGACTCTACTGCCACGCCCCACAGATACTGTTCCCGTCAGAGAAGAAAAAACGTTCCCCCTGAACCACATATTCTTCCATTTCTTACATGACATTCGCTCCATCATAAGCTTGTGGGACCACGGTTGTATATGTGGTCCATCGCTGACTGAAACATCCTGATACGGTGCATGACTGCAGTGGGTTACGTGGATTCTCTATCTCCTTTAGCAACAACCTCTTTATTATCTAATGCAGTGTGTCTCAAACTGTGGTCCAGGAACAACAGGTGGTCCCTCCTGGTCCATCGTCTAGTCTATAGTTTGGTGATTTCAGAGAAAAAAACAATCAACTATTTCCTTCATCTATATTTTACAAACTTGAAGCACAAAATAATATTTCCACCATAATCCTATTACTTCCTAACTGAGTGAAAATCTCCATATCATAAACCACCAGCCTCTTCCCTCCATCTAGTTCTCAGAATCCTGGAACCAGACTAGTACGGTATCTTCCCAAGTCAACAACTGGGCAGTATTTTCCTGGAGAAACTGAAGGCCCAAAGAAAAGACCAACATTTGGAGGGCTTTCAACAATAAAGCCACTTTTCCACCAACTCACCTATAGTAAAGCCCATGCATATAAGCTTCCAATTCTCTCACATTTAAGAGTAAATATTTAAAGTGACAACAGACATGCTAGAATCACCAGGCATAAGGAAGGCCTGTTAAAATGAAAGAAAGGGAACCAAGTAAACACACACACAACTTATTAATTCTGAGAAAAAAGACAACGTGAAGTCACTCTGGGTGGTGAACACAAAATGTGATATATAGATGATGTAATACAGAATTGTACACCTGAAACCTTCGTAACTTTACTAACAATTGTCACACCAATAAACGTTAATTTAAAAAAAGGGAGAGGGGGCAGCCGGATGGCTCAGTTGGTTAGAGCACAAGCTCTTACCATGTTTCCTCGGAAATAAGACCTAGCTGGACAATCAGCTCTAATGTGACTTTTGGAGCAAAAATGAATATAAGACCCGATATTATATCTATTATATTATATCATATTATATTAGACTCGGTATTATATTACACTATATTATATTAAATTATATTATATTATATTACATTATATAAGACCCGGTATTATATGACAGTATACCAGGTCTTATATAAAACCCGGTATTATATTATATTATATTATATTATATTATATTATATTATATTATATACCCGGTATTATATATATTACATCATATTATATAAGACCCGGTCTTATAGTAAAATAAGATCGGGTCTTATATTAATTTTTGCTCCAAAAGACACATTAGAGATGATTGTCCAGCTAGGTCTTATTTTCAGGGAAACACAGTAACAACAAGGTTACCGGTTCAATTCCCACATGGGATGGTGGGCTGCACCGCCCCACAACCAGATTGAAAATGGCGACTGGACTTGGAGCTGAGCTACGCCCTCCACAACTAGAATGAAGGACGACGACTTGACTTGGAGCTGATGGGTCCTGGAAAAACATACTGTTCCCCAATATTCCCCAATTAAAAAAATCCTTATTTTTTTAAAAAAAGACAATGCAGGAATGAGAGGAAAACTTCACACACACAAAATTTTAATTGTTGACATCCTAAATGACATTAAGATTTTAACTAATGCTATTTTAAAAAGAGAGATCAAGTGAGAATAAAGAACAGTAAAGGGCATTGGGAAAGTTAAACATGACAGTGTGTCAGGATTCCCCAAGACCACTCCCAGGCTCAGTGGTTTACTAGCACTCACATGACTCGACATGTAGTTATAGTAACAGCTATGATTTATTACAGCAAAAGGATACAAAGCAAAATCAGCAAAAGGATAAAGTGCAAGGTCCAAAGGAAACAAGACACAAGCTTCCAAGAGTCTTCTCCCAGTGGAGTAAGACAGGACACATGCTAAGTACCTCCAGCAATGAGTTGTGAGAACACATGTGAAATATTATCTACCAGGTAAGTTCACTAGAGACTCAGTGCTCAGGGTTTTTACTGGGGGCACCCTCTGCCTAGCACGTACCAAAGTTCCAGACACAGATGGAAGTCAGGTGTTCAGCATAAATCACATTCGTACAGTTTTAGCACAGTGAGCCATTCTTATTGAGGTATGCTGGGAACCCTTCCAAAATCCAAGGTCCCAGACTCTAGCCAAAGGCCCACCTTGCAAGCGGAACTTTCTAAGGGTAACACTCTCAGGCCTGCTATGTTAACTCTGCACAGGCAGATAAAATAAAACATTAAAGAGCTGGAAGATAAAGTCAAGACCCTCTCCAGGAAAAAGAACAGAAGAAAATACTATGAGATAGAAAAAGGTTTTAAAATTACATGATCAGCGCAATAAAACAAGGTTTAAAAAAGCTACATGATCTATCAATTCCAATATGTTAAAAAGGAAGGAGAAAAAAAAGAAATTAACCAGGAAGAAATTACGAAAGATTTAATATAAGGAATTTCCCAGACTGGAAGAACATGAGTCTCCAAACTGAAAAAGATCCATTAGGCACGCAAGTATGTTATTATTGAACTGCAGAACAGCTAGCACAAAGAAAAGAAATCCCAAGGACTTCTAAAAAAGAAAAAACAAGAAACAGTTTGCTTACAACATCATAGGAAGCAGAAAGGCATTAGATTTAGCAATAATCTCAGTGCTAAACTGGAAGACAATGAAGAAATGCTTTCAATATGCTGAGAAAAATTTATTTTCATTCTAGAATTTAATACCCACTCAAATTATCAAATAATAAAAAAGTAGAACAAAGATATTCTCAGACACTCAAGGCCTCAAAATATATGTCTTTTGCACCTTTTTATTCAGCAAGATGCGAAGGATGTCCTCCAAACTCATGGGATCCACAAAACAGAGACATCAACACAGGACAGAAGCAATGGGAATTTCCAAAGTGACGATGAAGGGAGAACCCAGGCTGACAGCTACACACCTGGCCTAGCAAGCAGCCAGCTCGAAACAGGAGAATGGGAGGAAGTACTCAGGCAAAATAATTTCAATGAATAGATGAACAGGTTTGACCTGTGTGAAAAACAGTACTGAGGACATGTCAATGGTATGAAGAATTAACAACAGATACATCAAAAACAAAGCAAATGAAAAAATGGAAACAGTTACCAATTTAGGAGACACAGAAAGTTGTACAAGTAAATAACCTTAATCACAGTCCACGATTTGGCTCAGCCAATTCTCTGCACATCTAATTGCAGTCCCAGAATGAGATTAATAGACAACAGGGAAGAGGCAATATCTGAAAAGGTAATGGCATACCATTTGATCCAGCGATCACACTCCTTGATATTTACCCAAGGGAACGGAAAACATCTGTCCACAAAAAAACCTGCACATGGGTGTTTATAGCTTTATTCATAATTGCCAAAACACGGAAACAACCAAAATGTCCTTTAGTAGGTGAATGGATAACTAAAATTGGTACCTCCAGATAATGAAATATTAATCAGCATTAAAAAGAAATAAGCTACCTATCAAGCCATGAAAAAACATGAAGGAAAGTTAAATGCATGACAGTAAGTGAGAGAAGCCAATCTGAAAAGGCTACGTACTGTATGATTCCAACTATATCACATTCTGGAAAAAGCAAAACTATGGAAACAGTAAAAACATCAGTGGTTGCCAGGGGTGGGAGCAAGGGGATGAACAGGCAGAGCACAGAGGATGTTTAGGACAGTAAAAATACTCTGTATGTTATTATAATAATGAATATGTGTCATTGCACATTTGTCCAAACCCATAGAATGTACAACAGCAGGAGTGAACCCTAATGTAAACTATGCATTTTGAGCTGAATTATGATAGATTATGGATTGTGATGTATTGATGCAGGTTCATCCTTGGTCAATAAATAATCCTTGGTCAATATATATATATAAGTATATATATACATGGTATATGGTGCGTGATATTGACAACAGGGAGGCAGGAAGTACGTGGGAATTCTCTATCTTCCTCTCAATTTTGTTGTCAACCTAAATTTACTCTAAAAAATAAAGTCTTTTAAAAAAAGTCAAGATCAACTATTAAAAAAATAACATTTTTTAGAACTGTTAGACAATGATAATCCTGAACTCGAGGAGGTTCAAAAATCCAAAGTAGAATAAATAAAAAGAAATCCATACACCTACAACCATTTGGGGAAACCACAGAGCAACAAAGAACAAAGAGAAGAACTAAAAAACAGCCAGAGAGAAAACATCACCTATAAAGGTAATGATAATTACCACTGACAACTAAATTCTCAACAGCAATGAAAGAGCTCAAAAAGATAGTTAAGTGCTATCGTTAACATATTGAGAGAAAAACACTGCCTAGAATTCTATATATCTAGCAAAACGATCATTCAAGAATAAGACGAAGAAAAGACACTTTCAAAGAATGGAAAATAAGAACAATAATCACAGCAGACCCTCATTAAAGGAAATTCTAAAGAATATGCTTCCAGCAGAAGAAAAATGAACCCAGAAAGGAAGTCTGAGATTCAAGAAAAAAATTTTAAAAGTTGGACAAATAAAAGGTGCATAATAAAATGGCATAAGTGAATCCAAATATATCAGTGATCACAATGAATATAACGAGCTAAACTCTCCACTTATAAGAAAAAAATTCAGACTAGTTACACATGTGCTGTTTATTAGATAGACTAACATAAGGGCCAAAAAGATTGATGGCCAAAAAACGGAAAAAGATCTACCAAGCAAATATGAAACAATAGAAAAGTGGAACAAACTTAAGCAAAAAGCACTAGAAATAGAGGACACAGTATTCCAATCACCTGGAAGACATTATTTTAAACCTCTATGCACCTAAAAAAAACACACATACCCCAAAATTGACACATCTACAAGAAAAAAGTTACAAATCTACCAATACAGTGAAAGATTTTTTAAATATAGATCTCTCAGTAATAAGAGCAAACAAAAAAATCAGTCAGAATTTAAAGAGTTGAACTGTTTAAAAGAGTTTAACTTAACCAAAATGACATTTGTAAAACTTATACCCGAGAATTAGGGTCTATACGTTATTTTTAAGAACACATGGAATCTTTGTAAAAATGGGACTGTATGTTTGTGGTAATCAGGCTCCAAGGTGGTCCCCAATGATCTCTTGACTTTATTATCCAAGCCCTTGCATAAAGACACAATTTTTACCTTTGTTAATTTTATTGTCTGTTTTCTGTGTCTTTGAAAATACAAATGAAATACACAACAGAAAAAAAAAGCAATCAAAAAAATAAAGGAACAAATAAACGTTCATTTGGTCAAATAACAAAACAAAAAATTCTAGGGAAAATTCTGACATTTGTTGTACAAGTTATTTATACAATGAGAAAATTATTAAATGTAACTGAAATGAATTTTTTAAAAATAGAAAGCTGTATTATATTCTTATATAGGAAGTCTCAATATTATAATGTCCATCAATTCTCCCCAACTTGATCCAAAGATTCAGTGCAATACCATTCAAAAATCCCACCACCATTTTTCATGAGGATCAAAAAGCTGATTCTAAAACCAACATTAAAAAGCATTGCCATGACTTTCCCTGAAGAAAAAGGTTGGGGACTTACCGTACTTGATATTAAGACTTACTAAAGGCTACAGTAATTAGAATGAATAATCAAGTAGGTTACTGGGACCAGGACAGATAGGATATAGAGGCCAGAATGTAAGCCCACGCATAACAAGGAAACTTAATTTTCAACTGAGCAGGCATTGCAGATCACAGTGGAAAGAATGGACTACTCAGTAAACAGGCTGGAACAATCTGTTACTTGTTATCGCATGGAAACAAATAAAAGTGGATCCTTACACAAAAGGAAGTCCATGTGTATTAGAGACTGTGAAAGTATGAAAGTGAAAACTTAAAAAAAAAAAAACTTTTAGAAAATAATAGGGGAATATCTTAATGACGTCAAGGAAGTAAGGAAATGACACATGCCAAAAACAAAAATAAAAAACCGTAAGTCTTTAATAAAAGACTGATAAATTCAGCAACATTAAAATTAAGAACTTCAATCACTAAAAGATACATGAAAAGGATCAAAAAGTCCAATCATAAACTGGAAAAGATATTTGCAACACCTACAATATCAACAACTAAACATAAACCACATAAAAATGACTATGAATCAATCAGGTAAAGTCAAACACAATTCAAATAGTAAAATAAGCAAAACTATACATAGCTATTTCACAGAAGAAGAAACAAACAGTTCATGAATATCTGAAAAGACACTGAACCCCATTGGTAGTCAAGGAAATACAGATTCAAATGATGCACCATTTCTTACCCACCAGGTAGATAAAAATTAAAAAGACAGACAATACCAAGCTTTGGTAAGGACAAAGAGCAACAGGAACACTTATATATTGCTGGTAAGAATGCCAACTGGTTGATCCCTTGGAAGAACAAAACAATTCGCATTACCTAGTAAAACTGAAAAAGCCCATCTACATCCTTATTATTCTCCAGGACATATACTCTAAATTCCTGCACATGCACAAGAGACATGTATGAGAATGTTCATAAGCATTGTTAGTAATAACAAAAAACTAGAAACAATCCAAACGTTCACCATTGATAGCAGGGATAAATTGTGGCATATTTATGTGCTGAAAAACTCAACAGCAGTAAAACTGAATGAACTACATACCACGCCATGGATAACACTGGGGGGAAAATGATGCTTACAAAATAAATCAGAAAAATACTTACAGTATTATTCCATTATATAAAGATCAAAAACAGGCAAACAAAACAATTCATTTTTAGGGAGACATACCATAAAGAAAAGAAAAAGTTTTAATACAATTCAGGACAGTGGTGGGGGAATGGTATGAAAGGGAATGTGATTTGGACCACACAGGGGTTTCCAAGGTATTGGTAACATTTTACTTCTTAATCGGAATTTGGATTGACTAGTGGTCACAGTATTATATTTTAAACTATGAACTGTACAAGCATGTTTCGTATATTCTTCTATTCATATATTCTTTTACAACACATCTTAAATCATAGATAAAAACTACTGGAGAATACATGAAAACACATGCTTCCTGAAGCAATGTTTGTAAACAAAAAAAAAAAAAAGTAGGGGAAAAAGAAATAAACCTGGAAACAAACTAAGTGTTCCTGTATAGCAGAAATAGACAAACTGACATTTATACAATGGAATATTGAGCTTGTAGTTAAGCTGAATCAACTAAATGTTCATGTATAAACAGGGATAAAATCTAAAAACGTAATGGGTTTAAAAAGCAAGTGTAAAGAATATTTACAGTATAATTTTTATGTAAAAATATTAAACTGCAATTATTTTATGGACATAGACATATATAGTAAAAGTATAAAATATGGCAGAAAGAGTACAAATCAACCTCAGAATAGCAGTAAACACAAGGAAGGAGAAAATTGGATCAGGGAAGAATGCAAAGAGAGCTTCAACTATAACTGCAATCTTTTGTAAATTAGAAAGATTTATAATTTTTAAAAAAATATCCCCCCAAAAGAAAAACGTGGAAACATTCTTCTCCTTCCCTCCCTCTTTACACACAAACACATACATACACACGGAGAGAATGAGAAACAAATCATGGAAAAGAAAAACCTTCTGAAATAAGTACAACCCAACAGAAAAATAGGAAGCTACTTGCCAACTTCTCTCTAGTTGGTACAATCTTGTCTTGCTTTAAAATGTACATCAATTTACCATGTGACAATGCATTAAAAGTGGCTGTCAGTGAAAAATCTCTCCGTAATATTTCCGTTCACATTCAATACGAATATCCAAAGCTACTAAACAGAGTCAAACACTTGCTGCTACTCCTGATAACAAATAATCACAAGTATGGTTTTCTAATTTAATAGAAATAAAAAGAAAAAAAAATCTAGCTACAGAAGTTGATCTACACTAAACCCATTAAGCTGGACAGAGATACTTTGATGAAATATTACATGTAATATTCCTCTCACTAATATGAACATAATTACTGTTTTATTTTTATTTAAAAATTGTGATGATTTCCCCTAAAACTGTTGATCCAAGAACTTCAAACATCAAATTTTAACAAAACAGCCAAATGCCTAGGCTTCACCAGCCCAATCTTCAGGGAGAGACTTCCCCTACTTTAAGCAAATTTGGCCTGATTCTGATTCTCAATTATTAGCAGATAAATGACTTCTTTGAAGTTTCATGTTTTATCTTAAAAAGGGATACAAATTTTGCATTCTATTACATAACATAACTGTATTTGTCTAAATTTAAAAATCTTTTTCCAAAACAATATTTAAGTGAAATCATGTTCCAAAAAAAACTGCCCAAAATATGCTTAAGTGTTGGAGCCTAGCACACCAACTCGACTTCAGTTACACGTGCCTAAGCATGAGAAACATGGTATGTAATTTATATGGTTTACAATGCTGAGTATTGATTAATTCCCACTTATGAAACCCAAAGGAGAAAGAAGAAAAAAAAAGCACCACTTTAAAAATCACTATTTAAAATAAATCACAGGAAGCTGGTAAAAAAAAAAAAATACATTTTAAAAGTATGTGAATTATTTGGGCAATTGCTACTGACAAAATTTGAATATGGACGATGTGTTAAAGAGCATAATATTGTTATCAACATTAAATGTCCTGACTTCAATAATTATACTGTAGTTAAGTAGGAGAGGTCCTTCCTTATTCTTAAGACACTGAAGTATTTAGAAGCAAAGGAACATACCTACAACTTACTGTCACATACCTCCTCCGCATGCAAAGACACACACACACACACACACACACACACACACACACAAAGAATAAAACATAAAAAACAAATGGAGCAAAACATAAAGAACTAGTAAATATGGGTAACAAATATAAGGAGCTTTTTTTATACTGTCGTTGCAACTTTTCTATAAGTTTTAAATCATTCAAAAATTTAAAAGTAAATAAGTGGACTTGTCAGCCCCTAAATGCCAAGGTAGTGTTTATCTACCAAAACAATCTGCCTCCAGGTCATCATTTTGGCTAATATTTAAACGATATTCAATTGTGAAAATTAGTTTCCTAACACACTTCTTTGAAAAAACTGTCAAATTTTTGAATCATCCCTTTGCATAGTTACGTGAAGAAATAATGCAGTTGATGTTAAAAATGAAAATAGACATCCAAATAATAGAGTCCAAATAAGCACAGCTAAAGGTTTATGATGTTTACTTCCGGGATTCAAATTTTTAAGAACGTATTAACAAAATATTCTAGCACAATTCACAAATTGTAAATTTTAATAAATTAAAAACTGCAGAAGTCAATTCGGCGCAGTCAGTGACGATTCCAGTCCAGGCTTTACCTCCTTCCTGTGGCTGAGACAACAGGTTTTGAATGGCAAAGATTCTGTGTGCTGGTTGTAACGTGACATTTAAAACAACCCTAACTCATCACGGAAGGAAGTGGCTTTTCATGTAACACAGCTCAAGCACCTGCCACTGTGCTAGTTTACAACTTAGTTCAAGCCATAAGCCTGAGCTATTTAGTCATGTACTAATGGCCATTTGTTACTATCGGGCTGAATGAAAGAGAATTTCATTCATAAAAAAGGATAAATACAGATCAACAGGAACTCGTAATTATCATGAAGGGGATAAAGCCAATAGAAATGTAGCTTCCAGGCTTCCAGAGAATTCATGTTGAGATAAACTACTACCGTCTACTTTTAACCATTCCCTCCCCATGTCAAAATGATTTCATTATAGTCAATCAGAAAAAAAAAAAAACCACAGTTGATATTATAAAATATACACTTCACATAATATATTAATCTTCAATGAATCTGAAAACTAATAAGCAAATGAAATTAGAGGTGAAAATGCTCTTCAGTCCCTAAATAGACAAGAATTTAAGAACATAAGGTAAAATTAGGTATTTGAGCCAATAGTCCCCCTTCAAGCAAAATAAAACAAGGAACTCATTTCTCAGCAAAAGACGTGCAGGAACGGGCTTATGGACCTTGGAATTCAATGGTCTTACCACATACCCGATCACCCGGAAGCAGTTGGTCTAATATTATAGAGTAATAGAATAGCCTGCTGAAGACTCAGTTCCAGTGCTAGCTGGAGACCAAATTCTCAAGTACATGCTTTAAGTGAACAACCAATATACACTGTGTTCTCTCCATCACCAGAATACATGTGTCAGAATCAAGGGGTGTGTAGAGGTGGTTTCTCTCACTATTATACCTAAAAACCCCATTAGCAGAATTTTTGCTTCCAGCACCGAAATTTTGATATCTGCTGGTTTTGAGGCTTTGGTTCCCAAGGAAAGAATGATGTCTCCAGGGTCCACTGAGTTGGAAGTTGAAACCGTTTCATGGTCACCTGGGTGGGCTGTGTGCCATTAAACCAAGATGTCTCAACCTCAGCACTGCTGGATAGTCCTTTGCTGTTGGGGGCTGTCCTATGCATTGTAGGATGCTTGGCAGCATCTCTGATCTCTGCCCACTAGGTGCCAACAGCACCAGCCCACCCCGAATGTCATGAAAATTAAAAATACCTCTAGACATTGCCAAATGTCCCCTGGGAGGCAAAACTGCTCTCAGTTGAGAACTGCTGCACTAAATCAGCAGGCAAAGAAGGGGGTCATTCTACTAGCTGATGTCATCTGGATTACCCAGGAGGTTCTGAACTACTGCTACCTAAGGGGACAGGGAGGGCTGTCTGGAACCCTGAGGATTCTCTGAGTGTCTCCTATACATGTGCAATAGAAGAAGTTGTGGAAAATACACACACACAAAGCAGGACCACGGAGGACCATATTCTTCATTAACAAAGTTTTGGGTTACCCCACCTGCTGACGGCCTGAACGAGAGCAAAGGAAACACGGAATGTGCAGTAGAAGAAAGTAGTCATAAAGATGAACTACAATCTCTCATCTAGTTAACAGAAGCAAGAAACTGATCTCAAAAAATACCTGTTAAAGAGGCAATCCTCCCAAAACTGGTCTATCGATTGAACACAATCCCTATTAAAATAGGCCTTTTCTTAGAAATTGAAAAAACTGATCCTAAACGGTACATGGATATGCAAAGGATCTACACTAGCTAAAACAATCTTAAGAAAGAACAAAGTTGGAGAATTTACGATATCCGATTTCAGATTTTACTATAAAGCTACAGTAATCACAATTGTATGGATTGGTAAAACAATAGACATAGAATCACACCAAGTACAAAAATTAACCAAGGATGACCTAAGTTGTAAAACCTAAATAAAAATTTCTAGAAGAAAACACAAGAGAAGAATCTTTGTGAACCTGTGTTAGACAAAGGGTTCCTAGATATACCATCAATAACATTATCCTTTTTTTTAAGAAAAATTGATAAATTGGAGTTCGGCAAAATTAAGAACATCTGCTTTCAAAAGATTTTGAGAACAAAAAATAAGCCACAAACTGGGAGAAAATATTTGCATATCACATCTTATAAAGGACTTGTATTCAGCATATATTATAAACTCTCAAAACTTAATAGTAAAAAAAAAAAAACAAAAAAATAATTTTTAAAACATGGGTGAAAATTTGAAAATACCAAAGAAAATATTCAGATGGTAGATAAGCACACGAGAAGACACTCAACATCATTAATCATTACGGATACGCGAATCAAAACCATGACGGTATTCTCATACCACTTCACACCCACTAGGGTTGCTATAATTAAAATTTTTAAAGAGGAAAGTAAGTCTTGGCAAGGATGTGGAGCAACTAGAACTCTCATATACTGCTGTAAAACAGTACCCTCACTCTGGAAAACAATGATTGGCAGCTTCTTAAAAAGTTAAACAGGAGGCCTCTGCAAGGACGCGGAGGCCTGAGGAGCACAGACCCAGGTTCTCAGCCCCCTCGGGAGACGAGGACCTGGATCAGACCCCCAGGATAGACCCCAAATCACTCCCTATCAGCGGGGACAATGGGGTCCTGTCCAGAGGAGCTGGGAACTTTGTGTTGCCCCCTCACTTCCCAGAGCCAGAAAGAGAGGTTGCTGGGGGTGGGCCACCTGTGCAGTTGTGGGGGGGTGGGTCCCAGAGGTGGGAGGCCAGCATCCGGGTCTTAGCTCTACTCTGCTTGGCCTTGGACAAAGCCCTTGCCCCCTCTCTGGGCACCCTTCTGCCTGTGTCAGGTTCTAATGTGGAGTCTGAGACCCTCTCTGACCTCCCCCACTGAGCACCGTGGGTCTCTTCTCCCTAAGACTGGATGCCTTCAGCCACCACCAGTCGCTGGGGGGACTCAAATTCCTGGGGTTCTGGTGTTCACTTCCCCACCTCCTCCTGAAACTTGTGGGTTATTTCTGTGCAAACTACCCAGGGTTTGGGGGACTCTGACAGGAACAGGACGAATCTTCAGCTGTTTTCTTAGCCCCTCTACCCAGATCCATTAGTTGGATTCTTGTAGAGCCAGGTCCCCTTTTCTGCCATCCAGCAGCGAGGCTTTTCACCTGTTGGAGGAGCCTTTAGGACTTAGAAAGGGAGGAGCCCAGCCAAACTGGAGTTTCATACAAGCCCTTTGTCTGCAGCTGCTGCAATCTTCCAAGAGTCTCCCCTCAGCTAGGAGTGGGAAAGGTCTAGGGGGGTCCACGAGCTGTGTCATCTGGGTTCTGTCCCCTCACTCTACATCAAGCACTTTATTGCTGGGTCTCAGTGGGGTAGGTTTACCCCCTGCTCTTCCAGAGCAAAGAGTGAAGGGCTTCCTGGAAAAGGCTGTGGAATGGAATGGGAGGGCTCAGTGAAGTTAGGAGGTGGCGGCCAGCAGCACGCCATTGCACATTGGGGTCGGGGGTGGAGACCGGTAACTACCCCGGACTGGGTTTTGTAATGATTTGTACAGGAATAAATGCACCTAAGCTCTGAGAAAACAAAAACAAATAACAGTTAAACACATACCCACCATATGACCCAGCCATTCCATTCCTTTGTATTTTCTCCAGAGAAAGTAATATGTCCACACAAAGCTGTATACGTGAATCTGTAGGACAGCTTTATTTGTAATGGCTAAAAATTTGGAACAACACAAATATCTATCAACAGGTGAATGAAAAAACAATTTGCGTACGTACATTAAGCAAACTAGCTCCGTGGTTACCTAGGAATGGGATGAAGGTTAAGAATGAATTATGGGGGTTGGAGGAAACTATTGTAGGTGATATATGTGCACTACCTTGACTGTGGTGATATGATCACAGGATTATAATTATATCAAAATTAATCAAACTGCACATTTTAAATGTATGCAGTATTTTTGTTGTATGGCAAATTTATGTTAATAAAACTGTAGAAACTCTATTATGTTAGAATAATATAAAATAAAATTCCTCAAGTTCTTAAAAAGTTCCTAAGAGTGGGGGGAGAGCAATATTTTTGTGTAATTATTCTTTTTTCTTTTTTTTTTAAAGGAAGGCGCAGCTCAGTGGCCCATGCGGGGATTGAACCGGAAACCTTGGTGTTATCAGTACCACGCTCTAACCAGCTGAGCTAACCGGCCATCCTTGTAATTATTCTTAGTGGGTGTATATTTACTCATACCTAACTGGGTGCTCTTCATTATTTCCTATAATTTTATCCTTCCACTTGAGACATTTCCCTTCTGCCTAAAGAACTTCCCTTTCGTAATTCTTATAGAACATGTCTGCTGGTGATTAAGTCTCTCAGCTTCTGCCTAAAAATGTCTTATTTCTGAAGGATATTTCTTCTGGGAATAGAATTCTAACTTAGCAGTTTTTTCTTTCAACACTGTAAAAATGTCTTTCCATTATTTCTCGGTTTCCATAGTTGTGTTCAAACATCAGCCATCAGTTATATTATTGTTCCTTAAAAATAATGCATCATTTTTTTTTCATCTGGTTGCTTTTAGAGTTTCTCTTTGTCTCTAGTTTTCAACAATTCAATTAAAATATGAATAAGTATATTTTTCTTTGTATTTATCCTGCTTCGCGTTTGCTAAACTACTTACATCTATGAGTTAATGTCTTTCATCAGTTTTAGAAAATGTCCTAACACTTCAAATATTTGTTTCCATGCTAATCTCTCTTCTCTACTTTTGAGTCTCCAATTACACATGGACTTTTTACTAGGGTTCCACATATGTCTTAGGTTCTGTAACACTTTTACCATTTTTTTATCTTCTTGTGCTTCAAACTAGATATTTTCTGTTGACTTGTCTACAAGTTTTTTAACCTTGTCTTTTGTTGTGTATAATCTGTTGTTAAATCCATCCAATGAACAATTAATTTCAGATAATGTGGTTTTTGTTGTTGTGGGGTGTGTTTTTTTTTTAATGTGCCAGGAACTGTACTAAGGCCTGGTAGTAAAGCAATGAACAAGACAAACATAGTCCCTGCTCTCATGGAACTTAAATAGTATATATTCAATTGACCTGTTTTCCATTTTTTTAAAAATAATGAAAATTAATACATGAGGTGGAATGAGGTCCTAGAGTCCTGCACCAAAGTTTTCTAATTAACATATAAATGAAATTAAGCAACCGACTGTGTTTTTGTTTTTGTTTTTTTAAGGAGGGTGCAGCTCACAGTGGCCCATGTGGGGATCAAACCAGTAACCTTGGTGTTATAAGCACCACGCTCTAACCAACTGAGCTAACCAGCCACCTGATTGTGTTCTTTATTCCTAGAATATCCATTTGATTCCTTTCTATGGATTCCAATTCTACATAGAAATTCTCCAACTTTTCATCTATTTTGTCCATTATTTCCTATAGTTCCTTTAGCATTTTAAAGTCCTTACTTGTCAATTTCAATTACCTGTGGGTCTACTTCTATAGTTTATTTTTCTTCTTGATTATGGGTCACAGTTTTCCACCTTTTCAAATTTTTAGAGATTATTCCTTGTATGCTAGATATTATAAATGAGAGAACCCCAGAATATGTCTTCTCAGAGAGAATTCTCCATTTACTCTCTTAGGCAAAAGGGATGAGAGAGGCTGATCATTTCAATCCATTCAGGAATTGTACTGTGTCAGAGCTACGTTGCAGTTTTAGCAAGACTCAGTTCACCTCTGGTTCATCCTTTCTCTTCAGTCTGTGTCCAGAATGAGCACATGTCAGCAATCTGCTTTTCACCTAACAAAGGGCTCTTCTACCTCAAAATTTTATTCATCTAGTTCTCATTACTACGATAGTCCTCCAATATTTTTAGAAATATGACTGTAAAAGTGTATCCAGTTTTTTTCTACTTGTCACAGTGGTACAGATGACTGTACTGTGACCTACTAAATACTACCTGGAAACTAAAGTTTCCCTGTGTATCATACAGAAGCGATTCACAAACCCAGCTTTATATCAAAATGACCTGAGGAGATTTTTAAAACTTCAACCCATTGTCCATACCTCTACAACTCATAGATGTTCAGCAGGGTCAGGAAATCTGTACTTTTAACAAGAGTCTTAAGTGATTTGTAAAGCTGGCACTTCTAAAGAAACTAATGTGCCTGAACCAGTTGTTCCTCCTCTCCCCCCTGCCCCAGAGCTCAGTATTTATAAGGACATTTAAGAAAGAACATATGCTATATACAATGGACAAATTGATAGAACAGTATAAAAATAGTTGGAAGTTCAGAATACCTAGACTTTAAAGATAAAATGTTAAAATACTTAAAGGCTAGTACCACTAGTTAGAGTACATGGTATAATACCAAAAGGAGATTAAAAGCAGAACAATTCGGTTTAATTTTACTCCTAATTGTTTTTAGCAGAAAACAAAATGATCTTCAAATTTGAAAAAGAGCATTGCTGAGAGCCATCAGAACTCTTAGATAAAGCATAAAGACCCAACCTACTTGCTTTATCTGAATTCAAGTCTACATGAATTAATCCAAGGGTACAGGGGAAATTTTAGAAATGTGATAAGAGAAATGCTGTCAGTGAACTTTGAGAAGTCATGAAAAATAGAAAGTTGCCACAATGGGAATGGAAAATGTTCCCCCAATTGTCAAAACACAGGGATGGGTAAAGGTGAAAAGGTGATTCCAGGACTATGGACTTAATTTGATGTCAACATCCAGATAATTTTAAGACTGATTATTATGCAAATGACTTTTAAGCACTTATAGAAGGAACATCTACTAACAATAATGAAATCTGACCTGGGTAAAATGCTTTTGCTTTAAGTTTAGAATTTACAAAAGTACTTTCACATATATTATCTCATATCTTTGATTTACACAGGGCCCTGTGAAAAAGGGCACGTAGTATTACGTCCCTTCCCAACCCACATATGCACTCTTCAAAATATTAGGAATCTAGGACTCAGAATAGCTTGACTTGCCCAGCTTAACTCATTCTTCAGTAGCAAATTAGAACTCAAACTCAAGTCTTCTGATTCCTGAGTACTGTTTTCATAGCACACAGCTCTTAAAGCCAGCATGAGTTGAGCATAAGTCATGCTGAAATGATGAGACTAGGATTGCTTCAAAATAATGGAGAGCTGCTGAGCAGGGAATGGGTCAGAGTATGGATCACGTAACACTGAGCAGAAGCCTGGTTATGGGTACATGGGCATTTATTTGCAATCATCTCTCGACTTTTTGTATGTTTGAAATTTTTCATACTAAAACGTTAAAAAACAAAACAAAACAGACATGCACACAGACAGCAATTAACCAATTAACAATCTTTGACAGGTTTACTCTACTGGTAATCAGATGACTACCAAAAACATAGTGTACCTGAAGGTCAGCATTTTTTAAGGCATTTTTTAAAGTCTTACATAAACCTTCAAATACAAAAAATTGAGAGAAAGGATGAAAAATGGCATGCCTGACTACTGAGCACTAGAATGGTGAGATGTCCTGAAAATATGTCCTATAAGAAATAATTGAATGTATATTTTTCTGGAAAAAAATCTAGGGAGAACTTAAGATTTGTTTTCAAATATTATTAAGTAAAGGGACAAACTTACTCTGAGGAGTTATAGAGAACAGAATTAGGAACAAGGGACAGAATTAGGAACAGAACTAAGACCTTGAGGAGGCCATACTCTATTTTTCAACTCTTCCCACTGTTTCTTAAGGCTCATGACTCATGTGCGACTCACTAACAAACCTGTCACAGTCACCTATCAATTTTCTAGATATTTCCCCCATCATCAAAACAATTGGGCTCCTTGCTCAGTTTCTCTCCTCTACCTCACATCCACTACCACCTGGGTATCACTTCGCTGAGCGTTGCCTGATAAAATACAGGACTTCCAATTAAATTTGAATTTCAAATAAATTTATCTTTTTTTTTTTTAGTATAAATATATTCCATGCAATATTTGGGAAACACTTACATTAAATATTTATTCGTTGTCTATCTGAAATTCATGTTTAACAGGGCATCTTATATTTCTATTTGCTAAATCTGGCAAGCCTAACCTTAGGTGACTCCAATGTCAAGGTGGAGTACCTATCCAACATCTGGTCTTCAACTTGTCTTGATCTCCTCAACTCTAGTGGCTGTGACCATCACAAAGACATGGTCTCCAAATTCAGTTGTGACCTCAGTACTGCCCAACATTGCTAAGTGTCGTTAAACTGCCTGCTCTCTCGCTCATTTACCCCAACAGCTGTTATAAATCAAACCCATTCTTTCCTTCTCTACCACCTCAGTCTCTAATGCCGCCACCTGAATTTAGATCCCTATCTTATTCTACCTCCTATGACATCTCATACCATCATTTCCCTTTATTATATTCTTTAACCTCTCCCACTAAAGGATAAACCATTAAATGAAATTATATTTGCCCAAAGCCTTCAAACGAGAGTTTAAACATTTCAGTTTGGCATACAAGACCCTATAAGATTCACAACTTAGTTCAGCTTGTTCTAAGATTCACAGCTTGTTCTCTGACAAGCTCTCCCTGACTGCCCAGTCTAAATTCAGTGCTCCTCTTACATACTCCCATGGTACTCTATATATCTGTACTCACCATAATTTTCATATTGTCTTTCTCCCTTCCTAGACTTCAGGTTCCTTGAGACCAAGAACCATGTCTTGTCTTTATTTCCCCAACATTTACCACAATGCTCATTCAGCATCTACTACAAACAGTAGACACTTAAATGTTTACTGATCTAATAAGATGGATGAGGCTCAATTTAAGGGAAAAGTTTCTAACAATTACAATTCTACTAATGGAATGAGATGCAGTGTTCCTGGTCATCCTGAGAGCAAAACAGATTATGTAACATAGTATTATTTATAATAGACAAGAAAAGCAAGGATTTAACCTAATGGGACTGGTTGAATTTGTGTGGTACAACCATACAACCATCCTCGAAAATTCTAAAATCAATAGACCTGTCAAAGAGACTGCTCTTGTGGGCACATCCCGGTCCTCTCTCCCCTGGACAGCTGAAGGCACCTTAACAAGCTCTTGTACTTTAATCATCTTATACTCATCTCATTCAGATCCTACTCTTATGTTAACCTTATACTGGTAGAAATTGAAATTATCATTTCTTTTTTTTTTTTAATTATATTGGGGAACAGTATGTTTCTCCAGGGCCCATCACCTCCAAGTCATTGTCCTTCAGGCTAGTTGTGGAGGGCGCAGTTTAGCTCCAAGTCCAGTCGCCATTTTCAATCTTTAGTTGCAGGGGGCGCAGCCCACCATCCCATGCGGGAATTGAACCGGCAACCTTGTTGTTGAGAGCTCCTGCTCTAACCAACTGAGCCATCTGGCTGCCCCTCTGGAAGCTCAGCGGCAGCTCGCTGTCTTCAATCTAGTTGTGGAGGGCACAGCTCACTGGCCCATGTGGGAATTGAACCGGCAACCTTGTTGTTCAGAGCTCGTGCTCTAACCAACTGAGCCATCCAGCAGCCCCAAAATTATAATTTCTTACATCGATACATTCTAGTCACATTTCATAAAGTAACATTTATTTCCTTTGTTAATGATTGTTTTTTCTGATTATAAAAATATATGTTCAGTATAGAAAATTCAAATTTTATTTTTAAATATTAAGGAAAAGTAAAAATACATCTAATCCCTTAAAACTTTTAAATAATGTGAAAGAAAATGTAATCATCGGCAAATCTTCACATTTCATTGTTATACTAAAATAGCAGATTCTAAAACAATGTATGCCATTCAATTCCAACAATATAACAGTAGTAAGAGTAGCTAACATTTATTGAGCTCCTTCCATGTGCCAGAAACTGTGCCACGTTTTACATCTATTTCCTAATGTAAATCTCACAACCACCTCTGTATTTAAAGCTCAAAACCACCTCTGTGAAGTTTGCACTAGTATTATTGACCCTATTTTACAAGTGGAGAAACTGAAGCTTGAAGAAGTATCTCAGCCAAGGTCTAGTAAGCACTGGTAGAACCTAAGCCCAAGAATTCAAACCCAGGGGGTCTGATTTCAGAATCAGCACACTTAATTGAATACACCAAAATTTTAACTGTGGTTATCTCTGAGTCTTGGTATTATAAGTGACTTTTATTTATTTTTTGAGATTTTGCTCATTTTCATATTTCTACCATAAACATGAACTACCACTGGTTTTTTTTTTTTTTTTAAATAAATGTCTCAGTAGAAGTTGGACAGTCATCTGCCAGGACTGTTGCAGAAGTGGATTTAAATAATCTCAAATTCCTTCTAACTAAGGATTTATGACTAGCAGTTAGTGACTAGAATTATTTTTTCCTAAAAAAAGAAACAAAAATCAATCCATTTTAAGAATTATATAAGTTTTGAGCTGTCTGGTCATATTTCTCCTGTTTTATAGATAATGAAACAGCTCGAAATTTAGGAGATTTACATAACATCGCAAAGGTAGTTCGTATCAGGGCAGAAACCAGAGCTCAGGTCTTCATTCATCTTTGTTACCAACATCTGACTGAAACAAAATCTCCCGTCTCTCCCATTGCCGACTGCAAATTCAGTTATTGGAGGCCAAAAACTGAAACATAACAGGAAATACAAGAGCTTCTCCCCTCTCCTCAGTCCATTACCCAGAAGGCAGATCTGCCTAGAGCATAGAGACAACATTTTTTTTCCCAGCCCTGAGCTGGGGCAGAAGTAAAAGGCACTGGTATAGATAGAAGAGTTGGAAAGATACTCCAAAAGACAAGATGAATGATTTGAGAGTGGTTGGGGGGGGAGGGTAATTATAGGGAGGCACTGAAAAAGTAGACATAACAAGTAAAAAAGAAAACCAGAAATACCTAGAAATCCAATAGGACAAAGCACTCAAACACTACCAAAATGTAAAAGGTTGCCTCCCATTTAATCCAATCCTAAGTGGAATGTTCTTAGAGTATGAAAACCAACTTTACACAACCTGGACTGTGAAATGCCACGATAAAAGAAGAAAACAAATACATACATAATCTCATATTTATAATTTCACACTCCTAGTGGTATGCTCACAAATTTTATTCTCTCACTGTCACAATTCAACTCTCTTCACTAAAAGTCTACAGTGAATAAAACGCAATGTTATAAAACTAAATAAAAGGGGAACAATGTTACAACTTCTCCTAACCAGAGTAGCTTTGATAAGGTGCAAAGAAAAATGACATAATGAGATCAAGAATATAATGTTTAAAACTCATGTCTATTTCTAATACATGACCGATCAAAAAAAGATTTCTAGATACTCTTATATAAACATAAAAGGTTAAAAAATGCAACATTTCATCTTTGAGCGAAGAATCAATAATACATTCTTCACTTTACATATTTGTGCTATCTGTTTAGGAAACTTAGATCTTTTTTGTAAAGTTCTATTTATTGAAAAGTTACTGTTCGAAGAATTAAGACACCCACACTCTAAACTCAATTAATTACATGTGATTGTGAACAAGTCATTTTGCCTCTCTAGTTTTATTTTTTCTCATGCAGAGTAAAAATAATAATAAGCACCAAACTACAAAGAGTGGATTTTAAAAAATACTACACAGGATGATAAGTATGGTAATACATTTTTGTAACTCTGTACAGCTTCCTTTCATGTAAAAGATTCACACCTAAGACATTAAACAAGCGCACGATGGGAGTAGGAGAGGAATTATCCCCATTTTACAGATGGTAACATAGGAAACAAGTTGAGAGAGGTTAAATGACTTGCCCAAGGTCACACTGTACAATCAAAAGCTCTTTTTCTTACTACTGTATAGTGTACTGCCGTCACAAATCGGAGGTGGTTAAGAGCCGTTTTCTCATGCCCAAGTTATACTACTATGAAGATGACCCAAGGAAAGCTGTCAATGGTTTAACAGAAAGAGGTCACTTGATATTGTTATGAGCCAAACTTACCCACCAGGTCATTATCAGGGTATAAAACTATGATTAATAATAAATTAAATAAAAGTCCTTTAAAGTAAATTTCTAAAAGTCCTGCTCTGTCCTAAATTAACTCTATGCCTCTTGCACTAGATACACCACCCTTCTTGGGGGATATGAAGTGGAGAGGGGAAAGATTTCATCAAGAAAAGTTTAAGTTCTCTGAAATTCAATAAGACGAGACCCTCAAAGCTATAAAATATGAATGGGGGCAGGCAACAGCTTGTAGACTATAGTGGCCACCCTCAGCCAAACCAAAGGACTGCCAGGCTGTGGTTTAAAGAAAATATGCAATCTGGAAGTTTGCACCTCAAGTTATGCTATTGCAAAGTAATTAGTACCATTTATAGTAAAAATATGTAAAGTTTTAAAGGATAATTCCAATTCTTCATTATAATTGGATGGGATTCCCTAGTAGCTTGGGGCTTTCCTGTCTCAACACAAGCTCTTTGGACGATACATATAGTGATTGGCTCAAAAGTCACTCTCAGAGAACCAAAGAATACAACTATCTATCACGGGCATGTAATATGTAAAGTGCTCGTATATGCAGTCACCTATAGAGACTTTAATAGGGGCACTATCAATTCCAGGTATTTATATTCTCAATGTTAAAACTTCCTTCAGCACCACCTCTGAGAGTGCTGTTTACTGAAGGCTCTACCACATAATAGGATAGAGATATGTACAAGTTACTGAAAACTTAAACTTAATTCACAGTCACTAAAATGTAAAAGACCTTTTCTATTCTTCAAGGTCAAAACAAACTTTGCCTCATCGTTCCCTCTCCACCTCCAAGAAAATGGGTTACTCTAAAAGATGTCAGGTGAAATAGTCAATGCTTTTATAAATACAAGTCAAGCCTCCGCAAAGAAAGAGCTTAAGATGCCTATATTCTACTTCAGTATTGATTCCAAGCCTTTTAACAGTTTAAGCTGACCACAAACCTCCCCTTCTACTTCTATACAACAATTTAACTTCCTTTTAAAAATAAGCCTTCCTCTACCTCCTTACCCTTGTCTATACACACACACACACACACACACACACACACACACACAACTCCCAGGAAAAAACAGACTGAGGCCTAAAGAACACATGTACAAAATATACGTTTTTAATAAATACATGCTCACCCTTAAAAGCATGTTATAATGCAACAATAGCCTATGCAGAACCCCATAACACCAGATTTGAAAGCTAAAACAGAAATGCCCCATCGCAGGCTGAGTAAAGAACAAAGATGAAAAAATAAGCATTTTAGCTACTGTATTATAATATATCACTAACCTTTCTTTAAGGATAAAATTCTCCATGCTAAACACACACACACACACACACACACCAAAAAAAAAAGAGGAGGAGGAGGAGGAGATTTTAGAATCTAATTTCCTATTGGTCATAAAGGCAAATAAATACAATAGCCAAGATATGTAAGCAACCTAAGTGCCCACCAATTGACAATTTAATAAAGAAGATGTGGTACATTTATACAATGGAGTATTACTCAGCCATAAAAAAAGAATGAAATCTTACCATTTTTGACAACATGGATGGACCTAGAGAACATTATGCTAAGTGAAATAAGTCAGACAGAGAAAGACAAATACCATATGATCTCACTTATGTGTGGAATCTAAAAAACAAAATAAACAAAGAAACAGAAACAGACTCATAGATACAGAGAACTACTGATGGTTGTCAGAGGGGAGGGGATTTGGGGGCTGGGTGAAAAAGGTGAAGGAATTAAGAAGTACAAATTGGTAGTTACGAAATAGTCATGGGGCTGTAAAGTACAGCGTAGGGAATATAGTCAATAGTGTTTCAGCTATGTAGAATGCCACATGGGTACCAGACTAATCAGGGCATCACTGCATAAATTATATAAATGTCTAACCACTATGCTGTATACCTGAAACTAATATAAAATAATATTGAATGTCAACTGTAACCAAAAAAATAAATAATTTAAAAAAATTTTTTAAGTCAAATAAAAAGCATAGTAATATTTAAAATCAAATGTAACAATATTGCTGGCCCAATTCACAGAACACCTTATAACATTTTTTCTATTACAGTTCCCAAATTTGAAGAGCCATATACAACACATGCCACAAATTAGATGATAAAGCAAGAAAACAAATCAATTACGGACATTTATGATATGCTACACAAGGATGCTCTCAGTATCCTAAGTATTTGTCAGTGAATGCTAAAGTAAGATATATACCAGCCAAGGTACATACAAGGGGAATATCCAAAGACTAGTCAATCTCCCTTATTTATTTTAGTATATGTGCTGTCGAAGCGAGCACAAAGCTCCCTTATTTATTGAAAAAACAATAACCAGTAAACTGTAAAAAAAAAAAAGTGTAACTCTTATACTTGAATAATTTTAAACTTTTCAAAGTGTTTCACATTATCCTATCAGACCATGGCCAAAGAAAATTCCTTATGGAGGGACTTGCCACAAAAGTAACAAATCCAAGATCACAAAGATAGACAATCAAATCTGAAACTTGATTAAAAAAATATATTAGCTCTGGGGCGGTCTGATGGCTCAGTTGGTTAGAGCGCAAGCTCTGAACAACAGGGTTGCCGGTTCGATTCCCACATGGGCCAGCGAGCTGCGCCCTTCACAACTAGATTAAGGACAACGAGCTGCCGGAGGGGCAGGAGGATGGCTCAGTTGGGTAGGGCGCAGGCTCTTAACAATAAGGTTGCCAGTTGAAGGACAACGACTTGGATCTGATGGACCCTGGAGAAAAACACTGTTCCCCAATTAAAAAAAATTTTTTAAAGCATATATATATACACACACACACACACATATATAAGCTCAGTGGGAGAAAATATAAACATATACAAGTTCTTCCTTAAAGCACTCTTTTTTAAAAAAAAAAAACTATTCCTAATTAAAATATCATTTAACTTATAAGACCTAGGCTAACATAAAAACTAAATTAAAATTTGGTTATTTACATTTATAACAAAGCCAAAATTACCCCTTCTTTTAGCCAGTCTACCTTTCCACTAAGAATCCTATGAGAAACGTCCCATCGGTGACACAGTGTAGGCTCACAGGGGTGCTGGCACTAGGGTGAGTACAAGCGAATTCTAACAGAGGCTTCTTGCTTTTCAGAAAGTTGACACTCTTTTGGATAAAAAGATAAAAGAAAACAATGCTAAGCTGTGTTCAGCCAACCCTCCTGAGGGGAGAAACCTTACAGGGTGGTTCTGCAGAACCCCAGGTAACAAGCACACCGAGAAGTGAAATTGCAATGAGTTTAGTCTAAAAAAATCTTCACGGGGGAAAAAATGAAGCTTGAACTGCACATTGAAGAATGGACAGGAGTTAGAAAAGCACAAAGGGGTAATGAAAGCATTCAGGGGCCTGCATAAACAAAGGCTGAGACGCAGGAATAAGCATGAAACATACAGACGAGACTGAGCCAACCTGCCTAAAATATAGGTGCGTGATGAGGCATAACGAGAAACAGTTTGGTAAATTAAGTGGGGTCAGCTCCCAGGAGACTGCTGTGGCACATGGAGATGCTGTTAAAATATTAAAATCATCGAATATTTAAACTAGAAAGAGAACCTTAGAGATTTTCTAGTCAATTCTTTCACAACAGATGAGGAACTCTAGGATCCACAGAGATCTAATGGCTAGCTAGCATAAGGGCAGAGGCTGGGAAAGAGCAGAGCAAAACTCCGACTCCCGTGTAGGAACCCCAGTTCAGCCATGGCCAACATCTGTCCAAGGGTCAATGAGAACATCAATATATAAAGATCTGCAAGCATACATACAAGACAATGTTGTCTTGGGAATTAGCGGGAACTGGTTTCCAGGGGAATGGACCACCACAGTGACATTACAGTTGAACAAAACCCACTGTTTTGCCAGAAGGAATCACTTTCAAGAAAGCAGCAATCCAGAAAGAAAGCTGAGGCAGAAAGTCGTTTTCGGAGTTACAGAGAAATGGATGGATAAACGTCAGCGGCAGCAGGTATCAGGCAACAAAAGGAAGATCAGTCCATAGAGAGAAAGCTATAGGACCAAGCAAATGTTTAAGATAAAAGAAATCTTAGTAAGTGTGAAGGTGAAGAGGAAGGAGATCACATAAAGACTAAATTAGATGCTAGATAAGGTGGAGGAGTGAGGGAGCACAGAGGACCAGTTGGAAGAATTCTCTTTTTTTTTTTTTAAGATGAGTTCCAGGATAAAGAATAAGCATTTTTTTCTCACTCACCATATAATACCGTCTGCCAAAAAAGTATTCATTTTCAACTACTTATAAATAAAGCCTTATAAAAATGGCAGACCAGGCTTTAAGAGGAAGGCTAGGAGATATCTTTTTTTTAAATCCAAAACAGCTTCAAAGTTTTACAAATCTGTTTGGCCAATTAACATGTAGCTTGTAACTCCAAAGACACTTGCCAATCATTTTATACTGTGAATTTTGCACCACATATTGAAAGAACATCTGATTAGCATTCAATTTACAACAACCAGTATGCTATTATTACAAATCAAAAATCAGAGTTTATTCTCTAACATGTTCTTTAAAATGTTATGCTTTGAGGGCTTTTTATATACTATTTTTACTTGGCCAGATATGGAAAATGTAAGTGATTAAATGAAAATATTTGCAACAAATCATTTGAGAATACCTTCTGTTCAATTTCTTAAGGAGAAATAAATTTTTTCAAATAACCAGTTTTCCTTTATTCCCTTTTAGAAATAAAGCCCTACAGAAACTAGGTGGGGCATGTAAGAAGGTCCTCTCTAATTGGTTAATTAACCTGGCTAATGAATCACAATTGAAAGCTACACACCTAAAATTTGCCAATTTCAATTTAAAAACTTACTGGTGAGCACCATAAAAGTAGGTTAAATAGAAGCAGAAGATATTCACTGATACATTCAGCTTTCTGTCATCTACCTTTGCAACTGCCATCTCCCTAATCAAGGTGGTAATTTTTAAAATTCCTAAGAATCATTCAATTTAGCCCGTAAGTATCAGGTTTAGGTGCAGTTCCAGCAGGTTACAGGAATTTTATTTTACCCACTTGGAAACAAGTAGATAAAAATGTCTTGAGCTCAAAATGTCAAGATGGAACACTACCACTTCTTTTACTGGGTCTGCTGCACCAAGTTACTGAGCAATACCCATCAGAGTAGAATGTGTAATCAGCAGTGGCTAGTGATGCATTTCTGCTTTAATCACCACAAATGTTACAAGTTCAACCAAAACATTCATTCAACCATAAACAGAGTTGCCATCTTTTGATATGCGCATACTCTCTGGCTCCACATACTATGTATCTTCTCTGTAATAAAAAGAAGCAGCTTGTCTCCCTCTGGACCCGTTGAAACAAAGTATGGACAATGTATGCAAAATTAAAAATTTTTAGAAATAGTTGAAACAGTTTAACGCTCTTACACAAATAACTCACTACATACAGGGCTTTTTCCTCCCCTTAATAAAAATGTAAACTCTTCCTTCCTAACTATACTTAATGGATTTTTTTTAATCCTATGAGATACTTATCAGTAAAAATATCCCTGATTTTCCAGCGTTCAATACTTTTCATATTGAGACTCTTGTTATTAGGTATGCTATACGACCTTGGAAAGTCATTTAGCCTTTCTGTGCCTCAGTTTTCTCACTTTCCCACCTCAAGGTAAACTCCAATTTGAATTAAACATTTATTACTTCTATAATAAATTAATGTATATAAATACCTTATATTAAACACTAAAAACCCTTATACTTTTGCATCACAAAGTCAGTGGACTTTAACCTTGTAAGAGAAAAATATGAGGAATAATTTGTCCTATGTATCTTTTCCTTAATTACAACATAAGGAATATATAAAGAATGCTTCTGTTTAAAACTCTTATGTCCTTAATTTTTAACAGATGGTGGCGAGTTTGATTCCACAATATTCATAACAAAGCAAACAACAAAGCCTAAGGTCTTGTAACACTGGGGACAAAAAGAAGGAAACATTTTTTTACATTACTGGCCATATAATCAAAATCACTCCTCTTTTAAAATTTAGAAAACTATATTTTTCATATGTGGCATGTAAGCCTAGAAATCAACAGGTTAAAGTTTAAAAACTGGAGGGAAAATTTAATCAAAGAAAACCTGGGGAACAAGGGTGCTGTGAACCCTTCAATTTCCTGCATCCAGATTATGCTGTCTACAAGGTTCAGTTTTGGGGCTCTTCTGTGTGCCTTTTTAAAAATTACACAGGGAAAGTCTTTTCTATTAAGTTTTAAATGTAATGCTCTATCAATAATATAATCCAATATATGCGGTAACATTTTGCTTCCTCAGATAAATCAGTAGTGCAGTGGTTTACATGCTTTTTGGTCTGGCAGCAGAAGGATGGATGAAACAACTCCTTCAAGTCTGACAGCTTCATAATTCTTTTTTATCTATGTAGTTTCTTCTCAATTTTCTTTTCAATTCCTCTGCCTATTCCCAAATATCTTTTAGGTAGGTCAGAAACACTATGAGTTCTGTAAGGAAATGTTTATGGATCAAACAAAAGTGGAGCCCTCCTTCCCCCTCCATTCAGCACCCATAACCAGTTTTATAATTATATCCAGTAAACAAAAAAGATTAAGTCAATCTTAAACAGTTCCCTCACCACAGGAAGCCCACAGTAGACTTGCAGCTGCAAAAAAAGCATCCCTTTAACCCATCCGCAACTACCTACAGCAGCACAAAGTTAAACTAATTCCCATTGACAAAAGGCTCCGTGCGCATTCATTCTGCTTAGCCCTAGGATTTACTGTGTAAAGCTATGGGAATAAAATGGCACCTCCCCAAGCTATGAAACTTTTTTTTTCCCATCCCAAATATTCTCAATGAAAGTTCTGTCAACCAAGAGGTGAGAGTTAAAAACAATAACAAAACACTAGCAGAATTATCCGGCTCCAGGACCACATCCCAGCTGTCTTTGCTCTCGGTTGTCAGTGGCTCAGATGCAGTTTCCCACTTTCCCACTCTCCTCCCACTTCCCTTACTCCCCAAGAAGCTCCCTCAAGAAAGCAATATTCACATTTCTCAGACCGCTGGCAAAAATAAAGGGAGAAATGGCAATTATCAAGGAAGGAAAAACGGGAAAAATATTTCAGAAGCAGGAGGGAACAAGAACCATGGTTTCCACTGCAAATAGCAATGTAAAGCCAGGCTTATCACATCAGATGTGAGGGGACGCCTGTGTGGGGCATCAAGAAAACCGTGCAGTGTGAGTGTGAGTGTGTGAGTGTGTGTGTGTGTGTGTGTGTGTGTGTGTGTGCGCGCGCGCGGGCGCGCGCTTGGACCTCTAGAGACAGGCTGAGACGATGGAGCA
The DNA here is from genome assembly GCF_004115265.2 of Rhinolophus ferrumequinum. Lineage (NCBI taxonomy): Eukaryota > Metazoa > Chordata > Mammalia > Chiroptera > Rhinolophidae > Rhinolophus > Rhinolophus ferrumequinum. The sequence goes on along the minus strand of NC_046304.1, from coordinate 19,817,096 downwards.
GAAAGTAAGAAAACCTGTGCTTTCCCTGCTTTCTTCCACTCTTCCCCCTCCAAGAGAGGAAGCTGAAGAAACTGGGGGAGGGGCGGGATGTTATCGTTCTCCTATTGGGGGTACACAGGACGGGCGTTGGGGTGCCTGCAGTTACTCACCCCCAGTTAGGAGATCCACTGAGAGAAGAAGAAACCCCTAAATGTTACCCACCTCCGTTCAAAAAAAAAAAAAAAAGTAAGGGGGGTCATGATTAAATCCAGATGGAGAGCCCCAGGTCACTCATCCCTATCAGCAAGAGGATGGACTAGGATAAAGGGGAAAGAGGGTCGGTCAAGGAAAAGGCCCTACTCCCCGATTTAGGAGGGAAGGGGAGTCCGAGCTACCAGCCGTCCCCTCCTTCCCCGCACCTCCCCCAGGCCACCCCCACTTATCCCCCCTTCCTTCCCTCCAGAGCCCGAGGCGGCCGCGGGGGAGGCGGCTGCTCCTTCCTCCCCTCACCCACTCCGTCCCCACCCCCATTCCCTTCCCACCTCCCGCTCGCCACGGGCCCGTTACCTGCTCGTCGAAGCGGCTGACCACGGCCTGGACCCATTCCACCGGCCTGTGCGCGGCCATGTCCTCCCCGCGGCCGGGGGACAGCGGAGGGACGGGTCGGCCGGCGCCCAGGGCCGGGAAGAGTCGGGGAGCGGGGCTGGGGAGTGCAGGCTCCGACCGTTCCCACGGGGGTGGGGATGGGGGCCCTGCGCCGAGCCGGGAGGGGGAGAGGGGAAGGGGGCGTTGGCGAGGAGGCCGGGGGGAGGGGGGCGGGGGAGGGGGACCCGGGGAGGGGAGGGGGCCTCTGGATCGCTCTCCCCACTAGCGCCGTCTCCCCACAGCCATCACAGCCCGAGACGCCGCCATGACACCCCACCGGAAGTGGGATCCTTTCCACGGCCCGGAGAGGGAGAGCCAGCGAGCTTGAGATTGAGAGCGCGGCTGGGAAAGGGGAGGGGGAAGCCAGAGGAAAGGGGGCCTGCCGCGCATGCGCCCGCGCCGGCCCGTTTCATTAATGAAAAAGCGTGTCGTCCTGGAGGTGACGTCACCCAGCTCCTCCGGGCCCCGGGCGCGCGTCCCTCCCGGCCGCGGGGCTCAGCCCGCCTCTGGCTCCGGGTTCGGCCGGAGAAAGTCTGGCCTGAGCCGGGAAGCACCGCTCCCATCCCCGACGCCACGGCAGGCTCCCCTTCCCCCCGCCCCCCGGCCTCCGGGTGTGGGTTGCTCCCGGGGATGGAAGTTAGGGCGCCCCGAGGCTACCAGTTCTCCCAGCACGCAGATCTCAGGCTGCTCTGGGGAGGCGGTGCTGAGCCCCGTCTGCCTGAACACTCTCACACACACACACACAAAATAAGGCACACCGCCTCAGCTTTCCAGGGCTTTTGTAGCCACCGTGTAGACTGCTGAGAAACCGGAAAAGGTAAGGCCAATAAAGAGTCAGTGATTTTTTTTTAACGGTCTCTTAAATCCCAATGCTAGACCTAATGGCAGTCCAAGTACTCAGACTCCAGAATCCCAGTGCAGTCGTCCTCTGCTGAACTGATTGACACACAACTTAATAAAAACTTGGACACAGTTGTCAATAGAAAGATTCAAGTTTCACCAGCCTCAAAAAGCCTTGAAGAGTTTCGCATGCATGCATTCAACATATTCATTATCCCATTTAAATCTTTCAATAGGTATTTAAACCTTTCCAGTAGGTATCACCCTCATCTAACTCATGAGGTTGAGGTCACAAGAAGTTCCTTAATTTGCCAGAAATCACAGAGTTGGTAGATGGCAGAGTGAGAATGCAAACCCAGAGGGTGTGACTCCAAGGAGACTAGAAACAGACTGCAGCTCTCCTGAAACAACGGCGTTCCCTATACTAATACCAGATTTGAAATGATTCCATGTGGAATTGGTCACGCCAGTTTTCCAGGAAAAGGATTACATCCCAAACAATGGATGATCTATTTATTTCCAACATGAACTTTGGAAAGGGTTACTTTTAAGTTTCTCTTCTTCAATAGACTTTCCTTAGGCTAATGTTAAAGTGAGTTTACACGTTCTGAGCACACACTAGTTAACAGCCAGTTAGGCCCCATCGAAGGATCCTGAGTGACAAGGCAGGGCAAAACCAGAATTTTAATTGTACCACAGAAAATCCCAAAAGCCAATAATCCGTGTACAGAGTGATATATGCACAAGAGAAGTTTCTGCCGGATGGTGATGGTCCAAAATACATATTAAATTAGTATTTCATTCCACTAGAACAAGAGGACGGGGTCTGGATAGTTCTTTAGTCCATCGTTTAAGGATGCGATATGAATGCTAATTTCTTTTAGCTGATGTCAGAAATGATGCCAATGCTGAAGAAAAGGATGAATGTTAGATGAATGTTCATCCATGCCTTCCCCAACGAGGACCCCTGGGAAAAGCTCACCCCAGAGAGCATCCATCGCCTCTACTTCACTGCTGAACTTCCAGACCCCCAATCTTCCTTTCTTTTTCTCATACTTCCTCTGAAAGTCCCTAATTACTTTCCTGTTGCCATGGCTTTTTGCCTGGGGAAGAAGAGGGGAATACCTCATCTTCTTCGCTAGATTGGATGCAGCTGCCTAAACTCTCTGCTCCTTTGACTCCAGTGGTATGGCTGCGGTCCCTCTGTGCTTCTCTTTCTTCTCTGGTTCCTTCTCTGACTCCCCATTCCTCTCTAATTCTAAGGTAAGACATCCAAACTTCAGGCCTTGGCCTTCAGCTCTTCCAGCTTTACTCAGGCTCCAGCCATCACATCATTAATTCATCCTCATCTGCACTCGCCCCCCTGGATACCAAGCCTCTCATTACACCTGAAGATCTACACTTCACTCCAGCTTCCTCTCCAATTAAATCCATTCAGTTCCACTGAACCAATATCCAGCGCCCAAACTCCTATTATATGTAACATGTGCTGTGTTAGGCAGTGCAGAGTATATAGCAGGAATTCTAACCAAAAATGCCAAAGAAGGTAATGCATAGAGACTGGTGAACTAAGGAGCACATCCCCCCATTTAAAGGGACAATTGTCAATCTAGTCAATCACTGCCATGTAGGAATATTGACACAGTGTTGCTGGATCTTCCCCTACTCAACAGAAGCTGGAGATCTGAACTTACATTTAAACTCTTCCAATTTTTACACAGTCGCAGCCAATTTGCATTTTTTTAAAACATTGTAGCCAAACAAAATGTGTGCGCTATCTGAATTTCCGCCCATGGAGCACCAGTTTGACTACCTCTGGCCTAATGGAAGGAAAGACATACAATGTTTCTAAGTAGAATGGAATTGGATTTGTATCTTAACATCCCCCATTCTTCACTAACACAAGAGTGTTCAGGGCAACTACTAGTGTTTGATGGCATTTTAAAATGCATCTCTCTCATTCGTTCTCTGTGTTTTGGTCATGCAACACTCTCTGCCAATTTTTTCTTCATCTCATTCTGCTGGCATTCCCTCCATTCTACTTGCTACCCCCTCCTCCAGCATAGGAAGGAACATACGACTCCCCAGGACTGAGGTGCCCATTTCCCCAGTTGCTGGGAATGTCAGTGGCCAACAGCTCTCAACCGAATCCTTTTCCAGGAATTGCCCTCAGCAAGAGAGCTGCCTCGAGCCAGGTCCCACCAAGCCCCAGGAAAGTGTGCACAAATGACTGGTAGATGCAGGCCTCAAGGTCGGACCAACCTGAAGGGCTATTCCTTAAGGGATCAGGTCCTAAGGGGTTGGCTGAGGTCTTTGCTGTGACTGCAGGTAGCTCAGCTTCTCTTTCTGCTCAGTCCTACGCCTTTCACTGCTACACAGCGTTGATCCCAAAGCTGTTACCTAATACATTTTCCTGCGTGCAAATCTCCATCTCAGACTTGATTTTCCAGAGAATCTGAATCAAACCAATTCGTTCCATGAGAATGGTCTGATCCAGTGCTGAATCACCTGCTGGCCAGGTGGCAGCGAGACCTCCCCCCCCAGGTGAATCCCTGATAGGCCCTGGCTGGCATGCTGGAGCAGTACATCTGTTAAAACTTTCAGCAGCAGTGATGGGATACCAAGTTTCCCCGAAAATAAGGCCGGGTCTTATATTAATTTTTGCGCCAAAAGACACGTTAGGGCTTATGTTCAGGGGATGTCATCCTGAAAAATCATTCTAGGGCTTATTTTCCGGTTAGGTCTTATTTTGGGGGAAACACGGTAGGTGAGTAGGACATAATACCGGTGCAAGAACACACTGGTAGATGTTCTATCAAGCATTTTTAAAACATGGGGGAAATGGCAATTCAAGAACTATGGGCTTGGATAGCTATTGATGGAGTAAATCTATGCTTCGGAGAAAGACAATGAAAAATTGAGATGATTAATCACCGATTAAAGGCTAAAGATGAAAGCTAGAGTGCCTCCTTAGAGGCAAACATAAACGGAGGGGGGAGCAGAAAAGTTTGAGGACCAAACCCACGACTTAATTATAAGAGCAGTAGAACTGCAAAGAGGTTAAATTCTCAGCTCTGGCAAGTCTGCTACGCCAAGGTCAGGGCCATGGTTGGAAGAAGTGGGATTCTGACACTTTGGGTGGGGCATCCGGGCGGATGCACTTAAAACCTTAAAACCCCACATCACTCAGAACTCTGGATTTGTATAAGTGCCCCACCCCACCCCTTGCTTGAAAACAAAGTATCTACCCTGCAAGGCAGCACATACCTGCCTTAGGATCTACCTGTACCTTCCCACGGTCAGATCACAAAGTAACCCTGCTGAGGAAATGCTGGACCTGCCAACAGAGAGGCACTATATATCCTGAAGGAACTAAATATATATATATATTTATTTATTTTATATATATATATATATAATATAAATATATATTAAACTAAATATAAATATATATATATATATATATATATATATATATATATATGGCCAAGAAAATGTGTACACATTTTAAGAAAGGAAAAAACTGTATTAAAATTGTAATACTTAGTATATACCGATAACAAAAGACGAATACAGGTCACGTTTGACTTCTGCAATTACAAGAGGTGCTCAAAGTGGTTACTATCAGCGTCCAAACATTTCTGATTACAGCGAACTACTGCTTGCGCATAGATAACATCTCTTAAAATATTATATATTTTGGGGTATATGTATACATATATATACACACACACATACACACATACACACACACACACACACATATATCTGCAGAAGCTGGGAACATACATATGCATTGTATGGAATTGGGTCCCAGGGTGCTAAACTGGAGAGGGTGGCTGGAGGAGAGCATAACGCTAGACACAGCAGAGTTTGTTGCTGAGCATGTCCCTGTACTACAATATTTACATCCTGGAAAGACCCCCAGGATACACTGCTAACAGGTTGTTAAGAGTGTTCATGGAAGCTTGGAGAAAGCAATGGCTCACCCTAGGCAGACTAGTAAGGCCAGAACCGTCATGGCAGACAGTGGAAGAGGGGAAGCAAAAGACTCAGAGAAGGGGACATGCTAGAGTGGATATACTATGTACATCCCACCAGCTGACTCCGCCCTGCCAAATGTCACAAGGAACAAGGAATGTGCTAAGTGAAAGTTTCAGTAACATCACTCAGTGGTGGCTCCCCTCTTTAGGCCAGGGCTGGCAGTAGAAGATATTTTTACAGCACTAGTTTCCCTGATAGCAACAGGCCTGACAATATCTTGAAGAAATAGAGACCAGGTGGCAGGACTTAACCAGCAGAAGCAAAATTAAATGGCATTGCTATTAGTGGCAAGAATCCAGCGGCAACAAAAGGGACATAACTGTTTGGAGATAGTGAATAGAAACTGAGCTGGGCAGGCCCCAGGGATGATGCGCATACCTTTTAAAACTCCAGGATGGATGAGGAGGAAGCTGAAGGAACCTCCCCCAGTAAAAAGTCACAATCCCTTGCCTGGTTTGCAGACCTGAGCCAGTTTTCAGACCCCAAAGCATTGATGACTAAAGACGACGGGGTTTCCAGCAGGTATGGATGTAATCATGAGTCCTCTAGTCCTCCCTGAATATAATGAGCATAGACATACTTGGTCTCTGGCAGAAGCCCTGCATCAGTTCCTTGGCCTGCGGAGTGAGAGCTGCCACAGTGGGGAAAGCCAAGTGGAAGCTTCCAAGACTGCACCCCACCAACCTAGCTAAGATTCTACATTTTTAAAAATCTGAAACAGAGATTAGGGTGCATGAGAGAACGTCAGAGATTTGGGACAACGTCAGAGATTCGGGTACGTGTAGAAAGCAGCTACTGTAGCAGGGATGGAGACGACGCACGGGCCCGACAGCATGGGCTCCCGCTCACCATGGCTGATCTAACTACTGATGCCACCAAGAGCCCAACCTGCCAGCAACAGAGACCAACACTGAGTCCCTGATATAGCACCATCATCCCTCAAAGAAACCAACCAGCCAACTGACGGCAGGGTAACTTCTTCTCCCGTGGAAGGAAGAGTAATTTGTCTTGACTAGAATGGACACCCATTCTGAGTACAGATTTGGTTTTCCTGCCCACAGAGTTTTTTTGTTTCTTTGGGGGTTTTTTGTTTGTTTGTTTGTTTGTTTGTTTAGACCAGCACCACTATCTAAAGGCCTACAGAATATTTGATCCACTGACACGGGATCCTGTACAACATAGCACTGGACCAAAGAAAGCTCCGTACAACAAAAGAGGTGTGTGCAGCATTGGCTACATACATGACCATGATTTCTGTTGGTTCTATCACACACCACAGTATCTAGAAACTGCTGGCCCAGTAGTGATGGAATGGCCATTTGAAATCCCAACAGAAGATCAACTTAAAGATGGTACCCCAGGAGGATGGGGCACCGTCCTGTAGGACAAAGAATGCACCCTAACCAATGAGCATTATGTAGTGCTATGTCCCCAAGAGGTAGAATGCATGGATCTAGGAGCTGAAGGGTGAAAGGAGTGACCCTGCTTAATATCCTCCCCAGTGATCCACTTGGGGAATTTGTGCTTCCCAACTCTGGGCTCTGCAGACTTAGAAACCCTGGTTCTCAACCAGGAAACGCTTCCACCAGGGGACACAGTCACATTAAGTTATGGCTGCCTCCCCGTCAGTTTGGGCTGCTTGTACTAAGACACCAGCAGACAAGGAAAGGAGTCACCATTTCAGCAGGACCACTGACCCTGATTGTCAGGAAGTGGTAGAGCTGCTATTACCCGATGAGGGGCAGAGAAGGATATGTTTGGTGATCCACGGGCCATCTCTTGGTACTCACTTGTTCAATTATGATGGTAAATAAACAAGCGTAGCAGCCACATCTGAAAAGGGCATGGTTACTAGAGGCTCAGACCCTCTCAGGGATGTGGGTTTGGGGCATCCTACGGTGAAAGCCACGAAGACCACCAGAGATGCTAAGACCACCAGGGGCATCTAGAAAGGGTAGAAAAGGGATATGATCAGTTGTGGTCTGAGGACCAGTGGCAGTGGTGAGAGCTGTAAGTCATCCTACTAATCTTACTCTGATAAGTTTCTCCAAGAAAAGAGACCAACCTTATAGGAGCTGTTACCAGAACTTATCATATGAAGAAAGTGGATCTGAGCAGCACAAGAGTTGGACAACCATAGATACCATGGTGTCCACATCGGGACTGAAACCCTGACCCCTCCTGCTGAGAGGGTAAGCAGCTAATCATGTGACCATGGAAATTGCCATTACTTGAAGAGAACCACCTCACCCAAGGTCATACCCCTGCCCCACAAGAGCCCACTTCCAGTCCAGGGGACCCCCACTTATGCAGGGGTCTAAAGGCTTGGCCCCTTTGCCTCAAGGTGGGTCTACTCTGAAGGGCCTTTTCAGCTCCAAAGCTCCTTCAGTGATTGGCTGAAGCCTTTGTTGCAACTATGTCTTAGTTTAACTTCTCCCTCTGGCCAATCCTGCCTTCTTGCTCCCCCACAGGTGTTAATCCTGAAGGCACTTCACAAGGAACTTCCTGTCTACAAATCTCCACCTTAGAGTCATTTCCCGCCCGAGACATCTGGGTTCAAAGGACAGCACTACCTCTTACTAGCTATGTGACCTTGGCAAATTAACTCACCACACTAAGCCTCACTTTCCACATCTATAAGTGCGACAATAATCAAAATGCCTGTTTCATGGGCTGTCATTGAGTTAAATGAAATGATACGTATAAGGAGGCTTGGCACAGCACATGGCATCCACAGTGCTTTCTCAGGTGGGGAGAGGAACACCAGAAAAGCTGGAATAGAAAAGGTCCAGTTTGACTCCTGAAAGAAAAAAAGCAATAGCAGTAGAGAGGGGAGTTTACATGAGTTAGAAGAGGTACAGGGAGCATTTTTGGTAGAGAGAAATACAACAGACACCACCAGTCACTCAGCCATCATTCTTTCTTTTCTCCCCCAATTTCGTTGAGGGAACAACAAATGCCCACTTTCAAAAAATAAACAAAAGTCCTTACCTTCCCAGACTCTCTTTCTGCTGAAGACGGCCAATTGACCCAATTCTGCCACAAGGAGATATAAACAGGACTCCACTGGGTGGTGTTTCCACTAAACTATTACATCCCTGATATGAAAAACAAGCTCAGCTGGTATGCACGAAGCTTTTGTCATTTGCGTTTCATTCTTCTCCTTCTTCCCCCTGAGAAGACAGGTGAAGCAGCCAGTTTGCAAAAGATGGAGACTAAAGAAAGCCTGGGTCCCTGACACTTCCTCAAGCAGAGACATCGGCCCTGACCTGCCCACCCCTGGAGTTCTGGTTGCACAAGGAAAATGAAACCTCCATTTTGTTACGCATGTGCATACAGGTTTCCATTATATGCAGCTGAATGCAACCCTAACTGATACGGGTGGAGAGTAAGAAATGGAAAGACGGTGGCAGCTGAAGGGAGACCTGGGGGAACGGAAGGAGAGGTGACTCTCCAAAGTGGTACTGTGGGTTGTCAATTGAATAATGTGCATAGGAATTACCTTAATTTTTGGTTGCTATGTTCTTTCTCGGGATGCAACGTCAACCTAAAACGGCACGTGAGGCCTAGAACTTAGTAGGGTTATTTATTGTTAAATAAGTAAGTCCTAGGGAGGAGGAGGAGGAGCATTAGAACTACTAAGATACTAAGATGGGGTGGGGGGGCGGGAGGTGGGAGATGAGGATAAGGGGGATCAAACATATGGTGATGGAAGAACTGACTCTGGGTGGTGAACACACAATGGGATTTATAGATGATGTAATACGGAATTGTACACCTGAAATCGATGTAATTTCACTAACAATTGTCACCCCAATAAATTAAAAATAAAATAAATAAAATAAAAAAAAGAACTACTAAGACACTGTAATAGGAACCTGGGGGCGGGGCACAAAGAGAAATGAAAGAGAAAAATGGACAGTATCATGCCTTCACTCTTTTTATCTGGGCTTAAAATAATTTTTCTGCTGTCAATCCTTGAAAGCCCACCTGAGCCAGAGAGAGAAAGACAAATACTGTACTTACAGTTGCCAGGGGCTGGGGGAAGAGGGAAGTGGGAAGACGTTGGTCAGAGGGTACAAACTGTCGGTTATAAGATGAATGAGTTCTAAGAATCTAATGTACAGCACGATGACTATAGTTAACCATACTGTATTAGGTACTTGAAATTTGGTAAGAGTGGATCTTAAATGGTCTCACCAAAAAAAAAAAAAGTCACTGTGAGGTGATGGATGTGTTAATGAACTTGATTGATCATCATTTCGCAATGTGTATGTATATCAAATCATCATGTTGTACACTTTCAAAATATATTACAATTTTATGTGTCAATTCTACCTCCATAAAGCTGGGGGAGGAGGGAAGCCTACCTTATCCTTCCCTGGCTGACTTTCCCTGGCCACTCCAGTCCTCATTCCCCTGACCTTTAAAGCACTCATAGGGCGGCCGGTTAGCTCCGTGGTTAGAGCACAGTGCTCATAACACCAAGATCACCGTGTTCAATTCCCACATGGGCCAGTGAGCTGTGCCCTCCAAAACAATGACTTGACATGGAGCTGATGGGTCCTGGGAAAACACACTGTCCCCCAATAAAATTTTTTAAAAAGTAAAATAAAAATAAAGCATTCATCGACATCTTGCCTTCATCTCAGGCGTGCGAGGCTTCTAGCTCCTAGCAATACCAAACCTCAGGAGGACCATCATACATTTGTTTTGAATGATTAATCAAAGGGGAGCAGCTGGAAACAATTAATCGCTGGCTAATTGTTATCAACTGCCTAGGTAACAAAAGCTACTCCTTCTATGTGAGTGTTCTGGTCTAGTCATGAAAAGGTGAGTGATAAACAACTGAGAAAGTAATGTTTCTCCTTCAGTCTGGTGATACAGTTCGTCTCCCATACTTTAGCTTCAGAGAATTCTGCTTCTATCATTCATTTCTTTATTCATTCATGAATGTCTCTTGCAGCTAAATGTTAGGTGGGACTTGTAATAGAAGTATAAACGCTCACCCTGCAGAAGTACAGTTATGAAAGGTAAGACCGGTCTCTAAATAACTATCATCGGTGACAATAATAGAAGATTTCTATCAAGAAGTGCTTACAAGATGTCAAGCACACAGCTACGCACTTAGATATAGTGTCATTTTTAAAGTTCATAAGAGCATCTGAGGTGGACATGACTAGCCCTATTTTACAGGTAAGGAATCAGAAGTTCAAAATGATTTGGTAATACCTAGCTAGTACTTGATGTTAAATCTAGCTCTGTCTGACTGCAGGTTCGCGCTCTTAACCATCACACAGCCTCGTCCAAAGATGGTTTCTTGGAATGCTCATCTCTCCTAATGTTTCATGGTCAGATGAGTTTGACAAACGCTATACACTCTACCTCCTTATTGGCAATTTATAGCGTCATTTTGCTTTAATGTAACAGTTTAGGCCAGTGGCACCCAAATTTTTTTGAAGGCATATTCCTATCAGTAAAAATGTTTAAGCCCCCATGCCCCAGTACAGGTCTATTTGCTTAAACATTCCACACGTGTTTTAAACTATTCTTTGTTTTATTTAATATATTATTTTTTGTTGTCACTCAAAAGTCTAGTATTAGCAATACTATTAATGGTGTGCAACATATGATAAAACAAAATATCATTAATGTTGTTTATAATAATATTTTTACTGAGAACATTGTGATTGGACTTGTTTTACTATTTTCCAGCATCTTGATTTATTGATCTTGTCAAAGTTCTGGTTCCAAAGTTCAGTTTATTTTGCTACTTCTTTAAGGACTACCATCCCTGAAAATTTCCCTCTAAAAGACATACGTGTAGACACACAAATGAATGAAGTTGTGGTTGGCAGTGCTTTCTATGTAATGAAATTCATTGTTCAGCCCTATTCACTGATTCTGCAAGGGGGCAGCTGGTCTTGTAATGCAGTCAGTGCATATCCGTATTCCCTGAGGTCAATCAGTTGTTTTTTCTAAACTAACAAATGGGTTCGAAAGCCATTGAAATATTTTATTCTTACTTTAAATGGGTTAGAAGTTTTGGTTTCCAAGTTTTCCAAGTGTGCAGCTATGAGAGTTTTTATAGGTGCACACTTATGTTTTTAGCAACAAACCACATAACTATGAAGTATTTAAAGATCTGTTTTCAAAATGCCTACTATGCTTTCCATAGCAGGAAAGGAGTTAGTTACTCTCTCCATCATTGTCAAATAAATTCCCGTGTGTGTGTGTGTGTGTGTGTGTGTGTGTGTGTGTGTGTATTTTAATAGTTAGAGTCCTACTGACAGCTTCTGGCCTTCACAGAAAAGCTCAGCAAATTTATTTTAATTTGAAGCTAGATAGTATAATCTATAGATCCACTTCATTAGGCACAGGCAAACTACACAAGTGGATAAATGAAAAAGGGCATCACTGACAATACCTCTGTGTTGTGGATCCCACTTTTGGAGAAGTGAGAGAAGCATAAGAACAGACATTACAAAGACTTGGATACCTCTCCTTCTTGTTCTGACTATATCTTCCTGCCAAGACTAAGTTGTTAACAAGTGATCGGCCAACCAGGAGCTCTTCTTGAGGTAAGACAGAGAGCAACCATGATTGAAAGGTAACTACTGGTACTGGCATAAAGACAGACATATGGAAAAATAGAATAGAATTGACAGTCTAAAAATAAACCTTCACACTTACAGTCAATAGATTGTAGACAAAGATGCCAAGACAATTCAACGTGGAAAGAATAGTCCTTTCAACAAATGATGCTGGGACAACCGGGTATCCACATGCAAATGAGTGACATTGGACATCTACCTTACACCATATACAAACATTAATTTAAAATTTATCAAGATGCCTGGCTAGCTCAGTCGGTAGAGCATGAGACTCTTAAAATATATCAAAGATCTACATGTAAGAGTAAAACTTGAGAACTCCTAGAATAAAACAAAGGAGTAAATCTCCATGACCTTGGTCTAGGCAAAGGTTTCTTAGATATGACACTAACGCAATTAAGGGAAAAAAACAGAAAAATTGGACTTAATCAAAAACTTTTTAAAATGTTTGTGTTTCAAAGGATACATCAATAAAGTGACAAGACAACTCACAGAATGGAAGAAAACATTTTCAAATCATACATCTGATAAGACATTTGTATCTAGACAATATAAAGAACTCTTACAACTCAATAACAATAACAACAATACAACCCAATTAAAAACTGGGCAAAGAATTTGAATAGACATTTCTCCAAAGAAGATACACAAATGGCCCACACGCACATGAAAAGATGTTCATCACCTTTCAAGCCATCAGAGAAACGCAAATCAAAACCACAATGAGGTATCACTTCATATCTATTAGGATGGCTATAATACCAAAGACAGATAAAAACACTGGCAAGGATCTGGAGAAATCGAAACCTTTGCACACGGCTGGTGAGAATGTAAAATAGTGCAGCCTTCTGAGAAAACATTTTGGCAGTTTTTCAAAAGATTAAACATATAGCTATAATATGACCCAGATATTCCACTCCTGGGTATACATGTATGCAAGAGAAATGAAAAAAAAAAAAAAAAACCAAAACTGGAGATCTGTACATGAATGTTTATAGCAGAATTATTCATACTAACAAAAAAGTGGAAACAACCCAAAGATCCGTAAACTGAAGAATGGATCGACAAAATGTGGTATATTCAGACAATGGACTAGTTATTCAGTCATAATGAGGAATGAGGTGCTGATATGCTACAAAGTGGATGAAACTTGAAAACATTATGCTAAGTGAAAGAAACCAGTCACAAAATACCATTTATGTGAAATGTCTACAAAAGGCAAATCTATAGAGATATAAAGTAGATCAGTGGTTGCCTAAGACTAGGGAGAAATGAGGAGTGGCTAATAGAGGTGAGGTTTCATTTTAAGGTGATAAAACTATTCTAAAATCGATTGTGGTGATGGTTGCACAATTCCATTACATTGTACACTTTAAATGGGCAAATTGTGCCGTACGTGAATTATATATCAACAAAACTGTGATTTTAAAAAGTAACTCTCCATTGTTCTGATAGGCAAAATGAGAAAGGGACTAAACCTTACTGTGCATTATAATGGACCCTAGGGACTTCAAGGAAATGGGGAAGCACCTACTGAAGTTTCCTCTTTAATTAATGACTACTTTGGGAGATATTATTGCATCTGACCTAACAAGTGCCAAAGGTACTCACACAGTCATGTCTACTGCAGCTCACATGGAAGGGAATAACAAAAACATAATCTGACACAGATGACCCACACCCATCCTCCGCCACAGGCCTGGAGAGCCACACAGGCCCTCCCCAACTCCTCCTACCTCTGCCTTGTCTACAGGATGTGGTTGTCTCAGAGGCTGGGAGTCCTGCTGAATTTCCCAGTCTGATTGAGGAATTGTCTGGAGAGAGAAAGGGCTTGATTTCCAGTGAAGAGGTTTCCCCGTGAGTGTTGTAGTAGAAGATGCTTAAGAGAATGGAACACTTAGGGCCAGACCTCAGGACAACCCTCCACTTCCACCCACTGAAGGCCTAATTCTGTGCTATCTCCCCTTAGGACTCTGGGAGAATCAAATTCACCAAGAGGTTTAACCTTTCCTCTACTGAATTTCAATTCCGTTTCCAATTGTCCCAACATGCCCGTAAAGCAAGTTGTTTCTATCTGCATAGTCTGCGGTGGTTGTGGCGAAGGGGAAGGAGACCTGCCCCCTCTTGCACTTCCCAATGAGGTCTGTGAAGAGAGGACTAGACTCTTCTCCTGTCAAAAGGACAAAATCAGGCCCAGAGTTGGAGTTAGCAGAATGTCACGGAGCAAACCATGGTCCTCCGCAGAGCTGGGAGCAGTGGGAAACAAGTTCGTGACTAGAAGAAGTACTCACAAGTGGGCAACTTAAGATACATACAAAAGTCTGACGATTAAGTTCGTAACTCATCCTAGAAAAAGTGCTACATACCTCATTGCTGAATATCACTACGGTCACCTTCCAAGTACTACCCTTGCGAAGCTATGCACCGACGCCAGAGCCTAGTCCACCCTTCAAAGCAATTTTGGAACTCTTTCTGGAATGGCCATCAGAGCTGTCATCGTATTATCTTTGGTGTCCTGAATGTCATCAAAATGTCTTCCTTTCAATATTTCCTTTATCTTCAGGTAAAGAAAGAAGTCACTGGGGGCCAGATCAGGTAAGTAGGGAGGCCATTCCAATACAGTTATTTGCTTACTGGCTAAAAACTCCCTCACAGACAGTGCCATGTGAGCTGGTGCATTGTCGTGATGCAAGAGCCATGAATTGTTGGTGAAAAGTTCAGGTCGTCTAACTTTTTCACACAGCCTTTTCAGCACTTCCAATAGTAAACTTGGTTAACTGTTTGTCCAGTTGGTACAAATTCATAATGCATAATTCCTCTGATATCAAAAAAGGTTAGCAACATCATTGCAACAAGTTTGCAAACTTACTTGCCAGACCTCATAAGACCAAGCTTTCCATTTATCCCTACATGTTAGAAGAAGCTGTCCTCTGGAGGGCAGGTGAATATTTGGGTCCAAAAATGCAAAACATGGCCCCAGGAGACCAGGCTGGCTGGCGTGCAGGCCTAGTCTAGGAGAGCAGTGGGAAATATAGCATGCACACGGCTATTCTGGTCAAGGCTCTGGAGGCCTGGTTGAGAAACTGGAACTCACTGCTCATGGTCCAGATGTACAAGAGATGGTCGTTACCCAAGTACATAGCCACGCCTATGCCCTTAGCCTTGGATCTCAGAAAGGAATACATTTTTTTAATCATCTGTAGAAGTCTAAGACAAAGGTTTATCTTTGGCTCCAACTATATAATTCCAAATGTGTGAATCATTTTGTACATGTCAGGTTCTTGGTTGCACACATCAGAAGCCACTTGCAATTTACCTAAAGAGAAAGGCAGTGTACTGCCCTGGAAGGATATTAGTGGGTCACAGAACGGGTGGGGAAGCTGGGTGACCAGCCCCAGGAAACAGGCAGAAACCAGCGGAGGTGAGTCAGCAGGAAACCCAGCCAAAGAAGTGACACAGGAATATTACTTACAGCCACAGCCACTGGTCAGTCCACTCCACAGTCACTGCTGTGAATGCTCTCTGAAGGGTCTTGTGTCTGTGCATCATCACTCCCTCCATAATCATCATTCCCAGCTGGAAGCTTCCCATTGGCTGGGCCTGGAGGCGGGACAGGGAATGCCCGGCCTCTTCTGAAGGCAGACGCTATGGCATCAAGACCTTCCAAAAATAGATTTCCCACTAAATAGGAATGAGATTCAGGTGTTGCATAGGCAATAAATAAGTAATCAAATGTTCACAATTTTGAAATATCTGGGAAAAAGGACTAATTTTTATATCCTCTTCCAGTTTTAATTGAGATGTGGTAGGTTTTAAAAGGACATCCTTAATAGCCGGACTATTCAGTAGGTCTTATACAGGACTTTGGGGGGCAGTATGAGAGTGGATTAATGTGTAAGGGTTTGAACTCAGACCAGACATGGGTTGGAAGGCCAGGTCTGCTGTTTCCTAGCTGTGCGGCCATGAGCAAGCAAGTGAGCCTCTCTGAAACTATGCTTATCTGTGAAATAGGGTCATCATTGTACCTGCCTCAGACCTTTGGAGTTTGAGATTCAAGCGAGATAATGCTTGTGAGGGTCTTCACAATGCTTGCAACCTGGGAAACACTCAATAAGTATCAGCTATTATCACTCAGTGACCTACCCTAAGGCATGAGAAGTGAACATGGTTACTTTGGGTCACACACCTTGGGGGCTCTGGCCTGCTTTAAGTCCAGGCAGCTAGAGCCACACAAGGTAGAGGGATATTTAATTGTCCATTTAGAAATACTTGTGTTTTCCCCTTATTCCTTTTATTGTTTAAGGCCATGGGCTTTGGTGTAAGAGATTTGGATTTGAATCCAGACCTGCCAGATAATGGCTGGTCACCTCAACTGACTTACTTAACTTTCTCTAAACCTCTTTTTCTTTTTTTATGAATTGAAAAATGGGAATAATGACATCTACCACATAACACTGCTGTGAGAATTGAGATAACTTATGGAAGGTGCTCAGCATAGATGAGAAGAGTCCTCCTTATTATTTATTGTCCTCACGGGCTGGGAGAGAAGTTGCACCTCCCAAGAAGATTCACCTCCTTCTATAACATTCTCTGTACCATTTCTATAACACATAAGTTTCTCTCTCTGATGCTCAATTCCTCTGGCAGGGGTTCTATGGACTTCTACCAACAACAAAATTCATGATCTTTTTCTTCCCCCAGTTTTATTGAGATATAATCGACACACAGCTCTAAGTTGAAAATATATCGCATAATGATTTGACATACATATATTGTGAAAGGATGACCGCAACAAGTTTAGTTAACATCCGTCTCTCAAACAGTTACCAAAAAAAATTTTTTTCTTGTAATGAGAACTTTTAGGTTTTTTTAAAATCATCTTGAGAATATGAAGTCACTCACGTGGAAGATACTCGCGTCCACGTAACAAAAGAGATAAACCAAATCACTGGCGGCATGCAGGTGCAAGAGCAAAGCAGGTTAGCATTTCTCGGAGTATGTCCCACAGAATTCTCGTTTGAGATGCTCCTAAGGAAAAAGGTACTTCAGTCAAATACTGGTAAGTTTGGCAAACACAACTCCACCCTCTTTTAGGGAATTAAAATGCACACCCTCAGCCTAGGAGAGGCTCTGGGAAGTGCTACAACCATCCACCACCACAAGGAAGAAAAAGTACCAGCATTACAATATTATCCTAACATAGCGTTAAGGAACAAAACCCTTCACTAGGAAACGTTAATCATGTACTTTGCTAAATGCTGAGGTCGCCACTTCTGAAGGAAACGGCTCGTTTTTTGTCCCCACGGAGCAAAAGTTCAGTCCCATGCGGTAGAGTCCCAAAGTGGTAAGAACAAGTTCATGATCCTCATGTATTTCTAAGCAAAGCCCCTTTCTCATGGGTATGGTAGCTATCTATTAGAACTAAACATTGGGACTATTTTAAAGCAGTAGAGTATAAAATTCAGGACACATGATTCTCCAGCACAGTCCTAGGCACATAAGAGGGGTGCAATAATTGAACTGAGGTGAATTTCTTAGGAAAATCAGTCGGTGTTTACTTCTCTTTCCTCCCCACCCCCCCATTTTACTTGCCTGTCTCACTGACAGGGACATTCTAAGTCTACAGGGCCTGAAACTTCGTATCATTATCTTACTAAATAAATTATTATAAAACACCCCATCATTATATAAAGTGTGATGGTGAGTGATAATGATCAAACTACTAAAAAAGCAAGTAATGAAATAAATGGTCAGAATGAGAGGAAGAAAGGTGTGAGTCACAGGGCGAGAAAGGAGGTAAAGAAGGGGAACTAGGAAGTGAGAAATTCTCATCACCATAAATATCATCATCAGTATCATCATCCCACTTACTAGGTACTGCCAAGCACTATGCTGAGTAGTTTACAGGCAACATAGCGGTAGCCCTGGGAGTTAATTATTATTAACTCTATTTTATAGGTCAGGAGAGTGAGATTTACAGAGGGAAAGGTTTAGAGTAGTAAGTTAGAACCAACATTTGAACCCAACCTCTCTAACCATAAAGCCTGGCATTTAACTATTGTGCCAAAATGTCATAGGGTAAGACATTTTCTCATTTAAATACTATAATAATTGGAAGTAGTGTTCTTGACTCAGGACTATGAAACTAATACAGTTTTGATATGATCAGCAATGTGTCAGAAAACCAGATACAGCAACTATAAATTTCTGTATCTTTTAAAATGTAAAATTATGTGGCCGGCCCGGTGGCTCAGGTAGTTGGAGCGCCGCGCTTCTAATGTCGACATCGCCAGTTCGATTCCCACATGGGCCAGTGAGCTGCGCCCTCTTCAGCTAAGATTGTGAACAACGGATCTCCCTGGAGCTGGGCTGCTGTGAGCTGCTGGAGGTTGGCGTGAGCTGCCCGGGGCTGCTGTGAGCTGCTGTGGGGGCAGCCAGGGTGAGTGGCCGGCAGCCAGAGTGAGCGGACGGCAGCCGGCGACTGGCAACTGACTGCCTCAGCTGGGGGGAGCGCAAGGCTCATAATAGCAGCATGGGCCAGGGAGCTGTGTCCTACACAACTAGACTGAGAAACAATGGCTTGAACCGGAGTGGGGGGTGGGGCAAGGCGGAAGAAAGAGGGGGAAAAAAGTAAAATTATGCTCCATAGCACAAATATGCACTCAAGGGGCTTCAAAGCATTTAACAATGTACAGACAGCATAGTAATAAATATAGCTCTATTCACAACCTACTATATTATAAGTGTGACTTAACATTAATATGTAAGCTATACTAAACATTTAATTAAAGGCAATTTTGTCCCTTTAGACTTTTGAAAAACTTTTAGGAGGATTGAACAGGCCAGTTGTATTTAAAAGCTACCCAAAGAAATTTTGCAACTTGCCTTCTTTCTTTCTCATTATATTCAAGATTATGTCATTTGGTTCAGAACCACACTTGGCACTCTGTTGACAGCCATCAGAGTCCTCATACTCTGCTGGGAAGCTATTCTAGCAAAGAGACGTATCAGGAAATTCCTCAAAGAAACTGGTTAGGCAGGCAGAAGACTGTATCCTAGCTATGGTCCAGGTATGTGTGTAAGTATGTGTGTGTACGTGTGTATGTATACATGTACATGATCTGTGGATGCACATATGTGTTTATGTTCATGTGTGCATGCCTGCACGTGTGTGTGTGCATACATGTGCATAAGTGCATGTGTTGGGGGAGAAAGGACAACTTGAGATGCTCTTTCCTGAAAGGTGGTGGAGGATTGGGGGCAACACAAAAATCTTAACCCCTATTTAAAGCAATCCTTACCAGTTAGCTCCTAGAGAGAGGCAGAATTGCAGAAACTTTCCAAAGAAATGAAAGAGCAACAGAAAGATTGGGTACCATTAATTCTTAAAAAGATGACCGAGAGTTTAAATAAAATGCTAAACTGAGCATTAAATCCTTCCCGATGCTAAGAAGGAACAGGCCTGACTCTATTTATCATTACACTGAAACCAGGGGTGACTATTGTTTTTAACCTTTAAGGTGTATTTCTTTTTTTAAACTCTTTTTCTAGGTTGGGTTTCCCAGAACCAAAGGTAAGGAATTGTGTGTAGGTGATTTATTAAGGAAAGGCTCCCAGGAGAAATTAGTAAAGAGGGTGGGGGGAGTGGGAAAGGGAAGAAACCAGCAAGGCTGCATTCAGCCTTATGCTGCAGGTGACTCTAGAACGCAAGTGACACCTGAGTCTGTTTCAACTGAAGCCAAGGAAATTGTACTTCCCACCCAGAGGGCATCTATCTGCTAAGAGCCATCCCAGGAGGATGAAAACTACTAGTCACTTCCATAACTTCGCCCTTGAGGGAAGAGTAGCTCCAGCAGCCCCAAGGCAGCTCCCCAGGGAAGAGTCACAGGCGCGGGCCGTTGTCAACAAAAGCACACTTGAAACTGTGGAGAAATGACCAAAATGATCAAAAGATCTGGGAAGACATGGGCAGAGTACCAGTCTCTACCCTCTGTAATGGTGGTCTACACAAGACCCCTGCCCTGGGGGATATGTGGAACGCACTAGAAGGAAGAGAGAATCCGCAGCCCAGCAGCACAAACCAGCAGGCAATGTGACAAGAGGCATTTGAAAGTCCTCAAGTACCATAAAGAATTAAGATGACTTCCAACTTTGGACCTTCTCTTGTTGGTATTTTTTTGGTAACCCTTATCTGTGGGGAAACATCAACACACAGTGAGAAGTGGCTGGGCATTGGAGCTAGGCAATCCTGGTTTTGAATATAAGACCTGTCATTTATTAGTCAAGGGACATTTTGGCAAGTTCTCTCCCCTCTCTGTACCTCCGTTCCCTCATCTGTACAACAGGGATAATGATAGCACTTACCTCACAGGGTCATTATAAGGAATCAATGAGTGTATTCATTGGAAAGCACTTGGAGCGGTGTTGGGTAACAAGGCAAGCATTCTATTAGGGATTATTCAATAAAAAGGATGATTAGCATGTTCCCTCCATGGTTACCAGTAGAAACAAAACTTTGGAAATCTCAAAGGGGGTTCTCTGATACCACCACCACCACCATCCCTACCCACCCACACCGCCCTGGCCAGGCAGTAGAATGGGGAAGAGCTGGAACGAGAGAAGAAAAAGTGTGTTCCAATGAGTCACAGGTCTGGGAAAAAAAGGAAACCAAGTGAGAACAGGAGCAGGGACGTGACTGTGGATCATAAAGTAGGCCCTCAGAATATAAAGCAGGGAGCTGCCCTGAGAACCCAGAATGTTTTCAGAACATGAGTAACTGCAATGAGTCCCCACACAGATGAACCCTCACAGCAAAGACTGTACCACGAAACAGAAATCACTCATGGTTTGGCCAAAAACAGCATGCCTGTAGCACGACTGCCAAATAACAGATGAATGGGTAGAGTCTTGGGAAATTGGGTCATGAACGCAAGGTAACTGCGAAGGTGCAGTGCAGCTGTATGTGAAATTAGGATGAGTGGGACCACCTGTGCTGCTCTATTGCTGGAGACCTCCAACCCTTAGGATACTGGATCCTCAGACTAGGGCACCTTGCACTCCTCTCCCAGGAGGAAACACAGCAGTACAAAGGTTTGGAGTCATACTGCCTGGGTTTGTGTCCTGACCATGAACAAAATGGGTGACCTGAGCCAAGCGCACAACCTCTCGGAGCCTGGGTTCTCATCTATCAAATGGAATTTATTAGAAACCCTAACCTCATTGTGGTGATTTTGTTTTGTTATCAATTTTGGTTTTTTTCAAGGTTCATTGGGATATATACTGGGGGTGCCAAAAAATGTATACATATGACGTGTATTTATCTTTTGTTATTGGTATATATTGAGTATTACAATTTTAATACAGTGTTTTTCCTTTCTTAAAATGTGTATCCATTTTTTTTGGTACCCTCTGTATATATATTGCACAGTGCCTGGTATCTAGAACACAACCAAAACATGTCTTCTGTTATTATTTGGCCAAAATTCCTGAAACAAGCCTCACTCTTGTTGAGCTTATTTAAATATCACTAGCTTTTCGGTTAGTTATGGTTTATAAAAGCGAAATATAAAAATATTATCTTTTCAGGCTGAGCGGGACATTTTCAGACTTTTTAAGAAAATCAGTAAGATCTGTTTTCAAAACAACTTCTGTTAGAAGCTTGATATGTAAAACCAATGAAAGCTGCTCTGGCTGAAGCTTCGAGGGCAGGAGTCTGCACAGCTGGCCTCACCCTTCTTCCTCAGCCAGCATGAGACACCTCGGGGATCCCTTGGGCTCCTGGAACAAGAACATCCCCCACTTTCCAACACTATCGCCTGTTATTTACAGTCTGAAGTTCACCAGGGGAAGAGACGAGGTCAAAATCGCCCAGCTCCACAATCACAGAGCAGGCGCCTCAATCCAGCACTGCTCACTGGGACACTTTCCCACACTTCCATCACTCGAGGACCACCCGAACAATCTTTGTTTTGCCTTCTAGAGTACCATTTTATGTATTTATTTAACAACTACTTAGCGAATATAGTTCCTTACAGGGATTCTCCTCTCTCTCTCTCTCTCTCTCTCTCTCTCTCTCTCTCTCTCTCTCTCTCTCTCTCTAACTCTTAGCCTTGTTATAAGGAATAACACCCATGAATCTCACATTTGAGGTTATATATATTTTTTTAGTATACACTTAAACTAACAAGGATGAAAATAAAAACTATATTTGTTCATAAACCATTTAAAGTCCATTTATGTGGTTTCCATACTTCATATTGTAAAATACTGCTCTGTGTGTGCAAAAGAAAAAAAAAAAAAAGCTTTAAGGAAGCCAGTTCAGGACAAGTACTGTGTCTGTACCAGGTAGCAGGAGGTCCAGGGATTTGCTGGGCCCTGTTTCCTGTGGGTCCCAATTCAACAGGATGCCACAAGTTTAGAATGAGATGAAAGCATGACTACTTGGTTTGAGTCAGTGTTTTCTTTTTTCTTTTTCTTTTTTTAATTTAGAAACCAGAGGTGGAAGACACGGAACCACAAGCTCTTTTGAAACTGTCTCGGGTCCTATATAGTTCAATGGGTTCTACGCACTATGCACTGTTTGGATTTATAACTTTTAAGAACGTTTCTGAACCTCTTTACGGTGTACACTTTCCAATAAGAAAGCCGCAGTCAGTCCGGCCTTTGTAGTCACAATAAGATGCTGCAGGGCGCGTATGGCGGGGAAATGATTCGCACCTTGGAATGCTAATTACACTGGCTCTTCAGCCTGCAGGCTCACCGAGCAGCAGGATGCTTGTGCAACGGCACACGCCCCGTCTTGTCTGGCTGGCTCTGGCTTCAGCAACTAAGACAGAGAAGAAAATCATTTACATTTTGCCGAGAGGTAAGGTTAGTCTTTTTAAGGAACCCCCACCCGCACCCCACTTCAGATAAAGCAACCTGAATAGACTGTACCAAATATAGAAACGTAATGCTTTTTCCATCCTCTTCAAAGATAAATTCTTTTAGCTGACTTTTCCCACTTGGTACATCTCCTACCATTGGCTGGTCACCTTAGATCTGACACAAAGGTAATATAACCCAGGACAGGTCAGATGTACCTCTTCCTTGGTATTTCACATGTAGAATAGCTAATATTTTTTCCAGTTACACAAGTGTCGGAGTCCCAGTGTTTGCAAAAGCTTTCCAGCATCTTGGGAAACACAGATTAGCTAGTCAAGCTGGCCTTCCCAGGTGAACTAAAAAGATTAAAAAAAAAAAAAAAGTCTCATCAACACACTAGTTAAAAACACAGACTTTCATTTCAGACAGACCTGAGTTTGAATCCTGACTGTGCTTACCATGAAACTTGGGGCAAATTCGTTAACTCTCTGTGTTTCAATATCTTCACTTCCAAGGCAAGGATACAAATAGTACCTACCTCATAGGTTTGCTTTGAGGGTTAAATGAGATCATGCACATCAAGTATCTAGCACGCTGGCGTACGCATAAAAAGCACTCCAAAACGTGCTAGCTGGTATTCTCATTATGACCCTCCGGATTGCCACCATTCTGTCACACAGATTTGCCGAAGTAGATATGGTCATTGCGATAGATTCCATAGATTGACTCACACAACATCCACTCCAAACCTTTCAAAGACGCACCGGGCCTAGACTGTTTTGTAGCAAGGGTTCTGCATAGGGCCCAGGTTCAGCCAAGCAGACGCACGTGTGCCCCAGAAAGGGGAAAGGGATTCAAATCAAGTGGCAGCTGCATGGCGGTGGGTGTCTCTTTTTGCAAGCACGATGGTGGAGAAGCTTTGGTGGGAGCTGCAGTCTCCACTCCTGGCATCATAGGGATGAGTGGCGAGCACTGGCAGTGGGGTTTCCAGGACAGCGGTCCTGTTTATGGTTGGCCATTTCGCCTGGCATTGTTCTGGCTGTGTGGTATCCTAGCCTGTTTCCCTGCCACTGCTGGAAAAACCTCTAAGCTACCTAGTACCCTGCTCTAATCCAGTTCTGTTAAAAGTAGCTACAGTCGCTACTAAGAACACAGTAATTATCAACATGATCAATACAGTAATTATCAGAACAATCCTAATTACTACAGTCAAAAAGATTTCTTCACTAAGTCTATTCAGGCTACTAAGGGATAAAGAACAGCATGTTTAAAAACCTTGTCCTTGCCTTCAAAAAGGCATTCATCCTAAAAGACACCACACGAAGGAAAGGGAAACTTTTTTGGGGGCGGGGGGGGGGGGCTTAATTTTCCTCGGCAGCAGAAAGCCTTTTGTGAGGAAGCAGCAGAATACACTGATTAAACAATGTGAAGTTTTACGGAAGAGAATTCTCATTTGGGTCTTTATGGAGAATGACAGGTGAGTCTACCTGGCACAGTGTTCTCTAAAAATTATAATGGGAAAGTTGAAAGGTGTGCGGGAAAGCCAGTTAATGGGTATAAGTACTTGGCTCCGTACGTTGTGCATGGTCGTGAACGTACTTCTAGGATGGCACCGGGGAGTGTGCTCAGTTACTATAACGAGAATGCCTTGAAAGAAGTGATGAACAAAAGCACTGAGATCTAGCTCCAGACAGATTTGGAAGTAACGAAAAATGACCGTATGAGGGGAACAAGCCTGGGTGAAGTGTGGTTTCAGTTTTACCAGGGTTCTCACCTGTTTTTGTTCGTGTTGTTTTTTTAAACAGGATGTCAAATTCTCCCTACTATGGCATGTTCTCTAAGTGACTGTAGCCCTAACACCTCTTTTGTCATTTTAATTTAGTATCTAATCCCCTATTTCCCCCCTTATATCCTCCTGGCAAAATGAAATGATCTGCTCAGAGCAGATCAGGGAACTTCCCACAATACTAAACGAAAAGGTAGAGCTGTCAAGTGCTTAAGTTACTTGTTTTCTGTCTTCCTCAAGAAAAGAGCACTAGATGAGGGGAAAGGAGATTAAATATATGGTGATGGCAGGAGAACTGACTCTGGGTGGCGAACACACAATGGGATTTATAGATGATGTCATACAGAATTGTACACCTGAAATCTATGTAACTCAACTAACCATTGTCACCGCAATAAATTTTAATTGAAAAATAAAGAGATAAAAGAAAAGAGTACTGTCTTGTATCTTACAGTTCTGAAGGCCACAAGTCTGAAATCAGTTTCACTAGGATTTAGCCAAGTGTCTGTGGGACTGGTTCCTTCTGGAGGCTTCAGGGGAGAATCCATTCCTTTGCCCTTTTCAGCTTTTCCAGGCCACCTGCAATCCTTGCCTCCTGGCCCTTTCCTCACATCTTCTTTCCATGGTCACAACTCCTGCTACTGTGTTTCCCCGAAAATAAGACCTAGCCAGACCATCAGCTCTAATGCGTCTTTTGGAGCAAAAATTAATATAAGACTGGGTCTTATTTTACTATAATATAAGACCAGGTCTTTAATATAATATAATATAATATAATATAATATAATATAATATAATATAATATAATACTGGGTCTTATATAAATTTTTGCTCCAAAAGATGCATTAGAGCTGATTGTCTGGCTAGGTCTTATTTTCGGGGAAATTGGGTACTGATTCTTGACCTTTCTGCTTCCTTCTTATGAGGACTTTTGGGATTACATTGGGCCCACCTGGATAATCCAGGGTAGTCCCTCTATCTCAAAATCTTTAATTTAATCACATCTTCAAAGTCCATTTTGCCCTATAAAGTAACATTCACAGGTTCTCTGGATTAGAATATGGGCATATGGGGTGACGGGGCCTATTCAGCTTACCACAGGTGGGAAGAAATAGAATGCTCGTCATGTTTCCTCTGTTAGTGGGGGCTTCCCATATGGTTACAAGGAGAAATAAGTGAGAGAATGGAAAATCAAGAAAACCAACTGGTATTTGAGATACAACACAGATACCTGGTTATCTTGCTGGCCTCTCGGAAGCAGGTATCTTTTGTTTGAGACTCTGGACTCCAACCTGTATCACGATTGCCTCCACTTCCTCTTTCTTCTGACTGATTACTTCAAATATATCTAGCAGTCCAACTGAATCAACCAGACACCATCCTGCAGAAGGTGCTCCTTTTCTGCCACGCTCTTATACCAGGGCATCTCATTGGCTGCTGTCTAGCCAAGACAGGGCAGCTCTTGAATCAGGTGCCAATCCTTGGTCCAATCATGCTTCCCTGGCCACAGGACACAAAACAGGACCCTTGATACACAGGAACCACAGACATTTTTCTCTGAAAGGCTGAGAGGTGGCAAGAGAGTTCAGAGATTGCTAGACGTCTCTCCAAAAACAACGTCAGTGACCTCAGAGTTTGGGTAATAATTTTTTGCTTCATGATTTTAAAAATTGATATGTTTACAGATGCTTGCTCAAATAGGTTTTAGTTATAATTTACAAAGTATTCTTAAGAGAAAAGAAATTATAAAATGTCTAAAAATAAATAAGGAATGCTAAAAAAATAAATAAGGAAATTACAGGCTTATTATGATGGCCTGTAGTCTAA
The DNA here is from genome assembly GCF_004115265.2 of Rhinolophus ferrumequinum. Lineage (NCBI taxonomy): Eukaryota > Metazoa > Chordata > Mammalia > Chiroptera > Rhinolophidae > Rhinolophus > Rhinolophus ferrumequinum. The sequence goes on along the minus strand of NC_046304.1, from coordinate 19,790,498 downwards.
TCATAGATAATAAGTCCAGGCAAGGAGACGCAAATCATTAAAGGGAAGGCTTAAAGGTCAAAGGGTCAAAGGCTTTTATAGTACTTCCAATTGCATAAAGCAACACACTGGAACGTTTTATGAAAAATAGCCCATATAACTTCCAGGACACTGAGTTTAATTCGGAAACCATTTGATACATGTTTGTTCCCTTTCATAGAGCGAAGAAATCTAGGAGAGAAGTCATCTGTAGTATTGCCCAGACACAAACTGACTTCTCTTTAACAGGAGGCAAAGAGCCTGTCACAATATATATATTCTTGAATTATGTCAGCTAATCATAGGTTCAGACACTGGATTAGTCATATCATGCATTTCATAATTACCGTGTAATTGACACAGACCTTTAAACAGTCCTTTCTCCCTGGAAGCCGGTTCATTGCTGGAATTAAATGAACTGTCATTCTCTGGGGAAAATGGAACCAACGTTTCACTTGGCTCACCGTGGCTGTAAAGTAGGAACTTTCCAGGAGTTAGAGCCCTTCCTCGCCAAGCTGTCCAAGTGGAAACAAGCAGATCGTCGTTAAGGAAGCCAAGGTGCTCTCTCCAAGTGGGAGCCCAGTAAAAGTCAAGAAGAAAGTAATGCCCAGACTGTTAAGAGAAGGAATTAATTGATTGTGCTTTGTGTGATTCCACTGCACAGACAGCAGCATTTAATTCAGCTTTCATGCAGCGCAGGTGCATCTACTCTATCCTGGATTCCGGGGCCAGAAGGAGCATTCAGATCCCAGCATGGCCACTTGTCAGCCGTGTGACCTTTGGTGGATGGGACAAACATGTTCCATAGAAATCTTGTGATGATTCAAAGTAGGTAAAATACACATTGCAGTCTGTGTGAGTAGAAGCCCTCAAGAAGCCTATGTACTTTTGCAATTCACTGTCCACTCTCACCACTCCAAATTCCCAAAGCCCTGTCCAGAGTGACGTCACATTTCTCAAACCGCTAAGCTATCTCTACCTTCTTTGAAACTCAGTTCTGGAGTCTGTTGGTCCTTATGTGGGCTCTCCAACCTCCCAGTAACACTTTCTAACACCTAAACATAAGTCTGGGTACTGCTTGCAAACATTCTGTTTGGCTTCTGATGACGTCTCCTCCCTTATGTTCTAAGCAATTTTCTATTATTTAAGAGCCTCCTCACGTTCCCTCTAACTCATCATTTCTGGTCTTCTCTTTCTCTAATCTTCTCTCTCCAAAGATCAAGTCTAGATTGGAGAGGAAATTTCCATCAAGTTTAGAAAATATGAAATGTGGTCAGGTTGGGGGAAGAAGGAAGGGAAGGGTTCGTGTTTGTTCCTTTATTTTTTTCTCACAGAAATCCAGCCAGCCCTTGTAAGTTACTCCCTCTCCTTAAGCAGTTTCTCAACCTTCTTTTAACTCCCTTTGAACAATATAAATATCTCCTCCCACACCCCACCCCAATTTTATTTAAAATTTCAAAATAAATGGAACCACATGACTAAAAATATATTTTAAAAATGATCATCTTAGGGGCCGGCCTGGTGGCTCAGGTGGTTGGAGCTCCGTGCTCCTAACTCCAAAGGCTGCCGGTTCAATTCCCACATGGGCCAGTGGGCTCTCAACCACAAAGTTGCCGGTTCAATTCCTCGACTCCCACAAGAGATGGTGGGCTGTGCCCCCTGCAACTAAGATTGAACATGGCACCTTGAGCTGAGCTGCCGCTGAGCTCCCAGATGGCTCAGTTGGTTGGAGCGTGTCCTCTCAACCACAAGGTTGCCGGTTCAACTCCCGCAAGGGATGGTGGGCTGCACCCCCTGCAACTAGCAACTGGCAACTGGACCTGGAGCTGAGCTGTGCCCTCCACAACTAAGACTGAAAGGACAACTTGAAGCTGAACGGAACCCTCCACAACTAAGATTGAAAGGACAACAACTTGACTTGGAAAAAAGTCCTAGAAGTACACACTGTTCCCCAATAAAGTCCTGTTCCCCTTCCCCAATAAAAAAAAGAAAAAAGGTCATCTTAGAGTATTCTTATCAAACTACACAATCATGCTCAGAGATTTGAAATCTCTTCCCCGCCCCCTTTCGGCCCCCAGGCAATTGATGATCTCTGTCTGGATTTAATGGTCCTTTTCAACAGAATGTGCTCTATTTGTGAGTTTCTAGCCCAAGGTTGGCTCTTGAAGTATAAATCCCCAAATCTGGTGACCATGTCTAATTCTGTTAGTGCTTCATCCAGAATAGTACTCTGTGCAAACAAGCATTCTTGGTAAAGATTTACTCATATGCCACTTATAAGCCTGGTTCCAAAAAGTCTCACGCAGCCTTCCACTCTTCACTAGTTGGTCAATAGTGTAGAAAAGATCTAAGGAGGAATTTTGAGGAGGCCCTGAGGGGTTGTGGAGGTACAAGATAGAAGGAGCCTGGATCCCTGAGTCACCAATTGGAGAGGATTACCTAAGAGAGCTGTCCAACTCGCTGTGAGGTAAGGGAGAAATAGATCTTTGTTGTGTTAAGCAATAGAGATTTGGGAGTCCTATGCCAAAGCGGCTAGTGTTAATCAACCTGAGTAATATATTCTAAAGTTCCTAGAACGTAATATGGGCTTAATAACGATTAGTTTTTATTAACATTATTATTTGTTCAGTCAGCTAATATTTATTGAAGACTACAGGTATTATATGTTTCTAACCTACCTGAGGAGGTAGGTACCTTGTTCTTTCCCACCATGAGGCCTTTATGTCCTTCTCTTTGCCTAACCTGCTCCTTCCTCCCTTCTTCACAAGATCAACCACTACTCATCCTGAAGGTCACAGCTCAAATGGGATCTCACTCATGAAAAGCTTCCTGCATCCCCTAGATTGGTCAGTGCCCCCCAGTATATGACCTCATTGATCTTCACACTTGTCCTAAGGAGTACATGTCACAATTTGGCAGTGCACGATTGTTTATGTCATTTTTGGATGAATGCCTCTCTTCCCCGCTGTAGACTAAGTACCAAGAGAGCAGGGGCCATCGTATTTCATTCACTGTTGCAGTCCCTGTGCCTAGCCCGGTGCCTGGCACACAGAATGAGCTCAAAAAATTCGTTGGGTTGTGTCTGTATCTGCACAGGGTGGGTCTCACAGGCTGTCTGCTTCTGAGTGGGGTCAAATATCAGTGTTGGATCTGTTTTTCGTCTTTACAAGTTTAGAAAGGTAATTTTTCATGGAAGCCCAGAATCTGGGAAATGATTCACAATAACCACACTTAACAGGATATCTGCTTCCTGCCCTTAAAGTCCTCAGGAAAGTAAACTAGTTAATATTCAGAAGTGCATGTGAAAGAAAGAAAGAGGATGGTTTTGAAAGGAATTGACTTCCAGGCAAGAGAATTAACCCTGCTCTCTCAAAGAGTGTGTGTTTCTTTCCAGATGTGTCTTGTTTCCTCCATTAAATACCACTGAAGCCAGGCTCAGTGAACACCATGGCACATAATAGGAGCTCAATAAATATCTGAAATAGATACCTGTGAATCTTATTGGTTCAATGACTGGCAAACGTACTTATGCTTTGGTTCTCTAGACCCCACATAAATGATTACCTTTTGTTATGAAGTCACTTGTCCCTGTATCCCTAACATGGAAGTTTGGGAAGAACTAGTGACTACGAGCCAGACTTACAGACTACAAATTCCTCGAAGTTAAGAATCATCATCATTGTTCCCTCCAAAAAGAAATCATCATCATCATCATCATCATCATCATTATAGCCAACTTTTATCACGTACTTTTCCATATCAGGTACTGTGCAGAGTCTTTTACAACTATTAGTTCATTTAATCCTGGTAACAATCTTGTGATTAGTATTCTCATGTTTTTATTTTATTTTATTGGGGAATATTGGGGCATAGTGTGTTTCTCCAGGGCCCATCAGCTCCAAGTTGTTGTCCTTCAGTCTAGTTGTGGAGGGCGCAGCTCAACTCCAAGTCCAGTTGCCATTTTCAATCTTTAGTTGCAGGGGGTGCAGCCCATCATCCCATGCGGGGAATTGAACCACCAGCCTTGTTGTTGAGAGCTTGCGCTCTAACCAACTGAGCCATCCGGCCGCCCTACTAGTATTCTCATTTGAACTCAATCCTGTCTCAATGCAGAGCCTGTATTCCCATTTACCGTGTGCAGTGCATTTCAGACCGTAGTCATTTAGGTCTCCCTACAACACTTGGAAATGGACTTGGGACTGTGCATTTCAAACGTGTGTATAGTCGATTCTTGGTTGTGAGCAGCAGAAAACAACTCTGGTTATTGTAAACACAAAAGAGATTATAAGGCTACCAAGAATTTACAAGAATCTGGAGAACTGGACAAAATTAAAATAGAAACAGGGGCCTAAGGAGCAGAATACAAGATAAGTATCTTTTGGCAGGAACAATCCAATCAGGATGCCTCAACCAGATCTTTCTAATGCACCTGAATCCTAACTTTCCATTCATTTTTGCCTCACTTATTCACAATTGAACGCCCAGGATGAGGGTGTCTGATTGGCCAGCCTAAGGCATTTGCCATCGTCCTAACTAAGGACATTTGCCCTTGTCCTAAGAGGTTAGTCTCTAGACCTTTCTACTTCCCTAGTGGGAGGTGAGGCTTGCTTTGACTCACATGGTGGGAAGTTCCCCCAAACAGAAGGCCGGCCTGGATGCCAGGCAGTCACAAACATTGACAACTGTCCTTCATACCATGGGCAAATCATTTAAGGCGTGTTACAATGACTGAATCACTGTTTCTGTTATAGAGTAGCTCCCTTGCTGATATTACAGAAATCCCAGAAACACATTTACAAGTTAGCATTTAGCACAGTTTACACACACGAGTCCATTACACTTTGGTTTTAGAAGGTGACGTTTTCTGACTGACACGGGGGGGGGGGGGTCCCTTATTGGGAGCCTATAGCTTCCTGCACCTGACTGAAGTTGCCCACTCATGAAACTGCCCAGGCTCAGTTGGAGAGAACCGTCCAAATCTAGTGGTAAAGAACTGCCTTTTGACTGTTGGGAGGTAAACTATCATCATGACATAGCACAGCATGGGTACTTCCTGCGTCTATGGAATGTCAGCACACCTGGCCTGCTGCTGCTCACCTGCCAGACCTGTGTTTACCTTCTGCTTAAATCATGTAAAGGCCGAAAGGGGTGATGTGAGTGCTGCCGGGCCAGCTGTGTCTGGGGACAATGGTAGTGCACGTTTCAAGTCACAGTGGAGGCTGTGATGACTTGGGAGGTGGGGGAGGGGAAGGGACCCATTGGTTGCTGTAGGCCTGCCCCATGGGTCTGGAAGTAGAAGTAGGGGCCGACTAGCAGACCCGTTTGATGAAAAAGTACACTGTCCCATCGCCAAAGCCGGCTTCCAACATCCTCATCAGACTCTCTTCATTTCTTTTTTTAAGGAAACCTTTTGAGGCTTCAGAAAAAGTTGAAAATGGCTATAATAAGACACCTACATTACAACTAGCCCAGCTCTCTGTGACACATGTGACCAAGTTTAAAAAGATACTCAAGGTCAGAAGATACCACAGACTTGGCAACACCACGCTGGGTTCACCTGCCCTCACGGTGGCGCCTCAAAATGACACGGGCACTTTTCTGAACTACTTGCCTGGCATTTCTGAGCACACTGTCATGGAACCTCTTTCTCAGAATTATGCATGTCTAAAAATCATGTCTAAAAACAACCTCTCCATCTGAGAGGGATCCCTGAGTTTTGAGAGTGATGACCCCAGTTCTAGAAAAATCTGTGGGGAAAAAAAAAGTAGAGGGAGTCTCCATCAAATAAATGCCCTCAGGTGCTTTAGGAACCAACCATGGTGTTTCCTGCCTTCTTCTTTTTGGGGGCTGACATTAAGATAGAAGACTATGGGCTGTGACACCAGAGTTTTCGTGAGAATTGGGACTGCTTATTACACATATAACCTCAGAGATTCAGCATCTTTGAACCTCCGTTTCCTCACCAGCAAAGTGGAAGGTGATGATAATATCTGCCCCATAAAGTTGTGAGCATTGCAAGAGTCAGCTTTTCAGCGTGCCCGGCATACTGTAGGCATTTGCCCTGGATGTGCCCCGTTCCTTGGACGGCTCGTTGCTACTGGAACTACATCTACAAAGGAGTTGAGGTGGCTTGGCTATCGAACTGATTTGTTTGTCAGGTTATCGCTGGTGCCCAAGCCTAAGAAGCGGGTTGACCATTTGCAGGAGACTGAGCATGTTGGAGACCTTGGACAACCTGCATCCTATGAACTTGAATGTTTGTGAGGCCAACAGCTCAGAAGGAATCTGCACATTCATGTCACATCCTGCTAAGAGCATCACAGCTCTGTGAGAAGGAAGAATTGGGTCTCTACACCCTGTACAAAGCCCAGGAGCTCTCCTAAGGTGCTGGGAGCCAGTTCCTAAGCAATCACAGGAGATGCAGAGGACCTGCTCATCTTCAAGGAGTTCCTTTGTCCTGGACACGGCTGCACTGCAGAGCCGGTTCCCCAGGTATGAGTTGTCCTCTCATATTTCTGTAAAGGAGGCTTCTTTTGCCTGGATATCCTTCCTGTGCATAATGTATCAGTAAGAGTAGGGCCATCACTGGAGTTGTGCAGTGTACAACATACACAACCATACACAGCAGTAAAGGAATGGACTCCAGAGTCTGAGAAACCTAAGGCCAAATCTCACTTCTCCCATTTATTGCCAGTAAAACCATGAGCAAATTGACCTTTCTAAATCTCACTTTCCTCATTTGTGAAGTTGAAATAATTATAGCAGCTACCTCTTAGGGTGGCTGTTGTTAGAATTAAAATAAAATCATTTGTCTGTAAAGACTTTAACATAGTGCCTGGCACATAGAAGATGTTTAATAAAAGCTGTAATAATAATTATTATTCTCCATGGCTAACTTGTACTCTGTCTTTAAGATCAGCCTATACGTCTCCTCTCCTGGAAAACTTCTCATTCGTCCCAAAGCTGGGTCCAATGCCTCTTCTATGTGCTTCCATCTGCACTTGTGCTGCCTCCAATAGTGCTGAGCTTCTTCTCAGAACAGTGATCTCTTCATGGCAGGCACTCTGTCTTTCACATTAGGATCTCTAGCACCTAGAACAATGCCTGGCACATAGTAGGTGCTCAATTAGTGTTAGTTGAATGAATGAATGAATGAATGAATGACTGTCTAAATGCTGCCTTTGATGGGAACAAAGGGGAAGTTTGCTCTTCTTTTCTGTTAGAAGCCGGCGATAGGGGAAAGAGGCAGAGAAATGGAGGAGAGTATGAACTGGACACTTGCCAAAGGCAGGTCAGCCCTTTCCTGCGGTCATTTTTTTTTTTTTTTTTTTTTTGGATGAAGAAAAACTGAGTGAAACCTTGTACCAAGCAAGGCCTAAGAAGATAAACAAGCCAAGCGTTCCACTAGACAATGGCCCGATTCTCCCTGACAGGGGAAGGTGGGAGCTGTGGGGAACCAGGCAAACATCCCCTTCCAATTTCCTTCCATCTGTGCTCAGCTCCTGCAAAGCATCACAGCCCACACGCCCCTCGTGGCCTTTCCTTCATAGAAGCCGGCTTCAAACCCGAGACAGCCACTTATCCGGTAAGATCTTTGAAGGCTGGTTGGAGCTACAGTGAGTCTGAATCACTCCTCACCACAATGGCCTTAGAATGAAAGAGGGTTTCTGTGTCCAGGGTGTGTTCTAATGTGGGTTTTTTGTGGCACAGTTTGTTTACACGTAGCTCCTGCCAACTGGGAGCTGAGATTAGCAGTTTGTGTAGATCAAATTATTGAACTTCAAAACACCCATGAAAAATTGTAAAAACAAAACAACAGCAGAAGTACAAAGCTGGGTGAGATGTGGTTTAACAGGAGCACGTGTGACAAATGACTTAGCTGTCCAGACGCCTGTAAGCCCAGCATGAGTCAGCCAAAGGATGTGGGTGCCAAAAAAACCTCAGGCAGGCCTGGACCCAGTGGAGCTTCCAGAAAAAGAAATGTGACGGCTGACTCTACTCCATGCCAGTCAGACCACCCTGGAAGAGGTTTGGCCTCCTCGTGGGAGAGGAAAGGGTGTGTCCTGAATGCAGTTACCAAGATAGGGGGTGGAAGCGAGGCCGTGGAGGGACTCCAAACTGTGTCAAGTGGGACAAGGGGAAGAGATGAGGGACCTGGAGAAGAAAGAGCTGAGGTGGAAGGGATGGGTGGTGGGGGGCCTGGTGCCTGTAACTTCTTGGAAGGCTTTCCCCTCCTGTCTGCCTGGTAAACTCCTATTCATCCCTTAGGCCTCAGCTCCTGCCACCTCTTCCAGGAAGCCTTCCCTCACCTCTCTATGTAGAGTCAGTCACGCCTTCAATGGGACCCCCCGCCTCTTGCACCTGGGAGTCAGGTCCCTTCATCACAGCACCTCTCACATGGAGTGGCGTTGCCTGAGCAGAGTCCAATGGTGACTATACTGTTTATCTTTGCAACCCTAGTGTCTGCCTCAGGGATTGTTCCTCAGCTAATGTCTAACTAAATTGTTGGCATGAAAACTGTCACCAAACATTTTGACCACGAGGAAGAGAGATTATATTTTTTCTGTGTGGTTCAGAAAGGCGGAACTGGAACAGAGGGTGGAGATTATGAGAAGGTGGATTTCAGCTGAAAATTAGGAAGTGCTTCATAATAATAATGAAGCTAGCTTTGTTGAGCGTTTTGGTCATCTGTTGCTGCATAACTCCAAAGCTTAGCGGCCTAACACAATAAATATATATTGCCTCACAGATTGTATGTGGGTCAGGAATTCAGGAGCAGCTTAGAAGACTGGTTCTGGCTCGGGATCTCTTATGAGTTGTAGTCAAGATCCCAGCTGAGGCTGCAGACATCTGAAGGCTTCGATGGGGCTGGAGGATGGTCTACCAGATGGCTCATTCACATGGCAGCTGGCAGGAGGCCTCGGTTCCCCCCACCCACCTTCCCACCATGGACTTCTAAACGGAGTATTTGAGTGACCTCACAACATGGTAGCCGGCTTCCAACAGAGCAAGTGATCTGAGAAAGAGAACAAACAGGAGGCTGCAACGTCTTCTATGACCTACCCTCAGAAGTTACAGCCTGTCATGTCTATAATACTCAAGTGTGGGAAGTGACTACACATAGGCATGAATGCTGCTAGGCGGTGAGAATCATTGTGGGCACCTTGGAAATTGGCTACCCCACTGAGTACTAGCAATGTATCAGGAATCATGCAAAGTGTTCAACACCAGTTCTCTCTCGTGTAACCCTCACAACCACCCGAAGAGGATGGCATTTTTGTTATCTCCATTTTGTTTTATTTATTTAGTTTAAAACATTTCTTTTGGCTTTAAAACTATTCTAATCTTCATCGCAGAAACAATACATGCAGTAGTATACAGACTGTACATTGCGTAAGCAATTTCCTATGCATTTCTAAGTTTACTGAATGGAAGTCTGGATGTCCATGTAAACTCTATGGTTAGATCTGATGGTGTATTTTCAAATCGGCATTTTATAGGTAAGGAAACCAAAGCACAGAGATGTCAATTAACGTGTCCATGGTCACATACCTGGAAAGTCTCTGAGCTTTGGTTTGAAGCTAAAAACCCGAAGTCATTCTACGTTGTGCTATATGACACTGCACTATGCTGCCTCTTGGATAACCACTGGTCAGGGAGGGATGCTGGAGGAGTGGTGCCTAATCCTGGCTTCACATAAACATCAGCTGGGAAGCTTTTACAATTCCTGATGGCTGAGCCCGACCACCATGGATTCTGATCTAACGGGTCTGGAGTTGGATTCTATTATGCAGGGTTGAGAAACTGCCAGCACTGGTTGGGGATCAGATCAGGCCTTCCCTGAGATCCTTTCCAAATATTACATGTTGTCACCTGAGTGAAATGGACCACATTTTATTACCAAGCAGGTAGAGACTCAAATGTAATGTGTAGATGAGTTTCTAATTGTTACCTTAGGCCCCACGGAGGTAATACCTGAGCTGAATCTTGAAAGGCAAGTAGATATTGAACAGGCTAAGAAGGAGGTGTATTTCAACTAGAGGGAAATACTCAGGAGACATCTAACGCCAGGGTAGAATTTCAGGAAGATAAATCATTAACAAGAAGGATTTTACAGAAGTCCTTCCTCAGATTCTTTAACTGTCGGCCTAATTTCTGCCTCTCTCATCTACTTCCCCAGCTCCTACTCACTGTCCACTTTGGCCAGACACCTTTCTTGATGCAGATACAGAGAATAAGCAGAAAAACACCATAGGGGGAGGAGTTGTTGGAATGATAAGTCCCTGTGGAAGAAGGAGGGAGAGGAAGAGAGTTCCTTAAAAATAAATTCTTGGCTTGTATCTCTGCTTCTTGAACATGGCATTGCCCTGAAGTTGAACCATCGGGCCGTGCTGTCAATTGATTATTATAAGCACTAGGAATTCTAGTTGGGGCTTCTATGTGGCTTTCCTGTCAAATCACACCCCACGTGCCTACCCCGCTCACACAACTTGCAATAACGAACACACAACTTCCAATAATGCTGACCCTGGAGGCAGAATGGCGTAACATTCATCCAGCCAGTCAGCAAATGCTGACTGAGGGAGTGGGCTGGGCACTGGTCTAGGAATTAAAGGAGAAGCCGTGAACAAAGCAAAGACTTGTTTTCATGGAGCTCTCCAGAGAAAAAAGTCGATCATTTTTAATGGGAGAAGAACTAGGCTGATGTCAGAATCCTCGGTGGGACTCAAGAAGACACTAGAGAGATGTTTTCAAAGTGTTGAAAGAAAGGAATTTTGACCCTAGAATTTTGCATACAGCTAAGGTATCTTTTAAACGAGGGAGTGAATTAAAGATAGTGTCAGGTACGCTAGAACATTTCCTACACAAAAACCTGCTTTGGAAGACATTGTTGAAGGAAGTTCTCCGGCAAGGAGAAAGATAAAGCCAGAAAATGTTTTCAGATATATGACATGGAAATAAGTCAGTCAAGTTCTTTGCTATCTAAATAAATGATGACTAAAAAAGAAAAAAAATATAATAAGCCATCATCCAAACTCTAGACAATAGCAATAACAGAAAGAAAAAAAGCCAGAGCTAGTGAAACATACTTGGTACATGTCTCTTTGGGAGAAAACAGACATTGATAAGTTTAAATTAAATAGAGATAAGTATACATATTAATGTGTGAGGAGTAAACACCAGAAAAATAAAAATAAAATGTACAACTTTTCAAAACAGTGGGAGAACATTTGTTCTATACAATAAAAAGTGGGAAAGAGTAAAAAAGATAAAAGCTGAAAGTATGAAACAGAAAACATGAAAGTAAATAGTAGAAATAATTCTAACATGCTGGTGATTAGAATTTATGTAAATGGGTTAAATTTACCAATAAAATGATTCTCAAACTGGATTTTAAAAATAATCTGACATTATATTTTCTATCAGAGAGGCATTTAAAGCAGAAGGATTTGAAAGGTTGAAAGAAATTGAGATGACAAAAATACACTAGGTAAACAGGGGCTGAAAGGAAGCCAGGGAAGGAAGTTCAATAGCTGACAAAATAGATGAAAGCATCCCAAGAGACAAAGAGAAGTAGTAAAATGAACAGAATAAACATGAATATCACATAAACATGAGCATGTACCCAACAATATAGCTTCAAAAAACAAAATAAACAATTGGCAGAATTATGGGGAGAAAAAGATAAATTAACATTTCCAGATAGTAAAACACCTCTTTTAGAAACTATATATCAAACAAACAAAAAAAATTAAGGAAAAATAAAGAAGATTTGAATAATACGTCTGATCTAGTAAATATAAATAGAATTGCTCACTCATCAGAAACTGTGTATTCTTTTTTAAAGTACATGTAAAATAGTCACAGAAATAGACCCTGAACTAGACTACAAAAACAACCTTGGTGAGGCCCAAAGAACTGAAATCATGCAGACTTTCTGACTATAATGTAAAAAAATTAAAAATCAATTCAAAAAGTTAGCTTAAAAAATCCCGTATGATTGTAAACTAAAACACATGTCTAAAAACCTCTTCCAATAAAGAGAAAAGTCATAAGGGAAATTCTTAAATATTTAGAACTAAATGAAAATGAAACCACTTTCTGTCTAAAGGTATCTAAAGTTATAATTAGAGGGGAATTTACAGATATAAATACATTAATAAAAAAATGAGCTCAGTGCTTAATTGAAAATTTAGAAACAAAACAATATAGTTAGCCTAAAGAAACAAGGTGGAACAGAATAACAATCAATGAAATAGAGAACAAAATATAAGATATTAATAAAACCAAACACAATTAATTCTTTGAAAGACTGGTGATGGGAAAAAAGAGAGAAACCAAAGAAACTCAAAGCATTACTTCACAGAATGAAAAAGAGATAGTGTACAGATGAAATAGAGACCTAAAAATTAACAAAAAATACTATAAACTCTATCCCAGTACAGTTTAAAATGTTGGTAATGATAAATTTCTAAAAGAGTCTAAAAATACCACAAGTGTTATAAGAAACAAAAAAGTTGAATGTACCAATAAAATTTAAAAAAGTAACTTGGTAATCAAGAGATCTTCTTTCAAGCAGGCCTGGTGGCTCAGGTGGTTGGAGCGCTGTGCTCCTAACGCCGAGGTCACTGGTTCAATTCCCACATGGGCCAGTGAGCTGCGCCCTCTACAGCTAAGATTGTGAACAACAGCTCTTCCCAGAGATGGGCTGCCGTGAGCTGCCAGAGGCCCGAGGTCGGCGTGAGCTGCCCTGGGCTGCTGTGTGCTGCCTTGGGGGCAGCCATCGTGAGAGGCCAGCAGCCGGCGACCAACTGCCTCAGCCAGGGGGAGCCGCAAGGCTCATAATACCAGAATGGGCCAGGGAGCTGTGTCCTACACAACTAGACTGAGAAACAACGGCTTGGATGAGTGGGGGCTGGGGGTTGAAGAAAGAGAGAGAAAAAAACAGGTCTTCCTTCAACCCCCTAAATTCTCCCCCTAAATTCTCTGGTTTTGATAAATTCTATAGGTTAAGTTTTACCAGACTCTCAAAGAGTATAACACCTATCTTGCGCAAGTTATTCCAGGAAACAAAAACAGAAAGTAAGTTACTCAAATCATTTTGTGAAACCGGTACAAACTTGGTTCTAAAATCACATAGAACAGTAAAATAAAAATTATGGGCTCATTTTACTTATGAGCAAAGATGAAAAAATTCTACATAAAACATTAGTAAAGAAATACAAAAGGTGGACAAAAAGTGGGAACAATCAAGGTAATTTAGAATAGTCTGACATCAGAAAATTAATCAATATAAAGGAAAACATACAATTATCTCAGTAGATGAAGGACAAGCATTTGGTAAATGCTTTTCAATAGCTATTTATGATTTAAAAAAAAAAAAACTATCAGAAAATTAGGAATAGACTAGCCTTAACTTGATAGCTACCAAACCCTACAGAAAGACAGCATATTTAGTGGAGAAATTTCAGACTCATTTGTTTCAAGAGGGGTAAAAAAGACAAGGACGCCCACTGTCAAAGCTACCGTTAATCATAGTATTGGAGGTCTTTGCCGTCATTATAAGGCAAGAAAATGAATCAGAGGTGTAAGGATTGTTAGGGAAGAGAAAAATTTACTGCTGAGAGAGTTCATTAAGATTGTCAGGTAAATGACCACTTCAAAAAATTAATAATGTTCCCCATCACTAAGTATTATAAAGTATATAAAATGGAATCATGCGTTTCTGGTTCCATCTCTTGGCAATGTAATTTTGCCTCTCCTGCCATTACCAAGGCCTCAGACGTGTGAATGAAGCCATCTTGAATCTTCCAAACCATTGTCATCATGTGGGACAGTTCCTACCAAGTACTGCCTGAAACTCTGACTCCCAGAATCCTGAGTAGTAAAGTGGTTGTGTTTATTCACTAAGTTTTGGGGTGGTTTATTATGTAGCCACACATAACTTATACAAAGAATGAGGAAATATGAACTAAGACATGTCACAATAACAACAGAAATTGCCATGTATCTTGGAAGCAACCTAACAAAAATGTACAAAATCTTTATGAGGAAAAATTATAAACTAAATAAAAGATGTTAAAAAAAAGACCCAGATAATCAGAAACATGCCATCTTTAAAACAGTTTTACTAAAGTATAATAAGACAACAATTGACTGCACATTTTAAAGTGTATAATTTCACAAGTTGTAATATATGTATGTCTGTGAAACCATCACTACAAAAAGATAATAAACATATCCATCACCCCTAAAAGTTTCCTTGCATCCTTTTGCAATCCTTCCCCCTTACCCTTCCCCATAACCTTACCACCATCCCCAGGGCAACTTTTGTCACTATAGATGAAATTGCATTTCTCGAATTTTATGTAAATAGAGTCATACAGGAATCTTTTGGTCTGGTTTCTTTAACTCAGCATAATAATTTTAAGATTCATCCATATTGTTACATGTATCAATAGTTTATTCCTTTGTATTGCTGTGTAGTATTCCACTGTACGGATTTCTGATTTCTTTATCCATTCACTTATTGATGAACATTTGCATTGTCTCCAGTTTTGGGTTCATATAAACAAAGCCTCTATGAACATTCATATATAAGTCTTTGAATGGACTTACGCTTTCATTTCTTTTGAATAAATACCTAGCAAGGGAATGGTTGGATCATATGGTAGGGGTATGTGTAACTCTTTAAGAAACTGTCACACTGTTTTTCATTTTCCTGTTTTTACCATTTTACCTGTGCACCAGCAGCATATGAGAGTTTCAGTTGCTCTACCACCTCGCCAACACTTGGTATGATTCCTGTTTTTAATTTTAGCTATTCTAATAGATTTGTAGTGATATTTTTCATTGAGGGTCTAATTTGCATTTCCCTGATGACTAATGATATTGAGCATCTTTTTATACTTATCGGCCACCCACATGATGCCTTCTTAGGTAAAGTATGTGTTCAAATATTTGTTCATTTTTTAAAAATTGAATTGTTTCTTTTCTTATTACTGAGTTTTGAGAGTTCTGGATATATTCTAGATACAAGACATTTATCAAATATATAATTTGCAAAATTTTCTCCCAGTCTCTGGTGTGTGTGTGTGTTTTCATTCTCTTAACAAGGTCATTCAAAGAGCGGACATTCTTAATTTTTCTGAAGCCCAATTTATCAATTTCTCCTTCTATGGATTATGATTTTGGTATAGCTGAGAAATCTTTGACTAATGCAAGGTCACAAATATTTGCTCTTCTGTTATCTTCTAGAAATTTTAGTGGTTTAGTTTTTACATTTAGGTCTATGATACATTTGAGTTAATTTTTATATATGCTGTGAGACATGGACCAAAATTCTTCTTCTTCTTCTTCTTCTCCTTCTCCTTCTCCTTCTCCTTCTCCTTCTCCTTCTCCTTCTCCTTCTCCTTCTCCTTCTCCTTCTCCTCCTCCTCCTCCTCCTCCTCCTCCTCCTCCTCCTCCTCCTCCTCCTCCTCCTCTTCTTCCTCCTCTTCCTCCTCCTCCTCCTCCTCCTCTTCCTCTTCCTTCTTCTTCTTCTTTTTTGCATATGGTAACTAATTGTTCTAGCACCATTTGTTGAAAAGACTATCCTTTTTCCACTGAGTTGTTCTTACACTTTTATAAAAATCAATTATACAAATATGTGCAGGTCTGTTTCTGGACTCTGTTCCAGTCCACTGATCTATTTATCTCATATCAATGTTCTTGGCCTCCACCTTAAGATTCTAGAAAAAAGCAGAGCAAATTAAACCCAAAGTAATCTGGAGAAAGGAAATAATAAAGATCAGAATGAATATCGATAAAGTAGAAAAAAGAAAAACAATCGGAAAAATTCAGTGAAACCAAAAGCTGTTCTTTGAGATCAGTAAAATTGAAAAACCTCTGGCCACTCTGATCAGCAAGAGAGAAGACAAAAATTAACTGTATCAGGGATGAGAGAGATGACATCCCTATAGATTGTATAGATATTAAGGGGATGATAAGGGAATTCTTTGAATAATTTTATGCCAACAAATTTGACAACTTAGATGACATGGACAAATTACTTGAAAGACACAAACTACCAAAGAAGAAAAAGATAACCTGAATAGCCCTATGTCTATTAAAGAAATAGAATCTGAAGTTAAAAATCACCCATAGAGAAAACTCCAGGCCCAAGCAGCTTCGTTGGTGAATTCTCCTATACTTAAGGAAGATATGATACAATTCTTCATAAACTCTTTCAGGAAACGGAAAAGCAGACTAGCATTACCTGATACAATATCCAGCCATTATAAGAAAAACAACAAAATTACCGACCTACATCCCTCATAACAAATATCTCTCTTAACAAAATTTTAGCACCATGTTCATGGATAAGATGACTTAGCAATTCTCACATGTCAGTTCTCTCCAAATTAATCTATATATTTATGCAATTCCGTTACAAATTGCAGCAGGATTTTTTTAAATAAAATTTTATTGAACACATATATAGAAAACACCAATCATAAGAATATAAAAAAATGAATTTTTTCAAAATGAATAATTATAAAACCATGACACTGATTTAAAAAACTAAAGCATTGCCAATACCTCAGGAACACCACTGGTTGCCCCAAACCCTGGTAACTGAAAAATAGCTTTGCCTGTTTAGAACTCTATATAAATGGAGTTGGGATGGGGTATGAAAGAAAAGACATAATTGAATAAAATAAGGGTAGTTCCTTGATGATGACGATGACCACAACGAACCATGAATTAAGGGGTGTGGTTAACTCAAGTCTCTCCACCTGAGGCCTCCAAATACTATAAAATAAACCAAAAGAAAACATAAAGACTTCTGGTGAACCTAGCTTACCAAGTTTAGACATGTCTGAATTCCAATGGTGGACACAATTCAGCGTCCAACTGCTTCCATCTCCCCACTCCCACCAGCTCCAAATAGAACCAGGTCCCTTTGGGAACTAAACGTACACTCGACTGGAGGTTGGACTCCCAGTTTTTACAGCTGAGCTCTTCTCTTCATCTTTGTTTCCTCATCTGCTAAATGGTTGACTTGTCTTACCTAACGCACAAGGATTTGAGGAAGAAGATCAAAGTTGGGTAAGGTCGGTGAAAGCAACTCATCACGTATTATTCAAATAAAAGCCGGCATCATCATTATTTTAAAGGCAAAATTTCCAAGTGATTTCCAGCCTAGATTTGTTTTGATTTGTTTTTTTAAATCTTTATTATTTTTAATGCAAAATGTTTAATAAAATCTAAATGTTTTGATTTGTGGGAAAGGACGAGCCCCCAGATTGTACCGTTAAGTGCCATGGTTTGTGTAGACTGCTTACTTATTTATGTGTTAACCTTCAGCTTGTGTGTAATAAAGTGTCCGTGGTGCAATGCTATTGATTTCCCTGCATTAGAAGCTGAATTAAATGTGCATTACTCTGGGGTTGGTCACCATGAAGGAAGCTTAAAACGTTTTGAGGAAGGATAAGGGAAAACCAATATGGCGCCCGAGGTTCATCTCCCGTTGATCCCTGTTCCCCCAGGGAAGCTTTCCTGCAAGTCAGTCGCATGTACATCCTTGCATCAATGCTGCCTCTAATGGTACCTAATGGCTTGGCTGCATCACTTTCTTTATGAAGAGACAGCTGTCTTGTCCAACTGTCTCAGACATATTCTAGGAAAGAGTGGGGCTCTTGGGTATATCCCAGGTGAAACACACAATCCCTTAGTGAGCCTTTTTTTGTTGTTTCATGTTTGCATTAGTTCATGCATTCATTCATCTAACATTTATTGAATATTTACACCGTTCTACGTAGCCATTTAGCCAGTTGTAATTTTTATCGCCAAATGACAATACTTATCTCTGTGATCGGTACTCGGGAGTGAATTACTCTCCACTTATTGTCCTTGGAGACTATTAAGATATTGGGAGAAATGAAGAGGTGGCGCTCTGGATTGGATTCCCCACCTCTATTACCGTCCAGCGAGGCGACTTTGGTCAAGTTATTTTTCAGAAATAATTGAGCTTCTCTTTGTGACCTAGTATATGAGCAACATGTATAAATGTAATATGTCTGTTTGAAGAAAATAATATTTACTGTGTGTAGGGTAACGAGGTTTGTATGGAGACATTAAGTCAGTGCAATAAATCATTTACTAGAATTTTCTATATTCGTATTGATTTTTCCCTTTATCATTCAAATTAAAATGGTGACCAGCCTGCATTTAGGTCTTGTTTAAATTAATTTTACCTTTTGAGCTTCAAAGTTTTACTCTCTTTAGCTCTTGAACGTTTTCCTTCCTTGATTCTTTGGATATTACTCCTATTTCATCAGTTCTGCGCTCTCCGTCAGGGATGCCTAATAGAGACCCCTGTAGTCACAATTTCAAAATTCTGAAATCTCTGACACTCAAAACTTTTGTCACAAACTGGCAACACTTATTTGGCAGTAAACCCCCATCTGACATGATGCAAGAGACTATTTATCATCTTTATTTATTTCCCTCAATGTTTTATCGCAGAAATGTAATAGTTTTGATTACATACAGCTTGCTAACCTAGACCGTGCTGGGGTGGGGGTGGGGGGCGGTGTAATATCACCGTGATGTACACGGTGTAATATCAGTGTGTACATCACATCATCTCTCTAAAATCTCCCAAATGTTGGATCCTGAAGCACATCTGACTCTAAGGGTTCTGAATAAGGGATTGCTGGCCTGAATGTCTATCCTGGCTCTCTCATGTACGTCCTCTCCATCGCTCTTGGTTTTATTGTTTTCATATTTATCCTACGTTCAAGGTGATTTTCTTTAATTTGTCTTCTTCACTACATTAATTTTGGGCAGCTCTGCCTCCATGTGGTTTTTCATTTGGCATTTGTAGTTTCCCTCTCCATTAAAATATTTCCTGATCTCCGAGGGATCCCTCCTATGACTTCTTGTTCTGTATCTGCCAATGTTCCCCTTCAATTTGGCTGAATAAGAACGGGAAGCAGAAGCTCTGTTTGCCAGAGCCCTTTCACATGCAAGAAACAGAAACCCAGCTGCAAGTGGCTTAAGGAAAAGGGGGACTTTATTGGAAAGAAACTGGGGAAGCCGACAGACTTAAGGGAGAGTCTCAGGAACTCGCATATCTTCAGGGACCTCAGGAAGAGTCTGGGACCTGGAGTTTCATGCTGCCGGCTCACACTAGTAACACCAAATTCATACCCTTTCAGCTCTGTAACCCAAGAAGCCACAGAATTTCTCTCTCTGGCTTCAGGGAAACATTTCAAGGGTAAACTTATTAGTCTAGCATGGGTAAACTTATTAGTCTACACTTGTGTCCATTGGATGAGGCCAATTATCAAAGGGGAGGAATGCTGAGCAGATTTAACAATAACACCCACTCCATAAATCTTATAACACATTGTACAAATTTACTTCAAGTTGGAGAATTGCTCCTGATTGTCCAGGGGGGTTCTCTTCCTTTGATTTGCAGCATCTTTTCACAGATGCAATGATGTCTCCCTGTTCGCTCATTTGGGAGAAAGCCCTACTGGGTGGACGGACTGCTGGGTGCAGCTGTGCTCAGGGAGAAAGCCCCTGGGCAGGCTTCCTATTAGGTGTGTCTGCCAGCTCTCACCCTCCACAGCAGGAGAGGAAAAGGATTCTATCAGAGTTTGCCTAGCTCCAATTCTAGGAGCATTTCAATGGTGCCCTTTAGAGTGTGTCTGTTAGGTTTCTGTTAGTTACCATTAACTGAAATCCCACTCAAACTAGTTTTAAAAAAATAAAGAGGGCTTATTGGATCCCATAACTGGAAAAGTCCAGCACCAGGGGGTGGTCTGATGTGATGCAACCAGGGCTCCAGCTTTGGTTCTGGGGATCCCCTGGGTTCATCTTTCCGTGGAATTGGACTCATCTTGTGGCGGTAGCAAGATGGCCACCATGATTCTAAGCCTCACCTGACGACATCCAGAGGAAGACAGATGGTCTCTTCTGGCAGGTATCTCTTAAACAGGTATCTCTTAAACAGAAAAGGCTCCCAGCAAACTTCTCTTTATGTCTTATTGGCTCCAACTGGTTACCAAATCTCTTGTGAACACATCCTCTTGTCCAGGGAATTGCTATGTGTTAATTGACTGCATTCCTGAACCAACCAATGGCAGGGAGATAAAATCCCCTTAGGCCAAGCAGGCCAATGCCCGGTACTGGGCATGAGGTCAGTTTTTCTTGAAGCACAAGGGCTATGTAAGGAAAGATGGGAAACGGAATAAAAGCTGGGCTGCTGCTAGGAAGAGGGAAATGGGTGCTGGGTCGGAAAGCCACAAAGGACACTCCTCTGGTTTCCATAGCTGATACAAGTCCTCACCATTTTAAACTCTATTGAAAATTCCCAATGAGACTCAAGGAGGGGATAAATTTGATGCTTACACTCACTTTGCTATTTTACACCCAAACCATTAGAGACCATCCAACTCCAACTCCTCATCTTACAAATAAAGAAACTGAAGCTTACAGAGGAAAGTGGCTGCCCAAGGTCACACTCCGGCTACAGCTAGTTGTAAAATCATGTCAATTTTCCCAGCTCTTTTTCTGAAACCCCTCTGTGGTAGTTAATTGCATGTGTCAACTTGGCTAGGTCGAGATACCCAGATATTTGGCCAAACATTATTCTACATAATTCTGTGAAGGTATTTTTTAGATAAGATTAATATTTAAATCAGTCGACTTTGAGTTAAATCACATTACCCTGGTGGTAATGAAGTGGGTGGGCCTCATCCAAGTTGAAAGCCTTCATAGAACAAAGACTGACTTCCCCAGAAGAGGGAATTCTGCCAGTGGACTGCATTCGGCTCTCCCTGAAACTCTTCCCTAGGTCTCTGGCCTGCTGGCCTATCCTACAGATTTGGGATTTACTAGCCTCCATAATTACATGAGCTAATTCCTTATAATCCCTCTGTCTGTGTATATACACATCCTACTGGTTCTGTTTCTCTAGAGAGCCCTGACTGATACCCCTGACCTGACCTGCTCTTTATCCTGACCTTGGACCCACACCTCCTTTTTAAGAAATACTATTCTAAAAGAGCTCTTATTGGGACGTGTGGTCTTCCCCATTTTGCCCGGCTGCTGGTGGTTCAGACTGCAGGCCCCAAGATCAGGTCCTTTTTCTGGGTAGCATATAGCTCAATAAACCCTTTCTTCTAGAGAGAAGAAAAAGAAAGAGCTGTTCAGCAATGGATATATAGAATTAGTTTATAGTATTATAAACTACAGTATTATTTATAGAATTAGAAAAGTAATTAGTTCAGTTGATGATGAGTTGATGGAATGAACAGAGATTACTGTCAGAAGTTTTCCCAACTGCTGCAAGGCTGTCACAGCAGCAAAGCGGCTTACGCTGTGGAAGACCAGAGCCAGGTTTATTATCAACCGGGATCCCTTTCTCCCTGCTGTGTCGCTTTCTGTTCCGGGCAATTTATCCATGTGGTCAGGACCTGCTAGTATATGCCATGAGGCTTCCTGCAGTTGTCCCAGGGGCTGCCCACATACATCCGCCTAAAGACTATTCCAAGTTTCCTTTTGGGGTATTATCCCTCCCTGATTGTGGGTGAGTAAATGTGGTTATGTCCTTAGATGGGAGCCCAAGGGGTCAGACAGGTCTGTCCTGGCTCTAGTTCAGCCACAACATGAGTGTGTCACTTCAGCTCAGCCAATCAGACACTCTCTCCTGGGAGTTTGAATCTTGAGCAAGTGACAGGAGACTAAAGAGCAGTGCCATCCATTGCAGCCGAGGTGGAAGAGGCAGCAAATTTTGAACAGGCTCTTCTGATTATAAGATGATTTCTGGACTGTCTGTGAACTTTGTCCAGCTTCTTGGCTCTCTACAGCACTCTTGGTTCCTGCCATTTCCACGTCTGACTCTCAGGTTCCCATCCATTCTGACAGCCCCTGTGAGCCTTTGCTTAAGTTACCCAGAATTGGTTTCTATAACTGGCAACCAAGACCCTTGACAGACACATATGCCTGAGTACTATTTTTGGCTCTGCTTCCAACTTAGTGATATGTCATTTCACTTCCCTGAGCCTCAGTTTCCTCATATGTAAAATTAGTGACTGAGACTAGATCTGTGTTCTGCAAATATTATTCATCCACAAAAAAAACCTTTGACCTAACACAATCTTCCTATGAGAGCAGAGAAATCAGCAGACCAATGCAGCACTGCTCTGGGTAAAGGGTTTCAAAGCCCCAGAATTCTGTCCTTAGTTCTTTCTCAATAGAACCCCCATTGTGACTTCTGCTCTATATCATATGGGAAAGGATGACACTTCCCCTCTCTCATGAAACAAAAGATAGCCTGGGTTGACTTCATTAATTCAGGGAGGCATCACTTTGGCAGTTTCTCATTGACAAAGAGACGTTTGTTTTTAAAGAAATGTGCTAAGCAAATGCCTGTGAGATATTCACACACACACACACACACACACACACACACACACACACACGAATCAATTTAGTTGCCAAGTTTTAAGAGCACTTCTTTTTGTGAAGAAGGCACAACAAAACCATAGAAAGCAAATGACAACGAAATACTGGTGTGAGAATATTTTGCCTCTCTCTTTAAAGAATTTGTGAATATATGTCATGACCACGTTTGATTATTTTATTTGGTCTTTGAGGGATAAAATTGGCACTTCATGATAAATACATATATTAGTACTTTTGTGGGTACAACAAAACTATTATAACTTCCACCATTAAGATCTAGTATTTTATTATCTTGTGAGAAGCTAAACACTATTCATCCACTGTGTAAAGATTTGCACACACAGCCTCATTTATTCTCAAACAACTCTCTAGGAAGGTATCATTTATGATTCCTGCTTTATAGCCAAGGACATGGAGGCTCAGAGAGGTTAAGTAACTTCCCTAAGCTCACACAGCTAGTAAGTAACTATATGGTTCTAAAAGCTTATGTTCTTTCAAATATGATACTCTACAAATCTAGATAATGTACGCATTTGGGTCTTTTAAAATGTGGAATAAGTAGACTGGATATTTCAACGGTGATTCAGTTTTCTGACCTAGGTATGCCTCAAAGGAGGGACCTGGAATTCCTAACTGAAAAAGCACTAGAGACCTCTGGACACTTCTCTTGGGTCCCAAGTGCCTTTGCAGGGACACTAGCAAAGTTACTTCTTCAAAAGAGCAATCCTTTTAACCCCGGGATGTCTTCTCTCCTACAATCAGTTGAAATTTCCTCTGAGAAAGCAAACTAATTTTGACAAACCATAATCAGGAAAAGGAATTTGCAACTAAAAAAAAGCTTTTGCGAAAATGAATTCTCTGAATGTCTTCCTTGTTATTCTACATATACCATCAAGCTGTGAGTAAAGATAATGATGAGATTACAGGATACGGGAGACGAAGATAATTATGACCTTGCTCAAATACTCCTAATTTTTATGCTTGGCTATCAACCACTTTGTCTATGGTAGCTATTTCCGTTTCGTATAATGACGGTTTTCTATAGATAATCTAACCAATGGAGTTTATTGATGTTTGCATATCTGTGTTTGATAGGGAGATCATACATTTCTAAGTGTTAGTCCTGAATATGCCACTATGTAACTGCGTGACCTTGGATTAGTCACGTAAACCGATTGGGCTTTACTTTCTTCATCACTGAAATGAGGGATTTAGGTGACACACTCTGTAAACTCCAACTCTAAAATTCTAATTTTGCTGGTTGCTTTGAAGGCCCTGAGGGCCCTGCAATCTCAAGTGTGCCCAGCAGAGGTCAGAAGAAATCACCAAAATCTCAGGTCTATGTTAATCCCAGTTACTGGTGTAAATACAGTTTTGTAGTACTTCCTATTCTCCGTGTTATCTGATTTTTAAGGTTGGGCCAGGCATAAAGACAGGTATTTTTCTTGAAAAATTAAAGCAGAGATGCATTATCGGCTTTGGGCCTGTTCGTCAAATGTAAACCATTTCCCAATTCTAGATCCTAATTCTGATTAATGCCTGGTGAGCAAAAGGTAAAATGCCTGACAGAAGGTGATACCAAGAGTTAGGGGTGGTTTTATACTTAGAGTCAATGTAGACAATAAACCTGCTACAGAAAATTCCATTTCATCAAAATTTTATAACAAAGAATTCCTAACTCCCACCTAATGACCTGTTTATTTTGAAAAATATTTACCTCAGCAAAATTCTTTCTTTTTTTCTTTTTGTTTTTTCCAGCTTTGCTGAAATATAATTGACATATAACATTGTGTAAGTTGAAGACATACAATTTAACGATATACATGTGTATTGCAAAATGATTACCACAATAAGGTCAGTTAACACATCCTTCACTTCACACACTTAAAATTTGAAAAATTCTTGTCACAATGGGGTTTGACCAATATTTTTCTCTCTCTTCTGGTTGCACCAGAAAAATTATTTGGGAAATACACCATTACAGAGATAGAGGCTTCTAATAAATATGCAAATATCATAAGCATTGCTTTTTAGGCAGCAACTGGAGGACTGGATTGAATGTGGGTTGGGAATAAAAGAAAGCCTCACAGCCACATCAAACCCATGCCGGCTGTTTAAAGAGAAGGTAGTATATAGACAGAGTCTGGTGATTAAAGGTTTGAGCTCTGGATTAGACAGACCTACATTTGAACCTTGGTAAAGTTACTGCACCTCCATAGAGATAAACTCCCCAATTTCCTTATCTATGAAATGAAGATAATGATAAAGTCTCATGAGATTGTTGTGAAGGTTACATGAGATAATACAAGTAAAGAGTTTCCCAAAGCACCTGCCACATACCAAATGACGGATAGATTAAAGCTATTGTTGTCCTACTTTGTTTGTGGGGAGTTAGTGTTTTTAGAGAAAACCACCACGCCTTTTTCTAAACCCTTTTCTTGACAATATCAGACTATGTGCTTCAGCTATGGTAGCTGACAGACCCCAACCTGGCAACCTGGCCTACTGACTGGCGCCCCCAGCCCCACCTCAGGCACCTCACAGGGGCAGCAGAGGCCGCTAGACCCAATGCACGTCATCAAAAGTCAGGACCTTGACCGTCTATGGAGCGGAGACTATCAGCCTTTAAACCCTCTCAAACCTCACCCGCAGAGCTAAGGCTTGTGCTAGGTCTCCAACTCCCTGCTCAGTGATAAACCATTCTTCCCAGTGCTCCACCTTTGGCCTATGGACCTTTATTTTTTTATCTAATACAGCACTTAATTTTTACTTAATACAGCACTCAATTCGCTAATTGTCATTACTGCTTTTCCCCTGCTATGACAAGCTCTTCCAGAACAAGGTCTGCGGCCATTGCTTTCACCATCATGGACCCACGGCCCAGCCACGGAGGACGGTTATGAGAGCCGAGAGCCTGGGGACCAAGAAGAGCTGGGAGACCTCTGAATGTCCTGCGGGAGAGAAGCTGGGTTGTGCTGGGCTTCTACCACAAGGTGCATAAGCAGTGCAGCAAGTGGGGGCAGCCGGGGTGGAGGCAAGGGGTCCTGAGAAGGTCAGAGGGGGCTAGCAGGGGGCATGATTGAACAGAACACTCCAGATCAGATGAGGCGTGCATGGCCTGGCAGGGGTGAGGATCAAGTAGGGACCGAGCAAAGACAGGCAAAAGTAGGATCTGCTACAATCTGCCCAAACTCCGGAGATCATCCCAGGGACGCAGGCCAGTCCCTGAGGGACCTGCCAGGGACACATGTTGAAAACCAAAGATTAAATGCAAGACAGCTGTTTCCTTATGCTGACCATAGCTCAGAACTCCCTGGAAAGGATTTAGACGCTTAGGGTTTCGGTTTGCTCAAAAGAAGAAAGTGGAAGGAAGTGTCGATTCAAAGAGAAACTTTCTGCTTCCGTCTGAAGATGACTGGATGCTAATTCTGACTCTGACAACTGACTTGCCTAGACCCAGCCAAGCTCTCTGCTCCTCTGGCCTTGCTTTTGGTGCCTGCATCGAAGCTCTGCAGTAATGATGGCAAGCATCCACCCTGCGGAACGGGGGAAGCAGTGAGTGTAATTTGTGGTTGCCGGCATATGATGCCCACATACGCCAAACACAGCACAGGAGACATATTGCTGTCAACGTAATTTAAGATGTTTTTATAAACCCCCAAAAAAGACACCTCACACACATAGAGTGGCTGCTATTACAAAACAAAACAAAACAAAACAAGTGATGGTGAGGATGTGGAGAAATTGGAATCCTTCTGCACTATTGGTGGAAATGTAAAATGGTGCACCATTGTGGAAAACAGTATGGAGGTTCCTCAAAAAAGTAAAAATGGAATTACCATATGACCCAGCGATTTCACTTGTGAATCGCCGGAAAGAATTGAAACCAGGGTCTTGAAGAGATATTTGCACACCCATGTTTACAGCAGCATTATTCACAATAGCCAAGGATGGAAGCAACCCAAGTGTCTATCCACTGATGAATGGTTAAACAAAAAGTGGTGCATACATGCAAGGGAATATTTTTCACCTTTAGAAATGAGGGACAGTCTGACACCCTGCTACAATGGGGATGACTCTTGAGGACAGTATGCTAAGTGAAATCAGCCAGTCACAGAAGGACAAATACTGTGGGATTCCATTTACATGTGGTCCTTAGAGCAGTCATTCGTAGAGACAGAAGTTAGAATGGTGGTGGCCAGGGGCTGGCGGGAGAGGAACGTGCAGTTAGCCCTTACTGGCTTTCAGTTTTACAAGATGAAAGTAGTTGTGCGATGGACGGTGGTCATGGTTGCTCAATAATGTGAACGTGCTTAACGCCACCAAACTGCACACTGAGCAATGCTTCAGACAGTGCGTTTTAAGTTATCGTCTTTTTTTCCACAATAAAAAATTTGGAGAACAAAAACCAAAAAAAAAAAATCTAGCCTATATTTTGTTGAAAAAACTGGGAAAGTAGTCATACTGAACAAGGAACATGTACACATTTTATTCAGAAAAACCCTAGTAAGAGCAGAAAGTATGTAGAGCACCGTACGTGCAAAAACACTGTTCTTCTCATTCTACAGACAAGGAGACTGGGCCTTAGAGCGATTAGGCAATTTGCCTAAATGGAGACAGTAAATAGTAGATCCCAGGCACGAACGACTGCAAAGCCGGTGCTCGTCAATATCTTCTGGGTCTCTTCTCCTACAATTCTCGCTTTGCTCACCCTATGCTGGCGGCACCAGCAGCCTCCTAGAAATTTCTCCTATAATCTTCCCTCAGGACCTTGCAGGTGCTGCTTCCTCCACCTGGAATTCGATTCCCCCAGATACCTGCATGGGTCTCCCCTCCCTCACTCCCTTCAGGTCTCTGACCGCCTGTCACATTAGTGAGGCCTCCCCCTGCACACTTGAACTACACTTCCCCCTCTCCCCCCTTCCCTCTCTCTTGCTCCTCTTTATCCCTTACTGGTTTGCCTGTCTCCCCAACTAGGACAGAAGTCCCGTGAGGTCAGGGGGTCTCTGTTTTGCCTATGGCTGTATCTTCTGCATCAATGAACGAGTGGCTGGATGAGGGAATAAATGCCGGCTGCTGAGGTTAGTGTAAGTGCTGGGCAGAGCAGCGATTGTCTAGAGGGCAGCATTTAGGGAAGGTCACCTCCAAGCCCGCGTTCTTCTTAGGACTGATTTAATTGCATGGCAGGGCTGGGTTCTAGAAGAGCAGTTCAAAATCTGGGAATGACTCCACCCACCCTCCCTCTTCCCCATTCCACTCTTTATCAGAAGATTGACCTACCTCTCTCCCCTAACCCCAAGCAAAGACCTCCAAAGGGGAGCTTTGGGCCTTTTCTGCTCATTCTCTGGATCAGGAGGTACTAAAGCTTAGTCTAACTGGGTGGGAGTGAGAGCAGGAAAAGGAGCCAGCAAGTGTAAGGTCTTCCGGGGGTAAGAGAGAGGTCGGCAAATCCTCCCTGTTTTATTCCTGAAATCCCACCATGATCTCTGTCCTCTGCCTAGTTTATTCTAACAAGAATGAGCTTCCTTTTGGTTGACAAACTTGAACTGACTTTTCAAGACTGGCTCAGGCCCACACCCCCATGCCCTGCCCCTATCCGATTCCAGGTTAGGGACCCTCCTCCGCTGGCCCCAGCTAATTACAGCCCCCTGCAAACTTAATCACACCTGCATTGTCTCTGTTTATTCCAGACTGGAGGGCTTGTCTTTCTTGGAGGTGGGGGAGAGGTGGTCAGGGCTAGCACAGCCCCGGACAGATGGCAGGTCCTCAAATAAATGATTGTTGAAGAAATAAAGGGGAGACGGGAAGGTGACCAAAGACAAACGCAACTGGTTCACATTTTGAGGGCCAGCATAAATTAGCGCCATGTCTTCTCTAGCTACAAATGTCAGTGGCAGTCAGGCATCCCAGAATCACCAAGTTTTATTTGATACATGTCTGACTCAAACAAATGATGCTTTGCCCTGCAAAACCAGTGTTGCTGGGGGGCGGCCAGTTGGTTAGAGCGTGGTGCTCTTAACAAGGTTGCCAGTTCGATTCCCGCATGGGCCACTGTGAGCTGCACCCTCCACAACTACGTTGAAACAACTACTTGACTTGGAGCTGATGGGCCCTGGAAACACAAACACACACACACACACACACACACATATACACACACACACACAAAACCAAACACCAGTGTTGCTGGTAGCAGGCTGCCTGCATTGTCCCAAAACAGCCCCGAGGGTAAAGACGCCAGCACCGCATGTCCTCTTTCTCTCCTTCCTTCCCTCAAGCCCAGCAGCATTTTCTTTGGGCCAACAAGTCAGTGGGGCAGGTGGGGAGTTAGAGTTTATGGGGGGGGGAGAGGGATGAGCAGTAGGAGAAGGCCAGAGGGGTGGGTGAGCACCCCACCTTTCCCCACCTCTCTTCAGTTCTTTCTGACTTCCTGGGAAAGGCAGGGCCCTGGCTGGGATGCTTCTGTGGCCAAAAGGCTGAGAAGATGCACTTTCCTTCACACCTGGAAATTTGATCACTCTGTTGCCATCTTCCAGGTTTTGCTTTTACGTGGCCTGTAGAACCGGCCCACTTTCATTCCAACCTCACCAAAGACAGGTTCTCAGCGAGCCGGTGACCATCCCCTCCTCAAGCAGTCCCCTCAATGGCTGGACTTCCATTCTGATTCTGTGGTCTGCTGGGGCCCATGGGTGGCTTTAGCCAGCACGTACTCTTTGAGAACTGGAGCCAACTTTCCCAAACTTGCAGGTACCTTCTCCCCCCCACCCCCTTACCCCCCACCCCCCACCCCCACACCCCACCGGCCAGACGTCCTGCTCCTGAGAAACTCACAACTGTAGGAAGAGGAGAGAGAGAGGAGAGGGAGAGGGAAAGAGAGAGGGAGAGGGAGAGGGAGGGGGAGGGGGAGGGAGAGAGGGAGAGGGAGAGGGAGAGGGAGAGAGAGAATTTTCCTCTACCTACTGGAACTGGGGCACAAGGAAGATGGGATGGGTGCTAGATCCAGCTAGGGACAGGGGATGGGGTGGGAGGATGGAGTGGGGGGTTGGGGTGATCTAGCTAATAAATGCAATTTGACTTTGTGGTGCAGGAAGGTGGTACCATGTTTCCCCGAAAATAAGACCTAGCCAGGTGATGCATCTTTTGGAGCAAAAATTCATATAAGTCCTGGTGTTATGTTATGTTATGTTATGTTATGTTATGTTATGTTATGTTATAAAGATAAGGTCTTATATTTAAAAGGTCTTATATTTAAGGTCTTATATAGTAAAATAAGACAGGGTCTTATATGAATTTTTGCTCCAAAAGACACATTAGAGCTGATGGTCCGGCTAGGTCTTATTTTCGGGGAAACACGGTATGGGAGGCAGAAATCCACTATCCCCGCTGCCCCAAGGCAACAGTTGCCAAATGCAAGTCACATGCATGGGGACATTGCAAACACAGGAAGGGAAATTGAGCAATCCCAAGGAGACATGAAATCGAAATATGTTCCAAGAGGAGGGGCAGTCTCATTTGTCCCTACCTTGGTTGAGAGATCATTTGAGTGGGAAGGAGGAGGAAAAGAGGCTAACTTATATTTTAGCACTATTTTTCAATGCCAGGCAGGCACTGGACTATTGCTGACCTAATCTCCTTGAATGTGGAGGAAGGAACCAGCTTGGAGGAAGAAAAGGAACCAACCGGTACAATCTTGATTAATTGGTGGGTCAGGGAAAGGCTCCTTTCCACTTGTCACACTCCCTCAGCTCTCTCTCTCCCCTGGCAAGCCTCTCTTGGGAGATGAAGGTGGGCAAGTGGGGACAGAGCTTGCTGGGTTGGGTTTTTGGGCTTTTACTAGAGACTGGAATCACTAGATGATACTGAAGTTCAACTAATGTCCCAACAGTATGCTTTGTATGTTATGATATTCCTGGGTATTCCCATTTACCTGTGCTGAATATAAAGGAAACTACTTCTCTATGCATAAGTCATATTTACCTGATAGTTTCCCAATCAAGAAATGTTCTTAATGATAAAAAAGGACACTTACATGCCCAGTTACGTATTTGTCTCATTAGACAAGAAGCTAAAAATCCAGGTAGTCAGGGTCAGTATTAGATACTAGGTAGATAAACCTAATTGGATTGCAGTTGCCATGTAAAATTACTTGAATTTAATGTTCAATTGTTGATCCTTTTAGGGTGCTACTGTTCCACCTCAGGGTTTCCCTAACTCCCCAGGCTCTGCATCCCTCCTCCAGGCAGGCTTTTTGGCTGGTTCGCAACTAGATTTCACCCACTTGCTGGAGCCCACGCAGGTAGTATTTTGGTTGAAACTGGTGATCGATGGCCTGACTCCTGCCCACAGGTGTGTGTGGTTGAGGCTGTGCTACCATGTTTCTCCGAAAATAAGACCTAGCCAGACCATCAGCTCTAATGCGTCTTTTGGAGCAAAAATTAATATAAAACCCGGTCTTATTTTACTATAAGACCAGGTCTTTAATATAATATGACATGGTATGATATGATATGATATAAGATATGATATGATATATGATATGATATGATATGATATGATATGATATGATATGATATAATACCGGGTCTTATATTAATTTTTGTTCCAAAAGATGCATTAGAGCTGACGGTCCGGCTAGGTCTTATTTTCAGGGAAATAGGGTATGTTTTAACAAAATATGAGCTACTTCCAGCTAAACAGAGCAGATTGATTACAAGAGATGATCTGATCTCCTTACAGAGACACAACTAAAATGTTAGTAAAGGAACAACAACAATAAAGCCTTAGGACAAAGAGAACAGGAGAGAAGACAGTCAGAAAAGAAATTTCAAGATTTTTTGGGAAGGCAGAAGAGTGATAACTGGTCTAGCAGGGCAGAGGGGATATCAGTAAAATTCAGGTGATTTTTTCCCCTCTGACCCCAAGGGGTCAAGGCTACAAGGTACAGTACAGGACAGGTCTGGTTGAGAGTGAAAACGGGAATTAATGGAAAGCTGGGAGACACCCCTCCACACACCCTGAATTTAGACTAAATTAATTTAAGGCTTCAAGAATAGTAGAGGGCAGTGATGGAGGCATAGGACCAAAAACAGGGATTGAATGCTTAACAAAGTGTTGGACCCTCGGCCTCTTCTTTCTCCCCATTCTTGTCTGTTCCCAGAAAGCCCGTAGCCAGGTGGTTACATCTGAGGTAGTATATTTGGGATTTTCCTCTGGGAAACTGAAAACACCCAGAGAAAAACCTTTTACAGGTGGACAGTAGGGAGCTTGGCAAGAAAAACTAAGCTCCTTCCCAATCAGGCTAAGGAGATGCCTTCTGTGAAGAAGGCCTGTCCCCCCTCATGGTCTCCAATGAGCCTTTTAACATCTCATTCC
Source organism: Rhinolophus ferrumequinum (assembly GCF_004115265.2). Lineage (NCBI taxonomy): Eukaryota > Metazoa > Chordata > Mammalia > Chiroptera > Rhinolophidae > Rhinolophus > Rhinolophus ferrumequinum. Next base: position 19,758,647 of record NC_046304.1, on the reverse strand, counting down.
CAAATAGAAGCAGGGAACCAGGGCACAGCAGACATTTATGAGACACCTCAAGTCTAAAGGAGACAGAAAACATTTTTAAAAAGTGGGAAAAAGAAAGAACTGAGAAAACAGAGACAATACAGAAAAGAGGGAAACCATTTTTAAAACTAAAATTTAAGCTAGGTTAAGGGAAGATCTCGCTCTCATAAAATGAGAGTACGATGCTGACAAAAAAGAATAATCGGAGAACAAGTAAAAGTTCTTGAAACTTAAACCTATGATGGAAGAAATAAAATAGTCCCAGAAATAAAATCAAGAAAATCTTCCAGAAAGTAGAACAAAAAGAAAAGAAGATTGAAAAGAAGAAAGAAAAGACACGTGAGGGACCAATCCAAACATCCCAAAGCTCCTTCTGGCCCCTGAAATACACTGAGAGAACCAAAAGCCATGGCTTTTGGGCTCAGGGACACATGGACCTTTCTAGTCCTCCTGAAAATGGTACCATTTAGAGCATTCAGAGTGGTGAGCTGTGTGCTTTAGAGGTAAGGAGGGGAACAGCAGTGACCAGAGGCCCTGGAAGTCAGCTTGAATTACGAAAATCACACTCTAAGCCTCATTTTTTAAATTATTATTTAAACACTATCATTTGCTCTTTTCCTATGAGTGCTAAATATTCAAAAGATTCAAAGTGAACAGTCTCCTTCTCACTCCCACTCCCATCCCCTAGCCTTCCAGTCCCCTAACTGGTTCCCTTTTTCCCTAGTTTCCAGTCATATTTCCCTATAAGTCCACAGTCTCCCCAAATGCCATTGGGCTTGTATAAATAGTCTGTTCAAGGCACCTTGGACTTTCACAAACACTCCCCTAAAAGTTCTTTCAGCTTCTGCCTACTGACCTATTCCAAAGCCATTTTTAGATATTTGTTAACAGCAGTACCTCATCTAAATCTGTCTTTGTAATCTATTGCTGCGTAACAAATTAACCCCAAACTTAGCAGCTTAAAGACACGGTCAACATTTATCAGTTCACTCACTTTCAGTGGGTCAGGGTGCTTCTTAGCTGGTGTTTGTCTCTGGGTCTCTCATGAAACTACAGTCGAATGTCACAGGGGCCACAGTCATCTGAAAGCCTGTCTGAGGCTAGAGAACCCACCTCCAAAATGGCTCTTCACATGGCTGTTGGCAGGAGGCCTCAGTTTCTCTCCACCTAAACATCCCCATAAGGCTGCTTGAGTGTCCTCATGACACGTCAGTTAATCATCCAAGAGTAAACAAGATAGAATGCACAATGTCTTATGCTCTAGCTTTGGAAGTCACACACCATCATTTCTGCAATGTCCTATTGGTGTCACTAACAAGTCAGCCCAATATGGCACATCTAGGGTGTGACTACCCGGAGGCTAGAATCTTGGGGATGTGGGATACCTTCCCCAGAAACAAAAGATATCACTAGTCTCTTATGTGTCCTTTCATATTTTAGTCAGAAATAAGCAATTACAAATATGGGTATTCTTTGCTTTCCTCTTTTATACAATCGATAGAATACTATACACCTTGCTTTTTTCACTTAAAAACACATCTTTGTGATCATTCCATATCAGTATTTAATGCATGCCTAGTTCCTTTTAGTATCTGCATCGTGTTCCACTGTATGAATAATTAATTTAACCAGTCCACTATTGTGGGATGTATAGGTTTTAGAATCTTCTTGTTTTTTAAAGAATGGAATCTGGCTCACACACTTCTAGGCGTGCAACTTTAGGCAAGTTAATTAACCTCTTTGAACTTGAGTTCCATCCTTTGTAAAACAGCAATAAAAAGGGTCCTTCCCTCACACCTCACAGGGGCATTGGGAGGATTAAATGAGATCAGGATGAAAAGCAACCGCACAGTGTCTGCACAGGGCAGTATTTGTCCTCTTTCTTCCCACTGTAATGACCCCCCAGAGCCTGTCCCTCTCCTGGGGAAGCACTTTTCTATTTCCAGGCCCCCACATTGGAATCCGGCTTCACCACTTGGTTCAGCAATGGGAGGTTTCAACAAGAAGCTGGGACACCAGTGTCCTATCTAAGGGAGCCGGAAGAGGGGCTCTCTGACTGCTTTTCATGGCCTCCTGTTGTGACACTCCAAATTAACCACAGGGTGTTTGCCTTCCCTGACACCGACTTAGTTGGCAAAGACTGCGGAGAAATGTCAGGCACTGGGCCTGGTGCATCCTAGGGATGTTACTGCAGAGCAAACATGAGTTTGCTGGCTGGGTGGATTCTAGTCAACAAGAAGACAAATGTTGAAAGGAAAAAAAAAAACAGAAGAGAAATCCCTGCCATGGAAACAGGACGAAGGCTGGCTGCTGGCTCTGTTTGGGGGTTTTATTTATTTGACACATAAAACAGCTTTATTTTGACATATAATTCACATGCCATGCAATTCACCCACTTAAAGTGTACAATTCCATAATTTTTATTATATTCGAGGGGTGTGCAACCATCATCACAATCAATTTTAGAACATTTTTGTCACCCAAAAAAGAAACACCGTGTACATTAACAGTCCCTGTTCCCACCCCCACCCCTTCAGTCCTAGGCAACCACTAATCTACTTCCTGTCTCTATGGATTTGCCTAATCTGGACATTTCATATAAATGGAAAAATCCTACAATACACCAGTCACGTGACTGGCTTCTTTCACTTAAGCATAATGTTTCCAAGGCTCATCCATGTTGTAGCATGCATGAATTGGTACTTCAAATCATGCTGGTGCCATTTAATATTCCATTATGTGACTATGTCACATTTTGTTCATCCATTCATCACTTGATGGACATTTGAGCTGTCTCCACTTTTTGGCTATTGTGAATAATGCTGCTATGAACATTTATGTGCAACTGCTTGTGTGGACTTATGTTTTCCTTTCTCTTGGGTATATATCTAGGAGTAGAATTGTTAGTTCATATGGCAACTCTATGTTTAACCTTTGGAAGAATGCCAGACTGTTTTCTAAAGAGACTGTGTCATTTTACATTCCCACAAGCAGTATATGAGGGCTCCAATTTCTCCACATGTTCACCAACACTTGTTATTATGTCTTTTCTACTATAGCCATCCTAGTGGGCGTGAAGTAGTATCTCATTGTGGTTTTGATGTGCATTTCCCTGATGACTAATGATGTTGGGCATTTTTTCATATGCTTATTGGCCATTTGTATACCTCCTTTGGAAAAATATCTATTCAGATCCTGTCCCCATTTTGAATTGGGTATTTGTTTTTATATTGTTGATTGTAAGAGTTCTTTATATATTCTAGCAGGGGTCTGATTTAAATCATTTTGAAATTACTGTTTTCTCAGTCATATGCATAATCACTTTAGAGCAGCAATGTGTTTGAATCCAAAGACTACAGATGGATTTGCAAGCTGATAGAACATTGTGGGGGGCCCTAGAGACCCCTGGAATCCAAGAGATCTAACTAGCAACTTTAAAAGAACCTGTTCAATCTCAGCAAAGATATCTCCTTAATTTGTTTCTGGGCCTTGGACAGAAGGAAACAGAACTGCTGTACTACCTCACGTCCACATCCCCAAGAAAAGTGAATCTGCAGGCAACAGCAGAGTAGAGACTAGGGGACATTCCATGGTGCAGTAGACACCATGGCTCCATAAAGGGTTTCATTATTTCATTTCTTCTCATTTCATTTTAACAAACATTTAATGAAGGTTTCTGTATGTCACGTATAGAGATTCAAAGATGACTAAGTCATGGAGGGAGAAATAGACACACAAACCAAAGATTTTCTTTTTATAAATATTTTATTTTTTCAATTACAGTTGACATACAATATTATATTGGTTTCCCTTTGTATGGAAAAGGCACTGGAAGTGGCTTCGGTGGGCCAGCAAGTTGGGTGGGCCAGGGTCTCAGGGAATCATCAGGACAGGGTAAACGGTATTAGCCAGGTTGATGGAGACTCAAATATGGTGCCTGCCTGCGTCTGCATGCTGGGTAGGGGGAGGGCTCAACAAAGAAACAGTAGCTTCTGCCAGCACTTCTGTCTGGGAGAAAGCTGCCCCGCCTCCCTTTGCCCTGAAGCCAGACAATTCAGTTCCTTCCCATAAATCCCTGGCATCTTTCCAGCTGCTGCCCCTGCACTGGAGCTCAGAGTAAGTGAGTCTATCAGCAAGTAAGTCCATGTGCGGGCCCTTTAAGAGGACAGCCTGGGACTCCAGCAGCCCTCCTGTCTCACTCAGCCACAATCTCTGCTGGTTTTTATAGTCTGACCTTGTAGGGACTTCTCTTCCTGGTACTGGAACCCTGGGCTGGGAGCCTGGTGTGGGGCGGGGACCTCGCTCCTCAGGGGGGACCTCCACAGTCGAGACATCCCTCCTGATTTTTAACCACCACATGTGGGTGTGGGACAGCCCATCCTGCATCTCTACTCCTACCAGTCTCCACGTGATTTCTATACATCCTTAGTTGTAGGACTTCTGTTCAGCTAGACTTCAGGTGATTCTCAACAATGGTTGTTCTGTGGTTTAGTTGTAATTTTGAGGCGGTCATGAGAGGAGGCAAGCACAGCATTTACCTACTTCACCATATTGACCAGAACTCACCAAAGATTTTCAATACCTAGTGAACAGAGTTGTGTCCAAAGCACGCAGAAAGTGTAGAGAAAGAGGCACTCTCTTTTGTCAAGAAGCAGTAATGGTAAGGGAGATTAGGATTATGGAAGCTTCATGGAGATGATATTTAAGCTAGTCTTGAAGAGTGAGTATGAGCTTGTCAGGTGAACAAGGAGAGTAAATGACATGTGCAAAATCATAGAGGTTTAAACAGCATGGTGAGCTACTTCTGTGCCTTTGTAATGAATGGTTTTCAAATGAATTCCTGTAGGGCAGTCTGATTCCAGCCCACCCTTAGTTTCAGAGTGGGTATGTTGAGCAGAAAAACAGGGTAGGGAATAGAGTTCACCCAAAGCACAATGATACTCTCTGAGAGTTTAGTTTGATTCCTTAGTTCTCAAGATCTACAAGGCCTGATCCAGCCCATACACCAACTCTCAGATGATGCGTAATTCTACCTCCTGGGAAAGAGTCAATGAGAGGGACTGGTAACTGTGGAGAGGGGTGGGTGTGACACCAAAATGGGGATTGGTGAAAGTGAGAGGGAGGGGACCCAGAAGACGCACCATGTCTGTTCTGCACTTCTGTTTGTCCTTACATTTTTACCTAGTGTCTACAAACTTGTAATGAGTAACTAAATGAATGACGTCAAAAGCGGGACTCTTGCTGTAAAACAGGTATGTACTCTTCTTCAGTCCCCAAGTGCCAAAATACATCCCACTGCCCCTGGACCCTTGGCCTCTGGAAGCTGATAGAAGGCCAATCACAGTTTTTCTAGAACCTCCAGGTGAGCTGCCAGCTCGTTGTGAATTGAGTACTGGCTGCTACTGTCTGGATTTGACCTGTTATCCCAGGTGTGCGTTGCAGTGCGAGAGCATGGTATGTCAGTCAAGAAATTTCCTGATGTTAAGTCACTGAAAGCTGGATTCAAATGGCTTAAACAATATTGAAAGGTATATCTCACATAACAAGAATTTTGGAGGTCAGGCAGTTTCAGAGTTGGTTAATTTACCAGCAAAAATGGTCATCAAGGACTCAAGTTCTTGCCATCTCATCTTCAGGATACTTGTTTGTCCTCTTAGGTCAGCTCCCCTCATGGTCCTAAGATGGCTGCTGTAGCTCCGTGTTTCACATCTCAATGACTAGAGTTAGAAAAAGGCTGTTTCTCATCATTTACTTCTTTTCAGGAGCAAAAAAGACCTTCCCAAAAGCCTCTAGCAGACTTCTCCTCACATTTTAATGTCTAGAACGGCCTCACATATCCTTGCCTCTGAAGCACAGGCAAAGGGACCAGATGGGACCAAATGGTTGGCTTAGAATTCAACCAATCAGGATCCAGCCTCTGGGGTTGGTGAGGAGGCCATCCTCTCCTGAAGCTATGACCATCTGATATCCGATTAAAGCTGGGATCTGTTGGGTAGGCAACTAACAATGTTTGCCACACATAGGTCTCTAGTGGCCATTACATACGCTTCATAGGAGTTGGAGGAGGACGGACTCTTCCATTGGCATTTAGATATGCATAAAGTAAATCTATTTTATTTCTGTGAGTTCTGTTTGGTTCTTTTTCAACAATGCTTGCTTACTGAGAGTTTTAAGTGTCCCTTTTATTTCACGAATGTTCTAGTTTTAATGATTTCAATAACAGGTATTTTTGCAAGTCTGACTCTGCATGTGTGTTCTGTAGGCTTCCATTCGTGATGTCTTCTTTCCTTACGTGTTTATTGATTTCCTCAATTTTCTTCTAATTTATCTGTAGAAATTCCTTGAGTCCAAAGATTAAAATGGGCTCTTTCAGAATGAATATGTGCTTATTTCTATCCGGCACTGGAGACTACTATCTGCCTTGGACCACTGTACATCCTCAGCTTGAGGTTTTGAAGTTTAGGCTGTAAACTCTATGTGACTTGGGGCCTCCTGCACAACTGGTTTTTAAAGGTAAAGGGAATTGCAAGTAGAGTAATTGACCCAGGGCCTATTTTTACCTTGCATTTCTCTTCTTCCTCGTTAGGAGAAATTAGTGGGACCCGGGATCCCCATTAATTATTCTAGGACTCTGCTTCCTGTGGGAGAAGGAGGGTTAGGAAGTTCTTCAATGCAGACTACCTGCTAGAGTCCAGTAGAAATTCCTAACATTTCTGAAACGTAGATGATATCCTTTTCTAGTTGAACATTGAGGTTCTTTTATTGTGTTTTATTCCTTTCAGGAACTGGGGGTGCCAGGTGGGATGGAATTAGACGTTAGCATCCAAAATTACCATCTTATCCAAAAGAACTAATAATTTCTTAGATTTTTTTTTCTAATTTATGGAAAAGTTCTTTAGGTTGAAATCAGATATTTATAACATTTTGAGTTTTGAACATGTCTAGAGAAAGGGCTTACTCAACTAAATATGCTATCTAATCTAACTGCTTTAGCACACAGGGAGACAGGGTACATTGCTTCTCTTTCCGTTAAAATAATCTTTGGATTTCTTTACTCCTGTTCTGTTAGAGAGAGAAAAAAAAAATCAGCTTAGAGAAATCTGAACACTTCCCAAAAATAATACCGAGCTGCAAATTTCTTTTGCTATACTTTTCTCAGGAAGCAAAGCAAGCCTTTCCATTTCCTAACATGTCCCTCAAAGGTCAAAAGAACAGGGAATGTTTTTAAGGGCATCTTGTCTGCTTTTGTTCTCACCAGCCCTCAGATCCCCTGGGAATGCCAGACTCTAATAAGCAAAATAATCTAAGGAGTGGAAGAAACAGCAGGTACCTTTTAGATAGGATTCACCACAGTCAGAACACTGACCCTGGGTCAGCTCTGCACCTAGTTGCTGCTTTGAACTTGGAGAAGTTCCATCTGTTTGGTAACCAAAATCGAAGTGGGGGGGAACCCTTCCCCTCAGGAAACTCAAATGAAGTGGCATTGGTAGAAAGATACAGGCAAGATGAGGTTCTATTTGATAAGCCAAGTACCACACATCAGGCAGAGTCCATGATGGAATGGTACATATGGCAACACATATGGATTAAGTCCCAAGAGGAGTTCCAGAATTCTGCACGGCTACAGACATCAGAATGGGCCTGGGGTTCAGCTAAAGAAGTTTTCTCGGTATTTCCCTGGAACGTACTTGCCAACACTGTCACATACCTTTGACATGCCTCGGAACCTTGACTGGTCCCACATGTTCCGACATTATTATCCACAGCACACTTTCTCTTATTTTCTTATGTGTGTTTGCTAAGCTAAAGTCGGAACTGTGAGCTCTGGTTATTTCTGCTGCCTGTTATTGCTCAGTTTGGAGAACTGAGGGTACAGGAGGCTCTGTCTGTGTGTGTGTGTGTCTGTGTGTTTGTGTGAGAAAGAGAGAGAGAGAGAGAGAGAGAGAGAGAGAGAGAGAGAGAGAGAGAGAGAGAGAGAGAGAGAGATAACAAAAGCTCCAAGCTACCCCTGTAAAAAGGTCACCAAAAAAGAAATGTATGTGTTAGGCTGGCCCAGTGGCTCAGGCAGTTGGAGCTCCATGTTCCTAACTCCAAAGGCTGCCGGTTCAATTCCCACATGGGCCAGTGGGCTCTCAACCACAAGGTTGCCAGTTCAACTCCTGGACTCCCGCAAGGGATGGTGGGCTGCGCCCCCTGCAACTAAGATTGAACACGGCACCTTGAGCTGAGCTGCTGCTGGGCTCCCAGATGGCTCAGTTGGTTGGAGCGCGTCCTCTCAACAACAAGGTTGCCGGTCAATCCAAGGGATGGTGGGCTGTGCCCCCTGCAACTAGCAACAGCAACTGGACCTGGAGCTGAGCTGCGCCCTCCACAACTAAGACCGAAAGGACAACAACTTGAAGCTGAACGGCACCCTCCACAACTAAGATTGAAAGGACAACAACTTGACTTGGAAAACAGGCCTGAAGTACACACTGTTCCCCAATAAAGTCCTGTTCCCCTTCCCCAATAAAATCTTTAAAAAAAAAATCTTAAAAAAAAAAAAAAAGGAAGTGTGTCACCCTGGGATTAGTGGCATCACTGGCCTAAATGGGTCTAAAATAAAGTCTCTGGGAGGTTTTCGTGTTTCCCCAACCCAATGCACAAACAAGAATACTTGTTTTGCCATACTTTTGAATATTATTCATAATTAAACAGCATCATCTTTGATAGTTGACTGACTTGGCCATATAAAACTATAGCTTTACATGCATTTTTAAAATATTGTCATCTTGAAGATATGCGGATATTTGTCAAGGTAGTAGGATGGAACACATTTTATTTAGCAGTTAGTTCACCTGATTTATGACATTTAAAGGTTTAGGCATACAGTTTGTGGGTCTCCACAGAGCTTTAGTCCCAGGGCCGGCAAACGATGGGGGTGGTCCTTAGGGAAGCTTTCTGGGGAGTGTGGTCCAGTTCTCTGCACTGACAACTTCTGTGGGGGAGCAGCCCTTCCGGAATTCTAAGAAATAAAATTTCCTCCCCTGCCTTGCACCCGAAGGACAATTTATTTCGAGTCCCTTGTCACCAGGTTCTAGTTTTCACATCATTTGTATGTAGAGCTTGATGCTCTCTGATTGTGCCAGGAGTAGAGCCTTGTAAACACCAAACTGTTTAAGAACAAAACCCAGTTAGAACTAAAGAGCTGGAAACGGACTGAGTTCAAGTGAGGTCCTCGGAGCAGAAGAATTGCTGCTACCTGGAAGCCTGTTAGAAATGCAAAGTCGCAGGTCCCTGCCTAAGAGTATACGTTTCAACAACATCCCCAGCTGACTGATATACCCACTGATGTATGGGAAGCACTGCTGTAACTCGGGACTCAGGCTATTAAAGGAATAAAGATGAGAGTGAGGGGGAGAATGGTGCCTCAGGATCAGCTTGATGCCTGGGGATGGACACCCACGGAAGTCCTGGGTCCCAGGTTTTATTGCTAACATGGAGACTTGGGTAACAGCACAGCAACCTAAGAGTTATGACAGGGCCACTGGGTCCCAGAACGGGGAGGATATTCTAAAATATTTTAGGGTGTCGACCCATCCACTCCTTTCCCGATATCCGGCTGCCCCTGAGTGATCACGTTGAGTGCCGTGTGACCCTGAGCCCCCTGGCCACAACCCCAATAATCAGAGACAGACCTCACGCTCAAAGGCAGCTAATTCCTGGCCTGAGCAGTGACCTATGCCTTGTGACATGGCTTGAAAATAGGAGCTGAGCTATTAGATTCCTCTTTGGGGCATTTAGAATGGTGGGGGGTTGCGAGGGTGGAGCTTGGGGTTCTGCGAAGTTATAAAGAGTTCAAGTTGGGCAGCTCTCGTGGGTTTAGTGCATGCCTAAGGTATGAGGGAATGGAGACAATGAGTAAGCAGAGGAAGCCAGCCAGAAAAGAGAGTGAGAGAGAAATGGAGTAGATCACACATACCAGGCGGTGGGGTTGAGAAAGAGACAAGAGAGGGCCTCAGTTTCTACTCTTCCTCAAACCCATGTTTAGCTTTTTCTGGTACGAGCCTTTGATTTTAGCAACCAACAGATCCTTGACTAGAAGAGGAGGTAAATTATTCCTAATGTTCTCATCCTGAATACTCTAAGACTATTGATTTATAATCCATTAGTATGGGCTCAGAAGTTGGGAAGGGTAGGAAGAGTGGATTTTGGTGGGAAGAGAGAATGTGTCTCTGAGGACCGACATCTCGGTGTTTCGGCACTCAGTTTAGTACTAACATCTAGCCTAGAGATTATAATAACATGTCTTATTTCTTATTATTTGGTCTGTCTCTCTGTTTTTGAAAGAGGGAAATGTTCAAAAACCCAACAGAACGCTCAGATTAGGGGGATTGCTGGTTACGTACTTATTTTGAGTTTAGATTATCCAAATTAATTTTGCTAATAGGGTCTTAATATTTTCACATGCTAGGGAAGCTTAATTAGGGCGATTTAAAATAATACTGCTAAAGCAGTCTTGGCTCGAACCTAACTGTGTCCATCACTGGGCTATGCAGACGTGGATGGCCAGGAGGGGTTGGGTGGTACAAGGAGTCGGCTCTTGAGATTCCATTTATGTGAGCTGCTGCAGAAGGAGCATGAACATTTGCCCACACCAGAGGACAGGATGTTGGGGGCAGGGGCGGCGGGGTGAGTGTTTATCTGAGTGCGAGGGAGAGAGGAAATTCCAAAGATGCTGAAAGAGAAGAAGTCCCTAAGAAGTCTGAAATACCAGGGCACAAGCCACATAGTTTTCATGCCCAGGTGACATGAAAATGTGACAAAAAATGGAGGAGGGGTTCCCCCACTTCAGCGGCGAGCCTCGTGTGGGCCTCTGGGCACTGAGGGCAGCCGCATCACTCGGGCGTCCTGAGCCTCCTAGGCTGTCGACATCTTGTTTTAAGCTGGCTTGCTAGCCTCTGTGTCATGTGACCTTGCTTTGTTCATGGTCTACACATTTAAACTCTGTCCAACACCTGTTTCTAATTTTTTTCAGCTCCTGATGTCATGCATAGTCCAAATTTCTACTTGTCTGCTTGTCTCCAACAGGATTTGACTGTGGTGATTTCTTATCTGGTCTCCCTGCTTCCATTTTTGCCCTCCTACACAATGTGTTCGGCATAGCTTGTGGGAACTTTTAAAAATGGAAACCTTCTCTTTATATCCCAATGTCTTCCCATCATCCTTAGCACAAACCTAACCTCTCCCCCTGGTCTACAAGCCCCATGTGGTCTGGTCCCTGCGATCTCTTTGACATCTCTTGCTTTAGCTTTCCTTGCTGTTTTCACTCCATCCACATGGACTTTCTTTCTCTTTCTCAAACACCCCAAGCTCATTCCCACCTCAGAGCCTTTGTGGAAGCTCGTCTGGCTGCCTGGGCTCCTTCTTATGTCCACTCAAATGCTACCTCTATTGTTAAGCCTTTCCTGACCGCTTTGTCTAAAGTGGACTGTTCTCTCTCTCTCTGCCACTATCATATGACTGTGTTTTTGTGTGTTTGTTTTTCATTGACTATGTCACTATCTAGAATTTCCAGGTGTCCTCTCTTGTTTGTTTGGTTATTGCTTATCTCCTTCCAGTACAATGAAAGCTTGACGACAGCAGAGACCTCATCCGCCTCGCTCAATGCTGTATTTCCAGCACCTAGAACAGTTTTGGGGACACAGTAGATGCCTAATAAATATGCATTGAAAGAACAAATAAGTGAACTGCCTCCTAAGTCTGATCTCCCGCTGGCTGCTTGCATTGCATGCTTGCATTTGCGCCACTGGCTGTGGAAGCTCCCCTTCCCACTTACACCAGCTTCTGGCAATTCTGATAAACTACTCAGATCAAGCCCCATCCTTGGACTTTTCTCTAGCCCTGAAAGAGGAAAGCTAGTGGATAGCTGACTTTGTGGGCTTAGACTTTATTGTTCCCTATTCCACACACACTGGATTCTGCAGAAAAAGACTTTCTACTGGCACTTTGCTCTGTCTTGCTGCTGTCTGCATGCAAACTTTGTTCTCCCAGAGAGCAGACCTGCATACTGACAGCACCTGGGAACTCACATCCAAAAAGGCCACCACCAGAGAGATGCTGATTCTTTCTCCTAAGTTCCCATTTGAAAATTCCAGGGGGTGGGGGGGAACAACTCACCTGGTTTGTGTCACGTGTCCACCCTGCACCAGCCAGCTATGTCAGGTGGACTGAGTCTCAGGGCTGTTTCTGGAGAACGAAGGCTTGTTGTGAGCTGGGAATGTACCCCAATCTGTGTCTTTTACAGTGGCGTCCAGCCTTGGCTAATGGGACTCAGACTGGATATCTTACTCAAATTGAGCCAGTAAGAATTCCTCGCTCAAAATTGTGAGTAAAAGAGTATAGAGCAAATCAGCTCTGTTGAGGTATAATTGACATAAAATAAAGGACACCCATCTTAAGCCCAATGAGTTTTGACAAACGTGTACACCCATGAAATTACCACCATAATTGAGATATAGAATATTTTAATTACGCCCAAAGGTTCCCTCAGGCGCCATGACAGTCAACTCCTTCACCCCGTACCCAGTCACCATGCATCTGTCTCCAGCCACTACAGATGAGTTGGGCCTTTTCTAGAATTTTGTATAAATGGAATTGTACCACATGTATTTCTCTGTGTCTGCCTTCTATCATTTGACGCAATGCCTGTGAAATGTACGCATGTTGTTGCCTCTATCAGCAATTTGTAGGCCACCCAGGTTGGGTCGCAAAATAACAGCCAATCAATAGAGAAGAAGGAAGAGTAGATGCCCAGGGAAGTAGAAACGGACGACCACAGGGTTTAGGAGGGATAGAGTGACCTCCGAGCCTGATTCTAAAACAAAAGCTTTGAAAACAACCACCGCTATCCAGGCATGTACGGTGCTATCCCATTTATCAAAACAAAGGGGAGAAAAACAAGCCCATATATGAATATATTTGTCTAGGAAAGATATACACCAAGGGGTTAATTGTGGTTATCTCTGGGTGGTGGGATGACAGAGATTTAAAAATATTATTTTTGCTTATCTAAATTTTCTACCACCCACAAGGGTTATTTTTACTTTAAGGAAAAAAAGTATTTTTATTTTCAAATGTGCAGCTTTTAAAATCAGGGTGGGAAACGTCTTGAACGCTTTACATTTTTAAATGATGTGAACTTCTCCTAGTTACATTTCAACCCTCTTATGTGGCAGTTACAGTTCTGCTGCAATTGTTTAAAAAGCAAAACTTGTGAAATGGGCTCATTTCTGACTAATGATTCACGAAGGCCAGTTATGTCGAAGGCTCTCTGAAGTCCTCACAAATTCCAACCGCTCCATTTGTGGATTAAAACCTTAGCTCAGTTGTCCTCATCATCCTTGAGCCTGCAATCAAGTGGAAAAAATTGTGCTTCCCGTCGTCCTCAAAATGTGGGCCAACAGAATTACTTGGCAAGGTTGTAAACCCACAGATTCCTGAGCTGCACTCCAGAGATACTGACCCAGAGCCTCTGGGAGTGGAGCTCAGAATATGACCTTGAAAAACCCAACTAGGTGATTTGGGTACACACTCATCTTTGAGAGCCAATGCGTTGGTTTCTGACCAAACAAGGCTTAGCTCCTGCCCTGAATAGGCCTTCTAGGACCCCTATAGCTAATTAGGGGATCTCTACCTCTCCTCCCCAGACCAGTCATCACCTTAGGCAGAAGAGAACATGACTGATATCGAACTGGTATTAATCCTGCTTTGTTTCAAATAACCGCGTGTCCTTTGCTTCTGCACATTTAGATTAGTTTCTCTGGCGATCTGCCCCTGAATCTTGGGTTTTCACGGTGTCCTTGCTGTCTGGGGACTCCTTCATGTCTATCCTGTTATGTCCCACTCAGGGGTCCTACTGTTTTGCACTGCCTGTCTCCTAGCAGATTCTGCGACTTTGATGACTGCCCTCCAGACGGAATCTTCTCTATTTGTGTGTATATCAGGATCTTCCTCCCTCTTCCCCACCCACCCACCCCATCATGGTCTTTGTTCTGTGCTGGTGACTAAGCTTATTTCTAGATGCAAGTCCCATTCTGCTGACTGAGTGCCAAAAGGTAACGGGAAGGAGATGGGCTATAATGATTTGGGTTTTTCCTGGACTTATTCCTCCAAGTTCAACAATGGAGGTTAAACTCATTGAGTCTTCGTGAGTCTCAGTGAAGCTGCCTCTAGCTAGTCTTAGAAGAGGATTTTCTGGGTGCTGCTGTGTCTGTACTTGTCTCATCCTCATTTCTGTTTTGACTGTTATATTCATTGAATTTATCCTCCAGAATAGAAATAATCGGTACAAAACCAATGATTTGTTACTATACTGTCTATGTAACATTTAAAATCCAAATAGCATTTTTTTTTAGAGTCAACTCAATCAAAGCCCACTATTTCAGAATCAATAGCTTCTTTGACATCACAGTAACACTTAAATATGGTTACAACTCAAATGCAGAAATTTGGTTGTTTGGAAAGCTTAATAAATTTCCAACTTCCTCAAATAGAATTACCAAGAGCAAAATTTAGGGTTTTTTCCTACAGAACTACCAATACTAGAGAGTGGTTAGAAAATTCGAAGTCCTGAGGTCCAGCAGATTGTTTTTTTCAAAGACAGCTACCCAATATCTCCCACCTCACATGCTCTTCTGCAATGAGATCATGCCCCTCCCCCTTCCAGTTGTATTGTTGAATTCCCCTCTCCTTAAATCTGGCCTGTATGACTTCTTCAATAATAGAATTTGGCAGACATGAAGTTCTGGGACTTTCAAGGACAGATCATAAGAAGTTTTGTACTTTGACCCAGGTTCCTTCAAATGCTCACTCTGGGGAAAGTCAGGCACCAAGTAAGAAATCTAGCTCCCCTGAGACAGCCATGTTGTGAGGAAGCCCAAGCCAGACACGTGGAGAGACAGAAATGCTGCCCAGCCCCTAGCTGTTTCAGCCGTCCCAGCCCGATACTTGACATGTGAGAAAAGTCACCATCTGAGTACGAGGTAATAGCAATCTAGGCCTCTTCCAACAGTTTTCCTGTAGTTCTTCTTCCGAGTTAGAAATTTGTGTCAAAGGACACCACCATTGGCAATTATGGCCTCAATAAAGGTCTTGAGTGTCTGTGCCTGGCAAATTTTTTTCAGCTTACGTGTGATATGTGTTTCCTGCCCCTTCAAGAACTGAGGGACTCCTGGATGGCTTGGCGTCAGCTGTTCCCACACCTCCATGGCTGGTTGGAGCGTGTTTCAGATGTGGATGAACATAACGGACTGGAAACTGCATAGCTAGCTTTCTACAATAGGGATCCACCTTTGTCCTGGCCTTTCTAGGAGTCTTCTGTTTTATCATCAGCCATTTTGAATTCTGCTAAAAGCTCAAACCACAAAGCAGAGAAAGAGCTAATTGAACACCCAAAAGAGATCCTGCTGGACTAAGAAGATTCCTGATACTCTGATTGAGATCATAGGGAAGTTGTCCTTAAAAACGCAGCTGAACTGGGGCAACCTTCTAGAGAACAGGTTTTAGAAGCATTCCTTTCAGCCCTACCGGGCTTTAATTCACTAAGGCCACAAAATGAATATACGGATAATTATTTCCTCATTCAGAAATAACGACAGAGGGATCATCTGATATTTCCACTCCCACTGGTCTACAGACAACTTTGTAAAGTGATAGCCTCTTGCTGGTTAAAAGGCTGTTGGTTGAGGAGGCTGCACTGTTAAATTTGCCGGGAAGAATTAGTAGCTTCATCCTTTTTTATTTCTTTAATTATATCCTTTAGTAATTTTGTAAGGCAGTAGGTGGGGGTAAAGGGATGAGCCCAGGGTTACTTTTTGCCTCAGTGCAGACTGTTGTTGAAAGACCATCCACACCCTTTTTAGGCCATGCCGGGGCAGCAGAGCACATACAAGAAAGCTCTAATTAAGCTTCATTCCTAGCTCCTAGCAGCATCTACTGAGAAAACTGTAGAAACAGAAGAAATCTCTACCGAGTGGTTTCTTGGCTTAGGGACTCAGCTGCTTGGAAACTAATGCAATAATGGAAGGGGGAAAGGGGCTTCCTTTTCCAACTACCTAAAACCAAATAGTTTCCTTAAAATTGACACCCAAATTTGCCCACCTTTGTGGCTACTCCTTGCTGTATCCATTGACACTTTTGTTCGTCATAACAGGGGAATCCTAGGGGTGCTGCCTTGGTTTTCTGAGCCCCAGCAACAAAGCCCCTAAAGACAGCACCACATTTTTAAAGGTGCCAGCATAAATATTTAAACATAACTACACAGCATGCTCTCCTTGAGAAGCACATCTTGCATTTGAAAAAAGAAAAGTCAGCTTAGTCCATCTAAAGCTGTAACTTATATCATGGTGAAACATTGCTGGCAGAAGGCACTGCTTATGCAAAAGCAACTGAATCCCACAAATTAAAAGGAAAACAATTTGCTGAGTCATCGTATCCTGGACAAGAATTTTAAACAGAATTGGTTTTAGTGAGCACAAAGCAACAACTGGAGACACATAATGGAGAAAGTGTTTGCTACTCTTTTGTCTTTTTTTATTTTTATTTTTCCCAGTAGGGATAAATGGACATTATGGCCATGGAAGAGTCTGTAGGTTTTCCCTGAGTGCTTGCCTATTCTTCCACTCCCTACCCTCAACTAGATGAGACTGTCATTTTGGCTCTTCTTTTTTCCAAGTCAAGTTGTTGTCCTTTCAATCTTAGTTGTGGAGGGCGCAGCTCAGCTCCAGGTCCAGTTGCTGTTGCTAGTTGCAGGGGGCACAGCCCACCATCCCTTGCGGGACTTGAACCGGCAACCTTGTGGTTGAGAGCCCACTGGCCCATGTGGGAATCGAACTGACGTCAGCCTTCGGAGTTAAGAGCACGGAGCTCCAACCGCCTGAACCACCGGGCTGGCCCAGCCCTGGGTATTAATCCCAGAGGTGATCTTGGCATTTTCCTCCTGAGACCCCGCCTTCAAACTGCTCTGATCTTTGAGAGCCTGGGTGTCTTAGAGAGACATGCTAAGCTTCTGTAATATTTTTAAGATTAGATATCAATATCGGTGGATATTCAGACATTTTATTGGTAATATGTTTTCTAGTTCACAGTGAAATTACAGCTATCTGCTATTTAATAATTTGCCTATTAAATTTGGCTTTTTATTTATATGTACTCTTCTAAATATTGCAAATTGAAAAAAAATCATAAAAACACTTCTAATTGTCAACCACGTTTAACATTACAAATAGGGGCAAATTCAAGTGCCTTTGGAAGGTAAGCTCATTAAACCTATGAGTTCAGCGGAAGTCTTTGCAGGTACTACTTCAACGTGTACGGTATGTGGATAAATGAAGACATTGGATCTTATGGGAGATCTTGCAAAATCTAGAAAACCTGAGGGAATCTCTCCCCACTCCCTGTCCCCAAACAAACATGGATGAATCCCCGATGGTACTCATGGTAACAAGTAGAAAAGATGTGGGTCTGTAGAAGCAGGAGATTTCACATAATGATGGAGGCAACTCCCATAACATGGAAAGATGAACTCACTGGGAAACTGAGCCATGCGGATGAGCCCTGCGAGAACTCCACCCCACCCCCCAAAACCCAGAAGACAAGAAAAATGAGGTGCATCTTAGGATCCAGAGCAAAGAGGTCTGTGAAAGGACTTTGATAGTTTCTGTCTGTCACCGGAAGAAACATTTAAAACTATTTTTAAAACTTCCTGTGATTTAAGCACCTTACCTCTGTCTTTGGGACACAATTACTGTAATTCTTTGTTATCCAATTTTTATACAAAGTAGTGGACTGGGAGAATACCATTTTATAAGTTAGGCTGATTTCCTTTATACAGTTTAGAGCTATACTTGCTTTTGTGTTTGATATAATCAACTTCTGCTAAGTTCATTTTTTTGAAGACATAATTTATTTCAGAAGAGTTTTCCTTTAGTGGAGATTTTTATGACTATCACATGGAGAAGGCTGGGAGAAACAGATGCAGCTTTAAAAAAAAATAGCTCTATTGCTTATATGCCATGTCATACAGTGGAAAGAATAATAAATTTCATCTATGAATAGCTTAGAAAAAACAAAGGAAGACCTAAACTTAATTTATAATTAAAATTTAGGTATAGTCCACTTTTTATACAACCTTTCCCCCAAAAAAGAATTATACTAAGGGGAAACAGTTTGTTCCTCTAAAAATATTACATTATTTGGCTCCATCAAGCACTTAATACTCAAAATTTAATGTGTCTAGCTTTACCTCCCCTCTGCTGAATAGCATGGGCTGTTTTTGCTCATTAAACAAAATAAACAGCAAATTTTAGATTACACTGTGATAATGAGAGATAAATTTAAGCCTAGGTACTTAAAAAAAAATTCACTTACATGCCAAGAGGTAAGAAAATAAATGCAGACTATTACATAAATGATTCATTTGGAAGCTTTCTGATTGTTTTATTTAAAATAAGATTCTGGTTGGAAATAAAAGAGCTCTGAAGTAGAAGCCTAGCGCTGCTACGTTTTATTGCCTTGGAATAAAATTTCAGAATACAATTTCAGAAACCTCAGCTTATGCAGCAGTCACCTTAATTTGGATAAAGAAAAAGGAGCTGGGCAAATATCCCTGATGATGGACTTCTAGGTAGTTTCCAGAGATTAAATACCACTGTTCCGTTTTACCCTTACAAACAATTTTTCCCACATGGTCTCGGGAACGTTACAATGACTTTCTCATTGTTCTCTTGGTAAGGGGACAGAATGGGCACTTGAATCCTGAACTAGTTATTTATAATAATAATTTTTAAAAATGGGTGCCAAATTGAAATGGGGGTGGCTGTGTGGTGGCTTTGTAATGTATCAACTTGGCTAGGCTAAATTATATTTCCCATAATTCCCTCCACGTATGTTTCTGGCTAGGGTGGACCACAAGAGACATTCTTACACAGATTGGGGCTTGGAAGTAAAGCAGCAGCCGTTCTGTAGCTCACATTATGGCTCATCTGTCGGCTTACTTCTTTGGCATGGGACAGTGGCTGGATCTACAACTGCTCCACCTTTCCCTCCTCCAGCTTTTCCAACTCCTGTGCCAGATATATGATGAAAGGGGACAACTTCTCCTGCATGGTGTCTATACCTTCAAGGTCAGAGGCAGTGAGAACCGACATTGTTTCAGTCTGTGCTTGTGGGTTCTAGCTTATACTTGCTTTTCCCTACTTTACATCTATCTTCCCTTCCAGGCTGCTTTCCTTGAAGTCTTCAAGCTCCAGGATTAGGTGTGAAGACAACAGCTTTATAGAGGCTGTTTAAACAGTTCCCACAATTGAGTAAGATTAGATATGATATATACGACCTATGATACACACACATAGATGCACACGCACACAGTTTCGTGTGGCATTTGCCTCTGTGGTTGAATCTTGACTGATTATATTATATTGATTTTGTAGTTGGGTAAATGCATTACCTTCTTTGGGCTTGCACTTACCAAAACTTTATCATTCAGAATGGTGTGTTATAGGTTGGTTATGTAAATTTTGTACTTTGAAGATTAACTACAGTAAATTTCATATCTGAATTCTGAAGAACAATCAACTTGATCAGATGAATAGCTTGTTCACATCTTTAATCTTTTCCCAATTGCCTAACAGGAAATTGTTATGTGACAAAGTAAAAAGAGTTAATATACACATACTTCTTAGAAATGTGGAGGTCAATGTCAGAAGAGACCAATTTAACCTGTTGAGTGTAAGCCTCTGAATGGCGGGAAGTAATGATAGAACGGGAATTGAGGGTATCAGGAGCCTTTGCTTTTGGTATAAGTCTTTTTTTAAAGCATTATTTGCCCCCGCAACTAATTGCATGAAATGTTTTTATAAAAATAAACATTGGTTACAAGAAAGTTTTAATGACAAGCGAGTCCATGCCCCCTATCTGTAATACGGGAGGCGAGAAGGAAGGAAACAGGAAAGGTTATGGTTTGAGTTAGACAATAGAATTTAGTTTTGGAGAGATTCCAATACAAGTTGAAAGGAAGGTCAAGTTTGGGGAGTAATATGAAACTGTAAGGATAAGAGAATGAGCTCTTCCTTCTTTAAGAGTCAGTTGTTACAAACTGCAAGTCTTGGCAACATATTCTCAGGCTTCTCTCTCTTCCCCAGCTCTCTGCCTTCTATCTATATCTACTGTACTAACGGAATCCAAATCTAAGAAATTACTGAAACAAGATAACATGTTAAAGCAGCTCCTTGCAGAGCAAAGTTTCATAGACTGGAGGAGCTTTGAGTGGGATAGTAATGGCCCTAAACAATAATTTTCACTTAAGAACAAACTTTGATTCCTCACATGCTTGATTATATTTTTAGCCTCATTCATTGCCTCTTCGTGACTCAAGCATTTGGATTTCAACTCCTTGCCAATTCTCCATCTTCAATTTGACCTTTTGCTCGGCATTTATTATTTTCCACCCAAGTTTGTATACAGAAGTATGATTTGAGACTCTCAGGACTACTTTAAGTCAAGGCAATGGTGAGAAAAGTTAGGTAGCTAATCCTTTAGCAATGCTCACCCCCTCCCCAAAAAAGTAAATGCATGGGAAGTTTTAAAAAAGAAAAAAAAAAAGATAAGGTTAAGGGGAAAACAACAAGAAAGACAAGTAAGGATAAGTTCTGGGGAAATGGCTCTACTTTGGCAGAAGAAAATCAAGTTGCATATTTAAGAGTTTTGCTCGTCCTATTTCGAAACAATAAAACAGGTATTATCTTACTAAATCACTTTTATCGATTTTAGAACTTCCCATTCCTCCATAATTTGTAGTTTATTCCTCAAATCATTTGGGAATGAATTTCTAATGAACTCAGTGAAGCCTGAAAGCTAAAAATGAAAAGTATTCTAATACTACCCTATGCTTTCATATATAGTTTCTCCTTCTGCAGACAATAAAGCATTTTACAGATACTTTCTCTTTTATTCACCAAGCATTTCTATGACTGCAACAGAAGTGAATTGTCAGGAAGAGACCCAAATTCCAGACTTCAAGTTCTGGCCTTTTTCCACTGAACTCTGCCACCTCTCTAGACTCAGTGATGTACTTTCCAGACTGTGGTTCCTTCTGATAGATGATTGTTCTTCCTGATGCTTAATCACCCAAGAAATCGCTCATAGAGAGGATGGTTTCATTCCGTTCCTCAACCCCTTTAGGTACAATTCCTCAACCAGTTGCACATTCAGTTAACACCTGTTCTTCCTGACTTCTCATCAAAGAGTTGCTACTCTGGCTTCATGATCATATTTGCAGGTGGCTTTAGAACTCTGGGATGGAAATTGCCTGGGACTGAAGACAAAGCTCCTTTATGAGACTACATACTCTCTTAATGCCGTCTCACCTACATTGAGCTTTGATTCCCCTTTAGAGATATTGGTTTGAAATCACTTTTGGTTTGAAATCACTTTTTCCAAGAGAACAAGTCAGGAGGTTGGCAGACAATGAAAGGTTTTGATGGACGTCTTTGTAGTTGACTCAAGGACGCCACGATGCCTTGCCCTGTGACTCTGAAATCATGTCTTTGTGCTTTCAAATTATATCAATAAAATCGGAATCTCTCCAATGACAGAAGAATTACAGGTTTTAAAATATTTTAAGATGTTGATATGAGGGCAGGGCCCAGCTTTTAAAATGTCATTCACTACCCATAATTTTTTTTATTATTTTTTAATACCCATAATTCTTATATATAATATATTGACAAAAAGAAAATCATTAGAAGTGTGTGTGTGTGTGTGTGTGTATGTGTGTGTGTGTGTGTGTGTGTGTGTGTGTGTAGCAGCAGCAGTAGTAGGCTGTATTGGGAGTGAAATGAATGTTAGACGAATTGTCCAAAAGCAATGATTACATCAGACAAGCCACTGAGAAATAAGAAGGCTGTGTCGCTTGCTGGCTCCTCATAGGATATGCATCCATTAACGCTGGCTGTGTTTCAATAAATAAAACGGAAAGACAGAGCCCTTATTTCCCCACTCAAAGGTATTCCCCCAGATGCTCTACTCATCCGATGCATGAAAACATGTGAGAGAGTGGGCCATGGAGACGGCAGCGCTGTGGCTTCAGCACCGTGAGGACCGTGGGCAGGGGCATCCGTGCAAGTGGCATGAGGCACTGTCTGTGAATGACCTGCTGAAATGTGAGAGGACAATGTTCGCCAAGGCATCAGGCTGCTGGAGCAGCTGCTGTCCAAAGGGAGCAAAAAGGAGCAATGACGCTGTATCTGCTATCTGGAGGGCACAGCCAGCTCAAGCAATGTGAAAAGGCCCTGAGATACATGCAAGGGCTGCTGAAGGCGGAGCAGGCAGGAGAAGGAGTTGAAGCAAGGACAAGACTGTTTCTGTTCTTCCTCCTTTGTCATCTCTTCTCTCCCCACCCACTCCCCACCAGCCCTGTCTTTATCCTCCCACACTTGGCTCCTGCTCCCCAAGTCCCGCTGAATTCCTTCCTGGTTGTTAAGATCCTTTCCCTCCCCGTATGTTTAGGCCCTTTCAGTCTCCCGTTTAATGCCCTCCCTCCAAGCAGGTCCCCTCAGCATCCTCTCACCCCCTTACCCTCACCAAAAGCTTTCCTAATGAGATTTAGCAGGTAGCCAAATGGAAGGATTTATAAATTATTTCTCAGCATGGATTATTTCTACATATATATATATATAAAATTAGTCTAGTTTACATGGATCCTTAACAGCATTGATTTTGGAATTTCAATTTCTAAAACCAATTTCTCAAATTTTGCGATGGCTCTAATAACGTCACAGTATGACGCAATATAAAATAAGGGCCAAATGGTACTTAGGCAGGTATTTACACGGGGAAGAGAGATGGAATGAGAGGCCTACAACATGAATCCACTGGTGCCCCAGGGTGAGGTGATGAGAGAACTAAGGAAGCGTATGACTAGGCAAAAAGGGGGAGACATAACGGCTCAGGATTCTTTGATCTTTGATCCATACTAAGTTTTCAGTTTGGCGGAAAAATCACCCTAAAACCCAGGTCTTCAAATCGATAACTTCATGGTGTCCACGAGACACGTGAGCTTAAGAAATCAGGAAGAGGAGTTCAAATCCTGCTTCTGCCTCTTACTTTAAGTGTATGAATTTGTAAAAGTTATTTGGTCTCTTTGAAACTGTTTCCCTATCTGTGAAATGGGGTACATTTGCTGGGAAGATTAAATGAGCTAAGCTGACAAAGTCCAGACAGAGTTGAATAAAGTTAGCCTTCTTCCCACCTTTTTTAGCCCTTTGCTTGACCGTTGGAGCAAACCTGTATTCCACAACTTCCAGATTCCCAGATCACATCAAGCAAGGGAGGAAGGTGGCCAAATCCTTATCAGGAATTTAAGCTCCTAGTTTATTTGCTACCTTCCCTCAGTCATACTTATCACTGCTGATATAAGTCTCAAAACCTCTCTGGAACTCAGTTCATTCCTCAGTGGGATAAGGAAATAACAAGCTATGCTTTTAAGATACAGATTAGATAAGGGGCAATGAACATTTACAAAATACAATGTTACCCAAGGATGAACGTGCAGAGTCAAAACACATTTTCAGTAAATGCTATTACTGGATAGAGCGGTGTTTCCCAAAATGTGGGGTGTGAACTGCTGGTGGTACACAAAATGATTTTAGATGCAGCATAAAATGGCATAAAATATGTAGAAAGTTATTCCCTTTTCAATAGTCTTTGATTACATCAATACATAATTCTCATTTGGGTCTCTGACACTTGCTTATTTCTCTCTTTAAAAAGAGAGCAAACCTCAGGCTTCACGCCTTCAGCAAGAGGAGCAACTAAGCAGAATTTAGACATACTTCCCAAGTTTTATTTTTCATATTTATCTTATAGCAAACAATACTGGTTTTCCATTTATGATAATGGCAAAAAATTATTTTTAAAATAAACTGAAGTTTTAAATATATTACATATTAGAGATTTTAAAAATTTAAAAAACAAGTTGACAAATGAAACTATTAAGAACTAATAAGTGGATTCAGACAAATTGAAAAGGTAGTTTGCAAATAACTGAAGTTTAGGAAACACTGGGCTTATGGATGGGGAGTCAGGATACCTGGATTCTAGTCCTGCTTCTGGTAGTAACTTACTGTGTCACTTTGGTGAAGTTACTTGAATGTCTCTGAGGCTCAGCATCTTCATCTGGAAACTAACAGGTCTTGTGTAGGTGGTCTCCAAGGATCCTTCTGGTCCTAATATCCTATAATTTGAAGCAGATGATTAGGGCAGTTTCTATTCTATTGGCTAAGAAGAATCAATGGCTCTGTCTACCTACCCTATTTTCTCTCCACACCCCCCTTCAGGCATTATGATATCTAATCGGGAAGAAACATGGATCAATATTTTATTAACACTCATACATTTAACTAAGGCATATGTTATTCCAAAACTGCAAAATAAAGGAAGGAATTCTTTGTAATGGAAAGAGTAGTGGTTTCTGAGGAGATGGTGTTCATTTTGGTCCTTGCTGTGCCACTCACTGATAATGTGACCTTAGGTAACCTCACATTCCCTTTAGTACCAAAATTCTATGAAATGCAAATGAGTCTATAAAAAGGAAATACATCAGATGAGAATTCACTTCCTTTCCTTTGTAACTGAGATATTTACCATCTCACATAATATTTTAATATAGACTGCAAGCTGAAAGATCTTCATTTTGATATTAACATGGCATTTGGGACATAGTAAGTAATCAATAAATATTTAATGAACAAATAAAGAGTGGGTTCTCGTGAACAGGAGGCCAAGAAGAATCACATTTTCATCAGATAAGAACTTAACTAAGTCAAAGGGAGTTAATTGAGCACATACTACATGGCAGACATATTTGTCAGGCATTATACCTTTTTGTCTTCCATAAAGGACAAGATAAAAAAAAGACATGACCTCTGTCTTCCATTAACTTATGACCCTTTTGGGGGAGATGGCACATGTACAAATAGCTACATTATTCTAAAACAACTACAGTGCAATCGGAAAAGTGCTGAGCTTATGAGCAGAACTGGGTCTCATCCTCATTCTTTCACTAACTGTATGAATGTGAGAAGTCATTTGTACATCATCCATGAGTTCCCTCACCTGTAAAATAACTTTACACTGTATAGTCCCTAAGGTCCCTTCCAGCTACAAGTCTGAAAATGACTCTTGGAAATTAGTTTAAATATTTAGTCTTTAAGACTTTTAACTATATTGGAGGTGATCTCTTCAATACATTTATTTTTCTATGTAAAATTAATAAGTAAAATCACCAATTTGTTTTTTATTGGCTTCCATCCACAATTGCTTCAATCTTTGAACTCTCCTACTAGTAAACTTCCTAATTTCCTTTCTCTTTATTTTTGTAAAGACAGTAGTAGGAACACTTGCTTTTTAAACTAACCTCAAATACCCTGTTAGGAAGTTAGATGAAAGATACAATTCAATTCCATTCAACAAACAATGAATATCAATTATGTGCAAAGCCCTAAAAATGATTCCAAGATAAAGAAAGGTCACGGCCCTTAGGAACCTACAACCAAGTAGAGAAAAAGAAACATTTCCATTACATCAAGAGTATTCATTTCATAGAAAAGAAAAAAATTCAGGAAGAAAACAATATGGAAGATACAAAAGAACTAGAAATGATGTAGAGGAGTGTTGGAAATAGAAATTCCTCAGCCTAAAAAAAACAGCAACCCCAAAACTATGAGCTATACTAGCGAGTAAAGGCATCAATAGGAAGATCTTGCATTCAAACCCATTACACAAAGGCAAGACTGGCTGGCAGGGGCCAGACGCTCCAATGGAGATAACCTGTGAGCTGTCCCCAGGACTTTCTGGGGCCCCTGAAAAAACATCTGACTAAAAAGCCAGGCAACTGGAGAGAGAAAGACTCGGGAAGCACTTCACCAACAAGAAACAAAATAATAGAAGGGGAGGACAAGTAAGAGAAATCCTTCCGTAAAGGATAATGTTCTTCCCTCTCATAATCTCGATATAGAATGGTCACAGGCAGAAATAGTCGGAAAAATGAAAATGCAAAGCTCTGCCAAAGGTTTGATATGAGGATAACCTCTATTATAGTGTGGACTATTCCATTTTATGCAGATTTCTCCTGAAGATCAAGGACTAAGCTAAAGGACACTGCCTGCATGCAAGTGCCCTGAGTTCAGGAATAAGAACAGGAAGGGAATGGATCTGGGTTAGCTCAGCAACAAGCATAGGGAATCCTCCAGAACACTGGAGACAGGGGCCTCCTGCTTACTCTTTTAGATATAATATGATAATTTTTCTATGTGCCGCCAAGGGCATTCTGGCTGAATCATAAATGTAGAAACATCTAGACTAGTTGCACTATTTTCCACACTTATGAGCCATTTGGGGGTATAGTTGTAAACTAAGGTCAAATTACACATCTTGGAAAACCCAATGCTAATATTCTGCTCATTTCCCACATTGTCAAAACACCCCGCAAAATATGTGAAATGAGGAAGAAAAGTGAAAAATAAGATGGCAGGGGGAACACTATTAGACATTGCATCCCAAGAAAGACTACCACGCCAAAATGGGCTGTCATCAGAATTTTCCTCTGGACCCATTATCTTTCCAGCATATTTCACAACTATAAAGGTATCTACTACTGTTTACTGATGCAAATGTGTATATATATATAAATTATGAGTGTCCAGCTAAATCCTCAGCAAATTCCACCTCTTCAATCTAGAATCCCAGACTTACCTCCATAAATTCCATGATTTGAAACTCCTGCCCTAGCACTCAAGCCCTGAAAAACTTTGGATGAATTCGTAGGCTTTGCCTAAGACTAACCTGGGGGGAAGCTATTATAGCATATAATAATAGCATATAATAATAGCAGAGAGGTCCAAAAAGCAAACACAAACACACCAACAAGCAACTCTCCTATTGCTTAAGCAATGTGGGGTTTCCAGGCTGTTATTAATTCTTTTTGTTTGTTTGGTCTTGGTCAATACAGAGTCAAAAAAAAAAATTATGGCAATCTTTTGCATCTTTGACATTTAACCCCATTAAGGAACAATAAAATATTTGGCACTTTGGATGTTGGGGCTTTTTTTTTTTTTTCCTGGTGGTGGTGGTACTGGCTTCAAACCCGTTGCAAAATTTATTAATTTTGTAAAAAATCTTAGTCATGTTTGGTTGTTCTTTTAAATAAATATTGCAGCCCTTTAGTTATAGGGAAGGAGACACTTTCTGCTCTCACCAAGACATAGGTTTAGAAATAAGATCCTGTAGGAATCCTGATTAAGAGATTTCTCTCTAGCTTTAGAGACCTGTATGGGTGCATATCTCAACAGCAATTCACCTGAATTGCTCTAACTTTTGGTGAATAGGGATTTTCTCAAGAAAAAAGAAGACTACAATAGTGAACTGAATTAATTCATGACATCAAGGGAAATACACCTACAACGTCCATGAGTAATGAAAAGTTAACTACAGGAGAAGCCCACCTTTGTGTGCTATGAAATATTATGCATTCTAGGGGAGGAAAGGAAAAAGTTCATCTCTGAATAAAGTTAAGGTTACCTGCAATGATGTGGTGAAAAGCTTTTTTTTTAATCAACATAGGATAATATTATCTTATAATATGAAAGACAAAAGGCAAGGCACAAATTTTTATATTGTAACCTACTCCCAAAACTAATGATTTACATATGCATGGTTATATTTTCCTCAAACAAAAGAATGTAATAATTATTGCTCCCCTTGCTTATTCTTCTGTACCTCTCTGCCAGTATAAAAAAAATGGTACAGAAATAACACACCCTTAAGAGGTATAACTACATGAAAATGTCAGACTGTTAACACATTTTGCTGAGATGTGAGAAAATGGAATACAAGGGAGGATGCAAATTTTAAAAAATATATATTTCAAGATAGTGTTTCAAATTTTTCAAAAGAAATAATATCTACATAACAAAAATTATGAGTAAATCAGCCTTAGTAAATAACTACACAGTAGCAATGTTTCGTGAATAACTCAAGAATGAGACTCAGGAGAACGGGTTTTCATTGGTAGGGTTTGTTTTGGAAATGAAATGCTTTCCAGAACTTTTATTTATTATTTTGCTTATACATATATTTCATGCTGTTTTTATAGCTCTTTGCCAATCCCTTATTTCTTATGAGAATTTGATCTTTCAATTTTTCAGTTAGCTGGGATTACTATATATAAAAATATTATCTAACACTTATATCTGACACTTAGTGTCTGAGTCAGATCCTGTTCTAAATGATTTTCTTATATTAAGTCACTTAATCCTTAAAACTGTGAAGTAGGTACTATTACTATTCCCATTTTATAGATGAGAAGACTGAGGCATTGGGAGCTAAATAATTTGCGCAAGGATACACAGCTAGTAAATTTAAAAAAGACTAGAAGGAAATACAAGTGGTTTCTCAGGGGTATAGGGTTATAAAGGATTGTTAAGAGAAATGACATGACAAGATCTTGAACTACGTACGGTGGCAGCAGAGCTGGAACAGAGAGGTCAGGCTTACGAGAAAACACTGGCAGGGCTGTGGACTGGTTGATTTGTGGGGTTGAGAGAGAAGGAGAGGAGTCACAGAATACTCCAGCCTCTGGCTTGAGTGACTGACTGGGTGGACATGGTCACTAATGTAAGGAATACAGAAGATGAAGCAGCTTTGGGAGAGAAGATGGTGTGCTCAGTTTGGACAGGTTGAGTTTTATTGTTAAGTATTTGAATATGCAAATGTTAAACTCAAGAGAGAAGTCGGGTCTGGACTGGAGAGTCCTCACACACATCTGGTAGTTAAACCCAAAAGAGAGGTTGCCATAACCTAGGGAGAGAGTGGAAGCAGAAAAAAGCTGTGGGCCAAGGACAAAACTCAGGAGAACTCCAACTTTATGGGTTATGCAAGGGATACAACGTCTATTCAGATTTAACATTAAAATAAAAAAAATAGACCTGAAATGCAAAGTATATATTTGCTTTTCAAGCTAAGTTTCATTTAGGAGACACAAGGAAGCATGGAAGTAGGGCCAGGCAGACAGACAAGTTTGAGTGCAAATCTAGCACTTCGCCACTTGTAGCTCTGTGCCTGCTGTCAAATTACTGAGTGTCCAGAAAACCTGACTGATTCATACCCTACTCATACTGTTGTGGGTATTAAGTGGGTTCATCCACAAAAGCACTTATGTGGCCCAGTACCTAGCATGTAGCATGGACCCAATAAATATTCGATATTATCACTAACGAGTACACAAATTATTTTTCATTCCACTATTATGCTTTGCCAGTTGAGAAAATGATCAGGAAGTCTGTTGGTTAGCAGGAATAAACTACAGTGGAATTAAACAACTGTTTGAAAAAGCCATCAAAATAATTCACAGACACTCAAGAGCTGGTATTTTCCATGAATTTGTATGGTATCATACAAGTTCACAGAGTTGGTTAAAGAAATTAGAAATGGTGATTTGTGATCTACAAGACTTCATTAAAAGTTTTCTTTTGTTCTACTCCAAATATTCAACAACTAGCTCCAGTGCTTGGCACAGAGTAAGTCGTCAGTAAATTGCGAACTGGACATAACATAGTGATTTTAAAAAAAAAGAAGAAGGGGGATGAGTTCTTATATCTGCTATTAAACATTTCACTATTCTAAGAATTATCACTCATGCAAGGAAAAAGGTGAAGTAGACATCCTACATATTGTCATTTGAGGCCTCTGGAGCGTTTGGCGAGGGAACTCCTCTCCATCCTGTCGGCCACATATTTGAAATTCCCAGCCTTAGAAGTCCTCCTTTGGAACAAGTTTTAGAGAATTCAAAAGGGCCCATTAAAATGCAAACCTGTCACCTGTACACGGGAACCAACTTGGCTTCTGGCAGACACTGATACGTGTATCATGACCACTGTGTGAGTAGCTGCCTCCTGGAGGCTTAGACCTGGGGTGCAGGAAGAGCCGCTTCTGAGCTGACCTGGTGGGGTCAGCCTTAGCCAGAGGCCAGGGCACCGCGGACCACCAGCCACGCTGCATCCAGGAGGCAGTCCCGGCTGCAGGGGCAGCCCAGACAAAGGCAGCCCAGGGAGGTCCCGTGGGGGGCTGGGATGCCATCACATGCCTAGGCTCCGCGTTTCTCACGCCCTGTCACCTCGGTCCTTCCTAGAACCGGCTGACTCACGTCCGAATGATCGCTGCGTGACGTGCGGTGCATAGCAGAGTTCATTCACCCTTATCTCGTTTTGTTTCATCAGTGCGACCTCGGATTCCCCAGCACCTGAACGCTGGGGTTAACAGCTTAAGTGTCTTTTTTGTTCTTTTCGGTTCAGCTAGTTTACATTCCAAGCACTCTTTAAGCTGTGGGCTAATATGTATTATACAATTTCCGGTCTGCTTTTTTAAAGGCACTTCAACTTATAAACACCACGCTAGGGGCCCCGTCCGGGAAAACAACACCGAGTGATACGCACAGTGGGTTCCCACTCAGGTTCCGGCCTCGGCCGAGCTCCGGCTGTAGCTCCGCCTCGCCCCCGCCTCCCCGCTCTTCCTGCTGTTCAGGGTCGGCTCCCGCCTGCCAGGCCAGCGCGCACCCGGCGGGAGGGTGGGGCGCCGAGCCCAGGCCGTCACGTCCCGAGCGTCGGGAGGCGGAGTCTAGGGTGTGACGTCACGAGGCCCCGCCCCCGCCACTCTGATATTATCCGCGCCGCCCGCCATTTTGTCTCCAGTGTCTGGTTTGCAGTCGGTAGTGTAGGAGGAAGCGTCTTGGTCCATAGGCGAGCGGCAGGGACCAGGGTCTATTGTCTGTGTTTGACTCCGTAGTTAGGTCCGAGGCCTTCCAGAGCTTTCCCGGGGCAGTCGGCAGAGGTCGCCGCGACCGCCCCCGCCCCTCCCAGCCGTCCCTGGGACCGGGAGGGACCGAGCCCGTGTCACGCCCCTCAGCACTCGCCGCTCCCTTCTCTGTCGTTGCGTCCGCATCGCGCCCCCGGAATCAGACGGTGCCCCATAGATGGCCAGCTTTCCTCCGAGGGTCAACGAGAAAGAGATCGGTGAGGAATGGGACGGTGGGTGAGGGGTGCTGGGGCGCGCAGGGGCTCCGGAGAGGCTGGGAATCCCCGCGGGAGGCTCAAGAGGAAACGTGTCCGAGTCCGAGGGGAGTCGGGTGAGCCCGGGCCAAACCCTGGAGCGAACAGGAAGGAAGCGGCCCCGCGGGTCGGTGTCGCCGAGGGGTGAATGGGATCATCCCTGGTGCAGCGCCTCCCGTGCGCCTGGCTCCGGGGGCGGCAGTGCGCAGATCGTAGGGTCGAGGGGAACCTGAGCGCCCAGTAGCGAGGGCCCCAGTGACTTTGTGGCCCGGGGCAGACACTCAGCCCTTGAGGACCGAGTTGCCTCCTCGGAGGTCCACGCGGGGCCATTATCTTGGGATTCTTCTTGGCTCGGCGGCTGGGACGCCGAGTGGACCGGGGCGTGGGCAAGTCTCAGGGACTCTTTAAGTTTACGATACAAGAAGTAAACTTGTGTGTTCTGAGCTGCAAGGAAAGGAGGGGTCCTCGTGTACACCCGCCACTCTTTAAGAAGAAAGGCTCCCAAAGAGGTGCCATCGGCCTGGAAAAGGCAATATTTTAAAAAATGCTACGGTGTTCCGAAAGGCCGTGGTTCGGGGGAGGAGACTCAGAATTATCTTTCATACACAGAGGCGCAGGGAGGAAGCGGAGTGGTTGGGTGGAGTTGACAGAAGAGAAGCTGTAGTAAAGAAGAGCAGACTCTGAAAGGGCTAGAAACTGGTTCAGTGACTAGCTCTGCCATGCTGCACGCAGGGCAATAATAGATTTTGAAGGTTGTGTGCCAAGGCCCACCTACTCAGTGACTCAGTTTAAAAAGCACCTCCTATTATTTAAATCCTCTCTTTAAGGTAAAATAACTGGAACAGCTTTTGGAGTTGGGAGTGCTGTGCATTGATAGATAGATGTACTTAGTAAACGTTGACCTTAGCAAGTCATCGTACTATACAATGTAAATATATATACAGTATATTTTTAAAAAATAAAATAGATTTGCCATCCCCCCAAAAAAGAAACCCCAACACTGAACTTACTGTGTTAGTTAAATGAAAATTGGAGGTGGCTGCAGAGTAGAGAGCCTTTGCATTCCCCTGTTCTTCAACTAAACGTGTGCCTTTACTGAATACATGGAGGAGGTATTGATAGAGAAAGGGAGAAGCTGAAGTAGCCTAAACCCGTCTATCCTGTATCGTGGGTGCATTTTATCTAGAGACAGCTATCTTAGAATTCTGGAGTTTATGTCTCTTGGGGATAAGGTTGAATGGCAGGTTAGGAAGGGACTTGAACCCTGGTTTTAAGAACTATTTTAAACATACAGAGAAAACAAAATTCATGTCCAGTTTTTCTTTGAACTCTAAGACTAGTAAGTACATCCTAAAGTGGAGCATAGAACTCAAAGGCTCTTATTCTCAGTCCAGTGGGGGTTTCCTTTAACCCCTACTACACAGTATCACAGATGAGTGATCTGCCTTTCATTTATGTCTTTACTTCATCTTGTTGAACCATTTTTGAAAACTTCAGTCCTCTCTTCAAGATGGAGCTTCTTAGCATACCTGCAATAAGGTACAACCAGCCACTAAGCGGCCTTTTTAATTTAATTTTTTTTCCACATATTTAGGTCTCAGTGTTATTTCATAGACATGGTAGTTACTAGCCAAGTGCCTTGGCCTTTTCTAACCTTTTTTTTCAAGTATCATTCGGATACAAGGTTAAACAGTAATAACATCTGTGTAGTTTTGTATCCATCGCTAAGGACTTACTTTTTCCCTTCTTTCTTAGGTGTTATAGCTGTTTGATTTCTCCAGTACATACTGAAAGAGAAGAGATAAGATTTCATAAGTAATTAAAGAAATTTAAGGGAGGGAGTTACTGCCTTGAGCTACTGCCCTCTTTCACAAGACACTGTCGCAGATCCTCCCTTTCTGGTTATGAAATTGCAGGGAGGAATGTGAAGAAGGAGCTAAATCTGGTTTGCTTGGTTCAGCAGTGACTCAGATGATGTGTTTCTACTGTACAGACGTTAATAATGGAGTGTTGTATCTACGGCCGAGTTTCTGTGGCAGGCAGCCTTTCACTTATACAAGGTCTTGAAATCTTAACATTTCTTAAAATACTAACATTAAACAGTTGCAGGTAATGTGGCAAAGATTTAACTTGCAAAAAAAATATTTTTTCAAAGCACGTCATTATAAACCTTGTGCTAGTTTATAATATTGTACCAGTAAGTATTTAAATGAGTGCTTAAATCCATTTGATTAAAATGAGATCATTTGATATTCCTGTTAACAAGCAAAGAAGCACAAGGTAGTTATTAATACAATACTTGTAACAGTATTTATTTGGAGTTTTTTTTAATAGTGGCCCCATTTCTCAAATTTATATTTGAGAATAAATTAGCGTATAATTTTGTGGTCTTTATTATTTAAATCAGCCTGCATTTTTCAGTTGAATTTTAAAAGTTGCTTCCCTTATTTGAGAGCTTTGATTTTTTTTTCCCTCCTAAAATTCGTGGATTTAAAAGATAGATGTAGTTAAACAGGGACCCAAGTTTAAAAAAAAAAAAAGATTGAAGCAGGGGTTGCAAGTTCAGGGGCCAGACACCTAGTCCCCTAGTGAAATGACCATATAAGACTGTGGGCTTAGAGTGTAAGGAAACACAGAGCAGCAAGCCTTTTCAAAAATGATTTGTATATTTAAAAACTCATTATGCAGGCATATGAGGGTCACTGGTTTGTAAACTTAGTATGAAGAAAGTCATGTTACTACCAGTATTAATACCAGTGTCACCGTATGCTGCATTAATATAAGTGAGGTGGAGCTAGGTGGGGGGTTCTGCTGTTTTGATTAAGCTGCACCTGAAGTATTGTGTTTAGTTCTGGGTGCCACTTTTTTGAGGGCCATTACTGACTGGAGTTTATCCGGAAAAGTATGATGACGGTAAGATGGGGGATGGACTGGAAACCATGTAATCTAAGGAATGATTGAAAGGACTAGAGATTTCAGCTTGTGAAAACATTTAGTTGATGATGTCATGGCCATCTTCAATATGCTCGTATGAATGTCATGTGAGAGCAGGATTACGCTTATTCTCTTAGGTCAGAATCAGGACTACGTGGGTGGAGTGACAAGGAGATTTTGAGTTATCAAAAGGAAAATTTCTGATAATCTCAGTTACACCAAATTAGAATGAGCCTTATTAGATATTCATATTTATGAATATCATAAAAAAATAGGTCTCAGCTCTGTTAACTTTTTAAACCATAGCTTATTTATTAATGTATCAAAGAATTGGGTAATGAGGGCGGCCGGATGGCTCAGTTGGTTGGAGCACGAGCTCTGAACAACAAGGTTGCCAGTTCAATTCCCGCATGGGATGGTGGGCTGCGCCCCCTGCAACTAAAGATTGAGAACAGCGACTGGACTTGGAGCGGAGCTGATGGGCCCTGGAGAAGCACACTCCCCTAATATTCCCCAATAAAACAAAAAGAATTGGGCAATGAAATATTTAAGAATGGGAGCTTATACACGTGCTTTCATATTTGTTCAATAACTATTTACTGAGCATCTGTTATATGCCAGGTGCAATACTAGCTGTTGATGGAGCACACATCGAGTCTGGAAGTGTCACTGAACGAGTACATTTTGAGGGTTTGTGTATATACATCTGCCCTAGCAATGGGAGTATAAGTGGTTCTTATCTGAACTGCAATACATAGACTATCGAAGTTTAGGTGTTAGAAAGTTTAAGCCAAAAACATGAAAATACGCTAGCAATAATCAGATAACTGACCACAAAATAGATGAGGGAAGCTAAACTTGACAATAGTTTATAACTAAAAGGGAAAAACAGCAAAATTTTAAAATCAAGACCAACCCAAGACAGCATTGGTGATCCACTTATAAAGAAGATCCTTTCCCAGAATGGAGGAAATTTCAGTTGAGTTTGCATGCATACATGTACAGCAGGAACTTGTTCACGCTTGTTAAACAGAGAAAAAATTCTCTGTACACTCTGTTAATATACCAGCTTTTATTATGAGTGCTAAATTTAAGTACTCTTGGTGAAACTTGTATGGAATTGTCTATTTTAATTTCTTCTTTAGAAATTACTCAATAGAGTTGAGTGAGTCCCAAAGTAATAAGGAAGCAGTCGCAGATTCATTGCTGTTTATATATTATATCCTGTATTTTTATTTTTCCTTTTAGTGAGATCACGTACTATAGGTGAACTTTTAGCGCCAGCAGCTCCTTTTGACAAGAAATGTGGTCGTGAAAATTGGACTGTTGCTTTTGCTCCAGATGGTTCGTACTTTGCTTGGTCCCAAGGACATCGTACAGTAAAGCTTGTTCCGTGGTCCCAGTGCCTTAAGAACTTGTAAGACTCTTCTTTTTTTGTATTTTGTATCTGTAGAATTTCCTGTTTTGTCTGTGTGGAATAAATGTCAAAAGATTTTGATATTTAAGTTTTTCCTTTCTAGATTGTTATAAATGGGTTTTATCAAAAGCTGAATATATTATTGGAAAATTTGTGGGAAGAGTTGTCTGGCCTTATACATTATAGAACACTTTCTCAGATACTTTTGTAAGTGTTTCTGTGTATTAAAAGGCAGATTAATTGTGCCTTGGTGTATTGTATGTATTGTGTTGTGTCAGGTCAGGTGACCTGTGTTATGTCACACTTTTTGGACTTTACAACATTTTATTAGATAACAGTGGTGCATAGATCATGTAATTAATTTTTATGTACTTACTTGGGTTCAATTGAGTTTGAATATTTGTTGAAAGTTTTTCTAAAATGCATCATGCTAAATTTAATCTTTCCCTGCTTTTTGTATCTGTTTTATCTTTGTGGGTATATTTATTAATGTCCTTATTACACATTACTTGAGGTCTAGAAAGTATGGGATTTTTATGGGATTGATTGGATGGGATTGATTTTTATGGGAATTTTTGAAGATAATTTTCTGGTGTCAGCTTCACAATATCTTAAGTTCTTGAGTTTTGTTTTTTGCTTGTTTTTGTTTATACTTCAGGTTAATTAAAGGAGTCCTAATTGAAATAGTGGTTTTGAGGAATATTTTGAAACAAATTATAAATTATTTTATTGTTGCACTTACTCTCTTTTTCAGCCACTGAGAATATCTTTTGATCTGAATTTATTTGGTCATGTCCTCATAGCTAATAGCAACTTTTCCCCTTCCCATTTATAAGACTTTATTGTTATTTAGTATCACTTTAATATTGATGTTGTTTTAACAAACATTTAACATTTCATATCCACAGGAATCTACAGTAATAATAACTAGATCTCAATCTGCTCCTTTCCCCCACCAGTCTCTTGCATGGCACCAAGAATATCACTAATTCAAGCAGTTTGAGATTGCCAAGACAAAATAGTGATGGTACTCAGAAAAATAAGCCTCGTGAACATATTATAGACTGTGGTGATATAGTCTGGAGTCTTGCATTTGGATCTTCAGTTCCAGAAAAACAGAGCCGCTGTGTAAATATAGAATGGCATCGATTCAAATTTGGACAGGATCAACTACTCCTTGCCACGGGGTTAAACAATGGGCGTATCAAAATATGGGATGCATATACAGGTATGGAGTCATAGTTTTAACAGCAGACTTGATTGTTTTATGATGTAGGGTACTGCTCGTAGTCAGTAGGATATATGATTGAAGGTTTTAACTTCACTGAAAAGCAAGAATGGGTGCTATGAATGTGTCTTTATAATTGGCCTGAAGAGCATCTTCAGCTATGGTTTTAATTTAGGGTAGTAGAGTTTACACTGCTTGATCACTCTTCAGAGACTATTACAGCAGGAAGCGCTTGTCTAAGGAATGTTTAATTATCAC
Organism: Rhinolophus ferrumequinum; assembly: GCF_004115265.2. Lineage (NCBI taxonomy): Eukaryota > Metazoa > Chordata > Mammalia > Chiroptera > Rhinolophidae > Rhinolophus > Rhinolophus ferrumequinum. Next base: position 19,721,653 of record NC_046304.1, on the reverse strand, counting down.
TTACAACTAGCAATTTAGTTTATGACTCAAATAGCAAGGTATTTTATTACGTAGTTTTCAGTTACTGGTAGCGGGTTTCAAGGCTAATTTGGTTTTCAACAATCATTATCTAACCTTTGGAAGGTTTTAGTGACATTTTATCTAAAGTTTAAATAGGATTAGAAGTTACATTTTGGGGGCATTTAAAAGTAAATGTGTTGTTCACTACCTAAAACCGTTTCTGGCTGATGGTATGTACTCAAAAAATTGAAGGATTTTTTTAAATGAGCGTTAAGACAGTATGTAAATTAGAACACAGCAAGTGATACTAACATTGAGTGGGAATAATGAGTCGTTAAATTTGATTGGATTCTTGGAAAGAATTTAAGATCCGCATATAGATTTTCACAGAAAACAGTACTCTTACAATATTAGATGAATAAAGTACATTTTTTTCACTAAGGTTAGGTTTGAAACTTTAGGTTGCAGGGTAACATGCATCTTTGGGGGAGTTTGGCAGTCCATTAGTCGTCCAAAGCCAAGGAAAAGAAAAGGAAAATTGTGATTTTATATTTTAAAATCATACTGCACAAAGATTTAAAACTGATAATATTGTAGGTTTTTTTAATACTAAATTAACTTGATGCAGGAGTTTGTGTACGTTTCAGGAATTCCCTTTTGATTTTTTCTAATAAATATAGGCTTGTTATCCTGGAAATAATTCATTTTAAAATAGTGTAAATAGTGAATCTTTAAAGGTAATAGTAGAAGCACTAATAAGTCATTTTACACTTGATAAGCTGAGGAGGTGCCCAAGTATTTCTATTCATTTTTTTTTTTATTTTTTTTTAGTGGTGAGGAACATTATAAAAAAGAAGCTGATAAAAATTATTAACATTGTGTTCTCTTCCCCTTCCATTGCATTTAGGAAAACTCCTCCTTAACTTGGTAGATCATACTGAAGTGGTCAGAGATTTAACTTTTGCTCCAGATGGAAGCTTGATCCTAGTGTCAGCTTCGAGAGACAAAACTCTGAGAGTGTGGGACCTGAAAGATGATGGTATGTCTTTTTTCCAGACTGAAAAAGATTAGTTTCTTGATATTGCTACTGAGAGGTATTGGGTTCACCTGGGGCATTTAACTTTAAAAGTAGTGTCTGATCAAAGTTTCCTTTTCTCTGTTTAGTCCTTTGGTCCCTTTGCTTGTATAGATCAAACAAAACCATAAATACGACCCAGAATAATAAGAGCTGCATGTTCTCTAACAGCCTCAAGCTGGAGGTCGACAGGCTTGCTTAGGGGTAAGGTAGCTTAAACTGAAAGTTGTAGGAAGCAGACCCCTCAGATTTGGAGAATTGTTCCAGCTGATGGGTAGTAACCGTTGCCTAATAAAATAATACGTTAGTATTTCCAAACCATGAGAGACCTCTGCATTTTATCAGTTCTCTGATTGCGCAGCTGTTGAGGGGTGAAGGGACCCCAACAGTTAAAACAGTTTGTTAATTAAATTTTTATATTCTTTTGCATATCAAATATGCTTGCTTTCTCAACGTATTTTCGGCTGTGTGCATATGTTTTAAGAACGTAAACTCAGGAAAATGTAAGCTCCAAGAGAGTAGGGACTTTGTCTTATTCACAGCTATATCCTCACTGCCTGGCATGTGGTAGGTATTTAGTAAGTACATACATGTAAAACTAAGAGTTAAAAGATACTTAGCCACAATTGTGTGCTTTGGATATAAAACACAGGGACTTTGGAGTGGAATATAGTTATCAAAAAGGAAGAAGGTTGAAAAAGCATTTTGAAGCTAATCAAGTCTGAACCTTTTGGTGTTCCAGTTCAGTTCCTTCATTTGTTGAATAAAGGGATTAGACTAAAAGAATTCTATCTTCTATAAGTGAACAGTCAGTAGAAGGGCCACATCGCAAATATTTTAGGTTTATGGACCATGTTATCTCTGCACAGCATAAACAAACAGCCGTGATTGGGTTCCAGTAAAACTGTAGTTACAAAAATGAGCAACTGGTGTATATTGCCAACCCCTGTTATAGGTAAATCACTGCTATACAAGTTTGTAATTCTGCCGTTTTTGATTGATCCTCATTTGAAGTGGATTGATTCTAGGGTTAACACAGGTATTTCTTTTTGTTCAGGAAACATGATGAAAGTATTGAGGGGCCATCAGAACTGGGTATACAGCTGTGCATTCTCTCCTGACTCTTCCATGCTGTGTTCAGTGGGAGCCAGTAAAGCAGTATGTGTCAAAGTTCTTGTACATTTATTGTGAATTGGATTATAATGTGTGCATAATCATTTGAAATCTAAGTAACCTATTAAGATTTGCTCGGTGTCATGAATATCTTAAATGTTTTATTTCGTGATGGGGAAGAATTTGCATGAGGGAAATATAGTTATTGATTGTGAAGTGAGAAATTGGATTGCTTTTAGTTAGAGATAATATTCATAAAATAAGGGATGTGTCAAATTTATTTTTTCTAAGATCTAGGAAGTTTATGTGCTATACAAGAGATCTAGTCCAAATGTTAAGACATTCCCTTGCTAATAATTTTCTTCTCTGTTGTTCTATTTTTTTTTTTTTTTTGGTCCAGTTTGCTGTTTAAAAAGTTTTGAGTCCCAGCTGGTCCTGGACATTTAACTGAAAAAAAGTAACTTAAAAACCTAATAAGAATAAAAATAGCACTCATGTATGTCCTAGCGTGAATTATAGAAAAAATTTGATATGGTCTGCCTTACGCCAACAGGCATAGCATACCTGTAGACAGATCAAGCATGAAGTGATTCTTAAGAGGGCTGTGCTTATTGATGAACTCTTTTAGTTGTCTACCAGCTCTGAGTTAGTATGGTTAAAGAGATCTTACTAGCTTCAGATATTTATGAAAGTGGTTGAAGTCCAAATACATGTGATGATCACAATACACTGTGAAATAATGGGGTGGGGGTGGGGGGTGGTTAAAATGCATTTTATTTAGCCAAGAAGTATGTTAAAATGATAGTTGCAAATGTTGGAAGTTTAGAAAAAAATATTCAGTTCTTTAAAAATCATAAGAAGAACAAAGCTAGATGTTGACATTGCTATTTTAGGCTGTGTGTTTTCCATATGCTTCTTGCTTTCCCTGTCACAGGTGGTGGCAGCAATATTGGTGTGATTGAGGTTATGCTGGCACCACTCGCACACAGGCGCACAATGGTGTTAGCTGGGCAGAAAGAGTGGCATCTCTGGCTACCGGGCTGGGGGCGACCTTTACCATAGGATGAAGTAACCTTGCATTCGGCTGCAAGGTGTACTGTACGTACACAGGTGCTGGTCGATGTCCACTTTCTGCTTTTCTTTCTTTCTTTTTTTCTTTTTTTAAAATAATTTCCCCCACAGTGGAACCCACTGACTCCTCCAAGTAAATTGATCTTCCAATCTGATGGAATTGGGAGTCTGACAAGTGAAACCAATTTAATGTAATATAATTGACTTTCAGATGGTTTCTCTGTACTATTTTTTGGAATTCTTTGAGATGCTAGAGATTCCTAAGTCTGATCCGATTTAAAATTTGTATTTATTTTTCTTTGGAAGTAATATATTGTATCTGTGCAGAAAAAAAATGTAGCCAAAAGGATTGCTTTCTCCCAAGAGGAGGAGAGGTTGTCTTACTAGGATTGTTACAAACTTCCAAGCTCACATTTAATATAACAGACTGCAGTAAACATTAGAATCTTACTTAAAGCTATTCTGCACAGTCTAATTACTGATTTTAGAATCTAAAACTATATGTGAACTTGTACTACAGTAATTTAAATGTTTTATATTTAAAATAAGTAATGATTGTGGTCAGTTTGGGAAAAATAAGACTAGCAAATCTTGATTCACAGAAATGTTGTTGTTAATTGTATTATTTTCGTAAATTAGCATTTTCATTTCGTAATGTGGTTTAACATCCTTGTTGTTTGCCAAAGAAATTTCATTTGGCTGTGAAAATTCTCTTTGCTTGCAGTATCTGTTTCTCTTCCTAGGCTCACGTTGGTGACCCAAGCCTTTTGTAAACAAGTGATTATCTCAAAGGGAGATGCCAATGGAGTAACAATTTGTTAACCTTACATTATCTGTCTGTATATTTTTTAAAAATTTGGTAGTTTCTGGAAAAAAAAAATAGGGGGTTTGTAGTACTTAACCCTATTTATATCTGTATATTTTAGTTAATTAGTTTTTGGAATAAATGGATTTCAGTGTAACTTGTGGTTAAATTGCACTGCCTTTTTAATGTTTAGGCTTATTTTTTAATTAACATTTAACAGAAACATTTGAAATAGAATTTGCATGTCTACTTTAATTAACTTAAAGACTGATTTTAATCTGACTATGACACTGAGCATATTCTTTTAATTATTTGTAATTTATAATGTTTAATTTAATATAATCTGAATTAAATTTAGCAGTTTTAGTTTAAGATGTGCCATTTTGTCCTGTGTGTATCTGAAAGAAACTATAACATTTGCCTTTTTATTGCAGGTTTTCCTTTGGAATATGGATAAATATACCATGATACGGAAACTAGAAGGACATCACCATGATGTTGTAGCTTGTGACTTTTCTCCTGATGGAGCATTACTGGCTACTGCATCTTATGATACTCGAGTATATATCTGGGATCCACATACTGGAGACATTCTGATGGAATTTGGGTGAGCATGAATTATTTTAGTCTGTAATTCATCTCTCGCTATTTGTATAGCTTTTAAAAAATTACATGAATGATTAGGGAGAAACGTAACATGTAAAACGTAAAATTGCAGTCTATTGTAATTTAAAATTTCAGTATAATTTAAGCCCTTGAATAATGTAAAGCTTTAGGTATAAATTCTAAAAATAAATTGGGCTCTCTTGATACAGATCTTGCTATTTAACAGTACATGACTGTAGAAGTGGTAATTACATTTAGAGTTTCACGTTGGGAAAAATAGTTAAAAGTAGAGTTGGACTTAATTTTAGTGTCTTAACCCACGTAAAAAAGAGATTAGTAATACGTTTCAGGTCCCTTTGATACAATTTGGATATATCGGCTCTTAAGTCTTGTTAGTTGTGTTTATTAAGGCCACTTTAAACATTACTCAAAGACAGATGTACTTTGTACCTGGATGGTTCTGTTTCTTGAGCTCTCATTTCCACTGAAAACATGTATTTTGACCTCAGGCACCTTTTTCCCCCGCCTACTCCAATATTTGCTGGAGGAGCAAATGACCGATGGGTACGATCTGTATCTTTTAGTCATGATGGACTGCATATTGCAAGCCTTGCCGATGATAAGTAAGTATGTGAATTACAATTTGACCTATTATTGTCTTTTAAAGATTTCCTTTCACCTACTTAATGAAAACATTCTTAAGACTAAAAAAAAAAAAAAAAAAAAAAAAAAACAAAACTTTCTGCAGTTTTCTGTCTCCCTAGACAAGACGTTGGTGTGTCTTAAAGACTATTGAATTGAACAGTATCCATGTAAACTAAAGATAATGTATGCCATTCCCTGTGTTCTTTGTTAACTAGTTTAGGCAAACTGGGTAGATTTTTCATTAGCTTTTAGCCTAGCTCAAATTGTTTTCAGTAATATCTTAACAAAAGTTGAAGCAAAAGGACATTTGCAAAATGGAATAAATAGTAAAAAATAATTTGTACCTTCTGCATTTGAGACTACAAGATGAAATGCCACGAGTGAGATGTGTTGGTTATTGGTAAGAAGCAGAAACAAGATGTAGCCATTCCATTTTCTCATGCTTTTATCACACATTGTGAATCATATAGCGTTAAGAAATTTGGTCACAGTAATTCAGAAAGCAACTCGTTATCATCTTTCTAGAATGTTAGCAAATGTACAGGGAGAATTCTTTTTTATTTGCCAGAAATCATTGTTTTTCCTTTTACTCAGATCAATTCTGAATGTCAGTTCTTTGCTATTCCTACACACACTTAGATGAAAAGGCTTCATAAATGTCTTGGAAAGAGAGCAAAACAGATCAGAAGTGATTGGGTTTTAAGTGTAAAAAAGTAAGGAGAAAGCTTTGGTTGTGAATATATATCTGAACTAGGAAGGGTGAGACAGACGTGCATTATAGTCTCTTAAGTGTTAGTTGATCCAAGTTACCAATTGGTACAGACTATAAAGTACGTACTTTATACAGTAATTGCTTGCTGCAGTGATTCGTATGTGTATGTGTTTTGTGCCTCAGAGCACAGTGGCATTTCTTTCTCAATTTTAAAAGTTGTTTCTACCGTAAATGTCCCACTAGATACTTACTGGACAATTTATTTCCTTTCCAGGATGGTGAGATTCTGGAGAATTGATGAGGATTATCCAGTGCAAGTTGCATCTTTGAGCAATGGTCTTTGCTGTGCCTTTTCTACTGATGGCAGTGTTTTAGCTGCTGGGTAAATAGATTTTTCTTGGGTTTTTTAAGTGACAATTTAAGGTGGCTTTTAGTCAAAGCAGCCAGTATTTATTGTTAGTAAATCTTCCACAAGCACTTTTTATAATACTATTACTTTGTCATAGAGATCATTGGTTAAGAAAATTAGGTTTTAATGTACAGTTTATGACTCTAATACACAACGTTGGATGTTAGTTTGAGCTGTTACATGTTGAAATACATGTACTTGGGTAACTGACCTTGTGAATTTCTTGGTTTCTGAATAGGACCCATGATGGAAGTGTGTATTTTTGGGCCACTCCAAGGCAGATCCCTAGCCTTCAACATTTATGTCGCATGTCAATCCGGAGAGTGATGCCCACCCAAGAAGTCCAGGAGCTGCCGATTCCTTCTAAAGTACTGGAGTTTCTCTCCTATCGTATTTAGAGGACTCTGCCTTCCCTAGTGGTAGGGACTGACAGAGCACACTTCACACAAACCTCAAGCTTTACTGACTTCAAGAATCTGTTTTTCAAGGTTTAGAAAATTTATTTAATTTGATACATTCTTGTACTGCATTTTGATCAGTTGAGCTTTTACAATATTATTTATAGAGTATAGGAGAAATATTCCTGAACATATCAAATGTAAATTTTTTTTTTAAAAACCTAACTGTGAAAACATACATACATGTACATATTTAGGTATAAGCTATGTGTTGAATAGACCCTTCTGCTTTTCTAAGTTTTAGTTCCAACATGTTTTCTAAGTTTCAGTTCCAACATGTATATATTGCTTCAATAGAGCCACAATATGTATCTTTGCTGTAAAGTGGAAAGAATTTTTTTTTATTCTGGGACACTGAGTTTAGATGGTAAATATTGACTTAAAACTGAATTGCCTCATACAAAATGTGCGTTTTGGGGGGCGGGGGGAGCATCAGACAACACAATTTTTATATAGGGAAAGGATTTTGTTTTCCTTAGGAATAACATCTGAGAGGTAGAGTCTGAATGTGACATTATTAAATTAAAAACAGAGCCAGGGTATAACTAGAAAAAGGTTGTCTTTTTGTTTTTCCCTAGAACTACTGCTCCAGGCCTTAATTTTGGAAAGCAGCTTGCTACTTTAACCCCTGTGGTATAAAGTATTACAAATTTCAGTCAATTTGAAAATCCATCTACTGTATTATTACTAAATATTTTGTTGTTTGTATTAAGGGATAATTATTTTAAGACCATGGTATTTTGCCTTTTTTTTTTTACACATGTATCCTGTTTCTGCAGGGGATAATATTGGTGACTTGCCAAAGAGAAGCAATACAGTATACCTGCTTTTGCCTTCTGTTATTTATCTTACCTGCAGATATTAGAATGTATGCATTATGTAAAATGCTTGATTATATATTTTTGTTGAGTTTTTTTAATTAAAGACTTGTAAAAAAAAAAACACTGTCTTCTGCAGAGTTTCTTAAATATGTTGGAAATTTTAATGCTTTTTGGCTTTTTGTCTGTCTCCATTGTAAGATTGATGGAGCACCATAAGCAAATTAAAAGCAAGAAAGGTAATGAAGAGTGGTGGCCGGTTAGCTCAGCTGGTTAGCGCGTGGTGCTGATAACACCAAGGTTGCCGATTCGATCCCCTCATGGGCCACTGTGAGCTGTGCTCGCCTTAAAAAAAAGAGAGAAAAGGAAGATAATGAAGAAATAGCACAAGTCCAGGGGAATGCTTTAGAGTTAATACTTTGTGGATTCAACTTCTACATTGGTTTGTCCTGGGTGAACTGTTGCAATACTGCTGACTTTTAAAACTCCAGAACAAAGGAAAATAACTACTGAGCAAAGAAAAATACGACCTTTTAGGGGAACTAACAGATTTAGAGTAAAGCTATCTGGTTAAAGTAGCCATAAAAAAAAAAATCTAGTGATGTGGGCTCTTTAAGGAGGCCTAAGAAAAAGGGAAAACTTTTATTAGCTGTGTGTGCTCTGGAAGATTTGTTTCCACTAAGAAATTATTTGGAAGTTCTTACAAATTTGAAAGCCAGCGGAAAATTTGCCAAAGTTACTTCTTGAGAATCACCTATATTTTACAAAAAGAAGCACAGAAGCATCTTATCTTTAAACCTGTTGTGATTTTTCTGCATTTTATTTTGTAGTATACCTGCTTTATAATTTTAAAATAAGGTATGTTACTTACTCTTCACACCATTAAATTACTCTCCAACCAACTTATCCTACCAAGTAAAAATAACATTTTTGGATGATACATTCTCTGAGAAGGCCAGAATTGCTTGCTACTTCTTCCTGTGAAAACCATAGTTCCAAGACGAAAGGGAGATTGCAGAATGTGAGTCAAGTAGAAACACGCTTACATTTTCCATTAGTCTATTGGGAATAGGGTAATAACAGGATGCCAATACTTAGCCTGAGTGACCAAAGCAAGGGAAGGGGGGAAGGCATGGTTGGATTACTAACAGGTCAGATTCTAGCTCCATGATTTAAAAATGATGCCGCTTCTTTCTAGTCTTTCACAAGCATGTCATTTGGAAAACCAGCAGGTCATTTCTGTTCAGATTTGATTTCCTAGTTCAGTACCCCATAGGTCTGCATGCAAACATAGGAAAGTGCCTCTCACACTCAGCAGCCAAGCTATCTTTTCACAATTGCAAATGATTTAAAGTGATTTCAAACGACTAAGCCCTATAACTTGATCTTAGGTTGGCAAATCTTTATGATTCTTGAAATTCCCTGCCTGCTTGTGATCGAGGCAAAGTTGGATTCAACTGGTTTGCACTGCCCTCAGGACAGCGAGACCAAAAAAGGCTGGACTCCACCAGAGCATGCTTGTGGGTTGAGGCAGCGGTTCATGGATGCAGAGGACTTGGCTGTCGGCCAGCCAGCACAGGAATAAGAAACTACAAAGGATGAGAAGTAAAACACTGTCAGAAGCCAGAAACCATAGAGACAGTGACTCCAAACTCCAGATGAATCAGAGTGAAAGTTTGTGGGTTATAAACATTTTGTCCAAGTAATTCTGACCAGGTTCTGGCCTAAGAATTCATTTCAACTATAGAATGTATAGCTTTTAAACAAGATCTATCCAAGTTACATACGGATTTATTGTATGTCAGTTTCAAAATCACAGCTAAAGCATCAGTTGGAATACACTGGTTTTTTGTTTTTCAGTCCGCTCCCCTCAGAAGAAAGAGCTGTTGGTAGGAAACAATAAAATGCAACCTGGAGAGATGGTCATAACCTTGTCTATGTTTCTCTTAAGATGTTTGGGAGGAATGAAGACTAGTACACAATGGCAGCCCTGCCCTTTGCCCTGCAAAGCTTGCCTTTAGCCAAAAGCAAAACATTTGATCTGAAGTAGGTATAAAGTGACAGTTTATTATAGGTGGTTGAGTGGTTGGTTATGTGGTTGTGATTTGGTAGTACAGGTGGTTGGGTGGGTTGTGTGGTTCTGGTTCAGTATTTATATAGGCTTATTTTAACAGTTGAAGAGTCAGGAAAAAAGATCGAGGCTAGGATTGGGGAAGGAAAAACGATTTAATTCCATTTAGGTTAACTCTAGCATTATTTTCCCTATTAGAGACTACAACTATGATTATCCTTGTGGTTTCCCTTTTAGAGATAATGATAGAAATCTAGGAACTTTTTCCACCTGTAATACTGTACCACAGAGAAGTCTTCTGGTGTAAAAGTAAACCCTAGACTTTGCTGAGGAAAAACTGGAATGCAGTGAGGCTGGTGATAGGTATTTTTGTTTTGTTTTAAATAAGTCTGAAGTACTAAATGCTCTTTTTAAGAATTGTTCTCCAAAAATAGTGTAAACTGTAGAAATCTAATGTAAGTCAGCAAGTGAGAGATGAAATGACTTGTAATGAAGACAGATGAAGTGGCAACTCCAATAAGTTGTGTTATGTATATTATTCATAATGAAATGCTCTTACAGAAAAAAAAATTATATATGTTAAAAGATACCTGAGAAAGAGAAATGAGGCTAACATAAAATGGAAACTATAAAGACATACATTTGCACTAAGTGAGCCAAATATTTGGCTCTAAACTAACACAAAACGGAAAGCCCACCCAGTAAGTCATATGATTCAGAGTGTCTGTCTCATAGCAATTGTGAGGAAACTCATAGTTAAAGCTTCCTATAGGACCAGCAAGAAGTTTTAACTTCTTGAAAACTTAAATAGATGAAAGCTCTGCCAGATCACACAGACTGCCATTTTTTGTATTCCTCAACCGTCTCCCCACCTCCAAGACCCCTAGGATGATTTGGCAGGGATTACATACATTTCAAGTTCTCTCTCGAACGAGACCAGTTGAGCTTAGAAGAGAAACACCAACCATTCCTGTGGGCGTTGCAAGGGTCTGCAGCCCCAAGTTCAAGGTCCTCACCACCCTCTATGTTGTGACACAAGCCTAGGTCACTTGTTTGACTCAATTTCACAACATGCCCAAATCTTGTAAATATTTATGACCTAGATGGCCTCTTTGGTGGCCACAGACAAGCTGCCTCAACCCGAGGTGGTCTCTCGCCCCTTGAATTCCATCAGTCTAATTTCCACACCACTTGGCCTTTCAAATATGCCCTTAGGAATTGGTGCCTCTCACCTGGGCCAGGGGTGGTTCTCTCAGCCTTCTCTCCTAGCGCTCTGCCTCTGGCCGGCAGTTGGGGCACAGTGACTGGTTGTTGTAGCCACCGAAAGATGAGAGACCAGCCCCAGTCAGCAGTCATGGAAGTACCCCCGGCTTGGTGAGTTTGGATTGGAGGCCCGGTGCCAGCCATCCAGCTTGTGCTGTGAGAAAGCAGCTACCTCAGACAGTCGAGGTCATGCTGCTCAGCGCCTGGCAAAGACCCAGCCTTCTAGGCTTGGCCTGTCTGGCTTCGGATCAAGAGGATATTCATATAGCAGGTTGGCCCCATTTCTCACCCCAGGGCCTGTTGCCCAGAGGACCTTACATAAGTGCTGGCTGAGGCTGCAGTCCCAAGAAAGACTTGGGTGGTTGCTGGCTTGGTTGCATAAGAGCTTATAACTTTGAGGGCTGTGATATAAAGAAAAAGGGCTGTAATAATGCCTCCCCTGCATGAATAGTGTTATCTTTTGTTTCCTACATGCAGTGTTGGTACATGGCAGGCGTTCAACATTTGTTACCACCACCATTTGCTGAGCACTGGCCGTGGCTCAGTGGCTCGTGGCTCATTGCTCATGGCTATTCCTGGTGCTTCCTTCTCAGCAACTCTGAAGTATTATTATCCCCATTTTATAACTTTGGAGGTTCGGAGAGACCAGCTCACTCTTCAAGGTCATACAGTTAAGAAATGACATCTGGGATTTTACTTCCGGTCCCTCTGTCTCCAGAGCCCTGTTCATCTCCCTAATAGCCATGGATGGGCACTATACTTTAGGAAAGGCACTCAGTCACTGTCAGATTCCTAAATTAGTCCCTGCTTACGTCGTTGCCAACCCCCAAGGGTCATGCATGATGTCATGCTTAACCTTTCCCAACATGCTCCACCTTTCAGCGAATTGTAGGAAAAACAACGCAGGTATGACTCGGGGTATAATTTAGCGATCAAAACCCACCCAGCCAAGAAAATGGCTGTTTAGCTCTGTCCTTTGCCCACTGCCTGGGAAAAATTACATTGGTTAATGTTTTTCTCCACATTGCTCAGACAAATTGTCTCAGCAATTTGTCTGATTGTCTCAGACAAATCATTTTTATGGCCCATCAGAACAACCCAACTCAGACAGGCTGAAGCAGGAAGCAGCAAAACAGTTCACTGGAGGTAAGAAAGTCAGGTGACCTCTCAGCTACTGGCTTTCAAGATCAACACCAGGTCGGGTTACATACAAGCTGCCAAATCCACGGGAAACCTGAGCGCCTTGCACCAGCTGTGCAGACAAGGTTTGACTCATTTGTCTGGAGCTGACCCAGCAGGATTACCAGCCACCAGGGTGGCACTGGGCCAGAGCTCTGGGAGGCCAGACTGGATTGAGTGGAAGAGTTATCCAGGTCAACTGATGCACTGAAAGAGCAGGGACTGAAATGTTCATATGCACTGAAAGTTCATAGCCGGGAAGAGCCCAAGTTAGGAATAAAGGATCCGGTCAGTCTTACCATACTCATCGATTAAAGGTTAATACTTTTGGGCCGACCCTGTGGCTCAGGCGGTTGGAGCTCCATGCTCCTAATGCTGAAGACTGCCAGTTCGATTCCCATATGGGCCAGTGCCAGATGGCTTGGTTGGAGTGCTGCCTCTCAACCACAAGGTTGCCGGTTCAACTTCCGCAAGGGATGGTGGGCTGCGCCCCCTGCAACTAGCAATAGGCAACTGGACCTGGAGCTGAGCTGCGCCCTCCACAACTAAGACTGAAAGGACAACTTGAAGCTGAACGGCACCCTCCACAACTAACACTGAAAGGACAACAACTTGACTTGGAAAAAAGTCCTAGAAGTATACACACAGTTCCCCAATAAAGTCCTGTTCACCTTCCCCCACACAAAAAAAATTTAAAAAAACACAAAAAATAAAATGCTTTTAATCCCTATACATTTGAACTTGGGGTGTATTTCAGAATTGATGGTGTCTTAAGTTTTTTCTTCCTTCAGTGGAATACACTATAATGGTACAGATTGTAATGAGTGCCAGCTGGGATTTGATGAAACACCAAGTCCTTGGAATTTATATATAATTAGAAGGTCAGTGGGATGTTATAGATTATGTCTGGAATAGAAGACACCAGAAACAGGTAGTAAATGAAGTCTGAGGTAAAATGAGGCAAGTGAAGGGATATAACATCAGTGAGCCATTCCTGAAAAATGCCTTGATGATGAAATCCAGCCAAGAAAAATTTAGTAAAATTAAAAACTAGCTAACATTTATAAACATTTACTATGATTCAGGCACTCTTCTACACACTTAATGTGTATAATTTATCTTCACAACAACCCTGTGAAGCAGATACTGTTATCCCATTTTATGAATGAGGAAACTGAGGCATAGAAGGGTTCACTAACTTGCCAAAAAGCCTATGGTAAGTGGTGGAGTCAGAATTCCACCCCAGGCTTTGTGACTCAGGTCCTGGAATTAACATAGTAAAACACTCAATGTGAAATTGAGCAAAAAGGTTCAACTTTGAGCTTCCTGGCAGGCAGAGCAAAATAGGATCTAAAAGTAAAGGTAAATCTCCACAAGTATTTTTAAAGTAATGTCTTCATGAATTTATTGCTTTTAAAGATAAATGGTCATGATTCTGTAAGGTCAAGCTATATGGAAAAATTCAAAGATGACAAAAAAACTGCACACTCTTCTTTTTCCCAGAAACAACATCAGAGATCCCATCACCCAGTTTGTCACTTTGCAAATGACAAAAAAGGAGGGAGGGACAGAGAAAGGACGGGAGGAAGAGAGAAGGACGGAAGGAAGGAGAAAAGGAAGGAGAGAGGCAGCGAGGGAGAAAGGGAAGGAGGGAGAGAGAGGTAGTGTGCTCATCTGTAGCTTTTCTGTGCAAAGTGAGTCACTTTTGCCGTTTTCTAGGCACTAAAATACTGAGAGGCCACTGACATATCCTCAGGTGAGGCCGAGACAGCCTGGTTATACATACCGGTAAGACCGTCAGGTTCAGAGTTAAAAAATACTTGGTTTAAAATCGTTGCTGTAACTACTGTGTAACTGCATGACCTTGGGCAAGTCCCTTAACCTCTCTGAGCCTCCTCTTCCTCACCTGTGAAATAGACGTGATCTTACTACTTAAGGCCCAGGGTTATCAGGATTAAGTGAGATCCAGCCCCCAAAGCACTTAGCAAAGGGCCTACCCTAAGGTGGGGAGCTGTTATTATGCCTAAAAGATTACATCTCCACAACAGCAGGGGCCAAATTTAAGGCAAGTCAGAGAATATTTTTTAGTGTATTAAGTAGTTGTTTTGCTTAAGTTTTTTTTGTGTGTGTGTTTTTTCCCCCCCTGAAATCAAAGCCATAGTCCTTAAAAACAGCCACACCCCACTCTGGGTCCCAAGTGAGTAGTAAGATGATTGGGGAGGGATGGAACGGGTGGTAGAGAAGTGGATGAAAGCTGAGCTTGGCTTCCTGCCCCCAAGATGAAAGCCCTGGAGGCCTGGGAGGGGCCTACTTACACTGGAGGGGAAGGCTGGGGCCCTGAGAGGTGTGGGGAGGCTTCAGTTCCCAGCTGAGGCTTTTGCTGGAACCAGTCCTTGGGCCACGTCCTTGAGGCAGGCTGTGTGCAGAGATTGTCCAGAGGATATAGACCAATCAGGGCACAAAACCACCCCCTCAGGCCTGATTCCTGCCTCTGCCCAGGCAGTGGCTGTCTTACCTGAGCTTCCCCTGCACCCTCTATCACAGTACGTATTATTCATGCATGTGTACCCTCTTTCCTTCTCTCTTTCCTTCCTTCCCCCTCCCTCCCTTCCTTCATGCATTCATGCATTCACTCAGCAGCATTTGAGGACTTGCCATATGTCAGATCATGCTGGGTTCTGGGGATACCAAGACATAGTTCCTACTCCCAAGGATTCCAGTCTAGGGGGCAGATGAAACCAGACCTGCAAACCACTAAACAACTAAGGAAAAGACAACCTCACAATTGCTCTCACGGGCCACACGCAGGCTCACTGGCACCATCTTATTTGTTGGGCTTACCCACAGGGAGCAACAGAGTTGGTTGACAGCAGAGTGTGCAGGCAAACTGCCAGGGGGGCACCCCAGCTCTCTACTTACTAACTTTGGGAACATGGGCAAGGACGGAGCTCCCCTGTGCCTATTTTCTTGGCTGTAAAACAAGGAAAATAATGGTTACATCTTCATAGAGCTGTGACAAGGATTAAAAGACTTAAAAGTTGTTAACACCGGAATAGCCCTGGCATATAGCACAATTTAAGTTGTCTTTTTTCTTTACGACGCTGCAAGTTCTTGGTGTAACACTGGTACAACACTCGGTATGACACTGGGGTTCTAGACCACCCCACCCCCGCTCACAGCAAGTATGCCCCCTGGCCCTCACCAGAGAATGGAGGGCGACAAGGGACCCCAGAGATGAGCTAAGGCCAGTGCTGACTATGAGTTAGTTACCTGCAGAATTTCTGAAAACATCTGCCAGGTCCCTTCCCTGGAGATTCTGAGTCTGAACCACAATCTACGCCACACTGAAAACCACTGGTTCAAATCCCTGAATTTTATTGATGTCAGTCAACTTGATCAAGACAAGGTGAAGTTAGTAGCAGAGCCTGAACTGAGAAAATGAGGTGCTGTTTCCTTTCAGTCCTACTGTTGAAACCACTGCCCCAGCAGTACCCATAGCAAATGGGTCCCTCCTACAAAGGGGGCCATGGAGAAGAGCACCAGAAACCGGAGGATGCTGGGAAGGAATCTCCACGTGGGGCGGTGCCACGGTCCTTCCTACGTGGCCTCCCTACCTGGCTTTCTTCCAGTTCAAAACACTCTTTATGGCCAGCCCTCTTTTGCAGTTCTAGGCTCATTCCTTAGATAGCAGTGGTGCCTGCCCTTGAGGGCCTCAAGGGGAGAAGGGGCCGCTGCACTGGCCTTGCAATGGCTGAAGGATGAAAGAAAGAGACCAAGGGACAAGAAAGGTGTTGATAGTATTTGTATGATGGCGGTCTAGCCCTGACCTGGAGGGCAGGCAGGGCCAGTAGCTTGTTTGTCTCTTGATCCAATACTTACGATTCAGAAAGAGTGAGCAGCCATGTGAAGGAAGGCAGGCTCCAGATGCAATGCTACGTTTGGAGGATGAGAAGTTCGTTGGGGATGGGTGAAGGGGGCAGTAAAGATATAAAGGTGTGAAGCAGCTCCAAGGCATTTTAGGGGAACTGAAGCAGTAAAAGCCCAGCAGTGCCCAGCAGGGTTAGTTCTGCTTCTCAGCTATGTGACAGCTGAGAAAGAATATTCCAGAGAGGAAAAGGCAGAGGCAGGGAGAATGGGGCGACATCATTAATATGTTTCCCACTTTGCTACCTATTATCACTTAAGATCACATGATATTTCAGAACATTGCAATGTATTCAGGGATAATACTGATAGCTAACGTTTACACGCTTATACCGCACATATTTATCTTCTTTAATTGTTATAATAATCCCAGGAGAAGGGTCTTACCCTAATCATCATCCCCATTTTACAGAAGAGGAAATTGAGGCATGGAGCAGTGATAGAACTTTGTCCAGATCACACAGCTAGTTAGTGGCAGAGCTGACACTCGAATCAGGCAGGCTGGCTCTCAGAGCTGTACATCTAAACACTACACCGCATCTTTTGGCCCTGCTGGCTCTCAAATATTTACTGAAGACCTGCTCTGAGCCACAGCCCGAGCTAGGCTTCACGCATAGGGAAAAGTCCCTGTGCCAAAGGAACTTTCAGTCTCGTGAACAATTTCCCTCTGGTTAGACATTTAAGGTTACTCCCTTTTTATCTCCTATTAAAAGTAGCTCCCCAAGGAACAGAGCTTTTATAATCCCGAAGATGGACTTGTGGGTCAAAAGTTGTCACTTTTGTGAATGCTGCCAGATTGCTTTTTCGAAAGTGTAGAGTCCATTTAAATCATAAGCAGCAGTATTTGTGGGCATGTTACAATTTCACCACAACCTCACCAGCACTGAGTATTATCTTGCCCCAAAAAGGTTTGGTACCCATCTTGTTCAACAGGGAGCATTTTCCTCCTTGGGGTTCACATCTCCAACCATGAATAAAGGAAAGAGTTCATGAAAGGTGAATGAAATATTAGGTTACGTAGAGGACAGAGGATTCATGCAGGCATGTGAAGTGGGCCAGAGTCATGGGGTGGGTTGCGTTTAGACTGGGAAGGTTACTATCTTTGTCTAAACTAAAAACGTTTCCTGGGCCAGCCTGGTGGCTCAGGTGGTTAGAGCTCCATACTCCTAACTCCGAAGGCTGCCGGTTCGATTCCCACATGGGCCAGTGGGCTCTCAACCACAAGGATGCCAGTTCAATTCCTCGAGTCCCGCAAGGGATGGTGGGCTGCGCTCCCTACAACTAGCAACGGCAACTGGACCTGGAGCTGAGCTGCGCCCTCCACAACTAAGACTGAAAGGACAACAACTTGACTTGGGAAAAAAAAAAAAAAAGCCCTGGAAGCACTGTTCCCCCAATAAAGTCCTGTTCCTCTTCCCCAATAAAAAAATCTTTAAAAAAAAAAAAAAGTTTCCTGAAGCAGTGGGATTTTAAGAACAAGAGGTACAGGCAGAGAACATATAACCTTGAATTAAACAAGTAAAAATGTGCACGTGAAAAAGAAAAGAAGGTAAACTGGGCAGATGTCACTTTTCCCCCTAAATATTCCACATCATCAATGAATGTCACCAACCTCCCTCCTTCTACCTACCTCTCCTCTGCACCTAGCTTATTCTACTGTAATTGTTTTCTCATCTGTCCCGATGACCAGATTGTGAGGCTAGACCTAAGGGCAGGGACGTTTTCCCATCTAGTTTCTGGAGTAGACAGTGACATGAGGACCACAAACGTTCTCTGAGAATTCTCATTGAATGGGTCTGAACATCTCCCACTAATATAGGAGCTGATCGCTAACACTCGTGCTGCAGAGTAATTCTGTGGAAGAAGAATCCCATGAACTCATTTTTTTGAGGGAAGGGCTGGGCAGGAGGGAGGCGAAACTCTTTAAGGCCATGCTGGGATGTGACAGAGATCGCCAATAGGAGCTCTTGTGCACAAAGTACTGGGGAGAAAAGGGTTAGGGTTTATGTCCTCTATTTCCCTTTTCTCACCCCCAGTGCCTGGCTCGGAGCTGAGCGCACAGTCTCCACGAAAGCCTACTGCTTGGCGGGCCCACACCTCTCACTCGATGCCCCTTAGAGTGGGCCCCAGACACTGCATTAAGACAATAAGTAGACACACTCCAAGCAGAGCTAGGCCCAGCTCTGGGGCAGTGGAGATGGCCTGATTTGCATTTGGAGACAAACTGTTTCTCTCTTTGTCACTGCCTTAAAAGGAGGGAAAAGAGGGTTTGTTACCAAACCTAGTGCTAGGCTGCAAGAGGAAGACTTTGCAAGTTCCTGGCTGAATGGGTGGTTCTCTGTGGTGGTACGGTTGTCAGTTCTGATAGCCAGAGGATGGTGGAGGTGTTTGATGGCTAATAAGGAGGTGTGTGGGGGGGTGTCAGGGGTGCCAGAAGGCAGAAGATTTAGATCAGGCTGCTTCCTGACTGGGGGGTGAAGAGCAGGCCAGGAAGAAGGGGGGCAGGTGGCCATCAGGGATCCTTGGAGGCTGGCGTCTAGAACTGCTGTGCAGTGGATGCGTGAAGCCTGCCCTGCACCTCTCAGCCCCTTGGAACTGCAAGCTTTAAAAGAAACTAGCGGAAGCATGCATTTCCTTTGCTCTCACAGTTCCACTTTTAGGAAGTTATTCCCAGAGATGTTCCCACAGTATACCAAGGAAGTGTACCTGTAAAGATAAAACCAGGAAACTCCCTCATTGTCCATCTGAGAGCGCCAAGTTGACCATATGTTAAGATGTGAGGAGCCTTTAACAGAAGGAAATAAGACTGTAAGAAGAGAACAGAGCAGGTTCTAGTAGGGTATGGTCAAATTAATTAATTAATTTATTATTTCATTTGTTCATTCACTTATTTATAGTTTGAAAAGCTTGCAAAATTTATACCAAGCTGTTAACAGTGAGATGGGAGCTGGGGGAGAATTGCACTTTCCTTTGTATTCTATTTTATACATTTCTATATTGTATGGACATTCTACACCAAACATTTAAAACAAATTTTTTTAAAGGATGCTAAAGACAGATTGACACCTTCAAATCCATGAAGAAGTCCTCTAGCAAAGGCACAGCACTGGCTTTCTCATTCATTCTGGCCACATCCTGGGAAGCCCACAGCATGAGGAGGCCTGGGAATTAATCCCCTCGGCCACACTGCCTGCCCAGTTTCCTGCCAAATCATTGGAACCCTTCTGAGCCTCCGTGTGTCCACCTATAACGCAGGCAAACAGAGCATCTTTGATGCTTGGGTGTCACTGGGAAACAGGGTGCGGGATGGAAGGGGGTGGATAAGCTAACATTGTGTTAGCAACTCCACAGCGACCACCGCCATATGGGTTCAGTGTCAGACCCAACTTCAAGGGGGTGAGGGTGGGGGGTGGGAAGAGGAAGGAAAGAGGGAAGAGGAAGAGTCAGGTAGCTAGCTTCTTCCAGACTCAGCCCCTCCTCCATCTGACTCTCTTGCTGACCTCCCTCCTGGCACAAGGTTTTTTGACCACTTTTGCTCCCCACTTCCTTCCCTGAGCTTCCCCCTCCTCCAGCGGTACAGACCTATACAGATTGCTTCTAGCTTCATGGAGGTCCAGCAGCTCACAGGTGACAAAAACATCGTTTTTATTAGTAAAAAGAGAGGATTTTGGAGAGAAATGAAAGCAGTGCTCAGACATCCCAGGAGAAAGTCACAAGCAAAGAGAAGACCGGCCAGGCTTGAGTAGGCGTGGGAGGCAGATGGCCATTGCAAGCTGGATACAAACACCAGCCTTAGGCCCAAATGAGCAGGAAATGGGGAGGGAGGGCTCAGAATAAGGGCCACTTGGTGGAGCAAGCCCGAGAGGTGGGCCAGCGTTAGAGCCCAAGGAATCCAATGCCAGAATGAGGCTTCCAATTTGGACAGCTGAACTTGAGGTATGACACGGAGATCAGTGATTTGGAGACCTGCCCAGGTAAGCCCAGCTTCCAGGATCCTGAGATTGATTACACATTCTGAATTCATGTGGCCCCGGGCTTTAGAAGTTCACTAGAAACTGCCTGTCAGAGTGCCTCCTGATCTGCTCGGCACTTAGGAGGAACTCCTCAGATATTTGTCACATGAACGGGCCAGCGAGTAAACCCAGATATCCCTTCCACTCACAAGCTGCCATTGGCAGCTTCGGCTAAACAGCAAACTAGGCCACCGGCCTGACCCAGTTTCCCGGTGCTGCCGGCCAAACCCAGGGAGCAGCAGATGCTCCAGAGCAGGAGTCCAGGGTGACTCAAAGGCGCCTGCCCTGCGTCCCCGCTCCCCGCCTCTTTGCCGGCGCATTGGTTCACCGCCTTCCTGACATTTGCCTCGGCTGTGATTCATCTCCCAGAGGGGAGAAGAAAGGGGCCTTGTGGTCTCCCTGCGCTGGCTTCGCCGCCCTGGCACAAGGCTGGTACGTCTCCTGGGCAGCACCGCCCCCCAGTGGCCGCGGTGCCCCGGCTCCGGAGGCGGCGCTGGGGGCCTCGGCCCGGCTCCCAGCATGCTGGCAGTGCGATGAGAAGGCCAGCTCCCTGGAGTCCATGGTCCGCCCTGGTAAACAGGGAGAGGAATCACATCACCACCTCCCTGAGGGGCCATGGGCTTCGCCCTGGGTAAAGCCTCAACAAAGGATGCAATTGTTTCGTCAGCGTCCTGGGAAAGGGCGAGCTCGGCATCCCAGAATCCTGGTCTCTGAGCAGCTTCTCATAGAGAGGGGCCGGCGGGGCGATGGCCCTCTAGCTGGAAAAAGGGGAATTCGCCTTTTCTGCTGAAAGCCTGGGTTATGTTCCTGCGCTCTGCACCCCCAAGACCACGTGTCTGCTGCATTTTAAAAATAGATGCAAACAACTGCCCTTCTCCTTTTATGAGTTGCCTATTCATCTCTTTGGGGCATTTTCCTATGTTTTCTTATTGATTTGTAGAAGCTCTTAAAAAGGGCAAGTCTGCCATATGTGTTACACATATTTTTCTGAACTTGGACTTTACCTTCTGATTTTGTTTTTTGACACATACACTTTACATTTTTATGTGGTCTGACCTTTTGATATTTTTGTTATCCTTTCTTCCTTTGCTTTGTGCCAATTGCTCCCTTTGCTCATCTGAGTACCAAAGATTTCCTTAATTTACTTCCAGATCTTTTCTCCTCCTTCCCCTTCCCTCTTCCTTCTTCTCTCCTGCTTCCTACTCTTCCTTCTCTCTCTGTTTTTTTCAAAGATTTTATTGGGGAAGGGGAACAGGACTTTATTGGGGAGCAGTGTGTACTTCCAGGACTTTTTCCAAGTCGAGTTGTTGTCCTTTCAATCTTAGTTGTGGAGGATACAGCTCAGCTCCAGGTCCGGTTGCCATTGTTAGTTGCAGGGGGTGGAGCCCACCATCCCTTGCTGGAGTCAAGGAATCCAACCAGCAACCTTGTGGTTGAGAGCCCACTGGCCCATGTGGGAATCAAACCGGCAGCCTTTGGAGCTAGGAGCACGGAGCTCCAACCGCCTGAGCCACCGGGCTGGCCCTTCCTTCTTTTTCTTCATTTAGCTTTTAAACCTATCTGAAATTTACTTTAATATAAAGTGTGAGGTAAAGATTTAAATTTATTTTTTCTCTCAAATAGTTAGTTAACTTCCCAAATACCACTCTTCAGCCTTCCTCTTTTAGTAGAATATTTCCTCACTGACTTGAAATCCCACCTCAATTATAGACTAAATGGGTTGAGCCTGTTTCTGGCCAGGACCCTGTCCTTATCCCTTGAGTCCAAAGGTATGGACTTCTTTTTGTAAAAAAAAAAAAAAAAAAAAAAAAAAAAAACCATGTTAGACCACTGACCATGGATTTAGGACATATTCACACTTTCCTTTCAGGTCCAGGTAAAAATGCAGTCTTGAGTGAAACATCTGCATCTGAAAACTGGATAGGAAATAGGTTGTTTAAAAGGACATGAACATTTTAAGTTCTTATGATACAAAAAGCCAAACCTTCCTCCAGAATGGCTAAGACTACTTTATATCCCATCAGAAGTGATTGCAAATGCCCTTCTCACTATAGGTATGCCAAAGAGGTTGAGAATTATTTGTGAAAGCATATCCCAAATTTGAAAAACAAACAAAAAAAATACCCCTTCATTGTTTTCTCTCTTCATTTGCAGTTCTCTGACACCTGCAGGACTGTCTGGGTGAGGGAGGCAGCTCTTCAGATTCCCGTGTGGGTTCTCTGAGACCTACCTTTGACTCCTCTCTCTACTTCTTACAGTTACTGTGACCCTGATACTTTTTTTCCCCACTTACTACTAAGCATTTTATTGTATGTTGCTACAGTGTATATAAAATAATTTCCCTTATGAAATAGAAATTCATGAAAATTCAGAGAGGTACATGTTAAGAACTGACAAAAGCAGAAGTTTGTATATAGAATGGCACACGCTATAGGCAGAAGCTTTTTGTATAGGCATCAGATTTAGCTCTCCTGTGAATATGCACTGATTCACGAAAAGTGGTTGAGAAAACCTCCAAAGATTAGTTTCATTACAAAAAGGAACAGACTTTCTGGGGTCTGAAGGCATTTGTACTTGAAGATACTCCAGTCAGCAGGGGGTCATGTTGAGCATTCTGCAGACAGAATTGTTTCAAATCTGCAGCTGTGGCTTCCAGCCGCAGCTGTTGAACCACTTTCTTCATAGCAGTGACGCTGGAGGAGTCAGACATGGCGCACGCCAGACCTGGCAGGTTAGTTGGTTGTGCTTCGGTGGGTCCTGGATCCGCGGAGCCAGACGGCGGGGCAGCGAGCCCTGATACTTTTTTGAAATTGAGGTGAAATTCACATAACATAAGATTTACCATTTGAAGCGAACAATTCACTGGCATTTAGTATCTTCACAATGTTGTGCAACCATCCTCTCTAGTTCCAAAACATTTTCATCCTGTGCCCATTGGGCAGTTGCTCTCCTTTTCTCTCCCTACAGCCTGGCAACCGAATCTGCTTTCTGTCTCTGTGGATTTAACTATTCTGGATATGTCATATAAAGAGAATCATACATTATGTGGCCTTTTGCGTCTGGCTTCTTCCCCTTCGCATCATGTTTTTTGATGTTCATCCTTGTTCTAGTGTGTATCAGTGCTTCATTCCTTTTCGTGGCTGAATACTATTCTATTGTAAGTCTATGTGACATTTTGTGTATCCATTCATCCATTGATGGACATGTGGGTTGCTTTTGCCTTTTGACCATAGTGAATAGAGCTGCTCTGAACATTCGTAGAGACTATGACTTTTACAAATAACTGGGCAGTGATCTTACAAAGCAAGTTTTTAAATTTGTGATTTTTTACGATAAAAATTGCATGGTGCTGGAAAAGCAAATCACATTTTGATGTCTACTTAATGAAATCAACTTTATTGATTTCCAGAAATATCTGGGTAAAAAAAAAATGTACTTGTAGAGAGAAGAAAACGAGCATTTGTTGAGCGCCATGTGTCAGGTCTAATACACTATAGCAGTTGCCACCCTGCCCGTTCCCCTGGGCTACCTGGAGTCAACCTGCAGATAGTACCTTATGAAAACAGCTCCTTGCATCTCTGCCCCGGGACATTCCCTAGGTGAGGAGCCCGCACAGGGATAGCTCAGAAGTGCCAAGGAATTCCCCATACCCCAAGTGTGACCTTCAGCCAAAGAGGAGGGTCCACACCCCTCTGCCAAATCCTGATGTGTGTTCTGTGCAGCCTCTCAGCAGGTCCCCATGAGGTGAGCCCGTTGCCCACCTGCTTATGAATGTAGACTTCAATGTCTTTCCTCTGCTTCCTGTCTTACTTCTCCCCTTCCTCATCATGTATTGGATTTCTGACTTCTCCCCTTGCTATTTTTGTTTCCTTGAGCAAATTACTTAAACCCTGTGCCTTAGGGTCCTCACGTATAGCATGTGGGATGGTCATAGAACCTGCTACGATGAGAACAAAATGAGCTAACGTGTGCGACGTGCTTAGAACACTGCATGGTACGTAGTATGTGCTCAAAAATGTCCATCACAATTATATAAATAGAACCAACATGGGTTGTGGGGAATTAAATACAGCTGGCTTCAGTTTCCTCATCTGATATGTAGGTTTAAATGCCTTTTTGGGTGATGAGGGTGACAAGTAAAGGGAATGACATAACTTACATAAACTATAAAGCACAGAGCCTGGCCCAAGAGGACCAGTGGTGGATACACAGCAACTGCGTTCTCTTCATCAAGTGGCTGTGTCATTGGGAGAGCATGACCTCCACCAAGGAAGAAGGGCCCATGCTGGGTTGCAGGCGAGACAATTTCAGAATCCCAGGCCACTTCCTTCTCTGTCTCTGGAGAACAGCGTGATCTCAGGCAGGTCATGTCCCATAGGCCTTGGTTTCCACATCCCTGAAAAGAAGTGCTTGCATTTAAGGGATTTCTAAATGGCCTATGGGCTCTAAAGATGTAGGGAGAGTCCCTATCCTGGGATGGAGACACACACACATACACACACACACACACACACACGCACACATACACACACACACACTTATGCACATACACATATACACATGCACACATATACACACATACACACAAAATACACATACATATTCACATGCACACACACCTTAACACATACATACATGCTCACACACACAGAATGCATAGAGGAAGTGTCTGCATATTGGCTGGGCCACTTGAGTCACCTCCTGGAGATTTAGGCCCCAGGCTCTGCTGGCCTTGAAAATCACCCCAGAGAAGAATGTGTCTGGAACACATTCCCAAGCATTTTTACGTGGGAAGCAGTTTTCTTCTTCAGCCCTTTCTCTTCTTGTGTCACTTTGTCAATGCCTGTGGCTGCCTTGCCAAGTCATGAGATCAGGCCACATCTCCATATTGAGGGCTGGGTTGGGGGGCATGGGGACCCTCAAAAGGTCAGCCTGCCTCATCCTGTCCTAACTGTCTTCTTCCCAGCTCCCACAAAAGTCTAATCCAGAGGAAGAAGGAAACAGGAGTCATAAAATGTGGCTCCACCCTCCAGAGGAAGTCAAAGTTGGGAAGTAACTGCAGAAGAGATGGGACCTGGGGAGGAGGCAACACTCTGTGCAGAGGCTCAGGGAAAGCCCGAGGAGGGGCAGAGAGGGCAGGCGCAACCCTCCTCTGGGCTCCAGGCCTTGGATCCACAGGCTGTGTCATCTTCAGTGCCCACACACCTCAGGGGGACGAGACCTAGGACTTCCTCTGGTTTCTATGATTGTGCCTCATTGCTGACCCTGAGTCCCTTTTCCATCAGACTGGTGGGGAAACATATATACCGTCTTCCAGGACTTATGCCATCCTTTTGAGGTCTTAATGCAACGCCGCATGGTAAGGGGATGGTGGTTTGGTCCTCCAAACACAATTGCCAAGTCACTGCTGAGGCTGCCCATGCCCTGTCTGCCGGGCTCGTTCAGGTCTGACATTTTCCTGTTACTTCATCACAGTCACAGGCCTGACTTAGACACATGCCCAAACCATTTGCCCCAGGCTCCACTGTCTCCCTGAGGGCTGCCCTGGGACCTCTGTCATCCCTCGTAAGGCCAAGGAATGGCCTTCTCCTGGTTCTGGTAAGGGGGTCTCCCTTCTCCCCGCCGCTTCTGGCCAAGGTCTCTTGAACACTTGCATGAATCTTCTTTCCCCCTTTTATTGCGTTTAGAAATCAACTCAGTTCTCTTAAGGTTTACTTAGGCTCTTAAAAAAGATTTTTAGGTTACCTCCGCTTCCTTTCCTCTCCGTCTCCACTCTGCTACAACCCTCAAAACTGCTTGAATGGGGAAAAGGAAACGGAAAAATACAGGCAGAAAAATGAACGTCGACGAGTGTCTCAAAATCATACCTAGCCACATACATTACTCTATTTAATCTTACCACAGTCTTCTGAAGTTACCCTCATTTAATAGAGGAGGAAACTAAAGTTTAATAAGGTCACGTAAGTAATAAGTGTCTTTCCCACATACATACCCAAAAGCACTTTGTAAAATGGGTGTGCAATAGGTTAGTGAGCTAGAGCCCAAACTTTTTGTTGTTACTGCGGACGAAAAAGGGGCCACATACTAAATCTGACAAGCTCTGGGGGAGGCAAGCATGGCAGGCCCTACAATCTCAGTGTGGGGACGGAGCCAGGAGTGCAGTTTCCAGGCTCTCGGCCTCACTTGGAAAGGTGCTCACTCTGGTAGTAAATGGCCATCAACTGTGACTGGATGGCCATCAGCTGTGGCTAGTTGGCCGTCAGCTGTAACCAGTGAGCCATTGGCCACTAATATAACTGCTGTGGCTACGCGAGCAGCAAATGGGGGCTAGCAAGGAGATGGTGGCTGAGCCTGCAAGCGGTGCAGTGAGGGTTGCGAACAGTGTGGCTCCTCCTTCCTGCTTCTCCAACCCAGCCGCCAGCGAGAATATAGTGATATGACTCCCCTACCTATGGCTCCGTGGGTGTTCCTTTTTGGCCTTACCATATCCTGCGTTCTTATGTGGGGAGCGGGAGCAGAGACCCCTCAGGCCGCCCTGTGCGACGCTCAGAAACCGAAAGTAACCACATAGGATGATCTGAACATAAAAATTCCTAACTAAAAGCAGGTTATGGCAGATAGTCACATCCTTGGCCTGTAGCTTCCTTGACAAAAGTCATTCTTTACTTCAAGTGAGCCTGTCTGTTGTCTTTTTGCATCTAAGATAACATACACTTGGAATGTAAGAGAATCCCTTTTTCCGGACCCTTCAGGGCACAACCCACTGACCACAGCTGGAGACCTCATCGTTATCTTGTTCCCGACATACCATCTCTGTGTGCTAAAGAATGTTAATTATTAACTATCCTGTACCTACCAATGTAAAAGAAGTATATGTCTCTCCATTTTACTTTTTAACCGATCCTGGAGATTTCCCCACTTTGCTTTCTCCGACCCCATTAATCAGTGGATTTCTTGTCACCCTCCTTATGTTTCCTCCTTTGATTCTAATGTATAAAATAAGCTGCAAAATTGCCATTCTCTGGAGTATTTTCTTCATCCGTTGAGATTTTGCTTCCCAGTAATCATTGTCAGTTTGGCTCAAATAAACTCAGTAAAGTTCTCTACAGATTTGTACATTTTTTATGTCGATATTTACTTGGTGTGGTTGGCAGGATTCCAAAGAAGCCCACCCAGGATCACCCTGAAGACCCAGATTTGGTTCTAGGTACCAGCAGGGACCCACTGTGTCCCACCAGCTCCCCCTTTGTATCCACTGAACTTCGGTGAGTTTTTTTTTGGAATTCTGGGTCTCCCTGTTTTAAGGTAGGAGGCTCTGATTTTATTTGAACTCTTTTTTTAAAATCCTCAAGGTGGCATTAAAGGTTACGGGTTGAGATAATCCAGGCTAAGGACAAGAGTTGAGATAACTCCGGGACGAGAGAAAAGAAAAATGGGTGGCTGGTTTTAATTTCGGTTTTTCAATTAGAATTGCTTACTGCAATTCTAATTTTTGCTGGATAAATAAGAGTCTGAACTTGTTCACCTCTGAAGATAAGGGGTATTTACTCCCTCCAGCTTGAATTTCGGGTATTCTTAGGTGACCAAGAATCTTTGTGGAGGTGTTTGAGGGTACTCCTCAAAACGTGCAGTGGCCCCATGTGGGTTTCCAACACAACTGTAATTAAATATTTGACTTGTCCGGGGACTTGCACAGAAAGGCTGGTTACCTCGCGCTCTGAGTCCTCACGAGTCCTGTACTAGACAGCCGGGGGGAGAGACCGAGGCCCCTAAGAGGGTTGAAGCCACTTGGAAGGTGACAGCCCCTTGGAGCTCAACCCATCAGCAGCACATTTCAACCCACTACACAATATCACGATAAATTTGTTCAGACTCTGCAGATCTCAAAAGAAAACTAAAATGAACATGGGAAATAGTACCTCCAAGGCCGACAAGCTCCCGGTCTCCAGCGCCATAACACTCCTGCAGATGTACAGTTCCTAGGGAGCCTTTACTTGCAAGTACTTACAGAAATGGGGAGATTTAACCAGAAGTGATGTCAGCTTCAGATGGCCCAATGGAGCTCTTTTGACCTGTAAATTCATTTTTTTGTGTGTGTGAATAATTAGAAAAAAACTGGCTTTAAAATCAAACTGAGCGAATGGAAGCCTTGGCAAATAGAAGCCTCTGAAACCAAACGCAGAGAGACGTCCTTCTCTCCAGGAAGTTAGTAAGAAAATTTATGGACTGTCTCTGCACTAAAGAAGGTTTCCGGAGCTGCTCACTGCCAATGCCCCACTTTTCCCTCTGCCCCAACTGCCCCACTGCCTCCTTTACTGCGTTGTCTGGATCTAGTCTTCTCTCTTCCTCCTCCTTCTCTCTCTCTCCTACACCCCTACTGCAGCTTCCTACTGACCTAGAGGACACTCAATAGAAAACCAGACCAGGATAGACTAGGGAAAAAGAAAAACCCAGATATTCTGGCAGCTCCCTTTGGAAAAAAGCCGGTCTCAGGCAGTGGGAACCAGCAATTGAATACAAATAGAAGTAAGGAATCTGCTAAAGATTCCCTCGACCCTCTCCAAGACCCTGATGAATTCGCAAATGAATTTGAATTGACTGTTAGAACATATATGATCCTGGCTCTTCTGACCTATTCCAATTAACACATGTACTGGTTTCTGAGAGCCAAGCAACAGAATTACTAAACAAGGTTTGCTGGCGGAAACTTCTGTAGAGGAATCTGCTTTTATTGTAAAAAGTCAGGTCAACTTAGGAAGGATTGTAGAAAACTGAAATGGGATTTAGAGAAAGAAAAGAAACAGAAGCAAGCATAGGGCTGCTCCAAGGACTATAAGAGGGCTTGTCCCCTTCTTACTAAAACTGTAAGAGAAATTGAAATTACCATAAAAGGAGAAACTACTTAGGTCCTTGTAGATACTGGGGCTCCTTTATCTGTCCTCGCTCTCTTTTTCAATTACAGAGAATTTAATGGAATTTCCACATCCATGACCACAGGATGAGACTGGCTGCAGCCCAAGACCCTGAATCCTGGGGGACAACTCCAGGCGGGGCCCTGCTCCAAAGGAATGGTGAGGTCCCCGCCCTGGCTGGCTGGCTGGGGCGCAGGGCTGAGGATGGGACATCTCCCTCACAGGTCACTGAGGCTCCCAGTAAGGAGGGCTGTAACCCACATTCATGGTTGGGTTACAGATGGCTACTTTATCTGTTCTGAACACTACCCGACTAAGTTGCCCTCTCCCTCGGAGTAAAGCTTCTGTACAAATGGGAGGAACATCTAATCAACCAATGTCGGTTTTTAAATCAGAACCTGTCCCCTTCTAGCTAGGGAACGTTACGGGGCAACATATATTTTTACTAATCAAATCTGCCCCCACTCTCCTGATAGGGCGAGACTTTCTTGAAACCAATGACACCCACATATCCTTCTCCCGGAAGGGTGAAATGTATTTAGAATTAAATGAATCAGATATTGAACAGTTGGGAAGATAATGATTTCAAAGAACCTATATGAAAGGAAACTAGTCTTGAGACTGACTGAACGTTTGTTACAGGGTGTTTCAATGAAACTTTGGGCCTTTTCCAGTACAGATATTGGCAAGATTAAGTCAGCCCCTCCTCTTAAAACAACTATTGACAATCCTTTGCCTCTACCTGATGTTTGTCAATATCCTTTAAGGCCTGATGCACTAGCTGGAATTAGCCCAGTACACAAGACTACTTTTTAAGAAAAGGGGCTTATAATTCCATGTACAAGATCCCATAATTCTCCTATCCTTCCAGTAAAGAAAGCCAATGGGAATGGATGGAGATTTGCACAGGATCTCGTAGCTGTACGTAAAGATATCTTTGGTTCCAAATCCACGTCCCCTCGTAGCAGCTATTCCTGTATATACTGCCAGTATTTTTCAGTGACAGATTTATGTAGTGCCTTTTTCAACATTCCTGTGAAACAAAACAAAACGAAAAAAAGACAGTAAATACCTCTTTGCTTTTCCACCTGGGAAGATCACTAGTTTACTTGGACAGTAATGCCCCAAGGAAATACAGAGTCCCACCTAGTTCTCTCAGATACTAAAAGCTGATGTTGAATTTCCCAGAAATTCTACTCTAGTCCAATATGTGGATAATTTACTCTTAGGCTCTAGGATGTATTAGACTCCCAAGAGGACACAATTTACCTTTTACAATAGCTCGCCAAAAAGGGACATAGGGTCTCAAAGGACAAGCTTTGATTCTGTTTACCCCAAGTAAAATATCTTGGTCATCTAGTATCTAAAGATGGGCTACTAATTAATCCTGAAAGACTCAAAGGAATAATATCCTTTCCTCTTCTAAGAACAAACAAACAAACAAACAAAACAGCTTAGAGGAGTCCTGGGTCTGACTGGATACTGTCACAACTGGGTTCCAAATTTTTCATTAATGGCCCAGTCTCTGTATGTCTTATTCTAAAACCAGGTCAGCCTGATCCAATTCAATGGAACCCCAAAGAGAAATAAGCTGAAGAAACTCTAGACAATTAAACTCAGTAGTTAAAGGGCTCTCTCCCTGTATGACAGCCATCTCTGCTACAGTCGTGTTAATGCAAACAAACAGAATACACAGTTATGGGCTCTCTTTTATTTATGTTACTCATTCTGTTGAATCTCCACTGAATTCTCATCACACTCAACACTCTGTCAGTCCACTGGCTTCTTATGAAGTACTCTTGCTTCCTGCGCATAATATTACTTTAACTCTTTGTAACAGTCTTAACCCAGCAGCTTTGTTACCTTCTTTGCAGGATGAAGACATCCATGATTGTGTTTTGCTTACTGACCACCTTCTTGTTCCTAGAGATGATTTATACGAAACTCTAAATGATAATGCTGACTTAATTTGGTTTACAGATGGATCTCATCTGAAAGATGAACAGGAACATTACTGAGCTGGACATGCAATAACTTCCATGGTGAATATAAATTAAAGGTTCTTATTTACCTGAATAATATCTGCCCAACAAGCTGAATTAATTGTTCTAGCATGACCTTGTCAGTCAGCCAACGATCAACTAGCCAATATTTACACTGATAGTCGCTATACTTTTGGTGTAACTCACAACTTCCAGAATGTTGTGGAAGAAGTGAGGCTTCTTGACTTCCTCAGGGCAGCCCGTAAAGAATGGAAAACAGGTTGCAGAATTATTAGATGTCATGCAACCAAAACAATTGGCAATTATCAAAATTCCAGGACATCCTAAAGCTGCCACCATGGAAGCAAAAGGAAATAATTTAGCAGATGCTGCAGCTAGACAAGCATCAATAAGCGGCCAAAATATACAGACTTGAAAATGTTTCTTTTCCCTATTAAATCAATAAGAGACTCTTTTAAAGTTCCAATGAACAGCTGCAGAGGAAGAAAAGAAAATATGGTAATGATAAATGTCTAACTATTACATTGTTTTGTGCACCTGAAACTAATAAAATATGTTAAAAAAAAAAAGAAAGGAAGAAAGAAGAAAGAAAGAAAGAAAGAAAGAAAGAAAGAAAGAAAGAAAGAAAGAAAGAAAGAAAGAAAGAAAGAAAGAGAGAGAAAGAGAAAACATGGTAACAAAAAGGGGAAAATTTGACTCAGACAAATAGATATGGCTTGGACCAATCAGAAACCAATCTTACTTATAGGGGCTCAAATACTTCAACATGTACGTGAGCTAACATATTGGGGTCCTGAAAAGATGATTTCATGGAATAAAGAATATTTTTGGAAACCTCTTCCTATAGTAGCTTGTAAAGTGTATAGCAGATGTTCTATCTGTCTAAAATATAACCCTGGAAAATCACTCCTTGGGTCCCAAGGACATTTCCCACTTCCTTTAGGTCCATTTGAGGTATGGTAATTGGATTTTATCCAAGTGCCACCATCTCAAGGATAGAAATATGTGTTAGTCATGATTTGTATGTTGTCTCACTGGGCTGAGGCATTCCCTTGCAGGAAAGAAACTGCCTTAATGGTAGGTAAGTTATTATTGGAAAAAATAATCCCCAATTGGGGAATTCCCTGTGAGTTACATAGTGACCGAGGGACTCGTTTCACTTGGCAAATAATATAACCCAGTTGTAACATTTGGCCTATTCTACAGCATTTCCACTATGCTTATCACCCCAGTCCTCTGGATTGGTGAACTACACAAATGGTACAATTAAAACTCAACTACGTAGGTAAAATTTCAGAAGCTTTTAATCTCCCATGGCCCAAAGCTCTCCTTACAGTGCTCCTCAGCCTGAGATTTACTCCTTTTGGTAACCACAGCCTTTCTCCTCATGAGTCACTGGTCACCCGAGGCGTCTGGATGAAGGGACATATGAACCAACTTTACTAAAAGGAGACATTCTGCATTATTGTCAAGGACTTATCAACCAGCTTAAAGAAATTGATAAATTAGCAACTGATTCACTTCACAGTGTGATTCAAGGAGATGAAGACTTCAAAGACACGACTCACAACCAGGAGAATTTGTCCATTGGAAAAGACATCAATTAAAGACTCTCCAACCTTGTTGGAAGGGACTGCTCAGCGGACATCAAAGACGCCTCGAGGATGAGAAGCCACGGACATCAGACGTAGACATAGCTGTCTTCCCAAGACTTTGAGAAGGCTTGTATACCTCATAATTAATATTGAACTTAAAATAATCATCATAATGATATTAGTCATAATGATAGTTATACTTGTTCTTTGGGCTTTTCCCAAACCCTGTACTTATATAGCCCAACTGTTAATAATTGTTGAAGTTATATAACTTTTATATAATATAAAAGTTATATAACTATATATATATAACTATATATATAACTTTTATATATCAAGAATACTATTTTTATGGTTTCTTTTTTGAAATTTAGAAGGGAGGTTATTGTAGAGGGAAGGATGTGTTTTTGAAAGAAGTTAAAGGGAAGTTAATAAGTTGATTATTTCTGAATGAGGAAAAGGAGACAAAATGAGAAGGACAAGTGAAGTTGTAGAAGGTTAGTGGAAAAAAAATATTGAGAAACGAATTTTATGTATAAATGCTAGAACCCAATTATGGGAACCTGCTTATACCCTAATCCAACAAAGATTACTAACTATATTATTTAAATGGAAGCTGAAGTGGCTAAAAAAAAAAAAGACTCTCTATAATGGCTGCTGAGGCACAGAAAAATTACTCAGGAACTCTTACTGTCCTCCTGGCCACTGGAAATTTTTTATTTTTATTTTATTTTTTTTTAGATGGTACTTATAACTTACACCATTGTGGTCTTACAGCCTTAACCCAATTAAACCTTCAAGTTACAGTTCCCAATTGCACGACTAGCAGGAATCAGATTAATAATGAATGACACCTGAGCGCTTCCAATGGGAAGATAGTTCGGCTGTTTTAAAATAAAAAATAATAATAATAACAATAATAATAATATTAATAACAGTGACAATAGTAAACGGGAACCCATCTCATGGTCAGATTATGAAAACTGAAGAGATATATAGTGTGCCCTCAAGCTATAAGTAAATGTTATACTAGATACAAAAATACAGAAAACTAAGACAGCAAAACTTGGATCATGATAACTTACAGGTTAGAAATGATCTGGTATGTTTTTTACTTAGTGAAGGCCTATAAGACCTGACTACCTCTCATTTACCCAACTTTCCTTTTGGAAAAAAAATTCACCCTTGACTGCCATCCAAGATTACGGTCTTATCCCACCCCCAAGTGGTCCACCATTTCAACACTTCCTAGGAATGAGCCTTTCTAGCACCGTGGGACCACATTTTCCAACCAAAAGGTTGGTCATTGATGCATCCTTTCGATTGATTTATGACCAAACGGGGGAAGTGTGGACGAAAAAGGGGGCCACATACTAAACCTGACAAGCTCAGGGGAGGCCAGCATGGCAGGCCCTACAAACTCAGAGACTGAAATTAACCAGATAGGATGATCTGAACATAAAAATTCCTAACTAAAAGCGGGTCATGGCAGGTCGTCACATCCTTGGCCTGTAGCTTCCTTGAAAAAGGAAGGTCATTCTTTACCTTAAGTGACCCTGTGTATTGTCTTTTTGAATCTAAGATAACATACCCTTGGAATGTCAGAGGAATCCCTTTTTCCAGACCCCTCAGGGTACAACCCACTGCACCAGAGCAGGAGACCACAGAACCCCTCATTGTTATCTTGTCCCCCAAATACCATCTCTATGTGCTGTAAAATGTTAATTAACTGTCCTGTATCCACCAGTGTAAAAGAAATATTTTTTATCCAATCCCAGAGGTTTCTCCGCTTTGCTTTCTCCCACCCCCTTCATCTACCACCAATGGATTTCATGTAACCCCCTTATGTCTCCTCCTTTAATTCTAATGTAGAAAATAAGCTGCAACACTGCCATTCTCTGGAGTATTTTCTTAACCTGTTGGGATTTTTGCTTCCCAGCAATTGTCATCAGTTTAGTTCAAATAAACTCATTCAAGTTCTCTAGAGGTTTGGACGTTTCTTACATCGACATTACACAGATGGACTCTTTATTCAAATAGAAACTTTCCTGGAAAACCTGAAAGTGTGTTCTTGCTATGGTGGAAGACTGGGGGTTCCGAGTGCAGCCTCTTCTTCCTCTCACCCTTCGGTATGCACCGGGGACTCTTCTGTGATGTCCCAGGCCTACGAGTACATTCGGAGACCTCTGGACTGTATGGCCTCCAGGTCTTCTCTACAGCCAAACCCCCACATCTAGATTGTGACACTTCTTGGTGCCCGGCCCAGTGGGTTTCCTTGGAATACACTGGCTTCGTTGCACACACAAACTTCCTGCTTGGTTGTTCCCTTGAGGCTGCTGGGCTCCACGCCTGGACGCCATGTCTGGGCCAGAGCCATGGCTTCTGAGAGGGTTTGGAGGTTGGCCCACCCCCTGCTGCTGATTCTCTCCACTGCATCCAGCACAATCAACCAGGGCTGCATGGGGCCAGTACTTTAAATAAATGTTAATCCTGCTCAGAGCTAGATGGATGGGCCCTTTGGGAAGGTCCAGAAGAGACAGGGCTACAATTTGTCCCCTGAGACAATTTTTTTTTCCTTTTGGCAAATCTCTTCATTGAGATTGCTGCTAGCTGATCCCCTTTTATTCATAAAATTGATGTTTCAAGGGACACTAAGAGCTCTTGGGTTTCCATAGCTGGTTACTCCATCCATGCACTTATTGGATAATCGTTAGGTGAGCACTTACTGAGCACCAGGTACTGTACTAAACACCAGAGTGCAAAGGTGAAGAAGATGCGTCTCCGTCACAGCCCACAGTTCATGCCTCTATGCTTTGCTAGCCCTAGGAAATTGTAGTGGACATTTGCTGGCTCTTAGCCATTCAGCATTCATTTCCCTAAACAGATCTCGGTTTCCTTTCCCACGACCTGTCCCCCACGAGCACAGCCTTGGTGAGACAGTGAATCAGGGAACCTCGTCCAAAAGGGCATCTGGAGGTTTTCTCAGTCACAATGCTTCCTCTCTCTGCCCCAGTGAGACTAAAGCTTGGACAGACAACCTAAGTGCTTCCAGTCAGAGCCCTTCCCAGGACTTTGAAACAAGGTCGGGAGAAGCAGTTGGCTTATTCACCTGACTGCCAAGAAACTTCTTTTCTGCTTCCTATACTATTTCAAAGCCTCATTCTCCAGCCTTCCTGTGGGTTCGGGGCATTTCCCAAGTTTCTTTTCTTTTCTTTAAGAGAGCCAGAATTGGTTTTTGTTGCTTGCTCTCCAAGAACCCTGACCGACAACATACCGGGTTCCAGCTGTTGTTTCAGTTGCATCCAACATACTTAAAACATGTTGCTGAACACCTGTCCTGGGCCACGTGTTACGGGTACATTGACCTGGAGGGAAATAGATAAGCAAAGTGCTTGAAGTGTGAGATATGTTGTGGATGTGCAGGTCAGCTCCACCTGAGGGCAGGAGGGGGCCTGGAAAGCTTCATGGAAGCAGCTCATCCAAACTGAGTTCCCTACTTTGGCCCTTATCCCCACCGTCACCCCCTCAGCCTTCTCAGCACAGCAGCTGCAGGGATCTTTAACAAGTCAGATCAAGCCACTGCGGGCTCAAAACCCTGCAGTGGCTCCCTGTGTCCCTCGGGGTGAAAGCCAAACTCCTATGATGTCTATAGACCCTACATGACCCTACATGACCAGCAAGAGACGGTCTCCCAGCCCCTGTTCAGCTGGATAGGGCCATAGGACAACCTCTCACCAATGGCTGGCACTGCAAATCGTGGGTGCCTAGTCCCCCCTCTCTTGCCTAAGAGGAAGATCTGGACTTGAATTTCTTTGTTTTTCCTTCTCACCTCTGACCAGAATGGCCGGTTGGAGCAGCCTGGAAGCCACAGGGTGAGGGTGGATCCTGAATGATCACGTAGAGCAGAGCTTCCTTCTGTTTATAAAATGCAGAGCCCCGCCCCCAAGGTCCTAGAAGTACGTGGCCCCACGCTGCTACCCTCTTATATTCCTATATATGGTTTTGAGAATTATTTGGACTTTTCTTTGTTCAGACTTATTAGCGTGCTTTCCTCTCTGCATATCCTCTTCCACGTTGAAGCTTTTAACTTGCTGTAGGCTAGAAAACCAGGTAATCAAGTTTCTTAGAGCAGTGACTAGAACAAAAGGAATATCTGAGGGAAGCCTGAGAAGGTCTCCTCTGACAAAAGTGTGTGTGATTTAGAGCATAAGCTCTGGGATATCCATAGTTTCTCAGAGACTTTTGTTACCCTCTTCTTATTTTCTCTTGTTTTCTAGGCACTGGAGGTTGTTGAAAACTAACCACAGAATGAGCGACGTTTAACTGCCCTCTCTCTTTTGGGGAAAAAAAAAAGATCTATTCTCCTATCTCCTTACTAACAGGGAAATTGTGGCCCACAGACAATACTAATCAAAATCCAATTGTTTTTTTCTCTGGAAATGGACACATTTTCTTTTAATTTCTATTAAAAAAGTAAAGGACTGGGGCGGCCGGATGGCTCAGTTGGTTAGAGCAGGAGCTCTCAACAACAAGGTTGCCGGTTCAATTCCCGCATGGGATGGTGGGCTGCACCCCCTGCAACTAAAGATGACAAAGGGCGACTGGACTTGGAGCTGAGCTGTGCCCTCCACAACTAGACTGGAGGACAATGACTTGGAGCTGATGGGCCCTGGAGAAACACACTGTTCCCCAATATTCCCCAATAAAAAATTAAAAAAAAAAGAAGCTTCTCCACTTAAAAAAAAAAAAAGTAAAGGACTAAATGGCCAAGAATAGTTAAGACACTATTGAAGAGGAATAAGGAGAGGGTGGGTTGTCCTGCCATGTATAAAGATTTACTATTAGGAAAGGTAGACAAAGAGATCATGAAAATGAATGGATGACTCAGAGATGGATCACACCTTGATGGGAATTTGGACTATACAAGAGGTGGTGTTTCTACAGATCAGTGGGAAAAGAAGAAAGCCACTGCTTATGACAGAACAACTAGTTATCGTACACAAAATCTAAAATTAGATCCCTTCCTCACGCTGTTCTCAAAGATGGAGTCCAGATATATGTTTTTAACCTAAATTTAGAAACCCCAAATTTAAAACTTAAAAAAAAATCTACAAGAGAATATGTTTATGAACTTGAAGTGGTAAAGTTTCTTTTCTTTTCCTTTTTTTTTTTTTTTTAAATTTTTATTGGGGAACAGTGTGTTTTTTCCAGGGCCCATCAGCTCCAAGTCAAGTCGCTGTCCTTCAATCTAGTTGTGGAGGGTGCAGCTCAGCTCCAAGTCCAGTCGCCGTTTTCAATCGCCAGTTTCAATCTAGTTGCGGGGGGGGGGCGAGGGGTGCAGCCCACCACCTCATGCAGGAATCGAATCAGGAACCTTGTTGTTAAGAGCACACGCTTTAACCAATTGAGTTAACCGGGCCGCCCAAGAGTTTCTTAAATAAGACAAAAAGGGGCCAGAAGAATATAGATAAATATTGATAAAGATATTAATAAATTTTTCTGCTTTAAAATTTTAAACTTCAGGGTGGCCCATTGGCTCAGTAGTTAGTGTTCATAACACCAGGTTCACCAGTTCGATTCCCACATGGACCAGTGAGCTGCACCCTCCACAACAAGATTGAAAACAATTTGACATGGAGCTGATGGGTCCTAGAAAAACACACTGTTCTCCATTATTCCCCAATTAAAAAAATATATATATACGTACATTTAAAAAAAAATTTTCAAACTTCTTTATGACAAAAGGTACCATAAAAATGAAAAGGCAATATATTTGCAATTCATTGCACTTGTTTGTATCCAGAATATATAAAGGATTCATATAAATCAATAAAAGAAGAACAACATAAGAGAAACATGAAATTCACAGTAGAGGAAACCCAAATGACCATAAACCAACAAAAAAACTTCAACCTCACTAATAATCGTGGGAATTCAAATAAAATAATGAGACCTCATTTCATGTCCATCAGATTGTCCAAACTTAAAAAGCCTGATAACACTATGTTGGTGAAGACATCGAGAAATGAGAACTGATAAATTTCTGGAGGGAATATAAATCACTACATGCCTACAACCCTTGGTCTGCAGTTCCAAAATCTAAAAAACTCAGAAATCCAAAAGGTTTTTCCCCCCCTAAGTTTGGTTTAATCTCCCTGTCCAGATATGGAAAACTGTGCTAACCTGTTCACCCTACCGCACCAGGTC
Source organism: Rhinolophus ferrumequinum (assembly GCF_004115265.2). Lineage (NCBI taxonomy): Eukaryota > Metazoa > Chordata > Mammalia > Chiroptera > Rhinolophidae > Rhinolophus > Rhinolophus ferrumequinum. Next base: position 19,682,774 of record NC_046304.1, on the reverse strand, counting down.
AGTGGGCACAGCGTCTTGGGACAGGATCCCACTTCATTGCAAGGGCCCTTTTATACTCTGGGGACATCCATCCATCTGCCATCCATCCACTCATATATCTGTCAATTCACCTATGCATCCACCCACCTACACATCCAATCATCCTTTCTTTGACCCTCATCCGCTATTCATTCATGGGTCAAACCTTTACCGACTGCTCATCCCACTTGTGTATATGACTCAAGGAGCCCACCGTCTATTAGCAAAATAAATATGTGAATTAAAATAAACAAATGCCAAGACCTCTGCATTGTATGCTTCCCTAAGGGTATTAGGCACAGCGGGAGCAAATAAGGAGGCCTGGTCTGTTCTGAAGGGAGAGGAGAAGCAAGCCGTCGCAGGCTGCCAGGGAGATTAAAAAAATGTTTTTTTAATTGTGGTAAAATACACATCACCTAAAATTTACCATGTTAACCATTTTTAAGTGTACAGTTCAGTGGCTTTAAGTAGTGTGATGAAATCCTGCTCAGTCTCACTGTGCCCCACTCAGGACGTGAATCATCCCTTTGTCCAGCATAGCCACTGTATATGTTCCCTGCCCATTAATCACTTGGTAGCCATCCTGGTTATCAGATTGACTGTCACAATTTCGCAGTGCTTGTGTTCAAGTTACCCTTATAGTAGCCTAACGCTAAGTCACAATGCCTCCATCATTCATGTCACTTCATCCATCACAAAGCCAATTTATCATCCCACATCGTCAGAGGAAGAAGCGTGAGGACAGGACGAGATATTTTGAGAGAGAGAGAGACCACATTCACATATCTTTTATTACAGTATACTGTTATGATTGTTCTATTTTATTATAGTTCTTAATCTCTTATTGTGCCTAATTTATAAATTAAACTTTATCATTGGTATGTATGCATAGGAAAAAATATAACCATGTAGAGTTGGTACTATCCGGCAGATTCAGGCATCCACTGGCGGGGTGGGGGGCGCTTGGAATATATCCCCCATGAATAAGGGGGGACTACTGTACCACATTTGGTTATCCATTCATCTGTCAACGGACACTAGGGTTGTTTCCACCTTTGGCTATTTTGAATAATGCTGCTTTGAAACTAAGTGTACGAATATCTCTTCCAATTTCTACTTTTAATTCTTTCTGGTATATACCCACAAGCGGAATTGCTGGATCATATGGTAATTCTACTTTCAATTTTTTGAGGATCCACCATACCTTTTTTGACAGCAGCTGCACCATTTTACCTTCCCACCAACAGTGCACAAGGGTTCCAATCTTTATCAACACTTGTTTTCTGGGTTTTTGTTTTGTTTTGTTTTGTTTTTGATAGTAGCCATCCTAATGGGTGAGGTGGTATCTCACGGTAGTTCTGATTTGCATATTCCTAATAATTAGTGATCCGGAGCATTTTTTCATGTGCTCATTGGCCATTTGTATATCTTCTTTGGAGAAATGTCTATTCCAGTTCCTTTGCCCATTTTTAAATTGTGTTGTGTTTTTTGGTTGTTGAGTTGTAGGGGTTCTTCATATATCAAAGATATATTAACCCCTTATCAAATATTGAAATTGCAAATACTTTCTCCCATTCTGTGGGTTGCCTTTTTGCTCTGTTGATTGTGTCCTTTGATTGTGTCCTTCTCCACGGTGTGGAGAAGATATTAAAGGGTTGGTAGAACTCAGCCAGTTTGGGCGCAGTGGAGTGAAGAGAAGATGTTTCAGTCAAAGGAAACAGCCTGTGCAAACACACAGAGGAAAGAAACAGCAAAATGTAAGTAACCGAGTCTTGCTAGAGCGTGTGTGGAGGGGGTAGGGAGTGGGTCGCGGGGAGGCTGGAGGAATCTGTACAATAGGCCAGCTACGTGCTTGGACTTCCTTCTAAGGTGGTGCTACTTAAAGGGGGTCCCAGGAGCCCTGCCTCAGCATCGCCTAAGAGTTTATTAAAAATGCACATTCATGTTGCTGCAGCTCTGACCTACCTCTTAGGTGGGGCCCAGGGATGTAAGTTTTAACAAGCCCCTGGGGTGACTCCGACGTTCAATCAAAGTTGAGTATTGTGCAAAAGGCAATGGGTAGCCACCTGGGGTCTGACGAGGCTGTTATAAGATGACCTGGGTTGTTCTTCAGGTTGAGGCACCCCGGGCTTGGTCCTGCACCCATCCTCCTCCCGCCACGCCATGCCCTCACTCCCATGCCCGCTCTTTCAGCGCCCCGGCCAGCTCCCCTCTGTAGGGTCCAGGGTCAGGGGCCGCAGAGGGGCAGCGCCGCTGCAGCCAGGCCCGCGGATTCCTCTCATTTCCCGCCATTGTCCCAGGTTCCTGTGGCCGCGTCTCCACACTCGCCCCGGGCCGCCCCACGGCCCCGGGGAGGTGAGTCATTTCCTTTCTCCCCAATGACAATCCTGCGCCCACCAAGGCCAGCCAGGACCCCCTCCCCGGCCCGCTCCGCACGCGGGCGCTGCGCGGCGCCTCTAGGGGGCGCCAGAGTCCGCAGCGTCTCCCCTGGGCACCCGGGAGCCGGATTCCCTCTGCCGCCAGGATCCACCTCCTCCCGGACAGGGCCGGCGAAGAGGGAAGGAAACCGAGGATGGCCTCTGACTTTGCTCTTCCCCACTCTCCGCGTGGCTTGCCTGGAGTCAGACCCCTGACGCCCACGGGTGAGGAAACTGAGACCTGGGGGACGGAGGTGTGTGCCTTGATCAAGGCAGCACAGCCCACCCTGGGAAGTGAGGGGACTGGAATCCAGCACTCTTGCCCTCCCGCCGCGTCCCCTGTCCCACCGGGTCCTCCCCCCCGGCGGCAGTGGTTTTCCCACAGACCCGCAGGTGTTAATTTTATCCTCCTTGCCCTCCCTGCCTTCCACCGTGGTGTTTCCAGTACAAAGTTTGCAGACAGGATGCCCCAGATTTTGATCATTTGCGGGCCCTGAAACTTGGTCGCCCCTGGAACCAACAGGAACTGAGGGCATCTAGGGCTCCACATGGGAAGCAAGTGGAGTCTGCAGTTGCTGGGTGGCGCTCTCATTTTCAGCGCTGCCCACCCACACCCCCAGCCGGCAGCTCCTGGCTTTGTCACAGGTGCCTGGCTCTTACCTGGCTCCTCTGCACACAGTAGCTGCATCTCTGGACCCGTCCTCTTTTCTCGGGTTTCCCTCCAGGTTTCAGGGAGGCAGGAAAACTCACTCCAGTCTGGGCATTTCAAATATCAAATATTTCACAGGACCCAGAGCCACCTAAGAGTGCGTTCCTTTAGGACACTGGGAAGGAGGAATGTGAAGGCCACACAGGGAGCTGGGGCTCAGACCACACCTGTCCTACCTCAGACCTCTTCACTTCCTCCCTCGCTGCCCAGATACTGAATGCAAAAGGGGCTCAGTGTCTGACACAGAGAAAGAACTCAATAAACGGTGGTTATTATTGTCTCTCGGCAAGTTGCCTAACCTCTTGGTGCCTCAGTTTTCTCATCTGTAAATTGGGTGTAGTAATAGTATACTTCAGAGAGTCAGTCTGAGGCTTAAATGAGCTCGTACATGGAAGGTGCTTATATCAGTGCATGGTGTCGGATGACACCTCATACCCTTCCAGAACTCGGGCTCCATGAAGGCAGGGATTCTTTCTGTTGTCTTCCTTTGTGCACTGCCATATCTCAAGCACCTAGAACACTATCTGGTACAAAGTGGGAAACCAATCAATACTTGTTGAATGAATGAATGCTAGCTATGATTATTATTGCTTAGGATGATTTTTTGTAGGAGTTAGGCCTGTCAAAGCAGACCTAGAGGACCAGAAGGGAAGATTCTTTATGGTCTATTTGCAGAAGGGATAAAGGGCTTCCTGGGAAGACGTCATCCTAAGGAAAGAGAGTTGAAGAACACACGAGGCTCAAGGTCAGAGCAAGGAGAAGAGCGTGATGCTGGGGAGAGGACCTGAGTCCCCAGAGCACTGCATAAAGGAGTGGACAATTTCACGAACGTGCCAAGAAGGAGCATAGTTGATCAGCACGGTTGATCAGTGGCGGTTTTATGACAATCTGGTGGCTTCACACCTGCTATGGACACTGAGAATTAGGTTTTTTAAAAGTCAGCATTTTTAATGGGGTGGTTGAGTCCTGGGAAGCTCATCTCTGAAGGCAGAGTATCTGCAAGACACCTGCTGGACTCACCTGGGACTCTCTCCACGAGCTGCTGGGGACAGAGCCACAGAAAACCGATTGCTATAATGCATGGCCCTAGTTCTATCAATGGACTGATGTGGGCTTGGAGGACTTGGGTAGCACAGTTTAGAAGGGTAGCACTGTCATGGCCTCCGTAGTGGGAGTGGGCTTCCTGTATCTCGTAGTGTTCAAGCAGGGGCTGGATTATCAATCTGGGGTAATTATATAATGGAGGACCACCAAATTGGGCTAGATGGACCTCAAAGTTGCTGCTCTGAAGCAAAAATAGCAAGGCAGAGTACGTCTCTGAGACTGCCCATTCCTGGCTTTGCCACCATGATGCCCTGGGAGCAGAGGCTCATGGGAAGTGAAACTTGTTCCTGAGCATTCTGGAGGCTTGTTCCTCGCTTGTCTGCGTTTCCTCTTGAGGAGCAGCCTAGCTTGGACCTAACCCTGCCCTCCTGTCTAGTGGACTGACTGTCCCTTGATGAGACAGTGAATTGCACTGGAAGGAGCTTCACAGGTTCTGGACTCAACAGGATCTGGGTTCAAATCCCACCTCCACCACTTCCTCATCAATTCTTTTATGCCTCTAACCTCAATTTCTTCAGCTATAAAATGAGAATGAAAATATCTACTTCTCAGAGCTGTTGCAAGATGATGTGCGTGCAATGCCTGGCGTAGAATATCCATTCGCTCTGACTTGCTTCAGCTCAGGGACCAGGCTGTGCCCTCTTGGGGAGAGATGAGAGCATTCCTGAAAAGACTGTTGCATGTTGAAAGGGCCAGGTGGTATCTCGGGCAACTCGCTTAACTTCTTCAGTCCCAGTTTGTTCACCTTTAATATGAAAAAAGTGAGGAAGGGATTCTCAAACACTACAGGACCTCTTTTGCTGGCAGTTCCCGTAGACTTTCCTAGAAGTAGAAGAACTTTGTAAACCACGAACGCTGTAGGTCACATCTTAGTTTTAACTTTCCAAATGAGTTTGGTCTTTCTACCCCTTGCAGCCTCAGCCCCGCCTGGATTTCTAGCATGCCAGCCGTGGTGGGAGGATGTGGGTTTTGGCATCTTGCAAAACTCAGTTTGAATCCCAGCTCCCTCATTTGCTTGCTTTGTGACATTGAGAAAGTCTCTGAGTCACACAGTTTGCTAACCACAGAGACAGCTACTTTGTAGGGTGGTTGGGAGAGTTGAGTGGGAATGCATATGCAACGTTTGTATTTACATAGTAGGGGCTTCATAAATGGTAATTGATATTTTTTAAGTGCCTAGAATAGTGCTTGACACATAGAAAGTGCTCTATAAATGTTTACTACATAACTAGAATTGTAGGCAGATTAAAACAGACAAATGTAAATAGATGCATAAATAAAAAGAGCAGCTAGAGAGAGCTCTTTCCTTCCTACACCTCCCAGTCTTCTGAAAACTTCTCTGCCAGCCTCTCCCCTCTCAGTTCTGGCCCTAACTTCCTCTGGCCGTGCCAAGGAAGTCAAGGTTCGGTACTATTAAAAGATGGCTCTTATTCACCAAAAAGTTGAAGATATTGAAAGAGATGACCTCTAAAGTTCATTCCAGCTCAAACCACCCATCCAACTGTCATCACCGGACACCCCCTCCTTGGTGATAGCATCTTTTAAGAGATTGTCTCACATAAACTCTGATGTGTGTTCTCCCAGCAGCCCATGCAGGGGTGGTAAGGATAAAGATTAGTCACTCAATTTCACAAAGGGAATTGGGAGGAGATGGACAATACTGCGGTTTTCCTGCCCCAGCCCCAGGCAGCCAGCCTTGAGCCAAGAGGTCACATCATAATAATCACTGCTATTTATTGGACGGCCCCTGTGTGTCAAGGAGTGGTGCACCTTATCTAGTGTCAGTAAGCCCATTCGGTCGGCGTTGAATTCTCATTTTACAGCTGAGGAAACTGAGGTCAGATGGGTGAAGTGACTCAGGATACAGCCCGTAACTTCCAAGTGGGGATTCCAGATGCAGGTCTGAGGATTCCAAAGCCATTGCCACTAGACTCCGGTGTCTTGACCCTCTCTGCGGGGGAAGCGAGGCCTGGCACCTCTCCTGAGCAGGGTTCAGTCTAGACAGCATAGCTAGATGGGGAGCAAGGGCCACCTGGACCCATGCACTCAGCTTTCCCAAATCTCAGTTCAGCCTGTGCTCTGCCTCTGTGCCCTCTGAGGCTTGAAGGGCTGTATCAAAGAAGCAGAACCCCTTCAGTGCTATAAAGGGATTTGTTACGGCCTTTGATATTACATAATTAATTGTGTACACAGTCTCTGTAAAGCTGTTGTCTTCCTGTCCAGTGCTGGAGCTTTATGTCTGTAGGGTAAACATCTGAGAAGGGAAGATGGATGTAAAGTGGGGGAGAGCAAGCTGGAACCCCCAAGAGTGGCCTGAGACCCATGTGAGTGAGTTCTTGTTGCCTCTGACCGTAACGGTGGAGGTGTCCTGCAGGAGAAGCTGGCACTCTTTGTTGAAATGCTAAACACACACCTGGCCCAGCAGTCTGAGAAGCCGCAGGAGGACCCTGGGAAGGTGCAGCGGTGGCCTGCTGGGCAGCTGCCCCACTCATCAGTCAGTTAGCAGATACGTGATAACAGGTGAGCGACAACATCTCTGCCCTTCTGAGCATTTAAAAAATGTTTTTGTATTAGTTATTTATTGCTGTGTAATGAATGATCTCCAACCCCAGTAAGTTAAAATAGCATATGTTTATTAGCTCACAGTTTCTGTGGGTCAGAAATCTGGCAGTGCCTTAGCTGGGCGGTTCTGTCTCAGGGTCTCTCAGGAGGTGACACTCAAGCTGTCAGCTGGGCCTGCAGTCAGCTGAAGGCTTGACAGGCTGCGGGGGCCAAGCCCAAGACGGGTTGCTCACATGGCTGTTGGAAGGAGGCCTCAGTTCCTTGCCACATGGGCCTCTCCACTGGGCTGCTTGAGTGTTCTCATGACATGTCAGTTTATCTCCCCTAGAGTAAGTGATCCAGGAGAAAGCAAGGAAGAAGCCATGGTTTCTTTTATGACCTAACCTTGATCGCCACAAACCATCATTTCTGCAATCTCTTATTTGTTACACAGTTCAGCCCTATGCAGTGTGGGAAAGGACTATGGAAGAAAGAGCATGAATACCAGGAAGTGGGGGATCTTTGGGGCCACCTTGGATGCTGGCTACCATGAGGGGCATCAGGTTGCTGCTGGGATCCAAGGGCCCCAGGGAGCTTTACCAGGGTGTCCTTCCTTCCCAACCAGCTGGAGAGCTCTTCAAATTCATTGGACACATTTTCACATCCTGGCTTCTCCCCATCGACCCCAGCACCATGCTGCCTCAGCATCTCCACCTGGAAATCCAAGAGGCATCTCAAACTAACATGCCCAACACTGGATTCTGAATTTCCCCCCAAACCTTCTCCTCTCATGCTTTTTCCCATCTCAGGGGTGGCAACTCCATCCTTCCAGTTACTCAGGTCAAAACTTCCATATCATCATAGCTCTTCTTTTTCTTTTCTCTCTTTTTTTTTTTTAAAGATTTTATTGGGGAAGGGGAACAGGACTTTATTGGGGAACAGTGTGCACTTCCAGGACTTTTCCAAGTCAAGTTGTTGTCCCTTCAATATTAGTTGTGGAGGGCACAGCTCAACTCCAGGTCCAGTTGCCGTCGCTAGTTGCAGGGGGCGCAGCCCACCATTCCTTGTGGGAGTCGAGGAATCAAACTGGCAACCTTGTGGTTGAGAGCCCGTGCTCCAACCAACTGAGCCATCCGGGAGGCAGCTCAGCTCAAGGTGCCATGTTCAATTTTAGTTGCAGGGGGCGGAGCCCACCATCCCTTGCAGGACTCGAGGAGTTGAACTGGCAACCTTGTGGTTGAGAGCCCACTGGCCCATGTGGGAATCGAACTGGCAGCCTTCAGAGTTAGGAGCACGGAGCTCCAACCGCCTGAGCCACCAGGCCAGACCCATCATTGCTCTTCTTTTTGTCTCATTTGCCATATCCAATCCATCAGCAATTCCTATTAGCTCTACTTTCAAAATGTCCCTGGGATCCCCCTACTTCTCACCAGCTCTGCTGCTGCACCCTGCTCTGAGCCCCATTCACTCTTGCCTGGGTCACAGTAATTGCCTCCTGACTGGTGCCCCTGCTCCTGCTTCTGCCCCATAAAGTCTGTCTCCACACAGCAGCCAGAGCGATCCTGTTAAAAGCCGGCTGCTCCCTGGCTCAGACCCCTGCAATGGCTCCCACTGACTCAGAGTAAAAGCCATTCTTCACGTGGCCTGCAAGGCCCTGTCCCCCAGCTCCTCCCCCACGCCACGTCTTCACTGACCTCATCCCTCCCCTCTGCCCCTTACCCCTGCTCCAGCCACACTGGCCTCCTCTGGCTGCACTGGGCTCCTGTATACGCCAGGCTCACTCCACCTTACCGCCTCTGCTGTTCGCTCCCTCTGGAACCTCTTCCTTCAAAGCATCCAGGGCTCACTGCCTCCCATCTTCAGGCTTTATCTCAAACATCACCTTCTCACCCCCTTGTTTAACCCAGCGAGTCTCCCGTCTCCTGCACACTCTGATTTATTTTCTTCCACTCCACTTCACGTTTCCCATCTATTACATCACCTACTTGTTTATTTGTTCAGTGTTTCCCCCTCTGGAATGTAAACTCAACGAGGGCTGAAATTGTTGTCTGTTTTGTTCACTCCTGGGTCCCCAGAGCCTAGAATGGTGGCTGGCAGGTACTCCGAAAGTGCTTATTGAAAGACTAAATGAAGTGTGATGATGGATCACGTACTGCTTACCAGCTGTGTGGCATTACATGAGTCACCTCCTTTCTCTGAGCCTAGGTTCTACGTGACCAGACAGAGGCCCTTGTCAAGGATATGGGTGTCTGGAGCTCTAGCTGCAGTGGCTGTGCTGCTTGCCATTCTGAGAACTTGGGCACGCCACACGTCTTCCCAGAGAGGAAGGTGCCTTATCTGCATGCTTCAGCTCTTTCTGCCCTGGTCATGGGACAACTGCGCATCTTAGGCTCTTGGCTTCTGGGATTTTCCAGAACCTGGACCAAGATCTGTTATGACTGCCAGTATTTTTCCACAGTGAAAAAACCAGTCCCTCTGAGTTCTGCCCCTGAGAGTCAGGGAAAGCTGCGCGAAGGCTCCCAGGGTTGGCCTTCTCCACTGACTCTGTCAAGAGAGGAAGGAACTCCGAGGATGCTTCACCTTGTGTGACTGCAGCTCGCGAGCAACACCCCATCACCCACACACTAAATCATTCTTTATAGCTGGAGACAGCTAGGAGATAACTTTGTCCAGAAGCTGCAAAGTGGCAGCCAAGTACTAGGTGAAACTCAGGACCAGACTGTTGTGTTTGCCTGCACCCCACTTGGGAAACAGCAGAATTTGAATGTCTGTGGACAGTTTGGGGAAGTCAAGGTCTACAGACCCCACCACTCCCTATTGCCCCACACCCCACACCAGCCAGATTCATATATTTGCTTTGTTTGCCTGAATCCCAGAAAGGGCCATCTGCACCCTTCTCTGTGAGAAGCTGACTCCTTGGAAAATCATCTCAGCCTCCTGCTACCAGGATCGTTTTGATTCTTATCCAGCCAGCAGTTAGGAACACAGTAGCCTCTGGCATTTAAAACCATCCAATCATCCCCAGATCCCTCCCTTTGATTCTTGATCTCCCCCCCTCCCCATTTCTTATACTCACCTCCTAATCATGTCCATTTACCAGTAAGAAGAGAGCCAGCCTGGTTATTCCCTCTGCCAGGAAGATCCTCTGTCCATAGCACCTGCTTAAGGTCTCTGATCCTGTATCACCTCCTTGAAGAAGCCTTCCCTGACTGTCCCCCTGCCCTGCCCTGGTCTCCAACCAGCCTGATTTGGCCACGATGTTGCCGGGATGGACGGCTCACAGGGCCTCTTTCCCTCTAGATTGCACTGATTTCTTTACAGATCTGCTTCCCCCACTGGACTGTGAGCTCCTTAAGGGCAGTGGCTGTAAACTACCTATTTTTGTGTACCTAGGGCTTGGCTGATGTGGGCACTCAATGAATGGGTCTTAAAAGTATGGTAAAAGAATGAAAGAATAAAGGAAGGAAGGAAGGAAAGAAGGAAGAAGGGAGAGAAAGAAGGAAGAGATTAATTAATTTGCTCTTTGCTTTCCACACAGCTGCCTGTCAGGGCTGTACCCACCCCTGTCCGCTGGGAGTGTGTCACCCCTGACATGAGGAACCTTGGGCCTGAGCTGGCTATGCGTGACACTCATCTCACCCCACCCCTGACCTCAGCATCACACCCAGTTTCTGCTTGTTCTGGTTTTTTGTTGTTTTTGTTGTAAAATTTACAATGTAATGTATATGCCCCCGAACACAAATAATCAGTGTACAGTTGGGTGCATTTTCAAAGTGAACACACCCATGTAAAGCCACACTCAGATCAAGGAAGAGAATGTAAACAGCTCCCTGGTGCCCTCTTCCAGTCACTGCCGCTCAGCTTCCAGGTGACCAGATAGCTCAGTTGGTTGGAGCACGGGCTCTTAACCACAAGGTTGCCAGTTTGACTCCTTGACCCCAGCAAGGGATGGTGGGCAGCGCCCCCTGCAACTAAGATTGAACACAGCACCTTGAGCTGAGCTGCCTCCCGCATGGCTCAGTTGGTTGGAGCGCATCCTCTCAACCACAAGGTTGCTGGTTCAACTCCCACAAGGGATGGTGGGCTGTGCCCCCTGCAACTAGCAACGGCAACTGGACCTGGAGCTGAGCTGCACCCTCCACAATTAAGACTGAAAGGACAACAACTTGAAGCTGAACGGCACCCTCCACAACTAAGACTGAAAGGACAACTTGACTTGGGAAAGTCCAGGAAGTACACACTGTTCCTCGATAAAGTCCTGTTCCCTTTCCCCAATAAAATCTTTAAAAAAAAAAATGTTCTAAAATTGTGAATATACTAAAAACCATTGAATTGTATACTTTAAGTGTGTGAATTGTACGGTATGTGAATTATATCCCAATGAAGCTGTTGCAAAAAAACAAAACCAAACAAAAAAACAATTAAGAAGTGATTGAAATCTTTACTGTTGTCCCCTGAAGTAATCCTGAAAGGGAATGTATGGATTAAATAGTACCCCCCACCCCATATGCGTCCACATCCTGACCCCTGGAACCTGTGAATGTAATCTGGTTTGGAGAAAGGTTTTTGCAGATACAATTAAGGATCTCGAGATGAGATCATCCTGGATTCTCCAGGTGGGCCCTAAGTCTAGTAAGTGTCCTTATAAGAGACACACAAAAGGGAGATCGAGGCAGAGATTGGGGTGATGCAGCCACGAGCCAAGGAACAACTGGAATCCCCAGAAGCTGGAAGAGGCAGGAAAGATTCTCCCCTAGAGTCTTTGGAGGAAACATGGCCCTATCAACGCCTTGATTTCAGACTTCTGGCCTCCAATCAATGAGAGAATAAACTTATTGTTTTAAGCACCCAGTATTTGTACTGGCAGCCCTAGGAAACAAATCCAAGGGATTACACTGATAATGCAGCGAAACTTTTCAAACCCTATTTCTTCAAGTGTCTCTCTCCTTCTCTGTCTTTCTGTGTGTGTCTCACTCTATTCCTTCCTTCTTTCCTTCCTTCCTTCCTTCCTTCCTTCCTTCCTTCCTTCCTTCCTTCCTTCCTTCCTTCCTTCCTTTTTCTTTCTTTCTGTCCTCGCACGTGTGGCAGCTGCTGCCAGTCTCCTTTCTCCCTCCCTTCCAGCTTCCCTGCTCAAATGACCTCAACTAAGCTCTGCAGTCCCTTTTTCCTTCTCTTTCACTCCTTCCCCCTTACTATTTACCGGTAGGTATTTTCCATGGAAATCCAGGGGCCACAGCAATTCTCCTTCCTATCCCTAAAGCCCAGGAGTTGCATGGGCTGAGCCAGAGCTTTTCTTAGCAGTGGAAGGAGGAGAACATGCACGTCCATCCTTGCTTCCCCTGTCTAAATTGTTCTCAGGAAATAGCCACATGCTTCTCCCAGCTGGCCTTGACCCTTCCCTTTCCCTCTTTTCTAACACCCTTCCCATCACAATTTCCCATATACTCTTTTTGTTTTGTTTCCAAATAACCCTGTTATCAGCCCACTTCTCTCCATCCCTTTGCTTCTTCTTGGGTTCGGGCCACCAGCATCTCCCCCTGGACTATTGCCACGCCTCTTGTACACAGTCCCCTCAACCCATTTGTCTCAGTCCATTCAGGCTGACATAACAAAAATACCATAGACTAGACGGCTTAAACAATAGACATTTATTTCTATTATTTCTGTAGGCTGGGAAGTCCAAGACCAAGGTGCTGGCAGGTTCAGTGTTTGATGAGGGCCCACTTCTTGGTTCATAGCTGGTCGTCTTCTTGCTGTGCTCTCATGTGGTGGAAAGGTCTAGGCAGTTCTCTGGGGTTGTTTTTACAAGGCCACCAATCCCCATTCATGAAGGCTCTGCCCTTATGATCTAAGCACCTCCCAAAGGCCCCACCTGCTGATACCATCACATTGGGGGTTAGGATTTCAGCATATGAATTTGGGGTGGGACATAAACCTTCGGTCTATAGTACCATCCTTCACACTCCAGCCAAGGAGAGTGTTCCAACAATGCAAGCCTGTGCATGCTAGGCCTCGGCCTAGAACCCTTCAGCCTGTGCAACCCCTCTGCCTTAGGCCTGTATCCCAAGTTCTCAGTGTGGCTGAGGGCCTCATCATCCATCCTTCCAGCCTCACGAATGTCATACTGCCTGGGCCCACTCCTCTCAAACCAGATAGACTTCTGTTCCTCAAACATCTCCTTGCTCTTCCCCAGGCTGTTTCCCCTTCCTGGAGCACCCTCCACCCCTCTCCAGTTATCACACGAACTCCTCCTCAGTTTTCAGCCCCCAGCAAACACTTCCTAGGAGAAGCCAGTGTCTAATCCTCTAAGTCAGGGTCAGCTGCTCCTGCTCTTGTGTCCCCGCAGAATTTACATTTATCTCTATGGAAACCTTATCACACACTATTTATAACTACTGGGACTTCAGTGGAGCAGTTTCCATGTGTCATTTTTGTTCATCACTGGACTTCAATGGCCCAATCCTGGAACATACTAGGCAGACAACAGGTATTGCTAACTTGATTATTTAGTTAATTAGGGGAGTCAGGGAGGGGTTTATTGACTCACTATACAAATTTATGAGAAGGGCAATATGGAACAAGAAAAGATAATCAGATTGACGTTGCCGGGATAATATTAGGTAACATTTATTAGGAATCCTATAACCTTTAGGGGCATTTAAATACATTCATTCATTCCTCAAACCTTTGAGCGTCTGTTATGGGCCAGTTGCTAAGAACACACAAATACATAAGACAGTGCTTGTCCCCAAAAAGCTCATAATCTAAGAGTCTAATTCTATTGAGTAGTAGAGTAACCTACTGAAATGAGTATTGTTAATCTCGGTTGATTAGTACACTTTTGTTCTGACACGGGATCCAATTCAAACAGGCTTGAGCAAAACTGGGTTATGTGACAGAAAAGTCAAAGGGGTAGCTATGGCTTCAGGCATGGTGGATTCTAGATTCAACAGTGTCCCCCAGACCATACTGCCTGTCTCTCGCTTCTTCCCTCCTTGATATTGGCTCCATGTTGTCACTCCAGCACCCATGGGTCCTCCTGTCACAATCTCCATATGGCTGCAGGTTCATATCCCTATGGCCCTAAGGCCAGCGGGAGAGCAAAAACCTCTTTCCCGAGAGCTCCTGCAACAGCCCAGCCATTCACCCTGACCAACTCAGGTCACTGGTCTCCCTGAGCCTCTTGCTCTACCAGAGGAGGGCAGTGTCCCAAGGGCTGAAGGTCTCATCAAATGTTCCATGCCCCATCCTAAATAAGGTGTGGGGCCTTCCAGACTTCATGGGCTGAGAGGAGGGAAGGGGGAACCCTCTAAGTGGAAATCAAGGGTGTTGCTGTAAGAAGGGGGGATGGAAGCCAGAGAGGCAGATAATAAATGTTTATCAGTCTGTCTGCTTTAGCAATAGGGCCATAAGGCACACAGAGAGGTTAACTGACGCCCAAGACCACACTGCTGGTACCTGGCGAAGCAAAGACTTGCATCCCAGTCTGCTTTCATGTAGCTCTCTTGACAAAGCCAACCAACCTATCCTAGACATAGCCTTAGACACAGAAAGGAGCCTGGAGTCCCTACTCAGAGGCCTTTTGATATCACAAGATGTTGGACTGTCCTTTCTACAAATGGGTTTGGGTTGATGGCTCTGAAAAAGTAAAGTGCTGCACTCTTTGCCCTGGGAGTCTTCCTCTATCTCTTTTCTTTTAAGAAAAATTCCTGTCCCTGCCAGTCATTCCAGCCCTTGCCAAGGATTGTCCAACGGCAGACTAAATTGCTGCTTTGCAGATGAGATCAGTTTGCAGGCAGCTGGGATCCACAGTGTCTTGCAAAACAGTGCAGTGACCCAGCCAGCCTTCATTGCAAATGCTCAGGCCCGAAAGCTGTCGGGCTCCCTCCTCTGCCTGCATCACCATTCCTCCTGCCAGCCGGAGGGCAGACAGAGCAGCCAGGAAAAGCACAAGACAGTCTGATGACAGAGCACAAACCAGGCTCCCGTCTGGGGCTCTGTCCCTGTGCCTGGGCAGCTGGGCCTTCTCCACAGGACTCTGCCCAGCCTTCCATCACACCTTGAACATAAGCAGTCCACTCCCCAGGCATGATGTCTGTTCTGCTTCCTTCTGCTCCTGAATTAATTTCTACCACATTTGGTTGGGGGTGGGTGGGAGGGGTTGAATTGTGTACACCCAAAAGATATGTCCAAGTCCTAATCCTTGCTACCTGTGAATGTGACTTTATTTGGAAACAGGATCCTTGCTGATATACTCAAGTCAAGACGAGGTTATACTGGATTAGATTGGACGCTAAATCCAGTGACTGAGTATAAGAAGAGGAAAATTTAGGCTCAGAGACACGCACAGAAGGAAGATGGCGTGAAGACACAGACACGTAGAGAGAAGGCCCTGTGAAGACAGAGGTAGAGACTGGAGTGATGCATCCTCAAGCCAAGGAGGGAACCACAGAAAGACCTAGAAAATCATGGGTTCAGATAAATTGTTGTTCACTTAGCTGTGCGAACTTGGTAAGGTTACTAAACCCCTCTGAGCCTGGATTTCTACATAGTGGTTGTGAGTAAATTTTAGAACGTGGTTAGGGTCCTTGACCAGGAGAAGAGAAGACTGGGCTGGGGGTGTGAGAGGGGAGAATGAACACCGTCTTTAAACACTTGAAGGCCGTTGTGAGGACAAGTCACTCAACCTATTCTGTGTGACAAGAACCTCAGAAGAAAAGTAAAACTGATGAAGAACAAGCCCTGAATCAGGGAAGAACTCCTATCAGGGAGATCTGCCCAGTCGTGGCAGGGTAATGAGCTGAAGAGGTCACGAGCTCCCTGTGACTAGAGAAGACGACAAAGAGGCTGAAGGACTGACAGTCACCCATCACCCAGAGTGACCCTCTTCTATAACGGTCAGAATTTAACCCTGAGCTTCCTGACTTCAAAGCCCATTTTCTTAACTATTAGCTTCAGCTTTCTTATCTGTTAAATAGGTGGAGACAGAGTAGAAATGCAATGTTTGAGGTCCTTTCTAGCTCTGACGTTTTCTTTTGCTTGTAAAACTATTCCTGTGTTAGCATCATCTCGTTTCTCCCACAAGTCCCAGGAAGGTTGGTTATTTGGAATCCAGAACAAAGTTCCTTAAAAAAAACCAAACCTATGTTGGGTTTCTCAGCATCTTTGGGAAATTTGTAACCCATCAGAGGCCTAAACCAAAGCTCCATCTCCCCCAATTCTAAACCCTTACTAGGGACTCCCTAGGTTGTGCTCCATCAGAGTGGCCGACCCACCATCATGCCCCACCCACGCTCCTCCCTGTGGCCTCTGTCATAGGGTCATCAACTGTCCCAGTTTGCCAGGGACGGAGGTGTTTATTGGGGCACAATACTTTCAATGCTAAAACCAGGAGAGTCCTGGGCATACTGGGACAAGTTGGTCACCCCACTTGGTGATGAGCCTACAGCAGAGTCCCCGTTGGGTCTCAGGCAGATTTGGACTTACTGGGGTGGGTCTGCACCCTGTGTTTTTCCCCCTGATTCTGTGAGACACAGGGGCACAAGTCCCCCTGCTTTGGGGCCTAGTGACAAGTCCAGCACAGGCCTGAGGGCAATGGGCCTGTCTTTCCTTTGGACTGAACATGACCTGGCCACAGCCCAGGGAGCCTGGCAGGGCCGGCAGCACCATGAGTCCTGGCAGCTTCAGTCCCAGGAGGCCCAAGGAGTCTCTGCTCACAGCACCAGCTCCTGAAGGCGGACACGAGGCCTCAACCTTGACTTCTCTTTAACTCCCACTTCCAGGCAGTTAGGAGTTCTGTGGAGTCTGTTGCCAGGATGTCTCTGTAACGTTTCCCATCTTCATCCTGACCACTGCCAGGAACAGGCAGAGCACAGGTTTCCTATTTTTGTATTCCTAGCTCCTGGTGAAGAGCAGATTCATAGTACAGAATGAATGAAGGAATGAATGAATACATGGTCCCTCTTAATCACGATGGCCGAGGAGGTCCCGGCCGAGAGCTGTGCTGGGGCTAAGACCTCAGGAGCAAAGAGGAAAAGGAGGAGGCTCCAGGACTCGCCTGCTCTTCTTGTTCCCGCAGACCCTGAACCTGGCTAGCGGAAACCGGGGTTTGTATGTAGAACTGAAGTATGGCAGGGAGGCCAGCACAACCCGCCAGCCCGGAAGTGTGGAAGGAGACTGAGGACCTGCCGGTGTTGCATATCGAAACAAACCCCATGTAAAGATCTGTGGATAATCTGTTCTTTCCGGGAGACTGGGTAAGTGAAGAGGAGGGGGAAGGCTGGCAAAGAGGGAGGACAGAAGGGTCAGAAACTGGGAAGGGGACCTCCTATACCGTGGGAGGAGCTCGCCTGGGTCCCAGAGGTCATTGGAATAGACAGAGTGTCCTCCATTATGACCTGCCACTGTCAGCCAGTCCTCCTGGGCTGCGTGTGAAGCTGCCCTGCCCTCCCCTCCCCCCACCGGCCTGGTCCAGAGGCCCAGCAGCTACTGCAGAATCTCTTACTCTCACTACAGCTCTGGGAGCTATGGCTGTGTAATCCCCACGTGCAGATGAGGAAGCCTCCTTCCCCGCCTTCTTTTGATTTATTCAAATGTTTTTTTAGAATTCCATTTGAATTTATTTTTCGGTTCTGCAGATTTTCAGTGGTTTATCTAGAGGTCCCAATCTATATCTGCTATGGACTGAATGCTTGTGTCCCCTGATTTATAGGTTGAAATCCTAACCCCCAAGGTGAAGGGAGTAGGAGGTGGGGCCTTGGGGAGGTGATTAGGTCATGAATAAGATTGGTGTCCTTATAAGAGGGGCTCCAGAGAGAACCCCAGCCCCTTCCACTATGTGAGGACACAGCTGGAAGGCACCGTGTATGAACCAGAAAGCAGGCCTTCACCAGACAATTTGCCAGCACCTTGATCTTGGACTTCCCAGCCTCCAGAACCATAATGAGAAATACATTTATAAATGAGAAATACATTTATGTTGTTTATAAGCCACCCAGTCTCTGGTATTTTGTTATAGCAGCCAAAAAAGACTAAGCCAATATCCTTACTTTTTCGCGGTCTGCTTAGAGTTAATACTGCACCATTTCATGTTTCCAGCTATTTACCATCACTATCGTTTACCACCCTCCTGTCCTTTATGCTGTAATTGTCATATGTATGAAAGATCGGACAATTAAGTTCATAAACTTTCCATTGTATGACTTCATTGTCTGACCTTTTTGTATTACAGCTACATACATGATAAACTCCACGAGATAATGTTATACTTTTTTTCTTTAAATAGTCATGTCTATTTAAAGAAATTCAGAGGAAAAATCATCCTATATAATTACCCCGAGATTTACCATTTCTGACACTCTTTATTTCTTCTTGAAGATTTGAATTTTCACCTGGTGCATTTCCCTTCAGCCTGAAGAATTTCCTCTGGCCTGTCTTATAATGCAGGTCTGCAGGTGATGAATTCTCTTAGTTTTTTGTTTCTGATAATATCTTTTATTTCACCTTCATTCTTGAAGGATATTTGCACTGGCTATAGAAGTCTATATAGAATTTCTTCCATCACTTTATAGATGTGGTTCCAATTCTGGCCTCCACAGTTTTAGGTGCTATGTATGTAGTGGTTTTTTTCCACTCTGGCTACTTTAAAGCTATTCGCTTTTATCTTTGGTTTTCAGCTTTCAGTTTGACGTGTGGTTCCTAGCCATACTTTTCTTCAACTTTATCCTGCTTGGGGCTTGGTGAGCTTCTTGAATTTTAAAATTTATCTTTCATCATATTTGGGAATTTAATTCCCATTATTGGCCATTGTTTTTTTTCTCCAAATGCTTTATTCTGCCTTATTCTCTTTCTTCTCTTAGGACTCTAATTACATGTATTTTGGGCCTTATGATATTGTCCCACATGTCCCTGAGATACTGTTGTGTTTTTTTTTTATCTTTATTTTCTCTGTTGGTCAGATTGGATAATTTCTAATTATCTATCTTCATGTTCACTGACTAGTTACTCTTTCTTCATTCTGTTGTTCAATTCATCCAGTGAACTTTTTCCTCCTGAGCTAACTCAGCTATTGTACATTTCTATTCTTGAATTTCCATTTTTCCCTCCCTCCCCTTCCCAGTTGGTTTCTTTAACATATAATTTCTATTTCTCTGCTGAGATGTCCTATTTTTTTTTCATTCATTCACAGAGCAGCTTTTAATTTTACTAAATACAACTCGTGTATTTTTTTCTGTCATAGGTCATGGATTTTGGTGTTCTATGGAAAAAAATTATCACCCAAACCAAGTTCCTTAGATTTTCTCCCATTTTCTTTTCTAGAAATTTTATAGTTTTGCTTTGTATATTTAGGTCTATGATCCATTTTGTGTTAAATTTTATGAAGTGAGTAAGATCTCTGTCTTGTGTCATCTTTTTGCCTATAGATGTCCGCTTTTTCTAGCAACATTTGTTGAACAGACTATCCTTTCTCCACGGAGTTGCCTTTGCTCCTTTTGTGTGGTTCTATTTCTGGGCTCTCCATCCTGTTCCTCTGATCTATGTATCTGTTCTTTTGCCAGTACTATGCTATCTTGAGTACTGTAGCTTTATAGTAAAGCTTTATGTAAATCTTAGAGTCAGGCAGTGTCTGTCCTCCAGCTTTGTGGTTCTGGTGCTTTCTTTTTTGGAAGGTTTTTAATTATTGACTCCATTTCTTTACTAGGTATAGGCTCATTCAGGTTTTCTGCTTTTTTCTTATGTTAATTTTGGTAGTTTGTATCTTTTAAGAAATTGGTTCATTTCTTCTAGGTTATCAATTTTGTTTATAATATTCTTTTATCATCTTTTTAATGTCCATGGGATCAATATTGATGACTCCTCTTTCATTTCTGATATTAGTACTTTTATTAGTATCCTTTTTTGCTTAGCCTGGCTGGAATTTTAGTATTTTTATTGATGTTTTCAAAGAACAAGCTTTTAGTTTCCTTTTTTTCCCTATTTATTTCCTGTTTTCAGTTTCATTGGTTTCTGCTCTAATTTTTATTATTTCTTTTCTTCAGCTTGCTTTAGGCTTACATTGCTTTTCTTTCTCTAGATTCCTAAGGTGGAAACTTAGATTACTAATTGTAGATCTTTTTTTTTTTGTAATATATGTATTCAATGCTATAAATTTCCCTCCAAGCACTGCTATTGCTGCATCAAACAAATTTTGATAATTTTATTTTCACTTTCATATTGTTCAAAATATTTAAAATTTTTTCTTGAGAGTTCTTTGACTTATGTGTTATTTAGAAATATGTTGTTTGATCTCCCAACACTTTGGAATTTTCCAGTTATTTTTCTGTTATTGATTTCTAGTTTAATTCCATTGTGGTCTTAGAACATACCTACAGAGGAACAGGGTTATATCCTGACATTGTGCATTTTATGTTGTAGAGGCTCTGGATTCTGTTATAGTCTCAAAATGTGTTCATTTTTTGTTTTATTAGGCAATTACCTTCAAACTCTACTCTTGGATGGCAGCCCAAATCTCAGTTCTGGTTTTTTTTTCCCCTGCTTAGCTGAAGTTGTTTCCATGCATGTGTGGTTCAGGGATCAGCCAGAGATTGGAACCGAGGATCTGGGGTTCTCTCTCCCTGGGTCTCTCCTTTCTGCTCCCACTCCCAGCCCCACCCTCTTCACTTTCCAGTTGATGTGGCTAATATGAATTTTGTCCTCTGGTTCTTCAGGCCAGAAAGACTGAGCATTTTCTATCTGTGCTGTGCTGACTGTGGCCTGCTCTCAAGATCAAAACCATAAAAAATGGGTGACTTCCCCTATGTCGTTCCCTTCTTTCAAGTGTTGGCTCCCATCCGGAGTCTACTTGCTTTTATTCACTCTCCAGTGCCTTGAGGTCTTCTCTCTCTCTCTCTCTTTCTCTCTCTCTCTCTCTCTCTCTCTCTCTCTCTCTCTCTCTCTCTCTCTCTCCCCCCCCCCACCTGGGAGGGTCAATTCAGTAAGATCTCACTTGGTTATCCTGGAAGAGAAGCCCCAAAACCAAGGCATGGAGAAGTAACATCACCAGCTCATGACCACCCAGCTAGCAAATTGAAAACCTGGCATTCAAACCCAGGCCTAACCAGCTCCAGCCCCTGTGCATACTTTTTATTATACTGATCTGTTTTCTACTCCCTATTCACCAACCACGAGTCCCAGAATTTCTTATGGTTCAGGTGACAATAGTGGAGAGCCCTCCAGAGTCTCTGAGTTTCCCTTTGCATAAAATCCATCCAAATTGCGCAACGGATTTTATGTATTGCTGCTTTTTTTTTCGGTTTGTACATTTTCTGTCCTGAGAAAGGATGGTGATCAAAGTACACCAGCTTTGAAGTTAGAGATATCTGTGACCTAATCCTGCCTCTGACACACACGCGGCCTTGGGCAAGTCATTTCAGTTTCCTCATCTGTAAAAGGTGGGGAAAACAATGGTATTGGCCTCAAAAGGTTGTGGTGAAGATTAAACGAGGTACTTCATGTAAAGGTCAAAGCATAGTGCCTGACATACAGTAAGACCTGCTGGGGTTTTTTCCTACCCTGAGATAGGGGTGGCCACCGTGGGATGCTAGATGAGGCACTTTCCCAAGAGAGAGGGCCTGAGCCCAGGACACTGCTGAGAGGACACTGGTGACATCCCCGGTCCAGCAGGGCTTCTTCTGTGGCCTCAGCCTGAGTAGCACAAAAGCCTAGAGTACGGTGAACAGGTCCATGTTTGTGGGGAAAGACAGAATGTCCAGAATGATTCAGCTCCCACCTGAGACCCGTAGCAGAGCTGGGAGGTCAGGCCAGCGCCCCAGCTCTGCTTCCTAAATCAGTGGTATTTTCACTCTGGTGAAATGCGCATTCCCCTCTCAGGCTCAGCCTCACGAGCAGGGGGTGGGCAGGCGGGGCTCTCAGCCGGGCACACAGTGGGAGTGCTTTCCCCAGTCCATGAGGCCCACGAGGAGGGGGCTGTGAGCACTGCCACAGTAGAAAGGGATGAGGAGGAGGCTTCCGTTTTATTCTCCTCTAGTTGGCTGGATTGATGTCTAGAAGAAACACAAAAAGAGGCAGGGAAGTCACTAAAGAAAGGAGGAGAGGAATGGAGGGTGGGAGTGGGGGTTGGTGAGTGGGAATGAGGAGGGAAGAAGAAAGTGAGTGGCTGCTGCTGGGATGGGGGTGGTTCTCGGTTCTGGTTTGGGCCTGGATGCTGGCCAGCAGGCAGCAGGCAGCAGCCAGCACAGCAGCTGCCAGCCAGTCTTGGGGAACTGGCACTGCATTGCGACAGGAAGAGAAAGCAGGGGAGGGTGCTGGGTGGGAGAGTGAGTCTCTGCCCGGCCATCCTTGCCTTGCCAAGGAAATGCCCGTGCATTGAGTACTGACCATAATACGCCCTTTTACCCATCTCACTTAACTTTCAAAAAACTGCCTAGACAGCCTTAGGGTCTCTTTTTTATAGAGGGGGCTCATGAAGCTCAGAGAGGTTAAATGAGAAGCCTGAGGCCACCCAGCTTGTAGGTAGCAGAGCTGGGATACTCCTTGCCCTACACCAGCTGCCCCTCGCATCCCCGGCTGTGACTTGGCCAGGTGTAGGGAGGGATGGGGACGACAAACCAAGACCTTTTCAGTCTTGTTTCTCTCCCACACCTGGCGGACTCTCCCTGAAAGCCATTCTCTCTCAACATTTATTCATCCATTCATGAATTCTTGAGCATTCTAAGTTGTGTGCTGGACCCTGGGGAGACGACACTGAACAAACTAGATATAGTGCTCCCCTCCCGGAGCCCAAGGAGACTAGTGGGGTCCCCAAGGAGATTCAGTGATTCGGAGTAAATTTTAAATTCAGCCCCCTCACTCCCCACCCCTCTATCCCCTCTGTCCCCCCCTACCCCCCATACACACACGTTCATCTGTCCTTCCATTGTAATGAGAAACATAACCTACTTTAGTCCTTAGCCTGGGACAAGCATTTCTCCCAGGCAACCCGGCCACGAGGGGGCGCTGTAAGAGTAGTGAGCAGGATTCCTTAGACTCTCCAGCCCCCTAGTAATGGCAGGTGTCCAGCTCTGTTCAGCATGCCCCTCAGAGATTTCTGAGCTCCCCAACTTAGCCTCATGTGGGTCTCTTGGACCACCGTTTTTCTCCCCTCCTGCTCCAGCCCTATGGGGAGGACCTATCCATCTTCACAATGCCATGTCTTGATATTGCCACAAAGCCACTTGGAGGCCGTGTCTCACCATAGTTGGCAAGAGGTCCTTGGATCCAGCCTGGCCCTTGTCTCTCAGCTTTGGACATGTTTTCTCCTGTGAGCCTCCAGAGTTCCTCATGCAGACACACTCTCCCCTGTCCAGCCCTCCTCCTCACAGGCCCACGTTTTTGTGGTTACACAGGTTCAAACTGGGGCTGCTGCTGCTGCTCTTGATTAATCAA
Organism: Rhinolophus ferrumequinum; assembly: GCF_004115265.2. NCBI lineage: Eukaryota > Metazoa > Chordata > Mammalia > Chiroptera > Rhinolophidae > Rhinolophus > Rhinolophus ferrumequinum. The sequence continues at coordinate 19,659,563 of NC_046304.1, read as the reverse complement.
CCAGCTCCAAATCAAGCAATTTAGGTGGAGAATCCCCAGTTAGCTGCACCTGAAGCCAAGGCTCTCTTCTTCAGGTTGATCCCCTTTTCAATAGCAAACCCTGGGAAAAGCATGGGGAGCGATAGATCTTTTGCCTTTAGGTGGTCCAAAGATGGGTGTTTGGGGGAGGGAAAAGAAAGGCAGATACAGCAATTGCATACCAGGCACTGTGCTATAGGAGCTCCTCAAACATTCTCTCACTCCTTATAGTGACTCTGATGAAACCCTCTTCCATATTTCACAGGGTAAGAAACCGAGATTCAGAGCGGTTAAGTAACTTGTTGTCGTGCAGGGGATCCTGCCGACTTCGCCATGTGTCATGCAGGGCGTCCGGCGGGGTCTCAGCTCCCACTCCCCACATAAGAACGCAGGACATGGTGAGGCCAAAAAGGAACACCCACGGAGCCATAAGTAGGGGAGTCACACCACTATAGTCTCGCTGGCGGCTGGGTTGGAGACACAGGAACCAGGAGCAACACAATTCTCAACCCTCACTGCGCCGTTTGCAGGCTCAGCCACCAACTTCTTGCTAGCCCCCATTTCCTGCTAGCGTAGCCACGGCAGTTATATTAGTGCCCAATGGCTCACTGGTGTCAGCTGACGGCCAACTAGCCACAGCTGATGGCCATTTGATCACAGTCGACGGCCATTTACTACCTGAGCCAGCACCATTCTATGTGATGCCAAGAGCCTGGAAACTGTGTTTTGGGGCTCTGTCCCCACACTCCACCCCTACAGGGTCTCGCCTCACAATCTACGCGACAAGCATCTTCCGCGAGGGGCCCTGTGCGAGGAGCCTGGAGGTGAATGCTATTTCCTGGACACAGCCAAGCTCTCTGGTCACAGCCAGGGTTTCTCAGGGCACCACCAGTACTTCTGGGCACAGCCAGACTTCCTGGACTTCTTAGGGTACCACTAGTCTCCCCGGGCACACGAGGGCCTCTCAGGGCACTGCCACTCTCTCTGGGCACAGCCATACTTTCTGGGCTCAGCCAGGGCTCTCAGGGCAGTGCCACTCTCTCTGGGCTCAGTCAGACTTTCTGGACACAGCCAGGGCTCTCAGGGCGCTGCCACTCTCTCTGGGCACAGCCAGACTTCCTGGACACAGCCAGGGCTCTCAGGGCACTGCCACTTTCTCTGGGCCTCTCAGGGTACCATGCTGGAACAACAGCGACTCACAGTCAAGGTGCTTACATATTCTCAATGGTGGCCGGTCAAGACACAAAAGCAAGCATCCGCCAGTTCCACTACATGGTGGTAAGTTCCCAAACAAACAGTTAAGTGGTCCATTAAATTAGGGATAGAAGGCAATTCCCCATAGTCCATAGTCATTCGCCAGGGCTGTCCTGGGGGTGAGGGATGACCTTGACCTCACCCTCAGCTCCCACGGAGGACTCAGCAAGCCATTCCTCCTGGGACTACAAGTCCTGCATCCGGGCTGCCTCAGCAAGCACTTCCCAGCCCACAGGGCCGCAACAACCTTCGCTTTCTCCGGCCTCTGCTGGTTGGGTAAACGTCCATATCTTCCCACCCCTCCACGGGGGTCCAGCTCTCAGGCAGCTGCTCCTCCTAGTCTTCCTGCAACTAAGTGTTCATAGGCACAAACTGCTCCACCGCCCTTCGGAGAGCTTTGGCCGGCACCGTACCCTGCTCGCTGCACCATTTGTCGTGCGGGAGACCCTGCTCGCTGGACCAGTTGTCACGCAGAGCGTCCGGCGGGGTCTCTGGTCCCACTCCCCACATAAGAACGCAGGACATGGTGAGGCCAAAAAGGAACACCCACGGAGCCATAGGTAGGGGAGTCACACCACTATAGTCTCGCTGGCGGCTGGGTTGGAGATACAGGAGGCAGGAGCCACACAATTCTCAACCCTCACTGCACCGCTTGCAGGCTCAGCCACCATCTCCTTGCCAGCCCCCATTTTCTGCTAGCCTAGCCACGGCAGTTATATTAGTGGCCAATGGCTCACTGGTTACAGCTGACGGCCAACTAGCCACAGCTGATGGCCATTTGATCACAGTCGACGGCCATTTACTACCTGAGCCAGCACCATTCTATGTGATGCCGAGAGCCTGGAAACTGCTTTTTGGGGCTCTGTCTCCATACTTGTCCAAGGACACACTGCCAGGAAGTAGCAGACCTGGGATTCCAGCCCCTATACTCCTGACCCTTCACCATATTGCAGTTGCTTCTGGCCCTCCTACTTCCTTCCCTGGCACTGCAGACAGCACAGTGAGTGCCCTTCTGCCCTTCCTCACTCCTTCGACCCCTCAGCCCTCCCAGCTATTGGCCATTGCTCCTCATTTTCTCCTCTACTTCCCAGCAGGCAGTGAGGGCCACCTTCCACCTTAGTGAGAGAGAAGCAGAGCACCTCAGGGCCACAAATAGGCCGGGACCCCAGAGCCCACATGACTCCAAAACAGAGTTATTGGGATAAATGAAATGATCTTTCATTGAACCATGTTGCCCAAGCTACAGAGATGCTAGAGAGCCAGGGGAAGAGAAAGAAAACTAAAGAGATAGTTTGGAAAATGAAATGCTCTGATGGGCACCAGGGGCCTCTGGGCTGCTCACGTGATAGAAGGCCAGATTTCTCATCATCCATTCAGCCCCAGCGGCTCTAAGCCTGGGTTATAAATAGCTGGGAATATAAATGTTGGGCAGAGAAAGCAGAGTCCAGCTTGCTCCTGGGCTGAGAAACATGCAGTGGGGGGATGGGGAGGGGGGACAGTGGTTGTTCCAGAACCAGACTTGAGGTTTCCTGGAATGATCTGCTGTTTCTTCCAGCAGCAGCTGTGAGGCAGATCTGGGTCCTGAGATGCTCTGGAATGGAGGTCTCCACAGGATGCTGGGATTTATAGGCACCCTGCTCTGGGGACCCAAAGGCACCTAACTCCATCCTAGATGGCCATGGGCCCTTCACTAGGGTCACGATGTTCTGAGGTCTGTGCTGATGGGGGGAGGAAACTCACATGCATGGAGAACCTACATGTCATGATGCCATGACTGAAATAAAGGCATTAATAGCAAGCACTTCTTGAGTAGCTGCTATGTCAGGAAGCATTTAAGCTCTTCACATATAATGACAGAGTCCCAGAGAGCAGTTTCCAGGCTCTCGGCCTCACGTGAAAAGATGTTGGCTCGGGTAGTAGATGGCCATCAGCTGTGACTAGTTGGCCATCAGCTGTGACTAGTTGGCCATCAGCTGTAACCGGTTAGCCATTAGCCACCATATAACTGCCGTGGGTACGTTGGTTGGTTGGTTGGTTGGTTGCTTGGTTGGCAGAGAAGCAGACAGCGGATTGCGCATTGTGTGGAGTCTGCTTCCTGTATCTCCAACCCTGTCGCCAGCGAGACTATCGTGGTATGAACGCCCTATCCATGGTTCTGTTGGTGTTCCTTGCTGGTCTCACCATATCCTGTGTTCTTCTGTGGGGAGTAGGACCCGAGACCATGCATGACAGATACAACGGTATTACTGTTTTATGATTGTTAACGTCAACAGTAACACAATAACAATAACTACAATTTCTTGAGCCCCTTGTATGATCCAGGCACTGGCTTGGGCTTTACAGGTCATCATCGTCGTCATCATCATCAGGCCGCCACTTGTGTACTTACGGCTGCTGTGTTCTCATTCGTTACAGGCTCTCATTTGTCTAGTTGAACTTAATCTTTACATCTACCTGAGGAGGTAGGTATTCGTACCCCGCTTTTGCAGCTGAGGAAACCGCGGCACACTGAGATTAAATGGCTTGGCCAAAGTCACATAGCTCCTAAGTGGCAAGGATATTTGAATTTGGGTCTCTGATTCCAAAGTCTTAGCTCTTCCAACCACACACCCTTTCCGATGGAACAGATGCTGAGAAATACTTGTTGGATGAATGAAAAAATGAGGAAATGAATAAAGGAACATGTGTCTGTCAGAGGTAATGGGTGGAATTTCCAAGCTCTGAGAAGGTGAAGCAGGTTGTTCAAGGTCACAGAGCCAGACAGCAGCAAAGAGGGTGAGGAGTCCTCGCTCTGGTCTCAGTGGCGGCTTCCCTCTCAAGCCTTCTTGCTACTTGGAACAGAAGCAGCCTCTTTTTGGCCACCGTTTTGCCCTTACTCACACGGAGGATAGCGATGGACTCATTTCCTACCCTTCAGGGAGCCTGGCGGGAGGCCCAGGGATGGGCCTCACCCCTCCCCAGGCCAGCAATCAGGGCAATTGGCCAGCCAGTCACAGGAGAGTCATTTCATTATCTCTCCCTTTTCTCCAGGTTCTTCCTGCTGGAGTTCCTGCTGGGTGGGTTGATGTCCCCTGGGTTCTCAAGACTGGCTGGTCATCACCTCCCCACCCAAGCCTCTGAGAAGTCTGCCACGGAAGTTCTGGGCAGTGCTGTGGATACAGCTTTGTAGTCTTGGGCCAACCAAAAGCCCTTGTCCTGGCCTCAGTTTTTCCTTATCCCCAAATGGGGAGACTTGGCATGCTGGCCTTCCGGGTCTCACTCTGCTCCCTGGTTTCTTCCATGATGAACCTGCTGGGAACCATCTGCAGCTCTCCCGACCTCACTCTGGCTTGGAAGGAGAGGGGGCAGGGAAGGTGTTGGGGCCTCCTGCCAGGCTCCCTGAGGGGTGGGAAATGAGTCGGCAAGGAAATTAGAATTTGCTGTTAATCCAAACATGAGTAAGGGCAAAACCATTGCCAAAAAGAGGCTGTTCCTGCTCCAAGTAGCAGGATGGTTGGTGAGGGAAGCTGGCACTTCGATCAGAGCCAGGACTCTGTGCCACTCCGCTGCCCAGCTCCTGTGCCTGTACGACATCTTCATTTTGTGACCCTATTCTCCTCAGGAAACAGACCCCTCTTTCTCTTTTCTCTCAGACTTTTTCAAAGAATGTCCGCACAGCCTGCCTTCCTTTCCTCATTTACCCTGTGACCTCTTGCAGTAGAGTTCCTGTCCTCCCTCTCAGGTTTCGTCTCCTGTGGGGGCTCTGTGGCACTTGACCTTTCTGACCACGCCATCACTAGGGTAACACCCCACCCTCCTGTCTTCCTCTGATCTCGCTGGCCACGTTCCCTCCATCCCTTCCCATTAACTCGCTCTTTTTTTTTTTTCTTTTTTACAGTTTCAGGTGTACAAAACGACATAACGATTAAACATTTACACCCCTCACAAAGTGATAACCCCCGCAAGTCTACTGTCCATCTGACATCGTACATAGCTATTACAGTACCATGGACTATATTCCCTATGCTGTACTTTACATCCCATGACTATATATATATATACGTATTTGACATTCAATATTATTTTATATTAGTTTCAGGTGTACAGTGCAGTGGTTAGGCATTTATATAATCTATGAAGTGATCTCCCAGGTAAGTCCAGTCCCCACCTGACACCCTACATAGTCTTTACAACATGACTGACTATATTCTCCAGACTGTATTTCACAGCCACATGACTATTTTGTGACTCCAATTTGTACTTCCTGATCCTTTCGCCTTTCTCACCCCTCCTCCAATACCCCCCTCCCATCTAGCCACCATCCGTTTGTTCTCTGTATGTAGAGTCTCTTTCTGTTTTGTTTGTTCATGTATTCTGTTCTTTAGATTCCACATGTAAGTGAGATCATATGGTATTTGTCGGTCTCAGCCTGACTTATTTCACTTCGAATTGACACTTCATACTAGTGTTCTCCAAGATGGTATTCTCAACTCTCTTACCCCACTTCTCATTCTCTCCCGAGAGAGAGATTCTCTCCCGTCTTAACCATGACGCCCAAGGCTCTGCGTTCAGCCCAGATCTCTCTTCTGATGCCTGGACTGATGAAAATTCCCATCTCCCAACATTTCCTCAGGTGGCCCACGGCCCCCCAGCCTCCATGTCACAGCCTGAACTCATCCTCTTCCTCCCCAACCCTGATTGCTTTCTGAAGACACCGTCATCATCATCATCCACCTGGTTGCTAAGGCAAAGACAGAAGATGCAGTCCGTCTTTCTCTGTCCCGCATCGCTTCCCAGCGCCCTCACCCACTGTATTCTAATCTGTCTTCAGATCCTCTTCTACTACCTACGTAGCCCTCTGCTCCAGCTTCTCTCCGCCTCTTCAGTTCAGGCCCTTATTTCTTCTCACCACATCCTTTGTCCACATAGTGGTCTATGTGAGTGACTGCTCTAAACACAAATCGGATCGTGACACTCTCCTGCTCCAAACCGTGCATGGCTCCCCATGGCTTTCGGGCCTGGGCATAGCATAGTGCAAACTCCTTGGTCTGGCCAACTCTCCCCCTACATAGTCTATCACCAAGGTTTTAAAAAGAGTTTTGTGGAAGTGTAATTTATATGTAATAAAATTCACTCATTTGAGGTGTGAGTTTGATGAATTTTGGTGATTGTATACAGTTACGGTTACGTTGTCATCATCCCAAATGTTTCCTTGAGCTTTTCACAGTCAGTCTCCCACCTCCAGGCAACCACCGATTTGCATTATGTCACTATTATTTTGTCTGTTCCAGAATTCCATACAAACGGAATCATACAGTTTGTGGTCTTTCATGTTTGACTTATTTCACTTAGCATAATGTTTTTGAGATTCGTACATGTTGCAAGTGTTAATATTTCATTCTTTTCATTGCTGAGTAGTATTCCTTTTTATGAGTATACTACAATTTGTTTACTCATTCATTTATTGATGGACTTTTGTGTTGTTTATAGTTTCTGGCTAATATGGATAACGATGCTATAAACATGACTGCATTAGTCTTTGGATGGACATGTTTTCGTTTTTCTTGGGTAAATACCTAGGAGTGTAATCGCTGGGTTATGTGGTTAGTGTGTATTTAACTTTATAAGATACTGTTTTCCAAAGTGGCTAGGTACTCTGCCTTCCTACCAACAACACAGGAATGCTTCGGTTGCTCCACATCCTTTTCAACTTTTGATATTGTCAGTTGTTTTACACGTCAGCCATTCTAATGGGTGTTAGCGGTATTTCATTTCCTGATGACTACTGATGTTAAATGCCTTTTCATGTGCCTATTGGCCATTAATAGATCCTTTGTCAGTGCCTGTTAAACAATTTTGCCCTTTAAAAAAAAAATTCTTGTTCTTTCGCCTTCTCCTTCCCCTGCCCTCCTCCTCCTCCTTTTTGTTTCATTTAAAAAATTGTAACAGTTTTTTTATATATGCTGGATATCGCTGTCTGTCAGATATATGTTTTGCGAGTATTTTCCCCAGTCTGTCAGCTTAGTGGGTTTTTAAACTGCAGATTATGCTCCATTAATGAGTCATGAAATCAATTTAATGGGTCAGGACCAATATATATTTTTTGAGCAAAGTAGGATAGAATAATCACTTACAGGAGATATTGCACATCGTAAGGCAAAGCATTGCTTCACACACTTTCAGTTGTGTGTGTGTGTGTGTAACACCAAGCCATGAATTAAGATATCTTACTTCCTATTGTCATAGATGTTTGAAAGCCTCTGTTGTAGCCCCATAGGTACTTAAACTATGTAGATTTAATGACCAAAGAAGCAAATGAATGAGCAGGACATAGCCTGGCAAGGTCTTCCAATCTGCTGGATTTCTCAGGATTCATGGCATTTTCAGCTCATTCAATAGTCCTCCCTTCAGGGGCAGAAGCAGGACAGGGTTGGAACACTTTTTTTTTTTTTAAGATTTTGTTGGGGAAGGGGAACAGGACTTTATTGGGGAACAGTGTGTACTTCCAGGCCTTTTTTCCAAGTCAAGTTGTTGTCCTTTCAGTCTTAGTTGTGGAGGGCGCAGCTCAGCTACAGGTCCAGTTGCTGTTTCTAGTTGCAGGGGGCACAGCCCAATATCTCTCTCGGGACTCAAGGAGTTGAACCGGCAACCGTGTGGTTGAGAGCCCACTGGCCCATGTGGGAATCGAACCAGCAGCCTTCAGAATTAGGAGCATGGAGCTCTAACCGCCTGAGCCACCGGGCGGACCCCTGGAACACTTTTTATAGCCCACTTCCTTTCAGTAGAGATTCCATGTTGTCAGCTTTTCTTCAGGCAAGTCACTGTTTTTCTAAGTGTGTACCTTGACACACAGATTCCTGGGATTCCAGTGTAAAGGATTGTAAGGGAAGTCTAGTTTGAGAAAGGATAAACACTTGACTTTATTATAAGACTTCTCAGAGCCTTTAATATGCTAAATAGCATTGTGAATCTCCAAGAGGGTGACAGAACTGGCGTCACTTCCCAAATTTATTTGGACACAAAACCTTCCCACAATCATAATAGCCAAAAAGTAGAAATAACTGTCCATCAGCTGATAAATAATCAAAATGTGGCATATCCAAACAATGGAATATTATTCACCCATAAAAAAGAATGAAGTACTGACACATGCTACAACATGGTTGAACTTTGCAAACAACGTTTGCAAAGTGTAAGCTAAGTGAAAGAAGCCAGACACAGAGTACCACGTATTATATGATTCCATTTATATGACATGTCCAGAATAGGCAAATCTGTAGGGACAAAAAGTAGAATAGTGGTTGCCTAAGTCTGGGGAGATGGGGAATTAGAGGGTGATAGCTGAAGGGAACAGAGTTTCTTTTAGAAATGATGAAAAGTTTCTAAAACCGACTGTGGTGATGGTTGCACAACTCTGTGAATATGCTAAAATCCATTGATTGTATGCTTTAAATGTGTGGATTGTATGGTATGTAATTATAGCTCAACAAAGCTACAAAACACACACACACAAACACACATACACACAAACACACATACACACACAGGCACACGCCTTTCTTCAAGGAACTTTTTGAAAGACTGGTGTTCTAAGGAATTTATTTGGGAAACAAAGATCTTAGCCAGGCCAGCTGGGTCCCCCTGGTGGCCGGGAGGACTAGGTTCACCTGTGGATCTTGAACTTTCCCCAAAGGAGTGAAAATGTCTTTTCCTTTGCTAAGGGAGTCAGAGATAGAGTAAGTACATGGCCTGCACAGTTACCTTTCCTCCTTAGGGGTCAGGGACAGAGCCAGGGCTGGGTAAGTGTGTAACATGTTTTTCTTCCCCTTTTTGACCCAGGCAGAGGATAGGCCCCTTGGTGTTCTACCAGCCTCACCTGGGAGCCGGCAGGCAATGCCATGCCGGTCCCATAGGCACCTTCTGGCCCGGCGGAGAAGCCAGCCCAAAATAGCACAGGCTGGGACACCAGTTGGGAAAACAGATGGGAAAGTCTGGGGCTTGGGAAGGAGCAGATGTGGGTTTTGTTCCCAGTTCTGCTGCTTTTCTCTGTGACCTTGGGTGCAGCATTCAGTCTGGGGCTTGACTTTCTCATTATGGAAAAGAAGAAATTCATTTCTGCTCTTCTCCCTCAACAAGGCTCCTGGAGGAGTCCAAGCCAAAGACTCTTAAGGTAGGAAGGAACTTTGGTGCTTGAATCTGCTCTCCACTCTTCCCACAAAGAGGAACGGCTTGAAGCCTAATGTCAGGGAGTTCACTACCTTTCATTTCACTGCTCAGTAGCTGTGGGTGTGGCTGAGAAGCCCTTCCTTATATCGGATTGCCTTCTTCAAGCTTCTCCCATTCATCTTAGTTCTCTCCTGAGGGCATCGTGGAACATGACTAAGGCCTCTGCCATCATGCCCAGGGGGGTACATGTCATTGGGTCCTCTGACCTCCCTAGGTGCCAGGAGGCCACTCCCCACCCAGAGCAAGCTTGCATATTCCTGTCCTGTTCAGGGCCAATGTTCTGCACCGTTCCAACTCTCAGCCTCCTGGCCTGTCCCTTATCTCCCTGGCCTGGGCCATCTGTCCCATCACCTCTCAGACCTGCTGCTGTATGATGCCCTGGGCTACTCCCCTTCTCAGCTGCAACTTCGACTTGCTGCTCAGATGAACACTCTTCCTGACTACTGCCAGAAACTCTCAGCACCCACAGGACCCCGGGAGGCCCCTCCCACCTTACTGAGCCTGTGGCTGGCGGTCCTGTGGAATTGTCCCAGCCTCTGCAAAGGGAGTCTGACAAATTAGAGAGCCCACCGACTCTTTGGAGATAATAACCATGCCCATTTGCCTCAGTGTTCCCATTTAATGGTGAACCCCAAGTCCATCCACCTCCTCCAAACTGCTCACTTCTCCAGGAGTGCAGTGCCCTGAGCTGACAGCAGCCTTCAGCACAGCCTGACCAGGGCCAGGTAGGGCAGAGGGGCATTACCTGCCTCTCCTTCTAGAAGTTATCTTACTAATGCCCAGATACGTAAGGTCACATAGAGGGAAACCTCTTGGCATCGAGGAATGCCATCCTCCTTAGGGGGGTTGGTGTGCCCATGTGGCACCATGGCCTCCCTTGTTCCGGGCCCTGATAGTTGTAAAGTCCCAGCAGATAAAGTCCCCAAGATGGCTCCCTCTCTCACTGTATGACATCACCAGGTCCTCCGCTTTGCTCTGCAGCCCCCTCCCCACACCCCGTTCCCCCAGCCCCAGGCCTTCTTTTCCTTCTCTGTGGAAAGAGAAGTTAGGTTCTGCCACTAGGGAGGCTCTGGCTCCTTAGGGCAGCCTGGTGCCCAGGCCATCCTCACCCTGCACTGCACATCCCCGCTGGGTGGGGGTCTCAGCCCACCACAGTCCCTTGTCTGGCTGGCTAAGGAGCCACATCCCACACATGGCTGCTGTCTCAGTGAGTCACTGCACCACGGCATGTTTATTAGGAGCTCATTTTGCCAACTTTGGAACCACGGGAGCTGGCTAAGTTTAGAACAAGCCTTGAGCGTGAGGACGCCGTGTTCCTTCTCCTTCTGGCAAAACACGAGACTTGAGCTATTCTTTTCATCTTCATTCTCCCAGACAAGTCCTAAGCTTAATTTACCACTACATCTGCCTTCTCCCAACACAAACTCCTCTGTAATTAAGGGGAAACACCCCCAATCACCTAAAGGTTAGAAAACTTCAGATCACTGGACGGTTTTAAGGAATATGAACAAAGCCTCTGAAAAATAGGATGCTTGTGTACTTAAAGCTGACGTCCTTAACTCAGTTTCTATGGATGGGCTTCAAGGGATGTAGGAACCCACTAAATTCTTGTGTGAATGTGCTTTTCCTTGGGGAAAAGGTCCATAGCTTTTCTCCGATTGCCAAAGGGGTGTGGCTCCTGCTAAAAAGGACAAATCTTAGATTTAGAAAAAGATGACCACCTTGCATGTGCACTGCAGAGTCCTCCCCCGCTTTGGGGTTTCCATTATGAGATGTTAGATGTCCTCTCGGGATCTGCACTGGAAGTGAAACCCTCAGAATCTGGGTCAGGCTGAGCATGCTGAAACAGTACTTCCGGAGGAGAATCTCGGGTCCAGTGGAGGTGGAGAGAGAGGTCTGGAACGTTCGATCTGGAAGGCAGTGAAGTCATCAACGGAAGTTGGGGAGTAGGTCAGATGGGTTAGGGCAAGTGGTTCAGGATTAGCAGGGTAGTAAGAGGAAGTCAGAGACCAGCTGGGATGTGCTATCAGCTAAATCAGACACAGAGATGGGTCCAATATTAGCGCTTAAAGGGCCAAGCGGTGCTCGTCTGCCCACTCATTTTCATTTATTTCACTCAGTGATTTGCCACTTTCCATCCTGGAGAACTTGAACTTTAGCCTTTATGGCATGTGTTTGTTCTCTGGTTGGCTGCCTTCAGTCACCTGAGCTCCTCCCCGCCCCTAGTCCCACCGCCCTAAACGTGTATGTCCTACAAGCATGGAGTACACAGCCTCGACATGAAAATTCACGTGAATGTAGCTGAGATCGTATATAGTTGGGAATGAATATCTGCTGTCAAAGGAAACGAGTGATGTGTTCAGGTGTCAAATACCTGTGACCTTGAGCTTCTACATCACTACTGCGCCTTCCTCCTCCCTGGCAAAGTTAATAGAGAGTTGTACATGTCCTGCCATAAGACTCCAGGGTGTGAAATTGGGGGAGGAAGAGCGTCTACCTGGCTGGTATCCATTAGTGGTCAGTAAATTAGTCCCTGTGCTAACACCTTTGCCCTCCATGGGATAGTCTGGCCATTTAACTGATGGCTGCTGCCTGCATGAAGGGCCATTTGGGATCAAAAGACCCATACTCAGCATTGAGAGTTGCCTCTTGTAGGTGGTTCTTGGGAAAGTCACTAGACCATTCAGAACTTCATCTTCCTAACTTAAAAAATGGGGATGATGGTAAATCCGTGCCTACACAACCTAGAGAAGAGTTTGGGAGATAAAAAGAACTCACATTTATTGACTGTGTACTGTGTGTCCAGCTTCTTGTTTATCATCATTATCCTTTTTAAACTGTACAATCTCCAAAAAATCTCTCACGATTGCTGTGAGAGGCCACTAAGACTAAATACTCAACAAATGTCTACTGAACGTTTTATTCTCAGTCCTGGGGACACAGCAGGGAACAAAACAGACAAAGTTCCTGCCACATGGAGCTGACATTCTAGCAGAAGAGAGAGACAATAAGCAAAGCCATATGTACAGTGTCAGCTGGTAATGAGAGTAATGAAGAAAAATAGAACTGAGGATGTGAAGGGGCAAGCCAGACTCTGGGAGGAGACAATTCCAGGTGGAAAGAACAGCAAGTGCAAAGGCCCTGAGAAGAGGACGTGTCTGGCTTGTTTGAGGAACAGCAAGTGGCCAGTGAGACTGAAGCAGAGGGACTCATGGGAGAAGCAATAAGGGAAGAACTTGGTGAGAAAGTAGACATCCCCGTATGGATTTTGGATACTAGAACCAAGAATGTGACAATGTACTGCCAATAGTTCAGCACTGTACCTAATAGATACACCTCTCCCTCCATCTGTCTTTCAGAACTTGGGAGTCTTTAAACAATTTTTTTAAATTATATTCTTTTTGTATAGAGGTATACTTTACATACAGTAAAACAGGACAGATTTTTAAAGTACCATCCAATGTATCCACCATGCAAATCAAGATACAGAACATTTCCACAACCCCCGAAAATCGCCTGATCCTCTTTTCCAGTCAATACCCCATTCCCCAGAAGGAATCATTGTTCTGATGTCTATTACTAGAGATTAATTTTCTCTGTTGTTGAACTTCACATAAATGAAGTGAAATCATACAGCATGTACTCTTATGGAAGACTCCTTTCCCTCAGCATAACGTGTTTTGGAGATGCATCCATGTTCTCACATAGACCTAGAATTCATTCTTCTTTATTGGAATAGTCAGTCTTTTTACTTTGAGTCATTCTCAAGGATACGAAGCCATAGCTCATCGTGTTGTTTGGACAAGTTGGGTGGACTGAAATGGTGTCACCAAGAGGGGAAATGTAGGGACCTATGGTCAGGACACGCAAAGGTCCACTGACCGTGAAAATGGCCTCAGCGCTGGTCAGCCATCCCGCTATAGGTCAGCCTTCCTCAGCCTTTCTCCCGTTCTGGGACCATAGGTGGCTTTTAGTATTTCAGTATCCTAGATAACACTGGAACCAACATCTTGGAATATAAAGCTTCCATTGCTCCCTATGGGGATTATTTTCTTAACATAAATTACCAAGAAGTGGAATTACTGGATCAAAGGTTATATGCTTTCAAATGATTGGATTATTTTGTAAAAGTTGATAATAACAGTGTAAACTGAATATAATAGATAGCTGTTACTTTTTTTTAATCTGTCTTGAATCCTCTCCTTGAGGAAACTGCTGTTTTTCAGCCCGTCTGATCGTAGGGACTGTCACTCCAGCTGCCCACACAGGCTCCCTAGGTCAGCAGTGGGCATACCACCCCCACTGGCCAATCAGAGAACCTCAAGGCCTTGGACATAGCCATTGGTCCAGAATAGACATGTGCCCTAAGCAGGGCCAATCAGAATCCTTTTGTGGGGGTCTATAAAATTTTCTTTGGAAACCACTTTAGGTTTATAGAAAAGTTGCAAGTACGATACAAAGAACTTGTTTTCCCTCCAACCATTGGAGAATAAGTTGGTGACATGATGCCCTATCACCTCCATATACACTTCAGTGTGTGTTTCCTACAAATAAAAACATTCTGCTACATCAACTATCAAAAGCAGAAAACTAATGCTGATGCATTAGTACAATTGATCCTTAGATCCCACTCAAGTTTCACCAACTGTCCCAATCGTATCCTTTATAGCAAAAGGATCAGTTGAGAATCACACATGGTATTTACTTGTTGTAACTCTTTGGTCTCCTTCAGTCTGGAACATTCCTTCATCTTTCCTTAACTATCGTGATCTTGACCACTATGAAGATTACGAGCTAGTTTTGTTGTAGAATGTTTCTCAGTTTGGGTTTGTCTGATGTTTCCGTATGGTTAGATTCAAATTATGCATCTTTGGCAGGAACGTTACAGAAGTGCAGCTACGTTCTTTCATGACATTCTATCAGGGGATACAACTTTGATTTGTCCCATTACTGGTGATGTTCACTTTGTCACTTTTAATTAAGGTGGTGTCAGCCAGGCTTCTCCATTATGATGTTAATATTTTCCACTTTGAGATTAATAAGTATTTGGAGGGGGATTTACTTTGAGACAATATAAATATCTCATTTCTCATCAAGCAATCAATTTATTTGTTTACTTATTTATTTATATCACTATGGGCTCATTGCTTACTATTTTATGCAGTATGTTCTTATTTCTTACTCTCGTTATTTATTTTGATATTCAGCCAGGTTTGGCTAGTGGGAACTCCTTCCATCCAGCACTGTGTCCTTTTGACATGTCACCATCATTCTTTAAGTGCTTCCTTGCTTTCTGGTTTAATAAGATGGTTTAGGTTCACCTTGTACTTTCCCTGAATCAGCCTTGGAGCCAGCCATTTTCTCTATGGAGTTCTACTTCCATTTAGTGTAGTGTGCATTTAGAAACCAAGATCTACACCCCCTGGTGTGCCCATTGGGATTGGAGGACATACTCTCTCTATCTCTATATATTAAACGTCATGAGTTGACATCTTTTTGGAAGTTTTATCATGGAGTCTGGAATGGAGAGTCTCTCTCTCTTGAATTACAACTTCTAAGTCGATGTAAGCCTGGAGTTACTGGGAGCCATCTCACCACCACTGAGTAAGATCCCGCTGGGAAATGAAGTCAGACAGAAGTGAGTGGATTTGAGAGGCAGAGAGCCATAGGACCCCATGACACTATTAGATCTAGCCATGCTTGAGTTCCTTGAATTTCTTGGTTCCATGAGCAAAAATGTTTCTGTCTTGTCTATGAATTGGGCCCCTTGCAATTGATCAATATACTAACCAGCTTATGAGTGACTAACCTGTGTCTTTATGTTATGGGATATAGGCTCTAGCTTTCAACATTTGTTCCTCTCCATTATTGGGAGAAGGGAGACGAGGTTGTACTGAAGGCTTGGTGACAGCGGGAGGGAACTGCGGGGGGGGGGGGGGCGGGGTGGTGGTGGAGGGGGGCGGAGAAGAAACAAACTCAAACCTGGAAGCTAACAATGGCTGCTCCTGGGGAAATCTGACCAAAGTGCCCTCCACCCCCCTTCACCCCCCTCCTTAACTCTCTAGAGTAGCTGCCCTTTTTCCTCTTTCTCAGAGGGAGAAGTAGAACCTCTAACCTCTCTGTTTGGATCTATACTCTCGGCCCACAGAGTTTTCCTTTTCTAGGATGACTGGTTGAGGAACTGGCTGGTTGCTTCAAGAAACAAAACTACTCGTCCCAAGACAAGCTAGGAGAATCCAGGTGTCTGCAAGTACACATGACAAAAGCCTGAGGGTTTCCTTCACCTTCTAGAATGACACCACGGAGGCTCAGCAGAATAGTCCGAGGGGGGGTGGGGGTCAGCTCTCCCTCTCTGGTCCTGATCACTCTATCACCAGCAGGAAATAAAGACGGGCCTCTGCATCCTGCCTGAGATCCCCCAGGGACTCTCCTAGACAAAAAACACCCCCCTGAACACACACACACACACACACACACACACACGCTCACTCTCACACATGTATACACTCTTCTCCCCAAAACACACCATTTTCTAAGCAGTGTAGTCCACATCTATATACCAAGCAGGGTGGTGTGGGGATCTTGTGCCTAAAGATAACACACTGAGCACAATTCTCATATGTGCACATGCGTGGCAGCCCTTTCTGGCCCTCCTGGGCCACTCCAGAATAAGATCCCATCTAACCCCTGGTCAGCCAAGGCCCAGAAAAGTGTTCCTCTCAAAACAAGAAGGGCCTGTGCCCTAAAGGCTAATTTAAGACTTTTCTTCCCCTAATGCAGAGACCAAGGAAGCTTTGAAGTTAGTAATTTTTTTCCCTAAGAAAAAGTTTCAAAGTCTCAGACAAGCGCTTTAGACAAATCGCAAGAGATAAAGCACCTGGACTTCCAGCCCCCTTCCCCTCTTTCTCCTCTAGGGATCTCTGCAAATAGAAAGTTGTCCAGCCCAGCCCCACTTCTGAGGAGGACTATGGAGGACAGCAGGGGGTGGGAGAGACCACCCTCCTCTCCAGGGCAAACCCCAGGGAGTAAGGTTTCAACTCTTCTGCTTGTTGTTTTCCTGTTACACCCACTTCTGTGCCAGGCTTGGTGAAGGGCTGTGCTGATTTTCAGATGCCAATGGAGGCTGACAATGAAGTAACCTAGGGTCACACAGGGACATGCTGAGCTGGGATCCAACCCAGGGCTGGCTTACCTCAGAGCCTGGAGCTCTTAGGTTGAACCAGCAGCCTTTCACATAAGCACTCTCTACACAGACTCTGCGAGTCTCTTTCACCCAGCCACGACTCCCTGACTCTTGCCCTGAAGAAAGCTTCCCTTTGTCTACCCCAAGTCTCTCTTGCTGTCCCTCTTGCCTTGTTTCCCTTGTCCCAAGCAGAAACACGTACACCTCTGACAGTCTCAGGCCCTCCTGACCACAGCCATCCCTCCACTTCCCTTTCCTTACCCACACAAGAACTCCATCCTCCAGGTGGGGAGGGAGTTTCAAATAAAACCTGCATTCCAAGCCTTCCCTTGCTCGCTCCCTATTTTAACAGTGTCTTCTCTCTATTTCCTCCTGAATTCTCCTTGGCCCTGATCTGCTTGCTGCCGTGCCCTTCACGCTCGGCGTGGCTTTCTCCTCTGTGTTACCAATTACACATTCTTCATCATGTAATGTTTTCAATCTTATTTACCTAAGTCATATAATTCAGCCCCTTCTTTCCATTTGCTCTCTTCTAGGTTCCTGGAGGCCCCTTGCCATGGCATGTCCTGCAGAAATAATGGTTTCTGTCTGTCTAGGGCAATGGCAAGAATTTTAAGTTCTCAGGCTTGAAAGATGTGCCTTGAATTTGGCCTTGGCCACTTACCAACTCGGTGGCTTTGAGGGAGTTTCTGACCCTATCTGGGACTCAGTTTCCACGTCTCTCAGTCTCCTCTCAATGGGCTCTTGCTTCATTCATGCCAAAAAATGTCCTTTCTGAGTGTGATGTGCATTGAGTATCAGGCATTGCAGCCCTACCTTCGGTTGAATACCTTACAATGAAGCAGGTAAGGCATCTAGTGTGTGTGCTTGACATAAACTAGGTACTTGGTAAATGTGTGCCCCCCCAGAACGGAAAAAATCTTTTTATATTTATTTCACTGGAAAAATTCCCATTTCTTTGCAGTTTCCCAGGAACAAGCAGTCTCTGCTGTGGTTTTGCAAATGAGCACATCCCTCCGCAGATGGCATGCCTAATCAGAGAAGTACACCATGGGTACAAAGTCACATGGCAGGGTGGTGGGTGGTACCAAGTTGAGTTGGAAGACTCTATTTCCCGTCATCAACTTGTCCCCTTCCGACTCGCTTAGGTAGTTCCATGCCTTGCTGAGCTCCCAGCCCACTGTTCATCGTCTCCATCCTGGCGTGCCTACCTTTCTCCAGCTTACACCTGCTCACGTGAGACAGAGAATTTATGGAATTGTGTATCTGGGACATCCAAGGGCGATTCAGGCATGGCTGGATCCAAAGCTCAATCAAGGCCTTCAGGGCATTCTCTGTCTTATATCTCTTTTCTGCTTCCCTCTCTCTGTTGGTTTGAGTCCACAGCTGACCTTTTTCACGTGGTAAGAAAGATGTCCCCCGGCAGCCCAATTCTGTTTCCGACTCACTTAGCATCTCTGTAGGAAAGACCATCCTTCCCGGTAGAGGTAGCACAAAAATCCAGGAAAGCCCTCTGATTGGCCCTCCCTGACCACGTGCCTATTCCAGAACTAGTAGCTGTGGAGGTAGGAATGAGTGTTCTCGCAGGGCGGGCATCTACCTTGGGCAGGGTCAGCTCACCAGAATCTCACAGAATGAATTTCCTACTGGAAAGAGGGGAGTGTTGCCAGAAAGGGGGAGGGCTGTGAGACAAACAAAAATAGCAGGTATTGCCCATCAAAACCCTGGTTTCCAAACCCTCAGCACTATCCCCACAGCGGCTGGCAGTGCCTCTGCCTCTTATGCAGAGAAGCTACAGGGAGAAAAAAGTGTGGTTGTTGGGGTCACTGGATCTGGATACAAATTGTCATTCTGTGCCCACAACTGTAGGTACGGAACTGTGACACTAACCAAATTCTCTAATCCCTCGGAAGCTCAGTTTCCTCATCTATAAAATGGGGATAACAATTCCTACCTCGCAGCCTTGGAGGATTAAACAAGCCAACCACCAAGCTCAGTGCTTGCATGGAAGAGATCGTTAATCTATCTCTGATCTCCTTGCCTTTGGTTCCTGACCTCCAGCTTGGTTTCTCGGTCCCAACTCCTAGACCCAGACCAGGTCTGTTTGTTCTCGGGGGCCCACCTGCTCCTTCTGCCCAGACTGAATTCACAGAGGGGCTCACTCTGATGAGGTGGAAGAAGGTCTCACCAGGAGATGGTGCGTGTGGTTTTGTGTGTGTTTGTTGTTTCCATCCTGATAATGAATGTGCAGGTTTTACACTGTTGCTGAACAAATAGAACCTTGACATATGGGCCTCTGTTTATGTGCCTATTTAATTAACCAGGTTTCATGTTCCATTATCTTTCTATTGCTAAGAATACTATTTCTCAGGGACTCTCTCTCTCTCTCTCTCTCTCTCTCTTCAAATACTCCCTTAGCTCACTCTGTGCCAGGCCCCGGGCTAATGCTGGAGAGCTGGTGGTGAACGAGATGGATGCAGCCCCATCTCCAAAGAACTAACAAACAGCCTAGCAGGGGATTCAGATGTTAAATGACACAGTTATTTGGGTACAATTGGGGCAGGTGCTAGGCAGGAGGAATTCACAGGGCTATGAGAAAGGTGTTTGGCCTTATTTGGGGTATCAAGAAGGGCTTCCTATAGGAGGTGACCTTTGAGCTGAGTGTCTTAGAATAGGTGGGGTTATCCCGTGAAGGGACTGGCTGTGAAGTTGAATGGGGTGGGAGTTCCTACAGTGAACACAATGTAATGGAGAGACCAGAATGGAAGGGACATCATGCCTTGTAGGACAAGAAAGAAGGCAAGAGTGTCTGGCAAAAACAGGGCCCTCAGAAGAGCAGCTCAAGACCAGGGAGTGGACAGGGGCCAGATCAGGCAGGGCCTACAGGCCACGTTAAGGGTTTTGGTCTTAATTCTAGAGCAATGCGATTACCATAGTTCAAGGACTGCCTCTGCTGTAGAGGTGAGAGCTCTTCCCAGGAGGTGGCACGTCGAAGTTTTGCTTATACTTTCCAGTGAAGAATTGCCCGTTGCTTACGGTCGCAGAGCAGAGAGCATCGTGGGACGACACGCTCATGGCATGAGTACCGGTGTGTACTCTGCTTGTATCTCCTCTCCCTGGACTCCACCTGACTGATTGGTTCCTCCTCCAACCCAACCAAACTCCCTGCCCTGCCTGCCCAATTCCAGTCTGCTGGTGTTTGTGCCCACCCCACACCACCCCCAAATTCTCGGGCCTCACCACAGGGTTGTGGGGATGGGCCCTCTCTGCCCTCAGCTCTGCATGGCTTTATGGGGGCATGAGTCAGGCCCCTCTGACATCTGCTCTGTGTCTCCTGCCTTTACCCCTAGGGCCCAAAGGATTAGTGTTCTCTAAGCCTCCTTTTATTCCAGACTCTCCTCCTACCGGAATCATGAGGTCTGAGTGAGACGATCCTCAATGGATATCTAGCCTAGTTCTTTCTGGGAACCTTAAAAGCATTCCTGACAAGGGATCATCTAACCTCTGCTTGAATGCTACCTCTCTCAGAGAGCTCACTCCCCTACGATACGTGTAGCTTGGGCTTGGATGCAAAGCTTTTAACAGAAAGAGAGGGGACAGCACCCCTCTGCCTGTCTGTCTGGAAGGTCTTTTGGCCAGCTCACATTCATTGCCATCTCAGCTCACTTTTGTAAGCCCTTTCAGGATGCAGCAGGGGGAGAGGTAGCTGCTTGGCTTCCCAGAGTCAAATCCACCTTCTTTACCTTCTGAAAGAAACCCTGACTTTCACTGTACCAACATAGGCCATTCCACACTCCCACCCCCTGCCAAGAAGCATGGTCCCTTCTCTGCTTCCACAAGCCCTGCACCCCAGGAAACAGAGGCAGGTAATGTGAGGAGGAGTGCCCCCGGAGTTGTTGGGGCTGCTCTGAGAACAAAGCAGGGGAGTCTGCCCATGGGGCCTGTAGTTAGGACGACCTGGCTCCTCTCCGGCCTGCTTTCAGTGAGTTAGAGAAGTGCCCGACCTTTGCCATGGAGCCAGCCTTCAGCGCCTCTCGTCTCTGAGGTCCCTGGCACCTTCCAGGGGAGTCTGCTCTGTCAGTGAGGAATAATGTGGGGAACACCCAGGGAGCATGTGCGCTCTCACAGGCCTTGGGAACTGATTTCTTTATAGGCAGTTACTGCTGAGGAAAATAGCTCGTTTAGAAGGTTCTGTTCCTTCTAGTGATTGTTTACTGGCAGAGCGTTTACTGCCTGCCAGGCCTGCGCTGGGGATACAAGATGAGTGAGGGTGGGTCTCTGCCCTCGAGGGGCTCACAGTTTGGGAGGTAGCCTAGGTGGGAGATGACCAAACAGACACCTACAGTGTCCTGTGATAAGCGCTATGAGGTGTGGAAGGTTCTGAGGGGTCAGAGGAAGAGTACCTAATTCTACCTGGGGAAGCAGGGAAGGCTCCCAGAAAGAGGTGTCCCTGGAACTGAGTTCTGGAGGATCAGTAGGGCTTAACCAAGTTGGGTCAGGAGGAGGAGGGAAGAGACACAGGCAGAGAATCGGGTTGAGCCAGAGTCTGGTACCCTTGGGGAACTGCAAGGAGTTATGGGAAACTCCAGGTAACAAAAGCAGCTTTGGGGCCTTGCCCCTTGCTCAGCAGGCCAGGGACAGCAAAGCCTTCCTATGGAAGCACCAGGCCTCTTTTCTGGGCCTTCGCTCCACTTCCCCACTTCAGTCCTAGGTCTACTGACCTCCCTACCTCCTCCCAACCTTCCTAATTATAATAAGTCTAGGCTGGAATGGTTTCTCCATTATGTACGTATGATTCAGCATTCAGAATGGAAAGGAGAAGGGAGGAGAGGGGCGGGGGCTGGAGGGGAAGGGGGGAGAGTCTTAACAGCTATTAATGTGTGACCTGGGCCTGGAGCCCAGGACTCTTGACTCCCAGCCCAGGAATCTCTAAGAAAACGAATCAGTATGTTTGCAGTTTCATTCTTTAAGAAGCAAGCTACAGATATGCAAAACAAAGAAGCTGGGTGGTGTCAACAATGAAGGAAGCTGGGGAGGAGGAATGGCGGGTATTCCTCATTTTCTTGTTAAAATTTGTACTTTCTGAGTTCTGTGTTATTGGCAGTTATGCCTTTGGTGATTAGAAACAGTAAAGGCATCGGGAAAACTGTACAAAACAGCAGAAAGTCACATCACGTCTACAGTAAGATCCTAGCTTTTTAACAGAAGATGCAGAGAAGGAAGACGGAAAAGAAATACGCTAAAACATTAATAGTAGTTGTCTCTGAGGGCTGGGGTTATCAGGAGACTTGCCTTTTCTATATTTCTAATTTATGTATGGTCATTTCCAGATGTTGATGTATTACGTGCACCTCGTTATCAAATAGCTTCCTGATCGGTGTCCTTGCTTCCGTCCCTGCCCCACACAGTGGCTGCCCATGGCACTGAGCTAAAGAAAGCATGTTGCCCCCACTCCCAGGGCCTGGTTAACTCCTGCTCACCCATCAGTACTCAAGGGCCACCCTACTTCTGAAGAGACGATTTCTGGAGTGGATACTGTGGTGTGTCACCCAGAAGTCCCCTTCAGGACGGGGACACTCATTCTAACCGTCCGTTGGAGGCTGGAGGGCTGCAGGCTGACACTCAACAAGGAATCTCTCTTTCTCTGGGAAACACCCTTGCAGAAAGAAACTGCCTTCTGGCAGCCTACATCCATTGCCTAGACCATTGGAGGAGAAGAGGAGTGGGTAACGGAGGCCCAAAACCCCTGGCTTTAATTCAGGGCAACTCTCAAGGTTCATCTCCACTTCAGAGCCTGCTGTGAGCTTGGCGGACACCTTTTCTGCTACTGCAATGCAGGTTTCTGTTTCTGCACAGTCCTGCTGCCTTCACTCTTCACAGGTGCTGATCCTGAGAGCGCGTCCCAAGAAACTTCCCTAATCAGTGACCTCCCCTTGACCTCCCAGGCTAGGGTATGTTCCTTTTTTACATGGTCTCCCTGAGCGCAAGTCTCCTTTCTAAGTTTTACATCCATTTGTGTTATCTGGCTAATGTCTGTCTCCTCCAATGACTGTAAGAGTTACAAGCATTCCACCATTCTGGCACATGGTTTAGAAATATTTGTTGAGTGAACAACTTCATTAATCATCTAATCTAAACCCTTAGGAGGCCATCAGCTTTACTTCGGGCTGCAGAATGTCTCATTCATTTATTCATTCATTCGATAAATATTTACTAAGAGAAACTGGATCCCTCTCTCTCAACACCAAAGAATTCCAGATGGTTCAAAGATGTTTACATGTAAGAAAATAAAACCAATAAAGTTCTAGAAAAAAGCCGAGTGAGTTTTAGAAACTAATTTTGGAATATTGAAAGCCTTTAGAAGCATGATACAAAAAAAAAAAAATTGAAAAAAAAAACACAACACAGAATAAAACAGTTACTACACATGATCCCATAAAATTCTAAACCTTTATAAGGTAAAAGTAAAGATATAAAGAAAACAAATCGATGAAGAATATCTGTAACACCTAGATAAGACAGGAAGTTAATTCTTCTAATACACCAAGAATGTTTACAAATCAAAAGGGAAAAAAAGCCCACAGAAAAATGGGCAAAGAATGTGAAAAAAACTATGAGAAACCTTACTTATAGTCTAAGAAATGCAAATTAAAACACTAGTCCAATATAATCTTTCTATCAGGATTGACAAAGTTAGAATGATTGACAATATCCAGTCTTGGCAAGAGTGTGGACAAACAGGAATTTCCTTTACATTTTTTTGCAAAAACTGTCATGAGCTCTTTGGAGAGCTGTTTGGCAATGTCTATTAAATGAAGAGCATTCACTTCTTTTGATCCCATAATCCCACTTCTAGGAATATACTAAGCGACCATGGCTAGGACATAGGCATCCTATACGATTGGTTAGGGGAGCATTTTGGCCTTTCACTAGTTGGTCCAAAATTGGAAGTGGGGGGCAAAAATTCGGAAGCTGGAAATTATTGATCAAGTCCTGGCTACTGGGGGCTGATTGCTACAGGGGCTGTGGTGTGGTTTCCTGGGCTGGTCACTGCAGGTTGTGGTTGTGGGTCAGAGTTCTGTTTTTATATGTGGCCTGGCCACAGTCCGTTAGTATTGTCAGTCTCTCAAAGTGTCCCTCTCCTCTCTCACAGTAAACTTCTGTAACTTTCCAACTGCTGTAGTTTTCCAACTGCTCTCCCTGCTTCTATTCTTGCTCCCAGGGCTCAGCTTCACCATTTACTTATTTATGTATGTATGTATGTATGTATGTATGTATTTATTTATTCATTCATTCATTCATTCATTCATAGATTTTACTGGGGAAAGAGAACAGGGCTCAGCTTCACCATTTATTTATTTATTTATTCATTCATTTATTCATTCATTCATTCATTGATTTTACTGGGGAAGGAGAACAGGACTTTATTGGGGAACAGTGTATATTTCCAGGACTTTTTATTGGGGAATAGTAGTGTGTTTTTCCCAGGACTCATCAGCTCCATCCAAGTCAAGTTGTTGTCCTTTCAGTCTTAGTTGTGGAGGGCGCAGCTCAGCTCCAGGTCCAGTTGCCGTTACTAGTTGCAGGGGGCACAGCCCACCATCCCTTGCGGGAGTCGAACCGGCAACCTTGTGGTTGAGAGCACGTGCTCCAACCAACTGAGCCATCTGGCCACTGGGTAGCTGAGCGGCAGCTCATTGACTTCATTCTAGTTGTGGAGAGTGCAGCTCGCTGGCCCATGTGGGAATCGAACCGGCAGCCCTGTTGCCCAGAGCTCACGCTCTAACCAACTGAGCCACCTGGCAGCCCCTGAGCTTCACCTTTTAAAGCACTCTGCCCTCGGTGGTGGCCAAGCTGTAGGCGAGCTCCTCTAAGCTGCTCAGAGCCCTCCGCCTGTGGCTTCCCGTGGCCCTTGGTGAAAGCCAGTCTCCTATAACGGCCTATCTTCCTGAGGCCTCCTGAGAAGTCCCCACATGCCCAGTTTATTCCTGTCTCAGGGGCTATGCGTGTGCTGTTCCCTCTGCCGGCTCACTCCCTGACCCCATATCTCCATGTGATGTGGCTCCTCATCTTCCAAGGCTCAGATCGAATGCCACCTGAATGTTCCAAATCATTGTGTATTCTTTTCTCCAAAGCACATCTCATCTCTGAGGGTAACCTGGTGCTTTCTTGTTTCCTTGCTTATTGCCTGTCTTACCCCACTAGAATATCATCTCCATGAGGGCAGGGACCACGTCTGTCCCTTTTACACAGTAGTCCCAGCCCCTGTCCTGAGATTGGAACCTGATGAATCCTGTGTGCGCGCGCATGTGTGTGTGTGTGTGTGTGTGTGTGTGTGTGTGTGTGTGGTCTAGACAACAGGATTTGCTAATGCCCTGGATGTGGGGGAAAGTAAGAGAAGAACCAAGAATGATGCCAATGTTTTTGACTGAGCAAGCGGCAGGATGGTGCTGTCATCACGTGAGATGGGGGAAGCCTGGGAGCAGCAAGCTGAGGGTGGGCAGATCAGGAGCTCTGTTTTGAACACATCGAGTCTGAATTGGACTGTTGGAAATCCACATGGACATGTGGAGAGGTGGGGGGTTGGAGCTGGGGCCAAGGGCAGCTTATAGATGAGCTGGTTGGGTGAGCCCAGAGAGGAGCCCCAGGCCTCTGCGGGCCTGGGCAGGCCTCATTGTCCAGGCCTCTGGACAATGAGGGAGACCCAGCAAGGAAACAGAAGGAGTCACCCAGTGAGGGGCAGTTCATCTTCCTAAACTTCCGTTTCCTTGTGATAACTAGGATTAGTGTTTACTAGCACTTCCCTCGTAGGGCGGAGTGAGGATCCCAGGCTATGCGATGAAAGTGCTTAGAACAGTCCCTTGCACGTAGTAAGTGCACAGTATATGTTAGCTAAAGCTAAGCACTTTATTTCTGACCCTTCTGAAGAATTGTTACGCCTTGCTCACTGGTCTTAGCTGGGAGGTGAGAGCATCTAGGGGAGGGTGGGAGCCCAACGTGGCCAGGTTGTCCAGGGACCTGGCACCCAGGGCTGGCTGAGGCACATGGCCGACCCAGCAGGTTTGTGCAACAGACTTGCCTCCCAAAGGGGAGGCCTAGACACCCTCAGGGGCAGGACCTGGCTGAAGACAGTGATTAAGGAGGGTGAGCGTTTCTAGTCCTTGTAATTGTGCTGTTCAACAGAAACGTGACCTCATATTATCCTTCTGAGCCTGAAAGCCCTCAGATGTCCAGGGCACGGAGTAGATGCAGCTTTGTTGCATTTCAGCCTCCATCAAGTGGGGATAATAGTTTCAGGTATGTAAATAATTGTGGGAACTAATCGCTTTAGTCGTCTCCTCCCCTTGTAGGCACTTAACCACCCACCCACCTCTCTCTTGTAGGGGAATAAGAATGTCAGTAGAAGAAGACAATAAGCTATTCTCAAATACTGGCATTTCAGGGATCACAGTTATCAGGGTGGGTGTTGTGTTTCTGGGTGGGTGGAGGTGGCAGAAAGGAACGTTTCCAAGTCTCTGTCTTCTGCCTGGGACAAGGTGAGTGCTGTCTCTATTTGGTAGACCAAATCCTCCCAGGATATTAAATCCAACTTGAGAAAGGTCTTTACATTAATGAAATTGGCTCATTTAATTCCACAATGAACTACAGACCTTTTGGAGCATTGTGCTATGAGCAAAGGTCCCTTCCCTCAGATTGTTCACAGTCCCGTGCAGGAAGCAAATCAGGAAACGAAAGTGTTTCAAGGCAGGGGTGTCCTACGACGCTGGTGGCAAGCACTGAGGACTTTCGGTAGCTTGGAAGAAGTGAGCTGGGCTAGCCTGGAGGTGAGGGAGGGCTTCCAGGAAGAGGTGGCATCTGAGACCTGAGGGGTGAGTCGGGTTGTATAAGTGAAAGGTGAATGGGTGGTCTCCAGGCAAAGAGTTATTTGAAGGTCATTTGGTTTGTGATTTGATAGACCCAGGGACCTAGGCTACATATCTGGTTATTTTGTGTATGTGGGGGTGACCCCTGACAATCACTTAACCACATCTGGAAGATGTGGAGTTCAAGTAAGCTAATAGAAGGACTCTGAAAAACTCTGAAAAGACTCTGAGGAGTTGCAAGAACAACGGGGCAATAGAAATGCAATGCATTCTCATGCTCATTCATTACATCGCGGGTGTGTACTCAGATCCTTGGCACTCAGATCCTGGGGATTGTTGAACCTGGAATCAGGTATATGTGGGATTATCTGGAGACAGGCAACCCAGCAAGGGCCTTGGAAAATAAAGAGTTCAGCTTCGATGAATTTATCTAAAGTTATGCAATCAGCAAATCTAGAAAGAAGCTGTTTTCATTTAGCATGCATGCAGATTTTGTGGTTTTTATTCTTTGTTTGGCTCATATGTATGGGAGTAGACATCATAATCTTTGACCACAATGCTTTGACCCTGAAAAAGATGGGTATTACATTATCTTTAATTCCTAGTCACTTCCCACCCCCTTCCAAACCACCTTCTAGAAACAGATGCCAGCCCTCAACTCAACTCTCAGTCGGTGTTCCTCACTCTCTTTTGCAGGCTCTGATCATTGGCAAGCTTCTGGAATTGGAAAATCGTTATCATAGCGGTGGACACGATGGGTATTGTCACAAGGTGCTTACATATGTCAGGCTCTGAGGCCAAGGGCTTTATACGCATTGTTCCCTTAATCCCTAGGATAGTCCTACTCTGGCAGCTTGAACAGAACCTCAAGGCTCAGAGAGAGAAAGTGATGTGGTGAAGGTCCCATTGTGAATGCAGGTTAGAAATAGAGTTTAATCCCAGGTCTGCCCCAGTCCGTTGCTCTGGCCCTTGCCCATTCCTCCTGCTGACTCACGGAGGCTAGAATCAGAGGAGGCAAAGAAGGGATGTCATCCTGAATCTTCACTTTACAGAATTATGACGATGATCTGGGACCTCATCTACTTCCAAATCCATACCGCCAGATTCTCTGCTCAGCTTACTTTCACGAATACGCGTACGTGTAATATATGTGAGTATAAATTTAATAGGAAAGGCACTTCCTTTCAAAAGACCCCGTAGAATAATTAAGGGCCTATCAGGAGATTCAGACTTGCAAAACGGCTCTTAAATTATTGACTTTATCGAGCTATGTGACATTTGCAAAGTCCTGACAATTCATTCATTCGACAGCTATTTATTTAGCACTTACTGTGTACCATGCACTGTCTTAAGTACAAGGGATATAGGAATAGGCAAGACTGCTGGAGAATAAGGAAACAAATAGGTAAACAAGGAAACAAATCCATAAACCAATCAGGTTGACGAATAGTGACAAGGTGGCTAAAGGAAGCAAACAGGGCAGCATGACACAGTGACAAGGCGCAGGGAATGGCTGCTCTGGAGAGTTTGGCCAGGGAAACCCTCTCTAGGGAGGTGGCATTTGAACTGAGAGCTGAAGGATGAGAAGGACTACACATCTGATCAATAAGAGGGTGGCACCAAAGTGACAGTCCACCTAGGGAAGAGGAAGAGGTCCCCGGACTGAGCTCTGCAGCAAGCCATTTAGAGGATGAAGAGCCAGCAAGAAAGACCATGAAATGCAGTCAGAGGGGAGAAGGAAAAGCAGAGGCATTAGAGGCTAAGAGACTTGTTTCAAGAAGGAGTTGTGGCAACTGTGCTTGAGAGGCTGTCTCTCAGATTTGGGAACATGGAGGCCTCTGATGACCTTGAAAAGAGGAATTTCAAGGGAAGGTTATCGGGCTGTATGATGAAGGCAAAAATTAGACTAGTAGGATGGAGAAAGCATGTGAAGTGAAGAGGTTGAGTGTAGACAACTCTTCCAAGAAGTTTTGCTATGAAGTTCAGCAGAGAAATGGGGCAGACGCTGGAATGGCATTTGGGGCCAAGGGAAGGGGTGCTGGCCAACCTCCCATTCAAGATCTATTCTTGTTCCACTATGGACCCTGGGAGGGTGACCCTCTTGTACTGCATCACCTGGACTCTCCTACTAGAATGTGTCCAGATGTGTTGAGCCAAGAGGTAGCAAAGGCAGGAGAGCCACAGGCTGGAAGAGAGGTTGGTGTTCTTCCCTCTCTCGCTGCTGTTTCTACACCTTGTCTTTAGCAGGAGCTGTGTCCCCAATGCCTGCAAATCCTGTTGGGCTGCCCTATCCTCCATTGCTCTCAGAAAACTGTTGCTTCCCCTGTCTCTTTCTGCACTAAGAGTTACCACTCCTACCCAGCACAGCTTGTCTCTGGCTGCCCAACACCCTTGTTTGTTTCTTTATCTTTAACATGTAAGTAGCTCCTTCTTTGAGTTCAGTCGAACCATCTGAATGAATCCTGTTTCCTGCCAGGACCCTAACTGATACAGAGGTCTTCCTCCCGCCCCCCTCCCCCTCTTCTTCCTCCTCTTCTTCTTCTTCTTCTTCTTCTTCTTCTCCTTCTCCTTCTCCTTCTCCTTCTCCTTCTCCTTCTCCTTCTCCTTCTCCTTCTCCTTCTCCTTCTTCTTCTTCTTCTTCTTCTTCCTCTCTCTCCCTTTCTCCCTCCCTTTCTCTCTCTTCTTCTTCTTCTCTCTCTCTCTCTCTCTCTCTCTCTCTCTCTCTCTCTCTCTCTCTCTCTCGCTGTCTGTCTCTCTCTCTCTCCCTCTCTCCTTTTCTTTCATGAAGGGAGGTACTAGAAACTAGAACATGTTCTTGTGCAAATGAGAATAACAGGGCAGAAAAAAGAAACTGATGCAGAGAAAAGCAGGACGCTTGCTGGAGTGGAGGCCTCAAGCCTGCTGGAAGGGATGGGTCCAGAGTCCAAGCAGAAAAGATGGCTGGTGTCAGGCTGGAACAGGACATCTCTTCCATGGTTACAGGAGAGGCGGGAAGCACAAGAGGGCTGGTAGATTTGGTCTGATGGCTTCTCGTTTCTCAGTGAAGGATGAAGAGTGCAGGGTAGTTTGTAGAGATAGAAGAAAGTATGAAAAGCCATCTCTGAGAACATGAACTTGAAAATGAACTTTCTAGGAAAGGTTGGTAGGCTTGCCAGGCATGAAGAGTGCCAATTTGAGGCTTGTGGTCATGAATTTAAAGAACAACCCGTCAGCAGGACTGTGTGCTTTCCGCCAGCATCATTCAGCTGCTCTGGTGGAGGCCTAGAGAAGCTGAAGGGCTGGGTTTTATGAGGGCTGGAACTCGGCCAGGTTCATATGGTGGAAAAGAGGGGCAAGTTTAGTGAGGGGGGTTAGCTAGGGGGCGATAGTCATAATGGAGCGTGGAGTCCACATGGGGTAAGAAGGGAAGGAAGGCCGTGAAGCGGGTGACAGTGGTAAAGGTGATGACGACAATGGATAAGGGGGGAGAGGGAGCTGGAGCCCCTAGTGAAAGAGTTGAAGTGATCGGGAAATGGGTACAAGAAACCCCAACACGCAGGGAGCACACAGTGCACCCTGATGGCTTCAGAAGGGCAAGGACTTGAAAGTGGAGATGGCTGAATCGTTCGGAAGAGGTAACTGGGGCAGAGAGGGCCCCACATCCCCTCCTGGCCTTCCCTGACCTGTGTCTCCCAGGTTGCCTGGAAAAGCCCATGATAACTTGGTTGTCTTCAGTTTTAGGGCCAAGAAGGCCATTTTTCAACTTGGCTCCTTCCCGCAACCGGACCCAGAGCTAGTTCTGACACACTTCACAGGTGGTGGTGGTGTGTCCTCTAGTATGAGCACCTAGGCCACACAGGGGTCGGTATCCCTCAAGAGAGGCCCTGGTGTCTTCACCTGGAAAATGCAACCCATCTTTTTTTTTTTTTTTTTTTTTTTTTTTTTTTTTTTTTTACACTGAAACACGTGTTAAAGCTTGTGGGCCAGGCCTATTTATTTTATTTCTTTCATCCCACCCAGCCACCCTGGAGGGAGAGCTTATTATACTTCTTCTTCTTCTTTTTTTTTTTTTAAAGGTTTTTTATTGGGGAAGGGGAACAGTTCTTTATTGGGGAACAGTGTGTACTTCCAGGACTTTTTTCCAAGTCAAGTTGTTGTCCTTTCAGGCTTAGTTGTGGAGGGCGCAGCTCAGCTCCAGGTCCAGTTGCCGTTGCTAGTTGCAGGGGGCACAGCCCACCATCCCTTGTGGGAGTCGAATAGGCAACCTTGTGGTTGAGAGGGCGCGCTCCAACCAACTGAGCCATCTGGGAGCTCAGCGGCAGTTCAGCTCAAGGTGCTGTGTTCAGTCTTAGTTGCAGGGGGCGCTGCCCACCATCCCTTGCGGGACTCGAGGAATTGAACTGACAACCTTGTGGTTGAGAGCCCACTGGCCCATGTGGCAATTGAACTGGCAGTTAGGAGCATGGAGCTCTAACCGCCTGAGCCACTGGGCCTGCTCCTATTATACTTCTTTTTACAGAGGAGGAAATATAAGCTCAGAGAGATGAAAACTTTTCCTAGGTCATATAGAGTCTGCGTGAGTCCACGAAGCTCACGATCCAGTTAGGGAAATAGACAAGCCGAGAACCAAAATATGTGATGTGTGCCAAGTTCTCTGGGACGGTGGAAGTTAGAAAGACTGATTCTGTTGTGGGTGGGGTGTGGGGGGCATGTAAACCAGACCTACGGGCTGAGCAGAAGTGTATGTGGGGACATGGGAAAGAAGCAGAGCAGGCAGAAGTGACAGCCTGAGCAAAGGCACAGTGACATGATACTCCACAGGTGGCCCAAGGTTGTTGAGTAAAGGCAGCGAGGACCAATAGTTAGGCAGGGTTCCTAAACTTGACTACAGTCCTGGGGCTCATGGATACCCTCCCGGGGGACCACAAACCCCCTGACATTGTATCACTATTGTGAGTGTGTGTATTAGTCTTTCTTGGAGAGACATTTTTAATTTTCATCAGATTCTTAAACTGAGACATGGACTCAAAAAAGTCTTGGGGAGCAGAGGAGCTTAGAGCGGATGGCAGGGCCTGGGAATGAAGGACCTTGTAGGACTTGTTGAGGAATTCATGCTTCACTCTGAGGTCAGTGGGGAAGCCGAGGGGTTTTTTTTTAGCCGGGAAACAACACGGGAAGGGTCTTAGGAAGACAACACAGGTTACTGTGAACTCACATCCAAGTCTTTTATAAACGATAAAGGGATGTACTGCTTACTGCCCTATTCCCGGAGTCTAGCACAGTGTTGAGCATATATTGGGGGCTCTGTAAATGTTGAATGAATGAATGAATGAATGAGCACAGGTATATGTAATAATAGAGTGCCTCTCTCCAGGGTGATGCCACACATTTCCTGGACAATTTAACTGAAGGTGAAATCCAGGAAACCAAAATTCCCCCTGCAGTGTCCTGGGTTCTTAGAGAAATCTGCTGAGTCCTGATATGATGCTGGGGGTGGAGATGGGAATAGGACAGGGACTGTGGTACCCAAGGTAGGGCTCCCCTCACAGAGTCCTGCGGTATCTCTGGAGGAGCAGAGGCGATATGGCCAGGATAGCTACCATCATTCCTTTCCTCCTCCCACATTCAACCCATCAGCTTGTCCTGCTGACTCGGTCTCCAAAATGTGTCCTCCATCCCCTCTCTTTCTCCATCATCTCCTCTCCCGTGCTGCTCCTGTTCCCGCACCTCCATGGGCAGCAGTCTCAAAATCAGCCACCCCCCACTCCCCCGCTTCTGCCCTGTCTCTCTGCTATCCACTCTCCACGTGGTGGCCAGAGGGATCTTTTCAAGCACTTCCCTTGCAAGGAATGTGGCTTTCTTCCCATGTCCCTAGAGAGCTATGCTTCTAAGACTTCAACATACATCCAAGCCATATGGGGATCTTGCTAAAACCCAGGTTGTGGTTCAGTTGACCTGGGGTGGGGCTTGAGACGCTGCGTGTCTGACCAGCTCCCAGGTGATACAGTAATCTTGGACCACGTGAGGAACAACACAGACCTAGAGAAAAATCCAAACTTCCTGCCCATGTCCTCCTTTATCTGGCTCCTGCCCAGCAACCCCACGTCATGGCCAACCCCTGTTCTTCTCTCTCATCACACTGCAGACACACTGGCCTTCCTTCTGTTCCTGAGCCAAGCTGTTCCCGCCTCAGGGTCTTGGCACGTTGTGTTCCCATTGCCTAGAATGCCCCTTTCTAAGAGCTCCATGCGGCTTGCTCTTTTTCTTTATTTAGATCTTAGTTCAACAGTTAGTCAGAAAGTACTTCTCTGACCTCTTTGTCTAATGAGCACTTTATCCTCTGGGAACTTGCTATGGCTATTTGCTTAACCCCCTTCGCAGCACTGGTCATTCTCTGTATTTATTTTAGTACTGTCTTTGTTGACTTGTTAATTTTCTGTCTCTACTCTCCCATTTGTTCCATGTGAATAAGGACTTGGTTACCTTCACTCTGAGCCTATTCCAGAGCCTGGCACATACATGGTAGCTTCCCTTTTCATGTTTGTGAAGAATGAAACATGAACATGCTTGCATGGCTGCTGTGTTGTGGAGATGTAGGAAGGGGAGTCCATCCTAGGAAAACTTAACTGCGATGCTACTGGAGGTGCCTGAGGCAGAGGGGCGGAGGAGGGAAGGAGCGAACTGTCTGTCCTAAGGGAACCACGGAAAGTCTCACGAATCTGGAGCTGAAATTGAACCTAAGAATCAACACGTAGTAGATGAATTCACCTAACTAGAAGAGACTCACTCTGGAAGGTGGGGAAGGAAAGTAATGAACAGGAATTAAATGAGTGACGTAAGGCATTTGGTTGGAACAGTGCTTCGCACACAGTACTTATCGAATAAACGACAATAATTATGTTGAACCTTTACTTTGTGATCATCACTTTGCATAGTCATCTCCATTTGTCCTCCAAACATATCATCTTCATCTTGCAAATGAGAGGGACTATGAGATTAGGGGGCTTGCCCAAAGTCACATGGCGATTCAGAGACGGAGCTGAGAACCCCACTCCCTAAAACAGCTCTGTTGAAGTTGCAAATGCTGCAGTTCCTGTCCCCCTTCCTTGCTTTATGCTGCCATAGCACCTGTTACGACCTAATACACTGTGCATTCTACTTATTGGTTTGTTCTCTGTCTTCTCTCACCAGACTATAAATTCCTGGTTTAGTTCACTACTGTTTCTCAGAGTCCAGAACACAGAGGCCTGCCGCATAAGTAGACACTTAGTGAATACTTACTGAATATTAAAAGGATGCATAAAGGGATTATTTAAAAATCCTTGCTTTCTGCATCTCCAAGAGGCAGTTCTGTAAACATGTGGCTGCCAGGACACCCAAACCCAGTAGAGAAGGCTCGAGTGTGTCTGAGATGAACCGGGAAGGAAAGCTGTGGCTTACTGCATGCTTTCAACAAATCAGAAGGAAGACTGTGTCCACAGAAGAGGAACTGGCTACATGAAGCCTGGTGGGACAGCAGCCAGGGAGCTGGGGTTTGCCCAGTCTCCAGCGCTGACTGCCGCTTGCCATGGTCGGTGTGGATGCCACCGGCAGGCAGCGGTCTTCTCAGGATATGGCTTTCCATATAAAGTGGCCCCGGGGGAAAATGTGTTGACCAGGCCTCTATGGCAATTACAAGCTTGATGTAAAGGCATAAATCGGCACTTAATCAGGAAATCTCTCGGGAATTGAGTTACCACTAGTGAGTCAGTTGCTCAAGCCTGGCAGCTCTGACTGCTGACCAAATAGAGGTTCTAAACCAGCCAGGCTGCGCTGTGAGCCTACTTACCTGACATCCCTCTGTGCCAAGGCTCCTCAAAGTTCAGCACCCTAGACCAGCAGCATCAGCATCACCTGAGAACTTGTCAGAACACAAATTCTCCAGCCTTGTGTTCAATCTACCGAAGGGGAAACTGTGTGGGTGCGGTCGGTCACTGTATTAAGGAGCCTTTGATTTTTGAGCCAGGAGATTTTGATCCGCTGTCAAGTTTGAGAACCACTGTCATACAATTTCTCTTTCAGGGC
This sequence comes from Rhinolophus ferrumequinum, assembly GCF_004115265.2. Lineage (NCBI taxonomy): Eukaryota > Metazoa > Chordata > Mammalia > Chiroptera > Rhinolophidae > Rhinolophus > Rhinolophus ferrumequinum. The sequence continues at coordinate 19,624,997 of NC_046304.1, read as the reverse complement.
AGTTATTACTCTGCCTCATGGGGGAGGGTGGGGTTAAGGGAACAGTCAGGGTTGGAGGGTTTCATACAGAGACACAGCACGCGGAGTCCTGTTACAAATTAAGTGAGGATTGTATCAGTGGTTCTTGGTGGAAAGGCTCAGGAATTGGAGAGGAATTGGGGCGGGAGGGGGGCAGTGGGGGCGGGGAAGCCTCTTGTGTTTCAGAAAATTTCCAGAGGAAGGGTTAGTTTGCAAAAGCACATTTCAGTTATCATGGTTTTGTTTTTCAGACCTTAATATTTATTTCAAAATTTCAAATGACATGAAAGGAAGGTGTAAAATAAACTGCCAACCAGTACTGACTATATGTATAGTTTGTGCAGGAATATAATGCTGGGACCCTACCTTCTGTCCAATTCTCATTACCCACCCCCCCAAAAAAAAAAATGAAGAGAGAGAGAATTTACTAATCTGGCCTGAGAGATAGGAGAAACAGAAACTCGGCTTAGGACCTGCCTGAAGAATTAATGAAATGGGTTGTGCAACTTTATGGAGTGCCTACTGTGTGCCATACACTGTATTTGGCTCTGTGAAGAGGATACCAAGATAATTTAGCTAGCCACTTGGGCAGCCAAGGAGCTTACGAGAGAAAATTCAGAGAGAGAGTTCCTCTGGTTGGCAGATGTTGGAAGTATGGATGTGTGGGACCTTTGATCTGTGTCTTGGCTTTTCGGTTTAGCCAGATCATAGAGCACATGTGAACCGGTAGGAGATGGGAGGGGAGTGTGGGAATGGTGATTTGATGGAGATTGAATGCTGAGTGAGGAGGCATAGAAAGGCTCAAACAGACAACTACTAGTCTAGAAGGGGTACTGTACCCATTCCCACTGCTGGGGTCTGGGGCTACGTTTAGAAGATATGAGGTTAGATAGTAACAATTGCTGACATTTACCCAGTAACTACATGTGGCAGCAATCAATCTAAGTGCTGTAAATACATGAACTCAGTCTTCATATGAATCCCAAGAGCTAGGTACTATTATAACCCCATTTTTACTGATGGGGAAACTCAAGACCCTCAGAGGTGACCTAACTTTGACAAGCCACACAGCCAGAGAGTGGTAGAGGCTGAATTTGAACCCAGGCTGTCGGCCCCAAAGCACTCCCAAGGGCACGACCAATCAATGTACCGCCCCAAGCGTCTGGGCTGTCCTGCTGGGTTGGGGTGGCAGAGATGGGACACTTATTCTGGAGGGTAAAAAGGGTCTAGAAGAATGCCCTTCAGTCCTTCTTCATGCGTGAGCATTTCCTTTAACATAGACAATCGGGGGTCCAGCTTTGAGAAGCCTCTACAGGACAAGCACTTTAGGCCCCTTCCCACTAGATGGCGGCCCCTAAACCCACACAGAAATTCTGGAACCTCCACTGTCCCCATCTTCCGTGGTTTGGCTGCGGCTGAGGAATTGCAGGATGCAACTCCTCCTCTGGTTCAAGGGGCCGTTGGCCCCTGCCCCGCCCCATCCCGGGGTCGCGGGAAGCCCCCAGGATGGAGGCGAGCGTGGGGGACAGAGGTGGGCGGGGAGACGAGGCTCCCCGGGCTTTGGGCGTCCCGGGGAGGAGTCGGCGCGGAGCAGCCACTCCCGGGACACAGAGGCGGGTGCTTCCACACCGCCAGCGCCCACCGCGGAGGGGAAGGCCGGAACCGCGGTGCTCCAGGCGCAGGGCGCGGGCTGGGGCTCCGAAGGCGCGGGCCGGGAGGCAGGTGCGCGGCGTGGACTACAAGTCCCAGCATGCCCAGCTGCCTTGACCCGGCCCCTGCTGCCACTTAAAGGCTCCGGGAACCGCAGCCGTCGGGTCGCCGCGGCTTTCGCTTTGCCGCCGCGGTTGGGCGGGCAGGAGCCGTGAGCTCGGTCGCCGGCTCTCCTCGCGTCCGGGCTCCTGCACCGCCGAGGGGCGCTCCTCGTGCAGCCCTCCCGGCTCGAGGATTCCCTTCCGAGGCGCCCGCGTCCCCGGGCTCCCCGCCTCGGCCACCCCGCGGCCCCGATGCCGAGGCATGGATAGAACGGCAAGGCGCGCGGCGGCGATGGGGGAAAAGAAGGAGGGCGGCGGCGGGGGGGACGCGGCGGCCGCGGAGGGGGGCGCCGGAGCCGCGGCCAGCCGGGCGCTGCAGCAGTGCGGCCAGCTCCAGAAGCTCATCGATATCTCCATCGGCAGCCTGCGCGGGCTGCGCACCAAGTGTGCGGTGTCCAACGACCTCACCCAGCAGGAGATCCGGACCCTGGAGGTAAGGCGGCCGCGACGCCAGAGGGTAGGGGACCCGGGCTGGGCTGGAAGAGACCGGGGTCTGCAGCCTGGGACGCGGCCCCCAACACTTCCCTCCCTGCTCCACTTCACTCCTTTCCCAGTTGCATCCTTGAGCCCGGGTCGCCCCCCTTTGAGGCTTCTTCCCTCCTCCATTCGCTGATGCGGCGGCTTGAGGACCCAGGACCAGCCCCTCTGTGCGGGCTTTTGGGGGAGGGGCGGAGTGGGAACTAGGATGCGGACTCCGGGAGACGGTGGGCGGGGTGGGCTGCGCGCGGACATCCCCTGCCTCCCCACCTCCGCCCCCACCCCATTTGCAGCTTGCGGGGCCGCAGGACTCATTCTCTCACTGAGTCACACGCTGGACTTTTCCCTGTGTGACTTAGCGGAGCAGCCGTGGGCCGGGGTGACGGGGCGGGGGTGGGGGGGGAGGTCCCCCTGAAGTGTGAGCAGAGGCCCGTCGTTCTCTGCTTTTCCCACACGCCCCAGACTGCCTTTTCCCTTCCTTTCCTCTCCTTCAGGTTCTTGTCTGCCGTTTTCAAAAAGTGTTGCTGAAACTGCATTTTTGCTCTTCAGGCATTTGGTGCTTTCGTTTCGCACTGCCACAGCGTTTCACTGCTCAAACCGACTCTCCCCACTCCCCTCCAAACATTGGATTTTAGCTTAGGAAGGATTATGCTGGAGAACGAGCCTTTGGTGAGAAGATGACACTATTTAAGGGCTTCTGATGGAGACAGCCTCCAGTGTAAAGAAGAAATAAGATATACCCGCCCTCCTCTCTCAAATTATATCTGTGGAAGTGCGGTATTAAAAGGATTTGGAAGAAGCAGCCAAAAGGGTTGTTGGGTTCTCTGAAGGGGGAGTCTCCCCCTCCCCCATACACAATAGAGGGAAACTGGTGCATTCCCAACTTGCTTTTGTCCAGAGGCTGGGAAGGCTGTGGAAATCCAGAGACCAGTTAATAGGTAACTCCAGCTTGAAGAAGGGGCTTCACCTTGCATTGCCACATCTGGCCTTCTGCACATCTGGCGATGTTTTGTTTTATTAGAACGGTAATTTCACAGCCTATCCCCCCACCCCCTTATTGCTAATTGCCTCTGCCAGCTGTCATAGGGCCAGCTGGTGATTTGTGGTAATTATTACAAGACCCAGTCCTCTGTGCACACCACAAACCTGATTCCCCGTTTGATCTAAAATGCTCTGGGGTGAGTTTTTCAGTTTTATTTTCTTAAGCTATAAAACCCGGACATTGGAAGCATCCAATCAGTGCTGGCTATTATTATTTTTGTTACAGTTGCTATACCATTACTGACCAGGGCTTTGCTTAAAAATAAAAACCAACCAACCAACAGCACCCCCCACAACTGTCCCTTCTGCAGGCATGCTGCTGTTTTGCAAGTGGTGAGAGAAACTGGTTTCTTAAACACAGCCCAGTGTGTTTGCCCAGCAAAGTTCAGTTTTTAAACCAACACAATAGGGGGTCTGTGAGGCTTAGTTCCTGGAGGAGGGGTCGTTGTCCAGCAGCATGTGCCTGGTTGGACCGCTGTGTTGTTGGCATGAGAGAACGTTCTCTGTGTTGGCCTCTCTCAGATTGTCCCCATGGCGGTTTGAAGTTCTCCTCGTTTGCAGAGTGGCTACAGGAGAACCATTTGCTGCTTGTTCTCTGGAAATGGCGCTTTGCCCTCTTGATACCCTGACTTCCAGAGTAGCTCATTTTGACCAACGTGTGGCGTCATGACACCCCAGAGCATCCAGCTGTGTAGGTCTCTGAGCTGGTTTATTCAGTGGCCTCCCACCTGAGTGTTTATGGGATGATCAAGCCAGAAACCCATCTGAAGTGCATTTGCAGTATAAATGGGAACCAGCTCACTGTCTTCTTCATTGTCATGTGAGTTCAGGTCCATGCTACTTCTTGAAGGAGGGACCCAGGTTGTTGTGAGGATGGGAATTGAGACCCCTGGAGCTAGTTTGGAGGCCTCAGCCTCCTCACCTGAACAGGGGGGACGGTGTGGATCTCTGGGTTCTTGTGGCTCTAAACACTGTGGTTTAGTGAAGGTGCCTCAATTGGGCTGAGTCAGTGTTTGTTATACATACCTCTGTTTAGGAATATCCCTGTTTAATAAACAAACAGACTCATAGACACAAACAACAGAATGGTGGTTACCAGAGGGGAAGGGGGTTTGGGGAGGACGAATAAGGTTAAGGGGAGGTCAAATACAGGTGATGGAAGGAGACTAGACCTTGGGTGGTGAGCACCTAATAAGAGTGTACAGATGTGTTTTGTAGTTGTATACCTGAAATTTATTAATCAATGTTACACTAATAAATTTAATTTTATTAATGTTACGCTAATAAATTTAATTTTACAAGACTAATAAAAAAAATGAAAAAGAAGTATATTCCCTGTTTAAGAATGGTTCTAAAGTCCAGATTTATCAAACTGTTAAAATAGGGGGGAAGTTGATTACTCAAAGATTCCGGATGATAGGGGCAGTATGGCAGATGGGATAGCCCATGGCTTTGATTTCGGGTCCAGGTTCTGTCTGTGTGACCTTGGGCAAGTCCCACGACTTCTGAATCTCAAGCTTCCCCATCTGTAAAATGGGGATGAGACTGCTTGAACCTGTTGTGAGTCTGTAAGTCCACATTCTTCCTACTAAGTGATGCTGCCTATAAACTTTCCCTAGCGAGGATCCAATGGCGTTCACGCCACAGGCCACCTTTAGGGGAAGCTACTTCATAGCTGGCTCTTATTTCCTAGTGGTGGGTGACACAGGCCCAGAAACCATCCCAGCAGCATGGGGCAGTGGTGATGTCCACTCTGGCTTTCCTTCCTGTTCTGCAGGATCCTCTCACATACCAGGGCCAGGGCCCCCAGAGAGACAGTGCTTGCAACACTGGATTCCTGGCTTTTGGAGAAGGGACTGACCAGAGGGCTTGGCTTACGCAACTACGCCAGACTTCTCCCAAAGTCTTAGGAACCCCAGCCCACTCCGGCCCTCGTTAAATAAGCATTCACTGGGAAAAACATCACGTGAGATGCTCCTGGAAGTCCTTGACCCCAGGCCCAGCTGCTGGTGCCGGAGACTGCAGACTGTGACAGTGTGCAGGGGTCAGCGTGCCTGGCTGCCTATGATGACTTTCTCCACAGAGTAGTCCAGTTTGGATCCAAAAGAGTGGAAGGAGCCAAAGCTTAATGTTTGCCTCCGACCTGCCTACCTGGTGCTGGTCGCTTCTCCGTCTGATGAGATTTCCTGGAAATCCACCAACGTTCATGACACACATAGTTTTTCTCTTTACGTGGGAAAGGGGAGGAAGACAAAATTTGAACCCAGGGTCTGAATCTATAAACAGAAGTGGTGAGGCTACTTCATCCCAGCAGCACCTGGTACCCCATCTCACTCAGACCCTCTGAGGGGTCTGAGAACTCCACTGAGACAGCATAGAGTGTTCTCATTCATCAGATATGCTCACGTGGGGATACCTAGCTGGCTTCACAGCGGGGCCTGAAGCCCCACACCAGTTCATTCCCTCATGTATTCATCCTCTTTGGGCCGATTCTGTGCTGGGCGCTGGGGAGACAGTGGCCCCTCATGAAGATTCCCGTTATGTGGACACTGCAGCGTTGCCCTTTTCTGCCAGCCTACTAGTACTTTCCAGAGACAGGCCTCGCCACACCAAGTCTCGCCACCTGTGCTCTTCTAGAGAAAAACCCTAAGCTGACAGGGAGGAAGGGTCCCCAGAGAACCTTGCCCCTAGGCCTCACGCTGGAGGGGGCATTGGGGAGCTGTAGTAGTTATTGTCTGCACACAGGCCACTTCTCTGAGGAGTTGCCAGGAGGTAGCTGCTGGTACTGGGAAGAATTGACTTTCACTAAGCTCAGCTGTGGCAGACGTCAGAAGCCTGCTGTGTGGAGGACCTGAGCCCTCCCTGTGGCCCCCTCCCCATGCCCCCGGAGCATCTGGATAGTGGCACTGCTGGGTAAGGAGTGGAGTGCCCTCTATCCTCACAGATCAGGTCCTGGGGCAGGCATGGACATGTATTCACTTGACAAACCTTCAGTTATTACTGATTTGCCTGCTGAGCTCCTAGCGGCAGCCATTCTGGCAAGGATTCTGAGGTAGATAGGTAGGATGCTCTCCTGGTTTTCGGGGACACTTTCAGGCTAATGGGGGAGCCAGGCAGGCAAACGATAGCAACTCCAGTACCCTGGCTTGCTAAGAGTGCTTAGGAATGGGAATATGACTGAACAGTTGGTCAGTCCAACCTCCTAGTTTTACGGGAAATATCCCAGAGTCTGGGTGGTGACTTGTCCCGAGTCACACATCCCTGGCAGCACTGACAGCGCGACCTGGTTTTCCTTTCCCCACCCAACCACTGCCTGGGAGTGAGGGCTTTCTCTGCTTCCTCTCCATCACCATAGTTTTAACCTCCTGCTGGAGCTGCGGCACTGTCCCCTTTGGTGTCAGCTTTTGTCTTTTCAACTTTTTCCTTGGTGAAACGTGCCAGCAGCGTTCCTTGGAGGCGGCCTGGAGAGGGACCCGCAGTTTCCCTGAGCTTGGGGGGTGCTGGAGGGAGGCCTTATCAACTCTGCAGCCCAGGTTAGCGTGAATGCTGGGACAGTGATGTGAATGCCTCCTTCTCCTCTGGGTTGGCTCAAAATCCAGGAAAGCCGCGTTCCCCACCACAAGTATGCAGGACCTGTCTGCTGGTTGTGGTCTGGAGAGAGACGGCAGGGACCCAGGTCCTGGGTGGCAGTGTCTGCCATGGTGGGGGGAAGTAACAAAGTCTGTGGCCAAGGCTCTCAGCTGCGCTTTTTCAAAAGGACATCCTTTCAGAATAGGCTGGTGAGAATCTTTTTCTACATTCAGTTCAGAGGGAAAGCTGCACGGGTGCTTTTGGAGTTACAGGACTGACCTTTGTGCATAGTGAGGGCAGACAAGAGCCATTCTCGGTCACCAGTTCTGTGTTGAGCTTTCTGCTAGTCTCTTGGCACGTGTTGCAATGTTCCCAAGGACCCCGATGAGGTTTTATCCCCATTTTGCAGATGAGGACATTGCAGCTCAGAGGGTTTAAGAGACTGAGTTGGTAGGTTGAACCTGGGTTGGCTGGTCTTCAGACCTCACGTTCTGAACTTCCCAGTGACCTCTAGAAACCATGGTGGGGGGGATTCTGGTCAGGGTCATGGCTGCTGAGCCCAAGGAAGTGGCCAATAACAGAAAGGGCCCTCCCTGGGGCATTTGGCTCAATTCTAGATGACTGGGCGTAGTGATGGCCACCCCAGGCTGTGCAGCCTCTGAGCTCAGGCTTGGGGCTGCTTCCTTAAAGTACAGCGCAGCACACCCTCAAAGACAGGTCTCGGTCAGCAGACTGTGGTGCAACCGGCTCTGTGTGGGTCTTACTCTGAGAAATGAGAAGCTGCCTAGAGATCAAGTGACTCATAATTTTTTCAATGGATACCTGCCTTATTCTTTTTTTGAATAATTCCTCTGATTAACAGTATATTCTTTAACTTTCTAGTTTTATTAAAGTATTATGAAAATACACATGATGGTATATGCTCACTATAAAAAAGAATACAAACGAATAAGAGAAAATCACCTATAATGCTACCTCTCAGAGTAATTCTTTTTTGTCATAATAGTTAATATGTTCCTGAGAAAAGAATGTATAACCTGAAACTAGGCCTGCAAAATATGTGGAGCATTAGCACATTGTTACTCAGATTTTTAATTTTTTAATGGCAAGACGTATTTGTTGGCTGATTGACATAATGCAACAGCATGAAGTTCTTCAATTATTGTAGGTCTGGGAATTTCATCCACATGTTCTTATTCTCAGTCCATTGTTTACGAAAGCCAACATAAAAGCTTGTTTCTCTCACAGTCCAGTTTGGATCAGGCAGCTCTCCAAGCAGAGACCCGGAGACGGGGACTCCTGTGTGTGGCTCTGCCCTCTGGGGTCATTCATTTCCAACTGGTATAACCCTCAGATGTAATAAAGATTTTAAACTTACCCCCAAAGAGGTCTGGCCTTTACCCTTGGCTTCTGGAAGGTAATCTCTGTATTTTTGGTGTGTCATGCCTGATAGGAAGGACTATCTTTGTTTCTCAGAGTTAATTCTTACTAACATTTTGTATATATTCTGCCCTTGTTTTTATCCTGTGCATTTGCATACAAATGTACACATGCTTGCCATGTGCGTTGCCGTTTCATGTCTTCTGTCTACATCCATACACATAGATATGCAGCATCACCCTTAGTGGCTGTCTTGGGTGGTCATACCATAAATTCATCGAACCGGTCACCCATTGTTGGCCACTCAGGCTGTTGCCAAGTGTTGCAGTGAGTGCAGGAGTACATTCCTGGAAGTGGAATGTGCTGGGTCACAGTGTGTGAACACGTTTAACGTCAGTCCTCGTCTTTAAAAATCTTTAGGCCCTACTGTGTTCCCCCCTCCCCAGCAGGAATGCCAGCATTTATAAATGTCCGTCTCTGTGCATTTACTCCTTTGCCACTGCATCTGTGTCCACCCTGAGGTCGAGGACTGAACAGGAGATGGGACATGGCCCCCATGGCTGAGGGAGAGGGGACATAGCCCCCATGGCTGAGGTTCAAGGATTGTGGGTTCTCATTTTCTGGTTGCCTGTAGCGAGGGGGCCAACCAATTAGAAGAGGAACGCTGCGCCAAGACAGCAGGGTGGGGGTGGGGTGCGGGATATCAGGTCTCAGTGTCCAGGGACTGGTTCCCTGTCTGCAGAGCATAGCCGTATGATGAAGTCTTCATCACTTGAGGCTCATGAAAGACACCTCACTGGATTGTAGCCTGGGTTTCATCACCAACCATCAATATTGATTAGAGCTATTTGGGGTGCCTTGGCTTTGGGGCTGATATAGTAAGAGTCCTGGATTCCTAAGAGGGCTACAAAGGATATCAGGATTTCCGTGTGGTCCAGCCCTCTCTGCAGATGAGGAAACTAAAGCCCTGACGGGGAAGTGACTTACCAGGAATACCTTACCAGGAATAATCTTAATGGACAGTGGAGAAGAGATTGGTTGTTCCTAATGGAGCACTGAGCTGGGCGTCAGTCAGACCTGAGGGCTCACGCGCTGGAGTGAGCTCTTCTACCCCCTGACTGATGGCAAGCAGCAGCCTGCCATTCCACCTTCCCATGTGTGTGCTGGGGTGGGAGGTTGGTTCCTGGGCCTCAAGGAGTTTCTTGCGAGAGGAAGCAGATGGGTTTGTTTTCCTAGCCCTATCTCAGTATCTTGGGAACTCTGGGGACTGGAGAGATTCTTGGGGAACAGTCTGGGGTGTCCTGTGGGTAGGTATGTTTTGAAAGCCAGTCTGCCCAGGGAGCTGGCTCAGCCTGAATGGACTCTCTGAACTTAACCTAACTGTGTACTTGCAGGGTTTCTCATCCTTCCATTGAAAGAACCTCTGGGACTGTGTGGGTGAACCCTTACTCCTCTAGGGCCCCCTGTTTGTCTTAAATTTATACAGTTTGCGTTCTATACCCTGATACATTGTTGTTGGTTTTAATGCCAAGACAATGTTAGAAATAGTTTACCATTGCTTCCAGAAGACACACCCTTTAACTTCCGTGTCTTTGTGTCCATCTTGGCTTTCTCCCCTATTCCAGATCCCAGGTATACTCGGGACAGATGTTGGCATCAAAAATGCTTTGTCGTTTATTGCCAGACAAGCCTGTTTCTCATCTGCATTAAAAACATCTTAATTCAAATTGCCTGCAGTTTGAATTAAAACCTATATGTTTAATATACATCTGATTTTGTCGTCCTGGCCTTGGTGGGTGGCCGTGTGTTGGAATGGGGTGGATTGCCTTTCAAAGTCATGGAGCTAAAGTCATACTGCTTACTTGCTGTCCTGCCCCGCCTCCGCCCTTTCATTTTCCCACCTTCAGAATAATTGTTAAGAATGAATTGACTTGTGTTTAAAGTTAAAAGAAGAAGGAGAGAAAGCATCATGCAGCATGTGCGGTTAGGAAAAATAATATTTCATACAGCATACATTACAGACTTGAGTCTGCAACATTGACCATGAGGGTTTTGCTTTCTGCAAAGCTGATGAGATAAACTGCTTATACAGTGGTGGGGCTTTCTTTGGCATGGCACCTGGAGGTTTGGAGGCCCAATTTAGCCCATTAATTTGGATTTGGTTTTGATATGGATTACCAGGGTCAGCTTCACTCATGGTACACACAGAATTTTGCTGGCCAGAAAAAAAAAGTTACAGGTCATATTTTAAAAGGTGATTGGAGTATTCTCATGCATTGGGCACTATGTTGAGTATCCCCTCCTACTTTACCCCCCAGACTGGGACCGTTGAAAGGGTGTAATGTGTCCTTTCCCACACTGTCTCCTGCAAGATGCTCTTGTGAAAGAGGCTTCAAAGAGTTGAGAATGTGCCACATTCGTTATCTCCTTCCTGGAGATTCCTAAAAATGAAGAGTCGTGTTTTAAAGGCTCTGAGAAGTCTTGCAACAAGGGTTCCCAAACCTATTTGTCCAGGGGATCTTTTTCCCACTGAAACGTAGTTGAGGAAACATTGCCTTAAGCTATGAACTGGGGAAAAGACAAGAAATTGTAGACTTCGTTTCAGCGACAGTTGTTTTTGTGATACAGAGCTTCCTGCCATTTGTGTCCCAGTTACTAGCCAGTGGGTTGAAGAAAGGCTGGTAACTCCATATACTTACCCAGCAGTGCGAGGTTGCCTTTTGTTGAGGGAGGTACTTTACAAAGGGAAGCATGGTGTGTGTTCTAGGCACCACACTAGCACTTAAAGACATATTTCACTTAATCCTTCCAACCAGATGAGGAAACTGTGCCCTGAGAGGTGTGTATGCCTGGAGTCCTTGTGCCCTGCCCACCTTGGCCCTGCAAGCCGGTTAGCCTGGTGCCAAGAGCATGCTCAATCAGGGTCGGCTGGGAACCACCTCAGAAAACAATCCAAGAGAAATGCAGATGCCTGTGGGTGTGTTTGAGCCTGGGGCTGCGGAGGGCAGGGGAAGGGCTGGGCTTCAGACAAGGAATGCTTTTTAAAACAAAAAAGGAAATGCTGGCTCAGAATGGAAAGGAAAGGAAGCAGTTTCCTGTTTCTGGTGCTGGCTCTTTGAAAGGAGGAGCTCTCTAGCCCCTTGGCCAGTGTAGACCTGCACTGGCTGGGAGGGCCTTTCTAGACATGGGCTCCCAACCACTACCTGAGGTCTCAGAAATAGAGTGCCAGTTCCATCCCTTTTCATTTTCCCCAGATAACCCATCAAATGGATGTGTGGTTTCTAAAATGAATATTTATACATGTTACAAAATGGATATGTCGTAATAGCTCACTTTTACTTTTTCTGAAAGCTTACTCCATGCCTGGCCCCCTAGTTAGGAGTTTATGTGGCATTTGCTCCTCACAACCTTGAAGAAGCTTCTATTGCTACCCCCATTTTACAGTTGAAGAAACTGAGGTGCAGAGAGGTTAAGTGACTTGCCCAGGGTCACACAGCTAAGGAGAGACTAACCTGTGACTTGAACCCAAACAGTCTTCATTACAGGTCTGTCCTGCCTGACTTGGATTTGTAAACTGTTCACCCAGCTGGAAAATCTGTTAGCGTAGAATAAATTTTTTAAAGACTGGTGGCCTTTGTGTGGTTCCAGAGGGCAGACCCCAAGCCTGGGCCAGCCCTGGTGATTCTTAGGTGAAATGGTTGGGTCTGAGTTTACATTAAAAAAAAAACACAAAAACACTTTATTATGGAAATGTTCCAACATGCACAAAAGTAGAGAGAATGATATGATGCAGCCCCATGTAGTGATTCCCCAGCTTCAGCAATAACCACCTCTGGCCAGTCTTGGCATTGGTTCTCTGAGTAGCCTGGTTTTGAGAATGATGGCGCTGGTCTCAAGGGAGCAGAGTGACTTGCGGAGGTCTTCTCCTCCATCCCTCTGCCTCCAGGCAGAGCTGTATCTACCCCAGCAGGCTGGGAGGAATCTCGGTACCTTTTCCCATGAAATGACTGTTTCAATTTCCCCCTGAAGCTTACTCTGGCTTCTGGCAGCCTGTACATTACAGGAAGGCCATCCCATTCTGTAAGCTGAATCTCCTGCTGCACCTGAAACGCGTTCTCAGAGGTAGAGTCAAGGAATGGTGCATGACCTTCCTCATTCCCACAGCGCCGCAGACTGAGATGAGTGGCTTTATTGGAGACAGGCCACCAGACCCCTTAGAGTCAAACCCTGACAGTCTCGATTTCCAGTCCACTCTTCTCCATAGCTCCAGTGTCTCCTCTTCTACTTTTCCTTGTTGCTTTATCCACATGTCATGAGATGAGTGTATTTCAGCCAACATTTATTGAGTGCCACTGTGTGTTGTCCCTGGGAGAAGAGTCGATGAGGACAGGTAGACCCTGTTCTCTTGGAGCTCCATGCGAACCTGCATCTCATTTTGGCGATTCCAGCCATGGAACGTGATCCAGCACCCACTCAGGAGCTTCCTTATCCCTCGCGGTTCTTCTCGTGGTTCTGGTCCATCCTTCGCGAAGCCTGGTCTTGCCGACCACTCTCTCAGTTCTTTTCTCTGTGGTCTCTTGCCCCCAACAAAGGAAGTTTTCTTTGTTGTTGTTTTTATTTTGCGTTTTGCTGCATTCTTACAAGTGTTTCTCCAGTTCCGTGTCACTTTGCTAGTTGCTTCTGATCTCTGAGTGGGGCGTCCCAGATGCTGTCATGATGTCATTCCGGAAAAGGATGGTCTTGAGCACTTAGCAGGACGTGGAGGGCTGCAGTAAGGACTTCAGGGTGTGCATGGGCTCTGGGTAGAGAAGGTCATAGTCACATCCTGACTCTTCCTTGCCAGCTCTGTGACCTTGGGCAAGATGCTTAGCTCTCTGAAGCTCTCTCTTCTTGTTAGTTAAAAGGGGATAAGATACAGGAGGTGTGATGGACAGTTAAAAAAATTCAATATTTTTTCACCCTTTCTCATTTAGCATTATTTGAAAACACTTGTCCATGTTTCTCTATTATCTTCCTTTTGGTCATTTTAATTGCTGCATGATATTCCATCCAGTGGAAATGCTGTAATTTGCCAAAGCATTTCCCATGTTATTGGACATTTCGGTTGTTTCCAGATTTCTGCTGTTATAAACAATGTGACTGGAATCATATCTGTACAGGCGCCTCTTTTTTTTTTTTTGTTCCTATTCTGAATTCATTTCCTTGGGATAATTCCCAGGAATGGAATTACTGGGTCAAAGAGCGTGGATATTTTTTGTGATGGTAGATGCTGAACTGTTCTCCATTTTATGCTTTTTGAATGACAGCTGTCTTAACAATTGTACTCCTGGGTAAATAGCTCATATTTTCTTTGCAATCCATTTTGGCCTTGTGCCCCTTCCCCCTTTTTTGGTCTTGTTAAATCATTCCCCATCTTTTTTGTCTTAAAATGCTTTACTGAGGTATAATTGCCAAATAAAATTGTAAGGTATTTAAAGTGTGCAAATCATTCTCCGTCTTGAATTTGCTCTTTCTCTCTCTCTTTCTCTCTCTTTCTTTCTTTCTTTCTTTCTTTCTTTCCTTCCTTCCTTCCTTCCTTCCTTCCTTCCTTCCTTCCTTCCTTCCTTCCTTCCTTCCTTCCTTCCTTCCTTCCTTTCTTTCGTGACTATTGAGCATCAACTGTGTGCCAGGCACTGTTTTAGGCACTGGACAAAAAGAGCAGTGAAGAAGACAGACAGAGCAGTTTCTTTAATGGAAAGAAAGAAAGACTATAGACAGAGAAAAGTGGCCTGAGAAAAAGAAAACTGGAAGTGGGTTAGAGTGATGGCGGTGGGTCGAAAGTTGGTGGTCAGGAAAGCCTCCTTCCCAGAGAAGGTGATGTTTGAGCTGGAATCATAAAAGATGAAAAGACAGCAGCCTTGCGAAAACCTGGGTAAAGACTATTGTAGGAAGAGGGATCAGCATGTGCAAGAGGCCTGAGGCAGAAATGAACTTGGTGTGTTCAAGGACCAGCTGGGAGACCAGTGTTCCTAGAACACAGTGGGAAGTGGTGGTCCATGAGGCCTGTGGTTGGCCATGAGGTCAGGGAGGTAGGGGGAGCTTGGGGCTGGTCCCCTAAACTTGGGCCATGGTCAAGAATTAATGCACCAATTCAACAAATAGTTGTTGCCCTTGTGTCCCCCCCCACCCCACCCCCCGCCACCACCGTTATGTGTCAGGCACTATTCTGGGATATAAGAATGAATGAGAATGTCAGCTTAGATGGGGCAGTTTGTAGGTTTGTAGATAAGTAAACCAATAGAAGGTGCTGGTGAAGTGTGAATGAAGGCACAGCTGACTCATCTCTATATCCTGAGGTGTGTAAGGACTCGGGAAAGGTTTCTTGATTTGAACGAAGCTGTGCTCTGTGCTGCCGGCTTTCCCCATGTTCACTGCCAGTCAGGTGTCTGATGTAAGGCCTGGCAGTCTCAGCCGGCCCGGTGCGGGGAGCCTGGACCTCTGCCAGGGAGGGGGCCCTGAGAACTGAGGTTGCCAGCTCAGAAGTGAGGCTGCTGACACCAGGTATGAGTATCTAGGCTCCGCTTATGGGAAACCAGCCTGAGAAATAAACATGGGAAACCCCCTTCTTTCTGAGCTACTCTGCCCTGCCCCAATCTTTCCTGACTGGGGACTCTGATTTGTGACTCTTCCTAGGAATATAGATGTGGGGACATGTGCTTTTCATCATGTTCTTCTGTTAGGGTAGGGCAAAGAGAGCAGATGTGAGGTCTGCGCAGATGCTTCAAGATACTAAAATTTGGTGGCCGGCCCGGTGGCTCAGGCGGTTGGAGCTCCATGCTTATAACTCCGAAGGCTGCCGATTTGATTCCCACGTGGGCCAGGGGGCTCTCAACCACAAGGTTGCGGGTTTGACTCCTCGACTCCCACAAGGGATGGTGGGCTCCATCCCCTGCAACTAAGATTGAACACGGCACCTTAGGCTGAGCTGCCGACACCTTAGGCTGAGCTGCTGCTGAGCTCCCGGATGGCTCAGGAGCTGGTTGGAGCGTGTTCTCTCAACCACAAGGTTGCCGGTTCCACTCCCCACTCCCGCAAAGGATGGTGCAACTAGCAACGGCAACTGGACCTGGAGCTGAGCTGCGCCCTCCACAACTAAGATTGAAAGGACAACAACTTGACTTGGAAAAAAGTCCTGGAAATACACACTGTTCCCCAATAAAGTCCTGTTCCCCTTCCCCCACTCCCCCCAAAAAGATACTAAAATTTGGGACAGCCTAGGATGTATTCACCCAGTGAGCTGTGACCCCATGGCAGTTCCAGGAAATGGGGCTGGTGGAAGACATTGACTGCCATTTTTTTGGAGGAGGCCAGATGATTCGTAAACTACCGGGTGTGCTGATGCCATTTCATTGGGGCCAGCTTTGACCAAAGCTACCTGGCTTCTTGGGTTCCTTGTGTGAGATCGTTGCCAAATGGAGCAGGGAGGACCAGATCCTAGGAATGGAATAACTTGGGCTCTACATGTCCTTCTCCCTCAGCTATGGCTGATCTGGGATAAACGTGCCCAATTTTAACGTATCAGACTTTGTACAGGAAACCTCTCAGTTGGCTCCTCAGTAGTGTTCATCTGATTAGCCTACTTTGTGGGTGAGGCAGTAAGGCCTCAAATTACAGTAATTGGTGGAGCTGGGGTTCAAGCCTAGAATTGTCTGCATTCACATTGTGTTCATTTCATTGCACCCCTTAGAAATCCACTTGACCTTAGGTCTTGTTCAGGGCAGAGAGAGGTCAGAAAAGGCTTTGGTAATGCTCAGCATTTGGGAAGAAATAATGCTGGGTGGAAAAGAGTCTGACAATCTCCCCCTTTTCTATACCATTTGAACAGGATTAGCTCCATGTTGAAAGCAGGACGAGATGACGAGAGTACTGGGGTCTAGATTAGCAGGTGACCATTTCCGAAAGAAAGGAGGTGAAGCAGGTAGCTGGCTCCTGCTTGAGGAGGATGATGAGGAGAGAAGCATCCTTGTGAGGGGAAGAAGTGGCGGGTTCAGAGCAAAAGCTCTTATCTGATTCCATCTCAAAGAATTTGGCTTCTGTTTTGAAGCGCTCTGGTTAGAAAAGCAACATAATAGCGCTGGGGGCCTGAAGAAGATGATAGGCAGGCCCGGTTTTATTTTAAATGTTGGTGGCAAATCTTAGGGTAGAGACGCTTGTGTGCACACACACACACATATATGATGACAAGTCCCTGGGGAGATTCTGCTTTGGCCCTGACTCACCCTGGCCCAGGGGAATGAACAGAGCAAGGAAGAATCCATCAGTGAATGGAAACTTGTCTTTTCAGGGGACAGGAAACTTTCTGTGTGGTTGGCCTGGTGGTTTATGAGGAGAGGTGAGCATTTGAGACAAAGTGCTGGGCCAGTCTTGCAACTGCATCTTTGACAACTTTGAGTTTTAGGAAGTAGTTAAAAAAAAAAAAAAAAAGAAAGAAAGAAAAAGAACAAAAGAAACCAAAAGCCAAAGACGTCGTTTACTCGCAATACCTGTGTGCGGACAGCCATGTGGGCTATGATTTGCCATGTGACTAATGGAAACTGGCTCTTTTGTACTGGTTCATTTTGTACCATCCCCCACCTTTGGTCCCTAAACCAGAGGGGCTTCTGAATATTCTTAGAAAAAGACTTAGGTGGCCTCAAATGACCAGACTTTATCATGGGCATCTAACAGCTTAAACTAAACTTCCTCTCTGGCCTTGTTTGGTTTAAGCAGTTTCCTGGTCTGGCAGGATTTGTTTTCTTAGCACCCAGCTTGTCAAAGCCCCAGTTCCACTTGTCACAGCAAATTGGCCCCTGTCACCCTGTGGCTGCCAAACTAGGCTGTGCACATGTTCTGAAAGTCAGACTTGCTGTTCCCTGGGGAAGTGGAGCAAAAGCCGGCTCCTTGGGTCAGTCCACTGCCTGGGCTCACCGCTCCTGCCTCCTCTTACCCATTTTGATCACAGGGTGGGTGCTTGTCCTTGTTCTAGAAAGCTCTGCAGATTCACGGGCTGCTTCCGATGAAAGCACGGGCTGATTTTGATGAAAGGCCAAGAGGGTAAGCAGACCCTGTAGTAGGTAAGAACGTAGGTTCCGGTGCTTGACAGCCTGGGTTCATACTCCACTCCCTTCCTGGCTAAGCCGTGTGCCGTTGGGCAAGTTGCTTAACCTGTCTGAGCAGCAGTTTCCTCATCTGTAAAATGGCAATTTTAATAGCATTGCTGTTCATAGTGAGATGATTGAGCCAGGCACGATGCCTGGCGGAGAGTGAGTAAGAATCTTTTTATAATTTATTACAATTGGTTTTTTCAACAAGTATTTAAGTAGCACCCACTATGGGTTGGGTGCCCACTGTGGGCTGGGCACTCTTATAAACATTGGGGAGTAACAGTGAACAAAATGGACAAAAATGTTGGCTTTGCGGAACTTAGGAGGAGATGTTCAGACAATACGTGAATAAGTAAAATATATTGTTTGTTAAATGATGAATGTGCTATGGAAAAAATGAAAGCAGGGAAGAGCATTAAGGGCAAGGACTGGTATCATTTTAAATGAAGGGTGAGGATGGCTTTGCAGAGAAGGTAATATTTGAGTAAAGACCTCACGGGAGGTGGACAGGGACTCCTTGGGGAAATATTTGGGAAAGAGCTTTGCAAGCTGAGGAGGCCCGAGGGAGTAAGCCTGGAAACCCTTCAGGAGGCTGGAGTGCTGGGGCTGGGGAAGGCCGAGAGGTGCCCCAGGTGAAACACTTCAGAGGCACAGCCTATAGGTGCCACCTGCACGCACGTGACCCTGAGCCTGGAGCCTGGGAGCAAGGAGGAAAGAATGATGAGAGCAGAGAGTGGTGAGAGGTATAGGGGCTCCGTGCAGGCTTTTCAATGGGCCTGCATCCTGTAGACCCCAAAAGGGATTCTGAAACTCAACTCTCATTTCTTATCAAAGCATAGAGTTGGTACACTCACTAATCTGCTACCAAAAACCCTGTTGCTGACTTACTGAAAATGTGCTTGGGAGCGAGTCCTGTTTCCGACCACACGGGTGGGTGACAGAGCCCTGGCTGGGGCAAGCTGTGGCTCTGCCATCCAGTGAGCGCATCCTGTGGGCGAGCTGCTCTTACTCATTCCACAAGCATTTGAGCACCCAGGAGAGCGCTCAGCCCTGGTGTTCCTCTCCTCATCTGTCACACCAAGACAATAGCTACTCTTTGACGGGTCCGTCCTTCCAAGGGTGCTTGTCCGAAGGCAGTCATTCCGTAAAAAGAAAGGCAAACGTTATGAGGATATTTGCCTTATCTGTAATACAGAAAAACAAATGAAAACAAGGTAGATGTCCAGTGGCGAGGGGATGGTGGGTTGTTATGCGCACAGCCACTAATTATGAAGACTGGGTAAAAAAAACAGGACCATATTTATGATATTACATTAAGTGAAAATATATAGAGTGCACATTTGCATGTGGGCAGCATTTGGAGTTATGTAAATATGTAAAATATGTCTGCAGATGGAAAACACTAGAAGAGAAATGAATTGTGTGGAGGGGGCTGTTTTTGGAAAAATGCCTTCCTTACTGCTATCATTTTCATTCACTCTTTTATTAAAGAAATACGTATTTGAGTGGCTGCTACACTTGAAGCCCTGAGCTGGCTCAGATATGGTGATGGACCTGACCGGAGAGACCCCTGCCCCCTCAGGCCTCACGTGGATGGCTCATTTCCCTTCCTGTCTCAGTGCTCAAGGATCAAAGGTGGTGTGATGCAGAATTCAAACCTTTGGAATAAAAATGAGACTGGGTCCTGCAGCTTCACCCAGGATGTTTGTGACTTTGTTGCGTCTAGCTGAGAAGCAGGGAAGTTTCCAGAACCTCCACCCCTCCTGAGGGTAGTCCTGTTTCTAGTAAGCAATCCTGTGGGAGCAGAGCCTGCTTGGCACCGAGAGGGCTCCCCAAGTCTTGGATGCCTGACTTGAGCAACCCTGGGGCACCCAGTCAGCGAGTTGTGCCAGCCAGCCCTCCGAGGGAGCACCCCTGTTCTTCTGGCCTTGCAGTCCTTTGCTTGAGGGGCCATCCCAGAAAGGAGAACCGCTGCTGTGGGCCCGTCTCCTAGGTGCCAAACATTTGCTGGGTAAACATGGCCCGTGAGGCTGCCCCAGGAAGCTGGGGTTGGCTCAGAGAGACTCGTGTGGAAATGTTGGACAACCACTTACGGTTCCACTTACGGTTCTTGCTGCCCACATTCTGAGAGAAGTCCTGTGGGTGTTAGGGCAGTCAGTAGTGGTGGTGAGGAGGACATTTGTGACTAGAGCAAACATTTCGCGAATGCTCTCTGTTCTGGGCTCTTGGGTAGCTCTGAGAATACTGCACCCCACCAGTCCTTCCAGCTGCCATGGGAGTTTGGGGTCTGGCTGATGACAGAGCCCACGCCATTGCAGTTTTTGAGTCACAATAGGTTTCAACCCGGAGAGGTGCCAAATCTGGCTTTACAGAGAAAAGTGCCACCAGTGGACGCCTCTCTGCCCCCAACTCCCACTCCCCGCCCATCCCTCCCAGAATTCCATGCCTCTCCCCTTGGCGACCCCTCTACTTGCCATGCCAAATGCTTTGGGACAGCCCCCTGTTCTCCAAGAAGGGTGACTAGAGCCCGCTAGCTCTAAAGGAAGGATTTCCTGTCTTTTTAAGGACAAAGGCTGTGCGTGACCTCTTTATCCAGAAGTTTCAGGGCCTAGTACAGAGCTTGGCAGACAGTAAGTGCTGAGTAATTAATGAGGGTGTATTGTAGTCAGTGTTAAATTAACCTCATGACATTTCCAGAAAAATGTCAATCAATGGAAAAGGACATCTAGGGCAGGAGTTGGGAATATGGCCTCTAGGTTCAGGCAGCCTGGGTTTGAATCATGCCTGTGTTGTTGACTGTTTCTAACCGTGGTCAAATTATTTTACTTTTCTGGGTGTCAGTTTCCTCATCTATAAAATGGGGACGACCGTAGTAACTGCCATTTAGGGCTGCTCTGAGGATGAAGTGAGTAAACATGCAAAGCACGTGAAACAGAGCTTTGCACGTAGTAGGTAAGCACTTGATAAATGCACATTGTCGTTGTTTGCTGCGATTGTCACACACAAGTTTAAGTAGAGCTGGACTTCTAGGGAGACTCCACAGCTCCCAGGTTGGGGTTCTTGCCTGTCTGTGGCTGCAGAGCCTTCACTGAATGCCATCAACCCTCCCGCCCTCCTTGCACGCCTGTGATGGAGCTCTGGGTGACGGGCTTATCTCCCCAGGAAGATTGGATGCATTTGGAGGCTGGAAAGTCTTGGGCAGGGCCAGGCCTGAGTCCCAGCTCCGTCGCTCTGTGATCTTGGCAAGGTCCTCTTGCCTTCAGGAGCCCATTTCCTAATGTGGGAAATGAGACGAATCATAGCTCCTTCATGGGGTCGTTCCTGGGACAAGCGTGGTATCAATGCCCTAAGACACTGGATTCAGCAGATGTTCCTCCCTCATCCTGGAAAGCAAAGGCCATTCTCAAATGGGCGCGAGTTCCCCAGAGGCTGTCAGTGAGGGGAGCCTGCGTGGACTGCTGGTTACCTTTTCTAGCTGCAGCAGCCAAAGCTAAGCTGACCTCTCCTCACTTCCTTTTGTTCTGTCTGAGGCACGTGCTGTGAGGTAAGGAAGGTGTCTCTCTTAGTACAGGTGACAGATGTGTCACTCTGGGCCACACTGGCCCTCCCCTGGCTTCTCCTGCTTAGCACCCCACCTCCGCCCCCCGAAGTGCTTCCATAGGACACGAATGACAGACACCCAGACTGGGGTTCAGGCTTCTTGTTAAAGGTGGTCACCCCAGACCTCTGCTGGGGGGATTTTTCCTGGGTGCGCAGGGGGTTGAGGTCGGTTCTGGTTAGAAGGAGGAAGGATGCAAGCTGCAAGCACGGGAGGCGCACAACCTCAGTTGGGTGTGAGGGTCACTCACTGATGGGGGGGTAGCTGTACCACACAGCCCTGGGTTGATGGTTGGGGTAACTGCCGACATTAGGGGTGATTCTTCTGCTGGGGGCAATGGGTCAGACAACATTCTCTGCAGGACGCTGGCCGTGCTGGTGGGGAGCGGGGGAGGTGGGGAGATGGGGGGTCCTGGAGAGGAATCCAGAGCGGGGGAGCCTCTTCACGTGTGTGTGTGTGTGTGTGTGTGTGTGTGTGTGTGTCTGCCTGTGTGTGGTAGGTCTGAACATTAATAGGAGCTTTGTGAAACTCAGGGAACGTTTTAATGGTAAAGAATTGCATGAAAAAATGTACGTAAGTCAGCTTATGTCAGCCCTGTACTGAGCGCTCTCCCCAGTGACTCCCGTCACACTTGGTGGCAAAGCCAAAGTCAAGGCCATGACCTCTGTCCTCCCTATTCTCACTCTCTGCCCCAGCCCCACTGGCCTCCTAGTCCTTGAACACACCGGGCAAGTCCAGTGTTCCCACCTTGGAGCCTTTGTCCCTGTTGGAATGTTCTTGCCCCAGGTGCCCGCAGGGCCCACTCCCACTCCTGAGGGAGGTCTTCTCTCACCACCACATGTGAAAGCAGACCCTCCTTGCTGTCTGTCCTCTGCCCAGCTTCATTTTCCCCATACACTTTCTTCCGTCATCACAGGCTTTGTGGTTTTCCTGATGTGTTGAATGTCCTCTCCCTTCATTACAATGAAGGTTCCAGAAGGGCGGGGACTGTTTTATTCACTGATGGATCCTCAACACGAAACAGAGTAGACTCTTCAGTAATATTCAAATGAATGAAAGAAAAAGGAAAGTACGTTATAAAGAAAACTGTCAACGCCTAGTGCAATTTGGCTGTCAGAGCCCAGTAAGACCCACTGAGTAATTTTCCAAGTTTGGAAAATTGAAGTCATCATCGTACTAATCAAGGCTCCAGGGGATCTGGGCAAGAACCGTCGAACCGTCTCTTAGTGGAGAGAGAGAGAGAGAGAGAGAGACAGAGAGACAGAGAGAGAGAGTTGGTGTTTTTTTGTGCCTGTCTGGGTAGTGCTGGTGGGTGTGTCTCAGACTTCTGTGGTTAAGGCTGTAATAATCCTCTGATGTCAATTTACAAAACAAAACAACCTTAGTCTGAAACAGTATATCACCTCTTTAGCTATTGTTGTTGACTTCAGTAAATGAAAGGGATGTAAAATCCCTTGACCTTTTTTTTTTGGGATGGGGTGGGGTGGGTTCACCTGTACCAGAGACATTGAACTAAATCCGTGATCGAGGTCCTGTAAATTAGACACTCAGTTTGGTGTGAAACAATCCAAGTAGGTGTGTTTTCTTACACTAGAAGTTTTCTTTTGGGGTCTTCCCCAGAGTTCTCAAGAGTTTTGTGTTGAACATACTGCTGTGAGTTCTCTCTTGGACCACTAAGTTGGGAGGCTGAGACTTGGGTCTGCCATGACCCAGGCTTTGTGACCCAGCGGCCTGAGCCTCAGTTTCCTCATCTGTTGATGGGATTTGGACTGGCTGATTTCCTTAAAGATCCCTTTCAACTCCCTACTTCGCTCTCTCATGAGCCAAACTAACCGCCATCGTAATTTAAGTTTGTAGCACATATGTACCTTATTTTAGTCAATAAAGGCGTCGACACTTTGTGTGTAAGGTACTACTTACGTGCTGCGTCCCCACAATCGTGGATCAGCCTCATGCTTTCCTGTCGGCGTGCTTGGCGTCTGTGGAGCTATCGTCCTGCTTGGCTTCCTAGTTGGACGGCAGGATGTACCAAGGCCACAGTATTTGCATATCTGGTGTATACCACTCCATCCTGATTCATCCATGGGGGAGGGGGTTTAGCTTCAGTTCTCTTGCCTTCATCAAAACTGTAGATTGTATCCCCAAAGTTTGAGTCTAAGGACATCAGACGTCGGAATTGATTGAGCTTGAATCCTGAATGCTGTCATGCTAGCTGTGTGCATTGAGTGAATCCCTTGGCAAACCTTCTGTTCTCTCATCCAGCACGTGGGGTCAGGAGTTTCTCTCAGAGTGGTTTTGAGAGCTAAATGTGACAAGGCTTGTCAACCGCTTAGTAAAAAGCAGAAATAGTGTTGCTGGCGATGATGCTAAAGAATGCCTGTCATGTGAGGGGGTACAGACTATCTCCAGAAGCTGACCAGAGATAGCGGCAGCTTGGGAAATCGAATCTATAATACACGTTTTTGAAGGCAGAAGATCGAGAATTAACTGTGTTGGTTCTCCTTGGCTATAAAACAGGTCAAAAGTCAGATGGGATTGAAAGGAAACCTGGGGAAAGCCAGTGTTCAGTTGTGTTGGCAGGTGCTTCAGGGTATATATGGCTAGCTTGCCCGGTGGGCTGTGGGTGGCCCCTCAGCCCCTCCTGGGATTGCAGGAGCGCGTCCTGCTGTGGACCACCAGCCACGAGAAGGAAGGGCCGTCTCTCGGGGTGGCTGAGGTCGAGAGTGGGCTGGGCACTTCCTTTTGGGCTGCAGGCGTGAGGAACCAGTCATTTAGGTCCCTAAGATGCAAGTTCAGTGAAGTTATGAGAGTGTTGGCGTTGGGATTACGGGTTAAGGACTAGCTCGGATTTGAAAACAATTTGGCCCCCAGGATATTAATTGCGGCATTATTTATACTGATGAAACATTGCAAATAACCTAAAGACCCAATATCTTAAACATACAACCTTGGGATAGTGTATAAGGAAAAACCAGCGCACATTTAGATCTTTTGGCCTTTAAAAAACACCAAAAACTTGCTGTGAGGAATGACTGCTTGAAAAACTGTTCACAATAGACCATTAACAGAAAAAAACCACAAAAAACAGGTTAAACACTATGGCTCCCATTAATTATTGAGAACGAAATACATGGAGGAAAAAGAGAAGGTTGTACCTATGTTTGTTAATGGTGGGTAGCTTATCCCTAAATAGTGGCATAATTAATTTATTTTCTTGGTGTTTTTTTTTTTTCTTTCTTTCTCAGTGTTTCTCCCCCCCAGTAAACATGCATTTCTCATGTATCGGAGGGGAAAATCATGTTATAAATGTGAAAATATTCTGGATGGATTTTCACGTTCTTTGAAATGTGACGAGCATTTCTCATGTTTTATTTTGATGCCCACTGTAAAGTTTTAACCATTTGATTGCCCTGAACTTGTCCCCAACTTAATGCGAATAATGTGACTATCTGCTCCTATGATGTGGCTGGAGTCTACAGATCAAAAAATAGATTTTTTTTTTTCCAAATGTATGAACTAGGAGCTTTGGATGAAGGATAAATGGAAAATTCACAGAGCAACTTGTTGATGGGTTCTTTGAAGTGAAATTATGTTCTTAAAAATAATCTAAAACCAGGAAAGAGAAAGTTAGATCCTATCAGCTCAGTTATGAGTGATATAAAAATAACAGACAAATGCTTTTTCTCTGTGACTTTATGTGTCACTTCATTCTGAGATCATTGGACAGATCCGTTCTAGACACAATTCTTCTTGAGGGAACCATTTGAAAAGGCTGAGGTGCATCGAAAAGGCTGTGATGTGTTGCCCAAACCTCCTTCAGAGCCCAGTCCCCTATCCCAGCTGCCGTGCGTGATGGCTGCTGACGGCTTGTAGCCGAGCCCCTCCCCAAGAATTGCCTTCAGCTGCATGGCCTTCCCCCATGTCCACCTCCTCTGGCTGCTCCCAGAGACTGGCCATGCCCGCTGGAGATGGATTGGGCTCCACCACAAGCCCAACCCTCCAAGGACTTGTGGGTCTGGACCTGAAGGGCTTCCCCTTGTGCCCTGAATCTTTGGCAGCCGTATGCATGGGGCTGTCCAAGCACTTGGGCTTTGCTGCAACACAGCTCTCAAAAGGTTACCAAATCAAGTAGACAGACAAATGGAGGACAGTTGCTCCTTAGCCTTTGGTTGGGGACGATTCCTCATTCCTGCGGGACAGAGTTCCATTTTTTCAGCGTGGCCCTTTGCCTGCCTCTCGACCCTCCTGGCTGGCTACATGTCCCCACCCCGTGAATGTTAGTGGACAGCCACAGTGAATTGTGCTGTTCCCGAGCGCCTTGCTGTTTCATGTCTTCAAGCCTCCTCTTCCTGGAATGCCCGGAATTCCCCCTTGTCTCCCTGGATGGCTCCTCTCATCTGTTTCCTTTCTCTTTCCTGTCCTATCTCTCCCCAGCAGGGACCGTGCTGGGGCCTGAGCACCTCGGGTTTTGTGGGGTTTTTTTGATGCTTCCCCTGTCTTTGTTCCTTTGTGGCTTCCTGCCCTATGAACGCTGGAAACTTCTCTCCTGCTCTTTCCTTGCTGTAGCGGTGTGGTGCATTTCCTCACTGGACCGCCCGCTGCTCTCCACACTTGCGCTTGCCTACCTGTCAGGAAAGACATTTCGAGCTGTTGTTTCCAACATAGGTATGTTCACAAACAAATTTTATACACATACTGCTGTGCTGTTGCGGCATGTTCATTATAATAAGACATCTACAAAAAGGAGACATTTGAAGGGATGAGATAAGGGAAGTTCTTTTTTTTTCAGGCAGCGCCCCCCCTTCCCCGCCTCCCAGGGCCTCTGGACTGGAATTCCTACTTTGAGAACTTGCTCTGGGTCTGTCGGGCACGAGGGTGGGGATTGTGTCTCCCCTGCATCCTCAGTGCCTTGGAGGTACAGAGGAGGTGGGCTTTGCTTCCTGGAGGGAAGTTAGTCTTTGGGTATGAAAAGCATGTGCTGGAAAGCAGACAGTACAGGGAGGCCTGGGGGTTCTGATGGGCTGGTCAGGCCTAGTGTGGGAGGCCCCCATGGGGAGCCACCCCCAAGGAGGGTTCTGTCCTGTGCAAATTCCAGAGAGGGATATTAACATTCCCCACACTTTTCATTTATTTGGTAAACATTTCTTGAGCACCTCATGTAGGCCAGACCCCATATTGGGGGTATAGAAAGAAGTACATCAACCCAAGGATCCCTGCCCACGAGAGAAACTGACCAGGTGATGCACAATCCCTGTCCTGCGTGACGGGGAGGTACCTGTGAGTGAGGGACTGCTTCTCAGGGGAGACGGTGCTCGGGCTGAGCCTTGAACCTTGCCTGTTGGAAGAGCATGGAGGACATTCCAGGCAGAGGGTGGGCATCCTGGGAGCTGCCTGCTGTTTAAAATGGCCGTGGTCTCCCGGGAGTGGTACCTCTCATCTGTAAATATGTCTTGCATTCTCAGGATCCTTGAAGAAGTTGATGTGATGGAGGCCCTTTAACAATACTCCCCTCCCTGTGGGGTTTAGGGATTTACTCCCATTTTTACAGATACAGAAACATCCCAGGGAGGTTTAGGGACTTTGGCACAGAGGGCAGGCCGCCGAGATTAGAACCTCTTCCCTAGCCTTTTAGTCCCTCCCCTGCCTGCAGGAAGGGTTGGCTTTGGCCTTCACAGCAAGGTGAGTGGGGAGAGAGTCCGCTGCTCCCTTGGACCATTGCAGAGCTGGCTCTCTGTCAGTGGGGTGAACGTGCCAGGTCCCCTCTCACATGAATCCTCATTGCCCAGACTGTTACCCTGGCTTGGTGTCAACATGTGGGTCACCAGGGCTGTTGGTCTGGAGCTGAAGCAGAGAAGGCAGTATCGTGGATGGATTCTGGGCTCTTGATTTATTTGTAACTCCTAGGGAAATGCTCCTTCTTTAGATTCTGGGAGGGAGGAGGAAGTAACAGGCCTAATTGGCCCCTTTCAGGGAGAGTAGATTTAGAGGATGCCCAGACCCCTCTGGAGGGAGAGCTCCTGTGGATGGGGCTATGTCTTGCTCAGTGGGTGGCGAATGGGCTTTGGAGCCAGACAGACCTTGGTTTGCCACTTGCTAGCTCTGTAACCTCAGACAAGGTTACTTACCCCCAAAGCCTTGACTTCTTCCTCTGTAAAATGGGTTAACAACAGACTATCCCTACAGAACTTCTGTGAGGACTCAATGAGGTACTGTGTGCAAATAGATTAGCACCATGCCTGCTATGTATTAAGCTATATAGTAAGCATTCTCCAAATGTTAGCTGTTCTAATTACCTTCCGTGCTCCCAGGGTGCCTGGCTCACAGTGGGGTACTATTTGTTGAAAATACTATATGAACTCAGGTTTGTTAGCATTTGTTAAATAAGGAAGTATTAAAATTTGGATTGAGTTGTTTCTGGCTTCCAATAAATGAAGCAAGCATGGTAGATTTTTACTGCAGGGAAAACCATCCGGTTTTCTTAACTCCCCATGGCTCTGAGGTTTTATGATTTTTCTGCACAGCCCTTAAGGATTTTTTTCAACGTAAACATACTGACAAGGGTAGTATTTTACAACCAGAGTCTGGTTTGGCTCCTGGTGCCCACCTGCTGGCTGGCATCTGGGATCTAAGGCTGTTGAGCTGGTAGGTCTGCTGCTTGGTTGTTGGCATGAAGATATCAGGGTAAGTGCTTGTTCCCCCAGATGTGGTTATGACTACAAAGTGGCCAGAATGTGGAACTCGTCCAGTGGTTTTGCTGGGCGGTGGTTTGTCGGGAGGTTGCTTGCTGAGGACACAGGAATGGCCATATAGCTGGCAGTGCCCGGGGTGTCAGGATGGAAGATGTGAACCCTGGAGCCCGCCCTCCTACCCATCTATGTGCCCCCAGGTTGGAAGGCAGCAGACCAGGGGACATAGGGTAGGGAAGCTCCAGATCGAGGGGCTCCAACCTTGACTGTGTCCCCCAACTCTCATCCTGGGGCTTGAGGGCCCTCCCCTGATTCTCCCTGCCTCGTGTGTGACTGAGGGGGGGGTAGGGGCTCCAGGAGGGTTTGGTCAGGCCAGGCAGGTGGGTTGTCCTTGGGTTTGAGCAGCCTGGGAGCTCCCGGTTGAGATGTGAGGGGTTGAGAGCACCGGTCTGCCCCTGGAGACTGAGCCTTTCTTCCTGCGTCAACCACTCATTTGCTGTGTGACCATGGACAGGATACTCAGATGCTCCAGGCTGTAGCTTCTTCGGCTCTAAAATGGGGAAACTGGCACTTCGGGTACTTTCCTGATCTATGATGCTGAAACACCCTGGAGAATTGCCAGTGACATTTTTTTTTTTTTTTTGGGTTAGGCAATTCATACACGTGGTAAAATATATTAAAAGTTGTAAAAGGATATATGTAGAATCAAAGTAAATCTCCCTCATACCCCACCCACTGCCCCCCCCCCAGTTTCCCTTTTCAGAGGCATTCACTTTAAAGTTTTTAAAGATTTTCTGTATACAGAGAGTGCCAAGAAAATGTATACACATTTTAAGAAAGGAAAAAATGGTATGAAAATTGTAATACTCAATATGTGAGGTGTGACAATTAAGTTCGCAAACTTGTTGCAACGCTGTTGCTAACTTTTTCTGATACCAGAGGAATTATTCATTATGAATTTGTACCAACTGGACAAACAGCTAACCAAGTTTACTATTTGGAAGTGTTGAAAAGACTGCGTGAAAAAGTTACACCACCTGAACTTTTCACCAACAATTCATGGCTCTTGCATCACGACAATGCACCAGCTCACAGGGCACTGTCTGTGAGGGAGTTTTTAGCAAGTAAACAAATAACTGTATTGGAACACTCTCCCTACTCACCTGATCTGGTCCCCAATGACTTCTTTCTTTACCCAAAAATAAAGAAAATATTGAAAGGAAGACATTTTGATGACATTCAGGACATCAAGGGTAATATGACGACAGCTCTGACGGCCATTCCAGAAAGAGTTCCAAAATTGCATCGAAGGGTGGACTAGGCGCTGGCATCAGTTCATAGCTTCCCAAGGGGAGTATTTCAAAGGTGACCATATTGAAATTCAGCAGCAAGGTTTGTATTAATAGCACTTTTTTGGATGAGTTCGTGAACTTAATTGTCCGACCTTGTATACCACTAACAAAAAATGAGTACAAGTTATGTGTATACATTTTTTTTGGTATCCCCGGTATATGTACCCATAAATGTACACACGTCCCTGCCTTTACAAATTTTAAATTGTGAAGTATCATACATCCAAAAGCATGTACAAACCGTGTATACAGTTTAAAGAATGATAAACTGAATACCTTTGTATCCACTACTCAGGATGAGAAAGAAAATTCCTGGTACCTTAGGTGGGCAACCTGCCATTTACTGTATTCCATTTACTCAAATGAGCTTGCGTTTATGTTCTTCTGTACTTTTTTTTAAACAAAATATTGTATCTCGGAGATTGGCTCGCATCTGGACAGCTGTCTTGTTCTTTTCAATATCTGCATAACATTCCTCTATATGGATGTATCATTATTTTATTTGTTTACCAATCCTCTCTTGATTGATATCTAGGGTGTCTCCAATCTTTTGCCATTGACAACAATACTGCAATAATTTTTTCTGGCTTCCAGGAACTGACATTAATCAAAATATTCTGTAAGAGGTCCTATTGCATGAGCCTCCCTGACCTGTCAGTCATTTCCAGAACCACATGGAAACATTCAAAGCAGGAAAGCCCTGCACGGCTCTGGTCTCCTAAGACATGGATGTCCTGTGCCCCTTGCTTTGCAC
Source organism: Rhinolophus ferrumequinum (assembly GCF_004115265.2). NCBI lineage: Eukaryota > Metazoa > Chordata > Mammalia > Chiroptera > Rhinolophidae > Rhinolophus > Rhinolophus ferrumequinum. The sequence continues at coordinate 19,595,188 of NC_046304.1, read as the reverse complement.
CTTCTTGGAGCTAGAGTTGCCTGTCTGGTGCCATACTTTCCCGGAAGCCCCTTGGGGTGGGTCTCTGGGAAAGTGTGGGATCCCCAATTGGGCATACGCCATGGGTGCTGGAGAAGTGCGCTGATGGGAACTCAGCTGCAGGCTTCACTCCAAGCAGAAAAGTTCCTTTTCTTATGATTGTGCAATGTCTCTGAGAGGGGCCTGGGTCGGCTCTTCTGCTTTTCTTTATCTTTCTGCAGATGGGAATGAGGCAGGGGGGCAGGTTTGGGGGTGCAAGCCCAGGCCACTTGTGTTTTTGAGACGATCCTCCTCACTTTCCCTTTGCTGCTTCATCTGCCTCTGCCTCGTTTCCTTTCTCTTTCTCCCTATTTGTTCTTTTTCCTCTTCTCTTTCTTCATCTCCACACCTACCCCCTTTGAACTAAAATTCCTGGTAAGCTGGCTGATTCCTCCATCCACACGTGTAAAAGTTCTGGCTCTTCTTTCCTTTCTCTCCCAGTTCTGAATGTGGACAGTCCCCCGTATCTATACAGATTGTGGGATGGTAGGCGCTAAGATCAGAGGTCAGTGAATCGGGGGGCCTTTTGCTTCTTCTTTCTCCTGTTGAGCAGATCTTTTGCCTCTGGTCTCTTTACTTCCTCCTCCTGCAGGGTGTGTTGCCAGGAAATGGGGAAGCAGACTTTCCCAGGAGGAGGTTAGCAACAGGGATGATGGCCTTTGGGTTTGGGGGGCGAGGGGCTGGGAGTTGGCAGTTGGTAGGGTTCTCAGGGAGAAGAGGAGGTATAGGTACTTTCTCAAAGTGACGATGTTCCCTTGGTTCACCAATTTGAAAGGTGACGACGCAGAAGTTTGTCAAATAAATTGGGTTCAAAGAGGCCAGTAGGCCTAAATCTGGAAGCATTTTTATTTTTCTGGATCTGTGTGTCTCTGTGTGCTGACTCCTCACTGGGAGGTAGTAAAGTGCTGAGCAAGGGTACGGACCCCAGAATCCGGTCACCTCGGTCTCCTCAGGCTCCATGTTTTATCAGCACATGGGAGGAAACCTTATAAAAAATCCCTTCTCCGAGCCTCAGTTCCCATATCTGTAAAATGGGGCTTTTGAAGCATTAAATGAAATTATCCTTATAAAGTGTTAAGCGCAGAGTAAATGCTATGTAAATGTTAGCAGTTATTAATATCTTTTAGGTGGTTTTCAAACATTCCAGCCACATTTCTAGTAAAATCTTCCATGGAGAGCCAGTACATTGTACATAACGGAGATGCAATGGCAGGAAGCTGCACTGATTGACAGGGTGGGATGAGGGTGGGAGAATGTGTGCGGCAGAGGCCCAGGGGTCTTTCTCCTGGGTGCCGGAGCCTCTTTCCCGTGGTTCAGGGAGCAGTTTATAACTCTTAGACACAATCAAGTTGTGCCAATTGATACTACATTTTTGGATGGTACTTTGACAGTATTGATCGAAACTGAAAGTCTATATTCCCTAGGATTCAGCAGTCCAACTCCTGGGAATTTGACGCCTGTAGAAACCATAGCCTGTATACATACAGGTGTATGCATAAGGTTGTTCATTGTAGCATTGTGCATACTAGAAGTAAAAAGACGCTGCAGTGTCCACTAGGAAGGCAAAGATAGAATCGGTTATGAAACACCATTATGACTAAAACAGGCGAGGTAGATCTGTGGACTATCTTGGAAAGATTTTCATGATGTATTAAGTGTAAAAAAACCAGACGCACAAAGAACGATGCATATGGTGTATTTCTATTTTTTTAAAGTGTATGTGTATGTATGTATGCCTCTATGTATAGACAAGACACACAGAGCACTCCGTTGCTCACAAACTACATAGTACAGGAACCAGCTGGAAAGGTACCTACCGCACTGCTAATGGGACTTGACTTCCTGGGAATGGAGGGGAAGCTGGCATTTCTTACTTTACGAAGTTCTTCCCTGCCCAAAAAAAGACTAGCCCTTTGGGTAATTTTGCTTTCTAGTTGGTGTTTTCCTTCAAATCAACAAGAAAGAGGTCATCCTAGAGGCAAGAAAACAGTTCCACAGTGGGTGGTGGATTTGCCCAGGGTCGCCTGGTCTTTGCAGGAGGAGCTGGCTGTGGGTGCAGCTCTGATGTTATTAAAGCCGGGCTGCTCAATGAAGGCCCCCTGCTCCGCCTTGCTTTTCCTCTTGGCAGGCTGGCGCTGTGGGCCGCGTTCCTGATTCACTCTGCTCACCATCTGTTGAGGAAACAGTTGTTAGGCTGTTAGCGGTGCCTCCCCCCACGATGTCTAATTTAACAAGCCACCTTCTCTCAATAGACTTCATTGAGGCTATGGGATCACCCTTTAATTATTTACAGGGGTCGGCCACCTGATGAAACGCCTTTGCTGGAGACAGACGGTACTGACAAGTAGCTCTGTTGCACGTTGGGAGGAGAGAAGAGACTAGGGGGGTGCATGCAACAGCTAAGAGTGAGTAGCCTCAAAATAGATTCATGAGGCATCTAGGAAGGTAATTTTAAACACTAATAATCTTGAGACTGTGGATCACGGGTGAAGCAAGCTGAAGACAGCTGGCCCGGCTCAGGCAGGCAGGCTTGGCTTTCCTGTCAGTCTGAGGAGGGCGGGGTCTGGTCAGCTCACCTTTGCATTGCCCTGAAATCTGTTCAGAGCTACGCCTGCTGGCTTATTCCTCTAGGAACGGTCGGGCATCCATTGGTTCTTCAGTCAGTAGACTGAACCCAAATACCAGGACCCATCATGTGACCTTGAACAAGCCACTTCCCTTCCCTTGGGCTGAGTTTCTAACACTCCTCAATCAGTGGATCAGATGAAGCCAGTCTGATGGTCTCTCATAGTTGTAGAACATTCTATGGCAGGGTGCCCATACATGCTGTTTGAAGGGAGAGCTTCATGAGCTAGACAAAAGGCCCCAGAAGAGACACTGTGCTCAAGTGCTTGCTGCCAGCAGACCTGGGTGTGACTTCTGATCTGGCATCTGTATTAAGACTGACCTGGAATCAGGAGGAGGGGGGACACATTTCGAGCCTGCATTCCCCACATATAAAATGGGAATAACAGTACTTACTTTGCAGGATGATGAGGATTTGCGAAAATAAGGTGAAATTCCTGGCACAGAGTAGATGCTCATTAAATGGTATTCTCCACTTAGTACTTGGCATTTCCAACCCAACTTTTTGTCTTAGCTGGAAAATATATTCCACGTAGGGATGAACGTGGGCATTCTCTTGCTTCATAGATGCCACTTCATAGAAAGCATTGGCACTGGGACTTACTAACCTTCCCCAAAGCAAGTGTGTGCTTTCCTCGTCCTGTGTATGGTTACCATGCATTGAGCACTTGCTGTATGTGATCATGTGACAGCTCTAATCTCCTTGAATCCTTGTGAAGTTGTAAGGACTGTTTCCCGCCGTTGTATACATGAAGAAATCGAGGCTCTGGGGAGTTATGGGACGTGCCCAGGGTCACAGTCAGTAAAGGGTGAAGCTGGGATGGAGCTACATGTTTCAGAGCTTAGAGACCTCGTCCTTAGCCATTGTGTGTGTGTGTTTTTCAGAACAGGGTGGAGGTGCATGCGGGGACCAAGAAGAACTCTTGGACTGTCAGACAGGAAATAATGCACTTGAATTCCTTAATGGGGGAGATTGTCCAAGTCACGACATTAACGACGAGCTCCACGTAGTGCTCCCGGCTTGTCAGACCGTGCGAGGTGGTGGAGCCCCGTGGCGCATGTGGCCCAGACGATTCCGTTTTCTGTCTTGTTTATTGCAAGTGACCTCGAATTCCCTAAAACCCAGGGAAATGTGTTCTTAATTTGCCCTGTTAACAATGCTGATTCCTCCCCTCCCCCAACTCAGATTTAAATAACCCTTCTTTCTGTGTTGTCACGCACTTAAAAAAGAAGCATCATAAAAAAAAAAAAATCCCAACCCTAAATTCCCTGTAATTACGGGGTATGGTGGAGAGGGAGGGGCCCTGAATAGGAAATAATGGCATCATCAGAGCATTCTAAGTGGCACTGGTTATATTCAGTAGCAGGGTTGAAGACTATGCCTGTTGCTGGGAAAGTTAAAAAGCAAAACAGCCCCTGTGTCAGCCAAGAGGTTTGGCTGTTGAGTTTATTCCCTTTAATTTGGGGCACCTGAGGTTCCCATTCTGTGGTGCAAATGGCTGGGATCTTACCACCTCTTCCTCTGCCTGGCCGGAGAGAAACTTGGGGCTCCTGAGGTGGTTTGGTTTAGTCTCCACCACTCAGGGCAGCTGCCGTCAATGCTGGCCTTTGATGTCTGCCAGGGTTTGGAGCAGAGGCCCGGAAATGCTCCTGGGTTACTGTGAACTGGAAACAGCGCTCCTTCTGCCCCTCCCCCTCTGCCAGCAGGGGAAAAAAAGTACAAAGAGCTTCCAGGAACACGAGAGGGATTTTTTTTTTTAAGGTCCTTCCACAAAGACTTGAATTTTGAGAGTGAAATCGCCTTGGGTTTGGTGTGGAGAGTATATAGGATTATTCCTGGGGAGGCGGGCATGCGCGGGGATGAGAGCTGTAGCCAGTGCATTTTCCTGGGCAGGCGAGCGTTGTGGGCCTGTTGGAAGGGAAGAAGGGAGGGCGACAGCAGGTGGCAGTAACCGGGAAGCTTACCTTTGAGTGAGGCTAACCAGAACGCAGCCACCCCAGATGTTAAAGCGAGTGAAAGGGCTGGACTTCACCTGCCTGGGGTCACATGCATGACAAGTACCTTAACTGGATCCGGGAATGGGGTCCCCCTGCCGTGCCACCAGTCAAGCCTGTCTTGACTGTATAGGGTTAATGTTTTCTTAGAGACCTGTTCAGGGACCGATATTTTAGATTCTGGAGACATGAACAAACAGGTCTTTTAATTTACATTTAAAGGCAATAATAAAGAGGAGGAAGGAGACGTCTGCCTTTTGTGCCATTGAAACACCAACCAGATGGAACAGTCCTGATGGAACTGTTTCCCAGTCTGGCCGGTAGCCCTCTCCAAGTTGATAGCCTCATAAGAGAGGCTCCTTCTCTGAAAGCGCCATTGGGCGGTGTCCCTTCCAGGTCCTCCAGGAAGCTGATTTTGGACCCTGGCCGCTGACTCAGGGCCGCCTGCTGGGTGGTTCCTGCGCCCAGGAGGGAGGCGGCCCTGGCAGTGTCTCTGGGCCCAGCCCATAAGCAGGTGCCCCAGGTGATCCTGCTGTGACTGGGAGAGACGGAGAGACGGACGGAGGGACGGAGGGAAGGGGCTCCTGGGCAGCGCAGGTCCGCGATGGGGCCGCAGTAAGTGGGGTGGCTAGTTGGGGAGCCAGGGAGGCCTTTTTCTGGGTGGAGGACTCAGGTGTGCCGAGTGGGTGTGAGTTCTGCTTGGAACTGGCGGGCCGGGTTTGTTTTCTGGCTGTCACCTTTATCTATTGGGCAGAGAAAGAAGTTGGGAACGTTGAGCTTGGTTTTGGAGACTGTGTCTGTTGGCAGCGTGGTCTCTGCAAAGCAGAAGCTTGTAGGCTTTTGTCAAGAACGTGCACCTCAGAGGCAGAGGCTGTCTGGGTGTATTCAGGATTCCCTTTTCTCCCTTACCCTCCCCTCCCGCCCAGCTCTCTCACTCCACTAGCCTTGTCCAGGGTCTCGTTTGGTAGAAAAGCAGTTTAAACGTGGGTTTAGCTTGGTTCGACTCTGTGTGTTTGTGTCTGTGTGTGTTTCTCTAACTCAAGAAGGGATTGAGGAACCCCTCACACAGAGGGGCGAGGTGCAGTGGACAGCCTGGACCAGGACTTTGAGGATATAGGGCTGGTGTCTGTCTGATGATGACTTAGGCCTAGTTCCCCGTTCTCCCTGGGACACAGCCCCCTCATCTGCCCCCAAGGGTAGAGATGGGCAAAGAGAGGGAGGCTGGGCGATCATGTCTAAGGCCCCTTCCGACTCTGAAATCCTGTAAGCGATGTTGTCCAGTACGATTGTCTCCACCAGGTAACACATGACTGCCCAGTGGGTATTTTAATTACTGTGATTTCAGAATAACAGGGTCAGTTCTCACAGAGTGTTTGTTGCTTCGTCGATCATGCAATCCCCGTGGAATCTGAGTTGATAGCAGGTCTACATTTGGTTCAGTTTTCTTGGAGCTGTCTGTCACTGATCAGGCACAGACATTCTCTTCAAAGCCTAGAGTCTTTTTTTTTTTTTTTTTTGGGATTATATTTACCCATTATGGTTGGTAAAATTTGGTTTCCCAGTGTTGCCCCGGGAGCCCAGAGGAAACAGTTTGGAAAATGCATCCTTTTTGGAAAGGGATACCATTGCCTGTAAGCCTAACTTATGGCTGGGTCTTATGTGGGCAGATAGTAAATGTTTCTAGAACCTTCTGGGCTCTGCCCACTGCTTTGTGAGTAGCCCCAGGCTCTGGCTTGTTGGGACCTCATGGGCCAGTGGTCAGGCTTGGCATTTTGAATCCACATTGACCAAGCTGCTAGGATGTACAGTGTGACCAAGTCTGCTTCTGGGTAAGAGACCGAGAGCCAGCACTGCATTGTATGTTTGCCTAAGTGGATGCCTGCCTCATCTCCAACCACACTAATGTGACCCGAAAGAGATAGTCATGATGCTTCTTTTGTTTGTCTCTGATTATGTTTAATAAGAAAGGGGGAGAAGGGTGCATATACGAGATACTTCTCATTAATGAAACCCCAATTTCTTCAAAATTAGAAACCCTAAAGCCCATGAGTCGAATAGAAAAACTCAGATAATTTGCTGCCTGCTTTGTCTGTTTTCTCCAGCCTATGACTGATTCTGCCTGATTTTAAGTCTTTGAAACCTGTCACAGCCCCGTTTACTGGTCCTCTTCCCCTCCCCCGCCATAGAGGGGAAGCCCTGGCTGGGGAGAGAATCTGTGGGTGCCGTGGGAACCAGCAAGTGAGACATGGGGGACCTCAGGTTAACGATTCAGCCTTCATGTCTTTTCAGATGAGTCAGTGGCCCTCAAGACTCCCAACCCCCAGCCAAACTTGGGCCACTTTTACTTCGGTCAGTCTTTCGGACACAGTGAAGAAAGAAAATGTCTTAAAGGGATCCTGAGGGGTCAGCAGGGTGCAGGTTGGGAACCTGGCTGTCAGTGGGGCTAGTGAATCTGTTTGTAACTGCAGGCATGCCATGTCATCTTCTAAAGGTGACAGTTTAGGCAAGCAGAGTGAGAACGCAGGACGAGGCCAGCCAGGCCTGCTCTGAAGTTCAGCGTTTGTTTAGCTAGTTTTCAAAGCCCATGTTTGTTTTCATTTTTATGTAAACAGGAAGCATCAGATCCTAACGGGTCTGGTATTTTCGAGGTGGACAGCCGTAAGTGGTCTTTTCCTTCCTCCCATGAGGTCAGCAGATGAGCCGATATTTATTTGGTCTCTAGCTATCTCAGTTTTACCTGCGTGTTTGTACGGGGACAGCAGGCATTCCTCCAGGACTTCCTCGTTTGTACGGGGACAGCAGACATTCCTCCAGGACTTCCTCTGATAATCTATTCCACCTCTTAACATCTCCACAAGGGTGAAGGGCCGTCAGCCCCCTGCAAAGGGGGTGAGGAGGGTCGAGGGGGATTTAAGTCACCAGTGTAGGTTTGGGCGGAGGGCAGCTCTGGCCTGGGGTTGGGTTTTGTCCTCCTATAATCATGAGGCCAACAAGCCCAGCGTTTTTCACTTCTCAGTATGGCTGTCCTTTCTAGAAAACGCAGCTAAGGACAAAGTACAGGGTGGGCACCCCAGACAATTTTAGGTGATGCCCAGATGTAGCATTTATTATCTTTAATCCCGTAATGAAGAAGGTGCCTCCTTACAGCCCCTTTCCAGTCCTTCAGTGGCCTCTAGGAGAGGGTCTGAAAGCCTTCTCCCTTTTCAAAAACCAAGGAGTGGGACTAGGAGAAAACCGACCTCGGGATCCCGGGCTTCCTCAGGCAACAGGGTCTGCTAGATTTAATAACATTGTTTTGTTTCTGTTATGCTTATTTTTTTTTTTTTGAGATCAATAAATATTTAATTAAATATGTCTACAATGTATTATGCTTATTTTTATGGAAGTCTTTGTCTGGCACAGACAACAGTATCTCCTTTATGGCAATGATACTAAGTTAATTTTTTAAAAAGTGAGTAGATGTAAGAAAAAATGTTAATAGCATTGGTGGTATATGCCCAAAGTGAGCAACCACTGTTTGAGAAGCCGTGCTTGGCTGTAGCAACATGTGTGCCCTGAGGAAACTCAGCAAGTGACCAAGAGAGAGAAGTGCATCTTTCTGGAAAGTCTGGCAGAGTCAATGCATGCATATATGTACACACATGACTGTCGAGGTGACACTTTCCGAGATGGGCAGACAGGTTTATACAGGCTTTGCTGCAAAGATGGGGAGTGTGTGTGTGTGTGTGTGTGTCTGTGTGTCTGTGCATGTATGTGTACTGTTTTCTCTTCAGCAGTACGGTAGCCCTCCCTTCCCCACGGGGGATACGTTCCAAGACCTCCAGTGGATGCCTGAAACCACGGATAGTACCAAACCCTATATACGTGTCATGTGTTTTCCTATATGCGCATACCACAATAACAAAGCTTCATCTATAAATGAACGATAAACAACGATAACTCATAATAAAACAGAGCAGTTATAACAGTCTATTGTAATAAAAGCTACGCGATGGTGGGCTCTCACACAAAATATTCTTCTTGTCCTGTACTGACCCTTCTTGTGATGGGAGATGGTACCACGTCTCCGTGATGAGATGAAGTGAAGTAAATGACATAGGGGGACGGTGGGAGAGCTCATGCTACTCAGACTAGCACCCAACTTAAAACGTACGAATTCTTCATCTCTGGAATTTTTCATTTACTATTTCTATACCATGGTTGACCATGGGTAACTGAGACCAGGTAACAGAAACCACAGCTAAGGGGAGCTACTGTGGTAGAACTTTGCCCTTAGGGATGCCTGGCTCTCCGTACACCCAAATGGGGGTGACGTCATGTTTAGGTGATTTTCACCATGAGGAAGCAGCCTAGAAGTTTTCAAGGAAATGTCCTGTTTTCCAGATGGTTCAGTGGTTCTGAAACGTCAGTGGTTACCTGAATCACCTGGGGAGCTGGGTGGAGACAAAGGCTCAGGACCTGCCCTACCCCACCCAGTGGGACCTCTGTGTCCCATTGGTCCTGATACACCAGTGCCTGAGCTCAAGGTCGAGGTCGCTGTCAATCACCTCTGGCCTGTTAGAGTCACCTGGGGAGCTATTGAAGATTCTGAGCCCTGGACCCCAACCCAGAGAAATGCACCAAAATCTGTGGGCAGGCAGGTCTGGCATTGGAATTTTTAAAATGTTTCCCAGGTGATTCTTTTGTGTGGACAGGTGGAGACCCACTGGCCTTGATAGAGACTTTTGGGGGAACTTGAACCACCCTGGGGAATGATCACCACAAAGAAACAAAGGGACTCATGAGGCATTTAAAGAAAAGGGCTGCAGAGGAAACCTACAGCTCTGAATGCAGGTTTTAGAGGATTTCTATGAAAAAATGGAGATGAAAGGCAAGTAACCGGGGGCGACTGGGAGAGTGGCACCAACCTTGTTAGAAGCAGGTCAGGAGGGTTAACAGCTTGAAAAAATGCTAAGGGCACCACGAGGGCTCTTGAAGGTTTGCTCAGAGCTAGAAGAACAAGGTGTGATAAACATGAGTTCTGCCCAGGCCGTGTGGTGAGAGCTGGAGGAGGAGGAGGGAAGCGTGGATGGATGGCAGCTCCCGTGGCCACTCTGTTTCTGTTAGGACCCTGGCAGCAAGGGTAACCCAACCAGGAACACGAGACCTGAGGCAGAGATGGCCAGAGAGCACCCACTGCTTTAAATGAGGCTACACCTGGTCATTCCATTGTTACTGGTCAACTGGAGGAGCTACAAAGGGAGAGCCAGGCTGCGGAATATGAGAAGGGGGCAAAAGTTGTCCCTGCTTTTAAGAAGTTAGGAAAAAGTGAATTCCAGAAACCATAGTCTGGTGAGCTTGGTCTCCATTTCCAAGAAACTTCCAGAAAGCATTACTAAGCAGCTGTGTTGTGAGCCAGTTTGGAGCCCAGTCTGGGTCAAGGTGATGGCCGTTTTCTGTTTTTCAGAACAAGGCACGCCAGGCTGTCCTTTCCCGTCCTGGTACATAGCTGACTGCCCGCTCAGGGAGTGCCTGAGGTCGCTCCGCAAAGCATTTGGCATAGCACGTGCTCCTTCACAGGCTCTGCAGAGGGCAGCCAGGTCTGGCTCAGGTAGGCGCTCAGCGCATCTGTGAAAGTCCTCGTGGAGAGATGCAGAAATAGGGACTGGGTGGGACACCGCTGGATGGCTTCAGAGTGAATTCATCAGCCGCCCTCAAAGCAGAGGGGGCCCTGCAGTTGGATGGAGAAGGGGTTCTGGTGAGGCTTTCTGCCTGGAAGGGAGGCAAAGAGGATTTGACAGTGTGGCAAGCATGCAGTTCATTAAGTTACCTGTTATTTAAGGGTCGTCTGGGAGGGTTGGTGGAGCTGAAGGGGCTGAAGGCGTTGGCTACGTCTGTACCACCTCCGCCCTCGTCTCGTTAGTGGATCTGTGTCAGTCTGCAGAAAGGCACATTGGGCCTTTCCCATTCTGCATCTTTGCAGCTCTTAGGTAAAGACATGTTTCCTGAAGACCTAAGGCAGGGAGCACTGAGCCATCAAGCTTATACCGGGTGTAGGGTTGGGGGGCTGGCCCGCATTAGAGAGATTTTCTGTAATGTCAGGGGTCTGCAGCTTTGTGCCTGGTCAGGAGGCTCCTACAAGTGACACCCTTGAAACCCGCCCTTTAGCGTCAGAGTCAGATGTGGCCCTGGTGATCTTAGAGATGAGGCAAGTGGAGACTAGAGAGGTGGAGTGACATTCCCAAGGCCACCCAGCCAATAAGTGGAAGCTGCGCGAGCATACATGGAGCAGTCTAGGTTTGACGGTGTGAAACAGACTCCGATGTCGTTTGCAGTTGTGCTCCAGAGGTGAGTTAAGGGCTGCCAGCAAAGCAAAGGCGGCTGGGCCACGCCGGTGGAGGTTTGGTTGTACAGATGCCATCGGGGCTCCATCCACCTGGGCCAGCCAGGCCTCACCTGGACGCTCACGTTCTATTCTGGGTACCGTGTTTTATTTTTAATTTACTTGGTTAAATTAGAAACTGTTGTTTTACAAAGAATATTTTCAAGTTCTTAAAAAAAAAGTTACAACTGAAAATTGAGGAAAAATTGGGGGCTGCATTTTGGAAGGGACGTGGACAGACGTGTGGGTGATTTCAGTATGGATATGTGACACATGGGAAGAGAAGGCCTCTGGGGACAGATGACGATCTCTGCTTGCAGGGATCCGGAGGTCTTCTTGGAGGAAGAGGGCACAGGAGGTGCCAGGGTCTGGCTTTGACCCTCCCAGGGCTGGCACAGCCTTGCCAGGAGGAGATCACACTTATGGGAACCTCCAGGATGCAGATTTCAGAGCAAAGGATACACAAATTACGGAATAATAGTGGCTGACATTTTTGGAGCCCTTCCTATGTGTCCAGGAAGGGCATTGCGCTAAGATTACACCTGTGTGAGTGCCACGAAACAGAACGCAGACCAAAGGCTATGCAAGTCTGTGATAATAACTGCTGACGTGTATCGAGCCCTTCCTAGTGTGTTAAGCTTCTCTTGTACATTATCTCATGTAATCCTCACTGCAGCCCCCCAAGGCAGCATTTAGGTTTGTTCTGCTTGCTTTGGGGGCAGGGCATTGACTGAGGCTATAAATTAAGTCGTTATTGCTGGGAGTTCCTGTAATTTTCAGCACAACGATCTCTGAGCACTTTCTCCAAGTCAGGCACTGATGTACACTTTGCAGGCATTGTCATTAATTTCTTAATAACTCTATGGAGATATGAGGGTTGTTATCGAAATCCCTATTTTGAGGTGGAGGAATTGAAGGTCTGGAGGGCAGACTTCACGCAAATTACTCAACAGTGTCCCTTGGGTGGACCAGGCTAGGGTTCCGGGTTTGGTGAGGATTGTGAGCCACCACGCCTGCCTCCTGGACTAGTGCCATAGTGCAGGGCAAAGTTGTAGGTGACAGCCCTGAAGATGAGCGAGGCTAAGGGACTTGTCAAAGCCACACGGCGAGGAAACGGCAGAGCTGGAATTGCCAGCTAGCACTACTGGTTCTAGAACTGGTGCCTCTAACTAGCACTGAGGAGACAGAACCGTGCGCCTCTCACAGCCTCCAGTGTGGACTGGACCGTCCTAGGGCTGGCCCTTGGAAGTGGTCCCAAGAGACACGGTTGCCATTTGTCAGGGCCTGTGATCCAAGTAAGGAATCTGTAAAAACTTAACATCTTAAAATCTGACATTTCTCCTCCATATTCCCTTCCTTTCCTTTTGCTAATTTAAAATCAAGTCCACCCCCCACCCCCTCCCTGGCCCCATCTCCAGCCCTGGGTGAAAAGGCACTTGACTGTCATGGGGGCTGGGGTGTGGACGCTGGGAGGGGTGCAGCGGCCTCAGCTATGCACAGCCTCACAGATGGTCATTGTAGCTAGAGGGTGACCATGTCACTGGTCAGCAGCCTTCCTCTGGGCAGATGCTCATTCGTCATCTTTCTGTGCTTGCCCACGCTTGAGGGTCAGCACATTTTCTCTACCTCGACCCTCCAGCAAAATCCTGACACAGACGTTGTGTGACTTTAGGCGTTGGGGGCTGGAGTGCGATGGCCGGAATTCTGCAGCAGCATCCCAGCCTTGGACTCCCCCCCGGGGGCAGGGATGACCTTGGGCCGGGTAAGTGGCTCTGCTGCTCAGGAAGTTATCTGTGCTGTCCCCATGGCTTACTCTGTGACAGCAGTGCTAGCAGCAGCCCCGGGCGTGATAGTAACACAGTGAGACAGTGTCATCGCAGGTTACCTGTGCCAGGCCCCGTGCTGAGAGAGCTTTACGAGCATTTGCTGGTTTAATCTTCACAGCAGCCGTTCGAGGTGGGTATGATGATCGGAGAGTGCTGTCTTTTAAGATAGTTCTGAGTAGGATATCTTGAGGGAAGCGAAGGCTGTTATTTTCTCTTTAAGAGAGATTATGCTTCTTGTTAAATCTAAAGTAGAGATTCTTAACTGGGGGCATTTTGCCTGCCAGGGGACATGTGACAATATCTGGAGACATTTTTGATTGTCACAGTTTGGGAAGGGGTTTGCTATAGTCATCTTGTGGGTAGCGGCCAGGAATGCTACTAAATATCCTGTAATGCACAGGACAGCCCCCCACATTGAAGAATTATCCATCCCCAGGTGTCAGTAGTGGGAGGTTGAGAAAGTCTGATCTAAAGAGAGTAAGAGTCAGAGAATACTGAACCTTTCACCCAGTTTGATATCATTAACTTCTGCAAACCGTGATATGGGCATTGGTGCAGTTTACCATCTATTTCTGGTTCTCCCACTGAGTACACGGTAGGATTGCACTTTCCTACCTTCTTTGAGTTAGCTGGACATGTGACTTTGTGTTGGCCAATGAACTGTGAGCAGGAAGTAACATGACACTTTGAGTATCATGTTACTCTAAAAGTTCAGGTACAGTTTGTCACCTACCTTCCCCCTTACTGTGGCCACCATCAGTGCTCCCATATGGTGGAGACTCCATCAGCTGGGGTGGTGACGCGGTGGTCCGGGGGGCCTCCTGGTCAAGTCAGGGCCGTGCAGTATGAATGAGAGAAATTACCTTTGTTATGTAAACCACTGAGATTTGGGGTTGTTTGTTACCATGACATAGCCTATCGGATCCTGACTGCTGAATTTCAACTAAAACAGAAATGAGAAGTGGGGATTATGGATTAGGCAGGTGGTATGTGTTTTTTGGTATCTATCTAGATATTGCTGATAAAAGTTCAAACATCCAGTATTCGTGGATTGCTTACTCTAGTGAAGCTATTGTGCCCGGCCCATGGGAGGTTTAGAGATGCTGGTGGATTGCTTCATAGAAGAAATGCAAGGGACTTTAGGTCTGTCAGGCCCATCTAGACCTTTCTGAGATCTAAAGAGGTTGACTTACCCAACCATCTGAGTCCCCTGCCAGGATCCAGAAACACCCAGACAACGGCTCTGTGAGGCCCTCCGCACCCAGCTCAGTGGATTGTTTTAAATCAGTTACTACTCTGTGAATGCTTCGAAGGCAGAGTTCATCTTCACTTTCCCAAGACCTCTTGCAGCTTCTGACGCTAATGTTTGTCGAGTGCGTTGGGGCCGGGGTGGGGTACAGGGTAGATAGTGCTTAGTGCCGTAATGGGGTGCAGTTGGAGGGCCCTGAGAGAAGAGGTGACCAGAGGTGGCTTTCGGTGGTGGAGGCCAGGCTGATTGGGGTGTGGGCATGGAAGAGGGAGGGGCTGGGCATTTCTCAGTCTTCTCTGGGTTTCAGACGTGTAGGAAGCACCCCAATCTCAGGGTCTCCATGAGGAAGGGGTCCTGTAGGGTGGGGTGTTGTCCTTTAGCCGGCCCTAGAGAGGTCCTCCCTGGCTTTGCCTGAGCAGGTACTGCCTCACCTGTGCAGCATGTGCCCTGGGAGGCGGTGTCACTGTACAGGACTAGCTCTGAAGGCTCATTAACTATGCTCGTCTCCGTGAGAGGCTCGGGGAATGAGTGTTCCGTGCCAGGAGCAGGCTTGTCCTGGCGCAGAGCCAGAGCCCTTCCCAGCACTGCAGAACCGAGTCAGCCTGACTCACGCTCCCAGGCACCTCAATGTGCCTGTCGACAAAAGGGGCATAATCGGGAGAGCTCACCCTATCTGCCTTTCCTGGAGGTAGTCATGTCAGAGGGCTCTGTCTTATAAAGCCAGGGGCAAATGCCCTTACAGGGCAGAAAGGGAGGAATAATGAATCAGTCTGTTGCCACTCAGTTCAGGTCTTCAAGGAGCGCTCACCTGGAGGGGGATGGGACGGGAGCCTTGGGAAAGCTCTGACAGAATCTGCCCAGTGGGTACCTGTGGACCCGGACTGTGCTAGGATCACCTGTCAGTAGGATTCTCCATCTGAATCCTCTGGTTGCTGGCCAGAGGGGTCTGTCCTTCTGCCTCCTGCAGCCCAGCTTTCCTGTTTTAGGTGCTCCTCCCTCAGGGCTTGATCCTAACTCGTGTGGGCGCCATAGTGCAGCCCAGTTGCTCAGCAAGACTGCCTTTCCCACAGAGTGGGCAAGCCTGCAGGGTGTGCTTCCTGTGAGCCCTCCCCGCCCCCTCCCACTGCCCTCATTATTCCAGGAGGGATCGGTTCTTAATCCATGAAGGTGCCAATAATCTCCACCTCAGTTGGGTGATTCATGCAGATTCCGGCGTAGAGGCTTTTTTATTATTGTTAGATGGGAGGCAGTACGGCATGCAGACCCAGAGCCTTACTCTCGAGCCAGACCACCTGGTTTGAATGCCAGCCTCACCACTCCCTAGCTGTGTGATTTTGAGCAAGTTAGTAATCGGCCCGCCACTTAGTTGCTTTATCAGTAAAATGGGAGGGATACTAGTAGCTACCTCAATAGGGGTGTTGTGTGGTTTAAATGAGTTAGTATATTCAGTATATGCAGAATGCTTACAACAGTGCCAGCGCACCGTAAACATGTTCGCTATTGATGTTTTTGATGCTGTCCCTTCCCTGTCGTGCCAGGATTGATGTCACCAAGGGGTTGCCATCAGACATGCCTCCACCCAGTTCTTTGATGTCAACAGTTGGTGTGTTTTCAGTCTCACTGGAAGTACCATGCAAGCAGAGTTCACGTCTCAGCCCCACCTGCTCTGGGTGACGTAGGACTTAAGACCTTGGGATGACCAGGACAGCTTTGTATATGCTTGGTGTGCTCAGTAAGGCTCTCATTTTCTCTCTTTCCAGAAGATAGCCGCCTTTAAAAACAATGATACGTTGCAGAAACAGCCTAATAATGTTTAAAAAATAATTGGCTCAATGCCCCTGAGCTAACCCAAGCGTTTCATATCTTCTTGTCCCTGTCTGCAGGCAGATAGGCCCCTAGTAATGGATACTGTAGTCAGAGAGCACAGACGGTTTTACAATGTTATTTCCCCCCCCCCCAATAAAATACATGGAAGGCAGTAGAATAGTAATCAGCTTGGGGTCTGGGGTTTGGTGGGCTTTGGCTCAATGTACCCCCAGGCTGGATTTTTCTCTTCTGTGGTCTGGGTGTTGGTTCAGTTCCCTGGGGGACGGTGCTTTGGGTCTGCAGGTGTCATGGAAACCCCCCAGCCTGGGGAAGAAAGAGGGGAAAACTTTTTCATAGCCAGACAAACAGGTATTTCCTGTCAAGTCCCCAGCTGTTAGAGAAATCAGCCCCCTTGGTAATTCAGAAAGAGGAGCGCCACCCATGCCACTCCCCACCCCACAAGGGCCAGAAACTCCCAGGATTTAATGAAAAGAGGACAGGGGCACTGCCCAGTAGAACTTTCTGCAATAGGGAAATGTTCGTTCTACTCTTTCCAATATGGTAGCCATTAGCCACATATGGCCATTGAGCCTGAAAATGTGGCTAGTCCAAATTTTGATGTGTTCTAATAGTAAAAATATGCTGCAGATGTAGAAGACAATACAAACAAAAGAATGTAAAATATCCATTTTCAATATTGATTTTGTATATTTTATAACATGCTGAAGGGATATTTTGGATACATTTGGTTAAATAAACTCTATGATTGAAATTGGTATCATTTGTTTCTTTTTAATGTGGCTATTAGGAAATACAAAATTTCATAAGGGGCTAGCAGTATACTTTTGTTGGATAGTACTGTTTTACCATGTAGACTGGTAGCGGCTCTCCTGCTCCCTGAAGGCCTAATGTCGCTTGGAGAGGGGAGAAATGAAACCCACCTGGGCACCAGGCCTCTCCCATGTGCTCCCATGCCTCCTGCTCCTAAACCTGCCGCCTGAGTGAAGAAGGAGCAAAATACCCTGGGGCAGAGTGTCTGCTCTGGCAGCTACCCTGGTTATACCTCTGGGGTTTTGGGAACAGGAAGTCAGGTCACTTCTCGAGGTGGGGAGTGGCTGGCTTTGGGTGGACTTTCGGGGTGTGCACATGGGCTTAAGGGTGTCATACTATACTCGTTGTCATGAATCCTGGCTCTGGGCAGTTAGAATACTGTCTAGCATTGATTGGGTGCCAAACTCTGTGCTGGGCATTTTATCATTCCACTGACTCCTCCCACCTGGCTGGGAGGTGCCATGATACCCATTTTGCAGATGAGGATCACCAAGGGCCTAAGTAGTAACATATTGGCCGGGAGTCCTGCCGTTGGGTAAGTGCTGGAGCTTACAGTGAACCCTCCGTCTGACTCAAAGTCATTCTCTGCCCCACACCACTCTTTTCTGGGCCCAGTCCCTCTGTTTCCTCTGACCCTCAGTTTCCTGATGTAAACAGAAGAGGTGGAGAAGGAGCAGGGATAGAACACAAGCTTTAGAGTCAGGGTGACTGTCCTGGAGAGAGGACACGTGCACTTGTCCCCACCAGGTGTTGCTTTCCTGTGTTAACTAATTTTTGGCCTGAATCTTGAACAGACCCATAAGAGAACCCAGGTGCCCAGAGGTTGGGCAGCCAGACCTGATGCCCCAGCAGATCTTCTGCAGTATGAGCAAAAACCCAGCTTTCTGCATTTCAGGCATTTGGGGACAACCCTGCTCCCTAGTACCTAGGCCAAGTGCCTTTTAAACACTGAATAAATATTGGTTAAAAGGCAGAGCCTCCGTTAGGCGTGTGTTTGTTGGGGGAGGAGGGACAGGACCCAGCCTTAGCCTCAACCTCCTTGTCCAGCGTCCAGGGGTGGGCAGATTTGGCTCCTAGGTAGTGGAGGTCCTGGCATAATCCTCGCTTGGGGGCCTGCAGAGGCCGGCACCCCTAGCCCCCTTCCTCTTGGCATCCAGGGAAAAAGGCGATCCTTGTGTCCACATCAGTCCACCCTGAAGAGGTGTAAGGGTTAAGTGAGAACATGTAAAAGGGCTTGGTAAAACATGTGAAACCGTGGTGAGGGTCATCTTGTGTAGTTTCGTGGACATTTTTGAGACACGATGGAATTGGAAAGAACCCGAGAGCTGGAGAAACCCGAGCCCTTCCCCTGGATAGCTGAGTGGCCTTAGCTTCAGGTAATAGGTAACTGAACCTCCCAAGCCTCAGTGCCCTTGTCTGTAAAGTAGGGTTGCTGAGAAGATTTGAACGAGACTCTGAGCCTGGCATGTGCACAGTAGATGCTCAGCTGCCTCTCTTTTTCTGAATCCTTGGACAGTGCTGCAATGATCTGCTTGGTTGACAGCTGTCAAGAGAACGTTTGTCTAACTTCTTTTTAAAGTGGACAAGTACCATTTCCTGGCTCAATTCTTGGCAGTGAATGAGTTTCAGTCCTCCTTTGAGCGCCCTGCAGTACCTCCCCGCCGTGCACTTCTGGGCCAGCGTTATCTCAGGATTGACAGCTGCTCTGCCCCAGTAATAACACAGCACGTCTTCACGTCCCTGATTTTCACAGCTGTCCTGAGAGTGGGCAGGACAGCCATCATCCCTGTCTTGGGTGTCAGAAGATAAGGGTGAGCAGACCTTGGAAAAACAATCTAGCCACTCTAAAAAACCTTGCCAACAGCTCTTTTGCTGGTCACGTCTGCCTCAGAGAAAAAGTGAGAAAGGTGGGATAGAGATTTTTAGTTCATTTTGCTCTTGCAGAATGGTTGGCTGGGTAGAGGTGGACAAAAAGCATCGGGTGGGGACAGCTGGCGGTGGCTGGAAACTTACCTTCAATAAACCTCTGGCCACCTATGGGCAGTTGACTGTTGGTGCAGATACCATTATGATGACTCAGAACCTGGAAGGGTCTCTGCTCTTTTCCTCCCCAGTCTCAGTGCTTAGGAAGCTGGGGAGGCGGCAGGTGAGTACCTGGGAGCAGCTTTGCTTGCCGGTGGGGAGAGGAAGGTGTGCCAGGTTCTGCAGGCTGCCTGTGCTCTTCTGGGAAGAAGGTTAACAGCCACTAATGGGTGGAGGCTTCAGTGGGCACTTGGGGACTAGGGCTCAGAAAGCAAGGGCGGCAGCCTGCCCTCTGTAGCTGTCTGACTCCTTTCATGAGGGGCCTGTAGAGAACGGGGCCAAGTTTTCTGCAGAACCCCAGGGGCCCCTGGGCCAGTAGGGCTTGGCTGTGTTTTGGTTGAGTTATCTCTGTAGATAGAATGTGTGACGTAAAGGCAACTTGGTCAACCATGGAAGCTTAAGAAAGGGGAAGGTTCCTGAGTCAAAGCAAGTTTGCCCAGGGGAGAGGGCACCCAGCGATTAGACTTCTGTGCGTTCCATCACTGTGGTTAGCTGTAAACATCCAGGGTTTTTTTGTCTTTTACTCGATGCCACCAAACATGGTGGTTCTCAAACTAGGTGTTAGGTAAGGACAAGCTCACCCAGAAACATCTGTGGAAGTGTAAGCCTGTGTACTGGGGAGAACACACTGATTTATGCAGGCTTTCTAGGATTGCAGAACTGGAGATGGCAGTTTCTCACCATAAAACAATAAGATGGCTTCGTGTAGTCTATACCATGTTTCCCCGAAAACAAGACCGAGCCGGACAATTAGCTCTAATGCATCTTTTGGAGCAAAAATTAATGTAAGACCCGGTATTATATTATATTATATTATATTATATTATATTATATTATATTATATTATATTATATTAATTATATTATATTATGTTATATTAACCTGGTCTTATATTGTGTAAGATCCAGTCTTACATTATAGTAAAATAAGACCGGATCTTATATTAATTTTTGCTCCAAAAGATGCGTTAGAGCTGATGGTCCGGCTAGCTTTTATTTTCGGGGAAACAGGGTAGCAGTCTTGTATGTGTTCCGTTAGCTTGGGCCTGGGAGTGGGCCAGATTCTGGACCCGTCTCCTCACTGAGATCCTGACCCCTGACTGGGCTCTAATGACGCAACAAAAAC
This sequence comes from Rhinolophus ferrumequinum, assembly GCF_004115265.2. NCBI lineage: Eukaryota > Metazoa > Chordata > Mammalia > Chiroptera > Rhinolophidae > Rhinolophus > Rhinolophus ferrumequinum. The sequence goes on along the minus strand of NC_046304.1, from coordinate 19,575,231 downwards.
ATTCACCTCCTTCTCCTGTAGTGACTCTCCTAGTGCTTTCTGAGTTTCTCCTACCTTGGTTATCCATCACTAATCTAGGGAATCAATGTATATGTCCACAATAGTGTCCTTCCTCCAAAACCTTACAATTCTGGGTTTTGGGGATAGAGATGAATATAGTTGAAGCAGCCAGGAAAGGGTGAGAGTTTCTGACCACAAATATGAGCACCCCTCCCCTCCCTTTCTGAAGGGTTTGTTGTAGAGACATCATTCCTTTTCCTTTTTAACTGTTTATATTGCAAAATATAACACAGATTCAGGTAAGTACCCAAAACATAAATGTACAGCTTGATGAATTTTCACAAAGGGCACATCCTTATAACCAGTGGCCAAAAGCCAGAAATGGACCCTTCCATCGCCCAGAAGTCTCCCTGATCATGACCCCTTTCCTTACCACCAGAAGTAACACTGGCCTGACTCACACTTGTCACTTCCTTGCTTCTTAAAACCATTATTTCACCGCTAACGCATCCCTAAGCACTGCCATTTAGTTTTGCCTGTTTTTTGAACTTTCAATAAGGAGAATCCTATTGTATGTATTCTTCAGTGTCTGACTTCTTTTGCTCAACATTGTTCGTGAAACTCAGGCATTTTTGTTGCAGGTAGCTGTCGTTGATTCACGTTCATTGCCGTGTATTACTCCATCGAATGATTAGCACTATTTTTGTGTGCATTCTCCTGTTGATGGCCATTTGGTTTGTTTACAGTTTGGGACGGTTACCAAAAAACGCTGCTCTGATCATTGTCGGACGTGCCTTGTGGTAAGCTCATGTGTGTGTGCTTGTGCACATGTCCCCGTGCTTTCTGTTGGGCATACCTGGTGGTGGAATCATGGCATCACATCCTGTCTTCATGGCAGCATTGTCAGCACAGAGGGATGGTTGACTCAGCTAGCAAGTGTGGGAAGCTTGCTCAGTGCCCTGCCTCTGTATCCCTTGAGTTGTCTCTGAGCTCCTCCTGGGGCCACATCACCTTTCCAGGTATTGTGGGAGCTAGAGTCCTAATGCTTGTGTGCTGCGCCTGGCTAACTCTGCAGGGGGAATCTGTGAGTGGTGTGTCGCAGACTGGTCAGGAGAGTGTACTGGCAGTGTGAGGACACAGCCTTTTCATCACACTCCTCCAGGTGGACCCGACTGCCCAGTCCCTTTAAGCTTCGGTGTGTGCCTGCAGCATTTTCTCCCAAGTGGCTCTGGCACCCTTCCAGCATAGTGAGTGCGGAATGGTCAGGGAGGCTGAGGCCTCAGCCGCTGAAGTCTCCTGGCCACTGCTTGTGGTGCAGCTAAGCTCTTAATGTGTTTTCATAATCAAAGCAGAAAGGTCCCATTGTGGCACTAACGCCTTTGCAATAAAGCGCTTTTTGTTTCCTCACAGAATTCCAAGTTGAAAAAGCAAGTCAGCTTAGCAATACCAATTAATGGCCATTTGCCACTGCAGCAGCTAGGCAGTCTCCTTGTAAGTAACGGAGGGCCAGTCTGTGTTTTATTGGGGCACCCCAAAGCACAAAAATACTTGGCAGGGTACTTGGAGAAACACAGTAAGACATTATGAGTCATTTTCATCACCATGGAATTATAATCTGATATTAATGTCAATTAGGGTTCATTTGACTCTATGTTTAGAAAATGAAAATAACAGAGGGTTAAACAAGTAAGGGAGTAGTTTTCTCATGACACAAGAAGTCCAGAGGCAGGCAGTCCTAGGGCTCCATGTTGACTCCTTCTATCTTTTTGCTCTATCATCCTTAACATGTGACCTGTTCCCTCATGCTCTCAGAATGGCTGCTGTATCTCCAGGCTTCACATCTGCATTCCAGGCAGAAAGAAGGGGAGAAGGAAGCTGACTTTTGCCAACTGACTCTTACGCATGTTGAGGGAAACTAACTTCCTGAAAGTACCAAGTTGGCTAGAACTGGGTCATGTGGCAACTACTGGTTGCAAGGGAGCCTGGGAGCTGAGCACATCATTACTCTGAACAAAATTAGGAAGTTCAGGAAGAAGGAGAGAGTGGACATGGGAAGGCAGCTAACAGCAGGCGCCATAATTTACTAGATAGCGTAGGGAACAAGTCGTTTCACATAAAGTGAATTTTCTTGGTAGCACACTTATTCCTGTGAGCACAAAAATATATTTTAATCGTTTTAAATGGTTCAAGAAGGCACATGCCTTTTCTTTGAAACAATCTAATGACATTTTTTCCCACTGTGGCTGGGAAAATAGAGGTCTCACTACCTCTATTGAGGTGTGGTTTGACTCCTCATATAATGGTTCCAGAAAAGTACACTTTTTGAATCTTGGGTCTGCTTTGTAGTTTTTCCCCACTTCTTCCATTATTGCCATCACATCTTGTGGTCTCTGTGTACTTAGCTCTAGATACAGCAGGTCCTCAAATAACATCATTTCGTTCAACATCATTGTGTCGTAACATTGAGGAGATGCTGTAGGAGCTTGAGTCTTTTTATTATTATATTTATTGGGATGATTTAACTCTTGTTCATATCAATTAGCTTATGGTAAAACTGGTTTCCTTATGTGTTGTTTCGCTTCAAGTTGCAGAACCTATCAATGATGGTAAGTGAGGACTTACTGTACCGTGGTTCTTCTCACCTTCAAATTTTCTGCTTTCTATAGTGTATGAATGGGTGATACCAGGTAAGCAAAGGTCATAGTGCACATGGCTGGAGGGAGGAGGCTTTGAGCGAGAGAGAGCATGGAGGGCTCTAGGTTCAGTAGAGCCTTTGTGAGTAGGCAGTGGAGTCTGTTTTATCAGCTCAGAAGCATTTGATCTCTTCTGGCCTACCAGATACGAGAATTAATTATTATACTTAAAAAAAGAGAGAGAGGTATTTCCCATCATATCCTCCAGCCAAGGTGATATTGGACAGTTGGTTTTATGTGGCTGACTTACTGCTCATTTTCCTACTACCACTCAAAATAACTCCCTCCTGTCCCTGGGAATCCAAAGCCCCATTTGATAAGCACAACATCTACTACAAAACCCGGTTTTGTCCAATTGAGAGACCGATCACCTCTAGGCAGTAACCAAAGGAGAAAATCAAGAAAAGGTAGCTGCGTGACTTGGGATAGTTACCTAATCTCTGTGTCTATTTCCTCATCTGTAAAAGGGGATAATAATAATTGCCTTGGAGTCATTGTATGAAATAAATCACAATGATTTTAGAAATGGAATAGTGCCTACCACATGGTAAATGCTCAATACAAACTATTATTAATATTGTCAACAGTATCACAGATGGCAGTGTGTTCATTGTAGGATTGGCCCCCGCCTGGAAAAGTGTTTTGAAAGACACCTGAGCCATGTTTACCTGATGACAGAGCTAAATCTATTGGGACAACACTGGGGAACCAAGAACACATGTTTTAGTGTCTTTGCCCTGTTCCCCTCCTATGACAGTGCAGAGTGGAGTTTCTTCCTTCCAATAATAATTTTTAAATCTGATTATAAAACGAACATTGCTCATTAAGGAAAATTTGAGAAACATAAAAACAATAAAGAAAATGTTACATCACTCTTAAAAAAACGTGTCTGTGTGTGTGTGTGTGTGTGTGTGTGTGTGTGTGTAAGGAAGGAGGGAGGGAGGGAGGAGAGAGAGAACATGAATTTTAAAAAGATGGGGCTGCCTGTGCTTTTTGCTTTGTAAGCTGCTTCCATTTCAGGGCACAGTAAATCAGGAGGGGCCTCTCATTTAAGTATAGCTGTATAGCATTCCACGGGGTGGGTTTTTACCTGGAATTGGAAGAGACCTCTCAGAACTGAAGACTGACTGGCTTTCCTGGGTGATGATAGGGAAAACTCCCTTGGCCCTCTTCCATATTGTGACACCTGCTTTGGTCCAGCTTTGGGACTGAGTGACACAGTTGGGCCTCTATGTTCTGTAATTGTGGACATGATAAGCGAGGATCGGGTGTAGATTTGGGGGCCTGGAATGATTTCACCTACAGGCAGAAGCATATTTAAGGAAGAAGAACCATTGTAAGCTAAAGCAGTCAAACAGTTTAAGCTATTTATTCATTGAGTCACTATTGAGGACCTGCTGTGTGCCACCACATCAGGTGAGAAGTTCTTGATAGAGAAACAAACAAGACAGGGCCTGGGCTCTCTAGGAGCTTCCAGTCTTAGACACTGTCACGGCCTCAGGGTGAAGGGTGAGAAAATCAGTTGGTGATTTGGAACCACCAGGGCTTTGCGGGAGGGAGGGACATTCCAGGGGAGGGAGCCTTGTGAGCGAGGCCCTGGAGGTGTGAAGCAGCGTGCGTGGATCAGGTTAGCAGCTAGATGAAGCAATAGCTACACCTTTTCATTTCTCATTAATACTGGGGTAGGGAAGCTGCACTTGTGAAATGTGGCATGAACTTTAATATTCTTAAAGTGACAGCAAAGGCCATGGGTACTTGTTTGGAAAACACTGAACGTTTTCTTCCTGTGCTTTCGCTGGGAAGTGTAGATTTCCCTCCAGAACATTATAGAAGTAGTTTCTAGGAACTCCGGTGTTTGCAGTCCACCCGTCCACCTACCCATCCATTCGCCGAGTGCCTCCTCTCTACTGGGGACTGTAGTGGGGACCCAGCGCCTGCCCTTGTCGGCCCTCACAGTGTGTCCAGGGAGGTGGACATCTAAGGTTATACTTGACATTCAGTGCTGACAGGTTCTGTGGGCAAGTGGAGGTAGAAGCAAGAATTCTGTCAGCGGGAGTGGGGGAAGCTTAAGACTGAGATGAGCAAAGGGGAGGAAAAGTGTATCAGGACCCCTTCTCCATCCCCCCACGCCCCTTCCCCCAAGGGCAGTCTTAGTAATGTTGGGGAAGTTCCACACCCCTCCGTTGTGCTGCAGTGGCAAAAAGACGGAAAGCAGCCTGTAACGCAACAGACATTCACTGGGGCCTGCACCGGCTGGACACTGTGGTAGGACATGTGTATCATTCATTCATTAATCCTGAGCAGTGTTTTACAGCAAGGAATTGTGGCTCAAATGTTAGGTGATTTATCCAGGTCACGTTGCCTAGAAGGGGTGGGGCTGGCATTTGGTCCAGGTTTACTTGACCCTGAAGCCTTCGGCTACAGAACTCTACAGAACTCACTTGTGGACCTTGAAAGCTGCTGGTGACAGGGTGAGAGGTGGGGTGGGAGGAGTCATGTCTGACCAGAGGCTTCCTCAGATAATGGCTTGTTGTGGTCAGCAAACAGAAACCCCGGTTGTGGGTCCCCTGCAGGGGGGCAGCCCGGATGACTTGGAAATGAGGTTTTTTGTTTAATCAAAATAGTAACGTACCTGGATGGCCCCCACCCCTTAACAATCCCCAATCGCTCCACATGCCTCAGATGTGGGATCTGGGAGCCTCTGCCCTTCTCTGCACCTTGGTTTCTGAACGCAGGTCCAGGCCTGCACTATGGCTCAGGCGTGGGGCAATGTTGGGGGTGAATCAGTGACTCCTTTCCCCCAGAGGCAGGAAGACACAAAAATCCCTTCAAGGTTGTTTAGTTCAGCAACACTCCTCTCCATGCTCATTTTACAGCTGAGGAAACCAAGGCTCGTTGAACGCCAAGCATTTGGCTTCTGTGGTGTCAGCCAACTTCACTCTGACTTCCTGGCCGAGGCAGGTTTGGTGCCAAGAACAAGTAACTGGGATGGTATGATTAGTCTGTGCCACACTGACAGTCACAGGACTTCAGCTGTCCTGGGGTGAGACCTCCCTTCGCTGCACAGCCTCGCCTTGGGCACATGACCGTGGCGAGAACCAAGCCGGGCGGGGGCAGCAGTGAGGGATTCAGAGTCAAGGACCAAAGGGTAGTTTGTGGCACAGGCTTTAAATCTGGCCTCCACCGCCTTGGGAGATGCTCTTCCCCCAGGGGAGCCTCAGTTTCCCCATCTGGAAATGGGGATAGTTATACTGACCTTCGCTGGGTGCAAGGCAGAGTGAGGTCTTGGTCATGGCAGCGACGGCGCCTTGCAGAAGGGAGAAGGGAATGAATGCACAGCTGACATCAGGCCTTTGGTCCAGCTCTTTGTATTTAATTATTTCATTTCACGCCTTATGCCTCCTCTGAGGTAGGCGGCACTGTTCCCATTTCCAGGCGCGGTGATGAGGTTCGGAGAGGTTACCAGCCTTGCCCAAGGTCACAGAGCAAGTGGAATGTGACTCCAAGATTCTTTCCACTGCGCCATGACAAAATTTCCGTGTGTATGGAAGATGGCCTTCCGTAAATTGCACCGAAGGGATTTAGGTCACACCCCGGGACGCGTTCGTTCGTAGATCCAAGTGGTGTCTGTATCTTGCTACTGGCCGGGCAGTAGTAGCAGAACGCAATAGGTAAATATCGTCCTTAGCTGGTTCATGTGCCTGCGGAGGATTACGTTTTTCTCCTCCCTGGACATTCACTTTGGAAAGATGAAACCTCCGATTTGTGGCCAACAGTGTGATCAGAAGCTAAATGAGTTCATGTTTGGAAGGGCTTTGGACTGTGCCTGGCACACACCAAGTGCAGTGCCTACTAAGTGTGTGTTCGATAAAGTGGACGTAAATAAATAAATAAATAAATAAATAAGTAAGTAAAATGCTAATGACACCCCTGCTGGCCAGAAAGTCTCCTCATCTTGGCCGGTTTTTCCATGCTGAGCATTTGTACAATGGACCTTTGTTCTTCTGCCCCTTTGAAAGCGGCCTCTCCATGGCTGACTCACAGGCAGGAGGCCGGGTTGTGGCTGCCCAAGTTTCTGAGGCCCCGGCTGCCTCTCACTCTTGCTGTCTTCCACCAGGGGTGCTCCTGAGTGGGAGGTGGACAGAAAGGGGTGCCGCCTTCACCCTGTGGACAAAGGAGGGAGACCCGGCCCCAGGAGGGGGCATCTAGCCGGCTGAGAGCGGGTAGAGACAGGGAGAGCATTGGAGATGGTGTGATTCCCCATTCGCCTGTCTCCCTAACTGGACTCTTAGAGAATCCAGCCTTAAATCATCTCATCCCGACAGCCTGTGTGGCCTCTGCCTCACTTGGGCAGGTTCCGGGTCAATCTGTAAAATGGGATGCTCAGCCCTCAAGCCCTGGTAGCTGCCACCACTGGGAACATTGTTTAAAACAGTGGTTCTTAATCCTGTCTGCACGTTTGAATCACCTGCAGTGCTTTTGAAATACACTGATGTTGGGGGCACAGACCTCAGACCAATATCTCTGGGTGAGTGGGGGTCTGGGCATCTCTCTTCCTACACCCCCTCCCCGTGACGGACACACAATGAGGGTGGAGAACGTTGGGTTCCAATGCTAGAACTGAGAGGACTGTCCCACGTCCCACCTTTGGTTTGTCCACAAGGATGAGGAGTTGACAGAAACTACTCTGGTGGAGACAGATTGGGTTAGAAACGGGTCCCCATTTTGGAACTTGGGGCTTTCCTCCAAACCACTCACTGCTGCCTTGTTACTCTCCATGTTCATGGTTACAGGAAAGGAAGGCAGTTGGTTGCGATGCTGATGGTGGTGATACAGTGTCTGCTCATCACCCATGCCAGCAGGGAGACCAAGCTTGGCGTCACTTCATCCAGGAAGACTTGGCGGAAGCTCCCACTGAGCGTTTAATCTTTCTGTTCTTTGTGCTTCCTTTATCTCCCACATTATTTACCATCACATCTTCTCGTGTAGGATCACAAGTATTTATTTTCTAGGCTGTGAGCTCCCTGGGACAGGTTCTAGGTTATAGCCATCATTATAAATCCGTGCCTGGACAGAGCAGGTGTTCAGTGAATGTTTGTGGAGTGGGAGGGTGGATACCCGTCTAGGAGTGTTCTGTCGCTCTTCTGAGCCCCTGGGTTAAATGGGTCAAGGCAGCCACCTTTCTGCATTTGAGGCAAGTCCAGGTGGAAAATGCACGGCCAGGTAGTCAGTCAGTAAAAACAGGGCAGGGAAGAGGCTATGTATACTGATCCTGGCAAGACTAGCTTACCTAAAAATAGCCACAGCTCCTCCTGCGCAGCTCCCGTCTTCCCCTTTCCAGTGTACGTGGCACAGCTGGAATCTGGCTTGTGTTTGGAAATAAACAAGTTGGCCCCTCTCTCTGCCTGGGACTTTCCTTTATCAGGAGACACTCATAAGCCACCACCCAAGATGAGATGTTTCTTTCCAGCCGCTGGAGAACTCTGGGGAAAAGTGGGAGGGCTTGTAGTGGGTCAGACACTGATAAATTGTCCTCTTCTGTCTTCATGTTGGTATTTGGGGAGGCCTTGAGGGAGTGGGCTTGATATGAAGTGATTTGGGGGGGGGGAGGCAGAGGGCTTGCTTTTTTTTTTTCCCCCTTCCAAGTGCTGCCAGAGGGGAAAGACTCTGTATCCATCTTAAGGGAAAGGTGATACAGAGAGATTAATGTGTGCACCCACTCTGAGTGTTGGCTGCTCCCCTAAATTGCATTTTGCAGGGTGGCCCATCCTCACATTGCAGCGAGGCAGCACTTAGGGAGAGGAGCTCAGGCTGAAGGCATTCCTGTATTTCTGCTGTAGCTAATTCAGAGTATTAAGACGAGAGAGAGAGAAAGGTAATATGAATGAATGCATGAGAAAATGTCCTGCCATCATCGTGGTAGGTAGGAACTGGTGGTTTAGAGATAAATGTGGCCTGGCGGGGGGTGAGGGTGAGAGTGTATGTTGGTATAGCAACTGTCAAGAGCAAGTTGGCTATATCTGGGGAAATTAGGGATGCACGTGGCTTACTGCCAGAAATTTCACTTCTATTGTCTGTACTAGAAAAGCTACCACGCAGGTGCTCAAGGAGAGGTAGGTAGGGACGTGCATTGTAGCGTTTTTGATTATCAGCAGGGAAATATAAACGATGGTATATAAACATCACGATGGTATATAAACATCGTGTAAAACTATTCAGAGGTTGAAGCTAATGTATGTGTATTAGCCTGGCTACATTTGAGAAAAAGATGGGTAGAAAGTCAAGTTGCACAGGATGTGTAGTAATAAGAACCATTTCTGTAAGTGAGAACCATCAAAACAATGTAGCAAATGTATGAAATCCTAGATAGGAAGGTTACCCCCCACAGTCACTGCTTGTAGGGAGGGCGAGGAAGTAACATGCTCTGGAAGAGTATAAGGGGTGTGTTAACTTTATTTACAGTGTTTCGTTTCTTATTAAAAATGTCTGAAGCAAATATGATAAAAACGTTAACATTTGTGAAATCTGGTAGTGAATGTATATTATATGGCTCTCTAATTTTTTTAGATATTTGAAATATTTTATTTAAAAAAAAGAGAGACATAAAGAGCTTCCTGGACAAGAAAAAGGTGATTCTTCATCACCAAACGAGTATTACAAGGAATCTTAGAGGGACTTCTTTAAGATAGGAAGGGGTTAGGGATGGGTGAAAGGGTAAGAGATTAAGAAGTACAAATTGGGTGTTACACAGTAGTCATGGGGATGTAGGGTGTAGCATAAGGAATACAGTCAACAATATTGTAATAACTAGGTATGGTGCCAGATAGGTACTAGATCTATCAGGGTGACAGATGGGAAAGGGGTTGGGGGCAGGGTGAAAAAGGTGAAGGCATTAAGAAATACAAATCGGTAGTTAGAAAATAGTCACGGGATGTAAAGTATAAGGAATATAATCAATAATAATGTAAAAACTATGTATAGTGCCAGGTGGTACTTGTTAGGGGGATCACTTCCTAAATTATATAAATATCTAACCACTGTGCTATACACTTGAAACTAATATAAAATAATATTGAATGTCAGCTCTAATTGAGCATTTTAAAAATGGGGGAAGATCCATAATATTATGATAGCATGGTACAATGTCCAGGGGTTGCTGGACTTCTCATGGTGATCATATCTTTAGCATAGAAAGTAAAATCAATAATGTGGTCATAGCACTGTGTAGAGCTAGGTGGGTCCTGTCGAATACCTATGATGTACACCTGAAACTAATATAATATTGTATGTTAGCTGTATTTTAGTAAGCAATTAACATAAAATCACATAAAAAAGGAGAGACATGTTCATTTAGTTGCTCATAATCTAATCGAGGAAAATGGTAAGGAAACAGCCAGGGGCCCCCAGATATGAAGGTTGATGTTATTGACCAAGATAAGGAATGTAAGAGAAGATTGGTTTGGATGGACTATTAGTTAAAATTAAGTTCGGCTTCATTCACAACATCCGTAAAGTAAAATAACAGTGACTCAAACACGTTAGTTTTTCTCACACATAAAAGAAGTCTGGAGATAAGTAGTAGCTCAGCGTTGGTCCAGTGGATCCCCAAAGTCATAATGAAGTCAGATCCCCTCCAGGTCAACCCTCTTCTGACATGTCTTGTCTTCATGTTCTAAGATAGCTGCTAGAGCTCCAGTTAGCACATCAATCCAGACAGTAGGATGGGTGAAGTGCTGGAGGAAGGATGTGTTCTGTAAATATTCTTTGTGAAATTACCACGTGACACTTCCCTTTCCATGTCATTGGCCAGACACGAGTCATACAGCTAGCTATACCTAGCGGCAAGGGAGAATGGAAATGGGCCAACTAAAACCTCAGCATTCTGTGAGGAGGAATGGAGGGTGGGAAGTGGGAGGCAACCAGCTGCTGAAGGGCGGGCGGCAGAGAGCAAGGTTGGCTCCGATTGGATGAGTGTGAGGTGCCTCTGGGCCAGGCAGGCTGGCCATCCATTTGGAAGTTGGATAGATGGGTCTGGAGCTTGTGAGAGGGGTGGGGCTCAGGTTTCTGGAAGCCAGGGGCAGGCACTTCTGGGAGGAGGAGAGACTCCCTGTGCTAATACCCCGGTGAGATCAAGCAGGATGAGGAGCGTAGAAATAAGAAGACTGAGTGTGTGTGTATGGGGGGGTGGGGGGAGTCTGCAAGAGCATGTTTCCGTGAGGTAGGGAGATGGAGACAAATGGAGAAGTAAAGAACAGCTGAGAGAATATTTCAAGACCTTTGGGCCTGAAGAGAATCAGAGAGAAGGTGGAGGGAAAGTGTTTTCTGAGGACCAGAAAGACTTGAATGAGGGTTTGGAGGCTGAAGGGCAGCTAGACTCCCTCCCCTCGCCCCCAGCTGCCTTCAGAGGGAAGGAGGTGACTGCGGGAGGTGATGAGTTCCAAGGGGGAGGAGAGGCAAGTTGAGGGAGTTCAAGTTGGTGACCTCTACTGTCGCTGCACAAGGGCTTGTAGAGTGTTAAAACCACTGAGACCCAGGAATTGGGAAAGAGCAAGCAGTTAGGTGGGAGCAAGTAAAAGAACTGCGGAGCCATAGCAAAGTCGAAACCCCAAATGTTGGCCTCAACCCGTCTGCACACTCAGTTTTCTCCAGCATTTACAGAAGCAGAAAAAGATCAGTTACCCAGGATCTGGAGACACACAATGGGTGTCAGGAAAAGGCCAGGGGATGGGGGAATCCTCGGGCAGGGGGCTGGAATGACGGTGTGGAGTTATATGTGGTATACTTAGTCCTAAATGGCAGAAGAGGATGGGACGCATTTTGGAAAGACAGGCATACCTCATTTTATTACACTTTGCTTTATTGCGCTTCATAGACATTGCATTGTGGTTTTTATCTTTGTTTTTGTTTTTATTTTGTTTTGTTTTACAAATTGAAGGCAAGGTTCTCCACTAGCAAAAAGATTATGACTTGCTTTATTGCAGTGGTCTGGAATCGAACCCTTAGTACCTCTGAGGTATGCCTGTGTTCTCATTAAAATGATGAAAACACTATAAAAAGCCTTGGCCCATGCAGTTGTAAATGTCAGAGCATTTCCCCACCGTTGCTGAAAACCTCATCATCCTAGACACGCAGAACTGGTCATCTCAGTCACCCAAATCCGTGCCTCTGTACACCGTGACTGGCATTCGTTTGCAGACCACTTATTGATTATTAAATTATACCCTCTTGTTACTTGGGAGCCAGGTTACGTGGGCGGGGCTCAGATCTCAGCTCTGCCTCTTACTAGCTGCATGACTTTGGATGGGGCAGCACAGTCAGGCAGGTTGTGTACTGCACAAGGGCCTGAGAAGATGCCAGCATGTGTGTGACTATGCTCTGTCTCTCTGGGGGAAGGGGCACCTCCTTCCAACTTGCTCAGAGGTCTCTATGGTCTAGTTTTGGCCCCGACCTTGGGCAAATTTCTTAACCTCTTTGTGCATGTTTCTTCTTCTGTTGCGAGGATAAATGAATTACTGCGTATAAAATGTTTGGAACATGGTAAGCACCATACAAGGATTAGCTGCTGTGATTATATATAATTGGCGAATGAGCTGAGTCTCCTTAATCTGAAGGCTTATCTTGGTTGGGTTTGCCAAAGCCTGGCATTTGGGAAGGGTTGGGGCTCTTGATTTGCTGAGTTTGGTTACTGAGCTTGCATGTCTTCCCATAGGATTCTTTCCAAACCTTAAGTTTTTCCAGGGTGCGGCTGCTCATTGTTAAGGCAGCTGACCTCGGCATTTCTGGTGCTTTCTTCATCCGAAAGAGGATGGGGTGATTGGGACCAAGGACACCCCAGGTAGGCTGGTATGACTAGCTATTCAGAATTTTGCCTAAATTCTCACTGTAAATGTCAGACTGAAGAAATATAGGTGGGATCCAGGGAGAATGCGAGCAGCACCCCCCAATCCAGAACTGTTTCATGGAAGGTGGGGCCTTCTCCCTATGGCACACATGTCTGCTTAGGAACTGGAACCTGACTACTTACCCATATCCTTACCTGGACCAAAAATCAGGCCGCGTAAGAAGCATGAGAACAACATTCATGTCTTGGGCTCTGACCAAATGCATCAATTCATCCTGCTCATCACCATCTTTTTTTTTCTTCTTCTTCTAATTTTTATTGGGGAACAGTGTGTTTTTCCAGGACCTATCAGCTTCAAGTCAAGTCGTTGCTTTCAGTCTAGTGGAGGGCACAGCTCACTGGCCATGTGGGAATCTAAGCGGCGACCCTGGTGTTATAAGCACCGCGCTCTAACCAACTGAGCCAATCAGCTGCCCCCATCACCATCTTTAGAAGAGAGAAGTTTTCATATTTTCTTGATTTTCAGGACAAGTATCTTTTCATAGTTTAATTATTTCTGATATTGGATGTGTTGGCTTTAATGTAACACTTGTTTGTTTTCACGAAATGCTCCTTTTGTATTGATGGTGTATCTTATAAATGAGTGTTACTACCTTACCTGTGTGCATCCAGAATGGATTTGGTTTTTTTTTTGGTCAGAGAAAGGGCTCTAATATTACTAATTTCTGAGAGAGAGTTGATGGGGGCCCCTCGCCAGTGTGTAAGTTAATGCAGCCTTTGAAAGAAACTGAAGCTCGAGTGGTTTAGTAATTTGTTAAAAGTCACACAGCTAGAAAATAATGGATCCAGGATTTGAGCCCAGCTCTGTCTGATTCTAAAATTTAACTTTCTTCTCCATATACAGACCAGTACTTCTACACATCTGACTTCTGCTATTTTCTAAGTCTGCGATGACCCCTTTTCCTCCTATGGCAATCCCATCTATTAGTCTTTCATTTTGAATAACATTATTTTGTGATTTCTAAAAAGGACATATGTTCTTCATAGAAAATACGTGAAAAAAAAAGTGAAAACATCAAAATAATATCCTGTGTTTCCGGTGTTTAAATTTTGATAAGCTGAATGAAAGAAAAAATAATGCTTTCAAATTAAAAAAAGACACATTGGCATTATACTGTAAATGTGGTTTTCTTACCTTGAATTGTTAACTTGCTATGATATCATGTCCATTTACCCATGTAATTAAATATTCCTTGAAAATGTGATTTTTTTTTTTTTACTAGCATAGTCTTCTGCTAAATGAACACACCAGAATTTAGTTACCCACTTCCTTATGGTTGGCTGTTTTAAGTTACACTTTTCATGGACAGCCTTCCGCTCACACATAATTGTTTCCTTAGGATAAGGTGGCCACTTTGTAAAGCTGCTGTCACAGTGTTGCATTTCTCCACCGCCCTCCAGGAAGGCTGTACCTCCCAGGGATCCCACTGCAGCCCACACCAGGGGCTGTTTGGAGAAGGACTACCAGCATTGCCCAAATCCCATTTGTTTTCATGTTGCATTTCCTTGCTTATTATTAAGGTGGAGAAGTTTGTTTCCTTTGAGATAAGTGTGTATATTTCCTTGGCCTATTTTCCTAACCCTTTTATGGACTCCCACTTGTTCTTTAAGACCCAACTCAACACCCACCTTTGCCAGGAACCCTTTCTTGCTACTTGTTATTTCTCTGAAGCTGGAAGCTATATTTATTTTCACCTCTGAATTTTCACAGCAGTTTGTGTCTTAGAACCACTTGTCAACTACCCCTCTGCAGTGTACCTTGATTATCTTTGGCTTCTACTAGAATCTAGTCTTAGGGTCTTAGTCATTTCTGTATTACTACCTGTTGTTCCTGGCACAGTGCTGGGTAACTCGTAGGTATCAATATTCTTGGGTGGATGGACGCACAGTGTTCTTAAAAATTAACAAGGACACTAATGCCACTGTATCAAACTGTTTTCTTCCTTTCCTCGTTCTCTTCTGAATCAGGGAGATTTTGCTCCATCCTCAATGGAGCAGGGCAGGTGGAGTAACCAGCTGTGCCAGCCTTTGTGAGAAGGCTGTGCCTGGGAACCCCAAGCAAGGCTCCACTTCAAACAGGACATTGCTTTGGGCTACCTACCCAGACTTCTCAACCCTGGCTGGAAGAGAATAACCACTACCCTCCACTTTCCTCTTTTGACAATTTAAAATGTATCATTATTACTAATCACTTCGTAAATTTAGTATGTGGTACTTTAGATCCTTTGGAAAACAGAAATATACAAAGAAGACGGTTACCAATAATAGTCTTCCCCACTCACACTCAGCTCACTCAGAGGTCGACCTTTTCTGCCGTGTTTTCTTTTAGTTGCATTTTTCTAGGCAAAAATGCTTTGCATGTTTTCCCTGCATAGTGTAGCCACCTATTGGGTAGTTCTTTTTTTTGTACTGCCTTTGTCACTCAACAGAAGAACACCAAAAACTTCTCCATGTTTTTATAAACTTGTTCGGTGGTTTTGTAATAGTGGATGTGGTTTTACCATAACCTAATCAGCCCTGAGTTTACTGTTAGGTCTTTAGATTGTTCCCGCTGTGTTAGTCTTACAAACAGGGATGGACTGGATTGTGCCCAGTGTAGCTTTGTTTTTTCTTTAGGGGCACCCCAAGGCTGACTGACCCATACTAGCCCTTCCTCCTCATTCTCCTCTCTTTGGGGTTGGTACCCGCTACGCTCTTGGTTTGTGTTTCTCAGTATCCGTGTGTAGCAACCTATTGAGAAATGGCTTCCTTTTCAGGACGAAAACTCAAGCGCTTCAGCGCTGAGGAGGCCACAGGAGAGCATTATCATACCCCTCGGGTGTCAGGGCCTTGGCGCTGCGTGGCCCTCCTTTCCTCTTACACCCAGGCTTGTAGAGGGTTCAGCGGAAGGGGAGGCTGAGCCTTTGGAGGGGCCACAGGCCTCCGACTTGGCAAAGCTGCTCTCCCCAACAGGTGGCTCTGGTCACGCCCTCCAGGTCCCTATAGGAGTTTATAGTGAACACCTGGGCCCATTTTCTGGCTGGTCCCAGACTTGGATCCCCTACGGCAGATCTGCTGCCTGTACTTCCTGGTTGTGACCTACAGGGGCTGCTGGGGTGGAAGGAGTCCCGGAGCTGTCCTCAGCCTCGCTCCTCTAAAGAGCTGCTCAAAGCATGCCCTTGAGCTCCGAAAGCCAGCTGTCCCCGCTGAGGAGCTGCAGTTACAAGGGCGGCGTGGCCTAACGGTCCAAGGCTTGGACTGTGGAGCAACACTGCCTGGGTTCACATCCTGCCCCTGACAGTTACTTTCACCCCCACGTGGGGATAATAATAATAACACCTGCCTCCTCCAATGAACGCGTTAGCATTTATAAACTAAATAGTACCTGGTTTGCTAAATAAAAATAGGGAACCAGAGGCCCAGCTAAGCTGCTTGCTCATGCAGCAGGTTGCACCCAGGCCTGCTGTCACCCAGCATAGGGAACAAGCACTGGACAGGAGGCAGGAGACGGGGTGTCTGTCCTGACCCGACCCTCTGACTCTCTGTGTGACTTGGACTAAGGCACTGCCCCACCCTGGGCCTCAGTTTTCTTGTCGGTTATGTGAGATGACATTGAAGGCTCTTCTCGTCTTAGAACATGCTAGGATTTTGTGCTTAACCTCAGGAAGGTTCCAGTCCTTTCAGTAGCCCCTCCTGGTTGACAAGGTCCTTAGTCAGGGCTGACCGCAAAGACTGGCCACAGGAGATCCAGAGCCCTGTAGGATTTGCCAGGATTTTTCTCAGCTCCGGTGAGCTCTCCTCCACCAGGAGGCTGAATTAGAGAGTATCTGGGTCACCTGGGAATGGGCCGTGGGAGAACCGGCCTCCTTGGGAATGTGAGACGTGTGCTGTCCTGCACGGCGGAGCCGGGCTTGAGGTGTGGGCTGCCGGCACCTCTGCTCCGTGAGCCACAGTACGTCCCGGCCCTCAGAGCTCGCTGCTTGCCCTGAGGTCTTTGTGTGAGCGAAACTGGGTCTTATGCAAGAGCCTGTGTATATCTCTACTTGGAGCTGTTACATCAGAAGGCTACATAATCAGAGCTCGTGATCGGGGAACGAGCAGTAGTCTCTTGTTCTGGTTCTTTCTGTGGACAGGTAGGAAGGAGTAGGATGTGTCTGACAGGCCCCTGGGGAGGAGAGGACTGTGTGCTGAGGAAGGGGGCTGCGGCTGGTGGATTCCCTCTGGGGTTCCGCTGGTCCCCCAGGCCTTCTGGCAGGTGGCAGAGCCACACCTGGCTGGGTTTGTGCACCGTGTGTCAGCGATGTGTCCACACAGTGGGAAGGGTCTTGATCTGAATGGTGGGTTTGGGGTGGGGTGGCCTCCTGTAAGGTCATGCCCAGGGCCTCATATCGGGAGGGGCGGCATGGGGCGTCAGGCCTTCCTGGGTTGAAGTTGGCTCTGGCATGAACCAGCTGAGTGACCTTGGGTTGGCTCTCTGAGCCTCCAGGTCCTCCTTTATAAAGGAGGATCCTCATACGAAGATGTCCAGCACTGGCCTGGCTCACAGTGGGTGCCCCAAACAGATCAGTCACTGAAGGAGGTAATATGGCTTGTGGCTGGAGCATGGATTCAGCAGTTAAACCCCCTGGGTTCAAATCCTCGTCCTACCACTAACTAGCTGTGTGACTTGGGACTGTTCCTTGTCCTCAGTTTACCCCTCTGTAAAATGGGAATAGGGTTAGCGCCTCTCTTACAGATTTGTTATGACGATTAAGTGACTTAATACTTGTAAAGCAATTAAAGCAGTGCCTGCCTAACACTGACTAAATGCATTGTCAGTGTTGGCTGTTATCTAATTTCGTCAGTAAGTTGTGGTCAGTTGATTTCTTGGGAAGTTGGCAGCCCACCTGCTCTGTTTATTTTGAAATGGGGCCCTTCTCTGTTCAGTCAGAATTTATCCAGGGTGGCAGGTGTGTGTGTGTGTGTGTGTGTGTGTGTGTGTGTGTGCGCGCGCGCGCTTTGTCATTCCTGCCCCAGGCCTGGAGAACAGCTCCTGTTACAGCCCGTGTGCCAGGCCTGGAGCCTGTCCCTCCCAGGCGCTCCTCCACTTGCATCCTCAGGTTGCGTGCATCTTAATAGCTGTCTTGTTTGCCTCGTTCTTCTGCTCAGGCCGCTGGCAGGGGTTCCTGTTGCACAGTCTGGCCTGTGTGTTGACCTGCTCTTGACCTCCCAGGAGTAAAACAAGCGTTAAGGCCATTCTTTGAGGTGAGTGTGTTCTTGCCTGGCCTGGCCTCATCTGCATTTGCCCCTTCAGGGAGCACATGAGAGTAGCATGGGATTTGCCATGTAAATGGACTCATTCAGGAACATGTTTTAGAATCTTAAAGCAATAAACAGGTCAGAATTTAACTGCTTTCAAAGATAACAAGATCCTGGCATTTTCATGATAAAGATGGCTGATGATAAGTGTTGACAATGCAGTGCTCAGCACTTTACATCTCCCTCCCGTGAAGGTAGTACTAGCCCTCCATTTTACAGACAAGGAAACTGAGGCATACAAAGGTTAACTTAACCCAAGTTAAGGCAGCGGGACAGCAGTAGAGCCGGTCTGTTAGACTCAAGGCCTGAGCACCTGACCGTCCATCCCTCTCTGACCGCCCCTGGCTGGCATTCCTGGAATAGCTCAGTGGTGACATTCTGTTATCTGAGCCCTTTCTCACTCTCGATAATAATAGTTTTGGTGATGTGAGCCCAATACAGCCTGTGTAAACTGAGGTGCTCAGGGGGAGAAATTCCATAGTCTTTTGGCCTTTGCATGTTAGAGAGGGCTGTCCCCTCTTCTCTCCCAGAGCTGACATCTCCTTAACCCGGCTGCAGTTCCATTTCTAAACCCCATATTTCCGTACCTTCTTCTGCCCAGATAAAATGGTCCCTTAAAATGAGAGCTTTGAAGATTTTATAATGAAGAAGGTCATGGGTAATGGAATGGTCTTCGCATGTCCCTTGTTATGTAAAGAGGCTTGGGTGTCCTTGTCAAGCTGCACCCCCTTCCCTAAGAGGTATCTGAGGGGTCCCCCGCTGGGAGTGACCCCAGTGGGACTCAGTGTTTCAGGAATGCTGGATTTTAATCTACTAACTTAACCTCATGCTGTTTTCTCCAGGGGTTGGGGTATATCGTCATAACAAATCTGTGAGAGAGGCGCTAACCCTATTCCCATTTTACAGAGGGGTAAACTGAGGACAAGGAACAGTCCCAAGTCACACAGCTAGTTAGTGGTAGGACGAGGATTTGAACCCAGGGGGTTTAACTGCTGAGTCCATGCTCCAATAGCCTGAGCTATTCTCCTCCTCATGCTGTCAGGGCTGTTTGTTTCTATAAGCTGGTTGTTCTCCTTGTTCCATGCGGAGCCTGTAGACATGTCAACAGATCAATAATCGACACCTGCATTTGGACACTCCCCTTTTGAGGTCTCACTGTCAGCTGTTAAAATGCTGGCCTTTCCCACGATTAAGGCCACAGAGAAGGGAGGTGGCTGCAAATGTTTACTGGGCACCTAGCACTCCAGCTGCAGGACGTGAGTTATATCGTTCTGTGTTCACGGTCATCTTTCGAGGGTGATCTTTCCCCCCTTGTTTACAACAGGAAATACAGGCTCAGAGACATTCTGGCGATTGCCCACAGTCTCTTAGCTGAGCGTGTTTCCTGTACATATGGTTTGGAGAGGACTGGACACAAACAGCAGCCCCACACTGGCTGGAAAAGGCTCCTCTTGGGTCTGGCCACTCTGGCAAATGCTGCCTCTCTCCAGCCTCTGTCTGTCTGACCCACCTCTGGGGGCTGCTGGGAAGAGTGGGAGATAGAATTGTTGGAACAGTGGCTTTTGCTCTTGGCAGGTGTAGGGTTCCCTTCTGCCTGGGAAGAGGGGAAAGAGTGGAGCTCAGGAGTAGGAGACACCTGGGCTGGGAGCTAGCTGCCTGTGGGATGAGGTGCCTTTGCCAAGTTGGACCTTCAGCTGAGGGCTTCCGACAGATACCGTGTTTCCCCGAAAATAAGACCTACCCAGACAATCAGCTCTAATGTGTCTTTTGGAGAAAAAATTAATATAAGACCCGGTATTATATTGTATTATATTATATTATAAAGACCGGGTGTTATGTTAATTTTTGTTCCAAAAGACACATTAGAGCTGATTGTCCGGCTAGGTCTTATTTTCGGGGAAACAGTAACAGAACCCCACCCCCAGGAAGCACCTAGTTCTAGTAAATCAGACAGATGGTCTCTGCCCTGTTGGCTCATTTGCTGGAGAAACTCAGCTCTTAAGCTTCCTGCATTCCAAGGTGCTGGTATGCCAGAAATTCCCTGGACAAGCAAGCAGGGAAGTCTTGTCTTTATAGTAAAAATGCTAATAAAATATCTCTAGAATCTGCTCTTTCCTTTCCACCCACACTGCCACTAACTAAATTACCTTTTGTTCTCATTTGCTAAATTGCGGTGGCTTCTTAATTGATTTTCCTGTCTTTGATTTCTCCACACCCACTTCAATCTGTCCTTCACATGGTTTCCAGAATGATGATCATTCAAAAATGCAAATCTGATCATGTTTCTTCTTTTGCTTCCCTCCCCACTCCTGCTAGATTGGGTGCAGATGCCTTAGTTTGGCCTTCCAGAACCTTCCAGGACCTGCATGAGCTGGCCCTGTCCCCTGGCTGACTTTGCTTTCCTGATGACCTTCCCCATCCCCCATAGCAAGTAGTCCCCAGCTACTTGCTATGCCCTTAAAAAAAAAAAAAAGGTTTCTTTGTGACTCTGGGCTTTGTTCATGCTATGCCTCCCACCGTTCCTACCCCTTAGCCTCTGTCTGTGTGCCATACCCCATGCCTCACCCTAACCCATTGAGCTCATTTTAGAGATTACTTCCCCTTTGATGCCTTCCTAGGATCTCAGCCACCCACTCCACAGTTAGACCTAGTCCCTTTGGGATCCCACAGCAAATACACAAACCTCTGTCAAGGCACTGAGGTGGCATGCCCCATGTGGCATCAGCTGTCCTGGTCTGGAAGGCCCAAAGAGACCCACTCCCATGCCTGACTCCTTGCTGGGGGTGGCTGGGTGGCCATGCTCAGCTGGCATGCTGTCCGACTCCTTGGAGGCTCAGGGCCTCTCCATGTAGTCTCTCCATCAGAGTAGTCGGAGTAGGGCTCCAGAAGAATCTTCTGCTGTCCTGTTTGTTACAGCAGCCACAAAGCAGCCCACATTCACAGGGAGAGGAAATAGACCTTAGATTGGAGGAGTGTGAAATTCTTGGTGGCCATCTTTAATCCACCCTGGTGGTCTACACTTGTGTCATAGCTTCAAATGATCCTGTGATTGTCAAAGGGCAGAACACCTCTCACCACCCACTGTCAAGAACAGGAGCTCTCCCACCCATTCTTTTTCTCTACAAATGCAAGCCGCTACACATCCTGCTTCACCCCACTACCCCTGTGTGCACTCCTGGAAGTTGGGTCGTCTTGTGTCTTCCTAGGTGCAGGAGGCAGCTGGGAGTGGTATTCCCAAGCATTCGGCATCAACTATATCAGGCAGGTAGTTAGAACAACAAGGACTCCACTTCTTTCTACCTCCCCAGTCAGGTTCAATGTCCAGTTGTACTTCACGTCCTGTATAATGGACAGGAAGAAACTACAAAGTGTTATATGTGGATTAGATACAAGTATATATAACTCCGAGCCTCAGTTTCTTCATTTGAAAAAGGAGGTTAATAATAGTACCTATCAGAGAATTAATGTTGGTATTATATGGACAATGCACATAAAATGCATAGCACTGTGCCTTGCACATAGGAATATCCAATTAAAAAATAAACACAGTACACAGTTGTGGTAAAAAACAGTCCTGGAATATAAAAATTACTTGGAAGTGGATCATAGACGTAAACAAAAAAGATAGAATTCTAAGGCTTCTAGAACATAAGAGAATATCTTTGTGAATGTGGGCTTGGCAAAGACTTTTTAGATAGGAAATAAAAAACACAAACCAAAAAAAAAAAAAAAAAAAGAAGGATAATTTGGACTTCATTGAAAAAAAAAAAGAAAGGAGTTCCTCTTTGAAATTTGGAAGGACTTTTGGAGGAATGCTTTTGGATGGCACATGGTCCCACAAAGAATCTTTATTCTTTTGTAGGTTTTCTGGAAGCCAGCAAGAAACCTTAGCCTTAGAAACAGCCGTAGAAGGTTTAGAAGGGGGTTTGAAATAGTGTGGGCTTCATAAATGTTAACTGAATGTTGCTTTTGGTTGCAAGTAACAGAAAATGTGACTTTGACAATTTGGCCATTATATTTCTCCTACAATGAGATGCTTGGAGTTAGGTGACTCTTGGGTTGGTTCAGCTGCGGAACAAGCGCTTGGTGTCTCTGGGGTTCCCTGGACAACTCTTGGCAATTCTTATCTTCGTAGCAGGAAGGGGAGACTGTGGGCAGCAGGCACCCCAGAGACTGTCCCACTTGTGAGAAAAGAAAAGACCTTCCCAGCAGTTCCAGTGGACATGTCCTTGTGTCTCATTGGACTGTCACACATAGCTAGCTAGCTGCAAGGGATGCTGGAAGTGGGGGCTGGATCATCACAGTAGCCAGGCTAGGACCCCGTCCCAGGTCAATTATATGGATGTGAAGTCAGGGTTGAGAACCACTGACCCAGACCCGTTCAGCATTGGGCACAGTGCTGCCCCAAACAAAATCAGTCTGTGAGCGAGGAAGCCGTCAGGAATGAATACCAGATAGATAATGAGAGCGCCTAATGTAGTACCCATCATTCCAGGGGAGTTCACCGTCATAATAGTTGACTCCTGGTATCTGAGGTGCTCACCTGTCCCTCCACAGCCTTTTACCTTTTCTGTGGTGGCCTGGGTTGTTGTACAAACAGTCATGTGCCTGGAAAGGAAGGCCTGTTTCCCTGATGTACGGCACAATCTCCTACTCATTGCAGCTGCTTTCAGCTCAGAATCTGAAGTGTCTCACCTTCCCCCATCCCTCCCTTCTAGTGGCTTCCAGGGGACCAGGTCATAAAGTTACGTAAGGGGGTGGGCTTGTTGGCAGGAATCCACCTTTGCCATTAGACACAGCCTCTGCCTATTTTTCTAGGCCGCTGCTTGGTAATTCATACCCAGGTCCCTTCCAGAGTGCAATATCAGGAATTCCCAGGGAATACCTCTTGTAATTGAGGGGTTCGGGGCCAAGCTGTGCTCTGTGATCCTGGTGAACTTCGGGCAAGCATGTGGAATAAGTGTTTGAACTGGGACAAAGGCTGTGTCAATTACGGATCTGGCTTGGGGGTGACATAGGGGCCGACACCACATCTGTGGCTCCTGACACCTCAGTTTCCCAACAAGAGCGTGGAGCACTGGGGCTGTCAGGGATGCTTGGAGGGTGGGCATACCTGGTCCCCTTCCTTGTCTCCCACCGTCCTTTGGTCAGTTCTGTCTGTGGACACATTTGTCACCCCCACTTGCATGAGTTCCTCAAGCTTATGCCCCAGGTTGCTTGTCACCATGCGCCAGTGGCTCTCAGGGCCTGGCATCGGGAAGAAGTTTACTGACCCCTTGTTGAATGAATGGATGATGGATAGAGGTTCTCCTTTCTTTCCTTTGTGGAATTGCTTCAGGTCCCAGGCAGCTAGGGGATGAAGCGGATGTCTTGCTTTCTCATGATTTACTCCAGTATGTCCCCACAACCCCTAAGGACTGCTGGTTCTTTTAACAAAAAAGTGTGTGTGTGTGGGTGTGGGGGGCACATTTGCAGGCCCATAATATTGAACTGAGGCCAACTGGAAAGTCCGAGATAGTTCATTTACCGGCTTTTCAAGGTAAAGATGGTTTTCTGAAGAGCACTTTTATTTCATTCAACTGTAATTCTCAAGTGGAAGCTGTCTGAGGATGTTTCGGTCAGGGAAATGCTTTCCTCTTGAAAATCTTTCCTGTTGAGTGTCATGACCTCAGTGGAGCCTGAGATGGGATAGCAGGTGTTGCAGAGAAAACTTGGTTCCTTGGCCATCCACCCCTGGCCCAGCTCAAGCTCTATCTCTTCCAGGAAGCTTCATGTGTGCTTCTAAGCCACGTCAGTCTCTCCTTGCCCTGCCTGCTCATAATTACTACCAGAGCAATTAGAATGGGTGATGGAATCTAATGGGGGTGCTAATTGCACAGAGGAAGTTAATTAATGCTGCCGGTGATTCTGGGCAGGGTCTCTTGCACCCCCTGCTGTGCCAGCCGCAGGGGGCACTCACACCCATCAGCCAGGCCATAGACTGATCCCATTTGGATTTGAACCTCCCATCTGCAGCCTGTTGTCACGTCTGGAGTTCACAGCCCCCGTGGAGCCGGGGAAGGGCGGGAAGCCCGAGTTCCCAGCTGTGGCCCTCTCACCCCAGCCTCCTTGGGCACGGCTCCACTTGTGGTCTGGGGCAGACTTGTTTGTTTGTGTTTGAAGTTTCCCGACTCCGAGTTTGACGTCAGGGCAGGATTGCTGGTGGGAGGCTTGGTGGGGTGATCGTCTCTGCACAAATGCACACGTCTGGCAGCTTCGCCAGGAGAGCAGGGGTGGGGGCCAGAGACAGACGGACAAAGGATGGTTGGTTGGTTGTGAAAAGCCCGGCTTGGGGATTGAGGTCACTTTCTCCCTTCCTCACCCTACTTTCCCTGGTGCTGTCGCTCGCTCTGCCCCTTCCCTCTAATAGAAGCCCTGCTGGTACCCTCGAGAGCTCTGTGGGACTCGGCCGTGCTGGGGGCCGAGGGCTCGGCTCACTCTGTGCCTGTGTGTGGAGCTGTCAGTTGCGTCCTGACCTCCAGAAGCCTCCTTGCATTCTCAGAAATCATTTTGCAATACATTGGCCGTGGGAGCCAGACCAGACTGCTTAGCTGCCTGGGCTGGCAGGATGTTCCCGGGAGCTTACTCCAGCTTTGGAGAGGAGGAAGAAGAAGTAAGGGACCAGCCCCGAGGCCCTGTCTGCAGAGCTGGTGGTGCTGGGGAAGGAGTGGCAGCTTCAGGGACCCTTGAGGGAAGGCTGGAGGAAGTTGCGAGAGCTTGGACGACTTCCTGAATTTTGGGATGGGGTAGACAGAGACCTGGAACTAGGAAAGACTACAATAACATCCTGTTAGGAGTTCAGTGCTGCCCTCCTGGAAGAAGGGAGTCAGGGTCCCATAAGTGTTGGTGATCTGGAGGCTGGTCCAAAAATTACACCTGCTGACTGAGTAACCCGATGGGAAGAGGATGGAAGTGTGGAGTGTCCATCTCGGTGCCCACCTCATTCTGCAAGCATGCTGGGATCTCCTTGAAAGAGGCAGACCCAGGTAACAGGCAGGGTGGTGGCTAGTTTTAATGAATTCAGAGCTGGTTTGGAGTCAGGGATCAGGTATAGCCTAGACGGTAGGTTATTGCAAGTCAGGACCAGAGCCAGTGGCCCACTGTGTGACTGGACACATTTGGAGAGTTTGGGGGCAGTCTGTAGCTTTTATTCAGAGGATTCACTGCCTGGGGCAGTCTGGGCATTGCTGGATTTGGGGAGGTGGGCCCTGCCCGCTGCCATCCTGCTTATGCCGTTAGGACAGCTTAGCAAAGCTAAGGGGGTGGATAGCAGGAGTCATTTGGGGGAGAGGGTGTGGTACAAAGAAACAGCTGGGTTGAGGCCTCAGTCTCTTCACTATTTGAGAAACTTACAGAGTTCTTGGTGCCTCAGTTTCCTCACTTGTAAGATGGGAATAACAAATGATACCTGTAAGTCTCATAGATTTAGTACGTGTGGTTGGCTATTTGTGAGTGGCCCTAAGTGACGAGCTGTACTTGTCATTGTGCTTTGGCTGGACTCCGAATTGTGCATTACTGTTGGCAGGATGGGTGGGCATCCCTTAGCCAGTGAGTGAGCCAAGCAGGCCGCCCAGCGTCCGTAGCTCAACATCGCTCTGTTTCCCTCCACGTGATGTTGCGTGCACAGTACTTCCCATCAAGAGTCTGGAAGGATCTGTGATGTTTTCAGTGGTATGTAACTGTTTTGTGGGAAGAATGACGTGCTCAGGGACGTCGCCAGCTTTCGGGTTATGTGGCGGTTGGGACATCTCTCTTGTGCTGTCAGGGATCTACTGCAATTCCTACCTCCCGGAATTTTCATTGAGAATCCGGGGAGAGAAGGTGATAAGGTGCTGCCTAAATGGAAGAAATCATTGTTACCACTAGGGTTGATCTTGTAGCGTTGACGTGATTTCCGTGATTGAGAGAGCCTGCTGCTGTACATGGGTGTCCATCTCCGCCTGTGCCTGGGGTTCATTTGGGCAGCTGTACTTCAACATCTGTCACATCTGTCCCCATAGGCTGAACCACCTGCCCTGCTTGAGGCGTAAAGACCTGGGATACTGGGAAGAGTACCCATCTGCTCAGGGTCCTGTAGCAGCCAACATCTGAATCAGGATTAGGGTGACAAACGTCTTAGCATCTGGCCACTTCCATAGCCTGGATTATGAATTTGGGGGTTACCCACAGAAGGGACCTCCTTATCCCACACACTGAAGTTTTAAGGTGCAGCTGGCTTTGTTCGCAGTCGGTTGTCTGGAAAGACATGGTCTGCAAAGGTGTAGAAGCCTGGGTAGGATGGAATCCAGACAGCACTAGCCCCAAATCGACACTCCTCACCAAGGCTGTGCTTTGGGGCTGAGCAGGACGGATACTGACAGCAGCCTATTTAGTGAGCACTTCGTGTGTTCTGCACATTGGACGAAGCACTTTGTATACATGAATCCTGCAGTGAATTTTCAGCTATGGAGTGTACGTTATTTTCTCCACTTCACAGATGAGGAAACTAAGATAAAGTGGTCACTGCCACACAGCTCGGAAGTGATAGCACCGGGGGTAGACCTTAGGCCCGCCTGTCGACACGCCCGTGTTTCCCGCTGGGGGTGATGGAACAGTTAACTGATGGTAGGCGAGGCCCTGACCAGTCAGAACAGATGCTTTTATGGTAAACAGGTATGGGAACACCTGTGCATCAGATGGAATGTTTGCCTGGTTATTACCACTGTACCGCCTGGCCAGTCTAGCACAATGGCTGGCCTCCAGCCAGCCAGCCTGGGAAGCCTGCAAGAGGTTTCTGCTGGGATGACGGTTTCAGCCGGCATTGCCCTCTCTCTGTGGGGGGCAGGGCAGCTACGCCTCCAGCCCACTGTGGCTGCCTCCAAGGGATGTCAGTTCTGTGGCCACAGAGGAGCCCCATGTTCCAGATCAGCCTGGCCCGTGGGTCGTCTGTGACAACTGTGATGCATTCTGAAGGGTGAGCCTGGGATCTGGGGTGCCAGCTACAGGGAGGTGGGTTTAGGTCCAATGTAAAGGAAGAATGACAAGGAAAGAGCCTCCCCCGGGAGAGGCTGCTGTCCCTGCACTTGGCATCTTTGAGCAGAGCAGACGTGTAAGGCCTCTCGTGTTCCTGTGATCCTTGCAGTTCTGGGAGCTGCTTCCTTTTCCTGCGGAAGTTTCTCTCTGTCAGTGGCATGTGCTTTGGGCGATCTAACAGGTGTCTGCTCTTCAGGGATATGTGACAGGCTTCACCTCCACGGAAGTGAAGCTCACGGCAGCCTCTGTTTGGGAGGCCTGTGTTGGCGTCACGTTGGAGCAACCTGTGAGCTGGGCCTTGGCCCTCATGCCTTTAAAATAAATGTACCTAATCTGTGCCATCCACCAGCATTGTTCTAAAGACCAGCTTTCGGGTTCTTCTTTAGCCCCATCTCTGAAATGGGTGTGATCCCACCCATATCTTCCCTGTTGTCCAGGGAGGGTATAAGTTAACCTGAATGCTTTGCCCAATGAGGATGCTACCTACCACAGCTACCACTGAGCATGTGAACATCCGACATTCATATTTTCTCATGTAAATCCTCACAAACAGCCCTTTGAAGCAGACCAATCCCAATTTACAGATGGGAAGACTGAGGCCAAGGTTCTATCCATGTTCACCTGCTGAGGGAGTATGGTGGCGAGGGGCTTTGAGACCAGGTCCGTCTGTTTCGAGAGCCAGAGTTCTTCCTCCCGGAGCCAGGCTTCCTCTTGGATATGGTTGGAGTAACCAACAGTAACGTAGTAGGACTTTTATATATATTCTGTTGTTGTCCCCAGCACTTTTATAGTAGTTACTTTGGCTTCAACTTCCATAAAATGATACCCTTTGTAAAGGTGGTAAGATTGAAGGTGAGCTAAGGGGGATTTCCCCAAGAGCCTTGATCTAAATGTCAGAGCTGGGACCAGAGACCAGATCTTTCAGCCTAGGACACTTAGTGAGCACCTGCTGTAGACCGTGTATTGGTAATACCCACCCACCAACTGTTTATGGGCTGACTTGACACTCCTCTGCTCTTTCTGTACAACAGGCTGCGTGTCACTTATGAAGCCAAAGAATTTTGGGGTTGGGGTGAATGAGACTTTAGTGCCAGGGTCCTCCCTTATGGCCAGAGTACGAATGACTCTTACTGCTATTTCCATCGCTGAAACCCTAGGTGCTTTTCTATTCCGGAAAATTTATATCTTGCGGTTTTGTGGTTAAGAGAAAATGACGCTACCCATGAAAGGTCCCCTTGCAGGCCCCTGAGACTGGGCTGGCAGGCCCCACTGTGGTTTCTCTGGGAAAGTAGCCCCTGGGTGCTTCTGTGACTGTGACCAATTTTCCAGAAAGTGAGAGCAGCCTTATATTTGCTCAGTTGTAGCTGCTGCACACTGGGCACCTCCATCTTTTGTGAATGAGAACAGCTTTGCTCCTTTAGCAGAACCCAGATCTGCAGGTGTCGTGTCTTCTTTATGAGCTCTGGAGGAGAGCAGCTGCCAGGACGCCAGACCTGCTGGCAAGTGGGTCGCAGTGCACTGCCGGCCAGGCTTAGGGGTTGTTAACAGGATGCAGCGAAGAGTCATTTCAAGGTCTGCATGGTGCTACCCACGAGCCTGCGTTGGGCTCTCTAGAAGGGGTCTCTAACAGCCTTTGAACAAAGAGACTGCTCTCGCTCTTCTGGGGAACTTACAGGTGTTTGAGACTCTCAGGCGCCCGAGTCATCACGTACCCAATTGGCATTTATTTTCCATTGTCATTTTGGTAAATATATATGCCTGTCGGGGCTTTAAAATGTATTGTGTTTTCATTTGTTTATTCATTCAACAAAGGTTTTACAGTTGCAAACCATATGCCAGGTGGTAAGCTGGTTCTTGGGGAGCTAGTGGGGATCAAGAACACAGACCAGGCACCTGGCCTCAGGAAGCGTACAGTCTAAAGAAGGAAGCAGACCAGTGACGTATGAGAATTGCAATGTGTGACCTGACGGAGGAGAGGGAATGAGGCTAAGGATTTGGGGAAGGCTTCTTGGAGGAATGGATATCTGAGCTGAGTTGTGGAGCCTGAGGGGCCACTGGAAAGAACCTTCCTGGCAGAGGGCCTGGAGGCTGAAAAGGGCTGGACACGCCGGAGGGGGCTGAACTAGGGAAAGCCCCAAACGCTGGCTCATTGCTGAGGCCAGGCCGCCTGACCTTGATGCTGACCTGTGATGGCCAAAGTCTTATGCAGAACAGATGCGTATGCGTTACTCGCTGGCTCCCCGGGATACGGCCCTGGGATTCTCAATGCCAGTGACGGACAGCCTTCACTGTGGCTGCTGTCAGTACCGGCAGCCCCACCTCTTGGTTAATGTGGAAAAAAATGGTTTTGACTAGGCACCGTTGTTTGATTTATTGCCCCCTGTCTTTGGTCAGCTCTTTGACGCTGTGGTTTGAGAGCAGTTTGGAGTGGAGGGAAGAACTGGCCGTGAGTAAGATTTTAATACGAGGATAAGGCCCACGTGTTTCTTTGTGTCTTTCCTTCCTCAGGATTTCTGAGCACATGTTATGTTCCAGGTGCAGTAATAGGCGTGTGGGTACAGTCACAAATGAGGTAGACACAGTCCCTGCCCTGATGTGTAATAATAGGGAGACTACGGTGGGTTTCCATACTATCGTTCCATCTTCCCAACAGGCGTGAGCTAGATGTTATCATTCCTGTTGTACAGGTGAGAAAACCGAGACTCAGAAAAATTAACAAACTTCCCTGAGGTCACACAACGGATACATGGAAGAATCTAGATTTGAACCCAGATTCTGTTGAACTCTGAAGCCTGTTTGGTGTCCAGTGCCCTGGGAGCTCACATCTGTTGGTAGAAACCGTATTAAGCTGGACTGGGCGGCCCGCTGTGACAGGGGCTGCCACAGACACGCTCCGGAGGGCAGATGGGACCTCTGCTCAGGCCTGGGAAGTCCTGCCCAGGCCAAGCACACGGGGGCTGGAGGAGGGAGGGACTTCTGGCCAGAGCAGACAGTTGGAGCAGAGAAGCCCAGTGCGTAGGAAAGTATAGGAAGTATTTGAGGAATAGCACCTAGGGGAGTATGCACCTGGAGGTCAGGGTGGGCCAGAGGTGGAGTGGAGATGAGCCTAGAAAAGAAGTTTGGGAATTGGCTTCTGGTCACGCCGAGAGGGATGGGATGGATGGAGTGGGGTCGGCCTACATGAGGGACGCGATTGCCTCCACTGAGCCCGTTAGGATACAAGAGGCACTCGTGTCTTCGCGTTTATGAGTTTCATACTCTACAGATGTTCCCAGGGGCTTAGGTTTCATAACAGGACAGCAAATACACTTCTTGTGTGACAACTTGGAGTTGCCTGGCTCAGCAGAGAGCATTCCGTTAGCAGCGTCTGCGCAGAGGTGTAAAACCTCAGCAGAGAATGTTTGATTAGTAATGTCTGCTCTGGGAACCTGAGGGGCGTGTAGTGTAGGAATGCCGTGGGTTTGCTTCTATCTAGGTTTTACTAAATGTCGAAACTGTACAAGTGAGTGGAATTATTTTTGTTCTGACTCAGTGTTCCCTCTCTAGCAATTGTCCTCACTTGCCACAGAGCCCTCTGAAGATAGCAGGACTTAACAGACCTGCAGGCCAGTGCCCCTGAGTCTAGCCGTTCGTGAGCCTGGGACCAAACAAGTTTCTGGAGGAGATTTCAGAAAGGCTGATGTAGAAGCAATGGTTTTGTTGTCATTATGAGTCTCACTTCATGCCTCACATCCCTCTGGCCACAAGGGTTCTTTACCTCGGTTCTGTGGAGAGAATTCTGGGTGTCTCTGAATTTGCAGGGGAATATTGTTACCTTTCATTTCTTAAGCTTTCATTAACCTTAACTGAAATTTAGTATGTTGTTCAATTTGGATGTAAGCAACAAGGCACAGTGGTCTCAGCAAATACGTGTGACTCGGTCACCAGTAGAAATCAGTTTTCTTATCATGATACAGTTGTGGGGCTATCTGAAAAAAAGCAGTTTCACATTTGTCACAGTTTCAAACTTATGATAGCTATGAGACCCACTGCTAGGTATTATTTAATATTATCTGGCTTTTATAAAGAAGCTTTTAGTACCCTGTCACAATTTTAAGTAATATTTTGATAAATGTATTTACATATAATTCATTTCCTTTGCAATCCACAGTGTTTTGTTTTATGCACTTAAGAGCGTTGTTCTTAGAAAGGGATGGGCCTCCCCAGACTGGTAAAGGGGTCCGTAGTCCAAAAATGGTCAAGAGCTCCTGTTTGGATGTTGGGAGCCTTCCTAGATATTTGAAACTTAAAATTATTAATTATTTTTAAATATTGAGACTGAGCTAACAGAAAGAGCTCTTACCCTTTAGAGAAATATACTGAGATGTTTACAGATGAAAGATAAAGGGATGTATTAACAACAAAACCCTGGCAGGGCAGTAGGACGGGGAAGTAGCTTGAATGGCATCGTTCCCATTCAAGTCTTTGAAGGTGGTGCTTGCCTTCTGGGGAGACTTGAAAGTCACCAATATGAGGCCAACAGAATCTTGTCAACATCTCAGCAGCTCTTTTTGGGTCCATGGGCCACTTGATCTCAGCCGAGCCAGGGCCCTCGTCTTCTCCAGGTCATGCACTCATTTCCATCTGTTTGAGTCCATTCCCCCTTCTTTTTAATCAGCCCTGGGCTCTGCCCTCCCCACAGGTCTTGCCCCCACCGTTGCATTCCTTAGTAGTACAGTGCAGGCCACCCAGTTGGAGCCCAGTGTTTGTCAAAGAGAATGCCAGGCTGACCTTAGTTAATCTTATTTTATTCGAAGTTTTGTAAAGCTGTGGACACTTTCCCCTGGAAAAGACATAGACTCACACATCTGAAGTTTGCATCCATTTTTGGGTGTGGGTCCCGAAAGCCTGTTTTTAGACCGGATTCAAGGACCCTTGCTAATAATGCCACGCACAACCCAACAGGCCTGCCCAGCATGTATAGGCCAGGCATGCACTGAGTAATTCATTTCTTCTCAACCTCCCTGAGAGGGAGGTTCTGTTATTGTCCCATTTTCTGGAGGAGGAAACTGAGGCTTTTCTGGAGCCAGGATGTTATGTTACTTGTCCAAGGTCACAGGGCTAGGATGTGCCTGAGCCCCTGGATCCCAACCCAGGCAACCTTCTTCTAGGCTGGAAGCATCCTAAGTAGAAGGTTACTCATCCTCCCCAAGTCCCCACATCTTCCATATCATTGATTACTAACCCCCTGAACCTAACCTCTCCCCACTCCTCCCCTCACTCAGGCAGGAAGCCCTTCTTGTTTTAATCCCATTCTCTGTTGTGACCAGTCTTGCCCATACTCTCCGAGGATCATGGTCCCAAGGGTGAGGCAGTGTCAGCCAGCTTTGGCTGGGGTAGGGGCTTATGGATTTTCCCCCAGGTTTCCTGCTGGCTCTCCCAGACCCTTCTCTTCTCCTCCTCCCTCCCCCTTTCCCTGCTTCAGTGCTGTTGGAATGACAGCCAAGGGGAGGGGAATCCAGCAGGTTCCAGCCCTTCTCACTGCTCCTGTTGGTCAGAGCTCCCCTGTAGCGTGCTCAGGGCAGCCACGTGTATGTGCCCCGAATGAACTGGCCTTTTCTTTCCTGGGCTCCCTGCAGGCGAAGCTGGTCCGGTACATTTGCAAGCAGCGGCAGTGCAAGCTGAGTGTGGCTCCTGGTGAGAGGACCTCAGAGCTCAACAGCTACCCTCGCTTCAGTGACTGGCTGTATACCTTCAGTGTGAGACCGGAGGTGGTGCAGGTACGCGGGCCGAGGGGACTCAGGGCAGGGGCTGGGTATGCAGTGGGCCAGGCAAAGGGACCACACGCAAAGCCAAGGACAGCTCCATGTGGCTACAACTGAGGGGCGATGCTCTGTACTCTCAGCATGGGGGGTGTGGGGGGACAGCAGCAGCAAGAGGGACCCAGGGTAAATGTGGCTTTAGCATGTGTCCTGTGTGCCATTGCTTTATGAATGAGACAGCCTGACCACACCAGTCGTTCATTGGTTCACCATAAGGACAGCAGCCAGCATTTCTGAAAGCATGGACCATGTGACAGCCACTATGTTAAAACACTTTGTATAGATAATGTCACTGAATTCTCACAAAACCCTGTGAAGAAGTTATGATCAGTTACTGCTATTTCGTACTTGAAATTAAAGCACAGAATGGTTAAATAATTTGTTTAAAATCATACCGCTAGGAGGTGCTAGCTTTGGGATTTGAAAATAAGGGTGTGCGTGTAATTTTCTCTTTTAACTGCTATAATATACTGTTCTTCTCCTTTGTTCCTTCTTCCCATTCATCCAACCTACCCACTCACCCACCCACTAACCAGCTAACGAACCAGTGTGCAAGGAAAGCATAACACATACCAGTGTCAGAGGTCCAGGACAGCTCTCACGGGACATACATCAACCAACACTTGGCAGGAGCAGTTCACCCCGTCAAGTCTTTTAAATCCGTTACATCTATTCTAAAAGTAAAAAGATTGATTCTCGCTATTACATATATGAGGTGTGATCAAACAATATGGTGAAGGTTTAAATGAAAAAAAATGTATTATAGTAAAAGACACATTGCCATGAATCCCCCTCAGAATACGCCCCCTCGCTTTAAACACAGGTCTGGGATGGTCTTTGTGTGGTGGGATTTGTCCCCTTGGCCGTTTTGATGAGTTCTCTGCTGATCTTAACCCTTTCTGGCTTCCTGACTGGAGCCCTGATTCTTCCCTCAGGAAAATACATCCATCAGACGTGTGTATAGCCATATGTGTGTGTACAATCTTCTTCCTTTTCAATACTGCCATCCTGGGCGCCGTTTCTCTAGGGTTATCTAAATATTATTTCAGCTTTTGGCTTCAGATTGTGGTCACTAGTTTGTGGTCATAAGGTTTCCAGTAAAGAGTGCCTTTCTGCTGGATGAAGAGTGGGGACGGATATGGAAGTGACCACAGGGCGGTGGCGGGGCTTCCCGGTTTCTGGGGTGGTAAAGGGGTGCTTCACTCTTGACTCCCTTCTGACCTGAGTGAGGTCTCAGCCCTCTGCAGCTCCAGAGCCTGCTGTGGTGTTGCTGACAGACGTGACCTTTGAGTCCTCCTCCTTCTTCCTGGAGGCTGGAGACAGAGAGCTGGAGAGATGCCTTCAGTTTACCCACCCGTCAGACCTCGGTCTAGAGGGATGCTGTCCAGTAGAGCTTTCTGTGATGATAGAAACATTCTATACTGTTCTGTCCAACGTGGTAGCCACCAGCCATGTGTGGCCGTGGAGCACTTAAACTACGCACAGTGTGACTGAGACACCAAAATTTGAATTTTATCTTCATGAATTTTAATTGAAATAGATATATGGCAATTACTTATTAGTCAGTGCAGGCCTAGAGCCTGCGCTGAGAGTTAGGATGCTAAAGATGCTTTCCCTAGTCCTAGGAGCTCACAGGCGGCAGTGAAACACATGTATTGAGAGCGGGCACCAAACATCCTGTCCAAAGCCGGCCTGGGGTCTGTGGGAGCAAGCGGGTGAACTCAGGCTGGGAAGGTCAAGGAAGGACTGGCGCCAGCAGGGCTTGCCTGAGTGCTGGGAGCCAGCGTGGCGGGCAAGGAAAGAGCACACCAGATGGAGGGTACGGTACCCGCAAAGACCCTGAGCTCTGAGAGAGCTGGTACCATCCTCACAGGAGGTGTTTGGCAAGGGCCTGGTCTGGGAGGAGACTGGTGAGGACAACAGGGTGCATTCCCAGGAAGTGCCAGGGTTGGGGTTTTCTCTAGGAGATCACTGACATGTGTGTATGAGAGAGAAATAGATGGAGACAAAACATTGGAATTGTTTAAAGGAAAATAAAATTCCTCCGTAGTAGTGGGAAGGCTAGATTCATCGTGGGGATGGGTGAAAGGTGAGATAATGCTCCTGCCGGTTGGGGATATAGAACACCTGCTTGGAGGCGGGGCTTGAAGGAACCTGGGGATGAGCAGGAGAATGAGTTTACAGGCAGCGTCCCTTTCCCTTCCCTAAACATCTAGAGTCACACAGTGGGACTCTTTCTTCCTCCCCTCCACCCTTCCACAGGTTAAAAACTAAAAATCACAGCTTCGTCTTCTGGCTACAGCTGGGGAAATGATTTCAGAGCCTGCTGGCGTGGAGCCTTTTTTTTTTTCCTTTAGCAATTTCCCTATTGGAAGTTGTTAAAGGAAACGGCAAGCGCTGGCTGGGATTCCAGGGCCGGGGCCACAGGCCACGGGGTACCCGAATAAGCCCTCGCTGGTGGTGTTTCTTGAATGGAAGATGGAGGTGAGTCCAGTGAGGGGTTTTTGTTGTGGCCCTGACTGGGCAAGTTTCTCTTTCCCCTTTTTACTATTCTTGCATTCTCTTGGGGATGGGGAAGAATGCTACCTGACCTCTGCTACCATGTTGGTTTTCCATTGGCTGGGAGTGGCTGTAGCTCTGGGTGGGCCCTGGTACCCTGTTTTCCCGAAAATAAGACCTAGCTGGACAATCAGCTCTAATGCATCTTTTGGAGCAAAAATTAATATA
Organism: Rhinolophus ferrumequinum; assembly: GCF_004115265.2. Lineage (NCBI taxonomy): Eukaryota > Metazoa > Chordata > Mammalia > Chiroptera > Rhinolophidae > Rhinolophus > Rhinolophus ferrumequinum. Next base: position 19,539,781 of record NC_046304.1, on the reverse strand, counting down.
AGACCGGGTCTTATATAAGACCCGTATTGTATTATATTATGTTATATTATATTATATTATAGACCCAGTCTTATATTATATAAGACCTGGTATTATATTATATTACATTATATTATACCCAGTCTTATATTATATAAGACCCGGTCTTATATTAATTTTTCTCCAAAAGACGCATTAGAGCTGATTGTCCTGCGAGGTCTTACTTTCAGGGAAACACAGTATGTAGGCTGCGTGAAGCGGGAGGCTCTGTGAAATTGAACCAGAAAAGTAAACTGGCATTGGCTCCTGGGTACAGCTTTAATCAGCATGAAGCCCTGCTTCCTTTGCTCCTAGCCTCTCCCCCCTATCCCTCTTCCCCCTGTCCCCACCCTCTCCCTTTGGGAGCTAGAGGCCACACGTGTGACAGCCTTGCTCTTTGGCAGCTGGGAGCCTCCTCAGAATGCAGCACACACCCCAGGGATGTGCGCTTGGGGCTGCCTCGGTACTGAGGAATTGAGATCTCGGTACCGACCCCATGGGGCTGGGCCACAGCGCTCTCCCCACTTAGGATGGGGAGATGGAGGCCTGGGCAGTGGACTGGCATGCTGGTGCAACCCAGCCCGTCGGGAGAAGTGCTGAAGTTTGGATATGGAAGGAAGGGCGCACACGCAAGGTGGTATTTTCTATATATCATCCTGTATAATCCTCATACCTGGGGAGGGGGTGTGGGGAAGTCACTATGATCCCTGTTTTATAGTTAAGCAAACTGAGGCTCAGAGACATTAAGTGACAGGTTAGCATCACACAGCTCGTTGGTAGCTGAGCTGGGATGCGGTCTCACATCCTGTGACTACAAAGCCAGGCTTGTCAACTCTCCATGATTTTGTCATCTGACATCTTTCTCAGAATAGCCCAGGCCAGGGCGACCGTATATAGTTGTGCAATCAAATCGAGCTTCCTCAGTCTCCCATTTCCTTCCCCACTCTCATCCTCTTTTACCGTCTCCCCTCTCTCCTTCCCTCCCTCCCTCCCCATCTCTCCTCCTTTCTTGCTTCCTCTCTCTCTTCTTCTCTCCCTCTGTCCTTCCTCCTTTCCTCACTCCCCTCCTTCCTTCTTTCCTTCCCATTTGTTTATTTGACACCCATTGATCTCTTACCTTGTACCCAGATGAATTATCACAGGGGATTAAATATGAACATACCGCGCTCAGGGGCTTACTGGGTAGTGGGGTACGAGGATTCGCATCTGCAAATAGCCACGGTGCAAAGCAATGAGGGAGGAGAGATGACGTGTGGCGAGATACAACCCTGAGGGCCCACTCCTGCTTTCTCCTATTGGTCCAGTCACGCAGTTAAGTGTATTTGTTGCCTGGTGTGTGCCAGGTACTATTCTAGGCCCTGCACCTGAGCTCCTGTCCTTACTGAACTTGCATAGGTTCATCACTCTCTCCAGTCGATGAAGGAATTTGTTTTTCTGATCCCGAGCCAAAGTAGCCTCTTTTAAAGCTTGGAGAGGAGGGGGTGTCCCTAGTTTCTAGAAATCTGAAAAATCATGGGCTTAGCCCAGTCCTGGTTGGCACATTTGAACAATGAGCCCATCTCCTTATTCCTTGGATTTCTGAGCTGCCAAGTCCAGTGAAAACTAACTAGACTGGACGCGCTCTGTGGGCAGCAGGGACCTGGCTGTTTTGTTCACTGTTCTGCCATAGAGTGGGTGTCTTGTGGAAGGACTGCATTCAAACAAGATCACCCAAAGAGTTTTGGTCTCTTGGGTTCAAGTGTCTCAGAACCTCTTATCTGGGCTTGTGAAGGTTGCATTGCAAGGGTCTCTGGGGGAGGTCTTTAAGCTGCCAACGGCCTGCTGAGGTCTGGGGTTCCTGAGCTGCCTCTGGTTTCTGTTGGTGATGGGCTGGACTTTAGCAGGACTGTGTGTCTGTAGCTCTGCTATAGATGGCTTTGGCTTCGGACCTCCTCCAGGGCCACCTAGCGCCAGGGCTGGCAGCTTGTGTTCGGTCCCTCCTCCTCCAGGGACTGCCTCAAAGGCAAGATCGCCCTAGAACAGATAGGACCAGCTAGATATTGTACTATTCTTGTGTCTACACCACACTTCTAATTTTATAAAGCAAACGTCTCTTCTCTCATTACCTTTCTTTTTGAAATAAATCAGCCTATAAATTTCAGCAGCCCTCGCTTCCAGCTCTATGCCTTTGGGCAAGCAGCAAGTTTGGAAAACAAGATTGCTTGAGAGCGTGACCTCTGGAATTAGACAACTCAGAACTTCATGTTGGGAGGCCGATTAAATCTTAATTTTGTCACTTGCCCGTGGTGTGATCTTGGACAAGTCCCTTACCTCTCTGAGCCGGTTTCCTCATCTGTCAGTGGCTCTAGGTAGAAACTGAGGGCTCATTTCTGCTTCCTTCTGCTTCCTGAATGTACACATTCAATTGACTAGCAAATCCCACTAGCTCTATTTCCAAATATATATCCCAAATCACCTCTGTCTCTTTCACCACCGCCACTGCCCTAATCCTAGCTGTTGCAGGGACTTGTCCAGTAACACCTGCACCGCTCTCTGTAGCCACTCTTGCCCTCCTTTTTATTACATTTTTCATGAGCCAAGAGTGGTTTTCCTTAAAGCCCAAATCCAGTCATCTCACTTTTCGGAGTATAGGTCTTCCTCGGTGTCTCGCTGCATTCAGCATGAAATCCAAACCCCTCATCATTACTTTAAAGGCCTGACATCTATTCATCGTCTGCCTCTTTCCCCGTCGTCTCCTGCCCCTGCTGACTCTTCCCCTCATGTGAGAACACAACAGGTTGTTTCCTGTCGTAGCCCAGGGCTTTTGCACGTTCTCTTTCCTCTGCCTGGAAATTTCTATACTCTCACGGCCAGCGCCTTCTCATCCTCTGACAGGAGCTTAGAAGTCAGATCTTCAGAGGCCACCCTGTCTAAAATTAGATGCCATTCATGCCCACCATTTGATTGCAGCATATTGTTTCCTTTTTCATACTTGTTCACACATTTCAGTTAACATATTTTGGTTGTTTTTTAATTTGTGTGTTTCTGTGTTTCCTGTTATGATATAACCTCCCGAAGGAAAAAGACTATATATTTTGTTTAGTGATGTAGCTCCAGTGCTGAGTAAAGTTCGTGACACACAGCCGGTATTTAGTAGCTGTCTGTTGATTGAAAGGATGGATGGATGACATGGTACCAAGGCATACAGTATGACTTACTAAGTAAAAGCTATTATATTCTCCTACTAGAACTTTTCCATAGCAAGTTCTAATACCAACTGGCGTAAGCAAACGAGACTTTTATCAGCTTAGGTAATAGAAGTTCAGGGAGGTCTGGATACTAGCATCTATTTCTTGGATGGGCCCCCTCCACGTGGCAGGCATGAAGCGTACCAGCTGCTAAGCCTCATTTCCTGCCAGCCTATCGTGTTTCCCCCAAAATAAGACCTAACCAGAAAATAAGCCCTAGCATGTTTTTCAGGATGACATCCCCTGAACATAAGCCCTAATGCGTCTTTTGGAGCAAACCTTAATATAAGACCCGGTCTTATTTTCGGGGAAACACAGTAGTAGTAATGGTAGTAATAGTAGTAGTATTTGCTTACTGAGAGCTTCTTCCCCTAGAACTGTAGCTGAAAAATTCCAGGGAAGGCTCTGATTGGCTTGGCTTTGGTGATATACTCATATCAGAACCAATCACAGGGTTAGGATGATAAAGAACCCCAGCTGGCCCACACTGGGTCAAGGGCGCAGCCCTTTGTCAATGTGATAGAGGGCCTGAAGGGTCAGGGCCACCTGCACTCAGGAAATGGGTTTCTGCAGGGAAGACAGCCATGCTGACAGAAAAAGAGGCATCACAAATACTCTCACTCCCTCAGAGAGCAATAACAGTTGCTACTGCAGCACCCCACCCGTGCCCTCCCCACGGGCTCTTAAAGGGGATAGGTGGCCTGGCTTTCCCCTGGGGGTTTCAGGGTTGACCGTTGTGTCCCATTTCCCATCAGTGAGCAGAACTCTTGTGTCTGTGTGGGAGGCAAAGGGCCTCAGGCTCAGAGATGGTGTGTCAAAGGCCTAGACCCTGGGGTTGGTCTGCAGAGATCATGTTTCTAGAATGTAACAGGTGAGCCTATCCCTCAGTTGTTTTTAATAACATTTTTCATTTTCTTCACTATTAAAGGAAGTAGTCAATACTTATTTCAGAAAAGCAAAGAAAATAAGTTATTTATAATCCTGTACAGAAATAATCATTGCTTCTTGGCTTTTTAGGTTTTTTTCTTACTATCCAGTAATTTACACGTATGTTCAGTTTCAAAGTGTGAAAAGTGCAGAAATTAAAGAAAACAATAATACGACCATTTATTGATGGTTTATCCCATAATCTTACTACTCAGAGGAAGCGCTGTAAACATTTTGGTGCATTCCCTTCCAGTCGGCCTTCTTTGTTGGTTTGTTTTTCTTTTCGTTTTCTTCTTTTTAAGTGTAGTTTGTTCATGAATTTATGCTACAATTCTTTAGTGAGTGTTCCCAGTGTGCCCAGGACCAAGCTGTGAGCTGTACATAGAATGTCTCATTCAGTCCTCCCAATAACCTTATGAGGAGGTGTCTTAGTCACTTCAGGCAGCTGTAACAAGAATATCACAGACTGGGCGGCTATTATAAACAACAGAAATTTATTTCTCAAAGTTCTGGAGGCTGAGAAGTCCAAGACCAAGGTGCCAGCAGATTCGGTGTCCGGTGATGACGTATTTCCTGGTCCATAGATGGCTGTCCTTCTGCTGTATGTTCACATGGCAGAAGGGGCCAGACAGCTCTCTGGGGTCTCTTTTCCCAGGGCACTAATCTCTAATCCCATTCATGAGGCTCCCCCGTGTGCCCTAGTAATCACCTCCCATAGGCCCCGCCTTTAAATCCCATCACATTGAGATTAGGTTTCAACATGAATTTTGGAGAGATACAAATGTTTAGTCCATAGCAGAAAGCAATGCTTGTATTCCCAGTGTACAATAGAGAGAAACTTGAGTGACAGTGTCATTTTCCTGAGGTCCCCTAGATGGTAAGTAGTAGAGCCAGGATTCATATCCAGGGAGTCTGGCTCCAAAGCGGGGGTCACGACACACACACACACACACACACACACACACACACACACACACTTTAAATTCTCTCAGATCGGACCATGTTGCCTGAGCATCTTTCCTTTTTCTTTCATTTTTTAAAAAAATTTAATTTGATTTCCAAATCTAATTACAACTGTTCACTGTAGGAAATTTTGAAAACGTAGAAAAGCTCAAAAAAGAAAATATAATCCCCCACAATCCCAACAGCCACTGCTAGGCAGCCACCTACCGTCTTACATTGTTATTTCATTTATATACAGTAAAAGTCACTGTTTTTGAGTTCATGAGTTTTGATGGCTGGTGGTTCCTACGGCTCTGCCTGTGGGTGTCCAAACCACCCAGCCCCAAACGTGTGAGATATGCAGAGGGTTTGGGGAGAGTTGGAGTTCATGTGGGGGTGGGGGTTCCCCTGATGATTCACCGGGAAGAGGGAGGTGATCATGTTCCTGGTTGACTCAGGTCAAACATTTTGAAGGGGGCAGCCAGGCAGGGGAAAGCTCTCTGTATGTGGCCTGGTACCCTGGGCTCCTGGAGCCCTGGCCCCCTGCAGCAAGGCCCGCTGGAGCCTGCGGGTCTCACACCCAGCACCTGCTCTGTGAGGTATGTGCTGACTCCCCAGCTCCCAGGCAGAGACTATTTTTGGCTGCAGTGACTGTTCACTACAGTCATGAAAACAAAAACTCTCCCTGCCTCCTTCTTCCCCGGGACACCGCACCAGGGGCCGGGGCTGCCAGCGACCCTGGGATCAGGCCCCTCACCATGCATTGCCTGTGGAGCTGGGTGCCGTCCAAGGGTACAAGGGGCACGGGTGCCCCACCACCCGTGGTGCTGCGAGAAGCACGAGGCCTGGACCAGCCGAGGCCGGAGGGTTGCGAGGTAGGCACTGGGGTCTGGGAGCAGGCGGCCTTTCCGTGAGACCCGGGAATGGGAATATGGATCTGCGCTCAGAGTCCTTGCTTTGCTAACTGTGGAACACGCCTGGAAAAATCTGCATGTTGGAATAGAATGTGACTTCTATTTCATTATTTCATTCCCTGTTTTTCTTATGGTCAAATGGCTGGGGAACCAGTAGAATCTCCCTAAAATAGATCTTCCCTCTCCTTCTAGTGACTGGTGTGGGCCTGCCTGTTTGTGCTTTTGGTTGGAACAGGGCATGCATTTGTTTTGAGCCTGCCCCTATAGGGAACTTAAGAAACTGGGGTTGTACAGGCAGACCCAGCCCTGCCTCTCGGTGCTTCTGGTCAGCCAGGCCAGGGAGGCCAAACCGTGTAGAGACGTGAGTGCTAACTTTGGAGTTACACGGACCAGGGTCCAGTCCAGGCACCATCACTCACTTGCTGTATCTTCTGTTAAGTTAATCTCTCTGAACCTCACTCTCCTTAGCTACCAAGCAGTTGTGCCCATGCCATTTCATGGGTGACAATAATACCAGTAATTGTTATTTTTATGAATAGACTGGTTGTGAAAAGAGGAAGCACGTCTAGAAGCTGAGTAAGAATCAATGTGCCACAGCCCTGGATGGCTCTAGGCCTTGTCTCAGATCCTGTGTGTTTGGGTGTAGCTGGTGATGTGGGGTTTGCTTTTTTTCAAAAAGAAGCAAAGTGTGCGCTGTCACCAACGTGGGCGTGGGTAGGGATAGGCAAGAACATGGAGTCAAGGATTTCTGCCCACCCTCCATCTTTGGAGCCACTGAGACATTAGGGGACTTGCCAGGTTCCAGATGAGGCCATGAGCCCAGCACCCCATTGCTTCTGGATTCCACAGGGCTCTGGGCCCACGAGGAGAGCACATGGCTTGGCATTCCTTGGACCAGCGCCTTTGGAGGTGATTCTCAGGGCAGACCTCAGGGAGGTCTTCCCCTTGGCCGTTCAGAAAACCTGTGCAGGGATGAAACCTTTACATCTGAGTGAGCAATGCCCACCATGGAAAATGCCCTCCAGGAGTAGGGTGGGTCCTGGTGTTGGTCACCGGCAGGGCCCTGGCTCTGGTGCTCTTGTTCTGGGTGACCAGGCAGGTCCCCTCCCCTCTCTGGGCCTTGGTTTCCTTCTCTGTAAAATGAGTTTTGGACTAGATTGTCTCTAAGGTCCCTTCACACTCTGCCTTTGACCTTGGCAGAAGAAGGGTTTCTCTCCTGTTCTCTTCCTTCCCTCATGAATATCCATTGTCCCCTTTCGTGCCTTCAAACCCTGGTGACTCTGGATGGCCTTCTTGGCTTGAGTCCTAGCTGTCCCCCTCAGGGCCCCATTGGGCTCCCTGCCGTGCTGTAGGGCAGGAGTTGTTTACACGGTTTCTGGAAAACTACAGAGAGGGGCTGCCTACCTCCAGGAACTCCCAGGAGATCTTGCTTGCCTGGTTGGACCCCCATGGGGTAGCTCGGAAACAATGGGCCCCTGTCCTCAGGCCGAGCAGCCTGGGTCTCAGATCTCCAGCTTTAGACTCATTGCCTACGGGCCCGTGCATCCCTCACCTGGACAAACAAGCCAAAAGGACAGACCCCATGCTGAACATGCCTCTCCCTGGGCAAGGGGTCTGTGATTAGGCTCCCGGCCCCCGAGAGGGACTCTCGCACCCCAACCCTGGGGCCAGGCCTGTGCCAGGGCCCGGAGCAAAGCCACTGTGCCTGCAAGTACAGAGGAGGCAGGAGATGAAGACAGTCGACTTGTCTGGGAATCCTCTAACAGAGTTTGACCAGGGGAGAATTGAAAGGGGGAGAAGATGGGGACCAGCAGGCCACAAAGATGACTGAAGATGTGGCCACGCCTGAGGGCCGCTGTTTATTTCTGTCAGTGCCCTTAACCCCAGGAGAGTTGGGGTTCCCCACAGGGAAATACATTTCAAGCCAGACCCCGTTCCCTGCACCCTCTGCATAGGATGACCAGGCTTCCCAGTTTTCTAGGGATCCTCCCAGATTAGGGCTCTTGTCCCGGAGTAGTTACTGACGGCTCCACCTTTCCCTCTCAAAAGTGTCCCTGTTGGGATGGCATAGGATACATACACCCTCCCCTCGGGAGCCTCTCCTCTTCACCTAGCTGCCCACCTGGCCTTCGTCCCCACTGCCACCCTGGTCGTTCTCTCTCACCTGCTGCATCAACCAGGGACGCAGGGGAGGGTGGCTGCTGATCTGGGGAAGCTCCGCCCTGGAGCAGGGCGCGGCTTGTGCGGGGAGGGACTTTCCCAGATGCCAGTTCCCCAGAAGCCAAGCGTCACCCGCTGGTTAGTGTGTCTCTTTGGCTGCTGGCAAACCCTCCCCCTGGCCTACCCTGACCCCAATCTTTTTTGTTTTTGTTTGTTTGTTTTAGAGTATACCATTTTAACTAGAGTTTTACTGTGGAGTCCAGTGAACAATAGTGGGGGGTTTTTGTCCTGCAGTCAGTAAACACGCTGGGTGTAGAGAACCCCCTGTAGAAGCCCACCCACCTCCTCTCCATTCTAGGAGTAGCATGTATTGGGGGGAAGCACACAGCCCCCAAACTGCTGTGTGTGCTTCTCAAATGCTGGACATGTCTGGCCACTTTCAAACAGCATCCAGGAGGAGTGGTTCTGGAAGTGTGTGTTGATGACCCAGAGAAAGATGACAATATGCCGGCTGCCTAGGATGGCAGATGTGGGCCCTCCTCAAAGCCTCTTCCTGTGTGTCCCCCTTCTGCTGATAAGGTGCTGGGGGCTGGACAGGGAGAAGACATGTCAGCACATTGGGAAGCGGGAAGGAAGGAGCCATGAGGTCCAGGGACATCAGGAGATGGAGCCCAGGGGATGTGTGTTTGTTGAGTGGCTGCGTGACGCACTGGATCAGGGGTTGCCAAACTGTGGCCCCTGGGCCAAACGCAGCCCACCAGGGGTTTGTTTGTCTAGCCTTTTGAATGGTTTTCACATTTTTAACTGGTGGGGGCGGGGGGGGGGGAAGACTATTTTGTGACGTGAAAATTAAATGAAATTCACATTTGTGTCCAAACTAAAACTTTTATTGGAACACAGCCACACCCATCTATTTACATATTGTCTGTGTCTGGGCGACAATGGCAGAGTTGAGTAGTTGCGACAGAGACCATATGGCCTGCAAAGCTGAAAATGTGCACTCTCTGTCCTGTACAGAAAAAAATGTGCCAATTCCTACACCAGGTACCTCAGGGTTTATAGGAAAAAGAATGGGACCTGGGAGGCAGCTACAAGACAGGCTCTCCGGTGATGGTGGTGGCTGCGGTGACAGCAGATTCTGCCAGAAGCTGGAGATCTGGTCCTAGGCAGAGGTGGAAAGCACCCGCTTCCACCAGAGGGCAGGAGGGGAACTGAGGGGGAGCCCAGCGCCCAGGGGGCAGCTGAGCAGATTAAAAAGGAATGTGGCAAGAAGACCCCCTGGGAGGCCTCCTGCAGCTGCTTTAACCTCACAGCTGGAGCTCATCCCAGCTGTGTGGGGGCAGGGCAGGGCATGGAGCCAGGAAAGCCAGATGTGGCCTGTGATGGCAGGTAGACTGTGCCCTGGGAAAAAGAGCTCCCTTTATAGAGCAAAGAAGTGGGTACCAGCGCAGACAGGGCTGGCTGGCTGGGACTAGGTGGAGACGGCCATGCCTCGGCTGTACCAATCGGTTTGTGTGGCCTTGAACAAGTTGCTACCCTCCGAGCCTTATCACCCATCTCAGGATGTGATGAGCATTGCATGCACTGACCTAGTTCATCTAGCAGGAGATACGGACGTGTAAATGCTCACCAGTTACCCTTTCTGACCCCCCACCGCCTCCCCTTTGACCTGCATCCCTCCACCTCCACACCCCATCTCCCCACGGCACCATCATTCTGAGGCTTTCAAACCCAGACATACCAGTACGTAGGCCCAAGACAGCTACTTCCTGAACATTCCCGCCACGCTCCCCATTCTGTGAGCCCTGACCCTGCCTTGTGGGAGGGAGGGAGGCACTAGTGTGTGGGATAGGACATCTCCTGGGACATCTGTGCGCTTGGACTAGGCTGGGCTTGAGTTGAAGGAGAGTGTGGGCCTCACGAGATGACGGGCAGGAGGTCGAGCCCCAGCGTGCAGCCCTGCCCTGGCCTGACCTGGCCAGACCTGCCTTCTGACCTGGGCCTTCTCAGACCCTTTCTTGGCCAGACTTAAGACCTTGCAGCCTGTCTGCTCTCATGGTCCCCACCCCCAAAAATTCTGATTTGATTGGTTTGAGGTGGGGGCCCAAGCATCAGAATTTTTTTTAAAGCCCCCTAGGGAATTCCAGGGTGCCACCAGGGTTGAGAGCCGCTGATGTGATCTAACCAAACCCACTCGTTTTTTAAGTGATGGAACCAAAGTCAAGAGAGAGGCAAGGTCTGACCCAAGGTAAAGGGGGTTCCAGGGACCAAATCTGACACTTCCTTCGCTGTGCTGGCCAGCAGGGAGGTGGTGGAGCGGCCTCTAGGAAGTGACTGATTTCTCCCAGGAGGGGCTTTTCCTTGTTTTCCAGGGCTGTGATAGTAAAGAGGCTGGGCCCAGATGCGGTCCACAGGCAAAGCCAGTATCCCCAAACTGTTTGCTGATCTCTTTGGAAATCCCAGGAGGCTGCCTGACCCAGGCCCTCACTGCCTCAGCCCTTCCTGTGCCTCCCAGAATATCCAACTGTTATCCAAGTCTCACCCCTCCCTGTCCCTCAGCCCAAAGGTGGGGAACAGTGAGGAAGGAACACGTCAGGTGCTCCCTTGCCAACTGGAGGCATGCAGGCTCCCAGCCTGAGCTGCCATAGAAACAGTCCTGCTCTTCCCTCTGCCCCAGCCCCCCGGGTCCTGGCCTCACTGGGGTGTGTGGGGTTCTGGGAGTCCACCTCTGGCCTCTGGTGTGACCAGTTCCCAGGGAAGAATCTGTGGCAAAGGATCCTGGCCCTTTAATCCCCATCCAGGGAAGCTGGGGGAGGCCTCTGCCTACACATCCCAGAAATCCAGGTTCTGCAAATGGACCTTGAGTGCTAGCAGCACTGATTAGGGCAGTTGATTGACCCATCCTATGCTCTAGGACTAGAAAGCTAAACAGATAAACAAAGTGTGGGTTTGTTTCTTGGTCTTCCTTCAACCTTGGCCGTCACCCGAAGGCTGGCTTGAGCTGCCACGGGTTCTTGTACGTGGCCCACACACAGGCATTGAAGCCCCTGGCAGTTCCACTGTCCACCTGACTGACCATGGCGAGTGGGGATGGCTTTTGGTGTAAGCCGGCACAGATTTCTAAGTATAGACCCCAGGCAGCCCCGTGGCTGCCGGTAAGTCCCAGGATATCATTTGATACCCAGCCTGGCCTGTGACACCGGCCAGCTGCCTAGGGGAGGGGACAGCTGTGTTTGGCCCAGCCCACCTCTGCCTTCTTCTATAGAGAACAAAACAGCAATTTAATTAACACAGATTGGGGGTGGACCTCAGTGCCCAACTGACCCTGCCCTCTAATTATTATCAGAAAGAATAACTTAATGTCACCCACTGGAGAACGTACGTCGTGTCTTGAGGGCCCAGACAGAGGTGGGAGCCAGTTTCCTGTCCCATGTTCTCACTGCCCTACTTCTGTGCCCCCATGTTCACCCGACAGTCATAGGACCCAGGGGAACCCCCACAACGGGCTGAACATCCATGGCCTCCTCCCTTCTTGGTTTCAAGTCCATATTTTCTTCTTTAGACAGAAGCTGAAGTGGGTGGGCAATGGTTCTGTTCAAAGCCTATGGACCCTGCCTTTCTCCCTTCCCCAGAACTCCAGGGGATGCCCTTGGCTTTGAGACAACTTGGCATCTTCCATCCATGAGCCTGCAGGCAGGTGGGAGGCCCTCCTGAGGTCGTGGGGCCTCACACCTGACAGGCTCTCAGAGCGGCTCCACTTGCCCGGTGGTCAGCAGGCCTGTGAATTCACCTTCAGCAGGTGGTTCAACTGATTCCCTAACTTGCTTTCAGCTGAGATTACCCAGAACATTTGTACACGAACTACTCTGGTCCGAAATCACTTCCTAATTCAGACTTGGCAGTGCCTATCGCCATGGGTGGGCCGCGCGTCACATCTGTGTGTGAGGTTTGGGGGTGCCAGGTTGCGTAGGGGGCATTGCTTGAGTTGTGATAGGAGGAGATAGCAGGGTCACTCCAGAGGCCTGCACAGCCACTTGGGCAGCCTGCCTGTTGTCTAGCCGCAGGCCCAGGCGATAGCTAGGGGCACATGATTTCTTCATGTACTGGTTCCCCTGGTTCCAGCATGTTTGCCTCATGCACTTTCCCCTCTTGACTGAATTCACTTCAGGTCCGAAGTCACTTGTAGGAGTTGGAGGGCTGAGCACTTTGTTTCCATGGGGGGGCCCCAGAGCCACGTCGGGAGCCTCACTGAGGCCCGGCCACTCCGGGATATGCTGCCCAGGGCACTTGCTGCTGAGCCGTCATCCCTCCCGATTTGCCTGCAGAAATAAAGCTTTAGAAGTTGCTGATCAGACAGATCTTCGGAATGTGTCAGATTCTTCACACAGGGTCTCCATGAGAAGGTCTGGGGACTCTGTGTGACCATGGATACAATTGTTTGGTCTGCACAGATTTGCATTAGCTGCCACCATGTAAAAATCAACCATTTTAAAATAAAAATTCAGATTTCTTTAATACCAGAAGATCTGGCGCCTCTCCCATAGCCTCCCCTCGTACCTTGCTGCTGTCAGGTTTCTTGTTATTTAGTAAAGAGACAAGAGAAGTACTTCTAGTTCTTGTATCTCCATCAAAAGATAGATCAAGGGGGCCTCGCCCCACTGATCTCATTTCTTCCCAAGGCCTAGCCCTGAGACAATATTTGAGACCCCGACTCTGCCAGGTAAACCAGCTGACTGACTGCAGTTTTTAGAGAGAACAGAGTGGTCCCTCTCCCTAGTTCAGTGATCCAACCCTGCAGGGAAGAGGGATTAGGGAAGACAAGAAACAGTCAGAAATCGTGGTGGTGATGGTGTGCTAAGCCCTCTCATTTCATTGATGGACAAGCAGAGTTCACACCCCAGGAAGCCATGCTTGTCCTTAGAGAGGCTGGGGCAGTTGCATTTTAGTGGGACTCTCGATAGGCTCTTCTGTCCCGTTCCCCCGCCCCCCAATTTTGTTTTGTGTTTTGTCAATCCTTGGTTTGAATCAGAGCATAAAGAAGAGGCAAAGGAGGGAAGGGAAGGCAGTCCATGGTCTCTTAACTCCGTGGGGTGCAGTGATCTCTGAAGCCTCAGAGGAGTGGGAAAAACTTTGCAGCTAATTTGAAACTGTAAGGGAATGCCTGTTTGTTTTCATTCATTTTTTTTAAGGGAATGGATTTGAACATATTCTGTCTTTCTCTTTTTCAGAGCGTTACTTTACTTGCCAAAGAATTCCCACTTTACAGTATAGTTTTTTGGGGGTTTTGTTGTTGTTTTCAGAAAGCAAGTAGAAATTAATTCCTTTAACTTACTCTGAAAAAATCATTTCCCCCAAAAGGTAGCTGCTGCATCCTCAGGCTTTGCCAGGCTACTGAGGGACAGACAACGGGAATAATCGAAGGTGCTTTGGGGTCCCGCACATTTGCGTTTCAGCTCTAACGCTGCCAATTCTCCTTGCAGAAGGTCTCTGACCCTCAGTAAAATGGGCTTAACTGCCCTCCTTGCTGAATTGTTTTGAGTAGAGATAGTACGCAAAGCACTGGACGTATTGTACTGGCAAGTAGTTTGTAATAATAAATGTAGTTATGATGTTTGAGAAACTGAAATTGGTGTGGGTGGGGAGGAGAGAAATATAAAGAAAGAAAAGCAATCCCTACTGCATTGTAGATGGTAGTTAGATTGGGGATTGGGTTTCTAGGCTTGTTGGAAACCTGCTGAGTCATCAGTCTTGGGAAATGAAATGTAGGAGTGTGGGTAAGACCTGAGGCCACTCCAGGGATAGGTGGAAGGTTGTTTTGTGCAGTTGGGTAAAGGTCAACGTCACTCCATTTGTTCTTGCCCCGACAATGTGGCCAACTTGCTTTTCATAGTAAAATGAGGGGGAAAGATGTCAAAACTCCATTTCGATGGAGTGTTACTTAGGGCAATAAAGGAAGACACACTGATGAACAAAAGCTTCTGCCTTGGGACCATTATCTAATCGGCCCCTTCTCTGTGCTGTTCTTATCATCGGTTTCCTGTGACGCTTTAGTTTTATCTCCTGGAAGGATTTTTGTCCAACCAATGATGATGAGCTGCTTCTTGGTGCATTTGGTGCTTATTTCTAATTGTGGGTGTGAGTCACTCTGAAGAGTTACAGGATTCTTGTCCACAACTCTGGAGACTAAAGACCATACAGGCAAGACACCAAGGTGGGATGGGAGGGACGTGACCAGACTCCAGGGGCCACATGCCGGGCGTCAGCTGTGGCCCCACCCCCAGGTATTACAAAGCCCCCAAACCATTGCCCCACTGAGTCACAGCCAGTATCTTCATCAGGTTCAGTTTTGACAATTGAGTCTAAGATTTATGGCAGCGGACTGACTGACAAAAACGTTGTTCTTTTAAAATAAAATTAGACCCAGCTTTCTAAAATAGATGAAAATCAACTTAGATTCTCAAGAACTTTGAGCTCTATATGAATCATCTGATATGGGATGTCTGGTCTTGCCTGTTATAGAAAATCTAAAAAATATAGAAAGGGTGGGGCCAAAGAGGGAAAAAAACAGGTCTTACCACTGGTCACGTAGCTCTTTGAGCTTTCTCTATGCTAAGCCATATGTTATTTTGCAGTGCAATGACTTGTTTTCATGTCAGTCACCCCGCAAGCCACTTGAGGCCAGGGACATGTTCCATTGTGCTGTATGTCTGCTCCAGGCTTGGTATCACACGTGGCTCAAAGCCGCCAGAGCTTGAGGTGTTTCTTCCCTCCTTGATGAGAGAAAAGACCACACGCTTTGAAGTCAGCTAGGTCTTGATTCAAATACTCACACTTTGTATTCGTTTTCAGTTGCTGTGTAACCAATCACCACAAATTTAGCAGCTTAAAACATCCCCCATTTATTGGCTTACAGTTCTGTAGGAGGAAGACTGAATGGAGGAGTCCAGGCAGGCTCAGTTAGCTTCCCTCCTTAGGATCTCACCAGGCCAAAGCTGAGGTGTCAGCCAGGCTGGCCTTTTACCTGGAAGCTTTGGGAAGAAGTCATGTTCGAGTGCATTCAGGTTATTGGCAGAATCTAGTTCCTGGTAGTCGTGGAGGCTCCCTTTTCCTTGCTGGTCTGCAGGGGGCCACTCTCTCTCCTAGAGGCCACCCACATTCCTTCTCAGGTGGCCTGTCCACCTTTCAAGTCTGCAATGGAGTCCTTTTCATGCTTTGAGTCTCTCACTTTCTCTATGCTACTTTGAACCCTTGAAAGGTTTTGCCTGAGAATTAAATAAGGTAAGGTGGTAAGGGCCCACACAATGCATGGTGAGGGTTAATTCTTTGTAATCCTTCTCTCACTAAACCAGTTTTATTTGAAATCTATCTCGAATGATTCAAATACAGTGCCACAAAACTGTAAAGGGTCGTCTTTATCTCAAGTACTTGTCATTCTAGAAAGTTGTCATGATTCATCATTTTTCTGGGCAGAGGAATGAAAAGAAACAAGAAGGGCAACATGCCCTGATCAAAACTTCTCTGATATTTTTCTTCCTTGTCCCCCACCCCCCACCCTGAAGCTTAGGCGTCTCTACTTCAGCTGCTGTCTCTGGGAGCACTGGGGGTGGGGGCGAGAGCTGGCCTTCTGAATCCTCAGACAAGTGGTGGCTTCGGGTCAGAGGCCGGCCCACCAGCAGCTGGCCCCTGCCACTCAACCGGGAGGCCCGCCCTGGCCAGGGAGAGAATGAAGAGGGCACTGGAGCCTCCTGAGTGCTCACCAGCTCTCTCTGCCTGTCCCCTCTGTGTCTTCTCAGGAGATCCTCCGAGAGCTCACACTGGATGCCCTGCTGGACATGAATGAAGCGAAGGTGAAGGAGACGCTGCGGCGCTGTGGGGCGAGTGTGGAGGAGTGTGGCCGCCTGCAGTACGCCCTCACCTGCCTGCGGAAGGTGACAGGCCTGGGTAGGTAGGGCCTGCCTCCCCGGCACCGAGGCCAGCCCCATCGGCTCCTTCTCCCGCCACCTCAGCCTTGACACCAGCCTTCTCACCGGCCTGGCCTGATGCTGGGGGCACAGCCTTTGCTGAGGTGGATGACGGGGTGTGACAGGTGTGGCCCAGGGTTTCTGGGGCAGCTTGGAAAGGCCAGGGTAGACATTCAGGAAGTGTGTGATGGGCCTCGCCTGAGACAGAGGCTCTCCCTGAGTCAGAGGGCTCAGATTTGGACTGATCTGGCCAGTATGAACATAGGGAAGCGTTAGCCATTGTTAGAAATCCCAGGCTGGTCTGCTGGGCGGGACCCTGTATAAATTTCCCCTCTTTGGAGAATATTTGTTGGCCTCTGTGAATTCTCCAACAGCTTCCTGCATTCCATCCCCCCTTCCCACCCTAGCTCACCCTCAGCCCTCTCCCCACCTTCTCCTGCCCCTATCAGCTGGCTAGGCTGTGTGCTCAAAAGGCACACGCTGATTTGGGCTCAGCCTGAGCCAAGCAGGATTCGAGACATTGTAGGGAGTTTCAGCCCTGACTGTGTCTATGGCTGCCCCAGGCAAAGGGTGTCATCCTGGCATTATGATGTGTTCCTAGGGAATTATTTGCAGGCTTTCTAAATCTTGCCTTGGAAACGGCTTCAAATGCCCTGACTTAACACTCCCACTACCAACCACACAGATAAGGCTTTGAAATGAGCCTAAGGAGTGAAATTAGCCCTGGTTTTTAATTATCTGAACCACCTGTCTTATCTCCCACTGCCTGAGGCTTAAGGAAGGCACAGACGTTTTCATTCTGCTTGATTTTTTTTTTCCCAGAGAGGATTGGGCTTAATTTCTTCCCTGGTCTCATTGTACCAAGTCCTCCTCTGAACACAGGGCCTATGTGGAGAGCTTCACTCAGTTCAGAAAACCTCAACACACCAGGCCTCCTGGCAGGTGCCAGGAAATAAACATGACAGAGATGCGGTCAGAATTCTCTTCCCCATACTTTACAGAGGAGGAGACTGAGCCCAGCGAGGGGAAGTGACTTAGCCAAGGACACACAGCCATTGGTGGCAGAGACCGTCTGTAGGCCTAAACATTTGTGGAGGAGCCAGCTATCGAGTGGTGGTGACCCATTTATGTTAGGAAGGCCGCTGGATGCCAAGATAGGGAGATCACTAACTTATTAAGCACTAATTTATTAAGCCAGGTAGTTGATGTACATGTGGCAACACCCTTTTGAGAGGTAGTGGTAAGCTCCTTTTGTAGCTAGAGCACTGGAGGCATGGGGCAAGCTGTTTGCGGTGCCTCACCTGGCACGTGGCAGAGCTGGGCTGAGAACTCAGGTTTCTTCCCCAGGGGGTACTTTTTTCATTGTGCCCCAGAGGAAGCCCTTGGGGAAAGGGTCTTTTCCTGGTCCTCCTCTCATTCAGTCTCAGCGTGTGGTTCCTTCTCATCCCCAAGAGGGTCCTTGCCACATCTCACCCACGTGCGCCTGCCCAGTGGTGCCACACTTCAAGGGCACCTGCTGGGACTGGGTGGGTACCAGTGATTGCCCTGTCTCTCGGATCATGCAGGCATCTTCATTGCAGCCAACAGGGCTGGGTTAGCGCAGCCTAGTTATGGTAAAAATGGACTGTGGAATTAGACTGCCTGGGCCCAGTCGTCTACTCAGCCACTTAAAGTCCGTGGGACCTGGGTCAGTTATTTAACGCCACTGTGCCTCAGTTTCCTCATCTGTAAAATGGAAATAATAACAACACCTCACATAGGGTGGTTGTGAGGATGAAATTAGTTAAGGTCAAGTGCTTAGAACAGAGCCTGGTGCATATTAGGTATTCTTTTCAGTATTAAGCTGTCACGTGATGGAAACTATTGAAGTCGTTTCCCTTGTGGTCTCTGGTCTTAAGAAAGGTGAGTAAAAGATGGTTCTCTGTGCCAGTGGCTGGTGAACAGGGGACTGTCGTGCCAGCTGATACTTTTTGTCCTTCGTCCATAGCAGACATCACTAATCAATCCCTGATCTCTTCCTACTGAGTGACTCCAGCGTCATTATCTATTGACTGCTGTTGATATGCACATCAAGACCCACTTGTCATCCCTGAGCTGGCTCAAAGCAGTGGTCATTGAATAGGCACTTTGAAGAATTTGGGGCTTGTTTCCTTTGGTGGCAGATTTGCCCATGGATTCGTGGAACTCATTCTCTCATCCCCTGAACAAGAAATGTGTCAGTACCTCCTATCGGCCAATATAGAAGTTCAAGTATAAATCACGGCTACAGTTCCAAAGGAGCAAGCAAGCACAAGGAACACACAGACTAATTCATTCAGCCAAGTGGATTCGTGAATAGAAAGTCACCATGCAGTGAAGTAGGAGGAAGGGCATTTGAGGAGGGCATGGAATGTACAAAGAAACCCTAAGAATTGTGAAGGCTAATCTGTCTCCACCCTCCCTGATAAAGGGCTGTGTGGGCCTGGCTTGACCACCTCTGATGACAGAGAGCTTATTACCTCACAAGGCTGTGCCGTTATAGGTTATTCAGGACTGATAGCCTCGTGGGAGGAGGCCAGAGCGGTGGCTGGGACCACAGGCGCAGTTCCCATCCCACCACTTGCTTCGCTGTATGACCTCAGCGGTGTACGTGGCCTCTCTGAGTCTCAGCGACCTCGCGTGCTGGAAGGATGAAAGGAGAAGGGATACAAAGCACAAAGTGGAATGGTTTCTGGGCAGAAGATCATTTTGTCATTTCCTATACTTCTCATTCATTGATAAATATGAGGAGGGCGGCGTCTTCTTTCCAACAACAGGGTCTCCAGATCGGGTCCTTTCTCTCTGCCCCCACCCCTGCAGTATCTTCCCCCTCTCCTGTAAGGTCAAACCTAAAGTTCTTAGCAAGACAGATATCCAAGGCCCCTCCTGAGCTGGCCCCAGGTGGGCTGACCCTCCAGCTTCATGTCTTGCGCCTCCCTGGCTTGTCCTGACCTCTCAAGTTACATGGAACTTCGTAATTACGGGCAAGTGCCATGTGTTCCCTACCTTTCCACATGCTGTTCCCTCTGCCTGGTGTACCTGCTCCATCTCTTCCCTAGCTGGCTCAGCCCAGGTACCACCTCCTCTGGGAAGCCCCCTGACCTCCCAGGCTAGTTGGGGTCCTCCTACTCAGGGCTCCCTCGGTCCCCATGCGTTTTTGCGTCAGCACACAGCTCACTGTGCTGAGTGCCTGTCCCCCTCATTGGAGTCTTCAGGCTCAGTGGATATGTCTCTTTCATGCCTTGATACCCAGCATCCAGCATATGCTTGAATCAATGGACAGACTGTGCCACTGGCTTAGAACCCCACAGAGACTTAAAGTCTTAGGGGCCTCAGGCAGAGGGTTGCTGTGGGGGTATTCAGTCACTCACAGGCTCCTCTCAGAAGGACGTGGCTAGTGATCCCTTTGTAGCTGGATCTCTTGGCTGGCAAACTCCAAGGGCGATTTTCTATTGCAAGGTTGGTGCAACCCTTTTTCCTGACATTTGAATTTTCTCAAAATGGAGTTATCTCTTGAAACACTCCAGCTTCTCTTTCCTAACCACTTCCCCTCTCTGAGGTCGCCCACTTTTGGGGTGGCTTTGCCAGCTTGCTCCCCTCAGACCTTCCAGCAAGAGCCCTGCCTAAGCCATTCCCTCTCTGGACCTCATTTTCCTCTCTGTAAAACAGGGACAGCAATGTCCACACTGGTGACCTCGGGGTCAGTTAGATAAGGTGGGAGATTATGTGTGTGCCAGATAAAGGCTGGTAGTGGAAGCCTTCCACTAAGGAACTGTACAACTTTGGACAAGTGTGTAACCTCTCTGGGCCCTGGCCCCGTCCGCTGTTAATGCTTCTAGCCGCAGCCATCTATGATTCAATTTCTCGGCCCACAGGAGGGGAGCACAAAGAGGACTCAGGCTGGAATTCGTTGGATGCCCGGCGGGAAAGTGGCTCAGGGCTTTCCACAGACAGCCTCTCACCAGCCAGCCTGCCCTGGCCCACAGGGGGCTCCCAGCTGGGCAGAATGGGCAGCAGTGCCCAGGGCCCACGCTCCGTCTCCGTATCTGCACTGCCCACCTCGGACTCCTCAACCCCTGGCCCCAACGAGGGTCTCACGGACACCTGTATGCCCCTGCACGCCAGTGGCCGGCTGACCCCCCGGGCCCTGCATAGCTTCATCACCCCTCCCACGACGCCCCAGCTGCGACGGCACACCAAGCTGAAGCCGCCACGGACGCCACCCCCACCCAGCCGCAAGGTCTTTCACCTGCTGCCCAGCTTCCCCACGCTCACCCGGAGCAAGTCCCACGAGTCTCAGCTGGGGAACCGCATCGACGAAGTCTCCCCAATGAGGTAAGTGCTCCTGCCAGACAGGTGCTCAATTTGCCGTCCACTGAACGTTTTGACTATAGTTTTCTCGTTATAAAGGGAACATAGACTCCATTTAAAAAGGACATAGAATCAATTAATATAGAAGTATACATGATGGAAAGTGACAGGTGCTCAGTGCACTCCCCAAAGTACCTGAATAGATTGGGCTAGATCCCACTAGATTTTTTTTTGTCTGTGTACACACACACACACGCACACACACACACACACACACACACACACAAGTGAAATGATGCCATGTACCAGTCAGGAGAGACTGGGTTATGCTGCAGTGACAAATATCCCCCAGATCTCTGGGTCTTAACACCACGGAGATGTATTATCTTGCTACTGCTGCCTGTCCGTCATGGGTCAACCTCATCCCAGGCCCCAGGCTGATGGTACAGCCACTGTCTGGAACGTTCCACCGTGGCAGAGGGAAAAAAGAATTTTAGATGTTACACAATTGCAGTTCACCATTCTTTCCTGAAACTTCTAATCACCATTCATGGTCCTACCCAAACAAAGGCACCAAGAAATGTAATTCCCCCATGTACCCAGAAAGGAAGAACTAGACTATCTGGCTAAGACCTCTATTGATTGTCAAAAAACCATGAACTCCATTCTATGACCTGTTGTTGTCAACTTACCTGGATACCTCTGAGAACTTCATGCCAGCACATGTAGAAATGCATTGCTCTTTTATTTATTTTTTTAAAAATTATTTTAAATCATTAGTAACAGTCACATGGTCCAAAATGCAAAAGCTTTGTAGCTTATGTCGTTCATCTTTACAGGGGCATGTAGTACAAAATCCATCCCTACCATTTTTCTTCAGTCACCATTTCCCTTTTCTGGAGCCAACCAAGTTACCAGTTTTGTATATATTTATAACTATTCAAACTACCTCATCTTTTTAACACATTCCTATCATGTTATCGTACAGTTTAACTCCTCCCCTCTTGATGGACGTTGAGGTCGTTGTCATTTTTGCTATTACAAAAATTGCCCTTGTCATATGCCCTTTTGAGCAGGGCAGAGGGGAAGGAGGGAGTTTTCTTTGGGAGCCTCTTACCTTCTTGTACTTCTGAGAGTTGGGGCATCTGGCTTCTCTCGTGAAATGGGCACCCCTTTTCTGGTTGGGTGGGCTTGTTGCCCCCCACCCCAGTGCAGGGCATCTTAGGTCCCTTATGGGATAGATCCTGGACATCTCTAATGGTTTTGAGTACGTCACCCAAAGAGAGAAATACATGCTGTGATGTTTTCTGCCACCCCCGATCATGCGGTCCTGCTGGGGCCTGGATGCTCCCTCCCACGCCCCACCCTACACCCCAAGGGACTGCAGCCTTTCTGCTCCTCTGGATCCTTTTGTCTCAGAGAGCAGTGATAACTACCATGTGGACACATGGTCATGTGAATCAGAGGGCACCCCAGTGGGCAAAACCCAGTGCGTCTGTGTCTCATTTTCTCCTGAAAAGAGTGTTAGGAGGGCTCCAGTCTCATCCTGGCTCCCGGCAGAGAATAGAGCCTTGGGCAGATCCCACGGCCGGTGAACTGGGCCTCAGACCCTGGGATTCTGCATCAGATCCCCACAGAGCCACCAGAACTAGCAGTGCCATGGGTGCTTAGGCCACCTGGCTGCCCTCAGTGAGCCTTGAGGGCGGACTGAGTAGCCTGGGTTTCCCAGCTTTCGTCATCCCTGCAGCAGCGGCAGTCCCAGAGAGATGCTGCTCAAGGCATGTCCCCTCCTGATCCTGCGTGGGGGCCACCTTTCTGGTCTCACAACTGTTCTCCCTGCCCTCCTGCCCCAACCACTTCCTCTGTGGCAGACTGAGCCCTTCTCCTGCCTGGACCCTGAGTACCGCTCTTCCCGGGACTCTGGGTTGGGTTTCCCACTGACACGCATGTGACCTTGGGAGACTGAGCCTGTGCTTCTTCACCTGTGAAATGGAGAGTACTGTAATTGCTGCTGGGTGGTTGGCGAGGTTCAGATAAGCGAATGTATTAAAGTGTACAGTGCCCTCTCGGCAGTGGGGGTTGAGGCGGCAGGGAGGGCACTCTTAGCCCTTCCCATTGGGGAAATGTCCCCACAGACACTCAGCCAGCCTGGCCCCGCGCCCTAGGGGCTCAAAGTCCTCATCCCAGCACTTGGTCTGCTCCCTTCCGTAGGGGTGATATTCTGGGGAACACACTGAGCCAGTATGGTGACTTAATCCTGTTTTCTCTCTGTTTTGTCTTTTCTAGGTTTGGTAAGAGTGATTCAATTTCGTCCCCTCTGCCACCCAGAAGCCGTGTTTGTATTGCTGTCTCCATCGGGGGTGGATTTCTTTGACCCTCTCTTAGTCCACTCGGCCATTCCATAGTCCAACAGCAGAGGTGCTGGGAACCGCCTCAGGAAATAGTTCTAGGACAGGTGGCCTTCAGATGACAAGGTGGCCTCAGCCCAGCCGGCAGCATCTCTTTGTGAAGCAGAGACCTTGGGAATGTCACAGTTCGTGGGCAGTCCCCCATAGTGGGCCCTCTTTGCACCTTGCCCTTCCTATAGGTGACCTCTGGCAGGGAGGGTTTACCTGTTGGGAATGCCACACTCCCAGGAGGTGTAGGTGGACATTAGCCATCCACCGATGCCAGCCGACTTCTTGGACCCTTCTCTTCAGAAGAGGGACATCCCTGGAGGCAGGAATGCGGCTCTGCTCTGAATGAGGCCCTCAGAGATTGGAGGGGCGAATGCCCCCTTGGGAGGGAAGGAGGAAGCTCGGACGGCTCTGACCACCTTTCCGACCCCTCCACCTCTGGAGGTTCTTGTAGGTGGCTATGCTGTGAGGCTTCTCTCTCCGGAGTCTAAGCGGAGAGAAACAGCATGCCTGTGGAGTATGCTTTTACTTGTCTCAGTGGAAATGCAGAGACGTCTGCTGTCTGCCTGAGCAAAATAGCAGTTTATTTTCGATCTATCCTGAGCTGGCTAAGTACAGAGATGAGAGGAGATCAGTGACTGTGCTGAAAGGACCCCCAGGGTGAAGAGGCGGGAGCTGCACTGCCCTCTCCCCAGGGCACAGGAGGAAACTCCAGGGCCCTCACCGAGCCGAGGAGAGTCCAGTATCTCTTCCCTAGGACAGTCGCCCTGTCGTCTTCCCGGTTGCTGTGATAATGAGGGGCCATCCCAGTGAGGCTGCTTTCCCAGCTTGCCAGGAAGGCAGAACGAGGCCTTCGGGGCCAGTATTTTGTCTAATCAGAGACAGTCGCTATCCTGGCACATGGGCTCCCTCACCTCCCTCCTCTGCGATGCTTGTGGCAAACAACTCAGGTACAGACTGTGCTCAGAGATAGGTGGTGGAACTCTCATTTTTCCACAGTCTGATTCCCTTGAGGTGGTAGCCTAACCCCTTTTAGACCCAAGTGCTTTGATGGCTTTGGCGGCTGACTGGGGTGGGGTGGGCCCCAGGAGGGAGTTGGAACAAGTCAGCCCCATGGCACACGTACCAGAGAGCTGCAGGTGGTATGATTGTGGGTTCCCAGTCATCAGCGGCGCAGCACAGGGCCTTTTGGTCCTGATCAAGCTCTCTTCGGTGTGGAGGAGGAGTCAGTACCTCCAACCTGCCCTGTTCCTTGTGGTCGGGTATGTGGTCCTTGTCCTTAAGTGAACTCGCACTTACTGAGCACCAGCTGTGTGCCAGCACTCATGTCGCAGGAAGGGTGCAGTGTGCTTCTGAGGGCATTGGGGGTGCTGCTGACGCGAGGACACGAGACAGCCACAGATCCTTCAAGCACTGTGTTCCTGACCTTTCTGGGTCACGGGTCTTTGATAATTGGATAAAAGTCCAGACCCCATTTCCAGGGAAAAGCACACAACATTCTGCTTACCCAGTCCAGAGGGTTCCCAGATCTCCTGGAGCCCATCCATGGGCTTAGATGAGAACCCCTGGGAGGAGGGAGGCAGTGCTGCGCACGGGCAGAAGCGGGGTGGGGAGAAGGGGCTGCACAGGCAGAGGAGGGGAGGAGAGAATTGGATGTGTGGGCTGCCAGTGGATTGAGGGATTGCTACCAGATGTTCCGCCACTGCCAACCTGCGATGCCTGCTCTTTGGGGGGAAACCCGGGACTAGGAGAGGGAGAGCCAGGGCGCCCTCTAGGATGGCAGGCGGAAGGGACATCTCCAAAGTGTGACTTCCCCAAAGGCTCAGACGGAGTGCTAGGTGGGACTGGGCCACAAGGGAGCATGGTACAGCTTCACTTTGTCCTCACTCTACCTGCCAAGACTTGCAGTGATCACTCTCAGCAAAATTCTCAAGGTGCTGGATGCGCTACGTGGCTAACCAGCCTGGAACCTTCTGCCACAGGTCGGACAGCTTCCACCCACTTAACAGGAAGTGTCCAGAATTAACCCCTCACAAACTGGCGATCTGTGGGGTCATCCATGAGAGAGTGCAAGAGGTGGGGGTGGGGGGTGGAGAACTCTACCCTCACCTTTGCTTTGCCTTCTGCCTCTTAAGCCTGCCTGCCACTGTAACTAGAACCCACACAGGGATAGTTTCTGAACCGTCTGCCGAGGCCAGGCAGTAGCACTCATTACAGAAGCAGGCCAAGCATGAGGCAGCCATGCCGCCCCGTAGGTCTAGCCTGTCCCGTCCCTGTGGATAGATGCAGGTTAATGTACGTTTCTCTGCCGTCCAGTAAGTCTCTGTGCCCATCTGGCCTGTGATCTCTGAAAAAGAAGGTCACGGCACAAGCTGTGCCCGCAGGCCTTCCTCAGCCTGCCCGACCCGGCCTCTTTCCCTGCAGATCTTCAGCACGGATCCCCGCAGATGGTACGGAGGGACATCGGGCTCTCAGTGACACACAGGTAGGCCCAGCCAGGTGGGGTCGGGAAGGGACACAGCTGGGCTGGGACCCATACGTGCCGCAGCCCTCACTGGGGGGTCACTCATCGTCATAGTGGGGTTTGTCCTAATCCCTGTTTCTCAGTGCTCTTTGCCTCTGATCTGTCTCTGTCACCTCTGTGGACACAGCACTGCACCCACCTGGAGTCCCTGTCTGTAACCTGCAGCCATAGGGACTTGCTGGGGCCTCCTCTGTGCTTCCTTGGGTCTCTTCCTCAGTCTGCTGAGGGAAAACACAGGTTCTAGGAGAAACAAGGTCACAGTCTCTTGGAGGAGGAGCCGACAGCTTCTTCTGAACCCAGCTTGATGTCGTGTGGGTCCTACCACTGGCCACTCATCAGAACCCGTGGAGCTTGTTTGAAACTCCAGACTCCCGAGCCCTCTCCCTGAGGTTGGGGATCTGGATTTCCAACAACTTGCCGTGACTGGCGCTCATACGTGTTGGTGTGGGCTGACGTGGGCCCACGACACGGACTGTCCAGGGGGTTGGCCTCAGCGCTCATGCAGCTGGTATGTGCCGCAAGCAACAGGTCTGGCTGGCGTCTGGTCACCCAGACAACCAGCAGGACAGCACCTTTGGGTGCCTGTGCTGTTGTGAACACAACAGGGCACGCTTGGCAAGAGCTTTGCATCTAGCCAGGGCCTGGAGTGTGAGCTGCACTTCAGCCTGTTTGGGAGGCCAGCTTGGAATTCTCACCCAGAGCGGGGAGTCCTGGGGGGGTGGAGTAATTAGCCTGAGGTCGCACTGCTAGGAAGACAGTGCTCAAGCCTCCTGGCTGGCACTCGGGCACCTCTGTTTGAAGCCATGTCAAGGCTGGGGTGTGCCTGAGACCCCCGGGGAGAGCAAGCGTCCCAGTACCCCAGTTAGTCCCTGAGTGGAGGTCCGAGGGCCTCCCTCGGCCATATCAAGGTGCCAGTGCGATCTTCCCAGCGCCGAGAGATAGCTGCTGAGAGCAAGACCTTTCATGTGGGGAACTCTTCTCCCCCACGAGCTGCATGCCGGTCACCAGTAACCTCTCCAAGCCTCAGTTTCTTCCTTTGCAAATGGAACTTTCTCCGAGTCCTGTGAGGAGGAGAAAAAGGGGTGATGTGCATCCCAGCTTCCCAGGTCCAGCAGTGGGGAGCGCTTGGTGCTTAACCCGTGGCCCTCGCCTGAGAGAGGCCAGCGTCATCCAAGGGACACAGGATCAGCAGGTTGTCCATTTCATGTTTGTCTCGGCTGCACTTGGTTTCACTTGGTTTGAGGCTGCAATTGCTTGCCCCCAAGTCCTTCCCAGACTGCTGCTTCCTTCCACCTGGGGCAGCTTGTTCCAGAGGCTGCTTTCCAAGCAAAGTGGCAGCACCCCTCTTAATCTAGTTTTGCCAGGTTGCCCCAGCCCACCCCGCTCAGGTTCTGGCCTTGGTTAGGTGACATCACAGTCACACCCTCTTGGTTTTTAAACCCATGATCCAGGCCTGTCTCAGCAAGAAGGTCTAAGGTTTTTGGTCTAATCGTGGGGGAAAAAACTGTCCCGTGACCGTTCCCTGGTCCCTGAAGGCTTTTACCCCACCCCCACCCATCTCATTACCACACCTGCCCCTTCTTGTGACCTGTCATTTCAACCTACTTTCAGGATTTCCTTGTGGAGGGGCATCTCGGGTACCACTGAACTGCTCCCCTTCCCCCTGGTGTTGACATGAGAGAGGGTTAAAGCCCAGTGAGTTTGGGTCCCAGGGAGGCAGGATTGGGACACCTTAAAATGCACTCCCTCCAGGGAGGTGGGTGCCTTCGTCCCAGCCCCCGGGAGCTCTCATCTTGGCTGGGTGGAGACAGTAGCATTTTACGCCTCCTCCGCATTCCAGGCACTACACAACCACACAGGATAGCACATGTGTGATCTTCCCCAAGTCGCAGAGCGGTGAGAGTGTCGGCCCTGTTTGCGGAAGTCTCCGAGGCATCCCACAGCCAGTAGTCAGTAGGATTCCAACCTGGCAGGGTCAGACCCCGGAGCCGTGCTCTTTCCCTTCCACTCTGCTCCAGTGGTCTCGTACAGAGAAGCCACGCAGCTCTCGGTTCGGAGACCTGGGGTCTGGCTCCTGCTGCACAGCAAGCATCCCAACTGTGTGAGCTCAGGAAAGTCGCCTAACCTCTCTGAGCTGGCTTCCTTGCCTGTGTACTAAGACTCCTGGACCTGCCTAACTCCCAGGGGTGATGATTACAAGAATCCAATGAGCTAATGCTTGTAGATGCATTACAAGCTGCTTCTCAAATACCGTTGCTATTCATCCTGCTGTTACTAGGACGTACTATGCTTTTAAAAATCCTTTCCTCCAGAAATGTGAGTTCTTTCTGCCCTTAGGCCTCAGCATCCTATGGAATGGCCTGGGGCTTTTTCTCTGGAAGATAGGGCCAGTCAACCCCCCTCCCTTCCTTCCAATCTATCTTGTGTTTTTTTAATTTTTTAATTTTGATTTGGTTTGGATTGAAATACATGCATATATTCAAAATTCAAGAAGTACAACAGGGTATCTATACGTAAAAGTCCCCTCCGGCTCATGTCCCCAGTCCTTCAGTTCCCCTGTCGGCAGATCTTGGCAGTTTCTTGTGTGTCCGTATAGAGATATTTTTATGCAAGCAAATACATATGTAGATTCTTCTGCTTCCGTTTTTTATTTTCACACAAATACTGCATACATTATATACACTGTTCTATACTTCCTTTTCTTTTTTAAATCGAGGCATAATTTATACAGAGCTAAGTGCACAAGTGAATTTTTGTATATGTCTACACCCATGTACACCTCCCGAATGAAGATTCTGAGGGTTCCAGCTCCCAGAAAGTTATCTCTGGCTCTTCCCAGTTGCTAGCACTGCCACGCAGAGGTTACTATTCACTTCTGTCATCATAGGTCAGAGTTTCTTGTCCTTGAACTTCATATAAATGGAATCATGTGGAATTGTACCTCTGTGCACTGACAGTGTAATTTGGAGATCATTCCATGTTCGCACAAAAAGCATCCTTATTTTCCAGCTGCGTGGTGCTAAGTTGCAGGGATGGACCATGCTTTCTGTAGTCCGTCACTGACAACACCTAAGCAGCGTGTCATTTCCAGTCTTTCTCTGCTACAAACACGCTGCCGCAGGGTGTAACCTCGCCCATACATCAGTTGACACCCGTAGGAGTATCTGTTGCATAAATTCCTAAGATGGGAATTGCTGGGTCAGAAGGTCTGCATACTTGTCATTTTGGTTGCTGTTGCCAAAAATTGCCTGCCAGAGAGCTGGAGTCAGTGACACCAACTTTGGGATTTTGACAATGATGATTTTGTGGCTGGGAAATCTGAATGTGGTTGGGAAGCGGGGACAGTGGTTCCTGGGTGTCCCTGCCCTCCCAAGGAGAGGGTGCCTGGGGCTCTGGGTTGGAACCATGTCTCTTGGTTTCCCGGGGGCTGTTTGGGGGCCCTTCTTTGTTCAGGTCCTGGTCTCCTGGCCCATGCGCGGGCATTGTTGTGTGTCCACCCCCTGCAGGTTCTCCACCAAGTCCTGGCTGTCGCAGGTCTGCCACGTGTGCCAGAAAAACATGATGTTTGGAGTGAAGTGCAAACATTGCAGGTGAGGTGGGTGGGAGAAGGGAGCGTATTATTAGTTTAGTAACAGTCCTGCTGCTTGATTCTTGGCCTTGGGACAAGGCAAGAGTTCAAAGGGTTCCCATAAACCTCCTATCGTGTTTCCCTGAAAATAAGACCTAGCCGGACCATCAGCTGTAATGCGTCTTTTGGGGCAAAAATTAAGATAAGACCCAGTCTTCTTTTATAATAATATAAGACCCGGTATAATATTATATAATATACTATATACTATATATACTATATAATATTATACCGGGTCTTATATTAATTTTTGCTCCAAAAGACGCATTAGAGCTGGTCCCGCTAGGTCTTATTTTCGGGGAAACACGGTATCTATATTCCCATTTAGCACACCAAGGAGTGATCAGCCCTCTCGAGAGAGATTAAGGAAGCATCAAGCAAGGCAATCCCAGAAGAAGGGAATATTTGAGGTGGGCTGTGAAGGATGAATAGAAGTTTGCCAGGTAGACCAAGGAAGGAAGTGAATTCCAAGCCAAGGGAGCATCTTGTACAAAGGCAGAGAGGAATGGGAAGACTATTCTGGAAACTGTAAAGCGTTCGGAAATTTGCCTTACTTTTTAGCCCGTAAGGGTTGGGAAACAGACAGGCAATGGTAAAAACGGAGAGATGGCTCATGGAACTTAGAGAAGGAAAGAATGTAGATTCACTACAAATCCACCTTTCGTTTTTCATACCATTGTGGTTTCTGGTAGGAGAGAAGGACAAGGATGGGAAATAGTGTGGTGGGAGCAGAGTCTGTCCCCTGCTGTCTGGCTGCCCTCACCTTACAGAGTGTGGACCTGGAGTCTTTGCTCCCTCCCCCTTTGCCCCTGCATTGCTTTGTGACTTGGGGCAAGGTACTTGGCCTTCCTGGGCCCCATTTTTATCATGTATACATCTGGGAAGATTATTCCAAGTCTCTTTGTCTGTCAGTATTGCTCCAAGAATCTGAGCTAGTATGTGTAAAAGCATGTGGGTTCCCGACAGACTGTAGGGGATGGGTCTCATGCGTGTCAGTTGGATAAATTGTGTTTTCCTGTTGACTCTTCTGACCACCGAGGAGATGCCAGAGCTTTCTCATCAGTCTTGGTGTGCTGTGGCTCCTGGCCATTTGGCTTTAAATTGGGGATCTCCAGCTCCCTTTCAAGTAATGCCTTTCATGATGGTGATCCCTGAGCCCTGTGCTCTCCTGCAGTTGTAACGTAAGGTTGGTAGGGCCCCAGGTGTCAGCCCAGTTGATCAGTGAGAACCCGAGACACCGTGCAACAGTCAGGACCAAAACGAGAACCTAGCTCTTTCCATTCCTGGCCCAGCCCTGCTGACCCTCTGACCACATGGCCCATGCTGGAATGTAGCAGGAGGGGCTGCCCCTGCATCCCTGGGATACTTGGGTGATACAGACATTCTTCTTGTAATTCATCTTTTTTTTTTAAGTTCAGATTCCTCTGGAGCTTTCAGAACATGGGTGGAGGGTCTTTTATCTAGAGAAGAAAAATAGATGTGTGCCTCACAGGTGCCCCGGGAGCCCCGTATGGCCCCGTGCACTGACCCTGCCTTTTTCACCAGGTTGAAGTGTCATAACAAGTGTACAAAAGAAGCTCCCGCCTGTAGAATATCCTTCCTTCCAAGTGAGTGTTCTGCCCTTTCTCTCCTCTGCCTTCTGAATTGGGGGTGAATCTTTATTTTGATCTGTTCCCTGCCGATGTTCCCTCCACCCCTTTTTAAACAGTATCTAGGCTTCGGAGGACAGAATCTGTCCCTTCGGATATCAACAACCCGGTGGACAGAGCAGCTGAACCCCATTTTGGAACCCTCCCCAAAGCACTGACAAAGAAGGTATGTTGGATGATGGCCTGAGGTTTCTGTTGCTTCTGCCAGGAGAACCCCCGACCCTGCGTGCTCTCTGTAAAGCACCCCTAATGTAGAAGTCCAGCATGACAACACAGTCCAGACCCATGGCCAGAGGGTGGCCTTCAGGGACCCTGTCTTGAGCCATTTAGCAGACTTGACATTCACATATGTGCAAATCATATTTACATGCCCATAAGCCCCGCCCCCTTTCTGAGCTCCTATTTCACTGACTGAGTCAGGAACTTTTTCCGTTGGTGTTTCCTTTGACCCTCACAATACTTCTAAAAGGCACAGGCTGCCATTACCTCCATTTTACAGATGAGGAAACCGAGTACTGGGTCCCCTGTGAGCGAGAGGCAGGCCCAGCCCCGGAGCCTGGGCTTTAGTCACAGTGCAGCAAACATGCCTTCGAAAGTAATACATAAAAGTGCGTTTCTTTGTGGAGCCTGGGGTAGATCTTCTTTGCTAATGCAGGCAGGCATCGTCTGCAGCTAGATTCTCCAAGGCCTGTGTTTCCTCAGGAGGGTCTACAGACCTGTCATGGGCTCCCATGCACAGGTGTGTGTGGTATCTGCAAGGCGCCCGTCCTGGTGACCATGAAATGGGTGGCCTCCCCGAGGCCTCTGTGGGGGTGGCTGTGTGTTTCAAGTGTGTTGTGTCCCAGCCCCAGGCCAGGGCTTAGCATGTAATTGCCTCCCTACTAAGGGGCTGTGTGACCGGCTGCACCATGACCAGTGGGTCGGGCCAACCTAGGTAGAGATTTGGGCAGAGACAAGAGAGGCAAGTGGTATGTGGTCAGATAATACTGCGGACCCTGAAGATGCAGCTGGGGCTACATCTTATTGTCAAACAAAGGAGGCCAGCTGCTCCAGACCTGATGTCTCTTACGTTCCCTCTGCTTGAAATCCTCTCCCCAGCATTTATACCACTGACATCCTCAGGGAGACCTTGCCTGGACAGGGGCCCCTGGCCACACCACTCCCTTCCCAGCATCCCTCTGACCTGATACTGCATTGTGCAGTCAGCTGTTTGCTGTCCGTCTCCCCGGTGTGGGTGCTCTGGAGGGCAGAGCCATGTTGTCCTCCCGCTGGGTCCCTGCTGCCTCATGGGTGCCTGGCACACAGTAGGCAGTGAGGAAATCTTTGTGTTGAACGTTGAGCAAATGAACAACCCCTTGAAGGCAGCAGCTGACACCCCTGTTTTATAGACAACACAGTGTGGCTCAGAAAGATGAGGTGATTTGTCCAGGGTTATGCAGGTGCTGAATGGAGGAGCTGGGATGCAACCTGCCTCGTAGCCACTGTCCCTGCCCTGGCTGCCTGGCCCAGAGGCCAGGAGTGGGATCCGGGGCAGTGAGTGCTCAGTGGATCCCGCTCCTTCCCCCTCTTTAGCTTGACACCGGGTGGTGTTGGCTGTGCCTGGACAGTGAGGCCCATGGCATAGCTTTGGTAGGTTTCAGAGTCTACTGTTCATCCCAGAGCTTTTAGGGCCTGCATGATAGAAGCCTGTTCCACTTAGCATTTAACCAAATGTGGCCTGAGCTTTTATGACCAAAGAATTCCTCCCCCACCCGTTGTTGTTTGGGTCAGAGAAACACTGGTCCGGGGTCCCACGTCACATAGTATCAGTCCCCCTATAGTCCTCTCTCAGGTGGTCCTTTGGCCTTGCGAGGACCCAAACCACTGGGTGGTCCTAGCCCGCAGGTCTGCAGAAGAGTGGAGGGAGCACTTTTTAGGCACCAGCTGTGTACCACATACTAAACAAGTACTCTTCAGCGGCTGAATTTAATTCATTAAAGAAACTCTACTATGTGCTGGCTCAGAGCCGGGCACTGGGTGTATGAGCAGGCATGGCCCTTGCCCTCACAGGACACACCATGGTGGGAAAGACATTCTTCAGAAAACCACTCAAGACGCAGTTGACAAACCGTAGTTTGAGTGCCCTGATGGAAAGTACTGGGAGCTATGGGAGGGTAAGAAGGAGGCGCATGGTCCCAGCCCGGGCTTAGAAGGGCTTCTGGGAGGAACGTGTGTTTGAGCTGAAACGAGAAGGACTAGCAGGTAGGGCATGGGTGTTGAGGTGAGGGTCTCTGTGCCCTCCTTCCCTCACATATCAGACCACTAGAATGTCAGGATGCCCTGGGCTGATCTCATCTGTACATGAGGAAGGGAGGGTCCCAACCTGGGGTACGGGAGGCAGGCTGGGCAGGGTAATGACAGTCCCTGCCCACTTCCTCTGTCTCTGGTCCTGCAGGAGCACCCTCCAACCATGAACCACCTGGACTCCAGCAGCAACCCGTCTTCTACCACGTCCTCCACGCCCTCCTCGCCTGCCCCTTTCCCCACATCATCCAACCCATCCAGTGCTACCACGCCCCCCAACCCCTCACCTGGCCAGCGGGACAGCAGGTTCAACTTCCCAGGTACCACACCTCTGGTTTTTTTCAGGCCCGCAGGGATGGAGTCAGATGCCCCTTCTTAGCACACCCTAGCAGGCTCAAGGTCAAACACTGCCGCCACTGAGAGAGAACTTGCTGGGAGCCAGGCGCTGTACTGAGCTCAATTTCATTGCCATGCTTAAACTTGATAACAGCTCTGAGGTAGATGCTGTTGTTGTACCCATTTTACAGACAGGGACACTGAGGTTCAGAAAGGAAGAGGCTTGCCCTGAGTTACACAGCCTGTAACTGGCAGAGCCAGAATCAAAGCCAAGTCTATCTGCTATGAAGCCTGTATCCTTGACATAATCCCATTGCTGCCCTCCTGCTGGCTTCTCCTAGATATTGCTTATTCAGTCAGGCTTCTGAGCTCCCAGGAAGCATCACAGGTAACACAGGGAGCTGGGGCAGGCCCAGCAGTCCTGGGAGAGGAGAGATTCGGGGCTCTGTCACTGACCTGCTCTGTGATCTGGACACGCTACTTAAATGGGAGTGGTTGTTTCCTTTTCCGTAAAACAAGAGACTACCTGAAGTTGGAATTTGGTTGTTCTCAGTGTGTGGAAAAGACAGAGTGGCCCTGGGGCGTGCACGCAGAAGCAGACCTGACCAGAGCTGACCCCTGAGTGCACTACAGGCGCAGCTGCCCAGGATCCCTCCTCCGCGGCCAGGCCTGGGGTGTACCCCCTCCCAAGGGAGCAGAGCGAAGCCCCCTTGCCCGTATGAGTACTGAGCCTTGGCCTCCCTGGCAGCTCCTAGCAGTAGGTCTTGACCTGTAGTGTATTTCGTTTGGCAGCCAGGAGGAAGGAGGGGAGGCTGGGGTGGTCCAGTTTGCTCCCAGCCTAGCTACAGGACCATGGCATCCAGATCAGGCCCTACGTGTCACTGGCCCCTGGAGCTCCAGGCCCAGAAGGACTGAGGTACAGCTCTTCCTGTGCCAGGGGACCCCCAGTTGGGGCCACACGCAGCCAGCAGGAGGCTGGGCAACCTCATTGGGCCCGTCTCACCAGGGTTCCAGGGACTAATTTTGGGGATGGTGTGAGACAGATTTTGTAGGAATCTTTTTTCTCTTTTGCTATCCCTGCGCCTTACTGAGCACGTGGCTGGGTATCTCTGGACGTTAATGCAGTGTCCTGATCATACCCCTCCCCGCCCTGCGATTGAGCGATGGCCTACTTGATTAGCCTCTTCTCCCATTCTGTTCTGTCATTAATATGCTCTGAAACTGGGTCTTTTGCTAAACCTTCTAGTTTGGGTTTTTCTAAAAGGAAGGGCCTGCTTGAAAAACACCAACCACAGAAAAAGTCCTTTTTGTGATGTTAGCCAGAGCTTCTCAGCTTTCCCTGATGCTCCTGCCTGGGCCCTATGTCCCCTGCACAGAGCCCTGACTGTCTCCTAGATCTGTTACCACTCTGGTCATGGCAGTGCCCAGGGCTGGGCTGGCCTGGTGGGTAAGCTGGGGAAAAGTCTCCTACTGTCCACCCTCTCTCTACTGTGTGGGAGCATTTCAGCTTATCTTCAAGGATCAACCCGGGTAAAGGTTATTTATACCCCCGTTTTACAAATACAACGACTGGAGAGACTAACCACCTTCCCAAGGCCTCAGAGCCTAAGCGGCAGGACTGGGGTTAGAAGGATGCTGTGTCCGAGTCCAGGTCCCCAGCATGTGCCCTTCAGTCATCCTCAAAAGAGATTGTTTTTCCTGGATGGTGAGGTCTAGTCACTGAAGCCTCAACACCTCAGGCTTCAGTGGGGCAGACGGAAAGGCCATTCTTCCGTACACAAAACGGTTAAATGTTTTCAGAATCACCGTTTTTCTCCCCACTCTGTGCCACCCTCCTGGGCTCGGACACATTGCACAGAGAAGTGGGCCCGAATGTGCATGGGATTGGCCAGGGCTCTGCAGCACGGTGGCTGTAGACTGGGTCTCTGGACCCCAGTCCTCCAGTGCAAGCCCCTTCCCTCCCGTAGGCTCCAGCCAACACCCATTTTCTCCTACCTCTTTTTCTCCTTCCTGCATTGATCATCCTGTCCTGGCCAGGCTCACCTGGCACGGGCAGGCAGGTGGAGCAGGCCTGCCCCAGCCCAGTAACCAGCCCCTGCCTCTCAAGCCTATGCCTGTGTCCCTTGCCCCCTCACTGCATTTGCTATTCTGTGTGTGACTCACCTCCTCTTCTGTTTAAAGCTGCCTACTTCATTCATCATAGACAGCAGTTTATCTTCCCAGGTGAGTCCTTTGCATGGTTCCACTAACTCTCCCTTGTTGTGACCCCTCTATCCAGCCCACCTGGGTGCCCTCTCCCTGGGCACCTTGGA
Organism: Rhinolophus ferrumequinum; assembly: GCF_004115265.2. NCBI lineage: Eukaryota > Metazoa > Chordata > Mammalia > Chiroptera > Rhinolophidae > Rhinolophus > Rhinolophus ferrumequinum. The sequence goes on along the minus strand of NC_046304.1, from coordinate 19,504,175 downwards.
GGTGCTTGAGTCTCACACCCACCTATTTTGAGAGCTGACTGTCTGTTGAGGCTGGACAAGGGAGCAGGGTGAGTAGTAGCCTTGAGACTAGCCCTTCACAGGGGCAATGCCTTGCTAGGAGGGTCCTTAGCATCCATCCTGTCCATCCTTTTGCACAGAGACTACAGGCAACTTGTCCAGGGTCACACAGCCAGGAGGTGGCAGAAATACAATTTGCATAATGTTCGGAGAGGACATTTTGCTGATGCCTTATGAGCCTCTGTCGTGATATCTTTTGTACAACAACAAGAAAACTGCTACTCTATCTTGCAGAAGGGGAAGGAAGCTAGTAGTATAGGAAGGTCTGTGCTTCCCTTACTCAGGGGAGTGCACCTTCCAGAGCCTTTGTTGCACGCCGCCATCTGCTGGCCATCATTGGAAATGCCTCCTTAAGGCAGAAAGTTTAAAGGAAAAACTTTAAATTCAGTAAGATAATCTCATTGATTCCCTTACACAAAAATTGCTTTGCACACCTTGCAATGTGTCAGCCTTTGCGTTTGACCATATTCCTGCCCCTAAAGAATTTATATGATTAGTATTTATTTCTCAAGCTGAAGGTGACAATCATTATAAGTAATCTGCAACTTTTAATTCTTAATTTAGCCATGTGAAAGTTCTGTGTGTTTTAGGGAAAGACTGTAACTAATTTTTTTTTTTTTTAACTGGGTTAAAGAGGCCTGTCCTGAAGTCATGGCATTTTGCTTATTCCAGTCTTTTCTATTCCCCAACCCAGCTCTATTAAGGGAGTGACGTGGAGCATTTGTCAGTTCTTGCAGGACCATCCATGTGATTTTGCAGGCATGTGCAAGTGGGATGGGGTCAGGGCCTGGCTTCCTGATTTCATACCCATTTTTGCTTTGGTTTCCCTCCAAGAGCCTCCGTGGTTACTAGCTCTAGGATGGTGTACAGGGGAGTGAGTACCCGAAAGCATTGGGAAAACACGGTTTTTCTTCCAGAAGGAAAGCCAGTTTGGGAAGGTCTGCAGGCTTCAGACCTCCAGAACGGTTTGTCTTGCTCTGAAGATATTTTAGGGCGAGAGGAGGGCAATATATTTCTATTAAAACAAACATGGACACGTTTTGGGAGCAGAATGCAAAGTATGTTCTTAATATTTAAGGAAAGGTATGAGGCTTCAGAGACATTTTGTCCTCCCACCTGGGGTGCAATGTCTTCTTGAACCCCCACTCCCCTACCCATCCCCATTTTCCACCTCCCCCCACCATGCACACACACGTCTGTTTCTTTTGTGGAAACATTTGAGCAGTGTTGGATGGGTACAAATGTCAGGCCACTCTGACAGTCTGTGGACATGATACAATGATGTCTGGAGGAGGCCTTGGCAGAAGCTTCCAGGGTCCAGGATCCCTCAGCAACCGTGCACAGGTTGTTGGGTGCATGTGTGCGTTTCCCTAAACAGAAGGCCCACAGACTGTCAGATTCTTCACGTCTGTGAGGTCCCTGAGATGTTGAGAACCTGTGGTTCAGAGGACCTTCAGGGTGGCCTTGGAGAAAGCTCTAGAGGGCGCTCGAGGGAGGTGATGGCTGGTGGGGAGGCTGTTTGTCCTAAAAGGCAGGGCGAGGTGGCTGATTAGCCTGAGCCACTGCCACCTCCAGTCTGTCTCCTTTTGCTGATAACAGTGGAGGGAGCAAGGGACCCACCCAGCCCTGGGGCTGCCAGCCTCCCTGTGTGAGATTAGAGGGACTAGAGAGAAGACAGAGCCAGGCAACAGCAGCAGCCATGGAGGGTTTGGCCCATGACACCTTAGTTCCACCCTAGGGTGACAAAGGTGCTGCTTTCATAGTGAAAACTGGGAAAGCGCCAGGCTTGGGTCAGCCCTAGCTGCCCTATGGATGGACTGCTTTCTTCCTCTCACCTGAGACCTGCTCCACCAGTGCCCCAAACCCACCAGAAATTCTTAGCAGTTGTGCCAGGCACCAGGTGTCACTAACAAGCTACCTGCGCGTCCTGCCTTCGGCCTGAGTGAAGGAGTCTCACTACTTTCAGGGCTTCACCACCAGCCCCTGCCTCCAAGCAGAGCAGGAGGGGCTAGCCCACGTGTGTAGCAAACAGTAGCCCAGTTTGTTTTCACTACTTACTTGTATGAGGCAGTTTGACCCCAGGGAAATGGTGTTAACTGGGAAGTCTCAACCTCCTTGCCCACCTAGAGTCCCCTCCTGGGACAAACCAACTACTGTGGAGGCTGCTTCCATGTTCCATTTTATGAAAAGCACAAGTTGGCCTGCGTGGAGATGGCCTGGAGAACACACGTGTGGCCCTGTGAGGGGGCTACTCGGGGAGAACCCACTTCCCTGCATGAAAACACTGTCTTTTGGTGGGAATGGGAAGATAATCTCAGGCTTTGTATTTGCTTTTTGTTTCCTCCAGATATTTCAGCATTTCCGCAGGCGGCCCCATTCCCCGATGCAGCGGACAGTACACGGTAGGCAATCCTATGCTGTGTCCCCTGTCTCCTCCAGGGGGACTACGAGAGCTGGACCCACAGCCCTGACCATCTCCCACCCCACGCGCCTTTAAATCTCTGACCTCCACACGTTGCCATCCTTGTACTGGGCCAGCCAGATGGCAAAGTCCTTGGGCTAATCCACCCTCTGGGCCTGTGAACTCAGCCAGAAGGGTTTTATCAGCCTCCTATCGGTGCAGTGAACATTGGATGGGACTGGTGTTCCTGGAGACCAGGACTGGTAAACCTGGAGATGTCTTGTGACCCAGGAGGAGGGGCCAAAGGGCACTCAGAGTTAGAGAAACCTACTAAAAAGAGCTCCTGTTTATGGAGCCATTTCTCCATGTCAGGCTACGCCCAGCATCTGTCTCGCATTCCCAAGTAGGTCATGAAGTAGGTGTCATCCTCAATGTACAGGTGGGGAAGTAGCTCAGAGAGGTTAAAATAGTGCATAAAGTCACACAGCTAGGATGCAACAGAACCGAATCTCAAGTAGAATTTCAAGTCCTGTGCTTGTACTTGGAACCTCCATAGTGGTTGTCAGATTTGAAAGGGCTTGGTGGTTACGGCCTACGCTTCATTCCCACCAACCTCAGGTGACGGGAAAGGGAATTAGGGCCTGGTCCTCGGCTTCCTGACTGTTTCCACAACATCCAGGCTGCCTTACCCACAGCTAAATGGGTCAAAGTACAGATCCAGGCCTGGCATCCCTTTCTCCACCTCCCATGGGGAGTCCCTGCCCAGCTGAGAGCAGAATAGCCCATGCTCAGGGTCTCGTTGACAAATCCTGTTTTACTCCTAGGCTCGACGACCAACCCAAAGCAGACGTGCTGGAGGATCACGAAGTGGAGGTGAGCCACTCCTCTCCCTCTCCCCGTCTCAGCACATGGAGGGGGCTGGGCAGGATGTGGGCACCAGACCCCGGCAAGGGCCGTCACGGGTGCCAGCTGCAGCAGATGGGGGCAGAAGTGCACAGCAGGGAAGACCGACGAGGAATGCCTTGAAGCCAGCTTCCTTTTGCTTTCCTGTTTGGGAGGCTAAAATAAGCTCCTTAATTCCCATGGTTCCCACCCCCAGCCCAGAGGCCTGGGCCCCAGCCCAGGAGACTGCTTCAGTCTGTCCGTCTGCAGTGGGGCCACGTATCTGTTGTCAAAGTTCCCCTGGTGATTCTGATTGTAGCCGGGGCCAAGAAGCATAGCCGTGACCCTTGAACCACAGTGTAAGCTGAGCCTGGCTCCCTGCAGTGCAGTGTAGCTTAGAGTGTTCGCAGACTGACTCCTGCCTAGGGGAGAGCCAGAAACTGTTTAAACAAAAGAATACCCAGAAAGAAGGAATGTGGTTAAATTATTCCTGCCAGGGGATGTTAAAGTTCTTCCCTGGTGATTAGGCATCACTCATAGGTAGAGCTTGGAGCGTTAGGGGGAAGAAGGACCTCAGAGCCCACCTGGGCAAAGGGCCATAGTTTGGAGATAAGGACACTGAGGCCCCCTGGTACTAAGTGACCCGCCTGCTGGCCCAGCCAGCCAGTACAGAGCCGCACCTAGAACCCTCGCCTCCTGAACCCATGCCTCTCTCTCCTCCTCCCTTACCTGGCTGGGGCTCTGGGGAAGGGAGCTTGGCTGAGCCCAGATCTGCTGCCCCCTTCTATTCCTTGCTCCTGTCCTTCCAGGCCGAGGAGCCAGAGGCTGACAAGTCAGAGGCAGAAGACGACGAGGACGAGATAGATGACTTGCCAAGCTCCCGCCGGCCCTGGCGGGGCCCCATCTCTCGCAAGGCCAGCCAGACCAGTGTGTACCTGCAGGAGTGGGACATCCCCTTTGAGCAGGTGGAGCTGGGCGAGCCCATCGGGCAGGGCCGCTGGGGCCGGGTGCACCGTGGCCGCTGGCACGGGGAGGTGGCCATCCGCCTGCTGGAGATGGACGGCCACAACCAGGACCACCTGAAGCTGTTCAAGAAAGAGGTGATGAACTATCGGCAGACACGGCATGAGAACGTGGTGCTGTTCATGGGGGCCTGCATGAACCCCCCCCACCTGGCCATCATCACCAGGTAAGCCAGCTCCTGGCCTTGCTGGGGCAGCCGCCTCAGCCTCCCCTTCCCCGGGAGTCCCCTTATTTACATGGATGCCCCGGAGGGCATGGAAGTGTTTGTTTTTAAATTTGTTTTGCAATTATAGTTGACATACATTATTATGTTAGTTTCAGGTATACCACATAGTGTATATTTGTACACCTTATGAAGTGATCGTGGTAAGTCTAGTACCCATCTGACACCATACATAGTTGTTACAGTATTGACTATAGTCTCTGTGCTATACAGTTTATTCCATGACTGGTTTTTTTTTTTTTTGGAACTGGCAATTGGTACTTCTTCATCCCTTTCACCGTTTTCGGAGGGCATGGAAGTTTTAGTGTAGACAGGTACAAGGAGGGAAACCCCCCCCCCGTCATAAAACCCCATTGACGTTAACAATAAATAAATAAATAAAGTGATACCTAAGGAGAGAAAATTTCAAATGTTCCAGAAAGGTACAAAGTAAAAACCAGTCTGCTCCCACCCCAACTGGGTGCCTCTCCCTACATGTGGATACTGTAAACAGTTCCTTACCGTGCCTTCCATTAAAATAAAGAAGTTTGCATACGAGGTCGGACAATCAAGTTCATGAACTCATCCTAGAAAAAGTGCTACATACCTCATTGCTGAATATCACTATGGCCACCTTCGAAGTACTCCCCTTGGGAAACTATGCACCGACACCAGCACCTAGTCCACCCTTCAAAGCAATTTTGGAACTCTTTGTCTGGAATGGCCATCAGAGCTGTCATCATGTTACCCTTGATGTCCTGAATGTCATGAAAATGTCTTCCTTTCAATATTTCCTTTGTCTTCGGGTAAAGAAAGAAGTCATTGGGGGCCAGATCAGGTGAGTAGGGAGGGTGTTCCGATACAGTTATTTGTTTACTGGTTAAAAACTCCCTCACAGACAGTGCCGTGTGAGCTGGTGCATTGTCGTGATGCAAGAGCCATGAACTGTTGGCGAAAAGTTCAGGTCATCTAACTTTTTCATGCAGCCTTTTTAGCACTTCCAAATAGTAAACCTGGTTAACTGTTTGTCCATTTGGCACAAATTCATAATGAATAATCCCTCCGATACCAAAAAAGGTTAGCAACATCATTGCAACAAGTTCACGAACTTAATTGTCCGACCTCGTATATTCATGTTTTGAGACTGTTCATCAATTCCTTTGTAAAAATACACAGCAAAGATCATACTGATTCACACCTTGCTTTCTTCACTGGTGTGCAGGTTTATCAGGTTCTTTTTAACACCTGCACAGTATTCCCAGGACGTGGTTGAACCCAGTGGCGTGCTGGTAAATGTTTAACAACCAGCTCCTGGTGGCGTGGAGGGAAGCTCTGGTTGGTGGCACTGGCAATTCCTGTGGTTCACATATTCTCACTTCAGTTAATTTCAAGCTACCGACATGATGTCACTTGAAAATGGAGTGGAATTGGGAAGAGAGTCTCACACCCAGGTTCGGGTTCTCTCTCGAGCTGATCACTTGTCATTCCTTAATGTAACCAATCCTCTCTTACTGGACACTTGATCATAATGAACATCCTCATTTCTATATCTCGGTGACCTGTGCGTACGTGTGCTGGGCTGGGTCAGAGCCTGTGTGTGTAATATTTTAATGTACACTGTCTGTCTCTAGTCCAGAAAGTATTCACCAGTTTCCTCTCCCACCATCGGTGTCTGAGTGTCCCTTCCCCCCAGCGCCAGGGGGTATGAAACGGAAACATTTTTGCCCATGGCATTGAAAACGTTGTTGTTGGGTGTTTACTTCTTAAATCAAGAGAAAAACCACGTGAGGTTAGAGAATACATTTTGGAATATACATGGAGGTTTTGGGAAGAAACTAAAAATCATTTTAATCCTATCAACCAAGAGAACCTTCATTAATATTCTGATGACATTTCCTGTAGCTTGATCCTGTGCTTTGAAAAAAACTTGCCACAAGCAAACTATATTTACTAAGTAAAAATTTCCATTTTGCGTGTTTATCCAGAGGCGTAAGGAACCGTGCACCACAACTCCTGAGCAGTGTGAGATCGCCAGGCCATCTCTCCAAGGGGACAAAATTCCAGCCCCCCAAGCATGATGCTTTAGGGAGCCTTACTGCAGTTAGACCAGCTTCACAATCCCTAAATTTCACCCCCACCCCCCAGTGCTGTCCACGCATGCATCCATCCATCCTTCCATCTCTCGCCCACCCAGTTCCATAAAAGATCCGAGTCTGCTTAAAGGGAATACATATAATAACGTAGCAAAACATTCATCAACAAAAAAAGTGTAACATCTGTTAGAATATGCGGAAGGTACTAGAATACAGATAAGGAACCATTCTCCAGTATTCCAGACCCCTTGCCCTATTCTCAAAGCCTCTGAGCCTCCCAGAATCTTATCTCCTTGGAAACTTTTCCCTAAAACCTAGCTCCTTCCTCATGCGGCTTAAGTTACCTTCTCCCTAGAACAGGAGAAGGAACCAAACATTCTCTCTGGGTCCTTCCTCACCCCAGGTTTTAGGGGTCGATGTAGATGGAGACACCAAAACACGAGCCCCTTATCCGAGGATCACTCTGATGCCTCTGACAGCCCCTTCTAGTCCTCACACACCCCTTGATTGTAATAAAATCCCTGTGATCAGAAACTTACCAGGAGCCCCAGAGCCCTAGTGTTGCCCCTTCATAGCCCTAAAAGGCTCAATTCCTCGTCTGAATTTGAGTGGGCGTGTTCCTACCTTGAACCCACCAAGGGTGGGCTGCTTTGGGTCACCAGGAGCCTAAGGGAATTGGGTTTCTTGTTCTAGGATGGGCAAGTCCTGGGACTCAGGAACGGAGTACATGCAACTATGTTTTTGTACATTCAGGCCAGGCCCCAGAAGGAATGGGCATCAGGCTTGGTTAAGAACAAGGATTCTGGCACCCACAGTCCGGGGTTTGGAGAGAGCCCTCCAGCGGCCGGCGGGCACAGCTCTCTCCATGGCTCCTCCCGGGCTCTCCCCGGGCTCCACAAGGGCTGGGGACAGGCTGCACTGGCCCCAGACCTCTGCCTGACCCCGCCACTCTCGACAGCTTCTGCAAGGGGCGGACGTTACATTCATTTGTGAGGGACCCCAAGACGTCTCTGGACATCAACAAGACCAGGCAGATTGCTCAGGAGATCATCAAGGTAAAGGGGCGTCCCCCTGCTCTGTCTGCTTGTGTCAGGGTGGTGGTGGCTGCTTTGTGTCTCCCCTTAGCTCAGGTGCCTTAGGAGTGGGACCCCATCTCCTTCCCTCCGTCCACGTGTTGTCAAATTGGAGCCGCAAGCTGGGCCCTTGGTCAACAGTGATGGAAATGAATTGGTCAGGGAGGAACACAAGGCTTTAGAGACAGATGGACCGAGTTTGAATCCTGGTCATACCAGCTGTGTAGTCACACACTTTGGGCAGGCCAGTCGGCCTCTTTGAGCCTTGGCTTCCTCCCCTGTCACATGGGGAGACCAACAGAATCTCCCTCGTTAGACTGATGCAAGGCTAACAGGATAGTCCACGGAAAGAGCAGCGCTTGTCTGTGACGGGAAGAGGTTCAAGTTTCATGACAGGCCCTCACGCTCAACTCAGACAGCCTTTGTCTTTCCTTGTCCTTTGTAAAGTAGTTAAATAAAAATGAAAGAAATGCTTATTTGTTGCTTTATTTAGCAACAGGCCCAGATAAAATCTAGAATACGGTCGGGTAAAGGTTCCTCTTTTCTTGTTTTTGTTGTAAAGCTTCTCTTAGCAGCTCTCCCCGTGTGTGTCCCTTTCCTGTCTTTCTCCTTTGTCTTCTTCCGCCTTCGCTCTGCCATCTTTCCTTTTTTCTCCCTCTCTCCTGCCTTCTGTCCATTTTGTGTGGATGTCTTTTGAAAGGTGAAAAATCACGGTGACTTTTATGGACAAAGCAGGATTTCCATATGACTTTTCCATGTGGCTGAGCTAATGAATTAAACTTTTGAATCCCCCAAACCAAAATCTCAAATTTATACCTTCATTGAGTCTGTCTCGTTTCAGAGAAGTTGGAGAGAGCTGCAGAATGTCAGACCTACTTCATGTTGTCCCCACACTTGCTAGGCCCTGCTCCCCACTCTGTCCTCCTCCCCCAGACGGTTTTCTGTCCTTATTGTGAGAACACTGAGCCATCTGAAAGATTCCAGCGCAGAAGAGAAACGTTACTCAAAGGTTTTTGAGCTGTGGAACCAGAAGCCACCTCTGCTGGCTTTTTTGTTTTTTATCTTGATGAGAAACTACCCCTTCTCCCTTCTGCTGGGAAATTTTAAACCACTTCCTTTTGTACTCATTTCTGATGTCTTGAGGTTCAGAACATGGTAACAGCAGACTGACCTTTGGTTAGAGGGTTTTCAGTTTGAGGGGCACTCTGGAAACACTGTGAAGTTAGGAGAAGGGAGGAGAGTTTGTATTCCAGACCCCGGCGTTACATCCTGTCGCCCTAAGCTGGTCTCTTGAGGCAGTGGCACCTATTTTATAAACAAGGCCCACAGAGGTACAGTGACTTGTCCTGTCACACAGCTGGTCCCTGTTCAATACAAGGTGGGGTCTTTGGCTCTCTTTGTCCACTGAGGAAGGCGTGTGCACTTGGCTTGGTTTGGGGAATGGGCGGATAGTTTAAGAAGGATTGTCTTGCATTCAGGACGGCGCTTTGGGAAGGAGCAAATCACACTTTCCTGGAACTTCCTGCTTCCATGGCAGGATGACAGCTCTCAGCAGGCCTGAGGGAAGTGGCCACAGTGGACCCCATGTCCTCCTGTCTCTTGCAGAGGAACATCTGTCTGGTGTGAATTCTTCTCTGTCATTTTCCAGACCCCCTCGGATGATCTCTGGCCTCCGCTGACTTCTGTCTGGTTCTGCCTCACGTTCAATCTTTCTATCTCCTAATGGTGGCTTATTTACCTTTCTACTCCTCACCGCAAATAACTTTAAAGCCAGGGAGATTTCTTAGGTGTGACGTTCCTTTGAGGGGAAGGTTGGGAAGTAGATTTACATGTGCTCTTTCTAAGCTGTCAGGAACTGGCATTTTAGTTGTGACATCTTGTCCCTAGCCCCAAGGGCATCAGGATACACAGGAGTCTGGTTTGATGTTAGAAGACAGCTTTGACCTTGGATGAGGTCATGCCTGTGTCAGGTCACCCGCATCCCATACCAGTGTTCAGTCCCCGGACAGTGCTGGTTAGAAATCACTGACCTCTCCCCCTTTTGCTTGACAGATGGGGAAACAGGCTTAGAGAAGCCAAACGTCCAGGGCCACACAGCGAATTAGTATCTAAGCTAAGCTAGAACTCGGACCGCAGGTTTCAGTCTTAGTTGAGGACTCCTGTCACAGCACAGATATTGGGACCTCCTGAACTTGGGAGGGAACTCCCTCTGTGTGAATTTCGCTCTGTTCCTGCCCTGCCTGAGGATACAGGCCAGCTGGTCAAAGCCCCAGAAAGCCCCCAGATCACTCGACTTGTATGTGACTTAACATGGATAGTCTCATCATGCTTTCTATACTTCCTGACCTTCCAGCGTCCTGCCAATCACCCTCTCCACACCTCACACCTTATCCAAGTGTAAGGTGGGTGTTGGAAAGCAGGGTGGCATGAAAAGAGTACAGACTGGCCTGAAACCAGGTCTCAGCCATGCCGTTTAACTGCTGTGTGGCCTGGAGCCGGTGACTTCCTCTCTCTGAACTTGGTGCCTTCATCTGTAAAGTGAAGACAATTACACGGCATCAGATGGCAAAGAGTAAATGAGGGGCTTTGGGTAAAGCAGCCAGCTCAGGGCCTGGCCCAGGCAGATGCGAAGTCACCGGCACTCGTCTTCCCTCCCGCTAACTGATTTGAGGCTCACCGTCTTCTAGGGCATGGGGTATCTGCACGCCAAGGGCATCGTGCACAAGGACCTCAAATCCAAGAATGTCTTCTACGACAATGGCAAAGTGGTCATCACGGACTTCGGGCTGTTTGGGATCTCAGGCGTGGTCCGCGAGGGACGGTAAGCTGGCCGTGGTGTCTGGACGGAACAGGGAGGAAGTGGGTGGAGCTGGGTGGGCCTGAGTCCAGCTGAGGTCTGGACACTTGCTGAGGAGCAGCCTTCCCTGTAGGAAAGGCCAGGTGTGCTTCGGTCCTGTCCTTGTGGTCCTGGTCCGGAATCAGAGTCAGGTGATGCTTAGGTCCCTCATATACTTGATTCTTAGGTTGACCCCATGGGGGCTGGGCCCCCTCACTCATATTTACCCCATCGGGCAGAGGACCCAGGTTCAAGTCTCCAATATGAGGAAGAGTGTCAGATTTTATTTCCCCAAGTCTTAAAGGGGTGGGGGTGAAGAAAAAGGCTCTCCGCCAAGCATCTGGGAGACCCCCCAGGGAGGAGAGTAGCAGCAGGGCTGGCTCTCCAGCCCCAGGCCTGGCTGTGACATGCACAGGCACATCTGATTTTCTGCATGGAGATGTATTCCATGCTCCCAGAGTAGAGAATCAGGCACCTGCAAATGCAGCTCCCTGCCAGTACCCCTTCTTGGCCTGCTTTCCTAGGAAAACCTGGTTGTCACTCTTCTGTAACATTGCCTAAACACACCGGTGCCTTTGCTGCTGCTGGGGACCTTGCGTGGGGAGTGGGCTAGCCCTGGAGCAGATGTGTGCCAGACAGGCCTCTTTGCTACCGGCTTTGTCCTTGACCTGTTCTCCTTGCCCTTGACCTTCTTGGTCTCCAGGCGTGAGAACCAGCTGAAGTTGTCACACGACTGGCTGTGCTACCTGGCCCCTGAGATCGTGCGCGAGATGACCCCCGGGAAGGATGAGGATCACCTGCCGTTCTCAAAAGCTGCTGACGTCTATGCATTTGGGTGAGGAGGCCTGGGGCTCTGAGGCCCACAGAGAGGGCCCTCGCTTCATTAGAGGGCCATAGAGGGCAGGAGGAGGCGTGCTTTGAGTCCTAGCTCTGCTGCTTGTTGGGTGAGTGATCACATCCTTGACCTTCCCTTTCCGCCATCTGTAAAATGGGAGAATAATGGCACCTCCCCAATAGGGTTGTTTCATGAGGACAAGGTTAGGTAATTTCTGGTGTCAGTCTCACCTATTGCCTCATGAGACCACTCGCCAGAACTAAGAACTGTCCCTCTGAGAGAACTGGAACGTCCTGCCAGCTAGCCTCTAGTGCCCCATGAAGGTGACCAGGAGAAAAATAGAAATAGAGAAATATTGTGTGAGCCCAATATGTAGTTTTCTCTTAGCCACATTAAAATGAAAAACAGGTGAAATCAGTTTCAATAATCTGTTTCATTTAACTCAGTATATCCAAAATATTATCATTTCAACATGTAATCAAAATAAAAAATTAAGGAGATATTTTACCCTACAAAGTTTTCAAAATCTGGTGTGTATCTTATACTGACAGCACACCTCGGTTCCGCTCTCCACATGTCAGTTGCTCAAGAGCCCCACATGGCGAGTGGTCCCGCACTGGACATTGCAGGTCTAACAGAGAAGGTCCGCCTCTCGATAAGCCGAGAAAGGCGAGGGGACTTGGAGAAGCGGAGTAAGGCCCTCACCCTGTAATCTCTCAGGGTGTCGTTCGGTCAACAGTGGTCTCTCCCTCCCCTGACCTGTAACTGTCATTTCCTGAGCACCTAGGTGTGCTAGGTACTGGGCCCGGCATTTTTGTTACCCTTCGAACATCCCTGGATGTAGGCATCAGCCCCACTGAGGTTCACAGTTGTACCAGGATCTCTGTTCTGACTTTCCACCACAATGGGAGCGCAGGGCCACAGATCCTCGAGGAGCCTCCAGGACTTCGCCACGGCATTCCCTGAAGCCTGGCGGGTGAGAAAGGCTGGAGAAGGATTCTGGATCCTCTGGCTGGGTTTCTGGCATTGTAGCAACAGGAGCCCCTGGGTGCTAGCTGGACTGAGCCATCCAGGAGCTCACACTGTGTGGATGGTCTCCACAGGACTGTTTGGTATGAGCTGCAAGCAAGAGACTGGCCCTTTAAAAACCAAGCTGCAGAGGCCTTGATCTGGCAGATTGGAAGCGGAGAAGGAATGAAGCGAGTCCTGGCTTCCGTCAGCCTGGGGAAGGAAGTCACTGTGAGTAGCCACCTGTTCCTGGAGAGGGAAGAAGGTATAGAGGGCGGGGCCCGGGCATCTGACATGGCAGCCCTTCGTTCACTGATCTGAGAAGTGGAACCTGAGGCAGATGTGTGCCAGGCAGCCTCTCTGCTACTGCCGAAAAGACCTATGCCCTTTATTACCTCACGGTTAAACTTTTTCTTAAAAAAAAAGAAAGAAAGAAAAAGATGAAGTAAATAAAGATAATGGTTTTAATTGCATTATGAGATGACAAGATAGTAGAGCCCAGTATGTTACATGAAAAACGATAATACAAAAATAATCACCGCACAAAATACAAATGGTGAGGTTATGCTGCAGTGTCAAATCTTTCTTCATAATGTTTTCCTCTGCTGTTCAAGATCAAATGGAAGTTTCCGCAGTGAATTTGTTTTCAAAATACCGAGTTATAATATAGTTGCTGACCTCAGGTTTCTGTCTACCTTGAATGGGTTCTCTGCATTACAGTTTGCAAGTTTCCTTACCCTGCTACTGTGATACATAAAGGAACTCACCCAGGGGTCAGTGTTTTCAATGCAGTCAGTGATAACCATAAGTCAGGTAGGACTAGAGCAAGTAGGTGCCAGCCTGGATGTTAATAAGTAACTTCAGCACGTATCGGGCTGCATAACCCGGGAGGTGTCTGGAGGAGACACCTGGCGCTTGTCCAGGTTAAGATCTAAAGACTGAGTTTCATGTTGACATCGTGAACAGTTTGGCGGGGTCACCACCTGCAAACTTGGGACAGGAAGAGCAATGAATTCGACCTTATCTTTCTCCCACATCTTAAGAGATCTTAATATTTTCCTCCTTGGACTGGTAGCCAGCAGCTAGGGCATTTTCGGAAGGCTCATTTATGCCATCGATCTGGTGGGTGTATTTTATTCTGCAGTAGTACAGGTCATCTGGTTGAAGTTCAGACTATTTGTACAGGTATGCTCCTCCAACTATGACACTAAAATGCTAGCTTGTAGCACCGACACCATGCTCTTCTTTGGCCATACCACTTCATCTGGGGCATTGGGCAAGGGGGGGGAGTAATGGGCGCCTCCCCAGTGCTCTTGAGCTCGTGCTTGTTGGCTTCATGGTCCAGAATCACCTTCACCGTGGCCTTGGGCTCCTTAGGAGGGTTGTGATGGTCTCAGCGTGTAGGGTTTGGGCTCCTGCAGGTTGGACAACTCAGGAAGCAGCTGAAGTAGCCTCTGCCATCTAGTCTTTTTTTCTGAATATTTTTAAAATACATGTCTTTAACAAAAGCAAAATCATAACATATGGCTTTTTTTTTTTTTTAATTGGGGAAGGGGAACAGGACTTTATTGGGGAACAGTGTGTACTTCCAGGACTTTCTTTTTTCCAAGTCAAGTTGTTGTCCTTTTAATCTTAGTTGTGGAGGGCGCAGCTCAGCTCCAGGTCCAGTTGCCGTTGCTAATTGCAGGGGCTGCAGCCCATCATCCCTTGCGGGAGTTGAACCAGCAGCCGTGTGGTTGAGAGGACGCGCTCCAACGAACTGAGCCATCTAGAGCTCAACGGCAGCTGTGCTCAAGGTGCCGAGTTCAATTTTAGTTGCAGGGAGCGGAGCCCACCATCCCTTGCAGGACTTGAGGAATTGAACTGGCAACCTTGTGGTTGAGAGCCCACTGGGCCATGTGGGAATCGAACCGGCAGCCTTCGGGGTTAGGAGGATGGAGCTCCAACCGCCTGAGCCACCGGGCCGGTCCAACTGATTTTTTAAATTGTGATATTTTTTTCTTTTTTTTTTCCCCTCATGGCATTTTATTATATGCTCATTATCTCAAATCACTGACAGGTCCTTGTTTTAACGGCCATCTAGCCTTCTGACCTATGGCTGTATGTATCATAATGTAACGAGTTCTCTATTGCTGGGCATTTAGGTTATTTCCAATTTTACCTTTTACAGTAAAGTTATTAAGGACTTCTTTGTATAAACCAGAGTATTTGTGTACGTCTGTTTTATCTGAAAGAAAAAATAGTCTTAGTAAATCGCCCTCCTGGCAACAAACTCAGTTCCATTTCTGAACACTTAGTCTTGGCGTACAGAACGTGGAGTGCTGTCTTCAAGGAGCAGACACAAGGCTTGGAGCAGAGCACAGGGCCATCCGAGCGGCAAGGCAGTCAGGGCTCAGTGGTGGGCACGAGTCAGAATCATCCAGGAGCGTTTTAAAAATATGGCCTCCGCCAGAGAAAACAATTTCATCAGCCAGGGTCGGCGCTAAGGTCATGGTTAATTTTTTTCTTTTTCTTTTCTTTTTTTTTTTTTGGAAATAAAGCTCCTCAGGCAGCTCCAGTGCACAGCCCGAGTTCTGATCTGATTAGAAGGACTTCTTATAATACAGGGTTTTGAGTCCTTTGAAGCCTTTTAATAATAAGTTTAGGGACAGGCATGAGGAAGTGAGGACAAAGCAAAAATTTATGTTTTAGCAATTTATGTTCCAGCAGCCAGCTTCTGGCTCACGGAGTTGTCTTTCCTGTCCGGTCTTTTCTCTTTTTTTAACACATTGCTGTTGGAAGATGGGTGGCCGTTGGTAAATGGCACTAACACAATTATTTTGAATCATAGTCAAAAGCAGGGAGTTCCTTCTGAGGGACATCTTTCTCTGTCCCTCCAGCCCCATTGCTGTAAGTTCATCATCAGGCATTGCTTTATGTACAGATGCAGCCACAGTGAGTCAGCGTGGATGGGAAGACATCAAAAGGCCAGAAGGGTTCTTCATGAAAAGCATCAGTCCTCTACCCCGGGTCACTCTCCAGAAGACCAACTTCTTATGCTATTAGCTCTTCGCTCCCTCAACTTCCGTCACCTTTGCCTTTACTCTTTTATGGTATAGATTGATTTTGTGTTGTTATAGTTAAATATGCCAGGCTGTGTCTGAAGACTGAGGCTAAAAGTGAGAAAACAATAAACTGTGTGCACTATTATAATAGACTGTAATTGCCATTAGCTGCTGCTAATTATGGAGTTAACCGGGGTCACATTTTCTTCTTTGTGGGTCCATCTTTTCCATTCCATCAATTATGCAAAGGCTCACCACAAATTTGTTGGATCTTGGCTTTCTTGCATAATTTTAGATTTTTTCCCTTTAGTTTCTAATTGCCTTTTTTTTTTCATATTGAGAGAAGAAACAACATCGTTATATTCCTGAGGTCTTGCAACCCTTTCTACATTCTGCCTATTGAATGGAATCTATTCCATTCTTTTCAGAGATTTCTCATAAGTTGAATCAGTAGAATTTTAGGTCTGCTGCAGACCTGTCATCCTGTTACTTTTCATTCATTCCTGGGTCAGGTACACACTTTTATGTATCTTGTATCTTCCTGTTTCTTTATTTGAGCTCCAGCAAAATGAGAGTGAAACAAAGAAACTACCTCTCAGTGGATTCATAGGAGATAATCTTGGAATCCCTGCATTCCTAAAAAGGTCCTTATTTTGTCCTCACACCAGAAATAGGATTCTAAGTTCACAACAGTTTTCCCTGAGAACATAAAGATTTTGCTCTGCTGTCTAATAAGTGTCCAGTGCCTTGTTGAGAAAGCTGATATTGGCCTAATTCTCGACCTTTTATAGATGCTCTGTTTTCTTCTCTCTGGAAACATCTAGGATCTTCTCTTTATCTTTGTGATAGTGAAATTTCATAAAAATATGTCTGAGAAAATGTTTAGTACCTTTGACCCTTGAACAACTTGCGGGTTAGGTGTGCCAAGCACCTGTGCAGTCAGAAATCCTCATATAATTCCAGTCAGTCCTCTGCACACACAGATTCCTAACCACGGAGTTGCCCTTAGGCGCAATGTGGTTTTTGAACTGTGTGGGTCAGTTGAATTGTGGTCAATTGGGAAACATTCCACGTATAACTGACCTGCACTGTTCAAACCTGCTTTGGTCACCTGTTGTTTGTTTTTCTTTTTTCAATGAGGTCCCTTTCTTGTGCCTTGGCAGCTGAAGACTCCTGTTTCCCTCAAAAATTTCTGGGACATTTCTTTTTTTTATTATGACCTTTCATTGTTCCCTGCCCTATGGTTTCTTTGTTTTCTCTTATGAAAACTTCCATTAGACAGAACTTGGTCATTCTTAGTGAGTTTTCATGTCTTTTACCTTCTTTCATATTTTCCATTCCTACTTAAAATTGGGTCCACAATCTGGGGAACTTCCCTGATTGTATTTTCTATTACTTCTACCTACTACTGTTTTGTTTCAGAAGTTATGTTATTAATTACAAGCACTTCCTTCCTTTCTTGATGTCTTTTTTATTGCACCTTGGTCTCGTTTTACGGATAGAGTGGCTTCTTCACACACACCAGCACACCGTTTCTTCCAGTCAGTATTTTGGTCCATTTATCTTCGGTCTCTTGTTTTCTTAACCTGGCAGACAACCCCATGGGCTCCAGTCATATTTAAAAAGACAAATTTGAGTTGCTGAATCTTAAGTGGATGTGCGCTCCCTGCTCTGTCACGTGAGGACTCTGCCAGATCCTATGTGCAGGTCTATTTTCTCACAGGTCGTTCTCCTGAATCAGAAGGCTGACAGGGTGTATCCATGCTGTACACACCCGTGGAACTGGAGAGTAGGCAGCAAAATGCCAGAGTGAGAAGGGCTCCATTCTGGGGGCCACCGTTCTGCCGACTCTCAGCTGCTGTCCTGTATTTAGTTCCTGTCACTCCCGGCCTCCATTCTCGTAATGCTGAGGCTCCCACCTCCATTGCAGCCCCACCCTGCACACATTCTGAGCTTCTTACATGTCACCTGTCAACCCGCTGCCGCCCACTTTCCACCCGAAAGATCAGTGACTCCGTTTCTGATGTCTTTCCCATTACTGGTTATTCAGCTATGTTTCTGTTATTCCAGGGAGGTCTGAGAAGGAAGGAGGGGAGGAGATAGGCTGATGCGCTTCCTTTTAAACTGGGTGCTTCCGTTGTTTTGAGCAATGGTCGGTCAGTCACCCCAGTGTTGGCAGGATGGTCAGGTGACCACAGCTGGGGGGTACCTGAGAGTGTTGAAGGGACCCTGTGCATAGAGCCCCAGCTGTGCCCTCCTCCCTGCCAGCCAGCTCTCACACGCACTAACGCCAGCTCTGCTTACAGGAGATCCTGTCTGCCTGCTGGGCTTTCGACCTACAGGAGAGGCCCAGCTTCAGCCTGCTGATGGAAATGCTGGAGAAGCTGCCCAAGCTGAATCGGCGGCTCTCCCACCCTGGGCACTTCTGGAAGTCTGCTGAGTAAGTACCCCCTCAGTGATCCAGGCCTGGCATCCAGGTCTTTGCAGCCTCACCCAGGGTCTCAGAGGGCACTGTCTGCCTGGTATGCCCAAGACTTTGGGGAACACTCCAAGCAGATCAGCCAGAGGTGACTCGTCCCCTCACCTAAATGATACCAGGATCTCGTCCACCACATTTATTCAAGAGTCTTTTTGACAAATGAGCATCTCTAGTTCTCCTTTGTGAAAACCTCCATATCACTATTATCAGAACAGTGGTTTTATTTGGCCCAGGCCAGGCCCAGACAAGAAGATTCTACCTAGGATAGGGCCAGATGGGGCCAGTTTGAAATCAGAGCAATGTGGGAATGGAGAAGCATCAAAATCAGCAGAGTGGCTGTTGCTTAAAATGTTGCAGACTCAAAACAGAGCTTTCTAGTCCCCGAATCAGCCACCTGTGATGGGGACAACATGGCCTGGGTTTATGTGGTCCTTTGATGCTAGCAGCCCGTCCCTGCTTCTGTTTAATCACACAGTCCTTTGCTCCCTTTAGTGCTGGGGTGGTCTCCACTGGGCAGTGGCAACCACTGTCATCTCTTCTAAGTACTGTCTTGTTCCGTTTTTCCTTTGTCCCTCTGGCCCTCTCTGCCAGAACACTCACAAACAGGGCGCTGCCTTGTCACGAACACTTTGTGAGAATCGGGAAGTCCTTCTCAGTGGTAGGCCTCCGTTTCCAGAGCTTTGAAAAGTGGGGGTTGGGCAAGATTGGGGGTATGTAAACTTGTAAAGGGCCACATGGGAAATATTTTAGGCTTTGCGAGTTAAGAGAGAAATTCGAGTTGCAGCTCCTGTCACTGGGGTTGTAGTACCCCCAGCAGCAGGGTGGAGCGATGACACCATCACATGCACTATCTGTCCTAACGGCTCAGCTCTGCTGCCTGATGTGGGAGCAGGCTGGCTGTGCTTCAGTCATGGAGGCTGAAACGCGCATTTCATGGCATTCTTACATGTCATGAAATATACTTCTTTTGATTGTTTTCTCCCCACCCCCCAACCATTTCGAAAGGTAGAAACCATTCTTAGTTGGTGGATGGTACAGAAACAGATGGTGGGCCATTTTTGTGGCTGGACTCTGGACAAGAGAAATGGTTTTACACTTTTTTTAAGGCAAAGAGCGCTTTCTGAAAGGGAACTCTCATACAGCCCCCAATGTATAAACCGATAAAGTGGAGCTGCTCTTGATGGAGTCGGGGTAAGAGCCTGTGTGCCCCCACATCCGAGCTGGTCCCCAAGACCCCAGTTACCAGGCATGTGTGTGAGGTACCTGCTCTCGCATCACTGAGGCCCCAGAGCTGCACCCAGATCTCACACCTGCTGTCAAGGCGTGTGGGGGGCAGCAGCACTCCTCTTACTCTAGAAAGGGCCAGGAAATATTTTAGTCTCATGGGTCGTATGGTATCTGTCACATGGTCTGTTTTTCTAAACAACTCTAAAATAGCCGAAACCTTTTTGTGGTCGGATTTGGCTTGCCCACAGTTTGCCAGCTGCTGTCTTAGAAACAAACCAAACCAGCTTCAAGCTGCAGGTGAGGGGAGGCCCACAATGGGTTGTCTGACCAGAGGACACAAGTAGGAGAAACTGAAGAAATATGGTAAATTTTGTTGATCAGGCTAGTTGTAGGGTTGGCTTGGAGGAATGGCAGTTAGTGGTTAGGGAATGCTTTATTTTATAATGCAATATTAGATTCGATAATTTGTTCTTAAGATGGGTCAGAGTCCAATACAAATAGGGGGTAACAGAATGTTGGCATTAGAGGTGTGGGTTTTACCCAACCATTGCTAAGTACCTGCTACACATCTGGGGAGACAGAAGGCCAAGGCCAGCAAGGAATTTACAGTCTAATTGGGAACAAAGACAAGCAGACATACACTATAAGTCTGTGCAGTGGGACTCTGTCTTGTCACCTCTGTATTATTCCCACCTCCTCGCACCGTCCCAGGAACATAACAGTTGCTCAGTAAACATTTGATGGGTGATTGAATGAGGGAATGAATACAACATGCCAAGTGCCCTGAAAAAGCACAGCCTCTGGGAGCACAGACAGGGTCCTCTCTGCCCACCGAGGGAGCCTGAGGAAGGGTCTTCAGAAGAGGGGTTATTGGCGCTAGATTTTGAATGGGAGCTGTCCCAGCAGAGACCAGGAGGCTGGGTTCTCCTGGACTTGCGAGAAGTTCAAGGATCTTGCTTGTCAGACCTCGGGCAACTCGTAACAATCTGTGCCCGGTTTTTCTCACCTACAAAGGCAGGTGTTGGCATTCAGGAGATCATCCCAGATTCCCTAAAGACTGTAGACACCCACTTTCTCATTTCACAGGTGGGAAACAGAGTTACAGATGGGGCTTGCTTCTGGCTCAACACGATCAGGGTTAGCCCCTTAAAAGAAAGAATGCCGGCATAGCTGAATGAGTCTGTGTCAAAGCTTCCTGTTCATGATTTTTTCACTTCTACATGCTCAGCCTCTAATTCTCATTTTCTCTTTTCTTTTCCATCGGTCTTGGTGCTTTTTTATTTTCGGGGGGTGGCTGATGCGCTGGCCTGTTCTGTCATCTCCCCCTCTCCCCGCCGTCCTGATTCCTGCGGCTCCTCCACCCGTCCACACTGGGTGCCCGGCTCCATCACCTGCTGGACTGCGTTCCTCTCACACCTGGCGAAATGGTCACGGGGCACTCCCAGTCGCTGGCGGAGCCGCTACTACGGGAAAGGACGTTACGGTCATGCTGACTTTAAGAGCTCCTGTCCAGTTCTGGAGGAATAGTGTGTTTTCTGTTACTTCCCTCATCCTCTGCCTGTTTGCAATGACCCTCTGCACACCCTGCTTCCTGCCCCATCTTTGTGTGGTTTTTTCCCTCATAAACCAAAGTGATGCTTTTGCCGCCGAAATGGTCACCAGCAAGAGCCCTGCAGGCTTGTATTTTTCTTGTGGGCTAAGAGAAGACCCACAGCATGTGTCAGGGCCTCTGTCCACACACCGTGGCAGATGATGGCTTGTCCCCTGGTGGGAGAGACCTGGGATCATTGTCCGAGTCCCCAAAGTGCCCTCTGGCCAGAACTTAAAGAAGGGAATGCAGTGAGCAAGAATAGTGAACTCCAAGAAGTCAGTTTTGAGAGTCAAAGGCTGAGGGGTAGTAGGCCCGTTGGCCAACCTCTGTATAAAATCCCATGACAGGACTGGGCCCCGAGGGACCTCGGGGAATGTTCTTTGTGCCAGGCTCCCTTCCAGGCTTGCTCTGCTGCCAAGCCTGGAATGGAACAGGGGAGTCCCTCTCTCTGCAGGGAGAGAGGGTCCCCTTCTCCCTGACCTGGCCAGGCCTCGGCCACTCCCCCCACCTCTGGGGGCTCAGTTCTTACACTGCTCTCCCCTCTTCTCTTTCCTCCCTTAGGTTGTAGGCCTGGCTGCCTCGCATGCGCCCGGGGCTTTCTTCCTAATCGTCACTCGGCATCGCGACCTCTGCTCAAACGCAAACTGAGATACGGGCACTAACCCAGGGGACGCCATCTGTGCTGCTCCAGTGTTCTCTCCTGAGACTTCTTCTATTGCTTTGTTTGTTTTTAAAACTGACCCCCTTCCTCTCCATGGCCTGTGTGTGCCTGAGTAACTGATCTCCACGGAGGGCCCCCTAACAAATCCCCCCCCCCCAGAATCCATCCATCCCCCCCTCCATGGATGCAACTTCATTCTCTCCAGCTCTTCCTCTGTGGGGTGATACCGTTTTTGTTTGGCTGGTCCTGTCTCCCTACTAATAGCTCAGTGAGATCTGTTTCCTGCCCCCTCCCTGCCAGCCGGCACATTGGCCTTTCAATGGCCGGGTCCAAAGTACAGGGGAGTTTTGCTTGGCTGTTAACCTGCAGGGATCTTTTCCAACAAGGAGTGGGATGATTTCAGAGCTGCCCCAGGGCCAGGCCCCTCTGGAGGGCTGGTGGTAGTGGACACCAAAAGTCCTGTTGCTGTGAAAGACACCAGCTTGGAAGGGCTGTGTCCTCTGGCACGCTCAGGAATATCGTCCTAAAGCAGAGGCGGGGGGCCTGTCTCCAAACAATTTCACTAATGAAAAAGCTCCTGTCCCTTCCCCCCACAACGTTACTCTCTTTACATCAGCTCAGTGCAGACAGAAAGTACCAGACCCTGAGTCAACATTTGTCAAGAGTGTGGCTGACAGGGAGGGCACAGAGTCCACACACCGTGGACTCTGTTACCAGGTGCAGATTCCTGGGCCTCCCAAGACCTGAATCCGGGTCTCTGGAGGCAGGCCCTGAGAACTCACGTTTCAATCTGCTTCTCAGATGGCCCTGATGCCTCCCAGTGTTTGAGGACCATTTCTAAAAGGAGCACATGCTGTCACTGTCAGTGCTGGGGGTTAGATTTTTCTTCTCCCAATTCTACTTGGAGCGAGAGCTTTCCTGGGCTGCAAAGGAGAAAGCAGTTCCCACGAGCCCACAGCAGTTACTAGCCATGCTGGGTGCTGGAGATTCTGAGATGGACAAGCCGCCTCCCTCCAGGAGGAGGGTGTGGCCAAGGCTACAGGCCATGGCCACCGCCTACCTCCCTCCTGGTCACATATGACCAGGAGCAGCCCTGCCAAGGCTGTTGGCTGTGAAATCATTCTCACTTCTTGGTGGGCTGGGTCCTCTGCTGAGCTTTTGGAACCGGCCCAGTCCTTAGCTAATGTTACCCTAATTCTGATGAAAATCCGCGGGGCTATAACCCTTATTTTTGTTCCTCTTTGCAGCATTAACAGCAGCAAAGTTGTACCCCGGTTTGAAAGGTTTGGCTTGGGCGTGTTGGAGTCCAGTAATCCAAAGATGTAGCCAGCTGTGCAGTTTTTCTGCTGATTTCTTTCTTAAATGTGTTTCTAAAACATCCAAACAACCACCGCAACACAAAGCAACACTCATCAACACGTCGGCCGCCCTCCTAAGTGCTGCAAACCAGGAGCGTGTGTCCTCGATTCAGACTGTTCGCCCACCAAAAAACACTCGGGTCCCGGAGATGGAGCCGCACCTGCCGTTTCTTAAGATGACATCACCAACAACCAGACCTGTCGTGACAGGCAGCAAATTGTTTACACGTATGTTTCTGCGGAGTGAATGCGATGTTTTACAGTAGGTAATAATAAAAACGGGCTTTGCTGACACGCCCTGGCACCGTTGGCCAGGAGGGCGGAAGTGGCCGTTGCCTCTGGAGGCCCCTGGAGGCAGTGAGCCCCCTCTGGGCCAGAAGGAAGAAAAGCATCATGACTGTGGCTCTCCTTGTGGTAGGACAGGGACCATAAGGTTTGACCTGGCCTCTGCTTTGACCCTAAACCCTATCAGTGGGGAATCTCCCTCCGTAGGGGTATCCCCTCGTCCTATCAAAAGGACACTGTCCCTTCCTCCTTTTGCAGAGGAAACCCTGGCTAGGAACTGAGTTGGATTATGAGTTTGGGTTCACCTCTGACCCCTGTAATCCATCCCGTACCAGCTGGAAATGTGGAGACAGGTAAAATCCAAATAACATCTGAGCTGACCCAGTGGTTCCCAACCAGGGTTTCCGCTGTCTGTAGAGATGTTTCTTTCATGAAGCCCCCAGGGAAGCACCAAGGAGATGGGACGCAGGGCCTTGGCTGTTTAGACACATCTCAGTCCCTGACTGACATCGGACCCCAGAGCTAAGGCCCAACCCAGCAGCTGTGTTTACGATGAAGGCTTGATCCGTGAGAACAAGGCAGGTGGTGGGAGGGATTAGCAGCAGTGGGTCCCTGAACCCACCCTCCCAGCCACTGCGTGATCTGGCCCCTTAGAAACCTGTGGTCAGCCATCCCAAGGTTCCAGAGCTGCCCACCTATTCCAGTCCCCTCGTCCTGTTGAAACTGCTCAGCACACTCCTGCTTCCTCCACTGGCCGTGTTCCGAGCTAAGATGGAAGGGATGCTCCCCCCTTTCATTTAGAGCCACCTAGCGAGCCCCCCGAATCTTCAGAGCCTTCCCAAGCACTGAGTCAAGCTTGTCACTTGTGTGCACTTGAACCAGAAGGAGGGACTTGGTTTGGGAAAGTCCATGATGTGAGAGCATCTTGCCTGTCTTCATTGGAAGCTGTTGCCTAAAGAGAAAAGTGCCACATGGCGAAGAAATCCTTCAGTGGTCAGTTACGTCACTAGGCTCTAAAACCAAAAATGACCAAGGGTGACAAAAGCGGCAATGTGGTTGGATTCACCTGTGTCCGTGCTCTGATCCATGATGGGGCAGCATGCTGTCCTCCTCACCCTTTCATTTAGACCCACCTAGCAGAGCTCCCAGTCTTCGGAGCCCTCCCCGGAGTCTGGCCAAAAACATCCTATGAAATGGCCCGCTCTGCCTAGAAGCTGTGGGCTGCCTTCCCCTCTCCCAGCCAGGCACCCCTTGGCTGAGCCCTGCTTGGAGAGCACAGCTATGAGGCGATGCAAGGTACCTGGCCTCCCGCTGCCCGTCAGCACTCCAGGCACGAGCACCTTCCCCCTTCCGAGTCGGGGTGTGGGAGGAAGACAGAGCAGCTGGAAACCAGTTGGGTTCAGCCCCATGTGATCTTCCTCCCATCATGCCTCTGTGATCACGCCACCCAAAGCCACATGGTGTGTGACTGCCTCCTCCTGTGGGGAGGAGCTAATTCAATTCCTCCCCACAGGTTTTCGCCTTCCCAGAGGTCGCAGTTTGTGCATCTTGGGCCTCTCAGCCTCTCCCCTCTAAACCCATGGCCATGCTGGTGAGCCCAGGGTTTGGACAGCTGCAGAGCAAGTCGGGCTCAACACCCCCCAGCCCTCACCCCTGGGTTTTGTTTTTTCTCATGAGCATCACACTCGTGGGTCAGTTTGAGAAGCTTTCATGGCACACCTACTGTTGTCTTGGGCAAGTGCTAGGGGGACCCGCGATGGGAGCAGTCGCAATCCCCGCCCTTAAGGAACTGGGATCGTCCAGGAACCCCAAGAGTGGAGCTGAGGGACTGGGATATCCCCTTCCTCTGCAAGGCCCTGGGCAGCCATCTGCTCCTGGCCTGAGCCTCTGCACTGCCTGTCATTAAGAGAAACTCCTGAGGAATGTCCCCAATGTGGTCCCCTTCTCCCTATTTAAGTGACTGTGAAGGAGGTTAGGAAGACATGCTTGTCCTTCATGTGTTCTCCCATCTGCCTTGGAAACACATGAAGGACGGCAGATACTGTGAATTCAGCCCTCATGGCCAACTGTGAAGGGGATGGAGAAGCTGAGAGGGTCTCCTTGGCAAGAGCTCTGGGGGCTGCGGAGGTCCCCACTGGGGTCTGATAGTGGAGCCCACGCTTTGGCCCTTCAGGGACCCCCAGTTCCTAACCTCACCTCCCACACCCCTGGGGCTGGTGTCCCTGCTGCCTTTAGCCACCAGCGTCGCAGCCATTGGGTCTCCAGCCAACTTGAGGTTTGAATCCTAGCAAGTCCCCAGTTAGTCATGAGCAATGTGTAGCAGAGTTCACCTCTCCATGTCACCAAATCACAGATGTGTGCATGGCTCTGGAATCCCTCTGCCTTCTCATGGCATTTCTCCGTGTGATCACAGAGGGCAGTGCCGTGCCCTGGAAGCCTGTGGTGTTCTCAGGCTCAGACCAAGATTTGGGATCTGAGTGGAGACATAAATGTGAAGCCGAATAGGGAGCTTATGCGATTCTACAACGTTAGCCAGGATTTCATCTGTATGTGTGCAAACCCAGCGTCCCCTGTGGCCACAAGGCACACACTTGCTTTTTTGAATGTGATGTAAACTTTGTACAGTAAAAGTTTTTATATTTTCTACCAACTGCATTTGTCTTCCAGAAATGCTGTTAATTTAAATTAAAATGGTTAGTATTAATGAATGTGCTGTATCACTTTTTGCCACTGGCAAGAACATACCCTCTGTGCCAGGCCAAGCCTGGGTGTCTGGAGTTTGAATAAAGTTGTACCAAGGTGTCCAGGGCTGTGTCTGCTTGGGTCAGTCCAGATGAGTGTGGGTAACCGCTCAGATGGACGGCATGGGAGAACAGGAATGGACCCCTTGTGGGAGCACCTTCCAAAGAAAGAAGTTATGCATGGACCAGATATTTCTAAACAGATGGAACAGTAGAGAAGGAACAGAAGCAAAGGCTCACGGTGCACAGAGGAAGGTCCTCCAGCCCCCAGCAGCCACAGCTGGTGAGCAAACCCAGACCTGTCAGTGTCTCCTCAGCTGGAGGTACCTTTGTCTTGTGGAAGGAAGCCTTGGGGTGGTCATTTATCCAAATCTTATTTCTAGGAGCCTCTCCTTGCCAGTTACATAGGGAGAGGTGCTTTGAAAGTCAGGGTAACCAAATTTGTGGGACCCCCTACTCTGAACTAGGGAGGTGCTTTCTATATATCATCTCACCTTCATCTAATCCTCACAACACCACCATGATGGGAGGAATTGTTGAGATGTCTCAGCTGAGGAAACAGACATGAGGAAAGGTGTAGGTGTTCACCTAAAATGACACTGCTGGTAGGTGTCTAGTCCAAGACTCGGACTCCAGAACCTCCCTCTCATCAGATGTTATGGAACTGATGTGTCAGGCATTGACTGAACACCTATTGTGTTCAAAAGACGGTGCTAAGTGCTGGCTCACCGGTAAGAAGATAGTGCCCTTGCCTGGCAGGCTTCATGGAGGAGGTGGCCTTGGTACTGACTAGAAAGGTGAGCGATATGCCTGGTGCATATAAGCAACAGGACGTACCCTACAGGAACATCATATGCAATGGCTCAGAGATCTGGGAACACCTAGGGAAGTCACAGATATTTCAGCTGTAGTAAAATGGGACCTAGGGAGTAAAATGAATCTGGAGAGGATACCTTAGGTGCCACGCCCCTGAGTTGCGGCTTTCACATGGCAGTCCGGGGGAGCCACTGAAAATGCTTGAGGCAGGGAGGGCCATAATAGGATGAATGTGTTAGCTATAGAGGCTGGATTGGGGCTAAACTAGAGGCAGGAGGGATAATAAACAGCTTTGATTGCATGTGAGACGTCCAGAGCATCCAGGATAATTCTCCAAATGTCTGTTTGTGGCTGATGGAGTCATTCACTGAGATGAGCCTATGGACAGGAGCAAGGGATGGGTCGTGCTTAGGGAGCATCCAAGTGAGATCCGTGTGAGTAGATGGATGCCGGGAATGGAGCCTGGGAGACAGGGCTGGGCCGATGGACTTGACAATTAACATATTCAAAGCAGTGGGAGTTCTTGAGATGGACCTGAATTGACTCCTACCAATGATGTCACTTGACGTGCGTCTCACTGGCAGAGACTACTAGCTCTTGCTAAAGCCCACGTGTCTTCTCTACTAGCTTCTGATCTTGGACACAGGTAGACCCATTTCCCAGCCTCCCTTGCAATTGAGTGAAAACATGGGACTGAGTCCTACCCAATGGAAAGTGAGTGCCTGGCCTATAAAAACCTGCCACAAGCACCTTACCCTCCAAGGGCAACTCAGGACGTCACAGGTTGAGGGCAGCATCGCATCACTCTGGGTATCTGACTAGAGGAGGCCGCCCTGCCAACCTGCTATTTCTGCCCAGCACGGGTATGTGAACAAGAAGGAAACTCCTGAGTTGGAGCCAGGCTGCTTTTTTGGGTCAGTATAATGGGCCTACACTAAAATTGTATTCTTTGGTAATCGTAATAGCAAGCAAGTATTGAGAAAATTCTGGACGTTATGCTAATGATAAGGCGGATACCGATTTTAACCCTCATACTAACTAGGTGGTAGGTAGGTGCTACTGAACCCATTTTGTAGTTGGAGGGCAGGCCAGTGACTAGATCCTGCTCGGGTTGGCTCTTTGGATACTGACTTCCTTTCAGAGAGGTTGGAGTACTTGCCCAAGGTCACACACGGTAAGTGGCAGAGGCAGGATTCAAAACCAGACTTGCCTGACCGAATACCTAGAATCTTTTCAAAATTTCTACTTTAGTAGATGTTTTTATATTAGGAAAGTCATACAGGTTCATTGAGGTGTCAAAACATTACTGAAATGAGAGAAAATGTTAACCTTCACTCTGTCCCTCCATACACACACACGCCCTAATCCCTGCCCTGAGATAAGCAGTGTTAAACTTGGAGACTTTTCTTCCTCATCTCTTTCTGCTGCATTTAAACATGGTTTTGGGTTTGTGGTGATTTTATTAAACAACTACATCACATATATGACATACGTTATCATATGATATGTCGTATATATATATCATTTTTTCCTACCCCTGGGGCTGGGCAGTCTCTGTCCTATTTAATTCCTGCTACCCCCTCCCCCAATCACTAGAGTCTAGGTTTCATTTCCTTGAGCGGTGTCATTTCCTAGAACAAAGAGGAAGGGACACCTATCAAAAGTGGGGAGGTGACTAGCTAGCCTGAGAGGCCCATGCATTTTATCCAGCCCACGTATGCTCATTACCTGGCCCCTGTAGGCAAGTGAGATATTCAAAATATTTAGACACCACCAGTAGGACTGGACACCAGATGAAAGTGGCTGGAAAGTCCACAAGTGTGACCTACCAGAATATCAGGCCTCTTTTGAAGGCTGGTGGTTCTCCAAGTGGGGTCTCCGGACCAGCAGCATGGCATCCTTTCCAAACTTGTTAGAAATTCTCAGGCCATACGGCATCGGGGACTTTGGGGATGGGCCCAGCAATGAGTTTTAAGAGTGCAACCCCGTTCTTAGTCCACGTGTAAGAGGGGGATTTGGGTTGATTTTGTTTTGCTTTGTTCATTTTAATATAAACTTCATTCCTGAAGTTTATCTTTTTTTGTTGTTTATAAAGTGTTTTGGGGGAATATTGGGGAACAGTGTGTTTTTCCTGGGTCCATCAGCTCCAAGTCGTTGTCCTTCAGTCTAGTTGTGGAGGGCGCAGCTCAGCTCCAAGTCCAGTCGCCGTTTTCAGTCTTTAGTTGCAGGGGGTGCAGCCCACTGGCCCATGTGGGAATTGAACCCACAGCCCTGTTGTTGAGAGCCCGCGCTCTAAACAACTGAGCCATCCAGCTGCCTTCCACCTTCTCTTTGTTCCTCTAGACTCCAAGCAACAGAGACACGAAAATGGCAAGCGGGTAGGGGATAGGTTTTGGTGTTTCTGGCAGCTTGGGGGGAAAAGCAGAGTTGGACCCAAATAAGCCAGGCCAGGCCCAGACGGGCAGGAGAGCCATCTGGCCACCAGTGACTGCCTTGAACCTACTAGATCGTGCTCAGGTTGGTTCTTTGGGTACTGTCTTCTTTGCAAGTGTATTTTTCAGTTATTTTATCCAAAATGCTACTTAAGAACTGCTTGAGGGAGAGCTGGGAGGTGCTAAGACTCTGCCTCTCTTATGCTATGTTGTGAACAGACAGGAGAGAGGGAGGTAATCTACTGATTACCAAGTGGGGTGGGAGGGATGATGCACACTGGCTGTCCTGGATGTATTGAGGACGGTGTTGGGGGACTGGGGAGAGAATTGGGACCGAGGGGTGGTGGGGAAGGACAGGAGAGGTGAGAGCTGGTGGGGCCTGGGAGGGGCAAGGGAAAGGCTACGGGATAAAGAGCAAAGAGCAGCGTGAAGTCACCAGGGGTCCCAGTCTAATGCCTAGTCCCCAACCCCCCCTCACCCCCAATGAACTGAACACCTTAAGCAGAGAGAGAGGATGCTGGCAGGTGCAGCAGGCTGGCATGAAACAGCCGCGAGATGGTGCCCCCCAACTATTAACTTTTATTCTCCCAGGGTCTCAGTTTGGATGGTCTGGTCACCCTACTTGTAACCAACCCTTGTCTTTCATTTGTATTTGTGACTCAGAACAACTTCTGACAATTTATTCCTTTATTCTGGACCCTTAAGGAGTAAACCAAGAGCAGAAACAGCTGTGGTTTATAAGTACTGTCTGGGGGACGGTTCCATGGGAATACATCCTCTGCTCCATCTCTAAATGGGATTATTAACTAGGGCAATCTGAAGTCCTGGCGAGAATCCCTTTGTTCTTTCTCTAATCTAAACTTCCGGACTCTCAGAAAGCAGTAGGAGGAGGGAGCATTTGGCAAACAATGGCTCTCTGACCCCTTGTTTCATATCCAAAAGTCCCTAATTACCCCCAAAATCAGAACTCTATATGCCGTTCCATTCAAGCAGGTCCATGGCCTCTGCAGAAGTAGATGGTTCCAGATTTTAGCCCAGGAGAGAGGACTTCTCTAGGATATATTGCGGAGTGGGGGTGGTGCTAGCAGGCTGGTCCATGGAGAAGAAAGAAGAAAGGGGACCACCAGCTGCCAAGAGCAAACTGACACTGAATGACAATGCACCTGGGTCCTTGGGAATTAAATTTAAAGTTGTATACTTGGAGGGAAACTTTGTAACTAGAAGAACGTCAACCCTCTTTTCCATCCCCTGTTGCTCGACTAAAAAGAACGCAAATAGAATCCAGTCCGTAGGCAAGCACATCTCAAAGCATGGACAGGATCTTTGTGTAATTAGTAGCCAGACCATCAGAAAGTGGGTGTGACACTGAAACAGGCCCCTTTCCTAGGATGGAAGCTCCGAGTTGAGAGCAGTGGTTGAAGAAAGTAGCTAAGTGAGGTTAACGTGGTTCAATGTGGACATGGAGGACCCATGGCTCCCTGGACTGGACAATGGGACTCGTGCATCTGTGGACATCACTGACCGCCCTGCTGAGGTCCCTTTGTGCCAGGGGCATCCCTCCGGACCAAAGGATTCAGAACCATATTGTGGGGGAGGTGAGCAGACCTGGGGGCAAGGTCCATCCAGGCCAGGAGTAAGCACGACGGTGCAACCGAGCATTTACCGAGGAGTAGTACGTGCTGAGCTCGGTGCTGAAGCCTTTCCATGAGTTAGCCCGTGTAATTCCTACGACAACCTATAAGGTTCATATTCACTTGCCTCATTTTGTAGGGGAGGAAATGAAGCCTGGAGAAATTAAGGAAATTATCCATGATCATACTAAAATTAAATGGCAGGACCAAGATTCAAACTTGGTCTATGTCCCCTGTCCACACTCTTTGCAACCCATTGTAGTGGCTCCCCTGGGGAGAGTACCTGAGGTTTCAAAGGGGGTGGGAGTATGTCTTACAAGAGTCAGAACCTGGTGGGTAAGGGGGAGCATGGGATGCCAAGGAGCCCCTAGAAGGAGAAGCACAGGGAAGGGGATGGAGAGAAATGGAAAACAGAGCCCTTGCTTTCCCAACACTGAGCAAAGACATTGACTCCTGAAGGTGAGGTCAGAGGAAGTTTGGGTCCCACTCTATACGGAAAATGTGGGAGACAGATGGGCAGCATGGTAGCTCTTGGCCTTCCCCTGCTATATTTTGCAGCTTGCAAGTGCACAGAAGAGGGTTGAGGGAGTTTCCAGGGAAATCAGCCCTTCCCAGTGGCCATCCCATTTAGAGATGGAGCAGAGGATGTATTCCCATGAAACCATCCCCCAGACAGTGCTTATAAACCACAGCTGTTTCTGCTCTTGGTTTACTCCTTAAGGGTCCAGAATAAAGGAATAAATTGTCAGAAGTTGTTCTGAGTCACAAATACAAATGAAAGACAAGGGTTGGTTACAAGTAGGGTGACCAGACCATCCAAACTGAGACCCTGGGAGAATAAAAGGGGATGCGAAGCAGTGGGGATGCTGGGTAGCCAGGGACGGTTCCAAATTGAGAAGCCATGCTGAGACAGAACCCGTGAGCAAGATGAGCACCCAACACCACACTAGTCCCCCAAGAGACAGAGGTTCAAGGAGACAGAGGTCTGTGAAAGGATCCATTGTTTCTCCTGTGTGGCAGCTGCGGCTCTCTCACAGGCGGTCTCTCTGAAACCACCCTCTGTGTTTTCAGAAATGGGTGCAGGTCTGTGCCACAGCATACCCGGGTTTTGGTTTCACTGTGAGAAGTCTCTAGAAAACAAGGCAAGTTTGGTGTCGCCCAGAGTCAATCTTTTGCTCTCCTTTTTCTTGCTGTTTCGGATAGAAAGAGGGAGGGCCCCACTGTCCTTTCAGACACTTGGCACTTTCTATGCCTGCACAACCAGGAAGAAGGCCAGGCTTGCCTCCTTCTTCTCAAGCCTCCAGTGGCTTTGGTGTAGCTCAGAGATTGCAAAATCAAAGGCCCGGGGGGCCAGGAGGTATCTGGCATGAGTGAGATGGAACAGGTTCTTGCTTGTTAAGTGCCCGGGAATAGTCTTCATTTGTGACCGACCAGCAGCCACGGGTTCGCGAGGTACCTGAAAGGGGGAGTGGGAATGAACAAAGACACTCACAAATGATGATGATGCGAATTCGGTCTCCAGTGATGCTGAAGCCCTGAGTTTACTCTCCTTCACCAATTTATACCATCAGAGTACATGCAGCTTAGCAGTTACAGAAATGCATTACATCATTGAATGTAAATTTTTAACTTTAACATAGACACTACAAATCACTAAAAGCTCCCCAAAGCAATTATCCCATAACAGAGCCTATCAATTATCCTGATAGCCATCAGTGATCTGTGTCCGAGAAACTGGCCATTCCCACCACATTCCTCAGCAACTTGTAAACACCCTTCAGTCGCAGGCAAAGATAACAACTGAGCCAGTCTGCAAGGCTTCAGAATAACAAGAAATTATGGCTCCCCACATCTCCCCCTTTTTTATTTTATTGAAGCAAAATCCATATTACAGGAGATATAAGGTGACGGTGCCTGTCTTAGGCACCCCGGGACCGTCTCATCAATTAACCCGTCTTTGGAACTTGTATTTTTTAATACAAGCCCTGTCTTAGGTGTTGAAGGACCTCCCAGGATTTACCCGTCATTGGCTAACCCGTCCCAATACATACAAGGGGGAGAGAGAGACTTAAGGCCTTGTCTTAAGTTCAAGCTGATGGATGTCAGCTCGCAAGTCTAACATCCTGCTGATGAAACATTTAATGAAGATGGGGAGTAGGCACAGAACCAAACAGACACAGATGCCCAATGTAAGAAAAATCATAACAGAATGGGTAATATGAGGCATAGATGGCATAGCATTTCTAAGAGCATCAATAAACTCAGAAGCAGCCTGAGCTGTATCAAATTTTAAGGGTTCAGCTTCTCTCATATTTTGAATTTCATTATGAAGCCGAAACATATCTAAAAACACATTAGCATCATGCCAAATTTCTTTTAGTATACCAAGGTCCAGAGATATTAACAGGAAGCATAACAAAAGATGGTTGTTTAAGTATCATAACATTAGTTCCTAACGGCACCCAAGAAATATAATTTGTTAAAGAACAATTATTACAGGAAGCATTAAATTGATTTTCTACAAAGTGTACATTAATATTTCCAATCAAAAGTGTATATGGGGAAGGAACACAAGCAGATACATTAACAGATTTTTTAGACCAGTCTCTAGTCCCATCTTGTAAATCAGTCACCTGACTGCAGGGAGTGCCTGATTTACAAAACTTTCCAAATGTTGTTTTATGTGTCCATTAGAAGGCAATCCTAGGGCGTGAGTATCATTGACATAAACTGGAATCTCAGGACCTTCCCATACAGCAGGGTGGAGGATTGGTGGATCAGGTACATAGGCCCAATACGTCTGGTCTTCTTCTGCATTGTTGAGGGTCATCAATGTCATCAGCAGGTAGAGGGTCCACATGTCGCACCAATCGTTCTGGCAGCCACCGAGGGCCTTCTGCATCCTGTGGAAAAACACAAACATGCCCTCGGCCCCATATGAGGACTGGATCTGGGCCTTGCCAAGAGCCTGTAAGTGGGTCTTTCCATTTGACCAAAGCCTGAGTGGCAGCAGAAGGATGCCAAAAGCGCTCCGCAGCACTCTTACCATGGGCATCCAAGGTCAAAAAATTTTGAATAAAGAGAGAATGAGACAGATAATTATGAGGCGTCAGGGGATATAACTCCCCCTTTTTTTTATTTTTTGTAAATTGACTTTTAATGTGCCATGAGTGCGTTTAACAATCCCTTGCCCTTGGGGATTGTAAGGAATGCCAGTAACATGATTGATAGAGAATTGCTGGCAAAATAAAGAGAATTTTTTGCTGAATGGCTTTCTCAACCTTAGAGAGAGCCTTTCGTGCAGGCTCAGTAAGAGACCTGGGGGAGGTCGGATCAGAATCTCCTTTTAAAATTTCAAACAGTGGTTTAAGATCTCCAGTAGTTAATCCCAAAGAAGGGCGCAGCCAATTAATATCTCCCAACAACTTTTGAAAATCATTAAGAGATTTAAGATGATCTTTTTTAAGCTCTATTTTTTGTGGAGTGAAATACTGAGCAAACAACTGAAATCCCAAGTAAGAATAAGGCTCACTTCTCTGTACTTTTTCGGGTGTAATAATAAGACCCAAGGCCAGAAGGTTCTCTTTTATATTTACAAAGCAAGCTAACAACACCCCTTCCTTCTTACAGGCCAACAAAATGTCATCCATATAATGAATGATGTAAACAGAAGGAAACTGTTTTCTGGTGTTATCAATTGCTTTACTAACAAACTTCTGACACAAGTTGGGGCTATTTGCCATGTCTTGGGGAAAGACTCGCCACTGATATCTTTTTATAGGCTAGTTTTATTTACTTTTTTAAAATCTTGTAACAATCTCTATTTCTCCGTTTTTTCTTAATTACAAAAATGGGCGAATTTTAAGGTGAAGTAGATTCAATTATATGGCCTTTATCAAACTGTTTCTGTACTATAAGATTAACAGGGAGGCCGGGAATCAAACCCAGGCCTCCTGCATGGCAGGTGAGAATTTTATCACTGAGCAACCAATGCTTTACTAGACAAAACATCTAAAATTGCTATGGTAAAGGGGCAATAGGACCGTACTGTGTGCAAGCCTCTTTAATTTTTTTTTTTTATTTGTTTTTATTGAAAAGGCCTCCATTTTCTAAACACATTTTTTGTTTGGTCAAGCCTTTTAAAAACAGGATATACTCCAAATTGTTTTAAAGACTCTCCCTGCTTATGAGTCTCTTTGCAAGCCAATTGAAGAGGGGAGCGCACAACAGAATCTGATCCTGGCTTAACATATCCTGGCGGGGGGGGTCTTTACCCCGAGGATCCCACTGATTTCTTAAAGAAATCTGGGGACCCAGAGGACAATTTTCTTTACTCACAGCAACTTTAAGCTCTACTAATTGTCTCTGAATCATCTTTATCTGTTCTGTAAGTGTAACTATAGGATTTACAAGCCGTCTGCTTTCTTGAGCTGCAGCCACCACTAAATCTTTCTGATCTTGAGGGTCTAAATCTTCCCAGTGTTTATCTGGAGGTTTTTGGCTAACAGGCTCTTTATTATGCTTAGCAAGTCCCTCTGCATATCTGACTCCTTCCCCCTCCTCTTTTTCCTCCGGAGAGGCGGCAGATGGAAGAGTTTTCTCAGCATAATCAGCCCCCTCCCTTTCTCCCAGCTCTTCCAGTGAAGCGGCAAACGGAAGGGTTTCTTCATTCCCTGCCTGTTTTACTCTTTCCAACTTACAGCCTTCCCTTTTAAGATCTAAGCAATCTCTGATTAGAGTCCACAATCCAAAAGTCTCTACCGGGACCCGTTGAGGTCCGTGGACAGTGTAACAATCTTGTAGTCTTTCTCCAACCTTTTCCCAGGTTTCCAGGCTGACGGTACCTTCATCTGGAAACCACGGGCAAACTTCCTTTACAAATTCTAAAAATTTATCTAATTGCTCTTTGCTCACCCTGCTGCCACGGGCGGCAAGTAATTTTTTGAGGCCTCTAACATACAGGTCCTTGCTGCTGGCGTGACCCATTTTCTCAAACCTTCTAACGGTCCTTGCTGATAGCGTGACCTATTTTCTCAAACCTTCTAACGGTCCTTGCTGATAGCGTGACCTATTTCTCTTTTCCCTAACTCGGCCCTTCTTTCACACAAATAGATCAATCAGATGCCCATCTGGCAGTGCCCCTCTCGGGACCAAATCCGTCGTAGCTAGAGGCGTGTCGGTATAACCCCCCGACCAGGCAGAACAAAGTTCTGATCGCTGTTATGCCGTAAGACAGAACCGGAAACGCAGTTTCGAGCCCAAACAAGCTCCGTAACACGAAGTCGTGGAGCTATCACTCACTCACACACTCATTCGACCGAGGGGACAGTGTCCTACTCACCGTACCTTCAACACTCTATAACCGAGCTGGGCCCAACCTGTACGGTGTTCCTCACTGATTCCCCCGTGTTAAGGCCCCACGTTGGGCGCCAATTGTGACCGACCAGCAGCCACGGGTCCGCGAGGTACCTGAAAGGGGGAGTGGGAATGAACAAAGACACTCACAAATGATGATGATGCGAATTCGGTCTCCAGTGATGCTGAAGCCCTGAGTTTACTCTCCTTCACCAATTTATACCATCAGAGTACATGCAGCTTAGCAGTTACAGAAATGCATTACATCATTGAACGTAAATTTTTAACTTTAACATAGACACTACAAATCACTAAAAGCTCCCCAAAGCAATTATCCCATAACAGAGCCTATCAATTATCCTGATAGCCATCAGTGATCTGTGTCCGAGAAACTGGCCATTCCCACCACATTCCTCAGCAACTTGTAAACACCCTTCAGTCGCAGGCAAAGATAACAACTGAGCCAGTCTGCAAGGCTTCAGAATAACAAGAAATTATGGCTCCCCACATTCATTTCCACAAAATAATTTTTTTCTCTCCTATCTTTTTTGTAACAAATTTAGGGCCTTTCTGTTTATCATTTCTTTGTTTTTCCCCCCTCCTTCACCTCCCGCCCACTCTGGTTCAAGCCGTTATTTGTCAGTGTAGTTGTGTAGGACACAGCTCCCTGGCCCATGCTGGTATTATGAGGCAGCTGGTACTCAGCTCTGGAGAATTGTTGCCTTGTGGATCTGAGAGGCCCGTGTAGACAGATCTTCCTTTCTGTTTTTCATCATTTTTTTTTTTTAAGAGAAGTGAGAGGACTAGATTTTTATGTAAAATCTCTCAGTTCCCAAAAGTCAGCTTACAATTTTTTTAAACAGTATGTAGGACAAACGAAACAAGTTTGCAGACCGGAACTGGCCTGTAGGCCCCCGGGTTGCAGGTTCTGGCCCAGCTCGGGCTGCCCTCTCACTTATTGGCTGTGTGACCCAGCATGAGCTCCCCCGCACCCCGGAACCCCAGTCCCTTTGTTGATAAAGAAAGTGGGCTCTTGCTACCCAGCTAGTTGTTGTGAAGACAAGATAAAAAGAAGTATGCAAAGCACTGAGCATATGGTAGGTGCTCAAAGCCTGATGGCTGCCCCGAGCCAGCCAGGATCTGCACCCCTCACATACCCGCACCCCTCACCAGTCCTGGTCTCTGGAAGGGGAGCTACATAGTGACCCCAGGGACTTCCTTCTCTCCAGTCCGAGTGGACTCCAGACGCAGATTGTCTTCAATGTCTGTATCATAGGAGTGGCCCATGGTACTCTAGATTCCAATGTGATGAAGGTTTCCACCTGCTGCGCCTAATCCACCTTTAAAAAGGAAAAGATAGTCAGTTCAGTAAGGTTCCAGCCCGGGAGGCAGAGCCACATTGGAGAGTATCCACACGTAGGATCATCCGTCTTACCATCACCAGGTAGGAACTGAGTGTCTGCTATCTTTTCCCTTGAGCACACGGCTGGGCCAACATCCCTTGGGAACTGAGGGAATCAGGAGAAGGTACAGGAGCCCTGGATTCTGAATCTTCCCTGGTCTCTCCTTTGTTGGGTGGATTGGGCAAGCCTCCATGGCAGTGTGGAAGGAAGGCCTGAGTCACGGAGGAAGTGGCCTGGGATTTGCCATATTTCTGGAACACCACAAGCATCACTGTCTGTAGCTGGGCCCATTACGATGGCTGCAAGGAGTGGCTGAGGGGCAGCTGCTACATATGGAAAGAACTGTAGGATTTTAGTCGTTGAGAACCACTGACAGATATGGCTGCCAAAAATAATAGAATCATCTTAGGCTGCATTACTAGAAGTAGAGTGTCTAGAAACAAGGGAGGTGAAAGGCCCATACTGTTATGTGTTGGTCAGATTCCTTGGGTACATGATCTAATTCTGGGCACACTCCAGGAGGCCAGAGCAAAGCAAGAAAACCATCACCGAGTATCTACTATGTAGCAGGACCATGCAAGGTGCTTTATATATAGTCTCTCATTTCATATCAGGCAAATTACATGAGACAAGTATTACCTCCATTTACAGGAGAAAGTGGCTGTCAGAGGTGAAGTACCCTGCTCAGGGTCATCCATCCAGCAAGTGAAGGAACAGCTTGAACTTGGAGCCACGTCTGGCTGACTCTGTGTGAGCTCTTGCTTCAACACCTGGCCTCCCCTATATGATAACCTGCCACTATGTGGAAAATACCATTTCATTCTATGTTACGCTCTCCACAGGAAGTCCCCAGATACAAAAGAAAATGGATTCATTATTTTTTTCTGTTCAGAAGAGCAGCCACCTCTACCCTCATTCCCTGCCACCCCTCTGGAATGGGCCCTGGATGAGACGGTTGACAGGACCCAAAGCGGAACCTGACACTGGGCTTCCCACTCCCCAGGGACAGAAAATATTGTTCAAAAAGGAAACCAGGAGACTGGTTTTGGCAGAGCCCTTTTCACCCCTGAGGGCACAGAGCACAGAGCTACATTCCCTGCGACAGATGTTGGGGCCCATGAAGGGAAGCCCGTCCCATGAGAAGGTATCTAAGAAGTGAGGCAGGGTGGTGCAGTGGTTAGCAGCACAGGCGGGCTGAGTCTCGGCTATGGTGCTTTCTAGCTGTATAACCTTGGGTAAGTAGCTTCACCTCTCTGTACTTTCATTTCTTTTCATGTAGAATTGACATAATTAATGGCACTTACTTCATAAAGCCGAGGGAGGATTAAAGGTAAGGCTCTCAGAATCGTGCTTATCACATAATCAACACTATGCAAATATTAACTTACAAACAACCTCTGGGTACTCCCTCCTCTATGCCCTTCCAGCTATTAGCTGCATATCTGTCTTACCCTTTGGAATATGAGCTACTCCAGGCAGGGTTGTGCCCAAGTCCTCTCTGTACCCCAGTGCCCAGCACTTGTTTACTGACGGTGGCAGTCATTGAATCTTCAACATATTTCAGGTCCCACATGCTCTTCCAGAATCTTGCTGCTCCCCATCAAAAGGTGAGGTCTCTTCCCACCCCTTGAACCTGGGGGGCTTTTGGGATTTCCTCGAAAGATAGAACATGGTGGAAATGGCACGGTGTGACTGCAGAGGCGAGGTTATAGTTACAAAATGGATCCCACTCTCTATGGCAGAGATGAGCTGTCCCCCGGAGCTCTGCCCAAGTTCAGATTTGTGAGCCAGATGAACGTCATTGTTTGAAGCTACTACGTTTTCATAAAATTTTATGCAGCAGCAGGTAACCAGAAAGTGGACCGGATGACTCAGGCCTGGTGCTGTCAGTTCAGCAGGTCAGTAGCTGGTTGCTGGTTGCTCCCGCCATCTCTTCAACTCACACGAAGAGAGAGGCAGGGGCGCTGGCTGTGGGATTGCAGGCAGACCGAAGAGCCAGGTGGACCTGGTTTTTATCTTGGTTCTGCAGCTCGTTCCATGTGTGACCACGAGCACTTCTCTGCTTCTTAGCAGAGAAGTATTTGTGAAGCAAGGTCTCAGCCTGATAAGAAGGAAGTGAAACTATCAGAGTTCAGAATATCTCTTACTGGATTCAACTGTTTTTCTGGGAAAGGGAGGGTGTAGACACCAGCACAAGGAAGAAGGGAGAGCAGCCGAGAGGGAAGGCATGGACTGGGGTCTGGAGGTTCCAGGTGAACCAGGTTTCATTTCCGTCTGGCTGCAGCCCATCCATCATCCGTCTTCCTGCTGGTTTAGGAACTGAACCTAGAGGCGGGTTCGCCGAGAAACTTGAACGTCAAGGCCCTTCCCTGCGTGGGCAATGGATTTGCATGGTCACGGGTGTTTGTAACATTTGCGGAAGTTAAGATGTATTAAATGAACTGATTAACACTACAGTTTCCTCTTGAGTCAGATTGCATTGGAGACGCCATATGCACTTGGGGAATTTGGCTAAGGGGGAGTTGAGTTAGGCATATATTTATTTTAAGTTTAGTGGGATATGTTTATGTGGTTCACAGCCACTTTCATGAGTAATTAAGTTATTCCCAGCTGTCCCAGCTTAGGAATGGCTTCTGCAACACTCTTCCTACCCATTGTGCCAATTCACCTGGGTCCAGATACACAGATACATGGCCAGAGGTGTGTCACAATGGCACGTGTCCTCCATTGCCTGGTTCCCAAAGAATGTGGGCAGTGGAGAAAAAGCAGGCCACCGGAAAGACGGGACGATCTTTCTAGTTTCCTCTATGGAAAATGTGTCGCATCTTCATCAGATGAAGCAGAAAAGAGTAGGCTGCCAAACAAGTAGGAAAGTACTATAGGGCCAGGAAATCAATTACTGACATGACACTAATCCTTTGCACATCTGGTACTTAATGTTTGCTCACGTGGGTTCCCCAGTGAGGAAATGTGAGTAAACAGCGATGTTGAGTGCGCTTGATTCCACAGAGCTGCGTGCTCTTCCACTCCTTTTCCCTGCCACCCATGGAAGGGACACCACCGATCCTTCAACACTCAGCCGGGGGGCCACCTCTTCTCTGAACTCTATCCTGGCCTCACCGCCCACAGGTGAGATATGTGAAAACACAGACATAATTTATGGCGTGCTCACTCTCTGCCAGGCATCAACTTACATGCTTTACAAGCGTTAGTTCATTTCATTCTCACAATACCCTTATTTGTAATAAGGCCAGGGATGAGCCCCATCTCACAGATGAGGAAACGGAGGCTTACAGAGTAACTTTCTCTGGCTTCACCCAGCTGCTATGCCCCACTGAAAACTGAAGACACTGGCTTCGTAGCACATTAGTGCATTTAGTAATTTGCATTACCACCAATCTTAATGATTTACGAATCTTGAGAGAGAAAGGACGATGTCCTCTTGGTCTGTGGTCCCCACAGCCAAGCTCAGGGCCAGCACCCAGCAGGTGCTCAGTAAATGCTTGTAAATGAAATGCTAGTCTGTGCTTCTTCAAGGGAGTTTCACTTTCCTGTCACCTCAGAACCCTCTTGACTCGGAGGTGGTCTCCCAGACAGGCCTATGGGGGCTCAGGCTACAGGGCCCCTCATGTGAGTGGACCTTGGGCAGGGCCCTAGCAACATGTTTATATGATTATTCATTTCAGTAAAGTAAGGTGTCGAATCTTCCTTAAAGATGCCTCCCAAATGTGTAATTTGAGTCCCACAAAACCCAGATCCGTGTGGGGTGTTTGTTGAAAATGCAGATGTCCAGCCTTCCCCCCAAACTGCCCAATCCCAGGCTCCGGGAGAGATCCGTGGCTTATCCGAGTCTGGGTATCACTATCCCCAGTGCTGGGCATACTTGCTTTAGGGCTCTTGGTTCTTACGGCTGGTCAAATAATTAAAATGACATAAGGCAGATTAACAGGAGAAAATTAAGAATCTGTTCTCCTCATAACAGGAT
This sequence comes from Rhinolophus ferrumequinum, assembly GCF_004115265.2. Taxonomy (NCBI): domain Eukaryota; kingdom Metazoa; phylum Chordata; class Mammalia; order Chiroptera; family Rhinolophidae; genus Rhinolophus; species Rhinolophus ferrumequinum. The sequence continues at coordinate 19,462,736 of NC_046304.1, read as the reverse complement.
ACAATTGGACATTGGTTATATTACCAAAACTTTGACTGGGCTGTCATATTTGAGAATAAGCTTCGACTCACATATGACCGGACAGCTTTTGGGAATTAAGGCTGACTTTCTGTAGCCAGTAAATCCCCTTGGAAAAATCAGCCTGGCGGGTACCTTGCTTACAGGGTTCCCAACAGCTTAACCACGTGAGTAAGGATGGTCACTTACTGGCAGACCCAGGAACCCCAAGATATTTTGGGAACCTCAACAAGAGAAGAATTCACCCAAATCTGTATGTATTGCAAGCGAAGTGTGATGGCAAGTCCTGACCTTGAGAAGCTTTTAAAAAGTCCAGTCTGAGATGCCTTATAAAAAGTCCCAGCAAAGCAGATTAAAAGATTATACATGGTTAAGCATTATACTTGCTGCATTTACTTAAATAACCAGGCGATATTTAAAGAGACTGGACTCATTTTGCCAACAAATTAGTCTTAACTTTGATTATGTCTGGTAGAAGTGGGGAATGACTATAGAGAGAAAAGTTATGTTTCAAAGCCACACTCGAGTACACCTTTGTGGATATCAGCTTCTAGTCCTATTACTTGTCCGTGAAGTTTTGTTTTCTACCTGTAAACTGGACTAGCTCCTGAATTCTTCTAGTTTCCTCCAATACTTGACTACAGCTCACCAAACTAACGTTTCCAATTTTTCCTTCCACTCTTCTGACTTGGAATCCATGAGAATTAAAACTGCCCTTTTCCAAAAGCCACAGAAGCTACAGTTGGACAACTTGATAGAAACTTCAGAGAAATCATCACAACAGCGCATGAATGGACAATCGCTGCGTCTGTTACTGTATATGTCCCTCAGAAGGCTCACGAGAAGCATTCAAACGGCAAACTCAGAAAATCTGTCAGATTGCCATTGCCTGCCCTCGCTCACTGCATCCAAAATATGCTTCCAGCCAAACAGCTGGAAATTTTCTTGACTGGCTGCCCTCTGGACGGAGACTGAGTTTATAGTCTTCTCCAATCATTACCTTTGTTTTCCTTTTGTTTCCATAGAAATGTTTTAGTAAACACCTGATTGTTTGTACCATAGGCCTAACTTTGGGAATGTACCCACATAACCGTCTCCTGAAATGAGTTTAACTAAACTGACCTATTGTCAGGACCAAGACACTGGTTCACTCTGAACTTTCAAAGGTGAGACTGTAGGGAAACAAAATTTGCCACCCCAAAATGTGTCTGTTTAGCATAAATGAGCTGGGAATTTTTAAGACACAGAAAATTCAGGAAGTTAGCATAAATGAGCTGGTAATTTTTAAGACACAGAAAATTCAGGAAGTTTTTCTTTTTTTCCCCTTTTTCCGCCTCCCCCCACTGTCCCCTACTCCTGTTCAAGCCATAGTTTCTCAGTCTAGTTGTGTAGGACACAGCTCCCTGGCCCATGCTGGTGTTATGAGCCTTGCACTCCCCCCGGCTGAAGCAGTTGGTTGCCAGTCGGCCACTCACGGCAGCTCTCGCCGGCTGCCTGCCAGCTGCTCGCCAGCTGCCCATGCCGCTCATGGCAGCACACGGTAGCACACGGGAGCCTAACTCCAGGGAGAGCCGTTGTTCACAATCTTAGCTGTAGAAGGTGCAGCTCACTGGCCCATGTGGGAATCGAACTAGCGACATCAGTGTTAGCAGCGTGGTGCTCCAACCACCTGAGCCACCGTGCTGGCCCTTACCTGCCTAAAAGAATTTAGATAGGGAGCCGGTACCAGGAAGAGAGCTATTGCCAAACAGGTTCTGTTTACATTAAAAAGACTTCTTTGCATGACATGGAAATTACTAGCCAAACATTTGCTCTTCTCATCACCCTGTGAATTGTCTTCCTTCCCTTCGAAGTCCCAGACCCCTACCCCCTTCGCCTTAGCTTAGGACAGGCATACAAGCCTCAATTGCCTGACTGTCTATGGGCCTCACATTTTAGGGAGCCCTCATACATACAAAATTAAATTTGGCTTTTCTCCTGTTAATCTGTCTCACACCAATTTTATTATTAATCCAGCTAGAAGAACCTAGAAAGGTAGAGTAAAATTTTTTTCCTAAAAAAAAAATAAATAAAAAATAAATAAGTAAATAATAAATAAAATGTTTTGCTCTCCACACATCACCACCATCCGTCCACAGAACTTTTTTCATCTTACAAAACTTAACTCTACACTCATTAAACAACAACTCCCCATTTCCCACGCCCACCCCACCCCAGCCCCTGGCAACCACCATTCTACTTTCTTTTCTATAAATTTGACTACTCTAGGTACCTCATATAACTGGAATCATACGATATTTGTCTTTTTGTGACTGGCTTATTTCATTCAATCTAATGTCCTCAAAGTTCATCCACACTGTAGTATGTGTCAGAATTTCGTTCCTTTTTAGGGAGGAATAATATTCCATTCTATATGTAGATACACTTTGTCCATTCATCTATCGATGGACATATGGGCCACTTCTATCTCTTCGTTATTGTGAATAATGCTGCTATGAACATGGGTGTATGAATATCTCTTCCAATTTTTCAGGTATACGAGTGGAATTGCTGGATCATATAGTAATCCTACATTTAGTTTTCTGAGGAACCGCCATACTGTTTTGTTGCATAGGTCTCAGCCTATGGATATTGGTGCTGTTGGCTAGAAATGCCTGGGGCACTCATCTGGCCCTGTACTACTTGTGGGGAGTTCTTATAGGTATTTCCCCAACTGGAGCCAATGTTGTGGCTGGACCAGCCCTTGTGGTTCTTATGGTGACTGCAAGATGCATCTCAGCAACAAAATCATCACGGAACTTTGAAAACACAAGGTTTACTACTCACTAGTCCTGGGGCCACACAGCAAAGTTGCAGATAGAGAGAGATCAGGGACCTAGGGTTCTGCATTTATTGGGGTCCAAAGGTGAGGTGGCTAAGTGAGAATTAGGACACAGGAAGGGAAAAGTGGGATCACTCCCTTGGTCAGTTATCTAGGTTACCTAAGGCCTTTTAAAAGGGAACTGAATGGGTGGGGATGGTCTGGGTGCTTATCTAATTGTTCAGCTAGAAGCTATTACATGGCTGGCATTCTGTTTATTTGAGATGGATATCCTTGAAATGGAGGCCTTGGCAATCGAACGCTTAACATCAGGCACTTAAACCGTGTTTCCCTGAAAATAAGACCGGGTCTTAATATTAATTTTTGCTCCAAAAGACGCATTAGGACTTAGGTTCAGGGGATGTCATCCTGAAAAATCATGCTAGGGCTTATTTTCTGGTTAGGTCTTATTTTCGGGGAAACACGGTATTACAGTAAAAAAAAAAAAACTATCATGAGGCCCTTACACAACATTTTCCATAGCTGCCTCCCCATTTTATGGGCCCACCAAGTGCCCAAGGGCTGTTCACCCACAATCCTCATCAATACTCATCATGTTCTGGTTTCTTGATAGTGGCAATCCCAACGGGTGTGAGGTGGCAGACTCACATTTTGAACAGATCCTTCGGTCTCCAGGGTAGAGAAGACAGCCTCAGACCCGTGTCTGGGACTTTGACTAACAAAACTCTGCGTAGGAGCTGGGCCGAGGGCGGCCCCTCGCCTCCTTAAAAACCACAGCAGGGCCCTGGCACTGCATTTGGAGGATGCCTCCTTACTGTCTTAATTAGTCTGAGAATGCCCCACCCTGCAAGGGCGCAGGGCGGGAGCAGAGGGCCCTGAGGTTCTTTTCGAAGGGCTGACTCACCTCCAAGACACTCCGTGACGCGTGCCTGCTTGTTTGCTGGAATTCTAGCTGTCCCGGTGTCTTGATGGGACTCTAGACTGTGAGAGCTTTTTTTGGGTTTTTTTAACAGTACTTTATTGAGCTAGTGTTTATGTAAAGTAAAATGCACGGATCCTTGTTTGCTGGATGTTTTAAAACCGCTGTGTGACCAAAATCCAGATTCAGTTCCAGAACCCAGAAGACTCCTGCGTGCCCTCCCAGCCACGCCCGCCTCGGCTCATTCCTTAACTGTGAGATTCACTGATATTTCCTATATCATACTTCCTTTATTGCTGAGGGCCATTCCATTGTGTGAATACCATCATGTGTTTCTCCTTTCTCCTGTGGGCTGTTTCCAGTTTGCAGCTAGCGTATCATGAACGTAGGCATATGTTTTCACTTCTCCTGAGTTGTTTCCCAAAGTTGTATTGTTTCATACTCCAACTTGCAAGGAATGAGAGTGTCACTTGCCCCATATCCCGATCAATGATGAAACTGTCCCTGGGGTTGGAAAGGATTGCAAAGGATTTTCCTTCCTTTCCCTCCTTTCGGCTCTAACTGTGCATTTAACCACTCAAATTCTAGTTGATCCAGCAATACAGTGGGGATGGAGGTGAGGCCAGGGACCATGAAGCCTCAGTTAAACGGGAGCCTCTCAAAGAAGTCAGTCTTTGCAAATGTTGGGGCATCTTCATAAGGTGCAAGAAGGGAAAGGTACAGACATCTGATGGCTCTGGGGCACCCTCTGCCCACTCAGTGCCCATGTGACCCTTACTGGCTCATCCCGGCCTGACGGTTAGCACACTTGGCTTTCTCTCTAGCACTTGGCAGGGACCAGCTTGACTTCAGGTAAGGTTACTGTCACTCCCATCCTCCCCTCCCCACTTCCCCGACCCAGCCTATCCTGTTAAGTCTCTTTTCAACCATTTCCTTTAACCAGGTGTGGAAGCTAATTAAATGCAGTTTATTTAACATGTTCCCCTGATTCCTATGTCACTTGGAATGTTTCATTATGTCCAAGACATCTAGCTTGCCGTTCTAAAGCCCAGAAAAAAAAAATAGGGAGAGAGGAGTAGAGAGGGAGAAGAGACGAGAGAAATTCATAGAGCAGGGGATCAGAAGTTGCCAGGGCTCCACCATATCCAAGGAGATCATAACCTCCATTCTGAGGTTTTCTATTTGTGAGACACTTCTTTCTACATGATGATATTTTTATACGAGGAATAGAATTTTAAAGGAGAGAAATACCTTTTTGAGAACCTAAGTATCCTCATAGAGATCAGGTTGCCACCAGTAAGCTATGTGACCTTGGGCATGTCCCTCAGAATGAGTCTCAGTTTCTCTGTGTGTAAAATGGGTATAACCAGACCTTCCACTCCCAGCTCCCCCCCCCCCCCCCCGCACAGGCAATGCAGAGCCACACAGGCCCTGCCAAACAGCCCCGTTGTTTTTTGGACACCGCGACCGGATGTGCTGAGGCGACACAGCCACACACTTAGGATCAGTGTCTTCTAGAAACTCACTGTCATGTCAGTGTGGTCAGGCTCTTTGAACCTATATATGGCCCAAACATGATTCGATCTCGGGGTGGAGCACAGGAAGAGAGAGAAGGAAACTTCTCTGGGATGGAAAGTGTTTACTTCCCTGGCCCAGAGTTCAGTCACCCCTTCTCTCCGCCTCCCCATCCCAGCATCCTACCTTTCTCTCTCTAGACCTATTTCCTCTTGCTCCTGGCTCCTCCCCATTGAATAACTGCCAAATTGCTTTGGTTTCTATTTCTTTGTGAACTCCTCCCCACTGCCGACCCTGTGTGAAAAGCAGCGGTGACCACAGAGCTGGTGGAGAGATGGCCTTCAGCAGCCCCCAGACTCCCTTCGTGAACCCGGTGAGTTCCAGGGCAATAGCAGTGCTGCCTGCACTGAGCTGCCTCAGCAGGGAAAGCAGCTCTGGTTCTAGGAGGAAATAACACCGAGTGCCCCGGGAGCAGCGGGGTGGGGTGGGGGGCTTCCCAAAGAGAGCACAGAAGGGCAGAAATGACAGATGGAGCAATCCTGACACAACTTATACCCCAGGTCGGTCTCGCCCGTGCCTCTTAGGACCAGAGGGAGGATACTCACCAGGTTTCGTGCATGTGACAAATGCTGACTGAGCTCCCTCTTGGTGCCTGCCTTGTCCTAGGTGCTGAGGGGCGGACGGGCACAAGTAACACGTACTTAGAAGACTGGTGGTTTGTTTGTATGAAAGGGGAAGAAAACGTGGCTTCTGGGGCAGAATAACAGCCTCATAAATAAGCATGGGGCACTTACTTTGAAGATGGCCTCCCTAGGGTCAGCCATTTACTAGCTAGATGACCTCAGGCAAGTTGCTTTTACCTCTCTGGGTCTCAGTTTCCACATCTGTAAAATGGGATAATCATCGCGCTACCTCCCAGGGTTGGGGTAAGGATTAAGTGAGGTAGCATATCTAAGGTGTTTGAACAGTACTGACACACTGTAGGTGTTTTTGAAGTGTTCAGTATGATTAGGAATCGGGGCAGCAGGGAAGGCCACGCAAGGTGGTGTCTGCTCCCTGCAGGGTGAGTTAACACGGCAGCCGCAGGTCAAGGGTGTCTGCAGAGGGACCCTCTGGGGAGTGAGAGAGGAGTGGGGCTATCCCTGCAGTGTGCGATGCCACAGGCTGTCTTTTTGCCATGTGTGTGGGCCCTGTCTGCAGGGCCTTGTTTAAACCCTCTGAGCCTTGTTATACCCACATCATACATGGGAAAACTGAGGCTCAGAGACATTGGGGCTACTTGCCAAATGTTCCCAGGCGGTAAGAGGCAGGGTAGGAAGGTGCCTTGATTTCCCCCTGGGAGAGGGAAATACCCACGGAAAGAGCAGTGATGGGGGAAGGCAGGCAAGAGGCAGCCCCCGGCCCAGGAGGCCCTTGTAGCCGCTGTGTCCCAGGCCTGACCTTGGAATAGAAGCCTCTCCCGGCCTTGGCAAAGAGCTTTCTGAGGGGCTGCAGATGGCTGACAGAGCCCTTCCTGTTGGGGCCTGGGGGAGGGTGGGTGGGCAGCACCAGCGTGCTAAGGGGAGAAGCTTCTAGGGCTTCCCATTCAAGCCCGCCTCTGTAGGGGCCTCGGGCTTGGCCTGCTTCGTCCCAGCAGTTGCTGGGGCCCCTCAGCCCACTGTGAGGAAGCTCGCAGCGGGGCTGGAGAAAGCTGGGCCAGGCCCGGTTGGAGCCTCCATGGGGGCTTCAGCGTCAGTACATGTCACCCTGGGCTCATTCTCTGTAAGATGAGGGAATCCCAGAGCTCCTTCCAGGACCTGACATTTTATTACCCTGGTAACTAGCTTTCACTTTCCAATCCTTGGACTCAAAAGCCAAAATTTTCAAATCAGAAGGAAAATCGTGCAAGGGCAACAGAGAATTAAAACAGGCCTTGGAGTCTAGACTCTAGGAAAGAGAATGGGTACGGCCTCCACAGGTGCCGGGAGCACCTCCATCCAGTCCACATGGGCTCCCTCTCCAGGGTGACCTATTGACTTCCAGCAGTCAGAAGTACCCTTCTAACTTCCGCTAAAGTGTGCCGGGAAGGTCACGCGGCCCAGCTGTTTTGCTGAGGGCCTGCCTCGGGGACCTCTCACCCCATTCCTTGCCCACGCCCCGCCGACCTCATCTGGCCCAGCCTCCTCAGAAGGCCAGGATGGAGGCTGCAACCACAAGCAGGACAGTACACACTGTTTGACTCCGTGAACCAGAAGCGAGGGTGTTCTGTGCTTCATCATGAGAAGCAGGCTGCGTGGCAGGTAAAAGCATGGAGGCTAAAGTTCAAACCCCACTCTACTACTGCCCAGCTGTGCCCACCTTTGAGCAAGTTACCAAACCTTTCTGTGCCTCAGTTTCCTCATCTGTAGAAGTGGCACTAATAATGACCAGGATTGCTACGAAGATAACTAGATAACAGACCAGGACGTTGGCTGCCAGAAGGGCCTCAGAACCTCTGGGGCAGCAGCGTCCTTTGGCTAGAAGCCCACACTGCCTCCTGCAATGAGTCCTCTCTGCCAGCTGGGGCCGGGTGCCCTCTGGTGGCACTGGGTCTCCAGAAGCAGGCAGTCTACTCTCAGGCCTGTAGAGCCTGGCTCTGCTGTCCAGACTTCCAGGTAGGAAGCGGAGGAAAAAGTCCTCAGCCTCCTGGCATGGCCAGGAGCTGAGAGCCAGTTCTGACCCAGCAGAGGGATTAATTCATCCTGGTTAGATGTGAGAGGACGCTGCCCCTTTAAATGAGAGAGATGATATCTACTTTGCCATGGTCTCTACCACTCCCTATTGCCCCTACCTCACTCAGACACATCTCCTGTTTGGATCCCGTAAGCATTTCATTTTTGGAGGGTATTAATTAAAGAAGAAGTTAGAGAATATATTAGCAACTTGAAAAATGGGAAAATTGACTAGGAGATAGAACTGTCTCCTCCGTTAATGCAGCTCGTAGAATCACATTAGGTACTAGACATTCTGGAGGATAGTTTTGGAATTTGGGAATTTTGCTCAGAGAGACCCAGAGGAAAGGCTGGGTGGTAGAGAGACACCTACTATGTACCAATCTTTTCCACAGAAGTTTTCTCACTAAATCATTGATCTTAAACGTAAAGTAGGATTTAACCCTATTTTACAGATGAGGAAACTTGAGGCAAAGAGAGGTTAAATAAGTTCCCCAAGGCCACTCAGGTAATGAGCAGCAAAATTAGGATTCAAACTTGGAGTATGCCTGGCTCTAAAGTTGACGCAAGCCTCACCATAACCATTGCTCCTTTCGAGTAGCCCCGGAGAGAGAATTTGACAAAGTGGGTGCTGATGGGGCCGAGGAGGAGTGGAGATACCACATGAGGAATTTGGAGGCTGCTGGGGGCCTGGCAGAAGGAATGGGGAGCCCAGGAGCAGGAGTAGAGGAGGCGGCTGCCCTGTGCCTGCAGAAAGCATCTAGGAAGAGGTGCTACCCCAGGTGGCTGGGAGGGCAAAGGTCATGGCCACCACTATTCTATGGTGCGGTGGGCAGGAGAGAGGGAAGGATGCCGTCTTCTTGGCCCTCGCAGCTTAGCAGAAGGTTTATCCTCTGGAGTAGGTGGGTGTCCTCTTTCGTCCCTTAGGCCTCCTGAGTCTCCGACCAGAGCCCTGGGGCCTTTACTGGGAACTTGGCCTGAGATCCAGCAGTCTCCATCACTACCCTGATTCCTTCCCCTCTTGGAAGCGGTCACTTCTTCTCAGACTCTTCTGGGAGGCCAGTTCCCCATCACAATCTCTCAGAGCTCTGCGGTCTCATGACCACAGTCTCAGAATGTCTGTGTAACTACTTCAGTTCAGGCCAGCTTCCTTAAAAGCCTGGGAAATCCATGAGGCTGAGACTCCATCTGTCCTATTCACAGCTGCACCCAAACCCCTAGCACAGTGCGGGACACACCCAGGGCCACCACGAACAAGTGCGGAAGGGAACAGACAGAAGGAGGCAGGCCCACTGACTGACCACCATCTTCTCCCTACAGGTTGTCCCCTTCTTTGGGACCATCCAAGGGGGCCTCCGGGATGGACTTCAGATCAATGTCAGTGGGACTGTTATTTTCTCCAGTGATACCAGGTACCTGGAACTCTTGTTTCTCTCCAGCCTCGCCCCTTAGCAAACCATGGCGCCTGTCAGCTCAGGTTGGTTCACCTGAGCTGCCTGTACCTGGTTCAGAGGATTCCAGATGAGTAGAGCCCAGCCGCTGCCAACGCTCATGGCACCACTGCCTAGAGCATCTGGGACCATGAACGTAGACTCCCCATAGACATAGGGAGAGCAGGAGCTCACGGTCTAAGGCCAGCCCCGAGGCAGATCATCATGTTCTAGAATTCAACTTTTCACCCTAAGACCCAGAATGACAAAAATATCATTCCTTTATTTCCCATAATTGCCCTCATCGACTTCAGAGCTCTCATTTGGCTGACGTGGAAATATTTAAACTTGCCGTCAAATCAAAATTTGGTCTCTTTCTGTTTCAAGGTCTTTTCTGGAAAATACTAAGTCGATTCAAAATACATACATCTTCTTAGCCAGTTTCCCACCCCCTCTTCCTTCCCAAAGTGCGGGGGAGGGCGGGTGTTTGGGAACAGGGAAGAGCTTGCACATCTTCTCAGAGGCCGGAGGGCCCTCTGAAGCTCACACAACCCTGGCTGACCTCTGCTGACATCCAGGTGGTGCGGAGGTGTGGGGCTCTCTCCCTGTTTGGGTGGGGTCCACGTACATGGTAGCTGCCTGCTGCAGTCCATGGTGTGCACAGAAGACCCTCTGGATATGTGGCCTTCTCTCGGAAGTCTCTGAGTCTCAATCCCAGATGTCTTTTGCCCCCAATAGTCCTCTCATCACCTTGCATGGGGCCTGGGAACCTTCTGGATCCGTTCATACCACTCCCAAGCCCAGCTCAACCTCATCTTGGTATCTAAATTCTAGATGACTTCCCCCACCATTGCCTTCCCTGCCAGGTGGATACCGGGGACATCTCTGACAGACCCAAGTGCCCCCAGGAGACTCCAACGAAAGCAGGGCACCCAGATCCCCCTAAACCCTGCTAGCAGGAGAACCTGGGACCTTTGAACCTCCATCCCCTTCGCTCTCCTTCCCTCCCTCTGTCTACCCTTCCTCCCAGTACCGGGAGGGCTTTCTACTCCCATCCTGTTTGATAGAAACTGTCCCTACCTCTTCCCGTGGAAGCTTTTGCCCTCATCCTTCCCTGGGGCAAGAATTTTCAAAGGACCACAGGAATGGAGCTGGAGGACTACAAAGTGGAAAACACCTCCCGAGATATGTCAGAAACAATAGTCTCCATTGAAAGAGGACTTTTGTGCTGCCAGTCACTTGGGAGACTCCTTTCCTTTTAGCATACCCAGAGGGAGGTCAGGCTGGGTGTGGGGCCTCTGCAGGTCCCTGTGGGCCCTGCTGGCTGAGGGTCCACAGAGCGACCTGGTGTTGAGGATGGCGCCCAGACCTTGCCGTCCTCCACAGAGAAATCAAATGGGCTCTGCAGGAATTTTATAGGATGTCTATTAAGGGACGTCTCAGGGCTTGGTGGAATGCCTGGTCCTGGGTGAATGCAGAAGACAGGAAAGCAGGCGGCCTTCCCTGAGCGCTGTGTGTGAGTTGGGGATACCAGAGCGAGTCTGAGAAGCAGGCCATGATCCACGCATACTTGTGCTGAGTTCAGGGAAGGCTGGAGTGGACCGTGACACCTCAGTGGAGAGAACCTCAGACAGGGACTGGTTTTAGGACCTGAGTGAGCTGTGTCTGGGGAAAAGCAGAATAAACATTTATTGCGCCCCTTTTGTGAATTAGGTTCCTTGGAAGCTCCTTTCGTTTTAATTCCTCACCTTTGAGCTATGGCTAGGCCCGAAGGAAGTTTTCGATGGTGAGGGGCTTCCTTGAGGAGAGAGACAGGAAGGAACACTTACCTGAGTGGGAGTTTCCTGAACACGGCGTCATTGATCATCCCCAAAGGAAGGAAGTCGCCACCATTCCTGGGTGCAGCGACTTGAGGGTAATGTGATTCAGGGTCATCCCAAATGACAAACAGGGCAGAGCTGGGGCGTGGGTCCAGGCCTGCTGACTTCAGGGCCACCACGCACATCTCACGTGTGGGACACACACCAATGAGGAACAGACGAACATACGGAAAGTTCTCACACCCAGAGAGTTCATTTTATTTATTCTCTGCCTCCCATTTTGGACACCGTCTTCGTGGTGTATTCCATCACTTTCACATGTTCTTTCAATTTGCTCTCTTCCTTCCCAGTTGAGCAGACATGGGTTGGCCTCCAACGAGTGCCCACTTGGCGTGAAAGGCTCTCGTTTCTAGGCATAGTCCTTGATTGCCATCCTCGAGACAAGTTTGTAATCAGTTTCCAAGACTTGTTGCTAGTGTCAACATTTTCCTTGCTCCATTTTCTACTTACTTTTGGAGAGTCACACTGTAAACGGCAAAATGCAATCATTACACAAAAACACACTACATGCAACTTAGGTAAACCAAAAAGATAGCAACAAAGTAAGGATGGGGGCAAGCCCGCCATACAGGTCGTACGCAAGTTCCCAGACAGACAGACGTAAATCAAAGGCGCGAGACTCTCCCGTTCCCACCACTGGCAATACACCGGGCTACAGAACACCTTCTGATTTCCCTTGTACTAGGTTTTCTGTGAACTTTCAGACCGGCCGCAGTGACTACGACATTGCGTTCCACTTCAACCCTCGGTTTGAAGAGGGAGGGTACGTGGTGTGCAACACGAAGCAGAACGGAAGCTGGGGGCCTGAGGAGAGGAAGATGCAAATGCCCTTCCAGAGGGGGAGTCCGTTTGAGCTCTGCTTCCTGGTGCAGAGCTCCGAATTCAAGGTGAGCAGGAACTGTCCTGCCCTCCCTCCCGCTGCCTGCCCCAACGCCATCAGGCGGGCGTGGTGAATAGCCCTTAAACAATCACCGGATCAATGCCGTTATACAGATAACCTGCCATTTCCTCGGAAGGGGGGCTTTCTGATGGCTACCGTCTCCGTACACATCTTCACCTGCATCTACAGGTGCATCTGTTCCTTCTCCTATCAGGAAATAAGAACTAGATTAAGTCCCCAAGAGGATATTTGGCCTCAAGGTCTGAGTTAATTCCATTCCTCTGCTGCAGCCATTCCTCCACGGGTCCCTGATAACATTTGTTTTGTGACGACATTATTGCAGCCCTTATTCGGTTTTACGAATAGCTTAGCTTTGCATGGCGTTGTAAATTGCTTTTGCAAACAGAGTAGTGCCTGTTGGGCTTGGGGAGATGGCTGTCCCTGTCAGTGCTTCTGTGAAAGTGGATGTTCCCATTCCCTCAATGTGCAACCCCAGGTCCCTTCTCTTCTTCTCTCTTGAGGATTTTATACATATTTAAATGTGCATATTTAAATAACACCTGAGGTGAGCTAAGACTAGAAAGACAAACCTACTGCCATAAACAAACAACCATGAGAACTAAGAAGCCAACAACTAGAGCCAAGTGCAGATTGGGTTTGGATATATTTTGGTGTGTTTTTTTTTAAAATGAATTTTATCGGGGAATATTGGCGAACAGTGTGTTTCTCCAGGGCCCATCAGCTCCAAGTCATTGTCCTTCAATCTAGTTGTGGAGGGCACAGCTCACTGGCCCATGTGGGAATCCAACCGGCAACCCTGTTGTTCAGAGCTCGTGCTCTCACCAACTGAGCCATCAGGATATATTTTGGATCACACACCTATTCCTGTTACTGGCTCAGCTCTGAGGACTGGTGCCCTGACCTGCAGGGGATGGATATGAAAACTAGAAGCAGAGGTCCTCGTGGCTCAGGTGTGCTCCCTGCCCTGGCCTGGACCCCTCCCCTGGAATGTGCACTCATCTTGGCAGGTGACAGTGAATGGCAGCTTCTTCATGCAGTACTCACACCGCGTGCCCTTCCACCGCGTGGACACCATCTCCGTCGCCGGCAATGTGATGCTGTCCTACATCAGCTTCCAGGTCAGAACGTCCACCTGACACCTCTCCCAGTCTATGCCTAGTCCCTGTTGGGTGGGCCCAAAGGTACCAGCCGATCTCCTACCCTGGTGACTCTGGGGACACATCTCTGGCTCCCTGTCTTGTCCTTCTTGTGTCACTGTCTCTGTCCAGAGCACCTGCTTCAGTCTCTCAGACTCCTAGTTCACTCTTTTCTGTCACTCTCTATTTCTACCCTGGTTAGGAGGCCATGTGGTTCCAGAAAGAACCCAGGCTTGGGAATCAAACTGAATCTAGCTCAGATTCCAGCTCTGTCATTGTCATCAGCTGTGGGATCTTAGACAAGTGACTTTGCCACTCCAAGCCTCAGTTTCCTCATCTGTGGATGGGGCATAGTCACTGCCACCCCACGGGTCATTGTGTGAGTGCGGTGAGGCAATACCTTCCAGAGGTCACACAATGGCCCACATGGACCCACACCAGGGTTTATTGGACCCTCTCTGTGTTTTAAAATTTTCTACTGTGTTGCCAGCGTCTAAAAGGTCAGAAGTTTTGCGTTCTGGAGTTGAGTGGTAGTGATGGCTGCACAACAGTGTGAATGTACTTCATGACACTCAACTGTGCACTTAAAATAGTTAAGGAGATACATTTTATGCGTATTTTACCGCATTTTTTTTTTAAAAAAGGACAAGTGATATCACATGGAAATCTGAATTTCTGGCTTGTTGTGAAAACTGGGAGGACTGGAGTCTCGTGGGCCCACATACCCCCAGAGTCCTAGGTGGCTGGATTGGAGCGGTTGTTACAGCTTTTGGTATTTGAGTGCGCTCCCTCAGAGGAGAAGAGCACCCAGTCAGCCCTCAACAAATACAAGCTCCTCTCTCTTTGGTCATCCTCTCATATTCCCTCCCGACCCATCTCTCTCCCTGCCTGCCTGGCTTTCCCCTTCTTGCGCTGGCCCCTGCCTTTTCACTCTTCCTTGGCTCTGTTAATGCTTCTCTTCACTCCATGGTAACTTTTGTTTTAACAGAACACCCGCGCAGCCCCAGTCCAGCCTGTCTTCTCCGGGGTGCAGTACTCCCAGGCTGCCCGTATCCCACCCAAGCCCAAGGGGCGCAAACCAAAAGTGAGTTACACATGGAGAATCTGGGAGGCTGAGCAGTCAGCAGGAAGGACAGAGGGTCCGAAAGGCTACTTCCGGCCAGCAGGCCAGCCAGGGTCCACAGGCGCCATCACGCCCACCCAGGGCTCCCCATCTCCTCCATCCACCAGGCACCCAGAGCCAGGACCTGGGAGCTGTCCTTGATTCTTCCTTCCCCTCCTGAATATCTGTCCAGGGTATCAACACCTGTCCTTCCCAAAGCCACTGCCTGGGTCCAGGCCACCTGACCCTTCACCCCCCTTACACCCAACCACGCACTACCACAGTGACCTTCCCATAAGCAAATCCGATCACATCCTCTCCCTGCTTAAAAATCCTAAAGGCTCCAAGCCCTTCTAAATAAAACTCAGCTTACCCCGCAGGACATAAAGAATCCTCTCCAGTCTTGCCCAGCTCACCTCCCGCCTCGCACCTCACTCACGAAGCTCATGCAGCCTCTCCTGCTCACGCAAGGTTCTCTCTGGCCATCACGCTTTTGCACATGCTGTTCTGGTGTCAAAGACTCTTTGCCACCTCACCCCAGCCAATCCCTAATTGCCCTTCAATGATCTGCTTAAATGTCACTACTCAGGAGCATCTTCCCTGCCTGCTAGATTGCTGGACGTCCCTACCCCCAACCCACCCCCATGGACCCTGTACATCTCTGTACCACGCCAGTCACCATGTCCTGTTGTAACTGTATTTTCGTGTCTGTCCTCGTTACTCCATGCCCTCCTGCCCTACACCCATGAGCCTGGAATTGTGTCTTGTTCCTTTGTGTATCCCCAGCACTTTGCCCAGTGCCTGGAATCCAGTGGGGACTCGATAAATGAATGAGGAATGTGATTTGTACAGCCAGTAGATGGGGAGACCCGTCAGGACAAGAAGTCTGCTGGGTGGGGACAGGGTCTAGGACAGGAAGGGAAGAAGGCCTGGCCCTTCCTGTGGCTGCTTGAGCAGTGGGGGATGGCGGCAAGGGGTGTCTCTCTATCCAGCCTTCCTGTGGCCCATCACAGTACAGCCAGGGCACCTGCTTCCTGCCACACTGACTTCAGGACTGGTGGAGCTCCAGAGAGACTTTGCCGGGCAGCCCAACTTTGGACCTGGCCTGGGGAGGACAGGGTGTACTGGATACAACCAGACAGAACTGGTACCATTTTGGATTTTATCACTTGCTACCTGGGCAGGCTTGGGCACCTTGTTTAACCTTCCTGAGCTTGGTTGCCTCACTTAGCAAAACAGAAGCTCAGGATGTCTCCCCCATAAAGCACTGAGGCCAGAACTTGGCACACAGTATAGGCCTTATGAATACTAGTTTTCACCTTCTGGGTGAAATACGGCACTGGAAATAATGATTTTTGTCTCTGGGAGCTAAGGTAAGCTATATGTTCTGTATCAGACACACCGCCCTCTCTCTCTGGAGGAGCCAATGGGGATATTCCCCCTCCTTCAACCCTGACAGCCCCCCCGCCCGCAGCCCCATTTCATAACCATGGTATACCTGGATGGTGGGTGAGAATCTGGGCACCACGGGCTCAGGAAGCCTTGCTTGGGAGCAGGAAGGAGGTAAGCATGAGTCTGGGAAGGCATTTCTTATGACAGTTTCCGCCATCATCTCACCCCCAGGTGGCACCAATGTTAACCCCCATTTTGATTTTCTCATCCCTTTCAGCCTCCAGGTTTTTGGCCGGCCGATTCAGCTCCGATTGTAAGTCTCTTTCTCTCTTCGAAACCTCTTCATTTTGGTCCTTCTTGTGGGTTAAAAGGAGGAGGCAGAGCCAGGCATTAGGCCTCTACCAGAGGGAGGGTGGAACAGCTCAGGCCAGACACCTTGACCATCTGCCTGGTTGTGATGGTGGTGCTGGTGGAGTTTGGGGGCAGGGGTGGTTGGCTGGCTCTGATGAATTAGGAAACAGCTCGAATTGTCCAAGCCTCTGTCATTCTGTGGGCAACCACAGGAGACTGACACCCCACGTTTATTTTTTCCTCCTGCAAAGTGAAACTACGCTAGAGAAATTCTCCTGAGAAGAAAGATGGGCCACAGGCCACAAACGAGGCCATATTTCTTCTCCAGAAGAAATCTTGGCTCCTCCCTCATCCCCTTAAGAGAAAAAACACTTCTATCTTTCATATTTGAGGAATCGGGTCAGGGTGACTGCGCTGGTTACCTGCTTGGCGGGTGTGTGTGAAGTGGTGCTCTCTGATGGCAGGTGATGGTCTTTACGCTGGTGAGAGCTGGTTAAAACTCAGTTTCTTTCTTCCAGACTCAAACGGTCATCCACACTGTGCAGAGCGTCCCTGGACAGGTGTTCCCTGTAAGTCTGAAAGCTCTGGTCAACTCACAGCCCCACCATGCCCCCTTCACCAAGGACTGAATTCTCTAGTCCCAGAGGAGGGAAGAAAGCAGGAGGATGGGGACATTTGGGGCTGGGCCCTCTCTGCTCAGGAGACCTACAAGTTAAACTTCCCTTGGGATAGCAGAGATTCTGGATCAGACTGGCTTTGCCCAGCAGCCCAAGAAGCAGGACCCTAGGGGCCAACAGGAAAACGGGTCCTTCCTTCACTGAGAGGGGAATGCAGTGGTCCCAGCAGCCAGATCTGAGGCCCTGCAGGACGACCTGGCCTCAGGACATCACTGCTGATGGCAGGCGTAAGCTGCTACTTCTCTTCCTCCTGCTGACACAAGTCAGACAGGAGGTCTGGAGTCAGGATAGCTGCCTGTAGAGGGGTCGAAAGCAGGTGACCGTGATGGGGTCTGGGAACATGGCAGGAAGTTCCACCAAGGCTGACAGGAGAGAAATGGTGAATGGGAGAATCCAGGTACTGAAGCGTCACACTGGAGTGTCCCCTCTAGAGTGTCTGGGGCCTGGGTGTGGGCTCATTCCTGCACTGAATTTCCTGGTCTCTTTTCAACAGAATCCTGTAATCCCACCTGTGGTGTACCCCAACCCCACCTATGTAAGTGATTGCTCAGGGAGAGTGGGGGTTTTCTTTGTGCTGGGCAGAGTGGGAGGTGAAGGGCAGCTTAGAAAATTCAAAGCAGTCCTAAATTTTAGTAAACTGAAGTTCTTCCAACATCCAGGTACATTAGAAGACTGTTGAAAGGAGCTTTCACCTTTAATACTGTCCCTTCATCGTGAGCATATTATATGGCCTTCCCTTCTCAGCCCAAGTGGCCTTTTGTTTCTGGCCAAAGTTCTTTTCATGACAGTTTAAGCCCATTAATTTGAGGAACGCTGGACAGTTTTCCTCTGACATTCACCAACCAAGTAAAGATATCATGCAGTTCTTTCTTGAAAATATGTTACTCACAGACACGGTGGTCAAAGTCAGTTGACAGATCAAATTCATGGCAATTGGCAGAAAGTGCCCCCTCCGGCAGCAGCTGCTCTGACGGCCGCTGGTTGACATGCCCCTCTCTTCCCGACAGCCGATGCCTTTCTTTACCTCCATCCCGGGGGGGCTGTACCCCTCCAAGAACATCATCATTTCGGGCATCGTCATGCCCAGCGCTCACAGGTAAGCCTGGGTCTCGGGGAGGAGAGGTTCCCCAAGGTCACACTGGACATCCCCCTGGCTCTAGGCAGGCGGGGGGCGGGGGGGGCAGGGGCCCAGAGCTCAGTGGGCACAGGAAGTCCATGTGAGCTGCCCACCCCCAGGTTCCACATCAACCTGCGCTCTGGGAGTGACATCGCCTTCCATCTGAACCCCCGTTTCGATGAGAACGCCGTGGTCCGGAACACGCAGATCAACAGCTCTTGGGGTTCCGAGGAGCGGGGCCTGCCGGGAAACATGCCCTTCGGCCGAGGCCAGAGCTTTTCGGTAAGGTGCCACAGCCTGGAGCTCAGAGGCGCTCCGGAGGGGCAAATGGAGCAGCGGGTGGGAGGTGTCTGGGGGTCCCTCGAGCAAGATGAGAGCTGAGGCCTCTGGGGTGAGGGCTGGGCCCAGGAGAAGAGAATGTATTCAACCAATTATTGTTGTTATGGTTTTACTATCACTGTCTCACATCCGATAGGTGGTGGTGTCTGCTGTTTACAGACAGAAAACAAACTCTCAAGTGTATGTTCCTTGCCTGAGGTCACACAGCCAATAAGTGCCAGATCGAACCCAAGAATGAGGTGTCACTCATTTATTCACTCACTCACTCATTCATTCAGCAGTTATTTATCAGCTGTTTTATCAAGGCCTACTTTGTGCAAGAAGTAGCCTGGGTGCTGAGGCTGAGGGAATAGCCATGAAGCAGACAGATGAGGCCCTCCTCCCACGGAGTTTATAGTTTAGGTGAGGGAAGAACAGGGAACAAACGCATGGACAGATCATTGCAGATCACAACAGGTTAGCTATGCCGAAAGCAAAACGGAATAAGGGCATAGAGGAAGGCCTGGCAGGGGCCACGCTACCTTAGATGGGGACAGCTCTCAGAGACCACAGTGCAGTGGAGACCCCAATAATAGAAGGAGCCCACTCCACAAAGATCTGAGGGGTGCATTCCCGGCAGGCAGCGGAGGAAGCAGCTACTATTGCAAAAAACGAGAGAATCATGGGCGTGGCCTATCTAGGAACAGGGAGGCCAGGGATTCCCAGGTGGAGAGTGGGGCAGAGAGGTGTGGGGTGGTGCAGCTGGAGGCCTGGATCACTCAGCAGGTGTTCTCAACCCTGACTTCACATTGAATTCACCTGGAGAGCTTAAAAAAAAAAAATCAATGCCTGGCTCCACCCCAGCCCAATAAGGCGGTGAGCGTGGGCACATGTATTTTAAAATAAGCCCTAACACTCCTCACCCAGGTTTGGAAATGACCGATGTGAGGTCTTACGGGACATGGAAAGGAGTTTGGATTTTAATACAGTGTGGTGTTGTGTTTCCACCCAGAAAGCAATATCCTTTAATTTATACGTACCCGTAGCTGTGTGGCTTTGAGCAAGTGGCTTAGTTGCTCTGTGCCTCAGTTTTTTCATCTAAAAATGGGGTTAATAACAATATCAGTCTCATGGAGATGTAAGAAGGCAGCATCGTGTTTGTGACATGCATAGGACGGTGCCGGGGGCGCAGTAAGTGTGCTGCAGGTGTTAGTTATTGCGCTGGGCATGATGGTGCCTTGACAGGTATGCTGACTCCCTTGCAGAGAGTGTTTGGGGCGGAAAAGACACGTCAGGAGGCTGCCGCTGCAGGAGTACAGGCACGGCACACTCCTGTGTGCTAGGGACTGGGGGCCTGGATGGCACGGGCCAGCATTCCTGCCCCTAGAGGCTCAGGGTCCAGCTGGAGAGTGGGGGTGGGGTGGGCGACGTGGCTTGAGGAAGCACCTGACTCAACTACCGTGTTTCCCTGAAAATAAGACCTAGTCGGACAATCAGCTCTAATGCATCTTCTGGAGCAAAAATTAATGAGACCCGGTCTTATTTTACTATAATATAAGACCGGGTCTTATATACTATACTATACTATACTATACTGTACTATACTATAATATAATTAATATAATATAACATAACATAAGACTGGGTCTTATATAATATAATATAATATAACATAATATAATACAGAGTCAATATAATATAATATAACATTATAATACCGGCTCTATAATATAATATAATAATATAATATAATATAAAATATAACATAATATGATATAATATAATAATACCAGGTCTTATATTAATCTTTGCTCCAAAAGATGCATTAGAGCTGATTGTCTGGCTAGGTCTTATTCTCGGGGAAACACAACAGGAGGGGGTCAGGAGGTGGGGGAGGCAGGTAAGGTTTGCTGGAGGGGGGTGTACTCCAAGGGGTGATTTGCAGTTATCCATGTGGGCAAAGTCTGCAGATCAGGGACGCAGGAGGAAGGGCATTCTGGGCCAAGGGAACAGAATATGCAAAAAGACGGGGAGGAGAGTACACAGCATGTTTATGAAGAGTGAATCCTTCAGTGTGGCTGGAATGCAGGTGGGGGGGCGGTGGACTTAATGTTTGAGAAAGGCAGGAGGGAGGGAGGGAGACACCAGCCTGCATTTAGGTTTGAGGACTTTCCAAGTGGAGTGCAAATGACATGGCCTTGACTCCTCTTCCAGGTGTGGATCACGTGTGAAGGCCACTGCCTCAAGGTGGCCGTGAATGCTCAGCACCTGTTTGAATACTGCCATCGCCTGAAGAACCTGTTTGCCATCAACAGCCTGGAAGTGGCGGGTGACGTCCAGCTGACCCACGTGCAGACATAGGCAGGATCCGTGGCCTTGGGGACAGGGGCTGGGACATGTTGCTGCCTGGATCTGCTCATCAGCTTTACCTTCCGGCTATAGCTAGCCTGCAGTGGAGGAGGCAGCTGGCTGGGACTGCTTTCCTCAGTCAGGGCAGCACCTGGGGCTCCAGCCGCCCCAATCCTACTATCCATGGACCGCGGCGGTCTGTGCAGGCTGAAGCCCCATATTCAGTCTCCTCGGCAGGAAGGGAGAGGGGTCCTGGGCCTTCCCAAGCTCCCAGCCCACGCCTATCCCCATCTAACTCTCAAGCCCATTCCCATCCCCCATTCAAGTTCACCTCAGGCCCAAACCATCAGCTGGTCACGCACAGGGGAGGCCGTCTCCTTTCTCCAATCTTTAACCTCTCCTGCATCCTGCGTCAACCCTTCTCCCGCTCCAGGAAAGCGACTGATTAACACTTGCTGGTCTCCACCAACTGACAGAAACTTCCTCAGCCGGAGGCTCCCCCACTTTCCAGCGTCCTTCAAATAAAGAGAGAAAGAAAAATGCTTGTTGGCACATATGTACGGGGTGATTGTAGTTTATTGTCTATGGAGACATTTTGGCCTCTGGAATTGGGGAGGTCCTGGTTGAGGACAGAGCGTGGGCTTACTTTGATCAGGGGAGCCCTGACATCCATGCCTGCTCCCAGTGGGTCCCCTGCAAACCCCACAAGCATGCTGGAGGAAGCAGGGTGCCTCAGGCCTCTTGGGCAGGAATTATTAACGCAGGAAACTTGGTAGTAGAGTGAACCCAGGAAACAGTCTCATGCTCCTGAGACTGGCCAAGAGCTGGGCCAGAGCCTGCGACGGCTGCGGCAGGGCCAGGAGGTCAGATGGCAGGGCCGGCTCATCAGAACCCTGTGTCCCAGTGGGAGGAGGTGGCAGGTGGGGTTAGGAGAAGCTGACTTAGAAGAGAGCCTTGTTTGTGTTGTTCCACTGTGAGTCCCCCAGTTAAGGGTTAGGGTGTGGTGGGGAAAGTGGCTCAGTGGGAAGGGTTCTGCCAGCCACTGGGCCAGTGTGGGAGGGCCCAGCTCTGTGTCCATATGATGCCAACACACCCTGCTAATGCCATCAAGAATCCAGTGCCTCAGGAACTAGGGTCAGGCTCAAAGCATAGTCCTCGGACCAGCAGCGCCTACAGCACCGGGGAGTTATTGAAAATGTAGAAGCTCAGGCCCTGCTGCAGACCTCCTGAATCAGAGCCTGCAATGTAACGCGATCCCAGGCAGTCTGTGTGCGCCGTTAGAGTGTGAGAGGCGCTGGTCCAGGTGACCCCGTTCTTGACCATTTATTAGATGCTTTGCTGGGACACTGGAAGCTGCCATGCCTCCTTCTCCCTCCACCACCCCATCTGAGAACGGGGACCAGGGAGCCAATGAAACACGCCAAACCCAAGCTGGGAGCCAGATTTTGCCAGACTCCTACTTAGACTCTGGCTGAGTTCCTTCCTTGTTCTCACTGGGAGAAAGAAACGTGGCTCAGTCCCTGAAGAAGCCTTTCCTGTGGAAGATGTGTGTCCTTTACTCACGGCCACGTCCTTGACACGCAGCCCGACCTCACCTGTTTTGTCATCCAGATGCCAAGTCATTATTGGCCAAACTCTCATGAAGCGGGCTGCCCCGGAGGAAAATACATGACTTTGTAAGACAGGCTGTGGTCAGGCCCTTCACTACACAGATGGCATCATATGCAGCGCCACCCCCGTGCCGCGCCGCCCTGCCCACCCCCTTCACTTCAGCTGAGGCCCCACAGGAGGCCTGTGCCCACCTTGTGCCCACCACAGTTTTCAGATGTGCCCTCCGTATGCTGCCCCTATACCTGGCGGCCATTTCAGAGAAGCAGTGTGGCCAAGCTGGTATGTCCCTTTGGGGGGTATTTTTCCGGGCATGGCACCCACCTCCACCACCAGTCCTCAACTCTATATAACTTAGGGCGGCTTTTTTTTTTTCAAGATTTTTATTTTTTATTTTTTATTGGGGAGGGGGAACAGGACTTTACTGGGGAACAGTGTGTATTTCTAGGACTTTTTATTAGGGAACAGTAGTGTGTTTTTCCCAGGACTCATCAGCTCCATCCAAGTCAAGTTGTCCTTTCAATCGTAGTTGTGGAGGGCGCAGCTCAGCTCCAGGTCCACTTGCCGTTGCTAGTTGCAGGGGGTGCAGCCCACCATCCCTTGCAGGAGTTGAGGAATCGAACTGGCAACGTTGTGGTTGATAGCCCACTGGCCCATGTGGGAATCGAACCGGCAGCCTTTGGCGTTAAGAGCACGGAGCTCCAACCACCTGAGCCACCGGGCCGGTCCAGGGCTGCTTTTCCTACAAACACCACCCCCCCACACACACACACGTCATGTGGTTAAAATAAAATGCATTTCATGTAACTATCTCCATCAAGGAGTCATACAGGGAAGGCTTAAATGGCCCTCAGCAGCAGACATTTTTTTTTTCAATGCAGTGCATTGAACCAGATATGGCGGCACAACAGCGCCTCACGATGGTCACTTGAGGTGATGCAATCAGAAGAAAGGTCCATCCTTCCCACCCATTGGCCAGGCCTGGCATTGCAGATTTACTCTCCAAGGGACCAGGGAGGCCCCAGTTCTCCATTATTGGGGGAAAGGGGCTCAAAGGAGACAAGAGGTCCCACTCAGTCCAGGCTGCTACTTGGTAGCAGGTCAAGTAACGGGTCTGAGGAGGAAGGGGATGGAGAAATACAATGTGAGCCTTGGGTATTTAATGTCCCTGCCTCTCCCCAGACCCTGTGACCTCAGGTAATTGAGAATTGGCTTCATCATGAAATTCTGTGGCAGCAGCTTTAACTTCTCCTGTGGGTTGTTGGAGCTCTGGGATCGCTGGCCTGCCCTGCTGCCCCATCCTTTTTCACCTCATAGGGAAATACAGCACCAAAGATATCTTCATGATAGCGCTTCTGGCTCTGTAAGGGAAAACAGAGACCAACGTGTCAGCTCTGCGGTTCAGGCACCTCTCATTCATTAGGTACAGCCTGAGGATCCCTCAGCTTCTCTATCACTTGTACACTCGTGAGCCACTTGCCTTTCCAACGGTCATACTTAGATTACACTTGACTCTCACTTCGACTCTTTACCTCCCTCCAGTGCCCACCCGGGGTGGAACACCTTGGGCTTTACGATGGACAGTACAGCCTGCCTAGTGCTTGCACAAGATGCTCCCAGAAATGGGGGCTCTGATTGGTGATTGCTGCGTCCTTTCTCCCAGCCTTGAAGTATCACGAGGCACAGCAGCATGTGAGAGGCTCTGCCAGTCTTACAGTTTGCCTCTGTTTAACTGAGCAACCAGACCAGGATGCACACATCAGGCCTCTCACAGCCCACCCAGCTCTGACCTCCAGGATTCCTGGGAGGTTCAGGGCAGTGCTGAGCCTGACTCCTCCAGCCCTGGCTCCCTGGCCCTTCACCTTCATCCCCAGCCCACACACCAGTGACCATACCTTAAGCTGGAAGAAATAGTCCTCGACCTGCTCCTCACTCAGGCTCAGCTTGGCAGCCACCAGCTGCTTCAGGGTGTGGGACACATCCCGGGCCATGCGCACGTCCCCGCAGACATAGAGGTGGCCTTGCTCCTTGTGGAGAACGCAGAGCACCTCCTCGGCCAGCTGCTGTCGCAGGATATCTTGAACATAGACCTGAAACCAGAGGAAATGGTGGGCCCAGGCCCCTGCTGCTGGGGAGAAGCTTGCAGTCAGGACAGCTGGTGAGGAGGCGGTGAGAGGTCTCAGGGGGCTGAAGGGTGAGCAGCCCCCTAGCCAGGACCTTGCACAGGGACCAGGCCCCGCATGAGGAGCTGCACTGGCACCCTGGTTGGCCCCAGACTATCCTCAGGCTGGAGAGAGGGAGGCTGGCCACAGCCCTGTCCTCGGGGAGCTCCCGTGGGACTCCTGGATTTACTCGGAATTCACCATGCTTCCACGAGGCATCAATCAAGCCACTTCCCTGCGCAGAGCTCTGAGGCCCACCTGCCTACACCCCAGAAAAGGGAGCCTCTCAGTGCAGAATGTCTGTGGGATCGCCACTGTAACTCAGAGCAGGGCACAGAGCCTGGGCTCCTCCGTGACACAGAAGTCCAGGAGCCCATTGGGGACTCTCTGCTCTTGTCCCACACGAGACTCTCAGTGACCCCAGCGCTGGGCACGGAGCACTCTCCTGGGAGGAGCCCTGATGGGACAGGTTCGTAAGAGCTGAGCCAAGTCTGTCCCGACTCCCCAGGCTCATGGGGCAGCAGAGCTCGTCAGGAGGCCGGTGGTGGGAGCAGCGGCCGCCCTCCAGCCATGCTGTGCTTCAGCGGAAGGCTGGCCTGGCCCACCTCTCCCCAGTTGGTTGTGCATCGTTGGGGAGGACCTTTATCAGGCTGGGTCCTGGGGATTAACCCAGCAGGTGGCCCGGACTTAGTCCTGAACGTCTCAGGGCCTCTCTCTTTTCCCAGAAAAGAGAACATAATAGCTGCACAGCATGCCTCAGACAGTTGTATAACTACCTCCATTTTAGAGCCTACGAGAAGAAGCCTCAGAGAGGTGAGGGGGCGGGTGGGGTGCCAGGGCGTCCACCACAGTCTGTGCTTTTAATGCTCTGCCCACTGCACGGGCACTTGCTCCATTTACCTTGGGCTGGCCAGGCAGGCGAGAATAGGCCGTGTGCACCTCATGCAGCACCCCCTTCCGGACCATCTCCAACATTTCCTCTTGATAGAGGTGGTCCTCGTCGGGGCGGTGGCACCCGAACAACAGGGTCATGCGGCCGCCCTGGAGCCCTGCAAAACCCAGCAGGCTGCAGTTACCAGAGTGGCCACCAGAGGGCGGGCATCAAGGCCTGAACCGCTGAGTGCCCAATTTGAATTCTCATTTCATCCCCGTGAGTAACCATTGCATCTAGTACTTTCCCCACTTTACAGCTGAGGAAGCGGAGGCCCAGGGTGGTTAGATCACTGATCCACACAGGCTGAGGTAAACTTCAGATAGGGGCCAAGAAACGGGTGTGGGCAGTGGCACAATTCTCCTGCAGCTCCAGTTGGACTCCCAAGGCAGGGGCTGGCCACCGGTGCCTCCCACTCCCACCCCTGGGAACCCTCCAGCAGTACCTTTGTGCTCGGCATCATGGAGCCGCTGCTGCCAGAAACTGCGGAAGGGAGCGATGCCCGTGCCAGGCCCGATGAGGATGCAAGGATGGGAGCGGTCCTCGGGGAGCTGGAAGTTACTGGCACTGAAGGGGACAGGGACGGAAGGAGAGATGCCCTACTTCTCAGACACCATGGGCTGGGTGCACATGCAAGACAGGGCCTAGGGATCTGGCGGGGAGGTATGGTTGGGCGTGGTAGTGTTGGGGGTGCCGAGAAGACAATGAGCTAAGATTTGATTCCCAAACCCTGCACGCTGCTTCATACCCTGGCCAGACACACCATCACCTCACCCGGGGTCCCTTTGAAAAAGGCTGAACCTCACTGTACTCTGGGCCCCATCCCCACTGTCACCTCCATCCCTCCTAGAGACTTGGCCATGCTCTATGGCCAGCTCACAGAATGGAGAGGCCCAGTGTGACCCCCGGTGCCTTTTTTAGGGGCCCAGAGTGGCACCTAAACCCCAGATCCCGCCCTTTCAACCCACAACTCCCAGGAGCCAGTGGTCTGGGAGTGCTTACCTTCGTACAAAGCAGGGCACTGGGTCCTGGGACTTCAGGCTGCTGAGCCACGTGCTGCAGACGCCATGGTGCAGGGGACCCTGGCCATCTGCAAGGACAGCAAAGACCTGACCAACATCGCCCCCTGCCTCACCCCGACGTGAACCGCCCCAGTGGTTCCTCCCACACCGACGCACCTCCTCCAGCTGTCCGCTCAGGTTCTCTATGGGCTTTAACCTGGGAGCTGTTTTTCACCTGGTTCTGAGATCCACCCTCCACACACCCAGAGCTGGTGAAAGGGCCTTAGAGAGTGTGCAAGCCTCTCCTTTTGCCACTGCAGAAACTGAGTCGCAGAGAGGGACAGTGACTTGTACAAGGTCACTCAGCAGTAGCATCAGGTCACAGGTCAGTTTCCCTGACTCCTTCTAAGAGTTTCTCCAGGCACCCTCCCAGCACACGACTCCGCTCCGATGACAGTTGCACCCTGGGTGGCCCGTCACTGCGCCGAGAGTGTCCTCACAAGTATAGCCCTTGCTAGTAGGAACCCTGGGTGATGCACACCCTCCTGAGCATTCCAGTCTGCTCTGAAATCTGTGTGTGGCCCCTCCTGGGCTTGTGGAAACCCCAGCTTTCTCTGGGGTACATTCCCTCCCTAGTGGCCCAGCATGTAAAGCGACCTCCAACCAACTTGAGAAGTCCCCTTGCTTTTCCTCTGGCTGGCATCTTGCCCTCACAGGATGTGTCTGCGTCTCCTCCGCCAGTTTGAGGTTTGACACTGGGCTTGTGTGATGTTCCCTAGCACAGCAAATACAGTCTCTGCCCAGTTTTTAGAAACTGCATGATTGCGCCTCTTAGAACACAGAGGGCTCTGAGGGGTGGGCCAGCTCGCCAACTTTGCCAACCCAAGCAAGGCTGAGTTATGGAGGTCAAGGCAGGAGCGTGCCAGCGGAGGAGCCAAGCCCAACTGGACTTGTCAGTGTCAGCCCATCCCCCAATCTTCTGCCCTCATAGCACCCTGCACATTCCTTCTCAGCACCTACATAATGACAATTGTCTATTTCTATGAGTCTCTCTTCATTGCCCCCTGTAGGTGAAAAGCTCCATGAGAGCAGGGGCTGTGTGTACTGCACTACCACACCCGCCACGGCGTTAAGCATAGAGAGGGATGAAATAAATCATCGCTGAATGAGTGAATGAAGGAATGAACAACCGAGGCAGAATCACCCCTGTGTTCAGGCTGGACTACCGGGAAGATTAAGAGTCATTGGGCTCCCACCAAGTACTGGGTACTTTCCATATTCGATCTCATGAAATTGTCCCAACAGTAGTGGGACAGTAGAGGGGAGCAGGGTGGTTAAGAACTTGGACTCAGCAGACTACCTGGGGTTCAATCCCAGTTCTCTACTTGCTAACAGTGTGACTTTGAACAAGTGGCTGAACCGCTTTGTGCCTCCGTTTCTTCGCCTGTAAAATGCACACAGTACCCACCTCACATGGTTACTGATAATACATATACAGAGGGGGCTAGCTCGGCGCCTGGTTCAGAGTACTCTCTCCCACATGCCTCCTATTGCTATAGCAACTCTGGAAGGTGGGTGTTTAACTGATGAGGAGACCAAAGCTCAGAGATGTTGAACAGCTGCCCAGGAAGCAGCAGAGTTGGACTGCTCCGAAGCCCGTGCCCCAGCCTCACCTCGGGTGCGGTAGGTGAGCACAGCCACGGTGAGGTGGACCTCCGTGGGTGTGTGGTCCCAGGAGGAGCTGATGGAGTAGTATCGCGGTTTCAGAATAGGGAGCTGGGAGAGCAGGAAGCTGGCAGGTATCCGCAGTGACGGGAATTCCTCTAGCACCTCCAGGAACGTGGGGCTGTTGGTGAACTTCCACTTGTTGTATTCCGAGGGCTGAAAGGCAAGGGCAGTGTGAGTGACTCAGGGCTCTTGCCCCACCCCGAGAGAAGAGCCTGTCACAATCCAGTACTCATTCATTCATTCATTCATTCATTTCCTCAACAAACACATTGAGGTACCAGGCGCTGTCCGAGGTGCTGAGACTGCCAAGCTGGAGAGGAAATAGTTCCTGTCTTGGAGGAACTCAAGCCAGCAGGTAGCATTTATTTAACTTGTGTGCTTAGACTTCACGGTCAGCATCTTGTGGGTAGGAGTCAAATCTTTATTATAACCTAATTTGGGGCAGGGCTTTGGAATCATACAGACTTGGGTTGAAATCACGACTGGCTGCTGTGACTGGATGCTTGTTTTAGAGCTGCGGGATCTTGTCTCCATGACTGAACCTTTTTGGAATGAGGAGACCGCCACTTACTTCGTGGGGATGTTGTGAGAATTAAACGAGAATGTGTGCCAAGTCCGTGCAGTGCAGCCACAAGAGAACGGCAGTGGAAGGAACTGCAATCACGATAATTAGCAAAAATGATAACAGTAATAATGACGTCCCATGCCTTTTGCAAAGACTTGGACCTAGAAAGTCGCAGGTGAGTCAATGTATTCTCTTATGAATGTATTCATTCAGCTACCCATCTGTCACCATGTCCATTTATCCATCCATCCTCCAACACTTCCTAAATCCCAGGTTTGTTCCAGGTTTTGGGAGCACAAAGACAGACAAGACATAGTGGCTCTTTTTCTAGATCACGTCTGAGGAAGTGTACTTTGCTTGCATCCTTCAGACACTCAGAAAACTCCAGTTCACTCAACACAACTGCGTCCTGGAGATGGGATGGGAGAGGATGTCATTGACAAGTCTCATGTTGGGAAGTCGGGTGGATTCCCCCTTGGAGGTTAAAGACCAGCTCTGGGCTCTGGCTTCCCCTGATTCTGGCACCCTGCCACTACCTCACCCACCAGCCCTGACCTTTACCTGGCACAAGGTCTCCAGCCTCTGTCTCTCAGCCTCTTCCGTGGCCAGCAGGGCCAGCTTTTGGAGCAGCAGCTGGGTTGGGGGTGTGGTGATGTCCAGGAAGTAGGTGAGGGCCTGGCTGAGTGAGCAGGGGGGCAATCGCTTCTCCGTGACCCAGTAGCTGCCTGAATAGAGAAATAAGGGGTCAGGACGGGGAAATGGCCCCATTTAGGAGGATGAGCCCCTTGAGGCAGGCACCCTCCACCCTCCCGCTGCAGGGGAGAGAAGATGCTGATTTTCTGGCTCCAGGAACAACAGGGCTCACGTGTCCAACTCATGTGCAGGAAGGAGGTTCCCAGAGACAGGCTGCAGGCGAGGCTGAACAACAGCCCTCCCACAGGCACCCACGGTGACACATTCCTGCAAAACTGTGCTCTGGACTCCAGTCCCTCCCTCACCCAGACCTGAACTTTAACGGGACATCCACAGGTGAACTACAGACTCACAGGGACTAAATCCATCAAAGACTGATAGAGGTCCCAGAGGCCAGTCGTTAATTTGGAGAAAAGCACATGACTGCAGTCCCCTGGGGCGCTGTACCAAGGGGTGTTGGTAGAGCAGCCAATCTGCCCAAAGTGAGGTGGCAAATCTCTAGGAGTCCCAAGGGATAGCATACAGGGTGGTCACAGCATGGACTCTGGGGCCAGTAGAAGTGGGTTCAAACTGTGGTTCTCCACTTACTAGCTGGGTGACTGAACTCTCTGGGCCTTGGATTCTGCCTCTGTGAAATGGATGTGATAACAAAACCTGTCGCCCTGGGTTTGTGTGTTCACTGAATGAAACAGTGCAGGTATAATAGTTGGTACAGTGTCTAGCACAGGGGCTCAATAAATGTGAGGTAAAAATATTACTATTATGCTATTTCATCTAGACTCAAGGCCTAATGAACCACGTCTGTCTCCCTACGGTCATGAGGACATCTCTGCCCCCTCATCCCCAAGTTTCAGGCTCTCTCACCTTCTGGACCATGGGGGACAGCTAGAGTTTTTCTTCTCTGACCCCTGCTTTCCTATTTTGGCCACTCTGTTTAAGGGGACACAGGCTCGGAGGTGTCATTTTCAGTGAGGAAGCTAAAGCCAGGAAGCTAGTCCTATGGCCGGGGGGGGGGGGGGGCCCATGGTGGTTGATTTCAGGTTGATTTCATTAGTTTACCTCTCCTAGTGCCTGTCACCTCATTTTGTGCTCACCACAGAGACCGAGAGCCTCATCTTAGCACAGGAAGGGGGTGCCCTGAGCCCTCCCTAGGAGAGCGTCTTTTCCCCCGTGAGGCTGGTGAGGCAGAGCCACACTCTCCTGGTCACCGACGGCCTGCCCCTGCCCATGGCCCAGGGAAGGTGGGGAGAAATCAGACCCTCCGTGGGGAAGCAGTATGAAATTAGAGTGCCGTGAAAACGCTAGGAGGTTATAAATTTGGGGATCCGGGAGACCCTCAGGGTATATTAAATCCCTTCTCCGACCTTCTGGACAAATGTTCATTGGCCTGTGGGAAATGGACAGCCCTCCATTCTTCCATTTATTTGGTTCCAGGAAATTGCTTTCACAACAAGCCTACAAGGAAGGCTCTATTATCTCTATTGTAGAGACAAAGAAATAAAGCCTTGAGCAGTTAACTCACACGCCCAAGGCCACACAGCTGGTAAGTGATGGATCAGGGACTTGAACCTTCAAACCTCACCATTTTTAACTGTTTCACACTTTTCCATTATGTCACCTAGCAAGCTGTACATATGTGGCTATTGTGGGGACTAAGGAGACATATGACATATGAGTATATCGTACATATAAAATGCTGGCATATAGTAATTACCCACACATGCCAGCTGCTACTGTTATTATTATAATAATAATAACTAGGTAGTGAGCTCTGAGGGCAGACACTGAGTCCCATTCATTTTTGGAACCCAGGTCCTGTCTGTTTTATAGATGTGACCAGTTAAAATTTGGATGGAAAAATAAACGAGTCAGTCAATCAACAAAAAAGTGGCCAGATGAGCAAAAGAATGAAAGCAAAAAAACTACCCCAGCCTCTGGCATTGGGCAAATAGTCCCAAAGAAAGGGCCCGTTTTTGCTGGCCTGCCGGAGAACCATTTGCATGGCTGCTTTAGCACAGGCTTGGGTGGCCCACCCACCCAGCAGGAAGGACAGGGTTAGCTGCCTGCAGTTCAGGCCTGGGCTCAGCCTATCAGCCTGATGGGGGTTGGCAGGAGGATTCTGGGGTCACCTCAGCAGAGGCTGCGTGCAGAGGACTCACCGGTCTCACTGAGGGTCTCCAGGTGCAGGAGTTGGTGGGGTGCAGGGCTGTCCACCACGTGCTCCAAAATGCCTTGGACCAGGGCCGGCTGGTTGCTTGGGAAAACCCCCAGGTGCTCTCCGGGCAGGTAGCTGAAACCTTGGCTGCCCTCACAGGAGAGTTCCACCAGGAGGGTGGTGCGGCTGGACAAGGGAAAAAGAGGCCTGTGGTGACGCCACCAGGATTTCCTCCAGAGCTCTCTCATGGGTGGGCCCGTTTCCCCAGGAAATGTGCCCTCCTTTAATTTTCCTGCCTGGTTCCATGAGCACAGGTCGCTGGCATCCCCTGAGGCTGGGTGCCCAAGAAGACCTGCCGCTGACCTGGCCTGTGGCTTCTCCGTGGGGAGAAGGTGGGCTGCAGCCCCCCACACCCGTGCAGTCCCCCAAGCCCACGAGGGCTTGAGCACAGACTCCCCCTAAAGAAAGCATCCCACTGGGAGACATGTGGGCTTTGGGACAAATTTCCCCTTGTCCTCAGCACAAATCCGGTTCTTATTAGAACAAAGCCCAGGTTTCCTAATGGATGGGGGAGGAAGCACAGAGAAACAAAACCTACAGAGATTCCACAACACTCATCCTGGCGGGGAAATGTCCTTCCCTGCCAAAACTTCTCCTAAGAGTTCTTAAGAAAGAGTCCACTGGTTTGAGTTTCTCCTACCCTCCCCTTTTGGTGAAAGAGTCAAGTGACAGAGGGCAGGACGTGAAGCAGGTCCTAGTTCCCAAGCTGGAAAAATTGGCCCATGGTTAATGGAGACCAGACACGAAGGGACTGGGGCCACAGGGTGACCTGTTCGGCTGGTCCTCATCAATGGCACTACTGCTGATGCCAGCAGATACATCTCTCTCACAGGCTAACTCGCTCTGGTCTTGCCTTCATTAAAATCTGTGGACCATCGCCCAAGAAGCCCGGTACCCTACCCCACCTGGATTTCGGACTCCGTAGATTCCGCTGCGATTTGAGCTTCATGGTGAACACATTCTTGGCGTGCATGTTGCTGAGGGCTGTGGGGGACAGAGAGACGGTGAAATGGCCACGTGGCTCTTACGTGCTGGTGGGGCAGCCTCCCTGTGTCTGAGTCAATGACACCGGACACTGCCTTTGGGATGTCCCGCTGTGGTGGTGGCAGGGGTTTCCTCCTGTTCTTTTTCCCCACTGTGTTTCTGAATCACAAATAAAGACCTTTGGTCTGACAGAGGGTGGTTGTCCTGCTGCTGGGGGCTGGGAAATGCAATTTAGATGCCTTTACATTGCATTTAAATATGGGGATTTCTAGGACATTCCCACGGTTTGGGATCCGCAGGAGAGCACAGGTGAAGCTGGGGGTATCCTAAACATGCAGAAACCTGCAGGACCACTGTGCTCATGGTACAAGAAAAGAGGGAGCGCAGAGGCACAGCAGCCGGAGGGCGCTGTGGAGAGTCCACAGACTGCAGCCTGGACCGGGCTCTACAGAATGTTGTTTACAATCCCTGGCTGCCGTAGGAGCTGGGAGGCTGGGGCTCAGCTCTCAACTTGGCCACATGCTGGCAACTCCCTGAACTTCAGTTTCTCTGTCTGTGCCTTTCTCGCAGGATGAGTGTCAGGGCTCACTTAGAGTTGGTGGACAAAGAGCCCAGGACAGTGCGTGGCACACAGGAGGCCCTCAGGTGGTGCCAGATCCGTCTCTCTCCAGCTTCCTCCCAGGGCTTCCTCCTGAAACGGCCTCCCTCAGAGATGAAGCAAGGCCTTGACTCTGGCACCCCAACCGGCTCTTGGAGGCAACGAGAGAGAGATGCCTGGCAGCCCTAGGCCAGCTGCCTCTGTTCAGAGGGTCCCAGTGGTCTCCTCGACCACAGGCTCAGAGCTCAGAAACCCTGACCCTGGCAGGAAGGGCAAAGCAAGCCCCATGTGGTGCCGGGAAGAAGGTACCTTTGTTGAGGTCCAAAGGCTGTGAGTCCTGCACGAGCCTGTAGTGGTGCGGGTCCCAGGTCACACTGGTGGTGTAGAGTTTGGGGATCTGAATGCAGTGTTTGCCTCGGACATTGAACGTCTCACAGGCTGCCTGGAAGAAGCCAGAGCGGATTGGTGTTAAGAGTCGTCATTGTCATCAGCAGCGGCATCACCACCTACTTCAGGTCCATACCACGGAGCGAAGTGCTTTGTATAATCACTAAGCATACTTATCTTCGTGGGTGGTTGTGAAGACTCAAAGAGGTGCCCGGCTTTGGCACACAGTAGCTGTTGGCATTATGCTGAATATTGATACTGATAGTATCTCGTTTTATCAGCATGCCCACACCATGAGGCAGGTCTGAGTACTTCCGTTTTCCTACGGAACCCCAGGCCGGGGCTTGGGCACCACGTCTGCCGTGACTCAAGCTGGTGCTTCTAGGCACCACTGTTGGGTGAAACACTTCGCTTAAATGAGGAGTTTGCTAAATCAGAGGAAGCAAGCTTGCTACAGGTGACAAAGACAAATTGACACAGGCACAAAGAACTCAACTGGATGGTCTCGGTCCCCACCTCTCTGTGGCCAGGAGACAAGAGGTGACCTGGATTATCAGAGGGGGAAAGATCTTAACCCAAAGCTCCCTGAGGGCAGAGCTGTGTCCTAGCCGCCTTCTCCCACCCAGGGGACCTACACTTAAAATGGGGCTCTTCTGGGAGGCGGAGGGAAAGCGACAATGACATGTCCCCTCAGGCCTGCAACCCCAACCCACACCTGGGACCATGCCTACAGGACCAGGCAGGGGTCACGCCACCCAGGACGCCTGACACAAATGCCCCTTTGCCTCCTGTCCATGCTGTGGGGGAGCTCCAGCTGTGAACTGACCTTGAAGGTTTGCATCGCCCAGCTGCGGAAGGCCTCCTCCTGCCCACTGAGCTCGTCCCCTTCCCCTGTTGGGGTGAGCTGAGAGGCTCCCAGGTGGGACATCTTCTGGTCGATGTCATGGGCAAAGGCGCAGAACTGAGGGTACATGCTGGACCCGAGGCCAAACACGGCATATCTGCCCAAGGAGGACACACACACACACAGCTTAGGGTGAGCCAACCCATGGAGGCCTCGTCCACCAGTACCAACAGCCCCTAAGACCAGCCTCACACATTCCCACTTCAGCCAGACATAGGACCCACCAGGGCACATCCCCTTCTGGTCCTCCCTGGCTCCCAAGCCTGTCACTAACTCTCATAACCAACCCTATGCTTGGCCTGCAGCCCTGTAAGGGGGCCTTGATTTCCCTAGCTTGATCCGTGACACACGCTGAGGACAGGCTCTCTCTGTGCCTGGACATCCCAGAGAAGACCCCCTGGTACATACCCAGTTCCAGACTCTGGGCCCATAAAGCCGGGCTCGGACAAGCGGGGGTGGGGAACAGCCTTACCTGAACTTGTTGGTGAGCTCTTTCAGCATGAACAGGGATCGCTTCAGTTTCTAGAAAGAGAGAGAACCACAGAGTTCTCAGGACAGGATTCATCAAAGCACTGCCTTTTCTCTTCTGATGACCCATTGAAAAACTGGCCACGTCTGACAGGAGAAGGTTCAAGATCCACAAATGAAAGTTGGTTTATATGTACCTGCCTGGGGCTCAGAGACAAGTTCAGCCTTAGCAAGTCACGTGGGCCTGACCCTCAGGGGGGACCCAGAACAGCCCCCTCCCAACTCACCCAGCCCTAGTAGCGCTGGGCCTGGCCTACAGCAGGGCATCACCAGAGGGTCTCCTAATGGGGTGTGACTGAGCCTCGCTTCTCATTTGGAACCTGGTTAGAGCAACAACTGGTCCCATATCCTCTAAAATAACCCTGGCTTCCCAATTGTGAGTGTGATATAAAGTTTTCTTTAACCATGACTTTTTTAATTTAAAAAGGCAGGTCCATTTACCGAACTATATTTAAGTATATCATAGGAAAGGTGGCACCTGCAGATGGCAAGAGTGATGAAGGACACAGGCAAAATGGTTGACGTTAGGACAACCCAGAGTGATCTGAGCACTCAGTCCCGAAAGCCTCCTTAGGACATGCTGAATCCCCCCGATCCTTTCCTTGGTCTTCTTGGGCCCTACCGCCCCCCAGACCGCTGGGACCTGGCCCGCATACCTCTCCGTTGCCGGGGGAGTCTCCGTTCCCAAACGTGCTAGTCACCACCAGCAGAAGCTGCTCCTCTTCCAGGCTGCTCAGCCTGTACTCATCCATGCAGACCACCTGCAGGGCACCGAGAGTGGGTATCAGCCCTGGGTTCCAGGGTGGGGCCCTCTGCGCCCTCCCCAGACACCCTGCACTTCCCTCCCCGACCCAGGCCGAGGGCCCCCTTCATCATCCTGTCCCCGCTGTGCCCAGCACAGAGGAGGCACAGAGGAGGCGGGAGCTTAACAAATCCCTGTGAAACGAACAACGTCCTCGAATCTCCTTCCTGCCTCAAGCCCCACCGACAAGACAACACGTCAGCGAGCCCTGGAGGCTTTGTCTCCAATAGACTGCAGGTCCCAAATCAAAACACGTTCACCGCTTTCACAGCTTTTCATAGCTGTGTGGACATATTTTCCACAAAAATGGGATGAGCAGGTTATAACAATGATGCCTTTGGCGCCTGAGGAACCCGAATGCTTTGCCTGATCTCGGGGTAAGGGTGTCACTGCGTCGCTGTGCTAGCCAGGCTTGGGAGGCCTGCAGTGGTGAAGGATAAAATCCAACACTGATGGAATGAATTAGTCACCCTTTGGGGTTTTATTTGTCTGCATATTATTCATCCATTGGCCCCTTCAGCGTTAGCACTGTACCCTGGATGGAAGGCGATCATTCAGTAACCAGGAATAAAATTCGTCTAGAGCAGCTCACGCATAGAGTGACTTGGAGTCATCAGGAGAGTGTTTCTCAAACTGTGTTCCCTGGAACACTCTGAGAAACCTATTTACTGTGCGGGTTTGGGAATCCCCGGACACACATCTGTCCTCCTATCACATATTTACAAGGTACAGCGGCGCATCCAAGGTCCTGGGACATCCAGGCGCAGGGTGACCATTTTAACTTTCCCAGACTTCTCTTCACACAGGAAGAGAAAATGGCACATGTCCAGCTGGGTCGGCTACCTTGGGGTTGAAGGCACAGCTGAACAAGGCCCCGAGGTCCCGGGCCAGCATTTCTGATTTTCCCGTCTCTGTCGCAAAGAGGATTGTGGCTCTAGCTCGGCTGGCCATGGTCTTGCACATCAGCATAGAGGCGAAGAGCACGGCTCTGTGGGGACAGACAGACAGACACTGTGTGCTGACTCGGCCTTCCAGAGGAAGATGGCGCCCAGGTCCATGGGAAGGGGACAGGGTTCAAAGCAGAGCAGGTTGAGGGGGAAAACCCCACGCTTCTCACCAGCTATCAACCCTGTCTCACTGTCCATCTCCTTCCTTCAACTGCTCAACCCACTACTCAGCCCCTTCGGGAAAACGGAGGACACAGGCGGTTGGAACAATGGCAGCAGGTGACCCGTGGGATTGATGGGCAGACCTCCAGGAGCCAAACTGCATTAGGATGATCTTTTCTCTTGGTTCCCTGCCCTTCAAGGCCTCGAGGGCAGCCTGACTAGAAGGAAAGGACGTCAACAGTGGCCGCTCCCACTTACTTAACCAAGACTTGGAATCGAATCTCTCTTCTCCGGGGTCTCCGCTGCTCATCCTGCCAGACGTGGGTTTTCCAGGCCTCCACCTTCAGAAAAGAGAGCAACGTGAGAGGAAGGTGGGCCCGGGCTCAGCGATGCTGGGGAGACAGATGACCCTCATGCCCTTCATGAGTTGGGGGGCGCGCAGGCCCTGCCCTCTACCCCCACCTCACTAATAGCCCCACAGGGCAGCGCTGTGTCTGTCTGTGTCCCATGTACCGCGTGGTCCGTTGATTTTACTCTCACTAGTGTCCCCCTGGAAGGAAGAGACCCCACTTCTCTTTTGATTTTAGTTTCTTATCACTAGGAAGACTATACAATGTACAGCCCAAACTGGGACACCTTTGAAAGGAACGGGAGGTGCTATGACAACAGGTACAAATTGTCCTGGGCAACAAGGCACCCTACTTATCACCTTTAGGGTAAGGAAGCTCTTACCAAACCTAACCAAGCTCTTCACCATTTCACCGTGATGCTATAGGACTGTTTATGCCCCCCCCGCCCCCCCCCCGTGGAGGCAGGTGCAATGGTCACCAGGAGCTTAAACTCTGTCAGAGTAACGGGCCACTAAAGGTACAGTAAAAGGGATTTCCTGCAGGGCCAGGCTCTGTGGAAATGAACAAAAGCTGCTCAGTAACCTTGAGTGAAGCCTGGAAAGCATTAAATATGCCTCCGTGTCTCTGCTCCTCCTCCACGTCCTGCACGAGTGATGCACGTGCATGCACACATGCACACACATGCACACACATGCAAGCACACGCACACAGGTGCAGACACGCATACCCTCACCACCCCTGAGCTTCCAAGACAGAGAGGAGAGGAAGGAACTTCCCGTACCTGGTAGTAGTAGAAAGGGGACAGAACATAGTTTAACATCTCCTGGTGGAACACGGAGGTGATGCTTCCGGAAATCGGGGGGACCAGCCAGACCCAGTCAGCCGGGCAGCCCCCTCGGGACCGATACTCATTCTGCATGTACTTCATGAAGGACTCTGCAGCGGAGTGGTGATCCATGATGGTCACATTTTGCTTCTAAATCAGGAGGCAAGAAGGGGAGCTGAGGCAAGGCACAGGGGACTAAGGAGACTGGTCTGCTGGCTGCAGGCTCCCATATAAACTATCTAGGAAAGACCAGAAATCTGTAAAATGAGACAGCAGTTCCTCCTGGCCCACTCCTTGCTGGTGAAATAAATACCCAAATAGAAAGCACTTTCAGAACCTCTGAAGGAGACAAAAACATCATCATCGCCATGGTCAGCCCACAGGTCACCTGGTGGCCTTCTGTTGGCTTTCTGGGGGTAGCGTCTGGCTTCTCAGGCCATGCCCACAAGTCTCCCTGAACTCCCGACAAATGGCTCTCTCTAAATGCTGATACAGCAAACCATAGTGCCTTTTTGCTGGTAGAGAGTTCCAGGTGTCAGTTCCCCAAGGATGTGGCTCTTGGCCAAGAAGGAACTAGTCGCCTCTGAAGAGGACTGAAGCATTGGAGGAACGTTCTGTATGGAAACACAATGTCCCACATCCTCAAATTGGAAGCTGTGGGATCTGAGCCTTCCCAGAATGACCCGACAAGGGCAGCCACACCCTTCAATGTCAGGGAAACCTCGTTCAGTCAGGAGACATTTGTTTTATGTAGTGGTTCAAACCCTGGCTTCTTATTGGTCATGTAACCTTGAGCAATTAGTTCCTGAACCTCACTAAGCCTCAGTTTTATCACCTGTAAAGTGGACATGATAACAGTTTCTACATGAAGTTGTTGAAAGGATATAATAAGTTTTTAATACAAGTAAAGCATAGAACATGCTCAATAAATGTAAGCTGTTATTATTTCTGTTTGCCAGGCATTGTGTAAGGCCTGGGCATTATAGAGGTGAATGACATGGCCCCTTCTCTGCATCTGATTATATTCTAATTAAGGAGGCAGATGAAAGTCACTTGTTCCGCATGCGCTGATAGAAGCTATGATGGAGGTGGGTGCAGGTCCTGACAGAGGACAGAGGAGAAGACTCAGTACAGAAAGAAGCCTGGAGGAGAGATGGAGAATTTCACAGACAGCTTCTAAGAGGAGGTGAGTCTTGAGATATGGGTACAGGTTAGGCCGGGGACAGGCATTCCTGGAGGAGGATTCAGCGTGACTCAAGGCCAGGAGGCAGGAGAGGAACCAGCTTATGGAGGACCCAGGAGACCCAGACACACCTTCTAAAATTCACTCGTATTCATTTAGCAACTTCTGGGTGCCAGACCAGTTTTAAGCTCAGGAGCTAATGATGATTGCTGTGATAATGATGGTAACATGACAATACTAATAATAACAATAACAAAACTATGCTTACTGAGTGTTCACTAGGAGCTAGGCAGTGCAGCAAAATGTTTTGCATATATTTTCATTTGATTCTTACAGTAACCTAATGAGGGAGGTCTGACAATTAAGTTCGTGAACTTGTTGCAATGATGTTGCTAACCTTTTTTTGGTATCAGGGGATTATTCATTATGAATTTGTATCAACTGGACAAACAGTTAACCAAGTTTATTATTTGGAAGTGTTGAAAAGGCTGTGTGAAAAAGTTAGATGACCTGAACTTTTCACCAACAATTCATGGCTCTTGCATCATGACAATGCACCAGCTCACACGGCACTGTCTGTGAGGGAGTTTTTAGCCAGTAAACAAATAACTGTATTGGAACACCCTCCCTACTCACCTGATCTGGCCCCCAATGACTTCTTTCTTTACCCAAAGATAAAGGAAATATTGAAAGGAAGACATTTTGATGACATTTAGGACATCGAGTGTAATAAGACAACAGCTCTGATGGCCATTCCAGAAAAAGAGTTCCAACATTGCTTTGCAGGGTGGACTAGGCACTGGCATGGGTGCATAGCTTCCCAAGGGAAGCACTTTGAAGGTGACCGTAGTGATATTCAGCTATGAGGTGTGTAGCACTTTTTCTAGGGTGAGTTCGCGAACTTAATGATCAGACCTTATACTATTATCATCTCTGTTTTACAGATGAGGAAACAAGGTCAAGTCTTTTGAAGTTCAACCTGCAGGACAGTAACGAGGACGTCCTGGAGACTCTCAAGCAGTAGGAGAACATGACCAGCAATGGTTAGGGGACAGCTGAGGACAAGCAGATTTTCTGGGGCATATCTGTATCCTGCCAACATCAGGGTTGATGCTGGGAGCTCCCAGGAGCCAGGATGTGTGGTCCACGACCAGCATGGCCTTCCGGAGCTGGGCCAGCCCCAAAGGGCTATTCCTGTCCCGTCTCAGAGCCACCCCTCCCTCCCAATCAAGCACAAGCTTGACCTGCCTCTGGGGTGAGCAGCCCTGAGAAACAATGTGTGATTGTAAATATTTACTAGGTGATTGTTTAATGTCAGCTCCCTACTACACTCCACAAGGACAGAGTTGTTGTCTATTTTGTTCTCCACGCATCTCCTTGGTCCAGCCTAGTGCCTGAAAAATGCTCAATAAAACTTTGCTGAATGACTGAATGATCCTCTGCCAGTAGTCTGGCCTCCAGGACATCTGCCAACTTTGTGGAGATGGTCCCAGTTTCTAACGTAGGTGTCTCCACACATCCCGTGCCTCCTTCCCCAAAAAGAAGGGGAGTGTTTCTATGAATAAGAGCAGCAGATGGACCAGAGGGCTCAGTCCCACACAGTAACCCAGCTATTGTGTGTGAGGCCCAAGGGGAAGCAAGAGAACCAGTGCTCATGTGGATGTGGGTTCTTGTTCATTTATTCATACATCTGTTTTTTTTAGCATCTACCGTATGCCAGACACTCTTCTAGACTCTAGAGGTGGAACAGTGAACAAGAGAGACAAGGTCCCAGCACCTAGCACAGTGCCTGGCACAAAATGGGTGTTCAATACTTGTGTGATGCATGAATAAAAGGACAATGCGATAAGGGGAAAATCAAGTGTGGCAGGAGTGGCCGGACCGTATGACCTTCTAACCAGAAAGTCTTCGGACTCACCAAACCCTCGACGTACCTGGAAACTGTGGAGCACAGCCACATTGATCTCAATGACAGCCTGGTCTTTCCAGAGTGAGGCCAACTTGTGCGTTTCTAGGCCCATTCTCCTGCCCACTTCCTGCAGAGGCAAAAAAATGGGGGTGAATCGGTCCTTGGGACTCCACCCACAGGCCCACACCTCCAGCTGGCCCAGCTGGACAGTCCTTCTTACCTCCATGATGTTGTAGCGCTGGACGTCACAGAAGTCTCGGACCCCGATCTCTGTGCCCATGTACCAGCCATTGAAGGGGCACCCTGGGAACTCAAGGCCACCCACCTCGAGCAACATGTTCGACACGGCAGGTAGGGCGTACCACTTCAGCTCCAGCTCCCGGAACCACTCGTACCTGGCAGGGAGGTAGAGCCAGTGGCAATTGGGGACTTCACGTCTGTTCCCCCTCACTCCCCCTAAAAAAGCTTCAGAAAAAGAGTGAACCACGAGAACTCCTTTTCAAGTGGTCTCTAAGTTCATCCCACCTGAGAAGTGAATTGGATGCATTAGGTATCATTCAGTAATTATGCATGATTCACTCATCCTTTCATGCAAACATGTATTAAGCATCGAGCACATGATAGGCCTTGCTGAGAACCCAACATAACACAGTGGTTGAGTTCTCCTGTCACAAAGCCTGAGCTCAAGTTCTGCCTTACTGCTTACCAGCTGTGTGACCTGGGGATCTTATTTAGCCTCTCGTAGCCTCAGTATCCCCACCAACAACATAGAGATAATAGCATCAAATCTGTGGGATTATTGTGAAGATAGTAGTATCATTCATTTGTATATCCTTTTACTCCAGAAACATTTATAATTGAGCACCTACTACCGTGTTTCCCTGAAAATAAGACCGGGTCTTATATTAATTTTTGCTCCAAAAGACTCATTAGGGCTTATGTTCAGGGGATGTCATCCTGAAAAATCATGTTAGGGCTTATTTTCTGGTTAGGTCTTATTTTCCGGGAAACACAGTAGGTGACAGGCACCCTGCTAGGTGTTGGGGATGAACGAGAAAGGCAAGATCCCTATTCTCAAGGCGCTTACAGTCTACAGTGTAAACTCTAGATTATAAACAGGTGAATAATAAATAGGAAGGTAAAAACAAGATGATGTGGTAGACAGAGAGTGAAGGTATCTCAAGATTGAGTGTTCAGGAGAGGCTTCTCAGAGTGGGTGGCATTCAGGAACACTTCACTGACAAGAAGAAATGGACTCTGAAGGAAGAGCAAGGGAACAGCACATGCAAAGGCCCTGAGGTGGTATATTCAAGAGACAAAAGTTTGGTATATTCAAGGGACAAAAAAAAGAGCCCAGCTCATGCTTGCAACATAGTAAGTCATGATACACAGAGGTATTTCTGTAATTATGAGAGAGGGCCTGGGGCAAGGGCCGAACCAGAGGAGCCAGAAGTCACTGTAGCCCTATGCTTTCACCACAGTCAGGAGAGGGACAGCTAACAAGGCAAACGGGGCCTGGGCTGCTCAGTGAGAGAATCTCGGAGCCTTTCAAGGGTTCCTCTCCTGAGGTCACTGCTTCCCAAGCTCCTAGGGCACCATCTGAGCCTCTGCCTCCCCGTCACCATCAATATATTCTCATACATCTGAGGCCCAAGACACAAGTGCAGAGTTGCTGTACAAGGCAGGCCTTGAAAGCCAGCCCTTTGAGTATTACCTGCGGCTGGCTGGGCTTTGGGGGAGGTGCAGGGAGGGGCCTGAGGACAGAGGTCTCCCTTAGGAAAGGAGGGGGGCATGCATGTTAACTCACACCCTTAGCACCCGCAGCAATGCTTACTTGGGATGCTCCATGGTCACCTCGAGCACAAGGTCAGGTGGGATTTCAAAAAGCTCAGGGTCGTGGCCATCAGCCTGCAGGACCAGGGGCATCACATCAAAGCGTCCGTACTTGGGCTTCCAGCC
This sequence comes from Rhinolophus ferrumequinum, assembly GCF_004115265.2. Classification (NCBI taxonomy): domain Eukaryota; kingdom Metazoa; phylum Chordata; class Mammalia; order Chiroptera; family Rhinolophidae; genus Rhinolophus; species Rhinolophus ferrumequinum. Next base: position 19,419,678 of record NC_046304.1, on the reverse strand, counting down.
CAGGTCAATGCACAGCTGGGGGCAAGACAGGCCCAGTGAGGCTGCTGACCCAGGCACCTTGACCCCTCTGGGCTCCACTCTGTCACCCACTGAGACTGGATCGGGTACCTGGGTGAACTCCACACAGGCAGGGTCCCCTCTGACGGTGCCGTCAGGCATCTGGTAGCCAGCATACCGGATAAGCTGAGAGTTCCAGACCCGGAAGTCATGCTTCCCATCGCTCCGCTGGGGGAACACAGTGATGGCCGACCTTCCCCAAGAAGAGGACAGTGCTGTTTACCACCTGGCTTCGTCAGGGGCTCCCAGGCATCCTCCACTGGTCCCCCTCCCACTCCTGTCTTCCCAATCCTCAGCCCTCTGCACCCAAGCTAACTGAACTCAACTCTTGCAGGTCCCCAACACGCCAAGCTCTCACTGGCCTCTGTGTCACCAGGCCCACTTCCTGACAGACCCTCTCCCTCCTTCTTCTCCCTCCAGCTCCAACCCTTCCTTCAAGACCAGCACAGGGACCGGCCCCTCCAGGGAGCCCTCCCCGTCCCTTGGGCAGGGTTAGCTGCCCCAGCCCCTGTCTTTGCTGCATATTTCTCTCCCTGCAGTTGAGCTAGTTGCGTACTGCCTAGTACAAGGCATAGGTTCACAGCAGGCTGGAGTGGCATCTTAGAGTCTTAGTCACCTCTGCTTCCCTGCCACCCCACCCCCATGCCTCGCCCTTTGTTGGGTCCCTATTGGCTGGGCACTGAGTGTCTGCTGAACAGAAAGATGGATAAATGATCAAGTGAGCTGTTCAGTCTTATGGAATCAGCCTTGATCTCTTCGGTTCCGGGGAAGGTGAGGCGGGAGATGGGTACTGACGAGCAGTGATGCTCCCACAAGAAAAACAACACACTGGAGCCGTTTACTGCAAAACTAACCTCTCAGCCCCTCTAAAAAGTGGGGAGCCCTAACCTTGCTTCTTCAAGATTCCTCCCATCCCCTGCACATGGTTCCCAGTCAGAAGGAAACCAAGGAAATGGGCTACTAAGAGGCGTGAAGCTTACGGAGGCTCTGCTCACTCTCCCTAAAGAAGCCTGAGTCTCTCTTCCCTTTCTCCCTGGTTTCCCCTTGAGCCAGAGATGCCGCCCCTAAACCCATCTGCATCTTTTGGCTAAGACACGGGAGGAGGATGGGCCGCACCACAGCCTCGGGAAAGGTTCCCCCACCTGATGTTTCCGTTGTTGGTGGCATAACGCAGGTGTCTACAGATATGCTCGAACATCTCCTGGGCAGTGGAACAGCTCCGGGCGTCGAAGACCTGCACACAGCAACCCCCAGACCACACCCATCAAGGACTGGGAGGGCACCGGGCTTGGGCTGATCAGAAGCTAAGTCACAAGGGACCAAGGGTGTGGCCCAGGTGCCCACCACCCAAACACCAAGCAGAGCATTGCATTCTCCTCTCCGCATGACATCTCCCACCTCATGGCTGCCGCGTCTATTCTTTCTCCTGCTCTCCTAAGGGAGCTTAGGAAACAGCCCTTGGAAGAACCTATCAAAACCCAAATCCCAAGAAAACTTGACTTTCAAGTATCACGAATCAGGAAAACCTCTGCCACAGGCTCATTTCTTTACAACATTCACACCAGGCCTCCAGCACATTTTATTAGAGCCGGAGTCAGCTTCACTGGCGTTTCTCATCAATTTCTCGGCCCAAATGCCTTCAATATTATCCAGCAATAAATGATGCCCCACTGGAAAGATGGCCTACGAGGCTGGGATAAAGAAAATGTTTTCTAGGAGCCAAGAAAGTCTAGGTTTGAATTCGCGGCACCAGGGTTTCAACAATAACAAGGTCGTTTGGTTTGATGTTGGCATTTAGTCTCCCAAATTTAACACACGAGAGAAAGATCAGCTAGAAAGGCCGGTGCTGAAATCGCATGCTAGACTTCTCACAGGGCCCCCATGTCATGTTCGGGGATGCGAAGAGAGAACCCAAGGCCCTGGCTTCAGTCTGGGGAGCCTTGGGCACAGCTCTGCGTGGCTGTTCAGGGCCAGCTGCTCAGGGCCTGCCCGCCCCACCCCAGCTTCCTCTTCCACTTGGGGCTAAGGAAATCCACCTGTAGGTTGGACCACTGGATCCTCCCAATGCAGCGGGGGGCGTTGCGCCAGGCCTGTTTGGTGGCGAAGATGAGCTCATCTCCCGTCAGCTGGTAGGTTCCTGTTGTTTCTATCTCCTTTGTTACCGCTTCCACCCTGGCCAGATGTTCCTCTATTTTTGCCCTGGGGGACAGGAAGACATCAGGAAGATCAACAATGAGATGGCCTTACATAGGGATTAATTCAGTCCACAGAAGCAGGAAATGAACCGGGACACCAAGCGGGCAAGATGTCTCTCGTGGAGACTGTCCCCCCCAGGACGGCTTCCTGGGTGTGTGTCCCAGGCCCCGAGCTTAGAAGGGCCGCATGCTTGATTTCATGGTCTGCTGTCACCGTCTTGAAATTTGTCACCACTTTTGAACAGGGAACCCACGTGTTTGTTTGTACACTGGGTCCTGCACGTTACGTAGCTGGTCCCAATCCCTTCAGCACCCTTGTTGTTTCTAGGCAGTTTTTCTCTAATCACGTCCAGCTCAGCTTGGCGAGCAGGGAGTGCAATCCTCAAACACATGCAAGACCCAGAGGAACACGCATCACGCCACTGCCACGTCCTGCATCCCGGCCAGGGGAGCAGCCATCCGCCTCCCATGGTTAAGACATGAGCCAGTCCCTCCCACAGCCGCTCCTGTGTACAGAGTACTCGCTGGGAGCCAGGGACTGGGGGAAGCCCATTCACAGCCAGGGTCTCACTGAGTCCGGGAGGGAGGCGCTTTTGTGTCCATTTTATAGTCCAATGTCACAAGGGCCCAGGAGGTTAAGTACCCGCATAGAACATAAGTGTGATAAAGAGCAAAGTCATGACTCAGACTTAGGTTGCCTGACGCCAAATGCAGGCTCTTACCCTTCCACCTTCCACCTTCCACCCTACGGGGAATTGCAAGCCCAGAGATGCCAAGGACCTGCCCACACTTTCCTGGACAGGCCTGCATAGGGACTGGGTCTCAGGACTCAGCCTGCAAAGCCCCAGGGCCTGCTCAGGGAGGAGCCCTCCCCAACACAGTCCCACAGCACAGGCCCTCTGCAGCGTGGTTTTTCTCAACTTCTGCACTACTCCGTCAGCGATCTCATATGAGACTTCTACACTGGCTTCTCCTCTCCTCTCCCAGACTTCAAAAATATCCCCCAGGGAGGGAGGGATTCAGTCAGAAAGGCTTTCACACACACACACACACACACACACACACACACACACACACACACAGCAACCTTGAGATTTCCAGTCAGCACCAAAGATGTTTAAAATGGCAATAAACAAAAATATTTAAGGAATGAACTCCTGATTAAGGAGAGTGGACAACTCAGAACAAAATGGCCTTTCTGTGGATGAAGAGTGTCTCAACGACTCTTCCTTGATTAAAGAAAAAAGCTCAAAGACAAAACACTTGGCGCTATTTATCTTCAAGGATACTCCTGGCTTCAGGACCTGCTGGGTGAAGGTTGAGGTTGCCCCACCACAGGAAGCCCTACCCGCCCCCCCAAAGCTTCTAGCAACACTCCCCGCTGTATCCAAGCATGAAAACAGTCACGATCCCCAGGACACTGATGTCTTGAGCGTACCTGGCAGTGTTACCAGGTGACTACATAAAAAGGGATTCTTTTTTTACATTTTCACCCAATTCCTTTAGAGTTTTATATTTTACCACGGTTTTCATATAGTCACACTTCTGAGGCACTAAAAATGCTATGATACCTATTCGTTCTGGAAAAAAAAAAAAAAAAAGCCAGTGACTTTTGGCTCCCTCAAATGGGATTTGAACAGAACATTGAGCAAGTTACAATTTCTCACTATACCATCCTTCCTTCATGAAAGACGGAACCCACCCAGCGGTCCATGCCTTTGGCTGCTAGTGTAATTGTGGGGATGGACTCTCCCATCTTGAGGGTCCCAGGTATGGACTTGTGACTGTGAAAAATGGAACCTGCCTCAATGAGAAGCAAATGGGTTTGAACAGCCACCGAGAGCAGCCTTGGAGCCTCCCCGGGCTCCTACCCACCCAGCTGCCTTCCAAACACCAGCGGGACCTCTGGGGTCCAGCATGGAGTCGGAATCTTCACGATCAAAGAGCTGGACGCTAGAACATTGAGGTTAAAAGCAGGGGCTCCAGCGCCAAACTGCCTGGGTTCAAATTCCAGCTCTGGAACTTCAGAACGTGTGACTGTGAGCAAGTTACATCTCCTCCATGCATTCAGTTTGCTTGTCTGTAAAATGGGGAGAACAACAATGGAAGCAATCTTCCAGAGTGGTGGTGAGCATTCTTTACAAGGTACTTCCACAAGGGCCAGAACATCCTTCGTGCTCAGTAAACGTTAGCATCGATATAGTGGCCCAGTGAAGCCCATCGAGAAAATTCCTGGACCCTGAAAGGCTCATTAGTCAACAAGTAAGCTGAACGCCCGAGGACCTTGAACTGCCCAGTCACAAAGCACTTCTGTAGAGGTTCTAGTTGCACAGCACACACGGCAGGCAATCCCCTGCTGTGACCAGGGTTCTCAATCCGACTGTACATTAGAATTTCCCGGGTAGCTTTTAAAGAACATGGGTGTCTGCTGCCTCCCCTTCCTGAGACCCTGACGCTCTTGGCCGAGGGCACCCTGGCATTAATATCTTGCCAGGTCCTCAGGCGACTCTACAGTGCAGCCGTGGTTGAGGATCACTGGCCCTGGAAGATAAGGGGCTCTTTCATAGACTCAAGGTCCCTCTCAGCTCAGACATTGTAGGGTCACAGGAGAGGGAACGTGGTATCACCAGGAACCACTCTCCACCACGGGGGGGTCCCAGATGCACTTCCGTGGCTCTCTTCATGTGGCAAAGTGCCACGTGGGGCCACACTCCCTCCCCAGCCCACAAATCAGCAAATCCATGCCCTTGGCCATTCTGTCTTACAATCCCTTTGTGCATTTTTATTTTAAAATTTTAAAGGGGCCTAAATTTAAAGTCCTATATTTTATGATACCCAGGAATAGAGAACCCAACACAGTTCAGTGCAAAGAGCACACAACCTGCCTTCTCCACGTCTGGTGGCCTAAATTCTAGCTGGGACGGGGTGACCTCAGGTATGTCCCTGGACTTCCCTGTTCACACCTAGCGGAGGAGGGCTTGGGTCGGTGGTCTCAAAGGTACTACCTGTCACAAACATTTCGTAATGAAAAAAGGTGTACATCAAGGTGACTTTGTGGCAGGACACTGATCTAAACTTATTTAATCCTCCCAACAATCTTATGAACCAGGTTGTATCATCACCTCCGCCCCTCCCTTTTCCAGTTGAGGTATCGAGAGGGTAAACAGATTTCCCAAGGATACAGGACTGGTTCCTGGGGAAGCCAGGATTCAAACTCAGTCACACTCCCGACCCACACTTTTAATCACTCTTGCTCTGCCTCTTTGTCTTAGGATTATGAAAATCTAGTCCTGGGTCTTTTTCCTTGAAGAACTATGCTTTCGCCCTGGATCCACTGCAAACCTGGGAAGGATAAAGGTCTGGGGTCAGAGGGAAATGGCCGGAGACAGGAGAGCTCCCAGGAAGGGGGAGACAGCAGATCCTGCAAGAAGCAAGCCTTACTCTTTGAAGGAGTTGTAATACTGGTTGACAAATTCGATAGCTTGAGGTAGAAGCTCGTCTGGGGGAGTAGGCTTATCCCTGGGTCCTCTGGTCAAACTTTTGGGGTTCATGATGGCTCCCAAGCAACACTTGGACTTGCAAGCGAGATCCTGGAAAGAGAGGCGGGTGGTGAGGCGGGCTGCGTGGCCCCGCAGACAGCTGTTGGTGCCATCCTCTTCCAGGGCTGGCTCTCCTGGCCACCTTCCTTTCACTCTGGCTGCTCCAGCTCCCTGCCAGTCCTCTCGACCCCTGTGGCACCTCCTCCTTAGGGTGTACCAGGCTTTCTCCTCACCCAGATCTCCTTTCCTCTACTGGCTGCACCCCAGTGGGTGTGACCCCTGGCTGCTCCCCACCGCCCAGGCTCACTCTCTGGTCCTATTCCCAGCCGGCCCCAGACCCAGAGCAAAGTGAACAACAGCTCAATCCTTGGAAACAGCTCAACTACCTTCTCATCTAAAGAGGCGGACGTGGCTCCGGGGGACACACTATTGGTGTTCAGCCAAACTTAATTCAACTGAGAAGGTGCAGATCCCAAAGTCAGAGGATGGTGCAGAAAAAGTACTGGAAGGAGGTACACCCACACGTTAACTGTGGTCATTTCTGGAAACTGTGGGAAATCATTCTGTTTTCATGGTCTTGAAATTTTCCATTCTTTCCCACTGAGATGCATTAGCTAGAGGGCATTCTCAAGTTAGAATGAGAAACTTAGAAGCTAGGAAGGAGCCTTAAAGGACACTTCGTCCAACTACTCATTGGATGCTTGAACCCCTCTCCAACCTCTCTATCCAAAAGCACTTGAATCCTTCTAGTGACAGAGAGCTCACTACTACCTGTTGATATAGTTCAATTCAGTTCTGCCTGATACTATGTTGAAATCTGTCTTTCTAGGAAAGAATGGATTTGTTCCTGTAACTGTTTAGCTCACCTCTGGATTATCCATTATCCGTGAGGGGGGTTCTCAAGGAGCTGGCATCATGTATTTCCTGCTGTTATTTATGAGGAACACAAGTCTCTGTGCCCAGCACCCTTTCCCCAAGCTGATGACTAATTGCTTTGCCCAGGGGGATAGCTATGCGATCCGCTAAGGACCCTGATGGCTTCACTGGCTTGGGACAAAGGTGGTTCTCCATGAAGCCCCAGACTTCTCACCCCTTTGGCCTTGTGGTGAAGTGTGTCTTGGAAAGTCATCCCATTGCCCCAGTTTTTGATCCTCACGTGCCGTGGACAGGTCGATGGGGGAGCATCCAGCTTAACCAAGGGGTCTGGAGACTTCTAAGAGGGAAAAAAAAACAGGGATTTCCAAATGCCTCCAACCCAAGGACCCTACCGGTCTCTCCTGGACCCCTGGGCCCTGCTCTGGCTTTGGGTGGGGTGGGGAGTTGTGGGTGTCGGTCCGTGTCCCTCCTCCTTTCCCAGCAGCCTGGCCACCTGGGCCAGTGCCTGCTAAGAGCTCCAGGTGCCTGGGGCACTGGCCAGGTTTCTCTCCTCACCCAAGACCCTGCCAAATGCTCCCTCAGAGGAATTGCAACAGGAGGGACTAAGGTGAGATGCGAGGGAGACGACGGTCACAACCAATACTGCTGAGAACAAAAATCAGGACAAGGAAGAACGTGGCACTGCCGTCCACAGGGGCGTTTAAGAATGCGAAAACCATCTTTGCTCCCACCTCCCACCCACTTCTCTGCCTACTTCTCTGGAGAGGTCCAAAGCACTTAGAGAAGAAGGAACCAGTGGAATAAAGGCTGGGAGCTGGGACCGTCTGAGATTAGTTTGGAGTGTACCACCCCTGGCTCCATGAATGGTCTCCTCACCCAGGCCTGCCAGCCCACACAGCCAAGTCATTCAGGTGCCAGGGCACCTTGGAGGCCACCAGTCCTGATCACCGTGGATCATCCTGCTCTCTCACAGCCCTTCCTTGTCCCCACCTGTTCCCCCTGGGTCTCCACTCACTGCCCAGAACCTAGCTTCCACCAGGCTGCTCAGCCTGCATCTGCCTGGGCAAAGGAGGATGGGGCTTCCCACTCCCGTGTGACTCACTGACCTTTGCCATCCCCGTGAGGGGCTGGGGGGACTCATCCTGGTGCTTGCTGAGGCTGTGACACTTGGGGTCATCCTGTGTCACTGGCCTGTGAAAGGAAACAGCTATCATGAGATGGAGTATCTGAGGGCAGAGAGGAGGCTCAGAGTCCCTCCTGCCAGCTTGTCTTTTGATGGATCGGGAAACTGAGGTCCAGAGGGTGGGAGTGAATGGCTCATGGTTTCCAGTCAAGGAGGACGTGTGTATATGGCAGGGGAGGCAGTCAGTCAGACTCAGTCTCCTCAATCACCACCCTCCTGGTCCTTTTCTTCTCTTGCCTTCCCTCTATAAAGCCAAAAAGACATGAAGGGAGCTGAACCAAAGCTGGTGGTCCAAAGGACAACCCACAAAAGTTCTGGGAAGATGCCCCCCTCAAAAGCCAACACAAATGTGGGTGAACAGAGAATAGCTCTTCCCAGGCCAGCAACACTGCTGAGCACCCACTCATCTTGGGGGGGTAGAGGTGGGAGGAGACGGGGCTTAAGTTTTTTTATTTAAAGCATTTGATTTGTCTTGGTTTATTTATTTATTCCAAATTCTTATTATGGAAAATGTTAACCGTACACAAGTACCGATAATAGAGTCATAAACCTCCATGGGCTCTTCACCCAAATTCAATCCAATCAACAATTATCTACCCCTGGCCAGTCTTGTTTCAACTCTACTCTCCCAGCTCAGCCATCCGTTTAAAGCAAGTCTGAGATGCTCTGTCATCCAAAAATATCTCCGTATTTCTGGAAGATAAAGACTCTTTTCTAAAAAAACATATTGGTTATATTTATTTTAAAACAACAGACTGAAAGAACTTTGCCTGTCCTTCGGAGAGGAAAAAAGTCCTCATAGTCTGAAGTCGGAAACCATTCGTTCTGGTTTGAGATTTCAGGTTCGCTCTCCTGGCAAATGCTTACAGAGAACAGAAGGCATGTGGTTCCTCTGGTCGCATATGCACGAGCACCCTTCCAAGAGTCACACCCCACACATGCCTCCTTCTGGGGCGAATCACACTTCCAGGGGCACTTCAGTAAAGCTTGTTGTGTTTCATGCTGTTTGCAGTATTTTCTGGGGTGTGCATGCACGTGTGCACACACCCAAAGGGAAGCGGGGGTTCAAGGGGAAGGGTCTCTCATTTTCCACTTTATACATACCTGCATTGTTGGAATATGATGAATGAGCATGTACTGGTTTTATTATTGGAAAAAGCAATGCCCATATATTTATATTGACATTATGTAATTTTCCACAGACATTACATACTAGTAGCATTGTATGATTTATAACTATAAAGAGATAGCGTCCCTTTAAGAACACACATATGTATCAGAAAGCAACTTCTGACTCAAGTGATCCAGCAGCCCTGGACAGTGGCCTCCACGTGACCAGCTTTCATCACCCCTCTGACTGCTGTGCCCACCAGAAAAAAAGCCAATAGAGGGTAATCTGGATATTCAGAACAGGGAAGCCATGGCTGAATAGTCATCAGGGGGATGCTTAAATAGGAAACGTTTTGTGACTGGGGTCCTCAGTGAGAATGCTTACTGCCCTTGTCATTTCTTTGCCATCATCCCTCAGCCACCCCCCCCCAACCCTGCTTGGTGTTGCTTCCTTTCATTTACTTCTGGCCATAGAACTGGAGAATTTGAAGAGCTTACTGGTGCACAGAAACGATTAGATTGAGAAGAAATGTCTTTGTACACCTGACATAACGATTGTCCCCAAATAGTAAAAAGCTACCTGAAAAGCCACTGTACAGATGGACCATAATGAGCCTGCGAACCCATTGCCTGTGCCTGGTTATTTAGGTTGTGTCCAGTTTCTCCACTATTATAAACAAGGCCTCAAACGGTACACATGGTCTGATTCTCTCTCTCTCTCTCTCTCTCTCTCTCTCTCTCTCTCTCTGTCTCTCTCTCTCTCTCTCCAAGCATAGAAAAACCCGGTAAATGTTAACAATGACTAGCATTACGCAATGAAAGCACGGGTGATTTGAATTTTACTTTGCACGTGTCTGCATTTTCCAAATTTTTACAGTGACCATGACTTCCTTTCATAATTGGGAAAATTTTTTTAAATTTGAAAATGAATAAACAAAGCTATGCACTGTTCCCTTCCTCTCCCAGTGAGTAGAGCTCTTTGGGTTACGTGCTGGGGGACAGGGTGACCAGAAGCCAGGTGAGCATAGTAAGGGTCTGGATACTTATTGCCAAATTATTGCATTGTCTATCCAGACACTCGGGCCGTTTGGCTAAACCCACAGCTGTGCCAGGTTCTGCTTGGTCCTTCATGGGGACACAGGCCCTACTTAAGGACCTGTCATCAAGAGGAATGCTGGAGTGTGGTGCTTGCTTAGACCCAGGACCATCCACAAGCCCTTGAGTGACACTGGCGACACTGAGGTCAGAGCGGCAGTCGGTGGCTTGTTTGGGGACTGACCTGGGGTCCTGACTTCCCTGAAGTTCCCACTCCTCCCCACCCGCCCACCTCTCCATACACCAAGGGCGTGGAGCACGGAGTCGCTCTGGGGACTGGACCTTATTTGTAAGACAAGAAACTCGGTGCTCCCTTAACCATATCTGTCCTAAACGGTGTAGCAGCCCCCGTGCTGAAAACTCTAGAAAGCTCCCAAGGGCTGAAACATGGACAATTCCTATTGCAGCCTGCACAGCCCCCTCTCGTGGGTGCACGTGGGTCTTCGTGGCTACTTAATTGCAACCTCGTAGGTGTTCTAACCGAGAAAAACACTAAGTAAATCCTCATCGGAATCCTACAGAGCGAAAATTCCAACCCTCATATGTTCTCGGACGACCGAGGCTCAGAGGGGGTGAGTGCCACGTCGGGTTGGAGCCCGGTCCCCGCGCGGAGCCGCCCGCCTCCCTCCCAGGGCAGACCCCGGCCCGGCGGGAGTACCTGGCTCGGCGGGGGCCGCAGGAGGGCTGCGGCCGCAGGATTCTACGGAGGAGCCGGCAAAGCCGGGGCCGGGCGGACTCGCACGCGGCGCCCAGCCCCTCGCGCATGGCCCCCGCGCGGGCGCAGCTCGGAGGGCGCCAAGCTCTGCTCCCAGCCGGCTGCTTTATAGCGGCGGGAGACCTCAGCCCCCGCCCCGGGGCGGAGCGAGTCGGAAAAGCTGCCTGGACTCAGCTTCACCCACGCCTGGCCGGGGGCCAGAGTGTTGTTGTCCCAGGTCCCCCATCCCCAGTGGCCCACAGCGGGCACACACAGGCAAGTCTGTCTTTCGGATACCGCTGGACTTTCTCTGGGCTAAGACCCCGAGGCCAGCACGGCTGCACTTGGATTGGTTGTTCCCCATGAAAGAACACTAATGACCATAGCAGTCACTCCCACTGTACGGCTCTTTACGGTGCACAAAGCAAACTTTCCTGTCTGTTACTCCATCTACCCGCTGCGAAATCCAGTCGAAATTGCCAGAAGGCAATTCTGTATTGTTATCTCCAGTTTACTGAGAAGGAAGGGAGGTCCCAGCACGTTAACAATCTAGCCCAAGGCCACACGGCAGCCCCAGGGCCACAGTTCCAGCTCTCTCACCTCACAGGGCTGCCCCGGGCAGCGCTGTTTCTCTTCTGCAAGTTCAGTGTGACTCAAGCCGAGAAGCCAAAGAAAGCGCAGGGCTGGGGCTGCCTTTTAGTCTGAGGCACCAGGGATGGGCAGTTGCACTAGGAGCCCCCTTAAGTCTCTGCCAGGCTCCTGGTCCTTGCTACCTGGAAGGCGTAGGGCCTCCTGACTTGGCTCCATCTGGGCGTCGCTCCTACACTGGGAGCAGGATACGTCCTAGGGTCCAGACAGACAGGGCAGCAGCCCTCCACTTCAGAGTATACGGAGCCCTCCTGGACATAGCCCAGCGTATTTAATCCCAACCCAGATTAAAGCAGAATAAACGAGCAGAGCGTCCATATTTATTCTGAGCCAGCTGCAACCCAACTTGACTTTGTTCCAAATTCCACATAGCTTCACCTAGATGTTCCCAACATTTGCCTTTGTCTCTACAACACACACACACACACACACACACACACACACACTATGTTCACTACCTAATCATTTGTTTACATAAAATACAGAATCATTAGTCGTATATAATAGGTTCTGGGTCTTATTACACCTGAATGGATTTGAAAATTACTTTCTAAAATCAAAATATATTAATTGGTTCCCATCGCTTTCAGGATAAAATCCCCTTTGCACTGCTGCTTCCTCTTCCAGTTACATTCCCCCCCTACTCCCGCCCCCACTGTAGGTTGCAGCACAGCTGGGCCTACCTCCTCCCAAAAGCTTTCTCCTACCCTACTCCTCCCCCACATTACAGCCAGGCCAGGCACCGGCCCCCCCCCCCTCCCCGCCCCGCAGTAACCCCAGAAGAGCTCCTAGTGCCCCTGCATTCTCCTGTAACCTCCTGTCTAGCTCTCTATCTTACCCCAATTTACAGAGCCTTTTAATACCCCATTCTCCCCTCAAACCAATGAGGAAGGCACCATGTTCCCCATTCCCTCCCTGACAGCAGGAACTGGGTCTCTTTTCTCTGTCCCTTTCCCAGCCCGGCACATAGCAGGGCCTCAAAGAGAGCCCTTAGAGGGTAGAGGTTATGAGTTTGAACTTGGTTCAAACCTCAGCTCCACCACTTTCCAGCTACTGACCTTGAGTAAGTCACTCAACCTTGTAAAATAAGGATAATAAGACTTTCTGCCTCATTACTCACTGATACAGTAAAAAGGACTTTATAAACACTTATTTTTAGCTGTTGTGTATGCAAATAATAAATAGCGCAGTTTACTGTTTACTTAATTAACACACAGAAGGGATTCATTGACATCTCCACGACCCCCAGCACAGTGCCAGATGAGTCGTAGCCCTCCACAAATAATTTTTAATGGACTGGAACATGTCCAGAACCAAAAGTGTGGCAGCTCAGCTTAGTGGTTATAAGCCAAACTGCCAGGTTTGACCCCTGGCTCTGTCATTTGGTAAATGTGAGGTCTTAAAAGTTACTTAAACTTTCTAGGCTTCAATGTCCTCCTCGCTACCATACGATAACAAAAGTTCCTTCCTCATGGATTGTGGGGAGGGGTAAATGAATTAATGTGTGATATTTTCTCCATCACTTCTAATGTCTGACTTGAGCACTTCCAGCAGCCCACCCAAGCTTAAAAAGACTTCAGGTCAACCTACAGCTTAGGACCCCGCCTGGGGTCTGAGCTCAGGTCTCCTGAATGGCCCCAAAACATAAGTGTTATTAGAAGGTATGGAGGTATGGGATTCAGGGATAAAGGCTGTAGGCTACACTATAGGGGTTAGAGGAGGCTCTTGAAAGATAGGGCATGGATTCGGTCTGAATGAGTGGAGGGAGGAATGTGCTGTGTACAGGCGATGGGAAACTGAGGAAGGCTGGGCTGGCCAGGTGGGACGGGCTCTCTGTCTGGGAGGCCTGATCACGCAGAACCCTGCCGGCAAGCCGCAGCCTGCTGAGAGGCAATCGGGAGCCACTGCAGACTCTGGAGCAAAAGCATGGCCTGCTAGAAGTCGAGCTGGAGTGAGAGGGGTCAGAGCCGGTATTGGGGGCTGCAGCTGGGGAGGCTGGTTGGCAGGGGCTGCAGCCATGAGGTGAACAGAAGGAAAGGATGGGTGACTTGGTGACCAAGAAGAGTCAAAGCAGATTCCTGAGGTTCAGGACTTCCCTAGATAAAACCACTGGCAATCTGAGGAGCCAGGAGGACATCTGGAGGCTATCCAACCCTGTGTTCTCATCCTTTGGTCTCTTGGCCACCTCGGCCACCATAGCCCAGGCTGCCAGGTTTCAAATATTCTCTCGTCTAAGTCAACCCACACATCATACCGGACTGTCTTGCTTACGAATTTACAATAGCTCCCCACTGTCAACCACAGCAAGTCCCGATCGCTACTGTGCATTCAAGCCCTTCGTGCTCTGGCCTCACCTCCTCTATTGCAGACCCCCACCCCCACCGCAGGCCCAAGCACAGTCATGCTTGCTTCTGTCTCTGAGTCTTTGCCCACCCTGCCGCCCTTTCCTGGGAAGCCTTCCCTACTTCTCTTCACCTCCCCACATTCTATCCACTCTTCCAAGCCCACCCTAAGCCCCCTTAGAGGGGACTCTGTTTAATGTTGCTCAACTTTGTCCTAGCTGCCAACAGCAATAACAGTGATGAGAACGGCAACACATGCCATTTATTGAGCACTTACTGTCTGCCAGGCACAGTGCTAAGTTGTTTATATGTGAAAATGTATTCAGTTCTTACCACCACCCCAGAAAATAGGCGTTACTGCCCCCTTCTCACAGATGAGAAAACTGAGGCTCAGAGGCTAGGGGACTTGCCAAAAGCCACAGAGCTATTAAGAGGCAAAGTCACCTGCTCCTTCCCAAGCCCATGCCCTTAACCCTGCTGCTTTTCCGCCGCATCCCAAGTACACTCAGGGTTGCCATGCTGCCTACCTCCAGGGGGCGCCCTGCCCACTGTAGTACATGGGAAATGTCTGCGCTGTGGGAGTGTGAGGCTGCCCAGCGTGGACTGAGGCTTTGGTTTGATTCATGCTTTCATGTTACTGCAGATTGACTTGTCTTTCACTTGAGCAAGTCTCAACCTCCAGTTCAAGGCGATGACCTTTTCTAGCTGGTTCCGGAAGCCTGTCCACTGACTGACTGGGGGGCTGATGATTCTCTCAGTTCTGCCTCAAGCTTACTTCTCCTATAAGCAAGTGGGCTGTGTGTGTGTGTGTGTGTGTGTGTGTGTGTGTGTGTTTTCAAATTCCAACCCTGTAAATACCAGTCATATGACCTGAGGGAAGTCATTCTCCTCTTAGAGCTTCTATTTCCTCATCTGAAAAATGAGACAATAACTCGTATGTCACAGAGTCACTGTGGATGATCAGCTGATAGGCTGTACATGTAAAGTGCCGTGTAGAGCCCTGGCACAGAGCGGGTGCTTGGTAAACTATAATAAACCCTCCCATTGGTTGAGCGCCCCCTATGTACGGGCACACCGCTAAGTGCTTTACCACACACCCGCATTTCGTCCTCAACAAGCCATGGTGTCCCCATGCTGCAGATGAGAACAGCTGAGGCTCAGAGATGTAAACTTGCCAGTGAGCGCAGCGAGTGCAGCACAGCAAGGGGCTTAGCTACAGTGTGTCTAACACCCCAATACCCTTCACCAGGTTGATTACCAAAATATCTAACAACTGGCGAGGCCTACACACGGGTGAATCAGAGCAGATATCGGCCACCCCACTTCTAACCACTGGGCTCTACCCCCTCCCATACTCAAGTCAGGATGCCATATTCCCTTCCCATATGCTTCCTCCAGAGATCCCAAGCTGTGCCCCATGCACCTTCCTTCGTCACATAGTGCCAAGTGCAATGAGGTGCACCACACACAGAGGCTGCATCAAATTCCAACGGGGACATCCAAGAAGCAAGAAGTAAGGTGAGAAGCCGGGAGCAGAGAAAGGAATTGTGAGTTGGTGGCAGAGGTAGGCGTGGTGCCTCTGGGGCTGGGGTGGGGTGGGGTGGGGTGGGATATGGAAGCAGAGAAGAGGCGGTGGCAGGGGAAGCTTACCTGGAGAGAACCTGGATGGCTTTCCCCACGTTGTTGTTGATGTCGAGTTCTTTCGTCACCTCATACCGGTGTGATCTGGCCTTGAACAGAAACTTCCAGGGACAGGCCATCTCTGTGGCTTTCCCAAAGCACGTCACTTCTCTGGACTTAAACTCACACGTTCTTCACGGTGGGGCTGAAGAAAGATGAGGAGATGGTGATGGAAGGCTGACGGAAGAGTGTACAGAACGGGGCCTTCTCAATATGGTCAGTTTACTCAAGGAGCATACCAAAGCTGACTAACATAAATCTCGAACAGCCACTTCATCAATCAACGCTTCGCAACCTCTGGTCCTATTTTGGGGTTGGCTTTGGGAATCCTATGGACATAAGACTTTAATTCTACAAAGCCACTGAACAATCTAAAGGAAAAACACTGGACCATAGCTCAACAGGGACACAGCACATAACCCTGTGAACTTCCTTGATAGGACCTGCCAGCCCACCTGACCCCGGCAAACAAGCTTCATCGCTGGCTGGCCCGAGGCGAGGTGGGCAGAAGCCTGCTCATCACTGAAACGTGGTTGCTTTTGCCTGGACCTGCAAGATCTTTCCCAGCAGCTCTAATTAGCAGCTGTTGTGTTATGGCTGTCATTGGGGAAAGCGCTCAAAGTGGAGCTGCCGTTCTTTGAAGATTTTGCAGGTGTTGTCAGTGTTATCTTTTTTATCACTTGGGAGAGAAACAATTATTTGTGGGGGAAAAAAAATGCACTCATGTCTCAATATTTGAGATGATCTCCTTTAAAAATGCCCCAAAAAGGAGACCTAAGTGGAGGCCTAGGTCTGGTCTGGGCTTGACCCCAGCTTCCTCTCTCACTGGAGAAACCTTTTGCGCTGGGAGGCAATATGGTGATGTGACCCCTGTAAGAATCTTAGAGGCCCCAAACCTGGGTGCAATCCTACCTCTACTGGTTACATGACCTAGATTAAGTTATTCCACTGGGACTCCTTTCTTTGTCCATAAAATGGGCTTAATAATATCCGTCTTAAAAATTTTGCTTGGGAGGAGAGAGGTGCATGTTATAAGGATTGAATAGGATAATCTATGTAAAAAATATTCTTAGCAGATTACTCCCCACTGTGCCGTCTGATTTTTCCAAAAAAGTTTTTCCTTGAAATGTAGCAGCCACAGCAAATTTTGCAGGGGAAAAAACTGAACAAGACGGCCTGTTCAAATGGCCAGACCTCATGTTGGCATTGCTTAGACTTCCCACCAGTTTATCTCTGTAGGCAGAAAATTCCCAAAGTTTTCTGAGCCTTCCCAAACAGGAAGAAGCAAAACCCTCACACAACAGCAGCTTCCCCAGAAATAAAGACAACTCACCTCACAGCTGGCTGCACTGCCTCTCCAGGATACGGACAGACAAACTTGGGGAAGACTTGAGCCTTAAGACCTTTGGAACCACCTATAACTCCTGTCCCCTTATCAAGGGTGGCTGAAAGATTTCAAACCAGTGATGCTGAGCTCTGTGGGACCAGAAAGCCTCAGTCTTCAACTCACTGCAAAGTTATGAATGATCACACTGGCAGCGAAGGAGTATTTATACCTATGCTGTGCCATCCAGGGAACTGTTTTTGCATAAAGGTCTCTGTTTTGTTTCCGAAGGGGGTGTCCCCGGGTGGGTGTACAGTTAGCTAATGTATGACAGGGACGCCTGGCCTGTGGGTGATTGGATCCTGCTGTGACATCACCCCGTGTGGTTGGTGTATCCTCAGAAAATCCACCTCTTCCTGGGCCCAGGTCCAAAGGCTGCACTTTGTTAGCATGATGACAAAGGAGTCACCATGAAGCCAGGTTTTATTTAGCTGAGCCATATTGCTTCACTTTCAGCGTCTGGGGAATTTTTTTTTTTTTCCTCAGCAGGGAGCTCTCTGGTTAATTCCTGTCCAGCCTTTTAGTTTTCCAGTTTGCGGCAAGAGTCCAGGAAGCTGGGGAATATTGGCAGTGGGGAACACACTGGAAAACGCCCAGGTTACAGAAGACCAGTGATGCTGGATGATGCCAGTATTCCAAACAGGTCCCTGGGATATTCAGCTTGAGGTTTTTGGAAGGGAAGGGAAGCCATTGGCACAGAGAGACTTCTTAGATGTTGGTGTCACATCTCACCGTGCGGCTCTACATAAGCTATGGTAGAATGGCAGGTAGAATTATTTTCTACAGGGGAAAAAATTCCTTTGTTATAAAAGAAATTATAACTTCTCATAATTATAACTTCTTACATGGAAAATGATAATTTCTTATAATTCTATTTATTACAGTGCTTCAAATGCAGTATTCCTATCTGGTATGAATTGTTCCATTAGAAATGTGAAATAACAACTACATTTGGGGAAGAGTCAAAAAATGGACGGAAAAAAACCACCCTCAATCTCACCATCCTAACACATCACTGCCACCATCCCTTTAATTCCTGCCTGTCTTTTCAAATTAAATGCAGCATTAAAATGAATTGAATTTGTCTAAGATAGACAAACTAAGTAACAAAAAGACATAAATAGGAGGTCAAAGATCTTTGTTAATTGAATGAATGAATAACAAATAGTACTAGATTGCAATGAGTTTCAACATACCAAAAACATTCTTCCTTCAGGCTTCAGCCAGCACATTCAAGGAAACCAATACTGCTTGAAGAAAGATGCAGAGTCCCTGGGCCCAGGTGGTGCAAAGTCTAAAGAAAGGAAGGGCACCAAATTAGCTGAATGCATTGCTCTGAGAAGGTTCACAGGGGAAAGGACACTAGGGCTAGGGTTTTCAGGGATGATTAGGAGTTTGCTTCAATCAAACTCCGGTAATTACTTCCATATATTCTGGCTATACTTGCAGCAAATACATGTATTAACTCCTTTAACTCCTCCAACAACCCTATGAAGTAGGTACTATTACTTGTCATTCATGGAATCCTCTAGAATCCCATCTACGTGGCATCAGAACACCTGGTTGGATTTGCTTCAGAAAATGCAGTTATTCAGTTATTTGATTTGTTAAACATGTGACAGTTGGTCATTGGATGCACGGGCAGTGAAATCCCAGGACATGTGGGCACTGCCCTTCACTTGAGGCTGGTGCCCTGGCTCGCTCTCTTAGATGGTCCCACCCCCAATGGAGAGGACCTCTTCCAAATGCAGTCCCTGGGGAGTGTCTCCATATCCTCATTATCTTGTTGTCAGCTTCCCTCCTTCAGGGGCCTCCCTTGCATGACCCCAAAGTCTGTGGTGCTTACAACCATCTGTGTGTCCACTGTCTTCTTTGATTCCTCACGCTCGGGACAGCTGTGGAAATCAAGGTAACTGGAGTCTCAGCTGAATCTGTAGCAAAGCCAGACAGGGACAGACAGATCTCCTGACTGTCTCCCCACTGAATCAGGAACGCTTAGGGGTAGGGACCGTGCTGTCCCCACCACCCTGTATCCCCAACACCTACTGATTGACACAGAGTGGGCACTCAGGAAAGCATTAGCTGAATAAATGAATGGAATGATGAATGAACGAGGAGTGGTGCCGATCAAAGGGCCTCTGGAATGCCTGACGCAGGGTAAGAGCTTAGTAACTGTTTCCTTTCCCTGTTCCTTTGCATTCTGGGAACGTTATCAGTCTGAATTTCCAGGCTGCCACATCACCTCGGGGCCCTGCTGTAACATGTCATCTGCCAACCATGATGTCCTTGGCCCATGGCAGGGTTTGGGTCAGCAGTTGCTGTCCAACCCGAGCACCAGGCTTTGAAGACGTGGCTGAGATGAAGTTGAAAGGTCCTGGGTTCTCTACTGAGCTGCTGCTGTGTGAACTTTGAGAAGCCAGCTCTTGTCTCTGGGCCCAACTTTTCACATGACAAACAGTGGCCAAGATAAAGTGAATAATGAGATATAATAAAATGCTTTGAACTATGGAGCAAAAAGGCAGCCAAGCGAGAATTTCTGAGAATAATAATTTACCTTTTGACAAAGAGCAAGCAGATAATACCGTGTTTCCCTGAAAATAAGACCTACCCCGAAAATAAGCCGCAGTTAAGATCGTCAGTCAGACGGACACATTTAGGACGTTATGACAATGTTCCAGAAGAAGATGACATGACTGTATTCGAATAAATGTAGATTGTTGTACATGAAAAAATGAAAATATGCCCTAATGCATCTTTTGGAGCAAAAATTAATATAAGACCCCATCTTATTTTCAGGGAAAAATGGTACAACCTATCTTCTAAACTACCCATCCTCCTGACCCCACCACAAACATTTGCTTTTAAATTCCCAATTCTCTTTCTCTCTCTGTAACATTACATTCATTTATTTCTTTTTAATTGGGATAAAACTCCCATAAAATTCACCATTTTAACCATTTGAAAGTATACACTTCAGTGGTTTCTAATATATTCACAATATTGTGTGTGACTATCACCGTATCCCAATACTCTCTTAATCGCTGAACAGTGAGGAGGGGAATAAAAATAACAGTAAGGATTGTGAGACACAGAGAAGTTAAGAGATTCGCCATGGTCACACAGCAGGCAGCCTCTGAACCAGGACACACAGTGGGCCCTGTTGCTCCAGTCTGCAGGTCCAGGGCTGGCTCTCTCCTGGCGGTTGTCATGGCTCTCCCTCTCTGCATATCCTGTGGCTTTCTGGGCTGCATAGCTGCCTCACCTTTGGCCCAGCTCCCCCAACAGGCCACATTCCTGGGCTTCTTCTGACGATGGATACAGCAGATGAATGCTGCCCAGGAGAAATCAAAGGTTATCTTGAAAGGCAGACTTGGGACAGGAGGGCCCCAGGGAGGGTGGGGACAGAGTTTCCAAGGCTGCTGTGGAGAAATGCCCTCCTCCCTCTGTTGCCAGCACATCATGAGCACCAAGCCGATAGCAACCGGCACTGGTCTCATCATTCTGGGACTGATGTTTCATCAAATAAAGTTGATCTCTCCCTGCACCAAGTTGTGGAGGTGGTTCAGCTCCAGTTGACCCTTGTGATTTAGCAACTCTGAAGTTCTTTCTACAAAAACAATGATCAGAGAGAACACTCACTAAGCAAGGTATCTATATGTATCAACCATTTAATCCACACAGCAGCCTGTGAAGTGAGGGTAATTACTAGTCCCATTTTATAGATGGAGAAATTGAGGCTCGGCAAAGTGAAGTGGCTTGTCCAAGCTCTCACAGCCAGGTGGTGGTGAGGCTAAAACCCTAGAATTCCAACTCACAGACTGGAGTCCCCATCCCTCCCCTTCCAACTTGCTACCCCCTATGAGAGGCAGAGCCAGGACAGTCCTAGGGGATCAAGCCTCCTGCACCACACCCCACTGACTTTCTTGGAGTCTTTTCTTCCTCCACCCTCCTGTACCAGTAATTCTCTATGACAAGGATAATTACAGTTACCAGGGATTCAGCACTTGCTCAATAACTATAGCCAGGCCCTGAGCTTTTAGCATCTCAGCCAATGCCCCTGTAGCCCCCTGCAAAGATACTGTTATTATGCCGATTTCATAAGTAAGGAAACCGAGACAGAAAGTTTGAGCAACCAGCCTGATGTCACTCAGTTCATCAGGGGCAGAGCTGAGGCTGGGCCCGGGCCCACGTCTGAGAGCAAGGTCCTTACTGGGTTTGCAGATGATTCCCTACGAGTGTGCCCCTTTGTGTGCCCATTTATGCATGTGAGTACACCCCAGGGGCAAGGTAAAGAAGTGGCAGGAAGGGGGTGGGAAACTGAGGCCAAGGTAAGCACTGAGGGCGACCTGGAGTTGAAAGTTCTCCCCCAGGTACCAGCATCTGGTGCCGGCTCCGTGCAATACAAGGCAGGCATGGGGGTGGGAGGCAGGAAAGAGGAGAGGAGACCCTGCTTGCTGCGTGCTCCTGCTTCACAGAAGCCCCCGTGGAATCCTCTCACCAGCTCTTTGAGGGAGCTACAGTCATCTCTAATTTACAGAGGAGGAATCTGTAGTTCAGAAAGGGAAGGTGACTTGCCTGAGTCAACCAGGGAGTAAGGGGCAGAGCCGGGATTTGAACCAGGAACTATCAGTCTCCAAAGATAGGTTCTTTCTATTCCATGTGTTTATGGGGTGCCTATTAGGCAGGACACAGCACAATGGTGGGCAAAGACACAGCCTTTGTCCTCCTCACTACCAGAATATGCACAACAAGAGAGAGTGGACCACCCATTGCTGTACTCTAAACTCTACGAGGGCAAGAGGACTCTGTCACACTTACTGCTGTATTCCTGTGGTACACAGGAGGTGCTCAAACATTGACTGCATGGAGGATTTGTGCACTTACTATGTGCACATCCAACCCTGTGACAACCCTGCAATGAGAGTGTCATTGTTCCCATTTTACAGGCAGGACGCTGAGGCTCCGGGAGGTGGCCCACTGGCTCAAGGACCCATGGGTCAAAACGGGACAGCCAGAAATGCAGTCTGTCACCCTCCCAACTCCGAAGCCAGGAAGCTCTCCCTGAAGGGCTCTGCCCTGACTCTAGAGCTCCCCGAAGTGCTCAGCTGTGCTGCCCAGATGCTAAGAGCCGTGGGCCTTCAGGGGCTGGAGAGCGGGGTGCTCAAGGAAGCTGAGATCCTTCAGGCAAAAGAGACACTTAAAGGACGGCAGAACTAAATGGGGTGAGGGGACAGAGCAGGGGGCTCAGTTCAGAGGGAAAGTCTCAACCCCCATCACTTCTAAATGTGAGCGTTCACGGTGGCAATGCCATATCTCTCTGGATGCAGGGAATTCCTGCTCTTGTCCAGGAAGCTCCAGCTCAGCAGCCCTGGTGTCCCAACGGGAGTAAAAAAGGTAGCAAGGCAACGATGGGTGCTCATCATGGTGGGTGACAGGCTGTCAGGGCCACCTGTCCTCGGGGTCAATGTACCTAATGCAACTCAGAGGGGGTTTGGGGTGGTATCGGGAATAACAGTTTTTTACATTTTAAAGGTTAAAGTATTTATTGCTGCGATTCCTGTCTGTGACAATGTACTGATTTTTACACTTGTGGAAAATATTCATTTTAGAAGTACATTTAAGTTTTTTTTTTTTTAAGATTTTATTGGGGAAGGGGAACAGGACTTTATTGGAGAACAGTGTGTACTTCCAGGACTTTTTTTTTTTTTCCCCCAAGTCAAATTGTTGTCCTTTCAATCCTGGTTGTGGAGGGTGCCATTCAGCTTCAAGTTGTCCTTTCAGTCTTAGTTGTGGAGGACGCAGCTCAGCTCCAGGTCCAGTTGCCGTTGCTAGTTGCAGGAGGCGCAGCCCACCATCCCTTGTGGGAGTCGAACCGGCAACCTTGTGGTTGAGAGGACGCGCTCCAACCAACTGAGCCATCAGCTCAGCTCAAGGTGCCGTGTTCAATCTTAGTTGCAGGGGGCGCTGCCCACCATCCCTTGCGGGACTCGAGGAATTGAACTGGCAACCTTGTGGTTGAGAGCCCACTGGCCCACGTGGAAATCGAACCGGCAGCCTTCGGAGTTAGGAGCATGGAGCTCTAACCGCCTGAGCCACCGGGCCGGCCCTTAAGTTTTTTAAAAAAGTAGATTTGAGGAAAGAATATTTAAGCAAATAAGAGTGTAGGTGGTTTGCTGGTGTGACAGAAATGATAAAGGTGGGACACAAGTAACCACAAGGAAAGTAGGCGAGGGCACGTGTGTGTGTGTGTGTGTGTATGTGTGTGTGTGTGTCCCATGGCAAGTCACATGTGCTGTCCAGGCTTCTGTCAAAAGAAGGTGTTGAGAAGAGGCTTCCTAAGCGTCTTCCCGGAAGGCATTCATTACAGTTTGTCTCAAACAGGCCCAGCCCCTGAGTCTCGCGTCATCTGTTGACTGACCACTGGAGGGCGTGATTCACACAAATTCCAGCAGCTTGGCAGCCCAGATCTCCCCGGGAATGACATGGAGATGACAGAAGCAGAGGGAATTTTGCTGGAAATGCCCAGGTGGTCACCTGAGGTGGACAGATCTGGGGTGGACCAGGAGATGGACAGTTTTGCTCATTGAGTCCCCGGAGTGTGGCTCATGCTGGCTGGCGCAAGCCTGGCACTTCACTGGCAGGGCTGGCACAGTGGGTAAGGACTTGAACAGCTCTCAGGGGCGTTCCAGCCAGGAATTTTCTTGTCGAGGCTCCCCAGAACACCCTCCCTTCTCTGCCCTTCCATGCTGCTTCCTGGGTTGAGAATTATCCGGGCAAGTCCTGAGTTGTGGTACTTCGAGGGTCACGGGTTCAGGTGGGAGTGCATTTGGGACGTGTGGGGGCGTCCGTCGGGGAGTGGGGGAAGGCAGGCAGTCACCCAGGTTTCGCTCTTAAGTCAGCTACCACGATGGGCAATAGGGTTCACGATGGGTTCAACCCCACAGGGAAATTTAGGGAACGGTGTAGAACTCAGGCCTCAGAGCGGCCCCAACCGAGAGGCAAGGCTACTGGCTGTTTGCCCTGACATTTCAGAGCATCCTCGATTGAGGCTGCTCCCAGGGAAGGTTCACACCCCGAGGCCTGCTGTGAGCAGAGGGGCCTTCCTCGGTTCTGGAAAAGCCCTCAGGTCCACAGATGCGGATACTGGCAGCTGCAGTTTATAGGGTGCACTGGAAGAGGCGTATGGGCGGAGGGCAGGCGGCACAGCCACAGGTGCGTGAGGGTTAGGCCAAACGGAGGAGGAAGAAAAGGGCTTGGTCAGTTTCCCCCCAACTTCATCCTCTGAGGATGTTGGATGCTGATTCAAGAAGAAGTTTCTAAATGCCTTCCCGCCATCTAAGCACGTCCTCTTGGCTCTTTCCCTACATGACTGTGCAGCTTTGGTTGGGCCACGTCCGCCCTCTGTTCTCTCAGTTAAGGTTCCTCGGAGCCTTAGTGTAGGGGGTGACCTTGGCTTTTGGCTCCTGACACATGTGCATATCCTGCCCTGTCCAGTTTCCTGGTTCCATGTAACATGGAGACAACAGCGACATGCACCTCACGGGCTGCTGTTTAAGTTGTCCAATGATCTCGTGGACCTTTGACCAAGGGATGTGTCAGGGGGAATATACACTCTCAGTTTGACCAGAAGGAAAATCGAAGCGTGCGTTGGGTTGGGGGAGGTGGGGAAAATGCACAGAAACACGGGCGGCTTTGTGATTGCAACTTTGTTCCAGGCCCTTGTTTGGTCTGTAATTCCGTAGTAATTGTTTTGTCATTCATACTTCTACTTAGATGGAGAGAGTCCCTCTAGAAGAATCAGGACATCTGCCCCAGCCCAGCCACTTCTGAGGGGTTTCCTGGGCCTGTCTCCCTGCTGTGTATCATGTGACCCTTCCCAGTTGATTGGACAAGAGTGGACACGTCTCCCTAGGGCAGCCAGTGACTTCAGAGGTGGCCTGTGGACCCTGTGCCTCTGAGGGTTTGAACTGGAGACAGACAGAGGAGCAGCAGTTGATAGCAGAGTAGACCTCCAAAAGACCCTCGGAGAGAAGGTGAAGGGTGGGAGCCACAGGGCAGAAGAGCCATGAGTGCACAGGCACCCTCAGGTGGAGAGGGGAGGGCAGATTACTGCAGGAGGAGAAGGAGCTTCAGCCAGGCCATGTGGAGAAAACCCAGGCCTGGACAGAACTGCATTCAGCATCACAACTTCCCAGGCTGTGGGACTCCTGGCCATACTTCCTTATTGCCCCGAGGATTCCACAGTAAACTCATTCCTCAAGAGAATCTGTGTGCGGAACTTGCATTTTTGCAGCTGCCTCACAGAATTTAACACGGGTACTATTGCTGTATTGAGGAAGTCTCCAATTTCGTGGTAAAGTAAAAGCAAATGGTTTACCAGGAATTGAGGAAGGAGAGGAGCTAGATGATGATAAGGGGACACTGGAAAGTACCTCTGATACTGCATTTACTGGGCCCCGAGGAAGGGGAGGGCCGGCCGAAATTCCTGTTGAAAAGACAATTAAAGTGACTTTAGTAAACAGCCAGTTTGATGATGGCTTGGTGCACCCACTTGTGCCCCGTGAAATAGAGACTCGGGTTTTTTTTCACCTGGAAGCCGAAGAGGTAAAACACTGGCTCGAAGTTACACGGCATTGACCACCTGACTCATTGAAACCAGCGAGCTTCTCCTCTCCCACTCCATTTCCCACACACTAGATTTGCATGCAGTCTGTGTGATGGTGCTTTTCCGGTCGGAACCCAGAGGAGCGAGTCGAGTGTCAGGAAGACAGGACAGGATTCTCAGGGCAGGGACTTCCTGAACAGAGTTTTGTTTTTTAATTAGCATTGCCTTTGTTTTTTCTTTTGGTGTAAAGGTCTATGAGATTTAACATTTATGCAGATTCCTGTAACCACTACCATACGAAGGATACAGAACAATTCCATCATCCTCCCAAAATCTCTCGTATGCTGCCCCTTGATGGTCAACCCCTACGCACAACCTGAATTCGTGGTAACCAGTGATATGTTCTCCATCCCTGTATCTTGCCTTTTCTAGACTGGTATATAAATGGCGTCATAGCATATGCAACATTTTGAGAATGATTTCTTTCACCCAGCATAATGGCTTTAAGAATCATCCACAGGGTTGACTATCAATAATTCACTCTGTTTTGTTGCTGAAGAGTACTCCACTGCATGAATGAACCATAATTTAACGAGTCAGCCACTGAAAAGACATTTGGGTGGTCTCCAGTTTTTGACAATTATGCGGACAGCTGCATTTTGACAGTTACATGGAGGAACCTGTACATTTGTATACAGGTTTCTGTATGAACATGTTTCATTTCTCTAGGTTAAACACCTAGGAGTGGGATTGCTGGGTCATGTGGTAAGTGTAGGGGAAAGCTCCAACCTATTTTCCAGGAATATGTACGATATCATATTCCACCAACGATGCATGAGTTCCCGTTGCTCCATTTACCAGTCAGCCCCTGGTATTGTCAGGGTTTTGTTTGTGTAGCCCTTTAATAGCCGTGTAGTGATATCTCATTGTAGTTTTGCATTTCCCTATTGACTAATGATGTTGAATATTATCTCATTGTGGTTTTGCATTTCCCTATTGACTAATGATGTTGAGTATCTTTTCATGCATTTATTTGCTATCTGTGTATCTTCTTTGGTGAAGTGTCTGGTCAAGTCTTTTGCTCAGTTTTAAAATTTGTCATTTGTTTTGCTACTGAGTTTTGTACCTTTTTATATGTTCTGGGTATGAATCCTTTTCCCAACAGGTGATTTGCAAATATTTTCTCCCAGTCTTTTCCATTTTTAAAACTGCCGTTTGCAAATCTAAAGTATTAAATTCGGATGAAGTACCACTTATCAACGTTGTTTTTTAGGGATCATTGATCTGGGTTTTGAAGTACCTCTCCATTGAGCTGACAAGTGGAGAAAAGGAATTCTAGCAAAGGAAATAGCATACGTGCAGGCATGGCAGCCTGAACAGCAGGCTGGGGCTGGGAATCTTTCGGTCAGCTGAAGGAGCAAATGGCAGGGGAGGGGAGGAGTGGCTGGGCCACAGAAGGAACCAGATCACAAAGCTCCTGGATGCTGTGCCAAGGGGTGTGGACCCCTCATCATATAGGTGAGGGAGCTACCAAATGATATGGCAACTGCTTACCTTTATTGTGGTTAACTTTTCCTTTACTGTAAGAGTTATATAGAACTTGTCGTATAAGAATACAAAGCAACAAAAAGACAATTAAAACCCTATGTAATCCTACCCCCTAGAGGGTAGTTAAATTATTAACATTTGGATTGGTTCTTTTGCACACACACACACACACACACACACACACAATTTCTTTTACAAAAATGAGATCATGCCATAATACCGTTTTGTAACATGTTTTTTAGTTTTGCTTAACAATAATATATGTAAACAAACACTTTTTCCATATCATTATTCTTTTATAATATCGGTTTTTTGGTTAGCCTACACTTTTATCCTTTATTACATTTTAAAGTAGTATTCCATGCACTCAAACTAAAACCCACATTAAAAGCACAATATTATGAACTCCCGCCTGGCTAACGGATGGGGACACGACCAACATTATTATCTCTGTCAGTCAACATACACCGTGTTTCCCCCAAAATAAGACTGGGTCTTATACCGTATTTCCCCGAAAATAAGACCGGGCCTTACATTAATTTTTGCTCCACAAGACGCATTAGGGCGTATTTTCAGGGGATGTCTTATTTTTTCATGTACAACAATCTACATTTATTCAAATACAGTCATGTCATCTTCTTCTGGAACATTGTCATAACGCACTGAATGCGTCTGTCTGGCTGACAATCTTAACTGGGGCTTATTTTCGGGGTAGGTCTTATTTTCATGGAAACATGGTATTTAGCTCTTACTATGTGCCAGATACTGTTCTTTATATGTATTAACTCCTATCCTGTCAAAACAATCCTCTGAGGTAGTGATATTATTTCCATGTTACTATGGGAAAAAGCACAGAGAGGTTAACCAGCATCCCCAAGGTTACACAGGTAGTGTGGGTGCCAGAGGTGGGACTAAAACTTTTGGAGATGGTACCACAGGACATGCTGATAGATGGAGAGAGAGGACGAGGTCAGAGTCAGGGTGATTCCCAGGTTTCTGGCTGCTCTGTTTGAGTAAGTGGCATCTTACTGAGCCAGAAAAGACAAGAGGAGAATCTGATTTAGGGATGAGAATAGATCAGGGACTCAATATTGGATGTGTTAAGGTTGAAATGCCTATGGGACATGAAGGTGGACATGAATGAATGATTGCAGAATGAAAAAAAAATGCATGAATGAACAGATGAATGACTAACCCCCAGGCAAGGACATTCACAGTGCAGCAACAGATAGCTCTGGCCAGTCATGTCAGGAAAGCCACAAAGCTGAAGTGTAATGTTGAAAAGGTTCACGGCTGCTTACAACAGGCCAGAGCAGAGAGACACATAGAACAGGAATGGGGAGGCAGGCTGTTTTCAACAATGTTTTATTAAGAATCCCACCTCCAGCAACTGCTCCATCTACGCATGGTGGCCATATCTCTGGGAAGACTCCTTCTGAACCTAGGAGGGAAGTTTGGGGTGGAGACCGTATCCAGAACTGGGTCCTGCCATCCCCACACCCTGTTGGGAACAACGTACATTCCTCAGCAGTCAGGGGAGTGGGGAGGCAGAGGGGTTGCGGGGTGCAGTGGTGTGGAGGTGGAGGGATGGGGAGGGATGGGGAGATTTCAATCCTCCTTCTCAGGAGACAAAGAGCTCTTCATGATTTAATTAAAATGCCCATCAAAGGCCTCAGAAGATAGGGGCTAGTTGAGATGAAATAAAAAGAGTTGGAGTGAACATATTACAATTTAATATCATTCCAGGGGCATCTATGAGGTTCTAATATTAGAGAGACGATCCATCACTAAATTCCCATCTGTCCTGCCATATTGGGAGCATGTCTGAAGATGTGCACGTTGTGTTTCAAGGGGCCTAGAGAACGCTCGGCAAATGAGAACACCTGTCCGTTGTTTCGCAGTGAGAAGAGAACCATGGGGGATGAGAAAGTGTCTGGTACTCGTATGGTGGGCATTCAATTAATGTGTGTGGAAGGGAGGAAGGAAGGAAGAAAGGGAGGCAGGGAGAAAGGGAGGGAGGGAGGTTTGAATTTAGAATTTATCTAATCTAGGAGTGAGGCAAACTTTCATGGACAACTTTTCCTCCAGATAATCCCATGTCTCACGTTCTCTCCTCCTGGGAGTCTCCTACTTCATCTCCTCACTGAGGCCAACCTTGACATCTCTATGTAACATTACAGGCCTCGCCTTCCCCTGACCCTCCCGATGACCCTTCTCCTGCTCTATGCATCTCCCCCCAGAACGTAACTTCACATCCTATGCAATTTACTTATTTGTTCGTTGTCTATTTTCCCCCACTAGAATGAAGGCCCTACGAGAGCAGGAGTTTTTGTCTGGTTTGTTCATTTATGGATACCTAGCACCTAGCGTAGTGCCTGCCTTGATAAATAATTGTTAGGTGCATGCATTGACGTTCTCTGACCTACTATGGCAGAGAATAAATTATTTGCTCATTGCAATCACTACCATCTTCCAAGGAGAGTGGACCTCCAGGGTGATCCTTGGTGGGTGGCACCCATCCATGCCACTTGGGTGCCTTATCCCCAGGCACAGCTGCCCTGCAGACTCTAGGTACTCAGAATAACCATGAGTCAGGGAAGGAAATTCTCTTCCAGCAACAACTCAATGGCCACGGCCCTCACCCCCATGTCCACTGTCTGGCTCCGTGCCCACCAGCCACAAGTCCAAGCCCACACACTGCGGAAATGATGAGACATAATAAGTACCCTTTTGCCCTATCCTCAGAGTACCAGACTGATATATACAAAAGCCGCTTTCTTGTCCCTTGCAGATGGCAGAGTTGCTGCCAGGGCTCACGTAGCCAGAGAGAAAGCCCTGGGGAGTGGTCCAGAAATGCTCTGGACAGCAGTCATCTGTCTGGAAAATATTAGTCCACAGTCTGATGTCTTCAGAACCTGAGCCCGGGATACTCTTTCTCTTTCAGTTACAAAAATAAACAGTTTTCAATACTCCTCAAAATATTTAGGACTTTCCTTGGTTATGGCTGTTGCAGTACTGGCTTACTGAATCTTTCATGGTTTAAAGCCTGCTTCCTTCTGGAAGCGAAAATTTGACAGAGGCATCATGAAGAATAAAAACATTTTAAAATGCAAAGCTGGGTTCATTTTCTTCCACTGGCAGTTTCTTGGAAATCTCGTTTTTCCAGCAACAGCTGAAAAAAAATCTTGGCCTCGTGAGTCATCCTTCTAAGAGTCATGAAGAAGGAGAATTTCACAGATGGAAAGAAGCAGCCTCCTTTCCCTATATGCCTCATCCACCTTTTAGAGTTGATGGTTCCGTACTATTTCAGCCCAAAGCATCTAGACCCCTCTCCCCTTCATCTCTTCCTCCTGGGCCACAGTCTGGGGATCACCCTCAGCTTCAAACACACTACAGGTGTCCAGGTGCCGTTTAAAGACTAGAATTCAACATTAAATGCAGGCCTCTTATCCCAGTGGAAAGGATGGTCTTTTCACTAATTGGTACTGGAACAATTGGGTTGCCATATGGAATATAATGAACTTTGACCCCTACCTCATGTCAAGCACAAAAATTAATTCATAATGGATTATAGACCTAGGTCTGAAAGGTAAAACAATAAAGCTTCTGGGAGAAAACAGAAGAATATCTTCATGACTTTGGGGAAGGCAGAGATTTCTTAAACAGAACACCAAAAGCATTAGCCATAAAAGAAGAAGTTGATAAATTGGACCTCATTAAAATTAAAAATGTCTGTTCATCAAAAGACATTAAGAACGTAAAAAGGTACACCGTAGTCTGAAAGAAGATACTGGTCATTATATCTAACAAGGGATTTGTATCCAAAATATATAACTTCTGTAAATCAACAAGAAAAAGACAATTCACATCTATGTGGTCACACCGAGCTAGTGCCAGGGCCTGGAATCAGGCCGCAGCCTCAGCCACACCCCCTGCTTCCCGACCACGGACCCCCACAAAGTGAGCTAGCTGTGTGCCTTCATGAAAATGTACAAGCAGGATCCAAACGTCTGCACACTGAGGAAATGTGCTTTCTGAGGGAGTGGGGGGAGAGCATGGGGGAGGGGGTAAAATACCACCTGCTACTCATGAAACTAAATCAAGAGAAAACATCAAGGACGGAAAAACAGTACAAAGGTAGAGGAAAACATAAAGACAGACAAAACATCAAGTGAAGAAAGTGATCTAGAAATTGATATGGAAGGTGTGATTGAAACAGACACTGATGCCCCTCAAGAAATGGGAGGTGAAAATGTAGCAATAACTCAGGAGATGATGGATTAGATACATCATAAATAAAGGGGTGGGACTGCCATTGATGCCCTAAATGATGTGAACTACAGAAACCCATTCACTTGTTCACAGCTGCCATCAGGCTGAATCCTCGCTTGGCCGTTCTGTATGCCAAGAGAGCCAATGTCTTCATCAAATTACAGGAGCCAAATGCTGCCATCTGAGCCTGTGACAGAGCTATTGAAATAATTCCTGATTCAGTTCAGCCCTACAAGCGGCGAGGGAAAGCACACAGACTTCTGAGTTATTGGGAAGAAGCAGCTCTTGATCTTGCCCTTGTGTGTAAATTGGATTACGGTGAAGATGCTTGTGCAATGCTGAAAGAAGTTCAACCTAGGGCCCAGAAAATTGCAGAATGTTGGAGAAAGTATGAGCGGAAACGTGAAGGGCGAGAAATCAAAGAAAAAATGGAAAGGATTAAGAAGGCTCTGGAAGAAAATTTGAGATCCCAGAGGGAGAAAGAAGCCAGGCAACAATCAGGAGCTCAGTGTGGCTCTTTTCCACGTCACTTTCCTGAGAGAATGCCTGGAATGGGAGCAATGCCTGGGCTCAGGGAAATTCATAGTGATCCAGAGATTCTTGCAGCCATGCAGGATCCAGAAGTTATGGCGGCCTTCCAGGACATGGCCCAGAATCCAGCAAATATGTCAAAATACCAGAGCAACCCAAAAGTTATGAGTCTCATAAGTAAATTGTCAGCCAACTTTGGAGGTCAAGCATAATGCCCTTCTGACAAGTAAAGCCCTTGCTGAAGGGGAAGCAACTTAGATCACCCAATGGATGTCACAATAATACAAACCAGTGTACCTCTGACCTTCTCGTGAAGAAAGCTGGGGCACTTTGCAGAGAATCCCTACCCCTGTGCCCCAAATGCAGCTGTACCACTTTACAGTGGTTTGCCATTAGGGTGTTTGTTCAGATAATGTTTTCCTACCAGGAATTACAAACTTTAAACACTTTCAAACCTTAAAAATATTTAAAACCAAATTAAAAGGGTATGATAAATCCTACATTTTTTTTTCACTAATCACACACAC
The DNA here is from genome assembly GCF_004115265.2 of Rhinolophus ferrumequinum. Lineage (NCBI taxonomy): Eukaryota > Metazoa > Chordata > Mammalia > Chiroptera > Rhinolophidae > Rhinolophus > Rhinolophus ferrumequinum. The sequence continues at coordinate 19,387,392 of NC_046304.1, read as the reverse complement.
AAAAAAAGAAAGAAAATGACAATTCAATTTTTAGAAATAAGAAACAGTTTTTACTTCAAAAAAGAGAATTTCCAACTGGTCAACAAGCATTTGAAAAGGTGCTCAACATCATTAGTCATCATGGTAATGCAAATTGAATCCCATAAGGAGATACCATCACACACCTACACAAATGGCTCTAACTAAAAAAAACTGGCAATACCAAGTGTTACCAAAGACCTGAAAAAACTTTGCTGGTGAGTGTGAATTGGTACAAGCACACTGGAATACTGTTTGGCAGTATTTACAGGTATCTATAGATAGGATACAGATATGCATCTCTTATGACCTAACAATTCCACTCCACAAAGTGACTGCATATGTATACACACTGCAGTACAAGTTGTTGTATCTATAAGTGGATAACCCTCAGTCAGCCTGAGGGTCAGTCTCACCTACTGATGTGCCAATAGCAATCAAGGCTCAACTACAACAGAAGGGCACACACAACCCACACAGGAGACATTCCTGGAGCACCCAGTGCAGGTGACCAAGGAGACTGTGCCACTGGGCCTCACAATGCACCTAGTACATAAGGCCACCCGGCAAGATTGGGAGATGTAGCAGGTATACCTAATGCATAGAAACAAACACAGAGAGACAGCCAAAATGAGGAAACAAAGAAATACATCCCAAATGAAAGAACAGGAGAAAACTCCAGGAAAAGAACGAAGCAAAATGGAGGCAAGCAACCTACAAAACACAGAGTTAAAAACAATGGTTATAAGGATGCTCACAGAACTTAGTGAGAACTTCAACAAAGAGATAGTAAGCATAAAAAAGGACATAGAAACCATAAAAAAGAACCAGTCAGAAGTGAAGACTACAATAACTGAAATGAAGAATACACTAGAAGGAATCACCAGCAGACTAGATGAAGCAGAGGATCAAATCAGTGCTTTGGAAGACAAGGTAGCAGAAAATACCCAATCAGAACAGCAAAAGAGAAAGGAAAAAAAAAAGAGGATAGTTTAAGAGACCGCTGGGACAACATGAAGTGTAATAACAGTCGCATCATAGGGGTACCAGAAGGAGAAGAGAGAAAGAAAGGGATTGAGAACCTATTTGAAGAAATAATGACTGAAAACTTCCCTAACCTGGCAAAGGAAATAGACATAAGAGCCCAGGAAGCACACAAAGTCCCAAACAAGATGAACCCAAACAGGCCCACACCAAGACACATTGTAATGAAGATGGCAAAGGTTAAAGACAAAGAGAGAATAGTAAAAGCAGCAAGAGTAAGGCAACTAGTAAATTATAAGGAAGCTCCCATAAGATTATCAGCTAATTTCTCAACTGAAAATTTGCAGGCCAGAAGGGATTGGCAGGAAATATTTAAAGTGATGAAAAGTAAGGACCTACAACCAAAACTACAAGACAGGGAAGAAGGGGAGCACCGAGAGGAAGATGCAGCAGAACAGGAGGTGCATGAGGTTGGGGAGCAAGAGAAGAGGCAACGAGCATCGCAAGGGGGTTTGGGGATCTTTATGAAGTTTGATCGTGTGTGTGTGTGTGTGTGTGTGTGTGTGTGTGTGTGTGTGTGTAATGGAAAGGCTCTTTCTTTGCCATCTCTCCACCAATGTATTGCCAAGTACCCATTTCTTATTAACATGCTGCGATGTGGCCACCTCCAAGGTGTGGTACAGTGCTGAGCCCAGCTTTCCAGGATGAGAATAGATCCTGTGCACAGAGATGTATGTGGTCACATCCAGATTTGATAACCATCCAGGAAAATGCCTATCGTCCTCCTTTCAGCACTTGGGGTTCGTCATTGCCATCAGACCCTCTGGTTTCCTTCATAAGGTTCAAGTTTAAAGCTGCCTGCCCCTACAGTCAGGTAGGTCTCTATGTAGGTGTGTATGCAGACACCTGTGTGGAACCCTCCCTCTTTATCATGGGCAAGATTCAGCAAGCCAGACGCTGTCACCAGGAGAGTCTGCGTTAAACAGATTACATTAAATAAACTGACAGTGTCCTCTGCAGCTGTTCCAAACAACAAAACAGGTCTTCATGCACTGATAAGCAATAACCTCCAAGGTAGATGTCTAAGTGTAAAAAGCAAGATGTAAAGTATCATATGACTTGTGAGAAACCAATGGCACAGTAATACACTGATATATGCTCTTATGCATTAAGTACCTTGGGAAGAAACACAGGAAACTGGCACAGTGGTTGCCTCTGGGAAGGGAGAGGAGTGTGGTAGGGAATGAGACTTAATTTGTATTCTATACTCTTTGGTACTGTTTGATTTTTCTTTTTTTTTTTTTTTACCATGCATAAATTTTATCTATTAAAACAGTAAAAATTAAGAAATAAAATGAGGAAGGAAGAGAGGAAGAGAGGAAGGGAATGAGGAGGGAACAGAGTATTATTATTAGATGGGCGATAGTTCTTGAAAAGCCAGTTGAGCATTCAGAGCTGTTCCAGAGCAAGAAGCAAGCACGGGCCCTAGAGGATTCCTGCTGGCCACACTAGATGCCCACAGGCAGCAAGCAAAGTCTGTTCACCACGCCTGGGGCTCCCTCCTCCATTGCTTCATCCACAGGCTGTGGTAAGAACGTGTGGTCTTGAAGTCATGCCGACACCCGGGGTGGAAAGGCTGCATGGTGTGCCAAAGTGGAATTTCCAGCAGCTCCTCCAGCATGGTGTTAAGAGTTCAGAGGTTGTTTGGGGACTAAGGTGGCCATGGCAGAAGCAAGAAGGCTAACGTGCAGAAGGAGCAGAAACTTGGAAAGCTCTCTAAGGGCCCCCCGGTCACTGTCGGTGTGTAAGAGCTGACAAGCAGGAAGAGGCAGTGGTTATGGCTCTAGGCCCAGACTATCTGGGATCAAATCCCAGCTTTTCCACTTAGAGACTGTGAGACCCTCAGGAGGATCAGTCCCCCAAGTAGAATGGCAGAATCTACCACATAGGGGAGAGTGAGACTTAAATGGATTAATGTTTTCGGTTGGTGCAAAAGTCATTGTGGTTTAAAAATAAGTGCAAAAACCACGATTACTTTTGCACCGACCTAATATATCGTGCTTAAGTAAAGCCTGGCACAGGAGAAACACACAGCAGATGTTAGCTATTACGGCTCATATCTTATTTGAATTCTAACAGTACTCTGTCAGGCAGGAAGAGATGAGTGGCCTATTTTACTTTGATACACTAACATTTAGATAAATAGACTTTGTAAGGTCTAGAAAACAGAGTCTCTGATACCAAGGGTTTGGTTACTTACATCAGCATTTCCCACACTCGTTGCAAAGAACACTTCATGTCTCATCACCAAAAGTTTCATAAATGTCCCTTCAAAACAGGGTTTTGTGACCAACAAGTTTCAGAAACACTGGGTTAAGTGAAATCAAGCAGGTTATGTCCTGCAGGATTTACCAGAGCTTCTAAAGTGCAAATGTACCTGTGACTCAAAGCTGGGGTAGCATTTCCCAAGTCATCTGACCATTAAACAATTTTTTTCATGGCATTCCTATTAATACCTAGGGAAACATTAGGATTCCATGGAAAACAGCACTGGAGATGCTATCCTACACTTCAGGACAGGCCTGATTAGAAGAAAGAAGAACGATTCAACATCTGTTTTCATATCAGTCTGCATCAAAGAGAATGTCTGCAAATCAGAAAGAGTAGAACACATTTGGGCACGGTGGTTAAGAGGGAGACAATGAGTTGTGAGAACATGTGGGATCTGAACTGAAATCCTGACTCCGCTGCTAGGGCAGGTCATTTGCTCTCTCAGAACCTCAGTTTCCTCATCTGTGAGTTGGGAGAGTAGCATTTACTTCATTTGGCTGTTTTAAGGTTTAAATTTCAGTGGCTCTCAAGTACTTGCCACAGGATAATTTCTCAGCGCTAGTTTCCTTTCTTAATCAGTTAGAATGTTTTTAGTTGCAAATAATAGATAGCCAAGTGATTTGCTTAACTTGGCTCAAGCAAAAAAGGAAATTTACCAAAGTAAATAAACGTCCTGGGGTTTTACCGGAGTCTGTGATATCATAAAGTAGGTGGTAATTTTCACCACCAGAGAGCTTAATGCCCAACCCTGGAAAAATTCTACACTGATTATTGAATAATTGACCTATGAGTGCCTTGATTTCTCAGGAACAACACAAATTCACCAAGAACAAGTCATTGGAAGATTGTCATTTTTACTTTTTCAAAAGGCTTATCTCATCAGGGGACCAGTGATTCTCAAGCTGTGTGGGCAGGCACCCCTGGCAGCTATCGAAATTTCCAGAGGGAGTTTCCACCAAATCTCCTTGGCTGGTAGAGATACTTTAAAAACTAGAATAAATAATCATTACACAGGGCATGGAAATGAGAAAAAAAAGTTTGAGAAACACTATCTTAGATGTAGTATAACTGGATATCTGAAAGGACATTTGACAAAACCTCTCACAAAAGCTTCAGAGATAAGCTGGAGGAGTGTGAGCCAGCTGATAATAACAGCTGCTGCTGATGGAATGACTATATAGTTACATGGAATCTTGAATTTTCTCTTTAAGCAGAACTTTAAATTTGTTATTAAAGTGCAGTAGTTGTATGTACACTGCTGGGTGAATTTTTACATATACGTGCCTATGCCTATATGCCCACCCAGAAGGTTTCACCATGCCCCTTTCTTGTCAATCCCCTGCTTCAGAAACCACTATTCAGATTAGTTTTGCCTGTTGTTGAACTTCGTTTAAGTGAAATGATATAGAACTTCATGTACTCTTTTGTGTCTGTTGTTCTCGGCTCCTTATTATATCTACGAGAGTCACTGTGTTGTTGAATGCGTAATTCATTTTTTTCATTGCTATATAAATTTATCTGATGAGCAACTGGGTTTTGTAGGTATTTTGTTGATAACCTTTATTATCATATCAACAAAATACTTACTTTTAGTATCCAATTTAGTGGTAAAATATTAAACACTTTTCTTCTGAGTTTGAGAGTAAGACAAAAACGTCCACTATCACCACATATATTCAACACTTTGCCAGAGGTCCTAGCCAAGGCAATGAGTCAAGAAAAATAAATAAAAGAAGATTGGAAAGGAAGCCATAGAGCTGTCATTTTTCACAGATGACATGATTACATGCATAGAAAAGCCAAAGAACCCATTACTGGAATTAACAACTAACACTAGCAAAGTCGCTAGCTCGAAGGTCCACATAAAACATCAATTTTATTTCTATGCATTAGCAACGTTGAAAAATATCACTTACCAGTAATGTCTGTGTGTGTGTGTGTGTGTGTGTGTGTGTGTGAATGTATGAGAGAGGAAGGTGAATGATAAAGCAAATGTAATGAAATGTTCACATTTAGGGAATCTGGAAGAAGGGTACATAGAATTCTTCGTACTAATTTTGCAACATTTATTTAGGTCTGAAATTATTTTAAAATAAAAAGTTTTAAAATATCACTTATAATAGTATCAAAAGCATCAGATACCTAGGAATAAATCTATTGAAAGATGCACAAGAGCTTCACACTAAAACCATAAAATGTTGCTGAGAGAAATTAAAGAAGACATTAATAAGTGGAGAGGACACCATATTCATACATTGGAAGCCTCAATATTGCAAGATGCCATTGACATAAAGGTTCAATGCAATCTCAGCTAAAACCTCAACAGGACTTTTAAAATATAGATATGTAAAGGACCTAGAACAGCCAAGATTAGGGGATACAAAACTTTTTCTGTAAAGGGCCATCAATGTTTTAGACTTACAGGTCATTCAGTCTTTCTCACAACTACTCAGTTCTGCATTTGTAACACAAAAGTAACCATTGACAATACATAGTCAAACGGGCATGACTGTATTCCAATAAAACTTTATTTACAAAAACCGGCAGTGGGGCAAAGTTGCCATGTGGGCCATAGTTTGCTGATCTCTGGCCAAGATAATCATGAAAAAGAAAAAAAGGGTCAGCCAGTTGGCTCAGTGGTTAGAGCACAGTGCTCATAATACCAAGGTCACCGGTTCGATTCCCACATGGGCCAGTGAACTACACCCTCCACAACTAGATTGAAAAAACAACAACGACTTGACTTGGAGCTGAGCTGCGCCCTCCATAACTAGATTGAAGGACAATGACTTGGAGCTAATGGGCCCTGGAGAAACATACTGTTCCCTAAGATTCCCCAATAAAATTAAAAAAAAAAAAATTCATTAGTTACTTTGGAGGTTGAAGCAACAACTCATTCTGATAATTGATACATATTATCTTGCTTTCCTGGTAGGAAGTGTATTATTATCAACCAAATAATTGATAAGCAAGAGTACTTTATAAATAAATAATCATAGATACAAAAGGAATGTTACAATTAGAAAAATCATCATTTTGCAACTCCAATGAAATACTGGATCTAAGCAATAGCCTCCACTAAAATCACCAAGTGGGAGGTTGATGAGAAATATGATAATAGATAAAATATGCTGCCAACAGCTGAATCCAGTGATCTCGCTTAATATCAATTAAATGTAGACAACAAACACTATGTTTTTTTTTGCTGTGATGCAATAGATAATAGGAAGAACCACCTATTAACTACTCTTGAAAAAAAACATTAATATCATCTAGCCTCTAGGACTAGTTATTAGTTTAAGGGAAATACTGGGGATAAAGGACATATGTGGAATGCTATCACAAGGACACAATTAGCCAAATCCAGAATGGGGGCAAGTTAACAGGAGAACCGACCCAGGTGCTTCAACAAAGAGATGGCGTGAAAACAAAAGCTATGCCCACCAGCATAGCTAAAACAAAAAAAAGGCTGACAATACCAAGTAATAACAATAAATCCTCATACATTGTTGGTGGGAAAGTACTACAACTTTGGGAAACTGCCCAAAGTATCTATTATATAAAGCTACACATATGACCCCACAATTCCCTATACATTAACCCAAAGAAATGGGTTCACATGTGAACAAAAACACACATACAAAAATGTTTCTAGGAGTTTTAGTCATAGTAGTCAAACACTGGAAACAAGCCAAATGCCATCAACAGGACTAATTAATTAATTAATTGTGATGTAGTCATAAATGGATTAGGACAACAGCATAAAAAGAATAAACTCGGGTTTACAAAATGACATATATGAATCTCACAGATATTATGTTGAATGAAAGAAGCCAGGCACAAAGGAGTACCTACTATGTGATTCCATTTACATAAAGTTCAAGAATAGGCCAAACTACAGGAGGGGAGTACAGCATAAGGAAGATAGTCAATGGTATTGTAACAGTTATATAAGATGTCAGAGGGGTAGTAGCTTGGGGAAGGAGGGTTATCACTTTGTGAGGGGTGTAAATGTCTAACTATTATGTTGCTTTGTACACCTGAAAGTAATTTTTAAAAAATAGGCAAAATGAACTGGTGATGATAAAAGTCAGAATAGTGGTTACCTCTTTGGGAGGGGTAGACAGAAAAAGGGCACAAAGGAATCTTGTGGGTATGTTCTATTTTATAAAAATGTTCTGTCTTGATCTGAGTGTCCATATATAAAAAAACATCCGGGGCAGCCCGGTGGCTCAGGCAGTTAGAGCTCTGTGCTCCTAACAATGAAGGCTGCCGGTTCGATTCCCACATGGGCCAGTGGGCTCTCAACCACGAGGTTGCCAGTTCAATTCCTCAATTCCCGCAAGGGATGGTGGGCAGTGCCCCCTGCAACTAAGATTGAACACAGCACCTTGAGCTAAGCTCCCAGATGGCTCAGTTGGTTGGAGCGCGTCCTCTCAAACACAGGGTTGTCGGTTCGACTCCCGCAAGGGATGGTGGGCTGCGCCCCCTGCAACTAGCAACGGCAACTGGACCTGGAGCTGAGCTGCGCCCTCCACAACTAAGACTGAAAGGACGACAACTTGAAGCTGAATGGCACCCTCCACAACTAGGATCGAAAGGACAACAACTTGACTTGGAAAAAAGGCCTGGAAGGGGACACACTGTTCCCCAATAAAGTCCTGTTCCCCTTCCCCAATAAAATCTTTTATAAAAAAATCCATATACAGTTGTGTCCATATATAAAAAAATCATCAGGTTGTACATTTAAAATTAGTGCACTTTATGTACTCTACTGATATCATTTTTTAAAACAACAACATGTTTTAAAAAGAGAAGAAATTTTAGAAATCCAATTTAGGATCCCACGTTTGCATTGGGTTGTGATCACTCTTTAGGCTCTCCCACTGTGAGACCATTCCTCTGTCTTTCATGACCTTGACACTTTCGAAGAGTACTGGTCAGTGATTTTGTAGAATGTTCTTCAATTTTGATTTTTCTGATGTTTTTTCATGATTAGATTGAGGTCATGCATTTCAGGCAAGAGTAACATAGACATGATGTTGTGTTCTTCTCAGTGTCTTTTACTCTCTCCTATTTATAATTGTCTTAAATATTTCCTCTACCTGCATTGAGAACCACATCAGACAGTGTTATTTTTTTTATTATTATTGGGGAAGGGGAACAGGACTTTATTGGGGAACAGTGAGTACGTCCAGGACTTTTTTTTTTCCCTAAGTCAAGCTGTTGACTTTCAATCGTAGTTGTGGAGGGTGCCATTCAGCTTTAAGTTGTTGTCCTTTCAGTCTTAGTTGTGGAGGGCGCTGCTCAGCTCCAGGTCCAGTTGCCAGTTGCTAGTTGCAGGGGTCGCAGCCCACTATCCCTTGTGGAAGTCGAACAGGCAACCTTGTGGTTGAGATGATGCGCTCCAACCAACTGAGCCATCCGGGAGCTCAGTGGCAGCTCAGCTCAAGGTGCCATGTTCAATCTTAGTTGCTGGGGGCACTGCCAACCATCCCTTGCGGGACTCGAGGAGTTGAACCGGCAACCTTGTGGTTGAGAGCCCCCTGGCCCATGTGGGAGTCGAACTGGCAGCCTTCAGAGTTAGGAGCATGGAGCTCTAACCGCCAGAGCCACCGGGCCGGCCCAGACAGTGTTATTTTTTATTCAACCATTAAACATAATTTAGAAAACTTAAAAACAGAAACTCTATTGTATTTACCCCTAGTTTTACTCATTCCTTTGTTCTTGCTTCCTTTGTAATGTTCCAAGATTCCTTCTTTTACCATTTCCTTTCTGTTTCTCGAACTATCTTTAGCCATTTTTTAGGGGAAACAAATTCTGGAGAAAAATTCTCTTAATTTTCCTTCATCTGCAAACGTCTTGATCTATCCTTCAATCCTGAGGGATATTTTCTATGTCAATGGATATAAAATTCTGAGTTGACAGTTATTTTCTTTCGGCACTTGGAAGATGTTATACAACTTCCTCCTGGCTTCCATGGTTCTGTTGAAAAACATACTGCCATTTGAATACCTATAGATAAAGTGTCATTCATTTCTCTCTATACTTTCTATATTCTCTATACTTTCAATATATATTTTTTTGTCTTTATTTTTTAGAAGCTTGATTATAATGTGTCCTAGCACAGATTTCTTTAGGATTTTCCTGTTTGGGATTTTCTCAGCTTCTGGAATCTATGTCTTTTGCCAAGTTTGGGAAGTTTTTGCCCACCATTTATTTAAATACATTTTAAGTTTCACTTTCTTTCTCCTCTCCTGGGATTTCAATGACACAAATATATCTTCTGTTATAGTCTCACAGGTCCCTATGGATTTTTTTTCCAGTCTATTTCTCTCTACTGTTCAAATTTGAGGATTTCTGTTGTTCTATCTTCCAGTTCACTGATTATTTCTTCTGTCCCCTCTATTTTCTAAGTCCATCATCAGAGTTGTCAAGCTTTCGTTACTGTATTTTTCAGTCCTAAAATTTTCATTTGATCCTTAGGTCTTCTATCTCTTTGCTGAGATTTTCTATCTTTTCATTTGTTTCAAGCATGTGTTGTCATTGCATGTTGAAGCATTTTCATGATTAAAATCCTTGCCAGATAATTCTGACATCTGTGTCATCTGGCTGTCTGTTAACTGTATTTTCTCATTCAAGGGGAGATGTTCCTGGTTCATGGTATGCTGAGGAAGTTCCAGTTGAGTTTTGGACATTTTGGAGAGTATGTGATGAAACTTTGCATTTTATTCAAATCTTCTGTTTTAGCAGGCTTCCTCTGACACCACCCCAATCAGGGAAAGGACACTGACATCACCACATGACCCCGCGTGTTGCCCTTTAATAGCCACATCCACTTCTCTTCGCCCACTCTTGCTCTTAACCTCTGGCACCCACTGACCTGCTCTCCATCTCTGTAAGGGAACAACACCGCATTCCACCCTTTGCAACTGGCTTTTCTCACTCAGCATTACTCTCTGGAGATTCATTCATGTTGTTACATGTATTGTTTTCATTCCTTTTTTTTTTAGCTGAGTAGTATTCCACGGCATGGATATACCACGGTTGACTTAGCCATTCACCCACTGAAGGACACCTGAGTTGTTTCCTGCTTTGGGCTATCGCAAGTTGCTATAAACATTTATGTATAGGTTTTTGCGTGAATGTAAGTCTTCTTCTTTCACCTGGAATAAAAACCCAGAGTGGGATTGCTGGGCCATGTGGTAAGTGTCTGAGAAGCCTGCACCAGAGCTTGGCAAGTGAAATGTAGCAGGGCGACCTCGTCCAGAATCCAACCCACACAGTGAGAACAGGATCAGAGGGCAACAAGCTTGTGGGCGCTGGCCACAAGGAAAGGACCTTGATGATTAAGACACTGCTGTGTGACCCGGGTCAGCACTGTCCCCCAGGGAGAAACAGTCCCAAGGGGACCAGCCTTAGAGATGAAGACCCTGTCACAGAAGTTCCAGACCTGAGCTTAAATGGGTCTGGAAACCGTGTGAAATTTTATACAAATACAGCACGGTGGCCTGAGATGCTGAGAGAATTGGTTTCTGTTTTCCCAAAACTGTAACTGGAACTGAGAATCATAGGGACTAGATCTATCACATAGCAAAGTCTGTGAGCTACCAGCTTGGAAGAAAGCCACCTTCCCAGCAAGCCTGCCAAGCGGTACCACTTGGAAGAACCAGAGCTACAATCCCCTTCCCCACCACCCTGGTCTATAGAAAGCTGGTGGTTGGGGAGGAGCAGTAGATGCCTCTTGGGGGAGGACAGTGTTTGTGAAAAGAAGTTACTCCATCCTTCCTCTCCCTGGGGTGGAAGGGAAATAGTGGGACTTTTAGTTTGAAGAGAGATGAGGGTCCATAAAAATCCATGGGTACCTGCACAATGGGGAGACAGACACCTCATCGCCTCTTTAAATGTCTGCAGCGCCAGCGAGCTGCCCTGAGGCTACCTGAGCAGTATGGTCAAGAAAAGGCAAGGATCTCTCCCTTCCATCCCAGTTTCCCACAGCCAGGGCCTGCAGGCACCAGAGAAGGGGCCACGGAGAGTAAGATGGGCTGAGAGGCTGGCTACAGGTCTGCTGCAGACGAGGAGGCAAGCAGCGCTGGGCATAGAGGCAGGAACGGCAGCTGCTTCTGGCTGCGAGTTGACCTGAAGATACCAGGTCTCAAGGGACCATCAAGACCTGGCTTGACAGCATGGCATACCAAGGGGGTAGGTCTACTTACGTGGGAAGGAGTGTTCTATTACTGATGCTATTTAGTGCTATCTGTGCATGATGCCGATAGACACAGACTGGCTTTGGTCTATTTTATTTATTGCTTTTAAATTCTCTACAGACAGGGCTGCCACCTCCCCCCGCAATATGCCCCTGGACATTGATGTTGATATTGAGTCCCTTGTAGCAGGTGCCTCCTCTGACCTAAACCGATTCAAAGATCAGTGAGTGAATGTAATTCTTCACTGATCTGGAATCAATACCCAGAGTGGCACTGCTGGGTCACGGAGGGCGGCGGGGTTGGTGAGCGCAGACACTCCTCACACACACCCACTACACACACTTCAGAAGGAAAGGAGCCCCATGGTGGCCTGGGAGGGGGAGGCACGTTTGGAATTGAATACAAGATTGAAGTTTTTGAATACGCAACACTTATGTTTCATTGTTAATATTAGGACAGTAATTTAAATGTGACTGTTGGATTTGTCCTCCTGGCTTTACTGAGATAAAATTGACGAATAAAATTTTATGTATTTCAAGTGTACAAAAGACATTTTAATAAATACAAATGACTAATTTTATGAGGACAGACCGAGAAGTCCTTCAGGCTGTTCATCAAGAGAAACCCGCAAAAAAGAGGTTTGATGGCACTTCTGGCAGCAAATATCAGAAAAATGATACTATTTCTTGTTAAATAGTCAGTTGCAATTCCTCAAGTAAAGAAGCTATATTGGACTTTTTTTCTGTGATAACATGTATGTACATTTTTTGAGGGAGAGGTGAAATGCTTCCAACATATTCTCAAAGGGCTCCTGGACCCAAAGAAGATTCAAGAGCATCAGGGCCTCACCAGGCTGGCTACTGACCACCCAGACTGTTACCTCTTTTACATGACACTTTCTTAGTACCCTGTGTTCAGCAGACATCTTCCCATCGCTGTGTGACCTTGGGCAAGTTACTAAACCTCTCTGTTCCCAAAGTTCATGAGGATAACAATAGCACCCACCTCACAGGGCTCTTATGGGTATCCAGTGAGTAAAAGTATGGGAAGTGCTTAGAAAAGAAGCTGGTACATAATAAGAGCTATATAAAGGATGGTTGTTATTATTAATATTTTTGCTAATGCTACTTCCTGGACCTCTGGGGGAGCCTGGAGAATTTCTGCATGGATGTCTGGCTCCCTTGTTAAGTGGTGCAGCTAAGTGATACCCATTTCTGAGAAGTGCTTTTTTCTAGAGTGAAGTCAAGACTTAGAGCCAAGAAAGGAAATTAGTCAAAGAGGTGAATCACTTGTCTCACCCAGCAGGGAAAACCCCGCAGCTACCATGCTCAGAACTGAACTGTGTGTCTCAGAATTCACCAGTTTAATGAACTGGGGCAGTTGGGGAGCTCTCTTCCTGTCCTTTGACATGACATTGGCTTAAGGTCCGTCCAGTAAGGGGACAAACCCTGGCCCCCTGCTTCCCCGTGCCAACTCATGCCCTCTGTTGGCCATAGAACAGCACACTGTCCTAGAGAGAAGACTGTCACTCATCATCCCACACCTTCCAAAGGGCACACAGCTGCAAAGAATCCATCACTGACCTGTCCCCAAGTGGAAACTCTCCCATTAAGAGGGCTGGTAGCAGGAGATGGAATGCCTGCAGTTTTTACATTTATTTTTAAGTAGAGTTGACATGTAATATTATATTCGTTTCGGGTGTACAACATAGTGAGCAGACATTCAGATACCTTATGAAGTGATCACCATGATAATTCTCATACCCACCTGGCACCATACACAGTTATTACAGTATTATTGCCTATGTTCTCTGTGCCGTCCATTACATCCCTGTGATTTATTCTATAACTGGCAGTTCGCACTGCTTAGTCCCCCTCGCCTTTTTCACCCATTGCCCTGGAATGTCTGCACTGAATTCTGTATCTTCTCCCTTGTGAGATGTGTTGGTTATCAATCCAGAGAAGTTGGAAGCCCCCACCCCCAACCCCCTGCCCCGGGAAGGGTCTATAGGAGTGATAGGGGTCACTCCTATAGTGACCCCTAGTGCTAAACATTTGTACTTGCAATGCAGATGTTTGCAGCTGGTTGCAAAAGAACCAGACGAGGGAAGGCAGGAAAATTAACTAATTGAATCTCTTGTAAATGTATATTCAGAATGGCAGCCTTTGTATACTAAGCCAAACATTGAAAATAGGCCAGTTTGTCTGCTGGTTCAAGGCCCAGGGCCAGGATATTTGCTCTTGGGCAGGGCAGGGACCACTCTTACTACAGATGCCAGGTCTGGCTTTCTTCCACCATCTCAGGAAGTCCACACTCTACGTGAAAATGCCAAAATGTACACACTGGGTATTTCCAATAGCTGAAGCTTCTGCTCAGTCCATGAAGCCAGGGCTGTTCTTTGTGTCTCCTTTGGCCAAGACTCTCCTGGTCATTTCATTTTCTCTTTTGACAGCATCACAGGGGGTAAATACAGTATTGAGCAACCTGTGGAAAAGAAGGCATGGGGATTTCTGGTGTTTTGCTCAAGCTGGCTTGTTTGTGTTATCTGACACTGGCGTGTCTCTAAAATCCATCTTTCTGGAAGTCAACTCATTATGAGCAACCACCTTGCACTCCTGAACCAAAGATAAAAATAAATATGACAGGGGAGCAGGCATTGATGCAGGAGCCTAATTATGAGTTGACTGCTCTCCACAGAAGAACCATAATTGATTTGCACTTTCAGCTTTTCACGGTGAGGCCCAGACCGTTTGTGCTCCTGCCAAACTACAGTAGAAGACATCTTGGAGCAGGTTATCTCAAGTCCCTTGTGTAAGGATCTACAGAATCTAATTTCCCAATAATGTGATGCCAGGTGAATGTCTGCTGATCCAAACAGAAACAAATATGGCCCCTACTGCTACTTCCCTCCTCCACCATCTCCTTCTGCTTCTCCTTTTCCTTCTTCTTCTTCTTCTTCAGATGATGAGACTCCCGTGGCCCACCATTTCTCTTCTTGCCGTTGGTGCCAGAAAGCTCGGAGTTAAATTTCCTGCTCCAATGACTCTATCCACATTCCTGATAGAATATTCCCTGCTTTTCCGTAACAAGCTTCCAGTCTCTTGTTGGAAATGCTCATTTGCACTGTATTTAAAATGATAAAACCCCTCATGTCCCTTCTCATAAAGAGGCAGAATATAATTAATTAATTTATTAACCCTGACGTTAGGGGTTAGCTCCCCTGCTAAAATAGAATTAAAATAGAATTGAGCACCTAACGCTCAGGGAGGCATTGGTTACAGCTATTGTTCAGAAAGAATTGGCTCTGGGTGGGGTTTGGCTCACTGATTTGAACCTGTTTTCTTGGATCTGATTTGAATTGACTGTGAGGCTGAGGGACCATCACTTCCTACACTCCTTTGTTTGAAAAGATTGTGTTTTGCATCACGGCCCAGGGAGGCAGGCAGGTGCACTGGCTCAAAACAATTTTTTCTGCCCTGCACAAAGCACTTCACACGGCTACACACATCCACGTTCTTATCTTTCAGCCAGACCTGGGACAACAAGCAGCAGCCCTGCCTGCAAAACTCTCTATAGAACTGAGGGACGAGTGAAGATAGGAAATATGCAAAATGGAGTCACATTAACCAAGCTGCTAAAATGATTAACATTATGAAGGTTGAGGCGTGAGGAAAGACTCCATTCTTGTCCTAATCAGGCTGGAAACTTAAACTTTTTTAATTTTCCAGTCATAGGCAATGTCTAGATGGATACCCATCAAACATCCAGTCCTACGGAGACGCCCGGATCTACAGCTGGGCCTCCAGGTAGCCTTCTAATTAAACCCGAAGGACTCACGTATCCAGGCCACCCAATTACCCCTGGAAGGACTCATAGATACATCCACCTCACATCCATGAGCCCGACCACCGGGACGTGACCAGACCTCCTGGCACCCAGCTTCCAGACCACCTGGCACTCATTCTCCTGACGGCCTGTCATCTGACTGATAACCATCCTGGACCAATCCTAGGGCTAAGAACACAGGACTGATAATTCTCAAGAAGGTACTTTTCGCTATAAGAAATTGTAACTTTTCTTTCATCTTCAGAACATTGCTGGGTTTTTGCCTGGCTGTGTTTCCAATTTGCGCCCCCTACGACCCTTGAATACATCTCTGTCATCTATTTCTAGCAAAGCCTCCAGACGCTTTTTGAGTTCATCCTACAGAACAAAAGATTCCCAACCTCTGGGAATTAAAAGAGGTCCACTTATTAAGACAACCGTCAACTAACAAAGTAGCAGAACAGCTACAATATCTGGAGTGACCTCACGTCAGTCACCATGAGGCGTGACTCTCTCTGATGTAGGCCCCCATTATTTTCCAAATCAATCAACTGCAATTCATTCGATTAGAACCCTCAGTTAATTGTCATCTTACCTACCCATCCCATTCTCAAATACAGGTGCTCTGCTGGTAACATCAAAAGCCAAATTACAAGAAGTGACACGCACATCTGAGATGTAACAAAAGTACCAATATCCAGGGACTGTCCTTGACTTAACCCAAGTTCTTATACAGCTGTCGGTACCCGTACTGCAAGCAGCTGTGCTGGACTGAATTTGTACAGTCCATGTACAGAACAGCACACTGTCTGTTCCTATTTTGTAGGTGTGATAGCATCCTCAGTTCCTGCAGGCGAAAGCATCTTCTTTCAATATAATTTTAACAAGGGATCAACAGTGTCTCAACCAAGATAGAATGGATTTCTGTTCAGTTAAACCAGAAAGGGAAAGAGATCACAGCGGTCTCTTCAATGAGCACCCTGGCAAAGCAGTTTGCTAACGTGCTTCCCTTCCAAATGCCTCCTTGAGGCATTAAAAAATAGCCCTTCTGTGTGGCCTGAAAGGTTCAAGTAAATTCCTGAAGGAAGTAATTGTGTCCTAAGGTCAACAAAAAGTTACTGAGGGTCAACCCTGTGTGTGGATGAAGGCAGACCAGGATGCACGTGACCCTGCTTCCCACCCCTGCGCGAGACAGATGTGGCCGATGGCCCTGGGGTTCTTGCACAGCACCCAGCAGCCGCTAGGAATCCATGGAGCCTGGAAGACATAAGCAGCTCCAACCTCCTACAAGAAGGTTCACTGGGCACCATGTGCCAGGCTGGGAAAACAAACATGAATAAGGCACCATCCCAGCAGAAGTCACAGTCTAAAGGGAGAGGCAGATGTACAAACTGACTCCTAAAATAGCCGGAGAGGGACATGACCAAGATGGCAGCTGGTGCTGGGTGAGTACCGGCGATGTGGGGTGGTCACCCAGCCCAGCCTGCGTGGGCGGTCAGAAAGGCCTCCGGGAGGCAGGGACTCAGCCTGAGGCTTAGCAAAGAGGTCAGGCATGTGGGCTCCGGAGGCAGGTTAGGTGGGTTCAAACCCTCCCTCTACCTCTATCTAACCATCTGACCTTGGGCTCGTTATTTAGCCTAAGTTTTCATTTCCTAATGTATGAAACAATAATAGTGCCCGCCTCACAGTGTTGCTAGAGGATGAAATGATAGACTCCACAAAGACAGTTAGCATAGTGCCTAGTGCACAGGAAGAACCAGTTAAATGTCAGGGAAGCCTGCACTGGACAAATATGTATTAAGTGTTCACTGTGTGCCAGGCATTGTGTGAGGTGCTTGGGATACAACGGTGGGCCACACGCACACAAATCCCTGCCTTCCTATTGCTTACCTTGGAGTGGAGGACTCAGGTGGAAACTAAACCAAAAGGTGGTCAGAAGTTCCCATAATTTCTAGTTGTGAAAACTGGCAGAAATTATGGCTGAGTGAGACGAAGGGCAGCTGCATACCCAGGTGCTCCTCTTAAACAGACCACACACATGGACTTACCTTAGATGGACTCACCCGCTCTGAGCTCCAGCACTGGGGCAGTGGCTTGAAAGGCACCAAGGACAAACAGAGAGGAACTGAATTGTCTGGCTTCAGGGTGCGGGATGGATGGGGGGGCTTTCTCCCGGAGGAGCTGGCCTGGTGGAGGCTATTGTTTCTTTGTTGAGCCCTCCCCCTTCCTGGCCTGCAGATGCAGGTGGCCACCATATCAGTCTCCATCAAACTGGCTCTCTCCCCTTTCGTCTGCCTCACCCTAGTGATTTCCTGAGACCATGCCCCACCCGACTTTTGGGCACACCCAAGCCCTTTCCAGTGGCTTTTCCATATAAACAGCCTGCCTTGGCTTATGCTACAAACTTTCCTAAAATCTCTCAAAGGTTCACAAAACCCAAACAAGCAGCATCTGGCTTCAGTGTGTCCTGTACATCCGGCTGAGCAGCCCTAAGCCCAGCACTAGTGACAGCTGGCTTTGGTTCTTGGCTTGGCCTCTCAAGGCACGTCTAAGCACAGCTTGGGCAGGGGCCATCCCTGGATTGCTTTGTGGCTCGTGCCAGCTGGCCTCAGGCAGGGCACAGACTGTGGCTGAACTTGGCCTCAGGAGGGCCCCTCCCAGGAGGTGCTTATTCTCTCATGGAAGGGCTGGGTCAAGGCAGCCGCTGCATATGTAGCAGAGAAACAAACTCCCACATCCTTCTTTTCAAAGGCACCATTGTACAAGTCATAGTGAAGCAGAAAAGCACACTCACTACATTGTTAACTGCATAAGGTGTTTCCTACACAACTGAGACCTTATGCGGATATAATCTAGAAAAGAGGGGAATCAAACATAAACACAAAAATCTAAATCTGTTTCTTAGTGGACACAAGAGGGCTTACAGAAAAATCCAAATTCTGATGGATCTTTGATATGGATCTTGTGAAGCAATCAGTGGAAAGCTACACCTCTAGGAAAATAAATAGCAAACGGTGGTGGTTTTGAGGATAGTCTTGATTGGAAGGTCAAAGAATCCAGATAATTGGTGGGAAGATGGTGTTCTCGTAGCTACTATATGTCCGTCTATCTGTCAGAATGGTGGCTCCAAAATCTAACTAATGCCTTCTTCGTTTTTGCCTTCCACATCTCATGCAAGTGTGGTTATTAATGAATCAAACATGGAACCATAAAGAAGTAGATTTTAGAAAATCAAGTTCCTAACATTACCCATGGGTGAGCATGTCTCCAACTCTAGATTTTGTTGCCCTATCATAGGTCTCTCTTCTTAAATCAAAATCTATTCACCAAATACCAGTCAAAAGCAAGGACACAAAGCAAAGGACCAAATATGAAAACAATAATTTACATAAAACTATATTCTTTCACAAACTTGCCATATATCACATTTATTCCAATTGTTTATTAGGATGGAAAATAGAATTGTTACATATCTACAAAAAGTTGTGTGATAAATGAAGGCTTTTCCACATCCCTTACATTCACAGGGTTTCTCTCCCTGGTTCTTTCATGTGTTTCTAAGGAACTGGGATCTCTCTAAACTTCATCACATCGTTTACATTCAAGGGGTTTCTCTCAAGTGAGATTTCTTTCATGTTTTTAAGATCACTGGGATACCTAAATGCTTCACTACATTTTTCACATTCTTTCCAGTGTGATTTATTTCATGACTTGAAGAAACTGAGACAACTAAATGCTTCACTACATTTGTACATACTTATAGTTTCTGTCCGGTGAGTCATGTGTTTGAAAAGTTTGATAATATCTGAAGCCTTTCCCACATTCCTTACGATCATCAGGTTTCTCCCCAGTATCAATTATTTCATGTGTTTTTAAGGAAAGTGATCTCTGCAGGCTTTACCACATTGCTTACATTTACAGGGTTTCTCTCCAGTGTGAGTCCTTCTTGTGTCCTTGTTAGAGTCTGTGAGGCAGTCCTAGAGGCTCTCCCACATTCCTTAAATTCAGAAGGTTTCTGTCCCGTGTGATTTCTTTCATGTGTCTGAAAACTTTGATAACATCTGAAGGCTTTTCCCCATTCCTTACACGCACAGGGCTTCTCTCCAGTGTGGGTTCTTTCACATGTTTGGAAACCTAGATGAGAACTGAAAGTTTCACTGCACTGCTTACATTCATAGGGTTTCTTGCCTGTGTGAGTCCCTTGCTGGGTTTGCAAGGCACTGTAATATATGTAGGCTTTGCCACACTGTCTACATTCATAAGGTTTCTCTGTAATATGAGTTCTCTCATGTATTCAAAGAGAACTGAGACAACGGAAGGCTTTACTACATTTTTTACATTCATAGGGCTTCTCCCCTCTGTGAGTCCTGTCATGTGTTGGAAAAGTTTAATTATACCTATAGACATTTCCACATTGTTTACATTGATAAGAGTTTCTCTCCCATATGGGTTATTTCATGTATTTGAAGTGCAGTTGAAGAACTAAAGGTTTTTCCACATTCCTCACATTTACATGTTTTTCTCTCCATTGTGATTTCTTTCATGTTTTTCAAAACACTGGAGATAACAGAAGGCTCTCCCACATACGTTATATTGATGTAGCTTCTCTCCATAATTCTGATACTTGTATGGCTTGTGATGCAAGTGGCAGTTTGACATGTGATGTGCATATTACGGGATGAATGATGCATAAAGACTTTTCCACACACACTGTATTCCCATGGTTTTGCTCCAGGAAGAGTTTACTTGTTCAGATTGAGATTTGGAATAAGGCTGAAATTTTCTTCACATTGACTACCTTCTTTCCCATCACAGATTCTATCATATGACTTCTTAGTATTCTCCCCTGGTTTTTGCACTGATCTTCAGTGTCATGATTCTCCGTTTTCTTTTCCTATTGAGGCCAGTTTCCTGAAGGTTTCCCACATCACATCTCAACAGTTCCTTCTGTGAAAGACCCAGTAAAGCTAACTCCTCCATGGTGAAGATCACAGCCACATCCCCAAAGACCACTGAGTCCATTTCTAGGTTTCCTGGGTCTCTGAGTCCTTCCTACACAGTTCACAGTAGGAGAGAGGCTGTGAAACAGCCACCGGAGCAATGAAGGGCAAGAGACACCTAGAAGGTAGTTTCTCTATGCATGTTTCTTTTCCCTCCCCAAGTCTATGCCCGATGATAAGTACTTAATATATCTTCTGTTCACTCAGGGCAAGGAAATACAAAGGTTGCCAAAAAAATATATACATGTTTTAAGAAAGGAAAAAACTGTATTAATTGTAATACACAATATATACCGATAATAAAAGGTGAATACAAGTCACATTTGACTTCTGCAATTACAAGAGGTGCTCAAAGTGGTTACCATCTGCATCCAGACACTTCTGATTACAGTGAACTACTGCTTGACAATAGATAACATTTCTTAAAATGTGTATACATTGTTTGGGCACCCGTGGTATATATGAACAAATACATGGTACAAATACATGTTAAATACCCAGGCTCAAAGCAAACAGGCATACATGCTATCAAGGAAATTCTCCTAATGGATGTACAGGCTGTCATTCTATGATTATGGGAAGTTTGGTAAAACACAACTGTAGAAGGAGAGGGACGTGTGGGTCTCTGTCACATGGGCCTGTAGTAGGCTGTGTCATGGCCATAAGATCATAGCTCAGTGTGTACCCAGGCAAAGGACAGGGCAGGTTAGGGGTTGGGAGGACTGCTTTTCAAACTATGGTAGTTCTAGTAGGTAAAATCATAAATACTGTCCTAGACCGCGGATACTGATAAACTGGCTCTTGGGGGTGCCGTGATGTGTACCATATGCTGAATTCCATGGTGAATATTCTCAATATGGAAGATTTCAAGCTACCAAACAATTGAATAGCCTGTTTGCAAAGTACCTGAATATTTAATCATTGGCTGTGGGGGCGGGCAGTGTGAGCTGGTCCCAGCACACCCCTGTGACATCTGCTATCGGAGAGCCCAATTTTGACATGGCAGGTAGCATAATATTTTATTTATAGTGCTTGTAAATACCTTCAGATTGCTTTATGATAAATCTTATGGGAGGGGGGTAATCGCACTGAAGGAGAATTTATGAATCCTGCCTGAGTCTCAGGAGACCAAATTTATACTTTGAATTCTTTCAGTAGAAATAATTCTTTTAACTAGACTGTCTTATCACTGCACCTTTTTTGACTGACACTTGTGAAAACAGAATCACCAAAATTATATTGAATTGAATAGAATGTTAATAACAATATAAAATAGATTATAAGGTAGGGGCAAACTCCTTCATAATCTCTTTAGAAAAAGATAATTATATATAATTTACCTACATACTTATATTACATGTAAATGTTACATAAATATTAAATATTAAATACATAAACATTTTGGCATTATTTTAAATGGTTAGATATTCAGAAGATTTTATTTGTTCTAATGTTTCTATTTATTGCTGACAAGAAGAATTTTCAGTCTATTGCCTTGTTGACCTAAAGTAACTTAGATAAAATGAGTTATAGTATTTTGAAGTGTGATAGTTGGCCCTAATTACAAAAAAAAAAAAAAAAGGAAACTTTTAGAAAGAAAATCACGGTTTTATTTTTTTTCCTGTGGTCTCTGGGAAAAATATTATTTTCACTGTCCAATTCTGTTTATTTTTTAATCTCAAATTATCTCCGGATCCTTGTAACATCATAAATAAGACAGTGGGATAAATTGAGTGCAAGTGTTTTAATGTTACATAAATTCAAGTCTTAAAAATAGCCACCTGCATATACATGTGATTTATTTTTTATTTACATCTAGTACAGTTTTTTATATTGAAAGCAGTTTGCTATTAAGAAATGTAGTACAAAAAGGGTGAGAATCCCATCTTTGAATATTTACAAAACTTTAAAAATGCTGATGGTGTTCAATCTGCCTGCTTATGTCCTGTTTAATATGAATTGTCTTCATTATTTGGAAAATGCTAATAAAAATATGAAGGAAAAAAATCATCTGGGAGCATTTAAAACATATCAACACCAAGGCTCTCCCTACAGTTTCTTACTGAATTGGTCTTGGATGGAACCCAGGCATCAGAATTTTTAAGCCCCTCCCTCCAGGTGGTTTTAGTAGGTACCCAGGGACAAAAACAGTTGCAAATAATATGGGTTAGCAAGCAACTCCCAAACCTATAGTCTATTGCCGTAGTGCCCTGTATGAGAACAAATACAGTATTATACTCTAATTATTCTAAAGTTGCTTTCGTGTGTGCGACCCTCCCCCGACATGAGGCACTCCCCAGGCCAGGACTAGTACCTCCCACGACAACGTATTAGGGTTCTGTCCTTGGTGTGTGCTCAGATGCTAAATGGGTGTCTGATGGCCAAATTTCTCTTAATAAAGACCTCTTTGGGTTTGACTTCAAAATACCTGGCCACGCTAGAAGGACACCACCTTCTGTAGACATTAGCTGACAATCATCAGAAGGAAAGATGGGGGACCAGTAGGGAGACGATCCCAGCAGCCTGTCAACACTGAGGAGGATGCCTCTTACCAGTAACGTCTCAAAATTCCCTGCCCCTACTTCCACGTGCCTTCACTTAGCATAAGGTACCTCCATATGCTAAGGTACTGCTAGGAGTTTCCTGGAAGTGTTTCATGTGTGCCCATGGTTGAGTCCTCTCCTGCTGAGCCCTGGCTTCTGTACAGAGTTGTCACAGGGTACTACTACCGTGGCCACCAGACACCACCATCTCCTATCATAGTCAGAACCCAGGAACCCTTGAAATACTAAACTTACAGTGTTTTCTGGAGCAGAGGGAGAGAGAGCCTCTTTGCATTATAGTCCTTTGAGAGGGAATCCCTAAACAGTCCATGACTGGGCAGGTGTACAAATCTGAGTGAGAGTCATCAGAATCACTGCCCTCTTTCCCTGACTCAGTCATTCTTAAGGTCTCCTTCTTACCCCTGGCCATTATCACCTGCTTTACTTAGAACAAGTTCTTGGAAGATTCCATCCTTCATACAAATAGGGTTCTGGAAAGCCATTCCATTGGTCTTCAGACCTGTCTGAACCCCAGGTTGGATTCAACCTGGTATCACTATTCAAATCTCAGTCAATATACACCAGGGGCAGCAGTCAGTGTCTAGAAGCCAAGAAAGGTACCTCCAGAATGTAAAGATAAGGGGCCTCTCTAGCCAGCCAACACTTAATAGATGAGATTAGCCATCTGTAAAAGTGATCTGCCCAAAGCAGGAGAAGGGAAAGGGGAGAAAACAAACATTTCCTGAACACTGAGCGTTTCCTCGATATTTTATATATTTTGGCATTGAGTGCTCACACCACCCTTAGGAGGTGGGTAAAATTACCCCCGTTTTACAGATGAAGAAACAGAAGCTCAGACAGACCACGTGGCTCAGATTTTGATCTCAGAGATGTTTGGCAACCACTGATCTATTTTCGGTCCCTACTGTTTTGTCTTTTCTAAAATGTCAAATAAATCGAATCAGACAGTATGCAGCCTTTTAAGTCTGGCTTCTCTCGCTTTGCAAAAGGCATTTGGCATTCATCCATGTTGTTGTATGTATCAGGAGTCGTTTCTTTTTATTACAAAGTAGTATTTCATTGCATGGACATGCCACAGTTTGTTTATATATTCTTCAATTAAGGGACACTTAGGTTGTTTCCAGTTTGGGGCAATTACAAATTACACAGCTGTAAGCATTCACGTACAGGTTTTGTGTGACTATTCAGTTTTCATTTCTCCAGGAGTGAGATTATGCCAAAATGTTTTCTAAAATGGCTGCAGCATTTTTGCATTCCCACCAGTAATGTATAAGAGTTCTAGTTACTCTGCATCTTATCATCATTTGATATTGTCAGTACTTTTTATTTTAGGCATTCTAAATAGTGGTATATCATTGTGGTTTTTATCTGCATTTCACTAATGACTAATGATATTATGCATCTTTTCATGTGCATATCTATATATCTTGCCATCCATATTTTTTGCCATCCACATATCTTCTTTGGTGGGGTACCTTTTGCCTTTTTAAAATCGTGTTGTTTGCTTTCTTATTGTTGAATTTTGAGGGCTCTTTACGTACAAGTCATTCATCAGTTATGCAATTTGCAATTATGCTTTTCTCAGTCAATGACTTGTGTCCATTCTCTCAACAGTGTCTTTTGAAGAAGTCCAACTTGCAATTTTTTTCTTTTATAGATGATACTTTTGGAGTTGTATTTAAAAAATGTTTGCCTAATTCTAGATCACAAGTATGTTCTCTTATTTTTTTTCTAGAAGTTTTATAGTTTTAAGTTTTACATTTTGGTTTATGATCCATTTTGATTTAATGTTTATAGATGATGAAAGGTATAGATAAAGGTTCAATTATTTGGATGTCGATATCCATTTGTCCCAGGACCATTTGTGGAACACCCTTGTCAATTTTGATTTAACATTACAGTTTTTGCCCCCCATAAATTTTACCTTTTCTACTACATGCCAATTTCTTAGGTCATTCATTCATCCATCAATCATCATTCACGTCCTCTTGCTTACTTAATGTCAGCCATGCTGGTCTTCCAGCTATTCCTCTAACAGGCCTATTATGGACCGGCCTCAGAGTCTTTGCACTGGCCAATCCTTCTGGAATGCTCTTTTTCCAAATATTCACATAGCCCACTCCTTCATTTCATTCAAGTCTCTGCTCCAATATCACCTTATTTAAGAGCCCTTCTCTAAAGACTATTTAAAATGGCTCTCCCATCCCTATCTAGTGCTACTGTTTTACCCTGCTTTCTTTCTTTTCATAGCATGTATCACAATCTGACATATCATGTATTTATTGGTTTATTTGTCTATTAACTGTATGCTTCTTCCCCCAACCACTCTCAGAATGTTAAGCACCTTGAGAGCTGGAGATTTTTCTGTTCTATTCACGAATGCACCCCCAGTGCATAGAACAATTCCCGCACATATAGTCAATACTTAATAAAGAGCCGTTGATCTTACTGAATCAAATCAAACAACAAATATTTATTGAGTGTCTGCTAGGTACCAGGTACAGAGCTAGGCTCTGGAGACACAGTGACGAGAAAAACAGACATGGCCCTGCCTTTCTGGAGTTCACAGACCAGCAGGAAAGAATGACATTGAACAAATAATTACAGACATGAAATGGATAATAGCTTCTGGACCTTGAAGGAGGAGTACATGGAGCCAGGGAACTAATAACCTAGTCAAAGGGAGTTAGTCATGGAGATGAAGGAAGGGTTCCCAAGAAGGAGGGTGAATGAGCTGAGCGCTAAGGATTAAAAGTCGTTAACTACGTGAGGAGAGGGAAGAAAGGACCTTCCGGGCATCTGGCACTTCATGTACAAAGACCCTGTGAGGGGAGAAAGCTTGGCATGTTTGGGGAACTGAAAAGGGTGGGTGTACCTAGGAGAGGTGAATCGGGCCAGGAGAGAGGCAGGCAATGAGGCTGGGATGGGAGCAAGGAGCTCACAGGCTGGGTCACACAAGGTCAACAGGGGGTTGCTCATTACGCGAAGAGCAAAGGGAAGCCATGGAAGGCTAGTTCCACCTTTTTAGCCACCCAATGTACATGGAACATAATAAATACTCAAAAACATGCTCACATGTTGCAAACACTCTGACAAGTTGCTGGTAGAAGTGTAAATTGATCCAACTTCTATGTAGGGCAATTTCACCATATCGTTCAAAATTACAAATGTATATACCTCCCACTCAGCAAGTCCCTTCTAGGAACTTATTCTACAGATAGACTTGGCCGTGTCTGAAATGACATCTGTACCAAGTTCTTCACTGCAGTGTTGTTTATGATAGCAGAAGAATGGAAACAAACCAGATGTCTCCCAACAGGAGATTACTGAAAAAGTTGTGATGCCTCCAGGCTCTGGATTAAAATGAATCATCAGAAAAAAGAAATAAAAACCAATAATAATGAAGCCTTTTATGCATTGTTTTCAAAGAATTCCAAGGTATATGAAGTTTAAAGAAATCAAGGTTCAGGGCAGACTTTATAAATGACTACCATTCGTGTGGGTTAAAAAAGCAAACAAACCAGGCACAGGAAAGAAATATGTACAGCTTTTCTGTGTATAGCATGTCTCCAGAAGAAGACCTAAGGAACATGTAATGTTGCTTTACCTCTGGAGAGAAAAACCAGGTAGCTGGGAAATAGGTTGGAGGGAGGCTTGAACAAGGTACCTTCTGAATTTTGAACCATGCAACTATCTTACCTGTTCTATAACTAAATAAATTTACATTCATTGTTTAAATGAACCAATGAATTAGAAAATTAATTTGTTAAACAAATGGCTTCAGCCAGTATACCCCTCTGTTATTTAGAGGAAAAGGTTTTAAGGAGTCCTGGCCCCTACCCCACTCCGTAATTCCTGGCGGGGATTCACCAACAGAGGAATCCTTGGGGCCTTTGGGAAGGAGCGTGGGATAAAATTATTTATTCTGGTCCATTGGCATCGCTTCCAGGAAAGGGTCTCCCTCTTTCATCCCAAAACTAGGCTTGTCTCATGGCCTCACAGAGACACATCAGTTTGGGGACTTGCCCAAGCTTTTTTAATTAGGCTCCTTGCTGAAAAGCTACATCATTGGTTTCTGAAGTGGCAACTGGCCTCTAAGATGTAATCACTTCTCCACAAGGAATTCTTATTAAAAAGTGATATTCAGTGCTTTCCCGCATAAAAAGCATCCAAACGGACTTTCAATATCGGGGAAAGCAGCACCAAGTGGGTAAGGCCAGGATGCCTTGAGCTCCCCAATTGCAACAACCTATAGATTTTGATCTGTGAGTTCTGATTCAATTCAGTGCAAAGGGCAGTTGATAGCACAGGTACATGTCTCAAGCCACTCGATGTCATCACCCTGGCTTGATAAGGAAGATGAAAGGGAGACAAACGGGCTCACCTCCAGAAGGAGTTCCCTGTTTCTCTGGGCAGGGGAGGCGGATGGGCTCCAAGTGCTAATGAAGAAAAGCAGCTGTGACCTCTGTCCTGGAGTCTCCTCTGCCAGGCATAAGGCTTAGATCAGGTAAGCAAGTCTGGGAGGGGACAAATAAATGAAAGGAGCAACAGAAAAAAATGAGAAGTGAGGATCGTCAACTCTCTGTCTGTGTGTGCTATATCGTGATCATTTAGAACAAGCCTATGGAGAAAGGATTACTACCCTCCACTCCATCTGCCCCATTCTACAGGTAAGCAAACTGAGGCTCAAAAAAGTACAGTAACTTGCCTAAGTTCTCACAATTAGCAAATGTCCAAGTCACGATATGAGCCGAGGTCTCTCTGATGCCAGAACTCATTCACTTTTTAAATCAGAAATAAACATTTAGCTTTTTAAAAAACTGTGCCTTTTTTTCTTTTAAATATTGTACCTCAATATGCTATGTGGCATCTATAAAATATTTTTATTCCAAAGAAGATGAATTCTTTCTTTTTTCTTTCCTTTTCACTGTGGCTTCATCCACATGAGCTGAATGGGAGAATCTCAAGTCCTTTACCAGTCAAGACGACAAACAGGAACACCCCGCGGCTGCCAGAGCCCCTTCCTGGAGGCAGGATCCAGCTGCTTCAGTTACTTGGGTATTCTAGATGCTAAAAGCTTTCCACGGGGACAAGATCAGTATATTTTTCATGCTGGGACTTTCCATAAACTGTGTCTTTTGCCTCTTTTGAAGACAAAACTGCGGTAAACGACTTTACATTAGCAGTGTGGACTTGGGTTAGACATAAGAAAGAACTTTCGGACAATGAGTGGATGGATGTTGGATCATAAAACGAGTGACCAAGAAAGGACAGGAGTGTAGTAAGTTGGTTGGTGCCATGCATACAGTCCAGACTCTGGATTGTGGCTGATTTGCTTTGTTGATTATCTTCCATCTCCTGCAAACACCCTGCCATCTAGTCTGAGTCTCAGCACATGGCCACATTTACTGATGTGAGCCTTTGCTCTTGCTGATCCCTCTATCCGAAATGCCTCTCCCTCCCGCTGACTATCCCAATTCTACCTACCCTTCAGGTTCTAGCTCAAGTTCCTGGGTCTGCTCAAACCTCTCTCTGACCTCTGCAGCCCACGTGACTCTACCCCTCTCGGATTTCTCCATAGACGGGACTTAGTCATGATCATCTGGGTGGAGGATAGCTGGTTCTTGCAAAGTCAGATAAGAGTGTTATTATCAGAGAGAGAGGGAAAGGACAGAGGGAAAGGACACTGAAACAGCAACTGTGGCAGTTGTCCACTCTGCTGAGAGCCTGCCACATGCGACCATCTGACCCTCATTTGCATTCTCTGGGCCTGCTTCTGGGAAGAGAATGCCTTGAAAGCACACATCGATATCTGTCAAATACATTTCCCAAATTACGCCAAACGATAAAGGTGGCTTCTGGGACACGCCAGTTTAACGTTGGTTTGGAACACAGCCAGTCACTCCTGACACAGTGACGTGTTACCATGTGAAAGATGCTTTCACACATAAGATTTCATTTTATCCTCATAACAATCCCATAAAGCCCATTTTGCAGATGAGAACACTGAGATTAAGATAGAGCAAGTGGTTTACACCAGCTCACACAGCTAGAAGATAGCAAAACCAGCACTAGAGGCCACCCTCTCCAGACCAGGGTACTTTTCCTTATGCCATCCTGTCCCTAAACCCAACCCCACGCCATACTCCTGAGATGGACATGTAGTGGACATTACCCATATTGCCCCTTGACAGATGACCAGCCAGTCAATGCTGGTACCAGTTAAAACTCAGGTTTTCTTCGTAACAGAAATACAACTACTTATTCATGTCTTGGTCTAGCATTTGCATTCCGCTGTCCACAGACGCTCTGCAGGAGCGTCTGAGTCAGCTCCACTGTTTCCGACAGTTCACACCAAAGGCAGGAGACAGACCAGCCTGGCATACCAGGCTCTGGGCGTGAGGCATCTCCTGCCCTTTAAGCTCAACGAAGGAAGCCCAAAGCCATCTGTGCCCGTCACCTGGCGCTCCTGGATTATTCCCAGCCTGCGCTCCTCAGGCCCGTCTCTGACAGGCCCTGAGCACTTGGCTCCAGACTACTCTGCAGGGTTTGCCTCTGTTCTCTGGGCTCCCCAGCAGCTGATTCTTGGCTCTGCCTCAGCGGCTTTGGCTTGGTCCTGCCTCCCTGCACCAGAAAACAGACGTGGATTCTAACAGGTCTTTATGTGAGTTAACTAACGTGTGTCAGGTGCTTAGCACAGGACTGGCACACAGTAAGCGCACTGGAAGAGTTTGCTGTTACTGAGCTGGGCACCGTCCCCGTATTACCAGCATTTCCTACTTGCCCCGTAGAACACATCCCAGACACTCAACCCAGGCTGCCCAATCTGCCGGCGTAAAGCCTCACACCCACCACATAGCTCTCTGGCTGGGCTCTCCTGGTCATCCCCTAGGACCCTGCTCCTTGTGCTGAGAAACACCTGGACTCCCTTTGAGCCCGTGAACATGCCAAGCTCTCTAGACCTTTGCTCTGCTGTATTTTCCATTGAAACGCTCTTTGTTTCCTGCCTCCATCATCACACCACACCCCCAACAACAACAAAAAACCTCTTCCTTCAATTCTCAGCTGGAGTCTTACTTCCCCTGGGAGGCCTTCCCTAAGTCCATTCTCCGTCCTACCCATCCAGATGAGGTTGGGTCCTCCTGCTATGCTTTCCTTTGACAATGATTCTAAATAGACATATACTACTTACTTCTTTAATGTCTGTCTTCCCTCCAGACTGTAAGCCTCTTGAGGACACAAGAGCCATATTTGAAGATGCTGGGCCGTATCCTCAATGCCTAGTATGAGGCTTAGAATAAGTAGCATCTCAACGACACATCGAACTGCACTGAATTGAAGCGAAACGGCTCGGGAAATGATTGTAGCATCAATGCCAATGACAATGATGGCCTACCGTGTCATCTCACCTTAGAGGTGGAATCTAAAAACCAAAGAAACAGAGGCAAACTTACAGATAGAGAGAACAGATTGGTGGTTGCCAGAGGCCAGGGGTGGGGGGTGCGTGAAATGGGTGAATGGGGTCAAAGGGTACAAATTTCCAATTATAAAATCAATAGGTCATGAGGATATAATGGGAACTAATAATACCACGGGATGGTGACTATAGTTAAAAATCCTATATTGTATATCTGAAAGTAGCTAAGAAAGTAGATCTTAAAAATTCTCACAAGAAAAAAACATTGGTAACGATGTGTGGTGATGGATGTGTAATTAGACTTATTGTGGTGATCATTTTACATTACATACAAATATTGAATCATTATGTTGTACGCCTGAAAATAATATAACATTACTTGTCTATTACATCTCAATAAAGAAATATAAAGCTTGATGTGCTATTATTTATTTACTGTATTTGCCATGGCCTATTCAAAGCCAGAACCTAACATCTGATCAGTAATAAAAGGATGAAGAATAGAGGAAACATAACAACTTCGGTGCTTCTTTGTGCAACAGGACCTGTAACAATTGCTTCCTTCAAAGGGGGCACCAATTAAAGCTGAAGGGAACAAAGGAGAGTCACAGGTTATCAGGGATCAAATGTCAACAAGCAAGTTACTCATCCCTGATTGGTCAATGCAGAGAGCGCTGAACTTTGCCCTGCGCACAGGAATCCTGTGTGGCACTACTGGTGATGTCATTTGAGGATTGCTGAGCATATCTTTACCAACCCAAACAAACCTGAAATGACCAACAAGGAAAGGGAACAACAGCTCATTGGTTTCTGTCTACTAGGATCCAAGGTTCATCTCACTTCCAGTCAACAAGGACGTACCCAATTCCTCTCTCTGCCCACAACATTGAGTAACTTCTGATTTCGGTGGCATGCACTGGAGGGCCTGCCCCACAAGATCCGTCAGGTTCTGATCATTCCTACTAGTTTTCATCACTGAGAGCTTTTGTTTTTCCCCCTGTGCATTAGCGTTAAGAGGCTCTCCTTGATTTTATTGTTGTTAATAATAGCAATTGTTTCTTGCTAGTCCCAGTTAATTTTTTATTTTTGGGGAAAACACTAAATAGTAATTGAGGCTCCCTCCTCAGGAGCATGGAAATGCTGTTGAATGCGAGCTTTTTTAATGGTTGTTTGTTACCGGCACCCACAAAATGTCTTCTCTCACACGCCCCTTTGGATTGGAGAGTCCTCTAGGGAATGGCCGGCCTCGTCTGCTCTCTGTGAAATGCCTTGTTGGATCCGACTCAGCGTGGATGATGCATTTGGGTGACTGGTCATCCTGATATAGACACGCGACTTCCTGCAACTGCAGTTCTGCCTTCTGCGTCCCTGGTCCAGCCCTCTGCCCCCAACTTTTCCTTGATTCCATCCACAGTGGTGTGAGAGGGGTGTTAGCCCCCCATAATCGCCATCGAGCCACTCTAAAGTCACCTTATGCAAACAGGCAGTCCATGAAAAGCAGTATGACTGCTGCCCGAATGCAGTTTCAGACCATCTCCTAGCGACTTCCCTTGCAACCAGACTACGCCCCTAAGCGCCTCCTACGACATGACTGCGGAGAATGCACAGCCACCATCCCCTGCAGCAGCCACCACCTCGCTGAGTAATCCAACTCAATCCTGCAAAACTTGACTAAGTGTTGGAGTCACACAAACCCAGTATCAATCCTGGGTCTACTGTTCACGTCTGTGAGAGCCGGGGCCCGTCCCTCACTTCTCTGAGCCCTAGTGTCCTCATCAGTAAATGGAAACAACAGTGCTTCCCCACATGGTTGCTGCCAGAATCCAAGATAAACATATTCCAAGCACCAAGCTCCATATCAAGTACCCACTAAATACATGCAGAAATGGTGGATATTGAATAAGCGCAAGAAATGTTCTAGAGATCGTAGAATTTTTAGGGAGAGATCAGTGTTACCTTTCTAGAGACTGAGAACGGCTTTGTAAAGGAGCTTTGAAAGAGCCCTGAAAGAGGGGTGAGGAGTTTGGCAGATGGACTGAGGGAGGACATACCAGGCTGGGAAACAACACAAAGGCTGGGCTTGGGCCCATTTGGCCAATTACATGATGCAGCTGGAGGGGGCAGGGAGCCCTGGAAGGAGCTGGACTGGAAGAGCCTTGCAGGGTCCTTGTTAAGTTGCAGG
This sequence comes from Rhinolophus ferrumequinum, assembly GCF_004115265.2. Lineage (NCBI taxonomy): Eukaryota > Metazoa > Chordata > Mammalia > Chiroptera > Rhinolophidae > Rhinolophus > Rhinolophus ferrumequinum. The sequence continues at coordinate 19,354,864 of NC_046304.1, read as the reverse complement.
GGACATGGTTTGGTCCACAATATAGCCAGATTCTTGTCTGCAAGTGTCATATCAGGATAAACTAATTATAATAGCAACTGGATAATGAAAATTGAATATCATCCATTCAAACCCCACAGTTTAAGGATCCCTGAGCTGATGGACACCTTTGTACCATCTAAGAAGAGGTTTCCTAATCAGAAAAGACAGGAAATAATGGTGAGGCTGGTTTAGGATAAGTGAGTCCTCCAAATGCTTCTGACAATCAGTTCCCGTCTGGTCCCAGAGGCTGTCTGGCAAGTCAGGTCCCTTGGTCAAGTCCTAAGTTCTAAAAAGACAACCTTGGAGGTTATCTCTATTCAACCCTCAGTGTGCTCTTATCACACACAGAACATTGCTTTTGGCCTTGGGGACACAAAGACACAAGGGACACAGTCAGTCTCAGTCCCGTAAGAACGTAGAGCGCGGCCTCAGGGCCCAGCCCAGGCGGATACCCACAGTGAGGGTACAAAGATGGTCAGGGGCCAGCTGGGGCTGCACAGGAAGCTGAACAACCAGGAGGGGAGTAACCTTGGAGGAATACGTGCCCCCAGAGCCTCCTTCTCCTCTCCAATCCCAGTGCCTGGGGTTTATCATATTAGACCCATGTTTCATTTTACACATGTTGGGTAGCTGTCTTTTTAAAAAAGTGTGTGTGTGTGAGTGTGAGTGTGTGTGTGTGAGTGTGTGTAGTTTTTTTCACTGAGGAACATTTGACAAACTCAGAAAAATAGAAGGAAGAAAAAATTACCCACTATTTCTCTAGCACCGTTCACATTTTGGTGGATCTCTCTTCTGGTTCCTTTTCTCTACATAGGCATGTTTGTCTGATAGTTTATTTGTTAAATGACCACACTACTTTTTCTAGGGAGCTTCATTTCACAGGCATTTTTCTTTTCCTTAAAAACGATTTTTAATGATCATGCAGTGCCTTTCATTGCACAGATAGACCTAGAAACTTTATCACGCCAATGAATGCCAGGAAGGCAGAGTGAGTACAAATGCAGACCAGCTAAGGTGCAGACAACAGATACCAGATGCTTTCCTCCTGCTGGCACTGGGCTCGTGTAGCGCACACTAGGGGGGAGAGGAGAGACCCACCTAAAGAGAAGGGTGCCAGCAGGTAAACCGAAGACCAGGGAGGAGGTCACGTGACTGACTGCTATCTGAGCACTGTCTTAATCTCACCGCCCTGTGGGACATGCGTCCTGCTACAGGTGAGGAAAGTGTGGACGACAGGTCAAGGAACTCACCCAAAGTCACATCACTGCTAAGTGACAGAGCTGGGATCTAAACTCAGGTCTGTCTGGCTCTAGAGCTCACACTGCCTGAGGGGAACAAACCGTCCCCTCCTTGTGTTTGCTTGGAGGCTACGCTGTAAGCCTTCATCTGTGCCCTGGGTGATTTCAGGCCTAGGGCTCATAGGGGTGGAAGTCTGAAGGCAGGCATGGGAAGGCTGCTGAGGAGGAGAGAGGCTCCCCCAGCCTTCACACAGCAACCCCACTCCTGACTCCAACCACCTCTCTGCCCACGTCTTCCTGCTGCCCCTACCTTGTTTCTTCCAGCTGCACTTCCGGGGTGCACGTCCCCAGATGACCATGCTCAGTACCCTCTCTGGCATCACTGGGGCTGGTGGAGAGCAGCCAACGTGCTGTTAACCAATCCATCCCCCTTGCCGGTACCCTCACGGACCAGCACCTCACCCGAGCTGCTCATCCACTGTCTGCCACCTAGGCAGGTCGGCATAACTGAATTAGCACTGACAGTGAACTGAAGGTTATGGGACCACCCCCAAGAACCAGGCACGGGCAAGGGCGCTAACCGTGGCCAGCCTTTGCTCACACCTCTCCCGCTGGTAAGAGGCCAGGGATACAACCAACCCCACTGCTGCTGACCAAAGATGGGCCCCTGACTTCAGAGGGACTGAACAACAGGGGTGGGGGTGGGGAGCTGGTTCAGCTGTGGGACTGGCGAAAACCCCTCAACTTGCCCTCACCCTGGTGGGCAAGTCTGACCTCATCAACTGTTGTGTAGCCGTGGGATCACAGCCTCGTCATCCCCTCTGAAGAATGGTCCCCTCCCAGGCAGCTTGCGCTCTGCCTTCCCTAAGTCCTCAACACCCAGTATGACAGCACACCGTAGGGAACAACATATGGCAAGAAGACGCCAGAGCTTTCACAAGCAGATGTATTTACTTTATTATTTGCTGATCAGTCGAGCGCACCTACATGTAGCTGAGTCACTTTAAGTCCTACCGTGTTTCCCCGAAACTGAGACCTAGCCAGACGATCAGCTCTAATGCGTCTTTTGGAGCAAAAATTAATATAAGACCTGGTCTTATATTTTTATTTTATTTATCTTATTTTATTTATTTTATTATTTTACTTTATCACCTGGTCTTATGGTATAGTAAAATAAGACCGGGTCTTATACTAACTTTTGCTCCAAAGACGCATTAGAGCGGATTGTCCGGCTAGGTCTTATTTTCGGGGAAACACGGTAGGACTGCAAGGACAGAAACACTAGCTAGCTCATCCCTCTGGCTGAGGGTCCTTGGGGGTATTCACGTCCCAGTGAGGCTTCTCTCTGTGTCTTCTGGTTGCTCCACCTGCTCTGGCCAGTTCCCCCTGAACCTTCCCGCTGCTCCCTCCTTCCTTTCTACCTCCCTCCCTCCTTTTTCCCCTTCCTTCCTTCTCCCCTAGCTACTCCCCTTTTCCTCCCCAATCTGTGCTATTTGGTAGATTCAGACAGACCTGGCTTAGTAGCTTTGTGACCTTGAAAAGGGTCTCAGCCTCTCTGAGCTTCCATCTCCCATCTGCAGAGCAGCGCTCCTTAACAGTGGTAGCTGGTAATGGCCTGCCGTGCAGCCGGCTCCCCAGGCCAGGTGCTGGGTGAGCACTGCGCATGATTAGAGCTAAGTACTCCTTACCATGGCCCTGCAGGTAGGAACGGTCATTACTCCACTGGATAGACGGAGAAACCAAGGCTGAATGGTGCAAGGTCATGGAAAGAACAACCTGAGTGGAATTGGGATGTGAGCCGGGTCTGGCTTTCTCCACCAATTTCAGGCTCATGAGACCATACATGACCGCTTGCCTGCTTCCTCCCTCCTTTCCTTCCAAGATGGTGGCAAAAGAGGGAAGGGTCAGTCAAGATGGATTGCAGGTTCACAAAAGCCTAAACACATCGGCACTACTGCAGCCGCTTTGGTGTTCTTGTTTCACGCAGGCTGCATTCACCACTCTGGGACACTGTAAATTCCATGAAGGTAAGGACCAGGCTTCTGCTTCTCTGGGCAGGGAGCGCCGGTGTTAGGAAGAGTGGCTGCTTGGCAGGCTGCTGGGCAGAGTGTGACTGTGAGGCTCAGGGGCTCGGGAGGTGACAAGCAGGGATAGGACAAGTCCACAATCAATCAACTAAGATCCGGCGTGAAATGGGCTGCACGGAGAAAAGACGGATGCATGGAGCACAGTGGGAGTAGAAGAGGCAGCGGGGAGGACGGCTTTCTCTGAGAGACATTTATTGGCACCTCCTGGTACCACACGTGTGTCAGGCTCTTCAATTTCATTTTATTCAAATGTCACAAAGGTGGAAATTGAGCTCGAAGGCAACACCCTTGCAGAGCCGCTGAGCTGGGATTCAAATTCAGATCTGTCTGGTTCTAAAATCCATGCCCTGTCCTCTGGACAGGCTGCCATCCAAGAAGACACCCACTGCAGTCTCAAAGAATGACGCCCAGAATAAATGAATCACTTTCAAAGCAAAGTGAAAAACCACATTCTCCCCAAATCTCGTACCTAAACCGACTGGAAAAGCAGACGTAAAGAACGATGGGGACACAAACATGGCGAGAAAAGCCATCTGAGCAAATGTCCGTTTCTCCTACCCCTGATTTCCTGTTCTCTCATCCAACAAGGCCAATGGATATTCCAGAACTGCTACAGTTGATTAGTTCCAGAAGAGAGATCTCTCAACTTCAGTGTCTTCAGGACAGCTTCACTCCTTGGGCCCTGGAGTCTTAGTTTTGTTTTTTATACTGAAAGACAGAGAGATTGTTAGAAGTGGGCGAGGGAAGCCAACGGGAGAGGGAAGACCCAGGAAATCCTGATAATGGGGTCATCTAGGTCTCAGACGCCCCCTGCTGGGGCTTCTTGAAGGTGGCGGAACTCAGATGGTGGAATCTCTAGTTGGTACCTGGATTCCCTTTCTTCTTTAATGGAAAAGGACGCTGCAGGGGTTGACGGGGAGGATAAGAAAGACACTGAGGAATTAGAACTGAACATTGTGGATTCATCATTCTCTTCAATAGGAATCTTGTTCGGAGAAAAAAAAAAAACTCAGGTAGAGGAGGACCCGCAGAAGCCAATCACTGAGTTCAAGAAAACGAATCCTAGACCCCATATCTGGAGATTTTGAGAGAGAAGGACAGAGAGATAGGGCATGCTGCAGCTCTTTAGGTTGTTCTAACACCAAAGTGTAGGGACCAGCAAGCCAGTCCATATTCCTGACTCCCTCCCTGTCTCCACCAAAACAGATACTTGAATGTTTCCTCAATAACCCTGTCTCGGTGGGGATACCTCCAAAGACAGGGGGCTCACTACCCCCAAGACAGCTCTCTTCTCTGAGGCATCACAAGGCTGCCGCCAGCTTTGTTACTATTGCTTCTAGGAAGACCGTTTTTCTTCTTCCTGCTGCCCATCTGTTTACTCAGATTGTTAGGCAAAAATTTTACTTTAAGGCTTGAGGGTGCCCCTCTACCCCAACTTCTCGCAGAAAACAAATGCAATCAGAATGGCATATCCCATCCCCTTTCAGCTTCTGCAGGAGAGGGAACAGCTGGTTTGTTCTCAACTGTGGGGCAGAGACGTCCCCTGGTGGTCATCACGGAGATTACAGCTCACAGGTGGAGGTGGCAGCCAAGCACTTACTTTGTTCATGATCCAGTCGGCATCTTCAATGGCTCTTTTAATGATCTGCTGGATTCTCTCGGGATTGTCTTCATCTGAATGAACCTGGAAACTCTGAAAGTTTAAGCATAAAAAAAGATGACGACCAAATTCACAGGACTGGCAGCTTCAGAGCACCAGTCACAGGCCAGGACACTGCAGGCACTTTATACTCAGCATCTCTTACCCTTACATAGAGATTTACGATCCCACATAGAGATAAGGAAGCAGAGGCTCAGAAACCCTAACTTTCCATTAAGCAATGGTGCCAGCATTTGAATCCTGGTCTATTCAACTGCATAACCCATACTCCTGCCAGCAGGGCAGTTGTGAAAAGGAAGACTGGTACCCAAATGACTCCCAAATCAAACGAGGCCCAAAGGTTATAAGACAGTGGGGGCCTAAGGGAAATTTCCCTCTCTCTGTTTTCACTAGGGTGAAAGGAAGGTGCTTTCACTAGGGTGAGACCTTTGCACAGCCTCACTGCTGGGAAGCACAGGGCTTCTCCTGGCCCATGCTGGAAAGCCAAGCAGAAAAGGAAGGAGCAGGGGTGGCTTCGGGAAATCCAGCCAAGCCTAGTGCAGAGCCCAGGCTGCTGTTTGCTTCTGTCCAGATGTTCACCCTCGAGAAGCTCACAGTGTGACCTTCAGGTTCACTGGTGTGGCACTCAGGGCCCTTCCAAAGCACCGGTCCCCCGGGGCCCACACATCCTCTATCCTCGTCTCAGGAGCACCTCAAATGCTCACTTCCAGGAAGCCCTCCCTGACTCCCTCACACAGCCGACTGCTCCCTTCTCCACGTTTCCACAGCCCTCTGTTGCTACCACTAGTTTTCTTTTTCTGCTTTCCACATTATGTTTGTATTAATTTTAGTTTTTAACTTTTTATTTGGAAATAATTTCAAGAACAATACAAAAGAATGCTCTTCAGAATCAACAATTGTTAACATTTTGCCACTCTGGCTTTATCATTCTCTCTTTATATGTGTTTGTATCAAATTTTGGGGAGCATTGAAAAGTGGAGGACATCATGCCCTTAACCTCTAAACACTCCAGTGTGTATTTCCCAACAACAAGGGCTTTCTCTTACTAACCACAGTAATCAAATTCAGAAAATTTAACATTGATACAATACTATTATCTAACCTATAGTCCATATTCCAATTTCACGAATTTTCCCAATCATGTCCTTTCTAATAATTGCGTTTTTCTGGTCCAGGATCCAATCTGGGATCCCACATTGCATTTAGTGGTCACATCTCTTTAATCCCCATTAAACGAGAGCACTTCTTCTGCCTTTCTTTGTGTTTCATGACATTGACATGTTTGATGAGTACAGGCCAGTTATGTGGTAGGTGGTCCCTCAGTTTGTGTTTACCTGCTATTTTTTCATAATTAAATTCAGGTGCGTGTTGTTGGCAGAAACGCCTGTCAAAATGATGTTGCACCCCACGCTATTTTAATTATCCCCTTAGCTGCCTTATTCACAACCAGGCACAGAACTGGATGCTGGATGCTGCATACTGTTTCCTAAACAGAAACCAGACAGAGGAGCCGGGCTGCCCAGCAGTGCCTTCCAGTGGCTTTTACCAAAACGTGGCCCCACCACCACCACCTGAAAGACCATCCCTGCCCCTGCCCCTGGCTCCCGACCCCATGATAGGCCTCCTATTAGAGAAAGCACCCCCCACCTGCCCCAGGTGCGGCGCACCCTGCTCCCACCTGCCTGATAGCATGTTTGTAATGCTCCTGCATGCCCTTGGTGGGCAGCTGCCGGCAACAGCGCAGCAGGTATCGGTAGAGCTGCAGCGGCTTCTGGACCAGCTCTGCCCCCGGTAGTGGGGCCATCCGCAAGACTGTCTGTTCCTGGAAAACACAGAGCGTCACTTATAAGGCATCAAGCCAGTACTCAGCCCTGGCCCCCAGGTTCCAGCGCTCTGTGAAGCAGGCCTGATACAGCGTAGAGGCCAGAACCCCCACAGGCCACACCATACGGAACCCAGACCCTGAGCTCGGGCTGGGCATTTAGTCCTGCAGAAGTCTCAGCCCAGAGCAGGCCTTCCAGGACCAAGGGCACAATGTGCAGCCTCATCCTGGTGTCTTCTTTCTGGATGCCATCTTCAGGTGGTGGGTTAGGAGGTGTCACTAACAAGTGGAGTAGGGCAGACCGGCAGGAAAACCCCGCCAGTGCAATTGCTGAGAAACCAGCTAACCTCAAACAACGGAGGGCAGGATGCCCAGAGGTCTGAACCTCACTACTCCCAGGGTGGCCCTGGGCCAGCAGCATCCACATCACCTGAGAGCTGGTTAACATGCAGAGTCTCAGGCCCCACCCCAGACCTACTACACAGAACCTGCATTTTTAACAAGATGCCCAGGAGATTCAGATGCAAATTAAAATTTGAGAAACACGATTGTAGAGGGCTCTGCATGAAGAAGCAGCTGCTTACAGAGTTGTCGGGGTGTACCAGGGCCTGGGCACATGATTTCATCTTACTGTGTGTTATAAATACTCATAGGAATAATACTGAGGGCTTGTTCTGTCCTGTTCGCTTTACTTGTGATTAATGCACACATTTAAAAAAACAATCAGCAGAGGGGGCGGCCGGATGGCTCAGTTGGTTAGAGCGTGAGCTCTGAACTACAGGGTCGCTGGTTCAATTCCCGCATGGGATGGTGGGCTGCACCCCTTGCAACTAAGATTGAAAACGGCGACTGGACTTGGAGCTGAGCTGCTCCCTCCACAACTAGATTGAAGAACAACGACTGACGGGTCCTGGAGAAAAACACTGTTCCCCAATATTCCCCAATAAAAAAAAAAATTAAAAAAATTAAAAAATAAAACAATCAGCAGAGAGGTCTGACAAGTTGTCCAAGGTCACACAGCTGGTCCAAGGACAGAGTTGGGATTTGAACCCAGACAGGTTCCAGAGCCCACCTTTTATTAAAAAAAAAAAAAAAAAAAAAAGCTTATTGATACGTAGTTAACACACAATCAACTGCACATATCTAAGGTGTACAATTCGATAACTTTTGACATACGTACAAGTATATACCTAAGAAACCATCATCATAACCAAGAGTCAATATTTGCATCACCCCATAAGTTTCCTCGTGTCTCTTTGTAATCCCTCCCTCCTGCCCTCGCCACTCCCCATTACCACAGCAACCACTGCTTTGTCACTACAGATGAGTTTGCATTTTCCTGTGTTTTACATAAAATGAATCATATAGCATGTACTGTTGGGTCTGCAGAACCTGTATTTTTAAACTCTGTATAATAATGGCTTTTTCCAAAGAACCCACAACTCTAATCTGGCTGCTTATTTTTTAAAGCAGGACACTCTAATTAAGAGTATGGATTTTGGGAGCGGCCGGTTGGCTCAGTTGGTTAGAACGCAGCACTCGTAACACCAACGTCACGGGTTCGATCCCCACATGGGCCAGTGAGCTGCACCCTCCACAACTATAGACTGAAAACAGGGACTTGAGTTGGAGCTGATGGGTCCTGGAAAAACACACTGTTCCCCAATATTCCCCAATAAATATTTAAAAGAGAGAGAGAGAGAATTATCAACATTTAACAAAAAAAAGAGTATAGATTTTTTTTCCCAATGGTAGAACATAAGGACTTGTTAAGCTTCCATTAAGTAACTTGCAGCCCATAACCGCCTCCTTCTCTATGCTCACTGCCCGGTAGGCTCCTGCCTGGACCTCTGCCATAGCATCTTACCTGGCATCCCTGCCTCCAGCCTGTCACTTCCCAGTCTCCTCCACACTGACTCCGTGTCCTGGGCTCATCCCACAGTCAGACACCCGGAGCTTCTCCCAGATCCCCCAAACCCGCAAGTATGTCACCTCTCGGAGCCTTTGGACATGCAGCCCCCTAGTGTGGAGCTCCTTTCCCCTCTCTGTGTAAGGGACTCACATTCATCCTACCAGGTCCAGCGCAGTGTCACTTCCTCTGGGAAGCCCTTCCTGACTGCCCCTCCCTCGGGGGGCTGAAGTACCCTGTTCATGGAGCTTTTACAGTGCTTCCCACACTGCCGGGGATTCATCTGCGACCAGGCCTGTGGAGCCTGGCCCAGGCCCCAGCGCTTCGTGCCGTTTGTGGAACCAGACTGAATGGAATCTGTTATCTCCTCTCTGCAGATTTCCCCTCTATGACAGAGAAGCTCACTATGCTCCAAATGAAGGAGCTAAAAGACCAAGATTAAGTGACTGGCCTTAGTTTTAAAGTAAAAGAAGAAAGAAAGAAAAGGAAAAAAAAGAAGAGAGAGAGAAAGAAAGGCAACTCTCTCCTCATCAAAAAGAGAATCAGAATTCTAAAATTCTAAAACTACCAGTGGTCCTTAAACTAAGAAAAGAAACTCATTAAGTAGCTGGTGTCAGAGGCTCCTTCATTCCACTTCCAGCATTCTATCTTCCTGGCAACAATAAATGTCTGTCTCCACAGCTAAGTTTGCCAATTGTTCCTGGTACTCTAGGCTCTAGTTTGGACACTGGGGTGGGCAAGTGGTTGTCTGCTCTCACCATGCATCCTCCCTTCTAGTAACAGCCCTACATGGGAGACTGGTGATCCATTCCTCCCCAGGTCTCAGCCCACAAGATCTATGGGTGGGGCTTCACTCCGGGCTTGACCAATCAGAGACCTGCATCCATGTGGTCACTGGGATTGGTTCAGATGGGCACATAATGGAAGCTGAGAGAATCGCAACACCTCTGCAGCAACGACTGGAAAGGACTCAGCTCCCTGTCTCTAGACCTGATGCTGAGAGGACTTCATCCTCTCTTAGGAAAGCCATCTTGCCTCTTCTTGAAGCCTGAGACTAGAGCACAGCAGAAGGCGGAGCCAAGAACTTCAGCAAAACCAAGTCTGAAGTATTCATTTGAGCCCTAAAAACCGTCCACCTGAAGGCAGTCCCACCCATAGACCTTTCAATGACCCAAGCCAGTTAGTCCCCTTTACCCAAGCAGCTTGGGTTTGTTGTTTTGTCACTTGTAACCACGAGTCCTAAGTGATCGAAAAATCTTAATCTCCCAAATTCTGCTCACACGATGAGTTCTGATGGTTCCAGCTCTAAGGAAGAGTGCAGACAGGGCAAGGCCCTCAAGTCCTGCTGCCACGAGTATCAACCTGCCTGGCTGACTGGCCACGCTTCAGTCCAACAAAGTGAGGGAAACCCACACAACGGGGGCAAAGACCTTCAAGGGCCATCCCAGACGACATACCACGGAAGCCCCCCACCTGATGGGCAGTCTCCACTAGCAGGCTTCCCCAAACCATATAAAGTGCTAATCAAATATTGTAAAATGCTAGTCGTGTGACAGATGGTTACCAGCTGCAGTCTTCAAAATTAACCTTTGGAAAGAGCACAACTTTGTTTCGTTACTTAAAAATCCAAGCAATACTTAGAAACCAACCCGGCAAGTATAGGCGGGAGATTATTTTCAGCTCAATTATAATTCTTAGTCATTCTCAGTAATAACTAACAGAGAATGCATGTGTGGGTCCACTCAGAAGAGTTAAACTAAAAACGCTTTAATTTAATTTGAAGTGTGGGTTTGCTGTCACGGAAGGGGCAATGAAACTCACAACATCATTGCTACAACTCTAGTCCAACCTTATGGCCTTGGGAGCACTCGCCTCACACATCCTGCTCTTTGGACTTGACCTGAGCCTCTCCACCTGGCTCCTGGCCTCTGTGAAGGCAATGCCATCTCCCCAGGCCACCACAACAAAACCATCACAGAGCCAACCCAGACTCCTCCTTCTCCCTCACCTCCCATGCCCCATGGTCCCTCTGTCCTATCAAATTCTCCCTCTGCATGGCCCCTCAAATCGGTCCCCCTTCTCTATTTCCACTGCACATCCTTGGTGAAGGCTCTTACCGTAACTCGCCTGACAACTCCAAGAGTTCCAGCGGGTCTCCCTGTCTTCCAACGTATTCTCCACTCATCGGCCAGAGTGAATCTTTCCAAAACATAACTCCCAGCATGTCATGTTCCCACCTAAAAGCCCTAATATCCACCCTTACGCCCTATCACTTATGACAACTTTTCCCAAAATGTGGGGCAAATATGAAATTATTTTAAGCAGTGTATGGACCAATATCTTTTTATTGTAATGATTTTGTATTGAGTTTCATGTGTAATGAGAAAAAAAAAAAACCCCACAGTTTCATAGGTATTGTGGCTTAAAACAGTTTTAAAAATGAATGACATAAAACTGATTTTTTAAAAATGTATCAAGCAAATAAGAAGGCAGTTGAAATGTGGATATGACAAAACTCAGGAAAGTGGTACTGAAGTTTGGCAAGTCCTGGTCTCCAGAACAGAATCCATACTCCCTTCCATGGCCTCCAAGGTCCCCCCTTGTTCTGGACCCTTGGCACATCTCTCGCTACTCACCGCCAAGGCAGGTAAACTGAGCTCCAAGCGGCACACTCCACGACCGCCTGTGTCATGTTCACCTGCTATGACAGAATGCCAGGCAAATGGCAGATGTGTTAGGATTCGCCAGAGACAAAACCAATGACTGATAGATAGATACATAGATACATAGATACATAAATAGACAGATGGGAAGAAAGACATTCAAAATCTGAAGAGCTGATGCTCCGTTTGAAGCCATCCGGCAGGAGAATTCTCTCGCTCAGAGGAGAGTAGTCTATTGTTCTATTCAGGCCTTCAAGTCAAGTGCTTGGATGAGGACCACCCACGTTGGGGAGGCCAATCTGCTTCACTCTGTCTCCTGATTTAAATGTTAATCTCATCCAAAAATACCCTCACAGACACATCCAAAATAAGGTTTGGCAAAATATCATGGCCCGGCCAAGTTGACACGTAAACTTATCCATCCCAGTAGATGTTCAATATCCATGTGTGGAACGAACCTTCCTACTCCTTCCCGCAATACCCGTTTCCTGTAGCTCCTGATTCTTCAACACTCTGTCCTGAGGTCTGGCACTGCCTCCAGGAAGCCCTCACTGACCTAGCGCCCCTGCCACCATGCTCAGCCCTCATCACCGCACAACACTTTAGTTCAGGCTTTATCACCTCTCACCTGGATTACTGGAAAGTTATTTACCTGCCCTCAGCCCCCTTCCAGCCACCCTCCACATGGCAGTCACAGCACTTTCTCTAACTCCCAACTGAAAATCTTCCCACAGCTGGACATGACATCATAGTGTGTGCTATTAACTATTAATTTTCTCAGGTATAATAACGATGTTGTGGTTTACGTGGGAGAATGTCCTTAATCCTTAGGAGATGCAAGTGGAATTATTTAGAGGTGATGTGCCATCACGTCTGCAACTGACTTTCAAATGGTTCAGCAGAAGACAATGCAGCAAGGGAGAAGACAGGGCGAGAAAGATTAAAGCAAACTGTTAAGACTGTTTTTAGATGGCAGGTATAAGGGTGGGCACTGTGCTGTCATTTCAACTTCTATGTAGTTTGAAAATTTTCGTAACAAAAAGTTACGTTAGACAAATCCTTCCAGAAAATTCCATCACTGAATGGATAAAGACTGATACCAATTCCTAAAGCCTTTTCTCCTGCCCAGATTCATCCCACATCACTCCTCTACCTGCCAGGGGCATTGACACACCACCTATATGTAATTCTTTTACTAACAACAACAACAATAATCACTTACAATTACTACCACAGCTGCCTTCCTGACTAGTTATCATGGGACAGGTCCTAAACAATGCACGTGAAGAAACTAATTTTAATCCTCACAATAACTCTACAAGAGGATTCCATTATGCTCTCCCTTTACCAATAAAGAAAAAAAAAAAAGAGAGAGAGGCAAAAAGAAAGTAGGAAATTCGTCCAAGGTCACATAGCTGTGAGTGCAGAAGCCAGGATTTCTGCCCAGGAAGTCTGGTTCCAAACGTCATGGTGGATGCCGCCTGAAACCAGCCTCATCCTCCAAATGGATTTGTACTCATCCTGTGGTTGACATTTGTGGTTCTTCCTAACAGCTGCCCCGTCCCAATTTCTTTTTAAGGGATGACGTCTTCCCATTGAGTTTGGCCAGTGGAGACTGTCACCAGTGCTCTCTCTCTCCTAGCCACAAGGAAAGCATTAGAGACAAGCTAGGCCAACTGAGGATCCCCACCTCTGGAAAGGGGTTCGTGAACATGATTACTAAGAGCCTGAAAATGGGTGCGTGTCCCGCAGCAGTAGCGTGTCCTGACCAGCTTCTTCCTGCTCTGCACTGTCCCTGTAGGTCCTGCTGCCTGGCCTTCGAGAAGTGTCTAGATTCTTGCCCAGTTCTCCAGCCTTCTCCCTTGAGCCTGTGAGCTCCTAACACTCTTTCAATACATTTGCTTTTGGGTTCGCCCTCCAATCCCCTTTTACACAGAACTAGACTCTCTCCCTGCCTGTCTGACTATAGCGTTAGGTCAGGGGATCCCCTGTGCTCCTAGGGTCCAGGTCCCCCACCACACCAAACGCCCACGAGGGCAAGGACTGTGTCAGATTCCTCCATCTCTGTTCCCTCAATGCCTGGCACAGCACTGGGCATACAGAGGACTCCTCCATAAATGCTTGCTGACCTAATAACCTCAAATTCTGACCAATGCCCAAACTTGAGAAAACAACAGCTCAGCCTTCTCCCTGCCTTCTGGTCCTGGGGATCCGAATGTGGCTGAGACTGACCTGTGCTCCTGCCCACTATAAAGGGATGATCTCTGCTCTCTGCAGGGTCCTCCATGGCCTGGGTGCGCCTGGCCATCACCTCTGGCAGAACACCCTCCCTTTCCCACTCATCTACTCCAAGCCTTTTCCAGTCTCCTCAGCCTCCCTCCAGCTCACGGGCAGGAACTCCCTGCAGGCAACAGATGCCCCCTATTCACTCCATCTGGAGAGGCCATCAGATAAGAATATCCTCAAGCTCCCCCCACGTGAAATTCACCCTTGCCTGAGAGCTGCCTGATGTACTAAGAACGCCACCAGACATTTTTACAAAAAGCATTATTATCCCCATTTTTCAGATGTGGAAACTGAAGCTGAAAAGTAAGCTGACATGCCCACGAATACACAACTAGGGAGAGGCAGAACTGGAATGTGGGCTCTGGCTCTAATTCTAGTGCTTTCACCTCCCTGCGTTCATGAAGGAAAGGGGGCCTTTTCTTTTCCAAGGCTCTGTTAGGCTCTCAGAGCCGCTCTCCTGGATCGATCCAACAGCCTTCTGACATGTCTCCTTTTCAATCCTTCCCTATGCTCGGCCAGAATGGGCCTTTAAAAACAAAACTCTCGTCTTTGAGTCCCTTGCTTGATATCCTTCAATGGCGCCTACAGAACAAACTCTAGGGCCATCGGTCTGCATATGCCTGAGTGTGGTCCCACGCTACATGTGGGAAGGTGGTGTTCAAGGCTTTGCTCAGTCAACCACCACCTGTAACCAAATCCCCCGTGCACTCTACCCTTTTCCTGGCTCTGTCCCCTCTGTTACTTTGTTTCCCCCGTAATGCCTGGCACACAGGGGTCACTCAATACAGGGGCTCCAATGGAATCCTCCTCGCCCCAACAACTTTCAGGCCACTTTCCTGTACCTTGAAGACTGAGGAGAATAGTGCGAGCACATGGGGCCCAAGTCATGGCAGGACTGACGTGAGAATGGAACAAGAGAGCACACGTACGTGGTTCATGGCAGCAGCTCACTAAACAGGAGGTCCCTCTCCCCGGCCCTTCTCCACCCCTGGAAAAGTAGCAAAAGGGAATGCTGCGTGTTAGGATGCCCTTTCAATGCTTTTATCCAAAACAAGAATGGCCTGCCAAAGGACGCCTGTGGGGACAGAGCCCCAAAAAGCAGTTTCCAGGCTCTCGGCCTCACATAGAAAGGTGCTGGCTCAGGTAGTAAATGGCCGTCGACTGTGATCAAATGGCCAGCAGCTGTGGCTAGTTGGCCGTCAGCTGTAACCAGTGAGCCATTGGGCACTAATATAACTGCCGTGGCTAGGCTAGCAGAAAAAAATGGGGGCTAGCAAAGAGATGGTGGCTGAGCCTGCAAGCGGCACAGTGAGGGTTGAGAATTGTGTTGCTCCTGGTTCCTGTGTCTCCAACCCAGCCGCCAGTGAGAGTATAATGGTATGACTCCCCTACCTATGGCTCCGTGGGTGTTCCTTTTTGGCCTCACCATGTCCTGAGTTCTTATGTGGGGAGTGGGACCAGAGACCCCGCCGGACGCCCCGCACGACACTTGGCGTAGTCGGCAGGATCCCCTGCACTACAACGTCTCTGCTACAAACGAGCTGGGGCAGAGGTTTGTGGGTTTCATCGATTCGGTGAGCTCTGACTACATCAGGAAGGAAAAAACCTTTTTTTTTTTTGACCAGGTGAAATTTATTTAGCTTTTTCCAAATCAGAACTGAGTTCTGGTTATTTATCCTGTAGCCTTTTATGAGGCAGAAAGTTATAAAAACCCCTGAGGCAGCATGGTTTGGCTCATCGTTGGCCCTCAGTGAAAGGTGTTAACTCAAGGGACAGAAAAACAGTCCAAAGTGGGCAATCTTCCGACAGCAGAACACTGAAGAGCTGAAAGCCTCCTTCTCCCCTCTAGGGTAAAACAAATCTCTTCTCCCTCTCTCTGGCAACTCGAGCTGTCAGAAAACCCTTTTGTTTCTGAGCTAAAATCTGCTCTGTAAAATTCTACTTATTGGTCTCAGCTCTGTCCTGCGGGGCTGAAGTCTCTGTGAAACTTCCCCCAAGTCCAGTCCTTCGTTATTCCAATTACCCCAGCCCCTCAGTCATTTCTTTTCCCAGATAATCATCCTGAAGGTGCTGTCATCTCCCCACTTCTCCCACCCACTCACCTTCCTCTGGACACACACACACAACCTCATTACCAGTCTCACGCTGGAGACCACAGTTTGCTTGCGTTCTGACCCGCTCCATGAGCTCAGGTGGTAATCTCACCTCTCTTCTACCTGGGAATTTAAGGAATGCAACTCAGACTGCATTCTCTGCTTGGGCCCTTCCGTGGCCCTGGCATTCAACTCAAAGGCACCTTTTTTCCATGAACCGTTCTTTTGTTTTCCATGAGCTATTCTTTTTTGTTTTCCATGAACAATTCTTAAGTCTGTTTCCCCATCTTGTATTTTATTAGTTCGTTCCAGAGTCACAATCTGCCACAATCTCTGGGAGGCCTGGTCTTGTCTGTTATCCAACTCAACTCAGTTCAGCACAACAAAAGCACAGAAACAACCACACACCAGGTACAAATGGGGTACAGAGAGAGAGAGTGGCCCCAGCAGGCGGTGTCGGTCACCCGTCCCATGCCATTCAGAGCATCTAGCATGTGCGTGGCTCTGGACGTGGCCCTAGGACGACGGAGGTGAAAGGCCTGCCGTGTTACCAAGCAGGCCTACGCCAAGTCTGCACAGCTGATGGCATGTCTCACTAGCTACCAGTGCCAGGTAGGTGTTGAAAGCTTTACCTGTGTTCTCTCATGTATCCTCACAACAATCTTATGGGGTTCATATCATTAGCCCCATTTTATAGATGAAACTGAGGCTCTGAGAGGTTAAGTAACTTGCCAGAGGCCATCCAGCTAGTACAGGGTCAGGTCTGTTTGATCCCAAAGCCCATGCCGTTACCTGCATCTAATACCACCTGCTCTGTCCATATCTGAGCCGTCCACAAAAGACTGCCCAGATCAGGCCAAGGACCTCGCCGAGAACTCCCCGCCCTGCTTGTTCAGGACCAGGTCCAAGCATTCATGAAAGCACTTGATTGTTCTATTATTCAGTACTTATTTTTTCAACCTTTACCATAAAACCTTTCTTCAGGCTTTTCAGAAACCCAAGGACACCTGGGCTCCCCCTGCATAAAGATGAAAAGAAGTCAACGGGTTGATGTCAATTACACAGACAAAAGAAAGGGGCAACTAAGGATTTGCTAAAAAGGCTCTTAGGAAACCCAAAAGAAAACATGATAGAATAAAGGTAAAGAGGGAAAATAAAGCCACAGAGGGATTTCCTGGAAGCCAAGTGGTATCACTGGCACAGATGCTAAGAAACAGGCCTACAGCCCCATTTAACCCTACTGTCTCCTTCCCTAACCTGCGCCCTGACACCTAAAAATAAGTGGGAAAATATTATATATTGGAAGGAAGGAAGGGAGTGTAAAAAGAGAATGGAACTAGAGAAAACAACCAGAAATTATACCCTATTGAGCACTGATACAAGCTAAAAATTAAGCCTGCACAGGCCATTATTTAAATGTGCAATTATTCTTCTGGATGGGAAAAGTCACGATATAGGATCAAAGTGGTTCTGCTGCCCCCAAGTCTGGGGCTCCAGTTTGTACGTGCACCTTCTCCCAAGCTAGAAATGGGGCAGCAATCCTCACTCATCTAGTCCCTCTCCTACACTGTCAATGCTCTCCAGACACTCCCCTAAAGTCCTCACCCCTCCACTACCTCCCCGTGCCCCTCTACACCCCCTGGGCACTATCTTGGTTCTCAGCTTTGTAACAACGCCTCCTTCAGACTATCCCAATACTTCCCAACCAGCCTCTCTCCTCCCAGTCCAACCCCCACATTGCCACCCAAGGACACTTTCTAAAAATCATACCCTGTCACCCATCCCTTCTCCAAAACCTCTGTGGAGTATTCTTTACCCATGGCCTCCCAAAATCTGGTCCCAACTTCTGTCATCAAACTCGTCTCCTGCCGTCCTTCTCACCCTTCCTGTATTTTAGCCACGCTCGGAACTTGGAGGTTAAGTTCATGGACTTTAGGGTCGGACAGTCTGGGTTCAAATCCTGGCTCCGTTACTTGCCAGTTGTGGGACCCTGGGCAAGTCTCTTAATTTCCATCTCAGAGTTTGTTACACATCTGTCCACGGAGCCACTAACAGTATTTTCTACATAAAATCATTCTGAGGATTCAATAAGGCCCCTCAACCCCTTCGCATGGTGCCTGGCACATCCCATGTGCTGACTGTTCACTGTTAACAGCACCTCGGAAATGCACTGTGCTTTTCAGCACCTCTCCTTCTCCGACCTTGAATTCTTCACCAACCTCAAGAATTCCTTGTTTTAGCTTTACATCCCATGACTATATATATATATATATATGTATATATATATATATATATACACACACACACATACAGAGGGTGCCCAAAAAATGTATACACGTTTTAAGAAAGGAAAAAATTGTATTAAAATTGTAATATTCAACATACACCAATAACAAAAGACGAATACAAGTCATATGTATAGTTTTTGGCGCCCCAGTATTTTTTGATTAGTAGACAGTAAATATGATTTGATGTTACTTTCAGGTGTACAGCACAGTAGCGAACATTTATATAATCTATGAAGTGATGCCCACGATAAGTCCAGTACCCATCTGACCCATACATAGCTTTTACAATCTTGACTATACTCCCCAGACTGTATTTCACATCCCCGTGACTATTTTGTGACTCCAATTTGTACTTCCTCATCCCTTCACCTTTTGCGCTCACCCCCCAACCCCACTCCCATGTAGCAACCATCAGTTTGCTCTCGATAGCGATGAGTCTATTTGTTTTGTTTGTTCATTTCTTCTGTTGTTTAGATTCCACATATGAGTGAGATCATATGGTCTTTGCCTTCTCAGTCTGACTTATTTCACTTAGCATTATATCCTCTCGGTCCATCCATGTTGCTGCAGATGGTAAGATGTCACTCTTTTTTATGGCACAGTAATACTCCGTCGTAGGATAGAGTATTATCTATCCTAGACAAAGCAAACTGGAAAAATTTCTTCATCCAGTCATTCAAGAATTCCTCTTTAACAGTGGAAATGTAATGGCTCTGTGCGATGTCAGAGGGATAGTGGATGGGGGGTGGAGGGTTCACACAGTGTGAGGGATGTAAATGATAAACGTCTAAGTATTACTTTGTCTTGTGCACCTGAAACTAATTAAAAAAAAAAAAATTCCTCTTTATCCTTACAGATCCAGCTCCTAGGTCCCCTCCTCCAGGCTTTCACCCCATGCTGTCCATACCCTATAACGGGTCATCACTCTGTACTATAATCATTTATGTAACAATGTGGTGGAAGAGCATAGAGTAGGTTTTGAAGACACACAACTCTGGTTTAGGAGTCTACCTCTGCCATTTACTAGCTGTGTGATCCTGGGCAACTTGCTTGACTTCTCTGGACTTCTACCTCCTCCTCTGTAAACTGGAGAACAGAATATGTACCTCATGGGGCGGAGGCGGGGAGTTGCAAAGATCGAGCAAGCTAACACAAGGGGCTGGCACATATTAGGTGCTTGAACATCTTACCTTTTCCTACTCTACCTGGCTATCTGTGTTCCTTGCTGACCATAAGCTTCTGGAAGCCAGAGACTATGTTGTATTAGACACCCCTCCACAAGCAACAGTGCCCAAAACATAACAGAAGCTCAATAAATGTGTGTTGATTGATTCCCTTTTACGAGAGAGGAAACTAAAGCCAGGAGGCAAGTGACTGTTCTGAAGTCACGAAGCCAACAAGTGGCAGAGCCACATCTCAAACTCGGGCCCAGTGGTTCTGAATCCTCAGCTTTTCCTACCACACCTGCTATCTCCAAGGCTAAGGAATCACCCTGAACATCACATCCGTCAGCCCAAATCGCCCCGAGCCTTTACAAGTCTCACGGGAACCTGGTGAGCTATCCTAGACAAAGCAAACTGCAAAAATCGTGCAAAAGGCAAACAGGTTTGTCTCAGAGCACAGCAATCAGCAACCTGACTGAATCATTTAATATTAGACTGCTTTGTGCCAATGGCCTCCCACCACGGGCCACAACACACCACCCTGGTTTGAGGGCAAAAGAAGAGAACTAGGTATTGTACACCTACCAGGTGTCAAACACGGGGCTGGGTACTTTACAGGGGCTGCTTAATCTACAACCCTATTATTCCCACTTTACAGAGGAAAAAAACTGAGGCTCACAGAACTAGTTGAGAGCCACAGCTGGGCTTTGTACCCAGGTCTCTGCCTTCCTAACGCAAGCTCTTTCTACACATACCCAGGGCTTGTCTGAGAGGACCTTTGAGCTTAAAGTACCTGGATTTTCCTTTTCTTCTCTCCTTTCCCCTCCCTCTGGCCTCCTTGCTGGCCCTCACATACCTAAGCACTCTTCAGGGTGCCCTATGGTCCAGGTCTCACTCAAGAGGCCTTCCTTGATCACACTATGAGGCCTGACAATTAAGTTTGCGAACTCATCCTAGAAAAAGTGCTGCATACCTCACTGCTGAATATCACTATAGTCACCTTCAAAGTATTCCACTTGGGAAGTTATGCACCATTGCCAGCACCTAGTCCACCCTTCAAAGCAATTTTGGAACTCTTTTTCTGGAATGGCCATCAGAGCTATCCTCGTATTACCTTAACGTCCTGTCATCAAAATGTCTTCCTTTCAATATTTCCTTTATCTTCAGGTAAAGAAAGAAGTCATTGGGGGCCAGATCAGGTGAGTAGGGAGGGTGTTCCAATACGGTTATTTGTTTACTGGCTAAAATCTCCCTCACAGACAGTGCTGTGTGAGCTGTGCATTGTGGTGATGCAAGAGCCATGAATTGTTGGTGAAAAGTTCTGGTCATCTAATTTTTTCATGCAGCCTTTTCAGCACTTCCAAATAGTAAACTTGGTTAACTGTTTGTCCAGTTGGTACAAATTCGTAATGAATAATCCCTCTGATATCAAAAAAGGTTAGCAATATCATTGCAACAAGTTCACGAACTTAATTGTCACACCTTGTTTTCATGACACTCTTCACCAGCTGAATTACATCTGTTTCTATTTGTATTCCCCCATTGGAATGTAAGCTCCATAAGAGCAGGGAGTTTATCTTGTTTGCAGCTGTATTCCTAGTATAGTACAGTGCCTGACACATAGTAAGCATATGTGTGTGTGTCATTGAGCACCAACAAGGTGTTAGTTGCTGAAGATACAGAAACAAACAAGACAGCCCCTAACCTTATGGACTTACACATTCGTAAGAGACGGTGAAAACCAATCATTCAATTATAACTAAATACTACAAAGTGGAATTCACGTCCTTGAGAGACTGGCTCATGAGGTCCCTCACCCAGTCAAGAGTCAGAGAAGTTTTTCTGAAAAAGGGACAATTAATCTGAGATCTGAAGGATGAGTCGGATTTGGCTGGGTGAAGGTGAAGATGGAGGGATGGTGAAGGCAGAGAGTGCAGCCTTCAGCCTGCATGAACGCCTAAGGGAGAAAGGGACTGCCAGGCCCACAGGAGCCCAAAGAGGAAGGGAGGGCAGGCAAGAGCAAAGGAGATACTGGCCAGGAAGGTGAGGTCAGATCCAGAAGGGCCTGGTAGGTGGTGAGGAGTTAAGATTAATCCTAAGGGGGCCGGCCTGGTGGTTCATGTGATTGGAGCTCCGTGCTCCTAGCACCGAAGGCTGCTGGTTCGATTCCCACATGGGCCAGTGGGCTCTCAACCACAAGGTTGCTGGCTGGACTCCCGCAATGGATGGTGGGCTACACGCCCTGCAACTAACAACGGCATCTGGACCTGGAGCTGAGCTGCGCCCTTCACAACTAACATTGAAAGGACAACTTGACTTGGAAAAAGCCCTGGAAGTGCACACTGTTCCCCAATAAAATCTTAAAAAAAAGATCAATCCTAAGGTCCATCAACTGATGAATGGATAAATGAAACATGGTATCTTCATACAATTGAATATTATTTTGTAATTATTATAAAAAGAAATGAACTACTCATACATGCTACAACATGGGTGAATCTTGAGAACATTCTAAGTAACAGAAGCTAGCCACAAAGGACCCAATATTGTATGATTCCAGTTATGCGAAATATGCAGAATAGGCAAATCTATAGACACAAAATGGATTAGCACTTGCTAGGGCTGAGGGGAATGGGAGACGGGGGAGGTGACAGCTACAGGAGGGGTTTCTTTGGGGGGTAATGAAAATGTTCTAACATTATGGTGATGAATGATGCTCAACTCTGTGAATGTACTAAAGACATTAAACTGTGCGTTTTAAATGGGTGAATTGTACGTTACGTAAAAGCAAACAGAAGATTAGTCTTAAGGGCTAAAGGGTTTCAGCCACGGAGTGACTTGATCGTGTTATTCAGACGCACGAATCAAAACGTGAAGGTTACTCCAGGTAACTGCGATCACAGGGTGTTCTGGACAGATGGACCGTGCAGGCCCCTTTTACTTTTTAAAACGGGCAATCTGAAGCTGACCTCAAAGGTATGTGCCAGACAAGGAACATTTCACTAGTGGGCCCCGCTGCCGGGCTTCTCAGACTCCTGGGTGCCCGCGGCCCGCACGTCCCTCCCGGCGTCCTGGGGCCTTCTCCGCTCCTCCCAGCCTTCCCGGCGAGGCCTTCAGCAGGCCTGGCGCATCCTGGAGCCGCGCTCCAGGGCACCTGGCTCTCCAGGGGCACGAGGGCGGCCAGGGAGGAAAGGGGAACGGCGCGGGTCGCCGCCAGGTTTTCCACGGGCCACGCAAAGCCGATCACGCCCAATGCCTCACATCCCCAGGTGGTCCCGCCGCCCCGGCGGCTCCCGGCCGCGCTAGCCCGCGCCCCCGCCCTCCGCCTGCGCCGCTCGGCTCACCAACCTCCACTGGGGAACTTCGACTCGGGACGCGGCGGACGCGGGGCCGCGAGTGCGCCTGCGCCCCCAGCCCTGCGCAGCCCCGCCTCCGCCTGGCTACTGGGGGCGGAGCGCCCTCTGTCGGCCACACGCGGGACTCGGGGTCTGTTTATAAGGGAGCCCAACATGCGATACCTACTGGGTGCCCCTTCCCTGATCGGACCCACCCAGTTGAAAAAGAAAGCTGTCCCACTAACAGCCTTCTTTACCATAAACATCCAGTCGTCCTTCTGGCTGTTGCTACCTTGGAAATAAGCCCCGAAGGCAGGCTGTCCCCCATATTTAGCAGAACATGGATTGCTGCTAAAATATTAGGGGTGTTCAAGATCTGTGAAAAGCTTGCTAGAGGACTTTTCCTAAACCACTCGTGCTGATGACAGGAATTATATTTGGATTGGAATCTGCGTTTTGAGTCATTTCATCAAATTACAGCCCCATAACACCTGTCAAAAGAATAAATATGACAGTAATAGGCACGCTTCCTTTCAGACCCATCTATAATTATAATTGAAGAAAAGAATACAGAATTTAAACTCAGAGCTACTGCCAGTATCATTCTTTGAAAATGAAATAATGCTATTTTATTAAATAGGTTCTCCCCACTCTCTCATGTTTAAAGCTAAAGTGCTTCTCTGAATTGATTTAAATACAAGTTTTATGTCCTGAAAGAAATAAAGATGAGTCTTTATCTTCAGACAAACCCCCTGTTCAGTGATGCTGCTGATGTTCTCTCAGCTGATGTCTAAAAGGGAGTTAGGTTGTTAGTGGATAATATTGCTTCTGTTCACGTCTCTCTTCTCTAAGGCTTTTAAAATCTATTTGTAATGAAAAGGCTGATTTCCTTACACAGACAGACTCCATGTGTAGTTGATTTAACAGGACAACTTTTTTTTCTTCTTTTTTCTTTTCCTTCGTTTTTTTTCAAGGAAAAACATTGCTTCCTTGTGGCACCTGTTAATCTATTTTTCTCCTTTTAGGATAAGAGAAGTGGAGGATATTTCTTAACAGAAGTGGTTTTCTCCCTTTTATTTTTTCTCCCTTTTATTTTTTCTTAACTCCCTGTAGAGTTTTCTCTCCCTTTTTTGTTTTACTTCTTCACCTTACATACTAGCCTTGCTCCAAATCAGGGGGAAGGGGTCCAACCCCTGAAATATTCAGATAATTGCTTCAACCTTTCAATTTATTTTTAATATGTAAATTTAGACCAAATATATCTGAAAGATACAAATGAACCCTCATAACTCAGCCCTCTTATTTATACATGCATATTCAGGGTCACATCATTAGTGCAGATTCAATCAATAAGTCATTAAGCTCTTAAAAACCCTTATTAGAAACAATCTGCAGTATCACCATCCATTCCTGTTTTCAGCCTTAGGATCACCTATTATTTTGAAGAAATTTCACAGTCCGTTCTTTGGCCCCATCTCCCTTTTGTTCCTAGATTGCTGTGTTCCTGCATCAGAAACATTGTTTTAATACCTAGATCTCGTAAAATATTCAAGATGCAAGCTGTTCGCTCTACCTCGGAAAGACTGCACCTTCAGAATCACTTGTGCCTCTTCTGTCTTTAGACAATTCCTTATAAACACCAAAGAAAAAAATAACCCAAAGTAGGATAGGCTTGGACAATAATTTCCAATTTTTTTTCCAAGTCATAATGGAACCGAAATATTTTAAATAATTGGATTATAATACCTTGAAGTTGACATCAACTTTAGGTTCTTACAGCCTCAGTAGTAAAACTAAAGAATTCTTATCAGTCCAAACAGTCCCTAAAATGACACGAGGCTCATAATCTAATGAAAACCCAATCTTTCTTACTATTATGTCATTTTCCTTTATGCTGAAATTTTAGCAGAAGAACACCCTCATGTCAGACAATACAAGATATTTATAGATAAATGGAATTAAAAATTTTACTTGAAGTATTTGTCACCCAAGAGTTGGCTGTACAGGGGACATATTCTCACAGGGGAGTTTATCGACTTTCCTGAGAAATACATCACCACATTCTCTTGATTTCTGACATTATGTCAATTAACCTGACAACTGTAGGTTTGTAACCAATGTTTGTAGGAAAAGATACAAGTTTTGATGCTTCTTTCAGTTTAAACCTGTTTTTAGATTTTAAAGAGAAATGATACATTTACATCCCTGATTAAATCAGGTTATTGTCTCAAAGGTTGACCATGTAAATAATTCAAATTAATTCATCACTTACAATAGATTTAATAAGCATAATAAACACTTTGAAGAAAACACTTAGGACCCTCGGTCTGCCCTTGCTCTCCACTCCATTATCTCAGATTTCCCTGTGAACAGAATGAGTGGTACCACGTTGTTCTCTTCTATTCAAAATATGCAAAGTTGCTATTTACCAGTTTGCAATTTGCATGTCTCAAATCCTGCCAGCACACAGGGTGAGGGGTTTGGGGTGACTGGTGAATGTGTCAAAAGGGGACATTAGAGTAAAAATGGAAAACCCAATGAACGGATCTTCTCCACCCCAGGGTGCTGTAAAGCATAACCCTCACCAACTACTGAAGATTTGTTTTAAGACAATGAAAATATTGGGTATAAAGATTATGTGAAATCTCAGACATCTAGTGTCTTTTTTCTTTAATTGCTGGGTTGAAGAAGTGGATAAGCGAGGATTTCAAGATTTTTTATAAAAAGGAGCACAAAAAGGAAAAGGGTACAATTGTGACTATTTACAGCATACTCTTAGAGAGTAATTTACAGCCTGGATTTTAAGCCTTCCTGGACCTCTGTCTTGTGTTACTTTCTGCAGCTCCATAAATCTAAACTTGCTGACTGGTAAATATCATTGTATATTTCTTGTAGTAATATATTTACAGTGGCTACACATGAGACCACACCGATGATCAGATGTATGTCATTTCTGAATATGTCTCCACTTTTTCATCTCTTAAAAATATGCTCAATGTCTCATGATTTCAGATTATAAATAACATGCACACACACACACAATTTTTTGTATAAATCACCTTTGAAATGGATTTTTTCCCATAAAAAGTACAAGTGAATGCTGGATGTGTATATGGTGATATTAACAAAGGCGAGAACATGCATGGAAACATTCTTCTTTGCATTTTGATAGCATTTGACTAAAGATCGGTTTAAAATAACCTTGTTCACAAAGTATAATTCTGTTTCCACTGACTACATCTGTAGAGTCTTAAGACAGCCACAGGTAAGAATTAATGCTACAATTAATAGAAATGGAGACTACAAAATAATGAATATTAAATAGGATTATTTGGAGGAAAAGGAGAGCTAGAGGGGTGTAGAAGAGAAGAAGGGGAGAGAAGGGGGAGAGAGAGAGAGAGAGAGAGAGAGAGAGAGAGAGAGAGAGAGAGAGAGAGGAGAGAGTGGAGAAAGAGAAAAAGGAAGGAAGTTATCCTTTTGGTGTTCTCCCACAGAGAAAGACCTGATAAAGTTAAGGGAAGCAGCCCTGAACAAAGGGTCATCATTAATTAAGGGAAACCATTATTCATTTTGACCAGGAAATTAGGTGTCTGGTCAATCAAATATATAGTTAATAGTTACCTTGCATTTCAGTAAACATTTATTGAGATTCCTCCAAATGCAAATCTCCATGCAAAATCCTGTGTCATAGCAGAGTCCCCTGAACTCCCTCTCTCCCACTCCTGATCTCCTGTCCACTTTTTGTTAGAGGCAGATCTGATCTTGTCACTGTCCTTTTTGAGGCCCCTGAATGGCTTCTCATTGTTTTCTGAATAAATACGCTAAACTATTTTATCACATCCTACAAGACCCTGTAGGGTCTGGTGTCTTACGCTTCACTCCATGTTCCTGGTCCCCTGCTGCAGCCAAAATGGCCTTTCAGAACCTCGAATGCCCCATGTTCCTTCTACCTTCTCCTCCTCTAGCTCCCAACTCACAGGTCTCTTCCTCAACTTCCCTCATGCCCCCCGCCCCCACTTCCACTCGACATCGAAGCAGAAACCCCCTGCCCCCAAATCGTAGCCTGGAACTTTCTCCATGGCGTGCATCACAGTTTATAATTACTGTATCTACCTTAGTTTGGATTCTCCCAGGAGACTCTAAAGCAAGGATTTGAGAACAAGTAGCTTATTTGGTAGATGATCCTAGAAAACACCCAGTAAGGGAAATGAGACCACGAAGGGAAGGCAGCTCATAAAGAGAATCTTGCCCAGCAAGTTACCACCATGGGCAACTGAGCTTCATCCTGCTGGGGAGCCAATATGGAACACACACCACTTATCCCGTCCTAGAGTCATGAGAGCTGGGTATTTATACATTGATTCCTGTTAGTTACTGATTGAATGATGCTCTCAGGGGTGCTAACCCCCTGGTACTACTTCTGGCCTTCCATGCTCTTAAGCAAAGAGATTCAGATGCTGGCAGTTGTAAGTTAGCCAGGTATACACAATGGTAAGGGTCAGGCACTCTGGGGGCGGTTCTGCTAATTATGTATACATATACATTTGCATATGATACGTTTGCATATGGTATATTTGCATATGGTACATGCATATGTATATTTATTATCTTCTCACTACAGCCCCATGAGAGCAGGGACTGAGTAGCAGTGTCTCTCCCAGTGCCTGTGCTTCACTGTGGTCTACCATTAAAATCACTCCCCCTTACCAATACCCTCAACTCCCTGGTTCCTCTCAGCCTCTGTCACTCTCACTGTAGATGAACCTACCATCCTTCTTCTCCAAGCAGGTTACTGTTGAGAAAATTACACAACAGAGCTGATGGGTTTTACTTTAAATTTATGATTCCACTTCGAAGGCATACTGATGCTGCCTGGGAAGAAAATGACTATTTCTCAGAACTCCCATAGCCCACCTCTACCCTCACTGTTAGCTGATGACCTCATAGAAAAGTTAGACATCCTCAGTCAAGAACTTCCTCCTCTTCTCACCGCTTCTCCTTTCCTGTTACATTGAGGAAAGTTTCCCTCCACCTTTGAAAAACCAATTCCTGGAAGAGGCCCTGGCTGCTGGGTGAGGCACGGAGACCGTTTGGCGTAGAGTCTGGGGCCGGCTGGAGCTCAAAGTCCCAGACCCCGGGAGAGGCCAAAAGAAACTGAAGGGCTTGTTCCGGAGCAGTCGCCGCTGGCAGCTGCTTTCCCGCCTGCGGCTGCGGACGCCTCCCCCCGCGCTGCCTGAGGATACGGTCCTGAGAGGCCTCTAGGCCTAGGCGCGGCCCGCGGAGCCAGACGTGTTGCTGCCAGTGCTGCTGTGAGTAATACGAGCGCCCTCTCCACAGTCGTTTACAGATTAAAATGGAGGAAATTTCGTTGGCTAACCTGGATACTAACAAGCTAGAGGCCATCGCTCAGGAGATATACGTAGACCTAATAGAGGATTCTTGTTTGGGCTTCTGCTTTGAGGTGCACCGGGCAGTCAAGTGTGGCTACTTCTACCTGGAGTTCGCAGACACTGGTAGTGTGAAGGATTTTGGCATTCAGCCAGTGGAAGATAAAGGAGCGCGCCGCCTTCCGCTTTGCTCCCTTCCTGGAGAATCCGGGAATGGGCCTGAACAGCAGCTGCAACGCTCACCTCCGGAATTCCAGTAGCTGCAACGTGAGAGAGTCTGAGGGTGACCGGGACAGTAACATAGACCGGTCCTGTGGTCTGGAGAAATTAGGTAGCTAAATAGGAAAAAAAGAAAAAAAAAAAATCTGACAAAAGTTCCAAATCCCATTGAAGATCTTAGCCTTCAGATACTCAAAGTGGAGATTTAAGAATTTGGATCCTTTTATAAGTGTATTACCTGGGATCAGCTTTGACAACCTGGGCAGGAGGAGCTGTGTATCCTGTGCACCATGCAATGCAGATTGGTCTCTAAACACACCAGGAAGGGCACAAGATCCCTGTACTGTCTGTCCCCGGTGCACAGGTGAGCAGCTGTGTGCCCACTATACAAGATCCTTTGGTTCCTCAGCCTTTCTGTCTGCCTGATGTCATGGGCTTCCTGGATAACTGTCACTTTGGACATAACTGATGGTCAGGTCTTTATCTTTGAGACTCATGGGACTGCTCCTCTCATCTCTGAGCCTCCGATTTGGGTTTCTCCAAGACAAGTGAAAGTCAGGTGTGAGATCTGGATATTAACTATTCCAGTTTGGGAAAACCAAGAAAAGAAATTCCCAGCTGAAGCTGGTAGGAGAAGCTCTGTGGTCTTAGTTCCACCAAGAAGAAAGGGTCAAAGCCAGCAGTTTTCCAAAGGTCCAGCATTTACAATGACTTCAACGGACATGGAGACAAAGGCTAGCCTTTTGCTGAACAGAGCCCTCTTCCTGGCACCCACCCGGTGTCATAGGCTTAGCAAATGGACAATTGGGTTATCCAGGCAGGTTGAGGCTTTAGTTCTAGTCCTTTGGAGAGGTAGCAGGGGCCTCTGCAACTATGCACGATCTCTCAAATTGCAGGATTCCTATCTGGATATGTTCTGTGGACAACAATTTGGTGGGGCAGTGATCTTCCAATTCTGAGTTACTAGTTACATAGCCAGTCCCTGGGTCTGACGTGGTCATTATGCCAGGGGCAAGACTGAACTATAGAGGAGCATCATGGCTGTGCAGAAGGCTGTAGTTTGAAAGCTGAGGCCAGAGGGGCCCTCTTCCAGCTGCCCTCGATAATGTGAATGGGTTAGTGCTGGGAACCAAGGAGCAGAACTGGGTTGTCTCACATCCAACTGTGCAGTATCGTGTTGAATGCCTCTGTTCCTTGGATTGTGCCGTCACAGAGCTCTGCTATGATGAACCTCTAAACTGTCTCCACTTTCTCTGCCCCTCACAATGGGCAGCCCTTTCTGCTTGGTCCTCTTTGGACCTTCTTGACTACAGGAGCTGTCCTTTTGTTGTTGAAAGCCAGGGAAGGGCCCCCAGAAATCCCCTGGCTGTAGGAAATAGGCTAGGGGAAGATGGGAAGTGTGAGCCACATATCAAAACTACCTTCCACTTGACTCCCTGATGAGGGTTTATGAAATGTAGAGGGGTGGAGCCCCAAGGTGAGTGGGAACGGTGCTGCTTTATTTGAAATGTTTTCTTACCTCATTATGTGCCCCAGTAAGGAGCCCAGCCTCATCTGTCTGGCTTGGCTCCATATTCCTCCTGTTTCCTGCTCCACTGCCTGTTGGTGCATCTCATGACTCCAGGTGCTGCCTGCCACCTTTCTCATTGACCAGTTTCAGTTCATCTCTTGATGCTCCTGCTTCTGAAGCCTGTCCAGTTAGTTTCCTTTTCCTTGGTTTCTTTTAAGTACCCTCCCCCGCCCCTCTTGTTTCTGTGGAAGACTCAGAGAAGAATCTTATGGCTCCCTCTGTTGGGATTAGGATGGCAAAAAAATGGAATTGTTTGTGAAAGGCAGTGTGATGCCCAAGCCCTTCTCCTATAGGACTGCCTTGCTGGTATGCCTTCCTGCTGTGTCTTACTTCATGAGGAGTTGTATCTTCCCACCTGCGCTTGGATATTGCTTCTTAGGACCTAAGCAGAAGAGCAGTAAAGTCTAAGAGAGACACATGGATGGAGTGGGTCCTGATCCGTTTTCTCTAACCGTGACTGTGCATGTATCGTTCCTTATCCCAGAAGGAACTATTTGGACTCTGGACTGATTTGGGTTACATACTCTAGAAGGTGCAGGAAACCATAGTAATAGGGCCTCAAGACTGTCTGTTATTGCATTCTCCCCCTAGAGTTGCCCTGGTCAGTTTTGGGGCCTAATTATAGATTGGTCCTAAAGAATTGTGGTAACTTTAAAAAGTCAAACCTTGGCAATAACTAAGACAATTTTGAGTTAGCTGGCCTTGACTTTTTGTAGGCATCTCATTCAAAGGGGATGCAGAAGGAAAAGAAGGGTCTAAGTGAGACACTGGCCCACTTTCAAAAAATGTCTGGGAAACAGGCCGAAGGGAAGGCCATGGTCCACTCTTCTTCAGAGAGGGAGCTCAGATTGTGATATCACCATTTCCCTTCTGATCTTTTCTCCTAGTAGAGGAGGAAGAAATGGGAAGTATTGCATAATGGTTGGTTCATATTACCTCCCTCTTGGTTTTTGTTTTTTGCCCCCCACTGTTAGAGCAGTAGCCCCCTACCCTGGATGGGTAAGAGTGGGCTGGGGACAAACTAATTTTGGGGGAGAGAATGCTCCCTACCATATAGTTGGTTAGGAATTCTCCCTTTCCCTACCTATCTTCCCTCTAACAGCAGAATTCTTACCCTTCCCTCCTCAATTAAGTGTATTTATCACCCTGTAATTCTATTATGTACCTGAATGTGTGTGTGTGTGTGTGTGTGTGTGTGTGTGTGTGTATGTGTGTGTATGGGGGAAAGGGATTCCTTACAAATTTTCTGTGGTTTGTGGCTTATTCTTCCATGTATTAGTTCTTGCCACCGCATGCCCAGTATCGCATGCTGGGATCTTTGGGGAAATGTAGTGAAACTCACCCCTGTCCTTTATTTTGGAGATTCTTATTTTTGCATAAGTAGTCTATCCTATACAGATTGCTAACTGTGTATTCCCCTTGCCTCTGTGGCTGCTGTGTAAATAAATTGCATCTCCCCATTGGTAAACAGTAATAATAAACAAAATTTTAAAAAATAAAAAAAAAAAAAAAAAAAAAAAAAAAAAAAACCAATTCCTCCACAGGTTTCCCTCTGCCTCCCTAAAATCTTTGCTCATATAGTTATGCCCTCTCTCCTCCTTCATTACTCAATTCTGTTCATTTTAAGCAACATACCAAAGTGGTCTAGAGACCTTGCTACTCAAAATGTGGTTTTCATGGACCAATAGCATTGGCCTCACTTGGGAGCGTGCGAGAAATGCAGAATCTCCCACCCCAGACCTGCAGAATCAGAATCTGTATTTAACAAGATCCCCAGATCATCCCTAGACACATTAAAGATTGAGAAGCACCATGAAATTTCTCCACTCTCAGTCACCACCGAACTTTTATGCACTCATTCAACAAATGTTTTTTTTTTTTTTTTTTTTTTTTTTTTTCTTCAACAAATGTTTATAGAACACCTACCAGGTACCAAGGAGCCTGTTAGGTTCTGGGGAATACAGAAAAATAAAACATCATCATTGTACACATGCGGTGTCCTAGTGGCAGAGAACCCCAAAGAAAGGAAGAAGACATGATCAGGTCATAAATAAGTTCTGTGCAGAGAAATAAAATATGGTTAAGTGATAGTCACCAGATGGCTACTTTAGATCACTCCAAAGAGGTGACATTTAAACTGAGACCTAAGTGACAAGAAGCCATCATTTGAGTTGTCTACCCTTCTTCATTCTTTCCCCCATTCACCCCTCAGGGGATACAGTTGGCTTCCATCTTCACAGCACTGAACCTGCTCTTAACAAGGTTTCCAATGGCTTCCCTGTTGTCATACATAACAGTTCCATCTCTGCCCTTCTCAGCATCCTTGGGTCAGCTGACTACACCTTCCTTGAAAAGTTGTAAAATGTAGTCAGTCACCTACTTAACCCTTTCCTTGCCACATGTTGTTCAGTGTTAGCTCTTGTTAGAAAAAAAAAATTAAAGACTTTTCTAGGTAAGAGAAGAAAGGGCAGAGAAGATGAAGGGGAAGGAGATAAACGAGGTTAATTTTATTCAAGCATAAACATGGAATTCCAAATCGGGAAAAAAATACATTTTATTTTATGATTTTTAAAAACGCTTTGTTATGTCAGATACACCTGGAAACAAGATAGATAACTGCTTTGATCCAGCTCACAAAGGAAAAAGCTGGTTCAACATTCCTTCCAGACCTGCCTCCCTCAGCCCTGTCTTAGCTCTCAGGGAATCTGGGCAGGAAGGAGAGCTGGCAGGGGCTGTGAGACTCCCCACCAGACCACTCTGTCTGTTTTAACTCTGTCCTAGTACTGGAGGGCAGGTTGATGCAGTGAGGGGTGTAGGGGTGGGGAGGAGGAAAATCATTTGCTGGAAACTACAGAACCTCACCCAAGAGACGGATGGAAGTTATTATTAGCCTGCTGATATATGGAAAGACCTAATTCGGCCCAGGGAAGGTGGCTTAGGGCTGTCAGAGTACAGTATACCAAAGTGTGGGTTCATAAATGTAGAGGACACTCTGAGTACTACATTTACCATACATGGATTGTCCAAACTCTTGACCTAGGTCTTTCTTTTTAATTACCAAATATGGTTCAGTCCATCGGGAGCACACAGCCCCCACGTTGCCCTAGCGCTGCCTGCTGAAGCTTGGTCCTGAGTCCACAGCAGTGATAGAATCACAACGCCCAATGTGTGCATATGCCGTTATAGTCACTTGATGCCCTATGTTTGAGGATCTCTGTCCACTGGATCCAAGCTCATCAGCACGTGGCTCTCTGTGGTTATGCGGATATAGCCAGGTTGGGCTGGCCCGGTGGCTCAGGCGGTTAGAGCTCCATGCTCCTAACTCCTAAGGCTGCCTGTTCGATTCCCACATGGGCCAGTTGGCTCTCAACCACAAGGTTGCCAATTCAATTAAGTCTGGCAAGGGATGGTGGGCAGCGCCCCCTGCAACTAAGATTGAACACAGCACCTTGAGCTGAGCTGCCTCCCGGATGGCTCAGTTGGATGGAGCGCATCGTCTCAATCACAAGGTTGCCAGTTCGACTCCTGCAAGGGATGGTGGGCTGCGCCCCCTGCAACTAGAAAATGGCAAGGGACCTGGAGCTGAGCTGCGCCCTCCACAACTAAGACTGAAAGGACAACAACTTGACTTGGAAAAAAGGCCTGGAAGTACACAGTGTTCCCCAATAAAGTCCTGTTCCCCTTCCCCAATTAAAAAAAAACAAAAAACTCGGAGGTTCGGGGATCGTTACAGCTTCACGCCCCGGCCTGCCCCAATAACAGGACAGTAATAACATCAAAGGAAAATGTCTTATGACACATGGAAATTATATGAAATTCGTATTTCAGGGCCCATCAGTAAAGTTTTACTGGAACATGGCGATGCCTGTTCATTTACATGTTGTCTGTGTCTACTTTTGTGCTACAATGACAGAGTTGAGTAGTTGTGACAGAGACCACATGTCCTGCAAAGCCTAAAATATGTACTCTCTGGCTCTTTACAAAAAAAAAAAAAAAAGTTTGCCGACCTCTGATCTACAGAACACGGTGCAGATGTTTCAGCCTGGATTCTAGGTCTTGCGTAATGAAGCCCTGATTTACCTTCACAGCGTCCTCTATAGTGCTTCCCTTCACATTCCTCCTGTAACGGCCATGGTAAACTTCTTCACGTAAATTTCATGCTGTCCCACCTCTGTGTTTTCTTCCTGCTGTTTCCATCATCTGGAAACCACACCCAATACTCTCAATTTGCTTTGATGCCAATTTTCCCCAACCTGCAAGCAGGCCTTCCTGAATCTCTCAATTATAATTTATTTCTCCAGCCCCTTTTTTGCCCATAATTCTTTCTGCACTGTCTCCTGACACACCAGTTTCCTACTTTGCATTATAATTATTTATGCACATGTTTTATTCCCCCACTCGACTATAAACTCCGTGAAGAATGCATTGGCTCATTACAAAATTAGCATTCTGAGAACCCTTATTTGCATCACACATAAGATCTCTTGTCTTCAGCAAAAAAGAGTATACTTATGACACATATAATTGGCACTCATCATACAAATCAATGATAATGGGGAACAAGGGCAAGACGGTTAATTAAAACCTACAGCAAATTCCTCTCAAATTCATTTTTGCCTTCCCTATCGCTTTATCAATGTAATATACACGGGTTTGTATTCAATGCCCTTTCTGCACACTTTGTAGATGTGTCACTGCATTGACCATGCAGTTCTGGGGGCAAAAAAATCAGAAGTGACTAATCCAGCAACTGAAATCATCAGGCCTCCAGCAATGGAAAGCCTTCAGGGCTTTCTTTGTAGTGAAGGTTGTGAGCCTCTGAACTTTCCACTCCCGGGTCTCCATAAAGATTTGAATTTGCGTCTCTGTCATTTGGAACTTAGACACGGCAAATAATCTTTTAGTGTGGCACTTGATGCTCAAAAGGATAGATGAATTGAATATAAAAAAAAAGTAAAATAAAATAAAACAATCAAGTTCCCTGCACATAGGTTTCATTAGGCAGGCCAAAGATTCTATCGCAAACGTGAATTCAACAAGAAATGATAAGGAAATAAAATAAACATGAAAAGTAACCTTGCTTGCCAAAGCAACATATGTGTTTGGGATGATTCTCCGCACCCATGACTCGTGTACGCAAATATTGTGTTAAGCCTCTCCTCCGAATAGCCTCATTTCTTACATGCTCTTCAGAGGAAAAACAATGTGATGCTAATTTAAGATGACTTATCCTGCTAAGCCCATAAATAAAAAATAGTTCCGAATCCAGAACATGACAGAACTCCCCTTTCATGTCTAATTAAGTACTTTTAATTGGCAATTTCAATTGGCAGACTGTGTATTTGGGGCTGGAGAGAGGAAGGCAGAACAGATCCCTAGTAAGATACAACGGAGAAGATGCGGGGCACGTGCAAGTGCTTTCTCGGCTGTGATGCAGAAAGGTGGTGTGAGGCAGGAAAACAAGGCGACTATCTCTACATCTGGGGAGGAATTCGCAGTGAACAGGGCAAACGCGAGTGGGTCTGCTCGTGATTATAAAATGTCATTGAGAAAGATATTTACATTGTTAATTAAGCAATGAAGCTGATAACTGCTACTCCATAAATTGTGCTCATTACCTCAGTGCCTTGGAAGGTTTTCTAATCAGCCAGATCAATAGGCCCCAGGTTTATGCTAATACTGCCATGTCATCCTCCTCCTGAACTGCATTGCTTACAGCAGTCTGGACCCAGTACAGCTCCGCCCACTGTCCTGGGCTAGAGGCAGCCAGCATCCATCTGTCAGCCCACATCCCAGTGCTAAGGCTGATGCCCACTCACCCCCAAGGCCCTCGGCGAGGAAATGACAATCCCACCATGCACTGCGTCTCCATCGACTGTTCAGGAGAGAGGCTTGAGCCTTTGTGCTCCGTGAGATTTTTATGTGGCTGCAGCCCTGTTTTTTCCCAACAATTAGAAAGATCACATAGTCCTGAGAGATAAGGGCTACGAAGGAAGACCTAGATTCAAGTCTCCGCCCTGGCATTGACTTAGGGGTATGACCTTGAAGCGGGACATGGCCAATTGTTTTGATGAGACCAAGTAAGAGGGTCAATTCAGTTCAACTACCAGATGGACTTTTAGGGATTTTTTTGGTTTTGTTTCTCACCAAATTAAGTGATTGTTAGTATGAATCTGGTCTTTTTGAGCCAGAAGAATCAAACTGCTATGTCTCCCAACATATCATCAGCCTCTCTGGAACCCCAGCATGACAATAAAGGGTCTGAAATATGTAACAAAAGGCAAAGACAGCTCTCAAGTGTTCACCTGGCTCTTGGTCATCTATAAGGACTGGGGAGAGGGTGCATGAAGGAGACTGAGAAATAATTCATTTACTTTGTTGCAACCTGTAGTTTCTATCTCCTTCCCCATCAAACCTCAAAAAACAAACAAACAAACAAATCATCAGCTGGTAGCCAAAGTGGCCTGGTTTGAAAATTATTTGCTTTCTCTCTCATTCCTTGGTAGGTGTCCGAATGAACAGTGAAAATCTCACTTGGACAGTAACAGGGTAAAAAAGAGAATTATAATAGCAAAGGGCTTCCGTAACTCATGGGGTGATAAATCAGGCCCCAGAGACCTGAAAGTCGACTGCAGGTGAACTTTAAACAGCAGCCAAAGGAGGGCTTAGAGGTGGAAAGTCAAGGTGAGAGAGACGAAGCCTCACAGTTAGTGCTGGAAACAGCGAGGATCCATTTCTTCCCTTGAGAAGCAGAACTCCTTCTGTGTGCCTCTGCATGGGGCTCCCGAGCTTTCATCAAGAGCTCCGCAGTCCCTGCGGGCAGAACCTCTGAATTCAAGGCCAGCTCCTGTGCTAGGCTTTGGGACTGAGCCAATTTGTTGAGTTGTTTCAGTGCTTTGATGTGTAAACTAATCATCTGTCATTGTGCTCTAATTAAACCTAAATGGTGCAATGGATTTGCCGTCATAGAAGCCAGGGCCCTTCTTGGATTGGGGGAGGGAGAGGCAGCGGCTGTCCACTGAAAGTAACCCCGCCCTGAGAGAGCAGAGAGCAAGGAAATGCCAGACATGAGTATGAAAAAGAACTGGAAACCTTGACATGGTCCAAGAGGCTGAAGAAAATGTGACCAAGCAGGAACCAAAGCGGGTCTATGATCTCTTTCCTGGGTGATGTTGCCCTTAGCGTGAGTGTCTAGACATAACACACTCGGGTCAAGTGGGTAATCACAAGGTGACCTTACTGTTTGCCATGGTAACAGACTTCTCAGGGGCCCTCTGGCCTGGCATCGTCAAAATGTAACCCAGTGTCATAAGGTAAATTTGAGTGATTTCCATCTCTGCACCCAAACCAGATGACCAAAATGTACAAGAAGGGCAATTTCAGAACTCTTTAGAAAATGTCAATCCTCATGACTATCCTCCCCACCAAATATTTGCATTCTAACTCAAAAGAAGTGTTTCTAACATTCTGAAGGGGAGAGCGGGTCCTCCTTATGAAAGAGAGCCAGAGGGAAGGGGGAGAGGACAGTGGTGGTGCATTGAAATTGTGACTTTTGTCCTGGGAGTAGAGTCAATATGGTACCGGATCTGACTCTTCCCTGGCTCCAGTGCATTACCAGAGGGCAGGGAAGAGGATGTTTAAGTTCCTCATTGCTCCAACATTTTGTGAGACCTCACCCCGGATAATGCTGATTTATCTGTGCTGTTGGCACAATGTTATTGACCAATCCCACTCCATAGACACAAGGTAATGGGATAATGAAAAAGCACTTCTTCTCATCCATGTATTCAGTCAGCACTATTGACTGAGCATCTAAGTATAAGGCATGCTACAAGATCAAGGCTGTGCGAGATACAGCCTCTGCCATGAAAGAACTCATGCCCTCAGAGGATAGATAAGATGACCACACACAATTCGACAATTGCAATAAATTCAATAGTAAATGGACCTTAAATATTAAAAATAGGTCAAGCACATCCTACGGAACTGTCTGGCCATCTACAGTAAGGCAGTATAGGAAAAGAAAGGGTGGCAGACGCTGCCAGTGATCCCTCCCCTTCCCACACCCCTATATCTGCTGTCTCCTTCTCTGATAATAGAAATTTTAGCCTTAGATGGCTGACCAGATAAAAACTATCTTTTCTAGTCTCCCTTGTAGCTAGATCTGGCTATGCGACTAGGTCCTGAAAACGGGATGAGAAGGAATGTGATATGTGCTACTTCCATGTTGCAACTTCCAAAAGAAAGCATCCTGTCTTCCCTTTCCTCTGTGCCCCTTCCTACTGGCTCGAATATAGATGTACTGGTGAGCCACCTTCAACCATGCAGATGAAGGTGACATACTAGGGATGACAGAGCTACTAGCTAGCAGCATGTGGGTACCCCACACCATATCAGTTTAGACTGCTTCTACTCTTATTCTAACGTGGAAGTGATACACTATCTTGTTTTAATCACCGAAATACTGACTCTTAGTGTTTCGGGTGTATCCCAATCAATACAGAGTGGTACAAATCAAATAACAGAGAGGTGCAGAGGAGAGGAAAATCATCATGAAAAATTCAACTATTCAAAAAAAAAATTTTTTTTATTAAGCACCTATTATGTGCCAGGCATTGTTTATCTCTGGAGATTCAAATATAAATGAAGCAAAATCCCTGACCTCAAGAAAGAAACACATGGGTCAGGCATTTAACATGAGCTTGGAAAAACCAGGTTGTATTTTAGTGGTGAAAATGAGAGGTGGAAAAGAGGGGAGGAAAATCTATTAGTAGAGGCTGCCTCTTTGCCTGGCTTGCATTAGCCCCCCTGTCTGGCATGGTTACCTGGGAGGCTTTCCTCTCTCTCTCCAGGTCCTAACCATTCTTGCATGCACAGTTTAAAATCCCACCTTCTCTGGAAGATTCTGCTGCTCCTCCGTCACTGTGACTCTGAAGGAATACCTCCAATGATATTGGCACCTAACTAGCGACACAAGGCCACATGTCAAGTTATGTTTGCATGATTGACTTCTCTCCCCATTTAATTTAAATTCCTCCAGGGCTGGAATGATGTTTTCTGAAGTTCTGTGTATGCCGCTCAGCGCATGGCACAGAGCCTGAAATTGGGAGCCGAGACCATTGTAAAAAGAACTTGCACTCTGGACTAAGGCTGACGGAAGTTCAACTCCCAATTGGCTGTGGGGGACCTTGAGCAAGTTACTTATCCCTCTGAGCCTCACTTTCCTTATCTATGCTAATAAGAATAACAGAGCCTATCTGGAAGAATTGTTGTACCCACAGAATAAGATAATGTTTGTAAAAGTACCTAGCAGGGTGCCTGGCATAAAAATTTCATTTTCCTTTTTAAAATAAATATATTTGTCCAAAAAATCCTTAACCCTGCGTATGTTATATTATTTATTTGAAACTGCAATGCACATTCAGAACGACTACATGCTGAGAAGTTTGGAAGATTCCAAACTCTGCTCATTCAGAATGACTACACGCTGAGAAGTTTGGAAGATTCCAGTACGCAGAGCCTAAATTTAACTGAAGTGTCAGGATCTTCGCCAGTGGTAATCAGGGGAGGTGTGTGCTGAGTGTGTGAGAAACAGGTAGGGGGAATTTGCTGGTCATTTCTGGACCTCATTTACAAAGTTGGCTATTTATTAAGCCTTTAAAACCTGCCAGATTGGACCTACAAAGCCAAGATTGTTGTCAGCAGGTCAAGTTAGAAGGATGGATCATCTTTGTCCTGGATGCTTCCGAGAGGCATTTCTCTTACGTTGAAGGAAGATTGCGGCATACGGTAATAGTTGCAATTGCCTGGCCTTAAGTTTTTTTGTTTTGGTTTGGTTTTTTGTTTGGTTTGGTTTGGTTTGGTTTTTATAAACTTTTAAAATTTATTTTAAGTGTGTTTTTCCAGGCTCCATCAGCTCCAAGTCAAGTAGTTGTTTCAATCTAGTTCTCGAGGGCTCATTTCACGCTGGCCCAGGTGGGGATCAAACCAGCAACCCTGGTGTTATGAGCATCGCGCTCTAACCAACTGAGCTAACTGGCTGCCCTCTGGCCTTGAGTTTTTGATTCCTCCTATATACAGTCACCTTTCCCACTACAAAAGAAGAAGAAAAGAAGAAGAAGAAGAAGAAGAAGAAGAAGAAGAAGAAGAAGAAGAAGAAGAAGAAGAAGAAGAAGAAGAAGGAGGAGGAGGAGGAGGAGGAGGAGAAGAAGAAGAAGAAGAAGAGGAAGTCTGTTCCTGCCCTGGTCTTCCCGATGTCAATAAATGGCACTACCATCACCTGGTTATCAAAGCCCAGAAGTCATCCTTGCTTCCTGGCTCCTCCTTTTGCCTCACTCCACTTATGTCCTTCAGTAAGTCCTGTCGATTCTCGCCCTGATCTCTCTTGAATCCATCCTCTTCTCTCCATCCCACCACCAACCTAGTCCCAGCCACCATTGTCTGTTCCTTGGAGCCTTGCTACTCAAAGAATGGTCTAGGGGACCATTGGCTTCACTCAGGAGCTTGTTAGAAATGCAGAGTCTCAGACCTGATCCCAGACCTAGGGAATCAGAATCTGCACTTTAATTAAAGATTCCCAGAGGATTCATTTACACATGAAAGTTTAGGAAGCCTGGAGAAGACTACAGGAGCCTCCTCACCGGTCAACCTCTCCTCATCCTACCGAACTCCAACTCATTGCTCTAGAACTAAGTGGCCAATTGCCACACCACTCAATGTAATTATTTTACTCCACCCTTCCGCATGGCCCAGGATTGAATTTCTAATAGCGTACCGTTCTTTCTTCTACAAAACAAAGACAAGATTTCTTATTTCATCCTCGAGCTGGTGAGGGAAAGTATTTTAGGCCATTTCATTGGGTGGGTAGCTCTTCTGAAGCCCCTGCATTTATGAAGGGGTTTCAGTTCTAACTCCCCTTTTCAAGTAGGCCCAAGCCTTGTCCTTGACTCAGTACAGGCATGAAATCTCCAGCCCATCTCCATTAGGGTTCATATTCTGGAAACTTCCTCTGACCCCACTCCCACTCCAAAGAGCCAGAGTCCACTATGGGATCTCCCTGCTGTCTTTACCTTGTCTCCTACTCTCTGACCCGGGGTCATTGGGCTTTCTATCGAACTCAGATATATAGTTCAGCTTAGTTTTATTTAGGTGCTTTTGTTTGTTTGTTTGTTTGTTTAATGAAGGCATTTCTATGTGTTTGTAGGAGGGAAGGGGAAGGAGTGGGGCTTTTATTAGCCCAACTTACCCTGTTACCAGCCAGAGCTATCTTTTTAAAACTGAGATCAGATGCTGCCATTCCTGTGCTTAAAACAGGTCAGTGGTTTCTCTTCGTGATTAGGACAAAATCCAAAACCCTGAGTAGGCAATTTGGTCCCGGCCTATGCCTACTCAGCTCTTCAGCATTTGTGTCCAGACTTTCAGCCCACACTTTCTGCATCACCCAAGCCAAGGGCTCTCCAGGCTCAGGGCCTTTGCACTGCACTCTGGCATCTGCCCAGAAGTTTCTACCTCCACGTCACACAGCCAATTGCTTCTGCCCTTCAGGTTCCAGTTCTCAGATGTCCCCCTCCTGAGAGAAGCCTCCCTACCCCCTCTGCCCATCATATACAAGCTTCCTACCAAAATCACAAATAGACAACTGCTCATCACAATCTATCATTACCTTGTTTATTTGCATGTTTACTTGTTTACTACACAATGTCCTCTCTGGGATGGAAATTCCATGAGGTCGCAGACCATGTAGGCACCTGGCAGGTGCTTGTATTGGAGAAAAGAAGCTGTTGAAAGAGTTATGGTCTAAAGCTACACTGTCCAGTACGTCAGCCACTAGCTTCATAGGGTTTCTGAACACTCAAAATGTGCCTAGTCCAAACTGAGTGGTGTGTTCAATGCAAAATACACAGTGGATGTCAAGGTCTTAAGATGAAAACAAGAATGTAAAACACCTCAATGGTGAATGTTTAGATTTATTCCATGTTAAAATTGCAATATTTTGGATTCTCGTGTAAAATAAAATGTATTTTTAAAAATTCATTTCACCTTCTTAAAAGTAGAGAATTTTAAATGATGTATGTGGGTAACATTACATATCTACAGGACATTGCTGGTCTAACGGTGAAGTTCCTGGAACCGGAAATGATGGCAGGCATGATTTGAACTCACATCTCAGTTCTGTTTTCCCTGGTAACACTGGATGCTGTGGGAAAGCCCAGCAACTTGGGAAGCAATTCATTCAGCACTGAGCTGACAACTGTGCTCATTTCTGACTGCGTTGAGGGAAGGGCCATCTCACTGGGGAAAAACAAAC
The DNA here is from genome assembly GCF_004115265.2 of Rhinolophus ferrumequinum. Classification (NCBI taxonomy): domain Eukaryota; kingdom Metazoa; phylum Chordata; class Mammalia; order Chiroptera; family Rhinolophidae; genus Rhinolophus; species Rhinolophus ferrumequinum. Next base: position 19,312,816 of record NC_046304.1, on the reverse strand, counting down.
AGTCCCATCAGATTTTGTTCCTAATGCTACTCCTAAATGCTGATGACAGCCCTGCTGGGTCCAGCCTCAGGGGAAACAGCGGGGAACTGATTGACAGCCATTAAGAAAATGGAATTGAACATCTCCGATTAGACGTCAAGGCAGAGTCTTTATCAAGCAAGCATCAGACCTTGTCCGCTCTTTCCAGCTAGGCAGGGGGCACTTTGCTGCTTGTGATTATATGACAGTCGGTTATCCTATTTAATATTTGAGGATTGGAATTGTAAAAAGGCATTATTGTGTACTACTTGCCATTCATTAACCACGTGGGCAAGTTAGTTAACCTCCATTTTCTCACATGTAAGATGGTGATAATAATTGTACCTACCTCACAGATTTGGGAAGACAAGACGAGCTCTAAGCAATGCACTTAAAACAGAGCCCAGCACACAGTAAGTGTTTGATGGAGATTAATTGCTGTCATTATTGTTATTGCTACTTATGTTTAATATGGAAAGTTTTATACAAAGAGCCTTTTTCCGAAGGCTCAAAATCTGAAGCTAACGCTGACAGATGTGCTCCTGTTACGGATACCAGGACCGGAAAGAACCCAAGTGGCACTCAGAGAGTTAGGAAGGTCAGCTTTATTATGGCGGGGGGAGGGGGGGGAGGGGGCCTCAGCAGAATCCTTCCCAAAGACTAAGCCCCTAGCAAGGTTTTGAGCAGGTTTTTATGGGTTGGGGACTTCCTTGAGTTGGGGAAGGGGTAGGTGTTATCTGGTGATTGGTTCAGGGTGTGGCTTGGAAGGGGTTGTGGGGAAGTGGGCTGGGGCTTAGGCTGGGGACCTCTCTCTCTGCTCAGGCCACCATTTTAGGTCAGCTCCATGTGGCAGGGAACCATTTTAGGTCAGTTTCTCCATCACTCCTACCACCCCCACAAACCCAAGAACCACTTCTGAAGACAGGTGATGGGTCCGTCCTGAAATATTTTGCCAAAGGGGATTCAATCTAAGAATCCTTTGCTGCTATAATGGTCATTTATCATGTTGGCTGTCCAACATTCATTTCCCTTCTTAATAGTAGCCCGATTTTCTTTTGGGAATCAAAGCTTCCCTCTTTATCTATGGGTGGTAATTCCTAGCACCCTTCCCTCTGTAAGTCCAGCTCCTCTCTCTGCGTCCTGGAACAGAGTGGCGCAAGAATGTGACCTAAATTGCTCAGTTGGACGGACGTCCTCTTGAGCACTTCACCTAAGGAAGGAGAAGCAATGTCCAGGTTAGTCTCTGAGGCCCAAGTGGGCTTACCAGGCTGTCCCTGCAGTGAGACCGTTACTAGGACTCTCATGGTCCAATCCACAGAGCACTGTTTCCTGTGAGCTGCCCTGCCTCAACAGTGTTCTTCTAATCTTGAACTTGTGTCACTTGGGGAAAGTCAGCTCCTGTTGTTTGCAACCAAAAACCCCATTGATAAAATTCTTACTCCTCCCTTTCCTTTCTCCCCTGCTCCCTGCTCCAATATTCCCTCCAGTGTCACCGGAATATGGAGCAAACTGGATGGTCAGAGGAGTTGCATTTCTATAAGTTCTTTCTTCAGAGTTTAAGGATAAGAGAGCATTCCACAATCCATAAACAGCCTGAAATGGCAACCGAAATGTTATGAGCAGAGAAGAGAGACAGCAGCGACCTGGGTTCAAATTCTACCACTTCCTGTTTACGTGACCTTGTACAATTACTTAATTCCTCTGATCATTTGTTTCCTCATATGTGTACACACACACACACACACACACACACACACACTCACATGATTGTGAGGGCTGGTAAGTCTGAAATCTGTAGGGAAGGCTGAAACTCAGGCAGGAGTTAATAATGTTGAGTCTTGAGGCCGAATTTCTTCTCTGGGAAATCTCAGATTTTGCTCCTCAGGCCTTTAGCTGATTGGATGAGGCCCCCCACGTTATCAAGGGTAATCTCCTTTACTTAAAGTCAACTGCTTGTAGATGCTAACTACATCTACAAAATACTGTCACAACAACACCTAGATTAGTGTTCGATTAAATAACTAGACACTCTTGCCTAACCAAGTTGACACATCAAAACTATTATAGGGATCATAATAGTACTTTATATCCTTGAGGATTAAGATAAATGCATGTAAAATACTTAGCACAATGCCAGACATTCAGTAGCTACTCAAAAGATGGTAGACTTTATTCTTAGAGGCAGGAAAAGATGTCATTCGTGCAATGTCCTGTGCACCAGGCTCTAATCTAACAAACAATTTACAAATACCTACTCATTTAATGTAATCCCCCCTGACAACCCTACGAGTTAGGTGGTATTCTTTTCATGAAGTACTGCAGGTCGAGAGAGGTTCGGTAAGTTGCCCAAGGTCCCACAACTTCACTATGTGGTAAACCAGGATGCATGTAACTGTCCCTCTGAATCAGGCTGCCCCCGAGGGTCTCCCCAGCATATATAACTCAACTACAGTTAAAATCTTGAGAAAGTATGCTCTGCCTTGTCACTTGAAGTAAAACTCTACCAATCCCACAAACAGCCAAATTTAGCTGCCAACACACATTAGAAAAATATTTTAGGGAGAATATCACAGCCCTCCACACTGCCCCTCCACTATCACCCCCTATCCATAATGATAAAAAGCCAACACCTTTCCATCTAAGAAAACTTGGCAGAAATCCCCCCACACATAAAGAATGGTTCCTTCAGCTCACTTCCATCAGGAGTGTCACACAACAAATGAACTTTCCAAACAAAGAAATGTTGAGTCAGAAATACAATCACTTGTTAATTGTGGTTTTTCTGGAATGGATGACTAGATAATATCCTAATCGAAAAGCCGGAATCACATTAGATAAAGGCTTGTTAGGAAAGAGATGAGAATAAAAGGAGGCTCTAAGACGATGGGTACCTCTCCCAGTCATGACTGATAGGGGCAGGCAGCCAGCAAGTCTAAAGTTTCCAAATTTTGGTCAAGTCCAGGACTCCATGATGCCCAATGGTATCTACAAATTCTTTTACTATGGCCACTCAGGGCATTCAAGCAGCTCCCCTCCTGATTTGCAGTTAGCTGGAATTCTCTCTCGTAGCAGCTTTTTCTTTCTTTCTTTTTTTTTTTTCTTTTCAAGAATGTGCTGGAAGTTTAATAGTTGGTAAAACAGAGTGCAACGATAAAGATGTTTAAAATCAAGAGCCAAGGAGTTCTTAGCTATGACTGCTTTTATTTGGGCAGAAGTCAATTCCATGTGGCAGTTGTAGGATATGTAACACATATCCCTGTGTAAACACATATCCCTTTTGGAATAAGAAAGACCCCACACAGACCACAGGCCATGCTTGGGTTCAACTGTGGAATACAGACATCTTATCTTTGTCAAGTTCCATATTTTCTCTCTATCTCTTCTTGTTCCTCCCTGACATCAGGTTTTTTTCTATCCTCTCCAAAAACTGGACTCTGGAGGCCCCAAGTCTAGTGATTGGGGTTGTCCGGTTGGGCAAATGGCTCTTCTACATATCAGTTCCAACAGCGACTCCCCACTTCCATACAAGGCAGCAGAGATTCATGTTCCAGACCACGTGATCCCAGAGCCTAAAGATTAATTTGGTGGTGCTTGAATGATACTGGTTACGCCCTGGGGTTTGGCTTCTCTCTTGGTTTTATCTGTCAATGTCAGTGTCAAATTAGGGAGAGAAATGAAATAGGACAAGCCAAGGGCAGCCTTTCTGGGAGTTGTGCCAGGTTGGCAAGATGAGACAATGTGCTGGCAGGAGGTCACGACCGGGTCAGATGACAGAGAAAGAGGTGTGTGCGGGGACAGAGTTGGTGCTTTGAGTCCAGAAGAACGAGTTGAGGTCAAAGGTTGGGTAGATAAAATGGAGTCAGCGTTCAGAAATCCAAACTAAGCAGGAAAGGTGTGGTCTGAGCATGAGATCCAGGCCAGTCAGAGAGAGAAATAATCAAAATGCAACCACACTTCTGGGGCCTGGGCATAGAAACAGAACACATTTCTCTGGTTTGCATCCCTGTCAACTCCTTCAGAGCCAAAAGGCCCCTGCAAAGACACTCCTATCCCACTTTCCAGTCACTTCCAGGAGTCCAGAGGGATTCTCAAGTTGGTGGCCTCTCAAATAAGTGTTATGGCAAGCAGGAGGCCCTTGTTTTCCCTCTCCAGGCTCCTTTCTGCAAGGTTCCCTGTTGGAACTTCCACTGCCTTCATAGCAGCAAGCATATGCTTTCCTACCACCAGCTTCCTACATGTTGGACAAGCTGCTGCTGGCTGAACACTGCTGTCCCCCAGCCTGTGCCATGTGCCCGGACCACTGCAGTACCCTCTACAGTGCTTGCCCTCTCTCCTGGGTCTTACCACTGCAGGCCATACCTGCACAGTTGCATTTCTTTGCCTGAGGGCTTTCTCTGGTGATGGGACCCTACTCTCCACACGGCAGGAAGCGCTGGAGAATTAATACCTCTGCTAGCCACTCCAGCAATGGCCCTCAGCCAATGACTGAAGAGAGTAGGTATAACTACCCCAACTTCTTTATCCCTAAGACAAGATACCTGGAAGGTGCACGTTCTACCTACCTTGGCCCCCAGAGTTCCTCAGGAGAATTAAGTTCCAGTTTTCCACAGTGGTAACTTCTTTAATGCACCTTTTGTTGACTACTTTCCCTTCCCTGTCCCACTTCCCTATGTCTCTGCTGGCATTTTCTGGAATCCTTCTCAAATAAACTTCTTGCTCTTAAATGCTTGACGCAGTCTGTGCTTCTGGGTAAACCCAATGTAAGCCACCTCCCAGCTTATCTCACTGTCCTCCCACTGTGGACTCTTCACACAGCAACCTGAGTGGCTTTTGATAACATCAATCAGAGCAGATCACTGCCTGGTTCAACACTTTTCAATGGCTTCTCCCTTACATCTAGAATCAAAAGGCAAGACCAGCTAGGCAGCTGGAAATATTCTGTATCTTGATCTGGGTGGGGGCTCTATGGACACATACGTATGTAAAACCACATCAAGTCGTACACTTAAGACGTGTCTCTTCATAAGACGTGTGTAAATCATACCTCAATTTTAAAAAGTGAGAAAGAAGACTATCGACAGAGGAGGAGACTGGCGTTTTCTTCTAGAACCAGCTCAGTTTCCATTTTAGGCCTAATATCAGAGTTGCTGTGGACATTTGGCAGAGCAGCAAAAGCAGAAACTAACAAAGGCTATCACAATTATTTATTAATTACAAAGGGAAATGGTAACTTTATAGTAGAGAAAAACCAAATAACCAAAGCTACTAGAGCAAACCAACATCATGTGCCCACTGATGTGATGCACCAAAGACACAATATCACCTCAGGGATATTTCTGCCAAAAATGGATGACCTGAATCTGATGGTGAGAAAACGCAAGACAAGCACAAATGTAGGTACATTATACCACACGACCATTCTGAATCTTCAAAAATGTCAAGGTAAAAAACACACAAAAAGGCTGAGCAACTGTTCCAGATTAAAAAGACATGATAATTGAACGCAGTGAGGGATTATAGGCCTAGAAAAAGATCTATAAAAGACAGTTTGGTAATAATTGGAAAAAATTTGAATACGAATTGTCGATGAGATAATACTTTTGTATCAACGTAAAATTTCTTGATTATGGTGACGTTCTTAGGAAACGTACACTGAAGTATTTAGAGTAAAAGGGACGTGATGACTCCAACTTGCTTTTTAGTAGTTTAGAAAAAAACGCAGAGAGAGAAAACAAATTGGGCAAAATGAGAACACTTGGTGAATTGGAGTAAAGATAATGTGGGAATTCCTTATACTATTTTTGCAACATTTCTGTAAGTTGAAAATTATATCAAAGCAAAAATTTATTCAAAAAAACTAAAGCAAAGCGTGACAAATTAATAAGCAAACCAACATTTGTCTGTATAAATTTTTTTAAAAATTAAATAAGGGGAGTATGAAGTATCTGCCCCTTTCCTTGTACCTTTGCCATGGAAGCAGAGAGCCAAAGCCAGTTTTGTTAAAGATGAAGGGAAGGAAATACCCTTTCCAGCCAGGGGTACATGACTTTCTTGGTTTGAATCAGGAAATGAGAGAGGCTGTTTTGTCCAGCATATCTGGACAAACAAGCAGAACACACCAAACAGTTCAAGGACCCTGACCCCAGCTTTGAGGATTTCGTGGTTAACCTAATATGACATTACAGAATTTTCTTCAATAATAATAGTCTGAAAAACCCCTTGGGCCAGCCCGGTGGCTCAGGGGGTTGGAGCTCCGTGCTCCTAACTCCGAAGGCTGCCAGTTCGATTCCCACATGGGACAGTTGGCTCTCAACCACAAGGTTGCTGGTTCAACTCCTCAAATCCCTCAAGGGATGGTGAGCTCTGCCCCCTGCAACTAAGATTGAATACGGCACCTTGAGGTGAGCTGCCTCCCAGATGGCTCAGTTGGTTGGAGCGCAGGCTCTCAACCACAAAGTGGCCAGTTCGATTCCTCAAGTCCCACAAGGGATGGTGGGCTGCACCCCCTGCAACTGGCAACTGGACTTGGAGCTGAGCTGCACCCTCCACAGCTAAGACTGAAAGGACAACAACTTGACTTGGAAAAAAGTCCTGGAAGTACACACTGTTCCCCAATAAAATCCTGTTCCCCTTCCCCAATAAAATCTTAAAAAAAAAAAAAAACCCGAAAAGTCCTGCAACAAGGGATTAGCTTGAGACGAAGCTGTGTTCATCCTGGAGTGACAATATATCAGAGCAATTAAGGTCAAAGCCTGGAAGTTTGTTTGTTTTGGAGTCAAACCCTGATTCTACCACTTACCAGAAGGATGGCCTTGAGAAAGTCCACTTGATCTCTATGGGACTTAATTTATTCTACCTTAAATCGAGACTTTCAATAGAACCTACCTCATAGGGGTGTTGTGAGAAATAAATGAGATAATGAATGACAGGTACTCCGTACTGCACCTGGCATATAGAAAGTGTTCAATAAATGGAAACAAAACTGTAAAAATGAAGTAATCCTAACAGCCAGATGCATTCAGAACACTGGTTAGGGGCTGAAGTGTTTCCTGAGAGTAACTTATAATGTCTGGCGCATGGAATACTTGATCTCATTTCATTTTTACAACCACCCAATGAGAAAAGTGTTATTCCCATTTTACAGATGAGAAAATAAGATCCAGAATGGTTAAGCTGCTTACTGAAAGTCACCCAGCTAACAAGAGTTGACTCCACGACAGAATTAAGGCAGCCTCGTTTGGTTCAAAGACAAAGGGGCAGAGGGGTTATGTGAGCCCAGCAAAGTGTCTGTCTCTGAGGTTGCCCTTCAGCTGGTTACCTGGAAGGTCCTGACCTTTTGGATGGGGACCTAGTGAGTTCCAAGGTCAAGGGAGCTTCCATGACTTTTGAAGAAAGCCTGGGCTCTAGAAACTTAGACCACAACCATCCGTGACTCAGAAATAGGTCTGGTTGCTGCAGGAAACGGTACCCTTGGCACAGATAGAACAACTCTCAACATTGGACACTGGCAGCCTCAGCATAGAGTTGCTGGGCATTACCCGTCATGCATCTTCTGTTGGTATCAGCGGGAAACACCTGGTGACAAGCTGGAGTCAGAAGAATATGGAATTGGGGTGGGGCTGGGAGGACAACAGGACCAGACCCAGGGACATATATTAACACCACTGCCAGGGAGGGACTCTCATTACAGTGGGAGAGGAATTAGCCAGAAGTGGGCCCTCACTAGGGGAACTGGAAGCAGAGCAAGAAGAGTATGACTGCTTGGTAAGAGGATCGTTTTCACCCCCTAAAGAGGCTGAAGGATTGATTACAAGTTACATATCAGAGAAGAATTCAGATGCTCAATTATGCCAGCCACAGTAGACAATACCTAGACAATTTATTTTCTTGTTTCTTACATTAGTGAAAGATTTCAAGGTTTGTTTGTCTAATAACAACTTTCATTTTGATCTTGGCAGATAGTCTTAAATGAGAAATGTCTTTACCCGTCTGGGAACATACCAGATCTGGAAGGGGCTTTCTTAACGTAAGACTCACCCACTAAACGTCATAGGCACTATCTCCTGCCTCCACTGAGTGGGGGAAACAATCCCACAGACTCTAAATTTCAAAACAGGACTTCACTATTTTTAAGACCTGCATTATAGGAAGGAAGGAAAATGCTTGCCTGCCAGAGCTCGGGCACGATAATATCAGCTTCTTAACACACTTATTTTACATGCAGCCTTTCTTAGGTACCTAGGTATACCTAAGACCCACCCTTACACACACAACCTTCCAGGAATTGCTTTGTGGTCCATAGAGAGAAGGGCCCAGTGCTGGCAAAAGCAAACAAACTCCAGAAGACAAAACTGATAACTTGATTTGCAAACAGCTCAAATATCCATTGATAACAAGGGGAGTCAGGGTATTTCGAAGAAGCAAGAGGAGTGTGATGTTGAATATCTATGCAGCGGTCATGAAGATAGGTCAGAAGAATAAAATATAAAGGATCATTTCTGTTGTTTTCATTTTAACTGAACACGTGACATGAAATTCTGATTTTGGAGAGGTTGGTGTCCTCAGCATCTTCCGTGATTCTGTACAATCAAGGATTCGTTTTTAGGCTGGATCCTAGCAAAGAGTGACTCCTGGCGGGGATAAGGATGTAAGATGCGCTCCCCCCTTCCCTGCCACAATGGCTCCACGCAGATGAATCACACAGAGTCCTTTGCTTTGGAGCAGAGCCCTGCAAACCCCACAGCCCCAGGTGGGGGGATGCAAAGAGGGGAACAGCCTTCCACAGACAGTAACTAATAGCAATCTAGTTCTTAAAGTCTGAGCATTGAGCAAGTGAAAACCCAAATGCTTGGCTTTAATAATAAAGGTCCAGGAGGGAGAAGCAGGCTGGGCCCCAGGTCTGAGCTCAAGGCAAAGCAATAGGAAACCAAAAAGAGGTTCCTAACTGACCAGCAACTTCTTCCTCAGCCACACCAGGCTGCCAGGACCACCATCCCTTCGGGGGGCGGGGACCTGCTGCAGGAATCACTGTGAGCTCCTTGATAGCCCATAAATACGTATCACACACTACATCTAGGTCTCATTTCAGAGTGTGGGCTCACTTACCATTAACAAATCCTTTCGTCACTTTCAGAAAGTCCCAGCTTAAAGAAACCTTCTACTATTATAAATAGGCACCCAGACTCAGGAAGCCATGTCTGGTGGTTAAAGATGCTGGTGGTTAAAGAGGGCAAAACCCCCACCTCCTATCTTACAGAATATTGTTTTAACAAAATTAATTTCTGCCAGTGTGTGTTATATACATGTATATCACATTTTTCTTATGTCTATTTGGGGTGTGTGTGTGTGTGTGTGTGTGTGTGTGTGTGTGTGTGTGTGTGTTAGGAATCTTTCAGTTGCCACTGACAGAAAACCTAACTGAAACTCGCTTAAGCAATAAAGGGATTTTGTTAGCTCATGTATTCAACAAATATTTATTGATAGCCTCCTATGTGTCAGGCAACTGAAAAGTTTGGAGGAAATAGTAGCTTCAGGCAAAGCCTGATCCAGCAGCTTACACAGTTTCACCAAGGACTTGATTTGTCTCTTTGGCTCTCTGCTCTGCCTTCCACATGTTCATTCTTAAATATCACGTGATAGTTATTCCACTTTCACTTCCCTTCACCCAGCAGCTCGTCCTCCTCACTTTACACTGTCATGTAGAAGAGAGTCTCCTCCAAATATCTCCCTCAGAATCCCGAGGAGTCATTCTCTGTGACTATGTGCCTATGTGCTTGTCCCTGACCAATCAGGGTGGCTGGGGATGAGATATGCTGATTGGCCTAAACTGATGAAAACCCACCCCCAGAGCTGGGAATGGGGCCACATCCACCCCAGCCACCTGGGGGAGAGAATACGGATGCTATTGGCAGAGAAAGGGTGAATGAATGCTGGAGAAGCACGAAACCAGTAGTCATTATTACATTCTATCATTGTTCCAGCTACATGGCAAGTCCTTATAGTGGCTGCGAGCACAGACTGGAGCCTGGGTTAGAATACTGGCACCATGCTTATGAGATGTGTGTCCTTGGGCAAGTTATTTAACCTCTCCGTGCCTCAGTTTTCTCATCTGTAAAGTGAGGATAATGATAGTACCTGGCTCATAGGATTGTGATGAGGATTAAATGAGGTCATATTTGTAAAGCAGTTAAAACAGTGACTGGCACTTAGCAAGCACTTATAAGCATTTGTTAAATACGCATAAATGTGTTCAAAACTAGTGGAGGATTGTGCACACAGTAGGAGGTCCAATAAATGCTTACAGAGTGAATGGAGTGAACGACAAAGTTGGGAGCAAGTCCCACAACTGTCTAGACTTTGCCCCGAGCCCTACTCCATCTCTCAGGGCTGGTCCTCTTACTCTGGGGTCCATTGTTTAGGAGCTATTTTCCCAGGAAGCTGGCAGCTGGGCAGAGATGAGTATGTTGCCCCCCCCCCACCACCACCACCATGATTAAGGTGGCACTGCCCTAGAAGACATCATTCAAGCAGCATCTTTTCCTACAAACTGATGAGAAATCCATAGGGTAGATCCCAGGGGCCCATTAAGGAGCTTCTGGAATAAATGATCTACATGTGCCACAACCATCTATATGGCGATTTAGGACTGGGTTATCCTCAGCCTGTGACTTTTCACGCTTCTCAAGCTGTATAAAAATGAACTGTAATCAGGCCGATCTATAGATAGACAGTTCCTGTTTCTGAGCATCCTGAATGAGCGTGAGTGTGTTTATACATTTACATAAAGCTGATGGATGTAGAAGGCTATGGTGTGTGTGGGGGGGTGTTAAAGAGGGGGTAGGGTATTCTCCCAGAAGTGGAGCCAGAAGAGGCAAAAATAGGGAAGAATCACAGCTTTTCCAAATGAAAAGGAGCGAGTAATTATAAGATAAAGTTTATCAATTCTCTCTCTGCAAGGAAAGAACAAGCTGGCTTGTAATCAAAGCAAAACTGACCAAGAGGTGAATGTGAGGGACAGAGGAAGGAGTGTGTGATCTGACTTTCCTGTCTGCCTCTTCCCTGCCCTTTTCCTATATATACATAAAGGGAAGATGTAGTCGTCTCTGTTTTCTATGTACAGGCATATTTAGGTATGCAAATGAGCACAGCTTGTTAATCAGCAGGGTGATTACACTGCAGGGAGCTGCCAGCCCTGGCTGAACAATAGGTGGAGGGAGGCCAGGTGTCAGCAAAGGGGGATGAGCACCCCCCTCCCCCTGCCTCAGTGCCTTGGACCTGTCTGCAAAATGAAAATGTTGGGCCAGCTTCTTCCTTATGTTCCCTCTAGCTCCCAGATTCTAAATCTAATGAGTTAAGATGAGAAGTGGGAGACCAGGTAAGACCTGGGTCTGGTCAGGGAATTGCCCCAGAGGCTACTGAACTTTACCAGGAGCAGGAAGGGTGGATGGGCAGCCTGTGAAACACACAGCTTCCTCAGGTGGTACAGACTGCCTGGCAAGTGCCATGGAATTGGGATCTATGAAGGAAAGTGCGACCCTGTGGAGTGGGCAGGTCACTTTGTGCCATGTGGAGCAGCATTTGGTTGAAAGATGATGATGGCTGGGAATCTGCATGCTTTCCAGAAGTCGGCAAAGTTTCGCAGTGGGAAACAGAAAATAAAAGAATCTGCTTTGGGATCTCTAGGGAGAGATGCCCAGTGTTATCGAAAAGGGCGTGTACTTTGTAATTGTACAGACCTGGGTTTGCTGAGCCAGAGCCATCGGACCTATTTTATCCATGAATCGCGGCTAACTAGGTGCCAGGTGTACAACTAACCTTCCCCTACTGATAAAATACAGCACTTGGCCTGTGACACGTTACTGTCCTCACAAGCACTTGAGGGTGACCTAGTGTAAGAAGCAATCATGGAAGAATCTTATGAAAAACTTTTGTTGCTCAGGCAGATGCCCAGCCTGGATACCCTGGGTGTAGAGGAGTGGTACAAACCCAGCAGCTCAAAGACGATCTGCAATGCACTTTCTGTTTTGTTGGTTTTTTTGCAATGCACTTTCTGAACGGTTGTTCTGAGAGCAACAAAATAGGACGCGGTTATTTCCTGTCAGCCTCCAGGTCTCTATGACACCCAGATAAAGAAGCATGCGCTTTTCACCCCAAGTGAGATATCTCTGCTTGAACTTTTATAGATTCCCATGAAAGGCTTGAAGCTGTCTCAAAACAGTGTAGGTCTTTGTTAAAGGTCCCCTCAAATCGCCTACATCTGCTGTGTGCCTGGATCGCTCCAGGGTGAGGACATGTCCCTAACCTTCTATTAAGGGCATTCAACTTTGCACCATGTGACTACAACATCACTCAACCCTGTCTATAAATATGAATGCTATGCTAACAAGACTTATTGCTAATTTAATGGCGGTGGAGTACAGGCTTCTGTGCTGCACATACACACAGAGAATGGTATTGAAATGGAGAAAGATAATTAGAGTTTAATAAATGGTAATTTGCTCCTTGCTGCTTCGTGTGTCGGGGGTTGGGGGAGAATGAAATAGACTGGGGCCCTTCCAGAAAGTGAAACATAGATAGCGAGTCTGCCATGACAGCTTTATTTTGATTCTAATATTGCCCGGGATTGAAGTTAATTTTCATTTACCTACAGATCCTCTTTCCTGAAAATACCCCCTCTGGAGCATGAGTAGAGGAAACAATTAGATCAGAAATATTTATCACTGGGACCAAATTTTAACTAGAGTCACAGAATGAACAGGCCAGGGCTCCAGAGACAAAGTGAAGCTGAGAATTAAAATGATTATCTGGATCATTCAGGAGGAAAAAAGAAATCATCCTCTTTGCTTGAATGAGTGTCTGAATTATCTGAATAATTGTTCCCATCCTCCATTTTGGTCTGATGGTGAAGACCTGGCCAGTTGATCCAGTAGCAAAGAATGAAAGTTGTGGAAAAAGAGGACAGAAAGGCTAGTTAAGCCTGAATCCCCTGACCGCCACGGGGCGGGGGGAGGGGTGGACAAGGCTAGCCCAGTTAGGAGCTGGGGATTCCTTGAGGCTGGTGGCTAGAAAATAAGCAAAACTGAAAAAACACATGGAAAAACAAGGTCCAACAAACCAGAAATGCAGCCTAAAGGGAAATGGATTTGGTGTGTAAAGCCAGGAAGCTGGAAGCTAGAGCAAAACAGAATCAGGAACTGTGTGTGTCTCTAGGGAGAGTAAAATAATTACCTACATCAGTGGTTCTCAAACCTGGCTGCATCTCACAGTCACCTGCTAAGCTTCTAAATGCAGATTTTTGGGCTCCACTGGTATAGACCAAGAAAAGTGGAATTTCCTGGGGTAAGGGTGAACTGCTGGTGTGTAAATGGAAGGTATGGTGTTATTTATGGGCCCTGGAAGTCTCTCCTCTTCAAAGACAGCTACTTTACTTAAATGCCTGAATGATCCAACACTTGAGATTCATTCATTGCCCACCTGTGTGTTCATTTGTCAAACGCAAATTTCCCTTGGAAAGCAACATAATAGTTTCCAAGCTTGCTATAGAAATTAATAGCTAATTGCAGTGGATTTTAAACTCCACAAATTATTTGATACTCCTCCATTCAAGAGGCGGAACTTAATTTCCCTTTCCTTGAGTTTGGGTTGGACTTAGAGACTCACTTCTAACAAAAAGAATATGGCAGAAGTGATGGAATATGACTTCCAAGATAGGTCATACAGAGCATTGCAGCTTCCCCTTTGTTCTCTTTTTTGGCTTGTTCACTCTGGGGGAAGCCAGCTGCCATGTCATGAGGAGACTCAAGCAGCCTATGAAGATGTCCATGTAGTAAAGAACTGAGGCCTCCTGCCAACAGCCATGTGAGGGCGCCATCTTGGAAATAGGCCCTCTAGCCCCAGTCAAGCGTCAGGTGTCTGCAACTCCAGCTAACATTTGCAACGTCATGAGAGACCCTGAGCCAGAACCACGCAGCTCAGCCACTCCTGATTCCTAACCCTTAGAAACTGGTATCCTTATAAGAGAAAGGAAAGAGATTTGAGACAAAGAGACACGGGGGAAAGCCATGTGAAGACAGAGGCAGAGACTGGAGTGATACATCTAGAAGCAAAGGAGTGCCAGAACCACAGAAGCTGGGAGAGAGGCACTGAAGGGATTCTCCCTCAGAACATCCAGAAGGTCCAGCCTGGCCAACCGCTTGATTTTAAACTTCCGGCCTCCAGAACTATGGAAGAATCAGTTTTTGTTGTTTTAAGCCCCGCAGTTTGGGAAAAATTATTATGGCAGCAACAGGAAATAAATACACCTCCCTTCAGAGGCCCCTGGTTCATGTCAACCCCAAAACTTGGCAGCAGAGTGAGACAGGGAATTATAAAAGCCATATAGTAGCTTACCAAGCACACGTTTTTCTCACTTGGGTCTAAGGACAGCCTGGCAATGTTACATTGTTACATAGGTAAGGTGGTGTTATCATTCCTTTAAAAAAAAAAAAAAAAAAAAAAAAACAGCTAAGGAAAAGAGCCCAGAAAAGTTTAAGTGATTTATCCAAGGTCCCTCAACTGGATGGCATAGAGCCCAGAATTTGGGTCTCCAGATTCTAAATCCTGACCTCTTTAGTTTACAGGAGGAGGCTGGCAGGAATACAAGGACACTAGTAAAGTCTCCCCACTCCCTGTTTATAACTCCTCACTTTAAAACTCAGCGGCGTGGGAGGTGGGGGGAGCAAGAAGGTGAGATCACGCTTAACTCCCTTCTGCCTTGCTCAGAATTACAATAGACCTTTGATAGCGAGTAATAACTCCAATAAACTACAGTAGTGAAGTCTACCTTAAACATTTTAGTGACCCCTTCAGATCCTTAACAATGCTATAAATGCAATCCTGGTGTGATTTATAAAGCTATTAAAATAAATGCTTCCACTAAAACAAACATTGCTACCTCTCAGCATATGTTCCCTCGCATAATAGAAACACAAACTTCCCCGAATTTGCAAAACCTTAAGCAATGATGATAAAGGCAAGATGGGCGCTGTACACACATGAACTGGTGTGCAATGTCTTGAGAGCATCTTCCTCTAAGGAGAGGTGGTCTTTCAGCCTCCAAGCCTTCTCGGTTTGGAGAAATGCCTCCATGGCCTGAGGCCCAGCTGACGCCACTTCCATCCATGAATTTCACACTGTGCACAGAAAAGCACTCCTTAAAATGCTCTCCCCAACCTTTCCACATGGTTCAGCTCACATAGAGAACCTAACTTGGGTCTTTACCATTTCTCATGTCACAGAAATGTCTGCATGCCCTGCACCCCTGGAGGTGTTGGAGCAGGGGAGGGGCATGATCACATTTGTTAATCACATCTTTGAACCATGAGATTTTGGGGCTCTATCAAAGAAGACATGAACCCAGGGCCTGAAATTAGTTCATCTTCAACAGCATAGCTCTTTGATCGCTACATTTGTTCATTATGCGAAACAGAAGATTTAAGAAGAAATTGAATAGGTCTGAGATCAATGATGCCCAGGGGTCATAGGACTCAATGAAAGAGCAACAGGAAAGAGTTTGCACCTGTCCATCTTATTCCCTATGACATCCTTAGTGTCTTCCTAGGGTGCCTGGCATGCAAAGCATGATGGAAGTAAGTATAGAAGAAAGGGAGACAGAGGGGAAAGGGAGGAAATAGAGAAAAAGAAAAGGAATTCTAAATAATCTAGGTCACGAAGGAACCCAGTTTCAAGTCTTGATTCCTCTATTTACTAGCTGTGTGACTTCGGAAAAAAATTGTTAATTTCTCTGAATCTCCATTTCTTCAGTTTGAATTGAGGGTAATAATATAGTCCTATTATTATGAGTCTTACACAATATAACTCATATAAAAATATCTAGACACAGATTAGGTGCTCCATTCCCTAAATGTTTATTGAATCGTTGAATGAAAGAAAGAAGGAATGGAAGAAAGGAAGGAAGGAAGGGAGGGAGAGAAGAGAAAGAGAGGAAGGTAAGAGAAGTCTGGTTGTTTCCAACTGTAGATGGCCCTGGAGCTTGGGCACCTTGAATATGCGGCATGGAGCCAAGCTAACCTCTTCCCGAGGCGTGTCAGTGGAGTACTGCCGGCCTCCTTATTTACTTGCCAGGTTTTCATCACTTACCACACACACTTAGGGGATTAATTCTCTGGAAAATGCAGCCAGCAACACGCCAGCTAGTCAAACAACACAGATAACAGCAGCTAAGGTTGTAATTCCTATCCCACCAACAGCCCTTCAATAAAAAGAGGAAGAATGGAGTGGCTGAAACTTTCATTCAAAGTCAGTAACAGTAAAAGTTACAAGTGACGGTGTGTCTGGAAGGCAAGTGAGAGGTGGGCAGGAGGAGGATGTGGGCCACCGCTTTTGGTGCCAGTTGTGGCACAGAGCACCCCTCAGGCTGTGCACCAAGAGCCTGCTTGGATTTTAGGCAAACGATTTAAATTTTCCAATTTAGAAAACAAAAGTTTAAGAGCTTATTTTTTCCTTCTTTTGCACCCAATATCTTTGGAACCTTTAAAATGGTATTACTTGGAATGTAAAATGTTTCAGCTGCTGTGGGAAACAGTTTGGTGGTTCCTCAAAAA
Organism: Rhinolophus ferrumequinum; assembly: GCF_004115265.2. Classification (NCBI taxonomy): domain Eukaryota; kingdom Metazoa; phylum Chordata; class Mammalia; order Chiroptera; family Rhinolophidae; genus Rhinolophus; species Rhinolophus ferrumequinum. Next base: position 19,296,197 of record NC_046304.1, on the reverse strand, counting down.
GTTAAACGTAGAATTACCATGTGCTAATTCAAAAGGATTGAAAACAGATACTCAAACAATTATACATGTACGTGCATGTTCATAGCAGCACTATTCACAGTAGCCAAATATCCATCAACAGACAAAAGGATAAACAAATTGTGGTATAGTCATACGATGGAATATTATTCAGCGACAACAAGGAAAGAAGGACTGATACATGCTGTCATGGTACATGAACCTGAAAAACATTATGCCAAGTAAAAGAAGCCAGACACAAAAGATACATTGTATGAGGTCCGACAATGAAATTCAGGAACTTGATATCAGAGGGACTATTCATTATGAATTTGTACCAACTGGACAGTTAACCAAGTTTACTATTTGGAAGTGCTGAAAAGGCTGCGTGAAAAAGATGAAAACAACCTGAACTTTTTGCCAACAATTCATGACTCTCGCATCACTACAATGCACCAGCTCACACGGCACTGTCTGTGAGGGAGTTTTTAGCCAGTAAACAAATAACTATATTGGAACACCCTCCCTACTCACCTGATCTGGTCCCCAATGACTTCTTTCTTTACAAGAAGATAAAAGAAATATTGAAAGGAAGACATTTTGATGACATTCAGGACATCAAGAGTAATACGATGACAGCTCTGATGGCCATTCCAGAAAAAGAGTTCCAAAATTGCTTTGAAGGGTGGACTAGGTGCTGGCATCGGTGCATAGCTTCCCAAGGGGAGTACTTTGAAGGTGACCGTTATGATATTCAGCAACAAGGTATGTAGCACTTTTTCTAGGATGAGTTTGCAAACTTAACTGTCAGAAATTCTATTTATATGAAATCATACAAAATTAAATGAAAAATCCAGAATAGGCAATCTATAGAGACAGTGAAGATTGGTGGCTGCCAGGGGCTGGTGGGAGGAGGTAATAGGGATAAAATGCTTAACGGGGAAGGGGTTTTTACTTTCACATAATGGAAATGTTTTGAAACCAAATAGAGCTGCTGAACTGTGAATGTACTAAATGCCACTGAATTGTTCACTTTAAAATGGCTAATGTTATGTGAATTTTACCTCAAAAAATTATTTTCTAAATTATATTAATAAATCTAATTACTTGATATATACACATGATACAGAAAATTCCAATCCCACAGATGGATATAAGTGAAAACTAAGTCTTCTTTCTGCACCTTACCTTTCAGTTCTCCCCATAAGCAGTTGTATGTATGTAATCCATATTTTAGTAGCATGCTATACACAGTGTTCTGATGTGCAGAATGTTTTCTGAGGACTCTGAATCAGACATACTGAATGAATATTCCAATGCAGTCACTGGTTTTGGAATCACCATAAGTCCTGGGCTAAAATTCGGGTGACGATATTTTGGAAACTCATCGTCTGAGGCTGAAGCATAGCCTACATCGTAAGTGTAATGAGTACAGCCAGGAACCCACAGAGGACTAGGTAGAAGAGCAAGATCAAACCCCAGCTCTTGGCGGTGCCCCCCAGGAATTCCCAGGGGTCGGGTTGTAGATGAAGAGCTTCCACTCAGCCAGGCTCTGGCTGGAGGACTTCTTGTCTGTCTTCGTCATGGTGGGTGCACCAACAGTGAGGGGAGCGGCAGCTGCGGAGGTGCAGGCCACGAGGAGAATGATGCAGCTCAAATGGTGCAGCCCGGCGACGGTCCAGACTGTTTTAAAGGTATAATTTCATGAGCATCAACCCAGATCTACTCAATCAGCATTTTCAAAGATGGGCCCAGGGATGTATTTTACAAAGCTCCCCAGGGGCTGTGGATGTGCACGTGGTTGGTGGGGAGGGTGCTGGCCCAGCCTGTGGCTTCCCTGCCACTCCTGAGTACCTAGGTCTTCCACCTTCCGCTTTGTTGGCCTCCTGGAGTCTTCTCAGAGCTGAGCACTCCTAAGTTCCCCGGCCCTTAAGTTCTCCCCTTCAAATACTCCTCTGTATTCATCTGCCTCAGACCACATTCTGCCTGCCCCTCCACACATCCAGCTCCCAGGCTTCTCAGGGTGTTCACAACAGTCAGCATCTTAGAGTCTACATCTCTACAAACCAGGGAGAATCTTCACTCTGATGCTACCCAATGACTATGAGATCAAAACACAAAAAACTGATTGACAAACCAGAATGTTAATGTGTTTCGAAGGTATCTACCATTCATTGAGCCCCTACTGTGTCTCCGGTCCTGGGTCAGACATTTTTTACAATAGCTCCCTCAGGATAGATTTTATTAGACCCCCTTTTACAGATGAGGAAGGAAACAGAAGCCTACAGAGGTGAAGGCAGGCAAATGAGTGGTGGAGCCAGTCTGACTCTGAAAGCAATACTCTTTCCTCTACTCCACATTGCCACACAGTCCAAAACCTGTCAGTGACACTGAGCAATGGGCCTTACCACGAACAGGAACAAGTACATCTCTATCTGGGACATCTCTTCCTGCTCACAAGATCCCTGGGAACTAAATTATAAGGTAAAGATGAGCACAGAATGAGTCAAGGTCACGCAGCATCTGGAGGCGTTGTCCACAAAACTACAGCCGCAGCAACCTTGACCCGCAACAGAACTCCCGTCTCTGGGGACCTGAATATTGGCATCTCCCCAACACAGTGGACCCTCCCTTTGCAGAATGCTGGGGAGACCCCGACAGATTTCGGTTTTGTCTCGGCTCCATCAAGGTACTGCCCAGCCCCATCAGTGGGGAGAACAGACGCTGGGACCCACAAACCTATGTTCACATCCCAGCTCCTCCATTTATAAGCCACGTGGCTTCAGACGCATCACTTCTGCTCCATCCTCCCAGGGTTTTTGAAGTTAGTAAATGCATGTAAAACTCACAGCCCACAGCCCAGTTATGGCAGGTTCCCCCCCCCACCCCTCTTGCAGACGCAGCGTTTTTTCTGGCACTTTTCTTTTGTCACATTCCATTCTGACGGCTGTCTCCGGTCATGTTTATGGGACTTGGGTGATTCTTAATCCTCTCTCTCCCAGCCCTCTCTCCCCTTTGCCCTCAATCCAAAGAGGCATATGATCAAGTCCTGGCCCAGGCACAGGGTAGATATAAAAAGGACATTGTATCTGAAACTGGGAGCCGGGATCACTTGCGGGAGGATTTCTACCGCCCACCGCTCACTAAGCAGGCTTGGGGAGTCACATGAGGACCTGTGACCCACCCCCCACCCCCCAGCCCACATGGTCTTCCATCTCATCACAGACTGACCAAGCTCCTTGGGATACAGCAGCTTCCCACTGCCTGACTCCCACTCATAGCAGGCTTACCTTGCTCTGCTTGACGGTCATCTGCCCAAAAAGTTGAGTAATATGTGAATTCATAAAACAAACCTTCTTTTACTCCTAACGAGTATCATTAATTCAAGGGATCCTTATCCTTGGCTTATATTCACCAGATTGTGTCTCCTTCAGTTGTGGGCAGAACTGATATGTATCAAGTATTTACAACATGCTAAGTGGATTCTATGTGAGTTATTTCATTTCCTCCTCCTAACAGTCTTGAGAAGTGGGTACCGTTTCTATCCCCAGTCTAAAGTCAATTACAATCACGAATATATATATAGCACTATTTAGCAGATGTCATTCTCCTGCTTTACATTTATTAACTCATTCTGTCATCACTGCACTCCTATAGTGCAGCTGCTCGAGTCAACTCCCTTTACTGAGTCTCAGAGAGGTTGAGCAAGTGGCCCAGGTCACACAGCCAGAAAATGACAGAGGTTGCAATTCAAGTCTGGGCAGTCTGGCTCCTGAGGCTCCTGACCACTCTGCTCCAGTGTCTCTCATTTTTCTCAAAGCAGGTTCTATATGTAATTTCAGCAGCCCACAGATAACGTTACAAATCGATAGGCTGTGAGCCAGATGAGGCCTGGCTCAGCCACACAGGTTGCTGAGGCGCTGAAGGACAGACCACGCTGATTGATTTCTTGGTTGGGTCCTTAAATGTCAGCATCTGCTCGATGACCACCTCAGACCTTGGACACAGAAATAAAATGCAGAAGGAGAGGGCATTCTAATGCGTGGGATGAGAGGTAAGCAGGGCAGAAGAAGAGCAACGGTCCAAAGCGCACGTGCATGTGCAGCAGGGAGTGGCCCTTCATAAGCAGTGGGGGATGGGAATGGGGTGAGAGTTGTGCCCTTGACCTTGGGCTGCTGGGAAGCCATTTATGGCATGACACCAACCCGAGAGAGAGCTGGGTCTTAACCTGATTTAGCTCCTCTATCAGTATTGATTGGTCACTGCTAGAAACTGCTCCTTTAGACCAACCAGGCTGACCGCTTGAGCACAGCTCATCAAATACGCAATGTGGAAGAGTCAAGATAGTTTGACCTGCCTCCCAACCCCCAGAATTCACCCGGACCCCCCTCCTGTCACCAGGCCCTGCTGCATGGCTCTCTGGGCCTGCCCAATTCAATCATTCATTGTTCTAGGAGCTAAGGGGACAGACACACACACATGACAGAGATGGTCCTACCTCTTCTCAGGCAGCCTGGCGGGGTGACTGACAGGATAAAGAAGGTAACAGAAATAGATCTAAGATGAGTTTCAGATGTGTTGTGTGCAATGAAGAAAATAAAATGAAGTGATAGGAGAGAAGCTTGTGGGGAGGGAAGAAAGCAAGGGGAAGGTAGTCCAGGAGGTCCTCCCCAAGGAGGTGACATTTGAGCTGAATTCTGAGTGATGGAGAAAGGGGAGTATTCTGAGATCTGAAGGAAGAGTTCTCAATGCAAGGGAAACAGCAGAGACAAAGGCCCTGTAGCCTTTGGACCAAGAGAAGCTAGTGCTGTGAACAGCAGACAGGTGGGTAGTAAGGGAGGAGAAGAGGGTGGGGTCAGAGGGACCCCAACCCCTGGCGCTTTGTCCCTGTGAGACGTCTCTCCTTCATAAGCAGCCCAGGTTCACTATCAGTACTTGACATCAGTGGACCTCTTTCTCCCCCTTTTACCCGTGTTGCAGGATATGACTTTGCTTTGGCCCCTTGCCCACCCAGTTTGGGTAAAAGATCACAGGGAGGCGACTCTTGCCCAACCATGCTTTAGAACTGGGGTGTCCAAACTGCGGCCTGCGGGCCGACTGCGGCCCATGATCCATTGTTAATTGGCCCACAGCAAATTCCAAAAATACATTTAGTTTACTTAAATAAACCAGGTGAGGCAATACGTACTTCACCTCGAGTGAGTGGCCCGGCTGTTTGTGTATTTTACCGCATATGGCCCTTGGTGAAAACCGTTGAAAAAAGTTTGGACACGCCTGGTTTAGAAGGAGATCTAAGTGGGAGGCTAGGAAAGGACCCTGGGGACTGAGAGACCAGAGAAACTTCTTGATCTTCAAGGACCGTCTAAGCCTACCACCTTCTCTAGCCCTAGCTCGCATCACATCCCCGCTGACCACTCACTCATCCAAATCTGCCTTGGGCTGTGTCTCTGGGCCTGTGCTCCCGCTGATCCAACACTGGCAGTGACCTCGCCCGACATTCCACTTAGGGAAATCCCTCTCATTTGCCTAGCATAAGTGATTCTGACTCATGTAGCCTTTCCTGACACCCAATCACATTTAATTGCTGGGCTGGTTTTTTGTTTTTGTTTTTGTTTTGTTTTTAATGTTCCTCTGGCATTTGTTCGACGATCTACTTGGTCTTTCATTTCCTTTTGTCTTATATTAGAGATTTCTGAATACCTGTCTCTTCCATCACACCACAAAGTCTGTGGAGAGCAGGACTACAAACGTTGGCTCTGCCGTGTCCTGGCTGTGAGGCTTTTGGCAAGATGCTTTACCTTTCCAGACCTCAGCTTCCTTTGATACCCACAGAAGCAGATCCTAAAACCAGAGTTCAGTATCAGAAGTGTACCGGGAGGTGATCCGAGGAAGTTCCGGGAGACAAATGGCGAAGTGAGACAGGGAAAGGAAGGAACCCCAAATAGGATGCATTAACAAGTAAATTACCACACCAGGTGACTGGAGTTCACTCCTGCTGCGCAACTCTGGGTGACGATGTAGATGGCAGGTTCACAACTCGGCTGAACATTGTAATCGCCTGGGAGCTTTAAAACATACATATGCCTGAGTCCCACCCACAGAGATTTGGATTTAATTGGTCTGGGAGGTGGCCTGGGCATCAAAAAAAAAAATTGTATTCCCCAGGTGATCTAATACGCAGCAAAGTTTGAGTCGCGGGTGTAGAATACATCTCAGAGCTCTCCTAGCGGAGAGGTGAAAAAACTGGGGTGTTTATCCACCAACTCTCCAGCCATCACTGGTTGAAGATGTTTCTAGCTTATTCTGTGAGTGGTCCTAGCATGCTCCCTTGACCGGAAGAAAAAACACAACTATGCTCAGGTCCCTTGACCAGAAAAAAAGGCCCAAACTCACAGATGTTTGTCATAAGCAGTGTTGGTTGTAGGAGGGTGAAAGTGAGCAGGGTTTTGGTAGCATCACCACATCCGTCATCTTTAAAATGGGGGTAAAGGATTTGTGAATTTTTGTGAGGGTCAGCAAATGTCTCTTAAATGCCAGGCATACAATAGGCACTTAATAAATGTTATGATCTTTGCTGTGGTTCTTGGTGCATTCCCTTCAGCACCCAACTAGGGGCTTTGTGGTAGTGGATGCCCAGTGAATATCAGTAACTCTCTGCATCTCCCCTCTAAGACAGCAACGCCGGAAACCTGAATTGATGGGACACACATCATCGAATGCTGCAGTTCCCAGGATGTTGAAACAGTGTCGGTCCCTAGACGATCTGATATTTCTAACCTTGGCAACACCCTGAAATCACCCGAGGACTTGACAAGAAAATATGCACGGCTGGGTACCACCCCCAGGGAGTTCTGATTTAATTGGTCTGGGGTGAGGCCTGGGCATCCCAGATTCATAACAGCTCCCCGGGAGATTTTAATGTCGCAGACTTGGTGATTAACCAAGGGTGGAGGGTGGGGGATGAGAAGGCCCAGGGGGATAGTTGCATAATTTCCCCTTCTGTTCCACCCCAATCCTTTCCTCTACGTATCCTGAGGGTTTCGGGAGAATCCAGTATCTAGGAGAGGCAGGCTTGGGGCCTCAGTGGGCACGAGACCTGCTGCTCCCAGCTCACAGAGCAGCCACTCACCAATACAGTCACCTTCTTGCTCGTCCTGACATATGTTCTTCCCCGAATCCAGCTAACATGACCCCTGAGCCCATACCAGTTCATCTGGAAACCACCCCACCCCCGAGTGTCTGCCACAGGCCAGGTGCCAGGAGAGGTACAGAGGCACATGGATGCTTCCGTCCTCACAGTCTCCACTCCCAAGAGGAAAATAACCACCAGTACCGCACGTGCAAGGGCCCGGATGGAAGTCTGCAGTCTGGCAGTAGGGCACGAGGGGCAAACTATTTCCTCCTGGGGTGGGAGGAGAGTGCTTCAGACGGGTTTTCTGGAAGAGCCATACAGAAACACCCCTGAGGTAGGCAGTATCTCTATTTAAAAACAACGAATTTAAATCATCAGGAATTTAAGTTTAAGGGACGGTATAAACGCTTTCAAGACTTCATGAAGTTTCCTTCCAGGCCGGGTGCTGGGCGTGCTACTACACGTATCATCAATGAAAGTAATAATAGCTCACATGCGTTGTGCACCTTCTGTGGGCCAGGACGCTTCTCGGTGCTCATTTCATCTCCACAACACTGCTACAAGGCAGATACTATTGTTATCCCCACTTAACAGCTGAGGAAACTGAGTCTTAGACGGGTGACGTGACTTGCCCAAGGTTGCATAGGGGTGGAGCCAGGATTGTAACCCAGGCTGGCCTCGTGGCTAAGCCTCCTCCCTTAACCACCACACTGAAGGCCCCCCGTCACCCCCATTTCGTTCTCACAATCCAGAGCAGGAGGTCTCATCATCTTGCTGTGGATCAAAGACAATGAAAATGAAGGAGGCCACGGTCACACCATGGGTCAGGCATGGCTATGAGTCCATCCCAGCCTGCCCGATTCTGAAACCCTTCCCAGTCCTTTGCCCCAGCCTGCTCCCATGGCCCGGCACTCGTTCCGTGGCCCCGCCCTGTTAGGGCACGTCTTGGCTCTCTGAAGCATTTCTTCCCCATTGAAGACCAGACCCCTTATAAAAACAGACCCTGCTGACTGTCTCGCTGGGTCTCAGCCACAGCCAGATCTCCCCACCCAGGCTCCTGCAGGAACTCCCACAGTCATCAAATCAGGCCCACTTGGCACAACACTGCCATCCTTAGCCCCACGAGGATGGTGCCTATGGGGGCCCCAAGGGTGGCCTGAGGTTCCTGCTGAGGTGTCTTGCCACATCCCTATTTCCATCATATTTTTAACTAGAGTTCTGGGGGCACCAGGAAGGATGTGTTTTGCCAAAGTGAGCACAGACCAGCCTCTCTCAGGCACCCACCAGCTCCATGGTACCCAACTGGGTAAATAAAGCAGGACTCTGCCCTCTCCCTCTTCCTAGACTCAAAGCCTTGTCCCTTTGAGAAAGTCCAGGAAGGCTGCTCTGCACTCTGAGAAAACACTGTCACCATCTAAGGGCTTGTAATGAACCAAATTATGCTGAATTAATTGGCTGTCGTTAGCAGTGTCAGGGAGGGGTTTGGGGAGCATCAGCATCCACCAAGGCTGGGAAAAGGAAAGCGGAGGCAGGACAGCCCACAGTACAAAATGCTCTGCACAGCTTGTGTGAGAGAAGAATTCTTTACTGTCAGCTCTCGCCAAAATAGCCAAGGCACCCACTCTCGCCTCTGAGAGCACCTCTATTCTGAAACTCGACTCTCAGCCTTTGGCGTTGGACATGGTGCCTCCAGATGCATCTGCCCTTGTTCACAGGAGCCATAACACGGCCTTGATGATAAGAATGAGTCTGTATCCGCCCCCATTTCCCCACTGAGCTTCAGGGTCAAATTACAAAAAAATCAGGAGGCCCCATCTCTTGGCTGTACGTGCTACTTCCTGCCCAGATGGGACAGGCAGGCGAGGAGTCCCCAAGCTGGTAATCACATCTAGTTAAGTATTTGCATGAAACAGAAGACCAAGGCTCGAAAGAGCGCATTTGGTCTTCAGCTGGCACAGAATAGAGGTGGTGCAGGCAAGAGCACCTGCTAGAGGGACCTGAGCCCAGAGGTCTTATCCTGGTTCTGCTATAAACCAGCTGTGTAACCCTGGACAAGTCACGCCCCTCTCTGAGCCTCAGGGTCTTCAACTAAGGGGTGCTGGAATGAAGAGTTCATTTCAATCTGTGGGTCTCAGACACTGGGAGGAGGCAGGGGTATCTTGCAGGCATTGCTGAGGCTTAGGAATCTTTGCATGTACCTTACACTTTTGGTGGGGAAAATAATTCTCACGCTTACATGTACTGTTTTCCAAAAGAACATAGGATCCACGATTATTAACACAAGGAAAATTTATTTTAAAGCATTCACTGAATTCACAGGAATTTTGGTCATTGTTTACTTTTTTTAATGATACTTTACCTTTTTAATTTTTTTTAATTAAAGTTTATTGGGGTGACAATTGTTAGTAAAGTTACATAAATGTCAGATATACAATTCTATATTATATCCTTTATAAATCACATTGTGTGTTCACCACCCAGAGTCAGTTGTCCTTCCATCACCATACATTTGTTTAATTTTTTTATTGTGGTAAAATATACATAAAATTTACCATCTTAACAATTTATAAGTGTACAGTTCAGTGGCATTACGTACACTCACATTGTTGTGCAGCCATCACCACCATCCATCTCCAGGACGTTTTCATCTTCCCAGATTTAACCTCTGTACTCATTAAACAAACACTCACTCTCCATCATTCCCCCCTCTCCCCAGCCCTAGGAACCACCAGTCATTATTTTCTTAATCAAAAGACTCTAAAAAGGCAACAACAACTCTTCTCATATGGGGATCTATGTAATAAACTGATGTTGAGAAAGAGTCTTACTTCCTGAAAAGGTAAGAAGCTCTTGACCTAGATGTGCAAAACCCCTGCCTGAGCTGACATTTAGTGATTCTGTGTTTTCTAATGTCAGGAGGAATAAAATCAACCTGTTAATTTTTCCCCCCAGGACGAAGATGATTTTACCTTAATTTTTTTTTTCTTTCCATATCGGATGGAATGCAGAGGTAGAATCTACAATTAGCAGAGCCATCAGAGCAGTGATTTCCTCTGTGGGGCTGGAAAGGGCACAGGTGAGCCTTGTGGGGAGCAGGAAATACTCTGTGTCTTGATCTGGTGGTGGTTACATGGGTGTGGACATACGTAAAAATTCACTGAGCTGTTTGCTTAAGATTTATGTACTTTGCTGCATGTATATTATAGCCAGAGCTGCATTGTTTTAAGAAGAAAGTGAGCCATCAGTTCAAAAGCGTACAAATAACATCACAGAGAGATGTGTAGCCTCCACATCCTTCCCCAGCCAGGTTGCCAGGTCAGTATGTACCTTGCTTATACAAGCAGGACAGGATATGTTCTATCCTGAAATAACACCAGGCAATGAACCGTTTCTTTATTCATTTGTTAACGAAAACTGTGGGGTGCACTTTCTTTGAGCCAGGCTCTGTGCAAGGCCCTGGAGACACAGAGGAGTTCCCTGGAGCTACATCAGCCCTCGCAGTGGCACTCGTCCACCTGTAACATGCGTGGTCAGGTTCTGTGTTACCTCACCTAGATAGCTCCTGTTGCCGTCTAAGCTTATTTTCTCTTCTACTTCCTCAGCAGAGGTCATCTTAAAGATGCTCGGAGGACACATTGTGAAGCTCTGGCCAGATGATCATTAGTGGGGAGTAATCCTCTTTGTCAGGCAAAACAATCTCTATTCCTTTATAAACCTGTCCATCTTCAAACCCTGTGATCAAAGCACCTTAGTTTAACACTAACAAAGGACTGCAATTTATCTGTTTATGTTTCTCTGACCTGGAATTTCTTGAAGACAGGGAATTGCGATATTCATCGTTGTACTAATTATCTTTAGTGAGCACCAAATATGTGTGGAGCATAGTGTCTGGCACATAGTAGGTACTCAAGATGTTAACTGAATGAATAGGTGAGGTTCAAAGGAGACAGATGGATGGAAGAGCAATAAACCCAGAGTGGTTAAAAGACAGGCTGAGGGTCACACAGTAATGACTGGACTGTAAGCGACATTTGTCCCCAGACTCAGACCCATTGCTCTTCCCTTGGCAGGCAACAGCCCACACCATAAAACTTCCTGTCTATCCCTTTGAAGAGGTGGGTTGATTTACATCAGCCATCAGACAGCAAAAATATAGGCCTTCAAACTTTTATTGCCTTTTTATTATTCCGGATGACGCACAGAAATATCATCTAAAACATTAGCAATGACTTTGAAGGTGCATGTTCCAAAGGTTTGGGAGTGGGTTTTTTTTCCAATTTGATAAGTCAGGAGGTTTGTGCCAGGCAGGCCCAGGGGCACGAGCAGGACTAGAGCTGAGTTAAAAGCAGAATTGATCTTTCAAACCTCATTTTCATTTCTATCAGCACCCTATCAGACACCTTATGCCTGAGCCAGTTCCCATCCATGTATAATTTATACATTTGATTTCAATAGATTAATTTCTGCCTCATTCACAGGGAGGAGCAGAGCAGGGAGAACTCCCTCTTTTATTTTCCATGGGAGTAATCTTATATATCTGCATATATTTCATTCTGTTTCCCCCTGGAGAATTATTGTTTTAAAGACTAATTCCAAACTCACTCTCATATTCATTAAGTTTTTAAGAAGAGGTCGAATGATGAACATCTGTGGTGATTTCTGTTTATACAGGACGTGGGATTGTCCCAGGCACATTAGAGAAGAGACCATTCTATCATCTCCTGCGAGGAATGGCTTCTTTGGGGTAAAATCGAGATGTGGGAGAAGGATGAAGCTACCCTCACCTGGTGTTAGGGGTGAGTGCCCACTGACCTCTGACCCCAGTGTATTTCCCCATCCCCTGAGTTCCCAGGGCCCTCCTCAAGTAGCTTAAATAGGTCTCCTGGAAGAAGATCAGAACACCAGAGAAACACTAGAGTCTCTTTCCTAAATCTAACAAATTTCCATAATGCCAGACTATATTGTTCTTCCCTATCTTCATTTTTCTGCCCCATTGCCCTCTGGGAAAATCTGATACAATTCTGGAATCCCAGAGTTTCAAGAACTACCTTGGCAGTTATTGAACTTCCCCACCTCATACCCAAAACCTTTTCTCCACGGACCTGTGCTTCTCTGTGCACTAGCAATTTCACCCCTGGGAGTCAAGTCCCAAGCCTTCCTTCTGGAAATTCTTCGTAGTTGGGCAGGGTGGCAGGTTGTCTTTTCCAAGATGGTTGCAACAAGGTCTCCCATCCCACGTGTTCTTACAAGGTGACACTGATGATTTTCCCGTTGACACATATGGTCTACATTTCCTCCATTTGAAACTAGGCCGACTTGTGACTGGCAGAAGTAGTATTTTTGCTTCCACCTGGTTCTCTTGGAACTTTCAGTCTTGGACTAGCTGCCATGCTGTGAGGAAGCCCAGACCACATGGAAAGGTGACACGTAGGTATCCGGGTGACAGCCCCTGCTGAGATCCTAGCCAAAGGCCAGCATCAAAGCCAGTCATGTGAGCGAAGAAGCCTTTGGAATAACTGCAATGGCAGCTACCATCTGACGGCAACTGCCCAAGGGATCCTGAGAGAGAACCGCCTAGCCAGGTCCGGTTAATCTATAGAACTCTCAGAATTAACAATACAGTGATGCTTCCCAGGCTGGCGCGGGCCAAAGAGAAGGCCATGTTCAGTTCCAGTGCGAAGATCATGAAGCTCAACGGCGAGAAGCCAGACGTGTTCGAGTCCGGCATCTCTTAGGCTCTCCTTGAGCTGGAGATGAACTCGAACCTCAGAACCCAGCTTCGGGAGCTGAATATAACAGTGGCTAAGGAAAGTGAAGTTGGTGGTGGTCGGAAAGTTACTATACTCTTTGTTCCTGTTCCTCAACTGAAATCTTTCCAGAAAAATCCAAGTCCAGCTAGTACGCCAATTGGAGAAAAAGTTCAGTGGGCAACATGTTGACTTTATCACTCAGAGGAGAATTCCACCTAAGCCAACTGGAAAAAGCCGTCCAAGAAATAAGCAAAAGTGTCCCAGGAGCCGCGCTCTGACAATAGTGCGTGATGTGATCCTGGAGGAATTGGTTTCCCCAGGTGAGACTGTGGGCAAGAGAATCCACGGGAAACGGGACAGCAGCCGGCTTGTAAAGGTCCATCTGGATGGACAAAGCCGCGCGGAACAACGTGCAGCACAAAGTGGAAACTTTTTCTGGTGTCTACAAGAAGCTCACCGAGAAGGATGTTAAGTTTTGAATTCCCAGAGTTTCCATTGTAAACAAAAATGACCAAATAAAACATCATTCACAATAAAAACAAACAAACAAAACGATAAAATGATGGTTGTTGTTTTAAGTCATTACTTTTGGGGGTGATTCATTTTGCAGCGATAGATAACCGAAACAGGCATGATTAGCAGAACAAGCGAAGACAAAAGTGGGCCTCTGGCAGCTTTTCACCTCCCCACCTTAAAAGACACCCGCATTTATACAAAATTACATACAAATGAGTGCTGACAGCCTCTGATCCTCTCTCCCTTGGCAGACATTTGGAAACGAGAAAAAGTTAGGGGAGGAAAAGAAACAATATTCATTGAATGCCTGCCATATACCAGGTGGGTTACTTCTTACCCATTAATACAAGAAACTGCTGTTGGAGAAGTTAAGCGACTGGACTAAGGTCACACTACTACTAGTAAGTGTGCTGTTTGTGAAGTGAGGTCTGCATAAGTAGCCTGCGGCCTGGGCCACATGTGGAGGAAATACATGCTTAATAAATGTTAGTTGAATAAATGAATAAATGAAGGAATGAATGACTGCATTCCACTTGCCTTCTGTCTCTAGCCGGTTTCTTTCCTGGTAGCTCAGAGGGCAAGTTGAGCACCTGGTTTGCTTTTTCCAGAAGGGGCAAGAGAAGGGAGGGAATGGCTGTGGGTCGAACCCAGGACCCCACTGTGTGTGTTTCCTGGAGAGAGGCTGGCCTTCCTGCCATGTGGGAGTCATGATCTTGTCTTCCTCTGAGGTTGGGGCCTCAAGGCCACCTCCTCTGGTCTCAGCCTTCTCGAAGGTGCAGCTCCCTGCGCAGGTTCCCAGCTGCCCCTTCAGGCCCACCTCAGCCCCCATCCCGTCTGTACATGCAATCTCTGATGTCAGTTCCTGAGGCAGAATCAGTGCTCTGGTGATTGCAACCACAGAGACACAGCCAGGCAGAGTCAGTGGGCTTCTCTTTGCACCTTTGTCCTCTCCAAGCACAACTGGAATCAGAATCCTTTGCCACAGGCATTTAAGGAGGGCAGTAGGTCCTACAACTACACTGCCTTTCTCTCGTTGTTGTTTTTTAATTCACCCTAGAGAATCATATATTTCCAGGAAGGAGGAGGGGAGAGGCAAGCATACAGAGGAAGCTGCATTGACCAAGCAAATACCACGCCCCAAGGTCTGTATGATGTGCATCCATCATCTCATTGAATCCTCATAATAAAGCTATGAGGTACATATTATTACCCCTATTTTACAGATGAGGAAACTGAGGCTCAGAGAGGTTAAATAACTTTCCCAAAGTCACACAGTCACTGTGATTTGGAACTGGATTTCAAGCCCTGTCAAGTCTACAAAGCTCGAAAGCCAGTGCCCTTTGCCTCCTTCCCAGGAATCAGAATCCCCTTGCCCCTGAGGCATAAGGGACCATCACAGGGCCAGTAGATAATCCCATCTCCACCCCCCAAATATCATGAATGTTACTGCGGCAGCAAACCCTGGCAAAGATCACAAGCAACTTATTCAGTAAAATGTATCTGAGCTGCCTCTGTGATTCTTTGCTTTTGTCTGCAAGACAATTATACTTCAGATATTTGGTTCTGGCCTGTACTCGGTCCTGAGCCAGCGCCTACCTCACGCTGCCTCCCAGAATCCAGACCAAGCCAGAGGAGGAGCTCATTCTCCTTCCCCGTGTACCTCACCTAGCTCACCACTGAATTCCATTTCTGCTAAATCCCCTAGCACAGTGGTTCGGCACCTAAGCTTCAGTAGCTATACTACCTGGGTTCAAATCCTGGTTGTTAATACTAGTATGTCCTCTAGTAAGTTATTCAACCAGTCCTTGGCTCAGTTTCCCCCTTTGCAAAATGGAACTAGTAAGAAAACTCACCACAGAGGGTTGTGAGGACTCAGTGAGTTAACGTATAGAAAGGCTCATAACATAGTAAGTTGGCTACTGATGCCCTTTCTATTTTGATTTTAAATACTACCTGAGCGCACATCCTCCTCGACCAGAAAGAACCTTATCCAGAACTGCCTGTGCTGCAGAAAGAACAACGTTCAGGCAGTTCTGGACACCCTACGAAACAGCCCTGCCGGCACCCTCAGAGAACCAGGTAAAGACTGGCCAGGAAGCCTTTCCACCTCAAGGAGAATATTCTTTGACATTGGCCAGGTTGGGCTTTCATAATTCACAAGCCAGCTTCACCCCATTTTCCCTTCATGTGGTACAAAGTGCTTCACCACATTCAGGCCTCACCTTGAACCCTCATTTCCTCCAATTGCCTGTGCCCAGCCTGGAGGCAGCACCATCCACAGAGAGCCAGAGAAGCAGCTGCTCATTATCCCCTCCTCCCCTCCATTAGGAGATGAATCACCTCGTGAGATGGGACTCTACAGCCAGAGGCTGAATTTGTGACCTCATTGCTTGGTTCACCGGGTTCCAGGCATCCCAACATGCCAGTGACCTTTTCTTTCCCTTTGATGAGTTAACGCCAGGTTTCCAGTGCCAGAGATTCCTCCCCCTGCCCACAGCCCGTGGCCCCGTTGTGTGTCAAGGGATTCTAGACTCTCAATGGCGCAGGTTAGAGCTTACTGCACGTGTTAGTAGTTTTCTCCCATTGGTACACTGACTGGGGATAGATAGCAAAGCCAAGTTGAAGCCAGGTTGGCCCAAGTTCCAGAAGCAGAAAACTAATTCTATGTTATGCCTCTTCTTTCAACTCAGCCATCCTGAATGCACCGAAGTAACTCCATCCATTCACTTATTCACCCTGCTTCTGTCCACCTGCCCTCTGTGTACTGCAGAGGGCACTTTCATTCCCTGGCCCCTCTGTCAGCTGACATATATTTGTTCCGGTCTCAGATCTTTTCAAAAAGACACTCACTGAGCTCCTGATTTGTAGCAGGTCATGTGCTGAATGATTGACAGGTATTGTCTCACTTATTTCTCACAAATACCCTGGGAGGTAGGTACGATTATTAACCCATTTTATAGATGTGGAAACTGAGGCTCAGAATGATTAAGAAACTTGTCTGGATTCCACATCTAATGAACAGCTGAGCCAGGGTGTGAATGAGGTCTGTGCAAATCTAGACCCCAGCTTGTCACTACCACACCGTATTGCTCCCTGTTACTTAGCCCTGCGATGTTACCTCACCCTCCCTGCAGATTCATCTTCACACTAGTCCTGCCCTCTCTATTGTTCAAGGCTAAGGTTATGTACCACGGGCATCCCCCACTACTACAGGCAGGCACCTCTTAGCTACTCTTCTCCTATTTCACTACCTTAAATCACTTGCATGATTCTGAGCAAAGCAGCTTAAGTCTTGTTTTACTGTCAAGAGCTCTGGGTTCCAAGAGAACTCTCTGTGACATATTCATTGACTGGTATTGCAAGAAATACCAATGCTAAAGGCTTTGAGTAGCCCCACCAATAGCTGGATTTAAAATCCACCATCCTGGTACCGGGATCTGAACACCCAGCCTGGTCATATAAACTCAGTATGCAAGGAAAGCAGAGACAGTGTTTCCTAAAGTATGTCCTATGGAACCCTTACCCCATGAGATGCTACACCCAAAAAGGGTTCCACAGTCAAACAGGTTTGGGAAACATTATATACTCTAATCCCTGCCTGAAGGTTTACTACACTCCTTAGCAAATTATGAGTTGGAGAAGTTTTTCAGTAAAGAGATTCATTTCCCTTTATTTAACTCAGGGTATCTTTAATTTATATAATTCCAGAACCCTTTCATCCTTTTTAGATTCTCTGGAATCAATGTTCTGTGGAACTAACTTTTAAAAACGCTGTTCTGGTGTCTCCACCCTTGCCTGAATCAAACCAGGTTCACCTGCAGTTCACCAGCCTGCCTGCTATAACCACCCACTCCTCAGGCAGTGGCAAGGCCAGCAGCACATGACCTTGGCCCATGGAGCACAGCTCACACTCCTGCTACTAGTGGGGCCCTCTGGCCCACCTCTGTGAGCGCTGAACTCTGAAGCCAGCTGCCAGCCCAGCCCACAGCTGACCTCCCTTGACTTGATCCCTTACCTTCCGGTACCTTTAGGAACAGCGGCATCCCCATAGCTTGCAAGGCAAAGACACAAATAGCTGCCAAGCACAAAATGCCTTCACAAACTTATGGCGTGTGAAAGAACCCACCTGTCTCTCCATCACTCCACCCACCAGGTAACACCCGCAGCAGCCACAGCCACAGCAACCACTGCCTCCACCCCCAACTGCCAAAGTCATGTGAACGCTACCAGCCTTTGCCTGTCAGCGCCTAAGAACAGGGCTGGCGAAATGGTACATTCTGTCTAGCTCAAAGACTAGGACAAGAGATCGAGAAATAGTAATGGCAGAGAGTCCCAGGACAGGAAGGGGTGGAGATGTGGGGTACGTGAAATCAACACAGTCATCTGTGCTTCCTCATGAAATCTGTTTTTTCAAGCCAGGCATCCTCTTTTTAAAGAACCTGGATTAATAATGTCCATGACTAAGGATTTTGTGTGCATATGTGCGTCTAAAACAATGGCGGGCCCAAGGCTTTGTTGAATGGATCCACAGGTGCGTCTGCTTTGCTGATGGGTATACATGTGTATGTACAAATGGGAGAAGGGAGTAGAAAACATAGGAAGAAGCCAAAAATAATAGGGTTTTGTTAGAACTGCCTAAAAAAGGTATATACCGTGTTTCTCCGAAAATATTTTCCACCAGAAAATAAGCCCTAGCATGATTTTTCAAGATGACATCCCCTGAACATAAGCCCTAATGCGTCTTTTGGAGCAAAACTTAATATAAGATCTGGTCTTATTTTCGGGGAAACACAGTATATTTCCCAGGATTGATCATTTATCCCCGCATCAATAACTGCTTGCCTTTCTTGCTTCCACCCAACCCCTGCATAGGTCCCCCCATGCCCTGTCATGAAATTTATAGCCCCTCTCTTGGAATGCTACGCTCTGCAGTAAGCATAGGCCCAAAACAATAACTAGAGGGCAAAGCAATTAACCGTTTCCCCAGGCTGAAGTTCCAGCCTCTTATTGCCTTGATAATTTACTCTGTAAAGAGGCAGGCACCTTGGCTCAGAGTCACTTTCCAAATCTATTTAAAAGTCCCTGAATTCTGCTGAGTCTGATTGCACTCTCTGAACAGGACAAAAAACAAAAGGTCTTCAACCCCTCATTGTTTGGTGGTGCTAAATATCACCCATGATACTCATTTAAAAGCCTGTAATTACAATACAAGTTGGTTTTCCTGCAACGCTTCCATTTCCTGGTGTACGAGGAGACAGAATTGGTGGTTTTATTGTTTTAGTGAGTCTTTGGAGCAGTGGACCAAAAATTATATCACTGAGTGTCATCCCTTCTCTACCATGTCTTCCTATTTGCACAGAGATCTTCGAGCCCTCAGACCTAGCCTCATGTTTCTTGTGGAAAACTTGTGGAGGCTCCGAGCTTTCAGGGAAAATAGAAGAAATGGAAATGCCAAGACCAGAAAGAGCCAAAATCATATCACAATCTGTCCAACTCTGAACCTATGATCTCATCATCAGTTCTGACCTCTCCTTGCCCCCAACTGCATTTCCTCCTGTTTCCTATTATTCAGTGAATGGTTCCACCATCCACCACTGGCCGAAGTCACTAATACGGAGGTCATCTGGGTCTTATCCAGTCCCTCATCACCACCCTCACGCCATATCCAACCAGTCCCCTAAGTTCTGTCAGGGCCATTCTTTCTTCTCTAGCCCCACCACTACCACCTTTGTTCAGACCACCAACTCTCTTCTAGTTTAACAGGCTCCTAAGGGGCCTTCAGTCTTTCTTCTTTCTATCTGTGCTCCAGACTACAGCCAGAATGACCTTTCAGAAGAACAAAACAGGATCATGTCACTGCTCTGCTTAAAAACCCCTCAGAAACTACCTGTGTTCATCAGGATAGAATTCTAACCCCAACCTTGGGGCTTAACGCCCTTTATGTTGGCACCTCAGGCCACCACTCTAGCTTCTTTTCTCACCACTCCCTCTCTTACCAAATAGTAAACTATTTGTAGTCCCTAGAATACATCATGCCCTTTCGTGTCTCTAGCCTTTGCATATACTGTTTCCACATTCTGGAACACTGTTCCATCTTTCTCCTGGTTAGGTCCTATCCATTCTCCAAGATGCAACTTATACATACCTTCATCTGGAAAACTTTCTGGAAAGGTAAAAAACCCATCTTCCCTTCCTACGCTCCCAAAATGCCTTTTTGTTTTAAAAATCTTAATCTTATCCTTCTGATATGTTGCAGAAAGTGATGAGAAACTCCTGACTCACAGCACCTGAGGGCCTACCCACCCAGCATCAATTCTCCCTTTCCTCTTTCCTATCAGGGTCCCAATTTGTTCTGATATCCACTCTACCACAAGTAGCTCCACACCTCAGGAAAAACTGACTACACTCCGTGACCAAGGGTGGACCTAACTGGTCCAAGGATAATTCTATTTTCCTTCACAATGATTGGCTCAAGGATGTCATGTGACCCAGTGCTGACCAATGAGATATGATGTTTCTTCAGAGAGACACCAGAGAGGTGGGAGGAGATGGCCTTCATTCTTCTTTCACATCAGGGAGTCTTACAATTTTGTTTGTTTGTTTGTTTGTTTTTGTGCCAGGATCCCTTTGGCAGTCAGGTGAATTCTATGGACCCCTTCTTTTTTATTTTTTAAATTAGTTTCAGGTGTATAAAACAATGTAATAGACATTTACACCCCTCACAAAGTGATAATCCCCCCAATCTACTCGTCTACTAGCCCTACTCGCCCTGACATCATATACGAGCTGTTACAATACCATTGATTATATTCCCTATGCTGTACTTTACATCCCGTGACCATATATATATATATATATATATATATATATATATATATACACATATATATTTATTTAATTATAGTTGACATTCGATATTATTCTATTTCAGCTTAGGTGTACAGTGCAGTGGTCAGGCATCGACACAGTCTATGAAGTGATCCCTCTGATAAGTCCAGTACCCATCTGGCACCTTTTGTGATCTTTACAACGTTGTTGATTATATCCCCCACACTGTATTTCATATCCCCATGACTATATGATGACTACTAATTTGTACTTTCTACTCCCTTCACCTTCTCCCTCATCTCCACCCCTCTCCCATCTATCAACCATCAGTTTTTTTCTCTATATCTCTGAATCTATTTCTATTTTGTTTGCTTGTTTATTCTGTTCTTTAGATTCCACATATAAGTGCGATCATATGATGTTTGTCTTTCTCAGTCTGACTTATTTCACTTAGCATAATATTCCCTACATCTGTCCACGTTGTTGCAAATGTGGACCCCTTCTTAGAGTAATAATTTTAAATACATAGAACAAATTACATGTAACTAATTATAATGTAAGATTAAAACAGTATATTTGTGATATAATAATATATGAAATACTTTATTAACACATTCAATATCAAGATCTAGTGACGGGTCTAAAATTACTATAATTTTAAAGTGGGGTTAAGCATAAATGATAATTCACGATGTAGTCCCAATTATGTTATGTGGAAATACATGGAATTTCTGCTGGTGGCAAAACCACAGCAAACTACTACTACTGAAGTTTATTGCCTACATTCATAATTGAAGGAAATACCGAATTTCAGTTAGAGGTTAGTGGTGTAATTATTTTTCCCACTTAGGTTCCTGTCTCCCTGAGTTTGTCCATGGAGCTCAGTGAAGAACACCTGCTCTGGACTTTGTACTCTCTGGCTGTGATGGTTGGCATCACTGCAGCCGTCTTGCAAACAACCTAAGGGTAAAGTAATCTGGAGGTTGGCATAGCAGAGACATGGAAATGAACTGCATCTTTGATGTTGATGCTGAACCTCTAAACCACATAGAGATTTAAGTTATGAAAAAGAATAAATTTCCTGATTGTTTCAGCCCATGTGACCCAGAATTTCTGTCACTTCCACTAATTTACAGGGAAGGAAGAACGTTTAATTTTCTGTCAGAGTCAGTATCACAGGACAGCACAAATGGGGCATCTATATTGAGCCCCCATTCAAAGCAGGAATCCCCTCTCCTGACTAAATGCAATTTAAACAGCCCCTGCTGTGTTCACAATGCAGGAGAATACTGATCCCAGAGATCACAGAAGCACTGAGCCCTGGAGCAGAGGCTAGAGGAGCGCCTGTCCCAAAACACCGTTTTGCAAAGCACGTTGGATGGAGGTGAAGCCTTGCACAGGAACCATTGACGAGAACTCTCCCTAACCACTGCCCTTTGAGCTCACCTGGAAGAAGTAACGGGTTCGGAATGAAACAGCTGGCCCACAGCATGGGGCAAGAACAATGTGGTGACACCGGGGAACAGTACTGCTTAAACTACAGTCCTCAGAAAAGAACATCAAACTGGAGGGTGCATCAGAAACACCTTGGATATGTATCCAAAACATCAGAAAGAGATTGCAGAGCCCTATCCCCAGAAATTCTGGTTCAGTAGGCTGGCAATGTGCCCTAAAATTAATCGTCTGGGGGTATGCTGAGGCTGCTGGTCCAGGGATTACAGTTTGAGAAACACTGGCCTAGAGGATCCACAGTGCTTTAGAATTAATCCCTCAGCCACATGGCTAATGATATCACGTAGGAAAGCAGAACAAGCCTTAAACATTCTTCAGGTATTAGTATGCTGAGCAATTGATCTGGTTCTCTTTACCAAATATGTTTTGAGCTGGGAGTGTGATTTGCCACTGTCCTAGGCAGTGGGGTGCTGGAGCCAGCTTGTACTGGCTCACAAGACCCAATTGTTAAATTTTCAGGAATTTTGCAAGCTAGTTATTAAATACAGCCCTTATTAAAAATTAAATTATACGCACTTATAGTGAAGTAAATTACATTAAAAACAAAGATAATAAATCCTTAAAACTCATCACTTCCTAATTATTTTACTATATTTTATCATCATCTCTGTTCTTGAGGTTATTTATGTTGGTTGTGTATGTAAGTAGAAATACTATATATAATACTATATTATTACTAGTATTACATCTCTTCCCAACTCCACATTCAGTGACTTAACGTTGGTAGAATGAAATCAGCCAGGGTGGGAGTATTAACACCATGGAAATTGTCGAATGCATAGCGTTAAGAAAACATGGAGAAGATGTTAATTATGCAAATTCACTTAAAACACATGTAGCATCTATAACTGTTATGTTGTGACTAGCACAAAAAATTAAAGAAATATTCTTTCAGTATTCAAAAACTACTACCTGATTCAGCAAAGAAGTCACTATGTCATTGTTGAAAAAATGACGTTCCAATACACATCTTTGTTGTTTGTCTTGCTGCTTAACGCAAATTAAAATATCAACTGATGTTCACATTGGAATTACAGTCATTCGTTTGGTGACATGAACGCCTTCTTTGCGGAATCAGATAATAATCGAGCATTTATTCATTTGTCAAATCACAGTTGAATTGCAACTATAGTTTGGCTACAGACACAAGAGTTCAACAAAGGTCAATAAAAGCATTGTAAAAATCAATTGGCTACATGGGATTTATAATAAGGCATTGTGTATTTTATTATTTGTAAATTGTGTGCTATATACTCTTTCTATAAAATTTTATAATAAACATATATCAATTATACTACATTTGCAATAAACACTTTTTTTTTCACCTGGAGAACCAGTTTTTAAACATTTACCAGCACCATCTTTTAATCACCTTCAAATATTAAATGGGGTGGGCCCTCACTGATTATTAGGGTTATGATTCTGTTGCCCAGAATGAGCAAAACTGGGTGAGCAGCTCCCTTGCAAGATCTGTCTTACCAGGTTTATTTCCTTTGAATGTGCTGCCTATAACAATAGTCTTGCACACTTGTTGAAATTGTGCTTGAGTGAGGACTCTGGCTCTTTCCTTCTCCCATGTGTAGCTTCGTGCACTTCCCTAGGCAGGGAAAGTAACAAAGCTTGCAGAACCAGGGCCACACCCAACCTCCTAGTAGCTCAAAACCTGGCCTTCGTTTCCCACAAGTTTACCATGACACAAAAAGCATACAGCTCCATGGAGAGTCTCTCCATGAGAACAGGACAGGGAAGGGACGTCCCTTCCTCATGAGAAGTCCAGGGCACTGGAGCAGCATGCTAAAGGGTAGACCAGAGACAGGCTGTGCCACAGACAGAGGGCACTCTGGGCAGTGAGGACTGTGGGAAACACGAAGCCTTAAGCTGGGGGTGCAGAAGGTCTTTCCAGAGCAGCAGAGATGGTGTAAGACTGGACTTATTCACAAACGCCCTCAAGGACTCCCAGACAGGAGAGGCCCAGACCTGCAGTTTCCTCAGGTAGAGGTAGCCCAGAAGCAACCTTTCAGTTTAATGACTTTTCTCATTTGTATCTCATTTGTCGAGCTTCATTTTGCAGATGAGAAAGCCCATCTCCGGAGAGAGATGACGCAACCAAAGAGGTCACATGGTAAGTCGGAGTTCAGTGCTGCAGATGTAGCCCTGTTTCATCCAGCTTCTTCTCCAGGCAAGATTTCTCCTCTAAATAAGCAGGGCAATCATCAGTTCCTTGCATAGAAATCACAGAGCCAGCTGGCATTTGTGCCTCTCCCAGACCACTAACAGATTCTGGGGAGAAGAGTGCAGGGTGAGGGTGCTCCAGAAAAACGACTTCCATAGTGGCCAGGCTGTCCCCACCTTGGCTCCTCATTCACAGGTTTTATTTGTCTCCGTCTGGCACCTCAACAATACTGCAAGCTCCTACAGGCAGGGAACCTGACATACATGGGCTTTGGCACCAGAACTGGGTTCAAATATTGATGCTGCCACTTACGAGCTGTGATACTGGGCAAGTTCATTAAATAGAAAAAGAAAAGGAGCAAAAAGTTTTGAATGCCTTATGTAAACTAGGATCTTTTTAGCAGTAAGTGACTGAAACCCAATTAAAACAAGATTAAGCAAAAAAAGAGAATTTATTGGCTCAGCAACTGAACTATGATGGAACAGATCTTGTTGGCTTCAGGTGTGACTTGACCCAGGGGGATGATGGGCTCAGGACCCATTTCACTCTCTCCATCTCTGGCCTCCACATTGTCCTGTTGGCTCCATTATCAAATGGGCTCTCTACTCAGAGTAGAAAGATGGCTGCCCAAACTCCAGCCATAGACGAGGTCAGACTCAGGCCTAGCAATAAAGAGAAGAGACTTCTCTTCTTAATAGCATCCACACAGATCCTCGGATTTGCTTTGATTGGACCAATCTGGGTCACATGTACCCCTGACCCAGTTCCTATGGTTAGGTAAACTCAGAGCACCGATTGGCCATGCTTGAGTCACCTACTCCTCCCCTGGAGCAGGGGGATGAAGCCTGGCCTGGAGCACATGAACCACAAATGCAGTCGGGAGTAGAGTTTCTAAAAGAGAAATAAAAGGACAGTTACTGAAAGAGCGTTGAATTGTGGATAGCCAAAAAGACATCAAATGCCTGCTACACCTATTGTCTGCTAGGAGGATGGTTCAGGACTTTCATCAGACTCTCACAACAATGTAACTTAACCTTTCAGAACTACGGTTTCCTCCTTTTAAAATGAGAATATTGATACCTAATAAGAAGAATAACTACCACTTATTTAGTAAGTACTGTATCAGGCACAGGCCTAAGAGTTTAATGTAGTCCAACTCATTTAATTATTTATGTCATACATTGTCATTGGACACAAATTAAACAGATGACGTAAAAGGCCCTAGCACAGTACCTGGTATATAATAGGTGATAAATGTTTAAGTGTATTTTATTTGTACCAGCCACTCATCTACTTACTACTAAGCATCTAAGAGGTGCTTATTTTCAAAGTTGAATTAATGAATGGAAGTATGAATCATTTCTGTGTTTAGTTATTTATGCTCTACCTAGTTGCACAAAGGATTTGATATAACATACAGGATATACATTCAGCAATATAAATTAAAAAATAAAATCAGAATATGTAAGTTAGAATAGAATAATAAGATAGGTGGGGGAAAGATACATTCTGGAGACCATGGCATTAGTTTGTGAATTTGGCTCTGAGTTTCCTGGCAACCAAAGAGAAAAGGGAAACCCATTAATTACACTTCTACAATCCAAGAGTGCAGGGGGAAAATATCATTCCTCAGGGAAAAGAATTTAAAGCGTTGGCCTTTGAGATAAAAGAATTTGGGTGGGGGACGCTGGGGTTGGTAACAGGGACAGATACTAATAGGTCCTGTTTGGTTACAGAACTGTAGCATCTCTAGCACAGAAGGTAATTGGCAAGGTAGCACGTGATCTTTTGTAGGGAAAATACTTTTGATAACAGGATGAGATGCCACTTTTGGCCTCTGATCAGAACTCAATCCCTTGAAGCACGATGCTTCCCATAGCGTTGGGAGGGGTTTCCCTCTGACAAAGTTCAGAGGGGAAGTAGGAGCATTGTCTCCAGGAAGAGGCTAATCCTGAGGGCCTGAGCTCCCGCTTCAAGAAGAGGCAGGAGGTCTCCATGAGGCCCAGGGAGGAGAAACCAAGGGGTTCTCACCTAGCATGTCTCCTAGGCAGGACACCTCTTCTTAGCACCAAGACTCTGGCCTACAGGAAAGAGTTAAGTGCAGTGACCCAAATCTGCAGTCCCATTTTCAGCATGCTGAAAATTACTTTTTAATCCTGGCTTTCGAGGCTTGCCTAGGGAGCCATCTGCTGTACCCTCCCCCATCTCGGGCGCATGGGATTACCCCCACCTGCCCTGCCTAACTCGCTTTTGTGAGGCCTAATTCTGTTCCTGCCCATCCAGATAATAATAATTTGGAGGATGACATTTTCATTTGTGAGATGGGAAGAAAGCCTAGATTTTAAAACAACAAAAATCAAGGTTTCCAGCCCAGATTAAATAGAAAACAATTTGAAAGGTCAGAATCCATAAATCATTTGCAGGTCTGATACTCAGACCTCCCAGCCCCAATGACGCATTGCTGTCTGCTGCAGGCTTCTTGGGTTGGGCAATTTGGAGCTTAAGGTTTTTTTTCTCAGCCCAAATACTTGGGTGCCAGAGGGTTACAAAAGTGGGTGAGGCACCCATGACTCTGGATTTGCTCCACCCAAGGAAAGAGCAGAAGTCCCTGAACTCCACACAAGACCCAGAGAATATGCCCTAACTTCTCAGTCCTTCATGAACCAATTTATGTAGGTCACCTACTGTGTGCCTTGGTCTATACCCTCAAGGACCTCACTAACCAGTAGAGGAGGGAAATGAGTCAACAAAGAGGAGCCGGAATGAAGTATGATGTGTGCTGTGAAAAGGGGTCTGTGGTAGCACTGAGAGAGCACCAACTCTAAACCCAGACTGGGTGGGGGTTGAGCTGAGCCTTAAAGAATAGTTCACCAGCGGGACAAGATGAGACACGACATTCCAGAGAAAAGGAATCGCAGGGACAGAGGTCTGAGAGGGGATGTTGCTTCTGAAAAGGATACAGGGAAGGGTGTTCTCACCTACACGGCTGGTAGAAGTACCAGTTGCTTGCGTACTACCTCTAAGAAGAACAATTAGCAATAATTTTTGAAATTACAAATATAAATATCCTTTCACCCAGAAATTCCACTTCCAAGAATTTCTCTTGCAAATGCAACCCCCAATGTGCAAAGTGACATACAAAGTTATTCAACACAGCGTTGTTTGTAATAGCAAAAGGTTTGGAATGACCTAAATGTCCACCCCCAAGAGACTGGTTAAATGAATGATGGAACATCCATACCGAGAGTACTCTGCAGTGGGCAAAAAAAATTGAAGTAGTTCTAATTCTTTATTTTCTGTTAGGAGGTGATCTCCAAGAGTATTGTCAGGCAATAAAAAACAAGGGGATCAACCAAATGCAATGTGTAAACCTTGCTTGAATTTTGATTTGAACAAAGCAGCATCTGTTAAAGCGAGAGAAAAACGGAAATAGAGACAGAGACAGAGAGAGACAGAAACCACACCATCGACGAAGTCAGAATGCTGACTGGATAGTTTACAGTATTTTCTTTTACATGGGATAGATGTTATGGTTGTGTTTTTTGAAAGTCATTCTTTTAGAGATATATTCTGAAGTAGTTATAGATGAAATTATATGTCTGGGTTTGCTTTAAAATTATCAGGGGGAGGGTGCAGGACCGAGGGTGTACGTAGAAAAAGACTGGCCCGGTGTGGATAATTGTTGAAGTGGGCTAGTGGCTATATAAGGGGTCACACTGTTTTCTCTACCTTTATATATGTGTGAAAATTATTGTATAATAAAAAGTTACTAGAAAGCAAGAAACAGACTAGTTCATTTAGTATGCTGCCACTTCAAGTAAAAAGAGCAGAACCTCACCAAAAAAGGATATATTTGTTGAATGAATGAATGCCCTCCTGGGTCCTATCAGGTTACTTGGGAATATGATTAGTTTAAAAAATAATTATAGTATATGTGGAAAATGTGAGGATGCAAAGAAAGACGTGAATAACGGTAAGCAGGGAGAGGGGGTAATTGAGGAAAGTTCCTCAAGAGGAGATGACGTCTGTGCTACATCCTGAAAGATGCCCAGGAGCTTGCCAAATGAGGAGTGTGAGTAAGGAGTCACGCATTTTGAACTGAGGGAAAAGCAAGAACGAAGGCAGAAAAATTGAAAGAATACAGCATGTTTAACTAAAAATACTACTTTAGTGTCACTGTACTGTTCTGTTGTCTTATATATAGAGCTTTCACAATAGCTCTTCGGTAAAAAAAAAGGATTTATGCATTCACCGAAAAAAGAAAAAAGAAATTGACTTGCTTCTTTGCTTGTTTCTGTATAACAAATCTCTGGAAGAAAACACACAGCTGGTAAAATCGGTTGCCTCCAGAAAGGTGGACTCTGGCTCGATGACAGGGGGGCACGAAGGAGACCTTTCAGTTTTCTTTTTTGTATCTTTTGAATTTTGAGCCAAATGAATGCATTACCTATATTTGAAGTTAAATTTTTTAAAAATATGTAAGATTTGGAATCAGGGAGCAAGACTGTCTTGCTTTTGATAAGTTATTTAGCCTTCTATGCTTTTGTTTTCTTATACACAGAATGGGGACAATATTAGAATCTGCCTCCTGGCAGTGTTTTGAGATTAAGTGATACAGTTTATTAAGTAAATTAAGTTCCACACAGAGGGCACCCTCATGCACACCAGCTGACATTAATGGCAAGGCCAGGATTCAACCCGTGACTATTTGATTCTACAGTCAGTGTTCTTTCCACTCCAAAAGTTAATCACCAGATCAAGTTGAAGAGAGGCTGGCCATAGAGAAGACTGGTCCCCAGGGTGAAGATAGGAAAAGAGTCAGTGGGATCTTTCTAAAGCTTCGATGCTATGGCCTCATGGGTCTTTATATTGGTGATCAGTTCTGCTAACAGGCACTTTCAGATGCTCACTGGTTTTGTCTCCCCCGTGAAGGGTCATTGGAGGACAAATGGATGTATGACCTTGTCTGTATGACCAGGATCAAGTCTTCCTTTCTGAGAGAAGAAATTCTTCCCAGAGCTGCTCACAGGCCTCTGGGTCAGCAAAGAACCCTGGTGTGGAAAACACAAGGTTTGAGACCCAGGGCTGTGAGTCAAGAGGTGTTGGACACTATTGACAAACTACAGAGCCTAAATCATATACCTTAACCTCACTGGGCCTCAGTTTCCTCATCTGTAAAATGGGAATAAAAATGCTTGCCCTAGCTACCTCTCCAGGTTAATGTGAATAGTTAATGAAAAGAGATATATGAAACTATATCTTCTAACTCAGATTCAAGACTATTAGGATCTTCTCCAATTCACTTTATTTACACAGGAAATATATTTGGCTTAAGAGTCTCTGACTGTATGATGGCTCCAAAGATATATATTCCCTATATAAGTTAAAAAACATGATCAAAGGGAAGTTGAAAATGCTAATACTGTATTAATAAGCCAGAGATGTCACCTTGAAGTTCCCTAAACTCTCCTCCCCTCCCTTTGTCAAGAGATTACAACACACACATAGGTGGGTGGGAAGGATCAGCTGCCCCATAAATACACGTAGGCGATATCCATCAATTTCAAATGTTTGTCCTTGGTGAGATCCGCAGCTGTCTTAATGCAGCTAAATGAAGTAGGGAAAAAATCAGAAAAATGCAAATGAGATTCTTATTTTAGGCAAATCAATCTCTGCAATGCTCATATCTGATCAAGCTTATCTTTAGGACGATCATTAGGATACTAGATTAATGCAAAGTTTATTCTTGCCCTGCCTGCTTTCAGCCCTTAAGATCCTTCACCTCACGTCTTGATTCTGCCAGACACCCCCGACCCCTTACAAGTCAGTCTGGGGACAGTATCCCCAGCGTTAGTGCTGGAGGGGACCCTGGCAATCACAGGGTCACAAGGTCATCAGCACCACCCTACCCCACCGCTCCTCACAGGACATGAGCCAGCTGCAGGCAGCCATCCCCACACTACAGGGGTTTCCCTTAAGAAGCCCCAGAAAGGTCTTGGAGAGAATTCAGTGAGGAGCATGTGCTTTGAAATCAGGCGGCCCTGGTTGTATCCTCCCCTCTCACTTATTTGCGGTGTGACCCTAACTTCCATGAGCCTCATTTTCCTCATCCGGAAAATGGAGATAATAATGACATCTACTTCGCAGGGTTGTTGTATGACCTAAATAAAAATCGTGTGTGTAAAGCACTTTGCGGAGTGTCTGACGTGATAAAAATGAGGGCTACTGATCACTTAATATATACTCAGCACCGTCCCAAGTACTTCATGTGAATTGATTAATAACAGCAACAGACTTAGAACAGACGTATTATTAGCCCGTTTCTTAAAAAAAAAAAAAAAAAAAAAAAAAAAAAAAAAGAGGAGGAAGCTGAAGACCCTGAGAAGTCAAGTGACACAGCAAGTGGCAGAGCCAAAACTTGAACCCATGGCTCTAGACCCCAAGCTGCTGCCCCACAGCCATTGCCAGCTCACTTTTTGAATTGATAAAGATGGAGAAAGGGCCTCCCTGCCTGGCACAGAAACTGGATTTGTAGTGAACTCTTCTAGAATTCTGTATGATGAGAAAAAGAGGGCACCAGGTCAGGAAGGATAAGGCAGGTAAAGGAGAAGACACAGGGGTACAGTGCTTTCACAATGCAGTATGAAGAAAGGGGGACAGTAGCGTCTCGTCTCGTTGGCAGGGAGCCGCCTTTTGGTGTGAAAGGGCCATCGCCCAGTTGGGGTCCCCTGGTAACCCTGTTCTGAGCCTGAAGCCTTAGCCAAGGCTCTCTCTCCCCTGAGTTTTGGGGAAGGGGCTGGAGAAACATCCTAGGCCTCTGTGGAGATGAAAGTCACAGCACACTTCCAAAGCCTTTCTTATTTCAAGTATTAGATCGCTTTAAACCAGAGCCGCAGTGGAACTGAAAGGTGGGAGTTAGACTGGGAGAAATGGAATTTGGAAATATCATCCCTCTGAATTCAAAAATGTCTGACTATGGAAAAACCCAGATTCTTAGAAACAGCATAACGACTGAGACTAAGGTTCAGACTTCAGGCCTAGTTCAAGTTCCAGTTCTAACACTTACTAAGTCCGTGACCTTGGGAGATCATCTTAACCTGGGGGTCTCAGTTTTCTTTTCTATAAAATGGGGCTAATAATACCTATCTCATAGCGTTTGAGGATTAAATAAGAACATGTACAGAGCCTACATAAGGGCGGGCATAGAACAAGTGATTAATAAGTAGTAACTACTTATTATTACATATGGTGGTTTCTAAAAGACAAAAATACATACATTTAGTTGATTGTGTATGTGAAGTTGGGGGTGTACGCATACATAGATATAAACATGCATTTATACATGTTTCCCCAGACATGTCACTGAAAAACCAGGACATTCTTGAATCCAAATGGGATATACCCCACCTACTCCCCAGTCCAGCGAGGTGTTCAAGACAGAGATCAGAGATCAGGAATCAGTGATAAGGAATCGAAGGGATTTAGCAGTATCTAAGTAGCTTGTTCAAGGTTTCAAGGCTAATCCAATGTCCTCCCAACTCTTTTTCTTAGCCCTCCTGACAATTTGTGCCTGCCCTCCCCCTACCATTCAAATTCTCTGTCAAGCTAAAGGATTATGGATTCCCCCCAATCATGGGAAGGATATGCTTGAGAAGAGGTGAGAGGAAAAAGAAAGGAGAAGAGGAAGCTGGAGGAGGGTGAGATAAAGGGATGATGCTCTCTTTGTTACTGAGACCCGTGTTCTCCTCAAGGCGGTGAGCCTGCACCCACCCACTCTGCCCCGCCCCCTAGCCTCGTGTCTGCCCACACGTCCCTGCTCGGTCCTCCCAAGGGCTGCAGTGATGTCCTAAATGTTCCCTCCACAGTGGGGTCCCCGTGCGGACTCTGGGCTCCTGGGACCCTAAAGGACCTGCCAGCATCTCTGTACCACCCTGATGCTGGCTCCATGCATGCCTGCCTGCCTGCCTCTGGGCTGTGAAGGGGCTGTGGTCCAGGTGAAATTCCAGGAGGGAACCAGGCCTCAGGAGAGCTACGCTTGGCTGGTTCCTGCACCATCTCCTTCTTGGACACCTGCAGAGCCTTTGGCATGGGTCACCTGTTCATCAAGTCGTCGCTGATGGGTTTGAATTTCCACCTG
Source organism: Rhinolophus ferrumequinum (assembly GCF_004115265.2). Taxonomy (NCBI): domain Eukaryota; kingdom Metazoa; phylum Chordata; class Mammalia; order Chiroptera; family Rhinolophidae; genus Rhinolophus; species Rhinolophus ferrumequinum. The sequence continues at coordinate 19,264,152 of NC_046304.1, read as the reverse complement.
AGCGCGTGTGCAGAAGCTGCATTCTGACAGTGAAAGCAAAGGTGAAGGTGTGGAGAGAATGATCAGTGTGGTGATTATATGAAACGGGGTATGCAAAACAGCCATCAAAGCCTGGCACACAGTAGGACTCAGCAAATGGGAAGACGGTCCTCTCTCCCTACAAGGGAGCCAAAGCTGCATCTCACTTTGTCTCATACACTCAGGCTTCACTCCATGACACATGGAAATTTGGCTTCATTGATATGAAGGGGCTAATTACTGCAAGAGACATAATTACAAGACAGGAAATGGATTTATAGACGCTGTCAGTGAGAAGGGAAACCACAGCGGCTGCTGGGACTGCTCTGTGCTCCTAGGAGCCAAGATGACTAGGCTTCTTGCCCTGGGACTTCCGGCTTTCCAGAGACATGTGCTCCTAGAGAGGTTGATCCAGTTTTCCCTCTGAATTTGTTCCACAATTGATGATATAGCCCCACAGGATCCCTTGACATAATAAAAAGCATCCCTAAGAATGTAGTTAGTCTTAAAGGAAATGTTTAAAGAGAAAAATGACAGGAAATGATAGATTTTAAAACTAACACAATGAAGAGATGCTGTGTAGAAATTATATGACGCTGGTACCTGCTTTTCTCTGGGGTTTGATGAACCCTGAGGAAGAGCTATATGTCCAGTAGTTTGCCTGATAAATACTTCCTTTTAGAGTTCCTTATTGTTTAGGTATTTTCACGCAAAGATAAAGTCTTAATTCATACATACAAACACACACACACATACAGAGAAATATAAACAGACAGTAAGCATAAATGTAGGGTCCATCCTTGCTGATAATCAGATAGGCAAAATTAATTATGGCTAATATTTATGGAGCACACACTCTAGGCCAGGTTCCGAGCTTCTCACATACTCCTTGTTCATCTTTACAACGGCCCATGAAGAGAATGCAATCATCCCTAATTTACAGCTAAGGGACTGAGACTTAGAAAGGTTAACCAAGGTGCCCAAGGTACAAGTCAATACCAAAGCAAGGCTTTGCACTCAGCAAATGTTTGAATCCAGAGCCTGGATTCTCAAGAACAATAAGAAAATCTCCCAGATTAGGAATGATATATTCCCAAGAATCTGAAGAATATCCCTGTCTGGGATACAGCATTCAACCCCTGATCTCTTGTCTTTAGGAAATAATCTTCAATATGGAATAAATTTAATGCACAAAGATCTTTTTTGCAGAATTACTTGTTATATTGGAAACTAAATAATCAACAATAGGGGAATGGTTAAATGAATTATGGTACATCCATAAAATGGAGTATTATTTAACCACTAAAACTGAAATTTATAAAGACTTTATCATAATATAAGGAAATGTTTATGTTTTGTGGAATAAAAAACAGCAAGATTTAAAAACTTGTATGCATTACAATCTCTACAAAAAATATGCAAGCAAAGACAACTGGAAGGAAATACATCAAAATGGTAGTTGGGTTTTTTTTTAAGCATAAATAAGACTGTAAGAAACAATTTTCTGTCTTTTGTGACAGCTCTTCATTATTTGTATTCTTAACAGCCTTTCCCAGGCCCTGCCCACAATTGTAAGATCTTTATGGTGAGGTCTTGCTTATCTTTCCTCACAGATGTCTGTTTAAAAGAACCACCATCATCATAATTTATTATTCCCATAACTGTAAGTTTTCACACAATGGGCTTCCCTTAAGCAGAAGATATCTGTGCCAAAGTTGCCTCCTTTGTCCTGGCTGATGACCTCAGATGCAGAGTAAAGGACCTTTATAAGACCAGAGACAGGGGTTGTCTAAGGGGGGCAGAGCTGCAGATACCTCCACACCCGAAAAGTCATTGATTCATTCATTCATGCAGTCAGTAAACTTTCATTGAATGCCTGCTATGTGTCAGGCACCAAGCTAGGATCTGGGAATATGGGGGGAAAAGAAAAAGAAATACATCAAGAAGTTTAAGTCATGTTGGCTCAAGGAGCATCCCTGCTAATCACATGAGAAAATGGGAGGAAGCTGAGGCCAAAACAAGTAACTGAGACTATAGCAAATCACTGACCAGAGAAAGAACTAGAAACCAAGTCACCCAGCACTTTGCATTTATTCCTGTCTTGGTAGAAGGAGAAGGAGAGCTGGGAAATAGAATTCTCCTTGCTGGTCTGGAATGGCAGTTTCTTTGTAATAATACGGAATAATAACAATAATAATAATAATAATTTCAGTCAGTAGTGTTTGGCGCCTACAGTGGGATGACAAATGTACTAACATGAATGGCTTGTCTTCCACGGGGCAGGCTTGTACCTGGGCACTCACAGACTGGGACAACTTATGTCCTGGTCTTCCTAAGACAAATGCCTCTGGCTCACCTAGGGTGATTGATAGGCCTTTTCTCTCTAGAAGCACCATGTTGCTCCTGCACTTGCAATCCAGTGAGACACTCCGTATCCCCACCACACGGGGGTGGTTTTCGTGCTAGAGTGGAGTGAGAATCAGGTTCTGCCTCCTACTCCACTTCACTTACTAGCCAGGTGACCTTGGATCCGCGGGACTAGGGTTGTAGGATAATGAAGGAAAAGCCTGAAGCTAGAGCATCGTTGGAGGAAAGTTCAGTTTATTTATGGGTTCCAGGGCTTTCCCCCAGCCCTTTGACTGAGATCTCCAGGGAGGGGCTCAGAATCTGTATATTTAATGAGCATCCCAAGTGGTTCTTATGACATCATGGTAAGTGTTCAATAAATGGTAGCTTTACAGAGTTGTAATTTACAGTATCACTATCTGCAGTTAGTTTAACAATGAGTCACCATTTCCTTCAAGAACAATGAATGAGAACGATGTTTTACCTCTGGATAATTGAAGGGACATTCTGAGATTTTTCTTAAAGCAAAAGTGTTCCCCAAAGGTGAATTAAGATCTCTTAATCTAGTTGCAGAAAATTATGATCTGTAAATTGTAATTGCTTCTACCTATTAATGTTTCAAAAACTTTAGGGCCTGAGCATATATAGGCAACCTTATCATGTCATGTACTCTGTAGGGCCTTGTATACAGTATTCCATCTTTAGAAAATGTTAAATTCACATATGCAACCTCAACATACATATAATTTTCCATATGGAGCAGACTCAGAAACATAACCCTTGCAAACCTTGGGAAATAGTCATATATGTTCTTATTATTCAATTTATTCATCCTTTTAAATCTCTACAGCCAACTGTGATTAATCACCTCTATCCTTTATAATTATTTTCTGTAATATTTTCAGCAAATACTTTGGTATCATTTCTGAAGCATCACTTCTCTTCTAATAATCTCTGGAATTTCAACTTGTTAGACTGATACTTTTTCCTCAGTGTCGAATTGCTGACATTAATGAGGTCTGAATACACCTTCTTAGGTTTTTGCTCCCATATAAATTCTCTGGAGAACCACGAGTCATGACTTCTAGATAAGAACCTTTGCCCAGTTTTGTTCACAGACTCCTTAGATTAAGTTGTCCGTAAGAGTTTCTTTAAGTCAAAGCCTTCAGCTATATCTTAAGGCTTACCCTGTGTTCAGTAGACTACAGGGCTTTTTCATGACTTCTCTGATGTTTCCATTCCCTTTTGTGGTACTCTCCATCAGCCTTTCATTCCTGCATATATTTTTAAGGGAGAGGCTCACCTAATTGCCCTCCACCACCCTGCTTTGGAAGTCCCTGCTGGTTCCTACCATCTACCCAGACTCCAGCAGAAACAATTGAGGCAGGACCCCCAACCTGGGCCCCTTCTACGAAGAACAGCAGTATCAGCTATTCACCCGCATTCTGCTAAAAGCTTCCCCTACATTATCCCATTTCATCTTAAAAATAACCCCCCCCCCCCAAGAGTGGATATTATCATCTCTATTTTAAATGTTTGTTCCAAAAGGTTAAACAACTTGTTCAAAGTCACACAGCTAGTACGTAGCAGAGCCTGGTCATTTGAACATGAATGACAATGCTTCCAATTTCTGTACTGCTGCCCCAATTTCCTCTCACTTTTCATCCTGTCCCCATGACCTACTAGAAGCCCTAACTTTGCCAAGGGGAATTCTATAGCCTTTAACACTGTCAGCCCAAGCTTGGCACTGGGGCTTGTCCAGCCCAGCTGGACTTGCACCACAGAGAGGCCTTATTCTCCAGCCTCTATGTTCCTCCACTGCCATTCTCTGAGGGATGAGATCACCGTGTGATTCCTTTCTGCTGCATTGGGCGTTCTCCTGCAACTCCAGCGCCATCCACACATTCCAGTCTCCCACTGAGAACCATCACTAGGTTGAGCAGGCCCTTGGAGAACCCCAAGACAGAAGGAAACTAAATGAAAAGCCCAGGTAGCAAAGATGCTGTATTATCTCTCTGTATAACAAGTTACCCCACAGTTTAAAACAAAAGCACCTGTTATCTCACAGTTTCTATGGATCTGTAATCTGAATGTGGCTTAGCTGGTGTCTCTGGTTTAAGTTCTCTCATGAGGTTGGAGTCAAGCTGTTGGCCAAGGATGGGCTCTCATTTGAAAGCTCGAGTAGAGCTAAAGGATCCGATTCCAAGCCCATCCACACAGTTGTTGGCAGGCTTCAGTACTTCCTCAGTTGTTGGACGAAGGACCTTAGTTCTTAACCATGGTACCTGGGCCTCTCCAGAGGGCTGCTCACATGGCAACATGCTTCCCGCAGCACAAGTGATCCGAGAGAGAGGACACCCAAGGTGTAAGCCATAGTGCCTTTATAATCTAACCTCAGAAGTGTCGTTCTATCACTTCCGTTGTGTTCTATTTACTAGAAGTGAGTCATTAGTCACTCAAGGAGAGGGGATTAGACAAGGGCATGTATACCAGGAGATGGGGATCGTGGGAGCCACCTTCGGGGTGTACGGGACACAATTAGGTGGACTAATTTTTTACTACCACCAGTCCCCGAAAAAACCATCCACACTAACTTTGCTCCTGTCTTCATAAAGGTTTTTTGTTTGTTTGTTTTTTGAGGGTGTTTTTGGTTTTTTTGTTTTCTCAGACAATAGCTTTCACCATCTCTCCTGCTTGACTTTTGGAGTCCCCTACCAACAGAATAGTATAATAATTGACACCTGTCATTTGCTTAGCCCTCTCTAAACACTGGGTCAGACACCTCACAAAACTTGAAAGATGTAGAAACTGAAGTTTAGAGAGATGAAGTAACTTGCCTAAGATCACATAGCTAGTAAAAAGCAGGGGCCTGATTCACTGTCAAAACCATCTGAACTCCAGAACCTTGTTCATGGAAGCTGTAAAGCAGTGTGTCTGAATGCACGATCCATAGACCACCTGCACGAGATCACCCAAGGCATTATACTCACTAAAATTTAGATGCTAGATCTTCACCCCTGCCTATAATCCCAGAATCTCTGGGGCAAAGGAAGGAAGAAGAGTAGGAAAGCTGTCCAGTGCCCTCTTGGTGGGAAGGGTCAGGAAAGACCTGTGCTTGATCAGGTTCCAGCCAGGCAGGGTGTTATCCTAAGCAAACTGACTGGAAATGCAGGCCTTACCTTGAAACCACTCAAGGTTAAAGTAAAGATGTGGAAGGTCACCTTTTTTTTTTTTTTTAAAGCATTTCTTTTTTCTTTAAAGTTTTTTTTTTTTAACTTTTTATTTATTTTAAATGTGTTTTTCCAGGAACCATCAGCTCCAAGTCAAATAGTTGTTTCAATCTCATTATGGAGGGCGCAGCTCACAGTGGCCCACGTGGGGATCGAACCGGCAACCCCATTGCCAAGAGCACCACACTCTAACCAACGGAGCTAACCGGCCACCCCCGAAGGTCATCTTTAAATTCCAATACAAGAGCAGGCTAAAAGCAAGAAACAAAACCAATGGGTCAGGAACTCAAAAGAGTCTATCATCAGTCAAAAGCAGGAGCAGGTAGAAAAGGCCGGGACGTACACTGATCACAGAAAGGGGCTTCCTAGTTGCGCCGCTGGTGTGGTCCTTGGGTGGGTGGGTCAGCCTCGTCTAAAGGTTATTCTTTAATTGTTGCATAATCAAGAGATATGCTGTTCTAGCCCATCATTTCCCGTGCTGTCACCTTCCATGACTCTAACTCAGATTTGCTGAGATTGACAGAGCTGCCAGAGGAGCCAGCCCGGCTGTCTGGTATGTGTAGTTAAAAATAATCTTTCGAGTTTTCTAAGCTGGCTTCTGAATAGCTGTGTCTCTAACCGATGGGTGATCTTCATGCTGTTATACGAATTTCAAAACGACTTCTTCCAGAGTGCATTGTTGCCCTGGCTGTTGTCAGCCATGTCTCCCCATATTGTCCCTGCTGATTCCAGAACACCCAACCTGTCACCTTCAGGGGCCACAACCTGTGTTTTGACCTACTGGGTTTCAAGGCTTCGCTGGCTTACCAATGAAATGAAAAACAGGGAGCTTCATCACAGCTTCTTATTTTGTCTATTTCTTTTTTCTCGAGGATTTCTCTGCTTCAGCTGCCTCAGGGGGCAGGTACAACAAAATGACAGAAATGAAAACACTGAGCCACATTAAAATGCTTTACCAGCAACTGCCAAATCCTGAGCCTTTGGAAAATAAACTGATGGAAAGTACAGCTGTCCCTCTGCTTGTGACAGGGAGTGTAGGCTCAGATTGATGGCTTTGGGCTTAAGCCCAGGAGTTTAATGATACGATAATGATGGTGATTATTATAATAACTAGCTTAATGAGTGCTTCCTATGTACCAGACACAGTACTAGGCATTGTGTGTGTATATATCTATATCTATATGGATGAAATCTCATTTAATTCTTACTACAGTCCTGTGAGGTAGGTAATACTATTATCCCCGTTTTACAGAAGAGTAAACTGAGGTACAGAGAATTTCAATGACTTGAACAGAAACCCGACTCAAACAAGCTTAATCTAAGAAAGAGATTTGTTGGCTCATATACCTTGGAAGGATGGGGTGGGGTGGGATTAGACATGGCTTCAGACACACACATGTGGGTTCATGGGCTTAAATGATGTCTCTGAAGGACTTTGTCACCATCTCCATCTCTCAGCTCTGCTTCCCTGTCCGTATTGACCTCATTCTTTGTTATTACAGTTGAGCTTCCAGATTATCACGAGCAACTCCAGGCATACCTTCACCCAGCAGTGAGGCTGTGCTCGCCAGTAGACAAGGTATTGACAGTTTAGGACTTGCCCCTTTAATCCTTCCTCTCACAGCAGCCACACCCACAAATCCAACCAAGTCACTCCCTTCCTTAAAACTCATCCTTGCCCCTTTATCATCACCTAACGGATAAAGTCGAATCTCTTTAGTAAGGCCCCAAGGTCCCCCATAATCTGGCCCCAGTGTGTGTCTGATTTCACCTCCCATGACTCTCCCATATTACTCCACATTCCCAGCAGGCCACAGGCCACAGCACTGACACCTCCTGGATATGCTTTCACAACTCCATGCCTTCGCTCCTGCTGGTTCCTTGGCCTGCAGTACCGTATTCGTACTTCTGATTCCTCCTGGACAATGGTTATTCATCCTTAAAGATTCAAATCAAGCCTTTCTTCCTCCATAAAGCTTTTCCTGTCCGAGGTACAGGTGACCCCTCCCTCCAAGCTCCACATTGCCCCTTGTTTCCACTTTTCTATAGCTATTGAAATTGTTTTCCTGTCACCTCTACTAGACTTAAAGTCCCTTGAAGGCAGGAATCATGTCTTACTTAGTTCTGGAACCTGTCGACGTAAGACCGTCCAAACCTATAGAGAATTTTTATAAAACTTTATTTGAGCCAAAAAGAGGATACCCCTGGAAGCAAGATTTCAACAGACTGGGTAAAATGCATCAGAGAATAACAGTTTGCAATTTCTTTTATGCATTTGAAATTAAGGAGGGAATCGTCAGGAAGATTACATGGAGGTGGGAGAAAGCAAAGGACTATAGGACTATAGGATAGTTAGCAAGATTATGTGCTTTCTTGAGGGTGATTACAGCTTATTTCAAAGATGTGTTAACTTAGGGCCAGCCCGGTGGCTCAGGCGGTTAGAGCTCCATGCTCCTAACTCTGAAGGCTGCCGGTTCGATTCCCACACGGGCCAGTAGGCTCTCAACCACAAGGTTGCCGGTTTGACTCCCGCAAGGGATGGTGGGATGTGCCCCCTGCAACTAGAAACGGCCACTGGACCTGGAGCTGAGCTGCGCCCTCCATAACTAAGACTGAAAGGACAACAACTTGAAGCTGAACGACACCCTGCACAACTAAGATTGAAAGGACAACAACTTGACTTGGGAAAAAAGGCCTGGAAGTACACACTGTTCCCCAATAAAGTCCTGTTCCCCTTCCCCAGTAAAATCTTTAAAAAAAAAAAGATGTGTTAACCTAGATGCACAGAAACAATGGACAGGGCTTACTTAAGGCAAAGATAAACCGTTTACTTAAAGAAGTTATATGCCTGAGGTGTGACAACCCACCAGGACTTGCCCAGCTACTAGGAATTTGTGATCAGATCATTCTGTGAGGTTACTTTCCATAGAACCCTTTTTCCCCAACCACAAAGTCTAGTACCTACTATGCAGCCAGCACATAGGATGGTTTTAGGCCGTATTTAGGCCAGGAACAGGAACCTTCTTATCTTAAAAGCCATCTTGTCTTGCTTTGTACCTTGTACCTAACGGCTTGTGTTTGCCTTAGGCCTGGAGAAGCCGCTTGGAATGTAGAAACCATCTTATCCTGTCTTGCTTTGTACCGTTGTTTGTCTCCTAGGGGCTTGTGATCACCGGGCCTGGGTGGTCCTGGGTGGTCCAGACGGAGGCCTGGGTGCCAGGAGTTGGAGCCGGAGGGCATGGTCATGCACTGAAACCCTTGGTTGCTAGAGACAATGCAACAAAAAACCCCTGAAGCACTGAAGGGGGACGACCTCATTTACCACCTCCTATAAAACTCCATACCCCTTTTTGCACGGGGAGGTTATGGTCTTTTTTACCCTGACCTCCTGCAGCTCAAACATGCCAAATAAATTCTGATAGACCAATTTTGGTCTCCCGCGACTCATTCCTCCAGCCGTGCCTAACAGATGGTACGCTCAATGAAAGTTGAATTAATCAATGGATGGATGGGATGAATATTAACTTACAATATGATTGTCAGGGCAGCTTTGATATGAGCCAATTTTTCCTAGTGTCTTAGATCCCTAGCCCCTGGTTACAATCATTTTTGAAATCAGTTTCTTGATCATAAACAATAGATTGTTTTTCACCTGAATCATAGAAATCGCCTACCCCCTGATTTACATAATTACTCTAAAACTTGTGATTAATGTCTGTTGACTACAGTCATTGTATCACAGCACTCTTTCCAGGCCTAGCTCCCAGATGAACAATAACTGAATGACCGGTTAACCCAGAAGAAAGGCCAGGCTCCATAAAGCTGAACAATTTTTCATCACGCAGTCACCCTGTGCCAATGGTTTTGAATCCTGCTTCTTGGGCCAACACTTTTAACTCCATTAACTAAAATCTATCTCTCCTCATCTAGGGGCCATTAGGATACAAGTGATACCTCACCAAGACTTGCAGTACATCCCAACCACAGAGGTCAACATGGTCCTCCAGGCGGAATCTCGAGACTCCTTCCTCTCATCTAAGATCAGATAGGATGAGAGTCCCGTGAATCCCCACTAGGCAGGGACAACGGCCACATTCAACGAGAAGCAGACACAGAAGAAGAGACCTCCTGTCCTTCAACTTCCCATAGAGACTTATGGGGATCACATTTCTCAAGGGGAACATGAGGCAGGCAGTTAGAGACAGGAATTGGGTCTCCAAGATGCCTGGATACGTCAGATAACATTCCTGCAGGTCCAACATAGTCTACGGGAAATAACCGCCCAAAAGACCTCCCCTCTCGACCCAAACTTGCCCTTGTTTACCATAACCATTAACCATGATCAATCACTGGTATCAGTCAAACAGCCCCACAATTAGAGAGGAGTAGTCAACTCTATTATAGAAGAGAAGGAAATAAAAACTCCAAGTCCTCACCAGTTGCCTCCTTTTGAGCCACTCGGTTGTTCAGGCCCGCTCCCAATGTCTTTGGAGTATACTTTCGCTTCTAATAAACTGCTCTTTCACCAGTGTATTACTGTGTCTCATTCAATTCTTTGCTCGAGAGGCCAAGAACCTGGACACCTGGTAACAGCTTGACTTGTGAAATAAGGTTAAATGCTGATCTAAGAGTACAACCCTTCCCAAAAGAAAAGAGAGCTAACACAGTAGTTAAGAGCATGGGTTTTAGAGTAAAAATCTGGATTTGAATTCTGTCCCTGCTGCTTACTGTGCTGTAATACTTAACTACCGTGAGCCTCAATTTCCAAATCTAGAAATAAAGAGTAAGAATACCTCCCACTTGGGTTGTGGTGCAGATTAAATAAAATAATGTACACTTGAAGGAAGACAGAGGAAACTATATCATCTTAACTGACACTAGGAATTTTATTAGGCAGAGAACCGTTTGCTGGGAAACTTCCCTGATAAGGAGCTTAGGGTAGAAGATGGGACGAGGAGAGGTGGAGCTGAGACATCAGAAAGGAGAAAGGGAAAGTACTTTTTTCCAAAAATAAATTTTTTGTTTTGGAATAATTTTAGATAGAAAAAGTTGCAAAGGTAGTCCAGAGAATTCCTATAGACCCTTCACCCAGTTTCCCCTAATGTTAACATCTTACATGATACATTTGTCAAAACCGAGAAATTCACATGGTACAGTGCTATTAACTAAACCATAGACTTTATTCAGATTTCACCAGTTTTCCACTGTTCCAGAATCCAGTCCAGGATATCGCATTGCATTTAGAAATTACTTTTCACAAATAGAGAGAGGGAGATTATGGTGGTTTCAAAGCAAGCCAGGATCAAAGGGGAGGAAAACAGAGGGGGGGTGGGGTGAAAGGTGGAGAGGGAAAGAAGGAAAGGGGAGATAGAAGAGAGAGATAGCAACTCCAGTTACAAAGGGTGTGGCCCTCTCCCTTCGAGTTTCTCTCCAGCCCACATTATAGCCTTGGGAATGTTGACAGGAGAAGTTTTAGCTGTGGAAATGGAAGAAGTGTCCTGAATTTTATGCCTGGAATGGTGTGGCGCCAAAGGGAGGCCACAGAAGAGGACAGAGGAGCCTGAAGGCACACTTGGCCTTGGGAGTACACGTCTCCAGTCATAGAGATCTGCAGTGGAGTTTAGACGTCCACAGGCTGCAGAGTTGCCTGGGTGGGGAGCAGTCCATTTTATCTATAGCTTGAAAGGCAGAAATGCTCCCTGTTTGGCATCTGCCTGACGTATAACAGTGCTCAAAATGCACATGATTAATATTATTAGTATAATTCTCAGGTCCTTTCTTAAGGAGTGCTGCCCAGCTATCAGCCCGACTCTAAAAAGTAGACTCGATGATTACGTCGGGACTCCCGTTCCTGGTTCAGGACCCTCGCCTTACCATCACCCACTGGGGACTTCCTGCAGACCACACTGGACTCACCACCAAGAGAGCCCACTCCATGGACTGAACTACACCCTGGTTACTGACAATGACCATCAGGGCAACTTGTGGGTCCCCAGGGCCCAGCAACAGCGGGAAGGATGAGCAAGTGATGGGGCCAGGGTACCAATAACTATGATAAGGATCACAAAACCTGTGGTTCTGAACTCCCACAGTAAAATCCTGGGTTGCCCTGCCTTCTCCCTCCTCCTAAAGCCTTCCTCTTCCTCCCTGCCTCCACCCCCACTCCTGCCTGAGCCCCTGACCCAGGAGAGTCCCTAAAGGGCTCTCTGGCTCTTTTCACCACAGAGATGTGAGGACTTTTGCAGAGGACCTTGTCTGAGAGGCCAAGGTCAGAGGCTGAGTTCTAAGAGCAGGAACGGGGGCAACCAGTCCAAAGTCAGTCGTTCTTTTTCTTTCACTGAATTGATCAGTATTTTGAGCACCATATAATAATAATAATCCTTTGCATTTCCAATAACATCAATTATTCCAAGTGTTATATTGAGTATGCCCATTTTACAGATGAAGAAACTGTGTCTCAAGAGGATAAAGGATTGCCAGAAGGCACCCAGCTAATTATGAAGGATCCAGGACCAGAAGCTGGTCTCTCTCTCTCTCTTGGACCTGGGCATCCCTGCTAGCTACCATCACCAATGATTCCCCAGCAAGCGTGTTTCCCAGTCTCTCAATGGAAGGCAGGGGAGCTCAGATTCAGAATACAGAGTTTCCCAAATGTCAACATTTTAGCTTTAACAAATCTATTTGAAAACACATTTCTTCAAAATAATTTATTCCTAAACAGTTAATGCAGGGGGGAAAGGCGGTTGTCAAAGAATGAATTGAACAGACAGGATAACAGACAGGTTAAGGGGAATAATTAGAGGCTTTTTTTCTTGTTATTCAACAGCTTCTTTTTCAGGCCTGTCAATCACTGTTTATCACACTTGAACTAAAACAATGATGTTTTTTTCCCTCTCTGGGGCCAGGAGGACCTTCTCGGGAGATGGTCATTAACACTGAGGCAGGACCAGAGTGGCGTACAGGCTGGAGTTAGGGCAGCTTAAAAGTGTTCACAGCAGCATGGAAACCAGGAGGCCCGGGCCCATGCAAAGGGTTCATGCAGGTAGCTAATAATACACCTGGCAGAAAGGGGAGCACACATTTTCCAAGCTCTTGCTATGGGCTGGCATTCTTTATTTAAACTCTCAACCCTGCCAGATATAGTCTCATCCCCAGTTCACAGATGAAGATGCAGAGGCTCAGAAGTGTTAAAAAGCATGCACACACACACACACACACACACAAAAAAAAATGTATAAGGCAAGCGCAAGAAAATACAATGTTAAATGGAACTGCATCATGGTTCCAGAAGAAATGTCTGTTTATACAACTAAGATGAGTGTCAGGATCCCGATAGGAGGCTGTGGTTCAGGGAAGTCCCTATCCTCCTAGGACCCTGGAGACTAAGGCGGAGCAATCAACCTGGCTCTCGATAAGGCATGAGGTAGAGGAACAGCAACTACTCAACTCAGGGGCCAGGGGCCTAGAGAGGGGGCTCCCTCTTGGCAAAATAGGTACCAAAACTGGGTGGAGGCACAGCCACATTCCAAATTCCACCAAATGAAGTCCTCGGCCTTTGGATGGAGCTCAGCCATAGACCCATCTTGGAAAAACAGAGCCTGATAAAGGAAGAAGATGGAGTTAACACGGGAGAATCTGATTCGGGAGGAACAGAGAAGACTTCCTGGAGGAAGGGATAACTGAGTTGAATGGTAGCCATGCAAGTGAAAGTAGAGGAAAAGAAAAGAGAAGAGAAGCAAAGACACATGTGCCAGAAACATGATGAAGGAGGGAGAAAACTTAGTTGGATGTAACTTGAGTATTCAATTTGAAGCAAGAGGTGGCCACTAATCAGGCAATGCCTGATGATAGCTAACTTCTGTTGAATGCTCACCATACGCCAGATACTTCAAAGAGCTCTCCATGTAATATTCATTTATTCATTTCACAAATATTTATTGAGCTCTACAGGACCAGCTACATGATGTGCAGGGCTCAGTACAAAGTAAAAATGGGGGAGCCCTTATTCAAAAGCAAGAAACAGCTTTTAACTTTTGTCTCCAGTGTCTCTCTTCACCAGTCATCATATTTTTTATTTGGTATTTAATACTACATTCCTGGAGCACAGAGATGGTGGCAGGGCAAGTACAGACACAGGTGCCCAGTGCCCTGCCCTGTGATTTAGACCATGACTCTGACCCTCTCCTCTGGGGCATAGGGTGGCAGTGGCTGCTGGGCAGAGGCAGAGGAGCAGCTAGACAAGAACCCATCGCAAAGAGGTGGGGTGTGGCAGAAGCAGAATCACACGTACACGGGCGCTCTAAGGCCCAGAGCATGCTCCCTCGTTCTATTAGACTTAATTTATAAAATACAGATTCAAAGTTAAAATTAGTAAGAATTTCAAGATGGCGACCTCAGAGTATTAAACTTCCAGCAAGGGACCCCTTCTGAGAGTGGGCTCTGTGCAACCTCACTGGTTGTCCGCCCATGAAGCCATGAGTACCACCGTGTGTTAGGCTCTATTCTTGGCTATACGATAAAGCATGGAACAAAACAAAAGAGATAAAAATCCCACTGTCTTGCAGGTTATATTCAATTGGGGTAGGAGGGAGCAAACCAATAAAATAAATGAGACAGATATATGGTACGCTCAAATGGTGATAAGCACAATGGAGGAAAATGACGTAGGAAGAGGGTATAATGGTGCTAGGGAAGGTGAAGTTCTTAAAAGGGGGGGTCAGAAACAGGCTCATTGAAAAGGTGAATTTTGAGCAAAGATTTGAAGGAAGTAAAAGAATGAACCAATGGGCCGGCCCGGTGGCTCATGTGGTTGGAGCTCCATACTCCTAACTCCAAGGGCTGCTGGTTCGATTCCCACATGGGCCAGTGGGCTCTCAACCACAAGGTTGCCAGTTGAATTCCTCAAGTCCCGCAGGGGATGGTGGGCTGCGCCCCCTGCAACTAACAACGGCGACTGGACCTGGAGCTGGGCTGCGCCCTCCACAGCTAAGACTGAAAGGACAACTTGAAGCTGAACGGCACCCTCCACAACTAAGGTTGAAAGGACAACTTGACTTGGAAAAGAGGCCTGGAAATACACACTGTTCCCCAACAAAGTCCTGTTCCCCTTCCCCAATAAAATTAAAAAAAAAAAAAATGAACCAAGAGTGCTGGGAGGGAAAGACTGTTCCAAGCAGACAAAACAGCAAATACAAGGTCCTTGAAGCAAGAGTGTTCTTGGCTTGTTCAAGGAGATCAGTGTGGTTAGAAAGGAGCAAGTGAGGGAAGGCGGGTAGAAAATGAGGTCAGAGAAGAAGCAAGGTGTGTGGATCCTGTAGGGCCATATAGGCCTTTATAAGGACTTTGGGTTTGGTTTTGAGTATGATGGAAACCTTTGGGAGGGTTTTGAGCAGAGAAGCGATATGATCTGCATATTTTAAAAGGACCACGCAAGGCTTCTAGTATGTGAATAAGGGATGTTGAAATTGAGTTTCAAATTTTGGGTGGTAGCAATGCAGGTGAAAATGGAGGATAAGGACAGGGGAGACAGGGAATGAACCGGAGACTATTTCAATAATCCAGGTGTGTGACAGTGTCCTGGACAAGAATGGTAGCAGCGGAGAGCATGCAAAAGGATATGATCCTGGATATATTTTGAAAGGAGAATCAACACATTTCATACGGAATACAGAAGACAACTAGAACTCAAAAATTACTCTAAGAGTTTTGGCTAGAGCAATTGGAAGGATGTTGTCATCAAGTAAGATTGGAAATATGTGGCTGAAGCTGGTTTTAGGAGAAAATTGGGAGACACGTTAACTTGGAAATGCCTATGAGACTTCTAAGTAGAAATAGCAAGTAGACAGTCATATATAAGGCTGGTGTCTGAGGATGATGTATGGACTGGAGATATAAATATGGAAGCAGTTAGTATATAAATGACATTTTAAAATAATGAGACTGGATGAGATCTCCAAGGGAGTCGAGTGTATATAGAGAGACAAGGTTTAGAGACAGCTCTAAGGTACGTAGGAGTTTAGGGAGATAAAAATGAACCAGCAAAAGTGATTGAAAAGGGGTGGTCAATGATATAAGAGGAAAACCAGGAGAGTGGTGTTCTCAAAACCAAGTGAAGAAAGTGTTTCCAGAGGAAAGGTTGATCCTCAATGTTAAATGCTGCTGACGGATCAATTATGAGGAATAAGAACTGACCTTTGAATTGATCAACATAGAGTTCATTGGTCACCTCAACAAGAGTAGATTCAAGGTGTGTGTGTGGCGGGGGGTGCTTGGTGGGGGGAGGCATGAAATCCTGATTAGAGTGACTTAAGAAGAAAATTGGAGTGAACCAGCTCAATTTTGTTAAAAAAATTAGTAAATAAGAGGGGAAAATCATATGTTTATTCTCTTTTTCCTCGGGGTAATCAAATAGTTGGTGAGGAGAAGCTAGAAAATAAGGGAGAAATGATAGAATATCATTATATTGCAGCCCCTGCTGAATGAATGGATCTTGACAATGCTTACCATTGGTATTATGAAAAGACATGTACTCCTGAATAAAAAGGAACCTGAATCTGATTAAGCCTCTAGATCTAACTATCAATTTACAAAAACCACAGGGAGAGAGGAGCCCATTTAGCAACACCACAGGGAGGCAATCAGGAAAATCCAGTCTATAAAATGCTCTACAGGAAAAATGGCTGGTTTCTTCAACAAAAATATTGCAAAAATGAAAAAAAGAGATGGAGGGGGAAACTTATAGATTAAAAGACATTTTAAAGGTAAATCAACAAATTACAATGAATGATCCTTATTTATACCTTAATTCAAACAAACTGAAAAAGTAACCATGACATTTGAAATCATAAATTTGAACACTAGTTGGATATTTGATTATGTTAAAGAATCACTGTTCATTTTTGGATGTGATAAGTATTGATATTTTGGGTAAAGAGTTCCAATCTTTTAGAAGTACATACTGAAATATCTGCAGATGAAATGGTACATCAGGGATTTGCTGCAAAAGAATCCAGGAGAAGGAGTGAGAGATATAACAAGATTGACCATAAATTGATAATTATTGAAAATTGGATGATGGGCACAGGTGAATATATTAAACCAGTTCTCTTCTGTGTATGTTTTAAATTCCTATAACAAAAAAAGTTTTGATAGAAAGATAAAAGAAACAGTGAAATTGGAGACACTGAGTATAGATACTTTCAAGGAGTTTTGCTGTAAAGGCGACCAGAGAAATGAGGCAATGGCTGGTACTATTTTATTTAACTCTCAACAACTACCTTTTGAAGTTGGTGCCATTATTATTACCCCCATTTTACAGATACAGAAACTAACATATAAGAAAGTGAAGTAACTTGTGCAGGGATACGCAGTAAATGGCAGAGCTGGAATTCACACCCAAGTAGCCTTGCCCCAGAGCTCTCACTCTTAACCATTTATGCTCACTACACTAAATATAGGAAAATAATATAATCTGGATTTGGATTAATTTGACAGGTGGGGGAGGGGTCAAAATTGGAGGCAAGGACACCAGAAGCTGCTATAATAGTCTAGGCAGGCGGTGATCACGACCTAAACCATGGCAGTGGCAGTAGAAATGAGAGAAATGGGAGAGTTGCAGATGTATGGAGATAACACTAACCAGGAGATTTGTGTAAGGTTAGGAGAACGAGTGTGAAGAAGGCATCAAATGTGGGTCTCAGATGACAGAGAAGACAAGAGGAAAAGGAGGGTGGGATGAGGAATTAATTAATTTGGGACATATTAAATTCCCTAGTGCTCTCCGTAGAAGGAAGGATATCAGAATTAAGATTGCCTCCATTTATTGGCAGAGTTGTTCTCACTGATACACATCTTGCTAGTAACTACTAGAGATGCGTTTCTGGTTGAGGAAGAAGGAGCATTATTTTCACCAAATGTCCCTATCATACAAAAAAAAAACAAAAAAAAAGAGGCGTGGAGTTAACATGGTGCATTCAGATTCTGGCCTGAATACCTGCCTTCTGAATTTGATTTCCCAGGGCCACTCACCTCCTTTCCATCCAATAGGCATGGTTCCACCCAGATCTTAGCTCCAGCCCTAGGTAAATTTCACATGGCAAAAGGCTACAAGCTTGGAAGTTAGACAAAGGCTGAGGCTGAGTTTGAAGGAAGGGGACACACGACTTACTAACTATGTGATATTGGATAAACTTCCTTAAACTGAGTCTTTGTTTCCCCAGTTGAAAATGAGAATAATGATATTTGTCTCTGAAGATTTAAATGAGTGGTTGGAAGTAAATGACATAACAGAGGCAGTTAAGTGCTCAATAAAATATCAGTTCCATTTGTGAGATTCCTTAGCTATGATATCTCCAAACTCTTGGTGGTGTTTGTGGGTCATCTTCTACATCTGGACAGATCAAGGGCATCAAGCTTTGATAGCCTTAACTGATTCAGGCGCATTTGTCCTGATCTAGGAATACTCCCACTCCACGCCCCATTTGGGGTACATAAATTTACTAGGTAGGGATCGGCTAGGACTCCAAGATTGCCCCATATATTACGTCTGCCCATAGCTTGTCAGTGCGAAGCCTACGGGAGTGTCAGCACCAAGTGCATGGACAGCTCCTTCCCCAAGCCTTCCTTACTCTAATTCCAGAACCTAGCTTCTGCCCGTGGTTCTGACCAGGACTTCTCTGACTTTCTTGCTCTTCTTGCCACAACTTTAAGCACTGAAGTTAGAGTCCATAGGTTTGGTGCTTAGTAATACCAGAAACAAAAACAATTAGACATTTTTTAAAAACCTGCTAGGATAAAAAAACCTGTATCACTGTCTTCAACTTTTTAGGAGATGTTTCATTGTTATTTATTGACACTGAATCTGACATAAAGTTTATGTTTCACAAACAGTGTAAAATTTTAAAGTTTTTAAATGGAGCCCTACTGGCTTGAATGTAATGTCTTTTATAATTGCATCTCTTGCTTTATTGTCCATCTTTTAGGAAAATACTTGTGAATACCTCAGCTTTTCACAAGCTTTTCAGAGATTAAGGGTATATTTCAGGGGACTTGGTCTTCTAGATTTATACTGAGAGTATATAGCTTAAATTATTCTTCTCTCCCTCAGAGATAGGTATGTAAGAGGGAAGAAGGAGAATAGTTACTGTTGCCAAAGGGAATAGTTTTTGTTTTGTTTAAGGGAACTAAACCATATATACATTAGCAAAGAGAGTAGATTCTTAAGTTTTGACATATAAAGCCGAAATGTCAAAAGCTGCATGTTGTCATCAGATCTCCTTAAATTGAGGTCTTTCGTCCCTTCACCTGAGTCCTGGGCTGACGTCAGAACTCGGTTCTTAAGGTGCCTGGTGGAAGAGTCCTGATGAAAACTTCCTAAGAGTACTTAGCTGATCCAACTTCTGGAAAGTGAGCCAGCATTTACTACATGACTACCTGTACCCAATTCTTAGTCAGATGTTATCTCAAAAAGTCCTTACAGCCACCCTGGGAAGTAGGTATCAGTAACCCCATTTCACAGATGTGGACGTTAAAGCTTGAGGAGGGGTCATAACTTACTCGACACTGCTCAGTTTGCAAATGGCAAGATTCAAACTCAAGCTAGTCTTAACACAAGAGTACATATCTGCGGCTTCAGGGATTCCAATAAGGGAAAAGGCATAATAGGGACTGAGTGTAGGGCACGGGGCTGCTGGTTGCAGGATGAATGTGGGAGGTTCAGGAACATCCTCCTGTCTGCGAGCCAGTGCCTCTCAAAAGTTCATCTTAGAAGCACAGGCTGGCACACTAAGATAGTGACATCAGGGTCCCTGATGGCCATGTTAAGAATGCAAATAGTTGGCCCTCATGCCCAAAGATTCTAATTCAGTAGGTGTGGAATATAGCCCAGGAATCTGAATTTTTTAAAGACTTCTGGGGGATTCTGATGCACAGACAGATTTGGGAACCACTGCTCTTGGCAACCCTTATAAGTGCCAGGCTTTCCGTTTCTGCCTTCAGTCATGAAACAATCCTCAGGGGTTCAAAGCCAAGGCACAATTCTGAAAGAGGAACAATAGTTCCCATGGACGTGATCACACAGCTCATGGAGCCTGGTTAGGACAGTGGTTTTCGATCATAAGGCATGTGTGTCAATACCAGGGACACTTTTTCAACCCCAACACACCCACTTCTGCTGTGAACTACTGCAGATCCAATGAGCCTAGAAATGAACTAACTGAGGGTAAGAGACAAGAGATTCCTTGGGGATAAATGCTAACCTCTTCTGCCTTAGTACAAAGCAGCCACTACATTCTCCACCACCTAGTGTATCTTCCAGGAGGGCTTCTAATTCATCTCCAGGGCACTTCCCATGTGTTTCCCCCATTACAACTTGAGGGGGTTTGCTCTTGGAGGTTTACTTTGGACTTTCCTGGCGAGGGGTCTGATGTTTCCTCCTTTCTGTTTTGAGTGTTCTGGGACATGTTGGCTGCTACCTGCACACTAAAGGAAGTCTAAGCTCCAATGACCCTGAGTATAGAAAGTCCATCCATGTCCTGTGTCAATAGTAGGGGCTGAGGCAAACTGTTTAAAGGGAGATGTTGCTTCTCAGTTCTAGTCCATGCTTGCCATGTAAAAGGCAGGCTCAGTGCTACCAGAGCTTCTGATTTAAAAAAAAAAAAAAAAAAAAAAAAGCCCAGAAATCAGGATTTCTAAATGTTGGTTCAAATCCAAATTTAAAAATATCACGTGGGCCAAACAAAACATTTTTGTTGGTCACCTCTGGCCAATTTACAAATCAAACTCAGCAGAAAACGCCTTCCTGATTTTTGGTTGGCTTGAGAGCAGGCTGCCACACCTGGCTGCGTCTTCCAAAGGAATCAGTTCTATTTTGGAAGCTGCAATCTAAAGCACTTAGTCACCCCATGCGGTGCTGATTTGGTCACCTGTCAGGATGAAGCTTTTAATGTGGCCTTTGGTTTGAGGGAGATAAAATGGGGGAGAAGGGCTGGGACAGAGCCAACTCCTCCTATCACCGAACATGCTCTGGTAGATTGTTCTAAAGCATCTTCCTGACGTGCTGACACACTTAAAATTCCACTGCTAAAAACCACTCATTTCTTACTGTTGTATGACATGGCCAACTCAAGGCTGCTAGAATTCCAACAGTAATACTGCTTCCTCTTCCTCTTGTATATATTTCAAATCACCCATAAAAGGATCACCTCCACAGACAAACACCAACTTCTACAACTGGAACAATTTGAAGTTGACATCACACTCTGCTAAGCTCGCCAACCCAGATATCCAAGTGAATTGGGATATTTGACCATTGCTAAAGAAGAGTCAACCTGCATCTTTGCTCTCTACCACCACAAAAGTGGTTGTGAACTCATTCACTTTCTTTCACTTTGTAAAACACTTTTGTCAGTTTTTCCTGTTGCAAAGTAGTGGGGTGGGGGTGGGCTCAGTCACCAGGGAACAAATATTCTTTTGCCTTGCAACTCCCACTTCTACCAGTCCTCTTCTTTCCCACTCTCTGGTGGGTGAGAACTCTGGTGGATAAATGCCTTTCCCGAGAAAGAAAGCCTCAACTAGGTGGGTGGTTCTGAAACAAAAATAGTAGTAAAGACCTAGCTAAGGGATAAGCATCGAAGGAAGTCTTGTGGGATCTTCCTGTCTCTTCAAATCAGCTGGGGCTCAGGATTCAGAGAAAAGGCATACTTTCTTTGTTACAAGGGTCTCTGTGTCTCAAGTTTCCAGCCACAATCAGTGGCTCCCTTAAAGTATATAAGAGTTCTCACAAAGATGGGGGAGGAGGGAAAAGATTCTCAGAATCACCTGTGGAGCTTATCCAAAATATTCATGCTTGTCCTCTCCACCCACCCTAACCCTCTGGCCTATCAGAGCTGGCAGTGAGGTAGGGTGTCAACAATGTAAAGTTCAGAAAAACTCACTACATGATTTTGACTCACTGCCCTTACCACTCCCACAATACCCTTGCACTTGTCTTACTTGAGAACCATTGAACTGAGAGTTACCCAGCCACTTGGGTTAGTCTGGGAGTATTGTGGCTACGTGGAGTCCGTGCATGAAGTCCCCATTGAAATACACACACACACACACACACACACACACACACACACACTCGCAACTTGGACCTTAAATAAGATAATGGATGGGATTAGAAATATGTATAATCACCTGAAGGACATAGGGGTGGCTCTTCTGTGTAATTGACAATATTAATAGGCCTAAAGAATGTGCCCAGTTGAACAGGTGGGTAGTACAGAGGAAAGAGAAAGATGGTCAGTCAGAAGAACACAGATACAAAAAAGATGCTGAAGCAAACACTAGTAGTGCTCACCCCCAAGGGAGCCTCAACAATAAGACCTGAAACATCATAGACCATCGGCAAAACCATCACTATGATGAGGAGGATGAATTAGGCCATCCAATGCTGATGTCAGTAAGCAACCATCAATCTATTATCCCCAGGGGCTAATTCCTTGCTCCTTCAAACAAGCTTCTGAGCTTCTCTCTTATAGGGACAGTGGTGGTCTATATTTCTGGCCCCTGAGACAGTGGTCGTTTATGGTAAATGGCTTTTGATTGATCATGATTTGGCATCCCAGGAAGCATGATCCTGATATGGCTCAAGCTGACTCTTCAACGTCATCTAAAATCACTTAAAGTGACATAATGTGACTTCCTTTTTTAAAGGACTATTAAAAAAAAAAAGTGAAGTTCACATAATATAAAATAAACCATTTTTTAAAAAATAAAAATAAAAAATAAACCATTTTAAAGTGAACAATTAAGAGGCATGAGTACATTCACGATGTACAATCACCATCTCCAAAACATTATTATCACCCCAAAAGGAAACCCCATACCCGTTATGCAGTTGCTCTCCGTTCCCCTTTCCCCAGCCCCTGGCAACCCCCAATCTTCATTCAATCTTTATGGATTTGCTTATTCTGAATATTTCATATAAATGGAATCCTGTAATATATGATCTTTTGTGTTTGACTTCTTTCATTTAGCATAATGTTTTCAAGGTTCATTAACGTAGTATGTATCGGTACTTCATCCGTTTTTATCTGAACAATAATTGCATTGCAGAATAAACAGTTTGTTTATTCATTCATCCACTGATGGACATTTGGGCTGTTTCCACCTTTTGGCCACTGTGAATAGTGCTGTTATAAACATAAATGTATGTGTATTTATTTGAGTACTAGTTTTCAAATCGATTGAGTATATACCTAGTAGTGGATTTCTGGGTCATATTGTAATTCTATGTTTAACGTTTTGAGGAAATACCAAACTGTTTTCCACAGTGGCTGAACCACTTTACATTCCCACCAGCAATGTAAGAGGGTTCCAATTCCTCCCCATTCTTATCAAACTTTGTTATTATCTGTCTTTTCTATCATAGGTATCCTAGTAGATGTGAAGTAGTACATCATTGTGATTTTGATTTGCATTTCCCTAAGGACAAATAATGTTGAACACCTTTTCATATGCTTGTTGGCCATTTGTTTATATTCTTTGGATAAAATTTTTATTCAAGTCTTTTGCACATTTTTAACTTGGGTTTGTCTTTCTGTTGTTGAGCCGTAAAAGTTCTTTATACATTATAGATACTAGACCCTTTTCAGATATATAATTTCCAAATATCTTCAACCATTCTGTAGATTGTCTTTTCACTTTCTTAATAATGTCCTTTAAAGCACAAAAGTTTTTAATCTTGACGAAGTTTTATCTATTTTTTCTTTTGTTGCTAATGCTTGTGTGTTATATCTAAAAATCCATTGCCAAATCCAAGACCAGGAAGATTTACCCATTTTCTTCAAAGAATTTTATGACTTTAGCTCTTATATTTAGGTGATTTATCCATTTTGAGTTAATTTTTGTTTATGGTGTGAGGTAGGGATCCAACTTCATTTTTGCATATAGTTATCTAGTTTTCCTGGCACCATTTGTTGAAGAAACTATTCTTTACTTATTGGATACACTTGGTACCCTTACCAAAAAATCAGCTAGTGATAAATGGGTTTATTTCTGGACCCTCAATTGTCTTTCACTGGTCTATATGTCTATCCTTATGTCAGCATGATACTGTTTTGATTACTGTACCTTTGTAGTAAGTTTTAAAATTGGGAAGTATAAGTTTTCCAACTTTCTTCTTCTTTTTCTATATTGTTTTAGCTATTCAAAGCCCTTTTCAATTCCATATGAATGTAAGGATTGGCTTTTCCATTTCTGCATAAAAGGTCATTGGAATTATGATAGGGATTATATTGAATGTGTAGATCACTTTGGGTAGGTAGTATTGCCATCTTGACAATATTAAGTCTCTAATCCATGAACATGGGATGATTTCCCATTTATTTAAGTCTTACTTAATTTTTTTAATCAGTGTTCTGTAGTTTTCAGCATGCAAGTCTTTCACCTCCTTGCCTACATTTATTCCTAGGTATTATATTTGGGGGATATGCTAAAATAACCACTTTCAGTCATAAGTAAGATGACTATTCTTGCTGCTGTGTAAAGAATAGAACTTACAGAAGAAAGGGTGGAAGTAGGGAGATATATTGGATATTCCTGGTGGGAGATGATGGGCAATGGGATAATCTTGGGAGTGGCAAGAAGAGGTTACATTCAGGATACATTGTAAAGGTAAAGTCAAAAGATAGGATTGGCTGGGATATTAAAAAAAGCTGAGTCAAGGATCACTTCAGGGTTTTTGATCTAAGAAACTGGTGATTGGCGTACCATTTACAGAGATGGAGAACACTGGACACGGTGCAAAGAAACAACAAAGAATTTCATTTGGATAAGCTGAGTTTGAGTTGCCTATTAGACATGAGTAGTATTTATCACAATTTGTAAGTACATATTCATTTGTTTACTTCTTTATTAACTGCTGTCTCAGTTAATACTGAACAGTAGATATGAGGGTGAGAACCAAATATTTCTTATTCACAGTTATATACACAATGCCTAATACCATACGTGGCACTTAGAGTATCATTAAGTATTTTTTAATAAATAAAATCACAAGTAATAAATAAAATACAAGTTCAGGTCCAGATGGTCTTTTTTATACACCTGGTTTATAACAGTACTTTCCAGATGCACATGCTAATACTTTACTTATTGCTGCATTTCTCGTACTTTTTCTATTTTTGTAAGAAGTGAGATTCTTCTATTCATAATTTCATGAATCATGAAATGGCTCTCATTCCATCGCCTTCCTCTCTCTTTATCTTTCCATCCATGCAACCGCCAGCACAGTGGCATAACTTAACAAATGCCAAGAAAAATTAAAATCTGGTACTTCTCAATCACAATGGCTAATATTTATTGCGTGCAAGCTATGTGTCAGGTACTGTGTAAAATGCTTTATGTCATCTTATCTAATGCTCACAACAAATGTATCAGCATAAAGCCGGAACCATCTTTTTTATTTTATTTCAGTATGAGGGTCACATGCTTTGGAATGTGAACCTGTCCACATAGCCAAAGAGAACAGCTGAGATGGGTACATTAATTTACTTAAGTGAATATATATCAATGTCATTAAAAAAAAAAATGCTGACTTGTACCAGCATAAATAAAGCCTTGGAGAACTTTACAATTGGGCAAATGAGTACCTTCAAGTTAAAAAAACCAATCCATTAGTCAATAAACATTTACTGAGCCCTACTATTTAGGTTTTGGTGGAGGTGAAACACAAGATAGAGGATATCGACTTAGATGGGAAGAGCTGGATCTAGAATGGGGAAAGGTCATCAGCAAGCCCTTGAATTCTGGCGACTGGTGACCTCTCTCACCCACTATTAATCTCAGAGGGGTCAGTAAAGCCCTCTACATCTGAGTATGCTTTGTAAAGACTTTTAAGTAGCACCCTCCTAAAAAATTCTGGTAGCCAACCCACCGTGATCTGTCTCAGAATAGAGGCTCCAAAAGCAGAAGCTGTCGTGAGGTGAGGGTGCCTTGCTAAGGAAGGCAGGAAGCTACATCAAAAGGATGCAGAAAATGCCCTTCCACGCTGAGTGTGGGCTCTGCTTGGTGATTTGCTCTCAAAGAGTACAGAATGGGAAGAGAGGAAGGGGGAGTAACTTTACAATGGAGACATCTAGCAAATACTATTTCAGCCAGGTGACCAAGGTCAACATCAACAGCAATATGTCATCTTGTTAGCATATGCCCTTGATATGAGCTCATGAGAATTACACTTTACCCAGAACCCATAAAGTCTAACCAGTCTAACCCATAAAGTCCCAGTCTAACCAGCAGAAAAATACCAGGTAAACACAAATTGAGGGACATTCTACAAATAGTTTAACAGTACCCCTTCAAAACCTTCAAAGTCATCAAAAACGAGAAAAGTCTGAGAAACGACATAGACCCGAGGAGGCTAAGGAAACATGACGCCTAAATATTTTCTTTTAGTGGCAATTCTTCTGTGGTTCAAGTGTTTAAACTTCTTTAGAGAGAGGTACTAAAGTGTAGCAGTTAAGAGTAAGAGCTATACGGTTAACTGGTCCTGGGTTTGAACACCAGTTCCCTGCCTTATTAATTATGAGAACGTGATCAACTTACTCTTTGAGCCTCAGTTTACTCAGCTGAAAACAGAAATAAAATGAATAGTACCAACCTCATAGAATTATCATGATGTTCAAATTAGTTAATTCTTGTGACATACTTGCCATCAGGTCTGGCACATAGTAAACAAAATATGAATTATTATTGAATCCATCTTTCTTTATTTTAGTGAATCATAAGATACAGGGATTTACGTTCCTTTTCACCCCAGATCTTTAACTAATTTGTCCCAGCATTTTCTGAAACATCCGTCGTTTCCTAATTAATTGGAAAATGCCAACTTTATAAAATAATACTTACACATGCTTTTATTTGTTAGGGGCTTTCTGTTCTGTTTCATTGATTTGCCTGTTTATTCTTGCACAATTAGAATGCTATTTTACTTTGTAGCTTTGTATACGTTTTGTAACATGTTTTACAAGTACAAGCAGTACAAGTATTCCCATGGTATTATCCTTTATATTTTTATGGTTGTTTTTATTCAAAATTTATTGAACAATTTCCATGTGGAGCACTTTCATAAGCTTAGTGAAAGGGGTACTGGAATTAAAAGATATAGTCCCTGTAATGAGGGTGTGTGTGTGTGTGTCGAGAAAAAGAGAGAGAGAGAAAGAGAGAGAGAGAGGGAGAGAGAGAGAGAGAATGATTAATTTTTTCATTAGCCGTTCAAAAACATTCCACAAGTATCATTCTCATGCCAGGCACAGTGTTTGGTTCTGGAAATACAGGCTGAATAAGACATGGACAATGGAAGGCCAGAGACAAAACCATGATTCTAGTCTTGAATAATTGTAGAGGGTGCTGTGGGTTATCTCAGTGAGGAAGTGACAGCTGATATGAGTTTTGAAGGATAAAACTGAGATTGTAAAGCAGAAGAGAGGTGAGAGTAGGAGGGGGTACAGCTGGAGGGCCCTCTAGGAAGGGGAACAGGTACATGAAGACATATCAATTTGTGGACAAAGCCAACCTGCTCAATATGATGGAAGGGGACGGGGGAGGTGGGGGAGGACTGGAGTGTATGTGAATATACACATAAAATAACTCCAGAATATTTAAAGGGCAACTTTACTGCCTAAGTTCTAGCTGATGTCCTTTCTCCTCCCTGAAGCTTTTCAGCACACTCCATTCCACAAAGATCTTCTCAGTCCAGATGGCCGAGCAAGAATCATATGATATTTTGACACCTCTTGTTCATTTTTTTTTCTTGTTCACTTTTATGTAATTTCCATTCCTGTGCCTCAAAGGGAGCTTCTAAATATATTTTCTTGCCAGGCACTCCTCTAGATACTGGGCTATAGCCCAATGATCAAAATGAAAATCCTGCCCTCATGAAGTTGATAGTTCTCGTAGAGGGAGACATAATAAATAAATAAGTAAATATGCAGTTTGTTAAATGGTGATAAGGGATGTTTTGGAGGAAAATAAATCAGAGGTAGAAGGATAAGTGTGTCTAGTGTAGTACTTGCTATGTTGTGTTCTAATTATGTGTGCCTTGCTCTTCTCCACTTGATTATTTTTCAAAGGCATAGATTTGATTTTATTAATCCCTATAGCTTACTGATCCATGCCTGGAATAGAGCATGTGTTTAATAAAAATAGAGGAGCAGTACTGGTTAAACCTGGGATGAAACTTCCTAGTCCCAATCCAATCTCCGTCACTTGTCAGCATGACCTTGGATAAGGTACTTAGTTCTCTATGTTTGAGTTTCCTCATCTTAAAAAAATGGAGACAATGATAGTACCTCCTCATAGGGTTGTTGGGAGGATTAAATGAGGTAATATATTAAAGCACTTAAAATAGTACCCCTGCCTAGGTAGTATTTAACAATTGATAATTGTTATCAATTGACTGTGATCTGAATATATTCTAATAGCATGGACTTTAGGGCAATTAAAATAATTTATTGTTGTTTGTAAAATATGTTCATGCTAGGATAGGTCTTCAAATTCAGAACCATCTTCTGAATTTACACCAGTATATCATTGCAGCCCAAGTATAGTCAGAGCAGTTTGCCCAGAATATGGAGGCATGAACAGCTCACACAGGCCCTAGCTATCCTTTTGTGAACCTCAGACCCTGCTTTGCATCCAGCATCTCTCCAGAGCTGAGCCTCTCTGCCTAGTTCCTAGGTTTGAGAACATGACGTAAAAAACATGATTGTTCAGATTCATTTGGTGATAACATGTTCTGACAGTATTTAGCCTACAGGCCGTGTACATTTCCATCATGTCTTCTCAGTGAAGAGATCGCCTGGAGCTATGTCATGTGTCTAGAGATATTGCCTTCTCAATTGTCAACAAAGTGAAAAAGAGTCATTTCTTAAATTTGTCTGGGACACTAGTTTGCAAAGCACTCTCCTATCCATTATCATTCAATCCACAAGCAAACACTCCAGACAGACAAGACAGGGTGATCATTTCCACTTAGCAGCTATGGAAACAGAAGCTTATAAGGTTAAACTTCAGCCAAGTTGGCTGAGCTTCTTCTCGTTCATGATTCTGTCTCTATGCCCTGCACCAGGCTTGCTGGGATCCCCCAAAATATTCAACATGTTTATCTTGGTGTTTACCCATCTCTGTATCTTTTTCAACTTGTCAATACATCCCCGTTCAGAGCTACAGAATTGACAACTATACTTTTCTCAGATCAGGTGGGGCTCATGCCAATCTACTAGAGAATCACAGGCCCTCTGTGTCAATCCCTCGTGGTTCTGTCACTGGGGACAACACTCCTTGGTTAGAGGATAGAGGTTGGAATTCCGAAGTGACTCCAAGCAGGTCCATAGTTGCCCTAAGTAATAACGGTGATAAACAATCTGTTACCACGGCACAAATCTAGGCATACAGCGGTTCTCCTGGAAAATATACTCTACTATTTCTCAGGCCAGTGACTTGTTATTATTATTTTTTAATTGGTGGTGTGTGGTAGAATTAGATAAGTTTGCTAACTTATTTTACCAAATATAGATAATAAATAATCATCATCATGAAATAATAATAAAGAAACATTTTCATACCAAAAAGGTAGGAGAAATAGAATCTCAGAATAAGGAACAGTACATTTAGCTTTATGAAGAACTCACAAATCATTCTCATATTTCTTGTTCTACAGAGGTCTGTGTGAAACACTTCATCAGGCACTTGCTCTGGAGCTGGCATTTGGAATCGCTGCTCTGGGACTTATAACATCATTTTTTACACTTTTTGCCCTAGTATCCTTGACTCCTGCTGTGTTCAGAACTGAAGAATTCCAGACCTAAGAAGACACGTGTATGAACTAACAATAAGTTTCTCTGTACATTTGAATTGGAGCCAAGACTTGTGAATCACTCTTTCTGGATATACTATTAAAAGCAGTGAACATGATATAATTAGGTATAATTTGGAACATTGCATTTGTTTTTGTAGTGGGTAGGACAACCTGTTAATCCCAGAAAGTCTTAGCCTGGGAATAATTATGGAATATGCAGTCAAGAGAGGGAAGCACCTGATTGGATGCCATATGTTCCTGTGATCCACTGAGTTGTCATCTATCAATAAAACCTTTACCTTCCTATGTGATCAACACCTATTTTTAAAAACTCTATTATGAAATTTGGGCAGACATTATAAATGTCACTATAAAGTCAAAAGTATATTACTAAGAGAAGACAAGGAATGAAAAGAGGGTAATAATATTTTTCAAGTGTCTACTATGTGTCAGATACATGTAAGCAAGCCAAATACCATTCACAATCACCTTGAAAAATTAATTAATTAGCTTTATTTTATAAGTGGGAAAATTGAGGTGAAAGATAGAGCACTTGAATAAGGTCACATAGCTGCAGAGTTCAAGTCTATTTCGCAAAACCATCCCGTCTATATTATATTACTAGAGAAAATAGAAACAAGGCCCAACATCTTTTAATATGGTGAAATGTAAACAATTAGAACTAAACGCACAGGTTAAAACTAGAGAGGCACTTCTTGAACTTGATAAAGAGCATCTGTGAAAAATCTACCAGGAACGGCATACTTAATGCTAAAAGACTATATGGTAGAGGACTGTTTCCTAAGATTGGGAACAAGGCAAGGAAGTCTTTTTCATCATTTCTATTCAACAGTTCATTAGAGGTCTTTTCCAGTGCAACAATGCAAGAAAAATAAATAAAAGGCCTAAATATTGAAAAGGAAGAGATAAAACTTTTTATTTATAGATTGATAATATTGTAGAATCTTCAAGAATCTAGAAAAAAAGCTACTAGAACTAATAAATGAATTTAGCATGACCACAGAATACAAAGTCAATATCAAAAAATCAATTGCATTTTTATATACCAGCAATGAATCAGTGGAAAAATGAAATTTAAAAATGAGTACCATTTACAATAACATTAAAAATCTTGAAATACTTCCAGATAAATTTAGCACAATATGTTCAAAACCTGTACACTGAAAAGTACAAAATATTGCTCAAAGAAATGAAAAAAGCCCTAAATAAATGGAAAGATATACTGTGCTCATGGGTTGGAAGACTCAATATTGGTAATATGTCAATTCTCCTCACATTGACCTATGGACTAGATGATATACCAATCAAAATCCCAGAAGGCTTTTTTTGTTTGTTTTTGGTAGAAAGTGACAAGCTGATTCCAAAATCTGTATAGAAGCGCATATGACCCAAAATAACCAAAACAATTTGGGGGAAAAAGAACAAAGTTGAGGAACTTAAATTACCTGATTTGAAGATGTATTATTAAGATATGCTAATCAAAACAATGTGGTACTGGCATAATGACAGACACATAGTTCAATGGGACAGAATAGAGTTTCCAGAAATAAATCTAGACATATTTGATCAAACGATTTTTCAACAAGTGTACTAAGGTAATTCAATGAAGAAAAGATAATCTTTTCAACAAATAATGCTGGAAGAGCTCGATATCAAAATAGAGGGAATCCCCCCAAATCCCTTGACCCTATCTCACACCATACACAAAAATAAACTCTAAATGAATCATAGAGTTAAATGTAAAAAATAAAATATAAGAAAAAAATCTTATGGCCACAGGGCAGGCAAAGATTTCTTAGCTGAGACACAAAAGAGTTAGCCATAAAAAAAAGAAGGGTAAATTGTACTTATCAAAATTAAAAGCTATTCTTCAAAAAATAAATAAGAAAATTTGAAAAGGCAAGCCCTGGACCGGCAGAAAATATTCACAATACATATGTACAACAAAGGACTTGTATACAGACTATATAAAGGACATTGACACTCAATTTTTAAAATGGGCAGAAGATTTGAATGGGTACTTCACAAAAGAAGTTGTACAAATGACCCACAAGAATATGAAAATATGTTTACATCACATCATTAGTGATAAGGGAAATACAAATTAAAACCACAAAGTGATACCACTATGTACCCACTAGAATGGCTAAAATTAAAAAGCCTACAGTCCCCCACCCCACCAAAAAAGACTACAGTCCAAAATGTTGGTGAGGGTTAGCAACTGCAGCGCTCATACATTACTGGTGATAATGTAAAAATGTTACAATCACTTTAAAAAATAGTTGGGCTGTGTCTTATAAAGGTAAACATATACTTACATTATGATCCAGCACTCCTATTACTAGGTCTTTACTCAAGAGAAATGAAAATACCCTTGAACCACCCAAATAAGTGGTTCTTTGGGTCAAGACTGGGAAGGATTGACTGGAAAGGGACAAGGATAGAAATATTCTCTATCTTAATTGAGATAGTGGTTACATGGGTGTATATGTTTGTCAAAACTCACTGAACATAAAATATTTGTTCGATGCAAAATACAGTTCAATAAAGTTGATTTGAAAAGTAACAATGAAGTTTTGAATTGATTTTTTGAACTGAAAATTTTTAGGTGTTCCTCATTGTGTCCTTTTACTAGCTACTATATATATAAAGGACCGCACAGATGCAGTCTCAGGTTGTTGTGCTCTTTATTTAGAAATGATGGCCTGCCTAGGTAGGCATATAGAGGTGAAGTATCTGGCCAAATAATAATAGAAGAATCCCATTCCTCCAAAATGTGGTTTTTATTACTAGAATACTACTTCCAATCTGAATATACCAGCGTGACAGGTTTTGAAGGCAGAAGAGAAAAGTAAAGTCATAGGGATAGCCTATGGAGAGAAAAGAGAAGGCCATGGGACGCCCATACAGTGCACTAGGAAAGCCGCTCTTCAATCTTGGAAGAATTCCTAAAAGGGCAAGATTGAGGGATTAAGGAAGAGAGGATGTCCACACTCTGGCAGCCTAGAGTTCAGAGTGTATCACGTGGGCATTCCCCAGCAATTGTCAAGTTAGAACGAAACATTGCATAAAAGATGCACCCACTTGTAGGCATCAATCCTAAAAGAATATTTGCACGGGTGCATAAGTAGGCATGGATAGGAACACCTGTTGAAGCCTTATTTGTAATAGCTAAAAAATGTAAGCAACTTAAATGGGAAATGATTTAATAAGTAAGGCGCGTCAGTTCTGTAGCAGATCCTGTCAGGGTTCTACCCATGTAACCTGGGACTTACCATGTCTATGCAAGCCAGTAGACTTCCAATTGCTAGCACTTGCATATTCTTTTTTTTTTTTTAAACTGTGGTACTTTTTTTTTTTTTTAAGATTTTATTGGGAAAGGGGAACAGGACTTTATTGGGGAACAATGTGTACTTCCAGGACTTTTTTCCAAGTCAAGTTGTCCTTTCAATCTTAGTTGTGGAGGGCGCAGCTCAGCTCCAGGTCCAGTTGCCGTTGCTAGTTTCAGGGGGCACAGCTCACCATCCCTTGTGGGACTGGAGGAATTGAACTGGCAACCTTGTGGTTGAGAGCCTACTGGCCTGTGTGGGAATCGAACCGGCAGCCTTCGGAGTTAGGAGCCTGGAGCTCTAACCGCCTGAGCCACCGGCCGGCCCAGCATTTGCATATTCTTGACTGAGGGCTTTCTCTGGCCACCAGAGATCTCTCTGCCCCGGTGCATAGTGAGCCAAAATTTCGGGGGAATTAATGCCTGTCTGAAGCAGCCCTCAACCAATGGTAGATGGGAGCCGATGGATAAACACTCCAGCTCTTTTTAGGTAGAAGGTTCTACAATCATGTTTTACATTGACTCCCAAAGTTCCCCAGTGGAATTGAGCTCTGGTTACCTACATTGATGATTGGCTTAATTAAACATCCATCATTGGCTTCCTTCTCTTCCTTGTCTCACTGCCTCATTCTCCTACCTCTCACCTCTCTCTCTCTCTCTCACCTCTCACATAAAGTACTTGCACCAGAATCCTTATCTCAGGGTCTCCTTTTGAATTCAGCATTTTGAAAGAACAAAGCAGATCAATAAATTATTATGAAATGATCATCAAAACATAGCATATTGTTTAGTGAATACCAAACTATATTGTTAAGTGAAAAAGCATGTTATAAAAACTAGATGTGTAGTACAATAGCATGTTTTAAAAACACAAAAAATAAAACCATGTTTCTAAATGTGCCTTTGTGTGTGTGTGTGTGTGTAAGTGCACACAAAACAGTCTAGCTGGAGTGCACCCTGAACAGATAATAGTGGTTACCTCTGAGGAGAGTAGGACTGGGTGGGAGGGTCAAGGGAGAGTTTTGTTTAAAACACGATTCTATTCGTGAATTACTTGTGTTTGTCAAAGTAAGTTAAAACTACTTTATAATGTGTTGGATGAGTTCCATTTACTTCAGCCTAAGAACCCACACTGGGCACTGGGGATGCAGAGAAAAACAGGCACACAGTCCCCGCCCACAGCGAGCTCCCACAGCACCAGACAGGTAAATATCCGTCATGTCATGTGATACAAGCACCGTGACAGAAATAAGCAGAGGGGCTCTGGGAACCCAGAAGAGGGGCCTGACTAGCCAGCTATAGAAGAAAATGTCATTCTTCCCCCCACCTCCCTTGTGGAAATTTAGGTAGCCTTCAACCAACATGACTAGGGTTCAATAAGCACAGCTAAAGGTATAACGATTAAAATGAAGTAAATCAAGTGCTTGCCACTCAGTCAGAATAACGGTGGTTTTAGTAGAAGGGTCATGACATTCCTGGAGGGGGAATTTATCAGTGTTTCCAGAATCACCAGGAATTTCCAGTCAGACAGTTACACTGGCACAATGCCCCTGACTCTTCAGATCACCCACCAGCCTCCTCTCTGTGCCCCCATTCCCACCCACCCCATGCTCTGAGACCGTGCTCACGCAACAACCTTCTGCTGCCTTCGTTTTTCACAGAGGCTTGCCTAGCATGAGAACTTGTATGGAAGGGAGGAGGCGAGTATTACAAACTAGCTGCCTGTTATATTTGTCACTGAAAGGCTATCAGGTGACCTGCTTCTTGCTTCTGAGTCTTGATTATGCGGGCCCTTAATCCAGCGGTTCCAAGCTTTGCTGCACATTGGAATCTACTGGGAAGCTTTTAAAAATTCTAATGTACAAGTTATACCCCATACCAATAAATTGGGTGGGCACGAGGCAGTGATCAGCTGCCACCTGGGTTGGAAGACCCCATTGTTACCAAACTCAAGGGGTTCGCCACTTGGGGTGTTCTATTCAAGATGTGGTTGTTAGGTAGTTTTATTTACTTGCAGCAAGTAAAGGAGACAGTGGATTCACATGCAAACCTGTCTCTCGGAAGGGAGGCTTAGCCATTGTTTATATACACTATTTGGTTAATTACACATTGATTTCTTCTTTGCAGTTGGCTCCACTTATCAGGCTGGGCTCCTGTCAAGCTCATCCTGTTTACAGTTGCATCTGCAAAATGCTATGCCACATTTTAGCATTTACCAAAGAATAGCATTTAGTAAGAACGGCCCAGACCTTCAGACCCTTGTCCTATTAATACTACCGTGTTTCCCCGAAAATAAGACCTAACTGGACCATCAGCTGTAATGCATCTTTTGGAGCAAAAATTAATATAAGATCCGGTATTATATTATATTATGTTATGTTATGTTATGTTATGTTATGTTATGTTATATTATATTTTATTATAGCTGGTCTTATAGTAAAATAAAACCAGGTATTATATTATATATGTTAGATTATATTATATATTATATTATATATTATAGTAAAATAAGAATGGGTCTTATATTAATTTTTGCTCCAAAAGACACATTAGAGCTGATGGTCCGGCTAGGTCTTATTTTCAGGGAAACAGTATTGTCTATCTCCTCCCACCTCCACCTTCAGTGAAGTAAGTCATGCTTGAAACCAATCATGGTGGAAGTTTTTACGCCACAGAAATAGGCTACAAATCAGGCTTTTTCTTTCTTTCTTTCTAAAGAGCCGTTTGTTGAGCATTCATTCATTCACCAGCACACCACTGAAGACAGGCATCAGTGGTTTTTAAAGATCTGCAGGTGATTCCGAGGTGCAGCAAAGATTTGGGAACCAGTCTCAGTCTTTGCCCACATAGTGCTCAGTGTGATCTTAGAGAACTTGGTTCCACCTGCTAACACTAGGAATGGCTGCAACCAAAGGCTCTAACCAAAGGCTGCAGCTCTCTTTCTTATCTGGGACCACTGTCTCTGAGGTCTTTCAGGAAGAACAACCTTTATTCTGTTCTGGAGGCTGAGCTCTGTAATTTGATATGTTGGGGGTAGATAGCTGAAGTTTTGTGCAAGGCTCATTATTGCCCTGTTAGTGAAAGATATCTCGTCACATCTGGATTCCAAGCATTATGAAAATGGATCCATAGGACATTCCCCATATAGCATTATGAAACATCCCTTATTCTACTGTATGTTCAGTGCATGTGAGTTATACTTGCATTTATTGATTTAAGATGTCAAAGTAATAAAGGGCACCGACAAATGTTAAGCATAACACGTTATTATATATATAAAACTTTTTTAAAAACGCACTTCAGGTAAAATGTTCATCACTGATTAACCTGGGAAAGGGAAAGTGTTGGATAGTGCCTGACTCTCATGGCCAAGGATGTGGGTCACGGCTAAGGTTTGGTCCTAGAAAGACGGAGAGGGCTATGAGATGAGGGCAAAGTGAACTCAGACAGTACATGCAAAGGGAGCACTCATGGGGGCTCAGGCTGATAGTGAGTTGGGTGGAGGTCCAGCTCTGGGGAAAGAAGGCTCAAGTCCTCAGCAGAAGGCCTGGGCAACACATGAACTTGGGTTTGTCTGGCCTTGCCCAGTCCCCAGCTTGTTACCATGTCCCATCTCTATCTTAGTTCTCTTGACTCCTGATATTTTATTTCCCCCAAACTGATTCTTCCACTGTCCTGTTTGTCTTCCTGTCCCTTCCTGTCCATATAGCTGTTTGTGGACGTGTCCTTTGTCCCACAACACTGCCAAATGCTCAAAGGTTTGCAGCCTTGCTGTCACACAGGGTCTCTGGTCCCGCTCCCCACACGGAATGCAGGATATGGTGAGGCCAAAAAGGAACACCCACGGAGCCATGGATAGGGGAGTCACACCACTATATTCTTGCTGGCGGCTGGGTTGGAGATACAGGAGGCAGGAGCCACACAATCCGCAATCCGCCGTCTTCTTCTCTGCCAACCAACCAACCAACACCCCAGCGTAGACACGGCAGTTATACTAGTGGCTAATGGCTAACTGGTAACAACCGATGGCCACCCAGCCACAGCAGATGGCCATCTGATTACAGCTGATGACCATCTAATAATCGGGCCAGCACCTTTCCACGTGAGGCTGAGAGCTTGGAAACTGTTCTCTGGGACTCTGTCCCTACACTTGCTCACACTCTGTTTTATCAAGCCTCCAGGTTTACTTTGGCACTGACAGCTTTAGACCCTGTCACAAAGCCAATAGAAGATAGAGGGCCTAGAGGGGCACTAGAAAATAAATGGGGCGTAAATAAGAGAATAAATTTACAATTTATTAAGATTAAGTATCACTTCTTATCCCCCCCACCCAACTCCCCAAACAGAAGAGCATTGGAAATGGAGACGCCCCAGGGGAAAAAAACAAATTGATCAGTAAATAATACAAAGAAGTGGGGAAGGAAGCTATCTGTATTGAGTGGCTACTCTGTGTCAGGCCCTGTCCTAGGTGTTTCATATATTAATATATGACCCTGTTAAATCCTGTCAATATCCTGTCAAAGTAGAAATTACATTCTACTTCAGAATAGGTATTACTAAACCCCTTTCATAGTTGAAGAAACTAAAGCTCAAAAGTGTTAAGTGCCCAAATTCACACAGCTGACATGTGAAAAAATGCTCAACATCACTGATCATCAGAGAAATGCAAATAAAAACCACAATGAGATATCACCTCACCCCAGTCAGAATGGCTATCATCAACAAGACAAATAGTAACAAGTGTTGGAGAGGCTGTGGAGAAAAAGGAACCTTCATAGACTGTTGGTGGGAATGCAGACTGGTGCAGCCGTTATGGAAGGCAGTGTGGAGGTTCCTCAAAAAATTACGAATATAATTACCATATGACCCAGCAATCCCTCTCCTGGGTATCTACCCAAAAACTCTGAAAACATTTATACAGAAAGACACGTGTGCTCCAATGTTCATTGCAGCTTTGTTTACGGTGGCCAAGACATGGAAACAACCAAAATGTCCTTCGATAGATGAATGGATAAAGAAGTTGTGGTATATATACACAATGGAATACTATTCGGCGGTAAGAAAAGATGATATAGGAACATTTGTGACAACATGGATGGATCTTGAGAGTATAATGCTAAGCAAAATAAGTCAGACAGAAAAAGCAGAGAACCATATGATTTCACTGATATGTGGTATATAAACCAAAAACAACAAAAGAACAAGACAAATGAGAAACAAAAACTCATAGACACAGACAATAGTTTAGTGGTTACCAGAGGGTAAGGGGGCGTGGAGAGTGGGAGATGATGGTAAGGGGGATCAAATATATGGTGATGGAAGGAGAACTGACTCCGGGTGGTGAACACACAATGGGATTTATAGATGATGCAATATAGAATTGTACACCTGAAATCTATGTAATTTCACTAATAATTGTCACCCCAATAAATTTTAAAAAAAAATTTAAAAAAATTCACACAGCTAGGAAATTTTTCATAGTATCCCCTTTCAATTGAAGACATTTGAATGTCTAAGTTCTTCAGGGGAGGGAGACATCCAGAGGGCCTAGTATCAGAGAAAGTCTTCATGAAAGATCTGAGTTTCCAGGAGCAGAGCCTTGAAAAGTGAGGAGAACTTAGGTAAAAGGAATTCCAGGCCTACAGGGAGGAGTTTGGACATGGAGGAAGTATGACCCAGGAGGGTGTGTGTGCTAAAAGGTCAGAGGTTGGTCCTACTGCCTGCCACTAAGGATTTGGAAAAAAATTTTGAAAAGGTATCATGGACCCAGTGAGGGAATTCCTTGATTGTCAGGCTTAAAAGTGGAAGAATTTTCTGCCTACTCTTCCCTGACTCCATAGCATCATTTCTTTGGCCATTCCCTCCAGCTGTATGGTGCAGTAGTAAGACTATGTACTGCAGAGCTGGCCACTCCCTGGGTTTGTGAGGTTCAAGTTACTTTGCCTTCCTGAGTCTGTTTCTTCATTTGCAAAATGGAATGTAGTGATGATTTGTCATGTGACAGTCACTGAGCAACCAACGCTGTTGAATGTGAGTTGCCCTCTTGGTTTCCTTTTAATCCCCCTGGCCTGGCCCAGGTTCTACAAAGTCTCCCCTGGCAACTCAAGAGGGAGCCAGTTCTTGGAAAAAAGGGAAGATCACCTCCCACTTCCTGCACATTCTATTCCTGCTTATGCATTCTGATGTCCTTTTTGCTTTTTTTAGGCTCTAAGTGCTATCCTGCTGACTAACTTCCGACTTCTTGTTCATCATGTTTAGCTCCTGAAAATGGAACAGAATGGAAAGGGCCGGATACTGTGCTGTCTGGTGATGTGTTTCAGGGAAATTGGGTGGCTGTCAGGCCAGCCCCACGTGGATGGAATGCTGGGGACATGAACAGTGCCCAAAGTGTATTTCTCATCTGACACTGCAGGACACGCTGCCTTGGATTGTAATACTAATAATAACCACCCCACTTACTATCTCTGATGAGCCAGGCAGGCCCTGATGAGCTCTGTACTTTCCACAGCTGTCTATTTGAATCATTACCACCACTGGAGAAGTTAGGGATCCTCTCTATTTTATGGACAAGGAAATTCAGACTAAGACAAGTTAAGCAACTTGCCCAAGATCACAGAGCTAGGAAGGGGCAGAGCAGAGATTCACACCCATGATCTAGATCTATGCTGTCTAATATGGCAGCCACTAGCCCCATGAAGCTAATGAGCACATGAAATATGACTAGCATGACCGAGGAAATTGATGTTTTAATTCAACTGAGATGTACTGTAGACGCAAAAGATATATCAGATTTCGGATTTCGAAGGCCTAGTATCAAAATATATATACAGGGCCAGCCCGGTGCTCAGGTGGTTGGAGCACCATGCTCCTAACGCCGAGGTCGCAGTTTCGATTCCCACATGAGCCAGTGAGCAGCGTTCTCTACAGTGAAGATTGTGAACAGTGGCACTCCCTGGAGCTGGGCTGCTGTGTGCTGCCACGGGCTACTGTGTGCTGTCAGGAGCAGCCGGTGGCCAGTGTGAGTGGCCGGCAGCCAGCATGAGCTGCCATGAGCTGTGAGCAGCCGACTGACTACCAGCGACTGACTGCCTCAGCCAGGGGGGAGCGCAAGGCTCATAACACCAGAATGGGCCAGGGAGCTGTGTCCTACACAACTAGACTGAGAAACAACATCTTGAACTGGAGTGGGGTGGGGGTAGGTGGAAGAAGGGAGAAAAAAGAATATATATACAACTTTTACATTAATTACATGTTAAAAACGAAAATATTTTGGATATATTGGGTTAAATAAAATATATTAAAAATAATTCTGTTTCTTTTAATTTTTTAATGAGTACTTGAACATTTAAAATTTCATAGTGCCTCTCATTATATTTCTGTCGGACAGGACTGATCTAAACTATGAACATTAAATGGTCACTAGACCAGTGATTTCTCAATATCTTTTGATAATTTTGGAGGGTCATGAATCCCAACTTATGTATTTAAAGATTATATACATGTACACTACTCTGTATATTATGTACATTATAAAACATTCACAAAATGGACATTTTAAAAAGATGAAATAAAAAATAAGCAGCATTTATTATACTAATTTCCTCCTGGAGCCTATTCCTAGTTCACTTTGCACCACCTGGAGTGTACACACACCAGTTTGGAAATTCTTGTACCACGCTTCGAGTCCCTGAAGGGCAGAGACTTTAATTCAAGTATCCCCCTCCTCCACTTTTGAACCTAGCACCATGCCTAGATACAGTTCATGTTCAATAAATGTTTGTGGCAGAAATAAATAGCTCTTAAGAGCAAACATTTTCTGGTCGATTGCATGTATTTATTTCACACGTCTTGAGTACTTTCTAGGAGCCAGATACTATACTAGGTGCCGAAAGGTAAAAGTTTAAGAAGACTCAGCCCCTTCCCTCTGGCCAGTGCTTTCTCAAACTTTGGCACATGTAAAAATCACCTGGATGGCTTGATAAACAGATTCCTGCCCCCACTGCCAAGACATTCTGATTCAGTAGACCTGAGACTTTGCATTTCTAAGATGCTTCTAGGAAACTATACTTTGGAGGAGACTGATATGCATCGGGAAATTGGAAAGGCATCCCAAATACTATGTGAGCGTGGGACTAGGGAGATAGAGTGAAGATATACTAACTTTTACCATTTGCCAAGAACTTTAAAATATATCACCTAATTTAACATCTCAACTTGACGCACATATTATCATCTTCATTCTCAGCTGAGGCAACTGAGATTCAGGTTAGTTAAATTACCTAAGTCAGAACTAGTAAACAGCCTAGCTTAGATTGGTACCCACTTCTCCTGCACTCAATAACTCATGCAAATATTGTTGCTTCTTCATCTTTTAGACACTGCCTTAGGACACAGGCATACAACATTGAGTGGGACAGGCAAGCTTTCTGTCCTGGTCAAATTCAGTAAACAATTAAAATATAGAGTTCTCAGTGCTATGAGGGAGGCAGTGCCATGGAGCTTTATAACAGAGACACATACTCTGCAACACTGTTGGGGAAAGCTTTCCAGGACAAAAAAGTGAAACTTACGCTCATATGTGAAGACCTGAATGAAGAAAGTGGGAACCAGATAGTGCTGGGCCATTTACACTTACTGACTTTCATCAAGGGTAGGGACATGTTAGACTTGTAGTTTTAAAAGATTGCTATGCTCTCAATGGAGGACGGATTAGAGGAGAGTTAGCCTGTAGGCAGCAAGATGCCTTAAAGGTGCTAGTGGTGAAAATTTGGGTAATACTGTGGTGACTGGGGTGGGAGGAGGGGCGTGTAGAAGTGTTTAAAAGTATTTAAAATTTGATAGTTGATTAGAAGGGGAGGAGTGAGCAGGCAAAAGAAGAATCAAAGATGATCTCCAGGGTTCTGGGTGCACACTTTTATTAAAATAAGGTTCTGTAAGCTTATTATTTCATATTTTAAAAAGAAAATTCAGATAAGTGAGGTTATGTGAAAGTGAAAGAAAGATGTTATTTTAGTAAGATTCAATGACTAGAAATTATTGACTTGGAAAGTATAGGAGAAAATTACGACATTTGTTGTTAAGTTTATTATTTTTGTTGTTTTAATTTGTATTTGTATCGATAGCCTTACTGTCCGTTGAGGGTGGAGTTGTGAATGCTGGAGATAATGCTTCTTTGTGCCAAGATCAGGATTAGCCATGGAGGACTAGCCATAGGCTATGAACTGTCAATCTACTGAGTTTCTCCTGTGACTGTCGTGTTGAGTAACCTTGGACCTTGAGTTTCTGTAGCTCGACATCCCTCTTTGCTCCCCCCTGTTTCTCCACATCTTACGCCTTTAAAAGGGATACTACGGTAGAGGGTTCCCATCAATGG
This sequence comes from Rhinolophus ferrumequinum, assembly GCF_004115265.2. NCBI lineage: Eukaryota > Metazoa > Chordata > Mammalia > Chiroptera > Rhinolophidae > Rhinolophus > Rhinolophus ferrumequinum. The sequence goes on along the minus strand of NC_046304.1, from coordinate 19,221,994 downwards.
ACTAGCGCAGATTTAGACTCCGCCTTCTTCGCCTTGGTCCCGCCCCTTTCTTTAGACCACACCCCTTTGACTTAGGCCCGCCCCCTGAAGAGGTCGTCGCTGATATGACAGCGAATTCTCCACAATCCTGACCTATAGGAGATGTGAAAGGTGGGACTGAGGTCAATCTTTTCTTCCATTTGTCAAATCAAGTGTCTATCTGGCCCTAGTCCCAGCCCATTTCATTTTCAAGCCAAGGATTGGTTGCTCTGTTCGTGGTCCCCAGCTCATTATTGGTTCTTTCATTCCACCCTCTCTTCCAGCTCTTGCAGGCGGGATCAGCACGCAGCTTCCTGCGCCTGCCAAAAAAATAAAAGAAGAAAAAAGAAAAGAGGAGAGAGGCGAAAGAAAATGTCACGGAGATCTTTGGTTTTTAATTCGCTTTTAGCCTTGTCGGTCAGGCCAAACTCTGCCTTTTGATTGGTCTTTCTATCTGCCCATCCTGGATCGGGGGCGGGATTTCCCCAGGAGACCTACACCTTGTTGCCACTGGCCGAACAGTGCGCCTGTCTGAAGCTCCCGGCCCTGGATTGGAGGCGGACGCGGACAGGTGGGCGTGGATTGGCTAGGGCAGCCGGTCAGTGTGAGGCGGGGGCGGGGCCTTGGCGGCTGGTTGCGCGTGTCCGCCGCTGGCTCCGCTCTATCCGGCTTTGCTAGGGGAGGTGAGTCCGGCCGCGGCGGTACCGGCGGCTGAGGAGGCGGCGGCTGAGGAGAAAGCGGCCGCAGCGACTGAGGAGAAAGCGGCCGCGGGGACGGAAGCCGGGTGGGGGGGAGGGGGGGAGACGGAGCAGCCTTGAGCCCTGCGGGGGCCGTCGTGCGGGGGGACCCACCCGCTCTCCCCCCCAACCCTTCAAGCAGAAGCAGCCGGCGGCGGCGGGGGTAGGAGTCAGCCCGCTTCCGACTGCACCCCGCCCGCCTCCCGGGGGCTGCTATTCTTTGGCCCCGGGACCCCAACCTCATCCCGGGGCGGTTCCCTCTGTCGGAGCGTCCGAGTGCTGCCCACCTCTCTTTCATTCCTCTGCACCTCCTTACCTTCACTTTGCCCCGGTTCTCTTTCTCCTCTCTGCCCTGCCCTGCCGCCTCCTCTGCTCACTCTGTCCCTTCTGCCTCCTTCCCTGGCTCTTTTCTGTTCAGGAAAGTTTAGTACCCCCAGTGCAATCAGGTCAACCTGACTAGGAGTAGGGGGAGATGTAGGGAGGCCTGAGAGTTCGAGGGGGGGGGAGCTGATTTCCCTGGAAATTTCCCCTCATCTCTTTAATTTGGGGTGGTTGGAATTTTTTTACATTGTATTTTTGAGGAGGTGGTAGTGTTTAAAAAAGGATGTGGGAATGGAAGGGGTAGATGAGTCAACCCTCTTACAAGATTCCAAGGGTGGTGTGTTACCTGATCCTTTTCGTGTGTGGAGTTCAGGGGGTCCGGAGGTTTGGCCTTTATTCCCACATTCGAAATTGGAACCGCCCCCAAATTAAGGATGGAGTTTTAGTACCCACTTGTGGCAGGAAACCTGGGGGGAAGGGGTCCCTTTTTCCTTTTTCTTTTTTCTTTTTCTTTTTCGTTTTCTTTTCTTTTTTTGGTAACCCACACCCTTCCACACACGCTCACCCCCAATCTCAACACCAAGATCCTCTTCCTTACTTGGATTGACTGATGAAGACGTAAGGCCAGTTACGCTCCATGTTTTTGGAGGTGGAGTGAGTGGTTTTTCTTCATTTCTAAATGGCCAAATGACAGCTTGACCCAGTTTGCTTTCCAATCAAAGAGCATTTTTTTGAATGTCTCTTTGTGGCGCAAGAGCCAACGCAAAAATGATGGCGGCTTACAATGGCGGCACATCTGCGGCAGCAGCAGGTCACCACCACCACCATCACCACCACCTTCCACACCTCCCTCCTCCTCACCTTCACCACCACCACCACCCGCAACACCATCTTCATCCGGGGTCGGCTGCTGCTGTACACCCTGTACAGCAGCATACTTCTTCGGCAGCTGCGGCAGCCGCAGCAGCGGCCGCAGCTGCAGCCATGTTAAACCCTGGGCAACAACAGCCATATTTCCCATCACCGGCACCGGGTCAGGCTCCTGGACCAGCTGCAGCAGCCCCAGCTCAGGTACAGGCTGCCGCAGCTGCTACAGTTAAGGCGCATCATCATCAGCACTCGCATCATCCACAACAGCAGCTGGATGTTGAGCCGGATAGACCCATTGGATATGGAGCCTTTGGTGTTGTCTGGTGAGTATCAGAAGAAAGACACAACTTCTCATGGTGTCCTCTCGTGGTGGTGATTGGGTGAGTCATCTCATGGTTTTCTCCACGTTGACCAAAGTGGAGCAAGCTTCTCCCCTTAACTGTAGGAAGACACGCTCACGTGCGCGGGACAGTGCATTGGCTATGAAGCCTTCTGCTTTGAGTCATGGCAAATTTTGGTGGAGAACCCTCTGATGAGTCACATACATAAGTTTGCTGTCTACCAAACTTTTTGTTTAGAACCTAAGCAAGCCACTAAATGTAGGATCAGTAGTTGAATGTGTGAAACGCTTATTCCTGCAAAGACCTTGGTCATCTCTCCTGTATGATTTAGTTTGAATCAGTCGCCCAGTGGCAGCAAATGTCCCAGCTGACCCAGGCTCAGTTCCTTTCATTCATCTTGCCATGGGGATGTGCTTTGCACAACTACTTGGCTATCCTTTCTGTCTTTTCAGTCCTTAATTTGTGATCTTTATCCTCAGAAAGAGGATTGGGGTCATAGTTGAACCAGTTAAGTCATTTCTTGAGTGGTTTATTTTAAATTATAAAGTTACAATTGGGAAGTATGTAGCTTTAGCCTTTTGATAAGACTGCATTAAATATAGCATCACACATGAGTACCACAAATGAGGTCAGTAGACTGTAGCTATGCAGTGGCCCACATTTGGTGTAATGTTTTAGTGTCATTTAGGGCCTCTTTAGTTCCTGTTATCCCTTGGTTGCTGTAGGAGGAAGTATATTAATACTTTTTAAACATGAAATTCCTCTATCTTTACTAATGCTATGATATTTTTAAAAGTTTAAGAGCTTCTTAAAGGCAACATGTTGTCTCTTTACCCTTCGTAGGAAGATTAGTAGTGTATAATAAAATGTATTTATCATTGTAGGATTCTATTCCTATCAAAACTAGAGTGAACTGAGTTTTTCCCCCAAGGATTAAGTATTCTGGTGTGGCTAGATGAATTGATGTTTTGAGTGTGTTCAAAAATAGATTCTTGTTAATGTCTAGAAAAGCCCCCATCACCACAGGAAAAAGAAGGAACTCTTTGGAACTAGCCTGGTAAATGTTTCCTTTCGTCACTGTTTTTCAGGCTATAAGCGATGAGTATCATTTTTGCATTACATTTGACCATCTTTATATGCAGTTCAGATTTTACAGTGTAGGCTACTAAGTGATCTGATTCTTTTTTAAACTAGTCGAGTCCAGTGTTTGCCCAGCTAGCTCTTTCAGGAGGTTGCTGCTTTAGTGCTCCCTTCCCCAAGGAGAGGGGGATTGTTGGTGGGAAAGAGTGTAGCCGGTAATGGTGCCTCTTTAGTCACTCTGCTCAGGGACCTGCCTGTTCTTGCCTTCCTCTCCTTCCTTCCATAGCCTTTCCTCAGGGATTGCACTGTGAACTTCCATCTCTTGCCTGACCCTTGAGGATTTCAAAGCTTGGGGGAGGGCGATGAGGGTGGTGTGAGAGTGGACAGGAAAAATTGTGTTCCTTGCTTTAAAAGTTCTCACTGATTTACTGAGAATGTGCGTGGATTTTCTTCGACCTGGATGCTCTTTCATTTTAGTACTTTGCGTACAATGCTAAGAACTAGAGATACTGAAGGGGAAACAGGTTGCAGCATTCTTGCTTATGAAGGTGTTACCTATATTTCTATCCAATGGTGATGTGATTTGTAGAAGTCTTAACTTCACGTGGGTGCTAAGGGAAAAGCTTTTATTTTTAAAGGGGAGGGAGGTGAGGAACTGGAGTGCTGAAATGTCTCCCCCAGTGAACGTTCTGGTAGTGGGTATTCTGAATTCCTGATACATGAAAATCCGAATGTGTTTGATGTGAATTCACTCTAGATTCACTGATTGCCGCCTTCTACCATCTGTGGAGTTCGTTCCATGTACTTGAAGTTCCTCCTTCTGAGCACTGTCTTCTATGGCAAGACACCAGTTTTGTGTTTGCCTATTTCACTGACTACATTTGTAAGCCCCTTGAGGGTAAGGTCTGCTAGAGTACTACTCTTTCTCCCCAGCACTTAGCACAGTGCTGCGGCATCTTTGCTGCTTGGTTACTTGATCTGGTCAGGTCCTTCTTTGTTCTTTAGCCAGATTTTTCTAGTTAGCTGCATTGTTTTTATCAGCTGTTACAGGTGAAATACAATTTGGTATGAAAAAAAGGGAAGAGTTCCAGGTGTGTGTTTTAGTATGCAAATGCTTTTCTATTTTTATATTTACATATTGATGACTTGCTATCTGAATTGTTTATTGTATTTGGAATATAACCGCTGTGTGACCTGATTAAGATTATGAAAACTAGAGATTTGAACACCAAACCAGTGTGAATTGCACTCGTATTCTGAAACCCAAGCTAAAGATATTAAGTGATGTTTTTTACCCTTTAACTAACTCTACCAGAATTTTTCTTTTTAATTTAGGAAGCACCCAGTAGAAACAATTATTTTCTAAAATGATTAAAATGGAACATAAAAATATTCTTCCAATGATGCATCATTTGATTCAAAGCACCATATACCTATTCATATACCTATTTGGACATTGTAAGATTCACTTAGATTCAAATATATTTAATGCATTTTGCAAGTATTTTTCTTCGGCATAGCATAGGAAACTATCTCTGCTCTCATGTCTTTTTATGTATATGCACCCAGTGGCACTGATGGCAAAAAACGCTGCATGTAATCTTGAGGAATATTGTTGTTCCTCTATGTAGACACGGAGAGATATTTGTAGAAGTGATGTAGCATTTTACCATTCCGATTTATCACAGAGCAATTTAGTCTACCAGGCTTGATTTCTCTCTCTGCTGAATTTAACTAGTGGAATAACTTATCAGTATCGGGCAGTTGTGTAAAAGTAGTGAATTACCTATTAGCTTGCTGGTAAAGATGGTGCTTTGACAGTTCAATTAAGGTTTCATTAACAACTGCCTGCTGTTTTTCTATCTCAAAGTAAGGGTTCCAATTTACCTGGTAATACGATCATGGGGTAGCCTGAAATACACTCATTGCCAGTGATAGAATATTGTTGATGGATTATCAAAGCATCATATATAAGTTGACCTTCTTTATCAGATTGTTAAGGTTTCCAAATGCCCATATGGTCATTTTCATAATGCAAAACCAAAACACAAAACAACCCACAAACAGAAACCTCAGTCATTTGGTGAGCATATTATAAATACCTTTTAGTCTGTAGTTCATCTTTACTAGAGGAAAGTGAGTATGTTGTTCTTAAAAATGTGGCAACTCTGGGACAGTATTACAGTATAAGGCTTCAGGGTCTTATGAAGTGTATACTTTTGAGAGTTGGAGGAAGTTGACCACATAAGAGAGGTTTGAGGACTGCAAAACCCAGGCAGTTTTGACAGTGGCAACCTGAAATATCATAGATTGAATTAATGGCACATATTGCCACCTTGATAAAAGTGAGTTTTAGAAAAGCTTCTATTTTATAAAATTAGTGTTTTGGTTTTTTACTTACCCGATTCATTGAAAGATAAGGATCCTGGAGGTTGGTCTGGTGCCTTTATACCCCCAAATTGGAGAACTTTGAATTTTATTCTAACACCTTCAGCAGATTCCTTTCATTTAAGTCTTTCACAACTTAAGCATCACTGTAGTGATACTTAGTTACTGTATGTGTGATCTTGATAAATTGTTTAACCTCTCTATTCCTCTTCTATAAAGTGAGTATGATAATACCTATCTCATAGGATTGGCATGAGGATTAAATGAGGTAATCCTTGTGAACCAATGGGTACGCTGTCTAGCACACAGTATTTACTCAATAAACGTTAGCTGTTTTTATTGTAGTTATTGTTGGTAGAAAATCAAACTGTTGTATTAGTGTGTATAGAAGTGATTTCATATATAGTCAGATTTACCAGGTGAAATCAGCATGCAGACTATTTTTGGAGGCATGACTTAAAATATCATAGTGTCCACTTCGTTGTGCTATATGCCAGGAAGATAAGGAAGGTTGAATTTAGAGTCGGGGGAAAAAATACTCTGTCCTCGTCTCTCAAGTAAAAAACAAACACATAAAAAATGTATAATATACGTGTTTGTGTGGACCTGGTAGGTGTTCCAGTCAGGTCATCTACACTGTTTTAGAAAGTATTCCGGATTTACGTCCTGGGAAGGAAATTTTTTTCTTCTCAGAATGTAACAAGTGAGAGACATCCTTATTGTCAAAGTTCAGCTGTACTGGAAATTTATTTTACTTGGGTTTGGATGAAAAAGTGTGAATTGCTAAACAAGATCCCAGTGAGGTGGGAGAATGTGTGATTTAATGAAAAATTATTCAGTGTAAATTCTTATGCACGGCAAAGATTGTCTAGCTTGCTCATCTTATGAAAATTAGAGGCATCATTTTTTTTCTGATGTTTTCTCTGGTCCTCTTATTTATTCCTCAAATAGCGAACTATAATTTGGAAAAATGGGGAATGCTTTTGGGATGGATATGTTTGGGGAAAATCCTGGAGTTAGTTGCATCAGAAAGTGTAGTATACTAAAGTGTATTGTTACTAACTGTGTTTTGCAGTTTGCAGGTTAAGAATTTGTAGTATTGAGAAGTTTCTCTGTTGGCCAAGATTAACAGCCACAGCTGGATTCTTGGGGGGTGGGGGTGTCTGCTGTGTGAAAAGAGCTTTGAAGAGGCAGAGCCTGCACCATAAAAAGGAAATAAATGATTGCTCTTCTAGACATAACAGAGCATTCGTGTGAAACTAGAAATGTGGAAATCTATATTGTTAATTTTAACTACAAACAAATGTACTTTTAGAAACTTCAGGTTTATGGTCAAGAAAGCAGAGAGAGAATAAAAGTAAACAATCTAATGATACTGAGCAGGTTTCTTGGTGACAGAAACTTAGTTGCCAGTGTCAAAATTGCCTGGGTTTAGCAGTCCTCAAACCTCTCTCTCATGTGGTCAGTTTCCTCCAACTCTCAAAAGTATACACTTCATAATACTGGAAGTCATTTTGTACTTAGGCTCCTGTCAAGATTACCCAAATTATATTCAAAAACCAAAAATGAAACAAAACCACAACAAAAGAAATGCGTTTTATTCTTGGGGATAAATTTCATGTTATGCTATTGAATATCAGCTTAGAAGAAGAAAAACAAATATTTTTTTATTTAAAAAAAAAAGACATTTCAGAAAGAATTGCCTTTTCAAACAAGCTAAAACAACAATATGCCTCAGAATTACATGCAGCTTTTTTAGCCATCAATTAGTACCACTGGTGCATGTCCTGCAAAAGAAATAAGGGCAGATAGGGTTCCCTTTCAATATGCTATGCTAGGAAAAGAATATTTGCAAAATGCATTAATTGAATATATGTTTGAATCTAAGTTCTGGGGTTTTATCCTCAAGACATGGGCAACTATAGAAATGTTCCTTGATATAAGGCCATTCTCTAATGGAGTACTGGAATATTTCATTATCTTCACAACTTGGAGCATTAGCGTTTTCACTGACTTTCTATATTGTGGAGTGGCTATTCTTGGTGATTTTTATTAGATTTGTTGATGTACGTCCTAGCAGTTCAAGAATCTACTGTTTATATACTATATGTTTCCTTAATATGCTGATTTGAGATCTTTGGTGGAAATTGTCAAGAGCAAAGAAACTTTTCCATTTGTCATCCAACCAAACAGAAAGAAGCCATTGGGGTAGAGGCTTTTTCATTATAAGGTTATAGTTGGGTTTTACTTAAAATTCCCTGTGCATCCATAATACTCCAGTGAATTATTTGTTGATTGGGTCATCTAGTGTAGATCAACAATGATTTCTTAACTAACGCAATATAGCTTGTCAGTTTGACCCTGTAGTTGCTTGAGGGCAACACAGAGTGCCTGAGGCAACTGTCAATATGCATGTGACAAGTCATTGTAGAGCTTGTCTGTAGTTTTCAGGTACCTAACATTAGGAAAAATTCTGGCACTCTGGCATTAGGAAAAGATGACTTCTAAGGAAACTATTGAGTTGAACTTGAACAGTTCATTGTAATGGTGTGAGTAGAGGGATGTCTGACGTTGATCATGATTGGTGCTCTTTACCTAAACCCAGTTTCATATCTGTGTTTTGAATTAATTTGGTCAATTTAATCATGTCTACTATCAGACAGTAGAAGGTTTTGACATTGTTGGAACTCACTAATCAGTGTATTTTTATTGTCATCCTGCTACTGACCAGCACTATTGTAAACACTAATGAGGATATTTAGTTCTATAAATAATTTTGCAAACCTTTATCAAGCTTCTGCTATTATCTGTACTGTTCTTGGTACTGGAATACAGCGATGTTTAAGTCATGATGTTGCCCTGAAGGAGCTTACAGTTAAGTAAACAGTATGAAAAATAATACATCCTCACTCTCAGGGAGTCTTGATGGAGAATTGAAACTAAATGTTGAAACCATTAAATAAAAAAATTTAAAGATACATTATTTTCCCTTGTTCTTACAATACTCATTTATTGTGTGTGGACTTATTTCCCAGGCACTGTGCTGGATGATAGGAATTTAAAGGATATTATGACCTATTGGGAGAGTGAGAAATTTGTAAATGGATAATTATCATTCATTGACATAAAGGCAGCAATAGAGATATTCCCTGGATATTACAGGAACATAGAGGAGGGATTTCTGTGGAAGGTATGGATGCTTCCGAGAAGAGGTAATACCTCAACTGAGTTTTAAGAATGGGAGTCAACGAATGGGGAGGGGCATTCTGGGTGGATGGGCCTATGTGCAGGAGACTGCGGGGCTGGAGTTGCCGAAATATCAAGTGCGGTGCATAGAGTGATCGGAGCTAAGGATGGGGGTGCAAGCTAGATCCAGAGCCTGAAGAAGCTGGAGTGCCCCGCTGACTAGTTGCGGTGCCATTGGTACTTGGGAGAGGAGCAAAAAACACCTCTTACTCTTTTTATGAATAAGCACATACATAGATACACAGTGTATCTATGGTATTAAAATTTCATGGGGGGATGATCGGGGGGAAAATGGTTAAAAAAACACTCCTTTGTCGTGGTGGTGGTGGGGGTGATAATGAAAAAGGTCGAAACACTGAGAATGGCAACCCCTGAAAGTATTTGAGTAAGAGAAAGAATTGTTCAGATTGATTTTTTTTTTTAAGATATGTAAATAGAAGAATAGAAGTAGTTGAAGTCTGAGCCTTAGGGAATGTTCTCAGTTGTAGATGGAAGAAATTATTGTAGGCGAAACAAAAGGGCAGTCAGGAAAATGTGTTCATGGTGATTGACAATTTAGGCATGGCAGAAGATAGGAAGATGGGAGTGATCTTTGGTGCAGATAAAGTCAGAGAAAATGAACGTGGAGAAAAGGCCACTGATGCGACAACATGGATGGACCTGGAGGGTATTATGCTAAGTGAATAAGTCAGACTGAGAAAGACAAATGCCATATGATCCTGCTTATATGTGGACTCTAAAGAGCAAAATAAACGAACAAAATAAAAACAGACTCATAGATACTGAGAACAAAGTGATGGGGGGGCGGGGTTAGGGAGCTGGATGAAAAAGGTGAAGGGATTAAGAAATACACATTGGTAGTTACAGAATAGCCATGGGGATGTGAAGTACAGCATAGATAATACAATCAGTAATGTTGCAATAACTTAATATAGTGCCAGGTGGGTACTAGACTAATCTTAGGAAATCACTGCATAAATTATATAAATGATTAACCACCAAGCTGTACACCTGAAATTAATATAAAATAATACTGTCAACTGTAACTGAAAAAAAGAAATACTTTTAAAAAAAGACCATTGAATTTAGCAAGTAGATCATTGATGGCATTTGAGAGAATGATTGTGTGTAAGTATACGTATATGTTTGATTCTAAAGAATATCTTCAACAGATGTTAGATAGCTTCTAGAATTGTTTAAAAGAAAAATGAGATAAATGTAACCCTGTTGCAATGTGATGACTTGACCTTATTGAACAGAACAGTTCTAGAGTCTCTTTGGGCCTTTATTGGGTGGTATACTTATTTCTGAACCAGTCGCTGGCAGTGGAGATAGGATTACTTTTGGTGTACCCCTGGACCTGGAGATGGAGCCTGTTATAAGTGGGGGGGCTGAATTGCAGCAGTGGATGCTGAGAAGGCAGGCAGTCGTTAATGACCAAGAACGCATTCATCTAACTTACGTCAGACTCAGAAGAACTTGACCGGAGCGTTTATAGAGCAAACTGGAATAATATTCTTTGTAGAGAAGTTGTCCTGTCTGCCCTGAATTATTTGGAGTGTTTTCCGTTTCCATTCTGAAGCTTTGTTTGCCTGAAGTAGCAGAAGGTAAAATTGGTACCTGATCCTTGCCATGTTTGCTTTCCTTCCCAGTTAGATCAGCTATCCCCCATTGATTTCTTTTCTTTCCTCTCTCAGTGTTGTGGTTTTGTTATCTAGATAAAGTTCTCAGTCTTGTTTTCAATTTAAGTAGTATAGAGTTCAGTAATGTCAGGCAGCGAACTCCTTACAGGGGACTGGACAACACAGAAACTTTTGTTTATCCATTTCTTGACCTAAAATTCTTGCTCTGAGCTGCAGAGAAAAGGTGAAGGGAGACATTTGAACAAATAGATAAAATTAGTCATTTGACCCAGATTGTAGCTATTTTTTTTCCCTCCGTCTGCTTGGATAAAAACCATCCTCAATTTACATAAGCAGGTGATTTTTCTTACATGCTAATTTTCTTAATGTACCATGGCAGAGAGCTGCAGATTTGCAAATTGTGTGAGTAAATTGAAATAAACCAGGTGACTATTTTACTTTATTATCTTACCAGTACAGAAGTACCCAAAGGGTGTAATTATCGGGTGATTGTCTCATTGCACATCTAAGTTAACAGGCAGCCTGGTGCAAAGTTTTTTCCCCCACTTTCTTCTCCACTTCCCTCTTTTTAATTTTTCAATAGGAAACTATTGATTTCTATATTTACTTTGACAGGCTAGAATTTTAGTAATCCAGATGTGGGGAAATTTGAGCTTTATTAAAAGTAAGCCAGAAGCCATAAAAATTGGCAAGTAATGTGGGTACTGTGCAGAAAAAGACACATGCATACTTGGTTTGAGTTTGAATTGCCTAGGAATTAGGTGAGAACCTTCAACTGTATTTAATTGGTTGGCTTCCTCTGTGTTCCTTTTTCCAGGTTATGCATGTGATAGTAATTGGGATTATTGTAAAGTGAACTGGGTGTGTCGTAAAGCCAGTGTTCAAAATAAATATTGATGCATTTTCTTTTAAAAACCAAATGAGTTAATTGCAAGCCAGTTTAAAATATCATTTCAAATAAAATAGAAATTTTAGAGAGGTACAACAGTTTGTTTTAGGGGCTTTTTTCCCAAAAGATTCATGAGAATAAATAATGTCGATCAATAAAGTACCTTTCTTTATTAAACTTCCCAATATTAAACTTAGTAATTAATGCTATTTAATTCCTCAGATGTTATATTATTATTTACCTAGTTATATGTTAGAGATTAAATTATACTCCCTGTAGCTTTGAAGTAATGACTTAGAAATGAATCATAATTGTAAGCTAGTAAGTTAAAAGTTTGGCTAGTCTTTTTATCCCAGTACTTACATATTTATCTTTAGTTTCAAGAAAAATAGTTCAGAAGAATTTTGAAGGCAAAAACAGTTCAAGAATGGGGCGGCTGCATGGCTCGGTTGGTTAGAGTGCGAGCTCTCAACACCAGGGTTGCCGGTTCGATTCCCATATGGGCCAGTGAGCTGTGCCCCCCCCCAGCCCCCCACAACTAGATTGAAAATGACTTGAGCTGAGCTGTTGCTGAGCCGCCAGTGGGCGGCCGGATGGCTCAGTTGGTTAGAGCACAAGCTCTTAACAACAGGGTTGCCAGTTCAAATCCCACATGGGATGGTGGTATGCGCCCCCTGCAACTAGATTGAAAATGGCAACTGGACTTGGAGCTGAGCTGCGCCCTCCACCACTAGATTGAAAAACAACGACTGATGGATGCTGGAAAAACACAGTTTCCCAGTATTACCCCATAAAAATTAATTAAAAAAAAAAGTGAATGCCCTGAGGAGGACAACATTTTAAGTACAGACGGACAGTATGATTTAGTAGATTAGAGCCTATACTCTGATGACAGATTGCCTGGATTTAAATCTTGACTCTACTGTTAATAAACGGCTAATAAGCTGTAGGCAGATTATTTAACGTCTGTGTACCTCATGACAGTCGTGTGTAAATCAGGGATAGTAATAGTATATCTCTCATAGGATAGTTGTGAGGATGAAATGAATTAGAATTGTGCCTGACACTATGTAAATGTTGGTAGCTGTCATAATTATTATTGCCACTTTCAGTATGAGTGAAAAAATAGGGTACCCCCTTAAAGCTCACTAATTTAGGGCAAATCATAAACAGCTTTTGTATGATTGTTGACAGGTATCAGGTATGTGATTATACCAGAGATTTTTTTGTGATTAACTCCAACTGTTTGAAAAATTCATTTAAATTCTAGAAAGCCTTCCAAATGTAAAATTTTCTTCAGCACTTAAAAGGAGGTGTTTTTTTTTCTCTTTAACTCCCTCCTTCTACCCCATTATCAAAGTAATAATGTTTATGGTAGGAAACTAGAAAAATACAGAAAAGCTGTTTGTAACCTACAACTCAGAGAGAGCCACGGATAGCATTTGGTATATTTTTTTTGTCCATTTTTTTACATGAAATGTGTGTTTATGTTTGTAGTATTATTAGAGTTGGGCTCATGATTACACTGCATGTACAATTTAGTATCTTGTCTGTTTCACTAACATTACAAAGGTAAATTTTGGCCTTTTTTTTTTTTTGAGGGCTATTTTTTTCATTCTCAAAAGCCTAGAACTCTTATTTGAAAGGAATTATAGAGTTGGAAGATACTTTAGAGTGCATTTAGTGTAACTGCCTCCTTTTATAAATGGGAAAATTGAGACCTGGAGAAGCTAAGAGATTTGTTCAAGGTCACACAGCTGGTTAGAAGCTGAGCCACAACCCTTACTCTTTTGCTGCTTTACCAGTAATACCTGTCCAACTTAATGCCCATTGAAACTGGAGGAAGTGTTCTTATAAAAACAAAAAAACAGAAACTCTATAAAGAAGCCAGGAACAATGCATCTAAAAAAACAGTATTTAGAATACTCTGTTGGTTGCTTTTTGTGTGCCAGTGACTCTAAGGTTTCTGGTAAAAGTTTAATGTCACGAGTTACAAGGCTTTTGGTGGAAGACAACTCAATCTTTTCACAGTACATGTAATTGTGTATCTATTTTGACGATATTGTGCTCCTCCCCTTTTTATTTTTGAAAATTTTTAAACCTCAGAAAATTTAGAAGAATTATACAATAATATACCCTTAAACCATTCTTCTAGATTTATATTTTGTGACTTTTGCTTTATCTACTTTGAGGCTATTTTTACAGAATTTGCTAAAATGGCGTTTTGATTAAATTTAGACTTAAAATGTTAAGAAATTTATGGTCACTGCATCAACTCACTGTTCCATGTAATAAATCTTGTAAGTTGTCCAACTAGAGAAGGGACTGGAAGTTTTCAAGCTTGTGACTTTTGGAATGCTATTTATTCTCTTAATACTTAAAACAAAATTCAGTGTGAATCATGTGTAACTGAAACATATACCAGTCAAAACTAGGCTTCAGGCAAAGTAGAAATATTCCATTCTGCAAAGGTTTTCTTTTTTGTGGTATTTATCTCAGATTGGGAGTTAAGGGACATTTTCAAAATAAGAACCTAAGGTCTGGTTTCACAATTTTGTGACAGAGGATATGACTGAGAATATTACATTATTGAAGCTAAATTTTAAGTTACTGTAGTTTTTTTAAGTAAATTACCCTAATACAGTCACATGAGCTGATGATGCTGTATTTGTGTCACCCAATTCACTGCTCTGTATTTTTCAGTACCAAATAATTCCTTTGTTAAACTCATTTTCAGTAAATGAGCCATTGTTTCCCAAAGGGTAATGATTATTTCTATATATAGCACAAATCCCTAAGAAATAGATTTTAAAGTCTAAAATATCAGTGTTTGGAAGTGGTTGAAATTGTCACTCTGTATATCAAGCCACAACAACTGTGTATGGAAAGGGCTGCTGATGTGTTCACTCCCTAGGCTACAATATGAGATAGTATGCTTACTAGAAACCAACTGACAGCAGGTCTTTAAAAGTGAAGTCTTTTGGTTTACTTGCAAAAAAGGGTTGTTGTATTGAGTCCACCCAGCTATTATATTACATAATTTCCTAATGTAAACACCTAGAAAGAGGTAGCTAGAGTTCAAATCTAAATGCCTTCTGATAGGTAAGGAATACATAGGCAGCAGATATTGTTTATTTCATGCAGTTGATATCAATATCTGCAAGTAAATTACTGACTTGTTAAAGTCCTTCAGCAGAAAGATTAAAGTAGGGACATGGATGTCTAACTGGTGTAGATGCTGAATATCTAGTTACCAACACGTTATCAGCTTGTCTCCGTAGGTGGGCAAACTTTTTAAATAACTAGTGTTTATACTTTGATTTTTTTTCCCCCTCTTAAAATAGATGCTCGTTCTTAGAAGACAAATCAAAATCATTCTCTCTGTTTCTTTCCCTCTCAATGCTAATAAAAGCAAATGCTTATAACTACTTATACACATTCTCTAAACCACTGCTCCACTGAAAATGATGAGAGCTTCAAAGGCTGGGGCCACGTCTCATTTGTGTCTCGGGAGCCTAATACAGTCCTTGGTGGGAATTTATTAAGTGTTTGTTGTTGAATTGAAAATTGCTACTGTTTGTATGAGATGGTGACTGTCAAAGAAGAGTACTGTCATTGGGTCTTGCCATTATGTGGATCCCTACTTCCTCATGCAATGGAGGAATTTTTTATGAGGCAACATTTAGAGTGGTGTTTAGATGACCCCTTGGTAATGTTTTGTTTTCTTACATTTGGATTTTTTTTTAAGAGTAAAGAGCCCTAATTTAAAAATAGTATATACGTAGTAAGCAGCTATTCCCCAAAATGGTCCTTTATTTTGCTACTGCTTTCTATAATATACATTAAATTAAGAATTCTGTTGAATTGTTTAGGAAAAATACATTCTCAGTGCAGTACTGTGATCTCATGTTAGAAAACTAGAAACTGTGTCTGAAGTCTCATCTAATACCACATTAAAACATACCAATGCAGTCTGTGAGGCTAGCACAGAAAACAGTTACATTCAATTGTAAGCTCCTTATTCTGTTCTATAAACTCATGAATAAATGAGATTCTCTTTAAGTTAATGAGGAAAGAATGGTTTATTTCAGTGGTTTTCTGGTATATATTTAACTGAAAAATAAAAAAGCCCTAGTTTGTAGGGCTTGCCAATTTCTGTGGTGTAAATACTCTTTTAATGGCCAATTTCAGGCTACCAACATGAAGTCACTAAAAACTGAATTGGAAAAAGAAACACAGTAGCACACCATTGTATTTTCACCATTCAGGTAAAGTAGGTGTTAAATAACCCTAAAAGCATAAATCGTAATAATAATTGGAAAGTGGTGATTTTTTAATATTATCTTTATTGTAAATATGATTTATTTCATTGTAAGTTTATATAATTTAACTTTTAATAATGGCTATGTTTCACAGCTTGCAAAATTCCTGAAAATGTCTCTCCAGATCCAGTATGAACCAGCTCCAACACACCACTGGTTTATTTTGTATCTTTGTTGGATATTTAGCTAGTAGTTGGGAGGGATGAAGTTAGATCCCTGTTCATTATGTACAAAAATAAAATCCAAGTGGATTAAATATTGAAATGTAAAAATAAAAAGCAAAGCAAAAACGTGAGAAGAAAATACAAATATAGACAACTATTTTTATCATCTTGGAGGGAAAGAGCTTATTTATTACCTTGACTTCAAAGCAAGAAAAGAACATCAGGTTTGTCAGCAATCTGAGATGTGTGTTTGGTAAAATACACCATTAAAAAGTCTAGGAGAGGGTGGATGGGTGGCTTAGTTGGTTAGAGCGTGAGCTCTGGGAAATGGGGCTGCCGATTCGATTCCCATGTGGGCCGGCGAGCTGCGCCCTCTGCAACTAGAATGAAGTCAGTGAGCCACTGCTGAGCTCCCGGGTGACCAGATGGCTCAATTGGTTGGAGCACATGCTGTCAACCACAAGGTTGCTGGTTTGACTCCCCCAAGGGATGGTGGGCTGCACCCCCTGTAACTAACAACGGCAACTGGACCTGGAGCTGAGCTGCGCCTTCCACAACTAAAATTGAAAGGACAACAACTTGACTTGGATGGAGCTGATGAGTCCTGAAAAAAACACACTACTGTCCCCTTCCCCCCCAAAAAAAAAGTCCTGGAAATACACACTGAAAAAATAAAATAAAACAAGATTCTTTAAAAAAAAAAAAAAGTCTAGGAGAAAATACAGAAAAAGGGAAAATACTGGCAACATATACGAAAGATAAAAGTCAATATCTAATATTTAAAGAGGTGTTAAAAGCAATAAGAAACAATAGTAAATAACCTAACAAGATGGACAAAACAGGAGAATGAGCTGTTTGTAAAAGAAAAAAAATCTGTTTAAAAACATGAAAAGATTTTCACTTTAATTCATAAAGAAATGCAGAAATAAGATACTATTTTTAACCTGCTAGATTGACATTATAAAAGAAATGATAACTCCCCCAATTGTAACAGATATAGTGGAACAAGCACAAACTTTTGATGATAGCATTGATGGTTAGAGACTTTCTGGGAGAGCAGTTTCTCAAAATTAAATGCACACAGCCTTTGAAGATATCGAGCTTAGATGATATAAGGATGTTCATTCACTATTAATTATAGGTTGAAAGCAACCTAAATGTCTATGAATAGCGGAGTGGTTATCTTTGAAAGATGATCATAATTTATTAAGTGAAAATCAGTGTCAAAGATTGTTCCCTTAAAATATAAAAAAATATTCTCATGTGTTCCAGACAAGTCTGGAAGGATATCTACCAATAATGGTTATTTGAGTGAGGTGTGAGATAGCATATTTTAACTTGGATTTTATAATAATAACTTCTACTTTAAAGAAACCCTATGAGTTTCTTTATTTTAAAGAATAAAAACCCTAAGGAGATACATGGTAGTGTCCCTATTTTTAGAAGAGGAAGCTGCAGCTGAAAGAGATCTAACTTCCCTGAGGCTTCATAGCTAACAAGTAGCATAATAGGGCTTCCACTCAAATCTGCGCTCTTGAAACAAATGAACAAACAATATTGATACACAAGCGGTGCCCCCAAAATATACACATTTTAAGAAAGGAAAAAACTTATTAAAATTGTAATAATATATACCTATAATAAAAGGTGAATACAAGTCACGTTTGACTTCTGCAATTACAAGAGGTGTTCAAAGTGGTTACCATCAGCGTCCAGACACTTTTCATTATGGCGAACTACTGCTTGAGCATAGATAACATCTCTTTAAATGTGTATACATTTTTTTGGCACCCCTGGTATATATAAAAGATAAGTGATGGAGGTTACAGAGAATAATAATAAGAGTATCCATGAGCCCACAACCCAGCCTAAGAAATAGAACATAAAACCAACACTGTTGAAGCTACTTTTAAACACCTTCCCTATCCCATCTCTCTACCTTACCTCCCTGACCAAGAGAAAGCCACTATACTGAATTTTATATTATTACCTGCTCTTAAAAAAATGGCTTTCTTGAGATAATTCATATCATACAATTTACCCATTCAGAGCATACAATTCAGTGGGATATAGTATATTTACAGTAAATTTTGATTTAAATTTTAGAACATTTTCATCACCACCAAAAGAAATTTCATACCCATTAGCAAATCACTTCCCATTTCCCCTGCCACTGGCAACTGTTAATCTTTCTGTCTCTATAAATTTGCCTATTCCGTACATTTCATGTAAATAGAATCATAAAAATGTGTGGTAGTTTTTGACTGACTTCTTCAACTCAGCATGTTTTCAAGGTTCATCCATGTTCTAGCATATTATCAGCACTTCTCTTTTTATGCCTGAAT
The DNA here is from genome assembly GCF_004115265.2 of Rhinolophus ferrumequinum. Lineage (NCBI taxonomy): Eukaryota > Metazoa > Chordata > Mammalia > Chiroptera > Rhinolophidae > Rhinolophus > Rhinolophus ferrumequinum. The sequence goes on along the minus strand of NC_046304.1, from coordinate 19,203,630 downwards.
AACGTTCCATTGTATGAATATACTATTTTTTGGCTGTTTTGAACAATACTACTTAGGACTATTGTCATGCAGGGAGTCATGCAGGGTCTCAGCTCCCGCTCCCCACATAAGAACACAGGATATGGTGAGGCCAAAAAGGAACACCCACGGAGCCATAGATAGGGGAGCCATACCATGATATTCTCGCTGGTGGCCAGGCGAGACACATGAAGTAGGATACACACGATCCGCAATCTGCAGTCCGCTTTTCTGCCTGCCAACCAACCAACCAACAAGCCAACCAACGCAGTCACGGCAGTTACACCAGCAACCAGTTGGCCAACTGGCTACAGCCAATGGCCAGCCACCACCCGAGCCAGCACCCCCCCACGCGAGGCCAAGAGCCCGGAAACTGCTCTTTGGGACTCTGTCCCCACACTCCACCCCTACAGGGTCTCACCTCACAATCTATGTGACAAGCATCTTTCGCGAGGGGACCTGTGCCGTATTAGCCATTAGGAACCTACGGGCGAAAAGAAATAGCAGTCTTAGGAACCAACAATGGGAAATCCCTTCCATCTGAGAGGATACATGCTAGCTTTTTGTCCTGGGAAAGGAGGGTCGCTGCCACTGGCACCTTTCCCGGACTTATCCTTTAGGCTTTGCTGGAATTGCTGTTCTGGACACAACTGTTTCCAAAGTTCTAACAAGAGTGCATTGGGTTGTATGTCTGTTTTTTTCCTGATCAACCCCTGCTGCCACAAGATCACGCCACATCTGCGTGCGTGTTACTCTCTGAGGCCTGCCACCTCGCCCACTTACTTTTGACTTGGGCTTCCAGGCCTTAACTTCTCAGACCACCTGTCTTAACTTCCTTTGCTGCCAGCTTTCAGCATCCCCTAGGGTGGCCATGGCAATTGTAACTTTATGGATCCACTGCCCCACATAGTGCGTAAGAATGGCAACCAAGGATCCAAAAGCACTTGCAGGGGCAATATTTAAAACCAGATCTCTCATGCTGGTTGTAAAACGCCCATCATCCGGTCCTCCGCATATTAGGGTTGAACATAGCATGTCTCATACCCATTTAATGGATGATTTGAGTAAGTTCAGTATATGATTGCCATTTACTCACAATATCTGGCAGCTCACCAGCCTCTCCCCATACTGTGCGCACTGCAGCAGTGAGCCACTCCATTAGAGTGTGGTTGCCCTGGTCTTGGGCCAATCTATGGCAATTCTATAACCTTTGTCGCAGGGACGGATGCACTGTCACGGAGGCTAGCTTTTCCATTTCGCCTGGGGAGCAGAGAATGCTGTCTACTCCTTCATCCCATAAACGCAGTAGCCAAGCCGAGAGTGGCTCTCCAGGGCACTGTCTGTACCACCTCCCCAGCTCCTGCAACTCAGTGGGAGTGTAAGGGGTCTAGGTTGTGAACTCAGTCACAGCTGGGTTACTGGCAGCAATACCCCCGGGTCCCAAAGTTGCTCACGTTTAACCTTTTGCTTCAAGATGGGCCGGGCTTGGGGGTTGGGAGCTACACTGTCTCCACTCGCGTTGTCCGCCTCTGCCTCAGAGTCTCCACTGTGGGGCTCCTCTAACAGGTGGTCCCGAGCTTCCATCGCCTCCCACCGGGATGCCTGGTCCTGCACCTGGGCTATTCCAGCAAGCGCTCCCTCCGAATTATGATGCACTGTGGTGAGAACCTCCTCCAACCGACGGTCCCGAGCTTCTAGCGCCTCCCCCTGGGGCTGTTGGTCCTGCACCTGAGCTATTTCATTAAGCGCGTCTTCCATGTTATGCCGCAACGCGGTGAGGAACATCCATCCCACACGGTCGGCTGTACCCTTCGTCTCCTCCGGCAACTGCTCAGCTAGAACCTGTAGGGCCCTCTTCACGCTGGCCGGAGAGCCATCCATGTCCTCCCACCCCTCCTCGGGGGTCCAACTTCTGAGAACAGTGGCTACCGGGTACCACACACTGTGTGGGGGCCACATGTCCTCCTGCCCAGAGGAGGACGCCATTCCTTCCTGGCCAGAATTCTGCTCACTGTGCCAGGCATCCGATTGGGTGGAGGCCTCAGTGCAAGATGTTCACAACCCTCGGAGCCTACAGCAGCAGCAGATTACCAAAAGGAAGGCGACGCCTTCTATGGTCAAGAGGGTGGTGTGCCATCTGGAGGCTCGAGTCTCCCAGGCAGACCGCGCCTCCCATTCCCGACTCAGCTCTTCACGGGCCTCCCAAAGCAGAGCTTTCATACGTATAAACTGCTCCATTACCCTATGGAGAGTTTCAGCCGACACCAAACTCTGCTCGCTGCTCCATGTGTCATGCAGGCTGTCATGCGGGGTCTCAGCTCCTGCTCCCTACATGAGAACACAGGATATGGTGAGGCCAAAAAGGAACATCCACGGAGCCATAGATAGGGGAGTCATACACTATAGTCTCACTGGCGGCCGGTTGAGACACAAAGTAGGATCCACACTGTCCCGCAATCCGCCGTCCGCTTTTCTGCCTACCAACCAACCAAACAACCAATGAGCGCAGTCAGGGCAGTTACATCAGCAGCCAATTGGCCAACCAGCTACAGCCAATGGTCAACCACCACCCGAGCCAGCACACCCCCCCCCTCCATGCGAGGCCGAGAGCCTGGAAACTGCTCTCTGGGACTCTGTCCCCACATATTCATGTACAAGTTTTATGTGAACATGTTTTCATATCTCCTGGGTATATACCTAGGAGTGGAATTGCTGGGTCGTCTAGCACCTGGTAACTTTATGTTTATCTTTTTGAGGAACGACTAAACTGATTTCCACAGTGTCTGAACCATTTTACATTCCCACCAGCAATGTAAGAGGGTTCCCATTTGAGAATATCCTGTCAACACTTACTGTCTTCTTGATCATAAGCATCTTAGTAGGTGTGAAATGATACCCCATTGCAGTTTTGGTTTGCATTTTCCTAATGACTAATGTTGAGCATCTTTTCATGTGCTGTTGGCTGTTTTGTACATCTTCTTTGGAGAAATGTCTATTAAGTCTTTTACCCATTCATTTTTAAATTGGGTTGTCTTTTTGTTGTTGAACTGTTAAGTTCTTCATGTATTCTAGATACCAGTTCCTTATCAGATATGATTTGCAAATATCTGTATTTTCCCATTGTTTTTTCACTTTCTTGATGGTATCCTTTGAAACATAAAAGTTTTTAATTTTGGTGAAGTCCAGTTTATGTGTTTTTTGGTGCTTGTGCTTTCAGTGTCATATCTGAAAAGGTTTTGCCTAACCCAAGATCATGAGGATTTACACCTATATTTTCTTTTAAGACTTTTATAGTTTTTAGCTCTTATATTTAGGTCTGTGATCCATTTTGAGTTAATTTTTGTATGGTGTGAGGTAGGGATTCAACTTCATTCTTTGTTGTGGGTATTCAGTTGTCCCATCATAATTTGTTGAAAAGATACTACTGTTATTTCTCAATTGAATGGTCTTGGCACCCTTTTTGAAAATCAGTTCATCATAAAAGTAAGTTTATTTTTGGGTTCTCAGTTCTATTCCATTTATAGATCTTTCCTTACCACACCGTTGATTATGATAACTTTGTAGTAAGTTGTGAAATAGGGAAATGGGAGGGTTCCTACTTTGTTCTTTTCAAAGAACGTCTTGGCTATTTTCATATGAATTTTAGTGTCCCTTGCATTTTCATATGAATTTTAGGATTAGCTTGCCAATTTCTGCAAAATAGCCATATGGGATTTTGATAGGGGTTGCATTGAATCTGTAAATCAATTTGGAAAGTATTGTAATTTTAATAACATTATCTTCCAATCCATGAACATAGGATGTTTTTCCATTTATTTAGATCTTCTTTAATTTCTTTGAACAATTTTGTAGTTTTCAGAGTACTTTTTACACTTCTTGTTAAGCTGACTCCTAAGTATTTTATTGTTTTTAATGATATTGTAATTGGAATTGTTTTCCTAATTTCATTTTTGGATTGTTTATTGCTTGTGTATACAGTTGATTTTTGTATATTGATCTTGCCTTGCAACCTGGCTGAACTTGTTTTATTAGTTTTAATAGTTTTTTAGTATATTCCTTATGATTTTCTATATATATAATCATGTCATCTGCAGATAGAGATAGTTTTACCATTCCTTTCCAATCTGGCTGCCTTTTATTTCATTTCCCTTCCTAATTTCTGGGGGAAGAGCAGACATTCTTATTTGTGTCTGACATTAAGGAAAAGGCGTACAGTCTTTTTCTATTAAGTATGTTGTTAGCTGTGGGTTTTTGCAGATGCCCTGTTTCAGATTGAGAAAGTTCTCTTCCTAGTTTGTTGAGTGTGAAAGGGTGTTGAATATTAATTCATTTTTGAATGTTGAATATTTTTGACTTGCATTTAAATATTTTTGAATATTGCATTCCTGGGATATATCCCACTTATTCATGATGTATAATCTATTTTATTTTATTTTTGTTTTAAATAGACCTTATTTTTTAGAGCAGTTTCAGGTTAACTGCAAAATAGAACAGAAAGTACAGAGAATTCCCGTAAACCCACTGATTCTGGACCTACACAGCCTCCCTCACTGTGGGCATCCTGAACCAGAGTGATACATCTGTTACAGTCCATGAACCTACATGGACATAATCATTGTCATCCAAAGTGCATAGTTCACATTAGGGCTTTCTCTTGGTGTACATTCTATGGGTTTGGACACATGTATAATGACATACATTCACCATTGTAGTATTATACAGAATAGTTTCACTGCCCTCAAAATCCTCTGTGCTCCATGTATTTGTTTATTCCTCCCCTCAATCCCTGGCAACCACTGATCTTTTTATTGCCTCTATTGTTTCCCCTTTTTAGTCATATAGTTAGAATCATACAGGATATAGCCTTTCAGATTGGCTTCTTTTACGTAGTGATATGCATTTAAGGTGGTTCTATGTTTACTCTTGGCTTGATAGTTCATTTCTTTTTAGTGCTGAATAATATTTTATTGTCTGGATGTACTACATTTTATTTATCCATTCACCTACTGAAGGACATCTCGGTTGTTCCAAGTTTTGGCAATTATGAATAAAGCTGCTGTAAATATCCATGTGCAGGTTTTTGTTTGGACATAAATTCTCAGCTCCTTTTTTTGCAAATATTTTCTCCCAATCTGTGGTTTGTCTTCTCATTCTCTTGATGCTTTATTTTTAAGTTTTGTTCTTAAAAGTTAAATTTGTTATTCTTAAAATTCTTATTCTTAAAAGAATTCTATAAGATTCTCCCATTTAAAGTATACAGTTCATTGAGTTTTAGTAAATTTATACAGTTGTGCACCCATAACTGTCAACCAGTTTTAGAATAGTTCAATCATCCCCCCACATTCCCTAAACAATATATTATTTAGTTTTGCTTATTTTGGGGCTTTATACAAATGATAAAGATCAAATGGACGTTAAAGTACTTTGAGCTTCTTAGAGAAAGGTGTAAATAGACAATGCAGTAACTTAATAAATTTTGGTTCCTTTTTCTAATTAACAGATGTGATAAAGAATGAAGGTGAGTTTGTTTCATTGTCAACATTTTAATGACTATCTGAGGGAACAGATGAGTAAGGGTTTATGCAGAGTCTGTATACTTTAGAGCATGACTGCCCCATTTAGTCAAGCTCCTCAAACCAGAGGAAACACTGAACTAGGTTAAATATAAGAGTGGTTCATCGAGGCATTCTTTTTAAATTTTTCTCCAGCTAACTTTTTATGGTATCCATGATAGTTTTGAAGATATTTGCATAAGTTTCACTACTTTGTTTATCTTACCTTAATATAAAAATAATTCTTTTCTATTATGAAAAACTAATTGTGTATCTCTTTACTTAAACTAATGATTCTGTTATTTTTTAAATTTCAGTTTTGGGGAATTTCGTTAGGGAATAACCCCTGAATGTCAATAATGAGTACTGGTCATTATTTAAAAGCTGCATCCTCGTATAACTAATATGGTGGTAGGAACAGTTAATTTTACATAGACTTCCCCAGAGATTCAAGCTGTTGGGATTTGAAAGTTGAAGTACTAGATTTTCCAGTTGCAGTGTTTTACCATTCTTTAATTCTATGAGGTTTTTATTTTTTTTTAAAGGAGCCCATAATCTTATAGTTAAAAGAAAATTGAAAAAAGACATTTGTAAAAAATTATTTTGAACGATCCCAGAGATGATTTTTCTGTTGCTTTAATTATGATTCAACAGTGCTAGTGATGAAAGTAGCACCAGCTAATTTGTGTGTTATTTCAATGTCATTTGAGTTCCTAACTTAAATTTGAGAGTTATATAAGTTATCACATGTTTTGTGGGGGTCTCTACCTCATGGAAGTGTCAAATGAGAGTCCATTCTTACAACTGGAAATACACTTTTTCCTTAGAAGCTTTAATTTGTAGTTACAGAGGTAGAAGAGACACAAAGATCATTTCATTCAATACACTTAGTTAATGCTCTAGTAATTATTCCTTTCAGTTTTGTTATACAGGGGATATATTGGATTTCTCAAATTATTATAAAAATAATTGTGTAGAAAATAATGCCATGTGATGTAGTGGGGAAGATTTGAGGTGATGCCTATTGAAATTCATAAATAGGTCATTTGAACAGAGAGTGAGGGATTATAGATGGGGTAGGCTGTTAGTATTTTTTCTTAGAATCCTGCAGTGATGAAGCACTAGAGCCTTCATTTAGTGGCTTAATTCTGAGTTTTATTGCCTGATGCCCATTTCCTTTCATTTAGTTATCTTTCACTGAATGTAAATACCTTTATTAAGCTTCCTATAACATTTACAAAGTTTGGGGATTCTCAAGGTAAATTTATAGATTAAAAGAAAATTCTTATTAAAATCAAAACCCGGAATTATACAATGTTTTAGGGAAATGTTTTAAAATTTACTAAAATGTACTGTGGTGTCTTTGGATAATGATGAAAAGTTTAATATTAAAGCCATATGTGTTGTATAATTAACACAATAAACTTAGATAAATACGTTTAGCAAACATTATTAAATTACGACAAATTGACAACCGTTTTATCTTTAAGACAATAATCAAGCCACCCCTTACCTTTTTTCTGTTTGTTACATTGTCAGTTGGTAACACTCCTGGAACAGTTCACCCAAATAAACATCATCAGTGAGGAATATTAGTACCTGATGCCTAACACTTATAAAGCCTCTAAGAAGAAAAATAATTGAAAATTGAAGATGATTTATGTGTCTGTACCCTTTTTTCCTCGGTCGACTCATTTTCTCAGGGCTTAGGTTTTTAAAAAACAAATCAGTTTATTTTATCTTTCTTACTGAACTTTATTCTTTAAAAAGTGTTTGCTAAAATGCTGTCCTGAGAAGGGAGATAATTTTATGATCTAAAAGTCGTTTTATGTTTTGTCTATATTTGGCTATATAAAGAAAGTCCCTAATTCCTTTCTCCAAAGATGTAGTTTGTAGAGTCAAACTTGTGAAAGATTTCTCCCTTCTCCCTCATAAAAGTTCAATTAGTAATATGGAACATCTTATTCTCTACTCTTTCTTCTGGAGCTTTCATGACAAATAGGGGGTTAGCAGAAAGGAATTGTGACAAAATGAGAAACCCTGAAAAGTGCATTTGGAAGCTAATAAATAATTAAACTGAATGGAATGAGAAAAGAGTGTTTACCTGTTGAAAAAGTGCAGGCCTTGAGAAAAGTTAAGGCAAAAATAGTGTTTTATGAAAACCCTACCAAATAATGGGTCTGTTCTTTTAAATAGTTTAAATAGTTGTGATCTCAGATAAAATAGTTGGGTGAATGTTCAGATTAAAATGTCAAAGTAATTTTCTGAACCTAAATACAGGACTCTGCAACATGTTTATTAAGAACTTGGACAATAACATAGAAGGCTTATCAAATTTCCAAATCAATAGAAGCTAGGAAAGATGGCTACCACAGTAGACGACGAGTATTCGGAGACAGCGCTATAAGAATGATGGGCAGAAATTGAAAAGCAGAAATTTAGTAGGGCTAAATGTAAAGGTCTGAATTTAGTCATCTTTAAGTTAGCAAACATATTTATTGAAGACCTGTGTATTACTCAGTTTTGAGCAGTGAAGTTACACAGGGGAAAAAATTAATATGTTAAATAGGGAAGGCAGACAATAAATCTCTTCAGATAATTTACCTAGATTCACATTCTGCTACTTATGTGGCTCTCGGCAAGTTGCTTTGGCTCTTTGTGCCTCAATTTCTTCTTATATCTTATAAATAGGGATTAAAATGGTACCTGTCTCAGGCTCTTGTGAGAATTAAATGAGATGATACATGTAAAATGCTTAGTACGGTGCCTTGCCCATAGCAAACACTCAATAAATATCAGCTGTTTTCATTGTTATGTATTAGTACTTACCACCTTTGTTTTAACGAGGAAAACAGTGATTATTGAACACAGCCTAATTTATGAGGCCAAGAAATCTTCCCTAACACATGCCCACCTTGAAGAAGCTTGTACTTGAATCTTTTTAAGCATATAATACTACAGTTAAGATATGCATACAGATAAGCACAGGAGCTTACCTGTAGGAAGACATAGGTGGGATACCCAGGTCCTCAGTTTGTACAATTCCAAGGGGACACTTCTTAACAATCTTATATTGAATGGTCACCCCTGTAGTTAGGCAGTGCATTTTATTTTAAACAAAAATTTTTTTTAAATTTTTGTAGTAGGCCAAATTAGGGAAATGACATCTGAGTTAAATTTTGATTGTGAAAGGTCAAAGGGTGAAGGGGGGAGGACAGCTCAGACAGAAGAAATTTCATGTGCAAAGTCATGGGTACATGAGACCGTGGTATGATTGGGCACCTGGAATTAGTTCATTATGACTAGAGTGAAAGATGAGATGGATGAAAGAGTGATTGCTAAAAGCTGAGAATAAGAAGGACCTTGTTTGCTATTTTAATGCCTTCAGAGCTTTATCTGAATCTGGGAAGCTATTGAATTAGTTAAACATTTAAAATGATCAGATTTATTTTTATTTTTTTCTTATTGGGTAACTGTGTTTTTTCCAGGACCCATCAGCTCCAAGTCAAGTCGTTGTCTTTCAATCTAGTCGTGGAGGGTGCAGCTCAGCTCCAAGTACAGTCGCCGTTGCAGGGGGTGCAGCCCACCATCCCATTTGGGAATTGAACCGGCAACCTTGTTGAGAGCTCATGCTCTAACCAACTGAGCCATCCGGCCACCCCTCCGGCAGCTCAGCGGCAGCTTGTTGTCTTCAATCTAGTTGTGGAGGGTACAGGCCATGTGGGAATCGAAGTGGCAGCCCTGTTAAGAGCTCACGTTCTTAACCAACTGATTTATTTTAAAGGTGCTCAGGCAGTACTGAGGAGAACGGTTTGCAGTAGGAATAGGTCTAGAAGCTGGGAGAAGGCAACTGGAGTAGTTTAGGTCAATGCTACTTCTAATGTGGACCACAAACTTTATTATGAGCCAGCAGTGAGGAAGAAAGTACCTTCCCCTTTATTTGCTTGAGGCTCATCCCTAGACATTTAAATACTTTTATGGCAGTTTGACAAAGTTCATGGTTTATAAGCTTTGCTGGACTTTCAGTGTTCTCCAGCAAGTCTCACACTTGTCTCAAGTCAGTTTTTTTCTCCACTGCCCACAACAGCTATTTCAAACCTCTATCACTCTCCTCAAGTTCCTACTCCACCTCTTCCTCACTTTCCACGGATGACTTCATCCTCTATTTCAGAGAAAATAAAGCCAAAGGATGCAGGAACTAGATAATTTCCTGTTCCACCCTCAGACCAATATGTGTGGCAACATTGTGTAGCTTTCTTCCACTTTTCTGTCTCGATCCCATTCTCTTCAGTTTTTCCACGGCCTTTATTCCATCTATGACCGTCTCAGATTTTCAACCTCTGCCTCTTTTCAGTACCTTTCCCCAAAGCCTATAAATTTGCTCAAGGCTCACCTCTAAATTCAGTCTTTATCATCCTTTGGATTACCAACCTAACTTCTTTCTTTCCCTTCATAGCCAAGCTCCTTGAAAGATTAGTCTTCCATTACTGTCTCTGTCTCTACTCCTTCACTCCTGCTTTACTCCCAATCTAGTAGTGTATGCGCCTTTCTTTTTTATTCCCCTTTCTTCCGCCTCCCCTCCACCCTCCGGTTTAAGCTATTGTTCTCAGTCTAGTTGTGTAGGACACAGCACCCTGGCCCATGCTGGTGTTATGAATCTTGAGCTCCCCCCCAGCTGAGGCAGTTGGTCTCTGGTCGTCGGTCAGCCGCTCACAGCAGCTCATGGCAGCTCTCGCTGGCTGCTCACGCTTGCCGCCGGCCACTCACACTGGAACCAGCGACCTCAGCGTTAGGAGCACGGCGCTCCAACCACCTGAGCCACTGGGCCTGCCCCTCCATTTACCTGTTGATGGACGTTTTGGCTATTACAAATAAAATTCCAAGGAACATTTCATATGCACATCTTTCTGGACACATGTTTTCATTTCTCTTGAGTAAATACCTAGGAGTAAATATTGAGTCAAATGATAAATATACGCTTAACTTTATATGAAACTGCCAAACTGTTTTCCAAAGTGATTGCAATGTTGCATTCCCACCAGCAATGTATGAGAGTTCCATTTGTTCCACATGGTTCACATGCTCCTGAACATTTGGTATTGTCCTTTGGCTATGCCCCCGCCCCCTTCTTAGCCATTTGAATAAGTATATAGTGCTGTCTCATTGTGGTTTTGCATTTCCCTAATGGCTAATGATACTGAGCATCTGTCTTTTCATGTGCTTGTTTGCTATCTCTTTATTCTTTTTGGTAAAGTATCTGTTCAAGTCTTTGTCCATTTGAGTAACTTTTATATATTCTGGATATACTTCCTTTTTCAGATATGTGATTTGCAAGTATTTTGTCCCAGTCTATAGTTCTTTTTTAAAAAATTCTCTCAGTAGTGTCTTCCGCAGTGCAAACATTTTATTTTGATGAAGTCCAGTTGATCAATTTTTTTTTTCCTTTTATTGATTGTACTTCTGGTGTCATATTTAGAAACTCTTTGCCTAACAGGTCATGAAGATTTCTCCTTTGTTTTCTTCTAAAAATCGTATGGTTTTACGGTTTGTGTTGAGATTCTGTATTCCATATTTGAGTTAATTTCTGTGTAAGGTGCAATGTTTAGGCTGAGCTTCCTTTTTTTACATATGGATGTTTAGTTCTTCCAATACTTGATTGAAAAGCCTATCCTTTCTCCATTGATTTGGTTTTACACTTTCTCAAAAATCAATTGGCCATATATATGTCCCATTTCTTCTTTAACCTGTGGATTATTTAGAAGTGTGTTTTTAATTTTCAGAACTGATCCTTATTTTCAGGTTACTGCCTTGTAACATTATTTTGTTGTGATTTGAATATATGATCTGCATGATTTCATTTTCTTTGAATTTGTCAAGATTTACCTTACGGCCTCATGTATGATCACTTTTTATAAATATCCTATTGTGTTTGAAACTTACATTTATTCTGCAGTTATTTAGTGTATAGTGTTTTGTGGTGTCCATGAAATAAAGTTTTCTAATTGTGTTATTTAAATATTTTATATCCTATATAGTTAAATATGTAATTAAATATGTTTTTATACGCATTATCTTTCAGTTGATATATTGCTAATATCTTTTATTCTGGTGAATTTATATTTCTCTTTTTCTCTTAAGTTTTGCTTTTATATATTTTGATGTGCTTATTACTTTCAAGTTTAGAATTTATATCCTACTGGTGAGCCTTCTAAACATGTACTCTTATTTGTAAAAATTATTTTCCCGCAAAGTTTATCTTTTGGTAATGCATGTGCCAATTTTTCTTTTTTTAAATTAATCTTTTAATTGCAGTTGTAATTTACATGCAACAGGATATATAGGTCTTAAGTATACAGTTTGGTGAGTTTTGACAATAGTTAGCACTACCCTAATCAAGATAAGAGAATATTTCATCACCCTAGTGAATTCCACCATGCACTCTCCTCCTGCCCTAGGCGACTACTTTTTTTGTTTCTACCCTGTTTCCCTGAAAATAAGACCTAGCCGGACCATCAGCTCTATTGCGTCTTTTGGAGCAAAAATTAATGTAAGACCTAGTCTTATTTTACTATTATATAAGATGGTTATAATATAACATAATATAATATAATATAATATAACAATATAAAATAATAATATAAAATATTGGGTCTTATATTAATTTTTGCTCCAAAAGACACATTAGAGCTGATGGTCCAGCTAGGTCTTATTTTGGGGGAAACACGGTATCATTTTTTATTAATTTTACTTCTTAGATTTTATATAGATGGAATAATGCAATATGTACTCTTTTTGACAATCTTCTTTTATGCTACATGGTTTTGCAGTTCATCCATGTTGCTTGCAGGACCTCAAGGTCATGAAAGTATTTGGTGTTTTTTCTAGAAATTTTATAGTGTTTGTTTTTATGTTTAGGTCACTTTTCTGTCTCAAATTAATTTTTGTATATGGAGTAAGATAAAGATTTTTTGTTATTTTATTTTTTAATACTGTTCTTATAACACTTTTTGTTGAAAAGACTTTCCATAAAGTTGAATTGCCTTCTTCTGGTGTGGAAAACAGTTCATTGTGTAGTCTAATCTGTACTTTAATTCTGTTTCATTGGTCTTTTTGTCTATTCTTATGTTAGTGCCATACTGTCTTGATTATTGTAGCTTTAGAGCAGGATTTCTCAATCTTCAGCACTGTTAATATTTTGAGCCTGAAGCTTCTTTGTTGTGGGAGACTATCCTGTGTATTATAGGATACTTAGTTCCATCCCCCAGATGTAACAACCAAAAATGTCTCCAGACAATGCTGAATGGGCAAGGGACAATACCAAAATGCTCATGAGCATGTAGAGCAAATGGAACTGTCATACTTTGCTGATGGGAATGCAAAATTGAAATCACTGGAAAACAGTTTGGCAGTTTCTTATAAAGTTAAGCACACACTTATCATTTGACTTAGTATTACCCCGTAGGAGATAAAAATCACCCTCAGTTGAGAACCATTTTTTTAAAGTAACTCTTTAAATCAGTGAAAGTCCTCCAACTTTTATGATCTCATTCAGGATTATTTTAGCTATTCTAGAACGTTTGCTTTCCATATCATTGTAGAATTAACTTGTTAATTTCTATTTACAAATCTGTTGGGATTTTGATTAGGATGATATTAAATATATAAATCAAATAGGAGGGGTGGCCGGTTAGCTCAGTTGGTTAGAGCGTGGTGCTAATAACACCAAGGTTGCCGATTCAATCCCCGCATGAGCGACTGTGAGCTGTGCCCTCCTGAAAAAAATAAATAAATAAAGTAAAATAAAATAAAATAAATCAAATAGAGAATTGACATCTTAACAAAACTGAATCTTCCAGTCAATGAACATGGTATATCTCTCCACTTATTTTTGTCTTTAACTTTTCTTGGCAGTGTTTTGAGTTTTCATTATCGAGGTCTTGCACACATTTTGTTAAATTTATTCCTAAGTATTTAATATTTTTAATGCTATTGGAAGTGCTGTTTTTATTTTTAATTTCACTATCTAATATTGACTAGTTGTAGGCCTTCCTGCACCACCTGCAACCTTACACTCAATGAAGGCACTGTGGCACTAGAGGAGATCTCTTTCAGCAGTCCTGCTGCTCTATTCTACGGAAGACCCCATGAGAAAGAATTGGCAGAAAAGGCACAGACCTTGGGTCTGGAGATCGTCAACTCTGTAGTCAATGAAACTAACCCATTTTCAGCCAATAATAGTTTAAAAGTTTCTGTTTTTTTCTCCTTACCTATCTTATTGGCCAGTTTGTTCCTCTTCCCACTGGGGATGAAAGGGGCTTGGATGTTTTCTCTCTTAGAAAGGGCTTATCCCTTTCTGGAATTTAGTTTATTTACATTTCTTTGAATTCTCAACTTTCATTTAACCAACCAACTAAGGAACCGACCAACCATGATATTGTTGCTTATCCAACCTTTTTTCTTTGTTAAGGAGAAGTAACTTGTTAATTTCTACACCCTAATTGGAAATAGTTAACTCCAGTTTTCTTCAATCAGTGTTTTGATGTATCTTTCAACTTCTCTTTTGTTATCCTTTTACTGTCAACATTTCTGTGTCCTTATATTGTATGTATATTTTATGTGTCTCTGGTAAACAACATTTACTTACTTTTTTTAAAATCTATCTGACAATCCTTTAAGTAAAGCACTTAATCCATTTACATCAATCGTGAGTATTGCTTTTAAAATTTCTTTCTACCATCTTATGTTATATTTTCCACGTGTCTTGCTTTACATATTTCTTCTCCTTACTTGAATTGCTTGAGATTTCCTACCCCTTTACTCTAGTTTGTAAGTTTCACACCTGATTTCGGTTCTTTCAGTTGCCCTAGAAATTTTAATATTCATATTTAAAGTCCATAGGTAACGTATATAGTATTGTCTATTTTCAAATTTGCCAGGTCAGTTTTAATAGTCTCCTATTTCTGCATCATACTTTTTATTTTATTTCTTCAAGCATATTGAAAATAATTATACTGTGCAACTAATAATTCTGTTATCTGCAGCCTTTGTTGGACTAATTCTATAGTTTGCTAGTCATTGACTCTTACTCATAGGTGCTTGTTTCTGTGATTTTATTTTAAATTGTGAGCTGTGGTCTTTGGAACTTTGTTGTATTTTCTGAAGCTAGGAATCAGATTTTTTCCTCCCCAGCGATATCTTGGATGTCTAGGGGCACAACCTACTTAAAAATTTTTGACCTTAGTTTTTCAGGCCACACCACTGGTTTGAATTCTAGCACCACGGGGGGTGCTTACTTATTGTTAAGAATTCACAGTGGAGACATGTTTCACTTCTACCATGAACCAAAGCCAATAAAGACGCTTCTTCCTATCATTTCTCTCTGCAGAATGAGTTTTTTCCTATTTCACCCACTAGGGATGCAGCCTTTTGGGGAGTCTTGGCATCTCTACACAGGTGTTGTTAGTCCAGTCTGTCTCCATGTTAGGGCAGGAGGTAGCCTCTTGTCATCTCAGCAAGTAGACATTAAAGCCTAGACTTTTGTCCCACAAGGATTGGCCAGTAACTCCAGGGAAAACTCTGGCTATAGTGTCCCTCATTCTTGTGAATGTATGCTTTCTTCCTGTTTCTGCCCTCAGGAATTCCTTTGCTTCCCGCTCAAGGTTAGTCCCCGCACCTTGCTCTTGGAACTGAGACCAAAACCCTTCTCAGCACCATTTTCCTCTCAAAGCATCTAAGGCCCCCTGCCGTTCCCAAAGAGGTACAGAAATGAGTATACAGACTGTATGTAGTGTTGAAGACATCTTTTCCCTCGGCTTTGTTGTAGGCTTTTTCTTGATGGTGTTATTGGGGAAGTTAAGGAATTGATTTATTGAAACACTTTTTATCCAGCGTCTTTAGGTATGTTTTCAACCTAATTTCCTCTTCTACTCTGTCTTTGTGAGTTACCTCTAGTTGTTTTTGAAGTGTGACAAGGTATAGTATGGGGGGGAAATAAAGTCCATATTCAGTTCTATCTCCAAACTTGAATATGGAGATATGTCCGTTGCTGCACTTCCACTGTGGTAAAAGCATTCTACTCATCACTCACTTCAGATATTCATTCCTGTCTCTAGGTATCCTCCCCTTTGGCTGAACTCCCACTCTTATCTGTACCCGCAGATAGAATGAATTAATCTATTTGTTTCCATACTGCTAATCTATCTGTCTGTCTTCTGTCTGTCTATCTTAAAGGGAGATATCCCTATAGACACAAAGCTAGAGACTGGATTTTATTTGTTTCTATGTCCCTAGCATGTAATAGGAATTCACTAAAGTTGGTTGAATTGAGTTCTTAAAATCTTTATAACAAATCTTAAATTTTTAAGCTTTAAATAGGACTGTTATAACTTAATTTGCTGTTTATTTTTAGAAAACAACTTTTAAAGCAGTAAAACTTTATTCAACAATTGAAAATCAAATAATTTTATTTGGCGTTTGGTAAATTGCTTGGACTGGTCATATTTAAGAAGAGATTAAATTATGATTAAAATGTTAATCTGCCTTACCATCTCCAGAGTGGCTGGGTGATATGAATTTAGAACAAATGGAGATTTAGATCCCAATTATAAATTCTAGTTTACTTTAAAATTATGAAATATGTAGAATTTTCTGGAAGCAGAATTTTGTGTCTGGAATATCAAAGGGAATTTTTGCCTCTAGGGCACTATTTTTTTTTTTTTGAAGGAAGTTTCCTAAATGACCTTGATGGTAGGGGTGGCTGTGAATCATGTTGTTTCCCGTTGTTTGATTTTGTCTCTTTCTATGATGAATTAGTCATTTTGTGGCTATTATATACATGTCCTGCAGAAAGAAAAAAAAAAGTGGGTGTCCATTGGAGAAGCTGAGTTTATAAACACATACCCCTTCTGCCTTGCACTCTTTCCATGTTTGAATATGTACAGGTGAGGAAAAGAAACATGTAGTAGTATGAAAAAGAGATGGGAAGAATACCTGGTAAATAGAGATGGGCTGGTGAGAAGACCAACTAGAGCAGAGGTTGGGATGATTTAACAATAGAGAAGGCACAGGTCGGAGAAAAAGGCAAAAGGCAGTGCCAACACCAGAGTTTGGCGAATGGACAGCAGGCCGGCTCATGTTGCTCCAAGGAGCATGTTTCATGTGTAAACATTTTTCTCAGATCCACTTTTTGTTTTAACATCTCCATAATCAGGATGTTTCTTACAGTCAGTCGTATCCCATAGCTTAATAAACAGTGTGTGTGTGTTTCCTTTTTGGTGGTACATAAAACAATGGCACATTTATCCTTACTGACATCTTACAGTTAATGAAATATGGTAGAACTTTACATTGCTCATGAGGAGGAGTATTGGCTGTCTTAGCCTGTTGGTTTACATTATGTGACCTGGCAGGCAAATCAATGTTTAAAACATTCAGAAACAAACTCTCAGCATTAAACTGATCCAAACAACTGACTCTGGATGTTATTCCAATAGAATCCTCCTCTCTCTAAGGTGATTTATGTGAACCTAGCAGTTACCTTTGTAAAAGGTCTGGCTGTGTTTGCCATTGCCAGAAATCCTGAATCAAATATAAGTAATCGCTGGACAGAAATGAAAGTACCCTTTCCCCATCCACGGGAGTTGAGGGGCTGTTTCCCTGCAGGACCTACATATTATTTATTAGGCAAGAACAACTTGTGTGGCAACTTCTTACCATTGCTTAGGCAACAACATCTCTGTACAATTTGTGCCTCAAGTTTATCTCTGTTTTATATTCTTGAGAGTCTTCGGAATTTTAACGTAACTATTGAACCCACAGACTCACTTGTTTTATTTGACAAAATTGGGCATTTGAGTGAAAGTGCCTCAACTTAAAAAGTACTCTTAGTTTTCCTCTTTTGCTTTGGCTGCTGTAAAGCTCATAGCTAAATGTGCAGCCTCTTTGGTTCAGGAATGTAGAACGGTATTTAGCTTACGGACCACCATCTAGTACCTCCCCTTCACATCATAACTTTTCCTACCCTTTTCCCCCTTACCTAGACTCTTGTTTCCCCTCTCTCTTTTTAAAAATCATACACTGTATCTTTCTTTCTTAGCTACCTCCCATTTGTTTTGGAATGGGGTGGGATATAAATAAGGCTAAAAACATCAACAAACAAAATCTATCTAAAAATGTTTTCCCATGGAGTGAAAACAGCAAATAGAAACAGGTGAGGGTGGAAAGTACATTTCTGTTTCTAACATTACTTCTAACTTAGAAACTTAGAGACTCTTCACATTATTTCTAACTTAGAGACTAGGTTTTTGAAGAAAATGATGATTAAAATTTTGAATGATTTGTAAAGGTAGTTACTGTCAATGAGCTGAGATAATGAGAGAGCTATATTCTTTTCTAACAGTAAAGGTACTTTTCTCCTGGTATTTTGCCTGAGAATGGAGAAGGTAGAAGAGTGGCCTCGTTTCCATGCATCTTTGTGTGTGTTTTAAGTTGAATGTTATGTGAATAAAATACAGAGAACCCATGGTCTATAAAACAGTGAAAAGAAAGAGAGGGTTAGCTATCCTTGGCACATGCATTTTATTCAGACACTTGTCCTCTTATCTAACCAAATTGAGTCCAAAGTGAACTGAACTCATCTCCCTATTGGCGTATTTTGCTCTCCCTCTCCCTATTTCTTCTGCCTCTGAAGTAATGGTGTAGCATGAAAGATTGAGAATTGTAGTCAGAGCTATATATAAAATTACACTAATCTAATGCTTTGTGTTTGGCCAGCTCTCTTTTTTTTTTTAATTGCTTCCTCTTCTTGGTGCTTTCTTTGGTTAGTATCTATGTCCCCTTTCCTTCCTTTTCCTGTTCTTACCTTTTTTTGCTTTGCCTTCTTACACTAGTTACAAACCTCTCCTTTCCCTTCGTTTCCATTTGCCAGCCCTTGGGGACAAAAGTCATCCTGGAGAATTGTCTTGGAATACTTAAATTGTAACTATTTCTAAGCCTATTAGGCATCTGGCACTGTAAATTAATCTAAAACGTTAATCTAGAGATTAAAATCAGGCATCTTGATCAGTGTGATGCAGAGAATACTATTATAATTAAACCTTGCATTAATATGGAGGGAATTAATAAGAAAATGTTCAGAAACTTCAGCTGCTTGTCACTGATCTGTTATTCATTCATACTGGAGAAGAGAAATGAATCTTGGCTTTTCATGTTTTATAACATTAACCTTACGTTACTATTGTACGTCTCTTTCCTGTAAGCATTTCTCAAGCGTTTTATAGTTCAGATTTATGGAACAGAGTTCTTACAAGGATGTTCTGCCTGTAAATGCACATTTGTTATTTAAACACTGAAAAGAATAAGTAAAATAGCACTGAATGAAGCTTATTAATGCTTCTAGTTATTCAGTTATCTAAAACTATTCAGAGTACTACTGCTTCAATCCAGGAAGTACTGTACCTTTTTATTTTCTCCTAGAAAGCATCTGTGATTATTTGGGGGTAAAGGTAACTGAATAGGAGTTTAGACCATTGCATAGAAGAAAATTAAAATTTATTTATTAGAAGATTTCCTGAAATACCATGCCTTTTTCTTCAAGCATTGAAGTAAAAATGATTAAATCTCCTTTGATCATATTATAAAATAGATCATGTTATCATTTAAAAAATTAATAGACTTTGTATTTTAGAGAAGTTTTAGGTTCATAGCAAAATTAAGTGGAAAGTACAGAGTTGCCGTCTATCTTTCTCACCTGCCCCCCCAACTTCCCCACCAGAGTGATACAAATGATGAACCAAGATTGATACAATATCACCCAAAGTCCATACTGTTTCCCCAAAAATAAGACCTAGCCAGACCTAGCTCTAATGCGTCGTCTTTTGGACGCATTAGAGCTGATTGTCGGCTAGGTCTTATTTTGGGGGAAACACGGTAGTTTATATTAGAGCTCCCTCTTTGTTATATATCCTGTGGGTTTTGGCAAGTGTATGACATAGCCAAACTTAAAGTGTCATACAAAATAGTTTCACTGCCCCAACAATCTGCTGTGCCCCACCTATGCATCCCACCCTCCCCCCAAACTCTTAGCAGTCACTCATCCTTTTACTATCTCCATAGTTTTGCCTTTTCCGGAATCATATAATATGTCGCCTTTTCATATTGGCTAAATAAATTAACACATCACCCTTCTTTGTATAACACCCCTAAACATGGATTTGTGTGTAGAGTGTAGTTGGCTTAGTGCTGGACTCAGAGGTAGCAACCTGGCTTGGAGCTACATTCTGCATTTAGTTGTGTGACTGTGAGCACTTTCTTTCTTTTTTTTTCTTTTTCTTTTTTTTTTTTTTTAGTTTTATTAGTTTCAAGTGTACAAAACAATGTAATAGTTAGATATTTACACCCCTCACAAAGTGATAGCCCCCTTCCCCCAATCTGTTGCCTCTGACATCATATAGCTGTTACAATTCCATTGACTCTATTCCCTATGCTGTACTCCATATCCCGTGATTATATATATATATACACACACACATATATATAAAATTATAGTTGACATTCAATATTATTCAGCTTCAGGTGTACAATGCAGTGATCAGGCATCTACACCATCCCTGAAGTCTCCCCAATAAGACAAGTGCCCATCTGACACCCTACAAAAATCTTTACATTGTTGATTATATTCCCCAAACTGTCTTTCATATCCCCGTGGCAATATTGTGACTACCAATTTGTGCTTTCTAATCCCCTGACCTTCTCCCTCACCTCCACCCCCCCCCCCCGCCAACTAGCAACCATCAGTTTTTCCTCTCTATCTCTCAGACTATTTCTGTTTAGTTTGCTCATTTATTCAGTTCTTTGGATTCCACATATAAGTGAGATCATATGGTATTTGTCTTTCTCCATCTGACTTATTTCACTTAGCATAATGTTCACAAGGTCCATCCATATCATTTTGTTTCATTTGTTCAGTTTTTGAAGAAGAAAGTGACCTTGTTGGCATTTGATAAATGTATTAGGTAGGTGGTTCGACCAGACGATCTCTAAGATTCGTTTTAGTACTATGAGTTTATAACTCATGATGAGGTTGGGCTTTAGACATGTCACCTTTGTGGTGTCAGTTTGAGAGATTTAGTCCTCAGTCATAAGGTTTATAGCTTAATACAGTGGATGAGTCACCAAGGAGGAAAGGTTACAGTAGTCTGAGAATGCCCACATCAGGGAAGTGGTTCGTTCCCTCTCTGTATTTCTCCCTTTTTCCCTTAGAGTTTAAGGAATCCAGGTGATTTTGTTTTAGAGCTTACTGAGATGTACTGGTTCTATCCATGCAGGTTTGATCACATTAACATTTGATTTTTTTTTTTTCTTCCTTTTTTGAGTTGTCTTTTTTTGTCATATTAGTGGACATTGGTAATTAATGCCCAGACCCATCAATTTGTTATGGTTTGCAAAGTGGTGATCTTCTGATTCTACCATTCCCTCTTATTTATTAGCTGAAATACTCTTTAATGTGAAACTTCATCTTCTCTTTGACTATGTGTTGGTAGGTGTGGTTTGTATAGGAAAGGTAGGATAAATGCATGATTTGTTCCCTTTATCTGTTTTCAAAATAATGAATTGGTTCACTAGCATCCTCCAGCAGTGACCAATTAATATTATTGATTTATGGATTTAGGCATATTTGATATTTTGATTTCATTGCAGTTATTGTCTTTATTGACGTACAAATTATACTGTCTTGGCACTGGCCTCCTGAGTCCTTTCAACATAATCTTAGTCATCTGTAGTCTAGATATGGCAAAATGTTCCACCTGTACACTTCCTACCCCAGAACTAGAATCAGCCATTTCTCCAAGGTCCCCTGAGCACTAGAGGTATTAATTCCTTTTGGGTTGGTCATTGTTTTCTAAGGCTTTTTCAGTAGACAGATTTTTTTTTTTTTTAAGATTTTATTGGGAAAGGGGAACAGGACTTTACTGGGGAACAGTGCGCACTTCCAGGACCCCCCTCCAAGTCAAGTTGCTGTCCCTTCAATCCCGGCCGTGGAGGGCGCCATTCAGCCTCACGCTGCCGTCCCTTCAGTCTTAGTTGTGGAAGGCGCAGCTCAGCTTCAGGTCCAGTTGCCGTTGCTAGCTGCAGGGGGCACAGCCCACCATCCCTTGCGGGAGTGGAACCGGCAACCTTGTGGTTGAGAGGACGCGCTCCAACCAACTGAGCCATCCGGGAGCTCACCGGCAGCTCAGCTCAAGGTGCCGTGCTCAACTCCAGTTGCAGGGGGCGCTGCCCACCATCCCTTGTGGGACTCGAGGAATTGAACTGGCAACCTTGTGGTTGAGAGCACTGGCCCATGTGGGAATCGAACTGGCAGCCCTCAGAGTTAGGAGCATGGAGCTCCAACCGCCTGAGCCACTGGGCCAGCCCGACAGATCTTTTTAAGATAAAATGACATCAGGAGTTCATACTGATACTTTAAATTGAAATTAATTATTAAAACTCTGATCTTAACCCTTGTATCTCCTTTCTCATATTGAAAATCTTGGCAGCAGAAATGATAGAAGTAAAATATCACATAAATATGCATTTGTTTCCTCCCATGGTGCATAGCACTCCACATACCAACACCAACAATGTGATTAATAAAAACAGGTGAAGATTATTTTTTTTCAGCTTTATCAAGATATAATTGACAAGTAAAATTGTAATACTATAAAGTGTACAACTGGATGATTGATATATGTATACATTGTGATGAAAAGATTCCCACAATTAAGTTAGTTAACACATCCATCACCTCACATGTTTACCGTTTTTGTTGTTTTTTTGGTGAAAACACTTCTCTCTTAGCAAACTTTATATAATACCATGTATTCAACTATAGTCACTATTTATACATTAGATCCTCAGATAATTACTTTTCAGTGCTCAGGAGTAATCTATTACAGGGATATACCACAGTTTTGGGTTATTTCTAGTTTGGAGCTATTACAAATAAAGCCGCTATATGGATATTGATGTCTTAGTCTTTGCATGAACGAATGTTTTCAATTCACCTAGGAGTAGAATGGCTGGGTAATAATAACTTTTTAAGTTATATGTGTAAAAGTGTATGTATAACCTTTTCATTATACTGTTTTCCAAAGTGGTTTTACCACCTTACCTCTCCAACAGTGTGTTAGTTCTAGTTCCTCCATATCCTTGGTGATACTTAGTTGGGTCAATCTTTTAAATTTTAGATATTTTAATAGGTATTTACTGGTATCTTACTGTAGTTTTAATTTGCATTTTGTTACTGACTAGGATTTGCTATATGTATATCTTTTTTTGGTGAAGTGTCTGTTCAGGACTTCTCCCCATTTTTTTAAAAAGTGTGTTTGTTACCATTTTATTGAGCTCTGAAGAGTTTTTTTATTCTCAATACAAATCTTGTATCAGCTATATGATTTTCAAATAAGTTTTCCCAATTTGGTGATTTGTCTTTTTATTTTCTTAACAGTGTCTTTTGAAGAGCAGAAGTTCTTAATTTTGATGACTTCCAATTTTTCTTTCTTTCTTCTTTTTTTTTTTTTTTTAAGGAGGGCACAGCTTACGGTAGCCCATGTGGGGATCGAACCGGCAACCTTGGTGTTACCAGCACCACGCTCCAAACAACTGAGCTAACCAGCCACCCCAGTGACTTCCAATTTTTCAATTTTTATGTGGATCATGAGTATTTTTTATGATGCCATTTTATCTTATTAGCTTTTTTAACTATAACTTTTGCTTTGTTATTTTAATAGTTGCTTCAGGATATCTTTAAGTCATCACAGTGTACTTTCAGTTGATATTATACTACTTTATGTATAGCATCAGAACCTTATAGTATACTTCATTTTGTCCCTTCTTGCCTTTGTGCTATTGTTGTCATTTTATTTCTACATATATTTTTAAACCCCACACTACATTGTTTGCTTCAATGGTCAAATGTATTTTAAGGAGATTTTAAAATAATACTAAAAAGTCTTTGTATTTACCTATATTATTATGCCCATGCTCTTTTATTCCTTTGTGTAAATCCAGGTTTTTGTGTGGTATCATTTTTTTGCTGATTATAGACTTCCTTCACCACTTCTTACAGTGCAAGTCTTCTAGTGATGAATTCTTTCAGCTGTTGCATGTCTGAAAAAGTCTTTAAGTTTTGAAAGTTACTTTTGTTGGATATAGAATTCTAGGGTGATAATTTTTTTCATTTAAGTGCTTTAAGGATGTTGCTCTGTTATCTTCTGATTGCGTTATTTTCAGTGAGAAATATGCCATATCCTTACCTTTGTTCTTCTGTATGTAATATGTATTCATTCTCTTGCTGCTTTTAAGATTTTCTCTCTATTAGTGGTTTTAAACAATTTTTTTCAGTTTCACTGAGATATAATTGACAGCACTGTATAAATTTAAGGAGTACAGCACAATGACTTGACTTACATTTATTGTGAAATGATTTCCACAATAAGTTTAGTTAATACCATCATCTCATAGATTTAAAAAAAAACGTTTTTTTTTCTTTGTGAGGAGGACTTCTAGGATATAATTTTATTCACTTTCAAATATACCATACAGCAGTGTTAACTACAGTCATCATGTTGTACATTATATCCCCAATACTTACTTATCTTTTAACTGAAAATTTGTACCTGTGACCCCCATCCCCCACATGGTTGAAGCAATTTGATTGTGATGTGTCTTGGTATAATTTTCTTCATGTTTCTTCTTGAGTGAACTTCTTGGATCTGTGGGCTTATAGTTTGTTTAAATAGTGGAGTACTCTGCTATACATATAATGAGTGAACTAAACGAGATGGATCAACATGGGTAAATTTTAAAAACAAGGCTGATTGTGGAGGAAAGCAAGTGATATGTAAAAGCTTAGGCCATTGTGATGCCATTTATGTAAATTTTTAAAACAGTAATACATGTTTTTATGGATACAGTCATTTTTCAAAACTTTTAAAGTATGAATATCAAGGATTCATACAAGACTCGGGATAATGGTTAACTCTGGGGAAGAAGAGATTGAGGGACAAGCAATCCTTTTTTTTTTCTTTTCATTTTTTACAATTCGTTTATTTTTACATATTTGAGCTTATTCCATATTGACAATTATTTATCATGCTTTTTTCATGACACACGCCAGCATCAGTATTTTTCCTGTTACCAAACTTTGCATAACTTTAATGTCTGCATAATATTACATGGATATGCTATAAATGACCACTTTGCTATTAAACATGTTTTTATATTGCAAATTTTGCACTATCATAAGTAATGTTTCAGTGATCATCCATAGACATACATGTCTTCCTACATTTCTTATGATGTTGGTAATAGTAATGTTATTAACTAACACATATAGTACTTACTATGTGCCAGGGACTGTTTTAAGTACATTATATACATTATTCTAATCCACAACTCTCTGAGGTCGGTACTAGTAGTATCTCCATGATACAGTTGAGGAAAATTGAGACACAGGTTATCAGAAATTCTAAGGGGTCCAGTTAAGAGGCTCCTCTTCCACTCCCATACAGAACCAGTGCTTACAATGAAAAGTAGTTCTGTAGGAGTATATTACACAGGTGAATGGTATGTAAACACTGAAGGGAACAGCAGTGATCAAGTGACCTGTGATCTAGTTCTGGGTCTGAGTCACGCATAGTGTGAGTCCTGAGAAAACTCAGTGTCTCAACTGTACAATGAAGAGTACGAGTTAGGCCGTCTTCATTCATGTTCCTTGTAGTTCTGAAGTCTCCTGAATCTAACAATCACTTCTACATTTTTTCTCAAATATCTCTCCTGGTTTTCTTCATACTTGTCCAGCTGGTCTTCATATTTCTAGACTTCTTCGAATGACAAATACCAGAGATCATTCTTTACCATTCCTTCCATTTTAATGTCATCGGATTGTCTTTCTTTAGAAATGCTCTTACTGGAAATTGAAGATTTGATTTCAACTTCTATATGCCATCTGGGTCGGCATCTTGGTGACTCCCTCTCTCCACTAGCTACTGCTCGTCTCTCTTCTTCAACTGGAGGATTACATCTGGCTTGGGAAGCTGGCTTGGTCACATCTGGTCCCAAGGAAACCAGATTCTGATAGTTCTCCAGCGTCACGTCCTTGTACAGAATCTGCTGAGCAGGGTCAAAAGAGCTGCCACTCCTCCCTGGTGAAATTCACAGTTGAATTCACCAGTGTGTGAAGGTCACCAGTGTGTGAGACCTGGCAGTTGGTGACTTGGCTTCCAGCCCTTCTCGTTCTTAGTGATGCTTTCTTGAGTAACAAGAGATCTTGAGAAGGCGAAGCTACCATAAGCCCCAGAAGGTTCAATGGAGAAAGCAGTCCTGTCACAATGGCAGCAGCAACAGCTAATCAATGAAGAGCCAGGCCTCCATGGAGGGCTGCGCAGCAGGGTGGGTATGAGGGCTGGCCGACAGAGGCGCTGGTCTCTCCGCGGTCACCCCCTACCACCACCTGTCTCTCCACGTTCTCCCACCCCACCCACCACCGAGAGACAAGCAATCTTTTGCTGGATCTATAGCATTTAATTAATGCCTTTACAGAAAGTATCTGAAACTGTTGTGACAAACATTTTACCTGGGCAGTAAATACTTGAGTGTCTAATTTCTGTATTTACATGTGTCAGAAATATCACTGAACCAAGGTCAGTGAAGTTCTTATAGCTTCTATTGCTTCATTTTATTATATTAAATGTAAAATAACTGCTCCCGCATAAATGTCATTCACATGGTTAGTTACTTTTCAGCAATCTAAACCAAAATATCCAAATAAAAGTTATTCCCGTAGATGTAAGACCTATTTCCTAATAGTGTCCTTTAAAAAGTAAAGACTAAAATTTTTATACTAATCTGTAAAATGAGACTGTTCTGTGGGACCACCCCTATTCCTGTAGGGAGACCCTTGTTGATTTCACCTTGAGTTATCCCAGAAGACACATTGCAAATTTTATTGCATTTAATCCAAGTGAAGTAGATCATACTGGGTAATGTCTCCTTCTTAGCCCCTCCCACTTTTTTTTTAGTGCACTTATTATATATCTTCCAAAATAAAAAGACTTTGTCATGCTGGCATCAATTTTTTTTTCTTTTGCCAACTAGCTTATTTTCTATGTCTTGAATGTCATTTTATCATCTTTTGAAATGTTGCCCATTGTTGAACTAGAAAGACCTAGAAATCATTATAACTAACAATGTACAAGTGTTTCTTAAATATGCTGCCAAAAGCAAAACTTCCTTGGATTGGTGACATGTAGTACCTCACAGTAGCTTTTCCTTCCCGTTTTTAAAATAAAATGTCCCTTTGTCAGGACCAACTTTTCTTTGGTCTCATGCTTCCAGTCTTAATGCATTAAGATGAGTGTGTTGCTCATAGCTTAAAAAAAAAAAAAAAAGAAAAAAAGGGAAAATAGAGGGGAAGGGAAGGATTGTCAGCATTTTTGTCTTTGAAAAAGGATTTAGGTAATTGAAATGGAATATTCAATGTTAGCAGTTTCAGAAAACTTGTGGATACACATATTCACAACAAAAACAGATCTAGAACTTTTACGCAGTGTGTAGTAATTCTTTCATTTGGTGATATTTGTTTTTCTCTGGAGGCAGCCATAGTTTGCAAGGGAATTTTCTCGTTCCCATTAACTACATAAATATTTTGGGACAGTATTTTAGGATTTCTTTTTCCCTTATTAAGATTATTCCATCTTCAAGCTCAGTGAACAGTATTTTATAAAACTCCTTGTTTTCTAACCAGGGCTTAAAGCCCTCTCTTTCAACAAACACCTGCTGTGTAACACGTAGCAGGGAGATAAAGGTGAAACAAAACAGACTGTCCTGTCCTTGTGTAGAAATAGCTAAGAAACTAAATGGTTTAATTTTTGTTACTTTTGAAAGTTTTCCTAAGCCAGATTTCTAAGAAATACTCTCTCCCAACTAATGAATAATAACTGTCTGGGAAGGGAGTTGGAGGGAGGAAGGGACATATATTAACAAAGCAAAGGACTTTAGTTTCTTTGAAATAGTCTTGTGACCAAATGCTGGGAAAATATACAATGGGTTTCTTAAATATAGGTCTGGCTCTAAAATACATACATACTTAATGAAACCCAAATTGAGCACTCCTAAAGTAGGCTGATCTATATATAATAGCATGTGCAGAAGTAGAGCTTTTGTGGGTGGTCCCCATTAACTTTCCCTCCATATCCTCCCTGCATATTCCCCTTAACTTACTCCATAGGCTTACCAGATGAGCAGTTTCTAATAAAAAAAGGAGAATTCTGTCAAAGATAGTTGTGGTCAAAAGAGGTCCTTGGAAGATATAGAGTGGTATCGTTGTAATTGCTGCTTCCTGTAACTTCAGAGTTCAGAGAGAGCAGCTTGGTATAGAAAAAAAAAAAAGAACATCCACATTAGAGTCCAACAGATTTTAATCCAATCCCAATTCTCATTGCCTGTGACCCAAGACAAATTTGTTAACTTCTCTGTGCACCAATTTTCCTTTTTGAAAAATGAAGGTAACAATCTTTGCCATGAAAATTGCATGTCAAAGGCTCTCACTATTTATTTGTTTCATTTGTCCAGCTAATTTGTTGATGTTGTACTAGATTCTTTAATGGTTTCTGCTAGTATTAATAATTGATGAATATCGTGTCAGGCTTTATTCAGCTATTAGACTGCCTGAACCAGGGTATGGTTTGCATTAGAACACATTAGGACTTGAACCTAACATCTCTGAAAAGAGAATGACAAGAAAGATTGCAAAAAATAACTATTGCTCAATAACAAGGGTAGCAGAAAGAAGCTGTAATATTTTTACTAGAATATGATAGATTCATAAGTTTTGCCAGTAAGCAGCTATATTCTCATGAGATGATGTGAACAAGTAGAATAATTTGTTTTTGTTTATGTGAAGTGAAATTACACTCGCTGAAAAGGCTATAATTTTCACAACTTCCTAGGGTTTGCTATATAGGGAACGATTAGATTCTTTCTTCAGCTTTCCGAACAAAACACCAAAACAAAACCAAAAGCAGTTTCAAACCCAAGTAATTTGAAAGTTGGTGTCAGCTTGTTTCTGTCCTAGGAACCTAAAAGCAAGAACACATTTCAATAAAACGCCTTTCTCTTTTGCACCTTTGAAATGACTGTCATGGATATATTTATAAGTAGTGCATTATTAACCCAGCTATAGCCACTTGTTCTTTACTGACTGGGTCCAAGACTTATATACCAGAAAGGGAAGTAATATTGGGAGGGATGAGGGGAGTTCTTGACAAAGGAGCTACTGATTTGCATGCATGGTAGTATATAATGTAAGGTCAGTCATGAAAAGATTAAATATATGAGAAGGATTACTTATTTATTTATTTTTATTTTATTGGGGAAAGGGAACAGGACTTTATTGGGGAACAGTGTACTTCCAGGACTTTTTCCAAGTCAAGTTGTTGTCCTCTCAGTCTTAGTTGTGGAGGGCGCAGCTCCTCTGCAGGTCCAGTTGCCGTTGTTAGTTGCAGGGGGCGCAGCCCACCATCCCTTGTGGAAGTCGAACCAGCAGCCTTGTGGTTGAGAGGACGCGCTCCAACCAACTGAGCCATCCGGGAGCTCAGCGGTAGCTCAGCTCAAAGTGCCATGTTCAATCTTAGTTGCAGGATGCAGAGTCCACCATCCCTTGTGGGAGTCGAGGAGTTGAACCGGCAACCTTGTGGTTGAGAGCCCTCTGACCCATGTGATAATCGACCGGGCAGCCTTCGGTGTTAGGAGCACGGAGCTCCAACTGCCTGAGCCACCGAGCTGACCCAAGAAGGATTATTTTAAACACTACTATCTCCTAGGGGTTTGCTGGAGGAGTAAATAACAGTGTTGATGATTTTTGAGGTGAAGAGAAGGAGAGACAAAAGCTATTTTTACACAGGTGAAAGTGAGCATCTAGGTAAGGTTGATGTAAGAGTTGCGTCTCTTGGATTACCTCAGCTCAACTCAGACTCTAGCAAAAGACTTGTTGGCTCATATAACCAGACCTCAAGATGGATAGAAGTAGAACTAGACTTAGATATATCTGAAACGTAAGACTTGAATATTATCAGTATTCAGTCTCCTTTGTCTTTCTCTGCAAACTCTGTTTATTTTCTTGGATTGTTTACATGGCAGAGGCAACTCTCAGTACACATCCTTACAGCTCTTCTTTAACCAGAGAGAAGAGGGGACCCCTCCAGGTCCAGTTTTTTAATTTCCTAAGAAGTCTTTTTGGATGGTGGAAGAAGTGCTCTGCTTCTCAGAACAAGATGAGAAAGAACACCGGAAATGCCTAAGTAATAGCCATCAGGAGCCTCAAATGCAAATTGTGGTTCTGTGTGCTAGGAAGGGATTTTCATGGGAGAAGAGACTGAGTGTATGGTGCTGTTAAATGTTACACCGCACTTCTGTTGCTGCCTCTCTGTCCGACCTCTCCTGTTTTATCTCCCTCTCTCTCCTAAGCAGTTTAGTACCCCCTCAAAAACTGGAGGGTAGTCATCTTGAACAGTGGCCTGGACCCTAGGAGGAGTTTGCTGGCCATTTACATGGTAGTGTATCTGATTTATTCCATTCCTAACTCAGATTACTAGCATTTACATGTGATGGAATTATTTTACCTCCCCCCCCCCCCCCGCTCCCAACTATAACTCACGTAGTTGTGGAAGAAATATCGAGCTCTTTGGAAAAGATACATCTCTCTATCCAAGTCTCACTTCCTGAGTCAAGGATCCTACTGCTCAGAATTATAGTATAATTGTATAGTCTAAGCTTCAGGGGCTTTATTATAAAGCAGGGTGCCAGTAAAAGTCACTTCTTGATCAGTATCATAGGCTTCCAGTTTTTCTGCCCTTAAAATAAATATAGTTGAAGTGATTATCCCATTACGCATCCCGTTGCCCAACCTCGCCCTGGATTGCATCAATCCTTAAAGTTACATATAAAAATTACATCAATAGTACAGCCAGATGGCATTCTGACACTCACTGTAAGTATTCTAGGATTTCCTGAAATAGCTGGCTCAAATAGAAAAGTTATCTTCCCCCAAGTATGTTCCTGTCCTTTTCTCTTAGTTGTGTGTTTTAACTGTTGCAGTTATCTTAAAATCACAAAACCAGAATGGAGAATTTAACATTTCCAAAGTTTCTCCAAGTCTCTCTCACGAATGAAGTATAATTGCCTAACTTATTAAATAGTGATATTCAAGAAATGTCAGCCCAAGCATTCTTTTTTTTTTTTTAATTTTATTTTTTAAATTTATTGGGGTGACAATTGTTAGTAAAATTACATAGATTTCAGGTGTGCAATTCTGTATCACATCATCCATAAATCACACTGTGTGTTCACCACCCAGCCAAGCATTCTTTTATAGATCAAGAATATAGTTTTTGAAGAAGTTGTAAAAGAATGGTAGCAACTTAACTGATTTCAAAAGAATAGTTTAAACAGCATTCTGGATTTCATACTGACTCACTAAAAATTGGACTTAATTTTGAAGAGGATCACAGAATGCCTATGTCCTTGATTCTACTATGTAAAATTATAATTTCATGCATGAGAAAAAAGTACAATATAGTTTACTTTTTGCCCAGTTTAAATAAGCCTAGAAAATGTAGGCTGACCAAAACCTTATAGAACTGTTATTATTGTACCTCATTTGGTATAGACCTGAATTTTTGAAAATGAAATGTTATGTTTTTTAAAATCCTCCTACAGTATAGCTTCAGATCTCTAGACCTAAGGGGATATAATCAAAGGAGTATTGAAAAAGGAGAAAATACTGTCGACCACTGCCTTTGTACTGAGAAGGTTACCTGAACCCAATATTGGAATCCTGACACCTGGGCATCAAAAGAGAAACTTTCAGTGGGCCATTGATCTAAATTAGTAGAAAGCCTATATAGATACTGAAGACACTTGCCTAGTTCCCCACTCCCACCTCAGTTTCCAAACAGCAAAGAGAAAAGGAAAAAGAGACTATTGAATATCTTCATTTTCCTCAATAAAGAAATGAGGGCTTCATAAAATTTTGCATTTACAGATAACTTGTATGAGGGAAACAGTTTAAGAATTCCCTTACTATTGGAAGATAAAGAATCATTTCCTTTTCTATTAGAACTTGAGAGGCACATTCTTCTCCCAGCAGTTGCCTTGCAGAATATATATGAGTAAGTGAGACACTGTGAGGTCCAAATAGTGATACGATGGAGTCTTTCCCTTGTTTCATGCTTTGTTTTATCTGTGTCTTGTATGTTGCAGGATCACATCCCATCACCACCATCTGCAGCCAGACTTAACAATAATTTTATTCTTCCATCTAATGGAACTTTGCTTGAGCCAATTGCTTGTATTTCAATTCGGTTTGGGATATAATTTAACTTAAAAATGAGGCACTGCGGCCATACACCAAGTTATTTTTATTACGTTCTGAAGGTAACTGCACAAAAAAATGTTCAGACAGCAAAATACTTGATTGATTATGGAAAAGTTTTAAATTACACTAGTGTTATTTATAATTGGCCATGCTTCTAAATGTAATTGTTTCCTCTTTTAAGAAGATTTAGTAAGTGATTCTCATTTCTTGTGGGTAAGTGATTTTCATAACTTGTGTTCTTTGGTTGGGCACTAAACAAGTAAAACTGAAATCGTTCTTTATAGTCAAATTTACAAGCATTTGACATAGGTTATTTACTTTTTTCTTTGAATTAAGATATGCTGAGTTGCAGGGCAAATTTGTTAGACATGGTAATGTTTGTTAGATGGAAACTCAAGTTGTATTTCGTTTTTATAAATAAATTATCCTTCCTTGAGTTGAAAATCTGAATCCAGTTGGATTGGGAAACATTAGGTATGATGAATTATTAACCTTGAATAACTAGTAGTATATTGCTCTTTTCTGTTTGAAATTGCCTATAGTTGCGGGAGTAGTATTAACTGATGCTGATGTGATTATAATGACAAATTCTTGTACATTTCCACTGTCTTCAAGTAAGATAATTGACTTCAAATCTTAGCAACTAGGAAACCATTGAGGATATATCACTTTTCAGTTGTGATTCCTTCCTTCATTAATCCCTTTTACAGATTGAATTTCCATTTTTGTGATACAGTGAATGTTCCTTTGGTTTAGATTAAATTCACCGGGATTTAATAAATATTCTATCCGGGCTTTTTTTTATGTGAATGTTTACAAGGTATACCAAGCTAGTTGACAAAGATTTATTTCTTTGCACTTTGTATTTGCCAATTCTATAATTTTTGAAGGTGTTGACTGATTTTTTTTTTTTTTTTTTTTGCATTTTTTGTTGCCTTTATTTTATGAAAAAGCTCATTTCAAATCTACATTAAACGAAGCTGAATACAAAGTCTTAGTGGAGGAGGACTGGGGGCCTCATTTACAAAAACATGGCCGTTGTCCTCTGGCCTTAAAATTTCAGGAAGGGCACTTCGAAGGGCTTCGTATTTGCATGTTTCAGGGCCAGAGCATAGGCATAGACCCTGGCGTCCACCATCAGATTTTCTTCAGCTACCAGAGCTTCAAGTCTCTTCAGCAGCTCGTTCTTTGGTAAGGAAATTACTTCCGTAAACTCTCCATCTCCGGGCTTTGGCTTAGGTCGCACGTTTTCAGCCTCATCTCCATTAATAGTTACTGTCACGATGTGTGTGGTACAGTTTGACAAACCTGGATCCATACTTACAGCTGGGGACCATTCAGCAACGTCACCTTTGTAGCCAGTTTCTTCCTCCAGCTCCCGCAGAGCAGCTGCCTCTGGGCTTTCGTTATCATCTATGAGACCTGCGGGGAACTCCAGGCCTGTTGACTGATTTTTAATAGACTATTTATCTTCCTTCAAACCAGAAATGAGTCAATCCCATACCCTGCCATTTTCTTCTTATACATAAGGAGTATATTAGAAGTGTATATTAGAACCTTCTGTTGCTCCTTTATCTATCTTAGGGCAAACTAAGTAAATTCTTAAAATAACATTACATTTGTGGGACAGAGCTTTTGAAATGAGATAGCTGTTCATGTCAGATCTTTTGTGATCAGACTGAGTCAAGTCCAAAGGTTCTTTTTCTTTCTTTAATCACCATAAAAATCAGACAGAAATCATAGCCTCATATGCCTGAGATGGGTTGAGAGGGTAGAAATGGTTGATTACTTTTCTTCTAATGTTAGAAATCGGACTATTATAGTATTGACTGGTCACTCTTTGGTACCATAACTCTCACAAGCAGAGGGTAAACATTTTTGTGAAAAATTCACAGGATAGAACGCAGGAAAGAGGATGAAAATTAATGTTGAGTACATCTTCATACATCAATAAGGACACATGTATGTTATTGGCCACATCATTTTAATTGGATGGTTATTTCATTATTTAACTGATCACCTGTTGTTGGACATACAGGGCTTTTTCGCAGTTATTTTTCACCATTACAAAGCTTTCCAGTACCATTTTTGTATATAGTTTTGTTTAATTTGTATGATTATTTCTGTAGTAAAAATTCCTAGAAATAGAATTGATGGGTCAAAAGGTCCGCTCATTTTTCAAGAGTTTAGGTACACAATGCCTACTTACTCTCCAGAAATGTACTAATCAACACCTTTTATCATTAGCATAATTTTTGCCAAGACTATTGAAGAAAAAAATAATAGCTCATGGTTTCAGTGTCATGCTTTTAGGAGTGAAGTGGAGCACCATTTTTTTTTGTTTATGATTGTGTGATTTTTTAAAAAGTTTTATATATCATAAAATTCACTCATTTTAATTGTACAGTTTGATGAATTTGGGTAATTATATACAGTTGTGCAGCTACCACCAAAATGAAGACATAGAATGGATCTCTAACCTTTTCTACTCCTTTGTAGTTGGTCCCCTCTCCTACCTGTAATCCCAGGCAACCATTGATTTACTTTCTGTCAAAGTAGTTTTGATTTTTTAGTTTGAAACAAATGGAATCATATGGCACATATGATTTTTGACCCCTTTTGCTTAGCATAGTGTTTTGAGATTCATCCATGTTATTTTGTTTATTAATATTTCATTTGTAATATTGACTTGTATTCTATAATGCGGATGTGCTAAAATTTGTTTATCCATTCATCACTCGATGAGCGTTTGGATTGCATTGAATTTTTGGCTGTTGTGAATTATGCTGCTGTGAACTTTTGTGTACAAGTTTTTATGTGGATATATATTTTCACTGCTCTTGGGTAAAACACCTAGAAATGGAATTGCTAGGTCACATGTTAAGTACTCGTATATGCCTAGGTTTATAACATACTGCCATACTGCTCTCCAGAGTGTCTGTATACTACATTCCCACCAGCAATGTATGACAGTTAAGTTGCTCCAAATCCTCACTACCACTTATTATTGTCAGTCTTTTCTTTCTTTGTGAGTTTACATTTTATTAGAACAGAGAAACCTGTCCATAATTACAATATAGTGTGATTTAGTGCTAAAAATGTCAGTCTTGTTAAACTTTAGCCATTCAAGTGGATGTGTAGTAGAATCTCAACTGTGGTTTTAATTTGTTTATCTTTGTCTATTGATGTTGAATATCTTTGCATGTGCTTTTCCTACATCTGCATATCTTCTTTTATAAAGTATGTAGATCTTTTATTAATTTTTAATTTTAAATCTTCTCAGTCTTTTTACTATTGAATTGAAAGAGATATATATTCTGGATACAAGTCTTTGTCAGATGTTTTTAAAAATATTTTCTCCCATTTGGTGGCTTGCCTTTTTGTTTTCTTAACAGTTTCTTTGGAACAACAAAAGTTTTTAATCTTGATGAAGTCCATTTCATTTTTCTTTCCTTTTATAGCTTGTGCTTCTTTGTGTCCTCTCCAAGAAATCTTTCTCAAACACAAAGACATAAAAATTCTCTCCTATTTTTTTCCTGAAAGTTAATAATTTTAGCTCCTACGTTTAGTTCAGTGATCAACTTTGAATTAATTTTATGTATAATGTGAGGTAAGGGTCATGGTTCATTATTCTCCATATGGTTGGTTATCCCATTATTCCAGCCCCATTGGGTGAAAACTCTTTCGCTCCACTGAAATTACTTTGGCTCCTTTGTTGAAAATCAGTTGGCATGTTTAAGTGTGGGTCTATTTTTGGACTCTACTGTTTTATGTCTGTATGTCTGTCGTTATGCCAGTACCACACCATCTTGATTTCTGTAGCTTTACAATAATTCTTGAAATAAGGTAGTGTAAGTCTTTCAACTTTGTTCTTCAAAATTGTTTCTCATATTCTAGGTCCTTTGTCTTTTCATGTAAATTTTATAATCAGCCGTTGGTTTCCTCAAAAAAGCCTGCAGGATTTTAATTGGAATTGCATTGGATCTAAAGACCAATTTTGAAATGTTTGCTATTTTAATAATATGAAGTCTTTGAATTCAGTGGATATGGTATATTTCTTTATTTAAGTTGGCTCTAATTTCCCTTTGTGATGTTCTATAGTTCTCAGTGTATAGATTTTGCAAATCTTTCATTAAATTTAATCTTAAATACATTATTTTTCATTATATGTTATTGTCAGTGGGGTTGTTGTTAAAATTTTTATCTTTAATTGTTCATTGTTAGTAGTACATAGAGATGCAATTGAATTTTGTATGTTAACCTCATATCCTGGGACTTTGTGACATTAATTTATTAATTCTAGTAGCTTTACTGTAGTTTCCTTAGAGTTTGCTACAGGCATGATCATGTCATCTGTCAATAAGGATAGTTTTACTTCTTAAACGCTCACCCATGTGCCTTTTATTTATTTATTTTACCCTTTATTGCATTGGCTAGGTACTCCAGTACACTATTAAATAGAAGTGGTGTGAGTGGACATCCTTGCCTTGTTCCTGATCTTAGAAAACATTGAGCCTTTCATCAGTGAGTTTGATTTTAGCTGTCTGTTTAAATCTGGTTGAGAAAGTGATCATCTGATTAGTCATGAAAGAGTATTGAATTTTCTCAAGTGCTTTTTCTGCATTTATTCAAGTGATTGCATTCCATTTCTCCTTTATTCTAATATGGCGAATTGCATTGATTTTCAGAAGTTAAATCAACCTTGCGTTTCCAGGTTAAACCCCACTTGATTGTGATGAATTATCCTTTTATATACCATTGAATTCAATTTGCTAACATTTTGTTAAGGATTTTTTTTTTTTTTTTAACGGAGGGCGCAGCTCACAGTGGCCCATGTGGGGATCGAACTGGCAACCTTGAGGGATACTAGTCTGTAATTCTCTTTGCTTGTGATGTCTGTGCTTTTGATATTAGGATAGTACTGATCTTAAAGTTAATTGAGTATTGTTCCCTCCTCCTTTATTTTCTGAAAGAGTTTTTGTAGAAATGGTTTTGTCTCTTACTTAAACATTTGATAGAATATACCAGGGAAGCCATCTGTGTCTTGAATTTTCCTTAAGGGAAGTTTTAAAATTATGAATGTAATTTCTTTAATTCATATAAGGCTATTCGCGTTATCTGTTTCTTGGGGCAGTTTTGATCATTTGTAACTTTCATAAAATTTGCTCATTTCATGTAGGTTTTTATATTTAGCTTTTAAAATTTTTGTAATATTTCCTTATATTTTTAATAGATGCATGATCTATAGTGATGTGCGCTTATTCATTTCTGATACTGACAAATTGGCCTCTTTTACTCTTTTTTTCCTTCCCTTTATCAGTATTGCCAAAGGCTTAGCAATTTTATTAGTCTTCCATTGATTTCTTTTATTTCCTTCCTGTTTATTTTGGGTTTCATTTGCTATTCCTTTTCTAGTGTCTTAAGGTGAAAATCTAGACTATTGAGTTTGTATTTCTTTTTTCTAACAGTCATTTAAAGCTATTAATTTCCCTGTAGACAGTGTTTTAACTGCATTCCAAATTATCCTTCAGTTCAAAATATTTTCAAACTGCTCTTGTGATTTCTTCTTTGACTCACTGATTATTTAGAAGTACATTCTTTAATTTACAGATGTTTGTGTTTTTACTCCTGAACTTACTGTTATAGATATCTAATTTAATTCCATTGTGATCAAAGAATATTCTTTGTATGATTTTAATCTTTTTTTAATTTATCGAAACTTGTTTTACAGCTCAAGATGTGGTCTATCCTGGTAACATAGCATATGCTCTTGAAAAGAATATCTATTCTGCTGTTGTTGGGTGTGATGTTCTATAAATACCAATTAAGGAAAGGTCAGCTATGTCTTTTCTGATGTTTAGTCTAGCTGTTCTGCCAATTGTTAGAAGAGGTGTTAAAATCATATCTATAATTATGGAATTGTCTGCTTCTCTCTTTAGTTCTGTAAATTTTAGCTGTTATTGGACACAGGCACACTTATGATTGCTATGTCTTTCTGATGAATTGTCCTTTAGTTCATATAAAATGTATCTTTACATCATGTATAAATTTTGTCTTGAAATCTATTTTATCTAATGTTACTATAACCATTCCAGACTTCTTATGCTTATTGTTTACATAGTATATCCTTTTCTATTCATTTGCTTTCAACCTATCTGTCTTTATGGTTCAACTGTGTCTTTTATGAACAGCATATGTGTTTGGTATTATTATCCATTCTGACAGTCTCTGTCTTTCAAATTGGAATTTTTAGTTCATTAATATTTAACATAATTGGTGATATAGTCAGGTTTGGGTTTACCATTTTGTTTCTTATCATCTCCTGTTTTTTTTTTTTTTTTTTATGTTCCTTTTTGCCAGTCCCCCCTCACTTTTGGATTATTTGAACTATACTTTTAGAATTTGATTTCAGTTTCCCTTTTGGCTTTTGTACATACTTCTTTGCATTATGTTTTCAGTATTTGCCCTAGCAATAGCATTATACATCCTTACCTTTTTCACAGCCCACCTACAATTAAAATACTACTTCTCATACAATACTGAAATCTTGCAACATTATTCCCAAACCATCTCATTCTTTATAGTATAGTGCATTATGCACCCCAGGAAACAATGATATAAATTTTTCTTTGAACAGTTTTATGGCCTGTAAAGAATTAAGAGGAAAAGACATACAGGAAAAAAATAAGCTTTTGCATTAACCAGATATTTATCATTTTCAGTGTTCTTCACAGTTTTTAAGGATCCAGGTTTTATCAGGTATCAATTCCCTTCAGCCTAAAGAACTTTCGTCAACATTTCTTATATTGTAGGTCTGCTGCCAATTTTGCTTTAATCTGTACATATTTCTATTTTGCCTTTATTCTTGGAAGGATATTTTAACTGAATATGTGGAAGTACAGATTGTCATTATTTCTTTCAGAGACACTTCAAAGATATTATTACCTTCTCTTTTGGCCTTCCATGGTTCTTAATGAGAAGTAGTTTGTGAATCAGTTTATTTTTTTCTCCCTGTATATAATATGTTGTTTTTCTCTTGCTGCCTTCAATATTTGTGCTTAATGTTTGAATATCAACAATTTGACTATGATGCTTTTCATCAGATTTGGAAAAATAGCAACCATTATTTTTTCAAATATTTTTTTCTGTCACATTTTCTTTCTCTACTCTTTGTAGCATTCCGGTTACAAATATGTTGGATTATTTGGTCTAATCATATAGGTTCCCGAGACTGTTCTTTTGTTTAAAATTTTTTTTCTTTGTCTTCATCTTGGATAATTTTTATTGATCTATCTTCATGTTCACTTACTTTTTCCCTCCTATTTCTGATTAGCTGTTACAGTTCATTCAATGAATTTTTTTATTTCAGAAACTGAACTTTTTATTAGCTCTAGACTTTTCTTTGCCTTTTGTTTGTTTTTATTTTTCTACTGAGATTTCTTATTTTTCTGATGAAATTTTCATTCATTAAAAGCATGTTTTGATTTGCTTTGTTGAAGATCATTATATAACCATTTAAAAATTTTTGTCTTTTTTTTAAACATCTGGTTCATCTCAGAATCAGACTTGATGAATTTTACTTTGTTTTGTGCATGTAGTTTTTGGTTTGTTTGTTTGTTTTGTGCATGTGTTCTATTGTCTTGGTTCTTCATGTCTGGTAATTTTGAATTATAACCTGGGCATTATGAATATTGTGTCGAAAGTCTGGATCCTGTTATTTTTCTCCATTCAGTATTGTTTCCTTCTTTTTAAGCAGGTAATTTTCTTAACTTAGTAGGTTAATTACTTGTAGCTTATTGCGTTTTACATCGGGACAGCAAAGTAGCTTCTTATTTTGTCAGTTTCCCATCTGTTTATCATTATTTATTCTTTCAAATACATCTTGGAACCTGCTTCAGTTAGCTATTGCTCCAAAACAAAACACTTCAAACTTAGTGACTTAAAACCCAGTTCCAAGAATTTATGGCCATCTTTAATCTGTCACAGACTCATCAAATTTTCTCCAAAATCTTAATGGAATGTTAATTGCAATTTTGTTAAATTTGTAGATGAATCAATAATTTACATCCTAATAATATTTTACCACTTAACTATGGCTATGTAACACCACCTGAAAACTTAGGGCTAAAAACAACATTCTCATGAATCTGCCTTCTGGTGAGGGCTCAGTGGGATAGCTAGTTTCTGCCCATTTGGTGTCAGCCTGGACAGCTCCAAGGCTGAAGGCTAGAATTATCTGAAGGCTTTCTCTTACTCATGTAAATGGTGGTTTGGCTGGGAAAATTCAAACAGCAGGGTTTCTTTAGGCATCTCTACCGTGTTTCCCCAAAAATAAGACCTAGCCGGACAATCAGCTCTAATGCATTTTTTGATGTAAAAATTAATATAAGACCAGGTATTATATTATATTACAGCAGGTCTTATAGTAAAAGAAGACCCGGTCTTATATAATATAATATTATATAAGACCCGGTCTTATATAATATTATATTATATTATATAAGACCGGGTCTTATATTATAGTAAAATAAGACTAGGTCTTATATTAATTTTTGCTCCAAAAGACGCATTAGAGATGATTGTGGCTAGGTCTAATTTTCAGGGAAATACGGTATCACTATGTGGTCGCTTCAGCATGGGACTGCAGCCTGACTTTTTACATGGTAGCTCAGTTCCAGAGAGAGAGAAAGAGATAGGAAGATTTTGTTTGATTTCTGTTTGGGAGAATTTCAGCATTTGAATAACACTGTTAGTCACAGCCAACCCCAGATTCAAGGGAAGGGAAGAAGACAGGGCCCTTCTCTCTGTGAGAGGAATAGTGAGGTTTTGAAGAGCATGTGGGACTAATATTAGGTTGGTGCAAAAGTAATTGCAGTTTTTGCAATTATTTTTAACCTTTTAAACCGCAATTACTTTTGCATCAACCTAATAATAATTATTGTGGCCATTTTTGGAAAATACAGTTTTGCCACACTCTTCTCTTTCAGGAATGTGGTTTAGTCTAAGTCTGTTTCTTCAAGTTATTTTTTTGTGTTTTTCAGTAAAATTTTATATTTTTATGTATCTAATATCCATCTATTGCCTATCTTCATGTTTTTTTAGATTTATTCATTGTATCTTGGATCATTGAAGATCTTTTTTCCA
The DNA here is from genome assembly GCF_004115265.2 of Rhinolophus ferrumequinum. Taxonomy (NCBI): domain Eukaryota; kingdom Metazoa; phylum Chordata; class Mammalia; order Chiroptera; family Rhinolophidae; genus Rhinolophus; species Rhinolophus ferrumequinum. The sequence goes on along the minus strand of NC_046304.1, from coordinate 19,162,503 downwards.
TGTGATTTTTTTTTTATCTTTAGTATGATTTTGACACTGAAAAAGTCTTTGTTTTCACAAAGCAGAGTAGTAGAACCTTTCTAATGTTATATAAATTTATCCTACCTTCTTTAGGTGCTGTGCTCTTTAGAGGATTTTTAAGCTACGTGCTTAAGAATAGCCATTTGTAAAGGGAATAGAACTTCTGGTTTCTGGTCCAACATAAGGGAGCTTAGAACTTGCCAGTCCATCCTAAACAACGATGGTGAAATGGAGGGAAGTTTTATTTTATAATATGTGATTCCTTCCCTGTTTCTTGCAAATATATATGTGGTATTTAAAAGTGTGAGAGTAACATGATGAGTCTTGTAGATCACTCACTATAGACGTTTAGAAGCCAGACACCATTGAAATTCTGCATTGCATGCCTTTTTATTATGAGTTAAAATTTTTGCATTCACTTTCTAAGGTCATACTTTACCCTTTTTTCTGAACTTTGGAATTTTTATAATGTGAAAATTTTTGTTTGAAAGTTGTTTGTATTCAGCCATGTATTAAAAACAGTACAAGAAGAGCTGCTTCAGATAGTAACTACATATTTAAAGTTCTACAGATTTAATTAAGGGAATTTTTTATGTGTATTTACAGATGAGATAATAATGAATTTGGAAATATGCTTAAATTTTAAATGTTACCTGGTTATCACAGTGGTGGCAAATTAATGTCTGTGATGAACTTCTGAAACCAACTTCTTTTATCAAAAGAAGTATTTTTCAAAAGTAAAATACTTTTGAAAACGGGCAAAAATCTAACACGTACTGTGTTTCTCCGAAAATAAGACCTAAACTGGAAAATAAGCCCTAGCATGATTGTTCAGGATGACATCCCCTGAACATAAGCCCTAATGAGTCTTTTGGAGCAAACCTTAATGTAAAACTCGGTCTTATATTCAGGGAAACACGGTACTTTCTTAAACATAGCAGATTTGTAGGTTTAAGTTCCAAGGGAAGTAGTTTTGAGATTGATAAGCTCTTTGAAGAATTTATTTGGACTTTGCTAGTTTTTTGACTCATACATTTATTTTGTATACTCACATTCTATTTTTTTTTATTACTAACTGTATTGGGGTGACATTTATTAATAAAATTATGTAGGTTTCAAGTGTACAATTCTATACTACATCATCTGTATATTGCATTGTGTGTTCACCACCCAAAGTCAGATCTCCTTCCATCACCATATACTTGACTCTCTTTACCCTTTTCTATCTTCCCTTTTCCCCTCTTTCCCTCTGGTAACGACTAAACTGTTGTCTGTGTCTGTGAGTTTTTGTTTGTCTTGTTCATTTGTTATTTTCAGTTTTATAGCCTACATATGAGTGAAATCATATGATTCTTGACTTTTTTCTAACTTATTTCGCTTAGCATGATATTCTCAAGATCCATCTATATTGTCACAAATGACAGTATTTCATCTTTTCTTTTCTTGTGGCTGAGTAATATTCCATTGTGTATATGTACCACATCTTTATCTAATCATATTGAAGGACATTTTGGTTGTTTCCATGTCTTGGCCACCGTGAATAATGCAGCAATGAACATAGGGGTACGAGAAGGATTGCTGGGTTATATGGTAATTTTATTCTTAATTTTTTGAGGAACCCCATACTGTTTTCCATAGTGGCTGTACCAATTTACATTCCCACCAGCAGTGTGTGAGTGTTTCTTTTTCCCCACAACCTCTCCAACACTTGTTATTACTTGTTTGGTTGATAATAGCCATTCTAACGTGTGAGATGGTATCTCATTGTGGTTTTGATTTGCATTTTCCTAATATCTAGTGAAATTAAGCATCTTTTCATCTATCTATTGGCCGTTTGTATGTCTTCTTGGCAGAAGTCTTCAAGTCCTCTGCCCATTCTTTAATTGGATTGTTTATTTTTTATGTTGTTGAGTTGTATGAATTCCTTATGTATTTTAGATATTTGGCCCCTTATCGGAGGTGTTGTTTGCAAATATCTTATCCCATTTGGTTGATTGCCTCTTTGTTTTGTTGATGATTTCTTTTGCTGTGCAGAAGCTTTTTAGTTTGATATAGTCCCATTCATTTATTTTTGCTTTTACTTCCTTTGCCTTTGACATCAAATTCATAAAATCCTCTCTAAGACCAAGGTCCATAACTCATATTCTATTTCCATTATTGGTTGTAGTTGCTACTTAATAAGTGAAACACATGAGAATTCCTTTTCAACTTGAAAGAAAGTCCTCATTGACCCTTTGTCTAATGATGAATATGATTCCTGCCTGATGTTCACTTTATTAACATTGCTCACTGAAACTACTGTATTCTCTAAGAGCAGGCAGTGATTTTGACATACGGTCTTAGAATAGAGGTATGTAAAGCTGCTTTTTCTAGCCCCTTCTCAGTAGACCTTGGCAGTTCCTTATTTCTCTGGCTTGTTTCTCCTGGGGATTTGTGTGACTCAAAAACAAATTGCTTTATATAAACAATCATTTTTACTTTATCAAAGTGGGATCAGTCAGTAGAAGACAAGGGCTAAGTTTTAATTATCTTATTAATAGATGTTGTAAGTCGTTTTCAGAGAGACTGTTTTTTGGCAAACAAGCTTGACATTTCTCATCCTCATGACTTTGATGGTTGGTTTCATCCTTCCTAAAGTGAAACTGACAACAAGTAGAGCAAGGCTGTCAAGGAGAGATTCAGGAACTGTATGGAAGTAATTTTCAGTAGGAGGCGGTAGCAGTAATCTTGAAATCTTTTTACATGGAACCCTGTAGGTTCAGGAAAGCCTTTATTTTTCCCTGGGATGGTATTTTGGATATCAGTAGCAAAAAAAAAGAAACTATTTAGGAACAAACTGATGCAGTCCTAATTCTAAATCCACTTTATGGTTTTCTTATGGCCACCTTCTCTGAACTCTGACTACTTGCACCATTGACTCCTACTTTAGTTCCACTTGACTTAGCAGTCTTCCATTTTTCAGGTGGTTTTGTTAGATGTTCTCCTCAGTAAAATGCCAGGCAGCAGATCATTTTCCTGTATTCAGTCACATTCTGCATAAATGTCTGTGATTGCTACCTTGAATTTTCACCTTGGTCCAAGGTTTTCTGTCTTTGCTAAAAGGAAGGGAAACAGGGACCTCCTTTCACCCAATGTTCTTTTAAATTCATAGCCCAAAGGATTGAAAATCCTTCCACTATGTAATACACACCTGAAATTCTAGCTGTGGTTTAACAGGTGGCTTCTCTAACATGGCTAATAAGCTGTGGCTGAAGCAAATGCGTTCCTCCTTACCTGAGATTTTATAGTTTATAATGATATAATCTACATATTATATTAATCATATATTTTTTAAACATGTAATATAAAACTTTTAAATTTGTGTTTTATCCAAATGCTGGTATGCTTCAGATCTAAACTTGGGATGGTATTTTCATCTCCTTCTCTCCAGCTGTCTTTTCAAGTGGGAGAAAATATGGATTACTCTTCAAAGGGTTGCAGGTGTCATTTGCTGGTGAAAAATGGATTTGGAAAAAAATAAGGTCTCAGTCATCAGATATATCCCTGCCAGGTGTTCGGGCAGCCAAATCCTCCCCCTACCCGTTGTTAAGTGAGCCGTGAAGAAGACATTGTGATATACCACATAGATTGGGTATAAAAGAAAACCCTTGTTATCTCTTGCTAGCAAGATTTGAGCCCATCCCGGTTTCCCCAGGTGGGTCTGAGGTAGACATTGTTAGCTAATTATGATCACCCAGCGCATTTAGAGCTATTTTGCTTGCCATATCATGCCAGCAGGTGTAAGTGCCCAGAGCCAAGGCGGCCTGCTGCCAGCCCTATGTTAGAACACCAACATATGAAAAAAATTGTTCGCAGTGTTCGGTGTTCTTATTGTGGGTGATTTATTTCATTTGTTTTGTTGTTCTATTTTCCATAATTAAAAATCAGGGGTAAAGTAAATTACAATATTTGCCATTGCATTTTTTCCAAAATGTATGTTTTTTAAAACTTACCCAGCATTTAAAGCATGTGTGCTGTGGTTTAAGAACCTAGCATGAAATACATAGAATAATGATTTGTGTACCTCACTATACCTATTTTATTGAAAATATACCTCAAACAAGATTGACTTGTTAAATTTTTTTAGTTTTTAAAATATTTTTGCATATTCAGCACCTATTATCCTCAACTAAATTCTGTTATATAGTGTGCTTTATTTATATGAACAAAATAGTATTTTCCTATACATTGCCATTTAAAATCATTTCAATTCATATATAATGAATATACATATGAGGTCAGGCAATTAAGTTCGTGAACTTGTTGCAACAATGTTGTTAACTTTTTTTGATATCAGAGGGATTATTCATTATGAATTTATACCAACTGGACAAATAGTTAACCACGTTTACTATTTGGAAGTGCTGAAAAGGCTGCATGAAAAAGTTAGACCACCTGAACTTTTCGCCAACAATTTATTGCTCTTGCAACATGACAATACACTAGCTCACAGGGCACTGTCTGTGAGGGAGTTTTTAGCCAGTAAACAAATAACTGTATTGGAACATCCTCCCTACTCACCCGATCTGGCCGCCAATGACTACTTTGCCTGAAGATAAAGGAATATTGAAAGGAAGACATTTTGATGACATTCAGGACATCAAGGGTAATGCAACAACAGCTCTGATAGCCATTCCAGAAAGAGTCCCAAAATTGCTTTGAAGGGTGGACTAGGCTCTGGCTTCCCAACGGGGGTACTTGGCAGGTGACGGTAGTGATATTCAGCAATGAGGTATGTAGCACTTTTTCTAGGATAAGTTCGCGAACTTAATTGTCCAACCTCACATTTATCCCAAACCTTTCTTTATAAAATGGGATGTGTTACACACCATGTGTCTTACATGTCAGCAGATGTGTTCCAGATTACACAGCAGGAAACCATGGGAAACAAAAACTAATAAATGCAGAAGCTATATACAGTTGGAGACAGTAACTCACTATCAGAATTTCAATTCAAATAAACCAAAAATTTATTGCTCTCAGTAATATAATAAGATAAAATTTTGAGAGAATGAAATGGAAATAGTAGGCACATGTGCTTTATTTTAAATGCACAGATTTGAATACACACAATGTCTTAGTAAATACTTTCAGCATAAATTTACATACAACATCCTCAGATTATGGTGCAATAAAGTAGATGTGAGTAGCAAAACATAAGTTTTCAACCAGATGAAAAAGGGAAATACATACTACAAAAAGCTATACTACTTGAAAGACATGAAAACCCTCATCACTAATTTTTTAGCTTAAAAGGCTAGCAAAGCTAAACTTACAGTGTTTGTTCAACTCTACATGTCTACTTCAATAAGAAAAAAATCTGTATTTAACGACCTAGTTAATCTCAAAAGGATCTAATAAAATAAGGTAGATAAAATTAAGATGAGAACTACTGAAATAATTTTTATAAATATTTAGAATTTAGACTATAAAAATTTAGAATACTATACAACTAGATAACTTTTGAATAAGTCAGTTGCAATAGGAAACAAGAAAATTTGCTGGAATCACTGGTAAGTGTTTTTCAACATGTGATACCTATATCATATAAATAGCTACTAAGCACTGAAGGCTACCAGTTTGTTTTTTGAGGCAGACAGATGCGATACTTGATAAAGCCAGAACATAAAAATGACGACCAATCTTGTTGATAAACATAGATGGAAAAACTCGTAAGCAAAATAATGTGAATAGAATGCATATTAAAAAGTATTCAACATTTAAGTGCTCACCCTGACCAAGTGAGATTTAGTATAGAAATTTAAGATTGCTTTGGTGTAAGGAAAGCTATTACCGTACTCCCCATTCTATTACTCCGAAAAATGGTAAAATCAATTAAACCAACATTCATTGGGATAGGGAAGATACTATTCTAGACTCTGAGAAAATACAAAGATATATGTTAGTGGAGTCCTTGCTCTCAAGGATTTATAATTGGCAAATTAAAAAAGAAAATTAGATTATATAACAATGAAAATCATAATGTCCCCAAAATACTTTAAAATATTTTTAAAATATTTTATAAAAATCAACACCTATTTATGAAACTTTAAAAAGTATAAAGGAAATAGGGTTTTCCCATATATTTGTAGCTAAAAAGTCAACATTAGCCAAAAATGGAGAAGGAGAAGCATCATCCATTTTAAAAATAAATAAAACATGCAGTTTGCTATAGAATGTCAGCTAATGTATAAATGTTTTTTCAAAAATTAAATGAGGTACAGCTATATGAAAGAAGGAAATTAAATTATCACAATGTAAATGATAGTTATATACCTAGAAAATCTAAAGACTACAACAGTATAATAATTGAATTTAGGAAAATTGCAAATTTTAAATTAAAAATAAAGGACAGACAGTATCCAACTTATGAAGATTTAATTTACAGTTTTTCAACTCTGTGGTGGTGCAAAAGCAGTATGCATTCTGCAGAAACCATACTTCAAATTTTGAATTTTGATCCTGTCCTGGGCTAGTGATATGTGGTAAGATATTCTCTCGTGATGCTGGGTAAAAGCAGTAAGCTGCAGAGATCACTAGGGCAAACAACCGATACGTGACAGTATTTAGCAGGACATTAACCCCACTGTAAGTCGAGGAGCATCGTATGTTATTTATTGTATTTTAACAATAGGTTATATAACAATAAGTATATACTTTTTTACAGTGGTACACATTTAAATACTTTAGCTTAATGTGTGTGTATGTGAACAATAAAACTTTAATAACCATAAAAGAAGTTTGAATAAAAGGGATGTTGTACCCTGGTTAATGGGAACGCCAAATGTGTTAAAGTCCCATGTGTACTATATTAGTATATTTAATATTTAATAAAGTAAGATACCATCATATCTTAAAAACTTGGCACTACAAATGTGAGCACCACCTGGGAGCGTGTTATACATGCAGAATCTCAATTCCCCACCCCGTTCATAGTGAATCAATCTACAAAACACTAATATTAAAGGAAAAGAGAAAAGATAATTTTTCTGTATTTCTTTGAATAAGCTATTAATATGGAAAACTGCGAGGTGTGATCAAAAACCACGGTGAATGCTTAAATTAAAATTTATTACAGTAAAAGACACATTGCCATTAAACCCTCTCAAAATACTCCCCCTCACTTCATATACACTAATCCCATTGTTCTTGTCACTTTCTGAAGCAGTTCTGGAAATCCTCTTTCATGAGTATCTTTAGTTGCACTATCGTGGCTGCCTCCATGTCCTGAATCGATTCAAAATGTTTATCTTTCATGGTCATTTTGATTTTGGGAAAGAGCCAGAGAAGTCTCACAGTGCCAGATCCGGTGAATAAAGTGGATGAGGACACACCGTAATTCTTTTATTTGACAGAAATTCCCGTATACCAGAAGCGATGTGTGACATGGAATGTTGTCATGATGGAGGATGATTTACGGCACACTTTAAAACGCACCTTCTCTCAACCGTAGCTCACACCCAACTGACTGCATCAAAAAAGCTGAAACTTGTCATACACTGTTACTAAGGTTCGAGGCACCTCTTCTGTATTGAAGATCCCTGCCTTTCCATTGGATGGCACACAGCAGCAGCATTCACCGTATTTTTTTTTTTATCATACCTCATATATGGATATCAAGGGGAAAAACTATACAGCAAAACATTAGAATAGGGCTTTTTCTACTGACAAGAACCTCCAGTAAAATTTGAGTAGACGTCACTGGAGCAAAGACATCTTTTTTTTTTTTCAATTGGGGAACTGTGTTTTTCCAGGACCCATCAGGTCCAAGTCATATTGTTGTTTTCAATCTAGTTGTAGAGGGTGCAGCTCACTTGCCCATGCGGGAATCGAACCTGTGACCTTGGTTTTATGAGCACTGCGCTCTAACAAACTGAGCCAACCAGCCACTCCTGGAGCAGACATCTTTGTCTTGTTCTTGATCTTGGTGGGGGAAGCATTCCATCTTTCATTGTGAAGTAAGATGTTAGCTCTATGTTTTTCAGATGCCCTTTATCAGATTGAAAGAGTTCCTTTCTATTTCTAGATTTTTAATGTTTTTGTCATGAGTGGGTGTCGTGCAGGGCGGCCTGCAGGGTCTCAGCTCCCGCTCCCCACATAAGAACGCAGGATATGGTGAGGCCAAAAAGGAACACCCACAGAGCCATAGATTGGGGGAGTCATACCACTATATTCTCGCTGGCGGCTGGGTTGGAGACACAGGAAGCGGGAGCCACACTGTCCGCAACCCGCCAAGCACTTCTCTCTGCCAACAAACCTGACTTGCTAGCTGCATTCTGCCTTGCCAGCGACCATCTTCTTGCTGGCCCCCATTTTCTGCTAGCGTAGCCACAGCAGTTATATTAGTGGCCAATGGCTCACTGGTTACAGCTGACGGCCAACTAGCCACAGCTGATGGCCATCCAGTCACAGTTGATGGCCATTTACTACCTGAGCCAGCACCTTTCCATGTGAGGCTGAGAGCCTGGAACCTGCACTCCTGGCTCTGTCCCCACAGTGGGGGTTAGATTTTTGTTGTTGGATTTGATTTCCTACTCATTTGTTACGGATGTTTTCATCTATGTTCATGAAGGGTATGGAGCTATAATTTTCATGTCTTGTGATGTCATTGTCTGACTTTGGCCTTATAGGATGAGTTGGGAAGTGGTTTCTTCTCAGTTTCTGGAAGAATTTGTGAAGGACTGGTACTATTTCTTCTTTAAATATTTGATATAATTGACTAATGATGCCATCTGGACCTGGGCTATTCATTGAGGTAATATTTTGAATCTTTGATTCAATTTCTTGTTACAGTTTTATTCAAGATTTTCTATTTCTTAGGACATTTTCAGTAATTTTTATCTCTCTTAAACTTTTTCTATTTCATCTGAGTTTCCTAATTTGTTGGCACAAAGTTGTTCTTAACATTACCTTATAATCCTTTTAATTTGTATAAATTCAGTAGTGATACCCTTTTACTTCCCTGTCCATTTGTATCTTTGTTTTTTCTTGGTCAGTCTAGCTAAAAAGATTCATCAATTTTTTTGACCTTTTCAAAGAATCAACTTTTTATTTCATTGATTATCTTGATTTGTTTTTCTGTTTTGTTGTTTCCATTCTGATTTTACTATTTCCTTTTGCTTGCTTTGGGTTTAATTTGCTCTTTTTTAGTTTTCTTTAGGTAGAAACTTATATATTACTGATTTGAGACCTTTATTTCCTAATACTGTTTAAAGGTATAAAATTTCCCTTTAAGCACTGCTTTAACTGCATCCAATAAATTTTGATATATTGTATTTAATTTTCATTCGATTAAAAATATTTTCTAATTTTCCTTGTGATTTCTTCTTTGAACCATGGATTATTTAGAAATGAGTAATATTTTAATATTTGGAGATTTACAAATTTATTATTTGTAATATAATTCTGTTGTGGGCTGAAGAATATATTTTAACTGATTTTAGTTCCTTTCAATATATTGATACTTGTTTTTTTACCTAGCATTTGGTCTTTCCTACAGAATGTTCTAAGTGTGCTTGGAGAAAAATGTGCATTCTATTTTATTGAATAGTGTTCTGTAAATGTTACTCAGGTCAAGTTGGCTGATGGTGTTATTTAAATCTTTTCTGTTTGTGCTTAATTTCTGTTTAGTTATTCTTTGAGAGTGGGGTATTAAAACCTTCAAATATAATTGTTGAGTTTTCTGTTTCTTCTTGTCAAGTTTTGCTTTGTGAACGTTGGGGCTCTATTTTTAAGTATGTGCAGGCATACCTCAGAGATACTGCATGTTCAGTTTCAGACCACTGCAATAAAGCAAGTAGCACAATAAAGCAACTAACACCAATTTTCTGATTATCCAGGGCATACGAGTATAAAAGTTATGTTTACACTATAGCATAGTCTTAGTGTGTAATAACATTATGTCTTAAAAAAAGAAAAACAATGTACATACCTTAATTAAAAAAATACTTTATTGCTAAAAAATGGTAATCATCATCTGAGCCTTCTGTGAGTTGTAATCATTTTGCTGGTAAGTCTTACTTTCAGTTTCTAGAAAAACAAAAAAGAAAAAAATGCAATATCTGCAAAGCAAGGTATGCCTGTATATGTTTATAATTGTTATACTTTCCTCATGTGTTTATCTTTTTAACATTATGAACTGTCCCTCATTGTCTCTAGTAATATTTTCTTGTCTTAAAATCTATTTTGTTTTATATTAATATAGCTTCGCCAGCTCTCTTCTGGGCACAATTTCTATGGTATATCTTGTTCTATCCTTTAACTTCCAACCTATTTTTATTTTTTAATCTAAAGTGTGTCTTTTGTAGATAGCATATAGTTGAATCTTGCTTTTTTAAAATTAAGTCAGACAATCTCTGCCTTTTGATTGAAGTGTTTAGTCTATTCACATTTAGTGTAATTATTGATATGATTGAATTTACATTTAAATTTTTAAATTTTTTATGCATTTCAAGGGTTTTTTGTTTCTATATTCTTCCTTCAATTTTTTTGTGTTAAACAAATTTGTATTTCAAAATTGTATTTCCTTGTGTGAAACAATTATTTTTTTTAGTTGACCATTTTAACTCATCTGTTTATTTTTTTTTAATCCTCTTGGTTTTTTCAGTTTTTCTTTATTGATTGTTCTAGGGATTGTAGTACACATCTTAACTTGTGAACAGTCTGTTTCAGATTAATAGTATCTTACTTCTGGTAAAATACAGCAACTTTGCTCCAATATAGCTCAACTCCCTCTCCCTTTTGTCATATATATGCCTTTTTTAACTCGATATAGAATTTTTGCCTATTCTTTCCCCATCACTGCAAATACGGAATTCCACTGCCTTCTGGCCTTTATTATATTGGATGAGAAGTCAGTCATTAATAGTATTGTTTTTCTCATTATTTTGAAGAGTTTATATTTGACTTTATCTATGTTTGACTATGAAGTATCTAGGTGTAGAATTCTTGTGTCTATCCTACATGGAAATTTTTGAGCTTTTTGGATCTGTAGATAGATTGTTTTTCATCAGATTTGAGAAATTTCAAACCATTATTTCTTCAAATATTTTTGTCTACCCCTTCTTCTCTCTCCCCTTCTGATATTCCCATTAGGTATATGTTGATACACTCAGTGTTATTGCATAGATCTCTGGGGTTCTGTTCAGTTTTCTTCAAACTTCTTCCTCTCTGTTCTTGAGATTGTGTAATTTTTAGTTCACTGATTCTTTGTGCTATTTCACATCTGCTATTGGGCCAATCTAGTGAATGTTTCATTTCTAATGTATTTTTCAACTCTAGAATTTTATTTGTTTTTGTATTTGTGTATTGAGATTCCCTATTTGTTGAGTCATTTTCACCATATTTTTCTTTAATTCTTTAAGCACGATTTTCTTGAATTCTTTGAATATTTTTATAATAGCTACTTTTGAAATCTTTCTGAATACAACATCTGGGCCCACTCAAAAACAGTTTCTATTGACTGCTAGTTCTCCTGAGTATGGGTCACATTTTTCTGTTTCTTTACATATCTTGTAATTTTTGTTTGTTAAAAACTGTGCATATTTGATAATGTATTGTAACAACTCTGGATCTGATTCCTCCCCAGTCTCCTTCCCACCCCTGAAGGTTGTCATTATTGCTATTAGTATGTATGTTTCTTATAGTTAAGTAACTTGACTGGACTTAATATCCAGAATCTTTCTCTCCTGTGGGGTGCAGCCACTCAAGTCTCTGCTCAGTTGTTTTGTTTTGTTTTTTAATTGCCGTTTTTAGTTGTTAGTCTGGCCTTCTTGGGGTCCCCCTTGTGTCTACATAGTTTAGTGGTCAGCCAGTGATTGGTTAAAGGTTGTACTCAGACATCTTGAGCCAGCAAGGCTTCTACCCTTTGCTGATCCATCTGTGAGTGTGTTAGTGAGCTCATCTAGTGTTTCAATATGCCCAGGCTTTTATTTTCTGCTTAGCCTTCCAGTTCTTCCCTTCCAATGTGGGAAGCCTCCCAGCTAGCCATGGATTTGTGGACAGCTGGGCCCCTTCCAGTCAATTCTGAGCAAATACGACCATACAGTCTCTACTTAGCCAGGGATATGTGAGAGTTCGCCTAGCCCCCGTGGCTCTCATTTCCAGAATCTCCTTGTTACATTTTGGATTTCGGTTAGTCTATCCCTCTTCTTTACTGGGACAGCAGCCTCAGGCTGACAGAGCTGTAGGCTTTCTTTGTTCTTTTTCAGTGGAGTTTAATACTTTTACTCTCAGTGCCATTGGGTGTGTATTTTCACCCTTCACTTCAGATCACATCAGCAACCTCTGACAGTGAAGCTCTTGGTTTTCATGGCCAGCCCTGCTCAGGTACAACTACTGCATGGACTATGCTTGGGTGGGGTTGGGGGATGAGTAAGAAGCAGCCCCAAGCAATAACACCCGGACTCCCACCGTTCTTACCCAGAGTTCCACAGTTTTTCATAAGTAAACACTTTTAAGTTTGTCATTTGACTTTGGTTGTTTTCTGGAGTCCTGAAATGGTTGTTTTTGACACTTTTGTCTAGTTTTATAGTTGTTTTGGTGGGAGATTTGCTGACCTCTTCAGTTTGCCACAGCTGGAAGTTCTGCCTCCTGTTTTATATTTGCAATATTTTTGGTTTTAGTTATTTTTAAAAGGCTAACTAATTAGAAACCTGAGGCACATCTATCTATTGTAGCTGCTTCAGCATTTTGCTTCACAATGAAGGAAGTTAGGAGATTGTGATTAGATTAGGGGTGGGACTGTAATTCTGCTGACAGCACTCTCCTGTGGAATGTTTCTTAATAGCATATTCTTGTGTAATAATGAAAACTTTTTTTTTTAGGCAAGCAAATTCCTTTGGAATTCTACCAAGACATAAGAAAAATATTATGTATACTTCTCTCTACAGAATGAACTAAAAAAGATCTGACAAAATGCATTGGGCTGCTATAGATGTATATTTTTATGAAAAATAGTGGAAAGCATCTTCCTCTTTAAAAATTGCTCATTATACCAATTTAAATCTAAAATGCTTTTTTATGCTTGAAAATTTGACTGGGAAGTTTGTCTTTACCTTTTTATGTAATAACACACACAGTTATGTAATAAAACACACACAAAATAAAATACACAGCTCAGTGATTTATCGCAAGATACGCACCTCTGTAGCTGCCATCCACGTGAGAAATAGGACATTGCCAGCACCCAAAAGTCCCCTCTGCTCTCCCCTCAATATCTCCTCTCTTCCCCAAGATAACCACTATATTAACGTTTATGGTAACTGATTCCTGTCTTAATAGTTTCTGTCTCCTAACTATGCATCCTTTACACATTAGAGTTAAACTTTACTTATATTTTTAATATTATAGAAATGAAATCTTACAGTATCTATTCGTGACTGGTTTCTTTTGTTCAAAATTATGTTTGTGGATTAATCTGTTACTTCATGTAGCAATAGTTCATTTTAATTGCTGTAGAGTATCCCATTATGTGAGTATGTAACAATTTGTTTATCCATTGTGTTCATGGACTTTTGGGTTGTTTCCAGTTTTAAGAGTATTACAAATATTGCTACCATGAACACACCTATGTGTGTTTTAGTGTATGGACACGCACATTCTTTTCGGGTATATAGCTAGGAATCAAAATGCTGGATCACAATGTATACAATCCCTTCATTTTAGTATATAAAGCCAATCTGTTTTCCAAAGTGATCACACCAATTTACATTCGCACTAGCAGTCTGTAAGAGTTGCCATTGCATCACAGTTTCACCAAACATTTGGTATCAGCAAGACTGAAATATTAGCCAGACTGCTGGTTATAGAATATATTTTATTGTGGTTTTAACTTTCATTTCCCAAGTGACTAATGAGGCCTTTTCACATGTTTGTTAGCCATTTGGACTATCCTTGTTTGTAAAATGCCTGTTCAGGCCCTTTTTAGAAATTTATTTGTAGGAGTTCTTTATGTATCTGGATAAAAGCCCTTTGTTCCTCATATGTGTGTTGCAAGCAACTTCTACTATGTGGCTTGCATTTTTTACTCTTAGCAATGTACAGATACGAAAAATTCTTGATTTTAAAGTAGTCAAATATATCAGGTTTTTTTCATTGTGATTAGTACTTTTTGTGTCCTATTGAAGAAATCATTCCCTGTTCCATTATCATGAAGTTATTCTTCTATATGTTATCTTCTAAAAGCTGTATGATTCTGATTTTCGCATTTATTCTATAATCCACCCACAATTTATTTTGGTGTATGGAGTGAAGTAGGGATGAAGTTTCATTCTGTTTTTCCATATGGATATCCATTGTTCCAGGGCCATACATTGAAAAGAATGTTGTCATTGTCAGGGTCCAATCAGGAGAAAGAATTATACCAGTTATTTAAACAACTGAATATGGGGTGTGGGGGAGCGGGAATAATTGCTGATCAGTTGTAAAGTTGTTTGTAACTAAAGTCTAAAGTTGTAGGTAACTAAAAAGACAAGAAGAGAGCACTATAGTGTATCAGGGAAATAGTAGCTACCACCCCTACAGCTGGAGGGATAAAGAGAAGAGGCTGGAATTATTAAGACTTGGAACCCCATGCAGCAGAAATGCAGACATCTAAGGAAAGGAGACTTAACTCCCTAGTGCTGGTATCTAGGGTGGAGGATGCAGGGAGGGTGGTTCTACAAGTGCTGGGAAAACTATAACTGGGTTCAGCGACTGTTACAGGAAGGCAGTATCACTGCTGGGAGTTAGAAGTATTGGTAGGGTGACACAGAAACAAGAGACAGACAGGAAGTCCGCAGGAAGGAGCAAAGCAAGTTCTTTTTTCCTCCTCCAGCCTTGCAGCCCCCTATTGGCAGAGCCTAACATGGAGCTAGTTGGCAAAACCAAACTGGTTTGCAGAGTGTATAGACCGATAAGTTTAAAGCTAAGAAACAAAAGCTTAAGGCACAACCTTTCCAACTGCAGAGACAGCTTTATGATAAGCCAGGTGTCTATGCTAGACACTTTCTGGGTCATATTGCTATTTCATTGGTCTACTGTACCAAAATTACAGACTAAATTACTACAGCTTTATAGTAAGTTTTTATATCCAGTAGAGCTGTTATTATTCCCACCTTATTCTTCTTCAAGAGTGTCTTAGCTTTCCATGACATAACTGCATTTCTATTAAAATTTTGTAACTGATTTGTCTAGATCCACAAAAGGAAAATCTTTTGAGGTTTTGGTTGGAATTTCACTGAATCAATCAATTAGTTCGGGGAGAATTAAAATTTGTACACTTGAGTTTTCTAATCCATTAATACGGCATGTCTCTTCATTTATTTATATCTTCAATTTCTCTTAGTAATGTTTTTTTCAGTCTTTTTATGTAGAGGTCTTGCATAGCTTTTGTTTGCTTTACTCTCAGATTTTTTTTTATTTTGAAAATTTCAAACATATATTTCCTTTACTTTTGAATACCTAGGCCCTGTTATACCCCCCAACCAGATTCAATAATTATCAAGATTTGCTTCATTTGTTCCAACAATACTTATTACGGAAGTATTGTAAAACAAATCTTAGACATCATGTCATTTCACCTATATATATACTTGAGTATACATTTCTAGAAAATGTGAACATTTTATTTATAACCGTAATTCCAAACCATATTCAAATTTCCCCTTTTATTCCAAAACTAACTTTTTAGTGGTATATTGGTTGGTATGTTCAGACAGTTTGCTTTTAACTATTGGGACTTACATTTTATGTTAGGGTAATAATTTAATCTGATTTCCTTCATGAGCATTCAAATTATACTAACAGTATTTGCTTCCTAAATATTTTAATAAATATTAGCTTAGCCACTAAAATACTGAATGATAAAGCATTCCCTGTGGCAATTAAACATTTTTTTTCTGATGATGTGAACTTTGTTTCTAAATTCATTACAGTTTTTGACGTCTGCAAAACCATGTTGTTATAAACCCACGATGTGAATAAAACTGTTCTTTTCTTTCATTTGTTACCTTCTATATTTGTAAATCTAATGTGCAACAAAAATTGCCATTCTTTATTTTAAAAAATGTATATTCCTCAGTGTTTCTCGTACTGAACACATATCTTTCAGGAAATCATCAATGGGATTAAAAGCAAACACATTTTTGTGTGTCATTGTTTTAGTTTTGGTTACCCTTTGTAACCTCTTCTTGCTCCAAGTGTTAAAATGCAAGGAGGTGTGGTTGTGAATTATTTTTCTTTGTGGCTTTTTAAAGAAACCTTCCCTTCACTGCAACTGCTTCCCCTATCCATACAATATTCATAAGTGTGTTTCTAGGAGAGGACTATGGCTAGTGGGCTGTGTCATGTTCACCCTCTAACATGAGAAAATCCCCATTGAAAAGATAGTGTGGCAGCTTTCCTGCAGGCGGGTCAGACTCCTCACAGAGATATTTGACGTTGACTGAGGAGGAAGAGTCTCCATGACTTCCCAGCATCTGCAGTAAGGATGGAACTAATAAACACATGATCTAAAGAATAATAAAATATTCCCAAGACAACAACAATTAGCATAAAGTGATTTCCACCTTTATTTTAACTTAACCAGTGATTACTGGTGAGGAGTTGAGGAGGTCTTAAAAGTTGGATCTTACTCACTAGTAATAAGTATTTGAAAATAAATATGGCAGCCTGATATTGGACGGCTTGACTGTTCCTTATTCATCCTCCCTTATCAGCACCCCTGGTGTCTCACTACAGATCAGAATGGCCCACCTGCTGGGATCATTGCTATTTATACTTATTTAAACACAAAGGATGTTTAAGTTTATATTTAACTCTGTTAAATGTAGACGTTTTGCTGCTTCTGATTAGTTTTAGGATATGAGACAAAAATGAACTATTTCACTGCTCCAGCTATTGTATAAGGCCTTTTTTCCTTGTAATATCAGATTCACAAATTTAGGGATCATTTTATAAGTATCTTGAAAACAAGAAAAGAATCTCTGATGTAGAGAGCTAACTCAGCTATTACCAAATTTGGATAGATATTGAAAAAAATCAGAAAACTCTGATTGGTTGGAACAAATTAAATATGAAAGATGAGAATCCTTTTTATGTGTTTTTGGGTGGAAGTAGGCAAGCCTAGAAGGATTGTTCTTCTAAACAGTATGCAGCTCTATAAATTGTGTCAGAGTGCACACAAACTATAGCCTGTTAAAATCCTGGTTAGAAAGACCAGAGAGACATAAAAATAAATTGCTTATTCCAAGGACTAAGGTACAAATAAGATACATTTTCTAGACTTATTTGTTGTCAGAAATTTTACCTCATAGTTTGCTATTGTTTTCTCAAGCAGACTTAATCTAAATACAAGTAAAAATAACTTCTAAGGAAATGAATTTCAAAATGAATGTGAAAGCAATAATCTAAATATTTAGAGTCCAGTTAGGAGGTTCTGTTATTGAGATGTGTACTGTATTGGTACAGTTGCTGTAGTAATTGTACGTAAAGCAAACAACAGGATTGCTAATTACAAGTTTATATGAATAGAATTAGAAGAACCCGATTTTCTTAATCCAAGTTGAAGCATTCTCATTATAAATTATTTGCTTTGAATAGTTAAAAACATTATCAGAAACCTGAACTTTAAAACTACTAAAATGTGGGGGAAAGATTCGTAACATAATATGAAAGAGGTGATATGATTTGGAGATTCTTGCTGACTAGTTACACTAACTTAAAGATGTTACAACGTAGCGTTCTAGTGCCTACAAAAGTATCCTCATAAACTTCACTCTTATTTCATTCCAACCCTTCTGTTGGTCAGTAATTTAAGCAGATATGTGGCAATGGTCACAGTTTCCTGGGATTAAGAACACTCTACAACAAAACGACCACACCAGATCTAAAAAGCTTCCTGTTTTGGTATTGTACTCTTTTGACTGACTTTATCTCTCTAAAGAATGGCTTGTGGGTTCTTCTGGCTGTTTAAAAAAACAGTTGAGTTTGTATTCTAAGTGCAGAGAAGGATTGATGAGCTCCGGGCAGATGTGAGAAAGAAAGGATTCTTTCTCACAATCCTTAAAACTTTATTTTTAATATATTGTTTACAGAATCAAACATTAATTTAAAACTTAGGAAGTAAGTGCCGTTAGTATAACTTGAATCTCGTGAAGGTAATTAGATGAAATGACAGATGCACTATTTTATTTAGGGCATCCAGTACTTAGTAGAGAAAGTAACTGACCAGGAAGTGAATTATAAGTAGAAGGATGGTTCCTTTTTCCTGAAATGAGGAAAGTTGCCCTAAATGTTACTTGTTATCTCTGCAGCTGGAGCTTCATTATCAAATGCAGTTGGAATAACCAGGCTATTACAGCAGGGGAGAAACTAAGCACAGCAAGTCTTTCAGTAACAAAGAAAAGAAAAGAATTCCTGTGTAACAGGCTTCCCACGCTTATCTGTGTTCTGCGCTCCTGTTTGTGCTGAACTAAAGCATCTGTTACCTCAAGTTAAGAGAGAACAAACTCAACATGGCGTGAAATTACTGCGCAGCCATTCACATTCATTAGCGCTATATTGTTACCAGCCACAGGCATGACTGACTTTTGCATGAATAATAAAATGCTGCTTTGTGAATTTTTACCTTAAAAAAACATTACTAGACACAGCACCAACCTTGAGGCAGGTGCGGGCTTATCTTAGAGCAGCTTTCCTCACCACAGTAGGGTCAAGACCAGTAAGAAGTCAAGCTGGGAAGGAATAGTTCTGTATGAAGCCTTTAGAAAGAGCACTGTGTTAAGTCAATTTACTCATTTTGTAAAACTAATATTTATTGTACAGGTATTAAAATTACTAAAGTACCATTTGGCAGGCATCGTAGTAATAATTGATTCAGGTAAAAAAAAAAATCATCAGTGGATGCCAAGGGTAGCGAATCAGAGTTTGATAAGGAAAAGAATATTCGCACAGTTACCAAGGGGAAAAAAATAGGAACTTTGCAGTGGAAAAACCTGACAGACACCTCATCCAATTGATCAAAATTAGCAATAGTAATGAAAATTGACATTGTGTGCCTCCTAAAATGATGCACTGAGAAGATATCACTTCTGTGTTATTCCTGTTAAAAATGCAAAATCATGAGAAAACACCAGACAAACCCAAATTAAGGAACAGTCTACAAAGTAATTGGCTTATACTCTTCAAAAATGCCAGTGTCGTGAAAGACAAAGAAATGCCAAATAACTGCCTGTGGGGACAGAGCCCCAAAAAGCAGTTTCCAGGCTCTCGGCTTCACATAGAAAGGTGCTGGCTCAGGTAGTAAATGGCCGTCGACTGTGATCAAATGGCCATCAGCTATGGCTAGTTGGCCGTCAGCTGTAACCAGTGAGCCATTGGCCACTAATATAACTGCCGTGGCTAGGCTAGAAAAAAATGGGGGGCTAGCAAGAAGATGGTGGCTGAGCCTGCAAGCGGCACAGTGAGGGTTGAGAATTGTGTTGCTCCTAGTTCCTGTGTCTCCAACCCAGCTGCCAGTGACAGGTAGAGAAGTCACACAGTGGTATGACTTCCCTACCTGTGGCTCCGTGGGTGTTCCTTTCTCACCTCACCATATCCTGCG
Organism: Rhinolophus ferrumequinum; assembly: GCF_004115265.2. Classification (NCBI taxonomy): domain Eukaryota; kingdom Metazoa; phylum Chordata; class Mammalia; order Chiroptera; family Rhinolophidae; genus Rhinolophus; species Rhinolophus ferrumequinum. The sequence goes on along the minus strand of NC_046304.1, from coordinate 19,142,861 downwards.
TTCTTATGTGGGGAGCGGGAGCAGAGACCCCGCATGATACCCTGCATGACACATGGCGTAGTCGGCAGGATCCCCCGCAGACCCCGCAGGACGCCCTGCATGACACTGCCCTAGATTAATGAAGATTCAAGAGATATTGACAACAAAATGCAACGTGTGATCCCAAATTTTCCTTCCTTGCTTTTTCATTGACATTTTTCTCTTCTAGTCTCTAGCTACAGAAGTAGTGTATTTAAACAGAAAAAAATACGTATTTAATAATCTGAATTAAATACTATATTCAGTTTCCTTCCTATTTTACTTTTCTAGTTTATATGGATTTTAAGTAATGTGGATTTGGGTTACTATTTTTTAAACAACAGTCAAGAATGTTAGGTCTCTTAGCCTAGTTGAATTACATTTCAAGCTGTTAAAGAGTTTAAAATAATTATTATTTATCAAATTTCCTATCAGTTGAAGAAAGAAGAGTCCTCATGCTGTTTAAAAATACTAGAATGCACCATTTAAGAGTTTCATGAGCGTTTAGGAAAGGAAGTGGTGATCACTAAGATGAATTTATAAAGAAGTCATGGTATTCATAAAGAAGTTTGGTATGATTTTTAGACAGGTAGATAACAGGAACGCTTTATTTCAGGAAGGCAATTTGATGAATGTCTGATTTCCTTGTGAGCAAGATGAAGAAATAAAATGGACTGATTGTAGTTAATTAAATAAATAAATAACTCGGCAACCATATCTAAGATTAATGATTGGATGCCAGTCTCATAGATGGTTTCTAGTGTTACATCTGTTGCAGAGATCTGTTCTCAGTTCCTTTCTAAACTTCAATTAAAAACTTGGATAAAGGCATTGATGGCCTACAGATCAGATTTTAAATGACACAAATCTGGGAGGGATAACCAAAGCATTGGATGACTGAAACAGGAACTGAAAGATACTGGTAGCTGGGAATGATAAGTGGGAATCTAGCAACATAAATCTGAGAGGAATAAATTATACGATGACAACCATTCATAGATGATGGGTGAGAGGAAAAAAAGCTTTCTGTTAATTTATGGAAAATCAATTTGCCAAAGGGCCAGTTGGCCAATATTTACCAAATTTATTGATTTTTTTTTAAACTTTGATTTAATGTGTATCAATTGGGTCCGGTCAGAAAAATGGAAACTGCCCTTGTATTTCAAACATAGGGAAGGAAATACAGGGAATTGGATATACAGGTGTTAGATGGCTAACAGAGAAATAAGAGGGACACTGAGCTCTTAAAGAGGTAAAAATTACAGGAGGCAGCTACCACACCAAGAGCTGAGAAACAAAAGGAAAGAGGTGATGGTAACCTAGAAGCTATCTCGGTAAGCTGACAGTCTTCTCAGGACGAACACTGTTCAGCTTGTGGTGGTACTGAAATCCTTATTACTAAAAGCTGTTCATTTATGTAAGAAACGAAAATATTCAAATCGTGTCCTCTATGTTGAACCGAACGTGATAACATCTGAGTGAACATCTCGTCCATCTTGAATTTGGCTTTGAAAATACAGCGTAAAACTAATTTGACCTCAGTCCCGTTAATGTTCTCTACTGCCCCTTTCCACAACTCCGTGTGCCGTTTTCAAAATGGCTTTGCCACTACTAGCCCTTCCACCTCAGAGGTATTGCCAGGTACCCTCTCAGAAAGACGAAGTGTTCATAGACATTCAGACAGGAATTTTTTAAAAAAAGAAAAAAGCATAACAGATGCGTTGTGTAGGCTAAACAGTCCCTGTGATTATAGGTACAGGTGTGTACTTTTTAAAATCTTTCTCACTGACACCCTTAAGTGTTAAGTGGATTTAATATTTCGTTTTTAAGATAAAGATATTTGTCATGCTCTGAAACATTAAAGAACAAGGTTTGGAATTGATTTCTCTTGTCTTTTTTTCCCCTCTCCCCCTGAATATGGCTTCTTTAGGTCAGTAACAGATCCAAGAGATGGAAAGAGAGTCGCACTCAAAAAGATGCCCAACGTCTTCCAGAATCTGGTCTCTTGCAAAAGGGTCTTCCGGGAATTGAAGATGTTGTGTTTTTTCAAACATGATAATGTAAGTGAAACTGGTGTTTGGGATAAACTATTTTCTAAGCATGCGTAATTGTATGAGGCAAGAGAAAGAAAAAAAGTTAAAAAGGGAACGTGCAAGTCATTAATGCGTTTGAAAACCTGCAACGAATTAGATCCTTTTTGTGAACAGTGAGCAAGTTTAAGTGAATTCTAAGATTTATTGATAGATAAATATTAATTGATGCAAAGCAAAGGTTAATATTTACTAGGTTGGTACAAAAGTAATCGCGGTTTAAAAGGTTAGAATAATTGCAAAAACCGCAGTTACTTTGGCACCAACCTAATAGCTGAGGAACAATACTAATATTCAACATAAAAATAGAGTGTAATATGTAGTCTGGGTGATTTAAGTGAAAATAACTGGCCTCTGATTTTAAGTGTTTTATTTTTATCCTTTAAAGTTTCTATCAGAGACTGAGTTATAGATGTGGGGAAACATTCTCTTCTTAGAAAACAAAATAGTTCTTAAAGTAACACAGGTTAGCTTTTTTATGGCTGTGTTTAGAGTTGTCAGGACTCATGGGTGAATAGAATCATTGTGGTTTGAGAGATAGCTTCACCATAATTAATACTGATTGAAAAGTTTGATACATGTAAAATTTACCTAGGGATGATAGCTTTGGGCTCTTAGTTTTCAGTTTCACGTGGAAAGAAAAACTGCCTCACATTCTGCATTTGGTACTCAACCTAAGGTATTTTAAAATTGCTGAAGTAAAAACTTTATCAGAAAAATAATTTCTTGTGAGTCTCATTGCCTATTTGTACAGTAACCTTTAGAACTTTGGCCCAAGTGTGGTTCTCTCTTTAAGAGAGAAATTTGTGTAAGTTTGAAGTATTTGGTAAAACTAGGAATATCAAACTTTGGTTTACTTGAAGCTCTTTGGTTTGACATATTTCATTTTAATGACCACCCCTCTTGAAATCTATTTTCCTTAAACTTTTTTTAAAAAGTTATTGCTATCTTTCAGCCAGTTAGAACTATCTAGCAATATGTTTGTTTCACTAACTCTCCAAATACCACTCAAATTGCTATTTTAGGACTGGTTCCTCAGATTATGGAAGTGATTTAGAATGATGTCTAGTGCTTGATTAGTTACTTACTTCTCGAATTTGCGTGAGTACCACCCTGCCATCAAAGAGTACAAATCTTGTGTACGTTGGCAGAGACTCAAGTAAAGGTATCCACAGTGAAGAAATGTTTTGAAGGTGGCCTCAGAAATGTGCTTACTAGAGGTTTCAAGTGGTTTATTATATTCAGACCTATCTTGGCTTCTTTTATAAAGGAGGGATGGTATGTGTAATAGCCTGCTATCTGAATATTTGGTGTCTTTTCTCGTAAGTCATTCCTACAGAGTAACTAATTAAGTCACAAAGACAGTGTCAGAGTGAGTAGTGTAAGAAAAGAAACAAACTGAATTCTTGAAAATCACACCTTATTAAAACATAACAGGGGTGGCCGGTTAGCTCAGTTGATTATAGCACAGTGCACTTAGCAACAAGGTTGCTGGTTCGATCCCCACATGGGCCACTGTGAGCTGCGCCCTCCACAACTAGATTGAAACAATTACTTGACTTGGAGCTGATGGGGCCTGGAAAAACATACTTAAAATAAATAAAAGTTTAAAAAAAAAACACCGTACCTACCACTGTTTGGAGCTCCTAAGCTCTATCCTAAGAGTGGTAGTGACTTCTGTGGAACTGTTCACAAGTGAGGCAGATAGTTGGAGATGAAGAGGGCGTAGCACCACTGTTTTATACATAATGAATTTATGCTGTGCTCTGAGATCTATCTCCAAAAGCATCTCAGGGCCAGCATACCTGGTATGTGTGGAATGCCAGTCTAAGAGGCAACTGGTATTTGATGTAGTTAAGGCAACAAATGTTTATTAATTGTGTCCTGTGTATAGAATGCAGTGCTACTAGGTCATGTGGAGGGTACAAAAATGTTTTAAAACATGGTCCTTTTTTGAGGGGAGTAGACTAGGTGTTTAACACTTGTTACTATGTGTCAGGGAGTATGCTAGATACCTTATATATATTACTTTATCTAATCCTTAAAAGTCTTGTCAGATAGGGCTTGTTATCCCAGAGGAGTAAACCAAAGCTTAATGTTAAAACTTGCCCAAGGTCAAGGTGGCACAAGTTTGGAGTCTAAATCCGTCTTGCTTCAGAGCCCATATTCATTAATTGTGTAAACTTTTATTGTACACATCCTTTATCCCCAAACTACATTAGCTTCTAGGGGTTTCTGCCCTCAAGGAGTTTAGCAATGTGATAAATACTATGATAACAGTGCTATGGGAGGGCTGCCTGCATGGTTAAACATTTAATACTGGACAGTGTGTTCTCTGCATAGCAAAAAGCTGGGAAACCAAACCTGGAATTGTATTAGAATCACCAGGTGAGCCTTCAGAATGTTGATTCATGGGTCTCATCCCAGAGGTACTAAATTGGGATCTCTGGGGTTGAGCCCAGGGAGCGATATTTTTTAAAGTTTCTCAGGTGAATGCTAGCAGACGAGTACCATAATATGAAGGAAAAGAGAGAAATTGTTGTGGACTTAGTAACTCAAAGTTGCTTCAAAAACGGAGAAAGTAAACCTTAAGATGAGTCGTTTGCGATTAAGATTTGATTGAATAGAAGGAGAAGAAAGGAATGTCATGATGAAAATGACATCTGGAAAAATTAACCTGGCAATGCGTTGTAGGAAGGTTGGATTTTAATTTGGATGGTTTTTTATATGTCAGAGAATAGCTACAAAGCCCTGGGAGGCTTTGGATTTTCTTTTGAGCAGAACCTACAAAGTCACCCTATCAATTCATTGATTTGAGGCAATCTGACTCACACACACACACACACACAATTTTTTCCCTTAAAGAACAGGGAAATCCTTTATCATCCTTTATCCTTTATCATCTTAAATGTGATGCAGTAAATAGAAATAGAAATGGGTTTAACTTTCAAAAGATTGATGTTTAGGCTTATCACTAATGTCTAGTCAGAATCTGAGCTATTATAAAATCTGGCAAAATATTCTTTACTTCCCCCACCTATGCACACATGTATGCGTGTATACACACATAATTGTCATGTTATTAACACGGAAAGGGGATGATTCCTTTTTTTCTCAATCTTGTACTCTGAGAATCTGATGACAGCTATGAACCCTCTTGGAAAAATGCGTATGCACACAATTTTTATGTCATTTTAGGCTTTCGCTAGTCCTCTAAAGCCCTTTCAGAGCCCCCTTGGGCCTGTTGATTCCTGCTAAGAGTCTCTAATACAAGTCTTGGGCTTTTTCTTGTCCTCGGGCAATAGCACTAAGCACACAATAGGCAGTCTTTGAAGAGTGAGTGAGTAAAGGAATGAAAGTGATGATAGAAAAAGAGAAATCTCAGGGTCTGGAATGATAAACTCAGTGATCTCTCTCTCTCTTGGAGTTACTTTTTCCCAATCTTTTAGTTCTGGATTACTCTAGAGAGGAGTAGAGGAGGCAAAGAGGATCATTCGTTTTCCTTTGTATAGTCTGACCTAACTCAGACAAGGCCTCCTTGGGTTCCTACGTAAGTAAGATAAGTAATCATACCAATAGGGGACCATAGGAGCCTTCCCTAAATGCACATGTGCTGTTTAGCTGTAGACATTATTAATGCTGATGCTTCTGCCACTGAGGAGTGTGAAAAGACCAAGGGTGCTGTAGACTAGTCTACTTTTGAGTGGATTTGTTTCTGTTTGCTCTGTGCCTAAAATTTGTGGTACTGGGCAGATTCTTAATGCATTTAAAATAATGCAGTCTCTTTTGGAAAACTCATTGTTGTTAACCAGCATGTTCTCCTCAAGTCAAACTGTATATTCAGTGTAATCCCATCCAGAATCCCAGTAGGATTGTGTGTGTGTGTGTGTGTGTGTGTGTGTGTGTGTGTGTGTGGAAATTGACAAACATTCTAAAATTTATGGAAGTGGAAAAGACCTAAAATTCTCAAGACAGTCTTAAGGAAGTTGAACAAAGTTGGAGATTCACACTTCAGGTATTGAGACATATGACGAAACAGTAATCGAGGCAGCACAATAGATGAATGGAACAGAATAAGGCATCTATAAACTGACATACACATATACAGTAGAGGGTGCGAAAGTGTTAACATTTTTTGGTACCCCTGGTATATGTTCACCTGATTTACAAGAGAGGCACCACTACTGCAATCCAGTAGAGAATGGATGGCCATTTCAATAAACAGGAATCAATTAGCTATCCATACGAAAAACCTCTACTCACAACAAACACATAAATTCATTAAAAATGGATCATAAACTTAAATGTGAAAGGTAAGATAATAAATCTCCTAGAATAAGACATAGGAAAATATTTTTATGACTTTGAGATAAGCAAAGATTTATTAGCTGGACAAGGAAAACATTGACCATTTAAAAAAAAAAAGATTGTTAAACTGGACACCATTCTCAATAAGAATTAATTCTCATCAAAAGTTAAGAGAATGAAAAGACAGATCTCAGACATAAATCCAACATAAAAACTTGTTTCCGGGATATATAATGTGGTAGAAAAAAAATTTTAAATAAATATATAGCGTTTGAGGAAGACCATTAGAAATAAATATTTTACTTGACATTTTTCAAACTGTAAATTCTGTGTCTAAACATACATCTTATAAAGAGCTTCTACAAATCGAGAGTTTCTGCCCATCAGTGAAAGACTTAAGAATTTCACAAAAGAGGATAACCAAATGGCTAATAGGCATATGACATAGGGCTCCAAGTCTTTAGTAATCAGAGAAATGTAAATTAAAACTACAGTGAGAAACTACTATATACCCACCAAACTAGCTAAAATCAAAAAGACAGTACCCAGTGTTGGCAAAGGGTCTGAATCAACTGAAATGCTTATCATTGCTGGTGAGCGTGTAAATTTATAAAACCATTTAGGAAAACTGGTGATTTCCCCTAAACTTAAATATACACCTACCCAGTGACCCAGCAATATACTCCTTGTTATAATCAAGACAAATTATTTATATATCCACCAAAATATATATATATTGTGTTCATAGCAGGTTTATTCATAATACCTAGAAATTGGAAACAACCCAAATGTTTGCCAACAGTACCTTGGATCAGTACATTGTGTTGTGTTCCATTCATATAATGGAATACTACGTGTCAATTAAAGGGATGACCCACTGATCCACATGTCAGCATAGATGTGTGGTGAATATGTATGTTCTCCCCAAGTTGAACTGTATATTCAATGTAATCCCAACCATGAATCTCAGGTATAAAGATTCAAATGAAAGAAGCCATACACAAAAGACTCCACTCTTTATAATTCAATTTATGTAAAGCTCAAAGACAGGCAAAGCAAATCTATGGTGATAGAAATGAGAATAGTGGTAAGCTCTGAGCAGGGATGGGTTTTCACTCAAAATGGGCAAAGGAGCCTTCTGGGATGTTGAAATGTAAAATCTAGATCAAAGATTTTAAGCATGGAGTAAAAATTCATCGTATTACATCATTTGACACTGTGTGTGTGTAAAAATTAATTGAATTATATTCTTAGGAATTGTGTACTTTACTATGTTACAACTCTGTTTAAAAAATAATAGTAAAAACATAGTCTCTACCTTAAAGAATTTAAAGTCTATTAGAGGGGGTGAGAGAATGGGGAGGCAGTAGCTCCTTTGCTAAACATGGGATTTAACTCAATTCTATGAATAGTTAAATTTTTAGTCTTTATATTAAGATTGAGATTCACGTCAATTGTTTTATTAATAAATAGCTGACTAAAAAAAACTAAGGCATTTACTCATCATGTAACCAATTTATAGTGACTCTTCTAACATCACAGAGGTGAAACTGCTAAAAAGCTACCATAATGAGCTTTTGTTTAATTTGTAAAAGATTTGAGAAATGCGCTGAAACACTATTTCGTAATGACCATAATTTAAGGATGTAGCTTTAGTTCATTTTTTAATTAGACAAGTTTTCTTCCTTTGAAGAATTGGTGGTATTTTGGGATATTTTGACTCTTTCCATACAAGTCAAAGTCTTTACAAAGCATCCTCCTGTATGTACATTATAAGGGTAATCTCCAGCATTTTATTCCCACAAATAATAGTGGTGTTATAGAGGGACTCAGGCTATTTAAATAGGGAGTCAGACATGACGTTTTGGAGTTTGAAACTCTGCTACTATTCTTTCTCACGTACTTACTTCTCACTTCTGAGATTTCTGGATCATTTCTCCTGGATCATTTCTCCTGGTCTTAGCACTGTTTCTGCCACCAGGAAACACTGTGGAATGCCATCTTCTGATGACATTTTGAGGTAGAAAAAACAGGAGTGAAAAAAACAACAGGCGTTTAAAAAATTCCAGTCAGAGTTGCACCTTTAAAGCTAACAATCACAGCTAAATGCTTTAGTGCAAATGTGTAACCCTATTTTATATGGCTTTTCTACAAAAAGCCTCATCAAATTTGGAGTAAGAAAGCCTCATTCTTCTCTATCAAGGTTTAAATGTGTGGTTGTCACTTTCCTCTAGATAACCTCTAATTATAGCAGATAGATTTGAAGTGTAAAATAGCTTTGTCTAATGGACGCTGTCACTCATTGCATTCTGTTTTCCTGCAAGACAGGATGTATGTTGTTCAGATACAGATTTTAGAGTCTGAAAGATGTCAAGTAAAACACTAATTTCTAACTGCCTTCCTCAGACATCAACTATTCATGTTAAAAATTGTTCTATCACACAATGAGAAATGAATTTATATGAATTTGTGACACTAACTAATTATAGGTTTTTTAAAATATAGAAATGAAATATTTTATCTTTCATATGATAAAAATTATTCTTTGAAGAAACTGAAAAATCAGTTATTTTTCACTTATACCAACAGTCTTAAGTAAAAACAGTTTAATTCAGAAAGGAAAGATAGACATTCTTTATAAAACATCTACCCTATTTCAAAACCTGTATGTTTAGCTGGTTTTAAAGTGAGTGAAGGCTTTTTTATTACAGGAGGTTTTAGTTTAATTTAAAATTTTAAAGTGACACATGCTTGGCCGAGGAAAGAATAACCTTTAAAATGAACAAGGTTTCTTCCACACGTAAATTACAAGGGCAAAAGAAAAAGGGATAGAGGAGAAATCTATAGGTTAAAACTTGAAAGACATAAATCAGCCATGCTATGTAAATTTTGTTTAGCTCCTGATTAGACTAACAAACTTTTTTTAAAAAAAAAGAAAAGGGAAATTTGAGCACTGGATATTTGATGGTATTAAACATTAAATTTTTATGTTTGATAATTATATTGTTTTAAAGTTTTTATCTTTTAGAGATGCTTACTGATGTATGGCTGAAATAAATCTAGTATTTGCCTCAAACTTATACAGGGAGAATGGAGAATATAGATGAAACAGGAATGGCCATGTATAGATAACTAGTAAGGCCAGATATTGATTACATGAGTATTCTTTATACTATTCTGCCCACTTTTATGTGTTTGAAATTCTCCATAATAAAAAAAAAAATTTTCTTAATAAACTAGGCTAAAGATCAGAAAATTTGAACTTGTACCTCCATATACCTTATTTCCTGTTCAATAACTTCTTCCATATCCTTTGAGCCACATTTCTCATTAGCAAGATATGTTCAGATTGTTAAGTGTGACATCATAAATGAAACTTAAGAGTAGCTAGCCAGCTGGTAGGGAAAGTGGGCCTATTTGTTATGTTTCAGTGGCAGAAGCCACATTGGTAGTATGCCGCTTTTATCAGGACTTGAATTTCAGATGCCTAAAGTCTTTTTTTTCCCACCCTAGTGACTTCTTTTTTTGTACTTAGAATAAAATTCAAAATGCTTAACATAATTTAAAGAAATTTTGTGTGATAGATCCCCTGTCTTTCTCTTCTATTTTATCCCAGTCTGTTTTCTTCCCACCCACTATGTTCCATAAGCACTGGCATTTGTTTCTAGAATCTTCCTGGTTCTTTCTTGCCTTAGTGAATTTACATTGCCTACTCATTGCCTGACCAACTCTGGTTCAGCCTTCCACTTAGAGTAGTGTTACTTCAGGGAAGCTTTTTCTCCCTATTCCTCTTTACTTTTTCCCTTCATTTTAATAAATGTCATAATTACATATTTGTGTAACTATTTGTTTAATGCCTTCCTCTTCCCTAGTCACAAAAGCAGGGATATCAGTTTTGTTCAGTATAACCCAAAAGCCTGCCACAGTACCTGCCAGGTAGAGTGCACTTAGTAAACATTTTTTGAACCAAGGAATAAAGGACTGAATTGTAGCTATAGCTCTTCGTGATCTTAGCGCAACACCAGTTGTTAAAAATAGGACATTTCCGGGTGCCCAGATACCTCAGTTGGTTAGAGCGCGAGCTCTGAGCAACAGGGTTGCCGGTTCGATTCCCACATGGGCCAATGAACTGCGCCCTCCTCCACTAGAGTGAAGACAACAACCTGCCACTGAGCTGCCGCTGAGCTTCTGGGTGGCCATATGGCTCAGTTGGTGGGAGCACGTGCTCTCAACAACAGGGCTGCCAGTTCGACTCCTGCATGGGATGGTAGGCTGAGCCCCCCACAACTAGATTGAAAAACAGCAACTGGACTTGAAGCTGAGCTGCGCCTTCTGCAACTAAGATTGAAAGTCAACAACTTGACTTGGAACTGATGGGTCCTGGGAAAAAACACACTGTTTCCCCAATAAAAAAGTCCTGGAAATACACACTGTTCCCCAATAAAAAGTCCTGTTTAAAAAAAAAAAAAAAAAAAAGGACATTTCTTTTCAACGTTCTCCAATGCAGGGGTTCTGGTAGCATGTGGTATAACCCAATTGCCTCTCTCATTTGGTGTAGGTAGAATTATCTTGTAGATAGTAAGTTTACAAACCCATCTTAATGTTTAGGACTATGTTTCTTGACTGATAAATTTAGTTAATCTCAGTGGGCAATTGTAATTAAACCTTAAATCATTACAGTGTTAATAGTAGTTATGTACATTTATGTCATAGGTCGTTTCCTTTTTAGTTCTCTAAATTTGACTTTATTTTTTTCCTTTTCTCAGGTACTCTCTGCCCTTGACATACTCCAACCTCCACACATTGACTATTTTGAAGAAATGTATCCTAACCAGGGAATGTGAAAGAAGGGGGCAATTTTTTATTAATTTGTTCTTCTAGCACCTTTTGGGGTTCATGCCTTGAAGTATATTAAATCTCATCCTTGCAGAAGTGGTTGAGTACCTGCAATCAGGTAATTTTGAAATCTCAAGTATCTGTCAGAGCTTAGTATTATCAATATATCCTGAGTGGTGATAACACAAAACAAGACCTCTGAGCAAATGTTTTGTTTAATCTCCACGCAGCCTTATGAGACAGGTTTTTACCATCCCCATTTGGCACATGAAACCAATGAGGCGGCTATGTTGTAATAGAACTTCATAAAGTGCTCTTGTCACTATACAACAGCAGTCAAGAGGATAATTCTGCCCGTTTTTCTACCACTTGGGGTAAGATGAAAATGAAAGAGATAATGGAAGTGAAATGTCCCAGGTTCCTTGGAATCGTGGTGGTGATGGTGATGGTAATAGCTATTACTTACATAAGTTTTTATCAGATACGAGGCACAGCTCTAAGTTCTTTACACATAGAAATTTATGTAATCCCTGTAACAGCCATCTGGGGAAAGTATTGTGCTTATTCCCACTTAACAGAAGGGGAAATTGAGGCATAAAAGAGAAAAAAAAAACTTGACCAAGATCACAGAGCTGGTAAGTGTCGGGATTGAGGTTCAATGCTAGGCAGTCAGATTCTATAGTCTTGATTTCAACCCCTATGTATGATTTTCTCAGGGTGGAGGCTTTAACATTTTCCTGTTACTACAGTTAATGTGTAAAAATAGTATGTTAGGTAAACTAATGCGTGGTAATAGCTCCTGGAACTGTGCGTGAAAAATATTAGGACATAAGTTAGCCCAGCTGACATTCTTGACAAAGCATCAGTGTTTGCCATTCTACAGTTAACTTGGTGAAGCTTTAAGTGACAGGGAATCCTAAACACTGAATTCAGTGAGCTCATGATAGTGCAGTGTATTCATTCAAGGCTTTTTATTAACACTAGGCCTGTGACTCAGAATGGAAACCAATATAATAGCAAGATACTTTTTCGGATTCAGCAGTGAGATCTACGAAAATCTTATTCTTACACAGGTGGTAGGTAATTCCATATTAGAAAATTATCTTTGATAATTTCTGTAATAACTGGGACAATTGAGAGCTTCCCAAAGGGAAAGAGAACAGCTAAACTGACTAGGGATTTGGGAAACGTGTAAGGCGATTGAGTTGTCACTGATCGGCACTGATAAACCGATCAGTTTTGATATTTTGATCTGATAAACCAAAAGCTCTTGAATGTTATAACCCTTGGCAATATTTTAACCCACTGGTCCTTGGTGGAATTAATCCCTTTGTAAAGAGTTAACTCAGTGGACTTAGGGTGCTCCAACCCCACACATTTCAAAGAAAGGACTGGCTCTTGACTGACTCCTGGCTGATAAGAGCGTCTTTGTATATCGGAGATCTTGGGCCAGGCCAGATGGTTCTGACACACCCATTTTTTAAAAGTGCAAAATTAACCTAAGAATAGAAAAATTGAGCAAGTTCTTTTCTCCTCAACTGTTGGTCAGTAGTAGCAACTGAGGCGAAAGCAGTAATGATTCCTTTTATCTGGTGGTAAGAGAATCCACCTACTAGAAGGCATTCTTAGGATTGTGTAAAACTATTTCTGCCTCTTTGGAAATAAAGTTGCTGACCAAACCTTGAAATTAGAAGAAATCCTCTTTATTGAATAAGAATTTTACTGTTTTACAGGCTGTGTCTTGGGTCCCCAAGGTCACCCTCAAGTTCAGTGACTCACTGAAAGGGCTCACAGGACCCAGGGAAGGTGTTCCACCACGGTTGCAGTGTGTTACAGCAAAAGGATATAGTTAAAATCAGCAAAGGAAAAAAGTGCGTGAGGCAGAGACCAGGAGAAACCAGGCGCAAAGTTCGGTTGTCCGCTTCCAGTGGAATTGCACAAATAGTGCTTAATTCTGCCAGCAACAATGTATGACAGCACAGGCAAGTGTTGTCAACCAGGGAAGCTCACCTGAGCCTTGGAGTCCAGGGTTTTTATTGAAGGTCAGTCAGGTAGGCATAGCGCGCCTGAGGGACTGACCTTAGCTGCGCAGTGTCCAGCCCTCCAACTTTCACCCCATCCAGAGGTTAAACTAATGCAGGTGGACCAAGGCCCCAAGCGAACAAAAACAGGTGTGCACCTTAAATCCCATTGTTAACATAAACTGTCTGGTGTGGCCAACGCCCTGGGCATACTGAGATACTCTTATGAGGCAGAATATTGTGAGGACACAAAGGTTATTTCCCAGGAACTGGTCAGGGGCCAGTCCTAAAGACTTTTGGAATGTGTGGGCTTTGCTGAGTTAACCCTTTATCGCACATAAGCCTTCTGTGGGGACAGAATGTTTTCCTATGAGATGATTGGTGAATATGGGTATATTTAATAAATGCCAAATATTTAGATTCTCTTCCACTGAACACTTAGCTAATTCATTATATCCATTTTCTGTCTTACAATTCAAGCATGAATTTCTTATATCAGGTAGTCGTTTTGTGTACTTCTGTTTGTCATTCCTTTAAAAACCCAAATGTGCTTCTATAAGCTAGGAGTTCTCAATCACTTATTGACCATAATTTAATTGAGTCTGGGAGATCCTTGATTCGTTATTATTTCAAATACTTAACAGAGCAGAGGAAAAGCTAGCATAGTTATGATTAAAAACAATGAGTGGTATAGGTGGTAGAGTAGCTATTGGTAACTGATTTCAGCGCATTTCATTAGTTAGCAGAATGCTTCTATGAAATGCCTCTTCCCAAAATTGTTATGAATGTTTAAATAAAAGACTTTGCCATAAAGTATTTGTGGAACGCTCTGGTATACCATTTATTTAAATGTTTTACTTCTTTATTTTTTTACCTTCAGGTTAAAAAATTGACATTTGTTGCTTTCACAGAAATTAGCTGGCTACAGAAGGAAAAATCTTTCAAACCTAAACCTCAGTCTTCTTGTTTTCTGTGCATAATTTTTAGCTATATGTAGAATGATGAACAAAAAAAAGTATTTTTCAGTGGTGCCATTTGGAAAACACCCAATCGTTTTAACATACAAAGGAATTAAACCTATAGCTGCCACAGGATTCTAAAGACATTTTAGGAAGGAATGATTTAGCTTGGAGTACAGGATACTAAAAATTTGTGTTTTTAAATGGAAATGTAAGAAATGCCTCAACTATATATATATGCCTTACTTTTGCTGATTCTTTTCATGTCCTAAATAGGAAGTTTTCTGTGCTTTTTAATATACAGATAAATTTGTTGTAGAGAAAGCAAAAAAACTTTTTTCCCCTTTATTTTCATCTGAAAAATAAGACAACTTAATAGGTAAGGTCCAAAAATATTGAAGATTTAATAGGATCTCGAGTTACTATTTGATTTCAACTTACTATGTTATCTACCTGTGTCAGTAGCTCCCTCTGTAGTGTCTCAGAAATATGGCATCGACATTATATGTGGTTTTAGATGGTGGCTTTTTAAATTGGAGGATTGCTTTGTCTTTACAGATTTTAGAATGGGTAACATTTTGTGATGTAAATATATAATCATGGAATTGTGCTTTGAAGCAACTGTTTTTGAGGTCTGTTTGAGGCTCTCATTTTAGGTAAATTCTAAGTATACTGCTATTCATCTAATGGATGTTCTAATACTTAGTTAATAAAGGAGTCAGTTCACAGAGTCAAAATTTTATATTTGTCATATTGTTTCAGTTCCAAAGGGAACGAAATAATCTTAAGTAACCTTCCATTATACGTACCACGTCATTACACTTTTTTCTAAGATTAGAATTTAGGAATGTTGTATTGCATGTATAACGTTTAGTAGGCAAACATTTTAAACCAAATGTTTTTAAAACTAATTAATAGTTAATATTTTAGAAAATCTGAGGTCTGGGGACATTTTGATGTAATCAAGTGTACAGTAAATATCAGCATATAGTATCATGTAGTTAATTATAAGTCTTTCCCTGAAATTGTAATGAAATGGTTATATTAGTGCCCACCAAAAATTTAGCTTGGGTTTTGAAAGACCATGCATCTTTAGATAGCTCCTTAAGCAACTTTTTAAAAGATAGTGTCTAGATTATAACTTTACAAATCTTCCTGCAGGGCACAACAGATTTAGCAGGAGTCAGGTATGGAAGACCAATAAATTCTACCATAACCTCTATGTCATCTAGCTGTTGTGTTATCCTATTTTTTAAATCTAGTATACCAACCTAGAAAATACATTCTTTAATAATTAAGGAAGATTATGTATTTTTCTGAGTTGAACTTGCAGCTTGTTAAAGGATCGTAATTTTAAACTTTGAGTTTCTATTTGGAAATCTGTATGAAAATAGTTTGGCCCTTAATTACTTTAGCCTGCTGAAATTTAGTCCTAGAGAAACCAGTTCTAACTGTTTGATTGGAAAACGTTTTTTATCAAACTTCAGTCAGGAGTCGGGACTCTGTACATAAACAAACTCCTCCCCAGAAAGGCCTGGATACCTGCTGAATTAGAAATAAAAATGTAGCTTGCTTTGGGAAAAGCTTATTTTTAACTTGAAGCATCATCTTATTATTTTATGGAGAGGGATATAGGTGGTGCAGTTCTTCTATGCTAGAAGTAATTCCAACCTAAAACCAGTGGAAATGAGAAGTCTAATGGGCTGACCATGTGTCCCAGTTTTCCAAAACTCCTAGATTTTACCTGGTGTCCTGGTATAATTATAAGGTCTTCCTTTCACTTGCAGAAGTGTTTCTCTTTGGGTAACAGGTTTGGCTTGTGCAGGCAATGTTTAAACAGGAATCTTGTCATAAAGGCAGCAAAGAAGCTTATGTGTCCACTTTTGGCCAGTTAGAGTCCTTGGTAGACAGTCATGTAGTTTTTGGCTCTCCGGATGTAGTAGTTTAATGATAGTATTATACATTATATTTTATAGCAACATTTGGTTAATTTAAAGAATATACAATACGTGATTCCCTGGTGTAATTAAACAGTTCCAAAACCCTCAGGGAATCGTATGAGTCAGTGAAGAGCTGAAAAATGAAATGTGTATATGCATATATAAGCGTACTCTGCAACAAGCGTACCATCAAGGACCAGAAAGCCGCATCCTAGGCGCTTTGAAGATTGCCATATTGTTAGAATTTTCTCTTCATTTATTCCATAAACATAAGTATCAACTATGTTCCTAGAACCAGGAATTTTTTTAAAATTTTGCTCACTGTTTTATTCCCAGCACTTAGAACAGTGTCTAACACATATAGTAGGTGCTAAATAAATATTTGTAAAATGAATACATAAAATAGTCTCTGCCCTCCAGGTTTGTAATCTAGTCGGATACAATCATATAAATAATAGTTATAATCTAGGTTGGAAAGTATAGCAATAGAAAAGAATCGACTTATCCTGAGAGTACTGGGGGTCTGATTTTCATTCTTTCACATTTTAGTTTCCAATCTGGATTACTTAAAAAGCATTTGATGATTTAAAACAAAAGCTTTCACTTAACCACTGTCAACCAATTTTGGCTCCTTACTTCTGAAGCCTAGGACAAAAAGTCGAAACAAAGGAAAAGTTGCAGAATAATCCTAACTTTAACCATCACTTATTCAATATCTAGTCAGCCTTGTTTATTCATTCAGCCAAATATTTAACACTACTATGTATATAATATTGTATTAATCTCTGGAGGATACAAAGATGAATTGTTTAATATTTTTTTTCCATTTAATTTGTCAGGTACTGTTCTAAATACTTATCTCCATTTTACAGATGAAGAAACTACCTCACAGAGGTAAACAACTTGTCCAAGGTCACTTAGAAATGACAGAGCTGGAATTTGAACCCATGTGGACTGGTCTAGTGGGTCAAGAGGGCTTTTACCCCACTGCTGCCTCTCATGCTTTCCCTCAAGAAAAATGGAGTATGTGGAATGAGATAAGATGCAAAGAAATAACTATCATATGGTAGAATGTTCCAAAAGGAATATAGGCAGGTGTTGTGGGACTTTAAAAGGAGAGATTGCTTCAGGCAGCAAAAACAATAAGACTTCAAAGATGAAAAGGCATTTCAGATGAGTATTGAAGGATGACAAAGACTTGGACGGGTAGCATGGAGGAGGATGAATATTCCAGATGGAGGGAGTAAGGTACCAGGAGCATCTTTTAGGGAATGGCAGATTATCCAGTTGGCTAGAGTTTAGCATGAATAATGAGAAATTAGGCTAGCTGGGGCCAAGTCATGGAGGGCCTTGAATGTTGAAATTTGTCTTTATTCAGTAGAAGTTTGAAAGCCCAATGAAAGATTTTTTGTGTGTGTGGTGAGGACTATGACAGTCAGAAATATTCTTTATAAACTTAAAGAGTTTCTGTTTGAGATGATGAGAAAGTTCTAGAATTGGATATTGGTGATAGTTGCACAACATGGTGAATGTACTGAATGCCACTGAATTGGTACATGTAAAAATGGTTAACATAGTAAATTTTATGTTATATTCTACCACAATTTAAAAAAAAATTTTTTTTTTTTAAATACCTGACTCAGGCTGAGAGGCAGTGGCTGTTGTGAAAGGAGAACAGGATTCTTGGCAATTAACTGGGACTTCTTCAGCCATGTACTCAACGGCCTGGGTTTTGATGTTGATGACTAGTTGGGTATTTAGAGGCCGGACAAAGAAATGAAGAAATCTGGGGGTGCTACCTAGAACATTACAGAATAGCTGGCCACATTGGAAGAGAAGTAATTGAAATCAGAAGAGGAATTGGGATGCTCTGAGAAAGAGGAGAGGTGAGAATCAAAGACAGAATCTTAGGATGAAAGCAAAGAGCAGGTTCAGCAGGACTAGTAGTGTAGTTCGAATTTGGAGATTGTGTTCCAAGAAAGGAATCTGTAGTTAGCACACGTTGTGATCACTTCAAGATAGAAAGTAGAGCCATGCTTTGAGGTGGACAAAGTAGAATAATAATGAAAGTCCTTAGAGTTCAGCTGGTTAAGAAACCGAGGGGCAGAGAGTCTCTACCCAGGCTGCAATTAAAATCACCTAGAGAGCTTTTTTTAAAATGAGGATGCCCGGACCCTACATCCCAGAAATTCCGATTTAATTAGAATTAAATCGGAATTTAATTGCCCGCTACCCCCCCAACACCACCACCCCCACCCCAGTGATCTGAACGTGCCCTCAAGGTTGGGATCCACTAGGCTAAAACACTGGAGTGATTAATTATCA
The DNA here is from genome assembly GCF_004115265.2 of Rhinolophus ferrumequinum. Taxonomy (NCBI): domain Eukaryota; kingdom Metazoa; phylum Chordata; class Mammalia; order Chiroptera; family Rhinolophidae; genus Rhinolophus; species Rhinolophus ferrumequinum. The sequence continues at coordinate 19,124,364 of NC_046304.1, read as the reverse complement.
GCACGAAAATTATCAGTTACCACCCGAGGGACTTTGAATATGCGAATGTGAAGCAGTTATTTGTGTCATTTAAGCTAAGATTAGGCTTGTGTTGTAAAGGCTGCTAGAAAAGACAAGGGTAAGAGACTATGGAATTAGTTTCGGGTATGTATTTTTTTAAAGGAGAGAGTTCTTTAAGCAATAGTGGGACCAACCATAGTCTGGAAAAGGGTAGGAGAGAAAGAAGCAGCTAACTCCTCCCTTTAAGTGGAGACCATGTTCCCCGTCGCCAGGTTGATGCTCTTCATGTAAATCCATCATAAATGCTTTTTGACAACCATATTAACTGTGATCTACAGATCTTTAAAAACCTCAAGACCTACCCTGTTTCCCCGAAAATAAGACCTAGCCGGACAATCACCTCTAGTGCGTCTCTTGGAGCAAAAATTAATATAAGACCCGGTATTGTATTGTATTGTATTATATTATGCCCAGTCTTATATTAAAATAAGTCCTGGTATTATATTATATTATATTATATCATACTGGCCTTAATAAGACTGGGTCTTATATTAATTTTTGTTCCAAAAGACACATTAGAGCTGATTGTCCGGCTAGGTCTTATTTTTGGTGAAACACAGGACTTCATCTTCTGTTTAAGCCATAAGAAAGTCAAAATATGTCATATTTAGTCAGAAAGTTCCAATTTTATTTTATTCTGACACATCAACAGTGAAAAGGGCAGGATTCAAAATGAGGTGTCAGAAACTTAAGGCTATATGTGTCTTTGGCTCAGAGCCTTGTGTTCATCACCCAAAATCTCTGCCTCATTCATTCTTTAAACAATGAGTGTTTTTAACTTATCGTAGAGTCAGAGTCGTGCATTTTAACTGAAGCGTATTGCAGCATGTTTTTTTTAACATGATTGAGAGAGAGAGAGAGAGAGAATTCGTTTACACTAACTTCCATTCATTTAGATTATTTTCCAGAGTGAGCTTGAGATAGGAGTCAAGAACGTGCTATTCCATCCGGTAATTTCAGCTCCCATACGCTTCCCATAGTGTTGAGAGAGGTACTTTAATATAGCGTGATACCTTAACACAAGCCAGTTGTTTCATATGGGGTTTGATCGAAGAAAACAGCACTCTGTTCCATACCACAGAACACAGTACTGCTGAATTTAATGAGAAGGATACACTGGTCTCCAACATAGCATCTTCCCAAATGATGTTTATGTGATTCTCAATGTTCATTTTATGCCCTAACTTTGGAACTTTACCCTCAGGCAAGATGTTCCAGCAGGTAGAGGAGAGTATAATGGCCATTGCTGTTATCCTTAGGAGTCCATGGTTCAGTGGAGACGATTGACAATTTTCAAATCATTATAATACTGGGTAATCAGGGTTAAAATAGAGATATTAACCAAATTTTCTTAAGTGGAAAAAAACTGCTCTGCCCTCATTCTCCCCAACCCCAAAAAGGTTTGGAAAACGTGTCTGGAACTTATAATTTTCATAGAATAAGACATTTCACTAGTCCTTTCTATATCAATCCATATAAGATCATTTGCTTATTAGAAGGATATAAATATATTTTCAATATTTCCACTCATGTTTTTAATTTTCCGCAAAATTGTAGGCAGTATCTGATTTCTATTGGTGGGTCTATGTAACCCTTTTTGTATAGCTGTTCCAATTAAGTAGCAGCGCAACAGGTGGCACATCTCCGTGTATAACAGAGATGCATTCCATATGTGTTAGAAAGTGGGCACTGTGAACAAATGGATAAGACACTATGTCAGATCTTATCTTTCTTCCAACTTTATTGAGATATAGTTGACATACAATAGATGTAATATCTTGACAGAAGAGGCAGGTCCCTTTAAAATGGACCACCATCGGGGTGACCAGTTAGCTCAGTTGGTTAGAACACGGTGCTAATAACACCAAAGTCGCCAGTTTGATCTCCGCATGGGTCAGTGTGAGCTGCGCCTTCCTTAAAAATAAATAAATAAAATGAAATGGACCACCATTTTATTTTGTCTCTTCTTAATTGCCATAGAAAGTACTCAGAAACAGTCTTCTCTTATATACTTCTCCTAGACTCTTCTTCTGGATTTTATTCTCTGTACATTTTTAATCCTCTCGGTCCTTCATAGCTGTTCATTTTAATAACTTGGACTTTTAAAATCTTCACCCAAAAATGAATTTCACTGGTGATGGGTAGCTCTGGGTAGGTAAGGGAGCATCTATAACTTGGCTTATTGAGAGGCTTGTCGTCCCTTCAGAATGCTGTTTGTGGTGGCTTATACCACTGATAGCAATCTACTCTCGGTTTTAATGACATCATTCTTGCAGCTTTACAATAGATCAGTCTGGAGTAAATTGCTCTCAAATTCTGTTGGGCAGAAGGACATTTGAAACCAGGTTGTCTGGATACAGAAGTAAGTTTTCCACCCTTAAGGAAGGGTGGGTGGATTTAATTTGAGGGCTCATTGTCTCTTGGAGGAAATGTTAAGATTTGTTATGTTGGCAGAAAGAAGCCTGATGCATTTTATATGACCAACGTGTGCATCCTTCATCCTCTGAATGGATTAAGAGGTGACTGAAGAACTTGCCCCTTCTCTTCATGAGTTAAACTTAAGTAAAATGTTTCTAGACTAGGTAGAGGCTCTTCGTTCAAATGTCTCATTTTGATATTCAGAAAAAAATAGGGACTATTCCAGTCATTCATTTGGCTTCTGTTCCTTAGGTTTGTGTACATAGGCGTTTGCTCTGGAGGGTTGTGGTGGTGGGAGATCAAGTAGTCACCAGGCTTTTCCATCTACGTTTGACAGACACACAGGTTGCCTTTGCCTCCTCTAGAGCACTTTGGGGAGAAGAGAGCTGAGGTTTGAAATAACATCATTTTCTCTAGAATGTTCTTTTCTGTTTTATTTCATATGTGTTTATAGCCTTAGTGCCAAGGACTCAGCCAACAGAACCTTCTGGGCTATGCCAGACTATGTAGAATGACAGCTTTCCAGTTTTTTTTCTGGTTGTAGAATTGATTTTTTGTAGTCAGTTTTAAATTGCAAATTAAAGGTAGTTTTAATTTTTAAAATTTTAACATTCCATACAAGAGATTATTTACTTTAAAAAGAAAAGGAATTTGCCTTTGCCTGGGAAAGAGATTGTTGTAGTCAAACATTTTAACAACGTGACCTTTTAGTCCATTGATTTCTATCAAGAAGCATAGGCATGCTTCAGAAAAGGTCAGCGATTCTAACTGACGCGCACACGGATTTTTTTTTCTAGTTGCAAAGGCACCCATGCTTTTTGTTGGAAAGAAGATGATGAGATTTAGGGCTGCTCATTTGTTAAAAGGGAAAGCATTGCTGTGATGCATTGCTGTATTTCATGTGGAAAGCATTGTTTGAAATCAACAATATCCATAAGCCAGATTTTCATTATGCATGCTATTTGATTCTCTTTTATTTCAGGGGCAGTTACATATCTAAAATCTTGGTTGAAATTTCCCTACTCTGTGGACCAGATTTCGGAAGGAAAAAAAATGTGAGGAAAGATATACTATCAAGTCTTATATTTATGGTTGTGAGATTTTTTTCTTTCAAACAGGAAAGGTAGAGTTTCAGAATTAGTGCTGTATGTGAGTTTAAGCATGTTTTAACTGCCATTCTTGAACTTTTCATATACATGTAAGAGAACCCATAGCTTGAGGAGCCAGACTTGAGAATCTGCATACTTCAATTTATTAAACCCCAAAAAATTTACTCTGTCCTTTTGGGAAACTATCTGACTCAATATTTGTTACAACGTGTATCACACTCATATGAAGACTCTTTAAAAAAAAAAAGTGATTGTAGAATTGTTGACCCATATGGTGCCTACTTGATAAATATTTAGTACTGCAAGATTTCTTTTTCATAATCTGGCTTAGTGTTGGTTTCTGTCCAATATGAAATGGAAGAAAGAATGAATCAGTTTTCATTAGCTGAAGTCAGTAAGGACTGTTGAGGGATTAAATTGTGTTTTCAAAGCTTTCTGTCCATATTCATTCTGTAGGGAAATAATTTGATACAACAGATTCTCCATTTTCTTCTCCCAATCCAGCTAAACCAGTTAAATACCTTTATTTTGCTATCTGAAAGCTTTTAACACATTATTAATAGTTTTCCATACATCAGTCACTCATTGAACACAGAACATTAAATGTGTTCTCAGACTTCAGTTTACATCAGCAAGCAGGCCAGCCTGCTATAGTTCTGAACTCTAGATGTCAACAGTGTTGAACCTGATATCATGTTTCCCCGAAAATAAGACCTAGCTGGACCATCAGTGCTAATGCATCTTTTGAAGCAAAAATTAACATATTTATATTATACCCAGTCTTAAATTAAAATATGACCGGGTATGATATGATATGATATGATATGATATGATATGATATGATATGATATAATAATATAATATAATATATAATACCAGGTTTTATTTTAATTTTTGCTCCAAAAGACACTTTAGAGCTGATGGTCCGGCTAGGTCTTATTTTCGGGGAAACACAGTAATAGTAATCACGTCCCCGAGTAGTAGTAGTCGCTTTACAGCTGCATAAAGATTACCTAGGCTTTGGTGTATTAGCACATCCTGAGGTGGTTTTAAAGTTCCACCTCACAGTTGGAGTATTTTTTCCCTCTGCTTTGAAGAGAGTCACTGCATAGCTGGAGCAACTTATTCACACCACCTCTTTGAAACACCTGTGTTCCAGATGAAGCCAAAAAATCTAAAGCTTGAATCTAGTTTTTTTTTCACCTCTCTCAAAAATAAATACATCTCTAAAATGTTCCCAGCTGGTGAGAGTGAGATGCTGTCAGGCCTCCCAACGATTAGGAGGGTAATATTGAACAACCACCCCCTCCTTTGAGCTGCTGAAAGCCCTCGTCACTCCATTATTCTGCTGAACTGTTTAACCTCCTGGTTAACCTTCTGGTTGTTAGCCTCTTGACATATTTAATTCAGGTGTGAGAGTTCAGGAACGCTCACAGGACTATTTATTTGATCATTTTGTTATATCCCACTGTTCTGACTTTATTTTTTAAGGTTCGTAGACACCAGACGGCACGTATTACATGGAAACCCAGAGGTTTCAGAAGTCACTAAATATATTAGACCTGCCTTAATTGGAGGTTATGAGGAAGCAGTGGGGCTTTTAGCCACTTCATAGACCACCTGAATCTCCTGCTACCAACTCAGTTTATTTGAGAGCGGTACTTCAGGGAACTTAATAGACCGACAGCACACTAGTGCAAATCTGTATTTTAGCCAAAGTACAGTTTATTCACGTACTACTTACATCAGTTTGCCCTGCATACTATATGAATAGCGTTATTAAATATTAGAAGCACTGAATTGTACAATTGGTGATGGGTTTAATAATTACATATTTAATGGAAAACTCTTTCCTCTTATTGATGCATCACTTAGAAGTGACAAGAGAGCCAAATGGTAGAAAATAGGATTAGGTCAAAGTGGCAGTTTTCCAAAGAAAATATGTTATGCATGAGCCAAACAAAGTTTTTGTGTATGTGTTTTTGTTGTTTGGGAAATGTAGAATACTGATCAGCTGTGGGATACCAATCTGAAAGCTCGTTTTTGCCACTCTGGGCTCATGACTTCAGGTTACTAGAAGCCCGTTACCAAAATCAGGGATGCCCTGTGTGGAAGTTTTCAGAGACTTCACAGAGATTAGTGCTGTTAATGGCTCCCTTGAGTTTGCATTCTGTCCAAAACCAACCTAAGTCTCTCTCAAAAATCATACGCCCTGTCGAAAACTTTTCATGGTCTGAGAAAAGGTTTCTGTCCTCATATGAAGGAGTGTGACTATCATGGACATACTGCTGTTTGGTGCCCAAAAAACCTGCATGAGACCGCTTAATAAGAAGGGAATAAAATTTTCCTCCTCAGCAATGATGTCCTTTTAAGATTGCCTGGTCTTTCCTTTTAAGGTCAGTAACTTCAAAGAACTTATGAAATTGCTTGCCTGTTCTGTGTTTTTTTTTTTACTTACATTCTTTTGACTTTTTCCTGGGGGGAGGGAGAAATGTTGGGAAGGAATAAGAATACAGTCCTTTTGGCAAAGGCATGGTCTTAGATATCGAGCAGTCCTGAGTTCAAATGCTGCTCACTCCTCCACACACACTAGCTTTGTGACCTTGGAAAAGTTATTTGATATTCTTCCCTGAGCCTCAGTTTACTCAGTGATAATTAGAAATAATATTTTTCCTCGAAGGACTATTGTAAGGAATAAATGAATTAATGTAGGTGGGAAATTTGGCACAGTGCCTGGCATATTGATACTTAATAAACTCAGTACTCTTCCTCCCTCCCATAACGATGATGATGATGATGATAGCAGCTACTGTGTTTCCCCAAAAATAAGACCGGGTCTGATATTAAGTTTTGCTCCAAAAGATGCATGAGGGTTTATGTTCAGGGGATGTCATCCTGAAAAAATCATGCTAGGGCTTATTTTCCAGTTAGGTCTTATGTGGGGACAGAGCCAGGAGTGCAGTTTCCAGGCTCTCAGCCTCACGTGGAAAGGTGCTGGCTCAGGTAGTAAATGGCCATCAACTGTGATTGGATGGCCATCAGCTGTGGCTAGTTGGCCGTCAGCTGTACCCAGTGAGCCATTGGCCACTAATATAACTGCTGTGGCTATGCGAGCAGAAAAATTGGGGCTAGCAAGAAGATGGTGGCTGAGCTAGCAAGTGGAGGAGTGTGGTTTGCAGATTGCAGAGAAGTGGATTGCTAGCAAGTGAGATTGTTTGGCAGAGACAAATGGATGGCGGGTTGTGGATAGTATGGCTCCTGCTTCCTGTTTCTCCAACCCAGCAGCCAGCGAGAATATAGTAGTGTGACTCCCCTGCCTATGGCTCCGTGGCTGTTCCTTTTTGGCCTAGCCATATCCTGCGTTCTTATGTGGGGAGCGGGACCAGAGACCCCGCAGGCCGCCCCGCATGACACATGGCGCAGCGAGCAGGGTCTCCTGTACGACATCTTATTTTAGGGGAAACATGGTACCACATAATCCCTGTTCACCATGTGCCTGGCATTTTTATGTGATTCACACGTAACATCTAAACCCTGGCATTAACTTGGCTAATGTTATCAAGCTAGTAAATGGCAGAGTCGAGATTCTAAGCTGGTCTTTGATTCCAAAGCCTACACTACACTGCCTCCCACTGCCTAAATCTGTTTAACTCTTCACTTTAAAAATTGCCTTCCTGGCCTTCTTTCTAGTGAAGTAGAATTATTTCATTCATCTTTTTTCTGAGGTTTAGTTCATCTTTTGAAAGAGCACAGGTTAAGAACAAAGGCTGGGATCTAGCGTCAACTCTGCTGCATACTCTGTGACCTTCGGCTGGTTCCTTTACCTCTCTCTAAATCTCTTTGCTTGTTTACAATGGGAATCATAATAGGACTTACTTCTTAGAATAATTAGAGGAGTAGATGAGGCTAAATACATTTAAAGCTGGATGCCTACCATAAAGAAAAGTCAGTAAATACCAGCTATTTTTCTTTTCGGTCAAGCTTCTTTGGCCATTTGCATTAAACTCTTTTTGCTTTTGTTTTCTGTATTTAATTTTTACGTAACAATCTCCGACTTTTTCTATCCTTTTGAATGTTGCCTTGCTTTGCTTTCATCTATATTTTTTCTCTGTGTTGTCACTGAGTTAGTTAGCATGCTCTCTACTCTGTCTTGGTGCCCAGTCAGTATTTATCGATGCTAATGACGATGGTCAAACAAAGATGCTGTTGGCACCAGCCCTGCAGCCTCTGAGACTCCTTGAGTAATCATGACTTCCTACAAACAAAAGGACTCAATCATCTTACACATAATTAAAGGTCAGAATTTGGTGTCAGCATTTGTTTCTGTGGTGATTGTGTAGCTTTTTCTGCAGAATTACCTCTGACAGGCTTTCTGGCATGAGGCTGATTATCATGCATCCTTAAATTACTTCCTGAAATAGACACAGCATCTCGGAGGTGGGTTAAACAAATATTGATCATAGTACAGATTTGTTTTAATTGGAACAGGAGGCCAGGGGAGGCTTGCCATTGAGTGGTAGTTCATTCCCAGGCTCTAGATGAGTTACCTAGTCTTCTTGCCCATAATCCTTTTTGCATCAAAGAAAATTGTACAAAACTTTAAAATTCTAAACAGCCCTCTCTCTTCTCTGCCTTTCTGGTATATCTAATATATTCCCACCTCGTTTCTTTGATCCTCAGAAGATTCCTTATTTTTGTTTATTCATGTTTCAAACTCTGTCCTACCTGAACACATTTTCTTCCTCTGGCAGGTCTCCTGCATGTTACGTTTGGGACTGTGCACTGACAATTCTCGTGTTCATTATTGTACAGAATGAATCCTGATGTGCCTTATTCTGAAGAGTGTCATGTCATTAAAGTTGAATTTATACCCCGTTAATGGTGACATGCTACCATAATGGCAATATCCAGATTTTCAAAATAGAAGGAAAGAAATGAAAAAATATTTTAATAAAAGAAAAACTTTGTGCAAAGAAAAAAGATTATAATCAAAAGCAAAATGAATACCCTATCTGTGGCAGATCTCATTTCATAAAAAAAGTAGAGATTATTGTTTATTACCGTATGTAATTATTTCCCAAACTTATATTTTCAACTTAGACATTCCACCAAAGGCCTGTCCTATGTTACCAGCAATCTCTAGTTCAGACTTTCTTTCTTTTTTTTTTTTTTTAAATTTCAAGGGCCACTAGTCCTACCGTCCATCCTACCACACACAAAGCAGGGGGTCCCTATTATACAGACATGTTGTAATTTTTTAAGTTCTCATCTATTAAAAAAATAATAGGGAATATGAAAATAATAGGGAATAAAAATAGGGAATATCAAGTAAGCGTATATGATTCATAGATACAGGAAAGTGTTTATTTGTCAATTTTAGCTTTATAATTTGACTAAAGAAGGGTGAAAGGAATACAACTTGAAGGAAGTGAATGCTCAGCAGGTGGAAGGCAACAGAGAGAACGAGGTAGAAAAACTTGCCCGTATGGTTTTTTTTAACCTTTGTATTATTTTTCAGTTGTTGACAAGAGGAATATCATTACTTGGCATTCAACCTGACATTTCTTCACCTCCAGTCTAGATCTGTTACGTGGGAATAGTCCCAGGTTGTTACGAGGATTAAATGAGGGGACCTATGTTAAAAGTGGTACCAAGTAGCCTCAAAAATACTTTTCAGTAAACTGAGATAATTCCTCTGCAAACTGTGGGATTATTTCTTATTTGAGGTTGTGGCCTGGTAGTGACAGAATGAAGACTACAATTCAGGTTATAGAAGAAATGAAGAAGAGTACTTACGTGGATTTGGGCAGTTACTTTGGATTCAGTTCCTTCCAAGAGGAAAGACTAAAACTCAAAAAGAAAACAGTTAGTTCTTTAGAATAACCTACCACTTGTGAGAATTCATATAAAGTACTTAGAAAGTGCCTGGCCCATAGTGAGAACTCAGTAAATGTTCATTGCTTTTATTTTTGTTATTTCTCAGGTGTTTTTTGTTTTGTTTTGTTTTGTTAATTTTTAAGGTGAACCATTTTAGAAAACCAAATGCAAGTATATATGTTTTTACAGATACAGGTAAATTACCAATTAGAATGTGCCTGTAATTTAGAAATTCAGTAGGAGCTGAAGAAATCTTGATGGTTTCTTACATGTTTAAAGGTTTAAATCTCTATAATTACTAGAATTTAGCAATTCTAATAACTTAGAGATTTGTCTTGTTAGAAGAATATCTAGTGGTTGTGCTTTTTGTTGCTTTTATTTTTGTTGGCTATCTGAGGGCAAAGCTGGCGTATTCAGTTCCAAAGCAGCGTCTAAGGGGCTTTATGAGATTAACGACCATAACATTGTTGTAATCTTTGAGTGACTATATTGTAATTGCTTGTTTAATTGTTCATCTCCCTTGTTAGGCTATAAACTCAGTGAGGGCAGGGACACTCTTATAAACCACTGCATTTCCAGTACCTAGAACAGCAGAATATTGAAAAATGGGAAATGGCTTCCCATTTGAAAACACATGGCAAGGGAGAGATTCTAAAAGCTGCATCATGTAATGAAGTATTAAATTTCTAAATTTTCCTTGAAACCTGATTTTTGTAACATGAAAGTAATGTCAGTCACATGAATTTCATGGAAAGGGTCAGTGTGGGGACAGAGCCAGGAGTGCAGTTTCCAGGCTCTCGGCCTCACGTGGAAAGGTGCTGGCTCAGGTAGTAAATGGCCATCAACTGTGATTGGATGGCCATCAGCTGTGGCTAGTTGTCCATCAGCTGTAACCAGTGAGCCATTGGCCACTAATATAACTGCCGTCGCTACGCTAGCAGAAAATGGGGGCTGGCAAGAAGATGGTGGCTGAGCTGGCAAGCGCGGATTGCAGTTAGGATGGTGGGTTTCGGACAGTGTGGATCCAGCCTCCAGTGAGAGTATAGTGCCGCCAGCGAGAATATACTAGTATGACTCCCCTATCAATGGCTCTGTGGGTGTTCCTTTTTGGCCTCACCACATCCTGCGTTCTTATGTGGGGAGCAGGAGCAGAGACCCTGCAGGCTGCCCTGCATGACAGTAAGACCTCAGAATCTTTACAAACCTAGGTTTGCACCCAAGCTCTGTGTCAGCAGCTTAACCTCTCCCAGCCTAGTGGAGTTACACATTAGATACTATGAGGATTAAGTAAGGTGACATGGAAAGTGGCACGTAGTAGCTTCAATAAAAAGTGAGCTTCCTTTCTCTTTTTCTTCTCTTCATAGCACATCATTAGAAGTAATTCAGCTTTTCTTTATTTTAAAGTAATCTGCATACTGTGATATTTGGTTAAGAAACGGGAATAGTAGGCAAGCTTCTATGAGAAGCAGTTGGGTGAGGTATAGAGAGCACTGGACTAGGAGTCAGGAAACCTGGGGTAGTTCTGTCTTTTTACGTACTGGGAATGTGATCTTGAGTAAAAGAACTTCTCTGCCCTGAGTTTGTGTTTCTATTAAGTGATATTCCCCTGTGATTAATAATATTTGAGAAAGCAGCGAAAGGACTGGTTTCTACCCTGTCACAAAGAAGCTTCTAACACGTCAATATTACCCCTCCCCCCAAAAATTAACTCTTTAAAACAACACAAACAGTTGTTTCTCTCAGGCCCCAGAGGAATCGGCGCTGCCGTGCTCCACCCCCCCCATACATTTATAATTGTTAATTTGCATCATTCTTTTTTCTGAAGCAAATCAGTACTTTTTGAAATCCATATTTCATGGAGCTACTTAACTAATTGCTGCAATCAGCAGCAATTTATTTTATAGCAAGGCTGTTCAAATCACTCTTGAGGTTGGCATACCATGCACAGTGCCTTTTTTACGATCATGATTTTAATGACAAGTTTTAATAGGGCAAAATGGTTGATCTGGTAATATTCTCCTGAAAACCCTAACTTTGGTCCTATATTTTACCTTTACCCAATGGTAACTTAAAAGGCCATAGCAGAGTCGTTGACCCCGTGGGTACATCAGCTGTGGAGGGGCTGTCCTATTTAGAAAAACTGGGAGATGGAAAGAGCACCCTGTTTTTCCTCTTGTTTGGAGACCCTCATTAAATTACTCAGAAACAATAATCAGATAGCTGCTGTTCAAGTTAATGGCATCTCTGAGTCCCTGTCAAGAGAGCTTTATTTAATGCACAACAGACCTGGAGTGATGCAGGTGCCTTTTCAGCCCCTCATTTAATTTAAGCTGCTTTAGTTGGCATGGCAACTAGTTGAGACATCTGGGAGAAATTATGCTGGGGATTGAGAATTCAGAGGATTTGTACTAGAGTGAAGCAGAAACCTTCTCATAAAGTGGTGTGTGTTGCTTCTGAATTTCTGCACCTATATTGTTAAATCTTCGAATTCAGGAATTGTATTTTCCAGAAAAGTAAATTTGTAAAAAGGTCGGCCTGGTTGTTAGCTTGTTTTCTGTGAAGAAAAAAATGTTTTACTTGTGGAGTGAAAAATGAAGAATTTACTTGCTAAACTAAAGCTTGACAAAACGTAATGCCTGTGGATTGGCCGTTCTAATTACTTTGTAAAAATCATACATTTAAAATTGTTCAGTCTTTTATGTTTAAAAGATACTGGAGGAAGAGAAATCATCTCGGTACAAAGGTAAACAAAATGGTAAAGGTGGACAGGGGCTCTTTGTGGTATTGCCCTGGACTTTCTGGTTCCATTAAGAGTTTACTAACCAACCCCCATTCTTTTTTAACCCAGTCTGTCATCTCAAGAAACAGAGATATGAAAGTAGCACTCTTAAACTCTTCTTTCTTAAGTATTAAAACGCAAAGTTGAATGAAAGGTTTGTCAAGTTCACAGATCCTGAGGACAGTGATGTGATCTAGTCATTTGTGTTTAGCAGAGGGACTATCTGGTGGTTTCTATTTTGAGAAATAAGTTATCCTGTGAGAGAAATTAAGCACATATGTATGTAGTCTTAGTATAGAAGAATTGACGTACCATTTGAAATCATGCTCTATATTCATTTGGAACACATTGCTTTTCAATTTTTTGATATCTGGTAATACTTTGCTCTATTTTAGGTTGAACTATATGAAATTATTATTTTTGTGGGTCAGCAATGGTCCAGAATTGTCGATTCAAATCCAGCTGGTTTAGGGTCAACACCACCCTGATCTGGAAATCATATGTTTCATAATGCTAAATGTAAGAACTTTCTTTCCTGAAATGAGTAATTGTTTATAAAATACCTGGTTAGAACAGGTCCCATGCCAGCCAGTGTTTTCCTTTTTCCCTTTCTTTGAAAATGTAGTCACTATTAGAAGAAAGCATATGATATTATTTCATACTTATTCTTTGTTTTGGGGGCTTTTGTCTCAGTTTGTTCCTGAAATCAAAGCAAAGTTTTTCAAGTATCAACACTATGAATTCAACTTGATAATTTAAAGATTAAGTTATCTTAATCTTGTAAGGATATTAAGGGTTAATATGTAAAGCACTCTTACAAGTAAGAGTTGTCACCCCAATAGAAAATTGAGCAAAGGACAAGAACAATTCTCTCTCTCTCTCTCTCTCTCTCTCTCTCTCTCTCTCTCTTTCTCTCTCATACTCTCACATATATGTAGCCAATAAACATATAAACAGTTTTCAACATGAAAACACAGTTGATAGAACACAAATCTTCCAGTCCTTCCTGCAGTGCCCCTAAAATGTCAGTAAAGGGTTAAAAACTAAAAGAGGCAGAAACCTATGCTGGCAGTAGTGAGAACCCAGAAACAGGTTGGTTCTTGCTACAGAACATCAGAACAGCTCAGGAGTTAGAGACATGAAATATCTCAAAAAGTAGGAATGCAGGTAGGCCTAAACATAGGATTGGTTGCAAGCCTGTGTAAGAAATAATATGTTCAGAGCTTCTGTCCTGCAGAAGACTAAAGCTTTATTCTCTGGACACAGCATGAACTGAGTTACGGTGTCTTTGGTGCCTTCTTCCACTCTTACAGAACCATGACAACCTGGCCTGTGCCTTCTAAAACGGAAGTTTGGAGGGCTGTCCTCTGGAGAAATGGATTAATCCAAGAGAGAGGATCTATATATAATTGAGGATCTCTCATGAAACAGAACTATAAAGCTCTAAGTCCTCCCACAGAGCTACATTACTGTCAAACAATAATAACCTAAGCGTCCAGTGGTAGGGGATTGCTTAAGTCTTGAAATATTATGTAAAATTACATAAGCACTTAAAATGATAAGAATTATATACCATGGAAAGATGTTCACAAGATGTTTTAAGTGAATGTGTGTGTGTGTGTGTGTGTGTGTGTGTGTGTACACATACTGAGAGTATACATATATACATACATACATACTGGGGGTGCCAAAAAAAATGTATACACATTTTAGGAGATGTTAACCTTTGGTCAACATTGTTAAAGCAAGTAGTTCACCATAATCAGAAGTGTCTGGATGCTGATGGTAACCACTTTGAGCACCTCTTGTAATTACAAAAGTCAAACATGACTTGTATTCATCTTTTCTTATTGATATATATTAATACAGTTTTTTCCTTTCTTAAAATGTGTATACATTTTTTTGGCACCCACTGTGTGTGTGTGTGTGTATATGTGTATGTATATATATATATATGTATATATATATATATATGCCAAAAAATGTATACAAGTGGACACTGGTCAACATTGCTCAAGCAGTAGTTCACTGTAATCAGAAGTGTCTGGACGCTGATGGTAACCACTTTGAGCACCTCTTGTAATTGCAGAAGTCAAATGTGACTTGTATTCATCTTTTGTTACTGGTATATATTGAGCATTACAATTTTAATACAATTAAATACAATGTTTTAATACAATGTTAATACAATGTTTTCCCCAAAATAAGTTTTTTCCTTTCTTAAAATGTGTGTATGTGTGTGTGTATACACATACACACAGTGCCAAAAAAGCACCGTGTGTTTTTAAATCATAATACAGTGAATGACGCTAGCCATCCGTTTGATGAACACCATCTTTTGAGCGAACGTCATACTACACATTGCTACCGTAATTCAGTTCAATTTTGAAAAGTAATACATAGATATCTCTTAAATGTGTACCTTTTTTGGCACCCCCAGTGTGTGTGAATGTGTGTGTGTGTATGTGTGTGATATGATCTACTTTGACACCATAATTCCACTTCAAGGAATATGTTGTTAGGAAAATAATTAGATTCACATGAAGCCATAAACACACACACACACACAATGTTTTCCCCAAAATAAGACCTAACCAGAAAATAAGCCCTACCATGATTTTTCAGGATGCCATCCCCTGAACATAAGTCCTAATGCGTCTTTTGGAGCAAACCTTAATATAAGACCCGGACTTACTTTCAGGGAAACACAGTATATAATGTTTATCTCAGGGTTATTCAAAATAGTGTTTTTAAATTAAAATAACTTGGATTTTCAACAATGACAGATTGGTTAAATGAATTATAATATCCATACATTAGAACACTATACAGTCATAAAAATTTTGCTTTATTAGAATATTTAATAATGGTATACTGCTTATATGTTAAGAGAACAGGCAGCAAAGTCATGTGTATATTATAATTCCAATTTTAAGTATACATATATATGCACACAACATTTTCATGCAGACGTTATACATATATAGGTTAATTCAAAGAAGTAGGATTCTGGGTTGTGTTTATATTCTTTGACTTCTTTGCATTTCTCTAGTATTCTACCATGAAGGATATTTTGGAAACTATTTTGGAAATTTGCAAAACTACACAAGAGTAGAGACAACAGTATAATAACTACCATATACCTGATACCCAGCTTCAACAATTATTAATCATTTTGCCAATCTCATTTTCTCTATCCTTTTTTATTGAGAAGGGAGGGAAAGGAGGGCTAGAGTATTTTAAAGTAGATTCCAAAGATCACATTATTTTACCTATAAATACTTAAATATACATTTCTAACTGATAAGGACCTTAAAAACATTCATTTCTGCCTTCCCTTCCCCTCAGACACCTTTTTTTCCCATTGATTTGTTAGATTTTTCCAAGAATGATCAACATTATGTGTTTGGCGGATTGCTTCTTCATGGTGACTTTTGGGTTTTTATTTCTCATATTTCTAGTAAACTGGTCATTAGAACTAGAGGATTGATTATATTAAGGTTCTTTTAGACATGAGTACTTTCTAAGCAGTGGTGTGCATATCATAGGGACATAATATCTTGTCCCACATTAAGTGCTATTAAGATTAAGTGGTGGGTTGAGATGATGTCAGTCTCATCCCTTTCAAGTGGTTTTAGCAGCCATAATTGGTGCCTACGTGCATGATAATAGAGGTTGCAAAACAGAGATTTTTTTTCCCTAACCTATCATAGCTTCTGCATTTATTAGCTGAAATTCTATAAAGAATACAGTGAACATTAAGTATATTTTATTACAGTTTTTAAAAATATAAAATCTGAAATTGTGTGGGGCCATTGAAACAATTTTAAACGTAGTCAAATCTAAATTTCACTATGTAACCTTAGGCAGGTTACTTGCCTTCTGTTAGCCTAAATTTCCTCATTTATAATTGAAGATTGAACTTCTACCTTGTAGGATTGTCATGAAAATTAGATGAGGTGATATATTTTAAATACTTGGTAGAGTGGCTAGTACCGAGTAGGTGCTCAATAATAGTTCATTCACTCAACAGATATTTACAGGGACTTACTATATGCAGGCATTGTTTCTGAGAATTTGAGATAAACTTGTGAATGAAACAGACAAAAACCTTTGCCCTCATGGAGCAGGTTGGGGAGACAAACAATAGACATAATAAGTAAATTATATAGCATAAGTATTAAAAGAAAAAGTAGAGCTGTGCAAGGGGGTAGCAATTGGATAAGGTGTGCAGGACGCAGTATTAGAGTGGTCATGGTAGGCCTCGTTTGAAAAACAAGATTCAAGCAAAAACACAGAGGAGGTGAAAGAGTTAACCAAGTAGATGTCTGGGGAAGCACAATCCAGGCTCAGGAAACAGCTAGAGCAAAGACCTAAGGGCAGAGGGTATCTAGCTTGTTCAAAGAATAAGCACGGAAGGAAGTGATAGGAGCGGAGGTCAGAGAAGAAGGCCCAATCAGTTACAGCCCTGTACAGACATTTTTTAGGACTTTGACTTTGACTCTAAATGAAATGGGAATGTTGACTTTTACTCTAAATGAAGTGGGAAGCTTTTGCAGAAGAAGGATGTAATCTGACTTCCATTCGAAAAGATTGTTCTGTGGAATGCATACAAAAAATAAGATGAATTGATGAATGGAAAGAGCCATGGATAAATGTGTGCTAAAACAAATAACGGCAAAATATTAAGTGTAGAATCTAGGTGGTAGTGATGGTGGTGGAGGTGGTGGTGGTGGTGGTGGTGGTGGTGGTGTGTGTGTGTGTGTGTGTGTGTGTGTTTGATCACTTTAATTCTTTCAAGTTTTCTGTGTGTTTGGAAATTTTTAAGAAAAAACTGTTAAGAAGAAAAACTAAATCTAACCTGGATGACGTGTATCATTTTATAGAATGATTCTAACATTCTGTACTGTCCTATAAGAAGAAATTCTACATGCCAAATCTCATTTCCTCACTAACCTTCATTATGAAGTAGAATGTATTTCTTTGGAGAGAATTTGATTAATAAAACTTGGATAAACAAATCATCCCTAAGAGCGTAAGAACCTTAAAAATTATATTTTCTAAATAATAAAGTACTGTCAATATATAGACAAAATAAAAACATAACAGTAAAATATTTATTCTGACTGCTGTATTTTAGAAATGTAGGGGTCTTGGGTCAGTGTGGTAACAGCTGACATGCTGAGACGTCAAATTCTATGGCTAAATTTTGAAAGAACCAATAGGATTTTCTGTTAATTCAGTCATGTGCCACATAACGTGTTTCAGTCAACAGTGGACCACATATAAGACAAGTCGTCCTGTAAGATTATAGTGGAGCTGAAAAACTATTGTCTAGTGACATCATAACCATCATAATGTGTAGCACAACACATTATTCACGTGTTTGTGGTGATTCTGGTGTAAACCAACCTGCACTGCCAGTCGTGGTAAAGCATAGTACAACACAATTACGTACAGCACATAATTCTTGATAATGATGATAAACAACTGTGATACTGGTTTTTGTATTTACTATATTTTTAGAGTGTACTTTCGACTTGTTAAAAAAAAATTGCTCTTAGACAGTATGCTGTGTTATGCCAGTAGCAGCCTCATGTATCTCATGTTTACCGCGGTTTTTGTTTGCATCATTTTCTCTTGTGCTTGATTTAATCTTGTGTTGTTTTATTCATCATGGCCCCTAAGTGTACAAAATGCATTGCTAGTTGCCAGTGAGAAGCCATGTCAAGTGATTGTCCTGGAAACGAAATTAAAAGTGATTAAGGATTGTAAAGATGGAAAATCAGTGATGATTATTGCTCACCAGTGAGGCATGTCCCATTCCACCATAGCTGCAATCTTGAAGAATGAGAACAAAGTGACAGAAGCTGTTAAAGGATCTGCTTCATTGAAGGCAACCAGACTAACAAAAATTCGAGAAGGTCCCATATCAGATGTGGAGAAACTTCTAATGAGCTGGATTGAAAACCAGACACAGGAGCATATCCCTCTAACCGCCATGACGATCACGGCCAGAGCAAAAAGTTTGTTTCCGATGTTGAAAGAAAAGGCCGGACCTGACTACAATGTTGAATTTACTGCTAGCTCTGGGAGCTTTAAATGATTAGAGTCGTTGTTCACTACATAATGTGCAAGTCATTGGTAAGTCTGCAAGTGCTGATGTGAAGGCCGCTGAAGAATTTTTGGAAACTCTAGATAAGCTGATCGTGGAGGAAAATTACTTGCCCACACAAATACAGTAGTAAAGAACAGTGTTCATGGCACATTACCTGCTTATAAGCAAATCTGTGATGAAAAAAAGCAACTAAGCAAACCACCATAGACATATTTCTGAAAAGCGTGAAACCCCCTCAAGAAGAGCCTCAGACAGGTCCTTTATCCTAAGAGATGACAGCTCCATTTGTGTCATTGCTCCTGGAGACCTTTTAGTGGGATAAAATGTGGAGGTGGAAGGCAGAAATATTGATGACCCTCACCCTGACCCTATATGGGCATATTAGCCTATGCACGTAGACTAATGTGTGTATCTGTGTCTTAGTTTTTAACAAAAAAGTTTTGTAAAAATTAAAAATCTTAAAAACGAAAAAACCTTATCAAGTATATAAAGAAAAACAATTTTTGTCCAGCTGTACAATGTATTTGTATCTTAAGCTAAATGTTATTACAAAAGGGTTGAAAAGTTTTTTCAAAACTTCAGTTTATAAAGTAAAAGAACAGTAAGCTAAGGTTAATTTGTTATTGAAGAAAAAAATATCTTTTTATAAATTTAATGTAATCTTCATATATAGTGATGTCCTAGGCCTTCACACTCACTCACTGCTCACTCACTGACTCACCCAGAGCAACTTCCAGTCCTGCCAGCTCCATTCGTGGTAAGTGCCCTATACAAGTGTACCATTCTTTATCTTATGTACCATATTTTTACTGTATGTTTTCTATGTTTAGGTATACAAATACTTACCATAGTGTTAGTTTCCTACAGTATTTAATACAGTAACATGCTGTACAGGTTTGTAGCCTAGGAGTAATAGGATATATATACACACTATCAGCCTAGGTCTAGCAGGCTGTACCATCTAGGTTTGTGTAAGTGCACTCTGATATTTGCACAATGAAATCGCCTCATGATGCATTTCTCAGAGAGTATCTCCATTGTTGAGCAGTGCACGACTGTACTTAAATCATAGAATTCACCCAAACTTAGTGAGTAGTTCTTGACTGTGGGCAGGGTAAGACCTGAATCTGTCCTATTCTAGATATAGCAAAAGTCATTACCTCTGCAAGAGTTCATCTGCCATGTGTTGGTTGATTGAGCAAAACCCTGAGAATATAACACAGTACAAAGCATAGGAAGCGTAAAGTTTAGTAAGGGCAAAATATATAAAAAGTTAAGTAATAAAAGAATTATTAGGATTGTAGAGACTTGGATTTGAACTAGCCATTTTACACGTTTTTAGGACTACCATACTTTATAAAGTACATTGAGCCACAGTTGATAGGTAAATTGTCATCTTTTCCATTGGTGCCATGGTGGCCGAGGGTGAGACCACCAACCCTCAGAGGGCCCTCCAATAATATGTCTGCATAAACCCTGAGACTGTTTGGTCTTTACACTCTTCCTGGCCTGACTCATTTAAAACTACCCTTATTTTCCCTTTTGTAACGCGGAGTATAAAGAAGTCACTTGGTTGTTTACTCCACTAACTTTTAAACAGTATATGCTCTAATTTTGGCAGCGTTTCATCTTCTGAGGGCTGGCTTCTCACCTCTGTTACACTGTCTAGAAGTTTGTTTTTTTTCGTAAGCTTTTTCCAGCCTTAAGAATGCAAGTTAATCTTTATACCTAGTGCTTACTTTGAGGGCATTAGGGGCTGAATTCTCCGAACTCTCCTTAACGTTATACCTCAAGATATGTTGTCACAGAATTGATGCAGAGTGACCTACATAAAATTATCGTCTCTCCTCAACCACTCAGCTCAGATCATGTCAAAGTTTTTCTTTATCAGATTTTGCGAGGTAAGATTTTCTTGATGAAGAAAAAGGTACTGTCGCTGCATAAATGAAATGTTTTGCTTTGCTTTTCATTTGAACTTTTAACTAATCTGTCCTTCCAGGGCTTTCTTCTTCCCTAAAGACTTTTTTTCTTTTGCCCAAGGTCTATTTAATAATCTCTGTACTTGATGTTAAATTAGAGGCTTTTAAGGTTGGCCACATGGTTCTTATTTTCAGTGATGAAATAGAAGGCCCTGTCTAACTCATTAGTTTTTTGAGTGGGTTAATCTACAGAGGTAAATAAGCAAGATGGTTTGTCAAGCAGTCACGATTTAGGAGATCACCAAGTTGAAAAGTAACTGTGTTTCCTGTGCATGTCATCCTTCCTTCAAGCCAGCAGTAGGTGGGCCTGGTTAGAGTGTTGGCTGGCATACCTGAGTCCAACTCTAGAAAAACAAAATGGTTCTTAAAGCCAAAGCATGGAGGAGACTGATAGAAACAGCCAGCTAAATCTCCAATCTGGCTCATTAAAGAGTACTGACTTGATAGAGAAGCAATTTGGGCAGACATCATTGGAGTTCTTCCTGGACATTGGGTGTGTCCTTCAGAATTTTGCTATTACAAATGAAGAATTGTTTAAAGCCGAAACACCTTTCTGACATAGAAAAATATTCCCTCCCCAAGATTCATAGGATTAAGACATTCTTTATAAAAATTGAAAAGCATCTGCCAAAAGGATTAAAACGTGTATACATAAACACTAGAAAGTTCACCTTCCATCGATTGTTGATATTTAGTGATTGGGTGGAGGGTAGAGAGAACATATTGGATATTAGATCTTTTTTACATTTGTAAAAAATATGGTTTATGGCTATATTTTATTTACAAGACAGCCTTGAAGCTGTGACGTTTATCTAGCAGTGCTAAAGCCCCCACCCCCAGTCTTTTAAGATGTCGAAAGTATTTTGAAAGTAATTACCATGTTGATTCTCAGTTGTGGAGAATACTAGCAATAAACCTGGGCAATTTTCTGAATTCTGTCACATCAATGAATGCCTGTCCCAGGAAAAAGAGTCCCTGTTGATTAATGGGAACTATTTTGTTGGACTGCTCAGGATCACAGGTTGAAAGTATAAATAGCAAAGCTCCACTAGCCTCACTTACGAGTAATGCGAGGATATTGGTATGGTCAACCTTAACTCCAGTGCCTGAAAAGCTTATCTGTACTTAAACCTAAATAATCTTTTGAATTATAGACATTATCGCTAGATTGTATAAAACTTTGATGACACTGTTTTACTGTAGCAAAATTACTAAGTCAAGCTTTTAAGGATGTTTATTATGCAGTTATTTAAGGAACAATTTTAAATCCTGTATTCTGTTTCTCTGGTTTTCCCCAAATCACTGATTGAGTAAAAGGAATTACATATCTGCAATTAAATCTGTTTGTTATTTCAGGTTTGAAATATCTCCATTCAGCTGGCATTTTACATCGAGACATTAAGCCAGGGAATCTCCTTGTGAACAGCAATTGTGTTCTAAAGGTAGCTTTTTGGGTTTTTTACATATCTAAGAAAAAAATCAGAATGTCAAGGCAGGTTTTTCATTTCATTTTCATTTCTTGACCAAAAATTAAAGAACCCAGTTTTCTCTAGCAATATCACTAGTCATGACCATAGTAACTAATTTATAGTATTGGCTCGTGGATTTTTCATATTTTTCATATGTTTGGAAACACTGAAATTGGAATTACAGTGTGACTAGAAACAAGAATAGAGGAGGCGATTTCTTTTCAGATTGTTCCATTATTGAAGGAAGTGTATATCAGAAGAAATTTTGAAAGACCTATTAGCTTCTATTTATACGAGAATGAAGTACGGCTTTTAAGAAGACTGTTTTTACACAGTTAACATTTTTATGTGCTGTTTGACTGACGTAGCAAAAGTAGGGAAGTGGAAACATTTAAAAGTGAAAATGCTAAGCCAGAAAGGGGTCAAATGTATTTCCACAATATATACTATCCTAGTCAATCCTTAGTTATTCCTCTGAAGGGGAATTGATTACAGGATATAGTTAATAGCTTCAAAATCTCAGGTCATCCATTTCCATTTTACTTTTCCTCCAGTACCAACCGCACCCCATTGTTTTTTGTTAGAGTGACTCACAAATAGCAAAATCCACACCTGTGCATTTCCCCACCTCTAATAGAGGTATGTATTAGCAGAACTCCTTAACAGTGAAAGGTCCACCATATTTTTCCCCATCATAGACATTAGAAAAAAGGGCCTTCCTGTGTCATCTTTGTGTAAGAAAATTAAAATTCCACTTGTTTTATGAGTGGCTACAATATTATATGGTGTTTCAGTCTACCGTAAATGTAAAATCTTAACATTTTAACTGATATATTTGAAAAGGAAAACTTTTTTAAATGTTTTCTACTTTAAAAGTAATCAATGGGGGGTGGGGAAATAAAGGTGAAGGGTATTAAGAGGTACAAACTTCCAGTTATAAAATAAATCAGGAGGAGTGCATTTGAAATCCTGCTCCCCCATCAGTTGTCATCAGTTGGACTCAAATAGACTCATAAAAATTTTCTAAAAAAAATATCATGAGGACCTAATGTACAGCATAGGGAATATAGTCAATAATACCGTAATAACTTTGCATGCTGGCAGATAGTTACTAGACTTGTCATGGTGATCACTTCATAAGATACATAATTGTTGAATCACTGTGTTGTACACCCAAAGCTAATATAATATTGTATGTCAAGTAGTATAATTTTCAAATTAAAATGAATAATTAATTAAAAATAAAAGTAATCAGACTGGTTATTAGCTCGTTGGCAGTTAGACTAAACATTAAAACCAAATATATAAATGAATTTAATTTTATATTTTAAGTGCGGTCTTTAAAAGCTGATACGCTGCTTTGAATAAAAAGTCTCCATATTGCGTCAAGAATTTTGTTCCTGTTTTAACTCTAAAAGATTAAAAACCTATTTTTCATATTTTACCTGAAAACAACTAATATTGTAGTTCAGTCTTTTGTTTCCATGGAGAAACTAATTGTCCCCAAAATCCACTGACGTAAATATTCCTTCTAAAGGTCATTGAGTTCATTCTCATGCTACCTTACCACTTTTGAAAGATGCAACCTATCCCCATAACCTATTTAAATTTTTAAAAAACTAAAAACCTTACAGGCAGGAAGTCTTTGTCCTACTGAGACCAAATCAGTTTTATGACAATTCAAGCCAATTTTTTCTTATTTCAGTTTCTGGTTGGAGAACGTCACAAAGCATTTTATGTAGAACTTGTCATGCTTGATGCCATTAACTGCTTGAAGTCCATTTTCCAAATCGTCTGTTATGGTATTGGAACCTCTGGCTACATGAATAACTAAAGGAAACTGTCGTTCATGAATAAACAACACACAGATCAGAACAAATTGAAATTTTGCTCTGCCCCTTGGACTTGTCTTAGTGGCCAACTTTCAAATGCCAGAGTAGAGTGCCAGGCTACAACATTGCTCTCTTCTCAAATGTACAAATTCATCAAAAATAATTATGATAAGACATTTCCTTTACATTAGTATCCTTTCATATTGTGAATATATTTTGTTTCTCATTATGCACAAAATGGATAATTTTGCTGGGAATCTCAGTATTTTTTTTTTTTTTAGTTATTTGATCATACAAGCTTTTTACTTTGAGTGTAGTTTGTCTTCCATGTAATTTGCCAAAAAATGGCTCCAGCTCAGACTGATGTTTTTAACAAAGGACTTGCTTTATAACAGAAACATTTTTAGTTGGGTGGGTGGTATTTTACATATTTTATATAATATAATGTATAATATATATGTGTGTGTATATGTATAATATGTATGTATATATATATATATATACACACACACACACATATACATACATATATACACATACACACTCATACAAGAAAGATACAGGAAAGTGGGTGTAAGTTGTTTTCTTTGGTCTTGTTTTCTTTTAAAAGATATGCTGAAAATTCATGGCCAAGTAATAGATTGTAAAATATAATATGTTGTTGAACTCTAGCCCTTGAGAGGATTTTAATATCTCCACATACCATCATGAATTCATTTAATGTGACCAGACATAGTAAGCTAAAGACTGAGAGGATTGATAAAAATTAGGGGTAAAACTTGTTTTCTTTAAAGCAGTGGTTTTCAAACATTTTTTGTAAGTTGCCAGACCCTTTTTTTCCCAAATAAAATCTTATGTTGGGACCTCAACTTATTTACTAGAAAACAGATAAAAAATATTATTTCGTCACTTAGAGTATTGATTCATAAAGTTAATCATTGAGAACACTGGAGCTTCGATGGCCATTACTCTCTTATCTCATCTTCAGTGCTCCCAGTGTTTTGGTTGCCCGGTGTGAAGAAAATTTTAATTCCTGAAAATGAGCAAAAGTTGCTGTAGCTATTTACTAACAGCTCACCTTGCAATCTCAGCAGTCTTTTCAGTTAAACAGAAGTAGCAAAAAAAGATTTATTCCTACGTCTGCATATAAATTAGTCTTTCTCATTTACTGTTATGTCTTCAGCTTCTAACATACTGTCTAAAACATACAAGTGCTCAATTAAATATTTATGGCGTGAAGAAATGAATGAACCTAGTAGCACTTGTATTCTACAGTGTGCGACATTTTGACGTATTGACACATTTGAGTGTGAGTTAATATTTTAAATAGATAGCTGATACAGGTGAAGTTTTGGTACAGTGTTTGTGGAGTTCCTGAAGTACCTCCTCAGAACTGAATTCAGCAGGACTGTTTGAAACCCATAGCTTTAAAGAAATTTTATTAACATATATTCCATAAAGATAGTGAACATAGCTTAAGAGGTCTTCAACGTACACTTTTTTTTTTTTTTTAAATATCTTCCTCGATGAGCCAGCCTTGAAAATAGATATCTTGGGTTTTAGAAACCTAGTAATAACGCGTTTAGCTGTTTTGGGTTTGTTTTGGTTTTTTTGGTTTAGTTGTCAATTAAAAACAGATTAAAGGTGAAAAGCATATTTTATAATACATCACTTTATATAGAAATATGGAAGTTTAAGACTTTTCTTCCCTCTCATCCAAATAAGATCAAATTACATATTGACACAAATATTCTCTACCTTCACCATTGAAAACTTCAAAGTTCAGAGGTCTATCAAGATTTTGGTTTTTTGCTGTTTTGTTTTGCTTTTCTATTTGTCTGCTTGACAATATGTTGATAATCTTTTCTATTTAGATTTGTGATTTTGGATTGGCCAGAGTGGAAGAATTAGATGAATCTCGTCATATGACTCAGGAAGTTGTTACTCAGTATTATCGGGCTCCGGAAATCCTGATGGGCAGCCGTCATTACAGCAATGCTATTGACATCTGGTCTGTCGGATGTATCTTTGCAGAACTACTAGGACGAAGAATACTGTTTCAGGCACAGAGTCCCATTCAGCAGGTATGATATCACCTGAAGCTTTAGAAGCATTCAATTCTATTACAGATTTCAAGGAAAAACCATTTTGCACACATGTCTTTGGGCTTATTCATTGTACTGTCTGAACTGCTTCTAGCAAATCCAAGTTCACTTAAAATTCAGAAATTTACGAAGTTGAAGATTACAGAGAGATTCATTTTATAACTTCAGAGCGTCTTAGCGGGTGTGTTGACTTTATTACAGGCACTGAAGCATAGCAGCAGACCCTGCTGTAACAATTTGCACAGGTATGAACTTCAGTTGTTAGAAAACCTGTGTTCTTTCTAACTGAATGAGTCTGACTTGAAAATGTATTTGGTGACTTAAGTACGGTAACTTATACTTTGTATTTAGAATACAAATTTTGAGTGCTGGTTTCTTTCAATCTGAACATTTAGAAACATTTCTAACCCATATTATTGGGCTAAAATGTTTAAATATGGCAGAGAACATCAGAAGCTGATTAAAATGTAGCTTTGGGAAGCCATTCATGATATTTTCATTGTCTGCCTTTATAGCTAATTTATTGCTACACATATTTTCTTAGGATCATTTCTAACTATTTTTCATTCATAAATTTTAACAGTATGATTTGCATGAGAAGAACATAACAATGATGAGCTCAGGCTGTAGAATCAAATTGGTGGGTTCAAATCCTAGCTCTGCCACCTACTATCTGTTAAATCTTGGGCAAGTTAAACTGTTCTGAGGATTGTTGTGCAGATTAAATAAAGTAGTAAAGCGGAACATAAGGCTTGACGCACACGGAGCGTTCAGCGAGTGCTAACAGTTATGACGGGGGTGGTGTGCCGGGATACTGGGCGTACAGCAGTAAAGGCAAAGGTAGTTCCTGCCTTTGTGAAACTTTCATTTGACAGAAAATAAATAAGAGTACAAATAAATATAATCCCAAGTAATGATAAGTTCTATGAAGAAAAATTAAACTGGGCGGCCTTGTGGCTCAGTTGGTTAGAGCGTGAGCTCTGAACGACTAGGTTGCCGGTTCGATTCCCAAATGAGCCCTCCACAACTAGATTGAAGGACAACAACTTGGAGCTGATGGGCTCTGAAGAAACACACTGTTCCCGAATATTCCCCAATAAAGTTGATTAAAAAAAGAAAGAAAGAAAGGAAAATTAAAGCAAGTTAGGGATAGAGAATGATCATGAAGCAGAACAACAGTGCTCAAGTATTCTCTGAGGGGATAACACTGGAAGGGTGACCTAAGTGAAATGAGGGAGCAAGATACTGGGAAAAAGTGTTCTGGGAAAAGGGACAACGAGCATAATAAAGCATCTGAGGCGGGAACAGTGGCATGTTGGAGAGACGGCATGATCAGGAGGAGCAAGTACAAGACAAAGTCAGAGAGAGAGAAAGAGCCGGACCATGGCCACCTGACAAGCACTTTGGATTTTATTCTATCCAAAATGTAATGGAAAGCTATATGAAGGTTTTAAGCGAGGGAGTATTAAGATTTGATTGGTTACATTTTAAAAGATCACTTTAACTGTTATATATCTTTGTATTTATAATTCTTTGTCATTCGAACACTTGACCAACAATGGAATCATTTCTTTAATGCTCTTTCTACAAAGAATTGTTCACTGATGCATTAGAAATTATATATGCTGTGATCAACAGTTAAATTTCTCCACTATATACTCAAAGTTTAATTTTTTAAAGTTTACATCTTAAAAATTGATCCTAGTGATAAAAATCATTATATATAACCTAATGTTGGGTACTGTTGACAGTATCCACTTCACTGTTCAATTTCTTTAGAAAATAGAGTTTAACAGACTTACCTATAAAACTACCATATCTGGATATAAGAAGCTGCCATACAGAAAAGCTTAAGTAAAATTTAAGGGGTTGTTCAAATCCTATATATTAAATAAGGGTCTTAGTTTGCTCCTGAAAAGAATACGGAGGGTGCCAAAAAAAATGTATACACATTTTAAGAAAGGAAAAAAACTATTAAAATTGTAATACTCAATATATACTGATAACAAAAGATGAATACAAGTCATGTATACACTTTTTTGGCACCCCACATATAAAGGAAAAGGTGAAGCAACTGGAATAAATGGTTTTTCAGATAACTCAGATTCCAGAGAAATACATGGGTCTTGAGTTTGCCAGTCTGACGTAGCCATTGGAGGAGAACTCAAATCTATCATCAGTGTATTTCGGGGTGAGAAATCAAGATCTAGAATGGAAAAAGAATCTGACTTGTCAACGGAATTAGTTACTTTTCTGTAGCATTTTCTTTGTATCTTTGAGAAATAAATACCCTAGGTACTATAGTACCAGCAAACGTCATTAAAAATGTTTCTCATCCGTAGAGGTGGGACCCATTTGAAACAACTTTCTGAATGTTTTCCATTTGTTTTCGTGAGCCAGTCATTTCCTTCTGCCTTTAGGGTATTTATTAGAGGTCCAAAAGTATCACCAACACACTTTTCCCAAAAAGCTTAGAGATCTTTACTTCTGTGGAAAATGAGCTACTTCAGTATCTCCATTATCCTGGAGGGCAGTGATCGTGATGGTTACCCCTCGGGTTAGATAAGTGCAGAAAATAGTGCTTTATATTTGGCATCCCCAGCACCAGGAAAAGAAGTATTCTCTAGGTAAGAATTTTCCATTCAGGAGGAAATTGAATGAAATGTTATTGCTAATGAGGTTATAAGGTTAGAACAGAAAATTAAGGTAGTTTGGTACTTACAAAGACTTGTTTGTGAGAAGATTGGTTTTATTGGTCTCTTTTATTGTGCCCAGCTAACGAAATGTGGCCTTATGCACTGTCATTGTTAGATTCTAAGTCCCAGAGGTTCCTGTTTAGTGTAAGAGATTTCTAGAGTAACTAGAAGGTAAAGGGTGTATAACTAGCCCAAACGTGGATGGCTTGGGTTTAATTTCAGCTATGAATGTTCTGGGTATTTACTAAAGCACAGCTGCCTGATTGGTGGATTAGCTCCTGGATGAGCATGAATCCGTGTGAAGCATCAGAACCTGGTCATTAACTGTTTGAAAATAACAGTCATTAGCCATCAGTGAAAGAGCAGTTCACGTCAGCAAGGACCCTGGATGCTCTAGTATCAAGACACAGGGCAGGTAGCTGCAGACTCCTGAAGTACTATAGGCTTAGAAGGCCGTGCTTGCCAAGACATATTTTCTGTGTTTCTATCACATGGGTTCCTAATAAACATTTTTCTGGGTTTTTCGCCTTATAGTTTATTTCCCCCAAATTCCGTCCTCATCTCTAAAGAAAAGTTGTTTTCGTGAGTTTATTATCCATCTGTACTTTATGTTTCCTTGTAGTTGGATTTGATAACGGATCTCTTGGGCACACCATCACTGGAAGCAATGAGGACGGCTTGTGAAGGCGCTAAGGCACACATACTCAGGGGTCCTCACAAACAGGTAAAAGGAGAAGGAGGGTACCTGTACTCGGTCGCCATCTGTTGGGGCCCGATTTCCCTTCCAACAGAATAATGAAGTGAGAATTTTTAAACAAAAACATTACTTGTAAGTTTTATTTATTTTGTATGTCATGGCCATAAGTCAGAAAATGTTAAATATTTGCCAAATCAAAATATGGTAATTCCCAATACTATAGGAGAAAGTAAATAGTATTGTAACACCATTGCTGATAAATGACCCCTGACTTTTTGTCTCCTGCTTTTTCAATGTGTCTGGGAAAAGTTACTGGGGGTGGAGTTTTGACCTCAATGCCATAAGCTAATATATATATATACACACACACACACACACACACACACACATATATATATATATATATATATACATATATATATACACACACATATATATGTGTGTGTGTGTGTGTATATATATATATATGTGTATATATATATATATATATATATATATATATATATATATATATCAAGATATCCTTTCCAAATATTCAGCCAAAATACCTGGTATCTCTTATTTCAGCAAAGACTGTGAAGCTGTTTCTATTGCACTCTTGCCACTAACACAGAATCAAATGGGAGTGTTGTTAGAAAAGAGGTATGAAGAGAAAGATTGCCAGATTTGCACTGATCAATATTACTTGCAACCAGCCAAGTCACTGCTGAGAAAGACAGGATGGTTTTTATCTCCACCCTGTTGATTTAGCAGCATTTTTTAGAAGCACTTTCCTAATCTCCTTTGGACAGAACATCTTAATGATGTGAAGACTGAGTAAGGGGAATAGTTTTCCTAGGAACAAACTGAAACAGAAAGACTCGGCAACTAATTTTCTTGGGCTTTGCTGTGGTTTCTTTTAAATTGGGTGTTTAGATGATCCGACTGATCATTAGAAGATCTGATTGACCTAGCTAACCGAATGACAGACTCAGTTTGACACTCCTCTTACATTACCAGACAGACCTGGCCTTGTCAAGCCAAGGCCTTGCCTTTCCCTTGCCAGTTCCCTCTATAATTCTAGTGTCACTCCAGTGCATCCATTTTTCACCGGCATACAGAGCCATGGGTAAAGTATGTTATCTCCTAAAACCAGCCTGAACTAGTAAATAGAGACGTAGCTGCTGGTATTTTAAATAGCCCCTGCTGGTTATACCCTTCTATAACATTTAGTTTAGAGCTGAAATAATTTGAGGCCCTAAGTCCCTTACAAGAGCACAGTAAGTCTTAAAAAGTGATGAAGCTCAGATACGCTAGAGGAAGGTTCTGTGTTAATAGAAGGAACTAAAAAGATCTATTATGTTCTATGTATTGGCCAATATCAGGAATTAAACTGATTTATCAATACCTCATGGTAAATGTATCCTTGGCAGTAGGAAAATAATTTTCCTCTTTAACTGACCTCTTGAGGTCAGTAAATCTTGCCCGGCTAAATGTAGCCAGTAATGAAAAGTAACGACGATCAGATACCCTGGTGCCAGCCTTCCTCAGTGCCACCCTTCCATTTGTAGAGGAATTTTAACCATTGCTAACAGTTCGCAGCTAACTCATCCTTTGTGTCAGAGATGCTAAACAGCAGCCGAGAGAGCAAGACTTCCTGAGGAGTTTCCAGCCTGCTGTCTAGAACAGCTCAAAATGTAACTTACTGCAGCAAAAGTCATTGTGCACTCCTTTGAGCATTTCCTGGCAAGTGAGTCCTTTTTCTACTAGAAATTTTAAAAATCTGTTAGTTGTAAAAACCTAGAACTTTCGATTAAAGAAAAAAATAGTAAATATCATATTATCCAAAACAAAGGGTGGAAGAAAGGAAAATTTTAAATTCCATATTTATTTAACTAGTTAAATAGGTTAAGGTGTTTAACAGAATCCTATCTTAATACATTTTTTACACGAATTGGCCTCTTGACAGTAATGCCTCTTAGGGTTTAACATTTTGCTTATCACCAAGTTTAGTGATGGCGTTAAGAGAGCACCAAGGTAAAAGTTAGGGGTACCTCTGGCTAGTCTTGGTGTCAGAATATTTTAATTTTGAAGAGAAGACTGATGGAGTAAGAATTAGGAGACCATTTCTGCTGAAAGGGTAGATGTGCTTTGCACAGACTTTAAAGTCTTATTTTTAAATGCCTTTTAACCAGTGCTGCAGACGGTCTCTTAGGCAGGTGTTCATGGTCTTTGAACACTAACCCAGGTGGATTTGTATAGAGTAAGTTATACTTGCCATATATAATTGAATGTAAATGAACTTAGCATAGTATTTGGTTTCATTTTTTTCCCCCAGTATGGAAATTGTTTTCTATCTCCATTTGCTAGTTGATCTTTATACCACCACTGCTCTCAAGAGAAGTTAACAGACCCCTGAAGCTCTTAAGCCAGTAGTCAGATTCTGCCTTTTCCCTTCACACTCCCTACTCCTTCCTTTACCCCAGGATGCATATCTTATATGCCTCTTGTTAGCCTGGTAGCAGCTGCTTGAAGTTATCTCCATTCATGGTATAGCTATTTAGAGCTGAGACTGAAAGACTCATACATACACACCCACACACCAAGTATATTTGGTATGCAGCCACTTGGATTTTTTTTTTAACTTCAAAAGATTAATTTGGTCCCCAATCCAATATATACACTACAGCTTGTGTAGTTCTGTACGTCATGACAATTTTGCAAAGAGCTCAGTGCTCCGTGCCGGATATGTGCGCTGTTTATGTTTCTCTGGACTGCAGTAATTAAAAAAGCAGGCAGTGGTGTCAGTGTCAGGCTCACCACATCGCACAGCATGTTGAATGATATCCTGGGAGTTGTACACTACAGTTTTCAGGCAGACTGAGCATGAATCCCGACTCTACTAGTAACTCACTTTGTGACACATTAATTACCCTCTGTGTGCCTCAGTTTATTCACCTATAAAATGGGAATAAAAATGATTCCTACCTCAAATTGTTATAATAATAAAGAGTGTATGCAAGGAAAGCATAGAATAGTATCTGGCATTCTAAACACTTAATAAATATTAACAATTATACTCTAAAATAGTAGATATAGCTTATTTTTAAAAAAATATGATCAAGTGGAGTTTATCCCAGGAATGCAAAGATTAATTATACATTAAATCCTTACAATACTGTAATGTATCATTTATTGTTCCTTTTTACAGATGGAAGATGAAGGGTTACAGAGGTTAAATAATACGCTTAAGGCCATAAGCCAAATCACAAAAATAGATTTCTCTAATTCTAAAACCTACATTCTTAGCCAGTCACTGCCTGGCACATAGACCTTCACAGCAGATTTTTTTTTTTTTAATTTCATTTGTTTATATGCAAGTTACATGTAAGTACATGTAAAATAAAAATTTTACTGAAACTTAGTCATCCCTAGCTATCCCGCACACTGTCCCAGTCTCCTCTGGATTGATTTGAGAATATCTTTCCAACGTATTTTTCAATGCATTTATTTACATTTATTTGTACAAACCGAAATATGTACTATGGTTTGTTGAGACTTTGTGAAAAATATATACATATACTGGAGAACCTAATTAGCTATCTTCTTAAAGTCATAGATTACTGCCTCAAATTAATTTATTTGTGTTGGCTGATGAATATACACACTTCCATGTGGTGTAATCGTCAGGACTCTTTCCAGTGAAACTCAGTTAAAACTGGCTTAAGGAAAAAAGGTACTTAGTGGCTCATGTAACTGAAAAGTCTTGAAATACAACTGACTTGAGGACCTGCTGGATTGAGGTAGTCAAGTGATGTTTCCTGCCAGGAATTTGAGTCTCTGTTCTGTTTTCCTGTGTTGGTTTCATTTTCAGACAGGGTTTCCCCTATGTGTTTGCAAAAATGGAACAAGCAGTGCAGGCCTACATTCTACCAGCAATATCAATCCTTCAGGAAAGAGCTCTCCCAAATTGATCCAGAAAAAAATATTGGAAAGTTCTCTGATTCAGTTGGGAATGTGTTTGGTTATAATAGAAAATCTTGCTTACAGTGGTTTAAAGAAATAGGAGTTGATGTTTGCCTCATATCTGGTCCAGAGGTCAGCAGCTCAGTTATGTCATCAAGAATCTAGTTCTTTCTTTTTTTCTGCTCTGCCATCTTTATAATGTTGCCTTCTTACTCTCTTGCTGATAGCTTCATGGTCACAAAATGGCTGTAGGTTGTCCAGATACCATATCCATATTCTAAGCAAGCAAATGGAGTAAAGAGGGGGGCAGTAGCAACGTCTGTCACTTTTATCAGGAAAGCAAAGTTTTCCCAAAAACCTGCCTACCAAACTTCTGCTTATATATCCTTGTCCAGGACTGTGTAATATGTGGCCTTCCAAATGCAAGAGGGCTTAAAAAAAAAAAAAATGAGTATTTTCCATCCCATATAATAAAGGTCCATCAGGGAGAAGAGGACTGGGGGAGTGTGTCGGGTTAGCCATCCATGGCTGTCCCTTACCCGTTTTAGACCATATGCCTGTGCCAAAGCCAGTACTGGTGCTCAGGCGAATATATTGTTGGATCGGCCAGGCCTGGGTCAGGTGCCATCCCTGGAGTGGCGGCCTGGCCAAACCAGTTTATTTGAGAGTGAGAAACAAGTGTTCCCTAAAGGTCAGGGAATGCTGGGCAGACAAAAACTCTATAGTATTTTTTATTTATTGTCTCTTCTACAACTCAGAATCTTGGATGAAGAGAAACTCAGCTGCCATGACCCAAGTATCTATTCAGGTAGATAGGTACTTGTTGAGGCTCTGACCTGTTGATAGGATTGAAAAGTCTAATTTCGTGTTTTGTTCAACTCTTACGAGGTTTAGATCTTCATTTTTCTTCAGGTTGTTCCCAGCTGATTGTGTCAGAAATAGATACATTTTCACTGGAGTTCAAATAGTTCTGTCCCCTGACAGGGACCATGTCTGAACATTGAACAGAATCAGAGTATGGTAGAGAGTTCATTTAGTTCAAACTTCTTATTTTCAAGTGGGGGTTTCTTTCATATAACCCCACAGTGCTTACTGTATGTAGTGCACTGTGCATCGTGTATACTCATTTAACATTGCTGACTGATGTTCACGGCTCCTTTGCTGCCAAATGAAAACTAACAGGAACATTGAACAGGACTCAAACAGCCTGGCCGACTGCTGCGTGGCCCTCACTCTGCGGTTGGCTTATGACTGGTATATCCATTGAGGGCTTCTCACCCACGTCCAGAAGCTCATCCTTGCTTCATTTCACTGACAATCACAGTCATTAATAACCCTCTTTATGACCCTTCCTGTCCTCATGATTCAGCACTGACACCCACTCACTCCCTCATTGCTAAGTGACTTACAAACTTGCAGAACAAACAGAAAACGGACTGGTGTATTTTAAAGGGGGCGGGGGGAAGGGATGTGTGTGAATGTTGGGAATTGGCAAAAACTTTTTCCGAAAGGAGATACTTAGGGCATCTTTCTAAGCATTCTGTTTTTTGCTCTTACTGAAATTGATTCAATTACACTTGATGAGAAATATAAACTTCTTGTCTAGTTCTGAGCCCCTGGGCCCAACTGGTTTCAACCATAATGGCTGGTGAATTAGAGGGGAAGATAATGGAATTAGAAACGCATGCAAGGTCTCTAACATTGCATCTTTCCTGTGGAGGCGATGCTAGGAACTAAGTTATTAATGGTTATCTTTCTGGGGAGGTATTGGCATCATGAACTGACTCTTCTTTTTTTCTGTGTGCCTCTTTTTAACATGCATATCAACACAGCAAAGAAGAAAGCATATAATAGGACGGACTATTCTACGCTGAAATTAAACTTAGCCTTAGGTTGAATAGATTTGTTGGGGTGTACTTCTGTAAGGAAAGATTGAATTTTAAATTTCATTTGCTTTTCACAAGCTCCCCGTCCCATATCCAGGCGTCCTCAATTCTTACAAATTTTGCCTTCTGATTTGTTCTCTATCTTCAGTGGCTTCTGGAAGTATTTAGGTTTTTCTTACCTACCTGAGAGATGTTATTCGTCTTTGTTGCCCCCACACCTAGCCCAGGGCCCAGCGTTTGGTGAATGTCAGCTTAGCATTGCTGTTGGCAGTAGGCAGGTCTGTACTAGTGCAGCCTCATAGATGAGAAGCCAAGGTTCAAGTGACCTACCCAAGTCTAGTGATGGCAAAGTCAGAATTTGAACCCACATCTTTTAGTACTCATTCCGGTATTCCCTTTCCTAAGCTATAGCATAACCTCCACTACAAAACTAGGATGAGGGAGAGGGGTAGGTTTCACATGGGGAGTGGAAAGGAAAGAATTGCTTATGGTGAAACATTTGAGTCAGTAAGAATTGGCTAGAATTTGACTGCCAACCTGCACAAACCAGTGAAAAAGAAGACGGCTATTCAGTCAAACCAAGAATCAGAATCTTTTAAGAATATCAAATTACTCCATTTTACACAATAAAAAAAAAATGCTTAGCAGAGGGTGGCCAGATAGCTTAGTTGGTTAGAGCTCAGTGCTCTTAATAAGGTTGCCGGTTCGATCCCCACATGGGCCACTGTGAGCTGTGGCCTCCACAACTAGATTGAAACGACTACTTGACTTGGAGCTGATGGGTCCTGGAAAAACACACTTAAATAAGTAAAAAGGTCAAAAAAACAATTCTTAGGGGGAAAAAATGTATAAATTGAGTTCTAAGTTAAAACCTCTTCCTCACACTCTCCACACACCTCATTATCTTGACTAATACAAGTTTCAAAACTACCATAGACTTACATATTTTTAACAAGAATACTTTGTCTGCAAACATGTAAATGCACCAATAAATAATAGTAAGTTGATATAAAAATATTTGAATGCCAACTATATATGGGTTCTGTGTACAATGCTTTTTATCTATAGTAGTCCTGTCAAGTCTCATACAATTTATTTTATTTTATTTTTTTCTGAAACCGGACTCCTCAATTTCCCACCTCTTCTCCAGGGCCCTCAGCTGAGGGCTATGACCCGCCCCCCCACTTCTAGGGCTGCGACTCATACAATTTTAGAATTAAAGTCAACTTAGGAGATCATTTAGTTCCATCTGCCTCATTTAATACTTAAGACTACTGAAATTCAGACATGTTGATTTATCTAATTTGTTAAACTAAGATGAGATGGGAGTTCTAGTTTACTATTACTCCTTGATCCTGAAGAAAACTTCTGTAAGGTGAATAATTACCTCCTGATGATTCTGAGTTATCTTGTTCTTACTGAGTTCTCCTATGTGGCTTTGTTGGAAGGAGGCAGACATGTAAAATACTTGATGTTAGTAGTTGTCATAGCAAGATTCTGAGGTTGTGATTGAGGTACAAGGAGACCTTTTAGGGTTACTTGTGTGAGAGACAGCAGTGTTGCCATTCGCCTCCTCTGTCCTCTGACTCTCCAAGCAGCGAAATGGAGGCTTTATAAGCTCGGGGTCTTCTCAAGTCATAAGAGCCATCTCCTTGCCTCAGTGCAAGAGTGTTAGATACTGGCATGTGGATATATATGCCTGCCACTCACAAAGACAGTTACTGAATGAGAAATCAAGTGCTTAAAGGCAAAATAAGTGGGACCAGCAAAAGCGACAGCATACTTGCTTAAAAGATTCTGTAACTTCCTGAATGTCTCACAGCTTCTTTAGGACTCGTGTTTTAGCAACTCTGTGGTAATGTTGCCATAAGACATAGTTCACATGTTTACTTTGCACAGTTTACATGCTTAGCTTTTCATGTGACCAAGGTATTAAATCTTTTTTCTCCCACCCCTAGGCATTTGGTCTTCTTGCCAGAGCATTTACAGTATAAGGCTAAAAGGGGCCCCATATTGACAGGACTAGCTTTCATTTTCCATCAGCTTCTTTTGTGCTCTAGGCTACAGTGGCTAATCATGTAATATAAAATATGCCACTGGAAGTCAATGACAGTTGTTTTTGAAGACTGCTTAATGAGGGAAATATTCATTCCCTTTGAGTTTAGACTTATGTGCATACATCTTTTGAGCTAGGTACTTATCATAAATTGGCTGTATTCCATATCTATGTACCCAAAGACTCATTTACGTATTTGAATTCTTTATTTTTTCACAGCCATCTCTTCCTGTACTTTATACCCTGTCTAGCCAGGCTACACATGAAGCTGTTCATCTCCTTTGCAGGATGTTGGTCTTTGATCCAGTAAGTATTGTTTGTTTTTATGTTTTTTAATGAATTAAAAATATGTGTGTTCCAAGAAAAACATTAATAGATGTGCAATGTAAATAATGACTTTTCAAAAGAAACTTCAGTCTCCAACTTCATGTATATCATGTTCACTCATCACACAGAAGTTTGATTATTAACACATACGAATTGAGGTGAAGAGAGATAAGGAACTGTGTCATCCTTTTTTATCACAATATTTGTAAAAGGAACTTGGCACCAAGTTAAATCAGGAGGAAAAAAAGTTAATATTATTTGAAAATATCTGCCCATTTACATTGCATAAAGAAATATTTACTCTCTGAGTTGTTGAAATGTAGCTTTTCCAAATGCCATTTCTAAACTTGACTCTTCTGGGACAAAATTCAGCTCTTCATTTATTCATTCATCCAAAGAATATTATTCACATCTGTGCCCATAACTATTGTCAAAAATGGAAGAATTTAGAGAAGAATTTTACTTGCTGAGAGTACAAGGAAGTCACCAAATACAAAAAACAACAGATATTTAAAAGGGGAGAGTACCCACAAACTTACCCGTTATTAAGTTTACATTAGTCTGTTCGTGATGAGAAAACGCAACTTTCTCACAGGACTATGAAATCCACAAAGGTCAGAACCATCTTGAGACATCAGCAATAACAAAACTTAGGGACAGAAATGTTTTATTAGCGAACCCAGGTTTGTGAGAAATAGTCAAGCTTTTATTTGGTGGACCAGAACTGATCAAGTGACCAAGTTATTTTTGTTACATCTCGGGGTACAAAGTGGATTTTTATTTGTTTAGTGTTTGTTTATTTTTTATTTTCCTTTTGTTTGTTTACTTTGGCATGTGAGGTACTTTAGTGATACAGAAGCAAGACGAAGTGGCAGTTCTGAATTTCACAGTCCCTCCTTGTGGTCAAGTTCCTGCCATTAAGGACAGTTCCAACCACATAAGTTGCTCAAGGAGCTAGTGATTTAGTGTCATTCGTTTGGTATTTTGTTTTATTTGGTAAGTTTATCTACATAGCTCACAGGAGATGTTGATTTAATACATAAAGACCTTTTGTATGGTTAACAAAACTAGAGCCACGAACTTCAGGCTTCAGAAGTATTTTCTGTCTGCCCTTAGAGGATTTTGTCAAGGCCCTGAGGTTAAAATGTACTTTCATGTGTTAGAAATACCTTATTCTCTTTATTAGTTCTTCCAGATTAGGAACCAAGAACCATGTGATTCACCCATGTCAGCTTTTACTTGCAGTACTTACTGCTGCCAGGTGTCCTCTTTCTCTGCGGTCGCATGTTTATGAATGCTCCTGACCTGCCAGAAGCTCTTAGTCTTTACAACCCTAAGCCTGGAATGTCCTAAGCCATAGAAGGGATACCAAGCATGGTTTCCTGGAGGCCTTGTAGACATCTGTTCTACATGTGAAACATAGTCCTTATTCCTTAATAGTGGGATTGTCACGCCTAATTCAATGAAATTTGTGGTGTGGTCATAGGTATAGATTTATCTGTAAGAAGGAGGGAAGATTTATCTGGTAAGGAGGACAGATTCTTGGTCATTAAAAAAATAAAGGAATTTATTTAAGGAACACTGCGTAATATTTAACCATTTTATCATGATCTCGTAGAACAAGGCCAACCAATATACATTATTGTTTTACAAAATGATTATTTTTAAATTGGCCTGATGCTTTATTAGTTTTATGGTTGGTAGGAAGGATTCTTTCCTTTCTGGTTCTGAGAGTTCAATTAGAAATAGAACCATTTTTAAAGAGTGCTTTATTCTGATTTTAACCTGTTAAATTGAGGGTTAGCGATACATTAAGAAAGAAATGCTGTTTTTAAAATATCCATTAAAAATCGAACATTAACCATAGTTAAGTCAAGTTTATGTGGTCCATGTAGTCTGCAGTAATTAAGTCTTATTTTGTTGATCTTGGGTTAAGCAGTTTATTGCCAGGTGTCTGCTCCTGGACTGAAACATTCCTGGAAATCCTAACTCAATTACTTGGTTCAGTCTACGAGATGGCTGTCTGTGGTGAAGATGTCAGTTACAGCCATGAATTTATACCATGAGGACAATCGGCAGGAGTACCTGATAACAGTCCTTTACCGAGGTCCTTGTTGTATAGCTAATGGAAGACTCAATCCTAATCTTTAGCTTGGAGCATGAGCCTTTAGGCAAATCTAAGAAAAAAAGCAGAAACCACCAGAGGATAAGAATAAAGGGCTCTGGTTCTTTTATTATAATATCAACAATATTGGAAAGAATGGGGTATAATAAATAATTTATAAAGATGTAATTAACTATTACCTCAAAATAGTGAAGGCATTAAACAAATCTCCAGAGACCTTAATTTATCTAAAGGCAATAAGTAGGTACAAGCAATATTTTTAAAGCACAACAATACTTATTAGGAATATAGACAAAATTGTTTCCTTTTTTCCCCTTGACAAACAAAACACATGTTATCTTGCATACACATCTTCCTTCCATCACACATTCTTTTACATTCTTTAAAAAAATGTACTTTAACCGGAAGATATTTATTGGCACATCTTTTTTAACTGTTTACTGATGGCTACTCTACCATGTATTAATGAAGAGCCTAGGTATATTAAAATTATGTTGTCCAGGTAGCTAAAGACTATTTATTAATTCAAATTAGTATTAATAGAGTCTTAACGTTAACTGAGAATCAGGAGATTAAAATTTAAGTTGACCCATTAAGTCTTTATGTTGTGTGGCATTCTAAAAACGAATTTCTTTTTAGAAACACATTACCTATTATCATTCATCTAATTTACTTGAATACATAACTTTGAAATTCCATAATTTTAGACAGAGTGATAATTAGTTTATCTGACCAGCAAAACCAGTAGAAAAATTCAAATGCAAAATGATTATGCTTTTTGTGAGAAAACCAACCCACAACTTGTATAAACTAGAATATTTTGCTAGCATTTTCTGTACATGACAGTAAAATCAGGGAGAAAACAATTGTTTTTAAGGTTTTATAACTATTAGACTGATTTGTCCAGAGTCATCTTGCAAAGGAATATCACATGACCTCTTTATCTTATACAATTACATATTTTGCTTCATACTTTGTAACCTAGTAACCAATAGTTTTATTTTAACTTATAGATAAAGCCTTTTTAAATCTTTGATTTACAACCTTAGCAAGAAAAAATTTCTAACGAGCCAACATATTTAATACATAAGGAAGACTAATTTTTTAAAAAATCTTTCCATTTCTTTTTACATGTCTTTAATGTGTTAATAGTGTTTCTAAAAGCCGGTTGGAATGGGAGTTAGCTCCCTTTTATTTTAAGAGATATCATAATATGATGTATTAACTCCCTTCAGAAGTATACAAAGTACATCGATTTGTTTACTTAGAAATATTTTATGTTTATAAAATGGAAAATTTTATCAACTCCTTCAAAAGTAGAAGAGCCAGTTTTGCTAAAGCAACAAAATTGGGATAGAAACAAGTGTCCGTATCTATTACAAATGTTGACCAGTTAAAGAAACAAGATATGCACAATATGTAATTAAGATACAAAGGACATAATTAAGCACCATTAGGTCCTTCAAAAGAATACCGTTACTGTTGACAACATCCATTTGTGCTCAAAACATTTAATAAAATGGGTATGGAAGGAAAATACCTCAAGATAACAAAGGCCATATATGACAACCTTCAGCTAATATCATAATTAACGGTGAAAAACTGAAGCCCTTTGCTCTGTGTTCAGGAACATGACAGAGCTGTCCCCTATCACCTCTGCTTTTCAACATAATATTCGAAATCCTAGCCCGAGCAATCAGGCAACAAAAAGAAATAAAAGGCAGCCAAATTGGGAATGAAGATGTTGAATTGTCACTTTTTGCAGATGACATGATGTTATATATAGAAAACCCTCAAGACTCCACCAAAAAGCTATTAGAAACAATAAACGAATACTGTAAAGTTGCCAGCTACAAAATTAATGTACATACTATGTATATACTAACAATGAAATCTCAGAAAAAGAAATTAAAAAAAAAAACCAATTCCTTTTGCAATTGCAACAAAAAGAATAAAATGGAGTAAACTTAACCAAGGATGTGAAAGACTTATATACTGAAAACTGTAAGGCAGTTTTAAAGGAAATTGAAGAAGACACAAAGAAATGGAAAGACATTGCGTGTTCATGGATTGGAAGTATCAACATAGTTAAAATAGCCATATTACCCAAAGCAATATAGATTTAATGCAATCCCCATCAAAATCTCAATGGCATGTTTTAAAGAAATAAAACAAAAAATCATCAGAATTGTATGGAACCACAAAAGACCCCAAATAGCCAAAGTAATCCTAAGAAAAAAGAACAATGCTGGAGATATCACACTCCCTGACTTTAGCTTGTACTACAGGGCAACAATAATCAAAACAGCATGGTATTGGCAGAAAAACAGACACACAGACCAATGGAATAGAATTGAGAACCCAGAAATAAACCCACATAAATATGGACAGGTAATTTTCGACAAAGAAGCCAAAAACATACAACGGAGAGAAAAAAAGAAAAAAATACTATTGCTGAAAATTTGAGTAATTTTGTGATTTCTTTCT
Source organism: Rhinolophus ferrumequinum (assembly GCF_004115265.2). NCBI lineage: Eukaryota > Metazoa > Chordata > Mammalia > Chiroptera > Rhinolophidae > Rhinolophus > Rhinolophus ferrumequinum. The sequence goes on along the minus strand of NC_046304.1, from coordinate 19,082,399 downwards.
CAATTTAGCAAGATAGTTAACTTATTTTCCGTGTTCATACCTCTTACAAAATGACAATCTCCTTTTTTTAACCTTGTTTCAGAAGTCCAAAGGGACTTTAATTTGTTTAGAGAAATGGAAGTTGATCATTACATGCTAGGAATTTGATTTACTTTTTGTACAAAGGCTTCTCTTAGGTTAAGACACTTTAGAAGAACCCGGTATAGATGCTCAAAGATCATACAAACACAGAGCATGCTATCAGTAGTTGGGAAAACACCAAAATCTTTTCAACCCTTGCCTTCTCAAATTTCAGAATCCTCATACAGATAAAAAAGACTAACATGGAAACAAACCAGATTACAGCTGTTGGTGGCAGCTGACAGGGACTCGATTTCTGACATCTGCTACCTGACAGAAATGACTTAATGGTGAGATGATAAAATTAAAACCCAGATTCAATCACTGCTGCCACCAGTGTGGACCTGATCAGCCGTGCTCAATCGAAAACGGAAACAGACTTGGCCAGGAACCAGATTTAGTGTGCGAAAGCCGAAGAGCTCACTTGTTGGGATGAGGGACCCAGTCTTGGGCAAGGTGCACCGTCGGCCGGCCTGTTCCTTTTGGTTCTGATAGTCATCCTTTGTCTCAGTGGGATCTCTGGGAATAGCTGGACTCATTGCGGAAGAAAAAGGAAAAGTTTACTTGTTAAGAGTTCCAGTGAATCAGACTTCAACTGGATCACCAAATACCAAACATGGCAGGTAGCAAAAGGAACAAAACAAAGGTGGTCAAGCTCATATTTGTCTGTTTGTGGTGGATAAACTGCAGCTTTCCTTTGTAATGATCATATCCTGAAAGGTCACAGCATGCCTTTTAACGTTAGCATAGCAAACAATCAGAGATAAAAATGTTTTTAGGGAATCTAGGTTTATGGGAAATAATTAACATTTTATTATTTGGGGGACCAGAACCAGTCAGGATGACCCAGTTATTTTTTGGTTTAATTGAATACAAAACGGTTTTCTTTGTTTAAATTATGTGAAGTGCTTGATCATAGTGGAAGCAGGGCACAGGGTCAGTTTTTGTTCTACTCTCTACTCTTGAATCCATCCTTAAATCCTTTAAAATTCACTTTCGGTAATACTTAGATGTCCACTGAGCTAAAGGGAGGGACAATTTTTTCTTCTTTTTTTTTTTAATGGAGAAATGTTTTTCGGTTTATCAACCTGAAACTAGTATATGAAGTATTCTGATCTGAAGTGTCGAAAACCACAGGCTGCTGATTTGAAGACTGAGCCGAATACTTAAACATGCTGTTCAGACTGTTATCCGCTGCCCAACTCCAGCAACTTTCAGATAGGCTTTTGCCCTAAGTTGATTTGATATTCTAAGAGAAAAGTTTCAGGCAGCTTTATACAATTGCCACCGTGATCACCTCTCTTCTAAATGCTTAGAAAATATACCTGTTACTTAAAATGTAAACTTATCCCCTCTAAAATATTACATATTTATAAATACCATGATATTTATCATTTTTGACCCTACATACGTTTATTCCAAGGTAGGAACTTTTCAGGATCTTAGCAAAGTCATTTCTTAGTGCTTTGTGGTGTATAGTGGTTTCTAACAGTAGTTTCTTGTTCTAAGTCACATACTCCCTCTACTGCTACATTACCCACCTCTAAATTCAGTTATCCCTCTTTACACAGGATATACCGTATCAGCTGCATAAAGTAGTTACTGTGTCTTGTGAAAGCTCCTGTATGGACAGTCATGTTTATCTGTAGTGTTGATGTGCTGGTCTCTAAATTTGATTTCAGTCCAAAAGAATATCCGCTAAGGATGCCTTAGCCCACCCCTACCTAGATGAAGGGCGACTACGATATCACACGTGTATGTGTAAATGTTGCTTTTCCACCTCTACTGGAAGAGTTTATACCAGTGACTTTGAGCCCGTCACCAATCCCAAATTTGATGACACTTTTGAGAAGAACCTCAGTTCTGTTCGACAGGTTAAAGGTGAGTATCTTCTCTGGCCTTTGGCTAGCCAGGATAACTAGTAACATTTTTCATTTTGTGGCTGTGAAAAGCTGAGATCTAGAGGGTGACCAAAGCTCCTTCGTATGTTTATTTTACAACCTTGTGTCTAGCTGTTTGTCCAGGACATATGTGCCAAGGAGGCTATGGGTGTTACAAAAACTCTTGATTTAATATTACCTCCAGGGGAAGGTCAGGCAGAGGAATGAATATTTTGTTTGTATTTTCAAAGCTGATTTATTTAATGAGTGTGACTCAATATGTTTAATATGTATTCAGTCAGTGTAATTTATTTCATTGAATGAAACATAGTGGATTTCTTTTTTTGTATAACACCCACTGAGAGACTCATTCCTTGCATGATGACAAAGAAGGGAATTTCTGCTAGTCGACTCGTAAGATTTCCTGACACAATCTCCTATTGGGGTGGGATGGGGGTTAATGACACCCAAAATTCTGAATGATCTGTGTGTCTGCTCTAGGGCATTTTAGAAGAGAGAGTAGTCCCCAAAGTAACCAGCCAAAACTATGTGCCTAAACACCAACTGAGGTTTCTTAGTGATTTTCAACAAGGTGGTAATTACCAGCAATTTAGAAGAATTCATTCCTAATGCCAACTCTGTGGGGTCACTCTCAAATTTACAGACCATTTTCCTCCCCCTCCTGATGGGATTTCCAGCCCCTATAATGCCACTTTGGGGCGGCGGGGGGAGGTTTGTCTGTATTTAGCAGCAACTGTCATTTTGGTTTCAGGATATTGCTGCTGGATTCTGCCTGATAGAGGACGGGTGTTTGATTTAACTAAACCAGTGGGAAATGCCGGCTAAAGTTAGCTGAGAATCCACTGCTCCCAGACCTGCAAATTGGCATGCCTTTATGATGTTTGTTTTCTCCGCAGAAATTATTCACCAGTTCATTCTGGAACAGCAGAAAGGAAACAGAGTGCCTCTCTGCATCAACCCTCAGTCTGCTGCTTTTAAGAGCTTTATTAGGTAACTAGATGGAATTCCGGTTCGAATTAAAAGGGTGCCATTGTGATTTGGTTCTTCAGCGTATTTCTGTTTTTATTTAGATTAGGTTCCATAGATTTTAAAAAGGTCCAACAGAAAGTTTCTGTTAGGAGCTTTGGCTTTAGTCAAAAGCATATTAAAATGTAACCATTAGTGTTTACACTGATGCTAGTTCACTGTGGTTGTTTGGCCATTTTTTCCCCCATATGACCCATTGTGCTGCCTGACTGTATACGTGGGGGTCGTCCTGCCCTTCTAAGCAGCCGGGTGGCAGCCTCTCTCCTGAAGTTAGACATGGTCACCTGGGCTCCCACTACCCTCCCCGTTACCTTAATAGTAACTGCAAGAAAGAAAATTGTTTTTATAGGTGGCCTGCTGGTGTGTGCTACTTGGAGAAATAGCCAATAATAGGCTTACTGGTTAAAGAGCTGTAAACCCACTTTGGAACCTAGCGAGCGTCATTCTCTTTGTCCTTTTCCTTCTCAATCTCTTATTCTCTTAACTCTTCAGATCAGTCAAAGTCCAGACAAGAGAAAGAAACCACACCCTGTACAATGTAATAATAAGAAGCATTAACTAGGAAAATATGGTTAATTACTACTATATGGCAGGATATGAAAGAGGATTCAGAAGGGTCCAGGATTCAGTAGCAAATGCAGAAAGCACATACCTTCCTCTAGACTGAGGGAGCGTGAACAAGGGAAGAAATGAAGAACTTAGAGGAGGCCGCTCCACCCAAGTCTAATAAGATCTGGGCCTCTTTGGAGAGGACATGGCTATCACAGGAACACACAGCATCAGGGTAGTGAAGAAACTTTCAAAAAGTGGAGACAGAACTGGTCCATCAAAGAGGCCTGCTGGGTTGCAGAGAAACTTGGCAGAAGGTTTGGGTCAACCAAAGCTGGATCTTTCACGTCAGAAAAAACACACCAGAATCAGAAAGGGCAGCTGCTCCTACAGCTGTGGCCTTGAGGCCCCTTGCAGCGCCTTCTGTCAGCAATGGCTAACATCAGGCTAGGTGGCCAAGCTGAAACATGAACAAGGTCTGGCTCTGGTGACACCAAGCAGGACAGAGAAGGGCGGCTTTTACCTAAAAGGCCACTCTGTCTCCTTTCTTCGCCACCTGCCTTCCTTGATCTCCTTTTTCCTCCTCCTCCCTGCTTCTCTATCCCTTCTCCTCACTTCCATTTTAATTGGCCTTGATGTGGTATTGATTTTGATTGAATTTATTGAACCAAAATGCAGACTTTTTGTGTAGAATTTTTAAATCGGGGTGACTTTCATTTCTTCCACCTATGTTTTCAGTAGAAAGAAGGAATTGAGTTGTACCTTTCTTTCTTTGTGGTTTAAAATTACTTTGTTTTAATACTTTTCCCCTTAGAATCAGTGACCCAGTCAATCAGGTGTTTTAATACCTTTCCAGGTGCAAGTTATTCATTATCCTGGACCCCAGGGAAGCAAAGTGGTTACGCACACACCCTCATGTTTATAATCTAGTTGGCAACATTAGAGAGACACGTGAAATAACTGAAAAAACAGATCTGTGGATAACAAATGCTAAATGATTACTCATTACTACTCAATTAATACTTGATAAAGAATGCTTATGAGGCTCATTCAAAATAGGTCTCCACTTAAAGTCACTATATTTTGAGAGGCTACTTCTAAGTGGCTAATTCTGCATTTTTTAAGGTTGATTTCCTGATTGATTATAGACATTATTATTTATAATAGCTACCATTTACTTTATATTATGAAGTAGTCTTTGTGGAAAGCACTTTGCATACATTATCTCATTTATTCATCACAATAATGAGGGGGATAGCATTATCCCTTTCCAGAAGAAAAAAAGATGAAAGAATTTGCTTTATGTTACACAACAAGTAAATGACATGTTGTTTTCAAAGCCATGTATAAGCCACTGGACCATAGAGCCTCACAGTAGATACAGACCCCCTTAAACAATTTGGAAGAAATGCAACTTTAGATACGTTAAAGAATAATAACAGCAACAATAATAATATAGTAATAATAATCTGGAAATGAACTTTAGAATTTTTTTTAAAGGAAGAGAGGAAAATAGGCAGCAGTGAATTGCCCTTTGCCCTCTGTGGTGTTACAACTGATTTCACCGTTTCTCCATTTTTTTCTAGTTCCACTGTTGCTCAGCCATCTGAGATGCCCCCATCTCCTCTGGTGTGGGAGTGATGGTGGAAGATAATGTACTACTGAAGATGTAATGTAGCTTTCCACTGGAGTCTGGGATTTGCAATTCTGGAGGTTAATCATGCTTGTACTGTAATTTTACTAATGAAGTTTTAAATTAACAACCACTACTTGTATGATATGAATAATATTTAGAAATGTTACTAGACTTTTAATCTTGTAAAGTGGTTGTGCTTTTAGAAGAAAAATATTTTACCCAGAGTTGCACATGTTTTATGAATTTAGTGCAGCTGTTATGGCTCACCTCAGAACAAAACAGAATTGAACCAAATTTGGGAGTTTGGGGTTTTGGGTTTTTGTTTTGTTTTGTTTTTCTTTTTTAAAAATGAAGTGAGCTTGCTCACACATACACACCTACAGAGGACAGTCATACGTTTTGATATTTGAGCCATTCCTGAAAATTAGGGGTTTTCTAAAGCGAAAGAATCTAGAAACCTTGCCTGCGACCAATCATGGAGCCACGTGAGCTGCTCGTGGCTGCACCTGGGGGGGAGGTGGGTGGGGGCATGCCAGCTAATGATCAACCCCTATAATTAGCTTCTCATTAGAGCCGTGACGGTAACGTGTGCTGTCTAAGATCCAATGTTGTGGGTAGAGAGAATGAGTTTGTGACTAGGAGAGACTAAACTTCTGTTTTCCTTCCCCAGTATAAATATATATATATATATTTAATCTATTTTTATTAGAAGTTTTTCTGCTCTTTCTTACATAAAAGAACCCTCAAGCATGCATCTTTCATGTGTGTAAATAATTCATTTCTGGGCTAATTTCAAAAGAATCCCAACATTGCTGTATAGAGAGAGAACTAGCTTGCACATTTGAGGTCTGTGAAATTTTGTGAGACTTTTCCTGCACTGGACAATAAAACATAAATAAGTAACTAAAAGACAAAAACAAATTTTTAAAACTTTTAAAGCCACAAAAAAAAAACAAAAAAAACAAACGGCACATAGGGAATTATGTCACATGTGTTTGTGTCCTTAGGCAAAGCTGTGGGAGTCTTGAAATGTCACAGTAGTAAATAACTTATTACTTTTTGACAAATTCTTTTTTTCTGTTGGAACACTGAATTCTTCTGTGCATATGTATATATGAATACAAATTGAAGGCCTCTACCTCCTGGAGTTATACAACTTGGCTTGTTTACCTCCACATGCTGATGATGACTATTTTTTTTTTTTAAGTTCAATGTGGAGACTTGAAACTTGAATGTCCCTTCCAACTTTTATATTAAAAATAAAATGACAAGAAAATTGAAGATTGTTTTTCACCTGTACAAGGAATACTAATGGATCGTCTTAAAATTGGTCTAGGAAAAAACCTTGGTGTGTGTTATGGACAATTAACTGTTAAAGTTATTGTAAGTTATCTGTATTTAGCAGAGTATTTTCATCTTGAGTGATCTGAGCTGAATTTGAAGACTATTAATAAGTTATGTTGGGAAGTTTTAACTTCAATGAAGTAATTATTTGCTGTGAAAGAAACAAACATTGAATTACTAAACAAAGATGGTGCAATATCTTTGTTTTTTTTTTACGAGGCTCCTGAGAATCCACCCAACTGAAGCATTTCAATTCACTTGAATGAGAAACGTGTTTAGTATCAAAAGAGCCCAAGAAGACACTGGTGTGAAAGGTACAATCTCAGAGGTTGGTCAACTACCGTGGCACACTTACTGGTCACTTTGTACAATGTAGATTTGAAGTACAGTGGTGAAAACATTAAATGTGACATTTGAAAAAGATGTGTCCTCAGTTTTATTTCAATTCCTTTGTTTTCTCTTCAAGCTTGTATGCTGAATTTGCAAAGTTTTAAGACATTTCCTATTTATATTTCCATTTAGAGCTTTGAGGAAATTAGATGTGCTTTTAAAAAAAATTTCCCCAGAAACTTTAGCTTGCCAAAAACACATTGAAAACTTAACCAATATCAAAGACATTATGATTTAAATATATCCAATTTGAAAGTCTTTCCAGACCTTAGAGTCTAATGTAGGGATTTTTTAAGCAAAGAATCTTGTTGCCATGTCGTGGGGACAGAGTCCTAGAGAGTAGTTTCCAGGCTCTCAGCCTCACATAGAAAGGTGCTGGCTCGGGTAGTAGATGGCCATCAGCTGTGGCTAGTTGGCCGTCGGCTGTTACTGGCTGTTAGCCATTAGCCACTGATATAACTGCCGTAGCTGAGCTAGCAAGGTGTGGTGTGGTGGTGTGGCGTCCTGGCGTGTCGTGAAGTGGTGGAGTGTGGATTACAGATTGCAGAGAGGCAGATTGCAGAGAGGCGGATTGATTATTCTCACTCATCTCAATACAAATACATATATTTGTTAGTAATTAAAAAAATGTGGAATTTCTACAGCCAGTGGAATCAGTATGAACAAATAAGTTCGGGCTGTAATCAGGTGCACTTTGTTTGCAATTTAATTTTAAGAACCCAGAAGATGAAGATAATCTCTCGTGATGGCTCATAAATTTGGAGTTTCTTTTTGTTTTTCCTCCATGATAGGTCATTTAAAATATATTAAAATAAACATGTTAAAAGAATAGAATGCAAAATTTGCATGAATTTTGAAATTAAGGTAACTTTGGGGGGGCTGTTTCCTACTATGCTTTAATAACGTCTAGACATCACGTTAGTAAACAGACACTTTTTGAGTCTTCTCTGCAGTATTTGACTCTCCACCTCTCCTTCCTTAAACAGTCTTTCCTTGGCTTCTGTAACACCACTGGTTTTCTCTCTTTTGGGGGGCCACAACTCTCCCTTACAAGCTTCTTCTGCTTAATCATCACGTTTGTGTTCCCTGGGCTAGGGATCAATCCTGGGTTCTCTTCCTACTCTAAAGCCAAGGGTTCTTGACTTGGCTACTTGGTAGAATCACTTGGAGAACTTTCAGGAATCCCAGTGCCTAGGCTGCACCCCAGATCAATTAAATCAGAATCTTCCGAGGCAAGGTCAGGCGTCAGTTTTGTGCTGTAGGTTTGCTTTGCTTTGGTTTTGAAATTCTCCATTTGACTCCAGCGTGCAGCCAAGATGGAGATCCACCGCGGGACACTCTTCTTGTGACCTCACCTACCCTCGTGGCCTCTATGACTATAAGAGGATGACCCCAAATCTCTTACCTATATACCCAGATTTTTATACTATGTGCCTATTAGAAATTTCTACTTGGGTGTCTTACAGGCACCTCAGATATGTCAAAAATGAAATACAATGTCTTTCCCCTGCCAACTTGATTACTATCAAATCATTCTCACTTTTCTCCCCTGGCCCTTTTTCTCCCCTTCCTAGATTAGCAAAGTGGTTAAGGCTTAACTAGCTAGGGCCATCCTCAGCATTTCATGAAGAATTGTGGAAGTGGGGAGAGGAGTTGGGAGTACGCTTGGGAGCTAGGCGAGCCTAGTTGTGAGCTGGCCCAGGCTATAGGTCAGGACCTGTGCCGGGGTGGTACTCATGACAACACAGCACCAAGTTCTGTTCTGGCAGTTGTGATGGAGGAGAGTGACTCGGGTTATGGGGCTCCATCGGCTCCCTACCCCTCGGTCCTGGTCCTGGGCTTCACCATCCACCCATCCACCTCGTTACAGAAGTGAGAAATCCGAGTCCTCATTCCTATCTTAATCCCAGAATTCATGCACATTTTGCATTCCATTCTTTAATATATTTTTAATGTTTTTAAAGACATACCAGAAAGGAAAAATAAAAATCTTTCCAGTTAATAAGTTATTGTGTTTCCCTGAAAATAAGACCTAGCTGGACCATCAGCTCTAATACGTCTTTTGGAGCAAAAATTAATATAAGACCCGGTCTTGTTTTACTATAAGACCAGCTCTAATATAATATATAATAACATAATATGTAATATAATATTTGGGAATAAGTGGGAAATTATGTTTTCAGGTTGCTGTTGGTAGGATTTTTAACAAGTGGACCTTCTTGCTAAGAGATCTGTGTTTATGTTAGGTAGCCGACTTCAAAGGTCTCTGATCAGTGATCAGCCTTCTACTCTTCAGGGAAATACTCATCAAAGATCTCTAAGTAAATAAAGATGGGTTTAGTTTAATTTTTATTTTGATAGCACTAATTTTCACAGCTCATCATCCTCACAGCCAACTACCTTTATCCAGTTCTTAATTGCAGCAGTCATACTGTGGTTTTTAAAAACGAACAGCTTTACCTTAGAGTGTTTGAGGATGCCCTACAGTTTTTGAGGATGCTTATCCTTCAGAAGAAAAATCTTATAAAGACGATATTGTGAGTTCCTTTTAAAAACTGTATATTGTGTGTGTGTCTGTGTGTGATACATTCACATGGTACAACCTACAATAACACTGTGTAAAGGAAATCATTCTCCCTAGAGGCACCAGCCACCATTTCCAGTTTCTGTCGATCATTCCAGAGATACTCTACATAATCAAGTTTATATCTTTTTATAGGAATGATAGCATAACATGTACACTGTCCTGCATCTTGCCTTTTCCACTTGATGTGGAAGATTGTTCCACATGGAGACACACACTTTTAATTTCATCCATTTTTAATTATGAAAGTGAATAGTGACTAACTTCAACTTATTACCCCTTATCCTTGTTTTTATCCTTTGTCATGAAATTTTCCTCCATGAAGGCAAGTAATTCAAAGTAGAACCAACTAACCAATTTTCGCCAGGTAAGCCATTGCTCGTATGTGTAATAATACATATTTTAAAAATCACTTTTTATTCTATTACAAGTTTTCTTAAATGACAAGTATTAAAACCACATTTTTTAAAAACGTTTTTCCATCCCACTCACTGCACTGACAAAAATCAAGGTGTGTAGGGGTCCAAACTGCCTCCCTTTTGTCAGATTCAGATGTCGCCCTGTCGACTCATTTGTGGACGTTTTTACACTCCAAACTGTTTTCCCAAATTCCTATCACTCAATAGTTCATTTATTTTATCAAAAAGGGCCTTAAAAAAAGTAATCACATGTGGCACATAAAGACCAACAGTAGGACCAAGTCATTAACATCCATGCTTTCATCTATCAAGAATCAGGTTAAGCTGAGTTTAACCAGCTGTGTTCATCATGTTTTTTTGAGTACAGCAAAAATATCAACTTTTATTTCCAGCCATACAGGTGATTAGATATTCTTAAAAAACAAACACCTAGGAATTCTTGATGAAGTATAACAAACATTAAATAAATAGCTGACTTACAGAAAAGGGGAATTTTTTTAAGGACACAAAACAATACTGGAGCTGCTTCCCTAAGGCTGTTTGCCAAATGGTGAAAGTAACAGCTAACACTAATAGCTAATGTTCATTGACTAATTACTATATGCCAGGCCCTGCTCTAAGTACTTTAAAATATTAACTTTTAAAAACACTATGTTGTGGATATTATTAGTTCCAGCTTCCAAAGGAAGAAACTGAGGCTCAAACAAGTTAGAACCTTGGCTAGTAACAACTAAGTGGGAGACAGGAGACATGGCCTTGGCAAGATAAAAAATTAAAACTTAGACTCCCACATATACCATGTTTCCCCGAAAATAAGACCTAGCCAGACAATCAGCTCTCGTGTGTTTTGGAGCAAAAATTAATATAAGACCCAGTATTAATATTATATTAAATAAGACTGGATCTTATATTAATTTTTGCTCCAAAAGATGCATGAGAGCTGATTGTCTGGCTAGGTCTTATTTTTGGGGAAATATAGTAGCTGAGACATTCAAAGGGCTATACCTTCAGCGAAAGGACTGTGGAGGGAAAAAAAGTCCTATCTGCCACAAAGGAATTTATTAAAGCCTTACCTCTAGGTGGGAAAAAGTTCCACAAGAATTTTCAACCACAGGTTTGCCCTTACATGTCATTAAATTTCAGATTTATGCTACCATTAAGGCCTGGGGAAAAAAACGAGATATTAAAGTGGCTTTCAGTTGGTAGTGCTCTGAGGTGCCTACCAAAAGCAAACACAGATTCTCTTGGGGAATGCATCCTTACCTGGGGCCTCAGAGGACTCCAGTAGATAAAGCCCACCCAAATAGGAGCTCACCGTCCAAAATTACAAAACACAAGGATATAAGCCACTATACAAAACATGATTGCAAACCAAGTACTTCAGATATTGAAAGTATTGGATGCAGAATACAAAATAATTATGTTTAAAAATAGTTAGAGACATAAAGGTATCAAAAAGCCAAGCAAAGGGGTGGCCGGTTAGCTCAGTCGATTAGAGCATGGTGCTAACAAACACCAAGGTTGCCAGGTCGATCCCTACATGGGCCACTGTGAGCTGTGCCCTCCTTAAAAAATAAATAAGAGGCCTTCCTCATTAAAAAAAAAAAAAGAAAAATGAAACTCATGAAAAAGAAAAAGCCAAGCAAGAATAAGTCATTGAAATATGACCAGGCAAATTTTAAAGACAACCTACACAAGTGGAAAAAAAAATCATTGAAATTAAAAATAGAGTGGATATATTAAACAGATTGAACACAGCCAAAGAAAACAACTATAACTTGTGAAAATTACCAAGTATACATTACCTAGTAAACAGCAGAAATATACAAATGTACAGAAAACAATAAAAGATTGAGACGAGGAATTGAGTAAAAAGTTCAAATCTATATAAAATTGGAGTTTCAAAAATAAAGAAGAGACAATATTAAATAAAAGCTGCAATTTTCCTGGATTTCATCGTAGTTAGGAATCATTGGATTTAGGAAACAACATCATAAGCAAGATAGACAACATGTTACAGTGAAACCGCAGAGTGACAGAAGGTCTCAAATGCAACAAAAAACTGATTGCCTAAAAAGAATAACACTGACACTTGACTTCTCAACAGCAACAAATGAAACTAGAAGACAACAGAAAAAGTCTTGAGAGGAAATAACTGTTAACCTCGAATTATAAAATATCATTTAGTGCAAATACACAAAGAAGATATTTTCAGAAAACAAATTTAGTTTACTATCAACAGATTTTCACCAAAGGCAATTCTAAACGATGTACTTCAAGAGGAAGGAAAAGAATAACTAAAAGCAGATCTCCAATGCAAGAATAGTGAACAAAGAAAGTGGACACGTGAGGAAAACTAAGCCAACAGACTGCATAAAGCAATAGTGTCTAGTTGGAAGGGGGACAAAATAAATTAGACAAGGCGTTCTTTAAACAGGGATGCACATACAAAGAAAGACTTCAGGAAATGCATAGGCACATACATTTTTAAGAGTCAACGTCAATGTTTCCCACCACCGCCATTCTCCCACTTTACAAAAGAAAGACATACTTCTTACACATCCTAAATATTACAATGGCACAATGTCCTTGTGTGTAAAAATTTCTTGGGTTGCCAGGTGAAAGGTTTTGTTTATGAAGATCTCACCTCTTTCGTCTCAGTACTGTCAGTACATCAATCCTGAGAGAGAATTCCTGGAAAGTAAAGAGAGCATTAGGAAGAAATATCAAGACGTTCAATCTGTTATTTCAGACAACAAATTCATGACACAGCTCTCTGTCTTAAAATTCAAAAGTGAGATGTTTTTTGTGGAAATACATATAAAATGAAGCCAGACTTCCTAACAGAAGGTAAATCAGTTTCGACTCCTTGGTTTGCCAATGAGGACTTTTCAATTAGTTGATATGGTAGTCATTTTTCCATAATTACAATTAGTTGGAATCTGTAGCTATAAAGTTCTAGCAAAAATATATTTAAAGCAAAAAATTTAAAAATTAGCAAAAAAAATATTGTACAAGTGTTGGTGAGAATGTGAGAAATTGGAACATTTGTGCATTGTTAACAGGAATGTAAAATGGTGCAGCCACTATGGAAAAGTGTGGCATTTCCTCAAAAAAAAAAAAAGTTAGAATTACCCTTTGATCCAACAATTCCATTTCTGGGTATATACACAGATTAACTGAAAGCAGCAACTCCAACAGATATTTGTGCACCAGTGTTCATAGCAGCATTATTCACAACAGCCCAAAGATGGAAACAACCGAAATGTCCATGGATGGATGAATGAATAAACAAAATATGGTGTATACATAACTATGGATTATTATTCAGGCTTAAAAAGGAAGGAAATGGTGATGCATAATACATGGATGAACCTTGAAGACATTATGCTAAGTGAAATAAGGCAGATACAAAGGACAAATACTGTATGATTCTACTTATATGAGGTACCTAGAAGGGTCAGATTCATATTGACAGAAAGTAGAATAGGGGTTACCAAGGGCTGGGGGAGAGGGACAGTGGGAAGGAATGGGGAGTTTAATGAGCACAGAATTTCAGTTTGAGATAATGAAAAAGTTCTGGAGATGGAGAGTGGTGATAATGGCACAACACTTAAAATGGGAGATCTTGTTAGTTAATTTTACCACAATTTAAAAATATATATAAAACTGTGCTGTCCCAGAAATGGAAAAATGAAAAAAAAATGGAAAGATGTATCAGTAGCTAATCGATTTATTTTCAGTCTCTTTTCTAAATAATAATAACATTTTAAGGACATAAAATCAGTTAATAGTAAATGTAAGGATTTATTTCTGGACTCTCTTTTATATTCCACTGAAATATTTTTGTCTTTATGCCAGTTACTCCAGTGTAGCTTTGCAGTAAATTTTGAAATCAAGAAGTGTGAGTCCTCCAACTTTGTTCTTTTTCGAGATTATTTTGGCTCTTTTGGGTCCTTTGCATTTCCATACGAATTTTAGAATCAGCTTGTTAATTTCTGCAAAAAGGACAGCTGAGATTTTGATAGGGATTGCACTGAATGTAAATGAATTGGGGGAATATTGCCATTTTAACAATATTAAATCTGATCCATGAACATGGAATGTTTCCATTTATTTAGCTCTTCTTTCGTTTTTTTTTAATGTTTTGTCATTTTCAGTGTACAAGTCTTGTACTTCCTTTCTTAAATTTATTCCCAAGTAATTATTTTTGATGGAGTTGTTTTCTTAATTTCATGTTCAGATTATTTACTGCTCATATATAAAAATACAGTTGATTTTTGTATATTGGTATTTATCCCACAATCTGGCTGAACTCGATTAGTTATAATAGTTTTTTAATGTATTCCCCTTAGGATTTTATAATAAAGTTTAACATCCTCTGGAAAACATTGTAATCTAAAATTTTTATATAAAGCTTTTCTGTTTTTTCCTGAGGGTAAAAATGAAAAGTTTCCAGTCTGTTAAAAACAAACAAACAAAAAAAAAAAACATTGATGATGGCATTTAATAAGAAATTTTTTTTTTATTTTTGTTTTTTAAGGGCAGTTAGGCTTGGCCAAAAACTATTTTGAAAGATGTCAAACCTGTTGAAAAGTAGAAAGAAATAGTACAATGAAAACCCATATACTCTTCACCTATAGGTTCACCAGTTTTAAACATTTGCCACATTTCTTTTATTAGTCTACACACAAATATGTATATACAGAGGGTGCCAAAAAAATGTATACATATTTTAAGAAAGGAAAAAACTGTATTAAAATTGTAATACTCAATATATACCAATAACAAAAGATGAATACAAATCATGTGTATACATTTTTTTGATATCCCCGATATATACATATATATTTATGTATATAAATATATGTACTTTTTTATTTAAAAAAATTTTTTTAAACTTTTATTTGTTTAAGTGTGTTTTTCCAGGCCCCATCAGCTCCAAGTCAAGTAGTTGTTTCAATCTTGTTGTGGAGAGCGCAGCTCATACTGGCCCATGTGGGGATCGAACCAGCAACCTTGTTGTTAAGAGCACCATGCTCTAACAAAATGAGCCAAGCGGCCGTCCCCTGTACTTTTTATTTTTGATGAAATATTATGAAACTTCACCCCTAATGTATCTCCTAAAAACAAGGACATTATCCTACATAACTACAGTTCCATTAGCATACCTAAGAAAATTAACATTTGGTATATTATCTAACATACAGGACATACTCAAATTTCTCCAGTTGTCCCAAAAATTTCATTTATAGCTTTTTTTTTTTTTCCAGTTCAGGGTCTAGCCAAGGATCATGTATTGCCTTTGGTTATCGTATTTTGTTAGCATCCTTTAATATAGGAAACTCTGCCTTTTCTTTCATGGCATTTGGATCTATGAAGATGCAAGGCCAATTGTTATGTAAAATGCCCTACAAAGATTTGGATTTTTTCTGATGATTGTTTCCACATCATTAGATTCAGGTTGGTAGACTGTTATAGAGGGGATGTGGTGTACTTCCCATTCCATCAGATCAGGAGGCATAAATGTTTATCCCATTTTTGGTGATATTAAGCTTGGTCATTTGATCAAGGTTGTGACTGCCAGATCTCTCCATTGTAAAGGTGCCTTTTCCCTTTAAAATTATGTTTAAAAATTGTTATATATGTTGAGATACATCTATCTTGAAAAGAAGTCTGACCCAAATACCTCCATTTTTTTCCCTTTTTTAGCTTCTCAACTTCTAGAAACACATGATCTAGTATACAAATTCCAGTGGCTTGCTTCCCGCCTTTCCCGGGCCAGTCTACCGTGCACGTGAATGAATCTTCCTACAACACAAACTTCCTTCCTCAGGATCTCCCCCTGTCTCTGCCCTGATCTCAAACCTATTTGCTCTTAACTTTCCAGAGCCAGTCACCGGACCCCTCCTCCCCAGACCAAACTTAGCTCCACTCCTACCTGACAACTAGATCTGGGACAAGGGTGAGATAAATAACACACCTCAGCCACAAAACTTAGGTGAGCACCAAAATACTCAGTAATCAGGATAAATCATATTTTAAGGCAGTAATTTTAAAAATCAAAATTAATGCAAAAAGATGTATGATCAACAAAATATCTGAATTTTAGAAAATCTTTCACAATTAACCCCCACCTTCTCTGTCCCTCCATCCAAGTTCACAGGTTCTTTGACATGAGAAGGAGGTAATCACTCAAGACAGCTGGCTAGCTGCCCTCTGGCTCAGTGAAACCCACAGATCTTGAGAGATCACTCTGAATCTCCCCCACACAGACCCTTGCTACACCTCCAGCACTGAGAGAATTAGCTTTAGTTAATGAATATACAGAGGATGCCAAAAAAATGTATACACATTTTAAGAAAGGAAAAGACTGTATTAATATATACCGATAACAAAAGATGAATACAAGTCACGTTTGACTTCTGCAATTACAAGAGGTGCTCAGTGTGGTTACCATCAGCGTCCAGACACTTCTGATTACAGCGAACTTATGCTTGAGCAATGTTGACCAAAGTGTTAACATCTTTTAAAATGTGTATACATTTTTTTGGGGCACCACTGGTATGTTTTGGCTTTGAGGTGTGAAGCCATCTGCTGATTCTAGAACCACAGTGGCTTTCCAGGTCTTATCATTTTCCATTCCATTAGCAGCAGACTCTCTTGAAATCTGATATATCTCCATGTTGCCCTTGGTTGGCTGTTCTTACACCCAGTGTTCCTTCACAATTTCACTGCGTGGCAATCTCTGTGTTGCAGAGGAGTCTGACTTTCATAGTATTTAGTTCACTCAACAATGACCCCAGCTTTGCGTTAGTTAAATAAAGATGCCAAAGGCACAGTCTTTGCTCTCAAGGAACCTACAGTCTAGCAGGGAAGGTATTCAGATCACTGTTTCTCAGAGTGAAAGGAATAAATGTGTCAGAGAAGAGGTTCAGAGAGGGCAGCAATGCCACCAAATCAGGGCCATTAGGGAAGGTGGCCTTCAGCTGAGTCTCAAAGTATTTTAAGGGATAGGGGAGGTGGACAGGGGTGGGGTGAGAAGGGTCGGTGCCTTATAAGGAGAGAGAAAAGTGAAATAAAATCAAAGAGGAGAGGGACAAGCTTTGTACAGTTGCTGCCAAAGACGAAGACTGAGGGTCTAGCTCGGGCTTTCTCCGAGCACTTTGCTCTGGGGGTTAAAATGCTTGAGTTCCATTTCTACCACCATGGGGTCCATTGTTAGGCTAATGGTGTTTGTCTCCTCGCAATACAAATCATTTTTTTAAAGTGCTAAGTGTTGCCTCTTTCTCCCTCATTCTTTCACTCAGCCAACACTTGCTTTGGGTGAGGAATCTGCTGATTAGCCATGTCCTTCAGCCCAGAGCCCTTTGCCTTCTACCACTTATCTGATCTCATGAAATTAAGAGCTGCGGTTCCCCCACTGAAACAATTTCAAACACAAACCGCAGCTGGGCAGAGATTTTTTTTTTTTTTTTTGGATAGAGGGGCCTTCCAGTGCAAGTGCTTGGCCTTGAAAATCTTTATCTACAGATAACAAACTTGGCCCGGTGAGATGTTTTTGGAGGAACAGTCCCATTAACAGCTGGACATTTACCACATTCTCTGGGCAAATCTCAGCTTAGGGGCCCCACCCCCTCCCTGCAGCAAGCAGTTATAATCATGGGGTACAGCTTAAAAGGTGCAGCCGTGTCCTGAAAGCCGTTCTTGGGGGCAGGGGGGAGCATACTGTTGCCAGGCCCCTCCTGAGTACAGCTGTGTAAAGAGTCCACCAGCCCGCCCAAGAGGCCCTGTGGGGGCCAGAACTTGTATTTGCACAATGTTCAGCCACCCATGACGTTCATCCCTGGCTCACAGCCCCAGAAGGGACCTCCACCTCCCTCTCCTGCTGTGCTCTCCTTCTACCCTGCTCTGATCATCCTCCCGAGGAAACACCCTTCTCCTCTCCAGAGCCCAAAGCCCTCACTGTGAAGCTAACAAACCCCTCCACACCCTCAGCCTTCACCTCCTGCAGTAACTGACACGTGGCTGTCCCTACCCCTCAAGGTCTTGGCTTCCCACAACTCTGTCCAGCGCAGGGTGTTCATTTTCTCACACTCCACAAGCTCAGGGTCAGGAGGTGGGGCCACGGAGCCTCCCTGCTCCCCAAGGCCGGATCCACCCGTTTCCCCTCCAGTCTCTGAGGTTGAAGCCATACCTCACCCCATGCACACTTTCCCCCTGGTTACTCCCCTCATGTACCGAAGACTTTGGCAATGGGCTCACAGGCTTCTCCCCACCCAGCTGCCACCACCATCCTACCTCAGTGGCCTTTGCAGTCCATCTAGCCCACACCCTGGCCTTTCTGTGCCTTGAGCTCATCTCCAAAGACCTTGCCCTCCACTCCATCTCAGTCACACCTTCCCATGGACAGAACCTCTTCCTGACACCAAGAACTCAGACATTGCACCCCCATATCATACTCTCCCAACCTTCTGGCCCGTGCATCCAGTTTCTAGCGCTCTTCCTCAGCCTCAATCCTTTCACCCTTCTACTCTCTTTCTGACCTCACATCACTCACTACCCATCCAGCTTGACGAGCATGCTCCATCTCTCCACTCTCGCTCAGCTCCTCAAAACCACCATTGTCTGTCTGAACCCCACACTGGAGGAGTCCAACAGCCTTTTTCTGAGCCCTGGAGTAAAGCACATGGCTTAGGAGATTGGGGCCTCCAGATCAGTGGCCACCCACCTCAGCTGGGCCCTCCAGGCTGCCAACAATTTCTCTGTCCTGGTCCCATGGGGCCCATGCTACGGAGCACAGAGCTCCTCTGACCTAACCCTAATCCTTCCCTTCTCTCCAGCCCCGGAGGGACTGCTGTCTTCCTCCTGTATGCACAACTTCTCCCCCGACCCAGAAACTTTCAACAGCACCTAACAAGTGCCAGTGCTGTAGTCTCTCTCATCTGAAAAATAAGCCCTCTCTTGAGCACATCTCCCTCCAGCCACTGCCCCATTTCTCCCTCCCCTTCACAACCAGATATCTACACTCCCTGCCTCCATCTCCCGCCTTCCTTATTCCTGGCCCTGCTGACATCTGGCACCTGCCTCCACCAGTCACAACTGCCCTAACGGCCACCCGGGAGTACTGACACAGTGTCGCTCTGACACAGCTGACTCTCCTTCTGTCCTTGTGTTTCTGACATCACACTCCTGTTATCCACCTGTATCACAGCCCCCTCCTTGGAGGAACCCTGAGGTTGGAGCTCCTGTTAGAGGCCCTCTGCTCTCAGAACTTCAACTCCTGTCAAACCCTAATGCCGCACAAATCTGCATCTCGAGACAGGTTCATCCAAATGCTTACTAGACTTGACTCAGATGCTGCAGGGACGGCTTAATGTCAACATGGCCAGAACCAATTACCTTCTCTTCAACTTCTCTTTTTTGTCCCTCTCCGCAAATGGCAGCCCCATCCAAAGCAGACCTGGGTCCAGCATACAGAGATCAATGTTTGCTGAATGAATAAATAAATCCCTGATCCTCCTTCATTCTCAACGGCCAGTCACCAAGACCTATCCATTTTACTGTCTATACCCCTCTGCTTTTTAAAAAAAAAATTGAGGCTGGCTGCCTCCTACGCATCCGTCGGAAGGCTTCCGGGACTCTTCATCTCCGGCGGGACAGGGATCTTACCCCGTGTTCCCACCGCCCGTGACTGCCGTGCCACAGCAACACGCTGTCCGGCCGGCTCTAGTCTGCGACACCCCCACTGCATCTCCATAAGCGCCCACCTCCCAGCACCCAGGAGACGCTCGGTGAGCCCAAAACCGAGGGAGTGAATCGAGTACTGATCGCAAAGGGCCACAAGGGGCGGCCGCCGCCGAGCCCCGCGCGCCACGCGGTGGGCGGTGAGAGGCCCGCCGGGCCCGCCTCCCTGGCACAGCCCTCCGTTCGCACGCGCCGCGCGGCAGCAAGGAGCCCCGCCCTTATCCCACGCGGCACTCCTGGCAGCCAATGCGGGGCGACTTCTCGACACGCTATACTCATTCAAGCCAATAGACGTGCCCTGAGGAGAGTCCCGCCTCTCCCAGCCAACCAATGGGAGCGGACTGCGTATCCTTCAAAGCGGGGGGGCCGCAGGGGTAAGGGGTCCGGGGACCATGCGTGGTGTCCGTCCCTATTCCCACGTTGGCGGTCTCAGCTAGCGAAACCTCGGCTCCTGCCCGGCCCAGCTAACGGATGATGGGGACTCTGAGCGCCCGACGCGGCCTGGAGTGGCTGCTGGGCCTCTACTTCCTCTCCCACGTTCCCATCACCCTGCTCTTGGACCTGCAGACGGTGCTGCCGCGCGAACTCTACCCGGTCGAGGTGAGGGCGCCGGTCGGTCCCCGCAGTTTAGGGTCCCCCCGCGCGCTGCGGTTGTGCCCTGGCGTTCCCATGACTTCCCGTCCTCCGCCTTCGGGTCCCCCTTCGCCCACCCAAGGCTGCAGTTCTGTCTTCCTTAGGTCCTGCGGGTGCTTCGGCCCCTCCTTACCCTTCAACTCGAACTTCTTCCCCGGGGTTTTCTTTGTCTATCCCAGATCCTTCCCCCAAGCTACTGGGAGCATACACTATTCCTTTGAAAACAGTTCTTATGTTTAAGGCTCTTAGACCCCATCTCTATAGTCAGTTGTCAATGTTTGAGGGAAGTAACCTGGATGAACCAGTGTCTAAATCACGTGTGAGTTTTGTTTTAACGTTGTGTTTCTTGAAAGAACTTTAAAATACCGTCTAATCACAAATAATTCAAGTAGAATTAGAGCCATCTAATGGGCATTTGCAGATCGTCATTACTCCAAGATCAGGATCCAGCAACTTCAAAAGCTCAGAAGTAAGTTAAGGACACCTTTTCAAATGGGCCCTTTCCATTGGGTTCCACTAAGAATGATCACCTGGGTAGAAATAGGGGCAAAAAGCCTCATTTTCTTGGTTGTTGGAGAACATTCTTATTTCCAAATTTTGTTTTGATGCATTTTGTTTCTTGAGAAATTTATTTTCCCGGTCTTTTCATGCCTCGACCCTGTGTAACTTTCTTCCGTGGAATTCCTGTTCTCAGTCTATGTATCTCCAGTCTGTCTGTACTTGCCCACAGTTCTGCAGACTGACTCATCACCTATAGATTTAATTTTGCCCCTGTTTCTTCTTAAATGATTTTTCTGTGCAGAGCAAGGTTTCTTAACCGGAGGTCCATGAACCCGACAGTGCATGCAAAATTGGGTGTGCCTTGTATTTTCTGGGAGGAGAGTGTGTAGCTTCCATGAACTTTTCCAGGGGTCTAACCCTCCCCAAAAGGTTAAGAGCTGGTGCTCTGTGTACCCCTACTCCATAGTCTTTTGGTTTGTGTTCTTCTAAATCCAAGCATAACTGGGAAGACCTCTAACCTATCTTTTTGTGGGAAATGTGTATGTAGATAATGTGTGACTAGAGCATTGGATTGCAGTTTGGAAACGGGGATATCCCAAGAACTGCTTGAGTGTCTTTGGCAAGTCAGGGCTCTAGCCTGAGTTATCAAGTAAGAGAATGTTGGGTTAAATTACAAGCTCAGGCATGTACAGGGTATTAGTTTCCTGTTGCTGCTGTAGCCAGTTACCAAAAACACAGTGGCTTAACACAGATTTATTCCCTTACAGTTCTGGAGGTCAGAAGTTCAAAATGAATCTTGCAGGGCTGGTTCCTTCTGAAGGTCCTAGTAGAGATTCTAATCTGTTCCTTGCCTTTTCCCATTTCTGGTGGCGACCAGTGTTCCTAGGCTTGTGGCCACATCACTTCAATCTCCACTTCTGTCATCACTTTGTTTCCTGGTCTTCTCTAGTCCAATCTCCCTCTGCCCTACTTTTATAAGGACACTTGTGATTACGTTTAGGGCCCTCCAGGAGAATCTCCCTGTCCCAAGATCCTTAGAGTCTCTTTTGCCAAGTAAGTTTCCATTCACAGGTTCCAGGGGTTAGGAGGTGGATATCTTTGGGGGGGCCATTATTCAGCCCACCACACAGGCCCAGGTAACACATACTCTTTCTAAACAGGTCGTCAAAGCTCTGCATTAGCCATTAGTTGCTTTGAAGAAAGTCTATGTGGCCAACAAAACTCAGGCCGGCTGCCTATTTACAATCTGTGATGTTATGAGTCCCTTTAATACTAGGCAAATATGTTACTCCAGGTTATTTCAGACTTAACAGCTGTTGTTTTCTTCATTCTTTTTGAATGTGCTATTCCCACAAGTCCTTGCTCACTACTCACAAAATAGTTAAAATGTGTCCAGCATCATAAAGATCCCATTTAAATTTATATATTTGCTTTGGTCAAGTTTCCTCAGCTTTATTTAATGTTGGCTTATTGTAAAAGGTCAAGGGCCAATGCAGGCAGGATCTGGCCAGAAACTGTGTGTGTGTGTGTGTGTGTGTGTGTGTGTGTGTGTGTGTTCTGAACGTGTTAGCAACATGGCATCCTGGCTGAAAGGCCTGCGCCTCAACAAGTCACTCTTGTTGCTCCGAGGTGGGGAAATGATGGTTTGCTGCTTCTCCATGAGGAAAATAATAATAATAAAAGCCTTGAGTTATTCTCAGATTCTCTTTGATAATTTGCCAACATTTAACATCTGTTGTTTTTTTCCTCCTTAAATAGAAGGGATTTTCCCCAAGAACTAAAAAGCTTATGGAGATCACACAATGTTTGGGCTAAAATTTGCAAATACTTTTCTTGGTTTGAATCAAATCAACACTTGGAAAAACTCTTACTATGAAACAGTAAGAATTTAGCTGGGATTAGAACATGAAGAAGATGGGAAGCATTTTGGAGTGTCATTTGCAGTTGGGAGCCATTGCTTCTGTTAGAAATAAGGAAAAATGGGTGAGCATCTATGTCTGAAATCAATCTGTGCTCTCATTCTAAGTTAGAGAAGGGCAAAAATGTTCAACTGGTTTAGAATTCCATGTGTGCAGGCCAGGTGACTATTTTTAATGGGTAAATTGAATGGTAAATTGAATCAAATCTGACTCAGGAATAAATGGAAACAGTTCTAGTACCTTTTTGGGAGTCTTACTAATGAGAATAATTCTTATTAAGGACCAGTTGCAATGCCAAGATCTTTAATAGGATTAAACTTGAACCTCTCCAAATATGTATTAATTATATTCAATTAAGTAATCTGTATGTGCTAGCCATTGTATTAACTCATTTCATCTTACCAACAGTGAAGTGTAGGTACTGTAATTGAGAAACAAGCTTAGTGAGATTAAGTGCTTTTTGCCCAGAGCCAGCACTCAGAGCCAGGCTGTCATGCGGGGTCTCTGGTCCTGCTCCCCGCATAAGAAAGCAGGATATGGTGAGGCCAAACAGGAACTTGACCGATGGAGCCATGGGTAGAGGGGTCATACCACTATAGTCTCGCTGGCGGCTGGGTTGGAGATACAGGAAGCAGGCTCTACAACCTGCTGTCCACTTCTCTGCCAACCAACCAACCCCGTGCTAACTGCAATCCACGTTTGCTAGCTCAGCCACGACAGTTATGTCAATGGCCAGTGGCTAACTGGTTATAGCTACCTATAATTACAGCTCACGGCAATCTACTACCCAAGCCAGCACCTTTCCATGTAAGGCCGAGAGCCTGGAAACTGCTCTCTGGGACTCTGTCCCCACAGGCACTCTACCGCCAGGTCCCATGCTCTTTATTCTGCTGAGGGCCTGTGCCTGGCCTTCCACCAGCCCTCACTGTGGCATCAGGTGGCTGTTGTATGAGTGTGGGCAAGTGTTTGGGTTCTAATTGATTACTGCAAGAGCTGGATGAGGATTTAGTTTACTAATCTCGTCCTGCAGCCCTTAGAAATTATAGTGCTGTACGAATCTGCCTGGATTTCTGAAATAGGTGGATCTGAGAGATTGGATACGGATTGAATAGGAAATGAAATTCAAATGAACCAGAATGCCCTTTAAATTCTGTGGTAACTCTTTTTACCGCAGAAAAGCAGGTTGTTACCTCCAGTATTTTTTTAAGGAAATCTAGAAAGCAAAAAGGGATCTTAAAAAAACATTTAGCTGCTTGTTTTACAGATGAGAAAGAGTACAGTGACTTAGGCTTTATGAATATTTTCTACATTATCATCCTGAAAAGTGCTTACTTAGAAGGAAGCTAAGGGTATTGCTGTGAATTTAAATTTCAAGTACAAATTAGAGATCACTTGGTCAATAAATTGGTTCTCTAGCCAGAGCCTTTCTAAAATTAATATAACAGAGTATTTCTGGCTATTTGCTTAAAGCTCACTTGTACCAATGAGTTCTCTATTTAACAGTAAGGAGCCTTTATCTTTTGATTAAAAATTAACAGGAAAAGTATCTTTGGATTTTCCACTGTAAGCTAAACTTTACCTTGGAAGTTGTCTTTATCATAATATAAAGGTATATACAAGTATTTGGCTCTGAAGGCAGGTGTGTCAACATAATGCCATCTCCGGGACATTAAATGCAATAGACCGTCAGTAGTCCACGTGGCGTGCAAAGCCCTAAGCTTTTGGTCTTTTAAAAAAGCACAGAATGGGCAGCCTCAAAGCCTCCTACTTCCCTCCTCTGCCAGTAGCCATGTCAGCAGGGATCTGTATTTTTTTACTTGACAGCTCAATTACGAGGGTGGGGCCCAAGTTAGAACTGAGACTGCCAACACAAGTTTTGACATAGCCAAGAAGCTATGTAGTTTGTGGTCTGGGGCAGAGTTTGTTCTACAAATATCCTATTGGTCTCCTGAAAGAAAAAACTTGAGAACTAGGGGAGTTAAGAGTGATAAGGAATTTGAGATTTGGGGATTATTTAAGTTGTCTAAAATTGCATCTTCACAGAGGTTCAATTTACCCCCCTTCTACCACCCTCAAAAGAAGACAAACTCGGTTCATTTCTGTATGTGGAGAATGCCCTCCAAGCTTGGTGTGCAGTTACCCTTGTGAAAGGACAAATGTCAGGATGGTTTTCACATGTCGTTTCTTTATAAAGCATGATATTTTTGGCGGATATGTCACGTTTGTGCATTGATTCAGCAAACCAAGGGCCTACTAAGTGCCAAATATTGTTGCTTTTGACAGTGGGCAACACACTCAGATACGTGTTAATCATGCAGTCACACACACATGCTGGGTGGCACAAAGGGGCCCGAAGAGCTGAGGAAAGCTTCTGGGAGAAAGTAACATTTAGAGCTGGTGCGTTTTTATTAAATGACCATCGAGGCTGCATCACACAGGCCAGCTGAGTGTGCCATGTGCTGCCGCAGGAGCTGGGTCATGAGACTCTCCCGTGGGCTGGAGCCGCTGCGTGTATCCTGCCAGGTGGTGTCTTCATCGTGATCTGTATCTTTTTCTAGTTGCGAAACCTGCTGACGTGGTATGCCAAGGAGTTCAAAGACCCTCTGCTACAAAACCCCCCACCATGGTTTAAATCCTTCCTGTTCTGCGAGCTTGTGTTTCAGCTGCCTTTCTTTCCCATTGCAACATATGCCTTCTTCAAAGGTTGGTAAATGGTGGGGACATCCCATTTTTCGCTCTGAAAACAGGTCCCAGAAATCTTTTGGGCAAGTGTCTCCAAGGGAGAGGGGAGTGGTCCCTGGAGTTTGTGTGACAGTTTTATAGGATATGGTGGGAACAGCCAGGATTGCTCCTGTAAAGGGCCATTAATGCGGTTCGGGCTAACGTGTGTGGTCAGCTGGCCTGCATGACGGCCTCAGCCAACTGGAAAGCTCTCGTACACATGAAACCGGAGGCTACTGCACCTCAAGATTGAACTTGTTGCTTTTTATTGGGTTTTTGTTTTCTCCTCACAGAATTTTTTATTGTTGGCTTTCATTTTTCTGCTTTAGGTAGTATCCTACTGGCTTAGAAGCAGCAGCATCAAGCTAATTCCGAAAGGGCCTCACTTCTTAATTTAAAAGTTATTCTTACAATGTCTCCATACGACTAATGCTTTTATAAAGAAGGCGGTCATACCACCGTATGTGGCAACGGAGCTTGCACAGAATACTTCCCACTGCAGACCCCGAATCCGTCCCTCGGCAGAACCTGCTGGTCCTGTCGCTGATGTATACTGTAGTTAAGTAGATGTTGCTGGCAGCCCCCAACCCTTGCATTTAAACCAAACGGGTTTAACTGATAATGGCCATTTTACTGCCTAGTTTTTCTGAATTCCAACGCGTACCCCTGGTTCTTTGGCAGCCAGTGTGCTAGGGTCTCGGCTGTCACAGAAGTTTGGAGAGTATATAGCACTTTCCAATCTGGTTTTCCATTTATTTCCACTTGGAAAAGTAAGTAGAATGATTTCAGCTGAAGGGAGCAGGCAGAGACAGCGGGGGGAATGTCATGGGTACCCCTGGAGTCGTGAACAAAACAAACGCTTCTCTCTTTCTCTTCCCGGCAACTTTAGGAGGCTGCAAGTGGATCCGCATCCCCGCAATCGTCTACTCGGTTCACACCGTGACAACTCTAATTCCAATTCTCTCCACATTTCTATTTGAGGATTTCTCCAAAGCCAATGGTTTCAAAGCACAAGGACCTAAGACTTTCCAAGAACGACTAACCCTCGTATCTATCTATGCCCCCTACTTTCTCATCCCTCTTATGCTTCTGCTTTTCATGTTGCGGAGCCCCTACTACAAGTATGAAGAGAAAAGAAAGAAAAAATGAGAGAAATAACCATTGTCCCAGGGGGAGAGATGCCCAGAAGGCGGTTTCCTATTGGACCTAGTACAAGGAAAACTGCTCAGAACCCATTTGAAACACACAGCAGCAACACACAAGAGCAAGGCACTGGCAGGAGCCCCACCAAACTGTCACCTTCCAAGGGCACCAACAGACCGATCACCTGAGGACGGGCTGAGGGATACGGGCTAGATTATAGGGAAGTGGTGCCAAATACCTCACAGTGCGCCCCACTGCAGTTCCATTGCAGGATTACTGAAAGCAAGAGTAGAAACTGGACAAACTTCCAACAAACATGGCCTGCTTGGCATGATCCTGAGTCATTTGACCCACAATATACATGTGACTAACCCCTCGACTCATGATTATAGCAGATCACTAATCAGCAAAATGAATAGTGGGATGTTTTAGGCCATTTTAAAGTTTGAAATTATGCCTCTTTAGTAGTCATTAAAAACTATCATGTTTTCTTGGCCCCACCCCAGGGAAGGGGCAGGGGAATATTCTGTAAGAGGTTTAAACTTAGTTTTCCTTAAGGTTTGGCCCTGGCATAAGTATCAGCCAGAAACAGGAAACTGGAAGGTGTTTTGTTTCTGTCTTAAACAGCTCGTCCCAGTAGAAGAGATTTTTTTAGTCTCCTTATTTATCCTCTTTCCAAACCTTAGTGTTCTATATTTTTACAGACCATTTGATAGAAGTTGCTTTACTCAGAAGTCTGGTGTCTCAAACCTGATCTGGAAGTGTGCTTCCTACTGGATAACTTCAACCTTCCTGTCTTAGTCGAAGTGGGGGGACAGCTGGTTATGACATCCAATGTGTGCATCACATAGGGTCTCTTCACATTAGCATTTGGTGTTCCATTAGCTTTCTCTAAATTCATACACAAGGCCAACTCAAAAAAAGAAAGAAATTTGTGAATACACATGGAAAATAGTAGCAACTGGTCCCAGTTAGTTCCCCCCTTTTTGCCTGTTCTGCTCAGAAGCTGTATTGTTCTGTGGGGAGTATCATCTGACTCATGTGTCTGGTCCAAATAAAGGTAGCTGCTGACCACTGCCTGGTTTGTTTTGTGGACTAGAGGCTAGCGAGTCCAAGGTTCTTTTACAAGGGGTTAAGCGTACACTTTAAGGGCACCGGGAAGAAACAGATAAGCCATTTGAAAACAATAATTTATTGCTTTTTCTTCCAAAGCTTTGTGAATTTTTACAAAAAAAAAAAAGGGATCAAAGTTTACAGACTGCTCGGTTTAGACTAAATTGCAAGAGGTGAGACCCTCGGCCACTGAGGTCACTGGGTGTTCAGCAGATGTGCACTGACATCTGAAACAAACCCCCAGATTTGGTTTACTGCCTTCAGAGCTGCTGCATTCCTTATATGCCACCTCACATGACATACTTGGGTCATTGGTCAGTCACTGGAATGGTACAGAGGTGTTTTTTTTTTCTTTTTTGCCCTCCTATAAAATGAAATTTTCAGTTCATTTCTGAAAAATAAATTGGTCAATAAATTCATTTTGTTCTGCTTCTACTTTACACAAAGCTTCATATTCAACCCGATACCTGAAAAACAAAATTGTTAGAAGCGCTAAAAATGGATGAAATAAACCATGGACTTAATTCTTCTAGAGAAGAACAGAGGTGATTTAAATGATTCCAAGCAATGGTCTGAGTTCAGAATGAAGA
Organism: Rhinolophus ferrumequinum; assembly: GCF_004115265.2. NCBI lineage: Eukaryota > Metazoa > Chordata > Mammalia > Chiroptera > Rhinolophidae > Rhinolophus > Rhinolophus ferrumequinum. The sequence continues at coordinate 19,054,063 of NC_046304.1, read as the reverse complement.
AGTTAGGGCAAGAAAGAGAGAAAAAAGGAGGCACAAAGCCCTGCCCAGGGCCACCCATAAGAAATCAGCCTTGAGAGGATCTTTTCCTTTCAGAGAGCAGGCCAGCCAACTTGCTGCCTGAGCTTTCATGCTCTCTACTACAGGTGGTTTGACATGAACAAATTTTCTATCTCTTTCCCATTGAGTGTAATTTTATTTTATTTTTTAAATCTTCGAATCAGGATGACAAGTGAGACACTTCCTGGGAGAACAATGATGAAGGAGGACAAGAGGTGGCCATTAAGAAGGAAAAACAGAATTGCAGCTGAATCAAGAACTTGCTTTATGTAACTTCTTACCTTTCGAGCTGCATTTTCTTTTCTGCTATTAGTGCTTGGAGTTGCTGCTGTTGGGCTTCTCTCTGCTTTGCTATAGATTTGAGCAAGTTCCGAGCACCAATGGCCTAGAAAAACACAGTATTACCAAAGAAGGTCACGGCTTCCTTCAAACCATCTTCAGCATTAAGTCCAAGAGTGGGTAAGGGCCACTTGGGGGCTGTCTCACTGCCCAGGGGGGAAAAGAAGGTCGAGCCTCAGAGCTTTGGGAGTAAGTCGTTAACCTCACGATCCCAGAGTGCCTGATGAGAACTGGACTGCAGCTGGGGGACAGAGCGAGGCATATCCCCGAGTCTGATACAAGGGTGTTCAGTGGCCCATCTGGTGTGCCACTTAGCTTTGTATCCTTTTCCAAGTCATCTATACTCTGCCCTTCCTTTCTTCATTTATAAAATGAGGATAAGACCATTTATCTCAGGGACCATTACAGAAAATAATGATTAAAGTGTCCTGGCATATGAGTTCAACAGTAGCTTAACTTGGACCGGGAATTGTTGGATTTTTTTAAATTGAGGTATAATTGACACACAACATGTTTCAGGTGCACGACATAATGAATTGATGCTTGTATAGGAAATGTTATGTAAAATCTTGTTTTAATTAAATAAAAGAATCTCCCCCTCCACCCCAAATACAAGTCAAGAGGACAGAAGAATGACAGGGCTAGTGAACCAGGGTCCCAGGCCAAGATTTAGACAAAAGACATGTTGATCTTACCTTCATCTTCTCATTTTCTGCTTCTTTTGCAAGTTGGTCAACAAGCTCAATTAAACCACCAACTATTTTCTGAAATTGGCCAATTTCTTTTGGGGAAAGAAAAAGAAAATGTTTTTATTTTCTCAGTGTCATTACTCTCCCTAAGCGTTCCCTTGCAGCATGAGGGCAGGACTAACTGCCCCTTCTAATGTGTCAAAACAATTTGGTGTCTGTTGGCCTAAAGTCGGCCACCCTTGGTCTGAACCTAGAGATGGGGGCCAGGTGCCCAGAGCTGGTTGGGCACACCTGGACCTTGGGTCCCCACTGAGCCAGTCAGTTGCTGTTACCTCAAGCTATGAAGGCTCCTGGTGGGCCCATTCTGTGGATGGACCCCATCCTGCTTGCCCAGGAGTGACAGGAAGCACAGAGGGCCATGTTCATGAAAGGACTGGAATGCCACCTCTTGACTATAGCCACAGATGACATACCAGATTTCAGGTAATGGTGCGGTGGGGGTTGCTACCTGTGACCAGAGCCAATAAAGAGCTCAAAACACTGAAGTGCTTAATCTCCCATTCTCTTTTTTTCCATGTCCTTTGATGTGGTGGAACCCCATTCTACTGAGGAGTAAACTAAGGCCCAGAGAGGGCCTGTGGGACAAAGTTCACACAGCAATCAGAAGGCTGGTGATAGAACCTATGGTACCTTTCACCAGGCGAGCTCTCGTTACAGCCTAGAGTCCCCAGAAGGCTCAGAAATCCCTGCTCTGGCTAGATCTGCTCCAGAGTCTGCCACGGGGCTTGCTTGGCTGCTAGGACAGGAGGTGTCCTGGCTATCTCTAGTTGAAAACTGACTTCATGGAGTCTGTTGAGTTGCTTCTAGAGACTCCGGTTAGTCAACTTTCCCTCCCAAGAATGGCAAGCCTACCAATGAGAACACTATTACTCCCCAAGAAATCAAATCATCAGTACATAACTTTCTTTCCCTCTCCCAAGCCATAGTTCTGCCCCCATTTAGTTTAAGGTTTCTAAAAGCAAAAAAAAATCAAAGATGGCATATCTCGAAAGACACCCTCCTCTCTGTATTCGAGTGTCATTTTGACTGGTGCTCCTTGTGGGACTACGTAAGAGCATAAGAGGGCAGGTAGGGACGGTGGGTGGCCCGTGGGAGTTCCTAACGGCCAGCCTCCACATCCAGGAGCCAGCAGCTCCATCTGGCAGGGTGGAGGTGGGGCACTGTTGGAATAAAGCTGAGTGGCAACATGTCTCCCCAAATGACACTCACTGTCCACAAAGTCCTTGCACTCTTCCTTGAGCTCTGTCGTCTGCTGGGTAACCTCGGGGTCCAACACCCGCAGCTTGTTCAGCTCGTCAAAGTGCAGCCCTGCTTCACCCAGGATGTCCTTGGCCATAGCTGTAAAGAAACAAGCCTCATCCCTGATCACTTCCCAGGAAAGGCCTGCTTCCAGCCCAGCCCGGCCCCACTCCTGCCCCCAGACTCCAACCCCAAAAGCCCAGATGTACCCCAGGCTCCCCCTTCCCGCTACCTCCGCCTCGCTAAGCCTCACCTGTTTCCCTTCTGGCTTCCCTAGAGAAGAGAGGATCTGCTCTGAAGGAGTGACAGTGGCAGCCAGGAGGAGATGAGTCATAGGAGCAAGGGTCAGGAAAGAACAAAGTCCAGTTGCTTGTCACAGGCACCGTTCATTCAACACATATTTCTTGAGTGCCTACTACATGCCAACACTGCTAGAGGCTGGGGTACAAAGATGAGCGCCACCTGGTGCTCTCCCTGGAGGAGCACATAGTTTATTTAGCTGGAGGAAGACAGACATGTAAACTGAAAAATTACACCGTGTTAAGTGTTTTTACAGAAATATCACTAAAGCATTGGAGGAGAACAGAGCAGTTAACTTGGGGTGAGGGCGTAGATATCTGCACTAACTTGTCAGCCATAAGCATACTTATTTATCCCCAGTCACGCACCCGAAAGGACATGAAAAAGCTTTCAAATACAGTACTGGAACAGCACAAAAAGCAAGTAAAAGAAAATCCGAGTGAATTAAAAATTAGGGTTAGAAAAATAAGAAGCCAGGAGTAAAAAGATTACCCAAAATGTATGCCACTGGATACTGTCCACTTGCCTGAACTAGGACCCAAAGTTGGGTCAGTCTCTTTCTAGCAGAAAACACGAAAAGGAATGAAGTATCAGCAACAACATATCAGGTAAGGAAGTCAGGGAAAGTCATTCCAAGCAGAGAAAACAGCATGAACAGAGCCTGAAGTCACTAAAAGGGACTATCCTGCTAGAAAGGACAGAGGATAGAGCTGGAAAAGTCAGATGGAGCCAGAGCAGAAAGACCCTGGTAGCCAAGCTAAAGAGTTCGGGGTTTTTCTGTAGGCAAGAGAACCAGCAGGGATATTTTCTGCCTTCCCAAGCTACCTTGCATTCCTGATCCAAAGGATGCCTCAATTCTGGGAAGGAAACACTGAAAACTCACCCTCATTCTGGCTTAAAACTAACAACACGAAAAATAGAGACTACATGCCCTGTCTAGAAATGGAGGCAATGCTACTCAGGTCTAGCCATTGGCTGCTATACCGATTCCCAAACCCCAGGTGTTCCAAAGGGTACCACGACCTGGTCCTGCACCAGCCTTTCCCTCTGCTCGCACCTCCCCCAGCCTCACCTGTTTCCCTTCCAGCTTAGAGTTCTATTCTGAATGGGGTGATTGTGAGAGTGACTGCCCAGAGCTCGTGTACCACAGGAGGATTCATGGTTTAAAAAAAACGAAGTCCTCCCACTGCCAGAACTTTCAAGAGGACCAGAAATCCAGATTTGTATATGGAACCTGATTTTTAAAGGAAAGTTATCTAATTAGAAAATGTAAAGGGAAAAAAACAAAACAAAACACACCCCACGTTGTGTGGGCCAACTAATGTACGTCCATAGGCTGTCTGTGTATAAGGGTGGCCCAGAGCCTTTGGCCTCACTGGAATCCACTGAAGTAGGCTACATAGCATCTTCCTTTTGAAACATTTTAATCATCCAGAGCTTCCTTATGATCAGGATTTATAAAAAGATCTGTCTTCCAACTTGTTCTTATATTTACACATATAGTCTGAGCATTTAACACAGGGGTGTCCAAACTTTTTTCACCAAGGGCCATATGCAGTAAAATACACAAATAGCCGGGCCACTCACTTGAGGTGAAGTACGTATTGCCTCACCCGGTTTATTTAAGTAAACTAAATCAGTCAGCCTACAACACTGCTTTTCATGAATGGGATTTCTTTTTTTAGAACAAAAAAGGTTGGCAGTTCATTTTCAAAACAGCTGCCTATGATGGCTTCTGGACGGTGGTCCTTCTTGACAGACCTGGAGGAGGTGGGGATATAAAATAAATTATATACTATATTTCAAGCTTGTTATGCATGTAAGTTTGGATTGTAAACAGATCAACTAATATTTGTTTTAAAAATGCTATCAACATAAAATGATTACATTTATTAAGTAACAGGGCTTAATAACACATGGAACTTGTAATATATTTTGAACTCAGGGGAACACGGTTGCGCTCAGTGGGAAAAATGAAGTTGCGCTTTGGCCTGCAGGATTGCTGGCAGGTCCAGAGTCAGTTTTGTGGTTGAGATGCGAAGGACGTCACAGAGATGGTCGTTGGTCGCTTTGGTTCTCAATCTCATCACAGAAAATGTTTGTTCACATATGTATGTTGAGCCAATCAGACTCATCATTCTTTTTGCGTGGCGTCTCATCAGAGGAAACTTGGCTTCTTCCAAGCTCCGGTAGAAGTCAGGTAAGGAGAGAAGCTGATGTTGATTCTTCAGAGAAGCATCACACTGCATTTCTATAAGTTCTAATTGCAGACTATCTTCCACTTCTGCATTGATCATGAAGGGAGTCGCGGACAGCTTGATATCGTTCTCAATGGTAGAAAAATCTTGGAAGCGCTGAGAAAATTCTGTCATGAGAGGTGTGATCACAGACACATATTCCCCTTTTTATCAGAGATCAGCCTTTGGAAACGCAGATCTGATTTCGGACAGTTGGGGAAGTGCGCAACATTGAAGGTGAGCAACTGTGCCTCAAACAGTCGGAGCTTCGCACAGAACGCTTTCATGTGTGCGTGAAGCTGCGGTACGAGTTGGTCTTCTTTGCCTTGTAGGCTTTTGTTGAGTGTGTTGAGGTGTTCAGTGAGATCAACTAAAAATGCCAGGTCTGCCAACCATAGGGGGTCACTCAGCTCGTGAAGAGGTCGGTCCTTTTGTTTCAAAAACTGGTGGATCTCTGATCTCAGATCTCAGAGAATAAAACCGCTGAAGCACGGAGCCGCGACTTGACTTAGCCAGGCACTTCTGAATAGTAGAGCAGGTCCCCATATTCAGCATCAACGTCAGGTAAGAAAGTTTGAAATTCCCTGTGGTAGAGTGCTCGTACTCGAATTCTGTTTACCGTTTTCACAACAGTGTTCATCACGTCGCTGTCTTGGCACAGATGATACAGTGCATTTTACCTGCCCCACCTCCGCTCTCCTGCACCTCGGCGCACACCATAGAGGCCATTCCTTTGAGCTCGCCTGTCATAGCTGGAGCTCCATCCGTTGTAACTCCACACAACTTGTCCCATTTAAGTCCTATCTTGTCAATTGCATTTGACACAGCTTCAAAAGTGTCTTTACCCGTTGTTGTGGTATTTAGACTGCGGAGATCAAGCAGCTCCTCCGTAATGCAAAAGTTATTGTCAACTCCCCGCAAAAAAATTAATAACTGTGCGGTATCTGTGGCGTCTGTGCTCTCATCACATGCCATGGAGTAGAAATCAAAAGCACACGCTTTGTCTGACAGTTAATGTTTTATGTTGGCTGACAAGTCTTCGATTCGCTGCACAACTGTGTTTCTTGATAGGCTAATGCTGTCAAATTCTTGACTTTTTTCTAGGCACATTATTCCTGCGACTTTAGTGAGGCACTGTTTTATAAATTCACCATCTGAAAAAGCCTTCCCATGCTGGGCAATGAGTTGAGCCACCTCATAGCTGGCTATTGTGGCATTTTCTTGAGTTTTTTTGGCACAGGAAAAATACTGTTGTTGAGCTAGCAAGATAGTTGAAATCTGCTTAACCTTCTGTTCTCGTTCCACACCAGTGTAGGACATGTAGGTCTGATGTTTGGTTTCGTAGTGTCATCTTACATTGTACTCCTTCATCACTGCGACACTCTCACTACAAATCAAACACACACACTTCCCCTTGACTTCCATAAAGAAGTATTCATTTTCCCACCGTGTCTGAAATTTTCTACACTCACTTGCTATCTTGCGTTTCTTTGGTGTTGTCATTTTCAGTGCGCTGTGGCAAAATTTTTCTTTCCTTAATTTTGTTTTGTAGAGGAACTGCCTTGATCAACTCAGTAGCTCCACCTAGAGTTAAAACCAAGAAATGCAATACCGCCCGGTTTCCTGAGCGGGCCATATTCTGGTATATTTTTGGAATTTGCTGCGGGCCAATTAAAAATGGATCGCGGCGGCAGTTTTGAGGGCGGTAGTTTGGACACCCCTGATTTAACACCTCCTGGATGACTAATCAGACCAACTGCTCTAGAAAGCTTCAGTAACCCAAGAGAGCAAACACACACCTGCTTCCACTTCTACTCCCTTTCCTGAGAACATGCGTTTATTCAGAAACACCTACTGAGTCCCAGCTCTGAAGACAGAGTGGTGAAGAAAGGGTTTCAATGCTTTTAGTTCCTGACCTCTGGACAGATAGTAAACAAATAATCACCAATTGTGCTAATAGTACGAGGAAAAGCACTGGTACCGGGTGAAGGGGCAGCAGGAGAACATAATTCTCATGGGGGCGGGGTGTCAACAAAAGCCTTCTGAAAAAGTGACAATCTGAGACTTCAAGAATGTCTAAACGTTTTTTAAGTGAACTGGGGAGGAGGCATTCCAGGCAGAAGGAAAAGCATGTGTGAAGATCCTGCGGCTGTAAGAAATTTAACACATTCCAAGCACTGAAAGGCTAGTGTGGCTGAAACAGTGAGCAAGGGGGAGCATGGAACAGAATGAGGCCAGATGGAGAGGCTAGCGCTGTCATAGAGGGCTCTGAAAGTCACAGTAATGAGTTTGGATTGTATCAGAAGGGTAAAGGGCAGCCAGTGGGTTCTCAACAGAGTGACATAATCAGACCTGCCTTTTAGAGAGATCAGTCGGACTCAGAATGGAGTGGATTAGAGGGAACAAGAGGGTGGGGCCACACCTCCCTTGTCCATCACTCTAACCCTAGCATCTAGCATGGGGCCTGCACATAATTGGCACTCAACAATTGTTTGTGGAATGAATGGCTGAAAACAGAGGCGGCTATTACAGTAACCAAGGCTTAGAGCCAAAGAAAAGTGTTCCAATTTGAGATGCTTTGTAAGTGGAGTTGTTAGAATTCAGTCAAGGAATGACTGAATGTAGGGGTTTGAGGATGCGTGAAGGAGAGTCTGACAAGAGTCCCATTTCTGGTTTGAGACAACTGCATAGCTAGAGGGAATAGCCGAATGAGATGGGTAAGACCAGAGAAGGTTCACAGCTGACTATCAGATTCTCTTCCAACTCCCACCCCACGCGCGTCTGAGCATCTGAGAAACACCGGGCACAAAAGCCAGACCGAGCTCCCCGGAGGCGTTTACACTCTCTCCGCCCCTGACGCCCCCGATCCACGCTAGGCACTACCAGCAGGCTCCGTCTATGGAGTGTGAGGAAAGGGCACTGGGAAGAAAGTTAGATCTGGGTGGTGGAGCTGGCTGTCTTCACTATGTAAACTTCTTGAACTTATCTGAGCCGCAATTTCCTCATAAGATTGTTGCGAGTATCAACGGGCAAAGCTCCAGGCCCAAGCTGTGTGTAAAACCCCTGGGACAGCCTTTCCTTAGCGCGCGCGGGCCTGTCATCTCGCCCCGATTCCGCCCGCGTCCCCCGACCCAGGGTCACGGCCTACCTTCCGACCCCGTAGTGGCGGCGCGCTGCGGCGCAGGCTGATGTCGGCTGGCAGCTTCTCTCCCCGGTCCGCGGCAGCCGTACCTAGCTCGCCCGCCTCAGCCGCTGCCACGGCTACAGGACCTGTTTACACATCACGTCACTACCTGACACCGGAAGCACTTACACTCGATTAACCCGCAGAGCCTGCTGGGAAACAGAGGCCCAAGAAGAAAGTCGGCTGCCTACAGGGTCCAGAGGCCTTTGCACCGGAAAGGCTGCCGGAAGTAGCTGTGCGTTTACCACGGAATCCTCTCAGGGGCTCTTCCCTCTGCCCTGATTGGGTGCTGGGCTTGCTTGGCCTTATAATCTCAGGATCGTAGGCTGGCCCGGCTGGGCGGTAACTCAAGGCGGAGTCCGCGGTCGGAGGGTGTGAGTGCACAGCCCGGGATTGCTGGCAGGCTGGGGCCACAGCCTAGGGGCGGCACGGTTTCGGCTTGCAACCAAGCTGAGAGGAGAGGCGCCCCCAGGGACGGTGAGAACCGGGTTTGCCGATACCCTGGGGGAAGGGATGGATGGGCCCTGGGCTGGAGCAAAGAGAACCCCACCTGGACCTGGGGAAAAGGCGAGAGACGGTGTAGGGGAGAGGGAGAGCTTAAATCCCCTACTGAGGGTGTGTCAGAACCGGCCTCGTTTTCTCGCCAGTAAGGAGGAGGACGGGCTGGGAGAGACTGTACACTGGCCACAGAGAGGTCGGGCTTCCCTAAATTTCTCCAGACCCTTTGGATGAAACCTAAGATTTTTACACCTAGGATTTCATCTAGATCCATTGTGCCTAACCGAGATCGGCTCTCTTCCCGCTCCCCGTTTCCCCTGTGTGTGACGAACTTCTGGGTCTTCCTTTAGGATGCCACCTCCTTCCACAGTCGTGGTTGTTTGCCCTTTATTCTACTTGGGTTCCCCTTAGCTTCGCTGAGTGAGACACAGATACGCCCGTAGCTTCAGGCATCCCCAAATAGCCACATCGAAGTCCGGAAGGAAGAGCACTGAGGCTACCAGTGGAAACTTCATTCTCACTGGAATTACTTTCTGGGGCGTCACCTGCCAAAGAATTCCTGGAACTCATTGGTCTGGGCAGAATCTGAGCTGACGTCATCCAAGGGCTCATAGTAATTGCTTTGTAGGAAAGGAATAGATTAGCTCTGGATTTGTCTTCCTCTGTTGGCAACCAACTAGCCTTTGAGTTCCTTTGCTTTGGCAGAATATGTACGTGTGCTTTCTTTGATCCTGGGGAAATTGGGGCTAGATACAAAATACGTAGGGACTTGTTAAAACCTGTTAAAGGCTGGATTTATTCCTATGGAGTGGGCTGAAGAAGGTAAGGTGATCTCATGCTAGTGTTACTTATTGATTGGGCAATCTTCTGGTGAGGGTTCATTCCATCCTTGAGGCTAATGAGTCAAAGGAATTCAGTACTTCACACAGCATCTGCTCTGGCCCTTCCTTGGACGTTCTTCCCAGGGACCTACCTAAATCTTTTCAGGGACAATTTCAGTATAACAAACCGACATATATTAAATACTTTAAAATGTGTATGGCATGGTGCTAAGCACTTTGGAGAATGGAGCAATAAACTTGGGAAAACCAGTGCACTGCTTTTGGGTTGCCCTTATAAGAGATCTTGGCAACTGTAAATTTCTGCATGTTGTGATGGTTAAATGAAGTAATTTCACTTTTTTCTGTCTCGGTTATCGTCAGTGTAGTCCAAGCCTTCACCATTTCTTGCCTAAACTACTGCTTCCTTTGGTCTTCCCACTTGCTCTCTCGAACCCTTAAATCCATTCTCCGCAGCACAGCAGCCAGAGTGAGCTTTTCAAAATAGAAATAACTCAGGTCATATCACTCCCCTCCTTAAAACTCCAATCGGGGCAGCCGCTTAGCTCAGTTGGTTAGAGCTCGAAGCTCGTAACAACACCAGGGTAGCCAGTTCGATCCCCGCATGGGCCATTGTGAGCTGCGCCCTCCACACCTAGATTGATACAACTGCTTGAGTTGGAGCTGATGATGGGTCCTGGAAAAACACACTTAAATAAAAGTTTAGAACAAAAGAAAATTATTAAAAAAAAAAAAAAAAAACCAACCAGGTCTCCAATCGATTCCCATTGCAATTGGTATAAAATCCAGACTCTTTAATATGATTTCGGCCTCTGCCTTCCCTTTACCTCAAGCCAACTTTCCCCTTTCTATGCACCAGCTATCTTGGCGTGATTTTTGTTCCTAAAATGTGTGTCTAACTGAGGAACTTGGCACCTACCCGTCCATGTGTCTAAAATACTCCTTCAGACCTCAGCTGGAATATCACGTTCCCAAAGACGCTTTCCCTGGAGCCCTGTCTAGATTAGTGCCTCTCGCTAGTCACTTTCTTATCACTGTTTTATTACCTTCATTGCATTTCTCGCTTTTGGTTTACCTGCTTATTCATTTTTTGTCTATATCTGCCAACTAGAATGTAAGCTCCATGAGGCCATGCCTTGTTTGTTCTCTTCTGTATCCCCAGTGCCTGGCACATAGCACAGGCACAGTAAATGCTAACTCTTATTATTTTTATTTTTGTTACCATTATGATGCTTCTTTGAACGCCTTGAAGGCACTGCGTAACATAGTAGGCACTCACTGTTGTTTTATTGCTGAGTGAAGTAATGAGCTAATAAATATTAAATGCCTAGAATAGTACCTGGAACGTAGTCAACATGCAGTGAATGTTTGCTATTACTTTTTCTTCAGCGAATGAATTTTAGTGATTCTCTAAAAAACCAAAACATATAATATAGAATCTAAATCACAAGAGGTGACCTGACTTTGCCTTCCTTTGCTTTCCTTGCTCCTCCCTTCCATGAACTTCTAAGTCACTTCATTGTTTTTAGATTTATCATCTGGTTTTTTCTAGCCCTTTCTCCCTAGTCTTGTTGGGAAGGAAGAGAGGAAGAGATAGGGCTGGGCCCCTTTCAGGAAAAGAAGCAAAAATAGCCATCCTGTAGTTGTTCTATCCTGAAAAATGGTGACAATTTCAGGAACTTGGGACCGGGCTGGTGCCAAGAAAGGGGAAGGTCAGGAAACCCTGGCTTCAGCCACCTCTGCCAAGAACACTGACCGCGGTGTTCCCTCCAGCCTGACTCATTCCATGCTCTCCTGAAGCTGCTTTACTTGCCTTCCTGAAGCCAGACTCCGGGTGGTACTAGTGCAGGCTGCTCCTGAGCCTGGAATCTTTAGAAGGGAAGTACATCCTGTCGCTCGGGCTCCTGGGAAACTCCTAGGCTGGCTAGACTCCCAGTAGGTTTGGCTGGAGGTCTTGGATCATAGGAACCTGGAGAAGAAAATAACTGGAATCCGACTGGTGGATCCCCAGTGTGAACGCGTCTACTCTGCCCAGTCTGTTCCTCTGATTGGTTCCAAGGGCTTGCTTGTCCTCCTTGCCACCAGAGCTCAGCTGAGTCTCAGGGAGGTTGGGGAGGTGACCAGCTCCGGGCTCTAGGAGATGTCCCAGACCTGCTTCCTGGTACCCTAAGGAACAGCAGAAGCATCTTTCTTACCATTGCCTAGGGCCTTACCTCTGCCAGGGAATCGGGCTCATCAAGAAGAGAATGAGTGGATGGTCAGTGTTTTTCCTCCTATCCCCTTCTGGCCTCTCCTCCGCCAACTCCTGTCTTGTCTCCTCTCTCCTGCTCACAGCACTGAGAGTATGAGGCTCTGGCCTCCGCTGGCCACTCACTCGTGACCCTTCCACCACGGCGGAGCCTTCCAAGCCAACCTCCTGCCGTGTGGTGATCTACCTGCAGCGGGAGATGTCGGGGGATACCTGTCTGTGCCCAGCCTCAGGGGCCAAACCCAAGCTGAGTGGCTTCAAGGGAGGAAGCCTGGGCAACAAATACGTGCAGCTCAATGTGGGCGGTTCCCTGTACTACACCACCGTGCGGGCGCTAACCAGGCACGACACCATGCTGAAGGCCATGTTCAGTGGACGCATGGAGGTGCTGACTGACAAAGAAGGTGAGGTACTGGGGCTTGCTGGGCGAGGTGGGGAGGAAGGAGGAGTTCCGGGGGAAGTGACGTCAGGGCTTCAGCCTGGCAGATCTAGAGTCCAAGTTCACTTTTCCAGTTCACCTCGTACAGGACTCCTTCCCTTAGAAAGTGTACATATAGAATGTTGTGTGTTTCCGCATTTTCCAGGGAGACAATCTGTACTTTGTTTTTTATTGACGTAAGACTAGATTCTCATAAGAAGCTTCACCATAGTGAGGGCGCAGTGGGCAGAAGGTGGGCAGGGCCTGGTATTTTCTGTGCTGTCAGGCGGCGGGCACCTCAGCTTGGACCTCTGCAGCCCCCACAGAGCCTGGAGGGCCTGTCTCTCCCAGGACATGTGCCAGTGCTTGGTTTCCGGGAGGAGAGGCAAAGAGCAGCCACGGACCTAAGAGCTAGAGGTCCTGTTCCCCTTTATCACCTTGTGCTGTGGGCCCTAAGCTCATGTGCGCTTTGCCACCTGTCACCAGGCTCATCAGGTGGCGTGTGCTTCTGAAAGTACCTGGAGGCAAACAGTAACCCTCTGGGACCCATCTGAATCCCTAGGCTGGATCCTCATAGATCGATGTGGAAAGCACTTTGGCACCATTTTGAATTACCTCCGCGATGACACCATCATCCTCCCTCAAAACCGGCAAGAAATCAAGGAATTGATGGCTGAAGCGAAATATTACCTCATTCAGGGGCTGGTGAACATGTGCCAGACCGCCCTGCAGGTACAGAGGCAGAGTTGGGGCCGGTTGATGAGGTTAGGGGACACAAGGGTCCAGTTCCTAGAAGGCTCTGTGGCAGGTATGTTTGGTGAGTCCAGACCTCGTTAGACACCCCAGGCGTTGCCCAAGCCAAACAAATGGGCAGCCAGTCAGTTTGTGAGGTGACGGACTCAGGCAGTATGCCTAGGCTCTGCTGCTGGTTTATAGCCTAGAGCAGAGGTGACCAAACTGCGGCCTGCGGGCCAACTGCGGCCCACAATCCATTGTTAATTGGCCCGCAGCAAATTCCAAAAATATATTTAGTTTACTTAAATAAACCAGGTGAGGCAATACGTACTTCACCTCGAGTGAGTGGCCCGGCTGTTTGTGTATCTTACCGCACATGGCCCTTGGTGAAAAACGTTGAAAAAAGTTTGGACACGCCTGGCCTAGAGACTAGATTTGAGGTTTTCTGGAAATGGGAGTCTGCTTGCCAGCTGGCAGTCCCTATTACCAGGGGCTTCCTGATACCTCCTCAACAAGCAGGGGGTGGCCATGGCAGAGGGGTTCTGACAGCTCCTGGGGAAAGCCTGGCTAAGCCTGGCAAACAGCAGATGTCAAAAACGACTCTCAGCTGTGTGTGTCACCCAGGACAAGAAGGATTCCTACCAGCCTGTGTGCAACATCCCTGTCATCACATCCCTGAAGGAGGAGGAGAGGCTCATCGAAGCTTCCACCAAGGTACGGGGTGGGACCTGAGGGCTGCAGGCGGGGGGTGCCAGGACCCCGGCCTGGCCCTCACACTCTCCTCCCCCACAGCCCGTGGTGAAGCTGCTATACAATAGAAGCAACAACAAGTATTCCTACACCAGGTAGGGTGGGCCTTGGGGGGGGGGGGAGAGGCAGGGGGCGGGGGAAGGGCAGCAGGAGCAGCGGAAGGAGCCAAGCAGCCAGAGTGGAAGTTGGGCAGCAGACCCAAGGGAAGCCACCTGCACTCCTGGCACAGTTGGCATGGGTCTGGGTCTTAGGAGGGAAGGACAGAGAGTAGAAGGGGAATCGGAGCAGAGGCATCTGGAACTTGGTGCAGGGCCCTGGCTGGGATATAGACGAGACTGAACATGTAACACCCTCTTGCCATGTGTCATGTCAGGCAGCTTGCCAGGTGTTTTCCGAGCATTACCTTACAGGGTGGAGGGGAGACACTGGGAATCCAATGGGCTAGGACTCCTAAGCCAGCCTTTGCACTGGGCCAGTGTCCTCCTGACCCCCCAGTGTCCTCTCAACACGCCACAGTTAGGTCTATGCAGGAGGCTGCAGGCTCCAAGGCCCAACCCCTCCCAGTGACTCTCTGTGGACAGATACGTTGCCAGTGTCACCCCTACAACAAGGGAAAGAATCCTGCTGAGATAGCAGCAAACCTCCTTCCTTCCGGGCCTAATGAGAGGGGCCCTCCCTCTCTCAGTTCTCTCTGCTTTAACTTAAAACCAACTCAACTCCTTTTCCTCTCAGGCCCCCAAACCCAGAGGGTGCCCTGTGACCCTTTGTCTTCCTGTCCCCTCGGGCATCTTGACTTTTCCTCATTTTAGAATGACAGGGGAGGGACGGGGACAGCCCAGCTAGTACCCTCCATGTGCTGGAACCTCATTCCCAGGCCTGCTGGCCCTCATGGGTTTTTCAGCAACTCCGATGACCACCTACTGAAAAACATCGAACTGTTTGACAAGCTCTCCCTGCGCTTCAATGGCCGCGTGCTCTTCATCAAGGACGTCATCGGCGATGAGATCTGCTGCTGGTCCTTCTATGGGCAGGGCCGTAAGCTGGCAGAGGTGTGCTGCACCTCCATTGTGTATGCCACGGAGAAGAAGCAGACTAAGGTATGGGGGGCTTCCCTCTGCATAGGTGGGGGCGGGGCAAACACCAGGGCAGCCCCACGGAGCCTTTCACCACAGAGAGCAAAAGGCATGCCATGACGGTGCTGGGCAAGGATAAAAGCCAGTACACGGGGCTCAGGGAGTGGCACAGGAACTACTCGTTGCAGTCAGCCGAGGGGCAGGGGCTATTGGGAAGGGAACAACCAGTGCAGTGGAAAGGACCAGGTCTTTGGAGTTGGCCCAATTCCAGTTTGAATTCTGGTCCCACCATTTACCAGTTTTCAGCCTCTGGATAAGCCATTTAAACCATTTGGGCCTCAGTTTCCTTGTTTGCAAACATGGGAATGATAGTGCGAATTGAACAGAGCTGTTATGAAAATGAGACAATTCTTAAGAGAAGCAGTGCAGTGTAGTGAAAATAGCTGTTCAGGCCTCTTCTTTGGTCCTTGCTAGTTGGCTGTTCCTGGTTAATCAGCTTAGCCTCTGCAGTAACAACACCGTGCCAGGCACGTGTGAGGGATCTGTGAGGTGATAGCTAATAAAAACTCAGCTAACCCCGCTCTCCCAGGCCGCAAGCAGTCGGTGTCCTCCCCAGAGAATAGCTGCCCCCCTTGAGTGTGTGTTCCGGAGATAGCCGGGCTTTGCTGGGGCGTGAGGGCAGCTCATCTGGGGGAGAGTCGGATGCATGTGAAGGGCTCAAAGCAGCCAAGCTGGTGTAGCACTTTGGCCCCCAGACTTCTGAAGTGCCTACAGCTGGGCAGTCTGAGGGTCGGGGAAGGATTACAGGAGGTGCCCCTGCTTCTTCCTGTCATTTTTGGGAGGGGTGGCTCCCATGTGCACATATCAATGGAGTCAGGATTCAGGGGCAGGTTTATTTGGGGGCTGGTCACACTGCGGAAGTAGCGGCAGCATCTGTCCTGTTAAGTGCTTTCTCTTTCATGAACTTTTTGACTCCTCACACCATACCTGTGAGACAGGCAGGCCTAGAGCCATTTGACAGAGGAGGGAACAGAAGCTCAAGATGACACACAGCAAGTTAGGCTAGAATTCAGGTGCCTTGAATGCCATCCCTTTCTGTCTTTTAATTAACATTCACAACTCTCTGAGGTAGATATTACCCATGATTTTACACATGTGGAAACTGAGGCACAGCAAGGTTAAGCCCAGGGCCCTCGCTGTGAAGTACTGGAGCTATACTTGTACCTAGGCCTAACCACACGCCAAGGCCCGCACCTCTGCACATACTAGTCCACTGGTCTGGGATGCGGTGGGATGTGGAGAGCACGCTAGTCTTCTGCATCCTTATGTGCACAGAGCACATCTCACACCTTCAGAGGGTGACCTGCCCTCACCCATGAGACAGCCCTCTGTCTCGTTAGAGTTCCGACCTTTTGGAGCCAGCGCAGGGCCAGGGGCCCTAACATGCTGCTCCCTCTCTGGGATGAAACCTCGTTTGGTCCTCTTGTCCCCCTCCCCCCAGGTGGAATTCCCGGAGGCCCGAATCTATGAGGAGACACTCAATGTCCTCCTCTACGAGACCCCCCGAGTCCCTGACAACTCCCTGTTGGAGGCCACCAGCCGTAGCCGCAGCCAGGCTTCCCCCAGTGAAGACGAGGAGACCTTGGACCTGCGTGACCGTGTCCGCCGCATCCATGTCAAGCGCTACAGCACTTACGATGACCGGCAGCTCGGCCACCAGTCTGCCCATCGCGACTGACAAGACCCTCAGGGAGTCAGGGCACAGGACACCCTGTCTCCCCTCCTGTGGAACCCCACCCCATGGGCCACCCCACGCTGCTGCTGGCTGGGTCTCTGCTCCAACACCCAGAGGCATGGCAGGCCTTGCCTGGGAGGTCAGAGGGCCTGAGCAGGGGAGGGACCACATTCCTTTGCCTGGCTCCCTGAGCACGTCAAGATGACTGAATCCTGGCTCCTTTGCTCCGCGTCTCCCTGCCTGCCTGACAGGGAGCATTGTGCCCCCGGGGTGAGTGGACCGACCGGCCCACCTCCTGCTAAGAACATTCCCCTTGGCCCTCTGCTCTGCTGAAGGGCTACTTTTAGGCCTCAGTGGAGGCCCATGGAGAATGGGTTCATTCTGTGGAGGTGGCTGCCGGTGCTATGGAGGTGCAGTTTCTTAGAGGGTGGGGCTCCTTTCGTTCCTAAGGTGTTTAAGCACAGGCTTAGTGAGTTTGTTTTAAATAATCTAGGAAACGAATAGTTATAGGTCTAATGAGAAGACTGGGTATTCCTGCTATCCCTCCAGGGTGCCAACAACCTGGGTCAGGCAGAACCCCGGGCCCTTCTCGATGCCTTTGGGATCTATTTCTTTAAAGCACTTTGTACTTTTGTTCAGGAGATTTGTATTCCCTGACCCACGTTGTCTTTTTCTGATCCTAATAACCCCCTCTTCCCTGCAGAATCAATCTGAGGGAGGGGATGAAAGAAGCAATAAAAACACTGCCCAGCGTTGGCTTTGCCAGGCTGGCCCAGCAGCCGGCCCAGAGCGCGCTGAGGAACGATGTGTCAGTTGGGACCTGTGGTCCTAATAATGCCCGTGAGAAAGGACGCTTTACCCCAGTATCTTAGAGTCACGTAACTAACTCCTAGGGTCTAGCATGATTGCTTTTTGATTCTCTTGCCCTTATCTCCAAGGCATGCTGTCCTTACTGTGAGGCCGAAGAGCCATTGTA
The DNA here is from genome assembly GCF_004115265.2 of Rhinolophus ferrumequinum. Taxonomy (NCBI): domain Eukaryota; kingdom Metazoa; phylum Chordata; class Mammalia; order Chiroptera; family Rhinolophidae; genus Rhinolophus; species Rhinolophus ferrumequinum. The sequence goes on along the minus strand of NC_046304.1, from coordinate 19,036,686 downwards.
GGGGCCAGGAGCCTGGGCCGCAGCAGGAAAGCTGTGGAGCCGTGGGCAGTGGGCGTAGTCCTGCATTCCTGGCAGCCCTGTGCAGCGGTGCCATGTGCTTAGTCACGTCTCCCCGCCCCCATCCGTGCATGGGGTTTGTGTTCTGGCTGGGGATGGTGGTTCTACCCAGGGGTGAGTCTGAACACAGGATGATGTGAGCAGCCTGAGCCCCTTAAAGGGTTTCTCCATTTCTTTCTTGTTGGGTAACTTGGCCACGGAAGTGCCAAGCACCAGCTCTGGGCAGAGGTGTGAGTTCCTCTTCGGAGCTTTGGTTTTCATTCCTCTGTTTAGATTGGCCCTTGGGAGGCTGCTTATCCGAATTCTTTTCCAAAGGAATGCCATCAGGGAGGGAGTGTTCAGCCAGCCTAACAAAGCAATATAGCCCCTGAGCAATACCCACTCATTTGGAAAGGGACATAGGTTATCAAGTTCATCTCTCGACTACTCTTACTGTAAGCCCGAAAGTGGCTGCTCATGGCTGACCCTACAGAGACTATGGGCAAATGCCAGGCCAGGGTCAGCAGACACTCAACAAGGACCTGAACTGACATGATGGGGCAGGGGAAATGTAACTAATCAGGTATTTTACACTCGTCACAGTCTTGAATGTATAGACTTTCAGGGGAGGCACCCTGGTGGTCAGCTATAAACAATTCTGCCAGCCCTCACTGAAGTAACAAGATGGAGACAAATCCATTTCTTTGGCCAGATTCTAGCTTTGACCTTGTGGCTTTCCCACAGAACCTGGGACACTTCTGCCTGCAGCCACTGGCCATTTCTTCAGCTGCCCTCCTGAAGTCCTTTAATACTCCCAGTCCCAGCTCCGCACTGAGGTATTTTAATGATTGTCTTTGACCGGCACAGCCCCTGTAGCCTCTTCACTGCTTTGACGTTCAGCTCCTCTGCTGTCTCAGTGGTGGCTAGTCTTCCTAAGGAAGCAACATAGTCTGGGGCTCTGGGCACTTTCTCTGATTGAAAACATCGCCCTGGTCGTAAGAAAAACACTAACATTGAACTCATGAAAGTAATCTTCGCTTTTGAAATCAGACTGTGTGGTGTTAGGGTTTAGAGAATTGAGTTTCCCAAGTCCGTTCAGAAAGCAGCTCTTAGTTGTGTGAATTTTTCAACTCTGAGTAGCCCAGGGGAAAGTAAACAAAAAGTGTGGATGAAAAGTCAGACGTCATCAGTGTCTGAGAAAACTGACAGCCTGCTGTTAACCACACGTACCAGCATCGGGTTTTATTTAGTTTGTTATCTGACCAGGGTCTGCCTGAAGGATGGCACAGGTCCTGGCAGAAGAGAACTTCTCCTTTATCATGTAACTACAATTCTCTGTTGTTCAGCGTAGGTGATGGAAACAAACACTAATTTCTAATAAAATTGAGTTACACCGCAGTGGTGCAGAGCCATGCTTAAAGTGCGTAGGGCTTGGTCAGCTCACTGCTGTGGACCCAGTTCTTGTATTTGTGTTCACCACCCGACCTTGTGTTCTCCCTCAGTTGTAAGTCTGATTGTACCCAGTTGCCCTGCAATCCAGGCTCCCCCTGGTGGAGGATTAAGAACAACACTAATCAGGGCTGAAACTGAGATTTAATACGAATTCAAGAATAAAACGACCTCTTTAACAATCACTGTGGTTGTGGGGGAGCAGGAACCCTAAGCATCAGGGTGAAATGCAGTACATTTCACCTCTGGCTCTTGGAGACCTGTGAGAAGTTTAGAAAGTAGCTTCGCTTAATCGCCATCCGTACCGACAGCTCCTAGGCTAAATTTCTGCCTTTATGGTCTGGAGGCTTGACAGTCTCATGCTGGTGGCTGGCAAGCCCACTGATCCTGGAAACCTGCCTGACTTGCTCACTCCTCTCCCAGGCCCAAGGAGGCCAGAGATGCCACTGGTTGGCCAGCACTAAGAATCGGGCCACTCCTCTGTCCCGCTGTTGGCCTCCCACTCTGCACTTGGCAGAAGGTAAAGAAGAGAACAAGAGTCCAGTCCAGCCCCCACCCCACTGGCTGAGAGGCACAGTAACCCTGGGAGACATCCAGCCAAGTTCCAGCCTTAAGAGGGAAACAGACGTACCCTAGAAGAAGGGGCAGCTTCCTGGAAGGACATCAAGGAAAGCAATCAAGGGCCCCCACTGGGTCGAAAAGGAAGCCTGAGACCCTGGAGGCAGAAATGGCAAAGGTGGCCAAGCGTGCACTGGTTTATTGACCAAACGTCCCATTTCAAACAACTTGTGTGACAGGCCTGGAAGCTCCCTCAGGCCTGTGGCAGCTGAACTCAGAGTTCCTGGTGGAAAGGTCTACTGGAACACAGTGTAGGCAGGGCTTACAGGGAAGGTTAGGCTTGGAGGAATCCTACATGAGTCTTCTGGAAAAAACTGTTACAGTCCACCCACCAAAAAAACCCACAATCAAATGGCTCAAACAATTAAGAGACCCACTGTGGCCCCTGATGGAGAGAGTTCTGCAGCAGTTCTGGGGTGAGAACTGTTCTTCAGAGGCTGAGCCTGGGCACTCAGGGCCTCAGCTGGCCTACCAGTGAAGGCCTGAGGGTGGTGTCTTCTCATCTTTGTTGCTTTCCAGGGAGAAGGGAGGGATCCGGACATCAAAGTGGGAGCCATCAGGCCTCTCGAAGCGGAATGTACCCCTGTGGGTCAGAGAAGCTGGTTTAGAGGGAGTGAGGGCTGAGGATCTAGTTAGCCCTCTGTCCTCAGCTGCAGAACCACAGCAGGCTGAGGCAGGCCTGGGTTCTCTTCTGCCTGGCTCATGCCAGGATAACACAGTTCCAGAGAGCCAAGAGCCCTTCTTGGCCATGCATGAAAAGAAACAGCTGTCCTGATTCAGGCCCTTAGATGCATACTGTATGAGCTACCCAACTACACTTTCAGGTTAAGATCACCGGGTGGGAGGAACCAACTACGTGGGCAACTCAGTGCAGCATCAAATTACCAGACCTCTTTGGCTTAAGTCTTCCGTCCACAAAACCACAGGTGGCTGGAAAATACATGGTCATAAAACAAACACACAAGGGCCGGCCAGGTGGCTCAGGTGGTTGGAGCACCATACTCCTAATGCCGAGGTCGCCAGTTCGATTCCCACATGGGCCAGTGAGCTGTGTCCTCTAAAGTTAAGATTGTGAACAACGGCTCTCCCTGGAGCTGGGCTGCCGTGAGCAGCCGGAGGTTGGCATGAGCTGCTGTGGGCTGCTGTGTGCTGCTGTGAGTGGCCAGTGGCCAGCGTGAGTGGCTGGCAGCCGGCAACAGCTGCCGTGACCTGCTCTGAGTGGCCAACTGACAACCGACTACCTCAGCTTGGGGAGCGCAAGGCTCATAATACCAGCATGGGCCAGGGAGCTGTGTCCTACACAACTAGACTGAGAAACAATGGCTTGAACTGGAGTGGGCAGCGGGGAGAGGGCGGGAGAAAGGAAGAAAGAAAAAAAAAATCAAATCCCACACAACAATGAACAACAGATAAGGCTCATCGCAGGACTGAACTTGGCCTAGAACTAACTGCCAGCAACGAGCTCCCACTCTTCTGACCTGTACCTTGTATCTGTGGAGTTGAGCTGCCCCTGCCCCAGCACATGCGCACTCACCACATGTGCCCACTGGAAGCTTGCAGGGAGACGTGGCTGCTGTACTGGAACGCAGGCTGCTCCTTGGATAACACTGGTTCCTGTGAGGGTTCAGGCAAAATAGGTCAAGCCAGACAAGGTCCCTGTACCCCAGGGCCAGATGTTCCCTGCCAGTCTGTTAGGACTGGACACCCTCATGCTTCGCAAAACAACTGCCTGCCAGTGCTTCCTCCACTGCACAGCCATGGGCCTGGGCCTTTTATTCCGACTCTGAGAAAGATCATCTCGGACTGCATGTCTGAGGGCACTGGGCAAAGATGCCAGGCCCAGGACCTACTCTATAAACAACACTCCCAGTATCCATTCGCATAGTGCCTACGTGCCAGGCACCAGGGTCGTACTCTGCAAACCACTGCTGACTGAAGTCTCCAAGTACTCATAAGCTACTAGGTGTGACCTCCATTTCAGCAGTAAGAAAGTGAGATTTTGGTTAAATAACTTGCCCAAAGTTATGCAACAAGTAGAGAACACAGCTTGCATTTGAAGCCAGACTAATCCCAAAGCCCTATTCTTACTCGCTATCCCATCCTGCTTCCCCAAGTCCCTGCTGACTTGGATAAATGCTTGTCAAATGGCCCCTGGCCACTTCTTGTGACTTTATTTCTCAGGTGACAGAGTGGGATAGGACAGGAAGGGCACCATCAGATCTCTTCAACGACCAGCAGAAGATGTCAGCATATAAAGAAGCAGAGGAAGGACAACCAAGAGTGGTGGAAGGTGCATACCCCACCTACGGGCATTCAAATTCAGATTTTTTAAAAGGCACTATGCTGGCAACAAAAACTACCCCAGCTTTGATGTCAGATTCACTTGGATTCAAATCCAGGTCCCGCCACTACTAGCTATAGGACAATGAGCTAGTTACTTAACCGTGTAGTCTCCCTCTCTTCATCTGTGAAATGGGTTGTAAGAAACCTGTCTCACAGGGTTGCTGTCAGGTTTCTCACCAATGCATTCACACAGGGAGCCTCTGTCCTTCACCACAGAGGAGGAGGAAAGCACGCGCTACGCCCCCAGGCCTGCTGGGCAGGACCAGGCAATGGGCATTACTGGCCCAATGGTGCTCACCCTGCCCACCACCCCTCGGCCTCGCACTGTCTCCAAGGTGCCAGACAGACTGAATATCCTCCAGTGTCGCTCGCGGAGCTGTACCACATCACTGTCAAGGTTCTCCAGGCGGATACAGTAGCGCCACTGTGGGAGTGAGGGGAAGAAGAGTTCATGCCTGAGAAAGTAAACCAGGCTAGCCCGCCCAAAATGCTAGGACAGCAAAAGGCAGCAAAGGCTGACACCTGCATTGCACAGGCCCCACTCCCCAGAGGCATAAACCACCTCCCAACCTGCCCCGCCACCCTCCCGCAGGCACCCCTCCTGAGCTCCTCCTCCCCGACGGAGACACTCACCCAGTAGACGTGGGAATTCTGGGCTTCCTGGAGAAAAAAACACAAAGAATTTAAGGGCCAGGAAGCAGAACCCAGTCTGTTCTGATCAACATCTCTCCAGTGAGATAGATGTACTGCAGGAAGTCTGCAAAGTCAGAACAAGGCTGCGACTATCTGTGGATGAGGGTGACTGAGCTATGGCCAGTAAGCTGACAGTGGGGGCAGCCTCCCCTCCATCCATCTCTGGCCTCCCTCCTCCTCGTCCTACCGAGAGCACCCACACAGCTGGATGCCAATGGAAATCAGCCACAGGGCTCTTCCCTTCCTCCGGACCACCCTCCTTGCCAGCTGCCGCCCCTCCACCCCCATCACTGCTGGCCCAGGCTGCCGCCCTCCTCCTAGGCCCTCCACAGCCCAACTTTATTCTAGTACTTGGCATGGTGTATGTTGAGATTCCCCCAGTACCGTGCGCTCCTGAAAGGCAGGGTCAGCGTTTCATTTTTATTTACATCCCCAGGACCGAGCTTATAGCCAGGCAAGAAATAGCTCAAGAAATGTTTGACTAATGCATAAAAAGTGTGACGATCAGCCCATACAGATGCAAGTATGTCTATATTCTTAAAAAACATGGCTCCCTCTGAGCCAGAAGAGAAGGGGAAGTCAGCCTGGAGGACTCCTCCTAGGACCCGAGGGTTTCCCTGTTCTAGGTCTTGGTGTCAGCCATTGTCAAGAGGCTGTTCAACCCCACCCAATACTTGCAGCACTTGGAAGGAGAACCACAGGCACATGGTTGAAATTCAGAACCCACTCCAGCAGTCCCATGGGGGCCCCACACAGAATCGGCGGCCCAGCCCTGAGGAAAGGGGCCCAGGCTGGGCACATACCCTCATGCCCATGTAGAAGGGGATGACGGTGACACGGATGTTCTCAGTCGTTTCCCGGTGGACATCGGAGAGCTCCAGCCAGGGGTGATTCTTTTCTTGCCAGGCCCGTAGCGTCTCCCGAGCCACAAAAGGGGGTGCTAGGGCAAGAGGATGTATGGTTCGTCCATGCCGGAGTCCAGGGCATTGCACCCACTTTCCAATTGCCCCTCCTAGAAAACCCTTCCCAGTGGTGGCCCAGGTAAACAAGATACTCAAACATGAAGCAAAAGCACAGGCTGGCAGAAGGCACAGAGCTGCTTCCAAGAATAAGCCCTGAGGACGTATGTGACATCACAGGGAGAGAACTGTCCTGGGAGTCAGGAGTCCTGGTTTTCAGACCTCGCTCTCCCACTAACTAGCAACTTTGAGTCCCTTCTCATTATCTTTGAGCCTCAGTTTCCACATCTAGAGGAGAATGATAGCCAGCTACTAGACAGGTCTAATGGGAGGTTGAATAAGGTTGTGGAAATAGAGCTTTGACATTACTTCTATGATATTGTCTTCTTGAGAGAGATTACCTTTTGTCTGGTCATAGAGAAGAAACCTTTCAAAGAGCTCATGCTGGATGGGAACCTGATCCGTGGAGGTGTAGGGGAGGATGTCTTCATGGCTGACATAGTCCAGGCCTGGCACAGAGAGGGGAGGAACGGGGCTGAGAAGCAGCACAACTCCTGGCCTTGTCCCCAGGTGGGATGACCTGGCAGCGTTGCTCTCAGCATCTATAATCCCTCCGAGCAGATGAAAGGACATCGGAAAGGCATCAGAATCCTCTCCGAGGCACACCTGACCCCTCCTCAACACGTACCATTTAGATGCTCGTACTTACCTGGGATGGCATAGAGGGCCCGGCTGTCATCATGGTTAGCCAAGAAAGTCACAGCTTCTGTCTGAGATCTCTGGGACTAAGGCAACAAGCGAGTCAGACTTTCTTAGTCACTGTCCAGTCCTGAGGGCTCTGTTTCACCCCTCTCCCTCCCTTTGCCCCCATTGGGGTTCAGGCCTTTCCCATGGAGAGGAACCCCAGGCCCAGCCATCTTGCTTACTTACTATATGTGGACAGTCTCGGGCATCAATCAGCACCTGGTAGTAAGTGTGAGTTTTGCCTTTCACCTCCTTAGAGCCGTGGCCAGCAGGATTCTCTGCTCTACAGGGTAGGAGAAGCCCAAGACCACCCTGAGAGAAATGGAAACCTGCCCCAGCTCCATACCCCCTTCTCATCTAAACAGACTGGTGCCTGATCTGAAGGAACTTTAGCACCAGCTGAGTACCTGCTCAGCAACACCCAGCCCAGCCACTCGCTGGTCGGGGGCAAACAACAGAATGTGGAGGACCTAGAGCACAGTCATTTGTCTTACTCTCTGGCTGCCTCTTGGAAGAAGGGGCCGTGTTGAGAACAATCAAACTGCTGCTTCAGTCCCCGGAGCCCAGAGTACCCTACTCTTCTCACATCCCAGAAGCTGTGATCATTTAATGGAGCTGGGCCTTTTTTAATGTACTCTAATGATGATAAGAGATTAAGGAAAAGATTCTAACTAAACATCCAGAAATCAAGAAGACGAGTCCCCCAAATGCTTTCTGGGATAATTATAACGCAAACTGAGAATAGCACGGGAGAGCATTGTGGGGAGGCCTAAAGGGACCCTCTGGCTTAAGACTGTCCCTGGCACTCAGCACTGTTGTCTCCATGGGTATCAGTGTCAGGGGAGTACTCTGGGGCTGTTCCTAAGGCCCAGGAGGACGCTGTCTTCACCCCTGGGATCCCAAGCACGTATGTCTGCCCTGAGTCAGGCCTCCTCCTGAGGATACTGTGAGGCACAATGACAGGAACACTTACTTTTCTGGAGCTGCGGAAGCCACATCCCGGTCATACAGTCTGGCCTGCCAGGGAAATAGGACGACACCTCGGTAGCCAAAAACACTATGAAGGAAAAGCTGGGAGGGTAGGAAAGAGAGGCCGCGGTGAGTCTGCCGTCCATCGAGTCCATGCAGGTGGGGCCCAGACCCCTAAGCAGTGCAGGTACCCACTCCCACACAAGGTCTTGGCACTCTTGTCCTTGAACTCTGTGACTCACCCAGACCAACTGGAGAACACTTTGACCCCCTCTTCACCTGGCTGACTTCCACTCATCCTCTCGGCCACGGCATAGGCCTCAAGGAAGTGTTCCCTGACCTCCCCTCCACTTAGCACAGTGCACAGCCATTGTCCCTTTGCATATCATAATTCCTTTCTAGACTGTCAACTCCATGAAGACATTGCCTTCTGATTTAACTCCAATGCACAATGCCTGGTCCACTGTAAGAATACCAAAAAAAAAAAAAAGTTGAATAAACAAAAAGTTCTCCTTACCTACAAGGGGCCTAAATCCATCTCAGTGGATCTGACACAAAGCTGATACAGAAAAAGAGCCTCACACGCAGATCTTACTACACTGCGAAAAGTTCAACTGTGACAAAGCATCAAAGGTTGGCTTTTCTGAAAGCTCCTTCCACTGGCTTCTTACCATCCACTATGTTAGACAACTCTTCAGTAACTTGGCTCTCTCCTCACTATCGTCCAAACCATCCCTGTCCACACTAACTCGGAGAGAGAACCCATTGATATATGAAACGCATTCAAATCCATAAAAACAGAAACCCGCCTTTCAACACTTGTGATTCTGGTCTGGCACCAAACACCAAGGCAGAAAATCATAACATTCAGGCCTGTGACCAAATCTGACCCTTTCAGAAGAGCACACCACGAAACGAAAGACGAACCAGCCCAGCAGCACTCACCTGCCCAGTCTCGTATTTTCCATTTTGTTTTGGCACCTCAAACACACCAACTGTCTCCAAAACTTTGCCCTCTGGTCGGTTTCTAATTAGGAAGGAAAAGAATAAACAACTGAACAGCTGAGAAGGTAATAGAATTTATCCATCAGAAAAAGCTAATAGGATACCAAGGAGTCAGGGCAGTGGGGCTGGCTGAAGCAGATAAGGGTCCTGCAAATCACCATTCCATAGAGATTCTGTCTCTCATTTGGGGTCCCGCCACAGGCCCCCATCCTTGGTTTCCAATTTAGGACTGACTGCTCCTAGATCACTGTCTTCTCTTCACTCTCAGCATTCCTCATACCCTGCTTCATTGTACTCCTTGCCTCCCTTTCTTCCCTGAGTCACTCTCCTGACCTCCCACAGCATTTTAACTCTCCTTCTCATCTTGCATTTCCGTTATTTGTGTCCACGTCTTATCTCCATTAGAGACTATAAGTTCCCTGGGAGCAATGCCTGTGTCTGATTAGCCTGTGCTCCCCCCAGAGCCTGCTGTATAAGAGGAGCTCAAAAAATATTTGTTCTGTGTTATAATTCCATGTCCCTCTTCCCCCTCCCCTTGAAGGGCTTAGTCATCCTCTCTAGATTTCACACTGTACTCCCTACATTGCAACTAGTAGTCTCATTCTAGTTTTTGTTCAGATTTACATCAGTTTTCACAGGGGTCTGAAATTGTAAATATTATCATCTCCTCCCAATGTGTCTAATCTCAGCCACGAAAGGTCATTTCTCTCAGTGACCTCTTTGGACACGTGCTCTTTCTAGGGACTCTTCAAAGCACTTATTTTTACTATTTTGGGGAGATGTGAACATTATACTTCCTCCCACTTGATTCACCAGCCCCAATTTGATTTGCCTGTCCCATCCCCACAGACAATGTTCACACCATCCCCATGGCCTCAAGCCCCCTTCCCCTAGTCACATTGAGGGCAACAGTCTCCCCAAGGTCACACTGAAACCGGGGACCCTTGCAGGGCCCAGACTCAAGAGTCCTCTGTTTCCCACTTCAAGCATCTTTCTGAGGGAGGCCTTAATCCAATCCGGGGCTGGGGGTTCAAGTCAAAAGCCCTAGGGCTTAGTAAAAGGCTAGCTAACAGCGGCGCTCGGAGACCCTCATTTGGGGAGGTAAGATTCACTCGGGGAGGATTACTAGTTGCCCCTCGAAGCCAACCCCGCACAACCCAGGGCTCTGGACCACGCTTCCTTCTCTGCTCCTGGCACACGTCCCAGGCAGCGCAGGTCGGCTCCCGCACGGGACCCTCTCCCGGGTGCAACTCCAATCACCCTCAGCTGGCCCGGCCTCCTGGCCTCCTCCCTGACCGGGAACACTCTCCCTAGGATCCGGGCCCCGGCCCCGCGCTCCGTCCCTCACCGGGACGAGAGGTGCCTCCGCGTCGTGGTCGCCGCTGGTGGGAAGGTCCCAGCTCCACCCGCCGCACAGAGCGGCCTCGGCCCCCGGGCCCCTGTCAGCGACCGAGACCACCAGCGGCTGCCCACGACCAGGGCCCGCCGGGCCGCACAGCCCGCCATGTCCCACCGGAGCGCCCGCTGGGCTGCTGACAACAGGGCCCGACCTGCGGCCCGGCGGCGGCCCGCCCCCGCCCCACACTGCCCCGCGCCGCGGCCCGCCCCCTTGGCCCTCTGCCCCGCCTCGCTGCGCCCGGCAAGCCTCCGAGCTCCTTCCGGCGCACGGCTGGCGGAAGTCCAGGTTCGGGGGTCACGTGACCGGAGAGTCGGCCAGAGATGGCGTCTTGTTTGGTTGCTGGCGACAGGCTGGTGCGCGCTTTGGGCTCTGGCGGGGAGCTGGAGCCAGAGCAGCTGCCCCGGAAGCTGCGGGCAGAGCTTGAGGCCGCGCTGGGGAAGAAGCACAAGGGCGGTGACGGCCCCAGTGGTCCCGCTCGCCTGGTTTCCTTCCGCCTGCTCCGGGATCTTCACCAGTACCTGAGAGAAAAGGGTGAGAGACCCATTCTCCAGTCGCCTCCTTTTTTCCAGAGTCTGTTCCCACCTGAGGTCTTTTTTCCCCTTCTAGCATCTTTCTGAGGGAAAAATCCATCACTCTCTTTCGCCCGCCGAACGGTCATGGAGCCAACCCCAAGAGTCACCTCCTAAATCCTAGGGCAACCCACTCCCTTCACAACTTCCATGGGCGTTCCTCGTGTGCTACAAAATTTACGTGTGCAGTTTCTGATCCCTTGAGAGTCTCCACTTCCAGGCCCACGTAGGCCCACCTGACCCTTGAGGAAGTTCAGGTTCTAACCCAGTACCACCTCACAGGTTCAGTTTCTTCCGTTTCAGCCTCATTCAAAAACCAACTTAGCCTAGTGCGCTTGTCCTGTTCGGAAGTCTGGATTTCTTTTCATCTCAAAAGCAAAAGTGGGTAAATCTGACTTGTTTGTTTAGATAGGATGATAGAAAGGTCTGAGCTGGGAGTAGCATCTCAACTCTAGCCCCAGCGCTGCCACTAACTCTTGTTGGAGGAGTTATTTCTCTTCCGTGGGCCTCAGTTCCCTTAAGTGTAAAGGGTGGGAACAGAACAAACAGGGATGTAAGGTCTTTTTCCAGAATTCATATAGCCTACCCAGAAGTATAAAGGGTAGACTGCTTAACTGTTGGAGCTAAAAAGGATCTTAGCGTTCATCTAATACAGTGTCCTCTGAGGATACAGCATCGCTATGACTTAAACCTTTAAGGCAGTTCTAGCATGACCACAGAAATGACCTAACCTAAAGGCAAGTATAAGTGGCTTAACATGCTGGCTGTGACATTGGCAGGATAATTGAGAGCTGACAGTTAAACTCAGCTGTGCAACACTAGGAGGTGATTATGTGGAATTATCTTATGTTCTTCCCAATTGAAAATGATCCCGGATATGAATTGGAATAGAAATGGCCATGTTTTATTCTGGGAGAAAGAATAGAAGGACTAGACCCTTTCCTGATCTCAATCCTTTGACCTCAGCTCTATGGATCATTATGTTTGTGGAAATCTTTTCTTCCCAGATTCCACACTGTACCTTCATGAGCTCCTGGAAGGCAGTGAAATCTATATCCCAGAGGTGGTGAAGCCTCCTAGGGTACGTAAGGGATATATTTGTGAGTGGGTGTTGGCCGAGTTGGGCTTATTCGTGATACATCCAGATTTATGGATTAACTTTTGGGCTCAAAAATTTGTCTTTTAAATCCTTGGGAGTTGGGGTGGGGGAACCAGATATTGTCCTCCATGTTTGACAGATTGGAAAATAGGTCCATAACAAAAAAATTTCCAGGGCAACTGGTTAGCTCAGTTGGTTAGAGCACGTTGCTACTAACACCAAGGTGGCCAGTTCGATCCCTGCATGGGCCACTTTGAGCTGTGTCCTCTTTAAAAAAAAAAAAAAAAAAGGAAGGAAAAAACAGTTTGCAAAGCAGTGGAGGCAGAACTGGTACATGAGTCTCCTGGTACCCTTAGCAGTACTTTGCTCTTTGAAACCAGTGATTGTGACATGTTTCCTAGCAAACTGGGAATATCATTCTTCTCATTTGATTTTTCTGCCTTAGAACCCAGAGCTTGTTGCCCGTCTGGAGAAAATTAAGATACATCTTGCCAATGAGGAATATAAGCGGATCACCCGTAATGTCACCTGTCAGGTAAGGGCCTGCTCTTCAGTACATGGACTGAGTAGCTCCAAAAAGCAGGGCCCTGCACTGGAAGGAGGTACAGAGGAAGGAAACAACCTGGAAACTTGGTTTGTGTACTATTCAGGGACCATACAAGCTCTGTGCTACATACAAACCAAATATAATTCCCAACTCATTCACTGAGACTCTGGGCTTAGATGGTAACTGATTCTTAAAAGTTGTGGAGGGCCGGCCCGGTGGCTCAGGCGGTTAGAGCTCCATGCTCCTAACTCTGAAGGCTACCGGTTCGATTCCCACATGGGTCAGTGGGCTCTCAACAACAAGGTTGCCGGTTCAACTCCTGGAGTCTCACAAGGAATGGTGGGCCGCGCCCTCTGCAACTAAGATTGAACACGGCACCTTGAGCTGAGCTGCCGCTGAGCTCCCAGATGGCTCAGTTGGTTCTAGTGCGTCCTCTCAACCACAAGGTTGCCGGTTCGACTCCTGCAAGGGATGGTGGGCTGCGCCCCCTGCAACTAGCAACGGCAACTGGACCTGGAGCTGAGCTGCGCCCTTCACAACTAAGAAAGGACAACAACTTGAAGCTGAGCGGCACCCTCCACAACTAAAATTGAAAGGACAACAACTTGACTTGGAAAAAAAGGCCTGGAAGTACACACTGTTCTCCAATAAAGTCCTGTTCCCCTTCCCCAATAAAAAAGAAAAAGTTGTGGAGGTGGAAATGAACCTTGGAGCCTTTCTTCTGACAGGCCTCCCTACTGTTCTCTGTTGTACCCCTGCCCTGGAGCAAGAGAGGGGTATTGGGAGCCTCTGTCCTTTCTCTGAAATATTTGATCTGTGGTCCAGAAAAGAACCCAACTGGTCCCAGACAAAAGAATCCATGGAGAAGACAGAGTTAATATTTTGGGGAATAAAGAAGGCTGAGCCCAGACTAACAAATGGATACTCTCTGGGCTCCCTCTGAGCTGCTTCCATTCTGAAATCACTTGCTTTTTCTTTTTCCCAGGACTCAAGGCATGGTGGGATTCTCAGTGACCTGGGAAAACAAGGTGAGGTGCTAGGAAATCAGGCATTAAAGGCTGTCCCTAGGAGGGTCAGTCATGGCACTCCTTCCCACCCCAGTGCTGTGGTGTGAAGCCTGAGCTATTCAGGATTGCTGTTTGAGGGGAACCCAGTTGGTGGGGGAGGCAGCCATGAGATAAAAGGGGCTCCTGGAGGATGCTGACCTCAAGGTTTCTTCCCTGGTTTTTCCCCAAAGTGAGATCAGTGAAGGCTCTGATCATCACCATCTTCAACTTCATTGTCACGGTGGCAGCTGCCTTCGTCTGCACTTACCTTGGAAGCCAGTATGTCTTCACAGAAATGGCCTCGGTGAGTAGGCACTGAGCAAGGTAGGGTGCTCCAGATGGAGTGTTAATGGGATAGGGAGGGTGTATGTGAAAATGCCTTGTATAGGTTAGGTATTGAACAAATATTAATGCAATAAACAAAAGCATTTGAGCTTTCCAGTCGTCATGGGTGTAGATAATAACCTCAAGAGAATCCTCTTCCCCAACTTATGGACTGGGTTGGGGTTCTCACCATCCTTATTAGAGGTGTTGGAGGCTACAGAACTGGAGGCTGGCCTTCATCCCCTGTCTGGTTCTCTCCCTCCCCAGCGGGTACTGGCTGCATTGATCGTCGCCTCTGTGGTAGGTCTGGCGGAGCTGTATGTCATGGTGCGGGCGATGGAAGGCGAGTTGGGAGAGATATAACTGATACTTCATCATCAAAGTCTGGAGAGGGTTTGGAGGGGCTCCAGGCTCCCGGCTGCCAATCACTGACTCTCAGTCAACCCATCAGGCTCTTTGTACTCAGCTCTGGTTAGTCAGGGCTGAGCCAAGGCTATGTGCCCTTCCTGTGGGGAGCCCTATCGTCTGCCAGTTGCCAGAGGGAGCATAGAGGAGACTCAGACAACAACTGGTCTGTCAGTACCTTCTCCTGATCCTGGTGCCCATCTGCCTTCACCAGTCCATTTTGGGCACCACTAGGGATGGATTGTTTCCCATTCGGAATAAACAGAAACCAGGTCTTCCTAGAAGTAGACCACACTGCCTTGAACTTGCACAAGTACACAGATCAGTCATCATCCATGCTCCACATATCCTTGATGCAGTCCTGTAACTTAGTTCTGAAACCTCCGAGGAAGCAGAAAGGTTTCCGTTTCTCCCGTTTGTGCTGGAAGAAGAACTGATCAGAGGATACCAAATAAGAGAAAAACAGGTTGGTACAGGGTGGCGGAATTGGAAGTCAGACAGCTACCTTTTTGGAACCTTAGTTGCTATCTCCATCCTCTTCTTCTGCTTGCCTTTTTCAGATGTTCTAAACGCTTCTGCCTGTCTCTACCACTCACCAGCCCTCCTTAAACTTCCCATCTTCTCTTCACCCTTTGCTCTGCCTCCAAAAATGTAAACAATATAGGTGGCAAAACAGTTTATCTGCTTTTAATTGCAAAACCCCTCGTACGTATTTGTGTTTGTGGAGAGAGTGTGCCTGCTGTGGATTATCTCGACTGTAATAGTAGAAAGAGAGATTTGTTGTGGACAGGGATTATTTCCGGATTTATATATGTAACTATATGAATGTGAATAAACATACACATGAATATGTACACAGAATGTATACATTATGAGTATGTCTGCATATTATACATAAGCCTAATGTAGGATATTTTATGTGGGTTCTTAAACATGTTTGGGTAAGTGACAAAAATAGTATGTAAATGCTCATGGTTGACTAATTGTTTTACATAGTTGCTTTTGGTTTTCACGACAGTCTTGGAGGTTGGAAAAGCAAATGGTCTTAGGCCCCTTTTCCAGAAGACAAAACTAAGGCTGAGAGAGATCAAATGGCCTGCTGTGGTCCTTCCTCTGTTAAAAGGAGCCAAAGACTACTAGGTGGTCCTGAAGTCTCCATGTAATGCTAAATTTCTAGAACTTATATTAGTGATATGATGATAGAATCTATACAAGACACTTAAAAACAATATCAGCATTAGTTATTTATCCAATAAATATTTATTGTATTCATTGTATTTTTACTTCAAACCTGTGACAACATAAAAGCCCAAAGATTTTCATAGTTCTTAGACTTGTTCAGGGTCTGCCCCTAATGGTAGGTTTCGTCTTTCCATTTGTTCACTGCATGAGCTCCTGTGGTCTTTTTTTCCCCCCAGAGCACTCTTCTCTTTGAAACAATACACTCATTGGCTCAGTAGAAATTTACTCTACAATGTTTGCTAGCTTCTTCCTGATACATAGCAAGTCTGAGCCTCAGGGCAATATTCTACATGAGAGAAAGGCAAGTTTTAGACCCTTCTGTTTACCATATATCACTTTGTTAAGAAATCTTAGGTTTTTTTGGTTGTTTGAAAGAAATGTCAACTGTGAGGAAAAAAATGGAGGTGGCATTTTACAGTGCTTCTAGCACCTGAACTGTTTAAGTTAAAAAGCCCCACTGGAGCTTTGTGGAGAATCCTGGCTGTACTTACCTGTGCTGAACTCTGTGGACTAGGGTACCCACAAAGCCTTAAGCTTTCACATCCCCCAGGTACTTGGATTCAGGTTAGAACACTTCCAAATTTTAGGTAAGGAGCCAGCCTTCTCAAACAGCTTCTGATCCAGGGTGTTTTCTTCTCATGATGAGATTGGGGTCATTCCACACGCACACACCCCTTTCATTAGAATGGGGTCTTTACCTGATCCCAATGCCCGACTCAAGCCAAAAGGCTTCTGTGGCACTGAGCACTTAGTGAGAGCTCTTTTATGGGCTAAGTACGGTGCTAGTGTCTGGGGATAGAGAGGTAACAACCTAGTTCCTGCCAAGGAGATGGCCACTGTGCAAGGTGGTTTCTATCGGCAAGAGCACAGTTAGAAATAGGAATCGGGTTGTCCTCCAGTTGTCACAGAAAAGGGAACTCTCTGTCTGCTCTCAGCCATTTCCTCTGTCTCACCATATCATGCTTTCCCTGGTGCACTCTGGGTCCAGGGCTTCCCAGGGAGAAAGGGGAGTGCTTGGCAGGAGGCTAGAAGAACAAGAACTTGGAGCCTTCCTGGTTTCTCATGGCCTGCTGTAGAGGGAGAGGAACTAATGGTGTGTTAAGAGCTTTTACAATATGTCACATACCACCTTCACATACATTATTGCTCTCATTCCCAAAACAGAGGAGACAAGTATTATCATCCCCATTTTAAGGCTCACAGACTTTGAGAGTTGCAAGGTTACATAGCAAAGCCAAGATTTGAATCTGATTGCAAACTCCATGTTTTTCTCTCTGAAGCAGAGCAGCTCCAGAAGTAGAGGCAGCTGGAGTGTCCTAGAACCAGTGAGACCAGGAGTAGGGGTTGCCAGCAAAGGTTTTCATCTCCCTAGGTTCTGTCAGCCATTATCCCTCTTACCTAATCCCAGCAGAAGCTGGATAATACCTCCCACCCAGAATCTGGGACTTGGCCCATTTAGGGATTAGGTGATGGAGGTAAATTTCAAAAGCAAACTGCCCTCGTCCCCATTCATTTGCTCCAAACAATAATCTGGATTAAGGTACAGAGCATGGGTTTTATTTGGACATTAGTTGGTATTACAGAGGACGCTGCTACCAAAACCCAGTGCTGCCACGAGCATCCTCCCACTGCGTCCGTAATCCGTCAGGTTGTCTCCTGCATGAGAGGCGGCCAGTCTGATCTTTATGAAAATTAAATCGTAATTTTTTTATCATATAATTTACACATAAGCCCCAGCTCCTATTTCTACTTTATTACTTTAACAATCACTTTCTCTTCAGATCCATGGTTCTGATTAATTTGAATTTGTTTAGGTGGTAGGCGGTCAGGAGAGGAGGCCCTGAGCTGTGAAAGGCTTGGTCCCCAGCAGTCTAGAATTAGGATCAGCACTCTCCTAGCTTACTTAGCAGTCAGTTAGCTACTGGCCTGAAAGTGAGGGGCAGCTGCCCATTCTGCTTTAGCAGGAGGAGGTGTCATCAGCTGGGGTGAGAAGAATTGGGGACCAGTCCTGGCAAGAGAGGTAGAAAACGTAGCCCCCACCTCATCCCTCTGAAGGTACCTCCTGCCAAGACAATGGGCATATGCCCCAGGAGACTCAGAGTGCTGGGAGGCAGGAGCCCGGCCCCAGTCACTGTACAGGATCCACACCTAGGCTGGCCTGGAGGACGGTGGAAGGGAGGGAACCCTGAGCTAAACTTCCTTCCCGTAAGAACACCCTTGTGTAAATGGAGACATGGACCCAGTCTCATGTATTCACTTCTCATGTGTCGTAAGGGGCAGGGTGGGCAATTGGAGCCAGAGGCAGGGGCCTGCAAGTTCTGGACCTAGATTAGGAGTGGTCCAGGTTGGTGACAATGGCTGAGGCATAGGTAAGGTCAGACAGGCTGCCTAGTGAAGTCTGGGGAGTAGCACTCTGAAGAAAGGTGAACCCCTGAAGCCTCAGTAGGTCCCCATGGGGCTATGGCTTTAGCCCCCACCCAGCCCTGCCCTGGACCCAAGCCAGGAGCCAGACAGGAGGCATGTCGACACTCTGAGGTGTGCTGTTGGAGGGTGGAAGCTGGCCCAGTGTGTGGGGATCCTGGCACTGCTGGAGGGTATCTGGGGAGCTCAGGCCTGCGGCTTAGGCCTCCTTGCTTCCTGTTCTTGATTCTCTTGGTCTGCCAGTTCTGGAACCACACCTGGTAAGGGAAGGAATCCTTCTCTCTCCAGCACCCCTTCCCCCTTTCCCCCCACGTACAGGGAAAGCAGAACCTGGAGGCAGGATATCCAGAGAGAAGGAGCTGTGGGTCAAACCCAGAAGCTGGCTGTGTGAGAGTACCCCTACCCTGAGGGGCGGTCACAGCTTACCTGTATCTTGGCCTCAGGAAGGCAGGTGACCCGGGCCAGGTGCTCACGGGTGCCAATGTCAGGGTAGGGCCGTGCCGCAAACACCCACTCCAACACTAGCAGCTGCCCTCTGCTGAAGGTTGTCCACTTTCTCCAGTGAGGGCCCAACCCACCGGCATGGCCTGCAGGCCGAGGTGGAAGTCAAGCTAGGACTCACTTCAAGAGCCTCTACCCCAACCCTGTAGCCCCTATTCCCTGCCCAAATTTCCCCCACCAGATCACCTGTTGGAGATGCAAACACAGAGTGAACCATGGAGCTAGCAGAGTAAGGAGCCAGAGGGCCAAGCCAATTGGGGTGTTATCCCGCTCAGGGCTGGCCCTGCCTCCAGGAGGGGAGAGGTTTAGTGCCCAGGTCCAGTGAGGTAGAAAAGTGGGAGGAAAGACGGGTGGCCAGAGGCAGTGTTGGGATTAGGTGGGGGACGGGTAGAGCAAAAGTTTTGAGGCCGCTGCTCCCCCTGGGCCTCTCCTTGAAATGCAAACTGGCAGTCAGCGTCAGAAATCCTGTGCTTCATGAAAATCCTCCCAGGACTCCATCCAGGAAGTCAGAGGTCCCCCTCTCCAGTGCTCTCAGCGCTCCAGCTGCCCCTTCTGAAGCACTCAGCACTAGTGCTGGCTGCCTTCAGGGGAGAGTGGGTGGAGTCCTGTCCCACAACCGAGGACCGGGCTGCTGAGGCTGGAAAGGAGGAGGAAGATGGGAGACAGCAGATGAGCGGGAGCCACCCCACCCTCAGCAGGGCTGGGGAGCAGCTGTCACCACCAGATCTCCCTCAGGTCTCCTTTAGAGCCTTGCCTGCATCTAACCCTTTTCCCTGGCCCCAAGAGCCCAGGGGGGCTTCCTAGAGTCCAGGAACCTGGAACCAGAGGCCGTTGCGCAGGTACAATTGAAGGGTTTTAAGAAAGATGTTTGTTTTTATAGTGTACTCGTGCTTGGAAGTCTTCTGGGCCACTAAGTGAAGTAGGTGCATTTAAATTCATCCTTTGAGTTCCTGCCCTTTCCTAACTCTCCTAACTTTAATGACCTGCACCCCAGACCCAAGACAGAGACCTCAAAGAAAGGCTCGTCCTAGGGGTGGGTTTGGGGGAGCACAGTGACCAGTTTCCCTAGGGACTCAAGTGTCTGAGCTAACAACATTTCAGGCTCAGGATGGGCAGAAAAGCTGAAGCAGAGCCCATCCCCTCTGCCGTTCATTCTCCACGGTGCTAGTCAACTCCAAGAGGCAAATCAAGCCCAGGGCTGGGAGGAAAAGCTCGGTGACTCCTGTCATCATCAGAGGCGTTCAAGCTCCTGTTTAGCTGCTGGTGGTTTGTTGAGAGCTGCTTAGCTCAAGAGGAGCTCCGCAGGCTGTCCCCGCCCACAGCTTTTACGGTTCACAGAAAGGGCCTGAGCTCAACATGGACCAGACACGGAGGCTCTTCTCTGTCCCCTCCCCAAGCCATCCTGACAGCCCCGCCTCTCCTCCTTTACCCAGGCAAATCCTTGCCTCCTGCCTGTCCCCCCCAGTCAGGACGGTAGTCTAAAACTCAGGGCCAAGACATCTTTATTGAGCTGGGAGGAGGAGGTCGAAGGAGGGAGCCGCAGAGGGCCCAGCTGTGTGGGCTCAAACTCCTCTCCTACAGGTGGCCAGGGGCTGGGCAGCCCAACCAGTACTGGGCGATGTCTCGTGGGTAGGGAGGGCTCACACTGTCCACTCGCCGTGTGCGAAGGTTAACGCGGTAGTACTTGTCTGGAAGAGAGGTTGGGAGAGAGTGTGTGAGACCCCGCCTGGCTTTGCCCACTCCTGCCCCGAGAAAGAAGACCCAGGTGTCTCCTGGAAGGGCCACTGAACATTGCAGTGCAGCCAAGGGCTCCTGGCCTGGCTTTCTGGAGTCACTGTCCAAGGGCTGTGTTCACCTCATGGGAACCAGTGACCGCAGGGAGGACCCCAGCTAGACCAGCTGCTACAGGGGTGGCAGGGGCTCCCACCTCCTGAGAAGAAGTAGACACTCTGGATGGGCTCGCAGGTGGAAGGCACAAGCCAGTCTGTATCGTAGTTATTATCATACATATAGTCTCCTAGGCCACTCTCCTCACTGGAGAACAGGGACAGCCAGAGTGAACGTGATTTCCGATGGCGCTTCTGGCTGCGGCCACCGCCACGCCCACGCCCACTCCGTGAGCCATAGTGTTTACGGCTGCGATGCTTAGACTTCACATTCTTGGCCCAGGAGGAACGGGGAGCGTAGCCTGAGATGTAGATCCGGCCAGCCATGGCTGCGTCCACCTGATCCGGCACACCAGGCCAGTCCTCACTGATGAGCTGGGGCTGCCCGGCACCATCTGTGGCAGGGAAGGGGTTAATGGGGAGCCTTGAGGGCCTGGGCCTTTAGAGTTCCCCAGGTGCCCAAGGATGCACAGCAAGCTAGTGGCAGAGCCCAGCACCCGGCCTCCCTCCACCACGTCCCTCCCCATTTGCCTCAGCACAGCCCCTCCTGCTGGCTGTGCGTTTGGCTGTGCTAGGCAAAGTCCAAGGTGTGGGGCCCAGGTGGAGATAAGGTCCCTCCAAGAGTCAACAGAAGCAAAGTCTGGCCTGAGCAAACAGCTTTTGATGGATAGCTGTACCATCGCAAACCCCTCTGGCCAGCCCAGCCCTCCCCCAGCCCCGCGGGATCCCAGCCCTCTTGAGGGGGAAACAAGACGGCACTGCCCTCCCTCCATACCAGAGGGTCTGCCCCAGAACAGAAGCTCAAAGATGTCTTCCCAGTTGTTCCTCTGCAGCAGGGCAAAGTGTTCAAACACAGCTGACAGGGAACTGCCTTCACACTCCTCCCGACTGGGCTGCTCCTGGAACTCGTATTCCCAGTATTGTTTCCCTGGGGAGGGGTGGGCGTGAGCAAGGCTGGAAAGCCCAAAGGCTGTTGAAGTTAGGAGCTTCTGGCACAGGGGTGGGCATCACTGGTGGCCTGTCCCCAGTGAAGTGTGGAAGAACACAGACTGCGCCACTGCCTGCTCATTCTCCCCACTGCCCCACCCCTGAGTACCCTTGAAGAAGTAGACCCGCTCCCGGCCACTGTAGCTGTGAGCTGGGAGGGCCAAGGCTGCGTCCACATTGTCAGGAATGCCCGTGAAGCCAACAGAGATGTCGCGAGGGTAATCGGGGTCCAGGACACCATCCTCAAAGCGCCAGTACTGACTACCCTAAGGGTAGGGAAGGAGAGGGTTGAGGAGATGGCTGGCTGGGCAGAGGCAGAGTCTGCCCCCCCCGCCCCCGCCAGCAGCAGTCCCAGTTCCAGGCTTGTCACCCTGGAACCTTGGGCTTCCCTGTCCTCACAGAGCTCCAGCTAGGGACCACAGGCCAAGGTCCAGCCTTCTTGCCCACCCTGGTCCTGGGCACAACAGCCCTCAACCCCTGTCTGGGATACCTTTGACCCTGACCCACAGCCTGGCACCTTGAAGAGGTAGGTCTTCCCCTGACAGTTGATGCGGGTGAAGGCAGCATCAATGGGCCCCTCGATGCCCCAGACGTCTTGGATGAGCTTGGGGTACCCAGACTTCACTGCCTTTTCATCCAGCTCATAGCAGTACTGTCCTAGAGTGGAGGAGGCGGTGTGAGGGAGGGGATGCTTCTGGGGAAGAACCCCAGCCCCAAGACCTGCCCCTGGAGTCACCTCGGAAGGCAAAAATGGAACCGTTCTTGAGGTCAGTGAAGGCATCAAAGGGCTTCCCACTGCACAGCTCCTCTGCTGAGGACTCGGAGGTCCCGTGAGCAGAGCTCGCAGGCCTCACTGTAGGCTCTGAGGGCCCCTGCACTTTTTCTGGGTTCAGAACAGCTGCCTGCTCAGGAGTCCTTTCAGTCTGGGCCTGTAGGTCAGAGCTGAGGGTGGAGCTCGCTGGTTGTGCGTGGACACTGCTCTCCTCATGGTAGTCGTAGACCCCATAATCGTCTTCTGGCCGAGTGAACACATCCCCGCGAGTCACTGCAAGCAAAGTGGGTGGTGGTGAGTCTCCAGCTGCAGAGGGGATCCCAGGCCCACCCAGCCATTCTGAACGCACCTTGGGGCTTGCACTCAGCCATGTAGTCGGCGCAGCAGCTCTGGTAGTAAGAGCAGAGCTCATCACACTGACACTTCCTGTCGGCGTTGAAACCCTCAGTGCAGCGGTCCTTGCATGATTCTGTGGGGAGGGGTTGTCAGTCGGCACAGCCAAGCCCAGGCCAACCTCGCCCACCCTACATTGGCCCCGATGGCCACCAACACCCTCCTGCACCTTGGTCGGCCAGAACAACCCATGCCAGCAGGGCCAGCACCAGAAGGGGCCTTGGAGATGACATGGCAGGGCCTCTAACGATGAGCCTGGCGAACTGGGTTCTATGCTGTCTGATGCCTGAGGAAGGGAGGGAGAGGTGGGGACAGGGAGACAGGGAACCAGAGAAGAGGAGCTGCCTTTTCTGCTGCTCTGTTTGTTCAGCCTCCAGGCCAGCCCCCAGTGCCCTGACCCCAGAGGCTGCTGTAGCAAAGGGTCATATTCCTGGAACTCGGCCTGGGAAAGCTGCGAACAGGATCCTGGCCAAGCTCAGGGTCATCTCTGGACGGCAGAAAGAAGCTCTACTCTGTCACTTACTAGCTGAGTGACCTTGGGCAAACCGTTTACCTGCCTTAGTTTTCTTTTTGGTAAAATGAGACTAATAACACTTGCTCATGGGGTGTTGGGAGATTATATGATCGAAAGCAGACAAAATGCCCCAGTGCCTGGCGTAGCCCCAACTTCATTCTCCATAAATGGTATTGATCCATGATCTGTTTGATCAGGCACTTCCCTAGCTGAGTGGTTCGCCCACGCATTGTATATTTAGGGCAGTGAAAAAGGGGGTAGGAGGAATGCTGGTAAGTACCCTGGGGAAATCTTTGTTATGAACAAAGTTTTGTTTCTGGATTCATCTCCTGGGTGCATCGATTTCCCCAAGCTGGTCTTTACAACACAGTAAATTGGGTGTATATTAACCCTTTGGATTAGGTTTGATTCCTAAGTCTTCCATTAATTCACTGCTCTTGAGCAGGCCCCTGCTTGTCCCCATCCTCAATCTTCCCATCGGTAAAGAGTGGTCTAGTTCCCACACTTTTAGACTCTCATGAGAAGTAGGATCCCTCTACCCCTTGTGAGAAGTAGGATCCCTCTAGCACAGAACTCCTGATTTTGTGCCCACTTTCAGGGGTCCACAGGCCTCCTGAAGTCCTGCCACCATCTGGACGAAGTGATCCTCAGCGCTTCCAGCTGACTTTTTCTGTTCTATAATCAGACGGGAGCGTGACTTTGACCAATCTCTTCTCCATGGGCCTCAGTTGGTTCGGCTGTTAAATGGGAACGCTAATTCCTACCTCATAGGCAGGCTGTAGGCTTAATTGAGAAACACGCATAAAGGGCCTCGAGAGTTGTACAGGAGCGTTACTGTGTTTCCCCGAAAATAAGACCTCGCTGGACCATCAGCTCTACTGCGTCTTTTGGAGCAAAAATTGATATAAGACCCAGTCTTATAAGATTTTTGCTCCAAAAGACGCATTAGGGCTTATGTTCAGGGGATGTCAGCTTGAAAAATCATGGTAGGGCTTATTTTCCCGTTAGGTCTTATTTTCGGGGAAACACGGTAGTAGGGGAGGGAGTACAAACAACAGTGTTGCCCTCACATTCCAGTGTTAAGGGGGAAAACCCAGGCAATATTCTGATTCTCCGCGGGGCTACAGGGGCATCCAGCCGAGGGGCGGAGGATGCGCCTTGCAGGGGAGGCCTGGCCAGGGTATGGGCGTGGCTGGGGAAGACTTCGGGGTGGGGCTACGCAGGCGGCCGGGGAGGGGACCCGCCAGAACAAGAGGCTGGGCGTGGGCTCCGGGTCCGCGGCTTCTCAGGGAAGGGCGGCGCTGCCGCAGAGCAGCTCCGCGAGCCACGCAGGAGCTGCAGCCCCGCTTTGTTCTGGTTGCTGCCTCCTAGACCCTCCGGAGACTGGGTCCATCCTTTGCCTCCCAGCTCTCTCCTGCCCATCCCCTTTGTCTGGGCCTGCTGCGTCCCTTTCCCCAGCCACTTCGTCCCAGATCCTGCCCTCGCCCCACCTCCAAAATTCTGGCCAGCGCCCTTGCCTGGTAACCTTATCTCCCTCCCTCCCTCCTACATCTTCTTCCCCCTGGTCCCCTGTCGGTTCCCCCTTTTCCCAAGGTCCGGGTTGCTCCGCCCGGCCCCATCCGCTCCAGTCCAGGGATGTTCTCCGCAGCCCCGCGCCGTTGGCCCTAACGCTGTTCCTCTTTGCCTACAAGCTCTGCCGCTTCTTCTCCATGTTGGGCCCACGGCCGGAAGCCGAGCGGCTAGCGGTGCCGGGGCCGGACATGGAGGGCGGCGCGAGCTTATGGTGGACCACGGGCGGCCACAAGGCCTACCAGGTGTCGCCTGGGGCGAGCACCGAGGTGCGGAGTGCCCTGGACAGCGCCCTGCCCGAGCTGCAGCAGGCGCTGTCGGAGCTGAAGCAGGCCGGCAGCGCGCGGGCCGTGGGCACCTGCCTGGATGAGATCTTCCAGCTGGTAGAGGACGCCTGGCTGTTGCCGACCGTGGGCCGCGAGGTAGCCCAAGATCTGTGCGACGCCATCCGCCTGGACGGCGGCCTCGACCTGCTGCTGCGGCTGCTGCAGGAGACGGAGCTGGAGACGCGAGTGCAGGCCGCGCGTCTGATGGAGCAGGTCCTGGTGGCTGAAAACCGGTGAGGGTGTTGGGCAGGAGGGGGAGAGCGCCTCGTGGTATGGGGCAGCAAGGGCTGTCGGGTGCCTGGGTGTCCCGTGTGCCTCTGCACTGTCTTTCCTGCCTCACTTCACCAAATCCCTGCACTACACCTCGGGTGGAGATCAGCCCACTTTTCAAATGAGAAAACTGATGCTTAGGAAAGTTTAGTGACTTGCCCAGCATCGCACAGTGCACTAATGGTACAGCCAGGATTCATTACCAGGGCTAGTGGGGTGGGGAATGAGACCGGGAGAGGGGGACTGTCATAGGAGGACAGGAATCGCCCCCCGGTTCTGAGGATGGAGATGGGATCCTATTGCCAGTGGCCCCCTAAACCCACAGCCCTCCTTCCCACAAGCCTGGATGCCTTTCTACTCTACCTTGTCTCTCCTATATTATCTCCCTCCACTGAGAGAGGGAGAGAACACAATGCTCAGAAAATGGGGGGAGGGGTGCTTCCCTTTCCTCTCTCCCCAGGCTGAAATGAGCTGACCTAAGTGTTACTTGCCCCCCTCGTGCCATCCCAAATCCACCTCCCACTTCCTCCTTCTTCATTTTGGTGACAGACCAGACATGATCTCATTCTGCAGGTGCTGATGGGGAACAGAAAGTTTGCTACTGGGATGAGTTGGTGAGGGGAGAGGAAAGTGAGCTGCAGAGATAGGCAGGGCCAGACAGAGCATGTATTCTTCACCCCTTCCCCACATAGTGTCAGGATGCAGTAGGTGGGGTCCCACGGAGGCCTGACCATCACTCTTTTGCCTGCCTCTTGGGATCTCCCCTAGAATATGAAGACCCCTGGGCACTCACTTTCTCTCTCCTCTGATGCCAAAGCAAATGAGGCTACACGTCTTGCGCTGAACTCTCAGGTTTAGAAAGGTCTTGGAAGGGTCACTTACAGTGCACGCAGCTTTCACAAGAGTGATGGTCATAGGGTAGGGATGCTTTCCTTGCCATTTTCAAAAAGTAAAAATAACTTTGTGGATAGTGAAAATGATACAACTCTCAAAAGTGCCTGCATGAAACAGTTTAAATTGTGAGACTAAGTTAGGGTTCTGCTTGTTCAGCACGTCATTCACCTCGCATCTAACAGATGCCCTGATGGCAATGAGTCATAAATTTGGAAGGCTAGCAAACGGAGTGGGTGCTCACTGGATGTGTGGGCCCATGTTGGCGGGTGTACCCTGTAGGCCTGGTATATGGGATGGGGCAGCTCTAACTACAACTACTAGGAAGCAGGTGCAGCCAACCCTCTAGGAAAAAGAGGGCTGCAAGATGCAAATAGCGCTAATATTTTTCAAGACTGAAAATAATTCTCACGCGGTTCAGAATTACTGAGGGAGGCGTCACACTAACCAGTGTCCCTGGTCCTAAGAAATAACGTACTGGTTCCAGCATCGCTTCAGGACCAAGGACAGAGCCCGGCGGGCATGGTCGCGATCGAAATCCTTTCAAAGAAAGGCTGAATCCCTTCATTCTCGAGACTGCACTGGGAGAAGGCTAGAAGGGAAAGAGGAAGAGTCACACACAGAGAATTTGTGTTTATGAAATGTTTTCCTTCCTCCACCAACCAACCTCCTTTTAAAGAAGGTTCTTGCATCAATGTGTCCACTTCTTTTGCCATTCACTTTCCTGCAGTCTCTCTTTCTAGGGTGTTGCCACACTCACTGCCTAGGAGCCTAGGTGACAGCTTCCATCACCCCCCGAAATACCAGAAGAAGCCCTACAAGATGTTTGAGCTGGGTCTCACAACCCCCAGTGAGGGCCCCATATGACTGACAGCCCTGTAAATCACAGCCCAGCCCATCAGGAGACTGTAATGAGGTTAAATGGTTTAACTCAGAGAGGCTAAATGGCTTTCCCAAGATACACAGTGAATAAGTGGAGGAGACAGTTGAAAAAACAAAACACACACACACACACACACACACACACACACACACAAACACCCAGAAAACTATTGCCCATAAATTCAAAAAATGCAAAGGTACAAAACACACAGACACTTAAAAGTTCTTCTTTCCACCTTGACACACCTCCCTGGAAATGAACTAGTGAAACAAGTTTCTCATACATCCTTCCAAAGAGAGTCTATGCCAGTACAAGTACTTGCATATACGAGTTCTGACAATTAAGTTCGCGAACTCGCCACCGCGCGCGCACAGTGGCAGCCCTGTACAAACAGCTCATTAAGGCTTCATAACCTTGGTATATCAGTGTCTCACAGCTGTGTTCGTGTCAATGTGTGGTGGTGTCTTGCTCAGTGGCGTTCATTATTGTTTTTGTGTGCCGTTGCGAGAATGTCTGAGCTTAAATTAGAGCAATGAACAAACATTACATTTCTGTTAAACTTGGCAAGAGTGTAAGTGAAATCAGGGACATGTTAGTCTAAGTTTATGGAGATAATGCCATGAATGAAATGGCAGTGTATAAATGGATTAAATGTTTTTCTGAGGGGAGAGAACGTGTCACTGATGAAGAGAGGTCAGGGCCACCAGTAACGAGCAGAACTGAAGAAAACATTGCAAAAATTCATCGAATTGTGCACCAAAATTGTCGGCTGACTAGGAGAAGCATGTTTACATAGACCAAGTAAACATCGATAAACAAGAAAATCTTGGCATGAGAAAGGTGTGTGCAAAGATGGTCTTGAAGGAGCTCTTGCATCACCACAATGCACCAGCTCACACGGCACTGTCTGTGAGGGAGTTTTTAGCCAGTACACAAATAACTATTTGGGAATAACCTCCCTACTCACTTGATCTGGCCCCCAATGACTTCTTTCTTTATCCGAAGATAAAGGAAATATTGAAAGGAAGACATTTTGATGACATTCAGGACATCAAAGGTAATATGACAACAGCTCTGATGGCCATTCCAGAAAGAGTTCCAAAATTGCTTTGAAGGGTGGACTAGGCGCTGGCATCGGTGCATAGCTTCCCAAGGGGAGTACTTCAAATGTGACTGTAGTGATATTCAGCTATGAGGTATGTAGCACTTTTTCTAGGATGAGTTTGCAAACTTAATTGTCAGACTGTATCTGTACTCGTATATATACTTGTTCGTATATGTATGTATATGTACAATTTTCCCCACCTTTGGAGCTGGCATTTGAACCCAGATGCACAGCTTCACAGACTGCAGAAAAATTGGGAGCTGAGGGAATAGTTCTCACAACAAACACACAGTTCACATTCTATAAAGGTGCCAGGCGCATAGAGACAGGCGAGGGCTGGGGATCAAGAGACAGAATAAAGTCTCCTCTCTGCACTGATGTTGCTGAGCGAGGCTTTCCCTTCACTCGTTCTCAGGAAGCGAGGGTGTTGGGTTAGATGATTGATTAAGCACATCCTGGTTCTAATACTCTCAGAGTTTATATATAGTCAGATTGTTCTGGAAGCACAAAGTACAGATGAAGGATCTTGAGCTCTGAAGACAGACAGATGTGAGTTCAAATCCCAGCTATGCCTCTCACCAGTGTGTAACCCTGGGCCTATTGTGTAAGTGCTCTGAGCTTTGACTTTCTCATTGGGAAAAGGAACAACCGCAGTGCTGGCTGCCTGAGTGGATGATTAGCACTGCAGGGAAGCTCAGTCACCATCTCAGCAAAGCTTTGCTGGCCTTATGCAATGTTCTGGGCTCAGCTGGGCCCTGCAGTGGACACAACGTTATAAGCACTGTGATCATTGCGGTGCCTCAGGGGCAAGGACTCCATGGCTGGCTGGGTCTCTTAGTCTTCGGGGGTAGCATCACCTTTGGAAGACATCATTTGTGGAGGTCCGGAAGACAGAAAACTTTCCCCTCTGCCTGGAGCGTGGCAACTCTCTGGCCTGCTCTGTTGGCCTCCAGGCTTTCTGTCTCGGAGCTGTCCTGCCCACAGCAGCCAGAGTGAGTTTCCTAAAGCCCACATGTGACCAGATCACTCCCCTTCCTGAAGTCTTTCAATGACTCCCTATGGCTATGAAGATGAAGTACAAATGCCTTGAGATGGCTCCAAAGGCCTCCAGGACTCTCCACAATTTCTCCTTGAACTCCCACCTCAGCCGCTTGAGGTTGCTTCACTTCACTGTGACTGAGGTGAAAGCAGGTCCCCAACTACCTCAGCTCTCATGTGTACCTCTACGTCTTTTCGTACATCTGTTTCTAAAAAGCAGTCTCCCCTTCTCTTGACTAATGTCCCCACCAGCTTTCTGACTTAATTCCCTAGGCAATCATTCAATATATTTAATATGTACCTTTCTGTCTGTGTTCTGGTAAACTCTTTGTTCTTGTTTTGTGTGCATGTATGTTTAATTTGCACAAATGGTGCTGTGTTATATAGTACATTCTGGTTTTTAGTTTTCCTCACTCAGTGTTGTGTTGAGATCTTTCATGTTGCTGTTTTATCATCTGCTCGATCACTCATAACTGCTCCATTGTCCTCCAGAGTCGGCATGTGCCCATGTTACCTCTCCACTCTCCCAGGCGTGACACAGGGACTACTCCCAACACCCTCCATCACAAATACCATGGCAGTGAATGGCCTTGGCCACGTCCTCTTGTGGATCTGTGTGACAATCTCTTTGGGATATAAACCCAAGAGCCCTAATGTCTGTCTCCTAGGATGTGTGTCACCTTCATTTCATCCACTCATGCCAGCCTGCCTTCCAAGTTGACTGTCCCAGGCTGCACCCACAGAGCCCCCACCCCAAGAGCCTCACACCTCACCAACATTTAGTGCTGCCCAGCTTCTGCTTTTTGCCTATGTAATAGGTGGAAAGTCATCGCTGTTTCAATTTTCACTTCTCTGATTACCAGCGAGTTAGAGCACCTCTTTGTTTGTTAACATTTTGGATTTCCTCCTTTATAAATTGCCTGCTTATGTCCTTTACGCATTCTCTATTGGATTCACTGCCTTTTTCTTGTGGATTTGAATATTTATTGATATATTCTATATATGAATCTCTTGTTGGTTTTAGACATTGTAAATATCTCTGGTCTTCTTTCTATTCCTCAAACCTGCCAACCTCATCAGCCCTCAGGGCTTTGTCCTTGCTGTTCTCTCTGCCTGTTATACTTTTTTTCCAGATACTTGCAGGCAGGGACATTTAATTTTCAGATGTCATTTCCTCAGACATATGCCTGCATTCAGGCACTCTCCATTTACATCACCTGATTTTTCTTTGTCATTATGGCCATACCACTATTATCCTGTTCATTCATTGTATGCTTGCTTACTACTTGTCTCTATATTAACTGAGTATAAGCTTCCGTCACTCTTAGCCACTGTTTAACTTCAGCCCCTAGCACAGTGCCTGGCACACAGTAGATTTTCAATCAACGTCTGTTGAATGAATACATAAATACACTTCAGTCACACAGCATGGAGTGAAGAGAAGTTTGAAGGCAAGGCTGTGGTGTGCTTCCAGTGACACTTCAAATGATGATAAGAAGTTAACATTTATTGAATCTTTTCTGTGTGCTAGGCACTGTGGCAAGCACTTTACATGAATTATCACATTAGCTTTCCTAGTAACTCTATGGAGTAGGTATTCTTTTTATCTTATTTATGAGATGAGGAAACTAAGGTAGGTATCCAAGGTCCCACAGCTAGAAAATGGCAAAGAATTTGAAACCAGGACCTAGGAGATGTGCTCCAGAGCTTAGGGTTTTTAACCACCACACATACTGCTTCTCTAGGGGAGGAAATGGATGTGACCAGGATGGAGCACTATTATAATCAGAGAACTCTAGTCTTCTCAGGCAAGAGGCAAGGCGGAAAGCAGGGAGTATAATGCTCTCCCTCACGTCTTACATGACACTAGTGAGGCCCAGAAAGTATAAGTGACCAGGCCATGGTCCCCACGGGGCAAGCCAAGCACCCCAGGCCAGAGCAACTCTACCGTCCCCCTCCCACTTTCTCTGGGCAGGGACCGGGTGGCGCGCATCGGACTGGGCGTCATCTTGAACCTGGCAAAGGAGCGTGAGCCCGTGGAGCTGGCACGAAGCGTAGCCGGCATCTTGGAGCACATGTTTAAGCACTCGGAGGAGACGTGCCAGCGACTGGTGGCAGAGGGCGGACTGGACGCGGTGCTGTACTGGTGCCGCCTCACGGACCGGGTGCTGCTCCGTCACTGTGCGCTGGCGCTGGCCAACTGCGCGCTGCACGGGGGCCAGGCGGCGCAGCGGCGCATGGTGGAGAAGCGCGCCGCCGAGTGGCTCTTCCCGCTCGCCTTCTCCAAAGAGGATGAGCTGCTGCGGCTGCACGCCTGCCTCGCTGTGGCGGTGCTGGCCACCAACAAGGAGGTGGAGCGTGAGGTGGAGCGCTCCGGCACGCTGGCGCTCGTGGAGCCGCTCGTGGCCTCGCTGGACCCCGGTCACTTCGCCCGCTGCCTGGTGGACGCCAGCGACACCAGCCAGGGCCGCGGTCCAGATGACCTGCAGCGCCTCGTGCCGCTGCTCGACTCGTCGCGCTTGGAGGCGCAGTGCATCGGGGCTTTCTATCTGTGTGCTGAAGTTGCCATCAAGAGCCTGCAGGGCAAGACCAAGGTGGGTGCCCGTGTGGAGTAGGGTGGAGGTGAGGGGTTAGAGAGCATCTGGGAAGGTTTCCCAGAGGAAGGGACGTTCAGGTGGATTTGAAGTACACTTAAGAGTTGAGTGATGCCAGTCATTCTGATCTTGAAGGCATGACCAGGGTTTTTAAGCAGTTATAAAACTTGTGTTTTATAAAGATTCCCCTCGTGCTGAGTGGAGATGGGATTGGCAAGGATGAAGCTGGAGGCAAGGGGGACAGATAGGAGGCCATGACTGGGGGCAGTGAGGGAGAGGAGGGCAGTTGGGATGGTGGAGGTTGGGACTAGGGCATAGAGAGGCAGAGAGAAGTGGACAAGATTCCAGAGTTGCTGAAGAGCTAGAATTCGGACTTGGTAGGTGGCTGGGTGAAGGAGAGGGAGGAGCTGAGGAGGACTCCTGACTGGACACAGGCAACCCAGTAGGTGCCTACCATACCGAAATAAGGTGAACTGGGTGAGAGAGAGGTTGGCGGGGTGGGGGGAGGGGAAGAAAGTGAGTTCACTGGGACAGATTGAGTTTGAGGTACACGATGATCATTTGGGGAACGCCAGTGGGCCACTTTGTCATTTGGGTCTGGAGTCCAGGAATGAGATGGAGTGTAGACAAAGGCTTGGAGCAGGATATCAGCATGTCAGCCAGATCATTCCCACCTGAGTCCCCAGAGATCCCCGTGCCCAGGGACTGATCTGAAGCCTTCGTCCTCTGCTTTAACTTGCTGTATGACCTTGGTATCTGAATTCCCCTCTTTGGGCCTCTATATGCCTCATTTTTATCCTCTGGAATTTTGAAGGAGTGGACCATAGCAGCAGTTTTTACCCTGGATATGGGGCTAGTAATACTTAAATTATCAAAAGTTTGCATTTTTTGTTTTTAAATATTAGAGAATCAAGATTATCCCGATAATGTCACCCTTCCTCCTTTGCGTTCCTCTGGGAGTTGGTGACAGGTATGCACAGGGAGTGGTGCACCACGTGGGCCACAGCTGTCATCTGGGGCTGCTCAGAGGAGTGTGTCTCACAAATGATGGTCAACCATCGAGTGTCTCCCCCAGATCAAGAAGAGACTGCAGTACTAGGGGGTCTCTAAGGCCTCTTCCAGGGTCCAATGTTCTACGAGTTTCTTATTCTCCTCTCTGTGCCCCAGAGTTGGGCCATGGGAGCACTGGCTTCATAAAACAGGTCATTCTGCTTTTGGAGAAGGGACTTCAAAGGAAGTAGGGAAGTATTGGGTCTGGCAGCAGCCGTGACCACCAGCTCTAGTGCACATTTCCCAGCAAGGCCAAGTGAGTGCAGCTCAGCAAAGACATAGTGAGCCCCCACTCTGTGCCCTGCAGTGTATGGGACTTCAGGGGTGGCTAAGATATGACTTCAGCTTATCATCCAGTGGAAGCTGCATTATCAACTAAGGGCAGTGGCATTCAGAGTGGGGTACAAGGTCTAATTGGAGGTGGAGGGCCAAGCTGTGGCGGAGTCGAAGCAGGGCCATGGAGTAGGTGCTTGTCGATTTGGATTCCATTGGATGGATAGGATTCCCCAAAACGGGCTGGAAGAACTAAGGGTCTGGGAACACCATGGGACGAAGCCCAGAGGTGGGAGAGCCTTCCTGGGTGGGTGTCCGACAAGTGTGGGTTGGTGAAATGGGAGGTGAACTGGGAGTGGTGGGCAGGGTCTGCACTGTCCCAGGCCTGGCGGCCATACTGAGGAATCAGACTTTATCCCAGGACAGGTGGAAACTGTAGAGGGGAGACATGAGGAGGACCTGCTTGGTCAAGAGCTTTGAGAGAGCTTCAGGAGAGGGAATCCAGAAGACTCGGTGATTTATTGGATGAAGGCAGGGCTAGGGCAGATGGTGGGACTTTCAGCCGTGAGAAGAGGCGAGGGGAGGAACTGGCACATTTGGGGGCGGCTGGCGAGCTGATGGAGCCAAGACACCTTCTCCCCACTCCTATCCTAGGTGTTCAGTGACATCGGTGCCGTCCAGAGCTTGAAACGCCTGGTTTCCTACTCCACCAATGGCACCACGTCGTCGCTGGCCAAGAACACGTTGCGCCTGCTGCGCGAGGATGTGCCGCGGCGCATCTTGCCCTGCGTGCCCAGCTGGAAGGAGGCCGAGGTCCAAATGTGGCTGCAGCAGATTGGCTTCTCTCAGTACTGCAGGCGTTTCTGTGTAAGATCGCGCAGAGCTGCCTCTCTGGGTCGGAAGCCGGCCCATGCCCGAGGGCGCACTGCCCCTGGGGCGCCCTGCACAGAGGCGGCTGTGATCGGTCCCGGACAGCGCGCCCGCGACGCCAGGGTGGCCTTTTGGGGGTGGAGTGCCTGTACTCAGCTACTTTTGTGGTCACTCAGCTCTAATCTGGGTCCCATCCGCCTCCCCCACCGCCGTCTCCAGTTCCCTCCCCTTGCATCTTGTGCTTGGAGTCCAGGGCTGACCTTTTACCCCTCCCCCAGGAGCGGCAGGTAGATGGCGACCTGCTTCTGCGGCTCACGGACGAGGAACTCCAGACCGACCTAGGCATGAAATCGGGCATCACCCGCAAGAGGTACGGAGCCTCCTGCCCGCCCGCGCCACGCCGGGTCTAACTAAACACCCCCTCGGCCACTAGCCAGTCCCAAGTCAGGACCTCAGCGTCCTCTCCTCCCTGGGATGCAGATTCTTTAGGGAGCTCACGGAGCTCAAGACTTTCGCCAACTACGCGACGTGCGACCGCAGCAACCTGGCTGACTGGCTGGGCAGCCTGGACCCGCGCTTCCGCCAGTACACGTATGGCCTGGTCAGCTGCGGCCTGGACCGCTCCCTGCTGCACCGCGTGTCAGAGCAGCAGCTCCTGGAGGACTGCGGCATCCGCCTGGGCGTGCATCGCACCCGCATCCTTACTGCCGCCAGAGGTCAGCCTGCCCACGTGGGACCCTGCCCCTGCCCCAGTCCCAGCTCCGGAAGGGCTAGGGGACACACATTGTGGTGGGGCCTCAGAGCCTCACTGCAGATTGATGGAGCACGTGCTGTGCCAGACTAGGCTCTGAGGATGCAAAGATGAATATGTTGCATTTTGCCCTCAAGAAGTTCCCATTCTGAGGTGGGTAGGAGGGTGGGAGTAAGACAGGTATGTAAACAGGCAGGGGATCACAGCAGGAGGCATGCCCAGGACTCCGTGGGGAGCTCAGAGGAAGCACTACCTACCCTATCTTGCCAGGTCTAGGGTTTGGAAAGGAGAGGATGCCTATTCAGGTCTTGAAAGATGTATGGGGGCGGGGGGAGGGGTAAAAGGAGGGGATAGGGGCTAGTGGCAGCCGGAAGAGCAGCCAGGGAGAGGGAGCAACATATGCAAGTATGGAGGTGAGACAAAGGATGGATTGTTCATACATGGGATGTGTGGGTGGGAAGGCAAGGGGCTTATCCAACAGCTTACAAAGTATGGCTTCTAGAGATGCTTTAGGGAGGTCACAAAGACAAAGTGGATTCTAGGGCTCTAGCAACACTTTTTATTTCCTAATTTATTTTAATTTACTATTTAGCTAATATTTATGGCCAATTACTATATGGCAGGTCCTGTATTAAGTTTTTGACAGCTATTGGTGGCCGGTTAGCTCAGTTCCTTTAAGCGTGGTGCTGGTAACACTAATGTTGTCAGTTCAATCCCCATATGGGCCACTGTGAGCTGCACCCTCAAAAAAGAAAAAAAAAGTGTTTGACAGATATTATCTCATTAATCTCTACATTCATTCGATGCAGTGGGCGTTAGCTTTTTTAAATCATCTCAAAGGGCGGCCGGTTCGCTTGGTGGTTAGAGCGCAGTGCTCATAACACCAAGGTAAAACTTCTCAATGAATATAAAAGAGGTATAGTTTAACTTTTAAAGTATCCAGTTTGAAGAGTTTGGAAAAATGCTTACCCCTGTGTAACTACCACCATAATCAAAGATAAAGAACATTTCCATCAAGGGTGTTCATTTTAAAGATGCTGAAACTAAGATTTAAAGCATTTAAATACACTTCCCAGAGTTATAAAAGCCATTAAATAACAGAACTGGAGTTTGAACCGGTCTTTCTGCTTGATCAACAGACTCTGTGAGTGTTAAATCTGAATGTTCTGCAAAGATAGACTCTTTTCACTCATCCATTCATTCAGCCAGCATATACTAAGCTCTTGTCAGGGACAGGGCCTGGGATTTGGCACCATGCTTTTGTTTCCGCCGAATCGGGTCAGCTTTTTATCATTTTTACATTGCAGCTCCCAAGAAAACCCCGATTTCATTTTTTAAAAACAGGAGGGTCCTATGGCAAAAATAGCTTAACAAATCCCTTTGACAGAAAATAGGAAGCAATACATGATTTTAAGTGGGGACAATGACATGCTCAGACTTGAATTTTAGAAAGATCCATCTGGCAGCTGTGCACATAGATTAGACTGGGCAAGTGTGGATTTGGGGAGACCACTGAGGAAGCTGGAGTTGGGGGCCTGGACATAGGGCGTCCCTGGGGCTGGAGTCTAGGTGTTTAGTAGGAGGACTGTACAGAGCATGTTGTCTGGTGCTGAGCAGTGAACGTCAGCTCCAGGAGGGCAGGGTTTGGTTATGTTCACTGTTGTATCCCCAGCACTAAGAATCGTGCCTGGCACCCAGTAAGTGCTTAGTTAATACTGTTGAATGAATGAATGGGGCAGGAGTTGAGGCTGACACACAGGTTTCTGGCTTTGGTGGGAAACTAGGAAGAAGGGGGTCAGGGGAGGATTTGGCACGTGTTGGAGGGCCTGCAGGCCTCTGGCTGTGCAGATCTGGATCTCCGGAGAGTGGGCAGGACCAGAGGTGCATTTCACTGTCACTAAAACACAATGGCTGCCTCCGGAGAGGGACTCACCAAGAGTTAGCATCCTTCCTTCCTATAGGCCCCATCTCTCTACCTCAGTGACCCATTTTGGAGCAAGCCGCCCTGCCTGGGCTGGGCTGAGAAGGCTGGGCCGGCAGGGGCTGATGCACCTCGTGGTGATTGATGGGGAGGGGCCAGCATCACCAAGCTGTCTCTTGTCCCCCTCAGAGATGCTACACTCCCCGCTGCCTTGCACTGGCAGCAAGCCGAGTGGGGACATTCCGGATGTCTTCATCAGCTACCGAAGGAACTCAGGCTCCCAGCTGGCCAGGTGAGGAGGAGCGGGCAGGCCGGCAGCCTGGGGCCTTGCAGCGAGGCCAGGGCAGTGACACAAGACCTCTTCACAGCCTCCTGAAGGTGCATCTGCAGTTGCATGGCTTCAGTGTCTTCATTGATGTGGAGAAGCTGGAAGCGGGCAAGTTTGAGGACAAGCTCATCCAAAGTGTCATGGCTGCCCGAAACTTTGTGCTGGTGCTGTCGGCCGGGGCACTGGACAAGTGCATGCAGGACCACGAATGCAAGGATTGGGTCCACAAGGTAGGGCTGGCCTCTGGTCCCACTTTGGCCTATGGCACAAGGGACAAGGTTTTCCTCCTATTCCTTCTCATCTGCACACCCCAGCAATCTCCATGGCCCAGCTGGGAGTCAGCAGTCACAGCTCTGACTGTAGTAGGACTTGAACAAGTCACTTAGGCTCTCTGAGCCCGTTTTCTCATCTATAAAATAAGGATAATTTGCCTGTCCTATTCACCTTGTAGGATTGTTGTAAGGGTCGGAGAGGTAGGAAAATGCTTTGACAAATAACTTCTGTGAGGGAAGAGGGGCAGGAAAGCAGCGTGACACACACAATGGGATCATTAAGAGAACACAGCTATGGATTTGAATCCCGGCTCTGGTCTTGGGCAAGTTACTTCATCCGAGTGAGCTTCATATTTATTACTGTAAAGTGGGATAATTATAGTACCAAACTCTTTAGTATATTGTTATTAAGGATTAAAAGAGCGAACATTTGTGAAGTGCTTAACAGAATGCCTGGCTCTATAGTAATTGTTCTATAACGGTAGCAATTACTATTATTAATATACATAACTATTATGAGTACTACCACTGTGTAACTCACCATTGTATCTTCAGTGCCTGACATATCGTAGAAAGTTACTGAATACTTGTAGAATGGATCAATGGATGGAGCGTATCACAGGTTATTCATCATTAATCAGTGAGTAGGAATTGGGGCCGGGGCTGAGGAATGCAGTAGTTATCTGAGATGGGGCCCTATCCTAAAGCAGCTAAGGAGACAAGAACATGCCCAGAGTGATTAGATAGTCGGTGTCCGTGCTAAGCTGGGCAGGTGAACCTCTTATTTGCCATAGGAGTATGGAGAAGGGAAACAAAACATTAAGGACTGGAATAATCAGGGAAGGCTTCCTGGAGGAGGCAGAACTTGAGAAGAGTCTTAAGAATTTAGGTAAATGGAAGAGAAGGCATCCCAGACAGTGGAATGGCGTGAGCAAAGAACAAAAGTAGGGATGAGAAAGATGCCAAAAACCTATATGCATCACTGGTGTTGCTTTCTCCAGCTCAGATCAAAAAACTGAGGCCCAAAGTAGAATAATTTTTCCCATGGCCACACGGGTGTGGAAATCAGAAAAGCTGGGCTTTGAACTCCATCTCTCTGACTCCAAAACCCATGCTCTTTCCCGGGACCTGTGTTCCATGGCGCAGATGTGCGGGGGTGTGGGGGAGATGACGGGATAGGGCTGGAGTCAGCTGACACCAAAGTGATGGTCTGCATCTCTTCCCAGCTCCGCGTTCAGCGATGTCACGTTGGTAGCCTGAAGTCAGCCACGGTGGAAGTATTTACACTAAGGAAATCAGTAAACACTACAAACCAGGGTTGTATTTGGTTGTTTTTTTCCCCCTGGAGAGCTAGTTAAACATTGACCAGCACACTACTGGCTGGATAAGAACTATGGAAGCAGCTTGTGGAGTGTGTAAAGGCAGAGAAAAGACTTGTAGAAAGACTTGTGCTTAAAGCAATGGGAAAAAGGATCCCAGGAGGGCAGTGATGCCATGCCAGTGGGTTTTACGAGGAAGGCTCTGACACGAGAGCGCAGTCCAGATTGACAATGGGGAAGAAGGTCAAGCCCCAGAGGCTGTGTTTTAGGGGCTGAGTGCTGGCCTTGGTTTGGGGACGGCAGCCAGGCCAAAGAGACACCCTGGAGAATCATGGCTGAAGGCCTAGAGCGGGTGGCTGGTGGCCTTGTGAAAGAAAAAAAGAAGTGTCTGTGAGCTCCATGAAAGCTCAGTCCTTGCCTTATTTACATGGTACCCCTGATGTCTAAAACCATGTATGGTACAAAGTAGGCTCTTGAAGAGCGTATAGAATAATTGAATCAATCATTAAACAGATAAGTGAGTCTGCTGAAGCTGAGTTGACTGGGAAACCATGTTTCCACTAGGCTTACCAGGTCAAAAGATTGGACTTTAATCAAGTTTTCGTTCTTCACCAGCTGGGTGATCTAATAAGCCATTTTCCTCTCTTGGCCAGCCTCTGAGTCTGTGCAATGAGCAGTGTGTTGTTTGATTCTGTGTAATTCTGGATGAAGCAAAAGACTAAAGGTTCCCAAATAAATTGCTACAGGGTCACAATTCATCCAGATTCTCAGCAGCGAGGCAGAGGGCTTGGTTGAAACGGCCCTGGACTTGGAATCTGAAGGTTTTAGTGAAGGCCTGGCCCCTCCTCAGCTGGGCATGTGTGTGACTAGGGAGCAAGTCTCTTTCCCTCTTTGGCCTCCTTCTTCTCATGAGAGGTTCCCCAGAAGCCAATCAAGATTGCAGTTATGCGGGTTCTTTCCTCAGGAGGGCTCTTCTCTACAAGGGTCTTGGCACCCACCATTGCCTTTGCCTTGGACCAGTCCTAAAGGTTCCATCATCCCTTCTTGGTTGGTTTTAGTGCTTAATTGCCTCTGGTTTCAAAACCCCTTTCCCCAAAGCTGCATTTATGTGTAATCAATATGGAAAACCACAAGGGAACTGCACTCAACAAAAAATCCAATCCCTGTGGTTCCCCCTCAAAAGGAAAGAACATTCAATAAGCACTTTCCAGAGCACCCATTTATAGTTGGTATCTTCAGAACAACCTTGTGAGGTAGGTTCATGATCTCCACTTTACAGAAGGAAACACTAACACCTATTATTAACTGAGCGTGCATTACATGCTAGGGACTGTTCTAACCACTTGTCATGAGATATCACTGTTATCCCTCCCAACAATCCTACAAGATAGGAACTATCACTAACCCTATTTTATATATGAGAAAACAGGCTTTGAGAGACTTGTTTTTGCCTCAGGTCACAAAGCCTGTGTCAGAGATTTGATGTGAACCCAGATCTGATGACTCCAGAGTCAGTCCCTGTTATGCTGTGTTGTCCCATTCATTCATTCATCCATCAAGTATTTAGCAAGGGCTGACTATGGGCATGGCTTTGTGAAAGATACTGAAATACAAGATGAGTAAAAACCAGACATGATCCCTGCCCTTATGTGTGGTGGGGAAGACAGATAATAAGTTACTTAATAATTCATTTAAATTTGCAACTGTGGCATGCACTGCAAAGTCTATAAGGGCCTACAATAGGGGGTCTGACCTGGTCAGGGAAGAGGGGAAGACTTCCTGGGGAAAGTGTTGATTGGGTACAAATCAGAAAAATAAGTAGGTATTAGCTAGGTGAAGGGGCAGGGAAGGGGCAGAGACAGAGGAAACAGCATGTGCAAAGGTCCTGTGTAGCGAAGGAGGGTGGTAAACCTAAGGGGCTGCAAGGTCTTTGTGGCTGAGGACAGTGCAAGCATGGAGTTTGAGACATGAGTTGTGGCCAATCACTCAGGACCTTCAGAATCAAGTTCAAACTCCTTAATACGGTTTAAGAGCCATGTAAATTCTTGAAGATATTTAAGTAGAGGGGTCGCAGGATCAGATTTGCATTTTACAAAGAATAGCTGGATGAAGAGAGCAAGAGTGGATGAGAAGAGACCTGGTGGGGGATGAAGATAAGGGGGGGTTGGAACAGGGAGGTGATGGGGTAGAGGTAGAGAAAAATGGGTGGATCTTAGAAAAAGCAAGGAGTACACTTGTCAGGGCTCATAATGGATCAATTTAGATGCAGGGGCTGTGATATTTTTCTTCTGACACCAAATTTTGTGGGGGTTTTTTCCCATACCAACAACCAATTTACCAACACCAACTGGGTGTCCCACAATTCAATTCTGATCCAACTACCCAGAGCAAGTGTCAGACTCCACGGGTTGAAAGGCTCAGCACCACAAGTCTGCCCTCACTTCAGATGCCAGTTGAAAGTCCTGGGTTCCCAGGCTAGCCACACCTCTGTCTGACTTGGTTACAAATCCAGGAGTTCCCAGGATCCCTCTCCTCAGGTTCAATAATTTGCTAAAATGAGGTGTAGAACTCAGGAAAGCACTTTATTTAACTACTCCTGGTTTATTATAAAGGATACACCTCAGGAACATCCGAATGTAAGAGACGCACAGGGCAAGGTTTGGGGGGTGGGGGCGCAGACAGGAGGGCACAGAGCTTCCATGCCCTCTCCAGGCCACTCTCCCAGCACCTAGATGCGTTCACTAATCCTCCCACCCTTAGGGGTGTGTGTGGAGGCTTTATTATGTGAGCATGATTAGGTCATTGGTCATGGCTGACTGCCGTCAATCTCCGGCCCCTCTCCCCTCCCTGGGTGTGTGTGTGTGTGGGAGAGGGAGCTAAAAGTTCCAACCTCCTAATCATAGCTTGCTCTTCCTGACAAGCAGCCTCCATCCTAAAGCTATCTAGGCATCTCTATCCCCAGTCCTCTGGGGATTCCAAGGGTGTTAAAAGGTCGTACTGAGAACCTAGGATAAAGACCAAATATTTATTTTTCATTACACCACAAGGGGTGAAGGAGAAGTCAAGGTGGATTTCAGGATCAGCACCCACCCTGGGCTCAGCCTCAGGCTGTGACTGGCCCTCCCCTGTCCCTGGATGGGGACCCGGGTCTCTTCCTCCTCCCTCCCTTCTTTCTCCAGGAGATTGTGACTGCTTTGAGCTGCGGCAAGAACATTGTACCTGTCATTGATGGCTTCAAGTGGCCGGAGCCCCAGGCCCTGCCTGAGGACATGCAGGCTGTGCTTACCTTCAATGGCATCAAGTGAGGAGCGGGGTGGGCACCCCAGCCAGCAGCTCCCTCCGCCCTGCCCTCTGACCCACCAGCCTCTGTACCCACAGGTGGTCCCACGAGTACCAGGAGGCCACCATTGAGAAGATCATCCGCTTCCTGCAGGGATGCTCCTCCCGGGACTCGTCTGCAAGCTCTGACACCAGTTTGGAGGGTGCTGCACCCATGGGTCCTACTTAACCAGTGCCGAGTTCCCAAGCTCTGCTGTGAGCCCCATTTCCATCGTCTCCCCCTGTAACGGTGACCCTATGTCTTCTATTTTGACATTTAAACCTCTGGTGTAATTTGATTTGATTGTGTTTTCGCTTGGGACTTTTTCAAAGTTTTTCTTTGCTTTCCTCCCCTTCCACAAAACCTCAATGACTGTTTGCCATGCATTTACTATGCAGACCAATTTCAATGGTTCTATTTACTTCAGGCCCACTGTGTGCCCGGTGACTTGGGAGAGATTTCCGCAATCTGTATGGGATCCAATCCTGTCCCTTCGGCAGACCAGCCTGGGAAGCGTTTTTTTCCTGGAGTGGCCTGGTCAACTTCTCCTTCCCTTTGTTCTGCCTTTCCTTGCGTGCCTATGAAACCTTTGGCGGTATTAAGAATAGGAAGGCAGTCTTTGTGCCAAGGAGTCCACTGTCTTCCCTTTATGCTGGCATTTTGGAGTAAACCTGCTTTTCTTTCCACCAACCTCACCTCTCGAGCGAGGAGCAGGACCTTTGGCAAGGTAACACCCTGAAGGAGCAGCTCCTCACACTGGTTTCCCAGGGCTGAGATAGCCTGGGTCCTTCTCAGGAAATGGCTCTCCCTCTCCCAAACCCTCA
Organism: Rhinolophus ferrumequinum; assembly: GCF_004115265.2. NCBI lineage: Eukaryota > Metazoa > Chordata > Mammalia > Chiroptera > Rhinolophidae > Rhinolophus > Rhinolophus ferrumequinum. Next base: position 18,994,162 of record NC_046304.1, on the reverse strand, counting down.
TGGGCCCGTCAAACCCAGTTTCCTCAGTACCGGAAAGGGAAGGTAAGCCAGGTATTGCAGGTGGTAACGGTTAGACTGCCCCCAAGCCCTGCCACCAGGTTCTCTGTCTTAGGTGTGGGAGAGGCACTGCTCCATTCTAGAGATAACTGAAGATCTAGGGTTTATTGCACACTACCCTTTCTCTTGCCCTGACATTAGCCAGCTTGACTCGGGGGAAGGCAGGCAGCCTCTGAGAGGAATTAGGGCAATGCCCCGCCCTCTCGACCAAGCAAGGGCCTGGATCAGCCAGGGTTGAGAGTCCAGTGGTGACTCTACCTAAACTGTCCCTGAGCTCACCACTTCCTGCCACCCTGTGGCCTTGTCCTGTAACCACAGTGCCCTTAGCCAGCCTGGCCTGGTCCCAAGTGCCCTCCCAGCCTTCTGAGGCACAGCTTATTTTGCCACATCTGAGGTCAGGGTTAGGCTAAGCCGGCCCTCATTCTGGCTGGTTTGCAGCTGTGGCCAGTTTTGAAGCACTCACAGCTGCATGGAAGCCCCCTGCTTGGGCCTGGGCCTGGGCAGGGGAGGCTATGTCTCAAAGGACAGCTAGCCACCCTACACATGCCTTGGTTCTGTGCCTCAGGCTCTTGCCTGGCCTGGCGCAGCTGGCTTCCCCACCCAAGGCTGCCCCTGTGGCAGCAGCAATAGCCTGGGCAGAACCTGCAGTTACCTTGGGAAGAGGCAAGGTCCTGAAGAAGGGCAAGGGTGCATTCGAATCACCTGGGAATTTTATGGAAATTCCACTCAGGAGACCTGGGGTGGGGCCTGAGTTTCTGCATTTCTGATTCCCAGGGGAGGTGATGCTGGTGGTCAAGGAATGACACTTTAAGTAGCAAGTGCCATGTTTCCCCAAAAATAAGACCTACAGGACCATCAGCTCTAATGCATCTTTTGGAGCAAAAATTAATATAAGACCCGGTCTTGTTTTAATATAAGACTCCGTCTTTATAATAATAGTATAATATGATATATGATAGGATGTGATATAATATATCAGGTTTTGTTAAGACTGAGTTTAATATGATATAATAATATAATACCAGGTCTTATTTCCCTGAAAATAAGACCTAGCTGGACCATCAGCTCTCATGTGTCTCCAGAAGACGTATGAGAGCTGATGGTCCAGCTAGGTCTTATTTTCGGGGAAACACAGTGTCTGAAACACAAGTCCCTCCTAGAGCTTTGCCATTTCCCTGGCACCCCACTCCATCGTCTATGTCATCATAGAGCAACCCTACCTGGTATTATCTCCATTTTACAGAGGAACTGAATGATGTGCCATTTCCCAGGTGAGTGGCAGCCCAGGATCCCGACCTGGTGCTCGGTCCACCGCTGATGCGACTGCTCCCCTGAGTGTCATCCTGGAAGCTGTGGCCAGGGCCGGGCCGCTGCTCCACAGACAGCTGGCTTCTCTCTCGCCCCAAAGAATCTAGAAGTGGGGCACAGGTTTTTGATCCACGGGCTATACGGAACTAAGAGAACAGGAACATCCTCTTTTCCTTCCTTGCAATAAACCCGGACTCCAGCTAATGGGGTCAGCTGGATCCCACGCTGCCTCTCCCCTCCTGAGAGCAGTGGGTTCACACCTCAAGGCTGGCTCAGCTGCCAGAGCACCTCCTGCAGGTGCTGGCCAGGTCACCCTTAGCTCCTAAGCCCCATCGTCGGGAAGTCAAAGGTCCCACTCCAGGCTCGGGACTTCCTCCTTCCACTCTCCTCCCTGACAGAGATCCTGTTTAGCTGGTCCTGACTCCAACTTTGGCTTTGACTGCACTTGATCCTCCTTCCTTCATGCCAGCCAAATGCCCACCAGTGCCAGGTACTGGACATGATGGTGACTGAGGCAGACTGGATGCTGCCTTTACAAAGCAGAAACAGTAACAATACAGTGTGACAAATACTCTCCAGGGGAAGCTTTGTGTCTTTATTGGTTCCAGTCCCATTCCCTCCTGAGGTCCCCCACGGACAGTATTCGGAGAGGTTTCCCTGGCTCTGTTTTCTAATGTTTGGTACACCCTCCACTGCTGCCCTGTCTCCTGGGGAATCAGAGCCCAGCCCCGTCCTCCCAGAGCTGCTGAAGTGATGACCCTCCCCCAGCCAGGCCAGTGTGTTCAGGAAACTGCCTCCCCTGCCATGACAAACACTGCCCAGATCACAGCCAGGGCAGGCACCTTGGCCCTTACCTTCTGCCTAGGCTTTGCCCCACAGGGATGGTCCTGAAACAAAGGACTGAGAACTAGCCATTCCCCCCCAAGCCAGCTGTAATGCAGGTCTGCAGGGCCAGGGTTTTCTGCTTGGCTGGGCTGTAGCTCTGCCAGGTCGGGGCTGAGTCAGCTAGGTCCCTACTCCACCTCACCCCACCCCTTCCCAGGGACCAAGAACTGCTCAGGGGCACTCAAAAGGTCAAAAGTCCAGCTCCAACTCGTTTATCCTTCCCCCAGGCCCATGAAGAGATACATCTCATTCTAGAACATAAGGGTGGAAAGGATCTCAGAACATTATTTAATTCAGTGTTTCCTAACTTTGTCCAAGCATGATCAGACAATTTGGGGCACTGCTGAAGTAGCCCTTCCAAGGGGCTTGCTCAAGGTCACAGGAGAAGAGATGCAGCGCCTGGAGTAGGCCCAGGCCTGAGGCCGGTCCAGAGCCTCTTCCCTCACCGGCTCCCACCTCATGCAGGAGTCAGTGGAGGGCCCTCTCCTTGATGTTCTCCCAATGGCGGAGGGGACTGAGATGGGAATCTGGAAACAGGCCCTGGCTGCAGAGGCCACAGCTGACCCTGGTTTGCCCTAGGCACCCCCACCACCCATTTTACTTGCATAATTTCCAGTCAGAAAACTGGCTGGCAGGGCTGGTGAGAGAATGAGGGTAGAAATGGCAGTAGGGGGCGAAGCCCGGTGACCAATCCTGGTTTGAAGGGGTTAAGTACCACCTGATTTGGGTTTGGGGGCTTATGGCTCTCATCAAAGCCAGTGCCTTAATATTGAATCCAATTCTGCCTTTCAACGTCAGGTCCTGGCTTTCCTTACAACCTAGAAGAGGCCTCCTTATTCTCTGGGAAGCTGGAGCCCCTGAATGCTATGAGGAGTCAGGCCCATCTCCAGGTTCCCGTTGCCTTACAGATGCACGAGGGATGGTCTCAGCACATGGCACAGCTGAAATACCTGGTGAGGGGAGGTGTTGAAGGGCTAAGGGATAACAAAAACGGATTCTGCTGGGGCTGTTGTAGCCAGGAAGACCAGTATACACGTAGGTGCCTTTAGGAAGCGAATCTCTGACCCTCAGTAACGAGCAGCCAAGGCTCTGCTCTGAGCCTCTGCCTGGCTTGATGCAAGTGTGGCGGCAGCCCTCCCTCTTCCAGCAGCTCAGAAGAGAGTGGGCAGTCAGATGAGGTCTGGGCCGGCCATGCCCAGGACCAATCCCATGGCAGCTCAGGGGCTTCTGCACAGCCCAGCGGCTGCCTGTCTGACCTATGGGGGGCACACTGGGAACAGGAATATAAAGGGCCCCACAGCCCAATACTCTGGGAGCCAGAAGGGTCATTTCAGTGTGCTTATACTGCTTTATTGTGATTGGCACTGCTAAACCCACCTGGTCAGTAGCACTGTCCCCCCCACGCCCACAGCCTTTCCTCCCCTCCAAGTCTTCATCATTAAGGAGTGACCGGTGGCTGCACGCCGTGAACTGCACACTGCGAGCTGTGCAGTTTGGGTTGGAAGCAGAGATGCCAGCCCTCACGCTTCAGCTGGTCCCTGACGGGTCACCTCCATCAGAACCTCTCCTCTCCCCTGGAGGGTTCTATGTGATTGATGGCATAAAGGGTAAACAGAGCCCTGTTCCAAATGGCTCCCCCACTGCCTGCCCTGGAGTCAGACTGTCTGGTTACAATGATACATCCTCGAGTCATAGGCTGACACAGCTCTGGATGAGGTGGGGGCCCCCTTATCCAAGGTGAATCCTGCCTTTGAGGGGAGCTGCTGGTGCTGCTGTGGGTGGGGTCCCAGACGCATACTTCCAGTTGATTACTGCTCATTTCGCTCCTCTTGCCCTCTGTCCTCTGGTCCAGGCAGATCAGGGGCTCTGGGGAAACTACAGGAATTCAGAGCGAGGATTATCCTTTTCCAGCACCCTGTGAGAGACCAGAGAGAGCGTTCAGGTTTGACATGGGGGACCGTCAGTTCCTGGGGAAGTAACACAGGCTTTATTGGATGGGCTGGTACAAGTATCACCCTCCCCAAGCTAAAGACGGAAGACAATGTCCAGAGAAGAGGGCTCTGGCAAGTGACCCTTAAGGCTATGGGGGCAGAAGTCAGTGGGGCAGGCTAGCCTGTGGCCCAGCCACAACCAGCCGAGGAAGCTCTCTGCGCTTCCTTTTCGCACATCTCTGTCTCCATAGTTCCATCTGTAAAATGTGAATGGAGGCGGGCAACGGGGAGAGAACACAGCCTTGCCAAGGAGCAACGCCAGCCCGACCCTTTCCCTACTGCCCGTCTGCCCTGCCCTTGGGAAATGGCTCCCAGAGGGTTAGGCAGTTATGTGCCAGGGAGGAATCAGGCTGGGACTGAGACACCCACAGGGGAAGGGTTCCAGGAACAAAGCAGCCATTTCTGGTTGGGAAAAGGAGGAAGAGGAAACCTTTGGGATAAAGGGCATAAGAGCACGGGTCAGAGTCCTGTGTTACCCAATCAGAATGGCCGGGATGAAGAGGAGGCCAGCTCCCAGGAGGAAGGGGAACCCCTTCATGAAGTTCAGCGTGGCTGGGTAGAGCGAGTTGAAGACACCTGAGGCCGTCAGCATGGCTAAGCCATTCACACAGGCCACAGCAGAAAAGAGAGCACCTGTGAAGAAATGAGTATCACCCTGCGGAGTCTGAAAGGCCTAGGTTCAAACCCCGGCCCCTCTACCTCGTAGCTGTGTAACCTGGGGCAAGTCACTTAATGTGAGCCTCGCCTCCCTCACCTATACATCCTACATCGTGTGTTGTGACAAGGGCTCAACGAAGTCATGGATGCAAAGCACCTGGCATACGGGGGCTATGAAGCAAATGGCTGTTCTTAAATCCATGTATTAGAAGTACACGTGGTATCTTCTAACAAAAGCCTGAGAAAAACGGTCTTTGGTTTATCCCCTTTGGAATCATCTCCTGTTTGAGATGAGTTAATTCCCGGTTCCAACACTTATTAGCGGTGTGGTCACTGAACAAGTCGCTTATCCTTCTGGGTTTCCATGCCCCTTCTGTTAAATAAGGAGAACACCCATTTCATAGATTGTTAGCGACATGAAATTCACATGTAAAGCCCTTGTCACAGGGTCTGGCCCCCTGGAGGAAGCCAGTTAGTAAGGGCTGTTCTTTTCTCCTGTTCACCCTGGCACCTCTGGACACAGTGAAGGTGCTAGGAAAAAAAGCATATTGAGTGAATGAATGAAAGCACCTGGGTTTTGAGGACAACAGGACCTATAAGGGGCTATAAATGTCATCACCAGATCCTCCTTCCAGAGCCGATGGGGAAAAGCGGATGAGCCAGATGTTTCCAGATTGGGAGTCTAAAGATCCAGAGGCCTGAGAAGCTATTCTTTATGGAAATTTCAGCAGAACCCAAATTTTACAAAATGAGCAACCACCCAACAGAAGTTGAGATTAAACTCTGTCAGACTGTCAAAGTTGGAAAGGCCTGTAGATGTCATCAAGAGCAAACCACGGTTCAGATGAGGAAACAGGCCCAGAGAAGGAAAGGGACCTGCCCAAGATCACACAGCCGGTGGGTAACGGAGCCAGGATTAAAACCCAGATCCCAGGACCTGCTGCTCTTAAAGAGACCTGGGTTTGCCTCCTAGCTCCATCACTTACTGAGTGACCTTGGGTGAGTCGGTTTAACCCTCTGCGCCTCTGCTTTCTCATCTGTCACCCGGGGACAATGAAACCTACATCACAAGGTTGTTCACTCCCCCTGAGCTTGCCTGCTCTCACCCCTGTGAAGCAGGGAACTTTGGCATCATCACAGCCATTTTACAGATGGAAAAGTTGGGGTCTGGGGAGGGCAAATCCTCTGCTTGGTTTACCCCAAAGAACAAAATTGTGCCCTGCTGACTGACAACTTTGTTGTCTGAAAATCCATCCAAGGCACTGATGGTGGTCCTCTGCCACCCTGGGCAATCTGTCCATGCAACACTGGGCACAAGGAACCAGACACTGGTTGACCCTGCCACTCACCCTGCTCTGACTTCCTCACCAGCCGGGAAAGCTTGGCCCGGATAATGGGTGTGATGACTAATGACAGGAAGAGGAGCCCATATCCTGTGGAGAAAGAAACAATCATCAGGAAAATGGAGTCAGGGAGAGGGGTGCCCGAGAGGGGCAGCAGAGATTACACATACCCTAAGTGGGACTCAAGTTAGACACAGGAAGGACTTCCTTGATGGGGAAGGAGATAACGACGGAGGAGGAATAGAGACTCCCTTCTCCAGCCTTAGCCTGCTTGCTACCTCTTTTATGAATGAACGTTGATTCCCCACCAACTGCGTTCTTGTCAGACCTCTTGTGGTGCCAGCAGGCCTCACCCACGTTGTAGGGAGATGGCAGGGCACAGAAAAAAAGCATGGGCTTTAGAGGCAGCCCAGAGTTCAAAACCTGATGCCATCGCTTACTAACTGTGGGGCCTTGGGCCTGGCTCCTACCTGTTAAGAGGATAACACAGCTTTCACCACAAGATGGGTCTGGGTAGGCTAAATAATGGGCCTCCCATAATATCAGGACCTAATCCTTGGAACCTGTAAACGTTGCCTTATTTGGAAAATGGGTCTTTGCGGATGTGATCAAGTTAAGGATCTTGAGATGGGGAGATTATCCTGGATTATCAGGTTGGGCCCTAAATGCAATCACATGACTCCTTTGTGAGTGGGAAGCAAAGGGAGGTTTGACGCAGAACAGAGAAGGCACACAGAAGAGGAGGCAATGTGACCACACAGGAAGAGCTCAGAGTGACGCAGCCAGAGTCGAGGAATGCCAGCAGGCCCCAGAAGCTAGAAGAAACAGGGGACAGATTCCCGCCTAGAACCTCTGAAGAAAGCGTAGCCTTGCTGACACTTTGATTTTGGGTCAGTGATACGGATTCTTGACTTCTTGCCTCCAAAACTGTGAAAGAATAAATTTCTGTTGTTTTCAGCTACCAAATGTGTGGCAGTTGGTTACAGCAGCCCTAAGAAATGAATATATCAGGTAACACCCATGAAGAGCACAGCATAGTAAGCACATGTTAAACGTGAGTTCCTTTATGCTTTGTGTTTAGTTACTCACAGGCTTATACCGTTTCCTTCACAGCCATTTCTCTCCCTTGTGTAACTATTGCCTCCTCGGCAAAACCGCAAACCCCTAGGAGGTAGTGGATCCTCCAAAGTGGGTATACGATGAGGCATCCAAGGGCCCCTTCAGGTGTCAGGCCCCCAAATCCCACCCTGCTGAGGCTCCCCAGAGCAATGACAGTGTCTTCATCATCTCTGTACCCCTGCGGGCTTTGAGCCCAGCACCGAGTCCATGAAAAATGCTGTGGCGGGGGGTGGTGGAGAGAAAAGTACCTGGTCCCTTTCAGCCTCACTGTCCAGGCAAGCAGCCAACTTAATAAGCTTGTGATTACTGAATGGCTGACTTTGTACACAACACAGTTTAGGGCTTAATCAATATAAATCTGTCCCTTTAAAAAAGTTAACTTCCTCATTCCCAGCTGCCCCTCTCCCACCAAAAAGAAGAACTAACCTAAGCAAGAATTTAATATCTGTGGTGGGAGAAGACTGGCTTTTCTAAAAACCCAAAGAAGCTGACCAAGGATATTTGAGTTAGGTCCTGTGACTCAGAGAAGTGAGTATTAAGCATTAATAGCATGGACTTTGTCTAACAACACCACGAATGTAGGCTGTGGGAGGCCAAGGAGTGAAGCAATTAGTGTATGAGCCATACTTTTGTCTGTTGTTCTATCTTACTAACAATATTTATGATTGATAACGTGGATTAATTACTTTAGCTACTGAAGGTCTGTATTTTTATGAGGTTTTTTTAAATGAGGTTTCTTAAGTGCCTATCTTCCAATGCAGGTGGAGAGCACAACAATGTGTCCAAAGACAGAGGCATGAGCCATATTTGGGGGCAGCAAGTGGCTGGCCCCAATTTTCACCCAGTGCTTCTGGGACAAACTGTCCCTGAGCCCACACACATTACCTGTGAACATAAGGGGTGTGATGGTAGCGAACGCAAAGACCACCATCCCCAAGATGTTAAAGGCCAAGCCAATCTCGGCCACCCAGGCGTCAGCCAGGCAGGACTGCAGAAGCCGCAGGCCCAGCAGGCTGCTGAGGTACTGGAGGTGGCCAGCCGCAGAACCGTAGCCAATCAGCTTGGAGTCCCAGCAGAGGGGTTTGCTCAGCTCATAGATGGTCAAGATGTCCTGGGCCCCAAAGTGCACAGTGATCACCACAAAGATGACCAGTGAGTACAGGGCTAAATGCTTCCTGGACTTCTCCGGGGCTGGCGCCATGTAGAGCTGGACAATGGATCGGTGGTGACGGAGCGTGAAGAGCCGGGCAGGTGTTGGCTCCTTCATCGTCTCACCAAAGCAGAAAGCAGCATAGAGAGTCATGGTTATCAGCAAGGCCAAGGCCAGCCACAAGGGGTTGGCATAACCCTGGGCCTGGAGCCAGTGGCCCCCAAGGAGGCTCGCCAGCATCCCTGCCACTCCGATGCATGCTTCCAGCAGGGCCATTCGGATGGTTCGGCTGTTGCTGGAGCTGACATCTGCCACGGAGGCAAAGCTAGCAGCCAGGAGGCCACTGAAGTCGCCGAGGAGGGCACATAGGATGCGGCCCAGCACGAAGTAGCCCACGTGTAGCTGCAGCTGCACCACAAAGATGGACACCAGAGCCTGGAGCAACAGGCCCAGAGAGGCCAGCACCAGCAGCGGGCGGCGGCCCACACAGTCACTCCAAGCCCCCAGCAGGGTGGATGAGAAGAGTCCCACCAGGAAGCCGCCCAAGTTCATGTAGAGGGTCCAGTGGGAAGTAAGCGTCTCCACTTCCTGCGGGGGCACAGTCTTACCAGGATGCTCTTCCTCATTCTAGGTTGCCCCCTCCCCCCCAAAACCATTACCATCCTGGGAGCTCCAGGACGAGGACTTGCTTGGGAGCCCTAAACCTCAGAAAATTTTAGTACAACTCTCAAAAACTGGCCCTGGAAGGAGACTTATGGGAAATGGACCTAGGTCCCTTTCCTTTCCTTTTACCCCTTTTTGTTAACCCTCGAGGCTGGAGGAACTTGACGCATCCCCTATACTGCACTTCCCGGTCATGCCCACCACCCAACATCCACAACCCCCGGCGGCCCCCCCAGCTACCCCCACGCTCTAGCCTAGGGCCCGCTCCCAGCCACGCTCCTCGTTTCTCCCCGCCGCAGCCGCTACCTGCATGGTGGGGTTCACGCTGTGGTTGCTGCAGCTACCGCGGTCGCGGGTGCCATTGTAGCCGAGGTCGGCACTGAAGCGGTACCACAGGTACTGCGTGGTGAGCGGGCCCTGCAGGACCAAGGAGAAGTTGGCAAGGAAGACGAGCGGCTCCACGGGGCCGCGGCACAGCACAGCCCGGGGGCGGACACGGGGCTCGCCCAGGGGGCTCGCGCGCCCCTCCATGCGCTCGCAAGTCAGGGCGACCGCGAGGCGGACGGCGGGGCTTTCTGCGCCTGCGTCCGACCTACCCTTTTAAAAGATTGACGGGGCGGGGCTAGAGCCTCTGTCTCCTTCACTTTCGTCCCGCCCGGTCTGAGCTGGTGAGGGGCTCCGCGGCCTAGCTCACTGGATGACTTCACCTGCAAACTGTGCAAGCAGATTGCCCTGCAGCCCTCCTTCCCAGGCCCAGAAACACTCACAAAATAATATCAGTACTTAACATGACTGATCGTTCATCGTGTGCTGGGCACTGTACTAAACTCTGCGCGCGTTTATCTGGCAACAAGCCTGTAAGCCAGCCACTATTGATCCCAATCTAGAGTTGAGGGAACAAGGACTTCGGGCCCTCCAGGCCCAGCTGGCAAAACACATGACGTCTGATGCCTATGCCCATGTTTGGTGCTGTAACTCAGTGGTAACAGTGCAGCCTAGAGTTTCATTTACTGCCTCGGTTCCATTACATAGGCTCTGCTGCTATTTTGGACATACCACTTACCTCCCTGGGTATCATTTTTCTTCATCTTTAAAATGGGGGTGCTAATAGGACCCGCCTCACAGAGTTGTTGTGGAAGAACGGTGTCTGGTGCATTGTTAAGTGCTATTATTTTTACTAATAGGCAGTCATTTGCTCCACTCCTGCCCTAGGATCTTTTCCTGGGAAACTATGTCTTGTTTCTGGGGCTGGGGCCTGGCTCTGCAGTGCCCTTGGAAGGGCAGAGGAGGAGGAGGGCACAGTGGAGGGCCTTGGAGGCTGTTAGGTGTGGCCCTATGCTCCTGTGTGCTACTACTATAGCAATTAGGCCAGAGGCAGTCAGACCTCCTTCCTGGGCCTGTTTTATTGCCTATAAAAGGGAAAAAAAGCTTTACCTGTCTTTCTCCATTCTTTACCCATTCAGTGAATTTATTGAGTACTCCTATGTGTCAGGGACCAGGATGGGGAACCTCTGGGAACACAGCAGTGACAAAAACAAAGCCTTTACCGGGCCCTGCAGTTTCTATAGTAGGGAGAGACATCAAAGAATCGTAATCTATGTAAGATTTCGACTGTGGCAAGTGGTTTAAACAGAGGAGTGACGGGACTCCAGGTGTGCTAATTCAGGGGCCTGGCCTGGTCTGGGAGGAGCTGAACCAGGAAAGGCTGCTTTCCCTGGCAATAGGGCAGCTGAATGGATTTCTGGAGGGAGGCCCTGGGCCATGACTCACAGATCTGATTCTTGGGGTGGTGGGGGCTCCACGTCCGGCCACCGTGGCTATGTTTGGGCTTGTTGCTAACTTTTTGACAATCCCCCATCTTCCCTGAGCCAGAAGGAGGTCCAGGCTCAGAATAAGTAGACGCTGGCTATTTACTGGGAGATTGAATGAGGGCCACATTCCCACACGACCACCACCACCTTGTGGTCTTCCTAGAGACAGAAAATTCCACATGACAGATAAGAGACCCTGGGTTGGCTCGTGCCCCTCCCCGCTACCTACACAAAAGCTTGGCCCAGTTAGGTCAGCTGCAGTGAGGGAGGGGTACCCAGCTGAATCTTAGAAGTATTTCCTAGATAAAGAACTGAGAGACAAGACCAAGGTCCGTCAGCTGGGAAGGGGTGTGGCTCATCTCAGAGCTGGAGCCTGCGGTGTCCACTAGACTAGGTGGCTCTCCTAACTCCTTTAAAACATAACTATGACCAGGTCGCTGCTCTGCTCAAAACCATCCAATGATTTCCATTTCATTCAATGAAAGCCAAGTCATTATGAGGGCCCCCAAACCATGTGCCCTCTCTACCTTTTCCCCTGCTCCATCCTTCCTGCTCCCTTTGCTCTAGCCACCCTGGCCTCCTTGCTCCCCATCCAACTTGTCCAACAGTCTCTCCTGCCTCAGGGTCTTTGCAGAAATGCTGTTCCTTCTAACTGGAATGCGCTTCTCCCAGATATCCACCTGACTGGCTCTCTCACTTCCTTCAGGTCTCTGCTGAAATATCACCTGATCCTTCTGTGTATAATAGCAACCCCCCTCCCCCATCTCCTGGCACTCCTTAACCCCTTACCTCAGTTTATTTTTTCCCATGGTATTTATCACCATCAGCATTATTATAACTTTCTTGTTTGTTTGTTATCTGTCTCTCTTTACTAGAAGTGATGGCAGAGGCTTTGTTTTCTTCACTGCTGTATCCCCAGCACCTAGAATAATGCCTGGCACATGGTAGATGCTCAGAAGGTGGTAGTTGAATGACTAAATGAACCCATTAAGGAAAAGGGATTCTCCAGCTGGCGCCCCAGAGCACATGGAGAGGACTGCCTGTATGGAGCTACCCTGTGGGGTCCACAGTCCAAGAATCTATACCTAGAAGGAAGCAGAGAGATCACATCTTTGCCTACCCACCCTTATAAAAGATGGGAAATTGAGATCCAGAGAGAGAGGTGACTTATCCAAGGGAGCTAAAAATTCCTGCCCTTTCAAATCCTTAAAGGAAAGAAGTGATTGCAAAGGAAAAGACCTGTAGATTTAATTCCAGCAGAATTAAAACAACAGACAAAATATTTCTTTAAAATATGACAATGAGTTAATATTTTAAGTATATTTGATAACAACTTAAGATCTCTCCCCATCCATCAAACAACTGGATAAAAACTAAGTATTGAGGAGTGGCCGGTTAGCTCTGTCGGTTAGAGTTTGGGGCTAACAACACCAAGATTTTTAGTTTGATCCCTGCATGGGCCACTGTGAACTGGGCCCTCCTTAAAAAAACAAAAACAAAAACAAAAAAATAAAACTAAGCATTGAGATGTCGTAATACAGAACTGAGTATGAGACACGTGAGGTCTTCTCCCACTTCTGAATAATGAAGGAAATGCTGTGCTTTTGCTTTTGTTCTTGTGGCCAACACATTAGCAGAGATTTAGTTTTAAATAAGCCTGCCCAAACCTGGTAAGGCTTGTGTCAAACAAACACTGTTGAGGAGAGTGTCAAGGCACCCTTTCAGGAAATAGTTTGGTAGCATTGCCTCAAAACCCTTAAATTCTCTAATTCCTTTGAGTCTCTATCCTAAGGAAATAATCTGAAGTACAGGAAAAAAGCCATATGTGCCAAGCTGTTCTCCATAACATCACTGACAATAGTAAAAAAAGAAAAATATTGTAGATAACCTACTTGTCCAACAGAAGGGAGATGGTTGAATAAATTATAATAGATCCATTCAATGAATGCTGCCATTAAAATGATACATTCAAAGAGGTTATAATAATATAAAAAACTGCTTACATTATCATTTTTATGTGAAAAAAACAGAGGACTTTTTTTAAAAAATTAAAGTTTACTGGGGTGACAATTGTTAGTAAAGTTACATAGGTTTCAGGTGTACAATTCTGTATTACATCATCTGTATGTCACACTGTGTGTTCACCACCGGACTTTTTGTTCATATGGTATCATTATAGGTATAGAAAAGAATTGCACTGAATAAAGAAAGACTGGAAGACACTGCACCAAAAAAATTAAGAGGTACTCGCTGGGTGGGGGAGTAAGGTAAGATTTGTTTTTCTTTTAAATATATTTTCAACTCTTCTATTATAAACATGTGTATTTATCATGGAAAATATAGAAATGTTTTAAATCTGATGATGTTCTTCTACTTCACACCTATTCTGACTCAATTGTCAAAGATTAACTTCATGCCCCTTAGTATTTTGGAGACATCGGTAGGAGCTGACTTTCTTGAACCGGGTACTATGTGAGAGCATTACGTACATTATCTTATTCAGTCATTACCACAACCTTATAAGGCAGGTACTGTTAACATTTTTTTAATAACTTTTTAAAAAAAATTTTATTGGTGAACAGTGTGTTTTTTCTGGACCCTTCAGCTCCAAGTCAAGTCGTTGTCCTTCAATCTAGTTGTGGAGGGCCCATGTGGGAATCGAACCAATGACCTTGGTGATATGAGCACTGCGTTCTAACCACTGAGCAAACTGGCTGCCGCACTATTAACATTTTTATATGTGACGTATCCATGGCTTGGAGAAATGCAGGAAAATGGTCCTTCCCACTCTGAGTATAGGTTTTCTTCTCCTTACACCTGTTCCAGTGCTTCCTGAATCCCAAGCATTAATATATGTTAGTCCTTTTGCCAGGAATACCCTTCTCACCTTGCTTAGCCTGTTCAATTCCTATTCATCCTTCAAGGCTCACCTCTGCGGCACAATTCTAGGCAAAATTAGTCATTGTGTCATATGTGTTTCCACATACTGTGTTCATATATTTATCCCTGGTTTTATATATAACCTGGTTATAAATATGTGTTCACAGGTTTGTCTCCTCCCAACTCTTGTCCATGCCCTGCCTCCAGACTTGAGGGAAGAGACAACAGTTTGGCATGCAATGAGATGAAATATTAAGATTTGATGACATGCACCAACTCCAGTCAATTGATTGCAGCTGCCTCGGTTGCTGCCCTGAGATGGGCTGTTTCTCTGGGTTGAATCCCAGGGAGTCCTGGATTCAATGATTATGTCTGCCATGGGTCAGGAATGAAAAGTATTGGCACTAATGACAGTGTTGTCCAACTCTGGAATATGTGCTCAGTAATTTTTGCTGAGAAGCTTTGGAAAAGTGCTTAGGTGCTAGAATGGTTTCTTCACTCCCAGTTGGGTAATGCCTGTAGAAGACTGTACAAACCGTGAGAGAGATGATTGCACCATGAATTCCTCATCCAAATGACAGTCTTGTCAGAGTGTACACACAAAGCCTGTGCTTTCTCTCCACAAGTGGCCAACCAGAGCTTCTAAATTGCTGACCGTGTTTTGGAATATTAAGAGGAAGGGAGGAGAGAGCATGAGTTTTGAATTGTTTTGAGTTGTTGCTTCTCACATGCCAACTCTAAAAGTGTAAACAGCATTCATGTCACAATGAAGGGTGTTCGTAGCACTGAAGTGGAAACTATAATCATACCCACTCACTGTGACACTTTAGCCAAGTCCCTTTCTGGCCTCAGTTTTCTCATCTGTGAAATAGTTTCTGACCTCTGTCAGAAACAACCTCTGTGTCCTAGACTGTGAAAAATGAAGTGATGCTATCTACCCATGAGGTGGTTGTTAGGATCCAGTGAGAAAATGTGTGTGGCTGTGTCCAGGTGCCAGAGGCGGTGGTTGCTGATGAACTGAGCTTGAAGATCGGGGGGATTTCACCAGAAAGAAATGCGGCTGTCTCAGGTGAGGGTCCGACACGTATCTAAGATACGCCTGGGAGACGAATGCTGTCCAAAGTCCAGAGAAGAGCAGGATGGAGGTGCAGCTCCCCAACCACGCAACCCACAGACGAGAGTCACCAAACCACTTCCTGTCCTGGGACTCCTACTCTTCCTCTCAGTTTACATGCTTTGTGTTTTTGTTTTATTTTGTTTCTGATTTGTTTATTTTGTTTTTTAGATTCCACATATAAGCAAAATCACATTGCTTCTGTCTTTCTCTGTCTGACACTTCACTCGGCACCCTGAGTGCCCATCCATGCCGCTGCAGAGGGCAAGAACCCATCCCCTTTCATGACCCAGCAATATTCCATTGTAGGAGTATATATGTGCTACCTACTATTTATTCACTCCATCGACAGACACCCAGGTTGCCGCCACATCTTGGCCATTGTAAACAATGCTGTGATAAACATATGGATGCACACGTCCCCTCGAAGTAGTTTGGGTTTCTTCAGATAAATACCCAGAAGTGGGATCACTGGTCCTTCTTTGTCTCTTGTTATAGCCTTTGTTTTAAAGTCTATTTTGTCTGGTGTAAGTATGGCTACTCAGGCTTTTTTTTTTCCCCCATGAAATATTTTTTTCCATCTCTTTACTTTCTGTCTCTGTATGTGATTCAATCTGAAGTGATTCTCTTGTAGGCAACATATGTAAGGGTTTTGTTTTCTTATTCATTCAGCCCTCTTATGTCTTTTGATTGGAGCACTTAATCTATTTACATTGAAAGTAATTGTTGCTAGATATGTAGTTATTGCCATCTTATTATTCATATTTTTTATTTTTTTCTTCTTAAAGAAGTCCCTCTAACATTCCTTGTAATACTGGTTTGGTGGTGATGAACTCCTTTAGCTTTTTCTTGTCTGAGAAGCTCTTTATCCGTCCTTCAATTTTAAATGACAGACTTGCTGGGTAAAGTAATCTTCGTAATAGATTCTTGCTTTTCATCACTTTGAATACTTCCTGCCAATCCCTTCTGACCTGCAAAGTTTGTTGAGAAATCAGCTGACACTCTTATGAGTTCCCTTATGAGTACTAGTCGCCTTTCTCTTGCTGCTTTTAGGATTCTCTCTTTGTCTTTAACCTTTGTCTTTAACCTTTGTTTTAATTATAATGTGTCTTGGTGTGGGCCTGTTTGGGTTCATCTTGTTTGGGCCTCTGTGCTTCCTGGGCTCTTATGTCTATTTCCTTCACCAGGCTAAGAAAGTTTTCAGTCATTATTTCTTCAACTAGGATCTCAATCCCTTACTTTCTCTCTTTTACTTCTGGTACTCCAAAATGTGAATGTTGTTATGCTTGATGCTGTCCCAGAGGTCTCTTAAACTATCCTCATTTTCTTGGATTGTTTTTTTTTTTTTTCTGCTGTTCTGGTTACGTGTTTTCTACTACCTTGTCTTCCAAATCACCGATTTGATCCTCTGTTTCATGTAATCTGCTGGTGATTCCGTCCAGTGCATTCTTCATTTCAGTCATTATATTCTTCACTTCTGACTGGTTCTTTTATAGTTTCTATGTCCTTTTTTCTGCTTGCTATCTCTTTGTTGAAGTTTTCACTAAGTTCCTTGAGCATCCTTATAATCATTGTTTTAAATTCTGTATCTGGTAGGTTGCTTGCTTCCATTTTGTTTAGTTCTTTTTCTGGGGTTTTATTCTGTTCTTTCATTTGGGATACATTTATTTGTTTCCCCATTTTGGCTGCCTCTCTGTGTTTGTTCCTATGTATGAGGTCGATCGGCTATGTCTCCCAGTCTTGGCCAGGTGGCCTTATGTAGTAGGTGCTCTGTGGGGCCCTCACACAGTCTCCCTGGTCACCTGCTCCAGGTGCTCCAGGAGTGGCCCTTGTGGGGTTGTGTGTGCCCCCCTGTTATAGTTGAGCCTTGATTGCTGTTGGCACATCAGTGGGTGGGATTGACCATCAGGCTGATTGGCTGTGGCATTTGGCCATATCCACAGCTTCTGGGCTGCTTTGTGGGGGGTTTACCCCAGTAAGTGGGATTTGCCACCAGCAGGCTCTGGTATATGTTAAGACCACCCTTTGTGTACACCACTTGTGGTGCTAATTGGGAGGTGCTCTGCTGTGGTCTGAAGGCACCCTCCAGGTATGTTGGTTCTGGGGCCTCTTGGGAGCAACTCTGGTGTAGGCCTGGGTCACCCACTGCCTGTGACCAGCGAGGACTACATGATAGGAACTACAAAGTGACCTGTGGTTTTTTGCTGCCTGTGCTAAATCTGGAGGCACGTGGGAGAGGTCATACTGTGAACCGAGGATGGCTGCCACCAGTACCGGGCCTGGGGTAGCTCTGCAAAAAGCCAGGCTGCTTCCCGAGAAAGTGCCTCCAGGGTTGGGGGAGTTGGCTGGGGCAGGGTCCCAGTGAATCAGCAGGGCGGAGCTCCGGAGCTCACTGAACCAATGAGATTCAGATTTGACCGTAAGTAAGTGTAGTAGGGGCAGGGCTTAACGCATTAAATATGGCGGCCACCAGCCGGCTACGTGGGAGGAAGAATCCACACAGGGAAAAAGGCGACTGTCTTCCACCCCTGGCCTCGAAGACACACACACCTTAGTCTGCTCCCTGTATGTCTCGACACCCCTCAAGTTACCGTCTCTCCACTGGAGCCCAAGGTGAGTGCCTGCGAGAGAGTGAGTCTGTATGTGGGCCGTTTAAGAGGGTGTCTGGGTTTCCTGCAGCCTTCCAGCCCACCTGTATGGTCGGAATCCCCACTGCTTCTCACAGCCAGATGTTGTGGTGGCTCCTCTTCCTGGCACCAGTACTGGAGTGGGGCTAGGGTCCTTCTCTCCTCTAGTCGGAACCTCTGCAGCCGAAGTTTTCCTCCTTATTTTCAACCACCACACAGAGGTTTGGGACCAGCCTGGTTCGTGTCTCTACCCCTCCTCCCAGTCTTGATGTGACTTCTTCTTTATATCCTTAGTTATAAAACTTCTGTTCAGCCAGACTTCAGATGGTTCTCCAGGTTGATTGTTCTATAATTTAGTTATAATTTTAATGTGTTCACAGAAGGAAGCAGGCATGGTGTTTATCTACTCCACCATCTTGGATCTCTCTTCTCAATGCTTTCTTTGTTCTTGATAGAGCCTTCTTATCTCTCCATCCCTCCATCTGTTCATTTAGCATCTACTGCTTGCCAGACCCACTCCTAGGAGCTGGGATTACGGTACAGACAAGAGTTTACACAATTCTTTTCCCCAATGAGTTCCCAGGCCAGTGGGAGGCAGCACCACAAATCCAAAAGTACAATAATAAAAGTATACAGTAGCATAAATCAGTTCAGAGTGTCCTCAAAAGAAAATCAAAGAAGGACTCACAGTAGAGGAGAGCTGAATTTTGAAGCATGAGATGATGAAAGGGGTTCCCAGGAGAACAGAGGGAGGAAATGGAGAAGGGCTTTCTGTACCATGGGAAAGGCAGGTCCATGTAATTATCCTGTGACTAGCACAGTTAAATAGCACTCTATTGTGTGTGTTAAAATGTGTTAATTTGTTAAATGTAAATGTTTAAAATATACTATAAAAACCTGTCTTGGCAAGTGTTCATTTTTAATTTACCTGGATCAAACAAGGGAAGTAGCCCAGGGATCTTGACTTCTGGGGAAGGCCCTGCAGGAGCTTCTCATGGCTGACAGTTTCGGGGTGACAGTGAGAGTAACGTCTAGGGGTTTGCAGGAAGGACGTCTTTTAGTCAGGCCCTCCCTCCAGTTCCAGGCTCAGAACCCCAGTCTGGAACACCTGGTTTTTCTAAGTGCACCAGAGAACTAAACTCAAACGACATTGGGGGTACAAATCAGATGGTCTGTTCACAGACTGTAATGGCTACATTGCTCATCTATGACTGTCATTCCCAGGATGAGGGAAATGGACAATGGAATTCCTGATCAGAAAGGTGCTGCGTGAGCCAGGAATCAGAGCCCAAGAAAGGCAGATGGTTGGGGGGTATTGTCTCCATGCACAATGGAGACCAGCACTAAAAACTGCTCTCTAGGGACTGAAGTGCTTGTGGCACTGTCAGCCAGACTCACTTGCCCCTTCCTTGGTGATGCTCATATGCCCTATTTTCCTATGCTGACCATGTGAACATGTTCTTCTTATAGATGTATCAATAGTGCTGATTAATTGGCTTCTGTTTAGGGAACTGCTCTGTGCTAGCATTTTACAAAAATGATCTCTTATCCTCATTACAACTCAGTGGGCGAAGTATTGTTCTCCCTGTTTTACAGATGAGGAAATGGGAGAGGATATGTGATTTGCCCAAAGACACACAGCTACAGAGTAGCAGAACTGACATTGGAGTTGGTGTCTGTCTGGCTCCCAAGCCTCCACACATTCTATTCTCTGTAGTTCACAGACACGTGCCATGGGGGGGGGCTGGATGTGACCCCCAGGTGTGGTGTGTTTTGTCTGATTTCACATGGTGTTTTTAAAAAAATTAGTTGGCTCACATAGCACATTTTAAATTTTGAATTAGTTGCCAACATTTACATGAAAATCCAGATTTCTGGATTCTCTTGACATTGTGGCTACATTCACACAAACCTATATGCCTGACTGAAGCTAGAAGGGACTGTCCCATTTTGAGGTGGCTTATATGTTCTCTAGTTCACCACTACCCCGCCACTCCCCTTCTCTCCTATAAAAAGCACCTGACCCTGTAGGCTGTCAAGCTTGCAGCCCTTTACCGGGCTCTGCTGTTGCCTGGGAATCGGATCCCAAATTTTCCACAGGGTCTGTACTGAGGCTTTGTGAACACAAAGCGGATGTTATCCCCATGACACTATGCCAAGCTGCTATTCCAAGGGTCTGAAAAACATTTTGTTTCCTCCCCTATCAGGCTGATTGAATCAGCTATAAGGCCATCTTAGTGTCTAATCTGGTTTTGCTATACCTCATAGTAATGGGGAAAGAGTGTGAGGCCAGAGGAGTCCGCAGGAATTAGATGGTGCCTCTAAGGAGTTCGATTGTTACTGTGTTTGAGGTGCTGTCCCAGAGCTCAGGAGGAAGGGCAGGGCTGGAAGCCATCCACATACGTGTGATAGAGACGTAGGAGTGGACAGGCAAGTGACAAGGAGCCTGGGCAGGGATCAGTGAGGAGCACCACCGATTCAGATGGACAGAGAAGTGGAGTGGGCAGGAGAGAGAGGAGGAAGAGAAGCAGGAGAGAAGGCTGAAGCGAAGAGAACAGAATGGCAGGCGAGAGTCGTGGCGTAGTAGACACTAAAGTGGACACTAAGTGTTGGCAGTCAAGGGTCAGCGCTGGGGACTCCAGAAGTTTTAGCAAGTGAGATAAGGGAAGGAAAAGATAAAAATCGATCACGATGGGTTACATCAGGATCAACTGGACTGAAGAATGAAGTAGAGTGGCCCCTTGATAAGCTCACCCTTAGGGAATGTAACAAGCAAGATACAACATGTTATGAGGTGAGACTGGCTCCTCTCTCAAAGGTGGGATTGTGGAGCTTTAGGGATAGGCAGGCCTAATCTTGGTGGAATGACCAGTGGAATCTCAGAGAAGCATATCTGAGTCTGAAATTCAGTCAGGGGAATGAGAAAGCAAAAGGTGTAATTCTAGCCAACCATAGCTGCTGAAGTGGATGACAGTGGCAGATGCGTCCTTGCATTTTCCATGGAGTTAACCTGTCAAGGCAGCCAGCTCCCCAGGATGATTGGAGCACTGACACTTTCATATTTATACTCCTAGGTCACCTGTCACAGTTAGCTAAGCTGGGACACCTTCACAGCCCTGACAAACCAATAACTAAGCAGTCCCATGGTACCTTCCCCACTTTTAGCTTTTCTGTGCCGTTATTTTGACATTTGGTTGCCATTGGCCCTTATTTTATAAGACTGAGAGGGAAAAGGGAAAACACTGGCTGACCCCAGTGCTGTATACTTCAGTAAAAAATGGAATGTCACCAGGAACCTAAAAGCCATGGATTTGGATCACAGGTGAGTGTTCATTCCCCTGAGCGAGGGTGACAAATGCTCAACAGTAAAGGAAAAGGGCAAATTTAAAGAACTCTTGTGAAATGATGGGACTGTGTATCCAAGGCTGTGTCTCAAACATGGAGAAATGAGATGTCTCTAAAAGGACGGATTAATGGTCAGAATATCCACCTGGAGCACAGGCTAAATTACCTTAGACCACGGGTATGAACTAGAATACAGATGATGAATACCAATGTGAGATTCTTGTAGGAATCCTAACTCTTTTCCCCCAGCTTTATTGAGATAATTGACATATAACATTGTGTAAGTTTAAGGCCTGCAATATAATGATTTAATATACATATCTGTATATTGTAAAATGATTACCACAATAAGGTTACTTAACATATCCATCACCGCATATAGTTACATTTTTTCTGTGTGTGTGTGTGTGTGTGTATGTGTGTGTGGTGAGAACTTTTAAGATCTACTCTTAGCAACTTTCAAGTATAGGAATACAGTACAGTTAACTATAGTCACCATGCTGTACATTACCGCCCCCAGAACTTACTCATCTTATAACTGGAAGTTTGTTCCCTTTGACCAATATCTCCCCATTTCCTCCGCTCCCCAGCCCCTGATGACCACCATTCTACTCTGTTTCTATGAGTGTGTTTTTTTTAGATTCCACATGTATGAGATCTGACAACGAGGTTCACGAACTCATCCTAGAAAAAGTGCTACATACCTCCTTGCTGAATATCACTACGGTCACCTTCAAAGTACTCCCCTTGGGAAGCTATGCACCCATGCCAGCGCCTAGTCCACCCTTCAAAGCAATTTTGGAACTCTTTTTCTGGAATGGCCATCAGAGCTGTCATTGTATTACCCTCGATGTCCTGAATGTCATCCAAATGTCTTCCTTTCAATATTTCCTTTATTTTGGAGTAAAGAAAGAAGTCACTGGGGGCCAGATCAGGTGAGTAGGGAGGGTGTTCCAATACAGTTATTTGTTTACTGGCTAAAAACTCCCTCACAGACAGTGCCATGTGAGCTGGTGCATCGTCGTGATGCAAGAGTAATGAATTGTTGGCAAAAAGTTCAGGTCGTTTTCATCTAACTTTTTCATGCAGCCTTTTCAGCACTTCCAAATAGTAAACTTGGTTAACTGTCCAGTTGGTACAAATTCGTAATGAATAATCCCTCTGATATCAAAAAAGATTAGCATCATTGTTTTGACTCTTGATTTGGACTGACAGAACTTTTTTGGTCATAGAGAATTGGCTGACTTCCATTGTTCACTTTGACGCTTTGTTTCAGGGTCTTATTGGTACACCCATGTTTCATTACCCGTGATAAGACAGCCCAAAACATCGTCTTGCCTCTCCAAAAGGTCTTGGCAAACTTCAACTCTCCTTTGCTTTTGTTCATCAGTGAGCTTCTTTGGGTCCATTTTGCACACACCTTTCTCATGACAAGATTTTCAGTTAAGATTTTCCTAATTGTTTCTCTATCGATATTTACTTGGTCTGCTATGTTTCTCACAGTCAGCCGACGATTTTGACGCACAATTCAACGAATTTTTGCAATGTTTCCTCAGTTCTGCCAGTCACTGGCCACCCTGACTTCTCTTCATCAGTGATGCATTCTCTCCCCTCAGAAAAATGTTTAATCCATTTGTACACTGCCGTTTTTTTCATGGCATTATCCCCATAAACTTGGACTAACATGTCTCTGATTTCACTTCCACTCTTGCCATGTTTTACAAGAAATTTAATGTTTGTTCATTGAGGAGTCTTGTATTTGAATTGGACTTCAAACAAGTCTACATAATACATTTTAAGGGTATGTTATGGCTCTTAAATCTTTTTTGTCCTAGAACAGTCTTTCCATTCCCCATCATCCCCCATGTCAGCTTTTTTTTTTTTCATCCCATTGACTTGTTGAAAAATCAGTGTTTTAATGTTTCCCTTCAAAATCAGATATACATTGAAAAATACTGAGTCGTAAAGAAGTACCCATAGACTTTTTATGTAATAAATAGGATTTTATAGCATTTATGAGCCCTAGGAATGGAGTCCATCACGTGACATGTAAATCATTTCTCAACTTTCATAGCTTTCATTTCCACAGTATGATAGAAATAAGGTACTGCCTGTAGTGGGCAAATGTGTCAACTGAAAAAAGTGACCCAAAATAGGATGGGGGAACTGTGCAGAAAATGGAGATCAAACAGAAAGATGAAATTTGGTAATTGGCCAGGGTGAGAGGCGTTAACATGAGAAATCACTTCACAGGAGACGTGGATACATCAGTGGACAACAGTCCTTGCCAGAAGGTAGCTCACGGTCATGATAAATAGCCTTACAGTCTCCCCGCACACCCACATCCATACCTCCATTCCCTTTGTCCTCTGGTGACCTTCCAGCCTCCAGGGCCCGTGATGACTGAGCACAGGTGCCTGTTGTAATCTGGTCCCTCTGGGAACATCTATTGAGAATTTTTGAAGTTTGATTCCCTTCTGGGAGTTAACACATTAGTATTTGGAATTATGAGGCAGTCTTGTGGATCTCGTTGCTGTGTGTCAGCCTCTGTAAACCAGACACAGTCTGGCTATCCGGACAAAGTGGCATTTGGTGATCCAAGGTTCTGTTACCATGGACAGGACAGCTCCTTTGGAAGACCAGCTGTCACCCTCACCACTACGTCTTCCCTGGTAGATGAGGCCTTTTGTGACAGCTTCTTGTCCGCTCCTCCGCCTTATTCTACCACTCCAATAACCCTCCCAGTGACTCCTTCCCTGTCCCACTGCCACTGCACCAGCCCAGACCCCTTCCCTTCTCAAACTATTCCAACTAACTCCTAACTAATCTCATATATTCTAGTCTTGCTCTGCTTCCGAATCTTTTTCCACAGTGATCTTTTAAAAATGCAAATCTCATCTCGTTGCTTCATACTTAAACACCTTCAACGGTTCCCTTAACATGACATCTGAGGCTCTTTCGGATCTGGTACCAGTTCCCTTACACTCAGCCCTCACTCCATGTGAGACACTATGCCCCCGCCCCATATAGCCCTGGCACCTGCTATGATTGCCCTTGCCTAAAAGGCCCCTCTCCCATGTCCACCCCACCTGCCTATTTGCTCAAGTTACTCCTTCCTACACATCCTGCTAGACTCGCCTGCGATACCCTCTCCTCCAGGAAGCCCACTCCTCATCTGGAGCTCCCACTGTCACAGAGCCCTGTACTTCCCCCATCAGGGTACTAGACTGCTAGTTCTCTAAAAGAGAATATGCCTTGACTTATCTAGCAGTGTCTGATAGGCCAGGAATAATTGTCAGATGACTAAGAAAGCGGTATTTTAAGATAGCATGCCTTCTCACTCCAAGCTCAACAACTCTGCTCCTTCAATTACCTCTGGATTTCCAGATTCCTCCCCACAGTGGCCTATCTGAGCATTCTGCAGGATGCCACGTGAGCATCGCCTGGCTTGTCAAAATTTTATGCCCCATTAATAAAGCCATAACTGGGGGAGGAGGGGTACTCTCACTGCCTTGCTGGCTCCTGCTGTGTTGTTCCCGGAATCCCCAAGCTGTCACCTCACATTCTGCTCCTGCCAGGGTCCATTTCCACCATCTGGCCTACATACAGGTGGTTTTGGACCCATTTTCAGGCCCAGACAAGTATCCCTTACATGTGATGTCACCTTGTTAGATGCAGTCCATCTGTGTCACTTAGCATTTTCTATTTGCAAGCAAAAGAAACAAATTCTTTTCATTTAAAAAAGAATTTGCAGACTCTGGAAGGGTCACTCAAAATACTCAAAAAGAATGCTGAACAGCCAGGTCATGATTAGAACAAGAAGCAGGACAATTAGGGAATCCCAGCAGCAGGAACCACCAGACACACTTTACAATACATTGGTGTCTGGAGAAATCAGCTGTATTCCTATTCTATCACTCTCAAGATTCTGGTTCCCAGGAAACAGAGGCTGGCTGGCCTGGCTGGGTCACATGCTCACCCCTTGGCAAGGAGGGAGGCACAGTGATTCTCCCAAGGCTGCACCCACTGGGGCAGGAAGAGCAAGATGCTGTTATCAGAAGGTGAGTTATCTCCATGCTGCTGTCCTTTTGTTGTAACTTGGACAAATTCTAGAGATAAAGGAAGCCAGGATGGGAAAGATTCAGTGCAGCGTGCAAACAGTAACCTTGGGTCGGGCTCCAGCAGGGTCTACCCAAGGCTGTCTTCTGAGCAGCACAGCACTGTGGCAGGTGGTCCTGAAGACAGCCAGGCAGCCAGTGAGGCACTATGGCACCAATCCGTTCAGAGGAGACCCCACCAAGGGACAGGCTAGGACTTAGGGAGTATGCGTGGGCTTAGTGCTTACCATCCTGCAGGGAACACCAGGGAACGGGCTTCAGTCAACAGGCAGCAAGACAATTCCAATCTCCATGGCCTGGGAGGGTTTCCTGCTTTCTGATGACTGGGAGCCTTAGCTTCCTCTTTCTTCTCTCCTTGGATGCTGTTCCTAATGGAATTTTTTTCTAGACGTTGCCCAAGCTGCTCTTGCTTGCCCCCGGGTGGCCATGCCTGGTGTGACAGTACTCTCCAGTCTCAAAGAAAAAGTTCCCAGCCTGCAGATAGGGACCTCGCTCTGCATCCTTAAAAGTGAGCATAGCAGGTTAAGCAAGCATATTTTCCAAACAAAGTATTTTTAAGACAGACTTTTTTTTCAATGGGTTGATCTGTGTAATGTAATAACAAGTCTTATAAAGGTATGAACGAGCAATTATATCCTGCAAGCCACAATTCAAGTCATCTACATTGAAAAGAGTAGAAGGGCATGATAGCAGGATTCTCCTAGAATGTTGCAAATGTCAGACCACAGTGTCAGTGACCTTCTGAAAGACTGACCGTCTTGGCTCTGTGGGGCTTTATGCTGGGTAGAAAGGCAAACACTATTGCAATGTCAGCCTGTCAACACAACACGTGCCCTTCCACCAGGAACTTCCGTCTCAGCACACACCCCCCATTTCCTAGTCTTCCTTAATCACACAAGACCTCTCATTGCCTTCAGACTTGACTGCTAACATTTCTTCTTCACATCCCACAGACTTTGATCCACCACCTGCCATTTTCAGCCCCCAAGTATTAGGCATTCCCAGAACACAGGCTATATACCTCATTCTCAAAGAAAAGAAAAGGAGGAGGAGGAGGGGAAGTTACTGTCTGAAACACTTAACACTTAATATTGAAATACTTAATATTGACTCATTGAGGCCTGTGGACGCCCGTATGGACAGATGGGGCAGGTCCAGATACCCCACATCTGGCAAGAGGCAGGGACGCCATTAACAACGAGTGGGGGTTTCGGGGTTGTGGAAGGCTTCCTGACAAAACGGCTGCACCCACTGAACTGGTCTTCTGCCAGAAATCCTACCAGGAGAGAGTCATTCCTCTTAGACTTTAAAGCTTTTTGGTTGGGAATTCTCATTGAAAATGGTCATTTATTAAGGATTCATTGACCAGAATATTTTATCAATGAAGTCCTGTGTGTGTGTGTGTGTAAGAATATTAACAATAAAACTCTTAAATGATTTTTCCTGTTCTCTGTCATTCAAACCCTTACAATCTATAGAAAAGGATTTCATTTTTAAATAAAACCTTTTAAGATGATTGTAGATTCACATACAGTTGTAAGAAATAAAACAGAGTGATCCCATGTATCCTTCACCCAGTTCTCCCCAGTGGTAACATCTTGAAAAAGTATATAGTACGACATCACAACCAGGGTATTGACATTGATATGATCAAGGTACACAGCATTTCCATCACTGCAGGAATCCCTTGTATTGCTCTTTTATAGCTATATGCATTTCCCTCTCATTCCCCTCTCATTCCCATTTTCCATCCTTACGCCGACAGCCACAAATCTCTTCTCCATTTCTTTTTTTATTTTATTTTATTTTTTACTTTATTTATTTATTTTTTACTTTATTGGGGAACAGTGTGTACTTCCAGGACTTTTTTTTCCAAGTCAAGTTGTTGTCCTTTCAGTCTTAGTTGTGGAGGGCGCAGCTCAGCTACAGGTCCAGTTGCCGTTGCTAGTTGCAGGGGGCAGAGCCCACCATCCCTTGTGGGACTCGAGGAATTGAACTGGCAACCTTGTGGTTGAGAGCCCACTGGCCCATGTGGGAATCGAACCGGAAGCCTTCAGAGTTAGGAGCATGGAGCTCCAACCACCTGAGCCACCGGGCCGGCCCTCTTCTCCATTTCTAATCACATACACTATATAACCTTTTGGGACTGCCTCTCCCCACCCCCACACTCAGCATAATTCTCTGGAGATTTATCCAAGTTGTTTTGTTTCTCAATAGTTTGCTCCTTTTTAATGCCAAGTAATACTGTACTGTCTGGATGTACCACAGTCTGTTTAACCATTCATCCATTGAAGGACATCTGAGTTATTTCCAGTTTGGAGCAATTACAAATAGGGCAGCTATGAACATTTATGTGCAGATTTTTGTGTGAATATAAGTTTTTATTTTTCTAGAATATATGCTCAAGAGCACAATTGCTGGGTTTTATGTTAGTTGCATGTAGTTTTAAATAAACTTCCAAACTTTTCGAGAGTGACTATATCACTTCACACTCCCACTAGCAACGTGTAAAAATTTCTTTTCATCCTCACAAGCATTTGGTGTTGTCACTTTTTAAATTTTGACATTCTTATAAGTGTAGAGTAATATCTCATTACAGTCTTAATTTGTATTTTCCTAATGGCTAATGATGTTTAACATCTTTTTGTGCAATTATTTTTCTATCTGTATATTCTCTTTGATGAGATTTCTCTTCATATCTGTTGCTTACTTTCTAAATGGATTTTTAAAATGTTGACTTCTCAGAGTTATTTCTTCTTTCTAGGTATTAGTCCTTTGTTGGATATGTGGTTCACAAATATTTTTTTCTCAGTCTGTAATTAGTCTTTCATCCTCTTAACAGGGTCTTTGACAGACCAAAAGTTTTTCATTTTGATGAAGTCCAATTTAGCAGTTTTTCCTTTTATGGATTGTGCTTTTAGTGTTGAGTCAAAAATAGCTCAGCCTAGTCCTAGATCCCAAAGATTTTCTCCCCCTTTTTTCCCTAAAAATTGCACAGTTTTACTATTTTGTCTCAGCCTGCGATCCATTTTGAGTTAATTTTTATACAAGATGTGAGGTGGTTTTTTTGTTTGTTTGTTTGGTTTTGGTTTTTTTAATTTATTTTTACTTTTTTTATTTGCTTATGGATATTCAATTACTCCAGGACCATTTGTGGAAAGGCTAGGCTTTCTCCATTGAGTTACTTTTGCTCCTTTATAAACAACAACAATAACAACAAAACTAGTTGAGCATATTTGTATGGGTCTATTTCTGGATTCTCAATTCTGTTCCATCAGTCTATGAATCTATCTCTCTGCCAATACCAAACCATCTTGATTACTGTTACTATATTGTAACTCTTGAAATAGGCTAGACTCCTTCTGGGTAATTTATTTTTCTTTTCAAAATTGTTTTTAGCTATTCTAGTTTATTTGCCTTTCCACATAACCTTGTGGATATCTACAAAAACTCTTGCTATGATTTTGATAGGGGTTGTATTAAATCTGTATGTTAATTTGAGGAGAATTGATATTTTTACTGTTACCTGAAGGCAATTTGTTTATTTGAGATTGCCATCATTGAAGTGGATATCTCTTTGAAGTGGATGCTTTGGCAATCAAAGCTTAATTTTTGATAATATTACTGTGAGCCCCCTGCGTAGGTGGCTGATTTCCCTTCCAGGGTATCCCAAGAGACCTCTTTGGGATTGGGGTCTTCTTCCACTGGTGTGATATGCACAGGGTCCTTGGGGAAAGCCCCGAGGCCTGCGGAGCGTAATACTAGAGTTTTGGCATGTTGGTAAACATGGCACTGCAATGCTCAGGAAGCTTCCATGGAGCTTTGGATTTATCAAGGAGCTGGTTACCTGCTTCCTCAGGGGTCTTAGGAGGTGCTGGCACCAGATGTTCAGGACATTCATATTTGCCCATTAATTTTTTTAACAACATCACACCAGGGGTTGAACCCATAATATCCCATCAGGTCAAGGGACAAAGAGCAATATTAGTGAGTAAAGTGGTGACACTGAGACCATAGGCCTTTGTTGCACTTTTCCTCTGGTGGTGCCATTGATTTCTGGTTGCAAGGCTATTTCACTCTCTCAGGTTAGGACACGTAGTGTGGGCATAACCCACCAACTCAGTGGTAACAGCAGAGGTCTCCCGTCCTCCTCGCACACTGGAATCTTTTCTTAGTGCTTGTAGCCCCGAGCCTCCACTTGGGCAGTGACATCCAATCCACGTTCCTTAGCTTTCCTTAGCCTTGAGGCAGAAATGAACTTTGCCCTCATTAATTATTCATTAAGGCCTTTATAATTAGTGGTCCTTTCTTCTATTAGACTGTATGACCCTCATCACGCTGCTTTTGGGAGTTTGTTGGATTATTATAGAAGCCATGACCTTTTGGGTTGGAGACTGTAAGCAACACAGGACAGAGGTAATACACAAAAGTAAGGCAGCCGCCCCTCCCCCCTCCAGCAAGCAGTGCTCCTTTCCTTTCCTGGATGGTGTTATCCACCTGAGTTAGGTGGTTAGTAAGGAACTTGTAGGTAAAGGGCATTCCCCTCAGTTAATGGCAAAGGCAATCATGCAATCCTGTGACTGTGCCAATTGTTTTTGCTGGTCTCAGCCTATTAATAACCAATGTTATTGGCTGGACCAACCCTTGTGGTTCTTGTTATGAAAGCAAGATGCACCTCAGCAATAACCATAAACTTTGAAAAAATACAAGTTTATTATTTACAGGACCTGGAAATTACACAGCACTCCTGAAGTCACACAGTAAGGTCACGAGTAAAGAAAACGTGCACGTTCCTGGGGTTCTGCTTTTATTGGGGTCAGGGTGGGGGTTAGAGGTTTTGCAGGCTCACAGTTGGTGAATTTAAAACATAAGAGCAGGAATTTAAAGTGAGGGTAGAGAAAAAAGAGAAAAAAAGAACAAGTGGTGAGATGGTCAGTTATTGAAATCAACTAAGATCTCTAAAACAAAGGAGCCACAGTGAGGAGAGGCTGCATGGCTGTTTATCTAGTAGATATCCTTCCTTGAACTGGATGCCTCTTTGAAGTGGGTGCCTCAGCAACCAAAGGTTAAATCAGGCAATTACATTCCAAAAATAACAACTGTCAGAGCTTACACTACACTATTAAGATATGTTATTTTGATAATATAAAAATTAACATGTAAATTCCATTCAGTTCTAAAGAAGGAAGGAGAAAAAAAAACAAAGTCATAAAAAAAATCAAGAAAAATATAATTACAAAATAACATGATAAACTGGCCGGCCCAATGGCTCAGGCGGTTAGAGCTCCATGCTCCTAACGCCGAAGGCTGCCGGTTCGATTCCCACATGGGCCAGTGGGCTCTCAACCACAAAGTTGCCAGTTCAACTCCTCGAGTCCCGCAAGGGAGGGTGGGCTGCGCCCCCTGCAACTAGAAAACGGCAACTGGACCTGGAGGTGAGCTGCGCCCTCCACAGCTGAGACTGAAAGGACAACAATTGACTTAGAAAAAAAAAAAGAAGTCCTGGAAGTACACACTGTTCCCCAATGGAATCCTGTTCCCCTTCCCCAATAAAATATTTGAAAAAATGAAAATAAAAAAATAGGAATATTTCCAAGTATATAATAATCATAGTAAATATATATGAACTAAATGCAACAGTTAAAAGGTAGGAGTATGTGGGGAGGTCGGATGGCTCAGTTGGTTATAGCGCGAGCTCTCAACAACAAGGCTGCGGGTTCAATTCCCTCCATGGAATGGTGGGCTGCGCCCCCTGCAACTAAGGATTGAAAATGGTGACTGGACGTGGAGCTGAGCTGTCCCTTTCATAACTAGATTAAAGGATAACAACTGGAGCTGATGGGCCCTGGAGAAACACACTGTTCCCCAATATTCTCAATAAAATAAAATAAAAAACATCTTTAGATGTGCTTTAAATATATATATATAAAATATATATATATATATATAAAACAAAATAGATGTTAGTGCACAAGAGCCTTTCCATGGGTAAAGGGAATTACTACATAATAATAAAAGCTTCAATTCATCAGGAAGATCCAACTATGATTTCGTATGCACCTAATATAGTCTCAAAATATGTAGGGCAAAATTAACAGAACTACAAGGACAAATGGACAAATGAGGATAGTTGACAAAGATAAATCTCCATCATTATAGGAGATTTCAGCACACACCTCTCAGTTAAGTTATGATCAAGCAAACAAAAAAATTTATAAAGATATGGAAAATGTGAGCAACACAATTAACAATCTTGGTTTAATGGCCATTATATTTACAACACTACACAAAAAAATTCAAGAATACATATTTTTCTCAGGTATACATGGGTAATTTCTGAGAATTGATCATATATGAGGCAACAAAATTTATTTCAACAAATATTTTTAAAACCAATAATGTACAGATGACTATAATGCAATAAGGTCAGAAATCAATAACAGGAAACTTTCAAAACTTCCTATCTAGAAACCCTATAGAAGGGATCAGCAAACATTTTCTGTAGAGGGCCAGTTATAAAGTACAGCATTGTTAAAAAGTAAATTATAAAATTTTAAATTAAATAACTTATACGAAAAACAAAGGTAGCAAATACTTGAAACTCATCACTTCTTATTAATGCTATGATATTTGATTATAATCTATGCTCTTGAGGTTATATCTATTCTGTATAATGGAAATACTATATAATGGTGTACTATTGATCATCTCTTCCCAACTCTGTGTTCAGTGGTGTCATATTGATAGTTTGAAATCAGACATGAGGGGAATATTTGCCTGATGGAAATTGGTAAATACTACAATTCAATACTTTTTTTCCCCCAGAGATTCAGTTGTTAAACATTTACCATCATACTACTGGATGAGCTGTTCTGATATCTACAACTTACTTGGAAATGTTTCAAACAAATAACATAGTTTGATGGATGGATAGAGAGATGGATAGATGTATACAGTACTAAAAATATATTAAATTAACCCCCAAAAAAGGCAAAGGAGGAGTTGAGGAGTAAATAGAAAACAAACAGTAAGACAGTAGACTTAAACTTAATCGTATCAATAATTACATAAAGTATAAATGGACTAAGCACTCCAATTAAAAGGTAAAAGATTGCCATGCTGGGCAAAAAAATAGACCCAACTGTTTGCTGTTTACAATAGGGATATTTTAAATATAAAGACACAGGTTGAAAGTAAAAGGATGGAAAAGGATATAATATGCTAACAGTAAGCATAATAAAGTTGGTATGACTATATTAATATCAGATAAAGTAGGCTGCAAGACAAAGAGTATTACCAGAAATAAAAGGGGACATTTCATAATGACAAAACGGTCAATCCATGAGGAAGACAAAACAATGTTAAATATGTTTGCATGTAATTCAAAACATATGAAGAAAACAATACATATGAAGAACTAAAGATAAAAATAAATAAGTCTATAACCATAGTTAGAGTTTTTTACACCCTTCTCTCAGTAATTGATTAGAAAGCATATAGATTATTTGAACAATACTAACAACCAACTTAACCTAATAGATATTTATAAAACAAAACAATACGCAGCAACTGCAAAATATACATTCTCTTCAAATGTACACAAAATGCCCACGAAGGTAGACTATATTCTGGGTCATGGTCTATTTGATGATGATCAACAAGTTTCGGATTTTTAAAAAATATGTGGGATAAAGCCAACATGGTCACCTGAAGGAAATTTACAGCTATAATTGCCTGTATTAGAAAACAAAGGGGTTGATAATAAGCTGGGTCTTAAAATAAGAAGTTAGAAAAAGAACGCTAAAAAAATCCCAAGAAAGGGGACAATGCTTCCACCAGGGACACAAGAATGGTTGCATTGAAATGGAAGCTGAGATTGTCACCTGGACTTTTTGGTCTTCTCTGCCATTGAATAACCAGGCAAAAGATAAGATTGCGATATTGGCTTAGAAGATTGATCCTGCTTTCCAAGGAGAAATAAGGTTGTTGCTGTCTAACAGGAGTAACAAAGAGCTGTCTAGACTCTAGAGGAATAGCCAAGGGAATGCCTCTTACCACTGCAACTTCCGGAGGTAAAAGTTAATGGAAAGCCATAGCAACCTCATAGACGCAGGACCACTAACGGCTCAGATCCTTTAGACATAAAGATTTGGACCATACCACCCGATAAAGAACCCTGACCAGCTGAGTTGGCGGCTGTGAACTAAGAGAACATGAAATGAATAGTGGAACAGGGAAATCATAAATGTCAATTCTGACCTAGTGACCAGTCGCATAAATGAGGGCTATAGTATGTACCCACATTTTCTTCTTTGCTATGTTTACATTTTTAACTAACTTTCCCTATCTATTTTTCCTATTTTGTAAAAGGTATATTTTTTGTTGGTTAACTTTATAGCCTATATTGTGGAATACCGAGACATAACTGACAGAATTAGAGGGATAATACACATCAGCCTGAGATCTTAGTCTTGGAGCTGGATGTGGTAAGTCACTTGGCTTTCAAATGCCCTCCTTTTGGGGAAAGGATAGTTTCATTTTCATGTGTGTACATGTGTGTTAGGGGAGGATGTTGTCATTACTGTCGTGGGGACAGAGCCAGGAGTGCAGGTTCCAGGCTCTCAGCCTCACGTGGAAAGGTGCTGGCTCAGGTAGTGAATGGTCATCAACTGGGATTGGATGGCCATCAGCTGTGGCTAGTTGGCCGTCAGCTGTAACCAGTGAGCCATTGGGCACTAATATAACTGCAGTGGCTACGCGAGCAGAAAATGGGGGCTAGCAAGAAGATGGTGGCTGAGCTAGCAAGCACGGATCGCAGAGACGCGGACGCCACCAGCGAGACTATAGTGGTATGACTCCCCCATCTATGGCTCCGTGGGTGTTCCTTTTTGGCCTCACCGTGTCCTGCATTCTTACGTGGGGAGCGGGACCAGAGACCCGCAGGCCGCCCCGCATGACACTGTTTTGGAAATTTAAGTATGGAAGATGTTGGGCATTTAAGGGGAGGAGTATATGCTTTGTGTGGTTTTTGTTGTTTTTTTTTTTGAGAGCACAGCTTAAAGTGGCCCATGTAGGGATCGAACCGGCAACCTTGGTGTTAGTAGCAATGCGTGCTAACCAACTGAGCTAACTGGCCTCCCGCTTTGTGTGTTTTTTAATAGCTTTCCTATTGGAAAGATCCAGGATCTTTTGAATAGCTTTCCTTGGAGACGAGCATTTCTCACATTATGAGGCCCACCTTACCGAGAGAGGAGCTAGAATTTGCCTTCCCAGCTTCCCTTACTGCTTGAGCTCAGGCACATGGTCTACTTTATTATTTAGAAACAGCTGTGCGAGAGTCTGAAAAAGAGCAACATGAGGACGCAGGGGCCATGTGTTATCCATCTTTTAGCAATTTTGTTTACAGAGGCAGTTGACTTCTCAGGGGTAGCCATAAAGAAGATCCTTGTAACTACTGCTCAGCGTTCTTGGCACCCAGAAATTGTGGCAGTGGGGTCTTTGCTAGAGGAGTCCTGTGGTCTGGTTTGAATATTAATGGTGGCAGAACCTTAAAGCCAGACCTCTGGAACCTCCTTTAAGAGGATGAGGCGACCTCAATGCTGTGGCTGAACTGCAATTGCCGAGTGACAAGTCGGAGCCAGGACAGTTAGCATGATGGCAGAAAGTGCTTCTCCACGGAAGCACTTTGTGCTGGCGAAGAAGGCAATTACGACAATTTTGGACAGTTACTGGAGTGTGTTATTGAAGGATCATATTTTGTTGAAGCAACATCCAAGAATCCAGAACTTGATCAAATAGCTACTGAGGATGATATGGTAGAAATACAGGAGTATAAAAATAAGCTTTCCATCATTGGTGAAGTGCTGTCTCGGAGACACATGAGAGTGGCCTATTTTGGCAGGACAAGCGGTGGGAAGAGCCCTGTTATCAATGCAATGTTGTGGGATAAAGTCCTCCCCAGTAGGATTGGCCATACAACCAGTTGCTTACTGAGTGTTGAAGGCATTGATGGAGATAAAGCTTATCTTATGACAGAGGATTAGACTTTAAAAAAAAAGAGTGTGAAGACAGTTAATCAGCTCACCCATGCCCTTCATGTGGACAAAGACTTGAAAGCTGGCTCTCTCGTGCATGTGGTTTGGTCAAAGGCAAAATGTGCCTTCTTCAGAGATGACCTGGTGTTAGTGGACAGTCCAAGTACAGATGTCACTACTGAGCTGGATAGCTGGATTGATAAGGTTTGCTTAGATGCTGATGTCTTCATTTTGGTTGCAAACTCTGAATCAACACTAATAAACACGGAAAAACAGTTTTTTTCACAAGGCAAATGAGCAACTTTCTAAGCCTAATATTTTCATTCTGAATAATCGTTGGGATGCCTCTGCATCATAGCCAGGATATATGGAAGATATGCGCAGACAGCACATGGAAAGATGCCTACATTTCTTCGTGGAGGAGCTCAAAGTTGTGGATCCTTCAGAAGCAAGGAATCGTATCTTTATTTCTGCAAAGGAAGTTCTTAATGCTAGAATGCACAAAGCACAGGGGATGCCAGAAGTTGGTGGTGCACTTGCGGAAAGATTTCAGGCAAGATTACAGGAGGTTCAGAATTTTGAACAAATCTTTGAGGAGTGTATCTTGCAGCCGTCAGTGAAAACAAAGTTTGAACAGCACACTATCAGAGCTCAACAGATACTAGATACTGTGAAAAACATAATGGATTCAATAAACGTGGCAGCAGCAGAGAAAAGAGTTTATTCAGTGGAAGAGAGGGAAGACCAAATTGATGGACTGGACTTTATCTGAAACCAAATGAACCTTTTCACACTGGATGTTAAGAAAAACATATGTAGAATAAACTACACACACTGATTCCTTGCAAGAAATTTGATCTCAGCTATGACCTAAATTGCCACAAGTTATGTTCAGATTTTCAAGAGGATATTGTCTTTTGTTTTTCCTTGGGCTGGTCTTCCCTTGTCCATCGTTTCTTGGGCCCTATGAATGCTCAGAGGGGGCTTCTAGGATTATCAGAGCCTCTCTTTCAGCTCCCCAGAACTTTAGCTTCTACCGTGTTTCCCTGAAAATAAGACCTAGCCTGACCATCAGCTCTAATGCATCTTTTGGAGCAAAAATTAATATAAGACCCGGTATTATATATTATATTACATTACATTACATTACATTATATTATATTATATTATTATACCGGGTCTTATATTAAGTTTTGCTCCAAAAGACACATTAGAGATGATGGTCTGGTTACGTCTTATTTTCGGGGAAACACGGTACTCCCGCTGCTCCTACCAATCCAGCAACGCCAGATAATACATCACAGGAAGAACTCATGAATACATTAATAACAGGATTAGCTTCTCTTACATGTAGACCATCTATGGGCATCATCGTTGTTGGAGGAGTGATTTGGAAAAATGTAGGCTGGAAACTCACATCTGTTCATTAAGGATGTATGGAGCTTTGTATCTTTATGAAAGGCTGACTGGGACCACCTGTGCCAAGGAGAGAGCCTTTAAACAGCAGTTTGTGAACTATGCAACTGAAAAACTGCAAATGATTGTTGGTTTCACTAGTGTAAATCGCAGCCATCAAGTACAACAGGCAATGGCAAGAACTTTTGCTTGCCTGTGCCAACAAGTTGATATTACACAAAGATATCTACAAGAAGAAATTGCTAGATTTTCCAAACAGATAGATCAATGGGAGGAAACACCAAACAAAGCTCTTAAGAAATAAAGCTGTTCAACTTAAAAATGAGCTGGAGAATTTTCCTGAGCAGTTTCTACATTCAAGCAATGAAGAAGGATCTTAACCATAGAGATCACTTTTGGTGACCATCATAAGAGAAAATGGAACTTGGATGATTTGGGACAGTTATTTTTACGAAATGACTTTAAATATGAATTGTACTCACTGTACCTAAATAGCAAATTCTTGTGAAGATTCTGGTAATAATCTATCTCAGGGTGTTAAATTAGTTAAAAGCAACAGAACCAACTATGTGACTCTTGAGGGGTGGGGCCTTTCTCTTCATTAGGGCTTTCTTCGTTTTTGATTCTGAAAAACTCTGCTTCCTGGCATCCAGGAGTTAGAGAATACTCCTTTCATCTTCTTTCTCAAAACTAATTTTTGATGTCTGATGGGAAGAGTCACTTTTTGCTTTACAAACTGCAATGTTCTAAACACCAAGAGGGAATGTGGAACGTTCCGGAGTGTATTATTCATGCAAGTTACAGACACTTTTGCCATTCTGGCAGGTATGTAAATCACTAATAAATACACTGTTTTTACTCCTTATATTTTCATTTAAAAAAAAAAGCCAGACCTCTGGCTGTTCCAGGGATTTATCAAAAGGCTTTAATGAATTATTCTCTGCTAAAATTAGCTAAAGTAAAATCTTGTATTTGCAATTAAGAACACTGACTTATAGATACTCTTGAGGGGAGACCAGATGGCTCAGTTGGTTAGAGCGTGAGCTCTGAACTATAAAGTTGCTGATTTGATTCCCACATGGGCCAGTGAGCTGTGCCCTCCACAGCTAGATTGAAGGGATCCCACAACGGGATTGAAGGGAAAACGACTTGGAGCTGATGGGCTCTGGGGAATCACACCGTTCCCCAATGAAAAAGAAAAAAAAGCTCTGAGTTTTTGTTGTTGTTTTTAATTACAAAAATAGAATAATCTTGCATTGTTCATTGAAGTATATTGTGAACATTTTTCCATGTCCATTCCCAGCTTTCATTGTTTTCAATGGTTGCATAATATTTCATTATATGGCTACTTCATAGTTTATGTATGTAATCATTAACTATTAAAAATAAAGTTTCAATGAATGTCCTTGTACAAAAATGTTTGGACATTGAATATTTCTATAGGATAAATTTCATAGAAGATTTCTGAGTCAAAGGGATTTGCGTTGAAAATTGGGATGATTACTGCTAAATTGCTTCCAGAAAAGTTGTACAAATTTATACTCTCACTTTAAAATTAACCCACTTCCCCCTCACTCTCACCAATTCTTTTTTTAAAAATTTGTAATCTGTTGGGCAAATAATGCTTTATTTGACTATTTGACTATTGCTGAAATTCAGTAGTTTTTAATGTTTATTGGTCATTTGCTTTCTTATGCAAATTGCTTGTTCAGTTCCTTTTTTCTATTGGACATTTGGCCTTTTCCTTAGTGTTTTATAGGAGTTTTAAATATTTTATATATAACAACTTGTGTTTATTTGTTATAGACATTCCATATATATTTCTCCCCAGCTGGTCACTGTATCAACTTTGTTTATAGAATCTTTAGCCTTAGAAAATTTTAAATATTTGTCATGTACAGATTAAGTCCTGAGTTTGTTTACTTCATTATTTCAAAGAGAACCTGGAGGGCCTATAAGAATATATGTTATAGGCTAAAAATAGAGAATAAGATCAAGCCAAGTCAGACTAAAGGTGGAATATAAAGATGTGACCCCAAAACAACTTAGTAGCCATAATGCCTACAGTGGTGGTGCAGGGTGGAGGGTGGGTAACACTAGTCTGTGCCTGGTCAGGGAGAATTCACACCTCGGTTCAGGGAGTCCTGATGAGGGCATAATGGCGGTGGCCAGTCCCCTCCCCCTCACCTGTTAGGTAGGGAGGCTGCCCTGGCCTCTTCACCACACCCCACCCCACCCTAGAGCTGCCCTAGGTTGGAATCCTGTGGAGGCCAGTGCCTCTGTTCAGTGACTCAGAGATATGGGGTGACAGTATGTCCCAGAGATCTTATCTAGAGCCCCGTCTGCCCTGCCCTTCTGCAGTTGCCACTGGAGCACGTGTAGGAGGGGGAAAAAAACCCCTGGAGGGAGTGAATCCTGGGGTCCTCCCCAGCCCAGCCCAGGCAGCTTACAACCTTCCGTGCAACAGTAAATAAACCTTACACATTAAATTGAGTTGCCCTTGACAACTTACTTTTTGGGGAAACATTTCATTATTAAGTTGTTAATTTTTATTTGTCAATTTGATTTTTGTATTTGGTGCCACTGTAAGTTTATTTTCAGGTCTCAAACATTTTCATAGACTGTTGGAAGTGCCTACTAGATCCTAGGCACTCCATAAGCTCTCCCATCCAGCAGGGTTTATGAGAGACTCACTTCCCAATCTCCAGCTGCTACTAGGACCTGGAACTCCTCCTAGGATGGGATTTACTCCCTGGGGCTCCAATGGACTCATTTTAGGGAGGAAACTTGAGAAGAGAAATGAAATTCCTGGCTCTCTGTGTGTCTAACCCCAAATAGATCTGGGGCTTCAGGTAGGATCTTAACAACCCAAGAGGCACTTCAGGAGGCTGCAGGGCAAGGCCTGGGGAATTCACATTTGAATGGGGTACTTTTTTGCCCGGCCGGGCTTGGTTAGGCGCTGTTAAATCTCCTGACCCACTAAATGTGTATCCTAGCATTTGACACGGTTTTTAATTGCATATTTATTTTTGTCATTGTTAGTTTATCTCCCTCAACTACTGTAAACTCCTTGAGGACAAGGGATGGGTTTGTTCCCTCTGCCCAGCACCGTGCCTGACACATGGTTAAATGCTCAGTAGATATTTGTTGAACAAATGAAAGTTGAATTTTACATTCTCTCCACATGAGATTTTGCTAGACTCTCAATTAGTGATAAAACTCAGGCTCTAAATACCACCCGGGGCACACCTGTAATCAAAGTTAGGTTTCTTTCTTTTATTTATTTATTTATTTTTTTAAAGATTTTATTAGGGAAGGGGAACAGGACTTTATTGGGGAACAGTGTGTACTTCCAGGCCTTTTTTCCCCAAGTCAAGTTGTCGTCCTTTCAATCTTAGTTGTGGAGGGTGCCGTTTAGCTTCAAGTTGCTGTCCTTTCAGTCTTAGTTGTGGAGGGCGCAGCTCAGCTCCAGGTCCAGTTGCCATTTATTCTAGTTGCAGGGGGCACAGCCCACCATCCGGTGCGGGAGTCGAACTGGCAACCCTGTGGTTGAGAGGATGCATTTCAACCAACTGAGCCATCCGGGAGCTCAGCGGCAGCTCAGCTCAAGGTGCTGTGTTCAATCTTAGTTGCAGGGGGCGCTGCCCACCATCCCTTGCGGGACTCGAGGAGTTGAACCGGCAACCTTGTGGTTGAGAGCCCACTGGCCCATGTGGGAATCGAACCGGCAGCCTTCGGAGTTAGGAGCATGGAGCTCTAACCGCCTGAGCCACCGGGCCAGCCCCAAAGTTAGGTTCATTAACTGGCTGCAGCAGGAGGACAGATGCCATGGGGAACGGTGGGACATCTAAGTAAGAGACAGTTTCAGAAGGATGGGCTTGTTGTCGGATTTGGGGTTGTGCGGGCAAATGCTGGAGAGTACTTAAGGAAGCACAGCTTTGCTCTGGGTTGAACGCTGTCAAGAAGCAAGGGGAATTTGGTGACTGGGCATCTTAATTTTTGTCTAGGAGGCAGGAAGAAGAAAGCAGGGTTGGAGTTCTCATTGGTAAGGAAGCAGTGGCCACTCATGTTAGGTGACAGAGAAGAATATTTGGTCATTTTTTAAGTTGCATAGTGTCCTAATTTTTGTCTTGTTCTATCCTGGTCACAGAATGACCGCATCTGATATTGATCTTCCGTGAAATTGTTTATGTTCAGCAGGAAACACAACTGCTTGTTGATTCCAGTTTGCCTGGGACTTACCCAGGATGCAGGACTTTTAGTGCTAAAACTGGGACAGTCCCAGGCAAACTACCGTATTGGCCAACGACAGATGTCAGGATGTTTTTTTTTCCTTTCTTTCTTACTAGGTACAGTGAGACTTCATGAAGTACTTCTCAAATTCTCCCCAGTCACTGGAATATATACATGTAGACACATGCAAGCATTCATCTCACACAGGAACGTTTATAAATGTATTCACATGAACAACATACATTACAAATATATATGCACTGTACTCACGATACATGTACATATCACTATATGTACATAACACTATACATATAGATATTATAAATCCCACATACATATAAATACATGTAGCTAAACACTCATATAAATACACACACATCCAAACACAAGCATACACATCTAGGCCATTGGAGAGCTGGGGAAAGCATCGAGGGGACCAGTGAGTGAGCCTGTGCAGATACAGCTGGGATTGGAAAGGGGTGTTAAGGCATGTTACAGAGGGCTTTGAATCGCAATTAACAAGAGTGTTGTGATGTCATGGGAAGAGCCCTGGATTTGAAATTGGATGATCCTGAGATTAAATCACAGCTCTGCCATTTACTGGCTGTGCGACCTAGGGCAACTGACTTCTCTGTGCCTCAGTTTTCTTATTTGCAAAATAGGATGCTGTAAAGATATAACTAATATCCAGAATGCTCCAGGTACTTAATAACAAGTCCAAACTATTGTTATTATGAGGTATGTGGAGACTAAAGTGATTTGAATGGAGCCTTGACTGCCACGACGTTGTGTTTCAGGAAAATAATTTTCACATAGACCGTTGTTATCATCATCCCATTGGAGATCAAGAAATCGAGGCCCAAAAGAGGTAAAAGTATTAGTCCTAGGGCTTGGTGTGGATGATGCTTGCATTGTAGGAAGTCCAGCAGGAGACTTGAGCCAGGCCTGGGCTGGGGGTGTGGGACCCAGCTGCTATCAGGCAGCCCTTGAGGCTTGTCAGGGACTTGGCCTACTCTCAACTATACTGAGCTGTCCTGCGGCATTCCTGAGGACTGTGAGGCCTGATTTGCATGTTGTGCAAAGCAGGGCCATATTCTTCCAGAAGGCCATTGTTCTGGCCTCTTGCCATCATCTGTGCCCCGCAATGTCTCCACCAGTGGACCTTCATCCTTACCCTTTCCTCTCAGCTGGTCATGGGTGCCAACTCCCCCATCAACCTTTCAGTATTGCCAAGGAGGGGCTGTAGGCTTGATGGAAAGGGTACTACGCTGGGATTGAAGGATCTGGGTTTGAGTTCTAACTCAGCCACTTACTAGCCATGAAGTCTTGGGCCAGTCATTTCCCTTTACCGAGGCCTAGAGTTGGCTCCTCTGTTTAATGATAATAACCACCTCAAGCAGTATAGAAAATTAAATGTAAGAATGAATGTGAAAATGCCTAGCTAGGGCTTGACTCACAGGAGGATCTCATTAATGTTGGCAGAACATTTGGAATAAAATTTATAGAGGAAGAGACCTGCATTCTAGTCCAGATATGACAAATGTGTGTGACCTTTGGAAAGTCTCTTAACTTCGCTCAGCCTCAGTTTCATCAGCATGAAATGAGAAAATCAGCCTGGATAATCTTCAGCCTCCTTTTCAGCTCTATTCTTCTAGAGCTCTGTGATCCGGTCAGGACGTCTTCCTCTAATCCCTTAAGGGCACATAGCTGGAGTGTGAAGGATGTCAAGGTTGGGGACAGACAGAGCAGGGACCCCCACCCACCCTAGAAATCCGTATGCTTTGCAAATTAAATGGTAAGGGACTCCGCTTTGACATCTTGTTGAGGGAAGTGCATCAGTACGTGTGCCTGTGTAGGTCAGTGTGTGGGGCTGGGGAGTTCTGGATGCTTGATAAGGGAATCCAGTGGGTCCATCTGTCAGTCATGTATTGTCTGTCAGCCATCACTGTCTTTCAGACATTGGTTCTGAGAAGACAGAAGAGCATGGCTTACACATTGAACTGCTAACCAAGGCAGGGAAATCAGATCCCCACTCTGCTTCCCAGGCTCTCACAGTGTAGTGAGGACATAGGTTACTACTAAAAAGCAATTTGTGCTAAAATAATAATAATAATAATAATAATAATAATAATAATAATAATAATAATAATTGGTATGTCCTAAAATGGTTTTACGTACAGTGTGGTCAAGATGGGCCACAGCGTCAGGCAAGAGTGTCCGGTGTGATGTGGTCTTGATGGACAGGGAGCGTTTGCGTGGAGTGGAAATGCAGAAGGACAGCCCATTCCCCAAGTGGAGACTCTATTCAGCCTTGTGGGAGTGGCAGTGTGTGGTGCCCGAAGGACAGGTAGCCAGGAGAGGTGTGTGCGTGCACGTGTGCAGGTCTGAGAGCTCAGGAGGAAGCCGAAGCGTATGAGGAAGGGAAGAAGGAGGAAATCGACCTTTGCCTCAGGACCTCCTGTGCACTTCCTGTGCATCTCTCAACATAACTCACACCAACCCTTCCCGGTAGGTTTTTCTCACACTCGTTTTACAGACGAGGCAACTGAGACTCAGAAAGACTAAGAGCTGGTGACAGAAC
The DNA here is from genome assembly GCF_004115265.2 of Rhinolophus ferrumequinum. Lineage (NCBI taxonomy): Eukaryota > Metazoa > Chordata > Mammalia > Chiroptera > Rhinolophidae > Rhinolophus > Rhinolophus ferrumequinum. Next base: position 18,950,830 of record NC_046304.1, on the reverse strand, counting down.
TTGGATTGGAAGCTGCATCCAGAACCCGAGCCCCCCCTTCCTTCCTCATCTTCTTGAAAACTGCTTCTAGGCTTGGAGAAGTGGAGGATTCTCTAGCAGGAGGGGAAAGACTGAGAGCCTCGCTCCTCTTCTTGGCAGCTTCCCAGTTGCTTTTCTAGTCAGAGAGTTCCATAATCCAAACAAACATCGTTTGGCTGCTCTGTCAGTCTTATCACCACTCCCCACCCAAGACAATCTGATTAAATCCTGCTGTCATCAGTGAAAGGTCTTTTACAAAAGGCTCCTTACAAACGTGGGTCTCCTTGCTTCCTTTCCAGGCAGGGCCCACTCCCTGCCTCCCAGCCCTCAAGGTCAGCACACATGAAATGAGGGAAACTTTGTCACTGTCACAATGGGGAGAGGCTTAGTCAGGCAGAGTCCCGCTTAGATTTGCCAACAAATAATGATCTCTTGGCAAATAACCTGAAGCTAAACCCCCAGAGAGTGTTTGTTTCTTAATCCTGAGACTTATGGAACCCTGGAGAAGGGCTGAATCCACCCAATGCTGGCCACCAAGAAATAACAATGGCTGTCACGTTTTAAGGGCTCACCTTTTGCACACTGTTTCTAGTTCTAACACTTCTGTAAGGTAGTTTCAAGTCCTCCCTTCTGGCTACACTTTCAGTTTCTTCTCTGCTTTACAGAGACAGAACTGAAGCTTAGAGAGGTTGTTCTGAAGCTTAGAGAGGGACTAAGCTTACAAAGTCAGGTTTCAAACCCAGGTCTGTTTGATTCTGTTAAAGAACAAAATTCAATCAACTCAATTTGAAGATCTAATTGGATTTATTAAGGGGTTCATTAATTGGGCAGCGACCCATCTAGCAATTAGAGGGGTGCTTTAAGGGGTTGTACAAAGTGGAAGATTCCGTGTTTCCCCAAAAATAAGACCTAGCTGGTCTTATTTTTGAGGAAAATAAGACTTAGCTGGTCTTATTTCCAGGGAAACACCTAGCTGGTCTTATTTTGTATAAGGAAGAAGGGTGGGGCAAGAGAGTATTAACAAAAGAAAAGAAAGGATTAATTTTTAGACCAGGATGTCTTTTGGAGGGAAGAGAATGGCAAGGGTTTTTATTATAGCCAAATGAGCCTAATTGTTTAATATCTCTCTTAAATTCAGATTTTGTCCTGTTTTACCTCTTTTCTATTTAGCCTCTTTTTAGGACAAAATTATTTTTTCTCTAAAAAAATACACTTTTTCATTTCTTATACATTTTTTCCCATTTCTTATACCTTCTTTTACTGAAAACACATTCTACTTTCCTTGCATTCAAAGTTGTTTCTTTATTATTCCTAGTAGTTTTAATTCCATATACTGTAATTTTTAACCCTTAAAAATCTTAATTTCTAATGACAACTAAGAAACAAGCAACTATAAACTGCCTTTTATGTTAGCATTCTGTGGCTTGACAAGTTTAGAAATCCTTTTCTACAAACGTACCTTTTTCATAGACAGTTTCTCAGCGTGGCATAAAACATATTTACCAGTTGACCCAATTTTATCTTTAGTTTTTCTGCAATAGGAAACCAAAAGTAGATAAACTTATGCTCAATGATTAATGTTTTGATGTTTTTCTTTCTTATTTGGAAATGATCTAGACATTTAATAAATTTTTCCAAAAAAAATCCTTTTGGGGTTCTCCCTTAAGTTTGGGAAATTCTTTACAGCCCTGAGTTCAGTTTTTGACCAAAGGGTAAAAAGGATACCCAAAGGAGTTCATCTGCTACCACAAGTAGTTTTGTTTTAAACAGTAACTGTCTAATAGTCTCTTCCAAGTGGAAAAGCAGTTCAGACAGGGAATTGGCGAAACGTAAGAACTCAGGTGAAAAAATAAGGGAAAGAAAGCAGTAAGTCACATGCTTCCTACCGTCTTTTGTCTTAGGTACCTTTTGAATCTTTAATTTTTCATAAGCTTTTTGTAATGAGTCTTTTAATAAAGCTATTTTGAAATCTTGAAGGCTTTTGTAAGCTTCTGCATGCCAATTAAAATAATTATCTCATCTGTTCGCTCAGTTTGGGAACCCTTACTTTCTAGTGCAGTTTTTAAATGGTTTTGTTTAACTGGAGCCCTCCTCACAATGGCCATTGCCAACTCTAGGCTGTCTCCAGCAAGATTTTCCTTCCTTTGCCAATACCTGCAGGCGACTATAGTTCTTAAACATAACATAAGCAAGTATGCTAGAAGGTGGCACACTCAGTTCTTTGGATATAAAAGATCCTGTTTCTTAATACTCACTGGAGGTCTCCTGCTAGACCCAGTACAGCTCAAGTCAGACCGAGTCCGATCCTGCACCCAGTCCGATCCTGCACCCAGTCTAGTTCTCAAATTGGACCCAGTTCAGTTCTTAAGTTGGACCCAGTCCTACTCCCACCCAGTAACCACCACCAATTCCTGTAGAACCTTGGATTGGGAAAAGAATTGAACCAGAAAACCCCAAGGCATGGGGATTGCAGGCTGATTCCAAAATAAATGGAGAACTGCAGCTGTTACCAACACTTCTCAACATGGAATCTGGAGGCTGATTCCAAACAAGTGGGGAATGGCAGACTAAACCATCAGCAGTTCCCAATGGGAAATCCAGGGACACAACTAAGAGCTGGGGTTTTCCTCCTGGGGAATTGTGGTCTGGGCAGAACCATCTGCCAGCTCAAGCTTACCTGTTCTGTAAAGGCTAGCCAATTAAACTTGTCGCTTGAACACAAAAGAGAGTAGAGCTTATCAGCAGCCTCCAGAAAAGTAGGAAAGAGAGTGAACTCAAAATGGGGTTCATGGACGCCACAACTGTGTTTCTTGTTGTCCCCAAATGCTGTCATAAGTTTGCATCGGTGTCAACGCTGCTACCGAATCTGTTAAAGAACAAAAATTCAACGGAGCAAATTTGAAGATCTAATTAGCTTTAAGAAGTAATCCATAAATCAGGCAGCATGTCTCCTACCAACTGAAAGAGTACTCCAGGAAGTTGTACAAAATGGAAGGTTTTTATAGGAAGAAGGGTGGGTCAAGGGAGTATAAATAATAAAAAAGAAAGGATTATATATTTAGACCAGGATGTCTTTTGGAGAGAAGAAAATACTATATTTCCCCGAAAATAAGACCTAGCCGGATACTCAGCTCTAATGCATCTTTTGGAGCAAAAATTAATACAAGACCCGGTCTTATTTTACTATAAGTCCGGGTATAATATAATATAATATAATATAATATAATATAATATAATATAATACCGGGTCTTACACTAATTTTTGCTCCAAAAGACGCATTAGAGCTGATTGTCTGGCTAGGTCTTATTTTCCAGGAAACACGGTAGCAAGAGTTTTTAATCATGCAGATTGCCTCTTTTCCCTTTGGGAAGGGGAGGGGTGATGGAGAGGGCCCCTATGACAGATTACCTCATTGATGTGGACCAGAAAATTCCAGACAGGTTGATTTAGATTACATTTCTGGGAGAGGTTGAAACAGCAAGTAGATCAGTGAGGCTATTTGGGGCCTGTGGTTTTCTCTTTAACAGTTCTAAAACTCTGCCATGCTCTTTTGTGTTTGCTGAATGAATGGATAAATAAATGAATGACTATATGGATGGATAATAAATGGATGGGATCAGGTTCAGTGGCCCAAAGACTGAAAACTAGCAGTTACCATCTCCTCCCATTTCTGTGGCCTCCCTACAATATTGAGATAGGTGAGAAATGTCAAAGGAAAGTTGAAATGAGATAACAGCGAAGCCTCAAAAGAGCTGGGTATATCCATTTAAGGACACAATCAACAGAGTGAACAGGCAAGTTGTGAAATGAGAGAAAAATATTTGCAAATCATATGACTGATAAGGAGTTAATATCCAGAATATAGAAAAGACTCCTACAAGTCAACAACAACAAAAAACAACTTGATATTAAATTAGTCAAAGGACTTCACTAGACATTTCTCCAAAGAAGACAGACAAATAGTCAATAAGCGTATGAAAAGTCGCTCAACTAATCATTAAGGATATGTAAATTAAAACCACAATAAGGTATCACTTCATGGCCAGTGGCTACTATAAAACAGTGTCTATAAAATAACAAGTGTTAGTGAGGATGTGAGGGAATTGGAACCTTTATGCAGTGTTGGTGGGAATGTAAAATGGTGTAACCACCTTAGAAAACAGTATGGAGATTCCGCAAAAAAAACTAAAAATAGAATTAGCATTTGCTCCAGCCATCCCACTTCTGGGTATCTATCCAAAAGAATTGAAAGCAGTGTCTCAAAGAGATAGTTGCCCACCCATGTTCATAGCAGCATTAGTCACAATAACCAAAAGGTAGAAGAAGCAACTTAGGGTCTCTCGACAGGTGAGTGCATAAGCAAAATGTTGTCTATGCATACATGGAATACTATTCAGCCTTAAAAAGGAAGGGGATTCTGACATATGCTACAACATGGATTAACTTTGAGGATGTTATGCTGAGTGAAATAAGTCAGTCACAAAAAGACAAATACTATATGATTCCACTTACATGAGGTATCTAAAGTAGTCAAACACACAGAAACAGAAAGCAAAATGGTGGTTGCCAAGCTGGAATGAGGGGGAGTTATTGTTCAATGGATATAGAGTTTAAATTTTACAAGATGAAAAAGTACTAGCGATTGCTTGCCAAACAATGAAGTTACACTTAGTACTAAACTGTACACTTAAAATTGGTAAAGATGGTAAATTTTATGTTGTGTGTATTTTATCGCCATTAAACAAAAAGAAGTTGGGCATGGAGACTCGCAAGAAGAGGGGATGGACTCGCTGTTTGGTAGTGGTGGGAAGAGGTTCTTGGACTGTATCTAAATAAGCCTCAAGTCCCTTTTAGCTTCAGAGCATCCCTGGACCCCTGCGCAGCCCCCAGCAGCCAGAGCAGATGGGCAGGGCCAGCTCTGGAAGAGATACTCCCTATCTCTCCTTCACAATCTTGATGGTGGTGAAAACCTGTTCACTTCTCTGCCTTGTTGCATGACCAATGGCCCGTCTGTCCTATCTGAAGATCTAGGGACCAGCTCCAGAACATGCTGGAAGGAGGACTTGACTCTCTGGCATGAACCTTATAAATTATCACCTGGCCATCCCATCCACCCATCCATCCATCCATCCATCCATCCATTCTTTCAACACATATTTGTTGGGAATCAGAGGTGTATATGGACAATCATACAGACAGACCCTATCCCCATGGAATTTATAGTCTGGTGAGGGATATAGGCATGTTATCAGAAGAACACAATGAAATGTGATATGTACTGTGATAGGGGTCATCTAGGGCACGTAGCAGGGGACCTGATTTAGTCTGTGATGAGAGTTCATGAAGGAAGTTCAGTCTTAGGCTGAGACTTGAAAGGTAAATGAGGCTTAACCTGTCAAGTGGGGAGAGGGAGGCAGGGAGAATATGGGAAGGAGGATCGAGACCCTGGGCACCTCCTGGAGATTTCAGACACTGCTGGGCCAGATGAGGCTCTGAAAACAGCTGAGCTAAGGAAGGAATGGTGAGAGCTGAGGCAAAAGAGGAAGGCAAGGACAAGATCTTGTAGGGCCGTTTAAACACCTTTTGAGCACCTTGCAAGGTGCTGAGGTGGGTAGGAACATGTATAAGACAAAATGAGTGGACCCAGTTGGAGAGGCAGTGGAAGACGAGCGGAGCAGTCAGGAACCCCGGAGTCAGATTCTGGGTCCAGCTGTGAGCAAGATGCCCACCCTCCTTCTCCACATGGGACCCCCCTCCACCTCTTCCAACTGTCTCAGGGCAAGCTACCACAAAGGGACACTTTCGGTGCAAGGGAATGCATCACCTTTCACCTTTCATTGTGGGGTGGGGGCAGGGTGTCCTTGAAAACAGCCCCAGTGCACTCCCTCGCCCTGCTCCCTGTGGTACACTCTGTGCATGAGACCATCCCTGCACTCTTCTTCAATCAGGATTTGATGCCCATCCCCGTGCCCTGTCTTCTCTCCTCCAGGCCGGGCAGTCTCAGGTATTAGAAATCATTCCTGGTGCTCCCTGCCATGTCAAGCCATCCTCATCTTTCCAGGACCACTTGATTTGTGACCCTGTAGGCCCCAGGCTCAACCTGCTCAACACCAGTTGCCTTGGAAATCTCTGTCTAAATGCCTGTCCCACATACCCAGGTCTGAACTTCCTAAAAGCCACCTTTGGGCCCTAACCCCGGCTCTATCTCCAGCTTATCTGCCACCTGCTTCTGAGGATAACCGAGTTCTTGTAAGCAGGAGACCATATCCTTTCCCCCGAGGACTTTCTCAACTGTTCTCAGGTGGCCCTCTCCAGAAGGGTCAATGGTCAAAAGAAAGGTGGGCGTTTTCTGGTTGTGACTCCTGGTAGTGCAGAGATCAAGAAAGACTGAAAAAGGACAGCCTCAGCACCTGCCAGGAGTTGCTCTCAGTCCAATAGGAACCATGAAAAAAAAGAAAGAAAAACAGTTATTTGCAGGGTTAATTAAAAGAAAGGAGGTGGGGCAAACTGGAGAACTGAACAAGAACTGGTAGAGTGGGGCCCTGGTGGTGACTGCCCGGCAAGGGGAAAGTTCTTGTGATGCACTGGCCTTCCCTCTGGCCTCAGGACACTGCCTCTGATGGGAATTAATCATTGATGGAGCCTGGCTGCGAGGGATGCAACAGCCTCCCGATATTGGTCCTCAGAAGAGGGTCTACAAGGGTCCCAAGAGTCCCCGAGTTTGAAAGGGAGGTGTAGAGGCAAAGCCAGAGTGGAGGTGTCTCCGTAAAAGAGTAGCCATCTAATTTGAAACACCGAGTTTTGTCCTAGTGCCATCACAGTGGCCCAGGCCATGGAGGGCCTAGGCAATGAGCGTGGACAGTCTTGGATATGAATCTGAGTTTTCTCTCAGTTACTCACAAGCTGTGTGACTCTGGGCAAGTAACTGCGTTGCTCTGAGCCTACATCACAAGGTCAATGTAGAGAGTTGGGCAAAGTGGGATGCAGATGACACATACAGTGGATGTTGTTCCTCTGGGGGAGGCCCAGCTCTCCAAGGTGAGGCCTCCTCCAAGGTGAGACACAATTGGGGCATTGTCTTGGGTATCTGAAACCCTGGGGTTCCTGACCCTGCCTCACCTTGCCCTGAGCAGGTGGCAGGTTGACTGCCTGAGCATGGACAGGCCATAGCCTGAATGGGGTCATGGGGGTGGTCATCTGTCTTGTCTTACGATAGCTGCCCAGCCAACCTGGCTCCAGGACTCCTGCCACATGGATCCATCCACAGCTCTCTGCCCACCCTGCACTGGCTCCTGGAGTATCTGGGCATAACAGTCCTGGTCATGCTGTTGTCCACCCTGGAAATGTGTGATGAGCTGTGAATCCTGCCCCCACGAATCACACAGAACCTTCTGTCCTCTAAATATCACCTCATTTCCACAGCTTTTCCCCAGGCTGTGCTTACGTCCTGAAACATTCTCCCCAGTACTCTGTCTTCTCCTGGCACACACAGGTCCTCCCACTCTGATAATCAACAGAAATACAGATTGAGCTTTTCCTATGTGCAGTATGGGGTAGAGACAGGGGAGGTACCAAGAGACAGAGGCTCTGGCTAGATAGACAACCGGAAATTCCTTCCAACCCACAACCTGCCCTTCTAACACACACAGCCCACCCTCCAGGCTTTAGCTCACTCTCCACCCTGCTTGTGACCCCTCCTCCCTCACCATGTGACCAAATTCGACTCAACTTTCGAGTCTTAACTAAATCACCATTTTCTACAGGAGCCCTTGCTCGATATTACTAGACTCTCCTTTCACCTAGAACTCCTGCCCTGGTTTGGATCTCATAAAGCATTCATAAAGTGTGGAGTCAATGACAGATTGCACGTACGACGGTGGTCCCTTACTTTATAATGGAACTGAAAAATTCCTATTACCTGGTGACATCAGAGCCATCATAACGTCCTAGTACAAGGCATTACAGTTGCCTACAGTATTCAGTACAGTGACGAGCTGCACAGGCTTGTAGCCTGGGAGGAATAGTCTGTACCATATATTATAGGTGTGTAGGAGGCTGTAGCAGCTAGGTTTGTATAAGTACACTCTATGATGTCTGCACAACGACAAAATCGCCTAACAATGCATTTCTCCAAATGTATCCCCGACGGTAAACAACGCAGGACTGTGTCCTAAAGCCTCAGTTTCCCCACCTGTAAAATGGAATAGTAACATCTAATGCATGGTGTAGTTGTACTGAGTAAATAGTACACCTTTGAACTAACCAGCTTGGACTAAATACTGAACAAATGTTAACCGTCACCAGCAGTATTTTAATCTCTGCAGCTTTAGCCCTGAGCATGGGTCTGAATATATCATCAGTGCCAAATACCTGCTTGATGGATGGATGGATGGATGGATGGATAAATGGAGAGATTATTTCCAGTATACGAGACAATCTTTGCTGATCTTCCAACGCAGTTTAGGAAGAACCTAAAAAATAAACCCAACGAAACTTTGTGACATATCTACCACACATCAAGGCTTAACATACCATAGGTTGTCTAATTTGAGCCTCATGACGGGGAAATTATTACAGCAGAACGAGGAAGTGGCTATTCTGAGAAGTTCAGTCAGTGGATCAGCGTCACAAAGTGAATAAGAGATAATCCGGACTGGTGGCTTTGCTGTTTCCTAGACACCTGGAAGGAAGACGAGAGCTTGCTCCGGGCCTTGGCTGCTTAGTCTTCATATAAAAACTCCCAGAGGGCAGGGCCTCCCTAGATTCAGGGCTGCCCCACCCAGGGCCCTGTATAAACAGCTCCCAGAGAACCTGGCTTTGGGGAATAAAAGGAGGGAGGGGAGGCTGGGCTGGGGAGGGGACTTGGGGTCTTGCTCTATGGAGTTGGGCTGTGGGGCTTCCCGGGCACCCTTCCTTCAGCTTCTCCAGCCGCAGCATTTAGCAGCCTCCATGCACAAAAGGAGTTAATTCTGGGCTTAACTTCTTGAAAGAACCTGAAGCTTTTACTCCTTGATCTCACCTTCCTCTTTCTTTGCAAAGTCTTCCTGATCTTTATACTTCCTACAGGTCCCTCCTCCTTACTCTCACCCCCTGACTCCCAAAACACTGATTGCCAGGGCGGGTCAATGGTTAACACTCCTCGGGCTTTATATAAGCCCGCCCCGCCACCTACCTGCTTCAGTCGGTCCTTCAGTTTCCTGGATCCCAGAGACAGTGACCAGCAGTCTTCTACACCATGGCCAGCTGCTGGCAGGGCCTGTGGGCTTATCGCACCTACCTGCTGGTGTTCTTCCTGCCCATTTTCCTGCTGCCTCTGCCCCTTCTTGTCCCCGCCAAGGTAAGGACTTGGGGTTCTGCGTACAGAGAAGCTCCACGGGGGCAGGGGAGGGGCCATTTGGTCCCGGGTTGGGGAATCCTTAGGACCAGCATAATTTACTCTTCTCTCCTAGCCTGGAAGGGAGGCTATAATCTCCCGGTCCTCCTGAGGATTAAGAGGTCAAAGGAAGCTTTTGTTTGGCACCCAGCTGTAGGAGCCCAATGAGAATTGCTTAGGTGCACTTGACATCTACTGCCTTAGGAGTCAGGAAGCCAGTTCCATAATAGAGGTGCAGGTGGAAGCAGATGGGGTTATCTGCCTACTATGTGCCCACGTGCCACAGACTGGGCTCAGTGGGGCATGAGCATGGTTAGCTCCTGGAGAGGGATGGAAGGTGAGTAGGATAAAGCTGGCCTCAGGCAGTTGGTGCCTATAAGGGTATAAACAGAAAGAGATCGCTCACTGTGATCCCAAGGGCTAAGTCTGCTGAGAAGGAGGGGTGGGACCTGGACAGGGGACTCTGCCAGTGGACACCACAGACACTCGGGGTGGATGGGGACGGGCAACTGCTTCCTGCCCCTGCCCTAACCCCAGCGGCAGGAGTCATAACTTCACTTCCCGTTATTGGAGCCCCCACCACATGCCCTGTACCGTGTACCCAGGAACTCTTTCCCCCATCTTATGAGTCAGGTCTGACAGTCCCATTTTACAGATTGGGAAAGTGAGGTTAAGCCACTTACCCCAAATCCCGGGGCAGAGCTCAGATATTATACACTTTGGAGGCCTTCTTGTAAATAAGAGAATACAAAGTTATGAACCTAAAAGTAGTACAGGGCTTGGGGAAGTGTTTGTCCAGGAGGACAGCCTGGAACCTCAAGTTTCACAGTAAACCTCGCTCTGGCAGGTCACATATTTAGAAAGTGGCAGAGCTGGGTGTGTGATCTTGTACCAAAGCCTGTGTCATCTTCTCTCCACCACATTGCCTCCTGAAGGCTGAGACAGAACTGTGGCCCTAGCACGACCCCACAGGCTCAGAACTGCCCATCGAGGCATTTTCTTCTTTTTGTCACAGATAGGGAACTTGAGACAGGCTTTTTGTTCATGGTGTCCCAAAAGGGTGAGGGACTGGGGATATGGTGGCACAGCCCCCGGACCCCTGACACCTGCTAAGTGACAAGGCCTGGCTGTCCTTTGAGGTGATCCTGGTCTCAGGCCAAAGCCAGTGGCATCTCTGTACTGGGAACTCATCTGATGGGTTTTCAGACAGGCTGAGCCAAGTGTCTTAACCCTGGGAGGGAGGGCAGACAAGAACTGTGATTCTCATTTTACCCCCCAGGAAAGCACAGCCCAGAAAGATTCAGTAAGTTGGCCAAGGTCACACAGGAAAGCCTGGGTCAATATTAAAAGCCAGGCCTCCTGGTGGGACTGCAACGTGTCAGGAGCCTCTGTCTTCCTGGGCTGTACCCAGCCCTGCTACCTGCCTCTGCCCACAGACACTGCCTTTTCCCTGTCCTCAGATGAACTGTCCCCAGTCTATCTATGGAAGCCAGCCCTTCCACTGGGGCGCTGGATACCAGCCCCTCTCAAGGACGTTGTGCCTGTAATCGCCCTCTCTTTCCTCTATGAAGTTCACTCTCTGCCTGATCTCTCCCATCAGCAGACAAACACGCTATAATATCCCCCATCCTAAAAAACAAACCAACCCTCCTTTGATCCCACATCCCTTCCATATATGCCTCCTTTCTCTGCTCTCTTTCACACAAGAAGCCTCAAAGACTGTCTACACTGCACATGTCTCTCCTCAGAGAGCTTCAGTCTCCAAGACTCTACCTACCCAAAGGGCTTTCGTCAAGTCCCTGGTCCATGTTCACCTTCTTCAACCCTCAGCAGCATTTGTCACAGCTGGTCACCCCATCTTGGCAATGCTACCTTCTTTTGACTTTGGTGACACCTTCTCCTGGTTTTCCTCCCCCCTCAGCCACTTTTCCTGGCTCCTCCTCTAGTCACTCACTCTCCCCCAGGTGATCTTTTTCTGCCTCCTGCCTTAAAAGGCACCTGTAAGCTAAGGATTCCCTAATCTGTAACCCCAGCCCTGACCTCTAAATTTGTATTGTGCAACCAACACTTGACACTTCCACCTGAACATTTTCTTTTAAGCAGCATATACTTTTGCATGTCCAAAACAAAACCCTCATTGCCCATCTTTTCCAGTTGGCTTTTCCTGCAATCTCATTCATCAATATGGGATTCAACCATCTGCCTTGGAGGCATTTCTGTTTCCTATCTTTCCATCCTTTCTACATGCACCAGCAGGTCCTGTTGACTTGATATCCCAAAAATATCCTGAATGCAATCACTTTCCGCTGCCTCCACTCTCATCCAGGCCACCATCAGTTCTCACCTGTCCGTATCCTTCCCCATACCATTCTTCATCCATCTACCTGGTCTTTTCAAAATTTAAGATTATGTTACTACCCTGCTTAAAACCCCACAGAGGCTTCCCATCAAACTTAAAATCTAAACTTCCTAGGGCAGCCACAAGTCCCTGGGGTTCCACCCCTGCAGATCCTTCTGGTCCCATGTCCCTGTTTTACTTCCTGTCCACTCTGCCCCAGTCCCACCAGCTTTCTCTCTGCTCCTCAAATTGCTCATCTCCCTGCCTGGAATGTTCCTCTCCCAGATTCCTTAGGTTTCAGCTTAAATCCCCCTCCTCAGAAAAGCCTTCTCTGACCACCCCCTATTTAGAGGGTTTTCACTATCTGAAATGATGTATTTGTTTATTTTTCTATTTATTATCTTACTCCCTATACTAGAATGTAAGCTCCATGAGGACAGAGACATTGGCTTTTTCCATGCAGAATCCCCAGTGCCTAGCACAGAGTAGGTGCTCAAATGAGTAGGTGTCAAATGAATGAATGAATGAATGAATGTGGGCAAAGAACATCCCGTCCTGATTTCCTGCTGAGTCTCTGCTCTCTGTGTTGAGTCCCTGAACTTACCTCCCTGCCCCTGGCCCCGATGTGGGAAGGAGGAGTCCCAGACTAGGCTCAGACCTGTGTCCATATAATAACAGTTGACATTTATTGAGATTTTTTTTTTATGTGCTAGTCACTGTGCCAAGCACTTCAAAGTACTAACTCCTTGATTTCTCGCAATAATTTTGAGTTACTGTGAGTGTACTACTGTTACCTCCATTTTACAGACATGTAAATTCAGGCCCAGAGTGGTAGTCATTTGCCTAAAGTCCCTAGTAGAAAACGGCAAAGTCTGGACTAGAACCTGGTCTTAGGATCTCTGCCTAAGGCTGTCCAGGGATGCAAAGTGGTGACCCTGTTGTGCATCACGTCTTGAGCCATGTACCCTCACGGCCATCCAGCTGGCAGCCAATCCTTCCACTGTTGTTCAGTCTGGGATGTCTGTTGAGCTCTTGCACTGTGCTGGGAGTTACCGAAAAGGAATACAGACGCTTTGTCTTCGAGTTGCTCTCAGCATAGAGGAACATGTATTTGCACAGAGGTATAGCCAGACGGCTGCACGAGCTCAGACGAGAGAACACTCTTCCAATGGAGTCAAGAGAACATTCGAAGCAGGTGGCATTTGAGTTGGGCCTTGAAGGCTGAGTGAGATTCTAATAGTCAGAGGTGTGTAGAGAGGGCAGGCCAGGTGAAGGGACTGCATAAGCAAAGGTGTAGGCGCTGGACATAGTAGGGTGTGTTTGAGGAATAGCTACAGAATCCTTGAAACGCTCATCATTCTCTCGTGGGGACCGTGGGGACTGAGGCTTCTCACGGCTTCCCCAACTCTGCAACCAGCCAGTGAAGATGCACCATCAGTGTGCCAGAAACCTTACAGCTACTCTTGCTTCCTTTCTTTCCTTCCTTCCTTCTTTCCTTCTTTCCTTCCTTCCTTCCTTCCTTCCTTCCTTCCCTTCTTAAGGAACACGTACTGTGTGACAGGCACTGTTTAGGTGCAGGGGGTAGCGTTGGTGGAGAGACACACAAAAAGCATATACTGTCCATGCTGTGAAAACCATGTAGCCGCTGTGACTAGCTTAGGGAAGGGCTGCTCTAGTTGGGGTGGTCAGAGAAGGATACCTGAGTGGTGATATTTACTCTAGGACCTGAATGGCAAGTGAGAGTCAGTCAAGCACAGCTCTGGGCAAAGAGCCGTCCAGGCAGAGCTCACAGTGCAAAGGCCCAAGGCCAGGGCTGAGCTTGGCAGGGTGGAGGGATAAATACGGCCAGGGTGGCCTGGGGGCCTAAGTGAGGAGAAGCTCGCTTAAGCTTAGAGAGGCAGGGAGACGTCAGCCTATGTCAGCCCTACAAGGATAGGGGAAGGAATGAGAATTTTGTGCTGGGGGCTATGAGGGTAAAGATTTGCACAAGGGTCAAACAGCTAGTAAGTTAGAACCAAAACTGCAAATGCCTCCCAGGACCCAAACGGACGATCCATAAAAACAGTTTCCCAGGGCCCAATGTCTGCCACGACAAAGCTTAGCTGAAATCCCTATTATATTTACAGTAAGAACAGACGATAGAATTTCTTAATCTGAAATCACCTGCACTCCTAGAACATGAGAACAGTATGAGTGTGAGTGCACTTCAAAATCTGTGTAACTGAAATACCTGCAAGCTGTTCCTGAACCCCAGACGCACCCAGGACTCAGATGATTGACTGTGGGCATGAAGACTGGACAAGGAATTTGGACCTCAGTTCTGGGCCTGCCTCTATCTTTTGAGACTTCCTGGCTCTTGGTAGAGAAGGCAGAGTCCATGGAGTAAAACAGGTTTTGGAGCCAAACAGATGTGGGTCGAAATCCACTCTGTAGCGTGGACAGCCATGTGACCTCATCAAATCTCTCACCTCTAAGGGGCTGCTGTGGGGATGAAATGAGATAACCAGAGTATCTGGCTCCCAGGGCTCAGAAACAGTGACTCCCTCCTCCCCTGGCTTCTCGTCTGAATTCCTGGCTCCTGGAAAATACAAGTCGCCTCAGGCACTGTGGAGGTGACTGATTTCTTTTCCATGGATGACTTCTTCTGTTCAAGTGGGCTATTGTCCTGCCAGGGCCTTGCTGCTGCCACCTCGGAAAGGTGTGCCTGGCCGCCCCCATCAGAGTGGGGAGGTGTGGTCCCTAAGTGTTAACCCTGAGCAGCACTGGCACAAGGTGGAGACAGATCTTCTCGTTTCTGGGATATCTGGGTGTAGGATTAGAAGAAGGAGCCAGCCTCCAGGGCCAGGGGCATCCCTGGAGTAGAGAGAGAAGTTTCCTCAACTGTGAGGTCAGGAGTCTTCCCCTCCTTTTGTTTTCTCTGAAACCCATGGTTTCCCTTTGGCCTCTTAGAGCCGAAGATGATGTAACTCATAAACATTAAGAGGCAGAAATGAAGAGGATCACCCGGACGGGGTCAGGCAAAGACTAGGAAGGGAGTCAGGCACCGTGGCCTGCTTTGGTCAGTCTCAAAGGCAGGCAGGGGCTTGGGAAGGCTTCAGGTGTTCCCTAATTGGAGGCTGTTGGCAGCGGGGAGCTGGAGGGTGCTAAGTGGACGCAGAGTGTCCTGTGTGATTGGTTAGGGGAGCATATTTGGCTTTCGCTCGTTGGTCCTGAGCTGGAAGTGAGGTTAGAGAGTGGGGGCAGAGGGCAAACACGAGGGAAGCTGCAGTCATGGAGCCAATCCAATCCTGACTGTTTGGAGCCCACTGCTATAGAGGTGGCAGTTTGGCTGCCTGGGCTGGTTGCTGCAGAGGTTGTAGGGCATATTTTTATATATGGACTGGCCGTGGTCCCCTTTGTGTATTCAATCTCTCAAAGGTATTTGGCACAGGCCTATTATTCCTGGAAAGGATTCACACATCCCCAGCCTACTCTGTACCACCTTCCCCAAGTCCCTTCAGCCTGGCTTCTCTCCTTGTGGTCACTGCCGTGTACCTAGACACCCAGGACAGACCCCTGGGAGTTTTCTATCTCTCGTTCCTCCTGCCCAACTCAACAGCCACCACCCAAACCATCTGTCTTCCATCTTCTAACACGTCTGGAGTCCATCTCGTTCTCCATCGCCACTGCCACGCCGTGCTCTATGTCCCTGTCATTTCCCCATTAGACACCCAGCACTTCCTCCGGTGGCCTCCCAGCCTCGCTCCTGTGCCTCCTGGTCCATGTGCCATGCCTTGGCAGGTGTAAGCTCCTTATTTGCATCTTGACATGATTTACTTGTTTAATTGGATGACACAGGCATATCATACAAAATTCAAAACACAAAAGAATGAAATGGGGAAGTGCCTCTCCCAGACTCTGCCCCTCCTGAGGGCAGTCTCACAGTGTGTCCTCTAGAGCAGGGACTCCTCGCGCTTAGGGATCTGTGGGGAGCATTCAGGAGGTCTGTGGACTTGGATGGAAAAAAATTACATGTTAGTATCAATAACGTCTAAAGAAAACAGCGTTTCCTTCTGTTATGACGGTAGACAACAAATCTCAATAGTATTAATTAAACCTTTCACTTAACCTCCAGTAGAAATCACAAATATTTTCACATCACAGTAAGAGCTGTTGGCGGTACTTGAAATAGTGCTTATGTTCATCATGACTTTTAAATTACAGTAGCTGTTAGCCAGTGAAGGTCTTATTAGTTAAGAAAGAATCACATACGGTATATCATTATCTTACCCAATATTTTAATAACTGTATTTCAATATAATTGGTTCCCTTTTTAATATTATGTATTTTATCTAATACATTTAAAAATATTATTCTAAGGAGTTGGAAACGTTTGTCAGGATGTCAAAGTGATCCTGGTACAAAAAAGGGATAAGAATCCCTGAATCAGATGAATATATATGTGGGTTTTTTTTCCCAATCACATACAATAGCATCGGTGCAATCTTTTACTAGAAACACCAACTTGACCATGTCACTCTGCTTAAAATCTTTCAAGGGCCTTCCCTTTTCATCCCTGTCTTTTGGATAAAGTCCTAGATACCGTAGCTCAGGGCAGACAAGGCTCTTTCCAAGCATTGTACCTCTCCAAGAATGTATCTTGATCTTTTATGCCTCCTTCGGTTCCCTCTGTGCTTACGCCCTCACCCCAACACCTTTTTCCCACCCACCAAACTCCTATTCATCCTTCAGTACCCACTCAGCGTCTCCCTTCTCCTCTGGGATCCCACTCTCTAGTCTCTCCTTTGCCATGGTGCTTGGCAGGCGGCCACCCAGTGCTTCATCTCACTCCCGAGACCTGGGAGTACTCACAGCCAACAGCATCCCTACTTGCCGGGGCAGGGGAGCAGCAGGAGTGGCCCCTATGTGCCAGCCCATCCCTACCCCTGGGTTAACCTTCAATCACCAGGAGGAAAAAGTTATGAAAGTTATGACACCTATGAGACTGTGGGTATCTTTTCTGCTGCCAACCGCCACAGGCTGTTCTGTGCCCGTCCTGGGTAAAGGCCGTGATGCCTGCAGATCCCACACCTTGCCCACACCCAGGGTCCAGAGTCTGCTCTGAATTCCCTGGCACCTTCATTTTCATTTGAACCTCTTGCATTCACCCTGGTTCCCCAGCAACCCACGAGCACATTTCTGTCCCAATGCAAAGCCTGCCATTAACTCCCTGCCATCTACAGTCCTTACAGCTTAGAGCTACACATTCATGTCCCTCATCCATTACCCAGCATGGTGGGTGTTTCTCTTATTCCCATTGGTGGATAAGGAAACCTTATAAAGGAGATAAATGTATATGCAGCTGAAAATGCTCGGTGTTGCTTTTTCTTTCTCTCTGCCGTAAGGCAGAGATTCTAACCCATTTCTTTTTTTTCTTTTTCTTTTTTTTTTAATGATATGAATGAGTTTATTTTCATTTTCTTTGACATCTGCTGAAGTGTGGAGCCAGGCTTCGTTGGATAGGGCTGTGTGGTGCCTTGTATCTGTCTGCCTCCTGAAGTTCTGCTTAACCATCTCCAGAAGGCTCAGCTTCTCAAGAAGCTGACAGTACATTTAGAAGGGTATGTTCCCAGGATGAGAAAGATTTGGAGCCCAGGCTGATGACATCAAATTTATCTCTTGGTCCATTCTGTTCTTGAACTCCCATGTCTCAGAGATTTCGTTCCTGGTCTTGTTTCTGTTGTAAGAGCTCATCACGTTCTCTTTTTTTCTGTACATGGAATCTAGATCTTCGATTTTGAAACCAAATTTGGACTCTTGACTCTGGAACCCCAATTTGCTTAGCAAGTTGCTCTCTGGAATCAATCCCAGGATAAGGGTTGTTTGTAAATGCTGTGATGAGGGTGTGTAATTGGGAGGAAGTATAGCTGGTACGACACTGTCTGTCTTCTCTACCATGAATCTTCTCTTCAGGGTGATCTTGGTCTTGGCTTGCTTCTAAGTCCTTCTCATGTTCTAATCTTTTCTGAACTTGGTGCCTAGCTCTTCGATTCTGAAACCAAATTTGGATTCTAGACTCTTCAGTGTTGATTTCTAAAGCAAGCTTTTGTTTGGTAGCATCACCTGGGTAAGGTGTTTGATTGAATGCTTTGATGAGGATATTCAACTGGTCTTCTGTGAATTTGGTGCGGCTTCGTCTTTGATTCCTTGCTGTGGTCTTGTTTGGAGAGTTGTTTTGAGCCATGTTGTAATAGTCTTGAAGCTTTCAACCACCTAACCATTTCTGAGCCATGACTACCTTTGGCTGCCTGGTGAAGACTATGGCCCCTTCTCAGGATATTGCTTTGAAGTGCACAAGATAAAATACATAGGATTACAAAGGAAATCAATTGTTTTGAAATATAGTTATAAAAATACGACAAAATAAATTGCAGTTCAAATATAGAGGTGCTCCTGCATTAACACATTAAATAAGATCTAGTGTTGGTATAATAACTGGGCGGGTATCTAATAGCTGGAGCCACAATCAAATATCTGCCCAAATCACCAACAGTACCGTTAACAGTTGTTTGGTTTTGTTGCCTATGTTCATGACCTCAGATGTTAGCAAAAAGGCGAAATAGTTTTCCCATCCAACTTGACAGATTTTTGGAATTCCACACCCCGTGAACCAAGAAAAGCATGTCAGCAAGTTATGCTACAGCTGGACAGACTCCCTGGGAAGGTGGGTTGGGGACACAGGGCCAGAGCCACCAGGGCAGGGAAGGCTCCTGGATAGAACTGTGAAACTAGTTTTGGGTTTTGATCCAGAGACAGATAGACAGATAGACAGACAAACAGAGGGGGGGGCACAGGAAAGTTGTAATGGGGTAGGGGAGCCATAGATTGCTCACAGGGGCAGGTACGACCAGTAACAGCTCCCTTTGGAGGGTGAAAATGGGTCTCAGAAGTGAAGGAAGTGGCAGGCGTCGTGGTAAATAGTTCAATTTGGATTCAGACACCCCACTAGTTACAGCAAACCTGAGGCTGAGGGACACCCCTCAAACGCAAGGGATCGAGCTCAGGGTAGAAGGTGAAAAGGCTGACCTCTCCACTTATTTGTGTGACTTCGAGGCATTTACTTAATGCATTTGCACCTTTGTCTTGTCTGTGAAATGGGAACAATAGTCATTACCTCACAGAGCAACTAAATGTGATTTAAAAACATCTGAAGCAAAGCAGGGAGGGCCCAATGCCTGGCACAGGATAGCCCTCAGGATCCTTCTGCTGTCCTGATTAGCAGAGCTTTCTTCTTGAATCAGCAGACTGATGGCCCACCCCAGCCCCCAACTTGGGTGCAGGTGGACTGGCCTGCCCTTAGCCCCGGGGGAGGATGGGTAACTAACTGGCCGTGCAATCTTCGCAGGTGAGAAAGTGGTTGAGAAAACAACAGCATCAGCAGACTCAGCCAGCCTTCTGCTAGGGGAGGACTGCGGGTGGATCTCTGGTCCAGGGTCAAGGTGGCCCCAGCCTGGGGCCCATGAGTTCCTGCTAGGGTGAGGAGAGGTGGTGGAGGTTCATTGGGAAGCATGTGAGCCTGGCATCAGACAGACGTGGTTCTCCAGCGGGGATGTGCGGCACCATTCCAGGAGCGCCAATCACGGGGAGAAAGCTCTTGGAGTTATGCAATCCAGACCCCTTGCCGGGTCCCAGTCTGCCTCTGCCACTCCCTAGTTCTGTGGCCTTGAGCAAGCCACTTACCCTCTCAAGTTCTTCTCTAATGGGGACAACCCCACCCACCTTAATGGCTGAGTTTCGTAAAAGCGCCTAGCTCCTCATAATTGCTCAATACACAGCAGCTCCTTCTCCCCCCAGGCCACCCCCAGGGGCCCACCCCCAGCTTCAAGGTACTAAGGGCATGAGGTACTAATGGTGGTGAGACCAGCTCGTAGCACGTGGAGAAAACAAAAAGGGCAGGGAGGGTGAGACAGGTAAGAGAGGAGGTGCTCCCTAGCCCCACTGTCCCAGCATGCTGCCCCTTCCTTTGGCAAACACAGAATGGGCAAGTTCTCCCGAGGAGGCTGGGATGCGGGCACCCTCCTACCCGAGGCTTCCTTCTAGCTAATGATTCCTCCACCCCCTGCCACCCCTGCAGGGAGGCTCTGTTGATGAGGGCCAGCCTCTGATGTCAGGGGTTAACTGACTTTCCTTTCTACTCCAGGCGGGAGGTCAGGCCTCTCTAGACTTGGGGGCCTTGTCAGGTAAAGGGGGTGTGCTCTGGTACCCAGACTTGCAAGACTATGACTCATCATTTATCCCCTAATTCCATGCACAAAGCAGGGATTAGGGTATCTTTCACATACCCTACAAAATGCGAAGGGCGCCTCCTGGAGTTGTGCACTGCACTGATCGCGCCAGGATTGTTAGGGAGACCCTCCTCCATTCCCCAAACTTTCCAGGGATTCACTTATTCAGAAAAGATTTACTCTGAAGCCGGTTGGGTCCTGAGCTCCAGGAATCCAGATGCCACAAAACTGACTTCTGTCCTCAAGGCGCAGAGGGAACAAACCCTAATTAAATCGTCATACAAATAATTACATTCTCACAGGCTCTCATAAAGCCAGGGGAGGCCAGGGTACCAGGCAGGGATCCACATTGCCCAGGCCCCAGTCTGGCAGCCCCCATCTCATCTAGGGCTCCTCACCTGGGCCCCCTGCAGTCCCCTTGGGTGGGGTAGGGTCTGATACCCAGCTCCAGATTCTCCAGCCCCTCCAGTGCGGCTGGATTATAATGTCTGGGCTTCTCAAGGTCAAAGACAAGATGGTGAGTGTCTTGCTTTGTTTTTTATTTCCATTTTGGAATGGGACTTTGGGCTCGGGAATCAAGGACTGGATTTCACAGGCTCTGCCCACTCTGATACGAAAGGCCTGTTTTCTCTGGGGGCAGGAGGTGACAGGACTCTGGGATGTAGACCTGCCCCCTCCAACAGCTCTGCTGCTTGCCTCCCCCCCACAGGAAGCCTACTGCGCCTATGCCATCCTTCTCATGGCACTCTTCTGGTGCACTGAAGCTCTGCCCCTGGCCGTCACCGCCCTCTTGCCTCTCGTCCTGTTTCCCCTGATGGGCATAACGAAGGCCTCTGAGGTAAGCCGCCCCCGTCCACATGAGGAAGGGCTCCCAGGGATGGTGGGGTCTGCTCCAGGATGCTCGTGACCCAGGAAGCCTCGTCATAAGCAGGGCACACAGAAGAGGGTCCCTGCCTTGGCTTGGCAGGTCAGAGGTCACTGAGGGAGGAGTCAGCTAGAATACAAGGAGGGAGGACATTCTAGAAGTGCCGAGTGGGTGGCTGGCATCGAGAGTTAATTCAAAGTAAGAGTGATTCAGCTTAGGCCAGGGAGGTAGAAAGTCCTAGTGACAGGAAAAGGGGCCTTGAAAGTCAGCTAAAAAGCCTGTATTCTTCTAATTCAGTGGCTCTTAAACTTGAGTGTCCTGAAACTGGAGGGCTGGTGAAAACACCAATTGTTGGTCCCACCCCAGAGTTTCTGACTCAGTAGATGCAGAGCAGGGCCTAGAAATTTCCAGAAATTTCATTTCTCGCAAGTTCCAGGTTGATGATGCTGCTGGCCCGGGGACCAGACTCTGATAAGCACTGCTCTCTAGTCTCTGAAAACAGCGCTCAATTATCTATCTCCCAGTCTATGGCTGTCCACATGAGTGAAATTGGGCTAGTTTATCTCCCAAACTTTCCCGAAAGGAGAAAGAAGGAGTTTGGCTGGAAGAGAAGAACCCGGTTAATATTAAATACTGGGTAATCCAAAGACCAGTTCCATTTGGTTCCAGGAGCCCAGGGACCAACCTCTGTTTGTGTGAATGTCGGTGACTGCGCCAGGAAAGCCCAGGGGCCCCGTAGGAGACCCCAGGGTC
The DNA here is from genome assembly GCF_004115265.2 of Rhinolophus ferrumequinum. NCBI lineage: Eukaryota > Metazoa > Chordata > Mammalia > Chiroptera > Rhinolophidae > Rhinolophus > Rhinolophus ferrumequinum. The sequence continues at coordinate 18,929,218 of NC_046304.1, read as the reverse complement.
CTCCTGCTCTCGCTGTCCTTGCCCACCAGGTTTGCCTCCAGTACTTTAAGGACACCAACATCCTGTTCATTGGGGGGCTGCTGGTGGCCATTGCTGTCGAGCACTGGAATCTGCACAAACGCATTGCCCTCCGCGTACTCCTTGTCGTCGGGGTGCGGCCTGCTCTGTGAGTTCCCACAAACCGGGACTGGAGAACCCGGGGATGGTGGTATTCTGGACATCCAGTCCCTGAAGGAACGCTGGAACGCCCGTGTGTCTGTCTGTCCACCCCTAGGCTGATGCTCGGCTTCATGTTGGTCACGGCCTTCCTGTCCATGTGGATCAGCAACACGGCCACCACGGCCATGATGGCCCCCATTGCACATGCTGTCCTTCATCAGCTGCAGAAGGCACCCAAGGGCAAGGACGCTGAGGAGGGCAGCAGCAACCCCGCCTTTGAACTCCAGGAACCGAGTCCCCAGAAGACCAAACTTGGTGAGAAAGATGAGGTTGAACTTTGCCCCAACCCCTGGGCTCTTGGCGAGGGTCTACGGGGCCATCCACTCTCACAGGGAGAGACTAGGGAGGCAAGAAGTGCCGTGACCAACGTGTCCTGGTTTTCCTGGTTTTAAAACGAAGAGTCCCATGTGCTGGGAACTCCTGCCATCCTGGGCAAACCAAGATGCTGGGTCCCTCTGGCAAGCCGAGAGCTGCAGTCTGGGTTGGCCAGGCTCCATTCTTCCTGTGTGGTTTGGATAATCCTCTGCCGTTCTCTGTGCCTCAATTTCCCTCTCTTAAGAGAGAGGTTGGGCCAGATGGTGTCTGAAGATCAGTCCAACCTGAGACTCCCAAGAATGCCGGGTCCTTGCAGGCCTGGAGGTGGCCTCTGCCCCCTGGTACCCCAGATCTGGGCTGCTCACCGACAAGATCCCCTGCCTGCACCCCAGAGGCCATGGAGCTCCAGTTGTGCTCCCCAGAGCTGACCCTGTGCCCACTTCTCACCCGAGCTCTCCCTTGTTCCCAGATAATGGGCAGGTCCACCCTGTCCCTCCTGGTCCTTTGGAGCCAACGGAACAGAAGAGCCGGGAGCAGCATCGCTTTTCCCAGGGCATGAGCCTGTGTGTGTGCTACTCAGCTAGCATCGGGGGCATCGCCACACTGACTGGTACCACCCCTAACCTGGTGCTGCAAGGCCAGATCAACTCGTGAGTGACTGAGGGGTAGGGAATCTGTACTCTGGCTGGGGGTGATATGGGGCCTGCTGGTTGCCAGGCAATATCACGCAGTAGCCCATATCCCTCTTCAGGCTCTTCTCCAAAAATGGCAATGTGGTGAACTTTGCCTCCTGGTTCAGCTTTGCCTTCCCCGCAATGGTCATCTTGCTGCTGCTTGCCTGGCTTTGGCTTCAGGCCCTCTTCCTGGGGTTCAAGTAAGTGCGCAATAGGTGAGAGAAACCCAGGTCCCTGTCCTTATCCCCTGAGAGCTTTCAGTTGGGTACTCAAGTAGCTATTGTGGAAAAGGATACAATCACCATCGCAGTGAGATGGCCTCCCCTCCCAAGACCCCTTGGTGCACTTGGGCCCCCGTTTGAGGAAACTATATTATCTGATTTATCAGACAAGCAAACTGAGGCTTGAGGAGTGGTACACAACTAGATTTGTCAGTGCTGCGACTGAAAACCAGCTCTGATGCCCAGCCCAGGTCCCGTTCCGCAGTGCTCCACAGTCCTTTGGTGCGTGCCTAAGGAGAACACACTGAGCGCATCAGTTGCAAAAGCGTCTGTTGTGCTCTTACTGGATGTCTGGCACCGCACCAGGCACTGACCACTAGAAGACATTAGGCACAGTCCCTGTCCTTGCAGCCCATGACATATGGAAACCCAGGTGCTGTGGGAGCACAGCCTAGGAAAGTAGGGGTTCCAGAGGCCCCTGGAAGAGAGGATGCCATAACTGAATCTTGTAGAGCTAGAAGTCAGCCAGGTAGAGAATGGGGTAAAGGCGTTTCAGGCAGCAGGAACACCTTGTACCAAGGCGCAGAGGCAAGAAAGAATACAATGTGTTAGGGGGAACACTTGTTCTGTGTGGTTGAAACATAAAGAACAAAAAGGAGTATCAGGAGATGAAGCTAGAGAGGTAGGCAGGGGAAGGATTCTGGAGGATTTGGGGTGTCATATAGAGTTTGGACCTTGAGGCCGAGTAGTAAATAGGCTTTATTTTTACTAACAACCCTCAGTTACAGGTCATCACGAGAGACCTGAGTTGAAAATCACTTGAGACCTTGCTAGGGCTCAGTAAGAACAGAGTTTGGCATCGATTAGTGATTATGTCTGCTCTGAGGGTAGGAGAAGAATGGTGGTACGAGTGGCACCATGGTATGAGTTATTTGCCCTTCCTGCCCAGGCAGTGGGGAGCCATTGAAAAAGTTTTAAGCATTGTTGCTGTACTTTGGAAAAATCTCTCGGGCAGGTGTGCGGAGGATGGATTGAGGTTGGGGACTGGTACAAGGTAAGATGGGAGTCAAAAAGACCAGCACAGTGTCTGGCATCCTGGGGAATTCAAAGACAGGTGGAGTGTAGTCTTTGCCCTTGAGGAACTCACTGTCCAGCAGGGGAGTTGAGATTTGCCCAAGAGAAAAGTCAAAGTCAAATAAGTTAAGTAAGCAGCATACGGAAATGGGCTAAAGTCCTCTGTGCCTCTGAGGTTGATGTGAGTGGGTCTCAGGCTGGCAGAAGATGCCCAGAAGCCAGTAGGAGAGAGGGAGTGGAGAATTTCCTGAAAGGCTGTTGGAGGCGGGGAGCAGTGAGTCAGAGCCAGGACGAGGCATGGGGTCCAGGCCTCTAGATCCTCCTCACTCTGGGCAAGGGAGGGTTCAGCTCAAGAGAACCCTTGGAGGGACAGGGGGTCATGGGGTAGATGGAGCAGGGCCAAGCATGGGGAACCCTGGTCCCCCAGCCCCAACCTACTTCTGCCTCATGACACCCCCCACCGAGTCTTCTGCTCTTCTTTCAGAAACTTGGGTGGATCCAGGGCTTCAGTGTAGCACGCTGAGATGGCCTCTGCTCGCCTCAGCCCTTACATCACAGCCCCTGGCTCCCCTGCCTGGTGCGAGGCCCTCATGAGCTGCCCCTGCCCCTCTACCTGCAGCTTCCGGAAGAACTTTGGCTTTGAGGGACGGGTACGGGAGCAAGAGAAGGCAGCCTTACAAGTCATCCAAACGGAACACAAACTGCTGGGTCCTATGAGCTTTGCAGAAAAAGCTGTCACCATCCTCTTTGTTCTTCTGGTGCTGCTCTGGTTCACCCGGGAGCCGGGCTTTTTCCCTGGCTGGGCCAGCGCTTTTCCCTATGAGGATGGGGAAAGGTGAGCATTCGGCGGGGAGGGGAATACTTTGGGGATTCACCTGGCTAAAGGAGGAGGGAAGGAAGTAGGTAGGGCCCCCGGTGTACTGGGGGACAGGGAGGGATCACTTGCCAGAAGAGGTTGGCACATCTATGGGAGGGGCTCCTCTCCACCACCTCCTCCACCTTGCTACCTTTAGCAGCCCTGAGCCACTAAGCCTTCCCTCTCTGCCCCACTTGTAGTGTGGTGTCTGATGGGACAGTGGCTATCTTCATCAGCATACTTATGTTCATCATGCCCTCCGACATCCCAGGGCTGACTCAGGATCCAGGTAAGCACATGGACTGGAGCAGGGAAAGGCCTCCAAGCAACCTGCCCTTCCGGCCTGAAATGGACCTTTGACCATGCTTGGCAGTGGTAGAAAAAGCCCTGAGAGGTTAGGGTGACTTGCCAAGGACTCAGGGACAAAGTTGGGATGTTGCAGAACTGGGGGTTCCCCTCTTGCATGCATTCTCTGTAGGAGCCTATACAGGAGGCCCCAAGTGGAAGGGAGGGAAGGCCTGTTGGCTCTTGGTGACATGTCTTCCTCTGCCTGGGGAGTAGAAAAACCAGGGAGGCTGAAGGCCCCTCCTGCCCTCCTCAACTGGAAGACAGTGAACGAGAAAATGCCCTGGAATATTGTGTTCCTGCTGGGTGGTGGCTTTGCCCTAGCCCAGGGCAGTGAGGTGAGAGACCCCCGCCCCTTCCCCAACCTATTTGAGGGAAACCCTGTGATAAAGAAAGAAGGGCCCTGCTTCTGTCCCACACAGGGGAGACCTGATCCTCACTTAGGAGCCCCCTGGTGGCAGAGCCTTTGCAGCCGCTGAAGAGAGGGTAGCGTGTCGTCTGAGGGAGGAGGAAGAAACACAAGCTTTAAGGTTCTTTCCTTAGTTGGGTTCTCAAAGCCAAAGGGAAGGCAGACTTCTCTGGTGAGCAGGGACTTTTGTCAGTGACCACGCACGCACCGTCCCCCCTTTCAGACAGAGAATGCAATGTCTTTAGCACCTGCTTGTAGCGAGCATTGGGTTGACCCAGTCAGCACGCTGCAGCCACCAGGGGGCGCCATGGTCACACCCAGCCAGGCTCTGGGGACCAGGGCATCATCCCCAAAGCCTCTATCCAAGAGGGAAATCCCTAAACACTGGTCCTCAGTGTTCCAGCTACGCTCATTCACTGCACAGACAGGAGGCAGCTTCCCTGAATCAGGGATTGGTGCTGGGGACTCCTGGGTCTGAGGTTGATTCATCCATCAAGCATTCACCAATTATGCCAAGCGCTGTGCTGGGTGCTGGGTAGGCAGCATTGTGAAACAAAATCCCAGCTCCTGGGGCTCACAGTCTAGCATTACAGAAGTGGGCAGGGCAAGAACTCGGAGCTCTTCTGACCCTGTGGACTGTCCCCACCGATCTGTCAGCCTCTTCTCAGCTTCTACCAGGGCCCTTCCCCACTCTCCCTCCTCTGGGACTTCTGTGTGACCTGCTGGGCTGGAGGGGACAGGGAGAGGGCTAAGGCTAGCCAGGAACCTGAGAGACAGGTCCCTGAGAGAGGTTGGGAGAACAATAAATGGAGTCAAAGGTTTTACTCCCACCAAGCCCCAGGTTTCCCAAGAAGGTCCTTTGGCCCCCTCTTCTAGCTTCTCATCTGACCCTTCTCCCCACACCCAACTATTCTTCAAGAGCAGGAGAGGGGGCCCTTTGATTCTAGCTGGGTCTTCCCTCCCAAGCTGCCCTTGATTTTGAAGACTCTAGAGAGGTGTGGACACAAACAGGACCCTTCCAGAGCCTCAGCAGGGGACTCTGGGACCCCAGGCAGCCCAGCCTCTCACACACCACCCTTCTCTGCCCACAGGATTCAGGCCTGTCGAGTTGGCTGGGGAACAAGCTGACCCCGCTACAGTCTGTGTCGGCTCCCGCCATTGCCTTCATCCTCTGCCTCCTGGTTGCCACCTTCACTGAGTGCACCAGCAACGTGGCCACCACCACACTCTTCCTACCCATCCTAGCCTCCATGGTGAGCTGGCTCTGCAGGCACACCTCCTTCAGGCAGCCCTCCTGCCCACCCCCACCCAGGGGCACTGCCTGTGGGTCAGAGTGACCTGTCTGCACCTTCACTCATTTCTGGGAGGGGACTTCTGAGCTTCCACCCGTTCATGGGCTTTCTAGCTACCTTGGGCCCCAAGGCCCTCTGGACCCTGACTCACCCCATTCCTGGTGATGTCACCCCTTCAGTATCCTGATGGAGCTCACTGGTGGCTTCACCCACCTCCCAAGCCCAGCCCCTGTTCTGGTCATTCCTGAGGTATTGGGGTAAAATTGCTCCCTGGAGCGTCCCCAGCCCCTTCCTCCCCAGGTGCGTTCCCGCAGTCTTTGATGACACCCTGAGCCCCTTTGAGATCCGTTTTATGGGCCCCTTCCCTCACCACACCCCACACAATCATCCCCTCCGGAGCAGTCAAGGGGCCTGTCCCACGTCACCCAGTGCCTTCGGGCAGAAGTGTTGGGTTCATGGGCAGAATGTGTGTTTCAAGGGTGGAGGGATTATCCCTCAGAGAGGGGAAGCAAGAGAATTGGGGCTACATCTTCCCCTCTGGAATGGGGACTGCCATCAGCTCTAACCCTCTGTCTCCCCCTTCAGGCCCAGGCCATCTGCCTCCACCCTCTTTATATCATGCTCCCCTGCACTCTGTCCGCCTCCCTGGCCTTCATGCTGCCTGTGGCCACCCCGCCCAACGCCATCATCTTCTCTTTTGGAGGCCTCAAAGTGACTGATATGGTGAGTGCCAGGGGGCCTGAATGCCTCATCGCTCCTTCTGTCTGTCTTTCCATCTTGGTTGAGCACAAAGTAGCTTAAAGCCACTTAAATTCTCAGAGTTGAGAGTAGACCCTGTTTGGGGTGAGGGACAACAGAGAGATTGGGACATAACCCCCAGTTGGAGCATCCTTAGGCCCTGCCATGGCTGGGCCATGTGAGGAAGGCGGGTGAGGAATTTAGGGAAGGTTCCAAGGTGCCAGGCAGCCATGCCCAGGGACACGGACTCAGAGAGAACAAGGCCCAAGGCCCAGGGAGCCCATGAGGAGCTTCCCTTTCTCCTGTTAGCACTGGGAGAAAAGCAAGAGGCAAGGGTATCGCCTAATGCTGCGGGTGAGACCCAAGGGAGGCCTACTCACCAAGGGAGAGTTCTGCCAGGGAGAGAGCGCCCGAGAGCCTGTGAACACCGAGGGCGTGGGTGCCGGCCCTGCCGGGTACCTCTCGCTCACACTGGCTCTCCGCACACCAGGCCCGGACGGGATTCCTGCTAAACATCATCGGCGTGCTTGTCATCATGCTGGCCATCAACAGCTGGGCCTACCCCATCTTCGACCTGTACACCTTCCCCTCCTGGGCCCAAGACAACACCACAGCCCTCTGCATGGGTGGCCAGGCAAACACCACCACGCCTCGCCCCTAGACCTGGGTTAATCTGGCCAAGACCAGGAAGACCCAACCTGTCCCTACTCCTCTGCGTCAGGAGGGGACACGCAGGCGCCACGCCAAACAGGGAGAGAAAGGCACATGTGTAGATAGCCGCCTGTGTTTCTGTGAGAAAGGCGTGTGCGCGCTCCGTCCTGTGTGTCTGAAGAAAATGTATATATATGTATGTATGTGTATGGGAGGATGGTGTGTCAGGTGAGCGTGTGTGAGAGGGGGGTTTGTGTGCATGCACACGGTCCTGGGTGTGTGTGTGCTTCACGGTGCCTGTGTGTGAGTTCATAGACAATAAAACATGCCCTCTCTGGCACCCCACGTCTTGGTATCCCCAGCTTAGTGGGTGACCAGACCCCTTTGCACTCTATTTATTGAAACTCAGGGTTCGGGTGACCTGGGGAGGAGGGCCTACCAGCAGTTGCCATGGCAACAGCCTCTGGGACCGGCCCAGCACACTGAGCTCTCCCCAGCCTCTTGGGTTTGGAAGGAGGGTTTGAATACTAGCCACATTAAAATCTTCAGTAGAGTCTGGAATGGTTTTTTACAGCGCTTTACAGGGCTGGTCCACCACATGGTTCAGGCCCCATGTTTGGGCGTGTGGTAGAAAGGGACCTGGCCTCTGTCCTGTAGGGCAGTCCCCTTGGTACCCTTCTCACCCAAGGTAGAAGGTAATGGCCAGGAACCTCTGCCAAGACCAATCGGAGTGGGCGCAGCCACCCAGGAAAGCAGCACTGACATCACCCAACCTGGCTAATTGGGAGCTGCCAGTCCCTGCGTGTCTTTGGGAAAACCGGCCTCTCCGTTCCCAGAGCACTCCCTGGGTATTTACATAAAACTCTCTGTCCCTGCCAATTCCTCACCGACCCTTCCTCCAGCTGGAAAAACCAGTCCCACCAGACTAGGGGAGACAGGCTGACCCATGCTAAGTGCCCAGAAAGATGGACCCTTACCCAAAATGGCAGCCTGTAGCAAGAAGGATGCAGGTAAGACTCACAAGAACAGGTTCAAAACTGGCATGGCCTTCAGAGTCCAGGACCAGACAATACTCTGGATCATTCTGCCTCTCCACCTCACTTCCACCCCACCTTTGCCTCCCTGGCTTCATGAACGCCAGAGTTCTCATGTATCTGGCAAGGTGGGGTACAGAAGTGGAAGGCTGATAGCACACTCATCATCCATTCTGGGAGCTCAGTATCCCTTCCTGGCTGGAAGTTCATCTTTGTATCCATCCTAAGTCTCATTGGGGACAGTGGCATGAAAGCCTTGCGTTCATCTAGGTGGAAGTTTCCAAGCGTCTCATCCAGTTCCCTCTTATGCAGTGGAAGAAAAGAGATTTACCATCACTCTCATGCCCAATAAAAAGAGGGCTGAGTTGTGAAGAGAGAAAATCAGAAAGGATTGAATTCTGGATTCCCCCTGGGCTGGGCCTTCACTCAGTACTCCTAGAGCTTGGGGTTTGAGGGTGGGTGGGAGGCACAGAGGGGAGGGAGCTGCTGCATGGGGGAGAACATGGCTGTCCCCAGGGGACAGGGGATCCTGACAGGACATGCCAGACATCCAGCAGAGTGAAAAGTGTCAGGCGGAGTGACTCCAACCCCCCAGGCTGGCATTCCTCATTTATGAAGCACAGTCATAAATCACAGCTCCCACCCAGACCCATAGTAGGACCCCCACAAGGCCCCAGGCAGCAGCCCCCACCCCCATTGGGAGTGGCCAGCCCCAGAACTGTGGGACTCCTCCCGTTGTTTACCCACATTGCAATGGGTTTCTAAGGAGCAGCCCCAGCCATATCTGTAGGGAGGACCCTCTGCTACCACTTTCTTCTGGACCCTGGTTGGGGACCCACAGTCCAGCCCTGTCCGGGGAAGATGCGGGTGTGCTTCTCAGGAGGCACATGCCCTGTCCACTGTTCTCAGCTCTCCTTCATACTCCCCCGCCTTTCCCCTCTGTCCTGCTCAGAGAGAGCCAGATGTGGCCTAAGGTTACACAGCAGGCCCAGGAGATGAAGACGACTGACTCGACCTTCTTGGGGAAGTGGGTAGATGAAAGCAGGCCTGAGGGTTGAGGGGTCGCCCATGGTGGGTGCTCTGGCAGAGCTTGGGGGACAGGCCTCCCCTGGGTGCTCGGAAACCATCTTCCTCAGCAGGCAGGGGGTGGACAGGAGGCAGGAGGCACCTGTCAGCCTAGTCACCGTCATTAGCTGGGCAATAAAGCAGCATGGACCAGGGCAGCCTTTGAAGGAAGGGCCTGTCAGCCCAGGTCAGGTTTGTGCAGGCAGCCTAGCAGCTCGGCTCCTCCTGCACACACACTCTGGGCTATGGCAGGTGGCTAGAGCACTGCTGAGACTTGGGCCTGTGCCCTCCCTTCCTGGGCTCCGCACCTATTCACCATGGCTCCCAGGAAGCTAGCAAGGGGCTTTGGGTGTCTCCTACCAGCTGAATTTGTGCAGTGCTGGGACTCAAGAATGGCCATGGTAGTGAGCTCGCCATTGCTGGAGGAGATCAATGAGGCCGGAAACAACTTGAGGACAGTCTGCCTGATACAGCTGTGTCCTCAGTTCCTAGCACAGTAACTATTGTATGAATGAATTAATGTATCAGATGCATAGGGGGCTTCTTAATCCTGGAGGAAAATTGGACATGCCCTCAAAGCTTCTTTCTAGGCTGCTGTGTGACCTTGAGACAACGTCTTGGCCCCTCTGGGTCAGTGTCAGCTCTGGCTCAGCATAGGCCCAGATTTTGGAGCCAAATCCTATTGTTTTCCCCTGCCACTAGCCAGGGCCCTGGGAGTGTCGCTGTTTACCTCACCCTCCTCCTACTTGCCAGCACCAGACCCAGAGGCAACTGTGGCAGCCAGAGGGCCCAGGGATGAGCTCGCAGGCCAAAATTTTCAAGGAGAAACCTTGCAGGGTGGAAAAGGAGCATTTGTTAGGGAGATGGAGGAGGTGGGAGCAAGGCTATTGATCCCATTCCCTGGGTTCACCTTGACTTGGGCTTTAAATCAGAAGCAGCTCTGGGGTTAGGGTCCTCAACCCCAGAGTAGGCTCCTTGGAACCTCAGGACATGACTTCCCTGTCTCCCCAAAGTCTCAGAGGAGAGGCTGCTTCCTGAAAAGGGACGGGTAAGCTGTGCAGGAGACAGAGCAGTGCAGCCATGGGGTGCATGGTGAGGGGTCGGGCAGGACTGGGATGGGTGAGGTTCTAGTGGGGACCAGCCTGAAGACGGTGCCCCCAGTCTGGGCCCCATTCATCATGACAGACAGAGCCATGAGGCTTTACCAGGCACAGGGGGTCTGAGCGCCTTCGAAAGGGTATGCCCTCCACTTCAGGGAGCGGAGGGGGAAGACGGGGGCACTTGCGGTCAGGGGGAAAGGGGATAGAACGGCCTGATTGGAAGATTGTGACAGGGATTCAGAAGGGATGTTCTTAGGCGTGGGAGACCCACAGACACGTATACAGAGCTACAAATTCTTGGGTACACAGAGAGTAACTCACAGACACAAGCCCAGACAGGGATACACACAGTTACACACACACAGACACTTGGATGTGCAAAATTACTCAGGTACCCACAGCCCTTCAGACACCCAGAGTCCTTCACACACACGCGCGCGCGCGCACACACACACACAGTCACAGATTTGTACGCAGTTGCTGAGACACCCACGTAAACATGCCCATGTCCACAGTGTCAGACCTGAGTGTTCTCACGAGTACACAGACTCTTACATGGACGTGCCCAGTATCACGTTATAGCTCCACAGACTTCAATGTACATCCATGGTGGCACGTGTGAACATGAGAACAGAAATATAACTACACAGACACACTCATGCACAGTGAACACAGACACTGAACACACATACAAATCAGCATTGTACCTTCCCACCTCCACCACTTTGCCTCCCAGAAGCAGGAGGGATTAAGACAAGACAGGAGAAGCCTGCCCTCCCCGCCCCCCAGCAGGACACTAGCTATGTCCCTCCCCTCTAGACGCCCCCCCCACCAAGCTCTCGGCTTGGAAACTCCCTGGATTTCCCAGAGGGCCAGCCAACCAGAACAGGCTCAGACCTCCCAACCCAGCACTCTGGACACACACCCTCCACAGCTCTAGCCAGTCCATCATCCACAGCCAAGGAGCTGCTTGTTTTCCCCCAAGAAACCCATCCTGATGAATCCTACACCTCTCCAACCCGTTTTAGACATGAGGTTCTCGGGCCTCAGGGACTCGTGGCAGCTATGCTTGGGCCCAGTTCCTCTGCAGATGTTCTAAAGTATCTTCCATGCCAATGGAGTAAGACTCAGAAGGCCTGGGAAGTGGCAGGCCCTGTCTTGGGAACCCACTTTGGGAAGAGAAGTCTGCTCATATGGAGCAGAAGTGGACAGAACATGGCCAGTCCTAACGTGGGGTACAGGGAGGGGGGCCCTCCACCAGCACACTGGGGCTCCCAAGGGTGGGAACAGGCTCTTCCTTCTCTCTGGAGTCACCAGAGTCTTGCCTCAGATTGGAGCATAGCAGAATTGGCCCCAGGGATTTCCATGCCTAGTCAGGGCTGCTACTGGCTCAAAACAGCCCAGCCCTGGGCAGAGCTCTGCAGCAGACAATGAACCGGTTCTGACCTCCAGTCTCCAGGAAGACAAAGAGATTCCCCTGGCCCCAGTCTGTTTAACTAGCCCCAGCTACAGCCCATCCAGGCCATGGCCCAGCTCAGCTACAGCTGCAGACCCTAAAATGAGGGCGCTGGAGAATGTGAGATCAAACCTCCAGATGGAAGTCCTTTGCAGTGGAGCAGAGCCAACAAACACTACAGCTGCTTGAGTTGAAGCTAGACACCAGACAGACTTCCTGGGCCTAGGAGAGAATTCTGAGGGGCTGGTGTGATGAGAGAAGGAGAGGATGGTTCCGTCTGGGGGCAGAGGATGAGGAGAAGGACCTCACAAACCTCCTTTCAGTCCACGGTTCCTGCTTCAACTCCCAGACTGCATGCAATGAGGAAATAGTGCTTCCCAAAGGAAAGATGGAGCCAGAGCCCACACCCATTCCCGGGGCAGAGGAGGATCCGGTCTCGGAAGAGAACATGTTCATCTCACCCATCAGAAGCAGAGTCTCACTAGGATAAGGTGAAAAACCACAGTCTCTCCTGTCATCTCATCACAGCCTTCCAGGGGCCTTTGGCTGCTGAATTAATTCACAATTCCTTGATTTTTTATGAAATTGAAAATCGTTTCATTTATTTATTGGCCATTTCAACTGTGAATTACATATTCATGTCCTTTGCCCATTATTCTGAGATTGTCTTTCTTCTTACTTATTTAGAGGAGCTCTTTATATATTATAGATATCAGCCCTTTGTTATATATGTTGCAACACTTTCTTCCAGGCTGTTTTTAGTCTTTTCACTTTACTATGGTATATTTTGCTCTAATGAAATATTTAATTTTCACTTAGTCAAGTTACATATTCCTTTGTGGCTTCTGGATTTGATGTTATGCTTTAAAAATGCCTTTTCCACTCCATAATTGTAAAAATGTTTCCTATATTTTTTCTATTGATTTATATGATTTTCATTTTATATTAGTTTTTTTTTTTTTTTAATTGGGGAAGGGGAACAGGACTTTATTGGGGAACAGTGTGTACTTCCAGGACTTTTTTTCCAAGGCAAGTTGTTGTCCTTTCAATCTTAGTTGTGGAGGGTGCCGTTCAGCTTCAAGTTGTTGTCCTTTCAGTCTTAGTTGTGGAGGGCGCAGCTCAGCTCCAGGTCTAGTTGCCGTTGCTAGTTGCAGGGGGCGCAGCCCACCATCCCTTGTGGGACTCGAGGAGTTGAACTGGCAACCTTGTGGTTGAGAGCCCACTGGCCCCTGTGGGAATCGAACCGGCAGCCTTCGGTGTTAGGAGCATGGAGCTCTAACCGCCTGAGCCACCAGGCCGGCCCTTATATTAGATTTTTAATCTAGATTTTAAAAAAAATGTATAGTGTGAAATAGGTCTTAACTTTTCTTTCAAATGGAAAGCCCATTACCCCAAGTCCATTTATTCAATTTTTTACTTTCTTGCTACTTTAAAACACCTTATTATCATATACCCACTTCTCACAAATACTCAGTTTTATTCTGGACTCTATTATTCGATTAATTTATTTGTTAATTTGCACCAAATCACTCTGTTTTAATTGAAGAAGCCTTCTTGAATATTTTGAAATCAGGCAAGGTAAATTCTCCCATTAGTCTTCTTTTCCAAAAAGATCTAAGCTATTCTCAAGTATTTACTCTTCCCAAACTTCAGAATCAATCAACTTGTTAAGTTCGGAGAGGGGTGGGAGAATTAGACTTTTAATTTTAATTACATTTAATTTATAGATTAGGGCAGACTTGACATCTTTACAATATTATATTGAGCTTTCCAGTTCAGGAACCTGATAGGTATTATTTTATGTCTGTCAGTAAAGCTCTACTGTTTTCCTCATGTATAGTTTATGTATTTCTTATTAAGTTTATTTCTGGGTATTTTGTAATGTTGCCATTGTGAATTGGATCTTTTGTCTCCTTATATTATCCAATTGTTGTTTTAGTTGTATAGAAATGGTTGTGTGTTTTTTTTAATTTATTGGGGTGACAATTGTTAGTAAAATTACATAGATTTCAGGTGTACAATTCTGTATTACATCATCTATAAATCCCATTGTGTGTTCACCACCCAGAGTCAGTTCTCTTTCCATCACCATATATTTGATAGAAATGGTTTTGATTTTTCTATACTTAACACATATTCTGCTACCTACTAATTTCTCTCCTTAGTTCAACTGAACTGAAAAACTGAAAAACGTTTAGAACTAATTTCTCTCCTTAGTTCTAATAGTTTTTCAGTTGATTCTCTTAGATTTCCTAAGTAAACAATCACATCATTGGTACTTCTTAAAGATTTTGCCTCTTTTCCTTCTCATATTTATATCCCTCATTTCTTTTTCTTATCTTATTGCACTAGTTAGGGCCTTCAGAATAATGTTGATTGATAGCAATGATAGCAGCCTCCAATCTACAAACGTTTATGGTTCTCTGTGCCCAGAGTATCCATATGAAATTACCTGTGAGTCTAGAAGTGACAATTAGCCCTGTACACATCAGATAGAAGCAAATAGCAAACACGCTTGTAGGTTCTGGCAGCTGCTCTTTCACTGTGAAATTCCATCCATTATGAAATTATGGGAGCAGGACTTTGATTGCTAATGTGAGTCCCAGAGAAAGGTGGATTGAGTCAGGGCCTCTGTTCTATCCCCAGAACACAGTTTCTGTTCCCAAGTGGGCAAGGCAGCACATCCTCATTTCCTACACAGCTCCACTGGGCTTGGTGAAGAGAAAGGAGGCATGCATTTATTGAGCATTTAATATTCACACACACACACACACACACACACACACACACACACACACCAGGGATTGTGCTAGGAACTTTGAACACAATCTTATTTAATCCTCACAACAACTCTATGGGTGAAAAATATGATTCCTTTATTAATAGTCAAGGAAACTGAGGCTCAGAGTGGTAAGTATGGAAGATGACCATCTTTCACAGATACGTTCATTATTATCTGCTTCAGTGCCCTCTTGTCTGAAATGGATATTCCTGCCTGGACCAAGAAGTCTCCAAATGTTTTAGTCTACCCCACCCTGGTGCCAGATGACCACCACCATGCCCCTAGCCACGGCTGACATGAGATAGAGTAAGTGGGGAAGAGCTGACCTGCCCACGCCCTCAGGTCAGAAGCCAAATCCCTGGTCTTGCTGGGCACCAGATCTCCCACTAGGTCCCTGGAGCCTTTAGTTCCAGGAAGACAGAGTAGAAGGCTTAGTGGCCAGGATAAGGGGGTGAGGGGAGGAGGGAAAGAATGGCCAGGGATAGAGACAGGGGTGGGACAAAGAAGAGGAAAAAGGAAGCAGTGAGAAAGTGGTGGGGACAGGGAATGGGCAAAACAGAGAGGGCTGTCAGGGAGCCAGGGACAAGCCTGAGGCCTGAGTCTAGGTAGGAGCAGTGGGACCAACTCCCAGGGTTCACCAGGCACTCTAATCTCAAGGTGGACTCTCGGGGGCCAGGACCAGAGCCCACAACCACATGGGTTTCTGTTTCCATTCTCTAGACCATAAAGAGCGGCCGTGGGATCACGACCCAGAACCCAGGGGCCCCCATTTCTACCCACTCAGAGTCAGATATACACCCAGGACAGGCTTACTGGCCCAGAGCAGACATGTGTGCACAGGCAAGAGGGTATAAACACACAGATGACACACAAGAGGGCATGGACACAGGGCTGGACATAGGGACACAGACCCACACAGAGCCCTGATGCAGGTTCACACCAACCCAGGAGATGAACAGACAGACACTTGGAGAGATTCACATGTCCACAGACGCACACAGGGAGTCACCGACACATGTACACGTGGGTGCACTCCCCCACACACACAGAAGGAATCTCCCTGAGGGTGTCAGAGGAATGATGGAGAGACAGAGAGATGGCCAGACTGCATGGGCAGAGCATTCTCAGCAAATCTGTGCTTATGCCTGCTTTTGAGGGGTCACAACTACCACCAGGCCTCAGAGAACCCTGGGCCACCACCCAGAGCTGTTCCCCAGAACCATCTCACTGGCTCCGTGAACATACATGTGGTGGCCCGGCTCTCCTGACACATGTGTACATGTCTTGACAGGCCTGTGCCCCACCCATGGGGGCTGACATCTACATTCTCGGGTGCAGGTGGGGGCCACGGGACACCCCCTCCTCCACAGGCCACAGGCTGTGCCCGCTGGCAGAGACAGGGGGCCTGGGCTGGTCCAGAAGGAGGGAGGGGTTGGGGGGGCCGGGGCGCGGCTGGGGCGGGCACAGGAGCCTGTACCTGTCAAACAAGAGCCAAGGAGCAAACTAGCTTCTTAGTCACCTTGTTCTTCTCCCCGTTTTGGCAGCAGCCCCTCGGGGCAAGGGGAAGCTGATATCATAATTATTGGCTCACCCAGCAGCTGCCTCCCCTCACCTGATGTCAGCACAGACCCGGGACGGCCAAGCTGACGGACTGACAGACGGACTGAGCTCTTGGCCCCCCAGCCTTGGGCCCCCACGCCGACCTGCTTCATTGAGCAGGTAAGAGGAGCCCCGGCCTCAGTCAGCCGTGGAGGCCAGCAGGGCTGGGCCAGGGCATGGGGTGGGGGGTTACTTTTTTAACGGGCCCTGGGAAGTAACTGAGAGCACTGGGGTCCTCTCCATCTTCTCACGGCACCGCAAGGGAGACTCAGGAAGTGTGGTGAGTGCCTGAAGGGCCAAGGAGGACCCCCTCCTCCACGCTCCTCCCTCTTGTTCCTGTTCCAGGTT
Organism: Rhinolophus ferrumequinum; assembly: GCF_004115265.2. Taxonomy (NCBI): domain Eukaryota; kingdom Metazoa; phylum Chordata; class Mammalia; order Chiroptera; family Rhinolophidae; genus Rhinolophus; species Rhinolophus ferrumequinum. The sequence continues at coordinate 18,913,040 of NC_046304.1, read as the reverse complement.
GTCTAACTTCAGTCCTTCTTGCTGTAGCGTGGCTTTTCAGTCCGGTGTTTGTTGGAGTTTGAGTGTGCCTCTGTGTGTTGGAGAGGGTGCGCTTAGCCACGCTGTGCTGGGAGAAAATGAGAACTCGGAAGTGCTAGAACTGGAAAACTTGAGCTGAAAGACGGGGCGGCAGATTCCCGTATCAGTGGTTTTTCCAGATGGAGAGGGGAGAGCTCAGCTCTGGGGGCTGGGTGGTGACAACGGTGTATGTTGGCCAACTTCTCAGGGCAGCTTGGGCTGGGGTCTAGATGCCTCGGACCTGTGGGGAGACCTGAGTTGCAGGAAGGAGTCAGTGCACCTGGTGGAGAGACAGACAGGTGGCAAACAGGTGCTGTAGTCGGACCTTGATGCTGAGTCAAGGCAGAAACCCCCGGAGGTCTAGGAATCTCTCTCTTCCTCAAGACCCCTGAAGCCAAGCGGCCTGATAAGCAGATTTGGGACAGGCAGGGAGTTCTCAGACCCTTGAAGCCTAGAATTGGGGTCTGGGAAGTGAAAGCCTGTAGGGAAATGGCTGAAGCAGCAGGAAGACCCCTCTGGCTGCCATGGCTCCTCCCCACCCCCTACCTGGTCAGGTAAGGCTCTGGCATTCCCCGTGGAGTCCCCCAGGCCCTCCCTAAATGTCCAAAGAAGCAAGTTAGATTAAATGTCCAAACACACAAGTGGGTGTGTTTGCCTCTTCTCTCTGCACCTACAGGTGTGGGGGAATATGCTTGTATGTGCATTGTGGCCCACAGCTGGTCAGAGGGAAAGGACCTGAGTGGCGAGGGACCATTCTCTTGAGATGTCATCTCACCCGTCCCCTGGCCCCTAGGCTGGTCATTTCCCACACCAGACAGGGCTGGCCCCTCCTTGCTTTCCTAATCCTGACGGAGGAATATCTATCAGTTCTCTCCCAGCCATGAAGTCCTTCCTACAGTCTGAAGTCTCTGGTGCCACAGGGGCCAGCTCTGCTGGCCCCCATAGCCTTCTCTGCTCCCAGTTCCTCTGGGCTGATTGGAGGATGAGTGGGGAAGGTGGTATTGCACTCCACTCCTGTTCCCGTCGTGCCTGGCTGAGGCACTTTCACCACCTTTGTCATTCCCTGACCCCTAGGACACAGGCAGTAGAAGGGCATCCCCAACTGATGGGAGGAGCACTGCCTGCCCTGGCCCCTCTCTTTTGGTGGCCCAGGCCAGGCCACAGTTGGACTCGGGATCTTCAGAGGCAAAGGTGCCATGGGGAGAGGCACATGTCCTCCCAGCTCCCGCCCAGCCCCGCCTGCCTCTGCAGAGCTCAGCTCCCGGCTCCAGGGCCTGCTGAGGCACGCTACCCCCCCAGGCCCGGCGCCTCACTCACCTCCCAGGGCCAGGAACCTGTTCTCCCAGGAATGCCAGGGAGTTCTCAGAGGACTTTATTTCCCAGGGGCTCAGGGAGCCCCAGAATCCTCTCGATTATGCTCCTGGGAAGGCAAGAGGAAAATTAGGGGGTTTAGGACCCCTCCATGCTCCCCATCTTTGTCTCATCCACATACAGACCCCACATGGTCCCCAGCCGACAACTTTCATCATTCATTATGCAAAGGAAAAAGTCTTGGGACAGTTGAAGACAAGGGGAAAGCCCACTGGTGACACACACCTTCTGGGAAGCTGTCGTGTATCCCTTCCTTGGTCTCAGGCACAGCGTTCCTTTAACCCCCATGGAGAGCACCATCTGCCCTCTAAGTAAGCAACACAGCACCACTTCCCGTGAGCTCTCCATCCTTCCCAACCAGGAAGTCCTTCCTGATGTCTAACCTCCCTCCTTCCTGCTTAAGTCTTCATGGACCAACCAAACCCCCTCTGCCTGCACAGGGCTCAAGCACATAGCCAAAGACTGTTACCAAGTCACACTGAAATGTCCTGGGCGTTTGTATACAGGAAGGGACAGAAAGAAGGCCCCGTGCCCACTGCCCCTGTGTTATTCTCTCCATCTCCACACTCCAGCGAGGAGGGGGCTGTTGGCAGACACTTCTCCCTGCCTCCCCTTGTTTCCTCATAAGCGAGGGATGCAGGGGACAGAGAGGTCCCACAGGTATGCCCTCCCTTCTTTCCTTCCCAGTCACAGTCCACCATCCCTGCTGAAGCCTGCAGGGGGCAGTTTAACAGGCCAACGATTTGCTTCTGTAGCAGGAGAGATGGACATTAGTCTTCAGATAGACGTTTCAGCATTTTAAATTGAGTTTGGCGAGCGTGTGTGACCACAGGAGGTGGTTTCCTGAGTGGAGAGGCACCCATTGATCTGAGAAGGGTGTGGTTGGGCTGGCAACATGCCCAGGAGCGGGGGAATGACCAGATGACCTCCCAGAGAGTGCATCTCAGAAGCATCAATCAAAGGTCCCCGAAGAGTTTTGGTCTTTCCAATTAATCCATTCCCAGCCGTTGCCCCTAACTCCATCTCTCTGCCCATACCAACCTCGACCCCACCAGCTCCGTAACCCTGCCCCTCCATCCCTGTCTGCGTTCGCAACCCCGCCCTCTCCCCGTTCCCATCTCCAACCCCTATCCAAGTTCCCATCCCCAATTTCACCTCTATCTCCACACCCCATCCCTCTCTTCCCCCCCCCTCACTTCCTCGGCCCCACCGCCATGTGGATCTTTCCATACACTGGAGATACTCCTCCGAGTCCAACACCCCTCATCAGCGCCCCCACCAGGTCCTGATTTGTCCTCCACCTTCTCCAGTGTTCAGGAAAAGCCCAGAGCCGTGCCACTAGGATAAAATGGATGGGATAGCCTCATCCCTAGAGAAGCCCTGAACGTCCCAATCCCATCTGGACTTTTCAGGCTGGATGCTGGCCAAACAGTACAAATTAATTCAGATGCAACGAGACAGGTGAGGTCTGATGTCCAGATGGATCTCTCTACATTGTGGGTGGGTGGCCGGCAGAAGGGGGACATGGAGAGACATGCTCAGAGGGCCTTAAAGGAGGTAGTGGCAACATTTCTCGGGAGGCTGGGAGTGTATCTGATCCAATTTGGCATGGCCAGTCCCCAGGCAGGGAGATGGACAGAAGCTGAAGCGAGGAGGCCTGTCAGGTTGTTTAGGAATGGCCGTCATGAACATTCCCGGGTCTCTACCCCGCCTATGGCTCTTGCTTAGTCAGCTCAGATTAATGGGGCCAGGGAGAGAATTAGCTGAATCGTGATCTTTCAGGGAACTTGACTTAAGAACCAGCTGTGAGTCACAGAGAAAAGGGAACCTATTCTCTCATGACTACTCTGGAAGCTCTGGGTCGGGGGCACCCCTCGAGACCCCCAAGGATGCAACAGATAGCCCACTGGGACGTGTGACCTAACCCTCGACCCCGTGCTCATGGGAGGATGCATGTCAGTCAGCTTCAAGCCCTGCTCCCCCAGCCTGAAACTACTGCTTCTGACAAACTACAGCGAGGCTAAGCGCGTGCGCACGCGCGCGCACACACACACACACACACAGAATGGGGTGTGTCCCTGGAACCGGATCGCCCGGAGACAGTTGGAGATCCCACCTACACTTGTAAATTCCACAACCATGTCCCAGACTACACAGCTCATCACTTTTAGAATGCATAGGACATACACACAGATACACAGACACACACACACACCATCATCAGGAAACCCAATTATCAGACTCTGCACTTAGAGGTGTGTTACCCCACAACAGAGCCAGAGTGACCTCAGACGTGTTCACTGTCAGAGGTGTCCCCAGCCCCCTCTTGGGGTGGGGGTGTTCCTGGAACCCACTTTGGGCCTTACAGAGCATGTGGAGGGGGGACTCAGTTTTTCTGGGCCTTTCCATTAGCATATCCAGTCTCTCTGAGGTGGGAAAGGTTTTGGAGAAAAAGTTCTTTGGGATGACAATGCCAAGCCCAGGAAGATCTGGGGGTGGTCGAGAGAGAAAGGTGGGATCTGGAGCCCAGAAGCTGAATGCCCAGGGAAACACCCCCAGAATCTGCCACTTCTCCACATCCTTCTCCTCAGACGGGCAAGAAAATGATTAGGTGCTCAGAGCCAGCTTCACCCAGCCCAGGTGCCTGGAGGAAGGGCCCGTGTGCAGGCACCTGCATTGCAGGGAACAGTCCCTTTCATGGGTGGGACCTCAGTTTTCCCATCTGTCAAATAGAGATGGGCTTCATTGGGAGGGCCTCCCAGTGCTCTTCTCACTCCACTGTGTGGTAATGCCAAGGCAGTGAATGTACTGCCTGCCTTGTGTGTGTGCGAACGCGTATTGTGGATGGCATGAGGGGAGGGGCTCCACTGGTGTGTGTTTATCTTGTACTCGATCTGTATTTTAGTAGTGGTGGAACAATTAATATCCCTAATAATAGATTGGTAATAATGAGCAGTCCTTCTGATAATGATATGTATACAGTGTGAGAGGCCTGTGGCTCCAGGGGATGGTAGGATCCCGTGCCATCTCATGCCCCCACAAGGTGAGCAGGCAGAGAGGGGCCCAGCCGAGAGGGGCCCAGCCGAGAGGGGACCACCCCAGTGAGGAGCACCCTGGGAAGGGCAAATGGTTGAAGGGGGGGATATCTCAGCCCCATCCCTCTCCTGAAATCCCATGGGCCTGGGAACCCAGGGGAGGAGGCCACAGCACCAGACACGATGGTGTCACTTTGTCTTCCTCAGAGCATTTTGACATCTGGTTCTCATTTAGTCCCCAGCATGGCCAGGTGAGGTATGTAGGGCAAAGATGAGGATCCCATTTTATAAAGGAGGAAATGAGGTTCATTCCTGTGACTGGTCTGCGCTGATGGCAGAGCCGGGAGAGGATGTCTCTAGGGTCCTTGGGCAGAAGGACTCCCTGTGAGGGCAGGAGGAAGCTGGGGAGGGGGTACTTCTGAGAGGATAAATGCCAGGCTAGGGGATGAGGTGAAACCAAGCCTCGTCATCCCTGTTGGTCTCACAGCTCAAATCCTCAGCTGCCAGTCACCATCACAGCCAATCGATTCTGAAGCCAGTTACCAAGCCGCCCATGAGAGGCAGGAGGTGGGACCACCAGGCTCCGCCCTGAGAGATTTCATATGGGGGCAGGACTTCCGGACCTTGGAATAGCAGAGCTAATGGGTACTCAGAGTCAAGCAGCTTCGTCCCATCCCCCAGCCCACTTTGTTCACCCACTTCAGCCAGTATAGCTGAAGGAAGCTTGTTGTAAAGAAGGATGAAGGCAGTATTTCATAATCTAAAAATCCTCCTGTTCCTTCAGTCACTCCCCACCTCACCATCCACTCCTTGGTTCCTTTCACAGCTGGGCAGACTGTAGATTAGAAGGAATTTTCTTCTCTGGAAAGAAGTGTCTAAGACACTGCGTCATGCACACTGCCCTCTGGGAGGATTCAGCAAGAAGTCCTGGAGCCCAGCTCTCCAGCCAGGCCCCAGTGGTTCTAGTCACCTCGTCACCTACAAGTCCCTTGCCAGGCCTGTTCTCACCATCAGACCCAGTCATGCCTTTAAAAATCCCTGTGGAAGGTGAGGGGCGGGGGGCATCTTCTTCCTAAGTTGCCCATCTAAGGGTTTCATGTTCTTGAAATTGACAGTTTTGTCTCCCCCCTTCCCCTGCTAATCTTTGAGGGCAAGATGATTTTGCTTCTGGGAGCAAAATATGGAGATGGGCTCACAGCCTCAGAGCGTGGAATCCAGAGTAGGCAAGAAGGAAGAAAAGGCAGACCATGAATGACACCTAAGAGCAAAAGATCCCTGGGGACTGGGAGTGTTTAGGTGGAAGGTCCCTGACAAGGTGCATCTAAGGTGTAGGGAGAACCCAGTGGAGCCAGTCTCGAAGACTAGGTGACCATCGCAGAGGAGAGAAGGTGTCCTGGTAGGTGTGTCTCAGAAAGGGATGGATGGAAGCTTTGAGGGGTAGCATTTCTTCTTTCTTTGAAACCAAGCATCCTTTCCTTCCCATCTACCAAATAAGCATCCACAGGTAGGTCAAGGACTGCCAGCAATCTGTCCCGCTTTCCATCTATCCACGTATTCACCTTTCCATCCATCAATCTGTCCATCCATCTATCCTCCCATCTACCCACCCAGCCATCGTTTATCCATCCAGAGAGGTCGGGCCCAATGTGTCTCCCCAGGGCTGCTGGGAAGGGCCTGTGGTCCTAGGTATTTATGGGGCATGTGACTTGCCTGCCTGGCCTGGGGAGGCAGCCCCGCCCCAGCCCTCAGGCAGGGGGCCGGTCCAGGTATGTGGGAGTATTTATACCTCCATGGAGGTTCTTGGGGTGTTGCTAACCTGATGACTCCCCGAAGCTGTGATGGTGGCCATGGCCCAGGGCCCACTGTGAGTGCTTGGATTCAGCTCCTTTGGGGCCAGGGTTGGGTGGCAGGGGCTGGGGACGGTTCGGAGAGATGGAAAGCTGCCCAGACGTGGTGAGGGATGGTGGAAAGGAAGGGGTGCTGGGTAAAGAAGCGTGGGAGAACAGAAAGCTGTTGGAGTCAGGCATCTGCAGCAAGACTGGGACTCACTCTGCAGAAGGGATGAGTCTGTTGCCATTTACTAGCCTCTGGAGGGTCCCTTGGTGAATGGCAGGAAGGACAAGATAAGAGGACTAGGATTATAAGGGAGATTAAGGTTAGCTATCTGGAAGAATTTCCAAGTCAGCCCTGGGCATGAAAGGTGGCGTAAGTGTTTTTTCAGGATGAGTATTCTGAGCGATGCACTAGGACCAGCCTACTTCCAGAGGCTGAGGAGTGACTGAAGTGGCTTTGGGAGAGCCCTGATTTGGGGGATGGGAGTGACCTTGCTGTAATCGTCAGTGGCTCAGATTTGAGGAAAGTTATCACATAGAGGACACGTTTGTTTTTTCATCCTTTGTTCTTCTTCCCCACTGCACCTTTCTATCTATCTGTCTGTAGCTGCTTCTCAAATCACTTTCATCAGATCTCAAGGCAAGGGCACCTGACCCATTTCCTGAAACCCAGGCAGGGTCAAGACCCAGGAGGGCCAGAATTTTGGCCTCAGAAACCCCAACCTTGATGGGAAGAGAGGAGCTAGAAACCTCCTCCTTCTTGGCACCTCCAGATGCTGAGTATCGTGGGGTGCCCAAGCCTCAGGAGAGAGCCTCCAGGCCCTTCCCTGCTACCCCCCCTTAGGTAATTAATGATCTGCTCCAGGGGACCCCTCCCAGCAGCCTGGCGGGTGGAGCCCCGGGTGGGGCCACAGGCAGCATTGGGCATGGCCCCACCCCTCATAAAACATGCTGCCGCAGCCAGCAACTGAAACCATTAAGGCGGAACTGCACCGTCTCCACCTCTCTCATAAAGGGCGGGTAGGAAGCAGCCCAGGTAGGAGGGAGTGTGGAGAGCGCCCAGTGAGGGCCCTCGGTGTCCTCTGTGACTCAGCTGCCCACAGGGGATGCAGGGACAGACCCTCCCAAGGAAATCTCCAACCTTGCCCCCCACATGCCGCCCTGGCTACCATGTGTGAGCAAGGAAGCTGAGGTGTCCCCAAGGTGGGGCCATGTGGCATAGTAGTTAAGCACCCTGGCTTTGAAGTACCCTGGTGTCTGAATCTTGGGGAACATAATTTACTAGCTGAGTGAATTTGGCTAAGTCGAGTTATCTTCTCTGAGCCTCAGTTTTCTCATCTATAAATGGGGATGATAATACAGCACTTCCCTTCTGGGATATAATAACTCACCCAGCTGTTCTTGTTCCCCTGGAGGATTTCCTCAGGGAGTTTCCCTCCTGAGGTCAGAACCTAGCTGACAGCTCTGTGGACCATAGACACATCCACAGGACCAGCTTCAGCATCTTTAGATGCAAATAATTCCAGTGCCTCATTTTACTTATAAGGAAACTGAGTACAGAAAGGGGAAGTGACTTGTCCAAGGTCATACAACCAGAAAACCAGGTGTTCCCCAGCCCCCACCTCCAAATGGCCCCTTGTGCTTGAGTCCTGAGGCACTAGGGAACTGGTTTATGAGATATGGGGAGAAATGCTGGGTAGAGGGGACACAGGTCTGGCTGTTTGTGAGAAAGGTGCAGAGCAGGGATTTGATAGTGATCGTTGCTGATCCTGTTGTCAAGGTTTCTGGGGAATTTCTTACCTGTCACTCTCCTACTCAGGTTAGAAGGTCATTTCTGTCTTCCCTCCAACTCCACAGAAGATCAAGTCTACCTCTTTCTCCATCCCTCCCCTCCCAATCACCAAGGATCATGGAAAGAGAAGTTCAGAGAACAGAGGGTAGAGAAAATGCCCAGATACTGAAATGGTCTTCAGCGAATGTTTTGCCAGAGTTGCACCCCTGGAGTGTGTGTGTTTGGGGGTGTGATTGGGGTTGTCGAGGGCTGAGAATCAGGAGTAGTGGTTTTCAGTTTTAGCTAGAAGTGACACGTCCAGAGCATGTCACTTCTCTTTGGACCTCAGTTTTTTTTTCCCCTGAAAAATGGGGTTAATGACCTTGTTCCCTTACCAGTGATGTGCTGATAAATGTGCACCAAACAGCTCTCCAAAAAAAAAAAAAAAAAAGGGCTCTGCTTTGTAATTTGTAAGTATTTGCTAATTTCCATGGGTAAATATTCCCACCATGTCCAATTTGGGCTGATTTCACTGAACATGGAGATCGGAAGAGAGGGACACAATTGGCTCTTGAAAATCGATAGCTGCTGGCTCCAGCGCACCAGGGCCTCCTCCCCTCCTGAGCGAAAGGAAGATGAAATGAGATGATAGATACAATAGTGCTTGGTAAACTGCAGAGTGCTTATAGACGTGGAGTTAGGCTGATGGCCATCCTTTAGTTGGAGGGACCCCAGGGTCCATTGAGAGTCCTCGCCTAGCTCCAGCCCAGGAAGGGGTAGGTTGTGGCTTGTGGGAACCCCCACTAAGTGCACGGTGATGAGAACCAACCGGGGTAGCTTCTGGGATCTGAGAAAGGCAGAGAGCTGACTGGACCTCCGGCATTGGTTTGCTGATATTTGTACATGCACATCCCACTGTGCTCCCTACAGCAGGTAGGATAAAGGTCAGCCATCAGTAAAAGATTCCTTTTGAATAGAGGTTGTCAGCCCCAGAATGCTGTCAGCCATCAGAGAGGCCTCCTGAGGGACCCAAAGCAACAGTCACCCCCTTCTTCCTACTCTAACCCCTGGGAATCTCTATAGCCATTCTGCTGCAGGGGAATGGTTCAAATGGTCTCTAAGGCCAAAAAATCAAGAGCAGGGAAGTTTAGCCTCTGCTAATGGAGGAGGAGGGTGTCAGGGGGATGGAGGTGGGAAGCAGGAAGAGGAGTTTCTTCTGGTCTCCCGGCCCCCATCCCGAGCTAATGCTTTAAATTAACTCTGTCCCACTGTTAATTATTAATAATAGCTATAATTTATTGAGCATGTACTATGCATTAAGCTATTTACAAGCAATATTTCATCTAATTCTCCAGAGAGGTCTGTATCATTAGCCCTATTTTACAAATGAGGAAACTGAGGCCCAGAGAAGGAAGTTAAACAACTTGTCCACCCAAGGTCCTACAGTTACTGAGATTCAAATCCAGTCCTGATCCTAGAGCTCTTGAACTAGATCAACCAACTTCGGGGCTCAGCCGACTTCTCCAGGCAGAGCCAAGGCAGCCTCATCCCGCTCCCCACAGTGAGCCCTTCCCTGTGTTGGACAGGAGCCCCCGATATACACCAAGCAGAGCCCGTCCACCCTGCCCCCGAGGCAGGAGGGCCCTTTGGACTGCAGTTGATGGAGGACCCCCTCTTTCCCAGGCTGTATGATCTTAGGCAAGTCACAGCTGCTTCTCTGAGCTTCCTTTCCTCATTTGTAAAATAGAATTTCGGCTGAGGCAACCAATGGTCCCGAATCAAGAGTTATCATTTATAAAACCTTCCCTGCACCAAGGACCCTCCTGAGACTGCTGCATCCTCTATGCAAATCAAGGGATGGGACTTCAAACTCTGTATAGCCTCCTTGGCTCTAATCCTGTCCCCGGGGGCTTGGAGGAGGGGGTTTAGCCAAGCCAGGGGGGTGTGAAAGCCATGGCCATGACCTGAAGCCTTCAATTAAGTCCTCTTACATGCAGGAACTCAAAAAGGACTAGAGCTGGTGTCCTGGAATATAGGTGCTGGTGCAAGGATGAGAGTGAAACAGGTGCTGCAGGGGTCCTTCTGGGAAGGCCAGGGCCTCGGCAGGAGGTGCGGCCCAAGGTGGGGCTCAGGTTCATGTCTCAGAGGAGCAGAACTCGGGTCTGAGCCCTCTGAGGCAGGCTGAGTGAAGGCCAGGCAGACAGGACAGAGCTGGCAAGGGCAGCTGCAACCTGGGCACGGGATCGTTAGCTAGTCTTCCCAGGCCTGCCAGGCCTGAAGCAGCGAGACCATCAGGAAAAGTCGAGTCTGGGGTCAGAGGCCACAGCCACATTTGGCCCGGGAGGCCAGATGTGTGATATGTCTTTGAGGATTTTCTAAGTGTCAGACACCTTGTACGCGTCATCTCACTTAATCTTCATGGCGACCCTGTGAGGTTGGTCTGCAAGCCCCATTTGTCAGAGGAGCAAAGCGAGATACAGAGAATTACTCAGTTTGTTCAAAGTCACTCTGCCAGGAAGTGACACAGCTGGGACTCAAACTCAGGTTGGCTCAAATCCAAAACTCTTGCTCTTAACCACATGCTATTCGGCCTCCAGAGAGAGGAGTGACCACCACCCCATCTGTTACAAAGCCTGAGTCTTGGGGGAAGGAAGGGCCCCCAGCCTTGCCTCTGGAGGTGTTAGAGAACACCTTGGGAAAGCAGCTCTGGGTTGGGGCCAGGCGCGGCAGGCAGGCCACAGCTGTCCAGGAGCTGTCCAGGGAGTGGGGGCGAGGCCGGGCAGTCATGCGGAGCTGGAGATGGGCTGCCCTGCACCTTGGGCCCCATGCCTGCTCCACTGCGGTGTCCAGTTACGGCCAGCTCGGCGCTTCCCTGGTCACGCCACATTTAGCATTGCCGAGTGAGCGGGCGCCAGGATATGGAGAAGGGGCGGTGGAGACTCTTGAAGGGGCGGGAGAGCCTCCCACTAGGCCCCCAGCTGGACCCCAGCTACCAGCCTCCTTCACCACCGATCCCCTAAGGGATTTGGGGCAAATGCCTTCCCTTCCTGTCTACTGTCAAACGATGGAGATAGTTTATTTAGCAAAGATGTGCTAACACCAGGCTAGGTACTATGGGGCCACCAAAGCCATCTCTCCTTCCTAGAGCTCCTGGGAGAGTATGGCTTGGGAAATAAATATAGCTATCCCGCTCTGCTTGACCTGGATCTTGGGTAGGAGGGATAAGTGTAAACTTCATGCTTTTCTTGTTGCCTGGTCCCCCAACTTATCCCACCCCCACTCTGACCCCCGGCAAATGAAGAAACTGTAAGAGGAGTGCAGCCTCCAGAATCAGACAAATCTGAGTTCGAATCCTGCCTCTATCAAGGATTAGCTATGTGCCTTGGGCAAGTCACGTAACTCCTCTGAGCCTCAGTTTCCTCATCTGAAAAGTAGAATTAATAATGTACCTTCCTCAGAGGTGTTCTGACAAACCAATGAGAAAATTCTCCAAATCATTTACACAGTGGCCTGCCCTGAGCATGTGTTCAACAAATGGTAGCCTTTATCAGAGACCCCTGGGTAAAGAGGAGTAACTTCAAGAGCAGTTGCCCTTTGCAGGTGATGGAGAAGGAAGGCAGAGACCTGAGGATGACAATGGCAGCAAGAGCCATACCAATAATGATATTAATAATGAGAGCTGGCATTTATTGAGCACTTACTACACGCAGGCACTGTGCTAAATCGTTTGTGTGCGGGATGTCATTTGAAATAGCATGCCCAGGAGAGAGGCCCTAGCTCTTTCCCTGCTTTGTTGGTGATGACGCTGAGGCTCAGAGAGCTTTGCTGGCACCGCTAGCAAAGAAAGGCCAAGGCTGGCTTAGAGCTGAGTCCTCAACCCCGTGGCTGTGCTGGGGGCAGAGTTCTCCTATAATTCGAGGAGGTCTGAGCAGAAAGAGCCCTCAGGTATCATGTAGTCCAAGACCCTTGTTTTACAAATGGTAAAGCGACAGCTCAGAAAGGGCAGTGGCCCACACAAAGTCACAGCTATGAGATGGAATTTGGAGGACATAGGAGAAAACAGCACATGCCAGACATTCTACATCGGACCAGTGGCAGCGTCCCCAGTGCCATGCCAGAGTCACGGGTCCACCAGGCAATCAAGTCCCCAGGTGTACACGATAGCCATGCCAGCAAGGCCGAGGCCCCCACCGGTGGCACTACAGCCTCGGCCTCTGCTAAGAGCTGGTCACCTGCTGTGTGAGGGTCACTCCCACCCCAGGCCTGGGCCTAGCCCACTCTCCAGCTCCCCTTCCTCTCAGGACCACCCACTTGCTCAGCCACTGCACAGGGACTGTGTGCCACCGCCACCTAGCCCAGTCCTGCATTGAGGAGACAAGAGACAGAGGGCAAGGAGCCAGAGGCAGGGTCTTACTGGGAACCACTACTACTTCACTGCTCTGCAGCTGCAGAGTCTAGAGCTGCCAAGCCCTCCCTCTCTGAAGGGCGGTGGAGGTGGGGGGAGGCTCCTACCTGGCTCATTTTGCTCTCTCTCCACCAGTCTTCAATCTCCCTGTGTCTTACTCTCTCACACTGTTTATCTGCTTCCTTGTGTTGTTGATGTTTCTCTCAGTTTCTCTGTTTGTCTCTCTGCCTGCCTGTCTCTCTCTTGGCCATCAGACGTCTGGCTGGAGTCAGGGTCCCAACCCAGGGATGGGGTGGGAGTGGAGGTGGTGGACTTAGGGTTCGTCACCCCTCGACGCTGGTCCTCATTCTCATCGCAGCCGGCTTTCTTCGAGGCCAGGACTGGGTGATGGTGTCACTACTCCCGCCGCAATCTGACGTCACGCTGCCGGGCCCCACCATCCTGGAGGGCGAGCCCCAAGGGGACCTCATGCAGGCGTCAGGCCTCCCAGGCTCCCCTGCCCCACAAAGCGTAAGTACCTGGCACCTAGGCCAAGGCCTGAGGGCTGAACACACAGCTGGTGGACCAGTAACTCCCACCCCCCAGGGACCCTCTGGGTCTGTCTTGTCCCTTCCACCAGCAAACAAGCACCCAATGGCTCCAAGATCCAGAAGTATTCAGATATGGCCTTTGCTTATCCCTTGAGTCTGGGGCTTTCCCAGGGCAGGAATGTACATCCATTTACTGGGGGACCCCAGGTTTAAGAGCAGTATGCCCTCCCCAGACTTGGTTTCTGAGGTCAGGCTAGGCCTCCTCCATCATTTGGGGGCTCCCCAGAACTCAGCCCGAGACCCCCGTACCCAAGCACAGAGTAGCGTCCTGGTCCAGCCCCCACTCACAGGTCTCTACCCTCTGCCCACCCAGAAGCACGCCGGCTTCAGCTGCTCGTCGTTTGTGCCCGATGGCCCTTCAGAGAGGGCACCCTCACTGCCCCCACACAGCCCCAGCATTGCATCACCAGGCCCCGAGCAAGGCCACTGCCCAGCCGGCCCCGGCCCGGGTCCCTTCCGGCTGTCACCCTCAGACAAGTATCCAGCCTTCGGCTTTGAGGAGGGCCCAGCAAGCAGCCCCGGGCGCTTCCTTAAAGGCAGCCACGTGCCTTTCCACCCATACAAGCGGCATTTCCAGGAGGACATCTTCCCCGAGGCCCAGGCCGCTCTGGCCCTCGATGGACACTCTTTTAAGACTCAGGAGGTGCTGGAGGCCTTCGAGGAGATTCCTGTCGATGTGGGGGAGGCCGAGGCCTTCCTGCCTGGCTTCTCAGCAGAGGCCTGGTGCAATGGGCTCCCCTACCCCAGCCAGGAGCACAGCCCCCAAGTCCTGGTAAGTACCAGTGGTCAGTGGGCATCCCCCCCCTCTGTGCCAGCTCCCAGCAGCTCAGATAAGTCCTCTGAGATTGAACTCCCCACTTTCCCTTTCCAGACTTTTCCACTCAGTCAGCGTACATCAGGGAAGCAGCAAGCCCAGTGAGTTGGGGTCTCTTGGCTTCATTCTGGGTCTCCAGGTTATCTGGGGAAGGGATGCTGGCCTGGTCCAGCTTGGAGGGGAAAAGATGGGGGAGGCAGGTCAGGCTAAGGAAGCTGGCAGCTTCCCAGAGGCTCCTGAGTCAGGATTCCAGTGTGTGACTTCTCTCTGTTTGTTTAAGTGTAAGGATCCCCAGCCAGACCTACACGCCCATATGCAAATGTGAGAAGAAAAACACATTCCAGAGGCCAAGAGAAAGGGTTTAGGGAGGAGCCAGGGAGCACAATATTCCCCTCTCCCGCTTCCGTTTAGGGACACATTGCTGAGAGAGGGAGTAAGTCTTCCCTAAGGACCCTTCCTGACCCCATTCTTTGCCCAGAGTGGGGCTTAGGCATATTCATAGAAGTAGCCTGAAAGCACCTTGGAAGGTCAACATGTCCTTCTACTGCCATATTCACAAGCTGTGTGACCGTGGACAAGTCACTGAGCCTCTCTGAGCCTTATCCAAAAAGTATGTTTCACAGTATCGGCCTCATAGGCTTGTTGCCTCAGAAAGAGGAAAGCCAAAAAGAGCTTTGCTCCCTGCTCCCCAGCTTTGGAGGTCCCCAACGTGATGAGCACTGAGCAGGCTCAACCTGGGCTATTCCTACTCCCAAAACCTTCCAGCCCTTCTTACCTCTTGCTTTCAAACAGGCTCCCATTACATCCTGAAGCCACCCCCCACAAAAGCCTGTTTCCCAGGCTTGGAAGATAGAGAAATGGGTTGGGCACCTACCAGGTGTGGTCAAGACAAGACTTTGTTCTCGTTCTGGAGCCCTTTCATGGCTTCTCCTCAGGCCCATTGAATATGAGAGCAGCCCACGGTGAGGGCGCCAGCATATCAGCTGCTGCCTGCCCTTCCCCTCTCCCCCCTCCACTGCCCCAAATGTCTACCCAGTGACAGCCCCTGGTCACTCTGCCAGGTGATGTCTTTCAAGTGCCCCCATTTAAGCCTCACGACAGCCCTCTAAAGAGTTCCTACTATCTCCATTTTGCAGTTGGGTGAACTGAGGCTCCATAGATGTCAAGTGCCTTGTTGTCCCTTGGCCTAGAAGAGGTGAGGCTGAGATTTGAGCCCAACCCCTTACCCCCTGCACAGTGGAGAAGAGTTTGGGTCCAGAGACCCATAGCTAGCTGGTCGACAATCTAGGTGACCCGGGCATATCACTTCCCGTTCATGGGCTCAGCCCCATCATCTGCCAAATGAGAGGGTTGGACACAGTGCTCTTGGCCCTTCCAGGCCTGAGATTCTATGATTGTGGTTATCTATGCATCAGCAACCCCAGGGCACACCCAGAAAGAGCTCACAGCTGGTTTGACCCTCTGGGCCCAGATGCTGTTTCCCAAGGCCCCTCGGAACCCCAGGAAGAGGGGTCTACCTCCTCCGGGCCTTATTTTCCTTTCAGTACCTAGCTGACCACCTTTCCTGGCCCTACTCAGGGTAGAGCTCTGTACTAGGCCCTGGGGGCTTTATGTAGGGCTCACAGTTCATAGGAAGCCAGAGTCTGGTCACTACCACCATCAGCAGCTACAGGCTCCCTGTGCCAGGGTGAGACAGTGCCATGGGCTCATGCAGACCAGCAACGGGGCAGACTCCCTGAAGCAGGGAGCAAAGGCTCTGAGTTGGGGATGGACTCACCAGTACCTTCCAGAGAGTCTGCTGGAGCTTCCCTGGGCTTTGCAGAAGAGGAAGGGGCAGGGTCTGGGGGCCCCAGCTGGACCAACCTGTCTGGCCACTTCCTGTGCTCCCCTCATCATGGCTCTGAAGTGGGAATTCTGGAGCTGTGACCTTTTCCGGGGTGTCCTTTGCAGACCTATTCTGAGAGGGTGGGGGCTCAGAACCAGCAAGCAGGCCCCAGGGCCTGGCTTGATGAGTGGGGTCAGGCACTGCACCCTTGTGCCACGCCAGGGAGATCTCTGGCCCTATCTCAACCTCAGTGAAACCACTGACAAGTTTCCCCCCCTTCTCTGGACAGCCCACACTCAGCCTGTCACCTGCAATGAGGTGGGAGGTAGGGAGCACTGTCACTTCCAGCCTTAGCTCCACCACTAACTTGCTGAGTTCCCTCAGAAAATTCCCTGCCCTTCTCTCTTCTCTGTTTGTTCTCCAGGAACAAGCTTTGGGGGAGGGCATGTAGGAAGGATTAAGACACAGAAGAGAAAAAGCAAGAAAAACAAAGCCCAGCCTAGTCATCTGCTTTCTCTTCCAGCAGGGGTCAGAAGTCAAGGTCAAGCCCCCAGCTCTGGAGAGTGGTCCCGGGATGTACTGTTTCCAGCCTCCCTTGCAGCACATGTACTGTTCCTCCCAGCCCCCCTTCCACCAGGTGGGTCTGGGGCAAGCGGGCATGCTTTCCCAGGGTCTCAGGATATTACGTGGGTTTGTGGTGTGTGGGTGTGCACATGAGCGAGTTTGTGCACAACTGGGTGGGCAGGTAAGGACGGCACGGCCCTGACCCTCAGGCTGGGCCACCTGGGGTGGGGGACAGCGGTTCATGGGGAGTGAAGCAATTACCCTTCTCTAGGGTTGAGTGGGGCTTTTCTGAGACCCAGGCAGGACATGAGAGGTCTTAGAAAAGAGAATGGGACTGAGACTGGGCCAGGGCCCGGATGTGAACCAAAAATGGAGGAAGGAGGAGAGGCAGACAAAGACAAGGCAGAGAGAAAAGGAGTGTGTGGGGTGCTACAGAAGGCTGAGAGAGGCAGGGAACAATAGGCTGCCATCTGGGTCAGCCGCCATCTTAACATGGGACCTTGGCCTCAAACTTGCTTTTAGCCTAGAGAGGGTGGGACCCGGCATGGGGTAAGGGGGACTTGCCACCTGGAAGCTCCAAGTCCCCATCATCTTGGGCCCTTTCCCCCTTGCCCACCCCACTGCCCAGCCTCAGCTCCTCCCAGATGTATAGGATGCCGAGTTCTTGCCCCACAATGGCATGGGATGGAGGTTTTCAAAAAGAGATAGAAAGAAAAGAGCCCCAGAGCAGCTAAGCAGCTCCTAGGAGTCACCGGGCAAGACAGAGCAAGTGGCTGCCCAGCGCCCAGCTCCATCCACCTGCAGCCTGGCACTAAGACAAGCCCTGCCTGTGGAGCAGGTTCTATTCCCAGCCTTTGGCATTAGCCCTAATCTTGGCCCAGCCAGGGAGGCAGGCACGTGGCGGGGGGAGGTAGTCGGACTGCTTGCTTTGTGGGAAGAAAGATGGAGGGAAGCAGAGGGACACATGAGAGGTCATCCATGAGGGGTCCAGCTGGAATGGCCAAAGCCAGCCTGAGGCTCATGGTCTGACACAGGGTAGGTGTTTCCGAGGCAGGGTTGCCCATCAGGGAGTGAGCCACAGCAGGGCTAAGGGGCTACCAGACCTTAAACGGCCTCACCATGCCCAGCCTTGCTTTGATGCCCTCTGCATTCCGGCCCCCCTCCTCCAGCAAGATGGCCGCACCCAGGGCTTTATGGAGCCTGCAGAGAGGGTGACTCAGGCACTAAGTGCCTCTCGGGTGACCTGGATAAAGCACTTCAGCTTGGAGTAGATGGGGGAGTCAGAGTCTCCTTCCCCCTCCTCGCCCCCATAAAACACCATCCCTGGCACCGCAGCCACTCCCTGTGCTGTAAAATCACCTCCTACCCCCACCTGCCCACCACCATGACCGGCCCTTTCAAAGAGCCATTGAAACTCGTAAAAGGTGGCAGTGCCCAGCAAACGCCCAGGCTGGACATCCCACTTCCGGCCCAGCTGCTCCAGGAGATGCAAGGGAGGCCTGTCCAGCACGCCTGTCCGGAAGGGTGCAGAAGCCAGGGCAACCCCTCACACCTGTAGCCCAGCCAGACAACTATCCCTTAACCATGGCAACCAGAGTACCTAGAGGGCCTGAGAGAAAGGAGCTGGAGGAAGGGAGCTCTGAGGCCTGTGAGATCCTGAACTCCTGAATGTGGGTCTCCTCACAGGCCTTCAGATGTCCACACCCTCGGCCAGCCCCCTCACATAGCTATTGGAGCCCATGACAATGGGTGAAAGAGGCTAGAACCGGGAAGAGAAGAATCTAGCCTTAGCTCCCTCTCTGCATGTATATGAATGGGGGAAGGAGACACCCCTCCTTGGGAAGGCCGGTTCCCATGGCAACCACTCTGCCCCTTTGACCTCTACAGTACCCACCAGGTGGTGGCAGCTACCCTGTACCCTACCTGGGCTCCTCACACTATCCGTACCAGCGGATTGCACCCCAGGCCAGCACCGATGGGCACCAGCCTCTCTTCCCCAAACCCATCTACTCCTACAGGTATGTCTCCCAGCACCCCTGGGTGGAAGGAAGAGGAGTGAGGGACCTCTGGGGAAACTGAGGCAATGGACTCCTCATGGTATAAGGGTAATGGTGACGTGGGGTGGGGAGAGTCCCAGCCAGTGGGCTTCCAGAAGATATTGGAGAGGTGATTCCTCTGTGGGGACAGGGGATAGACTAGATCACCTCTGACCTCTCGTCTAACCCTGGGGAGCCATGCCTGTGGCTCACCCCCTTTCCACACCCTCCCTCCCCAGATACAGAGAGAAGCCCTACCCCAAAGCTCTACTGGAAATAAGTGAGGGATGAGGACTGCAGAGGCAACTCAATTATTCAGCATCTGTCAGATCCTGTGTACCTTCTCTGGGGCTAGGGTTTTAAGTGCCAGGCCAGCAGCACCCAGCCATCTGGGAGAGCTTCCATCTGAACTTTCCTTCATCCAACCAACAGTGACACTCGACCTCCTGTGTGCCAGGCTCCACATGGGGTCAGGTCATCAGTCACTGTGAGCTCAGGGGAAGGAAAAGGAATTTAGACATCAGCCAGGAGCACAGAGAAGGGTTTTATGGGAAGTAGGATGATGCGCAGAAAGGAACACGTGCAATTCTTGGAGTCTAGCAGAACTAGGTTCAAGTCTAGGCCCTGGAATTTACTAGCTGTGAAACCACACACAAGTTATTTAATCTCTCTGAGCTTCTGTTTATTTATCTGTTAAAAGACAGAAGAGAGAGAGAGAGAGAGAGAGAGAGAGAGAGAGAGAGAGAGAGAGAGAGAGAGAGAGAGAGAGAGAGAGAGAGAGAGAAGGAGGAGGTGGAGGAGAAAGGGAGGGAGGAAGAAAAAAAGAAAGGAAGGAAGGAAGGAAGGCAGGCAATATTCAGACCTTTGGAAGGATTAACTGAGAGAATATGCCTGGCACTTTGTAAAGGCTCAAGAAACCTGGATTCCCTCCCTTACTATCCAGCATCTATGCAATTGGCTGAGGGCTGATTGGTAATGACAGCTTCCATTTAATGAGTGATTTCTATGTGCTAGGCATCATCCTTAATCCTCATAACTCTGAGGTAGCTATTACTTTCTTCACTTCAAAGCTGAGGAAACTGAGGCTCAGAGAGGTTAAGGCACTCACCCAAGGTCACCAGCTAATGAGTGGCTAAGCCAGGATTGCAATCTAGATCTCTCAGATGCCACAAGACCCTCCTATAACTGTAATTCCTGACTTCAGTGGACAGTTTTGCATCCTTTCTTTCCACCTCATAGAGCCTCTCACCCATTAATTCTGCAGTAGTTTATTTCTCCTTGACGACTCCGGCTGGGGCAAGGGTGGTGAGGGGAGACACCGGGCCTGGTCAGAGTTTCAAACTCTCAGGGCTTTCTCTGCCTTCAGCATCCTCATCTTCATGGCCCTTAAGAACAGTAAAACTGGGAGCCTTCCTGTCAGCGAGATCTACAATTTTATGACGGAGCACTTCCCTTACTTCAAGGTAAGCCCCAAGATCTGCTCCCACGCCCCCACCCCCAAGTCCTGGGCAAGCCAGGCCTCTCTGGAGCCAGAGGATTCGGTTGGGAGATGGGTAAAGCATCTGAATCAAAGCCAGGAGAGGGTTTTCCCCCTACGTGCTTCTCCTTGTCTCCACTTATGAAGATTGAGTTCTGTGTGTGCAACAGAGAGCTCAAGCCATTCACCCAGAGTTACACAGCAGGCTGGAGTCAGACCTTATGCTGGTGGAAGGTGGACATGTCAGTCCTGTTAGGCTTCAAGGAGCATCCCCCTACCCCAAGTGAGGAGCGGGAGCTTGGGAAGAGACGAGAGATTGTCCTCAGCTCTGCCCCCACAATGCCGTAGGGCTGGAGGAATTTGGGTAGGAGCTGGCCAGCCAAGGTGACATGGATGCTGGGACCGCAGAACCCATTGCCTTCCAGGGAGAGATTAGGATCTGCCTCTGTGGGCGGCAGGCTCAGCGGCAGTTCTGCCAGAAAGTGGGGTATGGGCTTCATGGTCTTTGAGTGTCCCAGGGAACTGGCTGGCTCACCTGACCTTCCCATGTACATCTAGTTCCCGTCATCCACAGAACGGGCTTCTGGGAGCTCTACTGGACTCCCTCTGTACAGGTGGTCGGAAGAGGTGCCCTTCTCTCCAGATGGGCAAACACATCAGAGAGGGTGATCAATCTGCTCAAGTTCACCCAGCAGGTGGGACGAGTTGCTGGCTCCGAGCTGTTTGGTTTCACACACCACACACTTCCCTTCTCTGCATGCCCCTCAGACCCTCCAGCAGAGATCGCTTCTCCTGGGGTGGGTGCAGGGGAGATCAGAACTTGTGTGTGAGGAAGGCCTTCTCCAAGGCCTGCATCCTGCTGGATACAATCCCATCTGCTACCCAGGCAGAGGGCGGGAGCTGAGGCCCAGGTAATTCACAACTCAGCTCCACCTGCCAGCGGATGAGTCCCAGCTCCGTATCTTCCCGATTGTCCTGCCTGGGGATAGTTTGAGGCTGATATTCAAACGAGTTTTGCTGAGCTGTCATCAGATGAGGAGTGGGCAAGATGGCCAGAGTGGTCTGGCCAGGAATGGAAAAGTATGGTCACCTACCAAAGGTTCTAGAAGGGAGTGGAGGGAGGAGAGTTGTCTCTGGGATTCAAGAAGCATTACTGCCGGTACCCAGGGCTTCCCTATACCCCAGTAGGTCAGGGGACCAAACTCTCCCTAACACCTGAGTCCTTTGGGGGATCATCCACAGCTTTAAGGGGCCAGGCCAGAGAGAGGGAACTGAGGGCTCTGCCCCACTCCTCTCAGCCTTTCTTTCCTCTTTGCTAACTCCCGGCCTGGCCCCCAGCCCCTCCCTGCATCTCATCTTCCTGGCTTAATTATTTTTCCTGGGAGCCGTGTAATCCCTGTTTTATGGGGCTGAAGAGTGAAGAGGTCTAACAGCTTTTTTTTTGGTTCTAGTTGTTGTTCTTAGCAGTTGCATCACTCCCTCACTCCCAAGTTTACATTTGACTTCAGAGAGAAAGCATCTGTGAGGATGGGACGGGCCTCAGATTGTGAAGCCAGCCCTATGGGGTGACCTGGGCAGGGCCCTTAACTAGGGGACAGAGTTAGAGTCTGTGGTCTGTCACTTCCTCCTTGTGCCATCTAGGGCTAGGCCCTTTCTTCTCTGAACCTCAGTTTCCCAATCTGTAGAATGGTCAATTTGGACCAGTTGGCACATAGATTCCTTCTAATTCTGATACTTCTCCCTGATCCACCTAAGGAATTAGTTCAAAGATCCCCTGCCTCCTCTATCTCTCACTCCCCATTTGAAGGTCATTTTTCTGGGCAAGAACAGAGTGGACCCCGGGGTAGCACTCATGCCCAAGGTAGGTGAGGTGGCTATCCTGTAGCCCCATGAGTCAGGGATGTGGGACTGGGGAAGTGTCCAGCCACTGGACATAATTGCTAGTGCTGACCATCCTTCCAAACAGGAAGTGGTTGGGGTGTGGGCTGCCCTGGCATCCCAAAGTCTCAGATTTATGGGGCTATAAAAGGGTCCAATGCCCATTAACGCTGCCCATCCGGCGACACAGCCTTGATTCCTAGTAGAAACTGTCATGGGAGTTGAAGGTGAATCCCCAGCTGGCTGGTATGGAGGCTCAAGAATTCTTTCTCATGATCCTGGGAGCCTTGGGGGTGGGGGGTCATCTCAACCAGCCCCCTGCCCCAGGCCAACTGCCCTTGAGAAAGACTCCAGCAGTTCCTGCCAGCAACTTGCAGTGACGCTGGCATCAGGGCCCAGTTCTGCTGGGCGTGATTCAGCCTGGCTGCTCCCTGGGGCAAGTGAGCTGGGAGGAGGGAGTGGCCACTCCTCCTCATTAAGCAGAAACTTCAAGCTGAAAGGGAGAGGGGCCAGGGGGTGAGGGTAAAGGGGCCCCACCGGCCAGAGTGGCAGCTCTGCCCACAGTCAGCCCCTTCTGGGCCCAGGACTGTCCCAGAGCCTGGAACAAAGCTGGAGGTGGGAGAACTGGGGGTGCCTCCTGGCACCCCTGCCACCGCCTCTCACCCAACTGAGTCAGCCTAATGGTTTTTACAACCCTCCCTGGGCACAATTACTGGACTGGTGGCATGACCGGGCCTCCTAATGGGTGTTTATTCTGTTGGCACGAGCACCCCCCGCCTGAAGACTGGCCTCCCCACCAGGGCACACCCCCCGGGCACACTCATGTGAACACTCACACCCACGCACACATACAATGAGGGATACCCACACACTCCCAGAGAGACTTTCTCACACACACTCATCCTCAGAGACACACATGTCCTCACACTCAGATGAATTCACAGACTCATTCCCAGGAGACAAGACAAGTTCACACCAAGGAGACACATTTAGGGACAAATGCATGCTCATACACACAGTCTCTCGCTCTCTCTCTCTCTCTCTCTCTCTCTCTCTCACACACACACACACACACACACCAAAATCCAGATAAACACACAAATTTTTGTGCAACATGTGCACACACCCAAACACTCACCAATCTCACCCATCTTTCTTTTCTCCCACGTTTGTCCCAGCGGGGATGAGGCTGACCCAGGAGAAGAACATTTCATAGCCTCCCCCTTTTGCCCTCTCCAAAGTTGACACCAAAGACCTCAGAGCAGTGAGTTCCCTTTCCACAAAGGGCTCCAAACACAAGCCTGAAGACCCACGGGGAGTGGTCTCACTCCAGGTCGGGGAAAAGCTGGGCCTCTGTAGCACCCAGCAGCCCTCCCTTTTTGAATCACCTCAATCATCCTCTGAAGGACCAGCCAGGGATAGGGTAGGATGAAGGCAGATTTTAGGTGAAAATAACTGGTGGTCAAGTTTCCTGCCCTGCCACTGAAGGGTACCAGCGTGGGCTGGGTGCTGAGGACAAGTCCCAAAGTGGGCTGCAGTTCTGTGCAGAGAGTGCAGCTTTTCTGGAGCCAGCCCTGGCACCAGCTTTAGCTGCTTGATCCTAGCCTGAATTCTTGTCTCGCTCTGCTCTGGCAGACAGCACCTGATGGCTGGAAGAATTCCGTCCGCCATAACCTATCTCTCAACAAGTGCTTCGAGAAGGTGGAGAACAAATCAGGAAGTTCCTCTCGCAAGGGCTGCCTGTGGGCCCTCAATCCGGCCAAGATTGACAAGATGCAGGAGGAGCTGCAGAAGTGGAAGAGGAAAGACCCCATCGCTGTACGCAAGAGCATGGCCAAGCCAGGTGAGGCTGACAGGCTGTGCAAGGGACCGCCCAGGGTTCCCATGAGCCAAAAGAGAGAAGGGGGGGAAAAAAAAACCTGAACAAGGAAAATTGATGAGTGAGGAAAGGGCCCTGAGTGCGGTTCCAAGGCTGGGGAGGGTTTGTGGGGAAAGGGAGGTCTCATGGTGTCCCTCTCTCTCGGGCCTTTTCAGAAGAGCTGGACAGCCTCATTGGAGATAAGAGGGAGAAGCTGGGCACACCACTGCTGGGCTGCCCACCCCCTGGGCTGGCAGGCTCAGGCCCTGTCCGGCCCTTGGCACCTCCAATTGGGCTCTCCCAGCCACTGCACTCGATCCACCCAGTTCCGGGCCCTATTCCGGGCAAAAATCCCCTGCAGGACCTACTTGGGGGGCACGCGCCCTCCTGCTATGGGCAGACATACTCGCACCTCTCATCGGGCCTGACCCCTCCTGGACCTCCGCAGCCGTTGTTCCCACAGCCGGATGGGCATCTTGAGCTGCGGGCCCAGCCAGGCACCCCCCAGGACTCGCCTCTGCCTGCCCACACCCCACCCAGCCACAGCACCAAGCTGCTGGCTGAGCCTTCCCCAGCCAGGACCATGCATGACACCCTGCTGCCAGACGGAGACCTTGGCACTGACCTGGACGCCATCAATCCCTCTCTCACCGACTTTGACTTCCAGGGTGAGCTGGGGGTGGGGAAGGGGGGGTGGGAAAGAACTGCAGAGGTGCACCTGGCAGTGTGGGCCATTCCTCCAAGTCTCCAGGCCACAGCCTGCTAGCTGCCGGGTTTCCAGTCAACTGGACCAGAGAAGGCCGGAGCTGGCAGGGGGTGCCAAGGGGCAAAAAGGAATGCCCTTGCCCTCCTTCTGGTGCCCCTAAATATGTTCCCACTGACCCCATCATCAAATCACTCTCAGCTCTGGGTAGTCTGGAAAGGGCCTGAGGTTTCATTCCATGCTTGGTTGTCCTGATAATCCTAACATTCCCAGAAGCAGATGTATCTTCTGAGTTTATCTTTTAATGCAGAAGAAGGAAAGAGGTCTTCCCCCTAAAAGAATGTAAAGCTTCAGAGCTAGGTAGGTCCTGAAGAGATTTGGGGGCAGGAGTCCAGGGAGAGGTTCTATCCATTCTACCCCATCTTGCCTGCTCCCTCTCTGCATGTGGCCAGGCCCACCCATTCCCTTCTCAACTCCAGTGTATCCCAGGCCCTGGTACTGACCACAGGGGGTTTGGAGGAGAGTACTGACCCAGGCCTCTGACGCCCTGCGTACGCTAGGATGGGGAGCCTCCACAAGCAGGTAGAGGCAGCTGACCCTCCAAGAGCTCCCAATCTGATGAGGAGACAGTGCAGGTTTGGGGAAGCTATTGCAAGAAACGCAGCTAGCTCCTTGCTGCCGTCCAGAAGTGGGAAGCAAGGCTCAACAGCCTCAGAGGAAGAGACAGACATGTGGGCTACGATGAACGTTTACTAACTATCAGGCAGCATGCTGGGCGCTTTACGTGTGCTCCCTCATATGGGCCTATGGGATAGGAGAGATTATTAAACCCATCTCACAGAAGCGCAGAGGTTAAGTAACTTACTCGAGGTCACTTAGCTAGAAAGAGAGAGAGTTGGGATTGGAACTCAGGCAGCCAAGTTCAATCAGTGTTTAGTCTGGCCTCCTTCTTCCATATCCTGTAGCCCTGATACCCGGGGCAAGCACCGGGTCCTGGCCTGCCATGATGCAGGTCACATGACACAAAGAGGAGGATCAGGTGGCAGCCCTATTTGCTCCTCAGCATACGGTGTGCTTCCTGGCTCTGCTCCTGTCCCTTGGGCCCTGCAATGGAGGAGGCCCAGGGAGCCAAGCCCCACCACCTTATGGGGTCCTGCAGTGCACTGTTGGAAGATCTGTGGCCTGGGCTGCAGATCCACCTTCTTTGGGAGCCTGAGCAACAGCCAGGATGAAGAATTCCTGGGGCTCCCTCCCCAGGCATTTGCATCAAACCTTCCAACAGGCAGCTTTCAAATCCTCAACCCTCCGCAACCCCCAAAAAGAGCCACAGAGGTCATCTGGGCTATGGCTTTCAGACCACACATGGGAGGAGGAATCAGAAAGGTTCAGCAACTGCCTGGGGTCACACAGCTAGTGCCAGGGTCTGTTCCCCCGTCAGTGTTACCCCAATGCTGCTCTATTTAGCACATGAGAGCCATGGGTAGGGGGACAGAGAGGGCCCTTTTGGTACCTCTCATGACAGCTGTTCTCTCCCCCAACTAGGAAACCTGTGGGAACAGCTGAAGGATGACAGCTTGGCCCTCGACCCCTTGGTACTGGTGACCTCGTCCCCGACATCATCTCCAATGCCACCAGCCCCCCCACCACCGCACTGCTTCCACCCTGGGACCTGTCTGGCAGAGACAGGCAATGGGTCAGGCAACTTGGCACCACCAAGCAGCGGGGCCTCAGGGGCACTGGGTGACCTGCACCTCACTACCCTCTACTCAGCCTTCATGGAGCTGGAGCCCACGCCCCCCACGGCCCCTGCTGGCCCCTCCGTGTACCTCAGCCCCAGCTCCAAGCCCATGGCCCTAGCATGAGCTGTGCCCAGCAGAAGCTCCAGCCTTTGCCTGGCCTGGGAGTCCCAGCGGGCCGCCCATGTTGGGCTCACTTCAAAGGTCAAAGAAGGAAAACACTCCCTGTCCCCTAGGGCACTGAAGCCGACTTGTTTGTTAGCTGGCAGCTGGGGGTGGAGAAGATACCACCCAGGATGCTGCCCTTCACAATTTCTGCTGCCTGGTGGGCCAGCTCCTCACTCAGAGCCCCTGAAGAACAAGTGTCCAGGCAAGAAGAAAACAACTCTCCCTAGCTCACACTCATCCACACTCAAGCCTTCACGCACGTGTGCATGCACACAGTTATTCAGACATACACCCACCCCCATACTTTATACCCAGAGGAATCAGAGCTACGTCACAACGCCTGGCTTCATTTCTGGGGCAGCTGAGGGCTTTGGGTACCAAAAGCTCAGGGCCCCCATGCCAGGTCCAAGAATACCCCGCACGCTATTCTGACGTCCACATTCTCATGATCTTCCCCAAAAGTCCCTGTATTTATTCTCCCATCTTCATCCCAGTAGCCCATCAAGGAGGAGGAGATATGGAGCCTCTCCCCAAGTTGTCTGGGGACTCCCCAGGGGGCTGCTTTAGCAGCACCAACTCTGCCAGGCTCTTCCCGTCCTCAGCCTATGCTCTGTCTAGCCTTCCCCAGAGTGACACACAGGAGGGGCAGCGTCCACCCCAGGACCAAACTGAGCCCAATTCCAGCACAAAGTGTTTGGAAAAGCCCCTGCCCTTGGAAACTTGAAAGTGAACTCTTCTCCCAGCCCTGGGTGCAGGAAGGGCCCCTCGAGGTCACAACAGTCTCACTCTTTCTCTATAAGAAGTTCGTGTAGTTTAGGCTCCAGCTTACTAGTTACTTCCAACGGTCTCAGGCAGCCTGGGCATTGAGGGAAGGGAAGCCTGGTACAGGCTGGTGGGGGAGCACCCATGTCCCCTCTCTGCTTGGCAGACCTGGGATGCCCTTGGAGCTGGGGGTTGTGGCCCAGTTGCCTGCCATGCCCTACCTGAGAGCCCAACCCCCACCAAGTGGGAGCCTCAGCCTCCCCTGGGCCTGGGTGACAAGAACCCCCAGAAGTTGGCCCCAGGCTCAGATGAGGCACAAGCAGATCCCAAGATGGCCTGCCATTGTCCCCTGTCCTGGAACAATAAAGCAAGTGCCTTGTGGTCTGGGCTACCTAGTCTCCTGTCTGGATCTTCCCTCCCTGGGCAGAAAGGTCAGTTGGTGACTGTAAATGCCCTGGCTCTGTGACTCCAGCCACCCTCACCCAATTCTGTGAAGCTTCCAAATCCAAAGAATGAAGCATATAGGAGGCCATCCTGACCAGCCCGGGAGGATGACCAGCCCGGGGCTTCTTCCCAGGAGAACTTCCAAAGTGATTCCAGGAAGTAGCTGCCCTGCCCAGAGGAGGACACAGGATGCCTTCCCCCACACCCCTTCCTACTGAGGTCCACTCCCTCCCTCCTCACACATGTCACCTTCTCACACGAAATGGGGTCACTTCCCTGTCCAAGATCTGCCTTCCCGACCCTCATCTTCCCCTGGCTGGGGCTCTGGTTTCCACAAATGACATGAATGGAGCATAGCCTGGTGCTGTGTGCACTGCTGGCCCAGGACAGCAGTCTCTGGAGGGTCAGGGGCTTACTCGGTCCCACTTCTGACTCACCTCCCAGATACCACCTCCGGGTAGGCTGTTGTCACCGAGGGGCAGCCCCACACTCTGCCTGAACAGGAATGAGGAAGGTGTGGAGCCAAATGCACACACATGAGCCTCAAGTCTCAGAACAGCCACAGGTGGAGCCTCTGCTCAGAAAGTCCTTCCAGGGGCCAGGGCTGGGGGCTGGCCAACATCATCGGCCTGCCTCAGAGGACAACTCTGCAGAAGACCTCATAATAAAACCCCACCCTACGTTAGCACCCTTCCTCTCAGAGGCTCTAAGACTGGGTCCAGGGCTAGCGGGATTGGGGGGCGGGGTGGAGAGGGGTGAAGGCATGGCCAGACAGTGTCCCCAAGAAGAAGACCCACCCGCCCCAGCCCAGCCCTGGCTGTGTAGGAAAGGGAGTTAAGACTCAATGTCAATCCCACAGGTGATTTTCACCCCAGTTCTAACCAACTCCCAGCCTGGGTCTTGATGCCCAAGCCCCCAAGAATAGGGCAAGTACTTCATGGGACCCACTTCCTTGCCTCAGACGCTTGGACCCTCATGGTCCACACAAACCTACTCTATACCTCCAGCCTAGGCAGTGAGCTGAGAACACCTCTGTCCCACGCGCCCACTCAGCATACCTATGAGTGAGCCGGCCCCCACGCAACTAAGACAGGTAGCAAACAGGGCATGAAGTCTCATTTTAGTTTGTAACCAGGCTGGCCCTTAGACTTTCAAAACTAGGCGACAGCTGCTCTCTGAACTGAGCCCCACACTTCCGCTCATGTGCTGCCCCCTGCTGGCAACGTCACGCCAAGCGTTCAACCACCATTTTAGGGTGAACAAGTCTGAGTGGATGCAGGGTGTAGTAGTCCCCTATTTGGGGGAAATTATCAGGTTCAGGGGCTCTACACCTGAGGGTTCTAAAACTGGTTAGAATTCATGGATCCATGAACTTGGAGGAAGAAATCACACCTGTATTTTCATTTATCTCTCCTTCAAACTTAGCATTTCCCTAGATAATGAACGTCAGCTACAAATCACAATAGCTTTAACAGAATCTGGGATTTTGCAATTAGATAATCACAGATTAGAAATCACACGTTTCATATTACATTACAGGTATTGCGGGAGAGATATAGTTTTTTGTCTAGACATAGTTTTTAATACATAAAATATGTAGGATTACGACACATCTTATGTATATAAAAACCTTATTGTCAGACAATAACAAAGGGGTCCATGACACACAAGAAAGTTAAGCACCCTTGTTTTTGATGGTGGTGGGGGGGAAGTGGACGGTGGTGGGGGAGGGGCCAGGCTAGGGAGGAAGGCACCGAGGGCTTGAGACAGCAGCTCTTTACCAGCTGGAAGGGAAGCATCTCAGTATTTTAAAACAAGTTTGGCAGTCCCAAAGTGCACCCTGCAGGCCAGCCCAGGTAGGTATGAGTGGTGGGTGTGTCTCCCTGTAGTATTTGGGCTTTTCTGCTCAACCCAGGAGTAGGGTCCTCATATAGAGTCCCCGAGGAGTCAAGGCAAAATTATCTGGCTGACTTGAGAGAGACAGATTCTGAGGCCCAGATCCAGCAAGGTCTAGCTCAGCCTTCAAGGTCAACAGCTCAGCACAATCAGAGCCGGGACTAGCCTCACCCCACCCTGTCTCCTTCCTCCTTCTACTGCCCAGGGATTCCCTAGATTCCTAGGGAAAGTGCCAGGGACCAAATGCAGCAAGTTGAACCAATAGCAAGAGGACCAGTGCAGGAGACAGGAAGACTTCAAAGAAAGCAGGGAGCCAAGGAACACAGGCATCTCTGTGTGAGTGCCAACCTGGTACTTGCTCCAGGGATAAAGACCTCAGCAGAGACCTCCCTCCCTGCCTGAAGGTGGAAGTGCAACAGGCCCAATGCAAAAGCTCAACCCCATTTGACTGAGCAGGCGCAGTGAGGACTGTTATCAGGTGGTAGGGGAGGGTCCTCTTCCTGACACCTGTGTAGGCCTAAAAGGCCCTCTTGTTCCCTACAGCTTCCCTTCTAACCTTATAAACAGCACCTCCAACTCCAAATACTTCTACACTTAAACAGCGTCACCTGCAAAACAACACTCCATGCCCCTTCTTCACCTTTGTGGCCATTCCCGACCACATGCTTCCTGGTGAAACTCTTTCCTCCCTGATTTAGGGTGAACATAGCCTGCTCTAAAACAGGCTCCTGCGCCCACCTCTCTCTCTGGCTGCTCCTCCTGTCTCCATGACTGGTTCCTCTCCCTCTGCCCTACTCTCAAAAGCTCCCTGGCCTTCCCTAGGGTTATAAGCTCTCACTCAGTGACCCTCAATTGGGGGTGTAGACTATTAGCAATGAGTGCCCCATTAATTGGAGGACATCTGGCATTTCTGCGCCCTGCTCACTAAACACCAGTAGTGCCAGCTGGGGATCCCATAATCTCAGCCACAGTCCCAGCTTCAGCTATCACCCTGTGACGATGACATGCAGGCATCACCTCCCCTTCCAAGTCAGGGCCCCAATTTCCCGTCTCTTTCGGATCACCTCCTTTAGGATGTCTGTAGCACACCACAGCACGTCCCCACTTGAAGTCATCACCTCCTACTCGCCCCCACACGAATCCAACCTGGCTTTCCAAGCCCAGTGACAACACTCTTATCCACCCCACCCTCAGGTCACAAACTGGGGATTCAGCCTCAGCTCCTCCTGTCTCCAAGGCCCTTGTCCAATCAGCCTCCGGTCCTGGAGATTTTGCCTCTTAAAAATCTCAACTTCATCTATTTCTCCCCATCTCCACGGCTATTGACCTAATTCAGGTTGCTTTCATCTCTCACCGGAATTGCTGCAGCACCCTCCTCGGCATCCCCGTCTGCCTCTGGTATGACAGAGCATGGACTGTGGAGTCAGACTGCCCGGATTCAAATCCTGACACTGCCACTTAATAACTGCAACACTGGTGAGGCAAATTAACCTCTCCGCGCCTGCATTTTCGACAAAATGAGCATAACAGTGCCTTCCTCAGAAACGATTGTGAACATTCTGTTAACACATATAAAGCACCCACCCGTGGGCCTGGCACTCGATATATATTGGCTCTTATTACTAACGTCTCACTCTTTCCAAACCACCCTTCACTCTGCAGCCAGAGATAATCTGACTAGGTCATCCTCCTCAGGGGGCCCCCAGCTTCCTCAGAAGCCCCAACACCTGAACAAGGCTTCACAGATGTCTTCCTTTCACACTGTAAATATTCGCTCTTGAATACACCTAAAATCTTGCCTCCTTTGCTTTACGCTGTACCCTGTGCAGAAATGCTCTCTCCCCATCTCTTCCTGTCAGTTGGCCAAAGTTCTCAAGCATCTGTTCCAACGCTGCCTCCTCCAACCACCCTCCCCAGAACCCTCCAAGCAGGTGGCTCTTGCTCCCCCGTATGCCCAGTCCATCTTATTCTAGGAGCAGGTATTTGTTCCCTGTGTCTTGCTCATTTTAAAATTCCCAGCGTTCAGCCCAGGTACTGGCCCCCAGCAAGGGCTCCCCAGAGCCCAGCTGAATTCCAGTGCTTCTAGGCTCTTAGGGGTTCAATTTAACTCATCAGTCCAGAGGGGATCGGCACCAGGTGTGTTCGACTTAGTGCCTGTAGGGTGTGAACCCTGAAGTACATGCACCACCTGCCTCAGTGCCTGAATTTCCTCCTGAAGGAAATGAAGACCTCCGCTGGGTCTGGGGTAGGGCTGGGGCAGTATTATATGCAGGGTGGCCAGGCCAGGGGGTGCCCCAAGGCAGCTGAGAGCAAGAGGGCTCTAGGCCTTAGCCATAGCCCTGTCCACTTTCTCTCTCTGATAAAGGCTAAAAGCATAACCTAGTGGTCCTAGTACCCTCAGCGGGTCAGAGAAGGTAGGGTAAAGAATAAGACCATCTCCCACACTTTCCCTCACACTCGAGTTGGGGCCCTTGTCCCAGCCTCTGTCCTGTCAGGGTGGGTTATGACTTTGGGCCAAAGCTTCCCCTCTCAGGGCCTGGCTCTTCTTTATCAAAGGAAAATCCCTTTCCAGCTACAACATGTACTAAAGGGTGACTCTAGGTGCCAAGAGAATTAGGGCAAAAGAGGACTTAAGAATCATATTCTTGCCTGATCCCCACTCGCCCCAACACACACACACACACACACACGCTGGTCCACAACCAGAAAACAGAAAAGGAGAAAGAGTTTATTGAAAATTATATACAGCTGGTCCAGCCCCGACCACAGGTAGCAATCTGGGCTGGTCCCTCCCACACCCCAGGCAGTATCTTGGCCACTGATGGTGGAGGCTTGGGCTGAGGCCAAGGCCCAAACTCCCTTGGGAAACTTGGCAGCCAGACCCCACCACAGATCTTCGTCTGTGAATTAACAAAGCTAAATGGCCTGTCGGTGGTGGGCAGGGGACAAGGAATGGGTCCCTGCCCCAACCTAGTCAACGCCTGGATAGGAAAACACTATTCGGAAACTTGGGCCTAAGAGGCCCGGCTAGGCTGTCCGGAAGACCTGGCTACTCCTCTCACAGGAGGCCTTCCTGGACGTGGAGGCAAACAGCCCCCCTGTCACCCTACCCCACCCTACGTGCCAGGCTCCATGAGCTTCATGGACTTGGACTGGGGACATCAGGTGCCCTCCCTCCAAACACTGACTCAGGGTTCAGGGCTCCTGAAACACTCCCCAGGCAGAAGACCGGGGGCTGAGAGGTGAGTACTGGGGAAGTCACAGCTGAGGACCCAGGATCCTCCTGGGGTAGGGGGTGGTTTGAGGAGTCAGGGCGTCCCACTGTAGGAATAGTCTGCTTTGTTGTGCATCACCAGCCGGTCATCCACGAAGTAGAAGCTGTCAGACTGTGTCTCATATGGGTGACGGATCATCTCGTTGACTGCAAGAGAGGCCCAGCCAGTGGGGGCAAAGGTCAGGGGCCTGAACGAGGCCCCTGCAGGGCCGTCAGGACTGTGGACAGGGACAAGCGGAAAAACCTCAGAGCTCCCCCAGCTTCTTTGAGCCTGAGTCTCCCTATAGGAGACCTGTGAATGGTGGCCAGACACCAGGGACCCAGGGAGGGAAGAAAGGAGGGGGGTTAGACCCACACTCTGAGTCCCCTTGCCCGCACGGCCCTGCCCACTCACTCAGCTCCTCAGAGAGAGGGGGGAAGTCGTAGATGTGCTCGCAGGTGTTCTTGCTGCTGGGGATGCAGAAGCCAAAGTGGAAGTCAAAGCTTTTGAGCAGCTGGTTGCGGAAGTAGTGCCTCTCGATCATGCGGAAGTTGTTGACAGGCTTGTCTCCCACTGTGAACTCCACCCTGAGTGAGAGAAGGGGGCAGGGCTGAGCTCAGCCTTGAAGTCAAGGAGCCAGGCTCAGGACAGCCAGGCTGAGGCTCTGGGAGGCTCAGTAGGACTCAGGAAGGGGTCACTCCCACCTTCACCCTCACCCCCAGCCCTCGCCCCCCCTGGCCCAGTGACTCACGTGGCTCCCACCTGCCTCAGGCGGAGGAAGGCAGGCGTGAACTGGTAGCGGACAAAGCGCCCAGCATTGGGGTCCAGGTCCCGCCGGTTGATGGGCAACCGCTCTGTAATGTACCCCAGCTGGGGCTCAGTGGGCTTCGGACGGGGGTCCATGCCCACCCAGGGTTTCACCCCAAGGACCCCATCTCGCAGATTTTTAAAAAAACTCCCAGGAGATTCTGATGCACATTGAGGCTTCAGACTTTTGGCTGAATGGTTCCACCTGGGGGGGTTCTCGGTCAGCCGGTCAAAAATTCCAACTGAGATTCCCAGGGCCACGGGAGAAACAGAGGCCTGGGGCCTCCAGGACTGCAGTTCCCAGGGGGGCCTGCAGAGGTCAAGCTAGAGACTGAAGAGACGGGACTATCCTAAAATGTCCAATTCCAGAAAAATATGGGAAGAAAAAGGTGGTTGAGCCCCAGGCAGAGGCACCCCTCATGCCTGGCAACTCCTGGGAATGCTGGGGTCCAACCCACAGGTCTACTGACTCCTCTGCAGCCTTAGGAGTCCCTGGGCAGCCAACTTCACAGCTCTCACCCACCCCCTGTCAATGGCCCACCTGGCCACTCACCTGAGGCTGGAGGCTTTTTGATTTCAAAGAGGACAGTGCCTGAATCCATATCCCGAATCTTGAACCTGACGAAGTCAATCTTGTAGATATTCTCCTCGGGGGAGCACAGGTAGTCTAGGGGAGACAGGGGGCTGCTGCCAGCTCAGCTTTTGTGGGACTCTGGACTAGCTACTACTTTCTCAGATCCCTAAGGTCACTGCCTTCCGGAAAGAATTGAGCTCCTGCCCTGGGGGAACTCCCCACAGTGTGGGGGAGACAGCTCTGTCCCTGAGATCTAATGGGGAAGGAAACAGCTACACCTAGTGGCCTCTGGGGTCAGGGCGGGGCAGGATGGAGAAGGGTGAAGGAGAAGGCCACCTCCCCCACATTTTCCCTCCTACCCTGGAGTGGAGGCCGTTATTCCAGCCTCTGCTTTGCCAGTGCTGGCTTGGTGACTTTGAGCCAAATAGGTCTCAATATAATAGGGAGCCCCCAGCATGAGAGGGAAGATACAGCCCTGCCTTTGGAAACCTCAGTCTAAAAGGGGTGAGTGACACAGTTCAGCCTAAGGAGACACAGTCCTTATCTGAAGGATACCCCCACCCTACCACATAGCAGCCCCTGCTGCTACCTCTAGGTATGTCAGGCAAGGATGTTCCCTGACCTGGGTAGCGCTGGAGCAGATGAACTCCACCTTCCCTGGTCTTTCTCAACCCTGTTCTTCCCCCTTCCCCACGAGTCGCCTCCTCTCCCCATAAGCAGCTTATACAAGCTCAGCTCCCTTAAGCCGCTTAGCCAAAGCTCTGCTGACTCAAGCCCAGAGCCTGGAATATTGGGGGAAGGGGGCCACCTTTGTTCCCATCCCGTTGATCTCCAAATGGGAGGAAGTCTTAGCAAATAGAGGGAACCCCTTGAAAGGTCATCTACCCAGCCTTGGCTCTGAGCCACTCCCAGAGAGAATATGTACAGGGAGGACAGGAAGAGGGTGTGGCAGGTGCAACAGGGGGTGTGCATAGGGGTATCTGGGAGTCCTCAGTGCCCAGAAGGGGAACCGGGAACAGTGGTGAACCCCACCTGAGGAAGCCCAGGAATATGAGGGCCTGAGCCAACCCTCACTGCTTTTGTAGCAGCAACTGCAAGTGGTCACGGAGGCCCTGGCAACAAATAGGAAGGAGCAGAGAGAGGCAGTGAGGGGCTCTGGTGCTGTCAGCCTGCACAGCTTCACATCCTCCCCATAGAGGCCCGGAAATCACCCTCCAGGCCCCTAAGCCACCTCCTATTCCTCTGGGGCAGGAAGAGGAAGTAAATGTAAAGTCATTCTCTCTTCCCCAAGCCCGGGGCAACCCCCTCCAGGAAGGCCTCCAGGCAGCCACCTAGCACCCTGGGGTCCAGCAGGGATGACATAGCGCTTGGGGAGAGGCCTGAGCCCTGGAGGGTCCACCACAGCCCATGGTAGGGAGAGGGCAGTAGGAACGGAAGCGGACAGCCCCTACTTCACCCTTATTTTCACAGAAAGTAAACACCAGTCCAAAGATGTAGAAAGAAGGTGCAGGGCACAGGGAAAGGAGGTGGCAGAACCGGGGGCAGGATCCCAGCTCCCTGTAAAGCCCCCCTCCCTCCAGTCTCCAACTTTTGGAGCTTCTCTCATTTGGAAACAACTTCTCGCAGTCTGACCTCAGTCTCTTCTGCTGCAAACTCAACCTATCAATCCCTCTGTCCTTAGAGGGAGTGAGGAATGGGGGATGCCAACGGCTCAGGACACCACAGCCACTCCCTCCCTTCTGCCAGGGAAGGACAAGGCCTGGAACCCAGGGGCAGTAGCCAAGGGCTCAGAATACAACTGCTCCCTTCCCCTCTGCCACAAATAGCTTCCAAAGCAGGATTCATGGTCCAGTAATCCAGGAGAAGCAAACCTCAGACCTATGTGATTAGGGTCAGAAGAGACCAAGAGGTGCCAGGGTGGAAAGCTCTGGCACCCTGTTCTCAATTTCTACAGAGGAAAGGGCTCCTATGAAACCCCTTCCCCTATTCACCACCCACAGATATCCATCTTTAAGGGTTATGAATTTCCTCCAAATTAGGAAATATATGGTGGTATGTCGGCTAGAACTCCCCATATTTGCAAAATAACCTCTAAAGTGACCTAGGACCTGGATAGGTTGTCCTAACCCCCAGATATCCTATAAGGAAGTTCTGCCCCAGAGCTAACCTGAATCCTAAATGCTGCTGTTGACAATTACAGCCTAACTGGCACCAACATTAGACTGGTCCAGGCCCCCTCCCCCTACCCGTGTCTGCTTGGGCAAGGCAGCTCAACACTCTGGGGGCCCAGCCAAGAATGGCGGCTGCCTAGCTCAGAGAGGAGGGAGAAGTTGGTCCCCCAGAGACCCAGATGTACAGGCCTAGCCCTGCCATCATGGTCCCTTCCATGGTTCTGTCTGGCAGCCCTGGGCTCTGCTGCTCTTGCAGCTCCAGAGCTCAAGTCTACTCTAGCACCCCCACCCCCACAGAGAGGCCCCAAGAGTTGCTCTCACAGAGGGAGCCAGGACAGGGTCACTGATGAATGAGGCCAAGGTAGAGAGCCACTGCCTCTCCAAATGCTTTCTGTTCTTTGAGGCTCAGCCACCACCTCTGCCATGAGGCTTCCCAGTCCTTGTTCCCTGACGATGCTGACCGCCTCTCCTGCCCTGAATGCCCAGTTGTCTGCTTCCAGGCAGCAGCCATGAACAGTCCTGTGGGGCCTTCAGTATTACTCATAAAAGAGCCCTATTTACAGAGCATGCACAGCATGCCAGGCACTGTGCAATAATCAGAATTTATTTTCACAGTAGCTCTATAAGGTAGGTGTCATTATCCCCATTTTACAGATGAACATGTTCAGAGAGGTGAAGTAACTTGCCCAAGGTCACACAGCTAATTACATGGCAAAGCTGGGACTTCAACCCAGGCAGTCCAGCTCAGAAACTCAACCACAGTGGAGACCTTCTAGGCCTCCTGGAAGGGGACAGGCCCTAGTCCAGGCTAAGGCGGGCATTAACCCACTCCCTTGAGAGGGCCCAGAGCCAACTCAATGAAGATTCCTGCTCAGGTCCTTTCTTGGGGAGGGAGATGGCCCCAAACTTCCTGGGGGATCCAGGGTGAGGGCATTAACGGTCAGAGAGACCTAAGGGTTTTAATGTAACTCAGCCTCCTCCTAGCCTCCAGGGTGGGGAATGGGGACAGACTGCACTCAGCGCCCCTCCTCGTTACTGCAGAGAAAGGCCTCAAAGGGCTCTGAAAACTCCATGGGGAAAGGGTCACAGTTGCAGCTGCTGCCCCACCTCCACCACGAGAAAGAGGGATGGACTCCTCAAAAATGAGCGGGGTGGAAATAAATCACTAAAGGAGGGGCACAGGAGATCGGGGGAAGAGGGGACATGGAGATCTCAGGCTTGGAGGCAAGAGGGTAGGGGACACAGACGAGGGTACCCCGGTGGGGGAGGGGAGGCAGGGGGAGGGCGGGAAGGGGGGCGGGGGCCGGGGCTTCGCGCGCCGCGCCGGCCCCCTCCTTCCCGCGGGCGGCGCTCCCTCGCCGGTGCTCACCGCCGGTGATCCGCTGCAGCCCTAGCACGTCCTCCGGCCCGATCGTCTGCTTCCTCTGCAGCGGCCCCAGCCTGGGCCCCGGGCCTGCCTCCGGTTCTGACTCGGACCCGGATTCGGATTCCGCCTGCGGCCGCGGGTCGGGCTTGGGCTCCACGCTCAGGCCCGAGGCCCCCGGAGTGGGCTCCGCCCCCGTCCCGGACCCGCCGCCGCCCTTCTTCACCTTCATGGCCTCGCGGGGCCGCGGCTCGCCTGCTGCCGCCGCCGCTGCCTGCGCCGGCTGGAGCGGAGAAGGGGGAGCGTCCGCAGCCCCACCCCCGGCCGGAGCCCCAGGTACCGCCCCGCCCCGCCCCTGGCCCCGCCCACCGCCAGCCCACCCCAGCTGAAAAGCTGCGGGCGCACTGACCTGGGGTAGTCACCCTGCGTAGGGTGAGGGCTCGCTCTGGGCTTCATTCATTTTTTTCAAGGGGTCCTGGCTACCTCTTCTGTGCTCTGGCCACTCTGCCCCGCAAGCGAGTTCGCATCTCAGGGTCTTCTCCTGGGATGCTCTTCCCCACCCTGTCCTAGTCTCAGCTCAAATGTCACTTGCTCAAAGGCTCCGCCTCACACCCAATCTAAAGGACTAACCCCAGTCACTATCTGATCAGCCTGTTTTTCCTTTTTAATGCATTATCTGAAATTAGTTTTACTTGTTCACGACTCTGCCCCCTAAAAGATCAGTTCTGGGAAAGCAGGGATCCTATGTGTTCTCTATAATATCCCAGCACCTCGCACAGTGCCTGTTGCAGCCCTTGCTCAATATATTCTTTTTTTCCATTTGTGAATGAGTTAGTATCTGAGGGCTTCCACTGGTACAAGCTATTCTCTCCCAGACTCTGCGCTAAAAAGCAGAACTGGATGTTAGCAGCCTCGCTGGGCAAACCAGGACATGCTGAGGGACAACCGCCTCGGTGTCTAAGCCACCACAGGGTCCCCAGGACAGGGAGGCAGGAAGGGCACATGCCAGGTGGAAGCAGGGTGGACCTGTGAGCCCAGGAGGACAGATGCTAGGAAACCACTGCTTACACATGAATAAAGAACAAAAGGTAAGTACCAATTCACATTCAGTGTTTATTGAGAGCCTGGAATATGCCAGACATTTTCAAATGCTTATCACATTTAATCCTCACAACCACCTTGTAAGAGAGGTATCATTAGTGCTGTTTTAACAAATGAAAAACTGAGGCTCAGAGAGATTAAGTAGCTTATTCAAAGCTCCCCAGATGACAAGTGCAGAAGCAAGGATTTGAATTCAGGCATATTTGATCCCAAGTCTAGAACTTTCTCCACTGCATCACACTGCCTCTATGAAAGGGGGAAGGGAACCTCTACCACACACACAGCACCAGGCTGTACCCAACAGGAGTAGCTAGCCAGGAGGGAGGAGAGTAAGGGAGAAGCGGCTGGAGGTGACCTGTACCTGGCTCCTTCCATGAGAGCAGAGCTAGGGCTCTCCCTGAGGGGTCACAGAGAAGTGTGGCGGGGAGGGGCTAGAGACCAACCTAGGTTTTCCCCTAATGCTCCCTGTCAGTGCAAGAGGACTCTGAGGACCAGGGCAGAGCACAAGCTGCCGCTGCCCCAGAGGGAGATAGAAAAGGGCCTTCAGGTTCAAGCCAGGTAAGGAGACCCAGATGATACGTCTTGTGAGGATGGGGGTGGGGACACATGAGCCAGAAGAATGGAAAGGGAAGGGAAGATGAACCCATCTTCGAGTGTTATATTTTGGTTGCTGGAGAGGCAACAGAGGAGGCTGGGAAGAGTCATTCATGGCAGGCCCCTCAGTCTAACAGCTCCCGCCTTGGCCAGAAGGAAAGGCTTCCTACTGAGATGCTGCCCTGCTCAGTCTGTCTTCTCGGGCTTTTTCCAGGACTTGCGGGTCTCCAGGAAGATCTTGACCAGAGACAGGAGGATGGGCACAGCCATAGGCAGGAAGAGCGGGATGTAGATGGCAAACTTCTGGTCATCAGGGAAATAGAGGAGGTGGAGAAGGGATGGATCAAAAAAGGCACGCTCTGAGGACGTCACAGCTTCCTGGCTGGCAACGAAGGCAGAGGCCAGATGCCCAGAGGCCAACTCCTCCGCTGCCTTCTGGACTGCAGCTACAGCCTTGTACACCTAGGAGGGGGCAGGGGATTACCAATTAGTCCGAGGCATTGGAGAAGCGGAGTGCGGGGTGATGGGCCTTACCGTGTCTTCCATCTAGCAGACAGGTTGCCTGGAACTCGCCCAGGATATACGGAGGCCAGTATAACAGGGTTATGGTGTATTTTCTGAGTGCCTGCTTAAAACCTCACCCCACCACCCCCTCTGGACTCCTGCAGAGGGGCTGGCACTGCCCTCTAGAGGAAGCCTGGGACATTCAAGGCTGGCATGCCCACACATACCCTGGACTTGAACGGGCCTGTTTCACCACACCCTGGCCACCCCAATCCTGGGCCACAGACTCCATCCCTGGCCCGCTTACCTCAGATGCCACATCGTCCTTGATGACAATGTTGCTGATCTTGCCCAGAAGCTGGGCCAGGGAAGTAAGAGTGGTGGTGGCTGTGGCCAGGTTCTCCACTGACCGAGCCCAGAGCAGCCGGTCTAGCTCCCAGGCCATGAGCCCTTCACTCTGAGGCCCGGAAAACAGGCATTTTGGAGGCACCTGGGGCTGAGCAATCCCAAAGAGCAGCCTGTAGGAACAGTGAAGTCAAGTCAAAGGGGCTGAGACTAGGAGGTGGAAGAATGACTAAGACTCCTACAAAAACCACAAAGATTTCCAATCTTATCCAGACCCACAGGGGTTTAGGGAAGTACTTTAGGGTCTTGGGGAGTAAGTGGCAACACTAAGCAATCCAGTGCCCAAGCCCTGCTTTAACCAGTATTTCAGCTTTTACCTGTTTCTATATTGGATTTCCAAGATCTTGTTTGACAAAAGATTCCATGGCTAAAACATTTTTGATAACACCAACATGGTTTAATCCCCTCTCACCCTGTCTACCCTCTCTTCGGACAACTAGGGCCAATAGAGCCTTAGTTAAGCGATGATCCAGGACCACCTCTGACAAGACATACGTGCTGCGTCTCTCCCATCCTGCACCCAGAGCAGACGTTGCTAATCAATCAGAATCCTCTTTCCTGATGAGCTCAGACACAGCCATACAATCCTCAACATAGGGGATCAGGCAGCTGACACAAGAATTAACAGCTCTTTTCTTAAGCACCCCTAATCACACTCCCTGACATTCATGAGTCTATTTTTCTTCAAGCAGTTTTTGTCAGCAACTAGTTCTTAGGAGGATGAAGTGATTCTGGAAAACCTTTCTTGGTTTCCTCGGGCTCTAGGCAGAGCCAACGTCTCTCTGCTAGGTGAGATGTCATTCCAGTCAGCCCAGGAGACTGTGGTAGGGTCAGGGGCCAGGCCCCCAAGGGGATCACCCAGGACCTCACCGCAACTGAGCAAGGAACACCTCCATCACACGCACTATGTCCACCTCAACTTTCACCGGCAGCTCCGAGGCATTGTAGGCTTTGGGGTCCACGTTGTACACCTGCAACAGGAAATGAGGTGGCCTCAGTGTCACACCGTGTACAGCTCTGCCCTGTACGCTCTGGAGGCCATGAGAGAAAAGGAAGATATAGTCTGTGCTCTTTAGAAGTGACAAACCTGACGGTATACTACTATTATTTGAATACCGATTAGGAGCGTTCCATAAATGATCTCCATTACCCACTCAAAAGTCCTGTAAAAGAGGTCATTTTATTCCATTTTAGAGTTCCTACCCTTGAGAAACTTCCAGTCTAACAGGGCAGACGAAGTTTCCAGCCTTGCAAGACTCCCACAAATAGGGCCAAGATCTATGATGTACACAGAAGGGTCCTCCGTAAGTGCAAACTGCTTAAGGGTCATTAGAGAAATACTGACGAAAGCAGCAGCAGTGGGGCTGGCCGAGGAGGGGCACAGCTCACAGCACCCTCACCTCGTAGGTGCCCTGCCTCTCCCCAGGCTAGGCCACGGAGGACACCAGAGGAATGACAGGAGAATAATCTCAGGGAATATGTGTCTGTCCCTGGAGCTTGGGCTCTGGGTCTGCATTGTGACTATTACCATAATGCCGCCCCAGCGGGGGCTGTGAAAAGCGTTGGTGGCCACTGGAGCCCCGTCCTTGTCCTGAATGTACAGAGGGGAGTGGGCAAGCTCAGGTACATAGAGCAGAAAGTTGAGCACAGGGTAAAGGGAGGCAGCGCTGGATCCTGTGGTACAAAGAGAAGGGGAGTCAGAACATCAAAACATGTTGGATCTAGATCTTCGTTTCAGGTCGGCCTCTACCTGGCTGGTCACTCACGCTGGACCTCATTCTCCCCAGCTGATAATCACTAGGCTATCCTCCACTCCTGAGTTTCGGTGGCAAAGAATCTCTGAACATTCTCCCAAGATGTACCACATACATGAATTTAGCCCCCAAATGCCCCTGGAATCTCCTCTCCTCTAACAGGCCCCCCTTACCTGTCTGAGACAGCTCTGCTGGCCCTGCCGCATTGCACCCGTATTACTATAACTCTTTTTATGCACAAGTATAAATGTGACCTCATGTCAGTTCCCTGCTTAATATCCTTCAATGGCTAGCCATTTATACCAGGTTCTAGCTCCTTAACGTGGTCCTTTCTGATCTGGCGCCCACCTGCCAGGCCAGCAGCATCTCGGTCACTGTCACAGTTCAACCACACTACACTTCTGGGCCCAGTTCTCTTGTCTGAAATGCCCTTTTACCTCTGTACTCAGCACTGCCACAAAGCAGTCCCTCAGACTTTGCTGAATGAATGAGGAAGGGAGAGACGGAGGGAGGGAGGGACAGAGGGAGGGAATGAGGGAGGGAGGGATAGAGGGAGGGAAGGAGAGGAGAAGGAAGGAAGGGAGGAAGGGAGAGAGGGAGGGAGGGAGGAAGGAAAGAAGGAAGGGAGGAAGGCAGGAAGGAAAGGAGGGAGGAAGGAAAGAAGGAAGGAAGGAAGGAAAGAAAGAAGGAAGGAAGGGAGGGAGGCAGGCAGGAAGGAAGGAAGGAAGGGAGGAAGGAAGGAAGGAAGGGAGGGAGGGAGGAAGGAAAGAAGGAAGGAAGGAAAGAAAGAAGGAAGGAACTTGCTAAGGCCTCATGTGCTGTCCCTCTCATACCCCTTGGTCCACCCTGGCCTAGCCCTGATGTCTTAAATTCCACAGCTAGTGATATACTCATTTTGGTTTGCCTGTATGGCAGTTCTTGGTCACACCCACTCTTCCTAGGTACCAACCCAAAAATGAAAAACTGGAATCCTAGCTTCAAAGTTCCTTAACCTCAATCAGCAGAATTGTCAACTCAAATTCTGCCTTCGTGTACCTTTGCTGTTGTCTTTCCTATGGATCTGACCATATTTTTCCTGGATGATTCACAGGGAGGGAGACACAGCCTATCCATTCATTTATAAAAAGTGCTGGGAAACATGTTTAATAAATGCTTTTGGATATGACGGTGTGGCGATGGAGATGTGAACAGAGTATCATGAAAAGGAGCCCAAATGCCTAGCACTTCCTTGACAGCCTCCGACCAACGCAACCTGGAAACCATCGCTATATGCAACCCGCCTCCAACGCCACGCGGAGCCTTCAGGGTCCGTCCCCAGAAGGGCAGAAAAGACCCTCATCCTCAGAGCTCACCCAGCCGGGACTCCACCGGGTTGATGACATGGGGGAGGCTGTGTGCGGCCAAGTAGTAGCTGGAGGAGGCTGGGTCAAAGCGAGGGTTTACTCCCAACACTGCATAGTAAAGGATCTAGAGAGCAAAGAGGGAGGATGTTATTTTGTTTACTAATTTATATTCCACTTTGTGCCCAAAAAGATTTGAGGTGCCTTAAAAAGATACAATTACAACAGGGCAAAATATAAGAGACAAAATCAGGGCTGAGAGAAAATGAGTGTAGAAAAAAATAACAAAGCCAAAGCTAAAGTTAAAACACTAATATGTTCTTTGAAAACCACATCATTTACCAGGCTTCCTAACAGCCTAAACAAAGAGGGAAACAAAGAATAGCATAATTCAGTGTCCAC
Organism: Rhinolophus ferrumequinum; assembly: GCF_004115265.2. Lineage (NCBI taxonomy): Eukaryota > Metazoa > Chordata > Mammalia > Chiroptera > Rhinolophidae > Rhinolophus > Rhinolophus ferrumequinum. The sequence continues at coordinate 18,869,549 of NC_046304.1, read as the reverse complement.
AAGATCAAATCAAGTCAGTTATTCAGAAGTATTCACAATGACTCCCACTACCAAGACCTGATAAAGATTTCTCCCCCGTTTTCCCACAAAGGACATTGTATGATACAGAAAGCTACATTTGTCACATCGTTATTGTTACTACATAACACATTTCAGGAAGTTTGTTGTTTTTTAAATAAATTCCTTAAGGATGGCACAACTGGTGAATACAGTTCTATAGGGAGCTATAAGGAAGTTAGTTTTTAACAAGCATAGATGAAACTCCCCAAGCTGGACACCAAGGAGGGAAAGGAGACACAGAACCATAAACACACAGAGGAAATTCCCAGCAAATCAGCAAGCTCAGAAGGCTGGAAGAACAGACTATGCCTGTAAACACTAAGGCATAGTGTTTACACCACGGACTCTGCAAAGGATGGTGCAGTCAGGTAAAGGACTCTTAGACGTGCTCCCGTCTCACCTGAGAGTCCACAGAGAAGTTGCCCACAGCACTGAGCGCATTCAGGAAGGGCCGCACATAGCGCCGGACAGCCCCCTCGATGTCCCAGTAGACGTCATGGGACTTCGGGTCTGGGTTGAGTAAACTGAAGGTGATCTCATAGCCTATGGAAACAGAAGTCAGGAAAGTCAGAGGCTTCTGTGGATCACAGCAGCCTGGACCCTTGGCTGAGCTGAACTTGTTTCTCCTCTGGAATGGGGCTGGTTGCCATCATGGAACCAGTGGGAGGATAAAACTGGGACGGGGAACACTGTGTGCTTTAAGAAAAAGTTGAAACGACAGAAGAAAGGAGTGAAGCGTCTGCACGCCGATTCCCCTCCTGCACCCACATAATTCATTTCCCTCTCCCTTCCCGCAGCCCAGTCACCTCACCCAAGCTGGACTTGAGAGGCCGCCTCTTATCAGAGCTCCACTTGTCCTCTGGAAGGTGGTCAGCCAGGGCCGCAGCAAGCACATCCTCAGTCAAAGACATGGCCTGGGCGACTTGGATTATGCGGCGGCCGATGATGTTAAAGGCCTCCCGGTGCATTATTCCCCTGACGACGGCTGTCCTCTTGGGCCCAATGTAGCTCATCCTGTCCTGTGAGGGGCAAGAAAGAGACAGATTGTCCATGGCTCGGGGAAAAAAGCAGAAGGGCACCCTGGCTCCTGTTTTTGAGAATATGGCCTTTTGCCACCGACCAACAGGCCTGCGCCTCTCTGGAGGTTCATAGTGAACTAGTATCTCAGCATTTCTGAGTTCTGGGGAGAGACGAGTGTGTTCATTCGTTTCGGTTCCCTTCTCCTTCCCAGCAGACATGGGTCCAAGCAGTATCAAAATCTTCGCAGGCTGGGAACTAAGAGATGGCATGCTGAGCAAGAAAAGCAGAATAAACAAACAACTGGACAAGTTGCTCTAAGTATATGGCACAGGACAAAGAGACAAGTACAGGAATTTTCACAGCAGCGCTATTTGTGATAAGAAACTGGAGACGGTACAAATGCCTATCAGCAACAGAACGGATAAACTGTGGTATGTTTACACAATGAAACATTAGACAGAATTAAAAATGAATGCACTAGATTCAACTACTCAGATTATCATGCACGGTTCTCTCAAACATGAATGTCAAGCAAAATGAAAGCTGCAGAAACATGTGCTGTATTGTACTGTTTACATACAGTTCAAAAACATATATTATTTATAGAGATACAACATATACGATAAAACTTGAAAGAAAAGTAATAAAATGTGGTCACCCTGGGCAGAAAGGGAGTGGGATATAACCATGGAGACACGCAGGGCTGCAACTATATTGTTATATTGTTATACACTGGAGCTGCATACATAAAGGTTCATTAAACTGTTCTTTCCTCTTTTTATAAGAATTAAATATTTCATTATAAATTCGTAAAGAAAATGGTACCTGGTATAACTCCCACCAAAGCCTTGTGCTCATAAAGTGAAAAGGTCAATGTATCACCCATATCACCATCACAACCCATTCAAACCAGCTTCTTCTAATCCTACTGATTTCCTTTCTACTTTAAATGGTCATTCCATACACAAGTCTTGGATTTAGAAAGACCCAGAGTCAATGAAAAAAATTCCTCTCTGCATCCTTTAAAAAAAAATATTTGGAGAGCTTTCCATAGCAAATGGAAGAACTGGGCAGCCATACTACAGGAAGGAGGGGACCGGGAGAGGAAGAGCTGAAGGGATAAGGCAAGGCCACAGCCTCGCTGCTCACCCTACCTGGGGGAGAAGTGAGGAGTGTTCAGAGATCACGTACACAGTCAGAGAGCCCTCTGCTTGCTCCTGTGGCTCGGCTAACGTGGTTTCTGCCTCTGGGGACAAGAGCAGGTGGTGCACCAGGAGCAAAAACACCATTCCCTCTCCCTCTGGCCCCCACGGAGCGCCTAAGCCACCCCTCCACCTCCCACTGACACCCAGCTGATCCTGTGGACAGGCTTGGCCTTCAGTGGCCCAGGCTGAAACACGAGTTATCCATCTCATTCACAGCTTTGCCATTTGGAGTGAAGACAAGGTATGGAAACTGTCCGTTTAGGGATCAGAAGAGAAAACAGGGCTTTGTGTGAAATGGTGTGATCGCCCCTTCCAGCACCTTGCACACTGCCCCGAGACAGAGCCTCCTCTTCATGGTCCAAAGCCCTTCTATAGGCTTTCTGGAATCGGCATTTGATTTTCATTTTGTCTGAGAAGAAAAAAAAAGAAGCGTGATGGGAAGAGTAAGCGTCAGACCTCTGCCCACCTTCCTGGCCCTAACACCATCCAGAGGACAGCAAGAGGATTGTTTGCGGAGAAAGACCATGAAGCTACAGCCAATTCTAATGATAGCTCCATGGATGACATCAAACACACAACACTCCACGTCGCCTACCTGCCCGGCTCTTGCCTCTGCCTGTGTACCCACTACCTTCAATCTGAAGGACTCTCCCACAGGGAAATCTATTACGATATTCATCACATGAATAGGAGACAGGAGAACCACTGTGTGATCATTTCAATAGGTGCTCCAAAATAATTCAACTCAATGAACATTCTTTTTTTTAAATTTATTATTTTAATTTCAATGACATTCTTGATAAAAACCACATGCACACTTAAGGACAAAACACTAAATAAAGTTCCATTAAAATCAGCAATAAAACAAGGATGCCTGCTAGTTCCTCTATTATTCAGCACTGTTCTTTCTGAAGTGCCTGACCAATGTAATAAGTGAAGAAAGAGAAATACAACTTGAATATTTAAAAGAAAGGGACAAAATGGCCACTTTTTGGAGTACTATGATTATTTTCCTAGAAAATCAAAGAGAATCAACTGAAAAACTATTAGAACTAGTAACAGTTACATAAGTGACTAGATACGAGTATATGCAAGAATCAATCGCTTTCTGATAAATATCAGCAATATACAACTAGAAAAGTATGTTTTAAAATCTCAACATAATAACAATAAAGAACATAAAAATTCCCAGGAATGTACAAAACTGTAAGAAAAAAACACAGGACTTTACTGAAGGACATAAAAGATTTGAATAAAATGAAGAAAGCATACAAGGCTCCTAGAAGGAAAGACTAAATATTCTGAGGACGTCAGTACTCCCCAAGTTAATCTATACATGTAAGGCAATCCCAAAGGGATTTTTTTCCGCCCCCTGGAACTTGACAAATTGAACCTAAAATTTACTGGGGAAGTTCTTTATAGAAGAATTCCAGGTCATGTATGCAGAAGAAACGATGGAATTTTAAAACCACCATTTTGCAATTGCAAATGAAATGGACTGCAGGATCTACAGATGCTAATCATCCGGTGAAAGGTTGACAGGGAACTAAAATACAGAAATCAAGCTGACAGTACCTGAACTCACTGAACCATCTTTGTGTCACCCAAGGTAAAACAACCAGCCATTACATGCTTCATGATCTAACAAGATAGTAAGTACACCACACCAACTATAAAGTATTCTTGCCCAAAAAATTGAACCTGATTTTAATCAAACCTCCAGATCTAACTACCAATTTGTAAGAAATATGGATAATAGAGGAATAAGTGTAATGAAACTAGGAGGAAGCAATCTGCCAAATCCAGAATGGAAGATGTTCTATAAAACAAATGATTTATTTCTCAAAAAAATCAATAAAAAGAAGTGTGGCAGGATGGTGTAGGGGGAGCTGGTATATAACAAAAGAGACAAAAGAGATTTAACAAAATTTAATGTGTTGATCCTGATTAGCATAAACCAGCTATAAAATGACACCTTTGAGATAATTGGGGAAATCTGAATATTGACTGGAAATTAGGTGTTATTAACGAATTACTGCATCTTGGTTAGGTGTAACAACAGTAGTTATTTTTTAAAAAAACAAAAACAAAAACTTCAATGGCTTCCCTTCTCATCCAGAATAAAAGCTGTATGCCAGTCTGGCCCCCTTTTACCACTCGGGTTTTATTTCATTTCTTCTTACACTCTCCCCCATTCACCTCACTGGCCACAGTGGGTTTCTTACTGTTCTGCAAAGACACCGTCCCACTCCTACCTACCTCAGGACGTTATACTTGCTTTACCCTCTGCCAAAATGCTCTTCTCCCAGATATCTACGCAATGTACTCCTTTACCTCTTCTATCGTTTAGGTCCCTACTGGAACGTCCTACTTTCAAATGGTGCTGTCCCTGGCCACCCTATCTAAAAACGCCATGACCTCCCCTTTCCCCCAAGAAATCTCTATCCCCTTGCCCTGCTCTATTTTTCTTCTGTCACCATTTAACATACATTTTACTTGTTTATCTTTCTAATTGTCTGTCGTCCCCTTTTTGGTCTGTTTTGTTCACTGCTGTAGCTCTAGCAACTACAACAGTATCTGACAAAGGTACTCAAATATTTGTTGAATAAATGAACAAGCATATTACTATCCCTATTTAACAGATGAGAAAACCAAGGTTTATAGAGGTGAACAACCTCATCCAAAGTCACACAAACACATGGCAGAACCAAGGCTTTAATCCAGCTCTCTTACACTAACTTACAGACCCTTGGCCACTCCACTGTACTCCACAGTATATACTGTGTCATTAATATGGAGAGGTCCATGACAATTGACAACAATCAAGGTGCCAACTAACTTGTGAGGTATAATCCAATCTGTTTTGAGAAAGAAAAAATATGTGTGTGGGCCGGCCCGGTGGCTCAGGCGGTTAGAGCTCCATGCTCCATGCTCCTAACTCTGAAGGGTGCCGGTTTGATTCCCACATGGGCCAGTGGGCTGTCAACCACAAGGCTGCCAGTTCAATTCCTCGAGTCCCGCAGGGGATGGTGGGCTGCGCCCCCTGCAACTAACAACGGCAACTGGACCTGGAGCTTAGCTGCGCCCTCCACAACTAAGACTGAAAGGACAACAACTTGACTTGGAAAAAAGTCCTGGAAGTACACACTGTTCCCCAATAAAGTCCTGTTCCCTTTCCCCAATAAAATCTTTGAAAAAAAAAAAAAATATGTGTGTGTACATTAGGTGGAACCATATGAAGTATGATTTTTTTTTTTTTTAAATGTGTGACCAAGGTTAAAGAGCTAGAAAGTAAATGGACGCACGCACTTCATGATCTGGATTCAGCCTACATCTTCGGTCACTCCCAACCTTTCACGTCACACTGCAGAGAAGTAAAACTGTTCATGGAGCGTCCCCCCCAACATGCTGATTTACCCCTCCATGCTTTTCACAGAAGGCAGCATAGTTTGTTGGTTCAAAGCTTGAACACTAGAGTCAGTCAGGCCTGGATTTAAATCCCAGTCCTGCCTCTTACTAGCTAGCTATGTGATCTTGAATGAATTAAAACCTCTAAGCCTGGTTTTTCATTTATAAAGTAAGGATCATAATGTTAGAGAGGATTAAATGAGGCAACACATGTAAAATGCTTCACCTAGTTTCTGGCATATAGTGAACAACAGTATTAGCTATCATTATTACTGCCTCATGCTATTCCCTCCCTATTTAACCTGAATTCCTAGAAACCCTTTAAAAATTTGGCTTAAAAAATTACATCCTCCAAAATCTTTTCTGCTCTCTCCTCCCAGACAGTTAAAGCCTTTCTTAAGTGCAATCTCTGTTTCTTATATACTTCTCCTGTGATTTCTTTATCTAAGTGTCTTTCTCCCCTACCTAACTGTGAATTTCTTGAAACCATTATCAATTTCTCAGTATTCCCCAAATTCCTGGTACCTATAAAAAGTGCCTAACACTCAGTGAAGTGTTCAATGTTAAATTGAATAAGGCCGGTATACAAGTCCAACTTGACTCCAAATCCTGTGTTCTTTCCATTACATTCCACTTCCTCTGCTGTACCCTAACGGGCATCAAACTCTTTCTGATCAGGCAGCATAACTTTTATGAATAAAATTGCGGCCTTAATAATGAACACTGAATTTAAAGTAGCTTTTCTTCTAACCAAACGCACTGTTGTTCATTCAGAAAGGCCTTTTCATTTAAATGTTTAACTACCTTTATGGGACACCCAGGTTTCTCCTACCCAAAGCTTGTCTGGACTGAGCTTAAGCGGGAAAGGCAGCCCTGATCCCCCAGGAACTCACATTTCAGAGGGATCTCTCTTTCATGCACCACGGTGAAGGGCAGCTTCTCCTGGTCGTCCAATGGCACCGACTCTCGGGTAAACACGACAGTGATGGGTACCATGAGCCGGAGCTGTGGGAAGAAGCACCAGGGCCATCAGGTGAGTCTCTACCTTGCGGATGGGCTGTACCCTGGCCCTTCTCCGCCGAGGTCTCACCTGCAGGGCATTCAGCCCACTGATTTCGGAGTAAGGCAACGGGGCCCGGTAGGTCTCCGTGGTCTTCCACCAGATCGGCAGCCCCAGCACGATGGCCACCGCAGCGAAGTATAGGGCGGCACGCTTGCCTCGGACCACCTCTGGAGGTACAGGAGTACAGACTGAGGCGCGGGACGCGGGCGCGGGTGCCGACCCCACCCACGACCTGGAGGAGCCCCGGCAATCGGTACACAGAGCCTCTCGGCCCGTGTCCCGGGCCCCAGTCTGAAGGGATCCTGTCTGAAGCGACCCCCGACCGCCAGTCGGCGGGACGTCTGGCACACCACAATCCCCACACCCTCGTTCCTCCCTCGCAATCGGGGAGTCGCATACCCCAGCCCGAATGCCGCGCACCTAGATCTGTAGCTGCGGCCCCGGCGGCCGCCATGCTTGCTTCCGACTGCTCTGGCGGTGGGGCGGTGCTCTGCGCAAGGCTCCCCCAATCGAAAACCCGCAAGGAGGGGGCGGGATCACGGCAGCGATTGCGGCCAATCGCGAGCGACACTCCAGTCGCACAGGCGGGAGACAGCCCGCGAGCGTTGGGCCGGGTCCACAAAGAGCCTCTCCCGGACAGTGGAAGGAGGATAGATAGATACCCCGGCGCCGAGGAGCGAAGGAGCTGTGCGGAGTTCGGCATCCCCGTCCTACTGGTAGAACACGCTCCTAGTCCCAGGGGTTAATAGCGCAAACTCTGTAGTCGTTAAATACTAATATGGGCGACCACGGGCTGCTCTAAATCTCAGTTTTCTCATCTGAGAAATGGAGATATTTACTAAAATGAGATCATTCATGTAAAGAACCTGACACACGGAAAGCCCTCAAATGTCACCTTTCACCTTACACGATCATTGTTTGTCATCCCTTTCATAGAGCTCCTCTTCCAGGCACCCTCTCCTCAAGGCTCAGACATGGTGGCAAACTAGTAATAATTTTTTAGCATATTTGGCTCCTTTGGTATTTTTTAATTAATTTGAATGCGTTTCCAACTTGTAAAAGTCTGAATATTTTACTTAAAATTCTTGAAAATTCAGGAGCAGACTCTGGATCCTGATCACTTGGGTTCAAATCCTGGCTTCACCACTTCTTCACTTGAGTGATCTTGAGAAATCAATTAACCCCTCTGTACCTGTTTCCTCATATTAAAATAGGGATAGTAATAGTACCTACTTTATATAGAATTGTTATAGTAAATGAGTTCATAAACATAAAATGATTAGAATATGGGCTGGCAGGAACACATAAAAAGTGCTATATAAATGTTAGCTGGTTTTCTTAATATTAGGTCAGGTCACATTGGGCCTACATTCCCATATGGCAGTCATTAGCTGGGTGGAACACTGCACTTTACAGAGCATGGCCTCCCCAATTCACACAAAACACACCCACCATGTTCTCTCATCTTTTTTACCTGATCAGAGAGACTTATGTGCCTGCCCTACCCCCATACCCCAGCCAAGTGGTCAAAGTTCATCATGAGACCTCACCAGGTAGGCCCTTGCCCACACCCTCAAATTGGCCCCCTCTGTGCCTCCATCTATTCCAAAGGGGAGTGGGCAATTGCCCTTGACAACCTCCTAGATACCCAGCTAGGTCTGGCAGTCCCAAGCCTTGGGGTTTTTACTTGTTGAGCAGGAGCTGAGGTGCTCCCCCTATAGTGGCTCCCCCTAGCAGAATGTATCAAAGCCCTGGCAGAGCTCAATACAGCTGAGAAATGAGAGAATCCTATCCCCTGCGATCCCAGTTTGGGGCCTTGCAGAAAAATTGCCTTCAGGAATTGCTCAGGTCTTGGATCACTTCATCCTTCTGCAGGTGCAGCTTAGTACCTCTGATGTGGCAGTTCCTGAAAGACTTGCAGCCCTCCATCTTGCCTCACTCCAGCCTTGGACATCAGCAGGTAAGAGCCTGAGCTGGGAACGGCCCCTCCCCGATAAACTTAAAGCCCAGTGAAAATCAAAACCCACCCTCTCCACCTCCACAGTCAGAGGGCCCAGAGACAGTCAGCAGAGATCAAAAACTAGGAGGTAGAAATTTGATGTGTAAAACAGACAGACAAAGTAGCATGTTTTGTTGCCATTTATTTGCTATGTGCTATGTACTCAAGGCATGAGTCAATTCTGGTGTCCTACCCTCTAATCCCAGGAGAAAGGACAGACAAGAAAAGCCCAGAAAGAAGCTACCCCATCATGGGGAAATTGTTGGGGCTGGCAGAGGCAGGGGAGACCCAGGCATCCTGCTCTGACGTCTAGTAAGTTCTCCTACTCTCAGCCATGAGTGGCTCCTTATCCTCCTATCCAACAGTCCCAGGTGCAGCAATGGGAGAGGAGAGGGAAGGAGAAAAAAGGAAGATGACTCAACGCTGGATGGAGGCATCTCTGCTCTGCGTGGCTATTTGACCCTGGCCATAACTATAGCAAAATTGGGTACAGGTGGCTGGGCCAAGGGCTGTGGTATGGCATGGGTACTCAGTAGGCATGGTTGGCAACGTAGAGAGACTGTGCTGCTGCTCCACCATCTTCCCCGCTGCCTTCATACTTGCCCTGGGCTGCAAGTCCATTCACCTGCAAAAGTGGGAGGAGGGAGGGTGTAACCAGGCTGAGCCAGCCCACAGGTGCCAAAGGCTGTAGTCTCTGGCACCTGCCTAGCTACACACCACCCCCCCCCAGCCATCATCCTAGCTCGCAACCTCAGCCCGCTTGATGAACTCTTCAGTGGCGGCCCCAGCATTGTCCCTCTGTCCTCGCCAGGCATTGAGTGCAGAGGCCTGCAGGGCACGCCCATAGGAGAAGGTGAGGGCCCAAGGCCGGGGAAGAGGGCAGCGGTTGATAGCATTGAGGTTCAGTGATGCCTCCTCTTCACTCTGACCCCCAGACAGGAAGGTCACTCCTAGGGAGGAGAAAAGAAGACAAACTGATTGGTCACTCCCTATTTTTCCAGGGCAAGGGACCCCTGAAGGCCACAAGAAGAACCTGAGGATAGGTTTTAAGGATAGGAGGTTAGAAAGTAGGGTGGTACCTGCGACAGCGGGGGGCACAGTGCGACGCAGGGCAGTGACAGTTGCCATAGCGACCTCCTCTGGGCTATACTTAATGGGACAGGCATGGCCAGGAGTCACCATGTTGGGCTTGAGCAGAGTCCCCTCCAGGTACACATGATGGTCACTCAGGGCCTTGTACACAGCAGCCAGGACCTGGGGATCAGAGGAGGTTTACTAGGATCTAGGTCCCTGCCACTGACTGCTCTATGCTCCCCGTCTAGGCTGGGTGGGTCAGTATAGGCTCAGACTCACAGGTCTGTTCTGGGATCAAGTAAAAGAGTGCTGGGGGAAAGGGCCTGCATCTCAGCCAGGGACTGCGGTGAACAAGCTCCCCTGTCAGCCTGTCCCTGCAGTACATGTGTGCCCAGATGTGGACTCACCTTCTCCGTGACATACTGGCAACGTTTGAGGTCATGGTCTCCATCAGGCAGGATTTCAGGTTCCACGATAGGCACAATGCCATTCTACAGGTAAGAGCAGAGTGGCTTGGGAGAGGTAGTAGGTAGGGGAGGAGAAAGTCCTCTCCCTACGAGTCACAGGGCACCCATCTTACCCCTCACACACACATACACACACCTGCTGGCAGATGCTGGCATAGCGGGCCAGCACATTGGCATTCTCCAGAATGGCAAGTGCTGAGGGTGTGCGCTCACTGATTTTCAGCACACAGCGCCACTTGGCAAAGTCGGCACCATCCTTCTTGTACTGGGCACAGCGTTCCGAGAGCCCATCCAGCCCTGAAGGCATAGTGCCAGTCTCATCAGTCTGCCCCTCTTCGCTAATATCTACCACCCACCATCCCTGTGGTCCTGAAGTCCACCCATCCTGTACCTTGAGTGGTGGTTTCTCCATCAGTCCCAGCTAGAGGCACTACCCCCTTGTCAACCTGTAAGGGAAACACAGGCAGAGGGCTGAACCCAGGCAGGATTCCCCTTGCCACCCCTCACACACAAACACACACACACCTATTTCTATGCTCAGCCCCCAGACAGGCCCAGTGGCTGCACCTTGATGCCAACGACAATGCCCTTATCCTGGATGGTGCGGACGAAGGGGACACCATTATCATCTTTCTGGTAGAGTGTCTCATGGAAGAAGATGACACCTCCAATGCACTTCTTCACACGGTCATCGGCGCTGAACAGGACCTGGCGGTACAAACGGCGGTTCTCCTCCGTGTTCTCCACCCCGATTTGGCTCAGCCGCTTGGCCATGCTGCCTGGGGGCAAACAAAGAGGGGTCATCCCCAGGGCTTCCTGGCCACCTCTACCCTACCCAGCTGCAAGCCCCCACTTACCTACAGACTCATCTGCAGCCAGAATGCCTTTGCCGGGGGCCACAATCCGGAGGGCAATGTCAGACAACTCCTTTTTCTGCTCAGCAGAAAGGGCTGGGTATGAATGAGGCATGGTGACAGCTCTGTGGAATGGAGACAAGATATAAAAGCTGGACCCCACCCACTACCTCCTTTGCTTCTTCTCCTGGCCATATGGGCCAAATAGCCCTCCTCCCGCCCCCCAACAAACATGGCACTGGGAACAGGGCAGCAGGCCTTGGCATGGGTCCTGGGCATCAAAGTGGCACCAATCCCTCTGACAGCTAGCAGGCTTAAGGCCCCAGTTCCCACAACTCCTTTTGTCCCCGATGGGCACCCTTCCCAGCCCCAGAGAAAGATGCAGGGTGGGGGCAGGGAGGTAAGCGCCCTGAAGCTACAGGTCTTCTTATGAAACTACTGCCCAAATGATGATGTCAATCCTTCTTCACTGAATTTGGCTGCTTCTTCAGGTAGGCAGAACCCCTGACCTTTCCAATTTCCCTTTTCTCATCCTTACCATGTCCCCTAGGGAAAGTGCACTTATTTTCAAAGCTTCAGAATGAAGCCAAAGTACCCATGACCCTCTTCTCTCAGCTTCTGGAGGAAAAGGTTGGGAAGGGTCTGGGGGCAGGTAGGGGGTAGGAATGGCATAAATAACTGCCACTCCTCTGTTCTCCATACCCCAAATCTGCGGCCTCTGCAGTCAGGAGATGGGAGCAGAGGATCAGGGTTGAAAGGAATGAGTAGAGAGGCTGAGAAAGGGAGGGAGAGATGCAGGACGAGAGGAGACTTGCGGTTGTAGAGAGGTGCTAGTCACAGGCGAACTACTCAGAGGGAAGGACGTAGACCAGGGGGACAGAGAAGGCGGGAGAACTGGAGAGGGAATTTAGCCTAGGAGAAGAAGCAGGCTGAGATTAAATGGTCTTGGAGGAAGAGCCAGACCCCAGGAAAAAACCCAGTCAGCAGAGGAAGATTTGGGATTGGAAAAGCTGAGGTCCAGGTGTGAGAGCTGAGAGGAAGGGGTGTTGTCGGAGGCTGAACCATGGGTTTTGACAGAAAGGAGAGAGGATGAAAGGAGCTGAGATGGCACATCCAAGTGTCCGGGGATTAGGGCAAGGATGGCGGGAGGATTAGTCAGGGAGAGGTAAGGGGAGGTGCTGAGCAGCTCCCGCCTTGCCCAGGGACCTCACCTGTGCGTAGCGAGTTAGCGGCGGCAGCACAGGAACAGCTTGGTTTCAGGTCTCCAACAGCTGTGGCTTCAGCCCTAGCTCCTCTAAATGAGGCTCAGGATGCCGCAGAGCTACGTGACTCTCCCGGGGGGCGGGGCCGGCACCTCCCCTCCCTGGCCACGCCCCTCCCCAGGACTGGTGTCCTGGCGAGACCACGCCCACAGAGGCGGGGCGACGAGGTGGAGTGACTACCCTGCCAAGACCTCCGAGTCTGTTGTGGACTGTCCCCCCACCCCCACCTCGTGGAGCCCAGCCACCAGGGCTCCAGAGGCAGGAAATGGCTTTGCCCTCATTTCTGCTACAACTGCCTTTTCCATGTTCAGGGTACTGTGCTGGATATTGGGAATTAAGCCTGGTCTGGTGAGGGAGCGTCATCTTAACAGTCACAGTAACAACAGGTGGGGTAGGTGGGGCAGAGGCATCAACAAAGTGTGAGGGTCCAGAGGAATTAAGGAACTGAGTTTCTCTGTCCTCCCCCCTTATTCACCAGGGCCTACCCCGGAGGGGGATGGAGAAAGTAAGAGAATGAAGCCTTGTCTGTTCCCCCTCCCCTGCCAGGCCGTGAGCCAGGGAACAAGCAGTCCAGTGCCCAGCATATTTGGGGAAGCCAGAGAAGGGAGGAGGGGCAGTGACCCTTGGCCCTGGATGTATTGGGAGGGATAAGTACAGGGTGCCCAGGCAGGAGGGCCAAGCTGCCTCGCCCCTGACCTGATCCACCCACCTCTCACCCAAGAAACAAGATTCATTGCGCTTGAAGAAATACATTAAATATACTTTATTTAAATAGAATGAATCCTATTTGGCTGTATGCCAGTTGGTCCTGGTGTTGGGGTAAGGGAGTATTGCAGGTAAAAAGGGTTGAAACAGATTCCAGCTTTTAGTTTCCTAGCTCAGATAGTCCAGCAACCCCTGTAGCTCCTTGCAACCCCTCACAACCTCTGGGATGGACAGCAGAGTCTGGAAAGAGAGGCAGAAAAGGCAGCTCAGGGTCACAGCCTCAGGAAAGACCCACTGAGTTAGAGGGGAGGAAATGGAAGGCACAGAGCAACCTACAAGAGTGAGTCGACCCAGCTCTCAGTACGGGCTGGAAACCAGAGCCAATGCTCATCAGTACCTTCTGGGGCCAGGCCTTCTATCAGGTGCCTTAGTTGCATCAACTCCCTCCCTCCTTTACCTCATAAATATGTTGAACAATGTCATCTAGTTTCTTTAACTCCTTGTCAGAACGCCGAAGATTCTCCTCCAGGATGTTTCTCTAGAAAGCAAATAGGTTGCATAAGTCCTATGCTTATAAGAACAGCATAGCTTGTGGGGCAAGGAGAATATGGTAGGACACTTGCTAGTGGCAGTGAGAAATGGCCCTTGAATGGAATGGGAATTCTTACATGGCTCTGGAACTTGACTGTGAGGTTTGCCTTCTCGTTTTTCATCTCCAGGAACATCACTCTCAGTTTGTCCACCTATAGATATGTCCAGATCAGTAGGGGCACAGCCTAGGGTTCCCTCCAGCTGCTCAGCCTCTCTGTTAATTCTGAGTCACCTCTTGGGAGAGCCACACTTTCTCCTGGATCCAGTTAGTGGCCATGGGCTGACAGTTGGGGTCCAGCTGACTTGCCAGGGTCTCTTGGAGCACCTTAGTCTCTGTCTCTGCACGCCGAAGTGAGCGGGTAAGCTGGGTCACCTCTTCTCTAAGGCTCTAGGGATGAGAATGGAGAGGTATCCAGTAGTCCTCAAAGGTCCTCTCCATCCTTCTTATCCCATGTGGCGAACAAGGTAGACCAGGGGATCCGATTCCCACGTTTGGGATCCTAGCTACCAGTGACACAGAAGGCAGAGGGCCGGACATCATGATGAACATACTATGAGCTCGCCACTCTTGTCTATCTGCTCTAGAATCTTCTCATTCTGCTGCTGTATCACTTCCTGGAGCTCCTTTTCATTCTGTGAGGGAATGGGAGGTAAGAAGACACTGAGAGAGCTGGCTTCTTTGCAGCCCTTACCAGGAGACAGGATTTAGTGCTCAACCCAGGTGCTACCAACTGGTAACACCATTTCCTGTAGGGCTACGTCAGGCAAGGCACATCTCCGTGTAGAGTGTTCTGCTAGAGTTCCCAACTTCTAGGTCGGCCTGGGAGTTGGGTCAGCCCATAGCTGATTCCCAGACATGAAATGTCTGATCCCAGGGCAAAACTAGGGCAGTGATTGGAAAATCCCCACCACCCAGATTCCTGGAGAGACAAAGGCTCCCAGTGGGCCAGTAGAGCTGCCCCAGTTATTCATCGCCCCACTTCTAGGCCCCTCCTTCACCTTGTAACGCAAGCACAAGGCCTGGTTCAGCTTCTCTATGTCCACTTCCTTTGCCTTCTGGGCTTCCTGATGCTGTTCTTCCTGGGCCTCCAGCCGAGCCTGCAAATCACAACTAGGGGAGAGAAGAATTCAGCATTATTCCTGTCCTCTCGGGGGCTGCCTGGGCCCTTGACACAAGGGGCTAACCTCTCTCACAAAGACTGCACTCCACTCACATCTTTCGCTGCAGAATCTGGATGGCTTCTTCTTTGGACTCTTGTAGCAGGGAACACAGGCTCTGAAGCTCCAGAGTCATAGTATTCATTTCTGCCAGGCTCTTCTCCATGCGTGGGGTCTCTGCAAGAGAAAGTCCTAGATAGAGGTAGAGCCCTTTAGCTCTGGAAGGAGTTGTGTAGCCATCATTTCCACAAGTCTTATCCATGTTCCCCACCCATAGGATTTGAATGTCCGGAACATTACAGGTCCCAGGAGGCAGAAATATAATGAGCCCAAGTAGAATTGAGGTTTTTAGAGCAAAGCACTTCTCACTGCTTTAGTCTTTCTCATCACTCCCTGATCTAGAAATGAGGCAGGATCCCTGGAGCCCATCCTAACCTGTAGGCTGAAGGGAAACCACTGAAGCTACTCGGGTGAAAGCACTCTTGTCACTTCCAAGCAAGGACACAGGAGCTGATTCTGGCTCTGAAACGAAAACCCATCATGGTGGAGGGCCCCCCTTGTGACTCAGTCAAGGGTCTGCCAAAACGGAAGCCAGGGAGACAGAGGTCTGTCTGTGGGAATCTTTAACAGCTGAATATATCAACAGGGTCACAATCTTTCCACCCCGAAATGCCAGGGCCTTTAACCTTTGTCTGCCATTACTGTCAAGATGCTTCCCAAGAACGTGCTGCTGGTGGGCGCCGGGTGTTCCTGGGCACAGGCTGTGCTTTGTGGGAGGGTCTCCGGCTCAGCCTAAGGGCCAAGGAGAAAACAAAATCAGCTGCTCTTCAGGGTCTGTGATTTCCCTGAACTCCCAGGTACTTACCAGACCAGCCATCTCCTCTGGAATGCTGTTCTATTACCTCTCTTCTCTAGCTTCAACTTCTCCATTAGCTCCTTTTCCTGAACTTAATTCTCTCTCACTAAAGCAACAACTTAAAAAAAAAAAACCACAACCAAAAAAAAACTTTTTCCTACTTTAAATCTCCTTTTAGCTACTACTTTTTCTCTTTCCCTTCAGTTATGGAAAGAAGGAAGGGAGGGAGGAAGGAAGGAAGGGCCTACATTTCTTGCCTAAAATTCCCACCATCTATTGACACGCAGCCCACCACACTCAGGCTTCTGCCTCACCAGTCCACCAAAATTCTCCTTATTTGGTTCACCAATGGCATTCTTACTTTCAAATGCAATCGACACGTTTCACCTCTTATTTTACCTGAACTATTTGATAATCGATGACCACGTTCTTCTTTAGAAACTTCCTTTTCTTAGCTTCTGGGACACGACTCTCTCTCCTTCATAGGTAGGCCTCATACCTTTCTGGCTATTTCTTCTCTCTATCCAGAGTTTCTTCCTTAACTGTTGGGCTCCTTCTGGTTAATCCTTGGCCCTCTTTCCACTCTCATCCATTCCCTAGGTGGCCCTGCCTCAGGAGCTCCACAATAATATTGATTTCTACATGGATGACCCTTCAATCTGTCTCTCGCAACTGAATTTTTTCCCAATCTCCAGACCCAGAGGCTCAGCTGCCTGCGAAAAAACTACGAGAATGCTTCATAGTTCACCTGAAATTTAGGAGGTATAAAGCTGAACTCACCCTTTTCCCTGTCCCAACCCACCAACGATCTCTTCCTCCCGGTATTTCTGATCCTAGAGAAGGGGGGCAGCAAATGATGGTCTGCGGTTCAAATGTCGGCTGCCACCTATTTTTGTAAATAAACTTGTATTGGAAAACAGCCACACCCATTCATTTACATACTGTCTGTGGCTGCTCTTGAGCTATGGAAGCAAAGCTGAGTAGTTGAGACCGAGACCACATGGCTCACAAAGTTGAAAATGTTAATTTTATTTCACTTTATAGGAAAAGTTTGCCAACCCCAGTTCTAGAGAGTGTCACCATCTTTCCAGAAATCTAGAGATCATTTACTCTTCCACCTTACTCCTACGTCAAATTGGTCACCAGGTTCTATGACTTGTACTTCCTAAATATGTACTGAATTCATCCAATTCATCCCCTCCTCTCTACCCCGTCTATAACTGCCTTTAGTTCAAGCCTTCAAAATCTGGTCTCCTGCCCACTTCTCCAGCCTTGTCTGTCATCCTTGCCCCATACTCCAATTATAAAGAGGTACTTCCCTGTCCCCAAACTTGCTACATTCCATATGAGCTGGGCCTTGCCTTGTTCACCTGTAGTCCTAGCACCAGGTCTTATTACAAGGTAGACACTACAAAAAATTAAACATAGTGCCTCTATGACTTTCATATACTGTTCCCTCTGCTGGGTGGGTCTTCCTGTATACCTACCCCTGACAAACTTCTAAGCCTCAAGGCTCTGCCCAAGGGTTAGCTGCCTTGAGAAGACATCCTAACTCTCAAAGCTAGAACTATTACTCCTTTCTCTGTGCTTCCACAGTGGTCATCCATGCAGACCTCTATCATGAGCACTAGTTTACATCTGTCTGTCTTCCCTGTAAGACTGGATTCTTTCCCATTTCCTGTGCTCAGTACACACTGGGGGAGGGTCAGATCATAAGCACTTCCAGATTTCAGGATCCTGGCTGTACCTTTAACTGTTGAATAAGCTAATTAACTCTGTATTCTGAAAAATACCAACCATTTATTGTTTAGTGTGCAGTGCAGGGAAGCCAAAGAAGCAAGACTAAATTTCTGCTTTCTTTCAACACAGTCTAGTTGAAGAGACCAAACATCCAAGGAAAACTAATATAAGTGCAAAAGGAGAGTCAGTTCGTGAGGAATATAGCAGGAGATCACTGAGTCCACGTGATTTGGGAACATTCCAAAGAAGAAAATGAATTAGGGAGTATTTTAATAGGAAAGGAAAAAGTATTTCCAGTCTGAAGACAGAGGAGATGGATGTGGTAGAAGCCTGAGTCTGGGTGTGAATGGAGATGGAACATGTGTGTAGTGTATAGGCAGGCAGTCTAGTTGGAGTAAAGCGTTCATAATAGGGAGGTAGGAGACAGATGAAAAAAGTTTGAGTGACAGGCCGAAGAGGCCCTGTAGGCAACTGAGTCACTGAAGGTCACAGAGATGGAACAAGAGTAGTGTTTTAGGAAGACCATTCTATACAATGAAGATACAACTGGTAAAACTCAGCAAACTAGGCACAGAGGGGAACTTCCTCAACCTGATGGAATATCTACAAAAAAATTACAGCTAATATCCCACTCAATGGTGAGAAACTCCAAGCTTTCCGTCCAAGATCAGGTACAAGGTGAGGATGTCCCCTCTCACCACTCCTTTTCAACATTGTAGTGAAAGTTCTAACTAATGCAGTAAGGCAAGAAAAGGAGATAAGAGGTATACAGATTGGGAAGGAAGAACTAAAACCATCTTTGTTCAAAGATACGATTGGAAGGGAGGGACGAGAAGGAATCCCCACATCCTACCTTCTCCTTTAATTTTGTCTGTAGGAAGAGGGTCAAGCTCTGCAGTTGCTCAGTCAGCCCCCTTAGCTCTTGGGAATACTGACGTGTCTTCTCCAGGTCTTTCTCCTGGTTCTCTGCTATGGTGCTGGCCAGTTTAGCCCTGAAATAAGAAAGGAACAGAGACCAGGTAACCTTCTCTGAACACCTCTCCCAAATCCCCACACAGCGATGTATTCAAGGAGGGAAATAAAAGGCTTTTGGACCCTGTCACAATTTGCTCCTTGGACACTTTAGCTTCTAGAAGATTCCTGGGAAAGATAAGCACTTAGAGGGGAAGCACAGAAAGGTAGCAATCTTACCTCAGGTTCTCTACAGTGTCCTTGAGTTCCTCACACTGCAGGCTGCGCTCTCGGAGCACTTCCAGTGTGGATTTCAACTGACACTCAACCTGGCCCAGCTCCAGGTGAGCAACCTGATTCTCTTGGTCTGCAAACTGGGGAGGCAAGAGAAGGAAGGAAGGGAAAAAGCAAGAGAGGGAGGGGGAAAAATAAGTCTAAATGGGAAATTTTAGAGCCGTGGGAACAGAGGATTTTTCTGATGCACAGTCTCAGACTTCTCCTCAATTCGATCAGGTAACAGTCTCCTGCCAGCCCCGCTACCCCGTATTCCTTACCTCCAGCGTCTCCTTCAGGTCCTGCACCTCCTTGGTCAGGACAGCATGTTGTTGCTCCAGCTTTGCCTGCATGTGTTTTAGTGCCATCTCTTCTTTTTGCCACCTGCCAGACACCTTATATTAGATCCCATTGGTCCTATATCCTGGGACACCTACTGCCACCTGGTAGGAACTCACTGAGTAGCCTGCTCCTCGCTGCTCTGGGTAAGCTGGCAGAGCAACTCATCCTTCACGGCCAGGTCCTGGGTACAGTGGGCATGCTGACTCCGTAGCTCCTCTAGCTGACTGTGCATGCTGGCCAGACTCTGCAGCTGAGCCCGGAGATCTAGAACAAAAGGATCCTAATGACACCATGTGGTCACCGAGTCAGAACCTCCCCACACTTCTGCTCCAAAGTGTTCTAGAGCACTTTCTGGCTCTACTACCACACCCCAAGTCTCAGCAGAGCACAACTGCTTGCTTGCAAGCATGCATACACACCTGTTGCTAGGCGACTGTTTTCTAACTCCAGTTTTTCTATTTGGCTTCTGCAGTCCTCTAACTGGGTAGAGACGTGTTCCAGCTCCCTGGAAACCTAGGAAAAAAAGACAGTTTCCCTCCTGAAGCATGAGTCCTAGGACTTAGTCCAGCTTCTCTTTCTGGACAGAACAGCAAACCACCTTGCTCCTGGGGAGCAACACTGTAGCAAATAAGGCTGATCCTCAGGAAAAAGTAGAAACAGGAGAAAATTTGCTGAAAGGCAAGGGAAACCACTGGGCCCGAGGCCATCTTACAATGAAGGGACCTGGCTGGTCTCCAAACCCACAGGGTAGAAAGAAGACAGGTCCAGAGTAAGAGACTAATGATACCACTCATTAGAAAGTCCTTCTGTAGAGGAGGAGGAAGAAACCAGGCCTAAGCAGTCCCCACTCCTGGGTTGTACCTGCTGTTTTTCCTCAATTGCGGCATCACGTTCCTGCAAGGTCTGCCGACTTTTAGCTGTGAGTTTCTCCATGAGTTGTCGAGACCGGCTCAGCAAAGCTGTCCATGTTATATACTACCAGGGGAAGCAAGCAGGTCAGTCGAGCCCTCTTGAAGCAAGGCTCCTAATGGGGCTGGCTGTGAGTAAAGGAGCGGTATGATGGCCCTGAATACTCACATCCAGTTGCATGGATGTCCAGTCCTGTTGCAAGTCTGAAGTAAGAGTTGCTGTCTGCTGAGCCAACTCTTCTTGCTCAGTATGAAGACCTACCTATACAAGAACGAGTACCTATGGAGGGGGCCCCCTTCCCTTTGGATACAGCAAAGTCGGGGTATGTGACCATCCTTCCAGTGTATCAGCATGGATCTCAGGAAAGAAAACGCCCTCAAATTACCAGTTGGGTCTGGGTCTCCTTCAAGAGTCCTCTGAATTTCCCCATGGATCCCAGGTCCTGTTCCAGCTGGCTGATGCGCTGGACGGCGTGTGCACAGAAAACCTCTAGCACTGTCTCTGCCTGTTTGGGGAAAAGGTTGCGAGGACACAGTGGGCGGAGGAGGGAAACAGCACAAAGCCATAACTATCCACCACACCAGTAGTTTAGTTCATTATTCCCCAGGGCAGGAAGTTCTTAGGCCATCCATCTGTGTCTCAAGTGAATTTGTGTTCCTGCAGGAACCCTGAAGAAGAGACCTCCCAAATCCAAGAACAAAAGCCGGACACCTTACCGCATCCTTGCCTCTGAGGGCCATTTCCTCTCTGAGCTTTGCCTCTTCCCTTTCTGCTTTGAGGCTCTGGAGCCTTGCTCTCAATTTCTTCAACACATCAAAACAGCAGGAGACCAAGGTTTCTGCACGCCGAGACTACAAGACAACAATCAAATGCTGTGTCTGGTTCCTTTGCTTTTTGGCTTTCAGTCCCATCAGAGGCCTCTGCCTTCATCTTCATGCTGCTTACCTCCTGACTCACAGTAGTTTTATCTTCTTCTAAGTGCAACAGAGACAGGTGAAGCAAGGATATCAGCTCTTTAGAGACCAGCGCCCATGACTGCTGTAAAGGGAAAGATGGCTGGCTAGATCAAATAAAGTCACTAAACAGGAAATAAGCAGGAACACTGGGGAGAAAAGCCACTGACCCCAATGTCAAGCTCCAATAGGGAGGAGATATCCTTAACGAAGATTTGAAAACTTCCCTTCATTCCCACGGCTAAGTACCGCCACCTGCTAACCACCCGGGATTCTCCATTCTTGATGTGCACAGGACACTCAGTGATGGGTTAAGGTCAGTCAGCACTTACCATGACATTCCTGGCTTGCTGCAGAGCCTGGCCAATCTCTTGGCTCTCCTGAAGATACTGAGCTTTCTTACTTATCTAGCCAGAGAAACAGAGTTCCTTTTGCATAGGCAGCATGTACCACCAACACCTCACTCCCCGTCCCACCCTCTGAGATCCAGGAGCCTTTCCTAGGAAAAACAGGAGCAAGGCTCCAAGTCAGAAAAAAATTCAGAGGTAGGTAAAATTCTCCTTTTAAAATAACCTTTTTACCCTCTAATTATAAGAATAATATGTGTTTATAGTAAAATTTTGGAAATATGAAAAACTGAATAAAATAGAAAAAGAAATCATTACTAATTTTACCACCTAGAGCAGTGATTCTTAACCAACAGTGTAGCATCTACCCCAAGAGCTTTTGATATACCTCCACACTAGATTTCCTTGCTAGAGGGATTTGCTATTACTGATGAGTATATTACTTCCCTCAGGTGTGTGTGTGTGGGGGGGAACATTGGGGGGGAGGGGATTCGCAGACTACTGATTTAGAAAGAAAGTATTATATTCAGTGAATTCTAAGATGATTTATCTTTTTACATGTCAACACCACTGAAATTGGGATGCATCTTAACATTGATAATGTCTTAGATTTGATGAAAGACAGCAATGCTTAAGAAAAACCACAATTGAGATTATAATATATACATAAACTTGGGGTCTTGCTTTTATTACTTAATTTTATCATACTAATGTTATTTAGTCTTGAATTTATATTCACTCTCCTCCCTGGAATAGCCTAAGACTGGGACATCTGCTTTAGAGGGGCCTGTCAGAGTGGAGTACCACCCATTTTTAACTTCTGCTGATATTTTACCTCGCCTCAAAACCTCTCAGAGGTTATCTGAACTCTGATTTCCTTTCTTTAAAATCCTTGAACTTATAGTACACTTATTTTCCCATGTTATTAAAAACTCTTCAAACTTTTAAATGACTGCAGAAAATCCTAGCTTAGGGTAAAATAATATACCATTAATTTACTACATTTTTTTCATTATTTTAAAAAAAGTTACCATCTTTATACAGAATTTTTCCCCTTTAGGATATATCCCTAGAAGTGGAGTTACTGGGTCAAAAAGTTTGAACTGCTTTAAGGGTCTTACTTAAATTAAATTGCCTTCAAAAAATATTGAACTTATATCCTACTAGCAATAGGAAAAGGCTTACTAGATTATCTATTTTATTCTTTGCTATTTTGTCAGAAGAAAATAGCATCTCATTGTTTCAATTTGCATTTCTCTGATTATCAGTAACAGTAACCTCCTCACATATTTATTAGTCATTTTTATTTTCTTATTCTCTAACTGTTCATTATCTTGGGGCAGAAAAAAATCTTAGTGTGCTATGTAGAGTAGATACATATGATCCCACAGGCAGCAGAGCTATAGACAGACTTTAAAGTTCTGAGAGAAAAGTGGGGAGCCCTCATTACTGCTAAAAGGCAGCCATCACGTGGGAAAACCCAACTGCTGGAGCAGGAGTGCTGAGTCACTGTCCTGGCAGCGGCCTGGATTTGAGGAGGCAGAGCTCTCGGAGTTCATCGCCCCCCTCCCCAGCGAAGCAGTCATCATTCCCCTGCTGCGTCGTGCAGTAAAGCACGGAGTAGGGGAGCACCCGTGAGCCCCGGGCGAGGCGCACGTGCTGTTCAGAGCCGGGCAGTCAGGCGGGTGATGAGCTTAGGAGGCAGCCGAGCGGCAAGGACATGGCACCGTGATAGGCAATGGCTGAAGGTGCTGGCATTTCCCCTCTTTGGTTCTGCCTCAGTGGCCTCCAGAGGGATTTGGCAAGCTTCAGGGCAGGAGGTACAAGGCCGATTCAGGGATGGGCAACAAGATCAAGGACAAGAGGAAAGGATACAGATAATAAGAAAACACAGGAGAAAAATTGAGCAGCTAGAGGAATGAGGAGCCTAAGGTTTCCAGGATTTGGGCAAAAGGTAAAGTCATTTTTTGAGGATATTTTCATCCCAAAGGAGGTCTTTGGGCATTTGGAGAACAGCTTAGCAGCAGCCACCTATTAAGCTCACCAGCCAAAACAGGGAGGCTCTCAATTCCTTCCCCTGACACCATTCCCTTCCGTCCTCAGCCGAGTTGTCACAGCTAGTCCTCTAGAACATTGGTCTTTAAACTGTTTTCCTCTCCTATCTGCTATAATAATTTTGAAAGTACTCAGACTTTCAAAATTGTTTAAATTGTTACAAAGAAAAAACTTTTTTAAAAAATTGTTAAAATTGTTACCCTTGTTTAAATTGTTACAAAGACAATAATTTCCACCATTTTATAAATATTGACAGTTTGAGATAAAACTGAAATCACTCAAATATATCCAATGGTATAAATACTACATACACCTTAATGATTTAATACCTATTTTATACCTTTAAAAAATACACAAACAAGCTCTTCTTTAACAGCCAGAAATTTTGTATCATCCCTTTTTCTCCTTGAACCTATATTTTCATTCCTTTTAGAATTTTATCATAATGTAATATATTTTTCTACTTGAAAGTTTGTTATTAATCAATGTATCTTCAACAACAAAAGTTCATCTATATTTAAATTAAAATTTTTAAAATTCCTCTGACCATATGCTTTTAAGTAAAAAAAAACGTTTTTGTGGATGAAGAAATATTTTCATCAGTTGTATACTAATCATTGTAATATTATAATTTTAATAAAATCACAAACACACCTAGTAAAATTTTGATAATCATCTATTAATGAAATAGATGGATCATCCCTCCCCTTATTAGTCATATGTCTGTGGATTACTATAATTCCTACACTAAGACATGGTTCAGGAACAATTCTATTTTCCATCCTTCTAGATGTAAGCACTGAGAAATCTTCACATAAATAATGAGAATAAGTAGGAATGAAAGAAGGGAAGAAGGGCATGTCACTCAATTGTAGAAGCTCATTTGTAGATATATGCCAAAAATCTGATAGTGAACTTTTATTAAAAATGTTTGATGATCCACTATTATAATTAAAGCCTTCCTTCAATTTTGTTGAAAGCATGCAAAAATGATGTGTTACGTGATCATTGCAGTCATTCACTTTCTCAGCATGTACACAAATATTTTCTATCGTCACTTGATTGTTATCCCTTGACAATGGAAGATTCAGGATAGATAGTAAATATGCTCTTCTTCAATGACGTGGGCAAGGGCAATTGCGAATGGGGAAGCAGGAAATAAAAAACAATTAGTAGAGTACATTTGGAAGATGAAGATCTAGAAACCGATTCCTTTAAAGCTTTCTTTGCTTGCATTCCCTTGCAAAGTCTTGACGTACCCCAGGAGTATAGTGAGTACCCACAGCTTTAAAGGATTTTCCAGATTCACAACTTTTACATATATTCTAAGAATGAACCTGTGGTTAAGGAGTCTTCTTTGCCCGCTGGCAGCTTATCAGCTTAAATTCTGAGGAAAAGGGCCCACTGGACTTTTCCACGCTTTGGGAATAACTTTCTTACCCCATTGGGAGAGGAGTCAATCTGTGTGCTACTGTCTTGAACTTCTGGGTGAGGGGTAGTGAGCTGGCTCTTCCAGTTCCGCAGCTGGCAGGAGAGAACCTCCAGAATGACAAGAGAGTTCATCAGGTTATCTTCCAGGTCATGTCGCGATAAGGCAGTCAGATCTGGAGGATGGCTGCAGCAGGAAGAGAACATGAGGAGAAAAAAGACAGGGCAAAAGATGGAAGTGGCAGGTCCAGGTTAATGGAGCCCAGGAGGCACAGGATATAGGGACACTTACCCCCATAGGAGATGCTCCCTTCCAGAAGTACCGTCTTTGGTGCCCTCGAGGCCTGCCTGGGATGTGTTCGAACTCTTTTCCTGTGGTGCCGGGGGAGTAAGCCAAGTCCCCACTGAGCAAGTAGAGAGAGGGGTAGTGCCAGTTGTGGCATCCCGAAGCACAGAGGGAAGGGATAAGCTCTGGCGGAGATTTTCTAGCATGACCGAGGTATTTACACCTTTTTCCAGCCAGGTCAGCGGGGACATCCAAGGCCCTGTATCCGAGATGAGAATCCTACCAGCATCTTCTACGGCTGGGCCTGGAGCTGCCTGGGATTCCATTTCTCCTGGATTCGGGGTCAGGCAAGAGGATGGAATATCTTCCACATTTGAGACAAGTGCTTGATCTCTCACTTCAGCCTCCTCAATGAGTGTGGGGAAGCTCATTTCTCTTTCCTCTATAGCTCTGTGCTCTACAGTGGCCTCCCCTGGGGCCACGTGACTGACAGGGAACTCTGCTACTAAGGCAGGTGAAGGGGAAAGACAGAGCATGGAGGAATGCGAGAAGGCATTCCTTTCAGAAGAGACTAAGTCCTCGGGCACAGCCTCAGTCCTATCATCTCTCGGGCTTTCCTTGGAGCAGTGTAGGTGTTGCTCAGAACAGGGATTTGGTGGATAGTCCAAGAGATGGGACGGAGGATTCTGAAACGTAGGTTTCTCAGGTATAGCGGGAACAACTGCAAGGCTGTCTTCAACGCAGACTGCCACCCCCTGTCTCAGCAGATCTCCTGGCCTCAGAGGCTCATCTGGAGGAAAACTGTTTGTCGCTGCCATAGTATCTAAATGGGCCTCAAGTGTAATGTCTTGCTGCAGCCCTCCTGGGGAGGGTACACAGAGCCCAGTTTTAATCACATTGTTGTTCAGTGGGTCTCCTGCTTCCCCAAACGTTTTGGGAGCAGAGTTGGTTTGGGGAATCAGATTTAGGGGCTGATCATCTGATTCATGTTGACAAGCTTCTAGCCACTTTGATGGATGGCTGAACTGTTCTGATGGGGAGTCTGTCATCTTAGCATTTTCAACATCCAGTGGAGACGAGTTGTTGCTGTCTTCCTGCCAAAGGAAACAAAAGAAGTTGACTAAGGCAGTCCATGCTGGTTCCCAACACACAATTATGGGTGCAGGATACCGTCTGAACTCAAAAAAAGAAAAGAGTTCTCATTACGTCTGCTTAGGTAAGAACTTGGCTAAGCCATGCTGCTCACTACAGAGACCCAAGAGCAGAGAAAGAAAAACTGGGAAGCCATTTTGGGTCTTTCCAAGTGAACCAGCTTACAGTATAAACAAAGCTGAGATAATTTATCTATATCACAGGGAGGTGATAGCTTGAAAGCGACCCCACTCCTCTCCGATTCTAACTCCAATCCACTTCTAGGGGGGAATAGGTAGGAGGGATCCCTAGGCTCAAGCTGTCAGAATCTAGAGTTGGTAAAAGATTTATTGGGAAACAGTTAGAAAGCACTTGGCCCAGAGATCCACAGATCCTACGGAGAGAGGGCAACATCAACCTGTGTCAGTGACCTCGTCTCCCTGACCCCAAGAGTGCAGGGTGTCCTGAATATATGGGTTGAATGGATTCAATCCTTGGGATCTGAAGAGCTCTACGTCTCATAGCAGAAGAGAATAAAGAGTGGAGAGATTTCCTCCTGGTGCTCTGATAAGAGACTCACAACCTTCCTACTGCTGGTCCCCAGGGACAAAGACCACTGCACCTTCCACCACATGCAGGGTGGCTGGTCGTGAGACTCAATGAACAAGAAAAGGAAAATATGAATGTCCTTAAGTGGATCTATTAGCCAGAGAAAAGACAAACCCTAAGACAGAAAAGGTAAATCCTAACAAAACACAACTGATGGAAGAAACAGATGATAATTTGAACTATGTAAAAGGATCCGAGTAACACACACACACACACAGACTTTCTGCAAATAATAAATATTACTTTTAAACAAAAAATTTCAGTAAAATTAATTGAAAAAGGATGGTCAGAGTTGAGACTGGAATTACTGGTCTGGACAATCAAATGGAAGAAATATCTTGAAGCAAAGAAATGTAAATCTGAGAGAAAAACTAAGAAAGGTGGAAGATAAATCCAATAAACCTAACATGTGACTAAAACAAGTTCCAGAAGAAAAAAGAATACATACAGGTGAGGCACTGATTAACAAACATTAGAAGAAAGTCTCTCTAAGAAAGACCTGAGTTTGCAGATTGAAATGGCTCATCAGGTTTCAAGCACGCTTAACAAGAAAAAAGAAAAGAAAACATTTCTGAATTACAAGGAAGACAAGACTATTTTTGAAGCTTTAGATAGAATGACCAATTATTTAAAAAAAAAAAAAAAAAAAGAATCAGACTTACATGAAATTTCTCATTTACAAAGGTGAATGAAACTTTAAAACACAATATTGAACTAAAAAGGATTTCTGATATCCTGGCAATGTCCTATTTACTGACCTGAATATTGGTTACAATGATGTGCCCTTTATACAAGTTTGTTAAGCTGTATGTTTTACGTACTTTCATGTACTTTATTTCAATTTTTAGAAGTTTTTCTTTCAAAGTGCTAAAGGAAAAGTAGAAAATAAAGGGGATTGCAAAGAAATACCAGGCAAAAGCAAACAAAGAGAGCAGAGGAAGCAATATTAATATCAAACAAGGTAGGATGTAAGGTTATAGCACTATTATGATAAAAGACAAAATTGAAGATAGATGATATAAAAAACATAAATCAATCTGCACTAAATGACCTAGGAGCTAAATATACAAACCAAAGATTTTTAAATATAAAAGTGCACCTGAAAGTTTTTGCTGTATTTCTCAACTTCCTATTTATTCCTTTAAAACAATCTCTTAAGGAGAAAATATTGGCAAATCATAAAACTGATAAGGGATTAATATCCAGAATATATTAAAAAAAAAAATTCCTACAACTCAACAACAAAAAAATAAATAACCCAACTTAAAAACAGGCAAAGTATTTTAAGAGACATTTTCTCCAAAGAAAATATACGAATGACCAATAAGCACATGAAAAGATGCTCAACATCACTAATATTTAAGAAAATGCAAATACAAAATACAATGAGATAGCATCTCACACCCATTAGGAGATGGTCACTATCAAAAAAAAAAAAAAAATCCAAAACAGAAAATAATAAGTGTTGGTGAGGGTGTGAAGAAATTGGAAGCCTTATGCACTGTTGGTTGGCATGTAAAATGGCACAACTGCTATGAAAACAGTATGGCAGTTCTTCAAAATACACCCAAAAGAATTGAAAGTAGGGTCCAAAAGAGATATTTGTACACCTACCTGCACTACAGCATTATTCAGAATAGCCAAAAGGCAGAAGCAACCCAAGTGTCCTTTGACAGATGAATAGATAAACAAAATATGATGTATACATACAGTGGAATATTCTTCAGCCTTGAAAAGGAAGGAAATTCTGACACATGCTACAACATGAATGAGTCTTGAAGACATTATGCTGAGTGAAAGAAGCCAGTCACAAAAGAACAAATGCTGTATGATTCCTTTCATGAGGTTCCTGGACTAGTAAAATTCATAGAGACAGAAAGTTGAAAGGTGGTTGCCAGGGGCTCGGTTAGGGGAAAATAGGAAGTTGTTTAATGAGTATAGTTTTAGTTTTGAAAGATGGAAAGAGTTCTAGAGAATGGCTGTACAACAATGTGAATATACTTAACACTACCGAACTGTGCATTTAAAAATGGTTAAGATAGTAGATTTTATGTTATGAGTACATTACCACAAATTTTTTAAAAAATCACTTTAAAACACCTCTCTCAAAATTCAATAGATATGGCAGACTGAAAAACATGCAAGGACAGAGTAATTAACTATCTGTTGATGGGTATATATAGAATCTGACATCCTTTGAGCAGTAAATATGCTTTTTTTTCATATGTTCATGGAACACTTAGAAAAATTCCTCCTATAGTTGGCTACAAAGAAAATAAATTATAATCTGATCATAATGCAAGGAAATAAATTTAAAAAGTGACAGAAAAAGGTTTTTAAGCACTTGGAAATTAGGAACCACTCCTAAATAACCCCTGAATTAAAGATAAAAAAAAGAAAATTATAAACTAGCTAGAAAGCATGACAAAGGATGACTATAATATACAAAGAACACTTATAAAATGACTAAAAAGGGTAACAACCCAATAAAAAAATGAGCAAATAACATAAAATAAGCATTTCACAAAAGAGCAAATCCAAATAACCAACACACATATAAAGAAAGATACACTCAATGGTAGTCAAGAAAATGCAAGTTAAAATAACAATGGGATTCCACATCAGACTGGCTGAAATTTTAAAGATCTCTAATAACTACCACAAGAAGTGATGTGGGGAAATGGATATCCTTATACAATACTGGAGAAATAACTATTTCAGATAGTAATCTAGCAAAATTTCTTACAATGAAAAACATCTTTCCTTCAACCCAACAATGCTATTCCTGAAAACGTATCTCATTAAAATAAAAGTATCAGTACCTAATATATGCATAAAGATATTTATGTTAAGTTTATAGAAGCAAAAAAAATGAAACAAATAACCATTTATGAATTATGATTCATGCATACCATAGTATCTCATGGATTAGTTCCACATCAACTCTTTATGTCATAGTTTTCACATTTTTGTGCTTTTTTGACTTGGAGGGATTTGCACCACATTGTTGAATGAAAAAAGCAACATACAGAGAAATATAAACAGTCGATCCTCATTTTTTATGCATTCAGTATTTGTGAAATTGCATACTCACTAAAATTTATTTGTAACCCCAAAATCAATATTTGCAGCACTTTTGATCATCTGTGGACATGCAGAGTGGCGAAAAATATGAATCACCTGAAACACACATTCCCAGCTGAAAGAGAACAAGGTGACATTCTGCCTCTTACTTTAGCTGTCATACTGCTTTTCATAATCTATTTAGTGCCAGGGTTTTCGCATTTCTGTGCTTTCTGTTGGTGATTTTGCTGCTTTAAATGGCCCCCAAACATAGTGCTCAAGTGCTAAGTGCAAGAAAGCAGTGATGTGCTTTATGTGCATTACATAAGCTTTATTCAGGCATGAGTGCAATGTTAATGAATCGACAATATATATTAGATAAAGTGTTTTAAAACATAAACACACATAAAATAAGGTTATGTATTGATTGGTTAACGCAAATGTTTGATCAGAAGTCAGCAGGAACATAACCCTGTGTTTTCCCTAGGAGCATCAGTTCAGTATTTGCTAATTAAGTGTTCACAGAGACTTTATAGAACATAATTACTCATAAGAATTGACTATATATTGTGATTGATTAATAATTTTGTATGTTTGCATGTTATTATTAAAAGAACACAGAAAAAATATGAAAGGATACATAACAGGATGTTAAAATGAATTGGTTACTTGGGACGAGCAGGACAAGTGTAGGAGGGATTAATTCCAGAGGAAGGGCAAATCAGAGGAAAAGTGAAGCTAAGCAACAAAAATGACAGAGAGCAAAAAAGGAAAAAAAATGCCTTGACAAAAAAGTATAATAATCTACTATGGATGTGTGTATGTATCAACATATACAAACAGACACACATAAAGAGATGCAAGAAAGGATTTTCAAATATGTTATGGTAGTTATCTAAGATAACAGAAACATATTTTTTCTTATTATTTATATATTGTGCAAATGTTTCAAACAATGTACACTATATAAATAATCAAAATTTTAAATAGCAAAGAAACTCTTTTCCAACTATATCAGCAGGTAGCAAGCCCTCTAATTAGGAGGAGAGAATCCTAAATTCCTACTGTGATCAAATGACTATGGTTAAATTCTATACGCTCTATGAAGATCACTTCCCACTTAGTACTTATTTCTTTTCTACCTAAGCTATACTGGCTAATATATTAATAGTAGCCACTACCCACATGTAGCTATTTAAATTAAAATTAAATACAACTAAAAATTTAGTTTCTCAGTCACATTAGCTACCTTTCAAGTGCTCAACAGTCACGTAATTAATAGCTACCACACTGGATAGCACAAATAATCAAATATTTCCATCATCCCAGAAAATTCTATTAGACAGTAGGTGTTAAGAGTTTTTCAAGAAAGACTGCTACCTTCATACATATGTACTCAGGCTACCATCTGTCTTTATATATTCTTCTTTCCTCCTCTAACCTACTTTATTTATATCCCATCTCCTTCCAAAAATAATTCAGACTTCATGAAAAAGAACAGAGATCAATTGGTCAATTGATCAGGTTAATGAAATACAAAATCATGGTCAAAAAAAGGGAAGCAAATCTTCCTATTTCAAGGAGTAACAGTAGCTATCTACACCTGATGATCAAATTTGACCCTGAGCTTTCCAGTAGCCAGAGCAAGAAGGAACATATGGTAAACTATATAGTTCTCATTATCAGAAAGAGAAAAAATAGGATGGAGGGCTATTGCCTCACTCTGGCAGCTGTCTGACCTCTGCAGGAGCCCATGTTAGAGGGAGACTACTAATCAAAGTGGTAGTATTTCTATGTAGTTCGGTAGATTGAACAGGGGAGGAGGTGATAAAATCTAGCAGCTAAATAGAGGTGCATGTTCTCAGTGGATTTTCTTTAACCACCCTAGGGCACCTCTCTGTTGGCCTGAATAGCTGTAAATGGATGTCACTGAGGTAGAAGACTTCATTATCGTTATTAATTACGTTCCAGCTCTGGCCCTCTGTTCCTCTGAGCTCTCCGCCTCGGCAAAGAGCCCAGTTGAGAAGATGGCTAGGCGAATCTCACCTGCAGCCCCAGTTTGCACAGTGATGGGGTCAGCGAGTAGCTTATCGGGGGCCCTTTTCCAGAGTTGGTGAGGGCACCGGGCTGCAGGTTAAGTTCTTGGAGAGGAGTTCTCATAGCTGGTATTCCCTGAGAAAGAAAGAACGGAAAGTGTGAGCAAGCCTGGGCTCTGTCTGCCAGCCCGCCCTTTCTCCCTCCCTAAGAAGCTCACAGGTCAATAAGAGACTCCTACTCCAGGCGCGCGGAAGCGGCAGGATCAACAGAACACTCCACAGGCCCCCCCACCCCACCACCTCCGACCCCAGGCTCGACCCAGCAGTCTCTCTCCAGGAGGCTCTCCCGCTCACCGGTTGCGAGGAAGGCGACAGGCTAAGGTTCAGTTTTTTCACCCGCCACATTTTTAACACAGAACGCAGGACGATGACCTCGCAGACCCAAGACTTGACGGCCAGTTCACCCGTCGCCTTTATTTGAAACTGCTCCACGCTTACCGATTGGCTGCGGAGCCTCAGGGCGTCAGGCTGGCGCGTCCGCTCAGTAATCAAGCCCGGTTGGCGGTGGGCGGAGCCAGCGCAGGCCCCGCCCCGCCCCGCCCGACCCCTAGTCGCGCGTGTTCTCGCGGTGGACCCCTCACTACAGACGCAGGCTGCAGGGCAGGATGTGTGCTAGGCCTAAGGCCGGTACCTCATGTTGAGGAGGGTACCCAGGTAGCAGGGCCACCCTCAACCCTGTCAGAAAAGTTGTCTCCGTGTGGCCTGGCCTTAGGAAATCTTTTCAGGTTTCCCTTATTTACCTCGCGCCTTGACCAGAAAGAGCCGGCCAGGGAGTCTGGAAGGAAAAGGTGAGTGGAGCATTTTTTATTTAGGCTTGGTCAGTCCGCTCATAGGTCCTGCTTCGAAAATGGCCTGAGACGTAGTTCTCAACCCACGCTGTAATTTAACCGTTGAGAATTTTTTGTTATCTTGGGACTTACCTGAGCGCCTGCAATGAGTTTACTGGAACAATCGCTAACATGTATTGAACATTTACCATGTACCTGGCACTATGCCAGATGCTTTATATATATTAACTCTTTATATATAATATCTCACATACACACACGGAGATCCTTACTTCATAAGGATCTATGAAGTAGGTACCGTAAATATCCCCATTTTACAGACAAAACAACTGAATCATAGATCATGTAATTTGCCCAATGCAGGTAGTAAATAAGCCGTCAAGATTCCAGCTCAACTAGCAACTACTACTACATTCTCCTGTCGCTTGAATCCGCTCTGTATGGGAAATCTAGCCATTTAAGGTGGAATTGAGTCTTGGAAACAGCCTAAAGGTTAGCTATTGAAAGTTAATGATAAAGTATGTTCCTTTGAACATTTACAGCACCTTTACAATCTGAAGTCTTAATGAGTTTGGAAATGGCAATACTCCAAAGAGGAGGAACTATAATGTTATGAACTGCAAAGCCCACAGGGGTGGGTTCCTCTAGAACTGTGTTGTCCAATATTACAGCCACTAGCCACATGTGGCTATTGTGCACTTCATGTGTGGCTAGTCTAAATTGAGATGAGTTATAGGTATAAAATACAAACTAGATTTTGAAGACTTTGTATTTAAAATAATGTAAAATATCTTATTTTTAAAATATCATGTTGAAATATTGTAGATATATTGGGTTAAATAAAATACATTAGAATTAATTTCACCTGTTTCTTTTTACCTTTTAATGCAGCTACTAGCAAATTTAAAATTACTTACAGGTTTACATCTTTGTTGGACAACACTGCTCTAGAATCATAATGGTCTTAGCCTGCAGGCACTAGAAAAAACTGTTGCTTTATGGAAGGAAAACTGGGAGAAAGACAACATAACAGCACAAACTTGAGCCTGGGATTGCCCAAGACTCAGCAGAAGGAATCCCAAGATATATGTACTTAGGGTCAAAAAGACTTAGCAAAGAAAACAAAGGTGGGAAGTGACAGAAAAACCAAGACAGAAAACTCAAGTGCCAGCAGTAAACGCTTGTATTGTAGAAATGTATGAATTGAAATGCTTAGTTCTTGTTGCAGTTGGTATGTCAGATGCCAGGTGAGTAGCCAAAGGGATATGGCGCTTCCTGAAGCAATTTAAGAGGGATATGGAGGGGTAGATGAGAGGGAAAATACCATTGTAAATACGTAACATAAACAGAATTAGTTTGTTGTTGGTGTCTTGTATAATCTTTTTGATTTTAAAAATAATAGATGCTTTTTCTAGCAAGTGAAACAATACAATACAAAGATTAAAGGCAAAGGTTCCCCTGAATGAGGTAACCAATAGTGTGTACACCTTTATAAGAACATATACATACACACACAGGTTTTGTGTTTATTTATACACGCACACATTTTCCCCCAAAAAATTGTGCAGAATGGGGTCTCAAGTTGAGATCTTTTCTTGTCTTTCCACTTGCATTACCCCTCTTTCCCTTTCATGTTCTCTTTTTCACATTCTCTGTCTCACATACACACACGGAGAGGAAGAAGGCATTGAGTCCTTTACAAAAATGGCATTTCTTGGGCAGACAGGTGGCTCAGTTGGTTAGAGTGCAAGCTCTGGGCAATGGGGCTGCTGGCTCAATTTCCACATGGGCCAGTGAGCTGCACCCTCCTCAACTAGAATGAAGTCAGTGAGCTGCCGCTCAGCTCCCAGGTGACCAGATGGCTCGGTTGGAGCACAGGCTCTCAACCACAAGGTTGTTGGTTCGACTCCCACAAGGGATGGTGAGCTGCGCCCCCTGCAACTAACAACGGGCAACTGGACCTGGAGCTGAGCTGTGCCCTCCACAACTAAGATTGGAAGGCCAACAACTTGACTTGGAAAAATCCCAGAAGTACACACTGTTCCCCAATAAAGTCCTGTTCCCCTTCACGCTCCCCCAAAAAAAAATCTTTAAAAAAAAAAAGGCATTTCTTAGACTTCTGCATTTTTTTCCTCATTTGATGTATAGATCCTTCTAAGTCAACTGATACAGATTTATGAATTTGTCACTTCATATTCCTGGCCCTTAAAAAAGAAATAGGTTCTTTTCTAAGAGTTCTGTTATAGACATTAACTGTCATCACATTACAGTATTTTTTTTTTTTTTTGTCTATTGACTTTATTAATGGTATCTTTGGCCACACAAAGATCAAACTTATGTGGTCAAAATGTTTATCTTTCCTTTCAGAGCATGTGGATTTCTTATCTTGAGTCATTCATTCATCAAATTTTGATGTCACTGTTCTCCTTTTTTATAGTGCTTTCATTTTCTGTCTTGGTTTACACATCTCCTCCAGTGATTGATTGTAGGTCTAGTCTCCCAAATGTTCTTCTAAGATTCCTAATGTTTTGATGATCACATTCAAAGCCTTAATGTATCTGGAAATAAGTTTTGTTTGTGATATAAAGTAGGGATCCAACTAAAAACAATTGTAGCTTTTAAATTTTAGGATTAGACATTACTTATTTTGTAAAAATCCAATTACATAACCCGAATCAGCCACTCAGAAGTATCCACCAGGCAGTGCTTCTGAGTGAACTCAAGGATGAAACTGGAACGATTAGCCTTGCTCCTGAGTATAATGGAGTACTGCACCAAGGAGGCAGTGTCAACAGCTCCATAAACCAGCAAAACTCAGAGAGAGGCCAAAGAAATCAGAAATAACATGTTCTCAGAATATAAGCAAAACCAGAGAAGAAGAAGATAGCATGCTTTTTGGTAAATAAAATAATCATTCCTGATTAATCTATTAGAACTCTTCATTGGGGTTGTACTAGTTTGCTAGGGCTGCCATAACAAAATACCACAGACTGCCTGGCTTAAACAACAAAAATTTATTTTCTCACAATTCTGGAGGCTAGAAATCTGGGATCAGGATGTCAGCAGGGTTGGTGTCTTCTGAGACCTTTCTCATTGGCTTGCAGATGGCTGTCAATCTTATCTTCACGTGGTCTTATCTCTGTGTGTCTGTGTCCTAATTTCTTCTTTATAAGGATACCAATCAGATTGTGTTAGGGCCCACCCTATCTCCAAATACAGTTACATTCTGAAGTACTAGAGGTTAAGACTTCAACATATGAATGGGGTGGGGGGGTGACACAATTCACCACATAACAGAGGTTAATAATGCAATGAGTATGATTTTACTTAATTTTTTTAAAATGCTTTGACAAAAGTTTTATATTGAAGACTTTAAAGAAGTAACCAAGGAAGTGAGATTACCAGTCTGTTCAATCAGTGAACAAGTAAACAAATGAACAGTTCAATGTATGATAAAGCAACTTAGGTTAGAGGTAAAAATCTACAATGTAGAACTACAGACACTTTTCTAGAAGAATATAAGAACTGGTGTTGAGACTAATCTTAAACTCTTACAAAAGACAGAAGGGAGTACAGAGTAAAATATCCATATTTACAGGTGTATCTATTTTCTTCTAGGTAATGAAAAATCAAATCACAGGGTTAAACTTAAACTATCATTTCAGGCTTTATATAAAAAAAATTTTTTTTATTTATAGATGATGTAATACAGAATTGTACACCTGAAATCTATGTAATTTTACTAAGAATTGTCACCCCAATAAATTTAAAAAAAATTTTTTTTAAGTGAATTGAATGTAAATAAGTAAAAAATATTATATTTATAGGTCAGTGATTCTGAATGGGAGTGGAGGGTAGCTGGAAGGAACGTCTTCCAGGGATGAACATACCAAAACTAAGGGGTGGGGGCAGTGCTTTTTTCAAATTATACTTTCTGAAACTTTGATTTTTCTATCACCCCTCCACTCTATCCTGAAAATCACTGCTGCAGTGCACCACGGATGGAAGAGAGTATGTTAATAATGTCCTTATTTGGTAAGAAATTATTCAAACTACACTTACATCATCATGGCCTCTAAGCAATCTAATTTGTCCTAGGAAAGAAACTCTAGTGACATTATGTCAACCATGTCCTAAAGACCTTAACCCAATATGCTGCTGTGACCAGAGAGGCTATGGAATATTGGGTTATGGTGGGTTACCTGAACATTAATTAACATTGGGCCAGACACACAGTATCATAAAATCATACGTATCTGCCCTTTGGAAAAGCGTTACAGAAATCTGAAACCCATTTCCCACAATTAAGGACCAGTGACTGTCAACCCCTCATTTTATACATAGGAAACAAAGATCCAGAGAGATTAAAATGACTTGTGTAAAGACACTGAGACAGTTATTGGTGAGGCACCAGGTCTCCTAAATTCCAATCTATGACTCTTAACTACTATTTTAGAAACCATTAATTCCTATTTCTAGTATGCAGGATTTTTATCCAATGTGCAGTTCTGGTCACTACAACTTAAAATAAATGTAATAAAGCAAAAAAAAAAATGCCTAAAGAGAAACAAACGAGATAATCAGAAGGATTAAGGATACATTCTTTAATTTATTTATATTCTCATTCCAGAAAGTCTTACAAAGATGCAAATAATATAGTAAGATAAAGATTAAAACATAGGAAAATGAGAATTAGGAAAATAAAGTAGAAAAGGAAGATGAAACCA
This sequence comes from Rhinolophus ferrumequinum, assembly GCF_004115265.2. NCBI lineage: Eukaryota > Metazoa > Chordata > Mammalia > Chiroptera > Rhinolophidae > Rhinolophus > Rhinolophus ferrumequinum. The sequence goes on along the minus strand of NC_046304.1, from coordinate 18,832,129 downwards.
AGAATGTAGCTATCATACAAAATATATAACATGAAGTTCTAAACAGTTGCTGGAGGTGGGCCATAAACTGGCTCTAAGTAGTCTAGCATCAATATGAAGAGAAAAATAGTCAGTTGAATAGTCAGTGTCTTTAAGGTAAAATCCAAACAGCAATTCAGGAAAAGCATAACTGGATTCAGAGAAAAATTCTCCTATGTATTTTTAAATAGAACATTATGAATTATAATCATTACCCTTTACAGTATCCACAACAATTAAGTTTCATAGAGATTTGATACGGATTGCCAAAAGTGCAATCCAGACAAGGTAATTCTACAGAGACCACTAAAATGCTAGCTATGTACAAGGGAAAATCTGGCTTAATCCAGGGACAGAATTAATAGAAGTACACAGAGTACTTTCCAGACTCTCTGGAAAGACATCAAATATAACTGAAGACTAGCAAAAATGAAGATTTTGAGAAGTTAGAAAAATGAAGTCATAAAGCCCAGAGATGTATACAAATTTTAGGTCCAGGTGATTTTCCTTACTAAAGGAAAAAGGTTCTTAAATCTTAAGGTTGATATCATGTCTCTTAATTCCTTGGTTTGCCCATTAGAAACTAATTCCTGGGCTGTCTAGAGCAATGATCAATTTAAGAATCCTTATGTTTTTCAAAGGTTTTATTTTGGAAAATATTTGGATAGCTATTCCAGTTACCCCTAGAGAAGACATTTAACCCACCCGTGTTTCAGTTCCTATTCTCTTCCTCACATTAAGCTATTAGATTCACTTTTCAAATTTTTAAAAATTAAATTTATCACAGACTAAATTTATCTTTGAGCCCTCAGAATCATATGTTTTAGCTGCATGTTTAGGGGTTGAAATGTCAGCTTTTGAGACCTCTGAAAAATATTCATACTGCTTCTGACAAGCCTGTTAAACACATAAATAGCATCTTGGGAAACCATGAAGTGTCACTGCTCAAGAAAGGAAACATGGTAGAGAAACAAGGAGAGGGAAAAGTGGAATAAGCCTCTGGCTCAAAGCTTCAGGGTATGAGCACTGGAGAAATGAAGCCGAGGAAAAGATCAACGCTCTGATCTGAGAGGTTTGAGGTGGGTTGTATGACAGGGGAAGGGCTAGGGCCAGCTGTGGCTGCCAGTAGTGGAATGCCCAAGACGTGAACTCTGGTCCAATGCCTAGAAGAACAGAATGGTAAGAGGCTACAGAGTGAAAACAAACTGGCTCATCGAGGTGGTCACACTGAGTTGGCAGTGGAGGAGATCCTCAAGTTCCCAGGTGGGCCCCAATCTACAGTAGCGGGGCTCAAGCAAGGCTAGGGGCGTGGACCAGGTAGGACTCCAGGTGACAGTCAAAGTCCTTGAAGAGCATGGACTCCAATGGGCACAGCTGGCTAGTTTGTGTCTCCGGGACAAAGTTCATTGGCTGCTTCCGTAGGAGCTCTGGGTCAAAGGCCACACCCCGAAAGAAAGGGTGGACCTGGAAGTGATGCAAATGGCGTAGCCGCTGGAGGGGATTCTGGCATAAGAGCTGAAGAGAAATAGAGCATGAAGCCTGAGGGACTGGTATAGGAAAGGAGCTGAACAGAGAAGCTGGAAAAGGAAAACAAAAGTTCATGGAGCTGTGGAGGGCAGGACAAACCCTAAAGAGGAAAGGATTTGTAAAAGAGGGAAACAGGCTAATTCAGGGGCAAAGGTAGGAATAAAGGAGCTGTGTTGGTAAGAAATCAGCACTGGCCCACCTCTCTCAGAAGTGACCTGTTTGTCAGAGACGGGGAGGAGATTTGGAGGACCAGGAAACAGGAAACAGTGAAGTGCTGGTTAGAGGACACCTAGAGGACACCTTGATCAAGTTGGAGCCGCCCCACACCTCCCATAAAAACAATCAGAAGAATGGGGAAATACCACTTCAAAGACAGGGAAAGCAGCGAGTGAATGGTTTGGTAGTCAAAAAGGAAAGTCGTGCTCACCCTTACCTCATGGAGCAGAAGTGAGAGCCCCTGGTTAAGGTAAGCTGGGATCTCAGGGTCACAGTGGGTCACACTTGCCAACATGGCCACATGATCTCTCTCTGCAGCCACTGGGAACTGAGTTCAGGGGTTGGGAGGGTATCATTCCTTAGTAGGAATAAGGCAAGGTTCCTAAGGTCTTCCTTCTTCCCACCACAGGGCAAAGCTCTCTTTGCCCAGCATCACTACCATGCTCTCACCTGTCCAGTTGCCAGAGAGAAAAGCAAGACACCCAGAGACCACCAATCAGCAGCATGGTTGTAAGGCCCGCCACTCAGGACCTCTGGGGCTACAGATTTGAAAGATACTTGTCATTGACATCTGTTGGCTATCCTCCTGCCCAGTGCTTACCCACCAGCTTTGATCTCTTACCCATGTATTGAAGAGTGCCACAGATAGTATAGGCTCGAGCTCCCTGGGGCAGGTGGCGGGACAGACCAAAGTCTGTCAGTTTTAGATGTCCTATAACAGATAACCCAACAGCACCACTCTATTTCACCCTTCATCAGCCATGACATAGTCCCACACTGAAGGGGCTAGGGAAAAAGGACTTACCTCGTTCATCCAGAAGGATATTCTCCATCTGAAAAATCACAGGTGAGAAATTATTCATCTTTCTTTCAACCCTCTTTCATCATGTATACCCCCCCGCTGAAAATGCCCTCCTCAGCATTTACGTCTATACTTGGAGGGCCCTTACCCAAAGCCTTAGCACCCAGGAGGGCCCCATGGTCAACTGTTCTCAGCTTCCTCCTGCCTTCTTGGACCTGTGAGACGTCTTACTGAGGCCCCTCCTCAGACAAAGAAAAAAAGCACTGTACCTTCACATCTCGATGGATGATGCCCAAGTCATGGAGATAGCCTGTGGATGACAGCAATCATGGGATACACTGACGCTCTCCAGTCCGTTCCAATTGCCCTGATAGCCCTACCACATCCCTACCCCTGTTCTTTGACCTCCAGAGTTAATACCAATTCTCTTATTTCTCACCCACCCCTTAATTCTTCCCCTATTTCCATTACCCGCCCTATTTCACTTACACAGCACCAGGACCAGCTCAGCAGCAAAGAGACGGATGGAAGCCTCAGCAAAGCAGCCAACAGTGGACCACAGAGAGTACAGATCTGTGCTGCAGTAGCTACACACTGCAAAGCACCAAAAGTCTAGGCAATATTTGGGGCCACTGTGCCTGGGCTTGAGGCATTGTAGGCCTCCTGCCCAAACGGATGCCACCTGCAATTCCCTCTCCTTTTGGGAGAGAGCAGTGCTGTGAGAAGGGGAATAGAGCAAAGGCAGAACAAGCCAAAGGGTTGGGTAATCTCAGGTGGGGAATAGGGTAGAAGGACCCTTGGAAATGAGAGAGGCCAGTCACTCACTAATGAAGAGGTGCCGTTTTCCCTGCCAGCTGTCCCCCAAACCGTGTACAAAAGGATGGTTGATCTGTCGCTAGGGATGAAGAAAACAGGAAGAGGAGGATCACTGAGGATCAAGGCAGCCAAGAAGTCAGAATATACCTACTTGTGCAGAAAGGGAGCTGCTGCCCCACCTCTCAGTTCAGGTGAACTAAACTGGGACTGCCTGTCTGATAATCCAGGAACCAGCATACTACTAAGGAACACACCGGGGCGTGTTGGAGAGACTTCCCTGCAAGACCCAGAATAACTGCTGGTAGTTACTTTTCCCAGGATCTACTTTGGTTGAAGCAGAGGAAGGGGCAGAACCAGGAAGAGCAGGACAGTTGGACAAGAAAGGAACTTTCTCCACCTGTGTTTTACAGTAGTTCTTCCTAGGCTCCTTTCCAGGGCTCTGTGCATACCTGGATGCTAACCTCCTCTTTGCACTGCCTCAGGACGTCCCTCTGGAGGACCCTGACCTTGGGCACCACCTATAAAAGAGAAGTGATGACTCCTAGAGGGGAATACGTAGTGTTATTGAATTGTTTATTCCTCCTAACCTTTCTGGAACCAAGACTGGAGGCAAGAACTAGAGAATAATGTGGACGAGTACCTAGGTCCCTACCTTCACTGCAAATACTGCTTTCCGGCCACAATCTAGCACCTTGAAGACAGTTCCAAAGGAGCCTTTAGCCACAAGGCCTAAAATCTGTACAGAAAAGTGGAGAACAGGGCAATTGAGACTGGTCATTTTTAAATTTACCCCCAAGACTGAGACCCCTTCAGGGATTTCGTTGACCTACCTTCAGCTGCTGATGCTCCCTAAGGGGTCTAATGGGAAACTCGGGCAGAAAGAGGTTGATGCACTGAGGCACTGGCCACTCAGACAGAGGCTTCTCTACCAGCAGCGGGGCTGGCTCCAGGAGCTGCTGGTGCAGGCACTGAGGCTCCCGCGGTCTCCACAGGTCTTCCAGACCTGACCTGGTGGTCCCCACACCGGACCAGAGGCTCTTCCAGCCTTGGACCCTGGGGCCCTGGATGTTGCCACCCTGCTGAGAACCAGGGGAGCCACTCTGAAAACATCTGCTCCAGAGGCATTACAGGTTCTGCCCGTCTGAGCAGGCACTCCCTGAAATCCCAACCCTAGAGATACCCTTTGCTTTGGCCACGGCCTAGATTTCCTGGACGCAATTCAAATCCTCTAGGAAAGCAGTATTTGTATATTTTCCTTATGAGGCATCAAAGATGCAGCCTGCACCTCCAGTATGGGGCTGGGATACTTGTTCAGTATAGCCTCCCTGCCCTCCCCCGACGTTGGCATCTTCACCAGTCACTCCCAGGCCTCTCAAGCCTCGGCCTCCTTCGCCTCCCCTCAGGTCGCCAGTGCCCACAGCCTACCTTATGAGGAACGGCCACCTGGCGATGTTGCCCCTGCCGACAGCGCACTGTTCCCATCTCCAGCCTCTGCCTCGGCTCCCGCTACATCTGCTGTCCCAGTTACATAAGCAGTTCCTCCCTGTCATGCTGCATCACAAGAGCCCCGCCTCTGCCTTGCTGTTCATGACTAGAAATGCAAGTGATGCGGCCACACCTCACTCTTATCCCCAAATCCTATCACCCCTGCTTAAAAATAGGTTTATAGGGCTGGTCCGGTGGCTCAGGCGGTTGGGGCTCCATGCTCCTAACTCGGAAGGCTGCTGGTTCGATTCCCACATGGGCCAGTGGGCTATCAACCACAACGTTGCCAGTTCAATTCCTCGACTCCCACAAGGGATGGTGGGCAGCGCCCCCTGCAACTAGCAACGGCAACTAGACCTGGAGCTGAGCTGCGCCCTTCACAACTAAGAAAGGACAACTTGAAGCTGAACGGCACCCTCCACTAAAATTGAAAGGACAACTTGACTTGGAAAAAAAGCCTGGAAGTACACACTGTTCCCCAATAAAATCCTGTTCCCCTTCCCCAATAAAATCTTTAAAAAAGAAAATAGGTTTATAGCCAGAACTAAAATGTGCAGAGACCTATCAGCATGGGGCCGGTATCACTAGAGCTGGGAAATATGTGACAGTTTCAGGCAGGAAAGAAGCCACCCTCACGAGTGGAAGCTAGAGGATGTGTCTGAGGTTGATGGAAGGGAAGGATACAGACAGGTTGAACCCATGTACTCAATGCACACACACACACACACAAAAACAGCATCAAATTTAAAATATATTTTTTCTTTTTAAATCATTTTCTTATGATTTTCCAGGGCATACCCCAGGGGGACCCATGGCCAGCCCTGGCTCCTATTGCCATCTCCCCAAGTGAACTTGGCACAGATTGGGGAGGGCTGATTCCCCCCAGGACACTAATACATCTTTCATACAAGGCAGTGGAACGAGGGACAAAAGATCAGCCCTCCCCCACTACCCTTCTGGCACGGGAAAAGCAGTTACACTTAAGAGAAATATATACATATATGTATATATATTCATATATATATGTCTTTATAAAAATTTATCATACTTGATCAGAACTGTCCCCCGTCTTTTCAGTTGACCCCAAGGGAACCAGATCCTAGCCCTGGGGCCATTCCCTGCGTCCTACTCTCTCGATGCCTCTCTGGCCCTGGGCCTGCTGCTGAGTGCGCGGTAGAACTCAGCATTATCATCCACCATGCTCTGCAGAGAATAGGCCGGCTGCTAAAGAGTAGTTCCTCTCTCCACAGTACCTGTGGGCTCCTAACCCTCATAAATCCTGATGGATGAAGGGAAGCACCTCCCACCCACAAGTCCCTGGGGCCTGAGCCAGAGTCAGATCCTGTACTGCAGCCACTCCTGGATTGCTGGGTCACTTGCGCCTGCCAAAGATGGACTTCTTGCCAGGGTTCTTGTTGCCCACACTTAAACCAATGAGGAGCCGGGCTTTCTCCTCCTCTTCCTGTTGTTGCATGTTGAGGTCTGATTTAGTTTCTAGCTTTCCACGGACCTCAGACCCTGTTGCAGGCTTCAGTCTTAACTTCTCTTTGATTACCTGAGAGGTTAGAAAGGAGTAAAACGGAAGGTAAATATTAGTGGAACAGGCAGAACAAATCACAGTGAAAACCAAGTCAATAAAGATTTATTAAACTTACATGAAGGCACAATGGGGAAATTCAAATCCTAAAATGATCTCTGCTTTCAAGAAGCTTACAGTCTAATTAGAACCCATTCTAAACCCCGCAGTTGTGTCAAGCCCCCAGTTCCCTAAAAATCAACAGTAGTTAACGTATGTGAAACATTCAGGAAATACTCAATTTAATCACCTAAGCAAAATCAAGGAAAGGTCAGGGATAGGAGCTGCGCACTTCATTAACCTGCCCCATCCCAAGGCTGCTTGTTAATACAGTGAAATCGTCCTGAACAGAGAGGATCTGCCTGCCAGCTCCTGCTAACCGAACAGCCATGAACTCTGCTGGGATACCTGGGCCACCAGGGCTTTGCGGCTGTCCCTCTTGACAGCCATGGCAAAGTCTAGCCATGTCCACGTGTTGTTGTGGTACTCCAGACAGGGTAACACCAGGTTAAGGTCACCCCAATCCACACTGTTCTTCTCACCCTGCAAGAGAAGGATGGGGCGGGGAAAGATGATGGGAAAAAGCATAGCAGCTGCCAAGTTTAGTGCAAGCCAGTGCTTGAGTCCAAGTGCCTTCCTGCAGCAGTAACCTACAGATCCTGATTTCCCCTCACCTTAGTCTGGTAATGGTACTGAGTCCTGAGGGGAGCAGAGGAAACATTTACCACCCGCAGGCCAGCTTCACAAGATGAACTATCTCCCTATCCTTAATCTCTGAGGCCCTTATCTGGTTCCTTTCCCACCCTATTCTAGAAAGTGCTGGGGAGGAGCAGACCTTGTAGCTGACACACAGTGGAACCTGTGGAATCTTTATGTAGATGAAGGAGTTGTTCATGGCAGCTCGCTCTTTCATCTTGTCAATGTCATCGACAGGGTGCTAGGAAAGAAAGTGAGTCCCTGAAATCATCAGAAGAAACTCAGGACCCCAAGCATCTCTCTCTCTCTTCACCCCTGGAGTAGACTCAAAGGCAACAGAAGAAATCCCCAGCCAGGCCAGAGTACCCAAGACTTCCGTTTTTCTATCATCGAGCATGTCCGGTACCTCAGGGGCTTTGCGAAATGACCTTCTGACCCCAGAACTCCGATTCAAGCCCTGGGCCACACCCTTCCCAGGGCCCAGAGCTGCTGCATCGTCTGTAGCCATCAGCTGCCGAGGCTTCACCACGGGTATTCCTGTGAAAAAGCAAGCACACCAGCTGTTGTCCTCTTTCTGAAGCTTCAGCTGTCTCTGAGGCTGCTACTCCAGTCTTCTGGAGCTCCACCATAAAAGTTCTCACCAGTAGTCACCAGTTTGGACTTATCTTCTTCATCACCAACCTCATCATCTTCCACACTTCGGCCAGGAAAGAAAAAGCCCATTATTCTATGGAAGAACTGGTGGGTCAGCTGGATGGTGAGAGGCACCACATTTACCTAAAGAGGAAAAAGGCTGAAGAAGCAATTAAGCTCAGACATCATCCCTCGGTTTACCTACCCCTAACAGCATAACATAACACACAGATAGTTTTTGACTACCCTTTGTTCCTGGGTCCCCCAAAGACTGTTTACTAACCTCAAAGTGCTCCTTAACAGAGATACCCCCAACAGGGGGCCGGACTTTGCTGAAGAGGCGGAGGGCTAGCTGTCGCCCAGACTGGCAGGAGCTCTGGGGCCGCAGGACTACCTGTAAGGTAAGAGTATAAATCAACCCACGAATCCTCTGCAGACTGAGAGGAAAAGCAATGGTCTTGTTAAGATGGACCAGCTGTCACCATCTCAGATCACCACATCGTTTCCCATAGTGGGTTTATGGGGAAGGACCGAAATGCCCTGTACTAGGAAGTATGTGAATGGGTTAGGAACAGGGAAATGAAACTTGCCTTATAGACAGCATTGGGGAGGAGGTTGTTCATAGTGAACCAGCCCAACTCCAGAAGATGTTCTGCTGTGTCGTCAGACTTGTTCACCTATAAAGACAGATTCCCCCCAACCCCAATCCACTATAAGAAACCTTTCTCAGGAGCTTGCTAGAGAATTGCTACATATCCTATTTGCTTTCAGGTTCTCCATATGCCTAAGCCCAACCTGTGATATCTCTTTCAACGTCATACAGTTAACGTACCCTCTAATCCAGTGTTTCTCATGGTGCTACAGACCAGGACACTAAATACCAGTAGTACTTTCCAGTCACTGTGACATTCAAAAATTACTCATTTCCAAATATTGGGTGGTGCGGGGGGAGTGCTGGGTAATGAACAGTATCCTGTCTCCTCCATGCCATGGGTAATTGCAGGCAAGCTGAATGCCAGTATAGAGTTAATGATTCGATTCCAAGTGGGACTTGGAAGAATATGTTCCTCTGGGGCCATATTTCTAGGGATAATCTTCTTCAATAAAGGAAGCATTTGATCAACCTTATCTATATCTGTATTATTTAATATTACAAGTAGATGTATCTAAGGGAAACTCTGCTTGTGTTTCATTAATAATCTTTAATACCATCATTAATAGTCCTATAATAATTAGTCTCTTTTTGTTTATCTCTTTTTAGTAAATTAGATTCCTGAGATAGGTCAGTGCCTCTCGATACACTTGCCTGTGTGTGGCTGTGTATATATACCCAGTACCTTGCTATAGAGGAAGCGCTGCAGCTCCAGTTCAGCAATCCCTAGTTGTCCATCTTCCTCTGTCAGGCGCCATCGTGCCTGAGCAAAGTAGAACTCAGTGCGACGGACCACACTCACATCTTCCTGCTGCTTTCGCAGCTCCATCTTGTTAGCCTGTTGCAACTGGAAATCCTTAAAACACCTATAAATGAACAGGAGGGTCAAAGCCAATAAAGGCAACAGCATTTGGGTTGGGGATGGGGTGGAATGCTCCAGAATGATGCAGGAAGTAAACCCAGAGATGGACCTATTCTGGAACGGCTATTCTCTAACTAAATTTTTTTTCACTGGATTCATCGCTCCTCACACCCTGGGCCATGGGAACACAAATCCCATCTTTCAGTTCTATAGCTTTTTGGTGAAGTAATCTCTTCCCACTAATAACCCCTACGATTATATCTGCAATTATGTTCCTTATGGAGGGGCCTGAATCTACTACATCAGCCTTGGATAATGCACACTAGACCTGAACATGGGCAAGGAATAGAAATTGATTCCAGGTAGGGAACTGGAAAAGGGCAGGGAAAGAATGTTCTGTGGCACCTGATGAGGATATTAAGCTCTTCACTTTCCAGCTGTAGATTGGCCTTCTCCTGGTTTAGCTGCAACTGAAGCTTTTGATTCAGGTCAAACAGGTTCTCATTCTTGCTGTCATCCTGCAAAGACTAGGGAGCCAGGACAGGAGAAACTGAGGAGATCTCCCTCACCCTAAGAGACCTCCTTGTCCTCAGACCACCCAAGTGACTACCTTCATGATAGAATACATCTGCTTTTCCAGCTGCCGTATCTGGGCCACATGCTGCCGCACGGCCTCCTGCAAGTGTAATATGCTGCTGCGCTGCTCCTCAGGATTGCTAGAAATTTCAAGTTGGAACCTGACCCGCTGCTTCTTCTCACTGTGCTCCTAAAGGAATGGAAAAGGAAAGGAACAAGATTTTCTAATAGACACGCCTTGTAGTAAAGTGAAATAGAGAAAGGAACAATAGATGAGGATTTTTTCTGGAAAGCTCACTTTTATCTGTTACTATTAGTAGCAAGAGTAAGGGGCAGGCAAATGCAAAAGACTGGGCACTGGATTTCACAATAAGCCAGTCCCACAGCATAAGGATAGAAGTGGGAAGTAGTGACTGTTTTTAGAGGTATTTAAGTGACTGAGCAGAGAACTCACCAAGAAAAACAAACAAGCCTACAGTCTCAGTGACACTCAGAGCTTTTTTAGATAAGTGAAATTTCAACTGCTGCTGCTGACTAATAAATGGTGTGCCAACCACAGCCCCTGTTCAGTTTGAAGCATGGCTTTCCTTAACTCCACATAAAGCACAAGGTCTGGCAGTTCCTGTGAGGCTAAGGGGTATTCTATAAGGGCCTATGCTCACCTTCCTCTTGGGTTCCACGTGGAGCAGCAGGTTGTTGACAATGTCCAGGATCATGGCATACTGAGCTGGGTTGGTGGAGATTTCCAGCTCATGATGGATGAGGGTGAAGGTATCCACAGCCCCTAGGTAATTGTTAGCAGCTAAATAAGAGGCTCAAGTTTCTCCTTAAATATCTACCCCATCTCCTAATCCCTATTTGGAACCACTCCTGATAGTTAAGCCCATAAAAGGTTTTGGTGAGAAGTGCTCATGAGTAGAAATATATTTGCTTGTTTCAAAATAAAACAATACCCATTCTTCCAAGTTTCCTCCAAGAGCACAGGATATTCTCTCATGGCAGAACTTACATAACGTAGAGCAAAGTGAAATGTTAATGCCGAGTGCAGAGTGGGACTTTTAATATCACTAGTGCCCCTAAACCACTTACGAAATAACTACTTTCATTAACTTCCCTGGTCCCCTCCTAAAAGCCTTTCAAGCCCTGAATACCTTCCTGCTTCTTTAGGAGATCTTCCTTTTCCTGGTTCTCACGGACCTCAGGTGGCTTAATCTGAGTCGCCAGCTCAGGATCAATGTCATGGCTGTAACTAATATAGTACATTCGGCAGTTGCAGCGTGAAATGATCCGCTGGACTTGCTGGGCTTGTTGTGCCTCAGCTGGTTGGTTCCAATCTGGGAAGAGGTGGGAAAGAGATAAGAGAAAGACATTCTCAATAGAGGTATTGTGAGAGCCTCCCAGCTAGTTATATGTGATATCTAGGGAACTCCAGACACTTGCTTTCAACCCAGCCTAACACAAAATGGTCCTACTCCAGCATATATATCGATCTTAAGAGTAGGGAAGGAAATCAGGCTCCTCTGGGCCACACATCTGCTCCTAACCATATATGGGGAAGAGGGGAGAGCTGACCTGTGGTGGTGGTAACCATGCCTCCCACTGCCTGCCCGCTCTCCATCAGCTCCTGCACAGAGTCCAGACTACGCTGCCGGTGCTCCTCGATATTCTTCACCTGAAGACAGAGATACAGGCACCTTTGACTCGGGGGATCAGTCGCTTGTCCTGGCCAACTGGGTCATAGATCTCCATGATGCAAGCAGTTATACTTACTGTCTAGACTTCCACTTCCTAGCATAGCTTGAAGGATTTCCCAGGGTAGAGAACATATTGTCTCTCTCCTGGCCTAAACCACCCAAATTCTTGAAACCCAACTGAGTTACATGCACATTTTGCCAGGCCCACAGGCCTCAGACCAGAAAAACAAGCCAAGGTTAAAAATCAAGTCATGTCCCACCTCACCCCTATTAGGATAGCTACTATCCAAACAATGAAAACATAACAAGTGTTGGCAAGGATGTGCAGAAATTGGAACCACTGGGCACCATTGGTGGGAATGTAATGGTACAGCCACTGTGGAAAACAGGATGGCAGTTCCTCAAAAAATTAAAAACTAGAATTACTATATGATTCAGTAATTCCACTTCTGGATATAGACCCAAAAGAACTGAAAACAGGGTCTCAAAAAGATATTTGTACACCCATGTTCATAACAGCATAATTCACAATTGCTAAAATATGGGAGCAACCCAAGTGTCCATCAATGGATGAATAAGCAGTTTGTGGTATATACATAGAATGTAATATTCATCCTTAAAAAGGGAATTCTGACACGTTCTGTAACATGGATGAACCTTGAGGACATTATACTAAGTGAAATAAGCCACACACACACACACATACACACACACACACACACACACAGCATGACTCCACTTACATGAGGTACTTAAGAGTAGCTGAAATCATAGACACGGAAAGTAGAATGGTGGTTGTCAAGGACTGGGGGAAAAGTGAGGTGCGGAGTTATTGTTTAATGAGTACAGAGTTTCCGTTTTATAAGATAAACAGAGTTACAGAGATGGATTGTGGTGATGGTTGCATTAACACTATGAATGTCTTTAACACCACTGAACTGTACACTTAAAATGGTTAAGAGGATAAACTTTATGTTAATGTATTTTTTACAATTTAAAAAATGGGGGGGAAAATCATGTCATGGGCAAAATTTTCATCAGCCAAAATTTCCTACCCACGTTAGTATTCATGTATTTGTGTTCCTGCTATTTTCTGTCTTCAGACAGACAACCACTCTGTACTGTTGCCATGAGGAAAGGGGACTGAATTTTCTTGACTCTCTCTGCCTAGCTGAAGTCAAAGTGAATAGAAGACCATAAGCAGATCTGCCAAGTCACAAAAAAATTTATATAGGAAAGGCAAGATCGAAGTCCCTTCCACCTAAGCCAAGGACATTCCACTCTAACACTGATATCACAGCCTAAGAGGGAAAAAGAAAGCTTCACTTGTAAAAGAAGGCATACCTAAAAGAAGCAGAGGCCCAGAAAATGCCAGAAAGATAGCTCCTGCATAGTTCATCCTGCCCACTTCTGGGTGAGTAGTGAACACCTCCTGTGCCTACCTCCCAAGACCACTGGTAAAGGGCACTGCTTGCCTGAACCACAGTTGTAATACAGTAGCATGATCTCCCATATTACCAAAAACCTGACCCTTACTGAGCTTGACATCTGATTAAATGCTTATTACCGCTTATATAATAATTACACTTGAGGTTGCCGGGATGGAGCCCCAAGGTCATTGAGTATAAGCACCAGCCGGGGAGGAGGGAAGACTTTATCCCCATTGAATAGAATGGCAAATGGTATTATCACATTGGTCCTTATCAGATGTAGTTGGATCTAGTAACTCATTTGGGTGTACCATCCCAGCACAATGGGAACACTTAATACCTGCTAAATAAGTAACGACAATGTAGAATATTGGCTACGTACATCTCATAACCATTGGATCTCCCAATAATTCTGATAATATTGTATCTTAGAAATTATAGTACAAATTTAGTTTTACCGAGCAGCTGAAAAGAAAATTTATAGCCACTGCTCACAATGTCACAATCTAACAAAAGCATCATCCTGACACACACTTAGACCACCCTAGACATACTGGTTTTAAAAAAATGAGAACTACTTTCTATCTGAATGAAGCTTTGTACTTTTCAAAGTACTTTCTCATTTGATCCTTTCAACAGTCTTGTGAAGGTAAAGTGTTAGAACTCCATTTTACAAGTAAAGGCGACTTGCCCAAGGACTCGTGGCTGCTATAATGACAAAGCTGACATTAGAGCTTTCTGTTCACCCTTCCTGCCTTGCTGAAACAACCACTCAAATCAACTTTATAAGAGAGATCAGAGAAAAGGCAGGTAAAAAGCTTATCTAAAATCCTGACTTACTGCCCGTTTTCAGGCTGCCTGCTGATTACTGTGATCTTATTAACAGGGGTCAGCAATCTTTTCAAAAATGAAAAAGTTCCAACTCATTTTATTCTAGTGCTGGGAAATGAGCATTTCCCTTGCAATGAAATAGCATGAGAGAAAAAACAAACAACAACAACAAAAAAACATACTATGTATTTACAGACACAGACCAGAGACTGCCTACAGTTCCCACATTCAAGGTATTATCAGTCTCCTTATTCTGCTAAGCTGGTACCAACAGGTACTGGCAAGAATCTTGCAGCTATTCTGGTGGAAGGGGCCAACCATGGGAAACGGAATGTAACGGGCCTTCCCTACCCTTCTGACTAACCTCTAACCAGAGCTGTCGGCCGTCCTGCTCGGTGGGGCTGCTCTCAGTGGTGGCAAAGTACTGCATGCCATCCAGCAGACAAGTCCAGGATGTCTTTTGCTTCAATGTGTCACCATACCAAGCTGGATGGTGTTGACACTGCAGCAGCTGGGCTTTGGCAGCTGACACAATGACACAGCCCTCTGTCTCTGCTCCACGAAGAACCATCTATACCAGAGAAAGAAGCAGAGTCACAGCACCAGGGCCACCATAGAAGGTGAAAACGTTAGTGAGAGAACTACCAATAACTGCAGCTGGGTCCAATTCTGGCTTACTGAGTGAACTCTACTGGCGTTTAGATATGGTAGTGATTACCCATGATACCTGCTGGAAGGAATAGTTTTTTGGAGCTCTATCCACTCATTCTTATTTAGAGGTGGGGCAAGGACGATTATAATCTAGCCCAATGCTGAGGTGCTCTGGGAAAGAGATGGTACCTGGCAGTTGACCAGCTCGACAAGGCAGTTTCGATTGTATATGTCATCCGTCTGGCAGGCAGCAATGCCACACAACTGGTCACTCACACCTGACTCCTCTTCTGTGAACACTACAAACCTATCTGTCTCTTCAATCAGCTTCTGCAACATATAGGCACCTGGCAGAGAAACAGATCATGGGAAAAGCCAGTCTCAAAGAGAAAAAGAACACATCCAAACTGACCTTCCTTCAGTTTCTCTGGCTAGGTAAGGCCTAGAACATTTTCTCCCCGACCTGCGACCCCACCCCACCCCACCACACCCCTCGACCCCTGAGGGCAAAATAGGGTTGTCTTGTCATGTTCCCCTCAATTTTAATAAAAGGAGCAGATTCCCAAGAGAAACTGAGAAACGCTATGTAAGTAGTAGCATTTTTGTTCTCTTCGGCATATCCCCCTCTGGATTCCTTTAGGATCCCCCTAATTTTGTTCCTTATATTATTCTGTATTATTTTAAATGCTGTTTGTTTGCTGACCGCTCCTTTCCATGTGAAAGCACTCCCTGGCCATCAGCGCCGTTGTATTCTCCTAGTCTACTGCTTCCTCTGATTATGCCTCTGGACCTTCCTTCTCCCAGGCCTTAAAAATAAGTATCTCCTAAGGTCTGTCCTTGGCATGTTCCCCTCTCTTTCTTTCTCTTTCTTCTAATGAATTTGTCTAACAGTATATGGTTAAGAGCAGTCTCCAGAAATAGACCTGTGTGCCTTAGTTCAAGATCCTATCTCTGCCAGTTACTTGACTGTGACCTTCAGCAGCTTGCTTTAAACCTCTTTGTGGGCTCAGATCCTTGTCCGTAAAATAACAGTAACTTTCTCATAAGGTGGTTGAGTGAATTTAATGGAATAATCTATAAAAGTATTTTGCAGAGTACCTTGTGTAAGCAACTATTATCGCCTTTGCATTGATTCCTAGCTCTGTGCTGCAACTCCTAAGTCTCTAGCTCTAGCCCTAAGCTTTTAGCCCCTCACTTCCAGCTGTTTATTAAACATTATCTTGATGTACTGCGTACTTGCGACACAAACTCAGTATGTCCAAACCAGCAGCTCTGTACCTCCCCACACCTGTTTAGCCTCACTTTCTCTTTCTCCCTGTTGTAACTCCTTCCAAGCAGTTGCCAAATCCGTTACATACATGATGATATCTCCACCCATCCCCTCACCTCCATTCCCACTGCCTCTACCTAGTTCAGGACCCTGCTGCCTCTTGTTGAGACACCACAATAGTTGCCTAGTTTGTGTCCCCACCTCCAGTTCCTTCCTTTCAAGTCCTCCTCTGCACCACTGCCAGATTTATCTTCCTAAAACCAATGATGACACACCTCTATTCAAAAACCTTCCGTAGTTCATCACTGTCCATTGAGTAAGGAGCACAAACTCCTTCGCCTTGTGTGAAAGGCCTTTGATGACCTACCTCCAGCTTTCCAGCATCTTCTCTCCTTTCCTTTAGCTACTCTCCATGCCAACCAACCAGACTATTCTCTGTCCTTTGAACATACTGAGCTTTACCAACTCCACTCCTATTCGGGATATTCTCTGCCTCGAAGGCCCTTCCTCCCCTTTACCATATGTTCAAACGATACTAAGCCATCAAAGTCCAGTGTAAATGCTATTTCCTCAATAAAACCTTCCCTGATTGCACTCCATCCTTCACTCCAGTTAAGAACAACTTCCATACTCTTTAATTTCTCTCTTGTGGCATTTATCACTTTTCACCTTGTTCATAAACTCACCATGAACATGCGTTCCTCTGCACTTGTTATTCCCTCTCCCTAAAATGCCCTCTCCTCTTTCCTTGCCTTTTCCTCTTACTCATCTTTTCAGACCCATCTCAATTATCACCTTCTTTGTGAAGGCTTTCTAGATTTCCCTATGCTGACTTAAATACTTTGTTCTTGAACATTCTTACAAGGCATTTTCATAATGAAATAATAATTTGCATGTCTCTATCTACTAGTTTCTGAGCTTCCTCCCATGTTTGTATCCCTAATGTCTGGGTCATGTCTGATGCATTATAAACCCTCAATAAAGTTAAAATGAATTTAAGAATAAATGAGTGATAAGTAAATGAATGAACTCATCTTAGATCATCCAAAGATGATAAAGCAAGTAGAATATCATACATTCTATATCCCTCACTACACCCAGCACAGTACTTTGTGCCTGTTAAGCACTCAGTAAGTACTTGTTGACTAAACAAAATAATTCATCAAAGCACAAAACAATTCTCTAATCCTTCGCTTCTTTCCCTTACTCATCCTGTGTTGGCCCCATCACTCCTTTCGGATCCTCCTCCTGGCCACAGGACCAGACCCTTAAATGCCGCATGTCATTGTTATGTAAGACTTAGGTAGCCTGATACGGAAAAACAATAGTTTCATCTCTGCACCTAGATGGAGGTAGCCATGATTTAGTGCTTCTCAAACTCCTGCCCAAGCCAATCAATGTACATATTCTAACCCTAACCCAAGGGAGTCTCATCTCCCCCCGCTTACCTCCTGACGACCCCTTATCAGGCTGTCCACTAAAGCTGGGAGCGTTGACAGGAGGTGGGGCTGGGGCACTGGTCGGGACATTCTGCTTTGGCTTTTTGGCTGGTATCTGGGGATCAATCTTTAACCCCTTCAGGGCCTCAGTAGAGAGATTACGTTTAAGTACAGCTGCCTTTTTATAGCCATCGTATAAACCAAAGGCAATGTCCCGATTGGTGGTTGTCCAGGAAGCCCGTAAATCTACCAACTGCAGCTGGTGTGTGTGAAAGGCAGGATCCCCAACTCGAGTAGAGAGCTCCTAAGAAACAGGAAAAGAATCTCAGGGTAGCACAGAAATTCCCACCGTTCCTCCTGGACCACAAATGCAGAGATAGAAAACAAGCTTCTTGAATAAAAAACCTGTTCTGGGGGAGACAAGAAGACCCTGAAGAAAGAAAAACTAAGTGGTCCTAGCATGTACATTAGATTCCAGTCTGATATACCACTGTATTTTAAATCAAAGAATTTCAACTTAAAATTCTTCCTTAATTGGGGGGAAAAACACTAAATAAGGTGCTAGGAAAAAAGTTTCCTGAAGGGCAAGAGACTATTTCAAAAGGAAAGAAAAGGAATTTTCAAAAAGAGGGATGCTGATACGGCTGATACAAGTGAGTGCATCATACAGTAATGACATATATGCTCGGAGTACAGTTAGGAACGTTACCAGAGATTTAGCCTGAAACCTACTGCTATGGACTGAGCTGTGTCCCCCTTCCCCAAATTCCTAAGTTGAAGCCATAATCCCCAATGTGATGGCATTTGGAGACGGAGCCTTTAGGAGGTAACTAGGTTTAGATGAGGTCATGAGGTAGGAGGCCCTCATGACAGGATTTGTGCCCTTATAAGAAACGCCAGAGAGCTTGCACTATCTTCTGGCCCCATGTGAAGACCCAGTAAGAAGGCAGCCATCTAGAAGCCAGGAAGAGAGCCCTCACCGAAACCTGACCATGCTGGCACCTTGATCTTGGACTTCCCAGCGTTCAGAACTGTGAGAAATAAATGTCTATTGTTTAAGCCACACAGTCTAGGGTATTTTGTTACGGCAGCCTCAGGAGACTAAGACACCTACTGATACAAATGAGGTAGTAAAGAGACTATGTCAGGTGGTACCTCCTCAGCTGTGCGATTGCTGTGCCGCTGGTAGGCGAGTGAGGACAGGCTCAGTAGGTGGGTCTTTGTTACCAAGGGGTCAAGGCAGTGATCAGCATTCTCTTCAGTGGGTGAAGCCATCAGATGAACAGTCACCTGACTTAGGTCACTAACCATCTGGGTCACACTCCAGTCAGAAATGAGGCGCCGCATCACTGTGCCCGCTGAGGAAAGGAGGCGTACAGACCAGTACAGGAGAACAGCGTGGGACAGAAGAGAAAATGGTGAGGGAGCTGAGAAAGGGAAAGAGGACAAGGAACAGGCTAGGAGAAATAAAGGGGGTTCTTGCCTTTACCTTGAGGTATAAGCCGCTGAGTTCCCCGAGTGAAGACATGGCCCTGACTGCACTCAATCTGGATGCCCCGCTGCTGAGCAAATGAGGCCCAATAATGCACCTGGCGACAAGAGAGCATAACCCTGAATGAAGATGGCATGAGAGCGATGACGAGACCAGGTAAGAGCAAATGCGTCAACTAGGGAAGGGGAGCAGAACTGAAGACATCAGCAGGGCTAAGGAGCCTGACCTGCAGCTGGGGGAAGAGCGCAGTACAGGAAAGCTGCTTGTAGTGCTGGCCAAGCTTCTTCTTGCTGGGTTTCATGTTACTGAAGAGCTTGCCCCTGCATATAGGCCGTGTGACACTAGTCCAAGTTGCCCAGAAGTTCTGCATCCAGCGCAGGGTACTACTGTACAGCAGAATCCGGGGCTGGGATATTGCTACAAAGGAAAGGAGAGACATTTCCTATCAATGGTTAAAACATAGAGATGAAGTGACTCCTCCCCTAGCTTCAGGTTTTAGAGGCTTAAAAAAACCAAAGTGGTACTCCGCCTCACACTCAATATCCCCAACACCATCTCCTTTCAAAGATCCAACTTCTTGGCTATCAGCAATCCTCTTCAAGAAAAAGGTCCTAACCCAACTCCTCCCTTGCCCTTTCCCTATTCCCTCCCCAGAGGATCGAGCTGACATCCTCCGTGTCTAAGCCCATCCTCCCAGCCCTTCCTCCCCATTTCCCCAGACCCCGGCCTCACTTCCGCTGTGCCGCGTCAGATCCATCTTGATGGAGAGATTAAGGTTCTCAGAGCGGAAGGCCCGGTAGGAGTCATGGAGCTGGCCCACGGGCACCTCAGGCAGGAACTCTGGGGCCCGAAGAGTGACACCATGGTGGTCATGGGGATTCCCATGGCATAGCCACTGTAGGTCCAGTGTCATGCAGAGGTCAGGCAGGTGAAGGAAGCAGCAGTCGTCATACCTGCCTCACAGGAAGTCTCCATCCTCAGTGTCCTGGTCACGTGCAGCCCCTTGGCCCTTCCCCTCTCCTTCCCCCGAGGCCCTCACCCTATTAAGGCCCCACCCATCACCCCACTCACTTAGAGGCTGTTCGCACGTTGACATCCAAGTCACCCTTGAACACAAACTGACCAGGTTTCCAGTGAAAAGACAGGTGGCTCCATTCCCAGTGCATATTCTCCGTTGTGTTGTAAGGATCCTGTACCCACCCCCAGGAATTTGGTGAGATATGGGTAAGAGTATCACCCTCACCTCCCAAATCAGTACCTCACTCTTCCCCCACGTGCTGCACGAGCCCCAACCATACCATCCAATAAGAAAACAACTCCTCTGGCCGCTCACCTCAGTAGCCAGCTGGTGCAGGTTCGCCTGTTCAACGTCCATGTGCCAGTCCCCATGGAACAGAAGACGGCTCTTGTCCCACCAGGGCAAGGGTGGGCTGGGGTCAGCTGAGGGTTTGGTCAAGAGGTCCACAGACTGACCAATCAGTGTCCAGGCTGGATCCCAGCATGGGCCCCATACCACTGTGTACTGGAAGATTTCCGCTGGGATAGAGGAGCGAAGGGTACAGCTTGTTACACAACTTTATCCCTCTCTTCCTCCTTCACTGCGGAAGGGCCTCAGCGCACCTTGCACCCAGCCATCACCACATCCCGCAGCCAAACCAACTGCCCTCCTCTACTCACACTGGAAGTCGTGGTAGAACTTGAGTGGGGGCATGTTCCTCTCTACGGCCACATTACCCCATGGAAGCCCCAAGTGTAGGATTTGACAGCGACGGGAGCAGGGCTGACCACTCTGCTCAGTGCCCACAAGTCGACCCATTAGCCGCCAGTCACGGATCTCAAACAGGTACCGGGGATAGTCTCTTATCCGAACTATTACAGGGAAGATACACACTGGTATTCAGTGGACTGTCTCAGCATTCTCAGGCATGTTTTATCCTGCCACTACTTTTACCAATCTATTTTACAAAGTCAAGGGGAAGACCAAAGCTGGTGGTTGGTAGCAAAGCTGGAAAAAGGCATAGAGACCTTTTGGGCATAGACGGTGTTGATACTGAGATCAAGGGCTACAATGACCCTGAAGGTGACTGTGTTAGTTGTCCCTTTATGTTAGCCAAGCAGTTGCAGAGTGAAATTCAGGAACAAAGAAAAGGAAGAAGAGCCACACATCCAAAAACAACCACAGTCCCCAATATAACCAAGTTCCTCTGTAATCACTCAAAGAGCTCCCTGGAGCTCCAAGGGCAAACACCAGGCTCTGCAAATAAGGAAGCACTACTTACCCAGAAATGTCTTGGTACTGCATTTGAGCATACGACACCACTGAATAACAAGATCTATTCCTTCAGCAGGAAAAGGGCTGCCTGGATCAAGCTCTCGAACCTGCTCTATCACACGTTCAGGCCCGTGGAAGGAGGCATCTGCCAGAGCCACCAGCTCTAGCCCTGTCAGGCTCCAAGTGAGCAGGGCCCGGCGCATGGGTGTGTTGCCATAGAGACGACGGGAGCGCTGGATGTAGATTTCAATGTTTTTGTGTTCCAAAGAGGCATAGAGCTCCTCAATTTTACGGGCTGGCAGTAACTCCCCATGCTGCTTCCGAAGGGCGGCCACTTTGGCATCCAGCAGCTGCAGCCTTTTGGCACTCTCCTTACTTTCATCTTTCATCAGTTCATAGTTATCACGAAGTTTCACCTCAAAAATATCATCCAGGAAAACCCATGAGAAGTGCTGAACCTTCAAGAGTAGATCAGGTGGGAGTGGGGCAGGGCTTGGAGAAGACTGAGCATGAGTTCCTCCTCGATGCAGCCCCTTCAGCCATTTCTGAACTCCCACAGCCTCATCCAGAGTTTGAGAAAAATCATACTGATAAGGAAACTCCACCGAGACTGAGCCCAGCGAGAGGAGCCAAACACGGTTCCGGAGGGTCTGCAGCACAGGAAAGGGGTTCCGGTGGAGGATCATCTCCTCCAGCTCAGGTAGCAGCTGCACCTCCACCTCCTTGAAGTTGAAAATGCTATTGCCATCAAAGCCAGCAGCCAGCTCTGGGCAGTAGGCCTGCAGTGAACCCCCATGCCGGGTCAGCGACACACTCTCTGCAGCCAGGGTAATGAACTTGTCCTCTGCCACGAAAGCTGTCAGCTTGGCTGTGCTCACCTCTAGTGTCAGGCTTAGCAGCCGCTTTGGGGGAGATGGCTCAGGGGGGTGGCCTTCTGGCTCAGAAGGGATCACTAGAGTCTTCAGTAGTGGGACAGTCTCAGGAAACAGAGTGGTTCTTAGTAGGTCTCGGCACTGCACAGTGGCCAGGATGTGCTGGTACAGGTACATGTGATCCGGGGGGCTCCAGAGTAAGGTCAGCCCTGCACCACACTGAATCTTTAGGGACAAGAAAAGGAGATCTGTCAATTACCATGTCCCAGAACAGGACAGATGGCAGGGATTACACATGCATATGTGACTCAAGAACCATCTCCACCCAGAAGTCTTTCCTGAGCAACCATATTAATTACTCCCTCACCTTGTTCCGCTTAGCACCAATATGCTGAGCTAACAGTTCTTACGTATCTTACACTTACGAGCACTCACACTTTTTAAGTTCTCCTCAACGGCATCGTAAACTGAGAATAGAGGCCATGTGTTTTAATTCTTTAGTATCTACCAAACAACATCCAGTATATTTAGCACTTTATCATTTGGCTTCATGTTTCTGCTCATGATTTATCTTTCTATAACAGCCACACTCTGTATAATAACCACGGGAACATCAATTTGAAAATGTTTCATGCATTGATTGCATCTTGAGTAAATTCTTAAAAAGTACTGACCACACAAGTCAAAACAGCAATTGAAAGTGCGTCATAAAGAAGGGAACAGAGCCCTTGTCAGTTTGAAATACTAAGTCAGTTCTGAATAGCTAAGCAGATAGAAAATTTAAATTCCAGGACAGAAAAATTCCTTTGAGCTCTAGCCTCTGAAAAGGAAACTCTTCAGTTTCAAAAAGAAATTAAAGGTATCCCACTCTCCTCCTAAGAGGGTCTCATGGCCATCTAGTACCCTGAGGAGAAAGATATTGGAAAGCCTCTCAGAACTTGCCAGCATCTCCATCTTCAGATCCCTTCCAGTCTCTTGATGAACTGAGTGCTTCAGCAATATGACACAAGATCATGATCTTTAAAAAGCCCCGTTTTTTTCAGAGATAGGCATTGAAATATGTACAGTTGATGTTTTATGTCTAGTATCGGCTTCAAAATAACCCCACAGCCAGAGGTGGGGGCAACTGGTGGAAGTATAGATGAAACAAGTTGGTCATACGCCGGTAATTTTTGAGGCTGGGTATGAAAACGTGAAAGTTCATATATTCTCTCTCGTTTTGTATACACTTTAAATTCCATAATAAAAAGTTACAAATGTTTAGAACGAGCCAGGAAAAATGAACACCAGGTGTCGTATTTCTCACAGATGAGTTTTACATGACTCGAAAGACTGGGAAATGCTCTAAGCCTGGGCAAAATGCAACCTGACTCCACCCGCGTGGACTCATTACCTCTAGCGAGCGGATGCTGCTGTGATAGGTGATGGAGAGCATGGAGAGGCTGAGCACTGGAGCGGGGATGTCAGGAGCCTTGCAGCAGGGCTGCATCTTCTCTGTGACTGACTTCACCAGGGCAAGCACAAGTCCTTGAATACCCACGGTGGAGGTCTCGGCACTTCCCAAGAGAGTCAGTGTGTCCAGTCGGACCTCAGAAGCACCTACCATCCAGAAACCACGTCAGCTTTGGTTCTCAGCTCTCACATGGCAACTTCAGTCCTCATTCTCCTTTCTTACTTATTCCCTTCACTCTAGTTATCTTTCTTCCCCACAGCTCCCTAAGTTCATGCCTCATGTTTTAGGAAAATTTTTCCTCTTCCATCTTGACCTAACTAGATCAGGCAGGACTAAAGAAGTTCCTGAGCTCTTACAAATTACCCAGAGATACACCAGTTACTCTTTAGAACTAAACACACAAGAAAACAAACCAACCAAAAACTACATGCATCTCATTCTCTTGATCCAACATCATCAAGGCTGTCTTTTTCTTGCACATCTTGCTTAGTACTTACCTTTCATAAGCCTTTAAGAAATATCAAGAAGCCAAATAGTTATGCAAGACATTCGAGCATCTCATGCCTCTGACTTAGAAAAATTCCAGATAATCAGTTTCATTTAACGAGAAGGAAGGGACGGAAACCAGCACACGTGCTTAGGTGACAAACGGCCCACGTCCGTGTACACTCCCTGTCCTGCTTACCAACCAGGGCAGAAAGGGTGAACAAGTTCATGTCCTCCACCTTCAAGTCCACCTTCCACAGTAACGACACGGGTTCCCCAAATGAAGATTCCCTAGCAGCTGCTGACTTCCCAGAGTGTGGGCCCATCAAGGATAAGATCCGAGAAAGACATTGGGTACAGGTATCTGACGCTTCTACCTGCAGTCCTCGGATGGTACAATCAAGAAAGAGGGTATCTGACTGGGTGCTGGACAGGCCCAGAGGCTGGTTATAGCTACCCTAGAAAAGAAGCAGAGGGACTGCATTAGGAGCATGCAGACACACAATTCTGTAGTGCCCTAGTGCATCGCCTGCTGCCAAAACAGGGGATCCGTGCTCCAAAGCATGGCAGGATGAGGAAACAGCATGAGCCCCTGTTCACCAAAGTCCCCACCTACCTGTAGTGTGAAGGAGTCCAGGACAAGCGCCTCACCCCAAACATGCATGTTGGGTGGGTGGGGTGCCCGCTGAATGTGGGAGTCACTGCCCACACGCCAGCAGAGGTGGTCCACAGTAAGGACGCCCCGCTGATGAATACTTTGTGGCCTCAGGTGCTGGTAATCTAAACAAAAAAGGTGGGAAAGAGGTGTTCTATGGAGCCACCGTGGCCATCAATTGGGCCCAGCTCCACTAATGAACAGATTCTCACTCCTCTTCTATCCCAGGGCCTTACCCAGAGCGACGGAATTGAACCCCAAGGCAAAGGGCGGCGTATCTCCAAGCTGAATGGAAATGTTGACATTGGAGATGGAGGTGCTAAAGATGATGGGAGCCAGGATTTGGGGGAAAGTCCTGCATAGGGACAAGACATCACTGTTTGATGAAGAAAGAACTGCAGCTTCCTATCACGGAAGAGATTCCTGAAGCTCTCAAAAGTCAGGGTGAGTTTTGTTGTGATTCTTAGGAATGGATGCAACTAGAAAATAAGAGACTGAACTCATCAGTACACTGCTATTGCAGGAATGCCAGAAAGATACTAGGTTGAACCATGCGAAATTGCCATTCATAGGTCAAATATGGTGAACATCAGCCTATCACAATTCAACGTAATACAATCAAGGAGCATCACTTCCAAACCATTAACCTGAAGTTCTCTATTCGACACGATGCAAGCAGTACACAGAGAGAGATACGGCACTGCTGACATGACCTGTGACCTTATCATCTAAGGGAGACAAGATTCTCTTTATCACTTAGGTTCAATAAATGTTTATTTTGCGTAACAAGGCACTGTAGTGGGCAATGAAGACATAAAAACAAAAAGGACAGCACCCTACCATCAAAGAATTTAATATAATGGGGAAGATATATGAAATAGGATTGCTGTTGAGACTGGGCCATTGAAACTGAGATTTAGAAAGATTTGTCAAATACAGATTTCACACAAGATACAACTTTAGACTAAAAGAATCGTAGAGAATCCACCTGAGGAGATGATGGCTAAAAAAGACTACACTGACCTTTTTTCCCTTTGCTTTAGAACAGATGAACCAGACCCTTGGGTCTCCAGTGCTAGCATGTGCAGCCAGTGAGAGAATTCCTGGTGCCGGTAATGAATAATACAAGTGTTCAGAACCAGGGAGGCTGACAGGTCAATAGTGGTCACCTGGAAATGAGAACACCAGAACTGTAGGCTTGGGTTTCATCTCATAACGCAATGATGAAGGAAGAGAGCAGACAGAGAAATAACTCTTGGTACCACAGACATCACACCTGCACACTAGCCTTGAGGGAGTTGAGGCAGACAATGCGCTGGCGGCTCTGGGACAGCAACAATCCATCTGTAAGGGCAGAGGGCAGGTCAGAGAACACTGGGAGGGCGAAAGGTAAAACTAGGAGAGGGTCAGACGCAGGCAAGCAGATGAACAGATGGTCACCAACACTCAAAAGAGTGGGGGCTATTTTCTCTCAGTGTGTTCCCTCCTCCCACTCCCCACTGACATTAAATTAAAAAAGAAGACTATGTGGCACATGGGGGAAGAGAGTGTCTGGCTCCTCCCATTCTCTCAGTACCAGCATCCCCACCCATAAACCTTTCAGTAGGAGTTCAGTGCTCATCTGTGCCATGTCGGAGTTTGCTGTGAAGCTTCGAAGGGGCAGCTGATCCCCATCACGATGGTACAGGAAATGCAGCAGCTTCAGCGTCCAATTCAGATGCCTGAACCAGAGACAGACTCTAGCTCAGAAATAACGTGGAATGCCCTTTCTCCCCACACATAAGCTCAGTGCAGCTGCTAGACTAGTTATGGAGACCCCAGCACGCAGCTCGAACTATCACTCTCCACACTACTGTGTTAGGAGAGATCTCACCTTTTTTGACTATTCATGGACAGCACCACACTTGTGATCTCCATCTTCACTTTGACCTGGTCTGGCAGCTGCTGAAGGAGGTATACACCAGGCAGAGCTGGCTCAGCCAAGTTCTCTGTCACCTCTGAAAACATGAATGAATAACATAAGAGCCATCAATCCTGAACACTCTCAGGTCTCCCCAAATGACCTGCTCTCTTTGGCCAAAATCTCCCCCATAAAATAGGCTAAGCAACGCCCAATCTTAGGGCACAGGGTAAATATCCCAGAGATTCTGTACCTGCTGTACTTCCTTCCCGAGTCTAAAAAACAGTATGAGGAGCAGATTGGTATACTAGTAAAAATATGAACTTTAGGACCAAATAATTTAAACCCATTTTTTCTAGCGACTAGCTACGTGACCTCAGTCAAGATACCCATCTAATCTTCCTAGGCTTCAGTGTCCTCAGCTGTGAAATGCTGAGGATTTAGTGAACGAACATGTATAAAACACGAGTACAGGTTCAATTCATGACAACGACCCACTAAGTGTTGGTTCTTTCACTCACCACAAGCAAATCTCCTCTAGCTATCCTCAGGGTCCAAGGTCACGATGACTAACAAATCATACCTAAATGAGTAGTGAGACCACTATTTTTTCATACTTCCAAAATAACCTGAGAACAGGGCAGCCAAGTTCACTGACTGGGGCTTTACCTGAACCGGGAACAGGCTTGGGTGTCAGGCTTGGGCCCTGGTGCAGCAGCTGACTATGGAAGAGGCCCTCATGCAGTTCAGCATGGAGTGTCCACACATCCACAGTGACCGCCTTCAGTTGCCAGCTCCTGATGCCCACCTCTAGGCACAGCTTTAGGGTCAGTGAGAGTTCTGCTAGGCAGGTATCCTCCTGCAGAAAAGAATAAGCTTAAGGTGTGTATGTGTAGGGGGTCAACATACAGTGGTCTGGAACACTACCTTGAGAGGACCCCACAAGGACACAGAATCTAGAACGTAAGCCCTCAGCTCATTCACATCTTAAGCCCAGAAGGAAACAAGACATCCAAATGACCTTGGCATACTCACCAACTGGCCACTCTTTAGAACTTTGCTGTTGATCTGACTTAGGCTCACCTCACATTTTAGCCTGGGAAAGGAAATAAAGTAAGAGCACTTGGCCCCTGTCCTCACTATTTACCTTCAATCAAGCTATGTTGGCCGAAAGGGGCAAGGCAAGCAGAAGTGCCTAATCTCTAGCCTCTCTTCAAGTTGCACAGAATGAGAACACCTTGATAAGAAGCCCTGACATCCACCCACCCTGAAACAAGCGTAAAGCGAGAATGGCACTACTAGACCCTCTTCTACCCAGTGTTTACCTTTTCCCATCACTATCCAAAAGAAAGCTGCTTTCTCTGATCTGAATATGCCACAAGGACTCAGAAGTAGCCACCTTCAGAACCATGATGTTTATAGAATCTACATGAATAGAGAATAGCTGGAAAGAAAAAACAAAGAGGAACAATAATTAATATCAAGGCACTGGCTTTTCTTTTCCAGCGGAGAAAGAATAATAGGCAGCTCTTAGTATTATGCACCCCGATAGTAGAAAAATCCACTTGTGACTCCCAAGCCAGCCATTCCTAGTACAGTCCAGGAAAGTGGAAGTTGTCGTCTCACCTGGCAGAAGATCTTCAATAAGGATGGGCTAAAGGACAGCTCTTTTTGATGCACCCCAGCGCTCTGGGAGAATGGAGCACACAGGCCAGAAACCTTCTGTAGGTCCGTTCTGATACGTACTTCTCCAAAGCACAATGCCACATAGCGTCTGCCCAGAAGAGAAACTTCACTGCCTTCAGGTCCATCCCTTCCATAGCAGTCTCTTTCCCTCCCTCACATTCGCCCCTCCCGGCCTCCTTAGAAATGTAGTTCACATCAGGGAGGACAGTTATCAGTATCTATCTCACAAGATAATAACTTCCAGGCTGACCAGGAGATATCAAGCCAAGAACCCACAGCCCTTCTCGGATTGTAAGGTCTCTACAGGAGAATGTCATTCTGCAAATCCCAATCACAAAATGTTCCCCAAGGGAATAGTGAGGATCTAAGGTAGGTACTCACGGCAGATCATAACTAAGGAGTTTGCTGGAAATCCACAGGCTATCAATTTCCTACAACAGGATGGGAGAAAGCTTTGTACATTAGCTGCGATGTAAGCCATGAGCAGCTTGACAAGTCAGGAAAGGTTCTAAGAAGAGGAGGATGGGTTATAGCCCTTCCCCTAAATACTCTCCCTTCCATTTCCACCAGCTTCTCTCCTCAGCACTATATCCTGCTCCTCAAATGATGTTAGTATTTCTTATGGATAGGTTGCCCCATTTCCCCTCTTAAATTAGAACAGTGAGCTCTTTTATTTCCTGTTATCTTAGTTCTGTGCTTTACTTCTGTATCTTATCAGGACACTGTGCCTGATAAGCATGTTTAACTTAACACCAATCCCAGCGTTCCCAAGCTAACTCTAAGATCATCTTGGCAGAGAGGTGGCAAGACACGGTTAACTAGGAAAGTCACACGGAATTTTTTAAAAAGGAAAATTAAGGGTTGACATTCGGCTGGATCAACCCCACACACACATAGCCAAGGATTTTCCCAGGACTCACCACTGTTTGCTGGTGCTGCTGAAACTTAAGACTGACATTCTGGATCCAAAAAAAGGAGCCAATCTTGAGCTCCGCTTGCAGCTTCTGCTGACACCACTTGGTGGCAAACCTGACAACAAGCCACCTGCAGAAAAATCCCTGTGAGTTCACAGGACCCTCTCCCAATTATGGTGTCCCTCACCCCTGGCTGGTTCTAGAAGCCCTTGCAAAGGATCAAGTCCTGAAGTTGGATCGTCTGGGCAACTCTCCTGTCTCCAAACACACCAGTCTGTTAGATACATTGGGCCACAACTCATCAGAATCCTACCCCCAGAGTATCCCCTCTACCCAGGTGAAATCAGACAAACTAAACTCCACCTTCTAAACTGGGGACAAAGAAAGCAACTCCTCAAATCTTGAGGAAGCCCACAGGTAGAGAGAGGAGGACCCACTAGGAGTCGAAGTGCAGGCAGTCGTGTCAGATGTGCCATCACACACTCCCCAAAGGATCTCTGTCTTCGCCCTCCAGACATGTGTCCGAAAGAAGGCACTGTGGGGTCATACCGGGCCAGCTCCAATGCCGCTCTCCCTTGGGCAGCCAGACCTGTTCCGGCTTCCCAGGGCGAGGCTGCAGGTGCCCTCTGCGCTCGGTGAAGAGGACACTCGGGCGTGTAAAGGGGACAGGGAGACCACCGAGCCAGGCTGCTTCCTCACACACACATCTATTCAGCTCCAGCCTCAGCATCTCCTCAGGCCTCGGCTGCTCCCTCAGTCTCTCCCAATCCCAGCTCCTCCGCGCCTGCTCCGGCCTGCGCCCCCGCTCGACCCCTCTCCCGCCGCCTCCCGCGCACGGTCCCTTCCAGCCCTCTCCCCCTTCGTCTCCCCGTCCCGGACGCCTCTTCCCAGCGCGCGCCCGGTCCTCAGTCTCTCTTCCTCCCACTCCCCGCCCTAACCCCGCCGTAGCCGGGATCCCCTCACCGGCCTAGGAAGAGGGCGCACAGCACAACCAACAGCAGGGCCAACAGCGCGGCTAAGAACAGGGTCATTACGGCCCCGGCCAGGCCCGGCCTGGCTCCGGCCCCCGCCCTACCGGGCCCCCTCCCTCCGGCTCCGTGCTGCGCCGCCGCGGGCCGACCAGCCGCGCGCGCAGGGATAGCACGGGACCAGGAAGCGTTGGCGCGCGTGCGCCCCGCCCCCCGCAGCCCGCCAGCCAACAGCTGTCTCCTAGCCCAGCCCCGCCCGGCGCGCGCAATCAAGCAGGGCCGACTGGCTGCAAGTGCGAAGTACAGGCGTGGCTCCGGGAGGAGAGCGCGGGGGAGCGGACCTCGCACAGGCTGACACGCCAGCTCCGCTCCGGGGCGCACCCTTCCGCGCCGGGAAATGTGGAGCCGCGGGCTTGCGTGGGGGCTGGGGTCTAACCTGCTCCCTAGCTGGCGGTGGAGCTGGCTGGCTCATGTTGGCCGCGGAGAGTTCCACTAGCAAAGCACGCTCCAGGGAAAGTTAGTCGGTTTGGCCACTTAAGGCCTGGACCGAGGACACTGCTGAAGATCACACTCCTAGGTCTAAGTAGCTCTCCTGTCTTATTAAGGGACCTTGTCTGAAAATCATGGAGGAGGAAACCAAGAGGTAATTAATTATACGCACTCAAAAATCCCACTTCATTACATCCACTAAGGAATGAGTTAATTCATTAACTGAATACTGTTGCAGTCAGCTGATTTGTATTGAACTACTGTGTGGGCAGCACATTCTGGACCCTTCATTGGAGAAATTTTCAGTGTGTACTGTGCATAGTGCAAACTAGGCACTGGGCGGGAGGGACACCACAGCAGTAGACCATATTGTTCTTGCCCTTCAACAACAGTTTACCTGGGAAGCAAACATAATTACACCAAATAGAGAATTGGGCCAACTTAATTTTGCGTTTCTTTCTCTGAGGGAATTAGACAAAGGTCCCTTCCAATTCTAGCTCTGTGAGGCTAATACAAGCTAAAAAAAAATTGAGGAATTCAAAATAAATAGTTCACATACCTTTGCTCTCAGTTCCTAATCTCCATAAACATCTGATTTTACCCAGAGACTCTTCCACTCCTTCAGATCAAGCACCATTTCAGATTTCACCTAGGTTGCCCAAAGTTTTTACCCCTCCAACTGTTTTTTTTCCTTCTCTAGTCTTCTCATCAGTCATTTCACATCTTCCCCAGGGCTCCACCATCTTTCTAGTTCGTATCTCTCAAGCACTGTATTTCCTTTATCCTCCTTATAATCTGCAACTTCCCATCAGGGTATGTTCTGTCTGTGAACCTTCAGGGAAGGCCCAACAAACTCTGTCCGAGCCAAGGAGGGGAACCTGGCAACACATCTCCCTATTCTCATTCATCGTGGCCAATCTGTTCCCTTTATTGCACTGATTTCTAACACTTCCTTTCTTCTTTCTTCCCAGACTGTTACCACCCTACTCCCAACTACCTTGATAAGACTGAAATGTTTTTATCATTTGTCTACTTTCTGGAGAGATTTCAAGGAATCAATGCAACGGAAGTGGAGTAAGGGCAGAGGGCGGAGATGGAGCTCAACTAGTTCATGGTCTCAACTTACTGAACCAAGTCCTTGTAAAAGAAACCAAACCTTTTAATGTCACGGGCCATGTCTGGCACAGACCTGAAAGCTATCTGCAAGTAGAGTATTCCCATGAGACCTTTCATAAGCTGAAGTGGCGTAAAGCAGAGATCCTCAGCTTTCCCAAAGTTCGCATCAGTACCTATTTTCAGTAACTGAAAGAAATCTGGAGAATTTTTGCTTTTATGGAAAAAGTCATTACCGTACTAATAATGTAGGTCTTTCGTATAAGTGAAATGTTGCATAACATGAAACTTTCAGAAAGTGGGGGATAACCATCTCCCCAAATATTGTACCTCACCTCCCTAAAGCAAATAGGAAAAAAAACAAAAAACCTGCAAGTTTCCAAAAATAAAAAGGCCTGCTAGTCACTGAAATCCAGCAGATGACAGAAACTGCTGTTTACCGCTGCAACGCTTGAAGGACATAGGAACAAACTTTCTGAAATTGACGAGCAGAGGAAAGGGAGAAATGAGGTAAGCAGAGGACAAGATTTCTACCCACCTTTTCAGAGAAAGATATCACCTTTGCCCAAAAAAGAACAGTTATCTTCCAAGAGCTAAGTACAATTATAGTGTAATAAAAAGAACATTTGCCAGACACAGCTGGATTCCTATCCTCAAATTATTTACTAGCTTTAAGAATTCAGGTAGCTACTCATCTTTTCTGTTCTGCATTGGTAAAACTATAATATATTCCCTGTATCTGTGAAGATTGAATGAGTTAAGATCTGCAATATGGTGATTAGTATTTAGCAGAGTGAGTAAATATGTTGCTTTCTGTTCTACCCCTTTTCCTCAACTACAGTAACAGATCCAGAGTAAAACATTTCATTGGCTATTCATTACGCTGTATTTTTTAAGGGTCTTTAACTGTAATTAGTCAAAAATCTAATAAAGATGAGGTGCTGGAGAAGACTTGAAAGTAGAGAAAAAAACTTGAATGCAAGTAAGGCTCTTTCCCCTCCGGCCCCTTTTTCTGTCTCCCCTTCTCCGGTTCAAGCCATTGTTTTTCACTGGCCACTCCTGACAGCAGCCTATGGCAGCCCAGCTCCCAGGAGAGCCATCATTCACAATCTTAGCTGTAGAGGGCGCAGCTCACTGGCCCATGTGGGAATCGAACCAGCAACCTCAGTGTTAAGAGGGCAGGGCTCCAACCACCTGAGCCACTGGACCAGCCCACAAGTAAGACTCTTAAAAGGGCCCACACCAGTTTCCCAGCATCTCAAAACAGTGATAGGAGTCTCAGGATGCAAGGATTAATTAGATCATGAAAAAGCACACCTAATAAATGACAACACAGTGACTAACAATGCAATTCTTTTTTTTTTCTTTTTTTTAGCATGTTGGAGAAAGAAAGTAGGGGAAAAGTCACACATTAATAATCCATGATGCCAAGCTTCTGAGGAGTAAAAATTTCCCAGCTAGGAGGGATATCTCCCTCAGTTTGTCTTATCAATATGAATAAAAAGCATCTGCTCCTTCACCAACCAGTCCTGTACTCAGAAAGAACTGACTCAAGTCAGGGAGAACAACCAATTCACTGTGAAAGGCTGACGCTTCCAAACAACCACTGTTTTCTGCCGTGCATCTTCACCTCAGTGGTGACATGGCCGATGTCCAGGGAACCCGTGGCAGGGATCCCAGGGTGGTGAAGCAGCAGCAGATGTCTATGAACACTGTGTGGTGACAGTGGCTCACAGCCTCTATATTCATAGCTCTGCATGGTGGGCTTCTGCCTTTAACAATTCACTGGGCTTCATGAAGATGCCTTCCATGGCTTTCCAGTAGTTGTTCTGGCTTGGCTGGGCCATGCCATGCACTTCTTTTTGCCCACTGATGGGTCGACCGTATTGTTCTCCTGTGACAGACAGCAGAACCTCGGTGGAAGAATGCTTGAACCGCACCTCACCATCCCTCACCCAGTAGGGCCCGTTACAGAGCACGGTCCAGTCATCCAGATAATCGCCTTCACCTTCCTCACCAAAAGCACTCACTTCCTAGAAGACACAGATGGTAACAACATTAGCATGGCTGACACATAGGCTTGGAAAAGGGAGGAAGGCAATGAGAAGCAAAATAAGGCTACCCAAAAGTGAACCATGAGAGGCTTTCCAGTGTTGTTTAAAATTAAGTAAATAATTTCAACTGGAAAAAAGATCAAAAGACACAAAGGACACAAATCAGTTGCCATAAGATTATGGTCCAAATACTTATTTTTCAAGTAATCCTTTACTTGACTTATATTTTCTATTGCAGTCTAAAAATACTTTATTATCTGACTTTGAATATTTCTGCCTCATTCTCTTAATTAGATTTTAACTAACCTGGTAAGAAACATAAGTTGGAAAGGGGATGGGCTCTATGCATAAGCAGACCTTAAATCTCAGCTCCATCCCTTCCTGTATAACTCCTTTGAGCCTTCATTTTTTCTTCTCTATAAAATGATGACAATATCACTTTACGGAATAATTATGAGAATAAAATAATAAATATTAACTGAGCAAATTATAGCAGATTCTATTTTCCACTCTTCTTCTAATCCCATTCCCCGTAAGGCCAAATATTCAGAGCTTCTATCACAATAAAAAGTTACTGATTATTTCAGAAATATGTAACTTAAATACACACTAGTAGCTATATAATTTTAAATGATCAAATCCAGTTATCCGGAAACAGTAAGACTAAAGGCAAAAGCAACTGCACATGTTTAACAATTATACTACTATATTTGCATATTAGAATTGAACAAGTAAGTAAATGGATGACAGTGGAGCCAGGTATCTCACAGCCAGAGTGGGAATTTACAAATAAGCAAAGGGAGGAGGCTACAGTGATCTATGTGATAATCAATTAGAGTTGGAAACATCACTAAGAACTCATATTTAACTTAATATAGATGGTTATACCATCTAAATGTACCAACATTTAGAGATGTGTGTATGTATGTTTACACACGTACTTCTTTGCTCTGTCAGGTGAGAGGGCCTAAAAGAAACAACACCCCAGTAGCAACAAGCTCATAAAGTGCCCAGATCTAGGTTTCTGGTATCATTCTTCGATGAAAGGAAGCAGGGCTCCTCGGAGAAATAGATGATTCTAGGACTGGGGCAAGAAATGTGCAAGATGAGCCTAGAATATCTTTTAGTGCCTGGAAATTAGGAAGTGTTAAAACACACCCACACATATACATACTGATGGCAGTATGTCAAATGGACAAGGGAAACTGAAAGACAGACAAATCTCCCATACAGAAAAATTCCAAATAAATCATGTAGCTACTGCACCCTGAAGAAGGGGGAGCATAACTCCCTACTTCTTAAGTGTAGGCTGTGTAACGTGACTTCTTTCCAGAGGACAGTATGGAAAGGAGGAAAATAAAAAGAATAACTTTATAGGAGAAACCTGACAAACAATACTTTAACCAGATAATCAGTATCGGTAGTCATAAATCATGTAGATAATATGTATCCTTGATACAATGTTGATGAAAATAGCACTTTACCTCTGTGATTTTCCTCCCAAAAATCTTTATAAAGCTGGTCTAATCATGAGAAAAACATCAAATTCCAACAAAGGAGCACCCTAATATACTTGACCAGCACTCCTCAAAAATGTCAAGGTCATCAAAAACAAGAAGAATCAGAACTGTCACTGCCAAAAGGAGATTAAAGAAACATAACAACTAAAGTAATGTAGTATCCTGGATGGGATCCTGGAACAGAAAAAGGGCAGTAGATAAAAACTAAGGAAATCAGAATAACCAATAGACTTCAGTTAATAACAATGTATCGATGTTGCTTTATTAACTAAAACAAGTTGACCATACTCATGTAAGATGTCTACAGGGAAAACTATGTGCAGAGTGGGTGTACACGGGAGGGAAGTAGTCATTAAGGAACTCCACATGCCCCAAAAGCTCAAGGCTAAAAAGTGGCCACAGTACCTAGTTTATTTTCCTAACGGAGTCAGTTGCCATCATTTAAAAAAATAACTTTCATTGCAAGTTTGGAAAACTTTGGGTTTCTTTATTATAGGATTCATCAAGATAACTTATGATATGCTATACCTATTTTGTTTTTCCTCTTCATTTCCTGATTTGATCTAGATATAAAATCTCCCTTTTGACCAGAAACAATTTCTTTCACACTTATGAGACAAGAGCCAATTCTCCAGGTCTGCACAGAAGAAAACATCTATACCTAGAAAAGAAAGGGTTAAGAACCAAGATATCAAACAACTCAACTGAGTAAAGCACAGAACAGCAGTGATCCATGGGATGCCACCTCACCTGGTTTCCAGAAAGAGGTGAGGTGAAGTGGTGACTATGGAGGTTTCGGCCAGTGTTGATATGTGTCAGCCGGATGGGCTGCCCACATCTGATGGGGGTTCCCCTCTCACACACGGTGGCAGTCTTCCCCCGTATCCTCCAGTAACTATTGCTGTCATCCACAGAGGTTACACCTGTCACTGACTGCTGCCCACTACCTGCAGTCAAAAAAAAAAAAAAGAGTGTGACTTCAGCTGGATCCCTCTTTCCTATGGTCAGTAATGTGCCCCATGTCATAAAACAGGCTTGGAGGGGTGGAGAGGAAACTCTACAGGGAATTATTTTTTTCTTCTACATTAGAATATGTATGATAAATACAAAATGTATTTATAAAGTATTAGTTATTGTATGATTAACTACATTTTAGAGTGTACCATATCAGAAAATTCCAAGAATTTGCATCAAAGGGCACTAAATAAATGAATGTATGTGGGTTTTTTGAAGCACAGGTGTTTACCTGTATGTGCTAGTCTGTACAGCCCCTATAATTTTTACATGTCTAGTAACATTATTCAATGTTTACTATGAATTACAATCAAAACAATATTTTATAACATTTTGCTATTAAAATGAGACCAGTATTTGCTGTCAACTTTAATGCAAGCAGCCATTACAGCTCCCAAATTCCTATAAGTGATCTATCAATATATATTCTTTTAAGAAAGCTTTTATTTTAAGTGTGTTTTTTCAGGACCTATCAGCTCCAAGTCAAGTAGTTGTTTCAATCTAGTTGTGGACAGTGCAGCTAACACTGGCCCATGTGGGGATTGAACCGGCAACCCTGGTGTTACAAGCATCGCGCTCTAACCAACTGAGCTAACCAGCCACCCCTCTATCAATGTATTTTAAAAGTATTCTCAAATCATCTAAATTTGGTTAATACTGTCTGAAGTGGTACAATTCTGCAGGTTAAAAGGTACTGGGTTAAACATGTAGCTACAGGCGTAAAAAAAAAATAGTAACTGTTAGCTACCTAATGTGTACTGAGCACTTATTAGGTGTCAGATACTAAGCCTTTTGCCTGAATATTCTTATTTGATACACGCATCTATTCTCTGAGGTAGGTATTATTATTATCCCCATTTTACACTGAAGAGTTAGAAAGGCCGAATAGTATACCCAAGGTCACACAACTCCAAGAGACAGTGCTGGAGTTTGAACTTAGGTGGTCTGACTCTACAACTCACATTCTTAACCACTCTACTACGTGGCCTCCCACAAAGCTTTATTTTCTGTCAAGTTCCCCCAAATAGGTCACTTTCTCATATAGAGTCCAGGGATATTCTCTTCCTTAGGCCTCTCACTCACTACATAATTTTTTGAGAGCACTTCCTATTTCCCAGACACTTTCCTCAGGTACTCTCGTCTGTTCCTCCTGTCTTTGCCTTCAGTCCCTTGGCCCTGCCTCACCACAGCCTTTTAATGATACTTCCCTTTTACCACTTAAGACATTACGTCTTATACTAGTTACCTGGGTGAATGTAGCTAAACTACCAGCTTCTCTCTACTGCTTCTTCTACTCAGCTCCTAGTGGTGTTTTTCATCTTCAAAAAAAAAAAAAAAAAAAAAAGCCAAACGCACCCTTTCTCCTGACTTCTGGCTACTGCCTTCCAGTTCTCTTGGTCCTCACTGCCATGCCTCACTAAATCACGGTCTGTACTTTCTGTCTCCTACTTTTTCACTTTCTATTAAACCCTCTTCCTCTCCCACTTCCACTCCACTCTTCCACTTCCTCTCCCATCCTTAAACCTTGGGATTACCCAGAGTTCTATCTCTAGCCCTAATTATTCTTAAATACTTGTTGGGGGTCAGGACAGAAGCATTCATAAATGCTTCAACAAGTTTTTCAAGTGATTCAAACTGACAGCAGATTGAGAACCACAGTTCGTCTTGGGCAATCTCATTTACCTACATTTTCAACCACTACTTGTATAATACAATGATGCTGAACAGGTGCTCCTCAACTTATATTTAATATACCTAATCTATCAAACATCATAGCTTAGCCTAGCTGGTTTCTACGGAATGCATATTGCTTTCACACCATCGAAAGTCAAAAAATTTTAAGTCAGGGACTGTCTGTACTTAACTCTACCTCAGGCTCACCACAGATCCCTCTTCTGAGCTCCAGACTGAACCTGGTTCTCAAATCTGGCTACCCATCAAGAGCACCTGAAGAGCTTTTCAAACCTACAGATTCCTACTGGCAGGACTCTTTCCACCCATATCCTGATTTAGTAGATCCAAAGTAGGAAACCAGAACAAATTAAAAAGTAATAAGCCAGACACATGGTAGGTGTTTGCTGAATGGTTGCTAGAATTATGAAAACATCCCAACAAAGGCAACTCAATTCCTTTTCAAGTCTAGCTGGTCAGACAGGTTTTGAGAATCATGAACCACAGCCTTGCCCTCATCTGAGAGAACTTCTTCCTCTCTTAGCTATTAGCATCATCAGTCATCCAAGATAGAAATCTAGCAGTCATCTTAGATGCCTCTTATACCTCACCAACTTTTTTCTCTTTTTGTCTTGTTTTCTTGTAACTTCCTGGCTGACCACCATTATCTCCTGTACCCAGAACAATATTAGGCACATAATAGGAACTCATTAATCTATACTGAATGAACCCATAAATAATTGCTGGATTATAAATAAACCCACAAACTAAGCAGTTTAATTTCAAATGATTAAAAACTCTCAAAACAGTCTCCTCTCCAATTCCAGTGAGTGCTTGTTTAAATTCTTTATAAGAAGAGTAAGGTTTGTGTAAAAAGAGGCCAAAGGTAAAAAGTTGAAGAGCAAGTGTAAGAAGCCAAAGAGTTAGAACTGAGGGTCGCAGTCAAGAGTGAGCTCTTGGAATTCAAGACTTCAGAGATACAGCACTTACTGTCATTTTCTCTATGACTGTTTCTCCCACACTGAGTAGTGCCAGCCCGGAGCAGGTGAAAGCAGGCTTTGAACCTGTACAGATTTGGCTCTAACCCCGTCTCTGTCATTGACTAACTGCAAGGCTTTGGACATACGACTCATTTCTGAGTCCTCATCTGTAAAATGAGAATAACAATAGTCTCTGCCCCGTAGGAATGTTAAAAATCTAGAAAAGTATATATGTAATGTATGTACCTGGCACGTAGCTCACCAGATATAAGCTGGTATTATGATTAAGCTGCCTTAAAACTCAATTCTCCGCCTCCCCGCCTCCAGACCTCAAGGACCTCCCGGGGGCTTCCCTAACCTTCCCAGGCCACACCCCTCAGATTTTCTCTCGGCCCCGCCCCCTCCGGAGCCTACCCGGCCTTCCCAGCCCACCCGAAGCCGGGTGGCCGTACCTGACCCGTAGCGCACGTCGTGTGAGTGCAGTCGCACATTGTGGCGCGTATTGAGTAGCTTCACCACAGAACCGCATGTAACGACAGCCAGATTGGACGCTCCCACGGCACTCCACAAACCCCCGAACAACAGTAGCGACACCACAGCCATGCTGGCTGCGTCGCGGAGCCCCAAATCTTCGAAGAAAACTCTGCCCTTCACCGGAACCGGAAGCTGCAGGCGGAACCACAGAGAGCAGGAAATGAAGAAGCTCTAGTCTGGTCTGTAGGGTTCCTTTGGCTAGAGCGGCCTGAGGAACCGGCAAGGCCCGGTTGCTTCCGATCCGCTCACTCTGTTCCCGGGCTCTGTTCTGACAGCTGTCCTCCTAAACTTCTTCTGCCAGTGTGCACAGCCTCCCGGACGAAGCCCGGCCAGTCGGGCGGGTGAAGTGAGCAAGAAATTGCCCGCCCACTCCCAGTGACAGGGAGCCGGAAGTGACGTAGCACGTTGACGCAGTAGCGGCGGCGGTGGCGGCGGAGGGGCCGTGCGGTGGGTTCGTACTATCTTTTCCCAGTCTCGGTTCGACGACTCCATTTTCCTCGGTGGGGGCTAAGCACACCGGGGAAGCGGCAGGCTTTAGGTAGGTAAAGTTCGGAGTGGAAAGCGTGGTCCTTGAATGTGTCAGGTGGGGAACCAGGCTCCTAGGGCCTGGTCCCGCAAGGGAAGAGGCGTTGGGGAGCCGTATGCGGGAAGAAGGGGTCCCCGGCCTTCCTTGCTCTGTGAGGGGAAAGGAGCTAAGTGGGGTAGTTGCTCAGAGTCTCAAGGCTTTTCCCAATCCTATGCCACCCGGAACCCGTGAATTGGGCGGCCTGTTGTATCAACAGGCTTCCTGGGATCCTGTTCTTCTGTCGCAGCTTCTGAAAACTGGGCCATGTAAATGGATTGGAAATGGAAGGGACCTCGGGCTTCTGAGTCAGGATCAGGTGATTGAATTTGTTCTGGGGATGTGATACCTATGGAGCCTTCAGCAGCTCGGCCATGAGGCTACAGGACTGTGCCAAATTCGATCTTTTCCCTATGGTTGTAGAACAAAATTAGAAGTTTTTATAGATGGCTACACCCATAAACGCCTACCACAAAATTCAGAATGGGCTAGTAAGTCAAAATTTTATTTTCTTCCAGTTTCTGCCTTTCTCTCCAGGCACTCCCTTGAACCAGCTGGAGCAATATCAGAAATGGTAAGGGAGTATTATTAGTTATACCGCTGCTATTCATGAATATGGAGAGTATAAGCAATTTTGAATTAGACTTAATTTCTTTGGGGGGAAAATTTAGTTCCAATGTTTATCTGAAAGTTACCGGTTTTTAAGTCTTCGTGTATTGATTACAAAAGTATGATTGCTTTCCCGGCAGCTCTGAATTTAGAGCTCCTTTCCATAACTTGTGCCCCTTCAGCCAGTACAAAAATTAATTCTTATTCAGTTGGCTTGTCTGGCTACTAGATCACATTAGCATAGTATTGTTACTCCCTATGAGGTTTAA
Source organism: Rhinolophus ferrumequinum (assembly GCF_004115265.2). Classification (NCBI taxonomy): domain Eukaryota; kingdom Metazoa; phylum Chordata; class Mammalia; order Chiroptera; family Rhinolophidae; genus Rhinolophus; species Rhinolophus ferrumequinum. The sequence goes on along the minus strand of NC_046304.1, from coordinate 18,791,442 downwards.
ACCTCATCAAGAGATTAATCACATCCGGAAGTAGTGTAATCTAGAGAAGCTCAGTCATATTTTATAGCTCTCCCTCAGTAGACCTTCGCAGATAAGGAAGCCTACCCAGGTAGAAACATACGATCTTTGGAGGCAAATAAATTTGCTCTTGTTTCTATTTCTTGGTCTCAGTGATGACACCGTGATGAGAATCCTGTGTGTAATATATTGCTATTATTCCCCAATAAAAGCAATCACCAAATCCTATCCATAAAAATCTATTCCATCAACATACAAATTATGTTCTGGTATCCTCTCTTCTGCCTCCAACTACCATCATACTTTTTGATATCTCTTCGTAAGCAAATTTCTTCCTGTGTCAACTTTTTCAGCTTTTATTCATTCTTTCTGGTTTCTCTTCTGACCACTCTGTTCAATTTGCTGTTATCAAGGTCACCAGTGACTTCTATATTGCCAAATCCCATAGATACTTAGTTCTCATCTTCCTCAGTGTCTGGAATATTCAACACAGTTTATTCCTTTCTTGAAACCCTCTCTTTTCTTCGCTTCGTTTGACACTTCACTCCTGGATTTTCTCCATTTCTCTGGCTGCTCCTCAGTCTCCTTTACTAGGCACTTTTGCTCCCTACGTAGTGTGTAAGTGTTGCATTTTTCTTCACAGTTTAATCCTGAGTTCTCTGCATGCTTCCTTTAGGTGATTCAGTCCCATGACTTTAATTACTATCTGAAAGCTGGCAGCTCCCAAGTTTAAACATCTAGCCCAGCCCTCTCTCCTCTATGTTCAAGACTCATGCCCAGAATGCCTATGTAGTCGCTGCTTTTAGATATCTTTTAGATATCGCAAACCTAACAACAACAGTTTTGGTTTTCCCAACATTCCAAACCCATTCTTCCCGATCTCACTAAGTGGTACTCTCATCCACATGGTTACAAAAGCCGGACCTCTGAGAATCATCTTGGATCCTTCTCCCTTACTACCCTCATCCCCAAGTCTATTAGTAAGTCCTGCCACTTCTATTTCCCATTGTCCTATGTTCTCCATCTTCATTGTTAGCATCCTGTTCAAAGCCACCATTATCTTCTGCCTGAGCTACCATAATGGTATCCTTAGTTTTTCCTGCTTCCACCCAGATCCCCTTCCAGACTGTTTTCCACATGGCAGGATCAGGTCAGGTCCGATTATGTCATTTCCCTGTTTAAAATGCTCCAGTGGCTTTCCATGGCCTTCATAGCCCCACTTGAGCAGGCCCTACCATCTCAGTCTGCTGCCTTCACCATTCTCTGGTCATACTGGACATTGCCTACCCTATGCCAAGTTCTTCCCCGCCTTTTCTTCCAGGAACCTCCTCCCCTGGCTTTGCATACCACAGCCTACCCCTTCTTAATATCTCAACCTAAACTCACTCTCTCAGAGGTGAGAATCTTTATTTCCTTCCTATCCCTTACAGCAAAGTCTGTATTATTTGTGGTTTGTCTCCTGCAACAGAATACAGGTATCCCAGAGGCAGGAACTTTGTCTTGTACGTGCCTGGCATGTCGTAGGCACTCATTAAATAAGTATTTGTTGAATTAGCAAGTAAATTAAGTCAATTCACAGTTTAAAACCCTGCAGGGGCTTCCCAGCACCTTTCAAATAGAGTCCAAAATCTTAACTTATCCTACCAGATCTTTATGACTTTGCCTCCAACTCACGAACCCTTCCTTCTCTCCCCAAACTAGCCATCACCGTTCCTGCCACTGCACATGGGCCTCGTGCTGGGAGCACTCTTCTGATTTAAAGTGTCTCGAAACCAGGTTAGAGTCCTCTATTACTGGCTCCCATGGTACCTTTGTCATCAATTCTTTATAAAGTCCTCTGTACTTCTAGATCAGGGGTCATAAAACTAAGGCTCCTAGGCCAACTTAGGTGACACCCATTCATTACATGTTGTCAGTGTCTGCTTTGTGCTACAATGGCAGGTCTGGATCTCTAGTTTGCCAACCCCTGTGCTAGAGCAGGAACCGCTGTATATGTTCCCCAGCGTGTGTGGTACAAGGTTCAGTAACTGTTCCTCCCAGTGTTGCATGGATTCTGAACCTGGTTACATATTTCAGTTGTTTCTGCCCCGCTTTTGCCAATTCCTTGTTCCCCCCAAGGAAACATGGAAAGAAAAGGGATAGCTAATGTTTTTAAATCACTTATTATGTTAACCGTTATGAACGATAATCCTTTTTATACCCTGGTATTGAAAAAATTCTAAAATTGTTATTTCCCATAAATATGGTGTGTGTGCATGTTACAATAATTATAGGTAGAATTAACCTTTTCTGTATTTTAACATCTTTACTGTGATTAGGTGTGATTAGGATTTTTCATAACAGAGTTCTGAATCCCAAATTTAAAAATATTTGTCTTAAGTGGACTCTGAATTTTATTTATTAAATTTTTATTAAATTTTTTATTTATTAAATTTTTACCTTTTGGGATTCCAAACTGGGTAGTCATTCGCAAATACCTTTGGAATAATCCTAGGCCCTTGTTGATGACATACAGAATGTCTTGTAGTTTAAACTCCACACCTGACTTCCGGGGCTGTTCTCCAGACGACTAGGCCCTTTCAAACTTAAGCCTTTGCTCATGTTACCTTTTTCCAGGCTATCTTAATTCCTTTCAACTCAGGCATCACTTTTTCTGAGGCATTCTCTGACCTCTTAATATTGCTCGCGTCATCTGTCTATAACCATCGTATAACATTCTCATGGTTTGTCATAACTTTATTTACAAGTTTTTGAGATAGTTTGTGAACTCCAGGGTAAAAAGCATATTTTACTCATTTTTATATACACAAATTCCAGCACAGAGCTTGACCCTAAAAATAAAAATGCAACTGTAAATGTTAATTAAAGCTGCCAGTGGAGGGAATTAACAGACACTTCTTTTTGCTCTGGTCTCCTTTTATAATTGCTTCCTATATCATCTTGTTCAAAGGAAGGGACTGCTGAGGGCCTCCCCTGTGGCAATCTGATCCCAGCTCCATTCCTCTTCCAGAGAATGTCATGGTAACCACCAGCCTCTCCCTTTCAGCCACATCTAGTACTGCAGCTGTGCTTCATCCTAGAGAGAACTTCTCCCTTCACCATCCCACTCCCCTTGTAGACCTGTTTCAGTAGCAGATTTAACCTACAGTGTGAATATGGGGGAAATTCTAGAGCATAACTACTAAATACAAAATCCAAACTACATGTGGCTCGTCTCAGATATTATATAATAGTAGTAAATAGTGTTTTTGTTCTGGAATAGTTGCTGCTTGCCGGCCTCAGCCTGCAGCACCCCCTGCACACCTCGCTCCCTCAAGTTGCAACAAGTCAGGATTGCTTCTGGCACACCTCTTAACTGGAAGGCTTGGCAGTGAGCTAGATTGGAGGCATTCCCCAGCTATAGCACAGCACGTACTTTATTGCTAACCGAGGGAATGGGAGGAAAGCTGCGTGCGGCACACAGTACCAGCTGCCCCCCTTGACAGAAGAAAGCTGCTGTTGTCATCAGGTAGGCTGTCTGTTTCTCTCTGTGAAGTAGGCTGTAGGGCATCTGGTCTGCAGGAGCTGGCATTTAATGTGAAGATGCTGAGGCCTTACAAGACCGAGTTTGTGGGTCTGATAGCCCAATTAAAATAAGCTGTGTGGGGGCTGCTGTAACCAAATCTATTTTTAATGGCTCAGTTCAGGGCTGAGGGGGAGCAGTGTCAAAATTAAAATTAGAGCACCAGATTTAATTGGCAGAGGTTTTAGATACTGGCTTTTGGCGGTACTCAAGCTGTATGACCTTAAGGATACAGATCTTGGGGGGGGGGAAGGGCATCAATCTAACCCCAAGGCTTCCTATATCACAACCCTGCGGGTCCTATATAATAGTATAGTATACCAGTTGTCAAATTTTTTATCTCAGTACCCCTTTATACTCTTAAAAATAATTTAAAACTTGAAAGACATTTTGCTTATGTGAGTTATATCTGTTGATATTTATGAGACTTATATGTATTGATGTTTACTGGCTTCGAAATTAAAACTTATTTGTACTCATTTTAAATAATGAGCCCATACAGAAAAGTAGTCCATTAATAATATACAAGTATTCCACATCAACATTTATACTGTTTAAACTTATGAAGTGTAATATGTCACTTATATCTCCTTAAAGCTGGTAAGAAATAATAAGCCCACTACATTTTAACACAAATAATACTTTTCTGAAAAACAACTATAATCTTCGAAACAAAAAAAGTAGTCAGAAGAGTGGCATTGTTTTTCTTTTTGTTTGCTTGTAAACCTTTTAACGTCTTCCTTAATAGAATACAGCTGAATTCTCATATCTGCTTCTGCATTCAGTCTGTTGTGATACTTTGTATTATTTAACCTCCAGAAAACCCCCACTGTACACACTCATGAGAGAAAGGAGACACACTGAGAACTACTGATACAATAGAAACAACTGTGACTTTGGAGTCAGACATCCCTTAACTTAGATCTCAGTGCTTGCAGTTGTTGTGTCTCCTTGAACAAATGACTTCATCTCTCTGAGTCTGCTATTGAATGGAGAGAAGTGTGCTGTAACTCATAGGACAGTGGGGGGTTAATAGGTATTTGTTAAGTGTCTGGAACTTGGTAGGTGTGTGATAAATATTATTCCTCAGGCCCCTTTTTTTTTCAATTGCTTAAAGTACCCAGGAAAGACATATGTTAGTTTTGGTTGGTTTTGTGTGAGTGTTCTGGGTTTGTTCTAATTCTCTTCTTGTACCTGCTCTACACATATGTCATAATATACAAAATTATTTTATGGCCCTTATTTTCATCTCTCTCTCCTTCTACTAGAAGTCAACTCCTTGAGAACAAACAAACCTGCTTCTCTTGAAATCCCCAGCTGCTAGCAGAGTGTATATACATGGTAGGCATTCATAAAGTTTAAAAAGAATGGCATCTGAAACAGCCTAAAACTGAACATAAGACCATATCATTGGCCCTCCCTTTCCACCAGAACACAGTACCTTCAGTTTTGTTTCCTTGAGCTCAATCTTAAGGTATTGGTTATGATATCAGTTGATATCAGTAAGGGTAATTTTCTAGAAAATTAGAGCCATAGAACGTAAGGCTCTTGCTAGAGCTTAGACCATTTCAGGTAGCTATTTGTCACCCCCCTCTCCTCTCCTTTCCACTTGCCAACTTTCATTGGGAAGTTGGCAACAATGTGAAAAAGTAAGTAATTTATTTAACAGCTACTTAGCAGTTCCTATTTTGTGCAGAGCACCTGGAAAGATACAGCTTATCTGGTAAAGAATCACAAAGTATCTTGTAATGCCTCTCATGTTGCCATTTACATTTTCGTGTTTTTATTAGGCCTTCCATTGGATCTGGTCTCTAACTACCGTTAAGTTAATATGTGGGGAAAATAGACATACACACAATGAACCGTAATTCAGGATAGGGTGAGGAGAGATGCTGAGTTTATCAGCCGCCAGCTTCAGGATTCCAGAATGGAATTTTGATGTTCCAATTTGTGTGATTTGTGTGATGTTTTTTTAAAGTCCTACTCAAAGCCCGAGAAGCTCCATGTTCTGATTTGGATGAGTCTGAAAGCAGGAAAGTAGAAGACAAATTTAAGATTAGTTAGTACAGAATTAGAGAATGCTAAGGAAAATTAGTCCCAGAATTCAAATTCAAACTCAGTTAAAATTTATCAAAACAATAAACTAAGTTCTTTCCCCAATGTCATGTAATATTCTCAACTACCCTGCAAGGTAGGTAGTGCTATTGCCATTTTCCAGATGAAGAAATTGATATTCACACACATTCAGTCATTTGCTTAAGTTTATATACCTGGTAGATGATGGGACCAGGATTTGATCTCTACCCTTAATTTCAGCAGTCTTGCATTTATCTATGTTGCCTTTATTTTATAGGCCATGCAGTTCTCTTTTAAAGTGTTCTATTTGTTTTGTTTTGCTGTGGAGGTAAATGGTAAAAATAGAGTTATGATTCTAAAGAGGCTCCTTCCCCACCAAAGTGCTCCCAACCGGTACTCACACACGGGCTCAAATTCATGAAAAGTTGTTTAATTTGTTGAAAAAGATTTTCCTTTTGTCAATGTCAATAGCCAGGTATAGATGATACAGGTATAGTTGTACTTAAGTTGGCACTTACTGTTTCTCAAATTTCTTGATGAGAAAGTCACATAATCTCACTGCTGCCATATCCCTACCTATATAATTATCCCTACACTAATTTCTTTCCTCATCTACCCATCTATGCCCCCATATGGTGAGAGAAAACTCTTTGCGGAAACAAGGTGATATATATATAGAGAGAGAAGTCCAGTTATAATCGCCTTTTCAAAGGTACATATGAGAGGAGTAACCGGGGGAGGAATGGAAAATGGAAGTGATGGAGCTGATTCTTAGTCTTCTCTGGGTGGAAATGAGTGCGTGAGCAGAGCAATGGCACATGGCTAAAAGCCTGTTTGTGGAAAGGTTTAAGGACCCTCTGTAAAGTCACATGTCTAATTTCTTATTACCATCTCCCTTCCTTTTCTAGTCTCCTTCAGGCCGGCCGTGAGAAGCTGCAACGATGTCTGATTTTGTGGAAAGTGAGGCCGAGGAGTCAGAGGAAGAGTACAACGATGAAGGCAACGTGGTGCCCCGGGTCACCAAGAAATTTGTGGAGGAGGAGGATGACGGTGAGGAGGCCCCAGCCTCAGGCTTCTTCCCACTATTGCTAAGCTTTGGATAGTTGGATTCGTGCTGATGAGAAGCTCAGGCTAAGCACAGAAGTTCTCATACATGAGGTACCAGCTTGAGAATTTTCAGTCCTTGATAGAAAATATTTACTAAGCATCTGTCTGCTGTATGCCAGGCTCTGTGCCTACAACTAAGAATATAGAATAAAGACCAGCTATCATAGAGTGTATATAGTGAGAGAAGACAGACAGTAAAGCAATAAATAAATACATATGTAACGTCTCCTTTTAGAGACCTAGCAGTGTTGGTATTTATACACCCACTTTCCTATTTCTCTGTCCAAACCCCACCTTTAGGGTCATCAGCAGAATAAAACCATGAAAAATGGCTTTAAAAGCGAAAAGGGAAATGTAAGTTTTATCAAAGGAATTATGGATCAAAGAAGGAACGTAGCTGCTGAGTATATAAACTGAGAGGAAAACAAAGGTTATTGGTGGCTGTAAAGTCTCTAGTAATGATTTTGAAGAGGCAGAATAACTAGGAAGATCATCTTCCTTAAAGGCGGCAATTATATAAAAGAGAGAATCCTTTCCAGATGCTTCTGCTCTAAGTCAACGGTCATGTTTTTGCATTTTTAGATGAGGCTGAAGCGTGAACCTAGCACCCAGGTCGTTAGGCTCAGAGCAGCTGGAGAGTCACGGTTAAGCAGGTGGCACTGCCCCACCCCCAGCCCATGTCCCAAACTCCCTGCCTCAGACCCGCCTGTTTTCCAGATGAGGAGGAGGAGGAGGAGAACCTGGATGATCAGGACGAGCAAGGCAACCTGAAAGGCTTCATCAATGACGACGATGATGAAGACGAAGGGGAGGAGGACGAGGGCAGTGACTCTGGCGACTCGGAGGACGACGTCGGTCACAAGAAGAGAAAACGCAGTGAGTAGCGGTCTCTCCTCGAGGCACGTGAGGCTGGGGAGGGTGTTGCAGCAGAAAAGGGGCCTCCCTGTCCCCATGGGTAACACTTTGTTTCCTTCAGCATCTTTTGACGACCGCCTGGAGGATGATGATTTTGACCTCATTGAGGAGAATTTGGGTGTCAAAGTCAAAAGAGGAGTAAGTGTCCTTCTGTGTCACTATCCCTGTGGGGGGTGAAGGCAAAAGCCCTAGAAATTCAGTGACTCCTGGGGAAGGAGGCACATCGAGCACAGCTTGAGGAACATCCAAGAACAGAAAGGTGCTCCGTATCATGTGTGGGGAGCCTCGGTTGGCAGCAGACCTGGGTGCCTGGTAGAGAAGACTTGTCAGCATTTCGAGGGTGGGCTCTGGGCCTCAAAGAATGTTACTGAGTTGTAGTCTTCCGTCTCCCTTGGTCAGCATACCTGGTGGGGAATGGGAGTGAGGCTGGAGAGCAGGCATCTTTATGCCAGTCCCCTCAGACCCTGACGAAGCAGGTTTCCCCACCCCTAGCAAAAATACCGACGCGTCAAAAAAATGTCAGATGACGAGGACGACGACGAGGAGGAATGTGGCAAGGAGGAACACGAGAAAGAAGCCATTGCAGAGGAGATCTTCCAGGATGGGGATGGAGAAGAAGGGCAGGAGGCCCTGGAGGCCCCCGTGGCCCCCCCAGAGGAGGAGGAAGAAGATGATGAAGAGTCAGGTATGTGCCTCAGGCAGGGAAGCCAGTGCTTGGGGGAGTGTTGGGATTTCCCAGCCCCTAGGAAAAGGGGGGAAAACCATTTTTCAGCTACAGTCCCCCAGCATTTGACACAAAGAGCCTCCCAACTCTTCTCACTGCCACTCACATAGCAGGAATGAAAGCCATTTAAGTCCTGGCTCATCGTCTGCCTCTGAGCACTAACCCCTTCCTTTCCTACCCAGACATTGACGACTTCATTGTGGATGATGATGGACAGCCTCTGAAAAAACCTAAGTGGCGGAAAAAGCTTCCCGGATACACAGATGCGTGAGTAGGGTTTGGTAGGAGGTGGTGATAATGTCATCTGAGTGGACCCAGTCAGGAAAGAGGTCAGAGGTCTCTGCCCAAAATGGGACATTGCAAGCTCTCAGCCATTTGCTTCCCTGCCTCAAATAACCTTTGCTAGGCAGTGATTTCATACTGCTCCTAGAAGCCCTGAGAGCTCTCTGCATTCTAGGACCACCGTGGGACCCAGGCAGGCAAGGCACCAGCCTCCCTCTTAAACCTGCAGCTCCATATTTATTCATTTATGTGTTGGCCTTCTAAATATAATTTTGTTGGAAGATTTTGCTCTAAGGGAATATTATACTACCTTAGCAGAAGACAAATCCGCTGAGCAGGATATGAACCCATCAACCCTGTTGCTATTTGATCCCTGTCTCTAGCATGTGCCAAAGATGGGCTTTTTATCTTCTATAAATAATAGTTTCCCCAGAAATAACTCCCCAACTAAGCCTTCATTCCACAGTGAATATGCTTTTTTATGTACCTTTCTCTTAACCTTTGTAGTTCCCTTGGGGCAGGTGAAGGATCTGTGCAGGGGCTGCATTTCACTCCTTTCCCCAGGATCTGGGATGACTCCTCTTGCTCTCGCCCACAGAGCCCTGCAAGAAGCCCAGGAGATTTTCGGTGTGGACTTTGACTACGACGAATTTGAGAAATACAATGAGTACGATGAAGAACTGGAGGAAGAGTATGAGTATGAGGATGATGAGGCTGAAGGTGAGATCCGAGTTCGCCCCAAGAAGACCACCAAGAAACGTGTGAGCCGCAGGAGCATCTTTGAAATGTATGAGCCCAGTGAGCTGGAAAGCAGTCACCTCACCGACCAGGACAATGAAATCCGAGCCACTGACCTGCCTGAAAGGTTCCAGGTAACAAACCACCAGCCTCTGTCTTTCTGCTGATCCGTCAACACCTGTGCTAAGCCTCTTTACTGCAGGGGGTGTAGGAGAAAAACAATCTAGCCACAGTCTGATAGAGAATGGTATCCAAGAAGTCAGCCTGGAACCCCATCTGACTAGGGGGTACAGGGAGTCCAACTCTTAGAGGAGGGAAGATAGACTCTTGTGTTGCTTATAGTTCTTGAAATGGCACTCTTTCTTTAGCAAAATAGGAAGTGCCTACTTCTTGCCAGGATGACACTCGTCCAGGTACTGAAAATGTGTGCCTGCAGAGCCACCTTTATGTCAGCCGTAGTGTGTGTTTGCCCTACATGGGGTACAAGGTAAAGTCAGGCTCACTATTGTCTCACCCCTTGCAGCTACGCTCCATCCCAGTCAAGGGGGCTGAGGACGATGAACTAGAAGAAGAAGCTGACTGGATCTACAGGAATGCCTTTGCCACACCAACCATTTCTCTGCAGGTACCCGCCCCCCAAAAAAAGACGAATATTTTGTACATGAACCAGAAGTTGAGGAGTTGCTCCCCCCCTGCCCCAAACATCTGTGTTCCTAGTCTAGAACTCTCTGTATGTGTGTGTATGTGTATGCTGACAAGGTCATCTTGTGCCATGAAGCAGCTTTGTGTGTGGTAAGACAAAGCAAGTAATGGTGCTGTTGCTGTTTTTTCCCTTCCGACTGTAGGAAAGCTGTGATTACCTAGACCGAGGGCAGCCAACCAGCAGCTTCAGTCGAAAAGGGCCCAGCACCATTCAGAAGATTAAAGAGGCCCTGGGTTTCATGCGAAATCAACATTTTGAGGTAGTGCCTCAAGCTCTAGCGGCCCATTTCTAGTGGTTAGAAGTTCAGCGAGGGGATGTGGGAAAAGGCAGCTACGAAAGTTAAGTTGGGAGCCCCCTTCTCCTGTTCTCAGCGGTGGTCCCTTGGCCCAAGAAGTATGAGGACGAAAAGAGACTAGTGATCAAGACAACAGAGCTACCCGTCTGCTGCATTTTCTCCCCCTGTGGAGGGGAGAGCACGTACCCTGGATGGGCCTGTGAGGGAGGGCAAGCTTCCAAACTGAGGAATTTCCTGGAGCTATTTGTCCCTTTGGTGAAGGGGATGCATACAAATCTTTCTCCTCGGGTTGACTGCAGTCTCCTTGCCACCCCAGGTGCCTTTTATTGCCTTCTACCGAAAGGAGTACGTGGAACCCGAGTTGCACATCAATGACCTGTGGAGGGTGTGGCAGTGGGATGAAAAGGTAATGTGGGTCCATGCCTCGCAGGGGCCGAGGGCTGCATTGGGCACCACTGCCACCAGGGCCCACGCTCTATTGGCAGCCCAAACCCCCCAGGCCTGTCCCACTTCCCCCAGGGTCTCCTGGGGAGGAACAGAACAGCCTTGCGTCTCCCGGGCAGAACACCAGCCCTTACTCCTGCCCTATCCTGTCCTAGTGGACCCAGCTGAGGATCCGCAAAGAGAACCTAACGCGCCTGTTTGAGAAGATGCAGGCTTATCAGTATGAGCAAATCTCTGCTGACCCTGACAAACCTCTTGCTGATGGCATTCGGGCTCTGGACACCACCGACATGGAAAGGTACCATATGCAGGCCCCCCAGGAGCAGTATAACCTTGCAAAATTCTCAGCTCAGGGCTTATCCCATAGAAACCCAATTTGTCAACACATCAAAAGGAACCTTTCTGACAGGCAAATTTATGTTAGTTATTCACATTGGTATGAAAGATTAAAAGGACCAGATATTTATATTTGTTGATCTGCATATTCCATATATATAAAGCTACATGGGAAACCAAATTATAACCAGAAAGTACCTTGGTGAGCCTGGAATCAGAGTGGGGTGGGGGTGGGGGCAGATGAGTTTAGTGGCCAGTGTCACGAAGCTGGGGAAGAGGGGCAAGGACTGTCGCAAGGACTCTGAACTTCACTAGACATGCTGCCCTACCTCCCTCTACCTTTTTCAGTTCTTTTTCAGTTCAGTTTTCAGTTCTAACAATCAACCATCGTTTGTTTGGCATGTTCCTTCTCTAAGATGCTTTGGTTGCCGTGGTCGTGATCTAGGGTCATTGTGTCTATAATAATTGGAAAATACAGGCACCCACCCTAGTTGGGATCTTGCCTCATGGGAATTGGACCTCTTGTAGCAGAATTGGGGTACACCCTTCCTTGGTGACAGTCGAGGTCTTACGTCCTCTCCAGGCTTAAGGATGTACAATCAATGGATGAGCTGAAAGATGTCTACAGCCATTTCCTGCTTTACTATGGTCGGGACATCCCCAAGATGCAGAATGCCGCCAAGGCCAACCGCAAGAAGCTGAAGCGTGTAAGGGAAGAGGGAGATGAGGAAGGTGAGTGCTGGAAAAGGAAACCCAGGAGGCTTGATGGCTGTGCGTCTCCAAGGATGCCCTTGGCTGAGTGCCCTTGGGGGCTTCTCTCCATGTGTCAGAGCCTGGGGAGTGGTTGGAAACTAAAACACTAACTTGTGTTTTCCTCCCAGGTGAAGGTGAGGAAGCAGAAGATGAGGAGCAGAGGGGGCCAGAGCTCAAGCAGGCTTCCCGCCGAGACATGTACACCATCTGCCAGAGTGCTGGCCTAGGTAAAAGCTAGCTAGCTGCTTTGTGACCTGGGCATTTTAGCCTTGAGCAGAGGGAGTTCCTTGAGAGTCTCACTGGTGGGTTGGAAGATAACTTATAGGACATCTGAGGGAATCACCAATCCAATTATGAACACTTGCCCCCAGGATCCAATCCACCCCACAGAAATTGTCCAGCCTCTCCCTAAATTCCTGAAGGAATGGGAAACGCACATGATCAGAGGGAGGCAGTCTAGCTTATCTTTGGGAAGTTCTTTTATTAAACTGTAACTTCCACCTGAGTTCTGAGCCTGGGAGTCACATAGAGATTTTTTATTTCTTCTGCCTCATGATAACCTATCAGATGTTTAAAGTCAGTTTTCTTTGTTCTTTGTAAGACATCCTATTCATCATGACCCCTTTGAAGTCTAGTGCCGAGAATTGCTGCTTTAGATTCTAAGAGCCAAGAGCCCACCTATTGCCTTACCCTTCACTCTCCTGTTTGCCTTAGATGGTCTGGCCAAAAAGTTTGGGCTTACTCCTGAGCAGTTTGGGGAAAACCTCCGGGACAGCTACCAGCGGCATGAGACAGAGCAGTTTCCTGCGGAGCCCTTGGAGCTGGCCAAGGATTATGTTTGCAGGTAGGCATGCAGTAGGTGGCTGACAGGAAGGGGGACGTGAGGACAAAGATTTCCACATGCTGAGCTCCCTCATTTTCTCCACAGCCAGTTCCCTACACCGGAAGCTGTGCTGGAAGGTGCCCGCTACATGGTAGCCCTGCAAATTGCCCGAGAGCCCCTTGTCCGGCAGGTGCTGAGGCAGACTTTCCAGGAGAGAGCCAAGCTAAATATATCCCCCACCAAGAAAGGTAGAAAGGTGAGCTCTGCGTGAAGGGCTTTAATCCAACATGTGGTCCCACTCTTGGTGTGATTGACCTGCGTTTCTTATAGCCCAGCTGTCTGCCTGAGAGCAGAGAGGCAGTCTTTTCTCCCGGGGTCAAGCCAGCCTATCCGTGGGCTGATGATTCCCTCTTGATGTGTACAGGATGTGGATGAGGCCCACTACGCCTACTCCTTCAAGTACTTAAAGAACAAGCCTGTTAAGGAACTGAGAGATGACCAATTCCTCAAGATATGCCTGGCTGAAGATGAAGGGCTGCTCACCATTGACATCAGCATAGATATGAAAGGGGTGGAGGGGTAAGCAAAGCTCTGCGCTGGGGCTGGGGCGGGCTTGGTCGCTCAGGAATGGGACCCAGTTTCAGAATTGAGCAAGCCGTTGTCCCTGGCTCACTCACAGTGTTTGTGGATGTCTGGCATCACCTCTTTTCCATCGCTGTTGTCTCTTCTTAGCTATGGCAACGACCAGACGTATTTCGAAGAGATCAAACAGTTCTACTACCGAGATGAGTTCAGCCACCAGGTGCAGGAGTGGAACCGGCAGCGCACCATGGCCATCGAGCGAGCTTTGCAGCAGTTCCTCTACGTGCAGATGGCCAAAGAACTCAAGAACAAGCTGCTGGTGGAAGCTAAAGAATATGTCATAAAGGTGAGAACAGAAACTCAAGGTCTTCTCCTTTTTTCTTTTCCTTTTTTTTTTTTTTAAGATTTGATTGGGGAAGGGGAACAGGACTTTATTGGGGAACAGTGTGTACTTCCAGGACTTTTTTTGAAGTCAAGTTGTTGTCCTTTCAATCTTAGTTGTGGAGGGTGCCATTCAGCTTCAAGCTGTTGTCCTTTCAGTCTTAGTTGTGGAGGGCGCAGCTCAGCTCCAGGTCCAGTTGTCGTTGCTAGTTGCAGGGGGCGCAGCCCACCATCCCTTGCGGGACTCGAGGAGTTGAACCAGCAATCTTGTGGTTGAGAGCCCACTGGCCCATGTGGGAATTGAACCGGCAGCCTTCAGAGCTATGAGCATGGAGCTCCAACCGCCTGAGCCACCGGGCTGGCCCCGAAACTCATGATCTTTAGTCCTGTGATTTCCCCAAATGAGAGCTAAGAGTGAAGGAATCCCTTAATAGTAGTTCCGTAGCTAATGAAGAAACACTGAGGGGCAGGCGGAACATAATCTGAGAGTGCAAACAAGGCTTTGGGGGCGGCCAGATGGCTCAGTTGGTTAGAGTGCGAGCTCTGAACAACAAGGTTGCTGGTTCATTTCCCGCATGGGATGGTGGGCTGCGCCCCCTGCAACTAAAGATTGAAAATGGCAACTGGACTCTTGGCTGAGCTGTGCCCTCCACAACCAGATTGAAGGGCAACTTGGAGCTGATGGGCCCTGGAAAAACACCGTTCCCCTATATTCCCCAATAAAATAGAAAAAAAAACAAGGTTTTGGGTCACTCCAAGACCTTCCCATTTGAAAATGCGCGCGCACACACACACACACACACACACACACACAGAGTCCCCCAATCCATACATTCTTTGTTTTTATTGTTTATATTCCTGTCCTGTGTGTACTCTTCAGTTTCCAAAAGCAAGGTATGCCTTCAGGTTGTAAGTTTGTCAAGGGCGAGGAACATGTGTCTGTGTGCCTGTGACTACAACCTTTACACACATGTGCCTCCGTCTGTTTCCTAGCACACTTGGTGAGCCTGATGGCCCTGGTGTCTGGTGTCTCTCTTCCCCAGGCTTGTAGTCGAAAGCTTTACAACTGGTTGAGGGTGGCACCGTACCGTCCAGATCAACAGGTAGAGGAAGATGATGATTTTATGGATGAGAACCAAGGGAAGGGCATCCGCGTCCTAGGCATTGCTTTCTCTTCTGCCAGGTAAGTGCCTGTTCCTGCCTGCCCGGCATCACCCGCACCTGTCTTTCTAATCTCATCTTATTCATATCCTCATATTACTGATTATCACACCATTCTTTTCCTGTCTGGCTGGCAGAGATCACCCAGTGTTCTGCGCCTTGGTCAACGGTGAAGGAGAAGTGACAGACTTCCTCCGGCTGCCCCATTTTACCAAGAGACGGACTGCATGGAGAGAAGAAGAACGGGAAAGAAAGGCAAGTGGCTGGGACCAGTTACCAAGTGTACATCTTAAGTACATCTTATAATTCCGTGGGGATGAGTATTTATGGTCTAAGCAACGTCCTGTGCAAGACCCTGATTATCTCTGACCTGGTCATGGACCCCTCGAGTCCTGGGGTAAGTCTCACTTCCACAGGCAGTAGATGGCACTCACGTTCTGGTGCAGAATTTACTTCTGGCCTGAGGCCAGTTCTGGGCCTTGTGTGCTCGGGAGCTGCTGTTACTGCCTCTGTTGTTACAGCATCTGGGTCAGCCTGTTCCAGGAGCTGAAAGCCACTGAGGCATGAAGCCAACCATTTCCCTGCCTTAGCTGCTCAGTGTCCCTTTTTCAAGGAAAGGAATTTGAATTCATCTCATGTGGATGTTTCTGATTTTTTTTAACCTAATAGTATCTTTCCATTTTGTTGAGAGTATCCCATTCTAAAAAGTAATTTTTAACAAACAACTTTAAAACAGAAATCTTAAAGTGAAGATCAGAATAGTCCTGACTGCCAAGCAGTGGTTTATGTTAAGATAGACCCAAGTATGTTTGGTTAACCACAGCCCAATTATAAGCCAGAAATACAATAATCTTAGAAAATAGTAACAGATGTATAACATTCCAACTGGAAGTCTTATGCCCCTTGTTTTGTGTTCCATTTAGACAACGTGTGATACATCATTGTTCTCTGGTCTTATAAGGTCTCAAGCTACGTAGCAGCGAGAACTGCTTGAAATCTCTCTATCTTCAAAGCCATTCAACTCCCTTTTATTTTTTCAATCCAGGCTCAAGACATTGAAACCCTGAAGAAATTTCTTCTGAACAAAAAGCCTCATGTGGTGACAGTTGCAGGAGAGAACAGGTTAGGGGCACCAGGGGACTGGGCCAGGCTGGTTTAAAGTCACTCCTCCTTTATTGTTGCATCTGCCACGTGCCTGTGTGTCCTTGAGAATATCCCCATCCCCAGCGGGTGCCCCTGGGAATGTTGTACCGCTTTGTCTTCAAAGCTCCCCCACCCTCCACTCCCCATCCCCACCACGGGACCATCTATCTCTGAGAAATTGTGCAGGAATAATCCTGACCAACACCCTTCATCTCTCCAGGGATGCCCAGATGTTGATTGAGGATGTGAAGCGCATTGTGCATGAGCTGGACCAGGGCCAACAGCTTTCTTCTATTGGGGTGGAGCTGGTTGACAATGAGCTGGCCATTCTCTATATGAACAGCAAGAAATCGGAGGTAATGCTGGAGCCACACCCTTAGGACCTGCACAGGCAAGAGCTATCAGTCTCAGAGAGATTTGATGGAGAAACAGGTTATTGGAACACAGGAACCTATTGGAACACAGGAACCTGTTGATTATTGGAACATTGGAACCTGTTCACTTATCCATGCAGAGGTTGTCCGTTTTGTCATGGTTCAGACTGGGAGCCCCAGAGATTAAATTGGTCCCTAGAAAAACAATCCCAGAGGAGAAGAGAACGTGACTTAAAGCCAGAACGGTTCGAATTTCCTCTTGCCGTTGGAGCAGAGGGGACGTTGTGGCCCTGCTGACTCTCGTTTGACTCTAGGCAGAGTTCCGGGATTACCCTCCAGTGCTGCGACAAGCTGTCTCCCTGGCCCGGCGCATCCAGGACCCTCTGATTGAATTTGCCCAGGTGTGCAGCTCTGATGAAGATATCCTGTGTCTCAAGTTTCACCCTTTGCAGGTGCGTAGGTTTTGACAGGCAGGGCTACAAGGGCAAAGTGGCACAGTGACTTTAACCTTGCCTCCTCTGTGTCAACAGGAGCATGTGGTGAAAGAGGAGCTGCTCAATGCCTTGTACTGTGAATTTATCAACCGAGTCAATGAGGTTGGGGTCGACGTGAACCGTGCCATTGCCCACCCTTATAGCCAGGCCTTAATCCAGTATGTCTGTGGCCTGGGACCTCGAAAAGGGACCCATCTTTTGAAGGTAGGCTTGGATTGAATCAGAAAATAGGAAAAGTTCTCATTTCCTTGAGCCTTACACTATGCCAGTGTGATTTGACTGAAAGGCCAGGTCAGAAAGGCACAGGGGACTTTGTCCACAGTCATCCAGCTAGTGACAGAGTCAGACTTCAGACCAGGTGTCCACAGCTATGCCCTTCACTGTGCTAGAGTGACTCATGGTAAAGGTAGCTACTGTAAGTGATGATTTAAAACAGGCGGAGGAAGGAGAGATGACTAGACACAAACCTCAGGATAGTGGGGGTTTTCTCAGGGGAAAGAAAAAGGATTTCAGTCAGAGAAGGGGGCATGCAGAGAGATTCAAAAGTGTCAATAACATTCTTTTCCTAAAGATGAGTGATGGGTACTTGAGTGTATATTTTATCATTAACTTTTAAACCATATGTTAGTCTTTAGAAGTTACAACATACTTCATTAAAATAGTTGTTTCAGTAGCAGACAGTGTGATACAGTGCTCAGTTAGATCCTGAGGCCTGGGGACAGAGTTCCCATCCTGGAGTGTCCCAGAAACCTGAAAGCAGGCTGGGAGGTGGGGCCCGCCCATTGCTCTGGCTCACTGCCGGCCTCTCCCCTAGATCCTGAAGCAGAACAACACCAGGCTCGAGAGCCGGACCCAGCTGGTCACCATGTGCCACATGGGTCCCAAAGTCTTCATGAACTGCGCTGGCTTCCTCAAGATTGACACAGCCTCCCTGGGGGACAGGTGATGCCCTCTGCCTGGGTGAACCGGGAGGCCTCCCCTCGGACTGTGCTTTGTGGGTTCAGAGGCTTAGGGCTGCCAGAGGGCCACCAAGCATTTTAAGTTAGGAAATGTTTGAAAGCCAAGGTGAAGAACCTTTATTCAATCAAGAGCTTCTGACCTATGGAAAAGATCGGTTCAATTATGTGAAGCTTTTTTATGAGAAACAAAAAGAACCAAATTAAGGACAGAAAACATAACTTGGTTCAGTAAACACAAACTTGTTCTGTTATCACGGTGTGTCGTGGCTAGATGAGGGTGGAAATAACAGGGGGAATGGAAAAGGAGTGTGGGGGTATGAGGAGGCAAGGAAGGGGGAAAGAGACTCGGGATGTTTGGAGATGATGTTATTGAGAGAAAGTTCTATTCACTTGGACTTTGGACTTCACTATTGACCTCTTCCTCTCCAGAAGTTATCACCTCAGTCTTTGGAGGATCTTTTCCACGGGCACATAGCTCCTCATTCAGTAATGGAAATCAGTGGGGAAATAGGCTTCCAGTTCTAAAACTTCATTTCCCACCCAGCTTTGCTGTAACACTCCACGAATAACATAGGGCCATGTGAGTGCACGGGCAAGACCAGCCTGGGAAGGCTTTATGGGGGAAAATAGCTCTCAGCAAATTCTCAAAGGTCTTTTTCCCCCTTCTGGCTTTATCTTATTATGAGACTTGTATGAGTTCGTTATATAAAACTCAACGTATAGAAATATTATACAGAAAGTGGAAGTCCCCCATAATCCCACCCCCCAGAGATAACTACCATAATAATTAATGTATATTATAACTTTTGGAAATTTTATTTTTGCTATCCATTTACTAACTACCCATTTACTACAAAAATGGGATCATATGGTTCATAGTGTTTTGCAATGCATTTTTCACGTACCAACATATCGTGGCCATCTTTCCATGTCAGCACACATAGATCTACCTCATTCTTTTTAATGGCTGTATAGTATTCCATTGTATAGAGGTGCGCTAATTTATTTAACCAGTTCCCCATTGGTGGACATTTGGGCTGTTATTAGAATCTTCTTGTTATATATCTTGCGCCTTTTCTGCCTTTCCTTCAGCACTGACTCATATATTGAAGTCCTCGATGGTTCTCGAGTCCATCCTGAGACCTATGAGTGGGCCAGGAAGATGGCAGTGGATGCTCTGGAATATGATGAATCAGCTGAGGATGCCAATCCCGCGGGAGCCCTGGAAGAGATCTTGGAAAACCCAGAGCGACTCAAGGACCTGGACCTGGATGCCTTTGCAGAAGAACTGGAAAGGCAGGTGGGTGACAATGTAGAAAGCAGAGCATAAAAACCATTCCAAGTGGCCTAGGTGGGAGGAGACTCAGGCAGCAAGTATCCCGAGAAACCCCCAATACTATTAGTGTGGGAAACTTGATCTTCTCTTCTCCCCAAGCTGTGCTGGGTTTCTCAAGGAAGTTGTCGGTCTGCTTGTTAAAGAGCCAGCCCAGTCTCAGAGACTGCTACAGTCATTGCGGGGGGCAAGAGGGAGCTTGGAGGAGGTCAGTAGTTTCCTTCTAGACCCTCTTTCTCCTTTCCAGTGGTGCAGCTGCACATTTGTCTATTTTATACATTGGGGTTCCTTGAAGCATTTTTATTATAGACCAGTGTCCTTGACTAAGAAGTTTGAAAACCTTTATTTAACGTTGAGGGAAAAGAAGAGAGTAGCCCTTGACAGGAGCCACCTGGCCTACTTCTTTCATTGAAAGGCTCGGGGCTCAGGTCGGAGAACAGTTACAAGGCTCCTCTTAATGGGCTTCTTCCCCAGGGCTATGGTGACAAGCATATCACCTTGTACGACATCCGGGCAGAGCTGAGCTGTCGGTATAAGGACCTCCGGACAGCCTACCGCTCTCCAAACACAGAGGAGATCTTCAATATGTTAACCAAAGAAACACCAGAGACCTTCTACATTGGTAAATTCTGGGTCTGCTTCTTAGTTGGAGGAGGAGAGTTAGGGGTGGGGAGGATGTACTTACTGGATACATTCAAACCAAGCCACAATTCCAGCAGGACAAGGCAGGTCTGTACTGGACCCGGGGAGTTCTGAAGATTATAGAACTCTGGGCTAAAAGTCAAAACTGAGTTCCAGGTCACGTTACATTATAACCTGCTGCCGGGATCTTCGTGAAATCACTTTTATAGGCCTCATTTTCCCTTGTCAGCAAATCGGGGGAGGATATCCCTTTTCAAAGATGTGAGGGAAGTGAGTGCAGATGCTTTAAGAGATATTCTGTCACTGAAAGGTTGGTGGGAAGGAGTCGCCTCTGTAGTTCTCTTAGCATGCTCCCCATTCTCCCCTTCTCTTCCCTGTTCTCTACCCTTTCTCCAGGGAAGCTCATCATCTGCAACGTCACTGGCATTGCCCACAGGCGTCCACAGGGTGAGAGCTACGACCAGGCAATCCGAAATGATGAGACAGGGCTATGGCAGTGCCCCTTCTGTCAGCAAGACAATTTCCCTGAACTAAGCGAGGTATGTGCTTCAGTGTTGCCATGGTGACTGAATTTCATTGAGTGAATGGTCTCTGTGCCCTTGAAAAGAGTAGGGAATGGGGTTATTTAGATCATGCTTTACCAAATACATACATAAAGAAGGGAGAGGACTAGAGCACTTTCAGGTCTAACATGAAGCCCCTCCGTATGCTAGTCAGAAATAACCTGTGTGCTTTCTTCGATTCTGGCTCAGTCCTTAATCCTTGTTTTCCATTCTCTGGGGATCTAGTTCAACCAGATTAAAGACATGTATTTTTTACCTGCAGGGTAGGCACAGTGTCACTATGCTAGTTAGAAGATATCTGTAGGCTCCCTTCAGTTTTTTTTGTAATCCACACACATTTTTAATTTTTCCCCCATTCTTCTAGGTACTGTCTAACTTTCTCATGGTCAGAACTCATTAAATCATCCTGAAAGCTTTTTCTGGGTCTTTAAACGTTGGACGGATTATAAAATAGTTTCTCAACTTTACCCAGTAAAAAGCTGGTGGGATTTGTCCAGGATACACAGAAAGCCAAGGGCCACCTGGTTCATTGAAATGAGTTCTGAGGAAACTGACATCAATATTTCTTTTGCCCATTAGGTTAGAACAAAATGGGAGGGAGGAGCCTCTGTTGCAGCTAGAGGGACATGTAGATTAAATTAACATAAAAGATTGCTCTGATGGCCAGTAGTGCCAAACATGAGCTGTGAGTCAAAGAACACTGGGGATGTACCAGGTCAGTGTTGGTGGGTAGCTGAGTCATTGTGTTTCAGGCATGATACCAGGTGTCAATGGTAAAATAAATTACAACAGCCCTGGCAGCTCTTTTCGGAATGTGTGATTTCCGGAATCTGAATGATCAAGCTCTTCTACTAATGCCCTCTTTAGGTCTGGAACCACTTTGACAGCGGTTCATGCCCAGGCCAGGCCATCGGGGTCAAAACACGGCTAGACAATGGTGTAACCGGCTTCATCCCCACCAAATTCCTCAGTGACAAAGTGGTAAAGCGACCAGAGGAACGAGTGAAGGTAGATGAATGACTGGGCTAAGACATCCATTTTCAGCTGTCTAAATTGGGCTCTCTTAACATTGGGCTGGCCCCACCAGAAGTTAGGCTCTGTTCCCAGTGGCTGCTGGTGGGGAGAGAGTTTTAGGAGGATTTATAACTAGTGTAAAGAAGCCAGGGCAAGAAGCATCTGAATGCTTTTGTTCACTGCTTGTGAAATTTCATCAAGTTGCCAGCCCTTTGGGAGAGGGCTCTGTCTTCCTGTGGGGGAAGTTGTGGTTTAGTCCAGCGGGCAGGAAGCAGGCGTCAGCGTTACATGCTGGGAGACACAAAGGCTAAACTCCCTTTCTGTTCTAGTCTTCTCCTGCCATTAATTATGTATGTACACACTAGGTACCAGTACCTAACATTTACATATGTTGTCTCTAATCTCACCACCTGATGGGAAAGAAAATATTATATAATACCTTCTTTTTTCAAAGAAATTCAAGTGCCTATTCCAGGATCAACCAGTTAGTTTGTGACATGGCTGGTACCAGATCTGCCAAATTCTCTGGTTCTAAGTGTCGTGACCCCCTGAGAACTGCAGACTTAGGAAGGCTGGGGAAAGATTCCTAATGAAGGAAGCCAGGGAGATTTTCAGAGGGAGAGCTCTGCAGAGTGACTGGCTTTTGCCACTGTGTAGCGAGACTGGTTCATGTCAAAGCTAAAGTACAGAAAACAGCTATTATTTTGCTTCCCCTCCAAAAAAGGGCAGCCAGATTTTGATCGCCTCCTCGGAGCAGTAACTAGGCAACTTTATGGGAGAAGGGAATAGTGCCAGTGACAGGAGAGGTCCCAGTAGACTCCAGTTGGTTTTTCTGCCTTGAGTGGGAGGCCTCAGGACAAGACACAGCCTGTAGTCTGCAGACCGGACTCGACCCCAGGCTCCTCGTCTGCCCTGCAGTAGCTGGCTGGCTTCGGACAAGTCACCGCACCTTCCTGCCTGGATTTTGGTTTTCTCAAATGTAAAATAGGGCATTGGGCTAGATCATCTTTGTCCCTTCCAGCTCAAATGTTCTGTGGATCTAGGTGGGAATGACTGTTCACTGCCGCATCATGAAGATTGACATCGAGAAGTTTAGCGCAGACCTGACCTGCCGCACCTCCGACCTCATGGACCGGAACAACGAGTGGAAACTGCCCAAGGACACCTACTATGACTTCGATGCCGAAGCAGCAGACCACAAGCAGGAGGAGGACATGAAGCGGAAGCAGCAGCGGACCAGTGAGTGTGCCCACCACCATGCCTGTGCACCCCAAGTCTTGGCAGCTCTCCTACAGGATGCACGTGCTGATGGGTGTATCCCTTGCTCAGCCTCCTGGTGGGAGTGAGTGCTCGGCTTTGAGGTGCAGAGGCCGAGAGATCATGAAAGGGAGTGATTGGCAGGGCCAGCAACCAGGGTATTCTTGGGTCGTATTTTCTTTGCTAATGCATTGGGACTCGTAAAGCTTCATTCTCTCAGCACCGTAGGAACCCAGGTTAACACATCTTTCACATAAGAGAATCCAGGCCCCACGAGGATAAAACAGTCTCAGAATTCGACAGGGGATCAGAAATTAAGCCATGGTTTGTCCCATTGCTGGTCGTTCCCAGTCCCATCCCCTGATCTGTACTTCTTTCCTGCCCTCTTCAGCATATATCAAGCGAGTGATCGCACACCCATCCTTCCATAATATAAATTTCAAGCAAGCAGAAAAGATGATGGAGACCATGGACCAGGGTGATGTGATCATCCGACCAAGCAGCAAGGGCGAAAATCACCTGACAGTCACCTGGAAGGTCAGCGACGGCATCTACCAGCACGTGGACGTGCGGGAAGAGGGCAAGGAAAATGCCTTCAGCCTGGGAGCCACCCTGTGGATCAACAGTGAGGTGAGAGCCGGCCCTGGCTCACTTCCCATCCCCACTCCTGCTTCCAGAAAAAAGCCACTTCTGGCACTTTCATCTGCCATTAGTAACTTGTATGCATTGTACATATTTTAGCCTCACAGCCCCAAACAGGAGCTTGGTTGTGAAATGAGGCATTTGATATTAATTTTGTATGTTTTGCTCCTTCCTTCTTTGTCCTCCAAATTTTGAAATAGACTACCTAAAGAGAGCCAGTGGAAGAAGAGAAAATATACCTGCAGGCGCATGTACTTGTTCTGCACACGCATACACACACACACATACACGTCAAGTTTCTCTGTCCTGTTTTTAGTGAAGTGAAATTTTATGAAGCTCCCTATTGTTCCCAAGCACCAGGAGAGAATTGGAGTTATGATTTAAATAATGTTATGCCTTGTAAGCTTTAAATCTGGGTACGACTCAAACAGATGGATAAATTGACGGGACTTTGCAGTGGAATGAGGCTACAGCAGGGGTGGGAAGTCCATCCCCTCCCATGGGTTCTCTTCTGAGTGGATTTGATGAAGGGCCAGGAGTCTCAGCTCTGGGTATGACCTTTACCTTCCCACAGGAATTTGAAGACTTGGATGAGATTGTTGCCCGCTATGTCCAGCCCATGGCATCCTTTGCCCGGGACCTTCTAAACCACAAGTATTATCAGGACTGCAGCGGTGGGGACCGTAAGGTGAGCCCAGGGCCCCGCAAGGGATGACCCCTCCCAGTCACTTAAGAATGTATGGTTTCCCTTCAGTGTAGGGGTCGCTCAGCTGGTGAAGGAGGTGTACATCATGTATGCGCCAGACATTGTGTACCAAGCATGCTGCTATCCCAACCTCTCCCCCTCATTCTACCCCCAGAAATTAGAGGAGCTGCTCATCAAAACTAAGAAGGAGAAGCCCACCTTCATCCCTTATTTCATCTGTGCCTGCAAGGAACTGCCCGGCAAGTTCCTACTGGGATACCAGCCCCGGGGTAAACCCAGGTGAGCACTGGTGCTGAGAAGGTGCTGCCGCTGGGGTCCACCGACAGGCTAGCAGGGGAGTGAGAGGCCCCAGAGCAGTGTTCTCCCTGGTTCTGCTGGGCTGCCTTTCTCCTTTTATGTTTAGAATAGAGGCAGAGATGGAGGCGGGGAAAGAGGATGAGTTGGAGGCAAAAGGCAAAGATTCAGTAAGAAATGCGCTTTCCTCAGCCCTGTGAAAAGAAGTTCCCTTTGCCTCTTCTCCCCCTCCCAAGGAGTGATGGAAATCATCAGATACTCTCTCCACTGACTGGCAAAGATGGGGTCCAGCACAGTGGTCTCTCCTTTTCACTCTGCTTCACCCTGGCTTGGGCTTTCAGCACATGGTAGCTGACTGTTGCTCTATCTAGTCTGATAACTTGCGCCCTCATGGAAGGGGTGGGTCAGGACAGCATCTCTTCTTCCTATCGTTGACCCGCGCTGCTCCCGTTCGTATGACTCACAGGCTGGCCTTCCTAGGTGTTCCTTTGTCTGGGGCCCTCTAGTGCTCACCCTGAATCGGATCAAGTCATCTCCTTAGACCTGCTTGCCTGGTGTCTGTTCCCCAGACTGGTAACCGTACCAGCCTCCTCTGTACCCCATCCTCTCTTTGGCCCTTGGCCAAGGCCTGTGCGCTTCTGCTCTGATCCCTGTACTGCCTGCGTGTAATGCACAGCGTAGACGATGTTAGTAAAAGGCTCGGTGGCCAGATGACACGCTCTAGACTCTGGACCCTGCACCAACCCTCTTAGGCCCATCTGGAATATCGTGCTTGTTTCTGAGAAGCCTGTTCTCATTCACCAACATGCTTCCGGAGGGTGGCAGCCAGGGCTCTGTGGAGGTTGGTAACTGTCCCATGAGGAACAGTTGAGCAAACGGGACCTTTAACCGGGAGCAAAGGCAACACGGTTGCTTCCCGTGGAACGCGGCACAGACTCCTTGTGTTGCAGAAGGAACAACACTCAAGTAGAAGATTTAGGAAGCAGGTTTCAGCTTAATATAAAGGAGAACTTTGCCGTGCTTAGCATTGTCTGTTGACAGCTGTCCTTTACTGAGCACGGCTCTAGTTTAGGTGGTGTGTGATAAGTGCTTTACATGCACTGAGTCATTTATTCTTCACGGCCCACCCTATAGAGGTTTAAATACTGTTACCCTCATTTTACAAATGAAGCTGAGATTCAGGTTTAGTAACTTTGGACAGTCATACAGGTGATGAGTAGCAGAGCCAAAACTGGAACTAGAACTGGGTCTGAACGCAGAGCCAGTCCGCCTATCCGTGCTGTGCTCTGCAGAGGCAGACCAACCACCCACAGAGGCGCTTCCAGATTCTGGCTCATGGGGTGTTGTGTTTAACCGCCCTGGGGGACCCCTTCCAACCCTGACACTGTGTGACCTGAGGCTCACCCTCACCTGCAGGGTGCTGCCATCAGACTGCAGCCCAGGATGGTGGCCCAGTCCCCCGCAAGCTGTGCCCTGGCGGCCTGTACAGAGCACACCAGGGGCTGCTGACTCCTGGCTTTGACTATGCTCTGCAGTCCTCATTTCCCCACAGTGCAGCCTCCTTTCACAGGGTCAGGGACTGGCTCTTTCATCTCTCCTTTCCCCCAGCACCCCGTGTGGCTACTGCATATGGTGGAGATCTGTTCTGGCCGCTCTCTCACAGCTGGCCCCAAGTGGTGTCTGATGCATGTTTCCTTCCAAAATCCCAGGATAGAATATGTAACGGTGACTCCAGAAGGATTCCGGTACAGGGGCCAAATCTTCCCAACTGTGAATGGACTTTTCAGATGGTTTAAGGATCATTACCAGGATCCTGTACCAGGTGAGTTCTCCTCTCTGTGACTTCTGGGGTGTGGTTGGAGGGAAACCTAGGCTCTGAATCCAGGTCATCACTGGCCTGTGGGAGGGGGTGAGGCATAGGCTGTCACTGCAGCTCGCTCTCTCCTGCTCCAACCTCCTGGCATCAGGACTGTCCTCCAGCCACTTTGCCTGTGTAGCTTCATTTCCTTCTCAGTACTCCCTCCAGCTCCCTAAACGACGACACAGAAACATAACTGACTCGGGCTGTTTCCCGTAGGCATCACCCCCAGTAGCAGTAGCAGGACCCGGACACCTGCTTCAATCAATGCTACGCCAGCCAACATCAACCTTGCAGGCAAGGAGCTCGTGCCTGGGCCTGGGGGTCAGAGGGATGAAGCTAGAAGGACTTCCACCTCTAACGTGCCTATCTCCCGCCTGTGTGTGCTTATAGATCTGACACGGGCCGTGAATGCTCTGCCCCAGAACATGACTTCGCAGATGTTCAGTGCCATTGCTGCTGTGACAGGCCAAGGACAGAATCCCAATGCCACCCCAGCCCAGTGGGCCTCCAGCCAGTATGGCTATGGTGGCAGTGGAGGGGGCAGCAGCGCTTACCACGTACGTGCCTTGGAGGGGAAGCTCTCGTGAAGGGTGGGAAAGAGTAAAAGGGAACAGTCATCCTTTACCAACCCGTAAGCACATACTGGCCTCTGGCGGTGCCCACACCTTTATATGCATAGAGGAGCCTTAGGAGTTGTCTCCAAGAGATGCTCCTTTTCTCAGGCCCATTTGAGGGGAAAAGGAGTAAGATATAAGGCCTGACCTTTCCACAGAGTCCTTTGGGACTTTTGGAACCCTTAAGCTACTAGAAAGCTGAGGGGTCAGGTCTGATAGGTCCCCTTGTTGTACCTGGTCCCATCCCATTGGCCTACCTCTGCTGCTCAGAATCATACGCTGCTCAGGAGAGGGTCGGCTGGAAAGCCCTGTGCTGAGCCTGAATTTTCAGCTTGCCAGTAATTTACAGGAAGACCAAATAGGCCCCAAACCCTTCCCCATTTAACTGTTCACCCTTCTCTAGGTGTTCCCAACGCCCGCGCAGCAGCCAGTGGCCACCCCTCTAATGACCCCCAGCTACTCCTACACGACCCCGAGCCAGCCCATCACCACCCCACAGTACCACCAGCTACAGGCCAGTACCACCCCGCAGTCTGCCCAGGCCCAGCCCCAGCCCTCGTCCAGCTCTCGGCAACGGCAGCAGCAGCCAAAGTAAGTATATGGATGGTGGCTGGAGCTCTTAGTAGTAGGGGCAGGGGCTGTCAAGAGGCCAAGGGACTTAGCATAGGCAGGTGCTCTGGATCTTCTGAGAGCCGTGACCCAGGTGATGTCCCCACGAGGACTGCTTTCTGGGAGAAGAGAACAGTGTGGGAGGCGGCCACGGCTGTTGCCCCTGGGTCTGAGGGCCATTTCTGCAAGGGCCCTCTGTTCACCAGTGATTGGTGGGAGGGCTTTCTTCTAATGAGCCCTTGAAGAGTCCCGATCTCGAAGGCCCCTTCTCCCTCCCAGGTCCAACAGCCACGCAGCCATCGACTGGGGGAAGATGGCAGAGCAGTGGCTGCAGGAGAAGGAGGCAGAGCGGCGGAAACAGAAGCAGCGACTTACACCTCGGCCCTCCCCCAGCCCTATGATCGAAAGCACCCCTATGTCCATTGCTGGCGATGCCACCCCTCTCTTGGATGAGATGGATCGGTAGGGGACCCGCTCCTAGGACTCTGGTTACCTCTGAGGCTGGGGGAGGCCTGCTTCACTCCCTGCCCCTCTTTTTCCATAAAGTGGCACGAATTGACGTTCTGTTTGGTGGTCAGCCTGTATGGGTGACAGGCTGGAAGGCCATGCGAACTTGAGCTCAGTGTACACTAGTCGACAGTTCTCCCACTCCAGGCATTCACCAACCACCTGTCCTGGGACCAGGCTGGGAGAAGAGTGTGGCAGGGAGGAAGAAGAGGAAGATGAGAATGAGAGTAGAACAGTTTTGTATTCTACTCCCTACAAGCCATTTTGAGCTTCTGCCCTCACCTGACTCTGGGCTGTGACCGGGCACCAAGCTCAGCACATGAGTCTCCCCCTGCTCTTGTGGGGAGACGGATGCTATTTATTCAGTTTGGGGCAGGAAGGAGAGGAGGGGAAGTGTTTCTGACCCTGACGCCAATAGCTTGGGTGGCTATCGAAGCAGGCTTGCGGGGGACGTACGGCCGCAGTGCTAACCTGCCCAGCCCCTGCCTGGCCACCCTCACCCCCCGCCACTGCTTCCTGCCTGTCATTTGAATAAACAGTGTTTTTACAGAGCACTTGGCAAAGCCTCTCTCCCAACTCTCTGGCTCTTGAGGGGTGGCTTTTAAAGCAGTGTTTGGAGCTCTCAGAGCTTCCCTGACTCCCTCTGCCAGGCAGTCAGAGAGGCGGTGACTCAGAGAAGCCGGCAGCTTCTTCATCGGATTGCCTGGGGTCACGTGCCTGCTCCACTTCCCAGCCAGCCCTGTGACCTTGAGCGTTCTTCTGTTTCTGAGCCAGCTTATCTAAAACGGAGGTGGTGACACCTGCTTCGTCAGGGCATCTATGAGGACTGAGAACGTGCTTAACCCAATGCCTGGGACCTCGTAAGGCCTCAGTAAATGTTAGCGGCTGTTATCATTCCACTCACATACAGCCCCCGACCCCCTGTGCCTGACACAGACAGTGCCCAACTCACAGCGGGTCGGCTTACGAGTTTGACTTTACGATGGTGCGATAAGCGATGCACATTCGGTAGAAACCATACTTCGCGTTTTGGGTTTTGCTCCTTTCCGGGGCTGGCGATACGCGTCACATTACTCCTGTGATGCTGGGCGGCAGCAGCAGAGAGCCCAGTCGGCCACGTGATCCCCAGGCCTGGGCGCGGTGACCAGCCACCGCTACTCCACAGTGTGTTGTCCCCCGTGTTAGGTGCTTTTACCCAGCTGTAGGCTAGTGTGGCTGTTCTGAGCACGTGTACAGTCGGCTTGGCTAAGCGCTCCTGCTCAGGTGTATTAAACGCTTTTTCAAAGTAAGGATATTTCCAACTTACGACATAAACCCATCGTACATAAGTCAAGGAGCACCTGTAGACTTCTTTGGCACATTTGAGAAGGCCACAAGTAAATCTGGGTTTGTTAGCTTGACGCCCTGCTCCTCTCTCGCTCCCCCTTTTACCACCGGTACCTTAGTCTCTACCTCTACACAAGCCAAGTGCTCCTGGCCCAGGATGGGCCCCACGCTCACCTGCTCCCTCATACACACTGGCCCTGGAAAAAGGAACAGGTCTGTTATAGGGAAGGCCGGTCCCCTGGCCCTCATCCTTTCCCCCAGCCCCACTGCCTCTTTTATTCTGACTCCGGAGCTCCCGGTGTGTCTTCACAAGGGTTTTGTCTCACAGCCCTGAGTTGGTGCTGGGAAAGTTAGGCTTTCCCACTCCCTTTTCTCTGCTTGGGGCTCAGCAGAGAAGTCAAAAAAGGCCACTGCTGCCCAAACTTGGTGAGTTCCCTTCCTTGCTTTTCTTCATTCAAGATCTCTTGGGCTGTTTGTTGGCAGGACTTGGGGGTGGGAGGGGCTGGCCTTCTGCTGGGAACTCAGTTCAGTTCCCTTTGGCACAAAAGTTCTAGAAGGACCTAGCAGCACCCTCCCCAGGGCCACTTAGGGGAGGGAAAGAGCAGACACAGTGGCAGCGTGGGTTGAAAGGTTCCGTTTATTAGGAGTGTCACTGCAGACAGGCCCACTGTCCCTGAGTGGATTTCACACAGATCAGTCTCCCAGCAGATGGGAAGCCGCCTACCCACCCTTCCCACATGTGCTCTTCTGTCCTGGGCCTAGAATGTTCAAGAGAAACTGGTTGTGCTCCTCCCCGCCCTCCCACCTACCTTCTCACGGACTTCCTCTTGAAAGACTGATTACCCTTCAGACAGCCCTGCAGCCCCCCAGCCCCTTTGCTCCTGCCATGCCCAGAGCCCACCCCCGCCCCGCAGAAGTAGCCCAGTTGGAGGGGAGAGAACAGAAGCAGGGGGTCAGCTCCTGGCTTGATGGCGTTTATTCTTCACCCGTCGTCGCCCTGGCCTCAACTGAGGTTGGGGTTTGATGCTGGGGGCGATTTCTTCCTGTTGACCTTGACGGGAGAGGCCTTCGGCCCAGGCTTCTTGGCCAGGCCTGTGTTCTTCTCTCTCTTCCTGGGCGATGAGGACTCCACGACATCCTCACTGGAGAGTTCTCCTGGCCTGGGGTCATTGTAACTGTCCTCACTCTCCAGGTCCTCCCGGCTGTCTGGACTGGACTCTGACGTCCTGGCCAACTCCCTGGGGCTTACTGATCTGCTCAAGTCCGGAGGTGAAGAATCTGATTTAACTTGGCTTTTCTTCTTAGTCAGCTTGCCCTTCTTGACTTTTTTCTTCAGCTTTGCCTTCTCGTCCATGTCCTCCTCTTTGTCTTTCTCTTTTTCCTTTTTCTTCTTGACCTTCTTAAGAACCTTGCTGCCCTGGGACTTCCCTGTGGGGCTGTCAGAGCGCCAGATGGTGATGGGAGCCGCTGAGTCAGGGGTGGCCATGACTGCGCCCGTGCCTATGCCTGCGTCGCCTGGGGGGGTGGGCCCCACCTGGGTTGGGATGGGAGGCTTGCTTGCTTCCTCCTCCTCTTCCTCTTCTTCATCTGCCCCACACTTATGGTGGATGGGATGGTGGATCACTGCCACAGAAAGAGGCCTGTAGCTTTTGCACCTGGGAGGGAAGACAGGGAAAGAGAAAGTTGACAGTGGGGGCTGGTGCCCCTTAGTGCCCCCCATGAGTCTGCCAGCACTCACCAGCCATACCAGAACCGTTCCACACACTCTTCCTCTGGGATGAGCTCAAAGCAAGGGGTCTGGATGATGTTGAAACAGGCTGAGCCCACATCTCGGGAGCAGGTTGGGCCTACATCTCGGGAGCCGCTGCTATTTGTCGTCTCTAAGCACTCCTTCACCCTGCCACACAGGGGACTCAGCCTGGCTCCCACCCCTCCACGGCTCCCCAGGGGCCCAGAGCCAGAAGCCTGAGGGACAGTGCTTTCACTGGGCTCAGCCCAAGCTGCCAAAAGACCTCCTCCCCATTGCTCTTAGAGCAGAGCCAGGTTGCTTTACAAAGCGGAGGCTGGGCTGGCAGTGTCAGGTCAAAGCTAAAGGAAGGAACCGCAGTGAAAGTTTGGAGCTGGCTCTGCCCAAAAGGCTCCTGGGCTGTGGGTCCCCCAAGGTGGAGAGTCCTTACCTAGAATCACAGTCGCAGTGGCTAACAGAGTGCAGATGCAGGTTGTGGTGGCCACAGTCAGAGGTGAAGGGGCAGATGATGTGCCCAGTGCACTGCTTGTGTTTCCAACAGCACCTGTCACTGTCCTTGAATTCACCTGAGGGGTAGGAGTCTAGGTCACACAGGGGCAGCAGCACCTGTGTGGGTCTGCCCTCCCACAGCTCAGTCTAAAGGCTTCACCAAATTCACCTGCCACCGCCCTGCCAAGCTGTTTCTACTTCATAGTAGTAATCCAGCCCACTAGGAACCCGGGTCTCAGCACTCCACGTTCCCCACTCCACTGCATGCATCTGCCTACCCCCTGCAGACTCCCAGGAAATTGTCTCACCAGGGTCCTCACCGAGTCCCCCTTGCTGTCCCGTGACCCCTGCCTCTTCCCCACCCCTGCCTTCCATGGGAGCCTACCCTCCCGGGGCCCTCCACTGAGTCCTGCTTCACCCAGCTGCTCAGACTTGTCAGGGTGCCTGGGTGGGGAAGGCCCTCTTGCCGTGTCACACCGGAGGAGTGCCACTTCAGAGTCCCCAGCGATTAGAGCCAGCAGCAACAACATCGTCCCTTCCTAGGCCTGGCCTGCACAGACCCAGGAGGCTTCTGTCGACCCTTCAGCCTCTGAAGCCACTCGGGCGCCAAGGCCCGCTGTAGCATGGTGGCTCATGCATGGAGGAGAGCCAAGGCCTAACCACCACACGTCATGCTCGTCGACTTCTCCTGACTCTGCTCCTTCCCTTTTCTCTCTTCTCCAACCCCCTTCTCTCTTTGGACACCTGTCTCACTTTTCTCCCCTTTCCCACACTCACTCTTAATTCTTCCCTTGCTCTTTACTCAAGTTCCCACTACCCGTCCATTCTCTTTCCCCCATCCTTAGAGCCACAGACTTGAACCCACCTCCAGCGTGCGCCCTTCCACCCCTTGTAGGCAGCACAGATACCATGTTCCCTGTCCCAGAGCACAGAGGAGAAGCTGCTGGGGTGAGAATGTGGGATTAGGCGAAAGCTCTGGAGAAAGGCCCCCACCTCTTTGGCTCAGCTGAATGCAAGTCCTGGACATACACTGGAGTCTCCCAGCCTCTGCCCGCGCTGCCTCACCTCTGACCCTGCCGAAGGCTCCAGTCTACTACTGGCTCTCCCCTCTGGCCACCCACTAAAAGGTACGCCCACGAAGTGACTCCGTGTGCCCAAGGTTTCACACACCAGGGCAGAAAGGACAAGGCACCTTCCTGCAGGTCCCCCCTAGACTGGCTGCACGCACCTCGGGAGGAAGAAGTGGGCGAGCACCAATGACTTCCATGGCAGCCCAGCATGGGGTGCTCCGGCTGGCTAACTCCCTCGAAAGAGGCCAAGAGGATTACACCTTTGCCCACCCCACGAGGGGTGGAACTGGGGCAGGATCTCATATAACCCAGGTTGGGGGTGTGTTAACCCAAGGCTTTAAAGTACTTGAGAGATGAGTAAATAGCAGCTTGGTCTGAGCCTTGCCCCACCGTGCCCCTCCCTTCCCTTCCCCTACTAGGCTGTGAGGGTCCCAGGTTCCCCCATACACTCCTGACCCTTTCTGCTTCCTCTCCTCATGCCCTTTCTTCATAAGGCATTTGAGGCAAAACCTTAAGTCAAAGTCAGACAGGCCTGAATCCAAGTCTTGGCTCTGTCACTTACTAGCTGGGTGACCTAGGGCCAGTTACTTTACTTTTCTGAGTCTTCATTTCCTTGTCCACCAAATGAGGATGGTGGTAATACTTATTTTTCAGGGTTGGGAGGACTCAGCACCCATGTCAAAGATATTTATGCATCCAAGGTACTATACAAAGGAAAGGAGTGACTGTGACCTCCAGAAAGGGACCCTCTTTGGCATGAGTAGGGGATGGGGTGGGGGTGGGGCAGCTGGGTAACCCCGTCAGGACCAAACACACCTTCATCCTGCCTACCGCCAAGGTATCAGCTTTCCCAAGTGAGGTGTGGTGGGGACCCCTGGACCCACCTTCAGAGGAGACAGTAGATGATGCATCAGTGCTAGACGCCACACACAGATGTCCTCTTTGCCAGCTGGGTAACCTCTTTATATCTGAGAGAGTACAGAGAGGTGGCAGCAGCACCCCATGGGGAGCTGAGAAGCTCCACGTGTCAAGCCCTAGCTGCATCCTAGAGATGCAGAGATTTAAAAAAAACAACAAACAACAACAACAACAAACGGTCCCTGCTCACAAGGGGCTGGGAGAGGGATGCAGGCAAGGTATGTGGAATAGTTCATGATGGTGGTATGATGCAGACACTGACAGGGAAGGAAGGAGTGGGGAAGAAGGCCTGTGGGAGCAAGGAACCAGGACACCTCCTGAGACAGTGCGGGGGACGACGGATTAGGAAAGACTTCTTGGAAGAAGCATAATAGGAGCTGAATCGGGAGTCACCCTTTCCCTCACTTCTACACCCACTTGAGGACCGAGTCTCACCATGCCTGCCTGCCCCCCTTATCTCTGACCAAGAGACTGCAGTAGCCTCCCTGCCTCCTGTCTCACTACCCTCATCCAGTGCTCACAACGCAGCCAAACTGAGTTTTCTAGAATGCCAACTGTTCCACCATGTTCCTCTACTTTAATAGCGTTCTACTGCCTTTCAGGATAAGGTGCAAATTCCTTATGACATAACTGTCTCTCCCCTCTCCCCAGGACCCGGGCCCCGGTTCCTTCCTCAGTTATCGCTGCTTCCTACCCATCCATCCCTCCTCCCACCCTTCCCTTCTCTATTCCTTCTCCTGTTTCCATTCCCGCTCCTGCTCATCTTAGGACAATGCTGTCCAAGTAGAATTGGTCCCACATATCTTGTACCCCTTTACCCTGCCATGGTACTTCATGTGTTTACAGCAACTTCAGAACAAGGTCCATATTTCATCTGCCTCTGTATCTTTGGATCCTGGGACACGGAAAGTACTCAGAAAATGTTGGGTGATTGAATAAATACATGAGTACAATAGAATAAACTCCCTATTGGAGCCACAAAGAAGCTATGGCAGTGGAGATTCTGTCCAGAGTTCAAACCTGGGGATTTTTCTAGGGACCCAGAATGAGCATTTTCCCAATGTCAGGCACTGGGCTGGGCTTTTAAAATGTGCCTTTGATTCTAAATGCTCGCCACAGCTCATTCTAAGGCTGGGGACACAGATTCAGAATAAGTTGACTTGTCCAAAGACACAAGTTAATAGACGGCAGAGATAAGATTCAAACCCAGTATTCCTGGCTCCATAGCCTGTGCTCTTTCAGCCCTCTCCACTTGGGGTTCCTTTCCAAAACCTGTCCTGCCAGCTGTCACTCCCTGTTACACCGGCTCAACTCTAACAGAGCCAATTCCTCATCCTCTGGTTTCACCCAATCCTGACTCCACAGCCTCCCTTATCCAGCCTGGACTTAAGGTCAGGCCAGAGGGCCCCGAGCCAGGCTCAGGATTCAAACTGCTTTGTCTGACTCCACTTTCTTTGCTCTCTTCAGAGTCACCATGAAAGAGGCGTATGTGTAGGGTCCACTAAGTTCTCCCAAGCCCCCAGGAAGCGCTGACAATCATCTGCAAGGGGAGGGACTTAGTACCTTTCTTCAGATCTGAGAAAGGCAATCTGCTCTCTAGTTTCACAGGAGAGAGCTCCGACTGAAGCAGCAGTCCAGAGCTCTTGCAGCAGAAATGATTGAGGTTGGACACGGGGGGACTTCATAATGAATGTGAAAGATGATAGCTTGAAAGGAATAGGGAGGCTTGTGGTCTCTCTCCATAGGGCATTAACCCGGGCGCTGGGGCCTAATCAAAACTCACAGGTGATGCTCATTTGTTCAGAATCCTCCCAGTCCTGCGGGCTGAAGAGCTCCCCCCGCCCTCAGAGCACAGACGATAGGGTTCCAGGTTGGACACCAGAGTAACTGAATGGGGGTGGGGAGGGAAGGAGGGAAAGAGGGAGAAACGAAGAAAGGGAGGGAGGGAATAGGAGGGCGCAAGGCAGGGGCAGAGTGCACTTGTCTCCTTGGAAATGCCGCCCTGGCCCCGCCCACATCTGTGTGCGATTGTGATGTCACCCGTGGAACCTCCAGACTCCTTTCTGCCTTCTGAGTCATTGGAACCGCCCGCCCCACCCCCAGCCCAAGATGAATGCTGGAACACTGGCTCCAGCCAGGCCCCGCACTTCGTGGGAGACGGCCCGGATTCCCGGCTGCCACAGAGTTGCCTTCCAGCCTTACAAACAGAAGTTGCAGCTCCGGCTCGAGCTAGATTGCGCCGGCAAACCCGGAGGCTCTTCTCCAGGTACTCAGGATGCCCCCAGGCTCTAAGTCGGCCCCAGCCCAGCGCTTGGCCCCGCCTCCTTCGTCAGGCCCGCGTGTTCCGCACCTTCCTCGGGTCCTCAAGCCTGCCCCCGGCGCCTGGCCCCCGCTCGAAGCCCTCCCCTAATCTCGTGCCCGCCTTCTCCTTACCCCTGCTGCTCTCATCCCAGGTGGTGTCCTCGTCCTCAGTCTTTTCCTTTGTCCACCTTTCAACCGTCATTGTCGTCCTGACCCACATTGCTCAGCCCAGTTCTTCCCTTCTACAAGACTCTACCTCGCAGAAGTCCGACCCTGGACCTCAGCTTGGCGGAGCCAGACGGAAACCCTAATCTCAGCCCTTCGGCCCGGTCCGCTTCATGTTTGCCCAACCCTTCCACCCACCTCCCCCGCCCTCGCCCTAGGCTGTTCTGTCTACTCTGCTCAAGTCTACGCTTCAGCCGCGCTCTACACTCGAAGCCCCCCAGCTCCTTCCAGGCGCCTCCCCTTTATCTCAGGCCTAAACTTTAGCTCGGCCTCTCAGACCCAGCCCTCAGTCCCATCCCTAGTTCCTCCCCAGACCCACCCCCAGCTTTTAGTCCTACCCACCAGACTCTAGCCCCGCCCCCAGCCCCTTTCTTAGCCCCGCCCCATCCATTCTCTCAACATCACACTTCCGCCCACTCCGGGCCCCTCCCAGTCCTGCGGAATCTTGTCGAAGCCGTTAGCTCCGGCTTCCAATCAGCACTTGAACCTCTCCTGCCAGCTTGGGGAGCAACCGCCTCCAACCTCCACCCCACCATCCGCGCTCTTCCCAGGTTCCTCCTGCCCTGGCGGGAGGCCAGGCTCACTCGTTCTCTCTCCGCCTGCAGGCTCCTCGGATAAGGACTTGATTTCGGCTCTAAGCCACCCTGTGGCATCAC
This sequence comes from Rhinolophus ferrumequinum, assembly GCF_004115265.2. Lineage (NCBI taxonomy): Eukaryota > Metazoa > Chordata > Mammalia > Chiroptera > Rhinolophidae > Rhinolophus > Rhinolophus ferrumequinum. The sequence continues at coordinate 18,754,798 of NC_046304.1, read as the reverse complement.
CCTCAGAACCCCTTATCAGTGTTCCCTCCTACACCCCATGGGGCACCCTCACCCAGAGAAATACTGCCCAATTCACTCTTTCCCTAATTAGTTATTGTAACCGTTAGTTTTTTGAGCTCTTTCAATGTGTGTGAGTGCTTTATCTTATTTCAGTTATGTAACCTCATGGGTCTCCACAGGCGGGGAGCAGAATCAACTGCATTCATAGTAACCTACTATACACACCCTTAAATATAGCACACACACTGCATATACAGTGCACAGGTAGCGCACATAAAAAATCTACTCACCTCACAACACACATGCACGTGCCCCTCACAGACACTACCCAGAACGCAGAACCATACCTCTGCTCCCGACACTTTAGGCAACACAAACACAGCAGTCTTGTGGTGCAGGCTTCAAACATGCGTGCACGCTTGCGCGTGCCATAGGCTTTGTGCAAAGCAAGGGGTGAGGTGTGCAGTTCTGAGGGAATGGAGATGGACCAAACAATTCCAGGAGAGCGTGAAAAAAATATTAGAGCTGCTTCTCCAGCACTCCACACATCATGCCCCTCAATTTCTCTAGGTAGCAGCCTCCAAAGTCAGGTTGTGCCTCAAAGGATGGAAAAGAAAAGATGGTATTTAAGTTTTCTCCAGTCATCAAAGGAGATGACTGCTCTGCGTGATGCCAACCTTCACTTTCCTCCAGACCCAGCAACCTGAGTTACTATAGGGCTACTTGCCCAGACCCTCCAGCTCTTGGAACAGCAGGGGAGGGGAAGCCAGGAGAAGGGGTAGTGTGCAGAAAAGCCAACCCTTCCAAAGTAGCTGGCTGAGAATGGAACCAGGCATAGAAGGGACAGAGCACTTGCTGATTGGCAGCCAGGATCTGTGTCCTGATCTTGACCCTGCATGGTCTCCCAGAATGACTCCAGGCCACATGTCCCTCCATTGTTGGTCCAGATGTCTGAGAGGCGTACTTCCAGCCCATCTATAGCTCTGGGTCAGATGTCAACAGTGAGTTAGGTTCTTGGTCACTCTTCCTGCAAATAATTATAACAGTTAAAGTTTTTGAGCTCTTCCGATGTGTGTGCTTCATCTTATTTCATCCACAAAACCTCATCAGTATTATTAGCCTCGTTTTACAGATGAGGAAATTCAGGCACAGAGGGTAAGTTCTTTGCCTAAATGTCCCAGGATGGACCTCAAGGATTTAAATGCAGGTGCTCTTCAGAGCATGTCTTCTTTTTTTTTTTTTTCAAAGAGAGAAAAATATACATCTTATTTTTTTATTAAACTTAGTTATTTAATCATGTTTTCAAATGTAAACAGATACCACTCATAATTTTATGTTTATATCGTTAATATAGTTAGATGTTAGCACATCTTTCGAATAAGAGCCCAGCCCTTACCCACCCTGGGCCTTCTGTTCAACCCAAGAAGTAGCTAAAACTCAATCACTTCTCACTGTGAAGTGTATTTTAAAGGGAAGGCAGGAGTAGGGTAAAAAAAAAGAAGAGTGGACGGTTAGCTCAGTTGGTTAGAGCGTGGTGCTAATAACACCAAGGTTGCCAATTCGATCCCTGCATGGGCCACTGTGAGCCATGCCCTCCTCAAAAAAAAAAAAAAAGAAAGAAAAGGAAAGGAAAAATATTATCCAATGGTGGCAATTTGGGTATAAGCACCAAGGAGGAAGACACATTTGGGGGGAAGGGACCAAAGGAAAGAGCTATCAAAGTCAACAATTCAGATCTCACCCAGTGAATGTTCAGTGCAGCCCCCCAAACCTGTTTCCTGAGCTCCCAGCCTGCCTGAGGCCTGCCCAGGGGCCAGGAATGGCCATCATCCCAGTAGGAGGCTCCAGTCCCAAGACTGCCATACAGCCCTGTCCATTCCACCTCCTTCATCCCCAACAAAGGACTCCAACCTCCAAACTGCTAACAATAGAGATTTTAATGCATAAGGCACAGTGTGAGGCTGGGATCATTAAGCATCGTCATACCTAAGGGCCCAGCAAGCTGAGCAAAAGCAGCCGGGACCACTTCCCCACCACGGGGCACCTGGAGGAGGGGGGCATCCAGTCTTTGGCATGGTGCCTAGGGGCAAGAAGTGACTAGCATGGTCCTCTGGGGGTACTGCCACCAAGGGGCAGTTCTTTGGTCTGGAAAAACAGTCAGTGCAAATGTCCAGGGGAAGAGCTCTTGGGGGAGTCAAGGTGGCACAGTGTCCCAGGGTTGGGCAGTCTCTGGACAGTCCCTCACCCCTCATGGGCAACAGGTGGGCTTCTTTTTGCTAGCAGTTAGGTAGAGGTTGTTGTCGTCACTGTTGATGCCTGAAGAAGGGTGGGAAATATGTGAATCAGAGATTGGAGATTCCCCAGGAGCTCTGCCACCCCCATCCAGGCGGGCACTCACGGACAACATCCCCAATGCGCCGGGCCCCTGATTTCTCCAGCTCAGCTAGCACGTTGGCCTCAAAGGTCAGCGCCGCCACCCGGAAAAAGAATTCCCGGACATTTTCACCTAACACAGGGAGCAGATCGGTGCTCAGGAGCAGTTCTCGGCCTGGGGTCATTGGGCACAGCTGACAGGCAGGCATGCCACAGCGGAAGGCCTGAAGCCTCTTACTCACCAGTGAGAGATGAGACTGCCCAGTACTCAGCCTTCATCTCTTGGGCCATTTTGAGTGCATCTCTCTCCATTAGCACGTACTGAGCGGGAGTCTTAGGGAAAGTCAAAGTCAGATGGGGGGGTTCCCTCACCAAGTCGGGAAGTCCCCCCACTGGCACACTCACACTCAAGTCCTTCTTAGAACCCACGAGGAAGAGAAGCACGCCGGAAGGGTCATTCTCCTTGAGTGCATCAGCTAGCCATTGCCTGCCACAGATGGGAGACACAGCGGGATGAGTGAGTTGGACGGGATCCTTCCGCTGACACGCATATGCCCAATTACCCTCTCTCCGCTCCTAGATGCATTCTTCCCTTCCCTACCATGCCCCTGACCACCCATCTTTCCGGAACCCTCTCTTCTCAGAGCCCCATTATATTTCAACATCCCCACATACTTGGTATGTTCCAGGGAGGCCACATCATTCAGGTTGAAGACAATGATGATGGCTGGAAAGAGGCAGAAACAGTCTCAGGGAGATGGGGAAGGCGCTCCTGGCTCATTTCCACAATACCCCCAGCCCTAGATTACTTCACCCAGGCCCTTACCTTGAGCTCCTCGGTAGTACGTTGAGGCAATGCATTTGAACCTCTCCTGTCCAGCGGTATCCCAGCTGGGAGGAAAGGGGGGTGAAACACAGGTATGGGGAGGGCAGTAGGTGGGGTATAGGTGCTGGAGGAAGAAATGGCTGAAAGGGGTGCAGGGAGCACTTACAGCTGCAGACTGAAGGGGACGCCCAACACCTCAAATCGTTCCATCTCAAAGTCCACTCCAATGGTGGCCTTGTAATTCTTATCAAAGGTGTTTTTGCAGAACCTAAGGGGGTACCAGATGCTGTGGCCCTGAGCCCAACCCACCTGGCTAGGCCCAGCCCCACCCTGCCCAGCCCAACCCAGCTCAGCTCTAGCACCCTCTTACCTATTAATGAGACAAGTCTTCCCCACCGACAGGTCCCCCACCACAATGACCTTGGAGATCTTAAATCTGCTGGACACAAGAGGGGACAGGAGGAATGGGTACTAGCTCTTTCACGTCTAGGGAGTCCCAATTCTCCCTAGGAGGTCCATCAGGTAACCCAGGCTGCAGTTGTCACAGACAAGGCCTCCTAGGCAGCTTGCCTAGACAAATGTGCTGGCAAGGCGTGCTTTGTGCTTCAGTATCAGAGAGCCATGCATTTGAATTCCAGCTCTCACACTTACTAGCTGTGTGACTTTGGGCATGTTATGTAGCCTTTCTCAGTTTCAACATTTGTTAAGTGGAGAGTTAGAGTACATTTTATTGGGTTGTTGTGAAGGTTAAGAGATAAATGTTCCTTCTGTATTTTGAAACATATCCTCAGCCCCCACACACAGACACATACACACATACATTGTAACATCTCTGAAATCCGGATAGGGCTTAAACGTAATGGTGTTTTCTTTTTACTAAAAGACAATAATAGTATCCAACACACTGCCTGGCACACAGTAAGTGCTCCATTAATGGTGGCAACTGTTATTAGCATTCCGTTTTTTTTGTTTTTTACCCACATTGGGACTCATCCCTAAAGGCACAGCTCCTGCCCTGGGGCTCAAATAGATTAGGTATGTGGAAAACTGAGCTAGTGAGCACCCCCTCATGTTGGACAGCTTCTTTGTGTCAGAAATTTAACCGCCCAACCCTATCTCATAGGACTCACCACAACCTCGCTGGGAAGAAAGAGGTTAACACAGGGGCATAAAAAGGGGGAATAACCATATCACTGGTAGAGGCTGCAATAGAGAGCCCCAATAGAGTGGATGTTACCCTTGCTTTGACTGCAGTTTCCTGAGACTTCCTTTCTTTGTTTTGGGTGTCTCCAACTCACCCCACGGTGCCTGTCCGGTGCTCCTGGCAGGCGCAGGTGACGCGGGGGTGGAAGTCTTTGTGCACGTGCAAAGCGGCCTCCTTCCTCAGGCACTGACAGGGATGCAAGAGGGTGGGCCTCACCCACTCCTGGCCCTTGTCCCACAGCCTAGCTGCCCGGGGCTGGGGGTGGGGAGGGGACCACCCAGAAGCAGCAGGCCTAGCTGGGCTGCAGGGCTGGGCCCAAGCCTCTAACTGGTCTGGTGCCGCCTCCTCCCCGCCCATGCACCACCGAAGCCAGAAGTCCGACGTGGCTCTGGCGCCTACCTGGGGCAGCTCCGCCAGGACGCGATCCCTCCGCACCGGCGCCAGAATGTTCATCTTGCCTGCGGCCTTGCGGGGCGCCCAGAGAAGGCGCGGAGGCTTGATTTGCCCCAGCGACCTGGGCCCGTGGAGACCCGACAATCACCCGAGACCGAGGTGTCCCGACTATAACTCGGGGCCACGGGGAGCCTACGGGATCCCGCGGCCTCGGGGACTCTACGACCACCGCAGGCCACGGGGATGAGACAATCACCCGCGGCCCGGGCGAACCCACAATCACCCGGGCCCGGGGAGTCCCGAAGACGACTCGGGGGCGTGGAGACCCCTCAGCCGCCAAATGGGGGCGAGGAGTCCCGTCCGGGGGGTCCCGGACCCGCGCAGACCCTACAATAACTCGAGGCCGGATAGTTCCTACAATAACTCGAGGCCGCGGAGACCCGACGACAACTCGGGGTTGAGGCGGTCCCACCATAACAGAACGGCCCGGGGACGCGGAGCGGCCCCGCCACACGGGGTCAGTGTGGGCAGGGACAGTGCTGCGAAGCCTGCGGGCTGCTGGAGGGGGCGAGGGGCCCAGTCGGCTGCCGGGCCTCGCGTCCCACTCGGCTCTCCCTTTGCGAGCGCTGTAACATGATCCCCGGAAATTCCTGGAGAAGGGCCGCCCCCTGCCCCTCTCCCGGCAGCTCCTGGCCTCTCAGCCTGCCCCAGCCTCCCCCTCCTCTCCTCCTCCCTGCTTTGCCCAGTTCAGGTTCCCCGGCTAGACGCCTCACTGGGTACCAGGACCGCCCCCACCCAGGCTGGAACCTGCCCTGATCGGGAACTCCAGGTCGCTCTGCCCTGCACCTCTGTGCCCGGCTGCGCCTGCACAGAGACCCTTACCCTGCCGAATTAGTGATGGGGGATCGGGGATTGCTGCTCAGCATCTGGCTGCCGCAGGACCGGCGGGGAGGGATAAAGGAGGAGAAAAGGGGCCCAAGGAGAGGCGGCGCTTCCCTCCTCAACTCCAGGCCCAGGACGTGACTCATAGAGTCGGCCCCCGCTCGCCCTTCAGCCCTGGGAGGTGGGGTGGAGGGGCGTAAAAGGGGTGCCACGGTCGGAGCTGGATGCCCACCATGGAGAGAGACGTCCGAGGTCTGGTGTCTTTTCCTCGAAGGCTATCTTGTAGATTAAGGGGTGCGGAGGCTGAAGACCAAACTGCCTGCCTGCCAGGATGGAGAATAAAAGGAGGGTAGATGGACCGGGAACTCCGCCCTTTGGGGAGGGAGGTCACTGCTCCGGAACCTGGGGACTCCTCTCTGGTATGGGCGTTCTTCGCGCTGACCCCTTTGGAATCTTCCCAAGGACAACTTTTCCATTTTGCAGTTCTCCAGGGTAGAAGAGGGGGTAGCACAGAACAAGTCTCACCGTCAAAAGGGAAATCTGGTTCCAAGAGGCGAGGGGGAAGATAGAAAGGGCGGGGTGAAGGCGGGGTAGACACAGACCCTCAGAGAAGCGAACCAGAGCACTACTGTGTGTCCGGAACTGAATTTGAAGATGCAAAGATGACTGGGGCAGGGAAGGAAGACTACTTTAAGGGAGGGGACTGTGAATGGAATTATTCACAAGAAGAACTAGCGAATGCTGCAGAAATCTGTTCGCAATATTGGTGGAGTTTCAAGAGTATTATCTGGAAAACGCATAAAATCTGACTGTCAAGGTAAAAAGGGGCGATGTGGCCACCTTCTACCTCCTCTGATACTTTCCTCCTCCCCGCTACCTGACTCGACTTTTTCTGCCAACAAATCACCGTTATTGGCGAGCCACGTCTCTTCTTTTGACCTCAGTTTCCATCAATGATAAAGGGTGTTGGGCCTGACAAATTCTGCTCTAAAGTTCTAGAACTTTGCTTCACTCTCCCTGAGTCAATCTTAACTATATTCATTTTAGTTTGCAGTGCTACTGGCTGTCTCCTGGATCTACAATCCTCTTCCCTGAAGTAGTTCAAGATGGGAAGCACGCAAGACCAGACCCGAGCGACAGCGGGGTGCACTCGCAGCAGCATAAACACAAGTCTCCAAAAAACTACAATCCCCAAGAAGCTTTACTGTCTAATGAGGGGAGGGGTGACGCATGCTTAGTCCTTCTCCCGAGGAGCTTAAACCTAACTACCATTCCCGGCGGGCGCCGCGCTACAGATTACCCAATTAGCTTTAAGGAGGAAGCATCGCGAGTCTTCGGTGAGACGTGGCTCTATAAGCCCATGGGAACGGGTCTCGGAAACCCTTTTCACGAAGATGGCGCCGAAAGCGAAGAAGGAAGGTGTGTGTTGGGTCTGGGGTGCCACAGCTGGCTGCCTGGGGATCCCCGCAGAGTAAACGAACTGAAAGGACGGCGACTGGGCCAAGACTTGGGGTGTCGGCTCCGGGGCTGCTCCTTGCGTTTCGGCCACGCTGCGGCGCGTGGGCCCAGCCGCATGGGCTGGGCTGTAGTAAAGAGGGTTGGGAGGCAAGCCGACAGCCAGATAGTCGACTCTCGGGAGCTATACGTATCCACCGGCTGGAGCTTCATGTCTCCAGACCTGTAAGGAATTAGTGCCCTCAACTATACTGAGTTTCTTTTTATCTCATGTTAGACGGGAGCTATATACCCTCTCTGGGTGCGATGGTATATATAAAACTGTTAGCACGCATCCCGACAAGTATCAAGCGTTCGATCATTGCTAGTTAGTCGTATCCCTGAATTTACTCCAAGTTTGCCCCCAGTATCGTGCATATGATGGAAAAATTTTAACCACCTGAGACTTAATGATGTCTTCAAAGGAACCACTGATGCACATGTGGCCTGGGGCGCCCACTACCGGTCTTGAGGCCGGAAGTGATCGATTTCTGAATCCGGCACCCTCATTTTCTTTCTGTCTCAGCCCCTGCCCCTCCCAAAGCCGAAGCCAAAGCGAAGGCTTTGAAGGCAAAGAAAGCAGTCCTAAAAGGCGTCCACAGCCACAAAAAAAAGAAGATCCGGACGTCACCCACCTTCCGAAGGCCCAAGACACTGCGGCTCCGAAGGCAGCCTAAATATCCTCGGAAGAGCGCTCCCAGGAGAAACAAGTCAGTACTGGCCCGAACCCTTGAAATGATGTTTGAGTATCCTCCACTGGTGATTAACGAAATTTACCAAACTTAGAGCATAGCTCCTCAAAAACATTAGTACTTAACGTTCTTCCCTAATGCGAGATATTGTTAATGCCCTATTTAAAACCAAGGGGAGTGTTTTCACAATACTGGCAGGAATTGTTTAAAACAACCCAGAGTTACTGCCAAGGTTAATTGTTAGATTAATTATCGTTTTATATGTTGCCGGGGTTTTAAAGTCCTCTTTCTTGGGGAGTATAACGTGGGACTTAGTTATTCTTTGTTTTGGGAGTTCCAGGTTTAGTTCATTCCTCATAGCATTTGTAGGGAGTTGTCCTCGAGGGTAAGGATGTGGGGTAGTTCTAGGCTGATAAAGGAGATTCATTCATTTGCATTGGGCAGCGAAGTCCTGAAACAGTGTATGGAAGCTTCTTTCATTCACTCTGTTTTTTACACTTGGGTAATGGTTAGGGGGAAATAGGCAAAAGGTTAGGGTAGTTGAGTATTTTGGTGTCATGCTGCTGTTAGTAACTGAATTTAGGGACCACAGATTAGAGCCATGGTGGTAGTTGCCACCACTGGGTTTCTGCTTCTTCCCCTGCTTCCTAAGAAAAGGCAGAAGTGTGGGTTGTGTCTGTGAAGGAAAGCACTTGATAAGACTTTTTACTCCCATTTGGACCTAGAATTTAATGAAAGATTGAGACCTGATCTTTAGCTTCAAAATGGAAAGGTAGCGTCTGTAAGTAGAGAGCCTTGCTTCTCTGCATATCAGGGGGAAAGCTGTGTTATAGGTGTGCTCAGGCCACTAAGGGTAACCTGAACTGTAAATAAAAGTTGCTCTCAAGAATTGATGACCCTTAAACCAATTTTCCGCAACCAGAGTGGGCAGAAATAGTCTACCCAGCCTCATAGTAAAGGACAAACATTCTTTGGAACCCAAGCCTGGGTTTCATGGTGCCGTAGTCTAGCTTTGTACTCTTGGGGTCAGTTGTTCAACTTCTCAGGTCTCAAATTTCATCCAGAAATTTGCCCTTTAGAAATGAGATCAAATAAAACATGAAGGTTTAGAACTCAAAGATGATTCTATAATCACTTAAAGGATGAAAGCCTTTCAAGTGAAAGAACGTGCATATGGTTCTACTCTCAGGCCGAGGCTCCAGGTCCCTACGTTTCAGGGTGCAGATGATGACACTGTTAAGCGACCAAAGTCTGACAATAATGATTCCTACCACATTGTCTGATGCACCTGGACTCCAAAAGAGGGCCCATCCCTTCTGGGTTCAGGCCAGGTGACCCCATTTTACCTCCCCAGGCTTGACCACTATGCCATCATCAAATTCCCCCTAACTACCGAGTCAGCCATGAAGAAGATAGAAGACAACAATACACTTGTGTTCATTGTGGACGTCAAGGCCAACAAGCACCAGATCAAACAGGCTGTGAAGAAGCTCTATGACATTGACGTGGCCAAGGTCAACACCCTGATCAGGTGAGTGGGGCCCCATGGGATGGGGCGGAGGCTGGGGCCTCAGTCAGGAGCCAGGAAACCTGAACGGCATGAAATTCCTTGATGCTTTTGGGGTCAATTAGATTTCAGAGTGCGAGCCTTGAGAAATGAGCAACCCCTGCTGTAGTTATAGTCCTTTGTATGGACTATGGACTTTTGAGGAATCAACAGCTGTCCTGCCTGTAGGGTTTAATTTATATGTGGGGTTGGGGCTCATTTTCTTGATTCCTAACTCTAGACAATGGTGAGCCCTAGAGTAAAATATACGTCAGATTACTTGGATGTAAATGTTCTGTGGTGTTTCCCATAAAAGGGAATTGGCTGGCTTTGTAGCTTAGTGGCTTCCCTACCCTCCTGCGCAGATGATGGAAAAAAAATCACTATTTGGAAAAGAATGACATGAACAAAGGAACCGCTGATGCGCCAGAAGACGGGGGCAGGTTCTTGGGGCAGTGAAGGCGACGGGGACTAACGAAGCCTTTCTCCTCCACCCCAGGCCTGATGGAGAGAAGAAGGCATATGTTCGACTGGCTCCTGACTACGATGCTTTGGATGTTGCCAACAAAGTAAGCTTCCTTTGCTAGGAACTCCTTAATACCCACCCGCTGGCTGCACATGGTGTGTCTGTTTCCGACCAAAGCCTGACTTTTGCTGATTAGTCATAACTGACAGACTGCTCTCCTATCCTTAATAGGCCCTGCCCTGTGCCCACATTTTGCTTTTTAACCATGACATTCCAGCTTAATCTTCACATTTCAACTCCTAGTAACAAAGCTCCCTTTTGTTTTTCAGATTGGGATCATCTAAACTGAGTCCAGCTGGCAAATTCTAAATACAAACTTTTTCACTGTATATTTGTCTCTTTATGTTGATTTCTGGTTGTGCTGGGGGGAGGCCATACTTGGGTATACTTGTACACAATACACAGGGTTTACACAAGACTCTTGGTGTACATAACCCTGTTGGAACACTTAGCTCTATCATGGCACTATACTTGCTATAATCCTGGTGGGTGGGAGCTCAGATAGGAGATATTTGTGACTCAGTCTAGGATTGTCCTGAGACAACTAGTACTTCTCTCCATCACAGGGGTAAGAGAACAAGCAAGAAGTTTTATAAGAACCCTTAACTTTATCTCTGGCGAAGAGGCTTTGTATGAAACCAATACCAAGAGTTTATTAGCATCCATTTCAGGGCAGTGTGGGTTGGCTGGCTCTCACGTAGCACCTTGTCCCCACACCCACCTACCATGTCCAACCGGTCTGTCTGCTTCGCTCACCCCTTGCCCAAGAAAGGACAAGGACTTCAGAGTGTTTTCATTAGTGTTTTCAATAGTGGGTGCAGGCTTGACAGGTGGAGAGGCTGGATGCCCCAGGTTTGGGGCTCATCTCAGTTTATGTGTGGGGCTGTTCTCCCTTGATTGTGTTTTTTGTCCTTGCCACAAGTCCCAGGCTCTGTGCCTCTTACTCCGTCAAGAATTTGTCTTTGTGTTGTTGGCTGGGTACACGGTCAGGGCAGAAATCAGAGCGGAGGAGGCGGGAAAAATAGATGAGAATCATAATGTCCAGCATGAGCAGGATACCCAGCAGAAAGGTGCCCTGGGTCCTCTGGCCTGCATATTGCAGGAAAAAATAGGTGAGGTAGGCCTGAGGGGCCAGGCGGAAGAGAAAATACATGACCAAGTTGACATACTTGTTGATCCGGTAAAGGAGGAGGTCCTGGGCATTGTTGATCTTCATCATCATTCGGATGGTGAGGAAGATGTTGCTGACCTCCACCAGCAGCGTGAGGACGCCCCCACCTACAAACTTGCTCCAAAAGATGCCTGAAAAAAAGGCACCCATGGCCTAGAGGGCAAAGGAGAGAACAGATTAGGAAACAGATTCCCTAAGGCTTTACTGGAAGTTGGTGGGAGTATCAAGGTTACCAAACAGGGCTAGAAAACCTTCCCATCTGCTGGCATACAATTGAGTGAATCTACCATTAAATTTTGATCCCTGCGTGGAGTTTATCGTCTAAGGAGGTACTAGGTGAGGCTATGGATTGCTGGCCTCAAGATAGTGAACCAAGGGTACAAAGGTAGGGCCAACCCTTAGTATCCTAGCATGGGAAGGCAAAGGACACCATGGGAATGGGGTTAAGAAAAGCTGGTCTTCCCCTTCCCAGTTTCAGCAAGACAGCTGAGACTGAAGTTGCTAGCACCAGACCTATACCACACCCCCTGCTTCTCACCATGACATGATGGACGAGGTATTCCCAAGAAGCTCGAGCCTGACGACTAACCACAATGTCCACTGTGTCGTGGATGAAATACCCTAGTGGAGGGATGGGGGAAGAGGTCAGGAAGGGGATTTAAGGAGTTTCTCCCTGTTCTCCACCTTCTTAATACTTATTGGGCAAGACTTACCTGTGGAGAAGCAAACGAGCAGATAGCCAGAAAGCGACCATGCCGTCTCAATCTCCACCAGCATTTCGGGGGTCTGCCATACACTGGGGAGGGAGGGAAGAAGGCAGCCACTCATCTTCCCATTCCCAAGGACCCTCAACTCACAATTACCCAAGCCAGTCCCAGGAGAGTTCTGGGCTCCCACTATGGACTGGGAACCGAGGAGGGGTTTGGCTGAAACCCAGGTGTCTCCCGTTTCCCAGGTGAGATCCTCTTCCCCTGGGGCCGAAGCAGTTCCCGATTGGTTACAAGTAATCATGTGAGACTGCATAACCTCAGCCCCCCGTGATGGGGAGAGTAACGGCGGGATCCCCTAGCCACTTTCACTACCCCGGTCCTTCACTCACCACAGCAGTGCCCAGATCCCTGACACAATGGAATGGGCGAAGGAGACGAGCAGGTTGTGCCAACGCCAGGTGCGCAGAGGGTCGGCTTGCACGTGCGCCGGGAGAGGCAGGCGAGAGAGCGCGCGCCGGAGCGCCCGGAAGGTCAGCGTGGCGCCGAGGAGCAGCGGCAGGGCGGGGTGTAGCAATGGGGGCATGCTGGCCCTCCCAGCCGTCGGTCTGTCCGCCCTCTAGGCGGCCTCCTCGGGCTGTACGGGGAACTGGGCTCCCTCTCGGGCCAGTCCACCCCGGTCGCCTATCCCGCCGGCCGCCAGCCTCTCACAGTTTTTCGCGGAGCCCTCTAGGCCCCTTTGCTCCTCCCGTTCCCTCCCAGAGGGCCTCTGCCCCCGCCCCTAGTCGCCCGCGCCCCCGCCCCGCCCAGTCCGCTTGCCCCCGCCCCTCGGGCGCCTTTGCTGCGTGGAGGGCGCGAGCCCCATTTCCCGGGGCGGGGGGGGGGGCCTCCCGCGTCTTGCCTGGCTCCCGCAGACTTCGGGCGAAAGGGGGCAGTCCTGGGGCACCGCCACGGAGGTACCCCTCGCTGGCGCCTCCCGACTGCCGACTCTCTGGTTCGCTTGGCCTCATTAACCCGCGTCCCCTCTTTCCCCGGGGCCACCGGCTCCCCCGCCTGGGCGGGTACTGCGAGAACTCTCTCCGCCCTCAACTCCTTTCTGGGCAGAGCTGGGCAGGATTCGTCACACACCCACGTCTTTTAAACCCAGATCCTGGGGACGTATCGGAGCCCGGCCTCCGACAACAATTTCTGCCCAGACCCCGTTCTTCCACTGGATCGCTACCGTAGCGTCTTCAGACTAGAGATGGACGTGCTTACCTGCCTCTACGCGCCCGGCACATAGTCGGTTCCCAGAAACTGTTGACTAACCCATCACCATCCCTCCTCCCAGCCCGCTCTTGAGCTCCTGGGGCCGAGCTGCTGTCACAATCCTCCCTCAGGCAGTCCCAGCTCTCTTCTCCTAGCTCCTTGGAGGGCTGGAGCAAGGAAGACCGCCCGTTTGTCCAGGCTGCTAGGGTGACCCTCACTCTTCAGGCCAGTGGCCTGGAGTAGTGGCATATTCTAGCCACTAGGTGTCAGCCTGTCCTCACTGTGGCGTGGGATTCCCCTCCAGCCTCCAAAGGAATGAGGTGGTTGTTTTTGCGGGTTAGCAGGCCATACGCCAGCGCACCCCGGAGCGGCTAAGAGCCGAGTCGGGAGTGGAAGAGGAGGAGGAGTGGAGGGGGAGGAGGGGCGCGAGGTAAAAGGTGCTTTGAGAGGGAGGAAAAGCCAGAAGCCTGAGGCGCCAGAGATCCAGGGACTAAGAGGTTTGGGTGTTTGCTCAGCCTCCCCTGGTGGCTCCCAGGTTACACATTAACCCACGTGAGGTATCCTGAGTCAACCAAGGCCCAATCGGTTTCTAGGTGAGAGCACGAGTGTCCCGGATGAGCGGCTTTCCCCCTCTGCACTCCCCTTTGCTCACAGGGCAGCTTTGTCTACTAGCCAACACCGGCCTAAGCCTGCGAGGAGCCCTCCTGAGGCCCTTCTAGTGGTCATCCCACATAGGCAGATTTGGGCACTCTTTCGAAGGGTGGGGTGGGAGCAAAGATAAACACCTCATTCCTCACATTCCTCACCCACTCGGAAACAGGGACGCTATCCCTTAGCTAATCACCACCCCCTTGCTCCTTAACTGAGCTTTTGTGGACTCGTGCAGAGCAGAAGGTACCAGGGAGACACCTGGAATTAAATTCACTTCTTGTCAAGACCCTAAACACTCGTACTAACTAGCCCCCTACCTCTGGGCAGAAGCCTGAACCCTTATCGGCCAAACGGCTGCCGTTCCTCCTCTCCCTCTTTCAGATAGTGATCTACTTTCCTCCCATCTTCCTCTAAGGAGGTTCTCCCTAGTTGAGCTTAGAAGGGAAATTACCCCGCGGTGGGTTGTGTGTGTTCAGCTGGGGGTTGCGTGTGCTGACGAGCGCGGTGTTCACTAGTCGGGACAGTCTGGAGACCGTATCATATCCTCCCTAGGTGATTCAACTTGCGCAGGTCGGGGTTTTCCCTGTTGCGCCCTAGGCAAATACGAAACTAACCCTGCTCCCTACCCCACAGAGTGAGGATGCTGAAGCTCCAAGTTCAGTCTGCATCCCAGTGAGAATCTGCTCTCTCTTTCTGAAACAGCGTCAATAGTGGCCAAAACGGGGGTCAGAAAAAGGATGTCCCTGCTTCCCACCCTCACTCGGCCTGCGCAGGGCACCCCTCCAGTCTAATGAAGCTTTGCGAGGGCCGGATGCGGCCACAGGTGTGAGAAGTGGCTGATTACGTGCAGGCCATTGAGAAGCGCGCCAAGAAATGGCATGTCGTCCCATTTCTTCCTTGGACCCTGGAAAAGCGACCCTTCGGACCAGGTTTGTAGGAACGGTGCCAATCAGCAGAGAGACGCGAGGCTGAACCAACACCCAGCTCCATTTGCTCCGCCCCGCAATTATTTTGCAGTGTAAGGGCGTGGCTCTGGAGTGGGCGGGTCCGCGCACGCGCAGCGTCTGAGTGTGGGGGTTCCGGAAATGCGACTGGGAAATGAGATGGAGAAGTACGAGAAGATCCGAGTGGTGGGGAGAGGTGCCTTTGGGTGAGCCAGGGCTCTTGGGGGAGGCAATTGCTCGGGGAGAGGGAAAATAAACCCCAACTCTGTCCGCGAAATTATTGCCGGGTTAGCTCCAACCCCAAGGCGTGAATGCCGACTCTGGGAAGCTCCGCCCAGGCTTCCGGTCCCAGTCCTAGTCCTAGAGACTCCGCCCCTAAGGAGGTCACACCCCGGCAAACCTTTGCGCCCCTCACAGTTCTGTTTGATTCCGTACTCATTCCTTCAACAGATAACCGGTATTGAGCGCCGACTCTACATGTCAGGCTCTCGGCCATGGGTATACAGTTAAGACCAAAATAGGTGTGATCTTTTCCCTTTCGGAGCTTACAGACTATAGAAAAAACATACAACAAACAACACACTGTTAAAGCCGTTATTTAAGAAGCTGCGAGAATAAGGTACAACACCAAGGAAATAATTATTTGGGGTGGTAGAGGGAAATTTCTCCGAGAGGTGAGGTATAAAGCCAAGGCTTGAGGAATGAGGATCAGCCCTTGAGACAGGTGAAGGCAGAGCTTTTCGGGTGGAAGAAACGGCATATGTGAGTGAAGATGCTCACGTGGGGAAAAAATTCAGAATATTCAAGGAACTGAGAAAAAGACTAGTGTAGTTGGAATGTAGCCAGCAAGCTGAAGAATGCTATAAAATGTGAGGGAGGGACCAGATTTTGGCCTTGTAGGCTCAGGTTGAATTTATTTGCCATGTAAAAGAAAACCGTTTGAGCAGAGGATGTGGTCTTGATATGATTTGCATTTTAAAAATATCACTCTGGCTGCTGTGTGGAGTTTAGATTTGAGGTTGACAAGAATGAAAGTGACCATTTTGAAAGGTAGTGCAGTATTTTAGGCTAGAAATGATGATTGGGCCAACGGTTATAGCAGAGGACACCGAGGAAAATGGATGGGTTCACAATATTTTGGAGGTAGAAACAGGATTTACTGATGTGTTAGTATGAAATGGAGGAAAGATTCTGCCATGATTTTCAGGTGTCTGGCTTTAATAACTATTTGCTGAGATGGAAGAGACTAAGGAAGGAAAGATTTTGGGGGCAGGAATCAAGAATTTTGTTAATATTTTGAATTTGTTAAATTAGGATGCTAGTGAGCCATTCAGGTAGAGATGCAAAACCGTAGTTGGATATATGAGTCGGGCTCAGAGGAGAGGCCTGAACTGGAGAGATACAAAGTTGATACTTAGATGGTCATCTTATAGTCTGTTCATTCAGCAGATACTTACTGAGCTCCTGCCATGTGCTGGGGCATATCCTAGGCTATGCACTAGGTATATAGTGGAGAATAAGAACCCTGCTTTTATGGACACTGACCACAGATTTGGAAGAAAATAATAATGTGAATGGCTTCCACTCATTGAGCACTTTTGATGGGCCAGGCACTTTGCTAAGTGCCTTACGTGCATTTTCATATTTGATCCTCTCAACAACCTGTGAGGTCAGTTCTATTTTTCGGATGATGATGTCACGTAATCCAAGACCAGATAACTAGTAAGAGGAAGAGCCAGGATGTGAACCCAGGCAGTTGAAATTTAGAAAGATGAATCCTAACTTTGCCTCATTGTGGCTGTAGAGAAACTGAGTCTCAAATAAGTTAAATGATTTGTTCAAGGTCTTACAGAGTTTGTGGTTAGTCCTCCCCATTCCGAAACTCAGGGTTCTGTGCGCTTAGTTAGATGACCTCTTAGTCTGGGTGCCAGTCCCCTCTCTTTTAAGTCTAGTCACCATCCAGTCGTCAGGTCTGCCCAACCTGACATGTGGCTGGAAGCTCAGATGGTACCCACTGCTGTACGCTGTGTCCTCAGGATTGTACACCTGTGTCTGCGCAAGGCGGACCAGAAGCTGGTGATCATCAAGCAGATCCCGGTGGAGCAGATGACCAAGGAAGAGCGGCAGGCAGCGCAGAATGAGTGCCAGGTCCTCAAGCTGCTCAACCACCCCAATGTCATTGAGTACTACGAGAACTTCCTGGAGGACAAAGCTCTCATGATCGCCATGGAATACGCACCAGGTGGGCCCGACTCAGGCCCCTTGCACCGGCCTGGCTCCAAGGGCCTGTCAGCTCTGTGAGGCGGCAGATACAGACCAGCCAGCTTCCTTCCTTGGAATGGGCTTGGCTGAGGGTCAGAGGGGTAGAGTTCTGACCCCAGTAGTGTGATGCTGGCAGGCCCTGGCCCTGTCTGGGTCTTTAGTTTTATAAAAGCAAAGTCTCAGGCCTGGAAAAGCCTAGATCTTGACTAGTCCCTTGCGGCTGCAGGCGGCACCCTGGCTGAGTTCATCCAAAAGCGCTGTAACTCCTTGCTGGAGGAGGAGACCATCCTGCACTTCTTTGTTCAGATCCTGCTCGCGCTGCATCATGTGCACACCCACCTCATCCTGCACCGGGACCTCAAGACCCAAAACATCCTTCTCGACAAACACCGCATGGTCGTTAAAATTGGCGACTTTGGAATCTCCAAGATCCTTAGCAGCAAGAGCAAGGCCTACACGGTGCCTGGGCATGGAGGGGACCTCAGGGGTGCTGGAGGTTTTGAGGGCCAAGGTGCACTCTGCAAGCCTATCTCTCACCCCACCCCCCAAGACCTCGGGCCCGTAGCCCCTGGCTGGGTAGTCCTGCAAGAGGAAGCACTTTGGCCTGCTTTGGGGAGAAGCTGTCTCCACGTGGGCCTCAGTCTTCCCTCCCTGGGCTGTAATATTAACTTCCCTCTTGCAGGTGGTGGGTACTCCGTGCTACATCTCCCCCGAACTGTGTGAGGGCAAGCCCTACAACCAGAAGAGTGACATCTGGGCTCTGGGCTGCGTCCTCTATGAGCTGGCCAGCCTCAAGAGGGCCTTCGAGGCCGCGGTGAGTAAGCGCCCCTGAGGAATCGACTGGGAGAGCTCCGTCTCCCTTCCCCTGAAGTCCTCAGCTCCAGCTGCTTTTGTGTTTCTTCTCTTGTGGCTGAGTCATGTCGCCCTCGTCAGACTGGTGGATGACCCCAGAGCAGGGCTGTGGCTTCCCTCAGACTATGCGTTCCTGAGGGTAGGGCTTGGGTCCCTCCTTAAAACTGAGGACTCCTGACGGCAGGGCTCTCCCATCAGATTAGGGACCCTCCTAAGGGCAAGACTTAAGTTTTCCCAACAACCTGAGGTTTCTGACGACATAGCTGCAGCTCCCCTATCAGAGGTTCTTGATAGCAGGGTTTGGGTCCCCTGTCATCCTGGGAGTCCCCTCACCAGACTAAAGGCTCCTGACCGCAGGGCTGTGATCACCCATCAGACAAGGGGCCGGGGCTGAAACTGGGGGTGCTGTTACCAAAGAGTCGAGCCTGAGGCTCTGGCCCACCCAACTTGATGCCTTCACAGAACCTGCCAGCACTGGTGCTAAAGATTATGAGTGGCACCTTTGCGCCCATCTCTGACCGGTATAGCCCTGAGCTGCGCCAGCTGGTCCTGAGTCTGCTCAGCTTGGAGCCGGCACAGCGGCCACCGCTCAGCCACATCATGGCGCAGCCCCTCTGCATCCGTGCCCTCCTCAACCTGCACACCGACGTGGGCAGCGTCCGCATGCGGAGGCCTGTGCAGGGAGTGGGGGAGGGGGTCCTGGGCAGAAGGGGGCACCCAGTGGGGGCATAGTAAGGCTGGGGCAGAAGGGCCCTTAGGGCAAGTCCTCCGTTTCTGCATGTGGAAATGCCAGGGGGGGTCCGTGTCCTGAAGCTACCCTCTTCTCTGCAGGGCAGAGAAGTCCCTGGCCACCGGGCCACCCATGGCCCCTGGCAGCACTGGCGTCAGGACTACCAGCGCCCGCTGCAGGGGTAAGTCCAGTGGAACTTCCGGGTCCCCTTGGACACCATGCCATTCCCACCTGTTTAATAGGCCTGATGAGCTGTTCCCACAGGTGTCCCCCGGGGACCTGTGCGGCCAGCCATTCCACCACCGTTGTCATCGGTGTACACGTGGGGTGGTGGGCTTAGCACTCCACTGCGGCTGCCAATGCTTAACACAGAGGTGGTCCAGGTGGCCGCTGGACGCACACAGAAGGCCGGTGTCACACGCTCTGGGCGCCTCATCCTGTGGGAGGTGAGCAGGCTGGGGCGGGCCTGGAGTGGGGGTAGGGTCACCACAAGGAAGGGGGCACTCAGGAGCCACTCCTTCCCTCCCCTGTCACCCCCAGGCCCCACCCCTTGGTGCTGGAGGGGGTGCTCTCCTTCCGGGGGCAGTGGAACAGCAGCAGCCCCAGTTTGTTTCACGGTTCCTGGAGGGCCAGTCAGGCGTGACCATAAAGCAGGTGGCCTGCGGGGACCTCTTCACAGCCTGCCTGACTGGTGAGCCTGTCCGGAGACTACCCTGTGGGGACCCCACTCTGAGAAGGCCCCCCAGGGGAACTTCCCTCTTTGCCAGTCATTTACAAACTGCTCGCTTAATAATACTTCTATCTACTGGTTATTGAGCACCAGGAGTTTACTTACACAGTCGCTTTTACCCTTCACTACAGGCCTGGAAAAGTAGGTGTGGTATCCTCATTTGACAGATGTGGAACTAAGGCTCAGGGCTAAGTCACTTGTCCAAAGTCACACACTTGGGAAGAGACACCCCTGTCTGTCTTCTCTCCCCTATCCCATTCTTCCATCCCTAGCCTCCAGCTAACTTTATTGCTTCTCCAACCCAAGGTTGGATTGGTTTCTCTGGAAAAACAGCCTCCTCTCTCTCCCGTCTCTTTCCTCCCTGCCTCTCTTCCCAGATCGGGGTATCATCATGACCTTTGGCAGTGGCAGCAATGGGTGCCTCGGCCATGGCAGCCTCAATGACATCAGCCAGGCAGGTGTTGTGTGTACCTGGGGAGGAGAAGTGGGGAGATGGCAAGGAGCCCACATCTGAGAGCTGACACCCAGATGTGGGGGGCAGGGGAATCCCCAGTAACCACAGGTCCCTCTAGCTCCCAGACTGTACCTGCTCTGGGAAGCATGAGGGGAAGTACAGAAAGACCAGACTTCCCCAATGGTTGTAGTGTGTGTGGGGGGGGTGGTGGAGAAGGGGGGGCATTAAAGGGACAGCTATCTCACGAGAATTTGCAGCCTCCAACTTCATCCTTACACGGGATGCTGAGTCCTGGCCCCTTATCCAGTGTTCCCCTGCTTCTCTCTCTCTCTAGCCTACGATTGTGGAGGCCCTGCTGGGCTATGAGATGCTGCAGGTGGCCTGCGGGGCCTCTCACGTGCTGGCCCTGTCCACTGAGCGGGAACTATTTGCTTGGGGCCGCGGAGATGGTGGTAAGCTCTCCACCCTGTTCCACCTCATAGCACCTCCAGCCATGATGTGTTCCCCTTTACACCCACCTTCGACCCCACGGCCCGGTTTCTTCTCCCTCTTTTCTCTCCGATTCCATTCATTTATTTACGCAACTAACCTGTATGGCACATCCACTATGTGCCAATGCTGTGCTGGGTGCTGAGACAAGATGAACAAAATGTCGCTCCTTCCGGTGCTTATGATATATAATGAGGGAGATTTCATTCAGGCAACAGAAGTCATTGTGGCCCTGTCTGCGTCAGGCATCATCAGGCTGAGCACTGACACTACAGGTGGCTTAGACGGGGTTCCTGTCCTCCTGGAGGGCTCAGTGTGGTGGAGGGAGGGATGACATCATCGTGACAGAGGACAGACAGCATCAGGGTTCAGCCCACGGAATAGCAAGGGACTCCACCTGGAGGAGGTAATGGTAGTATCTGAACGTGGCCTTAAAGGAGAAGTAAGGTTTTGACTCAATGAGGGGCCAAGGGTGCACATTTCAGGTTGAGGGAACAGCCTTTACTTACATCAGACAAAACAGACTTTAAAACAAGGGTTATCGCAAGAGACAAGGGCATCTTGTAGTGATAAAAGGATCAGTGCAACAAGAGGATACAGCTCTAAAACATCAATGTGCTCAGCGCTGTTACTGCCTCTGTGGGTCCTTTTCCTGGCATCACCAGCCCTAACACTCACTCACCCCATCCCGGGGTTTCTCCTTGTAGGCCGGCTGGGACTAGGCACCAGGGAGTCCCATAGCTGCCCTCAGCAGGTGCCCATGCCCCCAGGACAGGAAGCCCAGCGGGTGGTATGTGGCATTGACTCGTCCATGATCCTCACTGTGCCTGGCCAAGCCCTGGCCTGTGGGAGCAACAGGTAAATAGGTGCCCCAGGATGATTTGCCTGCCCCTTGCCTTTCCTGGCTGCTAATGCTCCATCTGTCATTGCCTAACCCCCACTAGAGATTAGAACTGAGGGGGGCTGAAGGAGCTGTGGTCCAGCCCAGGGTGGGATCTGCCCCCTGGTGCACCAGCTCCTGCCCAGATATGTGGGGGCAGGACACTCTACACAAACTGTGTCCTTTGGACTCGGCTTCTGGCTCTGCCTTCAGGTTCAACAAGTTGGGCCTGGACCAGCTCTCCCCTGGGGAGGAGCCTGCTCCCCACCAGCAAGTGGAGGAGGCTCTGAGTTTCACACCGCTAGGTTCTGCACCCCTGGACCAGGAGTCCCTGCTGAGTGTGGACCTGGGCACTGCTCATTCAGCTGCTGTGACTGGTGAGTAAGACCTGGACACAGGAGGCCAGAGGTGGACGCTCCTGGCCTGCTTGGGACCTCAGCTGAGGTGCCCCTTTCCTTCCTTCACTCTCTCCTCCCTTCCAGCCTCTGGTGACTGCTACACTTTTGGCAGCAATCAGCACGGGCAGTTGGGTACCAGTGCTCGCCGGGTCAGCCGGGCCCCTTGTCAAGTCCAAGGCCTCCAGGGCGTCAAGATAGTGATGGTGGCCTGTGGGGATGCCTTCACTGTGGCCATTGGGACAGGTGATTAGTGGGCACTATGGGGACAGAAAGGGTTGTGGGCAGGCCCATGGGCCACGGGGGGTTATGCTCAGGGCTGTTGAACTCAGCAACCTCGTATTGGGGCCAGTATGGCGATCTGGGAGGATTGTTGCTTGATAAGCTGTGTCCTCCTCCTGTTTCCCTCCTTGGGATTCTCTTTGGCAGAAGGTGAAGTGTACTCTTGGGGCAAAGGGGCCCGAGGTCGACTGGGAAGGAGGGATGAGGATGCTGGACTCCCTCGGCCAGTGCAGCTGGATGAAACACACCCCTACACAGTGACATCTGTGTCCTGTTGCCATGGAAACACTCTCCTGGCTGTTCGCCGTGAGTTATAACAGGGTTAACCCACCTGGCCCCCACCCACACCCGCATCCTCAGTGGTCACAGCCCAGATAAATGAAAGCAGAAGCTGTGGGGTAAAACTGAGCTTCCTGTCTGGGGTGGGAAAGGGTGGGTGATTCGGGCCTTCATTGAAGGGCTGCCTTCACTACTCCCAAGGGCACAAATGCATCCTTTCTCCTCCTGCCCCCAGTCTAGTTTAGTTTGGACCAATATTTCTGATGTGGCAGTGTCCAGAGTCCAGCGCCCAGTGTGGGAGCAGAGGTGGAGGTGGGTGACAATTGCTAGAGGCACTGCCCTCTGGGAGGCTGCAGGGGTTTCTCTTTTGTACTCTCCAGCCATCACAGATGAGCCAGTCCCCCCATGAGGCACCTGGATACACCTGTGGAGCCCTTGATATTGCTATTCCTCTGAATGTTCTTCAAAAGTACAGGTGCCTGAGGCGTGACTGTCCCCATCCACCAGCTCCCTGGATTGTATCCAATGGGGTATAAGAACCGGTGAAGCCCTTGCACCCCTGGATTGTGTCCAATGAGGTATAAGAACCAGTGAAGCCCTGGATATGTAAAACTCAACTCACCCTATTCCCCAGCACCTCTCTTTTTTCTTCCCACCCCTTCTTAAATCATTGTCCCCAGGGTTCAGCCTAGCTAGAACTGGAAACCAGACCTAATCTTTGGAAGCTGGGTGGTCTTCAGAGCCTTGGCAGAAAAAAGCTGGAGGTGGCTTTGGCTTCATCTAGACCCTGCCCCTTCCCCTAGCCTGGTTACAAAATGTGCTCCTGGTGTCCACTGGGAGAGCAGCTCAGTACTTTGGAGCAGGGCAAGCCAGGGCCTGCCTGGACTGGCCATTCCAGCGGCCCAGCCTCCGCATTGCCTGGGGCAGGGAGGTCAGAGCCCAGCCACCACCCCCACTCCTATATCCTGAGGCAGGGATTTGTACAACTTCTGAGTGTCTCCCTCCTGCAGGAGGGAGTGTATCACCCAGCCCGCAATATAATGCAAAGGGAATCCCTGCAGAAGGTTGTCCCTCACCCCGGGCCATTCCCCCAAAACAGGTTGGGGGAAAGGGGAGCTGGTTCTACCAGATCAGTTCCCAGATGACTGGGAAGTAGCGCCAATAAAAATATCAGCTGCCTGCCTAGAGTGTGGTCTCTTCAGAAGTGGGGAGTGGCAGCCCGATACCCCAGGGTTGGGCTGGGCCCTATCTTGGCTGCATGGCCCGTGGTGTAGGGAGGAATGTGGGCGCAGCCTGAGGCTGGGGCCGAGGCTCCTCTGGCTCAGCGCCCAGCCCGGCCTCCCCGCCCCAGCCGGGCTCCCCGGATCTGGTTGCCAGGCTTCGGCTGCTTAGCACCTGGAAGCTGGAGCCCTGGGCCCCCGGGTAACACGTGGCCCCCGAGACCGAGCTGTTGACTCTCGGGGAGAAGCGAACCTTTGTGGCACAGCACGGCCCGTCCCCCGGGGCCCTCCGCCCCATCCAGTGTCAGGAATCCCCAGCTCTGGGGAGAAGCGGAGCCACGCTCTCTCTTCCCCAGGGGAAAGAGGAGCCCCTGCTTCGGAGCGGGGGCGAGCCTGGCCGTGTGCCGACCCTGAAGCCGCGGGTGTGCGGGGTGGGCGGGGATCCCGGTGACGTTGGGCACTAGGACCGCGCGGGCGCGGCTCCGCCCCCTCTTCCGGCCGGCGGGCGGGCAGGCTGGGCGCAGGCCGCCACCGACAGTCGGCGCCGCCCGGAGCCGGGAGCGCCGCGGAGCGAGGCGCGGGCTGTGGGGCCGCCGCATGCCCGGCCCCGCTCGCCCGTGCCCGCCCGCCATGCCCGGCTTCGACTACAAGTTCCTGGAAAAGCCCAAGCGGCGGCTGCTGTGCCCGCTGTGCGGGAAGCCCATGCGTGAGCCTGTGCAGGTTTCTACCTGCGGCCACCGCTTCTGCGACACCTGCCTGCAGGAGTTCCTCAGGTGCGGGTCGGGGGTAGCGGGGACGGCCGGTGCGGGGGGTGGGGACCGCATGGGGAGGGGCCCAGGCCAGAGACACGCCGGGCCTTTGTCTGCGCCGCGGCCCCGTCACCTCAGGGGCGCCCACCGTGACATCACGGGGCAGCGGTGACGTCAGGTCCCGAGGGAGAATCTCACACACTAATCTGTCGGGTCCCGGGTGCCACCGGCCCCTGCGCCCGGTCCAAAGAATTCAGTGTGTTCCTGCGGGGTGGAGGTGGGAAAAGGCGCTTCCTGACCTGTGGCTGGCCCTTCCCCCTCACCTGAGAGCCAGAGCGGCCTCATCCTTGAACTTTGAATCCTCTGGGGAGAGGAGGGCAAAACGCTCCGTCCCGCGCAGCACCTTAAGCCTCCGGAGTTTTCACCCATCTAACCTCTTCTGATTCTTCGAACGTTACAAGAATGGCAGCTATTGTTCTCCCATTTCACAGATGATGAAACGACAGATTCAAAGAAAGGCTGTGACTTGCCCATGGTCACACAGTTACTTAAAGGTTTATATGGGATTTAAGCCCGGCCTGCTTGTGGTCACACAATAGAGGGAGGACTATCTGCTCCAGCTTTCTCCTGAAGCAGTCCCTGGGGGTCTTGAGTACTGCGGATGGTCTGTAGATCGTTACGGAGGGGTCACACCCCGGGTGTTCCTGAGTGTCCCCTGCCCTCCGAGGACCCAGCTCACCTCTTGGCTCTCAGCATCCATTGAGTTCTGAGCACCCTGTGGAGTCTAGAATCTCCTGCCCACCCTGGGAACTGCTCAGGCCTGGGTGTGGGGAGGTCGAGCCCCAAGAGCACAGGGGAAGCCGGGGTGAGCCACTGCCTTGTGTTAGGCTGTCTGCAGAGCGGATGCAGAGGCACGGGTATCCAGCCCCAGGGAGAGCATCTCGGGGGCTCCTGCCTTTAGTGCTCTCTCCCATCCTCCTTCCCTCTGTCCTCTGCAGCCCCTAGGCTGGCGGAAATCTCAGCAGGCCCTTTGTTTTCTGTTCCCTGCAGCCTGGGCCCGCTCCTGCCCTCACATATGCTCCTGCACAAGCTGCTGTGCTGCCCCCTCCTCCTTTTCCCTCCCCCTCCCCCTCCTCCCTCCTCCCTTCAGTGTACACACATACTCCCCTACAGACACACAGTCCCATTGTCTTTTCCAGTGCCCTTCCCTGGGCCCTCTGGTTTCCAGATGAGGCCAGCTGAGCAGTGCTTCCCCCCCTCGCCGGCCCCCCACTCAGCTGACCCACCCTGACTGCCTCAGGGAAGGATCCAGGAGGGGGCTGCCAGGCCCCTCTCCCTCCACCTCCGCTGCCTCTCTCTGCCGCTTCTGCCCCTCCTCCTCCCGGAAATCCCCTCTTCCTCTCCCACAGCCCCCTCCCCCCATCCTGTCTTCTCCCCTGGGCCTGGGCCTCCGCAGCACAGCCTGGAGCCGTCTGCCCCTGCCTCCCCCTTTCCCCTAGTGCCTGAGCTATGCTGCTGAGGCCCTTGGAGGGAGGAGGGGAGAGGTGGTTGGACAGGCTTGGCCCCTCACCACCACGCTCTACCCTACAAGCAAGGTTGTCCATCGTTCTGGCGGAAACTTGGTCCTGGCTGGGCCCCAAGCTGCCCAGGCTAATCTGCCTGAAGCCTGGGGACTTGCCTCAGTCCTCTCCTTGTCTCCAAAACCATTAAGTCAGCACATTCCCGAAGCAGCCAAGCAGACCCTCCTCCCCATGGCCTACCCCTCTTTCCCCACTCCTGCCAGGGCAATTACTCAGGTTGGTCCAGGAAGGCTGTTTGCCCTGTGGGCATGGGCACACCTCATCAGTGCCTGGGCATGTATTCTTCTTGGCACTGGTGGCACGGCCAGTGGCAGTAGTGGGGTCAGGGAGGAGGTGGGTGCTAGATATCCTTTGAGCGTCTGGGGCATGAACTGCCCCAAGTTCTGCAAAGTGCCATTATGGACAGGGCTGCCATGTGGCCTCTGCTTCCACCTGATTACTACCTGCTTCCCACATACCTGACTCAGACCTTCCAGAAATGCCATGCCTTAGGGCCTTCGGTCCTGCTGGGTGAACCCTTGCCTGGCCTAGGCCATGCCAGGTGTGTGTGACTGGTCCTGGCTAGGGTCAGCAAGGCCATGTTGGTGGAAGAAGTGCCAACAGGTTCCTTGAGTGCTGACAGCCTGGTGGCGCTCAGTGGAGGGCAGCAGATAGTGTCAACAGGCCAGACACATGCTGTGCTGGGAGCAGTCTCGACTGTGCCTGCCTGGACAGTCTTTCTTGCCCTAACTTCTCTGCACGCTGTACAGTGTAGCAGAGCCTATCTGAGCTGTGGAATCAGACATATCCAGGTACTGCTTCAGCTGTAGCCTCAGTTCTTTCATCTGCAAAATGGGGACATTGAGCCCCTTCTCATAGGCAGGTAGTAAGGACTCAGGAGTGTAAACACCGTGCCTGGGAGCAAGCCTTGCCTGCTCTCTGCTTTAACAGACACACCCTCATAGAAGGAAGAAAGGGATGGGGTAAGGTGGCCCCACGCTGACCTTTGCCCTGGGTTCTTGGCTGGGCACCCTCATAGGGGCTGGGCAGCCCTGGCACTTAATCTCAGCCCATCCCTGTTCACCACCCTCCATCAGCTTTCAACCCAGCCAATGAAAACTAACCTGGGGGAAGGGGGTGGCTGGGAAATCTGTTCCTTTCCCAGTCCAGCTGCCATCCTGGGGGGAGGGGGTGCCAGCTGCCACCTGTTGGCCAAATGCTGTCTGAGGCAGCTGTCTGCCTCCACTGGGCCCCGAACCCTCCTCGCCAGGACAAGAGCTGGGATCTGCTGGGGTCATGGGGAAGTGGGTACGTTCAGGACTCTGCTTGCCCTCTCAGGTGGGGCTGGCTAGGAACCGGTCTGGTGAGGGAAGGAGGCTGCCCGGTTGAGGAGGTGGGGCCCAGGGTTCTCCCTTCCCGTAGTGTGTGGAGCCTTGTGTGGAGCCGTGACCTTGTCCCCTCCCCCTTCACAGTGAAGGAGTCTTCAAATGCCCTGAGGACCAGCTTCCTCTGGACTATGCCAAGGTGAGTCCACCGTGTCAGGCAGAGGCCTAGGTAGACTGTGGTCCTTGGTGGAGGCTGGAGCTGCTAGCAGCCAGTGGGCTCGGGGCCAGTGCCAACCCAGTGCTGTGAGTCGAGCGCCCCCCACAAAGGTGGCCTGTTCCCTCCCACCAGGCTAGTTTGCAAATGAGCCCTGGATTTGCCCTGGAGGGCAGGCACAATGCCCAGCCTGTGGGGGTGCACAGAGCTGCTCTGTGCTCATAAGAAGTGCTCCCCTCCCCTTTGGGTGGCAGGCCAGACCTGTGGCCAAGGGCCAGCACCCCTCTACTGGGGGAAGGAAGCAGAGGGTGTGAGGGCTGCCTGGGACTGAGCCGGCTGATTGGCTGTCGCTTCCAATGGGAGTGTCACGTGCAGATGTGCTGTGGACGCTGGGATCCAGCAGTGGAGCAGGTAACTACCTGCTGTGCCCTTTATCCCTGGGCATAGAGGGGAATATAGCCCAGGAGATGCTGTTACGGGCTCTAAGGTAGAGCTAACCTGCCTGGGGGGGGAGGGGACAGGAATTGGGGACAGTATCAGCCTGTGACCCTGACCAGTCCCCCATCCCTGCTCCCAGATCTACCCAGACCCAGAGCTGGAGGTACAGGTACTGGGCCTGCCTATCCGTTGCATCCACAGCGAGGAGGGCTGCCGCTGGAGTGGGCCACTTCGTCACCTACAGGTGAGGCTCTGATGGGGGCGGGGGCCTACCCCTCCCTTGGCAGGCACTAACTGTAGCCCTTCCCCCCAGGGTCACCTGAATACTTGCAGCTTCAATGTCGTCCCCTGCCCCAATCGCTGCCCCACCAAGCTGAGCCGTCGGGACCTGCCGGCCCACTTGCAGCACGACTGCCCCAAGCGGCGCCTCAAGTGCGAGTTTTGCGGCTGTGACTTCAGTGGGGAGGCCTTTGAGGTGGGTGGGGCCTGGCCGAGGGGAGAGGGAGAGTGGGGCGTCTGGTGGGCCAGGGAGCCCTTAACTCAGTCCCTCTGGCATTTCCACAGAGCCACGAGGGCGTGTGCCCCCAAGAGAGTGTGTACTGTGAGAATAAGTGTGGTGCCCGCATGATGCGGCGGCTGCTGGCCCAGCACGCCACCTCTGAGTGCCCCAAGCGCACCCAGCCGTGCACCTACTGCACCAAGGAATTCGTCTTTGACACCATCCAGGTGAGGCCCTTCCGGAACTGGGGGCTGGGACAGGTGGCAGGGAGCCAGGCTACTGACCGCTGTCTCTGCGGCCCTAGAGCCACCAGTACCAGTGCCCGAGGCTGCCTGTGTCCTGCCCCAACCAGTGTGGCATGGGCACCGTGGCTCGAGAGGACCTGCCGGGCCATCTGAAGGACAGCTGTAGCACTGCCCTAGTGCTGTGTCCATTCAAAGACTCCGGCTGCAAGCACAGGGTGAGACGCCCCTCCTCTTTCCCGTCAGCCCCCTTCTTGGTCCTTGCGGCTTCAGACAGACTTAGGCCCTTGGTGGTCCCTGTTCTGCTGCTCTGAAGCTTTCAGTCCTTCCCCCCGCTGGCTAGCTCCAGGCTCCTAGTGCCCTCAGCCTTCCTCATACAGAGCTGGGTGCCTGCCACCCTGTACCTACTCCTCCCCTCTCCCTGGGCCTGCCCCTACTGATAACTCTCCTTCCCCCACCGCCTGGGGCTTTGCCAACAGTGCCCTAAGCTGGCAATGGCACGGCATGTGGAGGAGAGTGTGAAGCCCCATCTGGCCATGATGTGTGCCCTGGTGAGCCGGCAGCGGCAGGAGCTGCAGGAGCTGCGGCGAGAGCTGGAGGAGCTGTCAGTGGGCAGCGATGGCGTGCTCATCTGGAAGATTGGCAGCTATGGGCGACGGCTACAGGAGGCCAAAGCCAAGCCCAACCTCGAGTGCTTCAGCCCAGCTTTCTACACACATAAGTATGGGTACAAGCTGCAGGTGTCTGCATTTCTCAATGGCAATGGCAGTGGTGAGGGCACACATCTCTCGCTCTACATTCGTGTGCTGCCAGGTGCCTTTGACAATCTCCTTGAGTGGCCCTTTGCCCGCCGCGTCACCTTCTCCCTGCTGGATCAGAGCGACCCTGGGCTGGCTAAGCCACAGCATGTCACTGAGACCTTTCACCCCGACCCAAACTGGAAGAATTTCCAAAAACCAGGCACTTGGCGAGGCTCCCTGGATGAGAGTTCCCTGGGCTTTGGTTACCCCAAGTTCATCTCCCACCAGGACATCCGCAAGCGAAACTACGTGCGGGATGATGCTGTCTTCATCCGAGCCTCTGTTGAATTGCCCCGAAAAATCCTCAGCTGAGCGCAGATGGGGCTCCAGGAGAAAGGGGGGTGGAACATGACCTCTGTCAGGCACTGGCTGAACCTGGAGAGGGGGCCGGACCCCCATCAGCTGTTTCTGCAGCCTAGGTTCTGTTACCCCACTCCCCCCCCCTTCCCTACCACCCTCAGGTGCCTCCTATTGGTGCTTCAGCCTTGGCCCCTGCGGGAGCAGGTTTTGGGGTCATCAAGGGCTTGGAAACAAGTGATCCCAGGGCCTGTCTCCTCTCCTGGGCAGGGCAGACATGCCTTGGTGCCGGCCACACTACCGGACTGAGATGCCTGCTGGTGCTATGTCCCAAGAGCCATAGGGGGGAGGGAGAGGGGGAGTTGGGTAAATAATCTGCCTTGAGATCTGATTTCTCTTTCCCCAGCTGTGCCCCCTCTGGTTATTTATTTACTTAGTGCCAGGAGGGCACAGCAGGGGAGCCCTGATTTTTAATAAATCCTGAATTGTATTTATTAATTTGGTTCCAGCCTGACTCATCTGGGTTGGTTAGGGCCCTGGAAGGCTGGGCCCAACTGTGAAGGCCAAGGACACGACTGGAACCAGGATTCAGCGCCTTGCTGGGTCGCCCTCTAGTGGACGACAGGGGCAGTACATCAGGTTTTGCGTGGAAGATGCCTGCCGCTGCCCTCTGGTGGTTAGATGGGGGCGGTGCAGGCTCTGGACATTGGATAAAAGCTGCAGTTCCAGATCCATAACCTATTAGACGAGTGCCTCTGCCCTAGGCGGGTCTTTCTTGATCTAATGATAATAGCTGCCATTTATTGAGTACTTTCATGCGGCAGACACTCCTAAGCACTTTACCTACCTTATTTCATTTAATATAACAGGTGAAATAGCTTTTACCACAATAAAGGCCCTAAGTAGGCTATAGTCAAGACTTAATGATACAATGCACACTCCCAGCACAAAGTAAGTGCTTGATGAATGTTACTCTAACTCCAAAGCACAGCCCACATTCAGGGACTAAGGGGTCTTCGAGGTGTACAAGGCACTTGGATTTTCTCATCCATACTCATTTAATGCTTTTCGTACAAGCCTCATGTGCCTGTGATTATCCACATTTAATTGATGAAATAGGAACAGAGGAGTGACTTGACTTCCATGATCTTTCAGCTGGTTTGGCGCAGGGCCTGGATTCTGTTTCAAGCTCCAGCAATCCCTAGAAGTACAGCTAGCTCCCTTTAATTTTGCCAATAGGTTTGGGTTTGGATGCTTGCTGTGCTTGCTTTCTGGCAAGCTACTTAGCTATATGGGGGGTATCCTTATTCTCACTGGTAAAATGAATAATCCTGCTTACCTAGATGTGTTGTAAAGATAAACCAATCAGCACGGTGGGGGCAGAGTCCCAGAGAGCAGTTTCCAGGTTCTCAGTCTCACGTGGAAAGGTGCTGGCTCGGGTGATGGTCAGCTGTGACTAGTTGGCCATCAGCTGTTACCAGTTAGACATTAGCCACTGATAGAACTGCCGTGGCTATGCTAGTTGGTTGGTTGGTTGGCTGGCAGAGAAGTGGACGGAGGGCTGCGGATTGTGTGGCTCCTGCTTCGTGTCTCCAACCCAGCCGCCAGCAAGAACGTAGGTATGACTCCCCTATCTATGGCTCCGGTGGTGTTGCTTTCTGGCCTCACCGTATCCTACGTTCTTGTGCGGGGAGCGGGACCAGAGTCCCGGCATGACATGCACCAAGTGCTTTGCTCTTGCCTGGCCCTGAGAAGAGGCCCAATGATGGAAATTATCTAGGAAGAGGAAGGGTCAGGGGCTGTAGTTCTTGCCTTCTCTACACTCCCACATAGGCTCATGTGCAGAGCCCTTCTCAGAAAATGACAGGAAAAGACTGAGCATAATACAGCCTGGGAAACTAACCACAAGCTTAGCCCTCAAAAAGCCAAATTCACTTATCTAGGGGAGCTGGGGCCCTGGCTGCCTTGCTGAGAAAGACAGCCCCTTCACCAAATAAACCATCTTGGTACAGTGACACGGAGAAGCTGGCAGGGAAAACCCTGCGCTCTAGCAGAAGAAATTCCCTTAAGTCCTTGCTTCAGGCAACAGGTGGAACCATCCTTCCAAGAGAAACCAGACACCCTGCATCAAGCTTGGGCTCCCTCTCCTGACAAGACTCAGCCACTGCACCACGCCAAGGGGATGGTGCCTCCAGTTGTGTGCAGCAATGAATGGGATATTGCAGTCGGCCCCAGGCCCAGGCCTCAATCCAGTGCTCTTACAGGCAGTCGTGGTTGCCTTGTGGAACCCAGGCCAAATTTGGCATCATTTGGGCTGGACTCACCCAGGCACCCAACCCAATTGTTCACTGTGGAGGTAGAATCGAGCTGACCTTACCACCTACTCTGTCTACCTTTGTGACCCTGAGTTGACTGCAGGCCTCATCTGACAGAAGAGGGCTTTCCTTCACAGGATGGTATGAGTAGAAGGGAAGCCCCTTCACAAAAGGGCACCCCACAGAAACAGACATTGGTCAAGAGGGGAGGGTGCTTTCAACTCTATCAGTATTTTGACAGCCACCACTGGCTCTTGCTACCAAGGGCGATTCCACCCTCACTGAATCCCACGACGTGTGGAATTGCTCCTTCCCTCCATCACATCTTAACTGAGACCCACTCAAAGGGGGCGGGGGGACTATAAGTGAACCTTGAACAACATGGGTTTGAACTGCATGGGTCCACTTACATGCAGGTTTTTTCAATACTGTAAATGTATCTTATGATTTAAATATTTTTCCTTTTAAGACTCCAGTATATAATACGTATACAGAATGTTAATCGACTGCTTATACCGGTAAGGTTTCTAGTCAACAGGTTGTTTTCCGAGTTATTTTCAACTGTGGTGTGTGTGTGGGGGAGTCCCAAACCCCCAAGTTGTTCAAGGGTCAACTGTAAATAGCTCTTTTGGATTTTTTTCCCCCTGCAGACAAAGACAAAGGTGAAGTTCTCCAATACTCAACCCGTAAGATTCAAATCACCCAAGAGGCCACTTTTCATGTTAGAGACTATAGCACTTGCTACCTCTGCCTGTCAGAAGTCCTCAGAAGTTCCGCAGTGTTGAAAGTGGAAGGGGTGGGACGTTTAATCTTCCACTGGCTTATTAGCAAACCAGATCCCCATTTTTCAGTAAGATAGTCCTCGGGAAGTGGCAGTATACCTCAGGCCTCCAGGGAAGGGCAGCAAACCGTACTCACCCATCAAACCTCCAAGCCCTAGCGTCCCGCCTACGGGGAGGTCCTGCCAGCTGGGTACCTCCCAGGGGCTGAATGAAGAGTCTTGTAACCCCCACAGCACCTGGTCTGCGATAATGGGTTGGGAGGGCTTCTGAATGAGATGAATGCTCTAGGGGTCCCCCTCCTAAAAACGAGGAATTATTTTCCTTCTAGCAAATGAGCCATTAGAAATCATTAAGAAAAACCACCTCAAACACTGACACCATTCAACGAATAGGACAAGATCGAAAGGTGAGTTTTTTCTGTTTACTGGTTTATAATAATCTTAAAAACCCCATCACACCCATAAACCACCACAGGTGAGATGAGGGAGATGGAGAATGAATGCTACAGTATGTGGAGCGCACAGGGAATCCCAGTATTCCCTAGGGGCAGTGTGGGATGGAGGCAGGGAGTGTGGATAGGAGGCCCTGGTTTGGACCCTTATTGCTGGTTGGGGGGTTGGCTGGCAGAGGGGGGAGGGGCTCAGGGTGAACTAGGAAACATCTCACACCAAAGGCCAGGGCAGTTGGGGGTGGAGGTGGGGTCACAGTACATTTTCCATGCAGATTAGGGGTGGGAGTGAGCTTCAGAGACTTGCACCCCTACACAGGAAGAGATGGGTTTGAGGTTTGATTTAAAGCCCCCAAGTTGGTGTCTGGTCCAATTTCCTAAAATGGCAGCTCACCTTTTGGGGAGAGGCATTGGAAAAAATTACAGCAAAAATATCTCGTTTGGAGCTCAAGCAAAGGATAAGGGGGAGACAGTGGTGCTCTTTCAATTTAACTCAGAGAAGCAAGAACTGGAAGGGGGCCCTGGGTGAGGGGGTGGCCCACACCTTGGGAGAGGGCACTGTACCAGAAGCCACAGGTGCTCCTGAGGGCTCGGGGACAGGGAGGTACCAGTGTTCACAAACGGCAGGAAAACAACCGGGAACAATAAATTAGGACTTCAGGTTGCTATCATTTGGCATAACACAATCAGGCATTTTTTTCTTTTTTTTTTTTTCTTTTTAAATATAAGGCAACTTGCCAACACATAATTTAAAAACTGGTCTTCAGTCACATTGCTTCAGATCACTAGAGAATTTCTGGCTAAAGAACAGTGGGTAGTATAGTAAACAAAACCCAAAATTTTAAATAAGAACATCAGCTCACATTCCCCAGAGACAAGAGGAAAAGTAAGGGCTTATTTGGTTTAAAAACAAAAAAAAAAAGCAGAGCTCAACTATGCATCTTTAACAGAAGGGTGCAAAAAATTACAACAAAGCATAATCTAAGTTTTAAAGTTACAGAAGAGTTTTAAATTTCTAGCCAACTAATTGTCACTTGGGAATGAGACGTGTTGAGCATGAAGAGGGTGTGCGAGAAGAATGGATGGGGGGGCGGGGGGGCAGGAGGGGCTGTTTCCAATATAGGCCCGTCTCCGGCTGTTAGAACCATGCTCACTTGGTAAAGGAAGAATTCAAAGAGCTTAAGGCTTTGTGTTTCTCTTTCTTCATCAAACTGAGGGGCTGCAAAAGGAGGTGACTAGCGGGTGAAAGTACCTGTGGGGCCACTCACAAGGCTACTCAAACCCACACGACATTCATACAGAAACATGACATTTAAAATTACAGTGTAGAGCAATATGCTTAGCCAGTGTAGAGAACCAAATGATTTTTTTTTGTTTTTTTTTTGTGTGGTTTTTTTTTTTGGTTTTTTTGGTGTTTTTAATTCCAAACTCCAATGTGATCATCCCTTACCTACCTAATACCTCAAGTAAGATCAGTGTTTTGTTTTGTTTTGCTTGAGGGTGGAGTGGGGGTGAGTTAGGAGAGAGCCAATAGTGAGAAAGGGATCTTATCCTGGAGGTCACTGAGTTTCTCTAGGGCTAGAAACGGGAGTCAGGAACCAAGCAGACCTCCCCCCACCCCCCCCTCAAAGCTATAGCCACGTGCCTGCAGGTGCCCTTGAGGAGTGTGGCAAGGGCAAGTGCAGCGGCCCTGTGATCAATTAGATGTAAAACAAAGCCTTGAGGACTGGAGGAGGGCTGAGAGAAGAAGACCGGTCAGTTTTGATTTGAGGTCTTTGGGTGAATAAGGAATTAGCTTCCAGAGCCCTTGGGAAGTCTGGCTTCTTAGTCCCAGAGACAGAGACAGACAGGGAGAGCCTTAGCTTCGGGCTGGGCACATACTGCTCTCTCGCATAGGACCCTTCCGTCAGCTCACACCTCAGTCCTAAGGGAAACAGGCAGAGCAGGAAGACAGGAGGCAGCTAGTGCGAAACGCACAGCAGTGTGCAGGACGGATGGGCGGATGACAGACAGAAGGACAGGACTGATAGGCAGGCAGCAGAGAGAAAAGGCCTGGGGTTGGGATTAGGTCCTAACATAAACCCAAAGGCTGCTGGAGCTGGTGGAGGGGAGAATGAGGGCAGAGGACCCTCCCACCCCCCGTCCTCAATGAGATCCCACCGAATTCTCTTTCTTAGACGTCTAAGAATGATCACATTGGAGCAGCAAAACTTGGAAACTATCCAATTACTCAAAAGTCAGACTAAACCTAGGAGGGTGATGTGATGTGTAGCTTGTGGCGGGCGCCGGGCTACCTATCTATACCCAGGGTGCTGAATATGAAGACTTCGACTATCTGTGGGGTCGGGGGCGCGGCTGCCGGGGGCTCGGTGGGCCTTGCTCAGCACGGCCAGGCTCTGTTCACGGAAGCAGGCCGGCTGGAAATCCCCACTCAGGTAATCCACCGTCTGCATCAAGCTGTTCTGGCTCGCCACGGGCCCGCCCCCGGTCCCTGCTCGGTAGTGCGCCCCAGCAGCCGCTGCACAGTCGAGGGGTGCACCTGTGGGCTGCCCACCATGGAACGGCATAGGGAGGTCCTGAGACCCCGAGCTGTCGCTATTGGGAGTGGGCAGAATGTTGTTCCACAGGGGTTGGAAGTAGTGACCATTGGGGTAGGCCAGTGGGGCTGCCAGGCCGTTGACTGGTGGGGAGGGGGTTGGCTTCTCCAGGGGTGGCTTCAGATGGAAAGACTGCGCCAGGCAGAGTTCCTGCGGGTAGGCGGGCGCCTTGCCCACAAAGCCAGGCCCTGCCAGCTCGCGTCCGGCAGCGTGCTTGCCTGTCAGGCCCGGGGCCGGCGTCCCACCAGCCTCACTGCACATCTGTTGGAGGTGGGCCAGCTGGTGCTGGTTCCAGGCCACTGGCTTGAGGTCGCTAGCGTAGCCAGTGGGGGCTCGAGAGATGCCCGTGGGCAGGTTGACAGGGCCTGTGGCCGCATGGGTGTGCTCCATGGGGTTGACCACACAGGAAGGCATTGGAGTGGGGACGCTGTGGGTCGACACCCGGGTGCTTGCATTGATGAGCAGACTGCGACTAATGGGGCTGGGGTTGGCGATCTGGCCCTCGCACACTGAGGTAGTGCTGATGCCGGCCCTCGTCTGGCAAAACTGGTTGATCTGGTGCACGATGCTGCTCAGGTCCGGGGGCTGGCTGTGCTGCAGGGTGGCCGCCATGGAAAGGGGGATCGTTGAGGTAGACACGGTCACATTCGGGGGGGCATCTGAGTCTGGCATCTTCCGGCCTCCATGCAGCAAGGGATTGGGGGGGTGCTGGAGACCTTGGTGAGACAGGGCCTGAGGGTGGACCAAGCCCTGGGTTTGGGCCATGGGCTGGGGGTGGCCCAGGCCCTGAGGCTGCTGGAGGCTCTGAGGGTGGGACAGCGCCTGGGGCGGCGGGATACCCTGAGGGTGCTGCAGCGTCTGGGGAGGGGCGTGGGCCAGGGTCTGTGCATGCTGCAGGGCCTGCTGGCGGGCCAGAGCCTGGGCCTGGGGGTGGGCTAAAGTGCTGGGTGCCACAGTAGCATAGGGTGCCACTGGGGGGTTCATGATGGCCTCAGGGAGCAACCGGGCTCGGGTGCCGTCAAAGTCCTTGAGGATGCTTTTGGCTGGCACTTTGACAATGGCAAGCAGGCCTGCCTTGGTGGCAGCCTGAGTCGGGTAGGGGCTGTAGCGCTGGGCTGATGTGTCGAGGCCGTTCACAGTACGACGAACGTGTTTCCGCTGGGGAACCTTCACACTGTTGGGGAAGATTTTTATAGTCAGTGGGTTGTTTGCGACCTTCTTAGCATACGCGTCCAATTCGGCTGGGGTAGGACAGTGAGCAGTTCTCATTTTCTGTGTAGTGTCCCCTAGAGAGAGAGAAGGGGAAGGAGAGCAGAGAAGGAGAGGGAGCTCATCAGTGCCAAGCCAACCAGCCCTCTACGTGCCCTTCTGCGGCCTGAGGCAGAGGAGGTGGGAACAGCTCAGGTGTCCTCCCTGGTCTTCACTTCACACCGAGCCTTGGCCCCCATGACAACAGAACTGCTGACACTTAGTACTTACAAGGGGCCAGGCCTTACGCTGAGTGACAGGCTCTCGCTGCTACTGCTTGAGGAA
Organism: Rhinolophus ferrumequinum; assembly: GCF_004115265.2. Classification (NCBI taxonomy): domain Eukaryota; kingdom Metazoa; phylum Chordata; class Mammalia; order Chiroptera; family Rhinolophidae; genus Rhinolophus; species Rhinolophus ferrumequinum. Next base: position 18,717,770 of record NC_046304.1, on the reverse strand, counting down.
GGAAGTACTATCATGATTCCCATTTTACAAGTGCGGTCACCAAAGATCGGACTAGCAGAGGGACTTTCAAAAGTCTCGTATCTCACAGAGCCAGGACTTGGCCAATTCTCAGAGGTGACTTCTACATGGAACTCTCTCCACGTTCCTAGCAGCCCACGCTGGCCTGGGGGTTGAAGGTTCTAACCAGAGCTGCTTGTCAGGGCCCTCTGGGGCCACACGGTCCTTTCCCCAGGACACCCAGATAAAGAGGGCACCCAGAGTGACTACTCTTCAGTCTACAGCGGCCGGGGAGGCATCAGATTTCTCTTGGCCTTGGCAGCTAGGGCACCATGCCCACTGGGTGGGCATCCTGGCATAGTCGACAGGATGCTGCTTTTTCAGGGGCAGAGGAATAAGCTGCCAACATCCCTCCCCCACCCCCATGTCACAAGTTCACTTTTGTTTACCGCTTACTCTGGGCCTGACTGGGTGAAGATCAAAGGGCTTTATTTATTTCCTTGTGGGGGTGACAATAATGACAAGGCAGCAGGGAGGGAATTTGAGAAGAAAGGATTCGGAGAATCTTTAAGTCCCAAGAGCCAAAAATAGTCTGTATTCGGCCCTTGTCAGCTGTCACTTTCCAAAATGAAAGAGGAAAAACCTGCCTTCCTTTGGAGGCTGCGGAAACATCCACTCAATGTGCCTCATTACTGCTAACAGTCCCTTTGTTCCCATCTCCAGTGGCCTCCCATCAGGGGGCTCCAGCGGATGTGGAGCTTCCAGTCAAAGGGGAAAAGGTTCTGAGAACAAGAGCTCTTTAAGGACGCCAGGCTCCTGCAAGAGGTCTCTGCTCTGTTATTCCTCTCTCTCAGAGAGGATCTCCCGAGTATACACAGAAGGTGCTTAATAAAGGCTTGCTGAGTGAGTGAGTACACAGACTGCCCCGGGCAGAAGGAAAGGGGCTTGGCTGGGAGCCGCGGCTCAGCTAGCTGACTCGCTCCCTCCCTCCTCCCCTTGCAGAAGGCAGCCAGAAAGACCAAGGACGGAGCAGCGGACTGAATGCCCAGCTTGTGGCTTCAGCTGGCTTGGCGCAAAGAGACCCCATTCAGAGCCACGTCACGGGGCACCCACTAGAACAGAAGTCGGCTAGTGAGTGTGCTGGAAGGAAGCGGGCACAGCTGCCGTCCTCTGGTGACATTGCTGGTTAGCTGGCAACAACTAGTTAGAAACTGCTGCTCTTGGAAGCAGGAAAAGCAAGCTCAAGTATAGGAGGGGCAGAGAGATTTGGGCCCATGCTGAAACAAGGTAGAACTTAGTAAAAAGGGCACAGATAGTAAAAGTTTTGTGCTTTCAAATACTGGCACAATGCCCTGAACTTAGTAGGCACGCAACATATTTAAGAGTCTGCTTTACTTACTGAGTACAGAATAGGTGCTCGACCTGTAAATGAAATGTCTGTAAGATGGCTGGTTTGGAGAAGATCTTAAAAGGATGAATATGATGGTGACAACTGAGGGTAGGAAGGAGAGGGAGGCAGAGGCCCAGAATGCTTCCCCACCCACTGGGTAGCACTAGCTGGTGAGGAGGGTCAAAGCTCTGAGAACAGAGTCTGAGTTCTGCTTTTTATAAACCACTGTCCCTTAATGGGCTCCAGTCTCCATTAAGTGGGGCCGTTTTCTGACCGCTCTTACATTCTCCAGGGCAAGAAGATACAACAAAAATCTGGAATCACTGAAAAACAGTCCCTACACTCAACGTACCAGGATTCCATCAGACTGCCCTGGTCAGCCACTGCACTTAGATGTCTGTCTGGCTGGTCAGAATCGCGTGGCACTCCTGGCTCAGTACCTGACCCTGAGCAGACACATAGTAAATACTTGGTAACTGCCAAAGTGTAGGTACTGCCTGGCTGAACAGCTGGGGCTGAGAAACGGGAGTCTGAAGCTGCTGGGTTTTAGTTTAGACAGGAAGTGAAGGGCTGTCCCTGGGGTTTCCTCCAGGCGGGTGGGCTTCTTTCCTCAAAGGCCAAGAGAAAGGGATCCAGTGGCTTGCTGAATAACAGAGTTCCTTTGTTCCAAGCCAGTGCCAACTCGAAGGCTGGTGTTTTTCTAGCAGAGGCAGAAGGGAGCTGGGCCTCACTCAGGAGTATAAAATGGGACACTGATTAGTTCTCCATTGATGCTGACAGCGCTGATGAGGGCAGTCAAATAAAGGAATCCGAATCAAAGGAAGTAAGGGTGGGGAGAGTAGACACAGGCTACAGTGTCTTTGTTAAGGAAGAATCTCCAGGATGAGATGCGTATACTGGACTAGAGGCCACTTCTGGGAATCCAGCATTATCCACCTCACATACCACACGTAAGGCCAACCCTTAAAAAAGAGCCAAGTTTTTTTCAATACTTTATCTCAGTCTCCACACAGGCACCCTGGAGCCTTTCTTTCTTCTGTAACCTCTTCCCCTAAGTGCACAGCTAATACAGATACCACAGCTTTGTAAGCAACTTATTTAAATAACGAGTACCAGTAGTGTTTGTTATTAATCAAGACATAAGGCAGTGTAAAGAGGAAATCTGTGGCTAGGAAAAAAGAACAGATCCGAATTCCAGCACTGGCTCTATCATCTGATTACGCAGAGTTTCGGTCATTCCTCGTCTGAGTCGTCCCTCAACAAGGATGACGCCTGCTGTCCTACTCACAGAATCACTAAGATCAAGAGATGCAGTGAACGGGAAACGCTCTGTGGACAGGAACGACGACTGTCAATATCTATTATTCACAGATAGGTGTGGCTGCGTCGCCCACAGAGAGGACAAAGTAATCTGACCAAGGAAGCCCAACAGCCCGAGCCCCTGGACTCGAGTCAGAGAGTTCCACGTAGCAGAAAGCACTGTTGTCGATCCCAGGGGCTGGGGAGAAAATCTCCCTGAACCCAGGCTTCCCCACAGGGCCCGCCCGGTACAGCCTCCTGTGTGGAAGCCCAGAAGACGCGGCAGCGGGGGCAGAGGCACAGGCAGTGTGCTAACGCAGGCTCTGCAGTCTGACCAGTGTGAGCTCCAGGCCAGTTCTGGAACTGTACCGTGACTTTGGGAAGTGGTCAACTCTCTGGATCTCATCCTTAAAAGAAAGATGAGAATCCACCACACAGAATTATTGGGGAATGAATGAGAACATTTATAAAAATATTCAAGATAGTGCCTGGCACATGGCAAACCCTCAGCAGATGTTAGCTAATATTGCTGATATTTCTATGAGTTTATCCAGTGATTGGGCCAATTCACCATTTCCAGGCCCTTCCAGTAGGGGGCAGACAGGCATACAAAGAAGCAGTAAAAGACTGTAATTTTGACATTTGTACTAGGCCCCAAGACTCTACAATCAAAGAGGTCAGAGTTGCGTCTAAAAGATGATTTGAGAATCAAGGATATTTGGTCATTTCAGCCATTCACTCAGAAACATTTATTGAGCCACTACTATATACCTGACTATAAGCTAAGGAAATAGGAGTAGAAGCTTGGGGTTAACGAAGAAAAACTGTTCAAAAACACATTTTCTGGGGAACTGGGAGAAGATGGGTCAGAGGAAAACAAATTTTCAAGCACAGAGTTCCAAAATGGCTGAGGACTCTCAAAAGCAAGGACACCATATAATCTAGGAAAGCTCTAGGAGAGCATCCACTTAACCCTAACTGTGGTCCTCTACCAAGTACAAGACCTACCCCAAGCCAAGAAGTTCTTTAATCTAGCCTGCTCTACAGCAAATTATACATCTAGGACAGCAAATGCATTACATCCCTCTACACACATGGAAAAGGAAGGGAGAAGAGAAAATGTAGAGCTAGAAGGGATCAATCCTGTGATTCTGTACATATGGCGGCTCGAGCCTGGGGAAAAGGGATTAGCACAGTGACCTACAGTGCTGGGCCAAGAAGCCACATGTCCCTGATCCATCGCGCCTGCCTTGAGCTGCTGAATCTTACAATATAAAGCACAGTAAGCTATAAACTTCTATACCCCATCCCCACCCCACCAGATACCAAGCTCTGTGTTTCTAGCAAGCTGTAAGAGCCTACTGAGGATGGGAGGTAGGGAAAGGCTGAACTGCAAAGCTGGGAAACTGGTTTTAAGGTCTGTGTAGCTGATAGGCTTGGGCTCTGAGCAGTCTTTAGCTGCTGGTTCCCAGCGGATACGGTTTATGCTCCATCTCACCTTAACTGTAAATGTTTAACAGCTGTAAGTCACGTGATAGGATTTTTCGTATACATTTTGGGAGAGGAAAGAAGAAAGCAAGCAAGTTTAAAACACCAATAGGATTTCTCCTCTGCAAAGGTATGAATTTAGTAAAGGATAGTAACAAGAGATTCAAATACACGGTCCCCCAAATGGAAAGGTGAGCCTAAAACCAGGAAAGAAGGGTATCTCAATTCTCGACTATAGATTGGGGGCTGGGGTTGGCAGGGGCTGTTTAGGGGCTGCTTTGGGGAGAAGTGGAGATCCAAAGTCAGCACCCAAGATAAAGCTGACAATTTGCCTTTCCTCCCAAATGGCTCGTCCATTGATATCACATCTCTGGGTACAGCTGTCAGAGTGAGTTAAGGAATCTAGAAGACACTGAATTTTTCTTTGTCATCTTACTGTATGCTTCCAAGTATACTTCCTCTCCAGCCATGTCCCTGGAAGCCCAAAACCAGTCACAATGCAGTAAGCACTGCAGGTATGCGTGGCCAGGGAGCACGTACAGCTTTATCACCTAGTCGTCATTCATGAAGAGAAAGGCTGGGGGAAAAGCTACTACAGCAGAGCTTCTGGCCTCTGGTGCAGAAGGAAGACTGTCAACTTTGGCTCTGTCATTACTGAAGTTGGAGTCTGGCCAAATCCCAGAACTAACCAGGCCCTCAGTCTTACTCTCCTCTCAAAAAAAGAAAGAAAGAAAGAAAGAAAGAAATCAAGAGGCTGGATCATTTTTAATTTCTGAAGATGATCTCACAGAACAGGGGCTGGCAAACTACAGCCTGGGGGAAAACAATCTAGCTGCTGTGTTTTTACAAAGTTTTATAGAACACAGTCACATACATCTGTTTACATACTGTCGGCGCTGCATTTGCCCTGTAACAGCAGAGCTGAGTAGATGCAACAGACAGCATATGGCCCACAAAGCCTAAAACATTTGCTATGTATCTGGCCCTTTCTAGAAAAAGCTTGCCAAATCTTGTCATAAAGGACTCAGGTAAGGGACTGAGGCACCTTTTCTATTAAAGGGTAAGCCTAGATAACTCACTGATTTCCCCTTTTTGCTCTGAATGGAAGGTCTATTCCAAATTTATGGTCATTATGACACTTGAAGATACTGTACACGGTAATGAACCAGAACCAGAATCTTTCCCTTGCACATCGCGCAGTGCAAGGACAGAGGCAGCAATCTGGGAAAGTATGAAGTATTAAAGCCCCAGTTCCAGCCAGGCTAAGGCAGGAATTCTAACAGTTCTGAAAAGCTCAATCTTGTGGGAAGTATATGAGCAGGAACACGCCCCGAGATACTGAGAAAGCTATCTCCCCATCCCTCGGAACTGAAGGCAAAAGCTTTGCTTGCTGTGAACTGAGCTCACTGGCTCCAAAGGCAGACAGCAAAGCCAAAGGGAGCTGTCTGTTTCCATGGCGGAGTGTGCAGAGATCAAAACAACAGAACAGTGTAAATAGTTGGTTTCAGAGATACGGTAAGTAACCTGGACTGTGCGTTTTCATTCAATTCCTCATGGGGGTTCAAACTGAGACACTTTTTTGAAGTGAAACTCCTTATGGCTTTGTTGCTCAACAGATAACTATCAGCAACAATTAAAATGAAGATGCTATACACTGGGAAGTTCTAGTATTTTAGAGCATCTCTCTGATCACAGAAGTGTCTCCTATTGTTGACAAGGTTTTGCAACTGCTTTCTTTTGTCTGTACTGAAGAATGTCTTGGAAGTACCCAAGTTCATGGTCAATGTACCCCAGATGTGCCTCTGAAGTAGCCCAAGTGTAGGGACAAAGTAAAGTATCACATCCTTCCCTGGGATCCAGATTACTTACATTTCTGAAGTCCAGTGTTCATCTGCGTGTGAGAAAGAAGCTGAAAGGACAGGTCACCTGGCCCTGGGAGACAGGCTAGCATGGCAGACCGGCATCAACACCACATGGGGCAGTCACTCACACTGTAATGAACAAAAACACAAGGTCATGGAACACAAGGCAACTCACTCAAGGAGGACACCAGGGACATCTGACACGAGCAGCACAGGCCCAAGTGTAGATAGAGAAGCAATTTGATTAGCAGCATGCTGGTTGGAAATATATCCATGTCTTTATCTGTAGAAACAATTTGCTCCCGACTATTACTATGGGTAAAACGGTATTTCAATCAGCACAGATGAGTAGATAGGAAAAATAAAAACCAGAAAATACCATCCACGCAATTACATGGAAAACACAGGTGCATCTGTAAGGTCTTTTATGCTCACAAGCTCTAGATGCACTCAGCTGGCACTGGCATTTCCTGCAGAGAGGCACCGCCTCTCCCTATCAGGGGCTTTTGGATAGGCCCGTGCGGCTGCCAGATAAATGGCACGCTGGCTCTCATCTGTGCCCCAGCTACGGTAGGAGCAGAAAGGCTAGGGCACATTCTAACTGAGGGGAAATAATGATTTCTCCCCGAAAATAAAACATCTTTCCTGAAGAGAGCAGGCCCTCATAGGGCCGGGGGCTGGTTGGGGGCTGGGGCAGTCAGGCCATTTCCAAAGGCAGTACAGTACACGAGGTGCAAAGGCACCTGAAGTTTGACTTGTGACCCCCGTAACCTGACCTCACTTTTAAAAGGGAAGAAAGAGCACAGCATCACAGGAGATACAATTAACTACTGTTAAAGCAAATGCTGTTTCTAAGTTTCTGGGGATTCACCTTTCCTATTGCCTATCACACAATTAAGACTTCCGGGCCACCCTGCCCCATCCCCCCAAACTGTACTGCTCCCAAAGGAGATCAAGGAAGTAGTAGGCAGCCAGCAGCTTTCTTGGGGCAGGCGATCCGGACATTATGTCAAGATAGCATGGTTTCATCAGTGTTATCTACCAACAAGACACACACAGCCCTAGCAAGCTGTGTATGGTGGCCTTTGTAGTGAAGGAAACCTTGCCAACAATGTCAAGCTCCCTGCAGACCAAGGGAGCTTATTTCTCAAACAAGTCTAATGAACTCAGTTAAAACATGAAATTCCTTTCTCCTACTGCAAAACCCAGAAATGAAGGTGGCATATTAAGACTTTAGATCACAACTGAAGAGTGGGGGGAAAGCTCGAATGTTAAACAAAGACCACAAAACCTTTCTTTCTCTTGGAGGGCCCTCTCAGGTATGTGAAACTACCTTGTCATGATGGGTATCAGAGAGCTCCAGCTTGCGAGGCCAGGTAGCTGAAAAGATACTTTGTAAACGAGGCTGCTCAAACTGTGTCTAAGATAGCAACTGCAGAAAGATTGAATGCCTCAATGAGAATAGAGCCGCCCAAGAGTTCTTGGCACAGATTCAGTCTTTTTAGGTCTCTGGTGGGTGGGATAACAGAATGAACACTGTGTGCCAACTGCAGTGCCTCAAGAAATAAAAAGAGTTCTGTTGGGGTCAGCTGACTGAGGTACTGCTTAGAGTCTTGTCCCTTGTGAATGCTGGTATCTATTTAATATCCTCTCCCCTTTGGTCCTAATATAGCTGAGGGCAAACTCCAAGGAAAAGAAGGGAATTAACAAACACTGGAGCCTAATATTGTGAAATCGGTTATATAAGGGGCTTTAGTGATGTTTTCTCTTTTAAATTAAAGTTTATTGGGGTGACAATTGTTAGTAAAGTTACATAGATTTCAGGTGTACAATTCTGTATTACATCATCTATAAATCCAATTGTGTGTTCACCACCCAGAGTCAGTTCTCCTTCCATCACCATATATTTGACAGTGGTGTTTTCTTAATTAGGTCTCCCAACCTTTCTTGGAGATAGGTAATAATTTCATTTGTCATCTCATCATCTCTAGCCTGGATTACGACAATAGCCTTCTAAATAATCGCTCTCTTCCACCCTTGCCCCTATCACTCTATCTATTCTACACACAGCAGCCAGAGTAATTTATTTTTTTAATTGGAAATTTTATCAGCTCAAAAATCTCCAGTGACTTCCTATAGAATAAAATACAAAATCCTAACATGGCCCACCAGGCCTTCCGTATTCTCTTCCTACTCCACCTCCGACCTCCGCTCCTAACCTCCTGCCCCTCTTGCTGACTCTCCTCAGCCACAGTGGTCTCCCTGCAGCTCCCCCAAGGAGCTAAGCACACTCCCAACTCCAGGCCTGTACTTCATCTGGAAAACAAATACTGTGGTGATGGAAGTAGGAAGAATCCGTTCACTCAGCTGTCTTGCAGATACACCCTCTCCCGGCCCCTTTTGGAAGGACCTAATCTATGAATGACCACTGTATCTCTGATGTACCTGTTAAATCTTGACTCTTGCAGCCAAAAAGAAATATGGGTGTGGATCCTAAGAGTTGACGGCAACATACTGCCCCTCAAGCCACAACTCTGGATTTCAACAGCAGATCAGGAAAGAATTAAACCAGCTAAACTGTGGCAAAGAGGTATTAAAGAATTTACTGACAATGAACAAAGGTTCAAAAATAAAAAGGTGAAGGGCCGGCCTGGTGGCGCAGGCGGTTAGAGCTCCATGCTCCTAACTCCGAAGGCTGCCGGTTCGATTCCCACATGGGCCAGTGAGCTCTCAACCACAAGGTTGCCAGTTCAATTCCTCAAATCCCGCAAGGGATGGTGGGCTGTGCCCCCTGCAACTAGCAACGGCAACTGGACCTGGAGCTGAGCTGCACCCTCCACAACTAAGACTGAAAGGACAGCGGCTTGACTTGGAAGAAATCCTGGAAGTACACACTGTTCCCCAATAAAGTCCTGTTCCCCTTCCCCAATAAAATCTTAAAAATAAATAAACAAACAAAAAGGTGAATATTGTAAAGACTCTAGAAAGTCAATTTTTAGTTTGGGCAGGAGGCAGTAAATGAGTAAGAAAGAAACCAGAGCTTGGCGCCCTCCACGATTATATCCTCAACAAGAACCATAGCAAGTCTAGAATATTCTTGAGCTCTCCCTGGCATCATCTGGGCTGCTGAAAGTACAGCCCCTAATTTGTGAGTCAAGAGTTCAGGGATCTGTCTGCCATCCTTTCCAAAAGACTGCCCCCTGTGCTAAGGAAGTCTTCAGGCGACTTGCCCAGTTTCACTGAAGTCAAGAATCAGACTCTGCTGGAGCAGGGAAGGCAGGGAATGTGGCGAGGTCACGAGGGCTGTGACGAAACAGGAAGGAAGCAACTTCCTTCCACAACCCATTCTAGAGAGCAGGGATGCAGAGCATAAAAGCACTCCTCTGAAGGCCTGGCAGCTGAGCACAGGCCTTTTAATTTCCAAACACCCACGCGTTCTGATTACCATCTGGCTTTTCTTAAATGTAAATTCCAATGTAATTTTACAGCTGGTATTTCCAGAAGCACAATTAGACCCGGAAAGCAACACTAGCACAACCTTCTGAAAGGGCTTCAAAATTCAAGTCCTGGCTTCTGAACAGAATCCAGTAGTAATCCAGAGCTCAGGCCAAGTGAGCTGCAGCCGTGACAGAGAAAGCAACAAAGATCCCCTTGGCAGAGCGCTCTGTGAGCGCTCAGCCAGCTTTGCTAGCGCCAGCTGCTCCTGAAGCAGGGGGACGACTGTGTCACAGTGAGCCGAGAACTAAGGTGTTCAAACTCTCCTGGGACATTCACACAAGTGCTAGCATTTCCCAGACTACCTCTAATGAAGGGACAAAACTTGTCTCCACTGGGAACACTCAAAGGTACTTTCATCCTCAGAAGACTGAGAGAGATTTTATTCGTTGTGGTGTTACACTCTGTTTTGCGGGTGGCATGTGATAAAGAACCATCTCTGCCTTTGGGTGGGCCTGTGCGGGTAGGAAAACCTCACTTACGTATGTGCCGATTGTCCCTGCTTATGCTTAAGACCACTGAAGGGGAGAGGAAAGAGGAAGAGCCTTCTTCATGTTATCTGGTGGGAAAAGAGGGAGAAAGAAGGCAAATGCTGTCAACGAAATCTTTACTTGAGGGGATGGTGGTGAAGACCAGCACAGTCTCACCACCCACAATCTAGAACCTTCCCGTACACCTTTTTGCCAGTTCTCTCTCCTGCTTTCCAGCCCACACACATTCAAACAGAACCACCGCCCCAAAGGTTGACTAGCCCAATTTCTGAATCATGCTGTGGTTCAAAAATTTGTACCTGCCATTTATGAACTTTAATTGAAAGTGAAATTGAGAACAGTACCATCTCCAAGATCAGGGTAGTGAAAGACAATGTTATGCCGCTTGTTATTTGACTCCACTGTATAAAATACATCCAACAGTGAAAACCCTGAGTAGATACATCTTAAGAGAATCTGATTAACATTGAGAAACTGAATTAATTAAAAGAGTTATCACTACCTCTGAATTAGCCTTTTTATCCACGAGCTAAAAAGACTACTTTTTGATAATGGGAGAAAAAGTTTTATCCTACTGTTCCCTGTTCCTGTACTTCTGGGGTCCCAAAAATTAGGTGAAAACTTAAGGGAAACACCAAAATACTGCTCTGGGGAAAATAAACAGGGCCAAAGATGGAAAAAATTACATGTTTATCAAATCAGACTGCAAAATCAGTCATCTTTATGATCGGTTACAATCAGCCCAGGTAACTGAATTTCCAACAGAAGTATACTTTCCACTATTTACCCAACCTGAATAAAGTTCAGCCATTGCTCAAAGACATCTTTCTTCTCTATTTTTAAACCAATACATGACCCAAAAGTCACTTGCAGTTGTGACCTCACAACTCTTGGCTGGGGAAAGAGCAAGAGAGAAAGATGGATGCTCACTCCGGACTTCCACTGCGGAGAGTCCAGAACTACCTACGAGGCAAACCATCTCCACAAAGCTGACTACATGAGGCTCAAGGGCTTTGGAAACATCGATGACTTCTAACTTCCCTTTAGGACCCATCACAACAGGTCCTCTTCCTACCGTCTTGTTTCCCACCCCCACCACAGTCCCTACCGGTGTTCTCTCTGCTGGCGCTTTAACAAGACGCTCTTTCCTGGATCCCCGTATTACTTAACTCATCTACGACCCAGTACTCTCTTGAATTTGTGATTCAGGTACCAGGAAAAGTATCCTCCTGGGACATTCTAACCTTTCTTTACACCTGAGTGTTAGTTTCCTAAGACCAGAGCCCGTCTTACTGGGTCAGGAATAACGTTATTCACATAATAGATGTTTAATCAATATTACTGGCTCACATTCCTGAAGACTAGCACACACTTTAAGCCCAGGCTCTAGAACTTATCTGAATTTATGTTCTTGAAACAAAATGGGTAATACTACTAGTGCCAACAAGTGTGTGCGTGTGAGCTCAGGTACCTTCACTCTGGGAAAGAGGTCAGAGGAGATCAAAAAAAAAAAAAAAAAAAAAAAAAAAAGCCCAGGTACTACTTTTGCCCTGTATTGGAAAGTACCATTTGGCTTCTGGACTTTTAATCCCCTTGAAGTAGAAATCAGTGTTTCTAAAAATCCGAAAATGCAACCTGTGTTCGTTGCAGGCAGCCAAGTCAGAACGTGCAATTTTTCATTACAGTATGTAAGAAAAGGCTTGAGTCCACAGCCTGTCGGGGTTGGATCGCTGCAGCTTAAGCTGAACCAAGGTAGACTGACCTCTACATTTAACCATATTCATAATCCCAAGTACAGCTGTCAGACTGGGTAGAATCTTACTCATAAGTAATTGTGCCCTGTAAGACAGCAAGAACAAGAAGCCAGAAGAAACCCCTTCCTTGAGATAAGACACAAATGTTGGATTTTTACCTTTTACAATTTCCTGTAGAAACTTGTACTAAATCAGAAAGTTTCAAATTATTATTCACATGAAATATAAGTCAACAAATATGCTATAATTATGTGGCAATTTTTAATCTTTAGAGTCTTGAGTCCCACACCCGTCCATGAAAAGCTACCACATTTGACAGAAAAGCACTGATTTCACAGCCAGATGGGGAAATTGAGGCAAGAGAGCCAAACCATTCCTTAGAACGGAAATCTGCAGGAAAGACATCAACACTGGGTGTCTAGAAAGTCCTTTAACAAGCCGGACCACAGACAGGTACTCATTCTGATAAAAATGGAAAAGCCAGTTCCTCAGTGCAGCTTCTGTAATCTTACAGATCACAGCCACAACATGGAAAAAGAATTTGAGGAATTCAGCAGGCTGTTAAATAATTGGCAAGCATGTGTTTAGAGAACAGCTAAACAAGTTGCTTATTCATGTGCTTTCTCCTCCCCTCAACTACATGAGGTACCACAGAGGCCAGATTTTTTTATAGACTCCCTCGTTTCAGAATCACCAGAGTAGGCCCTCTAACCCAGCCTGCAGTCTGAAGGGTGAGAGAAGTTTGAGAGGCTTAAGGGCATGTAGAAAGCTCGCACCATCTGGGTACCTTAACGACAAGGTGTTATTCTGAAACAAGCCTAGATGAGAGGCTGGGGTCTGTGTGTGCCTGCACTTCCTGACCCCGAAGCAGGTGTCTGCCTTTTGTGGGTCTAATGTGCCTCATCCAAGTTCACTCACTGCTGCATTTAGAAACTTCAAGGGCTGGCCCGGTGGCTCAGGCGGTTGGAGCTCCTCCATGCTCCTAACTCCAAAGGCTGCCTGTTCAATTCCCACATGGGCCAGTGGACTCTCTGAGTCCCGCAAGGGATGGTGGGCTGCGCCCCCTGCAACTAGCAACAGCAACTGGACCTGGAGCTGAGCTGCGCCCTCCACAACTAAGACTGAAAGGACAACTTGAAGCTGAACGGCACCCTCCACAACCAAGATTGAAAGGACAACAACTTGACTTGGAAAAAAAGTCCTGGAAGTACACACTGTTCCCCAATAAAGTCCTGTTCCCCTTCCCCAATAAAAAAATCTTTAAAAAAAAAAAATTGACAAATATGTTTGGGAAAATATCTAACACACACTGAGTTAAGGATATAGTGAAGAGTCGTTAAAATGAGATGTTCAATTGATACATTCTTTCTGGAAATAAATGACACTTTTTAAAAATCTTACTCTGATACAGTAATTATACTTCTAAAATCTAATTTAAGGAATAACAGATGTGAACAAAGATTCACATATGACTCTCCTCACTACAGTGTTGTTCATAATTGTGTAAAAACTGGAAACAATCTAAACGTCCAAAAGCAAGGACATGGTTATATAATTATGGGACATCCATCTAATAAAATTAGCATGGGCTCCCCCAATGTAAAAAGAAATATTGTTAAAGAATACCTAAAGACAAAAATGCTTATGATATAAATGCGGTATACAATATGTAATATTATATAATTATTTTGTAAAATGTATTATACATAAAAACTATGTCATTTGTATTTTATCATCAAATGCGTTACAGCATTTTGTGGGCATCAATTCTCATTCCTGGACTATAGTAGTCCCCCCCTTATCTGTGGGGGGATAGTCAAAGGCCCCCAGTGGTTGTCTGAAACCACGGATAGTACTGAACCCTATATAAACTAGGTTTTTTCCTAGTCCTAGTCGTACATACCTATGATAAAGTTTAATTGGTAAATTAGGCACAACAAGAAGTTAACAATAACAATAGAACAATTATAACAATGTATTGTAATAAAAGTTATGTGAACGTGGTCTCTCTTTCTCAAAATACCTTATAATGGAGACAGCTACCACGCAAGTGGCCAATGGGCGGGTAGTGTATACAGAGTCGATACGGGGGACAAAGGGATGATTCCTGTCCTGGGTGGGACGAAACAGGACAGCTCGAGATTTCATTATGCCACTCAGAACGGTGCACAATTGAAAACTTAGGAACTATTTCTGGAATTTCCCATTTAATATTTAGGGACCCCGGGTAACTGAAACGTGGAAAGCAAAACCTCGGATAAGGGGAGGGGGGCTGACCACTGTGTCTAGTTTAGGATAACATTCTATTAGTTTTCATTTCTTGAACATACTAAAACCAACAGAGCCAAGAAAGTAACCTAGGAAAAAAACGGGGTGGCAAGGGCAAATCATTTTCTCACAAGAGGTTTTCAAAAGGGGAAAATTCACATACATACATACATACATACCTCATTTTACTGCCCTTGACTTTATTGTGTTTTTTACAAATTTAAGGTTTGTGGCAACCCTGCATCGAGTAAGTCTATCAGCGCCATTTTTTCAGCAGGCTCAGATGATAGTTAGCATTTTTTGACAATAAGTATTTTTAAATTAAGGTATGTACATTGGTTTTTTTAAGCCATAATGCTACTGCAAACTTAGCAGTCTACAGTATAGTGTAAATAGAACTTTCATATGCACGGGGAAACCAAACAATTCATGCAATTCACCTGACTGTGATGCTAGCTTTACTTCTGTGTTCTGGAACCGAACCCACAGTATCTCTGAGATTTGCCTGTAAAGATAATTGTCAACTGCAGCTCAAATCACCTTAAGAAACCTGGATTAACAACAGGCACTGTATCACAGTGGTTAAGACAAGACGACTTCAGCTTTGAATCCCAGTGCTGCCACTCACTAGCTGTGTGACCTTGGGAAAGCCACTTCATCTGTAAAATGTACCGACTTCCCGGAATTGTTGTGAGGATTAAATGGGTTTAATATTAATACATTCAAGTGCTTAGGATACTAGCGCCTGACATGTAGTGAACATTTTTTAAATGTTGGCTATTATCACTTTCTCAATCTATCAAAATCCAGGTCACATTTTATTTTGCCAACAGAACCACCGTGCACTTTATAGTTCTTTATAATTTGAAGCATGTCTACATACATTATTTGATTTGATTTAAGACTACCTTTAATTTAGATGGAACAAGTATTCCCTTTTTATAGGTTAGGAAGAAACCCAGGCTCGGAAAGATTAAGCATCTTGTCCAACAATCTGCAGATGGAAAAGTGGATCTCATATTCTCTGTCTTAATTCCTAGACTTGTGGCTCATTCCATTAAGTATTTTGAAATCATCAGGCTGTGACCAACCTTAAAAAAAAAAAAAAAAAATCAAAGTAACAGTAAGAATGCTTATTGTTTCATGATTCTGTTACCTAAATTATATATATTTATTGGGAAGCAATCTTTATTGTGGCATAGACAAAAATGTTTGAAAAGCATTGCATTATACCATCGCTGCCTCTCAAGTCAATATTTATTAAGCACCTATCATATCCCTCTTCTTACACTATTATATACAACAAAAACATACAGTTCTAAACCACGGTTTTGTTTTTGAAGTGTGAATATAATGATTGACTTCCTATGGATGTGGGGAATTCCATGTCCTGGGTCAGCACTTTGCACTCAACTCTACTTGTACTTTGCTAAACTAACACTTTGGAATCAGCTTCTAGTGAAAATCCTTTTAAGGTAACCTATAACCAAGCAATTATAACCAAGGTGAGAAAGTAACTACACAAAGGCAAAGAAAAGCTTTAAGTTCACGTGGTCACACTACCCACCGCCCCCGCCCTGCCCAGGAAAGCTGTATAATTCAGACTGAGGAAACTATATCAGAGAATAATACAAGTAATGATCGAACACAGTTATCTCTCATCCTCAAAAAAATCCTGGCACAGAAAACTCTTGCCTTCCTACTGTGTTTCCCTGAAAAAATAAGACCTAGCCGGACCATCAGCTCTAATCCATCTTTTGGAGCAAAAATTGCTATAAGACCCGGTCTTACATGATCTTATACAACACCCGGTCTTTTATATTACATTACATTACATTACATTATATTATATTATATTATACCTGGTTTTATTATGTTATGTTACCCCATCTTATATTATAGTAAAGGGGTCTTATGTTAATTTTTGCTCCAAAAGACGCATTAGAGCTGATGGTCCGGCTAGGTCTTATTTTCGGGGAAACACAGTATCTTATGCTCTTCTCTGAATATGAGAAGTAAACCCTGACTAACTCTGAACCTACTCTCAACTCATACATTTTCTAAGTCAGTTTCCATTTGGACACTTGTACTACGAGGGATTCTGGAAGCTGGGCGCCACAGAGCCCACCAGGGTCTATGACAGAAAGCATCCCTCTGCTCTCCAAGGTGTCTTCAATGAAGTGAGGGGAAAGCAGTTCACACTTTTCCTTGGTCATGCATCTACTTTATCCACTATCTATTTATTTGGTCTGCTACCTTCTTAGAACTAGTTCTCTATGCACAATGCCCTGAGCTTACATAGCTTACATTTCTAGTGAAGAGTTTCAAAAAGACTAGGTTCAACCCTACAATGTCCAAATGATTTGCCTTCCTTTATCTCAGAAGAATGGCTAACACTCTCCAAATAAACATCTTATGGGCAGCGGCAGAAAACGAGAGTTCACAATTCTTCTATTCTTGGTACCTGCCCCTTTCCCTCATTGTACCCACTCGCTGTCCTGATTTCTACTCTGTAAACTTCTCTCTGGGCCTCTCTCACCAACTCAGCATTCTTATCAGCTTTCACTCTGTTAAATCACTTCAATTGGATTAGAAATAGAAAGTACTCAAGCACAGTGAGGAGGGTACCCACAAAGGAACGAGGGGTAGGGGCTGATGTGGGGAGTCCGAATCCAAATGCAGTGAGGAGAGCATCCCCTGTGGGGGCAACTTTCCCAATGCGTTACCTTGGCTACAGTTGCTGGCTTGTAGTCCAATAACATGAGCCCCAATAGGGTCCACTCAGATCTTGGCTTCTAAATACGAAATTCTCCACATGCAGAAACAAAGGCTCCCTGGAGAAATGGCTGAGGCAGAGAAAGTACTAGATGAGTCTGGTACATCTTACTGTGCAGTAAAGAAGTGCTCAAAGAATAACGGTGACATGGCAAAGGACAGAGAAGCCACAGCATACTCAACTGGTAAGGGAAATCCCAGAAAGAGAAGTTTACACAGCAAAAATTCAGGAGAACAGGGTGGGTATACTGAGTGAAGGAGTCATGTACCAGGAATAGAAGAATTGTAAACTTGTTTTCCACCACTGTTTATAAGATGTTAGTTTGGAGAGTATCAGCCAATCCTTTGAACTAAAAAGACAGCAAATCACGTGGGCATCTTTAGGGTCAACTATATAATTATGTAATTTTTTTCCTGATTTAGTGGCAGAGTCTGGATAATTTGAACATCAAACAAATAATGACAGTACCAGATTATATCCTATTGAATAAAACAGGAACTCCATACTCATATAAATAAACGAATACATTGAAAGGCTTTGGAGGAACAGGATATTTACGTATCTCCTCCTAAAATACTAACTACAAAGGGAAAAAGAGTAAACTTTACACTGGAAATGCCTACCACCTCAATCAAGGGATCGAGCATTACCAATCACGGGGCAAATAAAAATTCTACACCTCTTGAAATTACACAATGAAGAACACAGCATCACTCTTGTGATATTCCTCTCGCACATAACTGACATTCAACATGAGGAACCACCAGACAATCCGAAACTGAGGAACTTTGCAGCGTCAAGGTCATGAAAGTCAAAGGTGGCCTGTTCCAGATTGAAGGAGACCAAGTAGATATAACGAACAAATGCCACGTGTGTGATTTGGAACTGGATCTGAATGCAATGAAGGACTTTACTAGTTCAACGCGGAACATTCGAGGGGAGCTCTGAGAATTACATGATAGTAATATATCCATCATAACTCCCTGATTTCAATGGTTGTGTTATGGTAATGTTGGAGAATGGCCTTGTTTGTAAAAAGGAGAAATACTGAGGAACTCAGGGACGAGGAAGCACCAGGTCAGCAACTTACTCTCTAGTGATTCAAGGAAGAAAAATGTTCTTTGTACTGTACTTGCAACTTTCCCATAAATTTGAGACTGTTTCCAAAATTTTACCAAGAAAAAAAACAAGGTTAGAAGTGTTTAAGTCTGGAAAGGGAGAGAGGGTGCAGAAAGAAGAGTCGGACAGTGTGGCGTGTTGGGAACCATTCTTGTTTTATCTTCATGCAGGGGACTTATCTCTGAATTGGTGAGTGCCAGCATTAGGGTTCCTGCCATCTGGAGTAAGTTTCCCGCATCTTTCTGCCTCATCAACTTCCAATTTCTTTCCAACACTTATCTGAGTAACATTTTCTCCAGTGCCTATACATCAAATTCTCTCCCAACCTCCATCCTGTTCTGGCAATGCTTCCACTATGTAGCACTCATGCAACCCTCTTACCCTAAAGATGGGGAATTTCACCTTTAGAAAGGTTTTAAAAGAAATGTCTATCCTGAAGGAGGTGCTACTGATGACCCTCCTTTCTTCAGGCCTAACATTCACTAACATCTCCAACAAGTTTCATGTTTTATTAAGAATTTTTCAAGGCCCTTCCTTCTCAACACACATCCTGAACCCAGGCAAGTGCCATGCAAACTCCCCTATGTGCTAAAGGAAAGCCTTGTTTTATCTTCTTGCGAGTAACAGAATTTTGACACTCTTTCCTCCCACTATACAGTTTCAAACGACATCATAAGCTTTATCTCCATACTTGCTGAAAAGTACCAACTACAACTAGCTTCTCCACTTTCACACCAACAGCAGCTGGCGGGTAGGGTCTCTTGGTTATTCAACAGCAGAAAGGTTTTCAGTAACAATTAATGAAGAGCTTTGAAGTAGTAAAGGATGATGTTTATCACTCCTCTTTTCCTCTTCTTTCCTATTTAGCATGATCAGGGAAGTTTTGGAGGAGGAACAAGTGTAATATGGCCCTTCTCTAAGCAGCCATGAATGTTCTTCCCTTCCTTTAAATAAAAGCGAACAAAAACAGGTTCTCAACATGCACTGCCATATTCTTTGGCAACTTATTCTCAACAAAATTTTTATAAAGACATATCCGTGAATATATTTCAGGATAGGGTCCATGGAGCCTTGGGAAGAAGAGAGCTCAGCAAAAAAGGACATTAAGGTGAGCAATAGCATCCGAAATGAAAGTAGCAGCAAGTCACCTGGAGATCTAGGAACAGCCTCAGCTGAAACCAACTTCAATCTTTTGCATGTTAAGGAGGTTAAGATTTTGGTTACAAGCTCATTTACTTTTTAGGGTAACCATCACACAACAATATTGAAGAGAAAGTTTGAAGGGAAATAGTAAAGAGACTTAGTCATCTTCAGAGGAAGACAAACTATTTCCCTTCTTCCTGTCCCTCTTTATCCACCTAGCAGAGATTGTTTCCAAAGAGATATGTAACTGTCTATTAAAATAACATACTAAAATTCCTATAGAGCTAAAGAAATGTATTCTCAGTGTCCTACTGATTTTAAAAGTATCCCCAAACAAAAATTTTCTTTTGCACTTTGAAGAGAACTTCAAATGCAAGCAGAAGACAAAACTGCACCTTGCCGATTACCATAATCTTACAATAAGCACATATTGCTGTGAAAGACATTCAGTTCCATCTCGGTCTATTCTCCTATGACAAGCAGCAATGAACTCAAGGGTATGATCTCAGAATATAAAAAGCCATTAAGGCTGTTCCTAATAGATTCTTTTAAAATATGATCCTACACAACTCTTCAAAAGAGGACAACATGTTTTAATTGAAGATGAATTTACAATTCTTTGACCTCCTGTCTAAAAGAGGTCTGGAAAAGGAAATAACCGCAGAGGAGGGAGGGACTGAAAAGAATCATTCTCGTTATTAAAATCCATCAAGTTCATACTTCAGCCTTGGGATAACTGCAGCCAAAAAACTGACTTGCAAGTAATTATCACCACTATCTGCAATAAAAGTTAATTGGACATAATTGAACTAACGCCCTAATCGGAGGGAAGCTGCAACTGGCAGAGAGCCCACTCCTCCTGCTCCTTCAATCTGCAAATGAAACGACTAATGATAATTTGTGGACAAACAAGAAATTGCTCTCATGGTTTCCCTACTGCAAATCATTCAGCAATTCCAGCTAATGCCCAGAATATTGGGCCAGGAGAAAAATCATTAACCAGTGCTTCCTTTGATAAAGATGAATTTTACCAATCACCAGGCCCATTAAGGCTGAGGACAGCTGAGAATTGTTACATTTCCCCTAGACACCCTCAGTAAGGCAATGTGGCCTGATCTCCGTACCCCAGTACTATGCTCTAGATGTACCCTGTGCCACTAGCACGTGGTAATAAGAAGAGACATTATGCAAAGCCAGGAGCTACAATTATACTAATAATTTGTTTTCTTCTAAGAGAATCCCGAATAATCTCATTTTTAGACAACCAAATGCAACTTTGATCTGCTTCAATGGCTAAGATTAAATCATTTCCAAATGGACTTTAGAGTTGATAGATTCCTGCTGCGTTACTCATGCCTTCAGTTCTGGACAAGAACTGTACCCTTTCCCTTGGAATTTAATATCAGACTTTCTGCTTTTCAACTGTGTCTACAGCCCAAGGGACTAAGATTCCTAAGGGTATTGTGGAGTCTTAGGAAACCACTCTGTCTTGTGGTCTTCGTATCAACAGTGACCTGTAAAGTGGGCGGGAGGCAGGTCCCCTGCTGTGGTGACAGAAAGTAAAAGAGAAAGAGCAGGTACAAAGTGCTACCTCTGCTTATTTTTTCTCAGCTGATTTGGGCTCTATTTTAGCAAGATGGCTAGAAATTAATGCAATAGAACTTTTCCCAAAGAAGCAGCTGGACCACCTGCCCATTTGGTACACTTTTCGGTAAAAGTTATTTTGGAAGGTTGCAGTTCACTTCTTCTAGTCATTAAAATACAACACTTTCTGATGTGAAACATGGAAAAACCTAGGAATAGCTCAGTCAGGATGCAAAAAATAGGGATCTAGAAACTGTATTATGGATAGTAAAGGAAAACAAGAGTTTAACCTGAAACAGAAAACACATAGTAGGGACATCATTCATTCATTCCTTCCTTCATTCATTCACTGAGCACCTATGAAGCACGAGGCACGGTGGCAGTACTATGTATTGGGAATACAAATACAACAGACAAAATCCCTGGTGAGAAATGCGATTATGAGGGTGATCATTTTGCAATATGAGTATATACAAATATCGAATCACTATGTTGTACATCTGAAACTAGTATGATGTTGCATGTCAATTATGCCTCAATTTAAAAAAAGAAAAAAGTGAATAAAGTTGTTTGAAAACACAAATAATGAAACTAATACTTCCAGGGAAGAGTGAGAAAGAAGGGAGAATAATATGGGTCACTGAAGGCCAAGCAAGAATTTGCCAGATTCGGGCCAGCCAGTGGCTCAGGCAGTTAGAGCTCCATGCTCCTAACTCCAAAGGCTGCCAGTGCGCTCGATTCCCACATGGGCCAGTGGGCTCTCAACCACAAGGTTGCCAGTTCAATTCCTCAAGTCCCGCAAGGGATGGTGGGCTCTGTCCCCTGCAACTAAGATTGACACGGCATCTTGAGCTGAGCTGCCGCTGGGCTCCCAGATGGCTCAGTTGGTTGGAGCGCGTCCTCTCAACCACAGGGTTGCCAGTTCAATTCCTCGAGTCCCGCAAGGGATGGTGGGCTGCGCCCCCTGCAACTAGCAACGGAAACTGGACCTGGAGCCCAACATCACTAAACACCAGAGAAATGCAAATAAAAACCACAATAAGACATCACCTCACACCAGAATGGCTGTCATCAACAAGACAAATAAGAAGTGTTGGAGAGGCTGCGGAGAAAAAAATGAACCCTCATACACTGTTGGTGGGAATGCAGACTGGTGCAGCCGCTATGGAAGGCAGTGTGGAGGTTCCTCAAAAAATTAAGAATAGAATTACAATAGGACCCAGCAATCCTTCTCTCCTAGGTATCTACTCCAAAAAAAATGAAAACATTTCTCCATAAAGACGTATGTGCTCCGATGTTCAATGCAGCTTTATTTACAGTGGCCAAGACATGGAAACCACCAAAGTGCCCTTCGATAAATGATCGGATAAAGATGATGTGATATATACACAATAGCAACTAATCTGCCATAAAATGAAATAGTGCCATTTACGACATGGATAGAACTTGAGATTATTATGCTAAGCGAAATAAGTCAGACAGAAAAAGCTGAGAATCATATGACTTCACTGATATGTGGTATATAAAACTGAAGACAAAACAGGAACAAGACAAACAAATGAAGAAACAAAAACTCATAGACACCGACAATAGTTTAGTGGTTACCAGAGGGTAAGTGGGGAAGGAGGTGGTAGATGAGGGTAAAAGGGATCAAATATTTGGTGATGAAGGAGAATTGACTCTGGGTGGTAAACACACAATGTGATATATAGATTGTTGTACACCTGAAACCAGTGTAACTTTAATAACAATTGTCACCCCAATAAACTTTAATTCTTAAAAAAAAAAAGGGTAAGCTACTCTAGGCAGAGAAAACTAACATACAAAAGGCACGCAATAGTAAAATTAATGGCATGTTTGGGGAACCACAAGTGGTCTGTGGTGGAGTATGGGTATTGATGCTAAACCTGGAGCTGAGCCTGATGCACCCAATTATAAAGAGCCTTTTATTTCATACTAGACGGACAGAGCAACAGATTAAGAATAAAGCTGGGTTGGACTCACAGCTCAATGTTAACATTAAATCAGCAAAACGAATGACCCCAACATCTTACAGAACGATTGTGATGATTAAATGAGATTATAAACTGCCTGGTACAGAGCCTATGCTTAACAACGGTGGTTATAACTATTATTAGCTAATGTCACACTTTATCCTGAAGCCACGGGAAGATAGGGACAGGTTTTAAGGAGAGTAACATGAACAGGTATCTATTTTAAATAATCTGCTGGAAGTGTGAGAGACAAACAGGAGACTGCAAGGCAAGTCAGTTAAGTGGCTCCAGTAATCTGCAGGTAAGGGGGCCATTATGTAAAGGAGGGAGCAGATTTATCTCTGAACGCGAGAGATCAAGATAGGTTAATAAATTAAAGTCTGAAGAAAGCAATTTTAGGTGAACAAAAACAATCTGAACTTGTTCAACAATAGCACCACACTAGAAATGCTGAAGCAAAAGCAAAGACCATTCATTGATGATGGAAAAGTTTATTTTCAATAGCTAAAAAGTTGGACTAGGTTACTACTAAATCCAACTTTCAGATGATTCTAAATCACAAAGGTGGTTGAGTAAAGTCATTAACAATTGCTTACATCTGTAGAGATCTTTACAGTTTTCAAAGTGCTTTCATACTGATTCTCACTTGAGTTTTTCAAATGCCCGGTGAGAGAGAGTCTGGGCAGGTATCATTGGTCTCATTTGCACCATAAACTAGGAAAAGCTAGTAAGTCCCTTAAACGACAATCAGGATTTCTAACCCCTGGCTCTGTGCTCCTTCTCTTCTCGCTACTGCCTCCAACATGGTGCCAGAGTTGAAAATCCATTCTGAGAAACCATCTCTCTTTGGTCACCTGGTCCAGTGTTTATTCTTAAAATCAGGGAATTCTTCTGCATGTCTTATACATTAGTTTAGTTGTTCAGGAGCTTCAGCCTAATTTTTTGTCCCCTCCAAGGTGAATAAAAGCCAGTCATCTATCTTTATATAGTATTCCTTTATATTTGCATACTATGTCTGTCATTCCTCTAAAATAGGCTAATTAATCCCAATTCCTTGAGTTTTTTTCACATATTTCTGTTAAACTAGTTAAGTAATCTGATCCCTAATTTAGTTCTAGCTCCAGGAAGACAATAATCTTCCCATACATTCCAATTCTAATCCCCAGATATCTATTAAAGAATACCTCTCTATTAATTCATACCAATATTTACTGAACATCTACTAGAAAGCAAAGCATTGCTCCAGGAGCTAGAGACTCAGCAATGAACAAAACAGACAAAAGCTCCTATCTTTGTGGTGCTTCCATTTTTACCTGGGGTAGAAGGGGAGATTCAAACTTAATGAACAGCTAAGTTACACAGACTCTTAGAAGATGATAAATAGTATGAAAAAATAAATAAGGCCATATAAAGAGATGGGGAGCACTGGATGGGGAAGCAATCTGAAATAGCCGTCAGAGTGGTCCTCACTGAGAAACTAGTTTGTTCATGGTTTATCTTAGTTTCAGTGTAAGACAGCAGTACAGCTTTTAAGTGCATAACAGATTTTTTAAAAGAAATTAACTAATATAGATATTCCTCCCCCTTATTTCAAGTTTAACTCTTAGGCACTTGCATCAAGTGCCACTGATCAACGTGTTCTGAAGAGTGGAATCTTGCTTCTATAATAGAGAAATACTCTAAGCAATACTGCAGCCAAGTGCTGCCAGCTCGCACACACCCACAGCTCGCTGCTGGATACTCTCACTGGAATAAAGACGAGCATTTCCCTGGTGGAGCAACGGTACTTTCTAGTTGTGGGAAGCTGAGAGGTGAGCAGATGTGGACAGGTGGGGGGATGGAGGGCGTTGGTAAAAACAGAATTTTAGAGAGCTACAAAGTTGATGTGCAGGCTGACGTGGCCTCAGCCACTCACTTCTAGGTACACTAAGGAACAATCTCCCCCAAACATACCCCGAACGATAAGAATGTCACATTTCAGTTGGGATAGTTTTTTCAGCTTGAAGAAGAGGCAAAAATTAAAATACAGCTTGCTATAAAAGCAACCCGTTCCAACTTAAGTTTGCCTCGGACTATGAAATAGGCAAAGGACTTTTCTTAAAAGGAAAGGTTCCTTTTGTCCCTAGGGAAATGTTCTAACACAGTATCACACTCCAATCGCACCGTATCTTACAAGGACTGAATGAAGCCTAAGTACTACAAGTTTTTGTAAAGCACTTAAGCGAATGCCCAGTAACACCTGGCAGGACAGGTTAAAACCATGATATGGATTCTTCATTAATCCACTGGTCCCACTTTCTGTTGAATGAAAGAGGTTCTGGGAGAGTAAGATAAAGCAAAAGCCAAACCAGTACTTTTCACAGCTACAAAAATTCATGTCTTCACAATACTAAAACCACTTCCAGCTAAAGAGCTGGGTAACACAGAAGGCCCATTCAGGAACCCAGGAAACGAGACTTTTCCATTCGTATATACTCTGACCTGGATAAACTGCCTTTAAATTCGTTTTGATACCCCTTTTGTTTTAAAACAGATTAGTCCTAGCCTTTACATAATGAGTGATAAGTGATAGAAGTACTTTAGCTTTTGGAACAAAAGAAAAAATTTATGTTATGACTAACAGTGTTTACGCTTCTCCTCCGAAGCAATAGAGACGTTGTCTAAAATCATTTCAATTCTCCAAGTGGCATAAAATCTAATTTTCACTCAGATCAGCAACTGATCCTCCAAATCACTTTGCTGAGTATAAAGAATTAGCAATTGGTCATGGAAACCTTGCCTTTCAAAACTGCTGTAATATTCGGTTGGTCTTCCACTAAAAAAAAAGAGAGGGGAGGGGAGAGGAGAAACAGGTAACATTTTCCCACCAAACAGCACTTAAATCCTCAGCTTTCAATTTATAACTCGTAACCTTCTTCAATCACAATCTGACTTCTAAATAGATTTCATTTTGGCCAACAGCGCTCACCATGAGAGTACATATAGCCCAGTGTTAGAAGAGGCACTTGCTTTGGTAACAGTTCTTTGGCTTGGCTTTCTACAGCTCACCCAACATGATGAAGGATCTGCGTGTACTGTGGGGCCAGAAGAAGCCTGAACAAGGATGTGCCAGGATCAAGAGCTAGTTTATCTATGATTTACCACTTGGAAGATCTCAATTCTCCACAGGAACTCAGTGTAATTAGGTAACAGGGGTCAAGTCTTAAAATACTAAATAAAACAAAACTGTCTCAAGCTTACTAGAAGGAGCTGAACTTTTCTAGGTCCGGTACTGAGTTTATATACTAATTTTGATGACTAAGAAACTAAGTGTAATCCAAACTCATGGCTATCTTAACTACTGGTCTCTTGAATGACTACAGAGGAAGAAAACAAATCTCTAATCAGTTTGTTCAGCTAGAAAATCCCAGTTAAAAATAGAGGAAGTTAAAGCAATTGCTTAAAAATGTGGCCTAGGAATATCTTTAGCTTTTACCTGTCTATACTTTTTACCTGTTTGCCCTTCTGCATGAATAATCAAGAACTGATTATATCGAGGGTGCCAAAAAAATGTACACACATCTTAAGAGATGTTAACACTTTGGTCAACGTTGCTCAAGCAGAAGTTCGCCGTAATCAGAAGTGTCTGGACGCTGAGGGTAACTAGTTTTAAGCACCTCTTGTAATTGCAGAAGTCAAATGTGACTAGTATTCATCTTTTGTTATTGGTATATATTAATAGTTTTGTCTGTTCTTAAAATGTGTATACATTTTGGCACCCTCTGTATTCTCTGATCAAGAATGAACCCTTAACTAGAGTTCTGCCCATATGTTGGCAAAGATGCCCTCTACACTTTTCAGCAAGGCTGAAATATAACAAACTCAGTCCTTGACTGAAAATTCGATCTGAACAACCCAGTGCTCCCTCCCTGGGATCCATCAGCACCCAATAATCATAAAACTTCAATGTGGCCTTTCCTTTACATCTCTTTTATTCCTCCTGATATCACCTCATTATGAACCTTCCTCCTTCTCCTGATTGATAATGACGTCTTTGGATTCCTTTCATCACTAGACAAATAAAAACAGCTTCTCAGGATAGAGACAGGAAAATCTGAAATCATTTCAAATAGGGATCCTGAAAGGAGTTCTTGGAGAAAAGAATTAAATATATTAGAAATTCAGAGAAAGGAAGAATTCAGAGACTTTGACTCTGGGCGTGGCTTTACTACCAAATCATTGTTATTTAGACATTCTCAGGGCATTAGTTTTCCCTACCTCAGAGAAAAGCTGAGACCACTAAGAGACTGCTTACTTAATTCACAGGATGGAAAACTAATCCAAAAGTAAAAATATTTATGTTAACACTGGAAATGATTCTTGGGCTGAAGAAACTAGTCCTAAGGTTTTGTGAGTTGTTATATAACTATACTCTACAACTCTACATTTAATTTCAAAGTATGACACATATGTATTCAAGGCACCAAAGAATTCCTTTAAATCAGGCTCAGACTTTCTCTTTTTTTCTTCTATTACCATGTATATTGACAGATAATTAAATTTCTAAGTAAGCAAAATTCTAAAATCTGGCCAAATAGAAGGACTGCCCAGTATTCATAGAATGCTAACATACAGAACAAAGTTGGGGGGAGCAAACAAAGGCCTGGATTTTCAAACACCAAACCAAATAAACAGAAAGATGGGTTGAAAGTTTATATCTAAAAGGCAACTCTGTTTTGAATGACTAACAATCCCATACTAAGTGCAGTATCAAACACAGTCAGGGTAATTAATTCAGTGGACTCTTGCCCCTTTCAATGCCAGATTGAACAGCTCTGAGGATAATCTCCTTCCCTCTCCCAGGGCTCAGTTGGAAGATTCATTATTTATGCCCCTCAATTGTTTACTCTGTCCTATTTTTCCATCCATCCAGGCCCAAGGGCAGTGTTATCACTGGCCTATTTCCAAAATGAATGTTTTAGTTCACTGCCTTACTAGTTACAAACCGAAGATAATCAAACAGTGGTATCTTAATATTGGAGAGCAATCCCCTCCTCCACCACCACCTGACCCAGGAGAGACCGTATGACAATGCGGACCCTTGTTACTTAAAAGGTAAGTAGATGGGTGAATTGATCTCCCTAAGTTGTTCTAGTGCTCCCCCCCCCCTTTTGAGCCACTAGGCAACATATGCGCATCTGACAGGACCCAGGGCAGTATCATTAGAAGGAGCTCGGGCCCTCAGGAAGAGCAGACCTGTGAACTACTGAGGCTTAGGCGGACCGAGATGCACTTTGCCTAGCAGCCGTAATGGACGAGTTCAGGGATTCACCAGCAACGCACTCCACATCCTTATCTGAGTCATAAACAGATACCAGCCGCCACCAAGTCAAGTCCTCTACCCTCTGGATTCAGACTCACAGCAAACAACTTTCTCAGAAGATTTAGCTGCCAAGAGTCAACCCCTGGAAGAGAGAGTTGTGCTTAAACACACACAAAATATTGTCTCGGACACCGACATGACAAAGCTAAATAGCTAAAAACGACCACCAGCACATCTCCCTATAAATGCTTTCAGTCTCTAAATAAGTCTCTCATATTGCAGCATTCCCAGGTCCTTTTGCCTCTAACATTTCTAACCCTGAGCAAGCTTTTCCCAATACCGAACCTTACAACATTCAAGCTGATTGTTATGAGAATCAAACCACACCAGGGGCCCAATCTTTTCCTTCACCTTCTCAAGGGGATCGTTTTATACCTCTGATGTGAATGGGGGATTGCGCTTGAGTCCCCTTAGGGAGAACATAGGGCCCTTTTCTTAACACATTCTAAACTGTGGCTCACAAAAATAAACAGGATGGATTAATAAAAACAAACTGCTAAATAAAATCCAATCAGCTACTTGAACCTCAGCAGCACCATCTCCCCTCAACTTAAAGAGACATGGGAAGTCACAGCTTTATATAATTTCCTTGCAGGGGACCAAATCTGAGGATTTCCATCCCCCTTAAATGACAGGTGGAGATCAGGGTAGATACACCTGTGATTAGTTCTATACATAACCTTTTGTCTCCTGAGGACAATTCTTTGGGGAAATCAGTGCACCATGCAAAATACTGATTACAAAAATCAGTCAAGAAAAGAGAAATATAAAAAAAATTAAGTGAGCCAAGCGTAATAACTATAAAGCTGTATTAACTGCTCACCCATGGGTAGACAAAGAAAAAACCACCTACGGTATCAAAAAGGAGGGCAACTTGTTTTCGAGTAGAAGGAAGAATAAGTGATATATACTTTAATATGGTCACCAAGCAGTTTTTTTATCACTTCCTCAGCTTGCTATGGCTTAGCCATCAAACTGCACTTCATTCTGTACACTAGCTGTCAAAGCTTCAATCAGTGATTTTTAACAGTTCATCCTCAGCAACAAGTTAGGTGAAACAACATGGGGGGGGATCCTCTTTACCTTTCCATTTAAACATTATTCATGGAGTCTTTAAGGGATAACTGGGTAATAAACTAAAACCCCAAAATCCAACAAAGGCTTACTGGGAATCTACTTTTTTGCACAATTGTATATTTAGTCTACTTGACAATTTTTTAAAAGGTATAGTAAGTTTTCTGATCCCTGATAAGTTTCCATAACTGAGATGGTTGCCTATCCCATCATCCCTATTCTTTATCATACTTGCTTTCACCCCACCTGCTCCTTATTGGTTAGAGATCCTATAAATCAATGCAAAGAAAAAACCACTAATTCAGCTAAAACTGTCAAATAGCTCCAGCATATAAATTCTGTCTTCAACATAACTTCAGTTAAAACCATCTCTGGAAACTGAACTTAGATTTCAAGAAGGATCTCTCAATCATTTCAATTACTATTTGCCCAGGACCGTCCTTCTAGTTGCTAAATGGAATACTGCCCCATTCATGAATTGCATAATAAAGCCAGTTAGATCTTCAAAAAAATTTTTTTTTACCAAAGTACTACCAAAAAATTGATATTGATCCCTTCTGGCATTCTAGCTAATCAACATTTACATAAATCTGGTCCAAACACCTTTGGTGAAAATGCCCAGTTAAAATCAAGTTCACCATGAACATTACCACTCAACACAAACATGTGCAATACACACACACACCCTTTGTTTCCAACATCGTAAAGTTTGGGTTTTCCATCAATTGATAACTTTCCTCTCAATTAAAAACCTATAAAAGAGGTTCCTGATTTGGGCTGAAGATGAACTCTGTGTCCTTCAGAAAGAAGGAACCTGTGTAAGATGCAGAAGCAAATGAATTCAAAAGAGAAAAAATATAATTTAAATTGTAATGCTATAGCCACCCAAATCTCTAAGGAGAAGAGGCGTTAAAAAATAAACGAATTAAACAAAATTCATCTGGATTTCTTTTTTTAAGTTTGGTTTTTGACAACTGAAACTAAATCCTCTGAGAACCTATGGATATAATATACAGGTGGAGAAACAGATAAGACGTTTAAGTTTCAGTAACAAGGTAAGTTTGGTCGCTCTAGCTAGGTTTCTCCAACAGGGCTAAGTACTACACAAAGCCTGTGAAAATGTACTCTGTAAGAGACTTTAACAGAGTTAATCTCTAAGAACTATCAAGATGTCCTTAAACCATCATTTGCCGGGGGTTCTCCCCCTTTCCACTAGCACCTCCCTCCTTCCTTTAGATTGTTTTTGCTAATTAAGGCAATCCCAAGTAGGGAAAATGGTGAAGACAGCCGTAATGGGCAAGGATGCAGTATAGCTCCAAAAACCAACTCCTACGGTTTTTTTGTTTGTTTGTTTGTTTTGCGGTTTACTGCATCAGATGCCTCCCAAGAAAGGGCTTCTCTTTTCTCCTCTGTTCATGTTACGGCGCGACCGACATCGACACATCAGTAAAAAGAGATGAGTTCTGAATCTCCTTACCCTGCTGCAGGGGTGAGACGAAGGGAGGGAAAGAAGAATTAAGGGTAGAATTAGAAAATCAAAGTAAATTGATGGGATGTGGAGCTCTTACTTCCCAGTCCATTTCCCCTCAAGGTTAAGTCGGCTGAAGTCGGGCTTGCGTTAGAAAAAGCACCACACACACCTTGAGCCCTGGAAGGGAGGCGAGGCTCGCTCCGCAGCTCGGTGGGGCTCCGGGCTCCGCCCCGCCCGCGTGGGGCAGTTCAACTCTCCGCGACCCGCCCCGAGAGGATGGATGAGAAGGGGCTTCTAGCGGTCTTGGCAGGGGGAGGGGGAGGCGCCTGCTCCGGGGGCCAGGCTCTCCGAGCGCAGCACTCCGCGGTGCGCCAACACCCCCTCCCCCAGCCGGCTGCCGCTCGCTCCCCTTCGCCGCCGGAAGCGAGCCCCGCCCCCTCAACTCCATCCCGGCCCTCCGCGAGCCCCCTCCCGTCCACACAGCCAATGGCAAGCCAGGGAGCCAGCAGAACGACTCGCCAAGCAGCCAACTGGGGAGGCCCACTGGGAGGTCAGCAGCCCGGGATAGGCCGGCTTCCCGCGGCCCCGGCCCCCGCGCGGCTCCTCTTTGTTAGAGCTGCCCCTTATCCCTCCTGGCCCCCACCCCAAAGCTGGGAGCCTAGCATCTCGCAGCTGGGCCAGGTGATGCCCCCCCTTCTCGCGCTCCCCCGCCCACTCTGCCTGGGTATTAAGAATGACCCCCTGCCAGGCAGTACCTCCCAGAGTGCCTCAGACTTCCACAGTAATAGCCACTGGCGGAGATACCCGACGGTAAAAATGCTCCCCAGGCCTCTGTGCCTCGCCCTTCGTTTCTCAGAGTCAACTGCACTCCCTCAACCGTGCAGGGATTTAGGTTTCCATGTTAGATCAGCCGCACACATCAATCCACCCTGTTTGAAACTGCTTCCCAAGACTGAGAAATTAAGGGGTGTGGGGTGCATATTGGAAAGGTATGTACCTGGAAGTTGGTGGTGGTGGCAGAAGAGGGAAAACATCAAATCACCTGCAAAAAAGAAAACACCAAAGGGGGACACACACACACACACACACACACACACACACACACACACACAGTTGGCTCCAACCCAGCTCAGCCACAAGACATCCACTTCCAATTAAACCCAAGCTAACCACTCCCTTAACAGGTTTCAGTAAAATCAGGAAGGAAACATCTAAGTCTTCTTAAAGCCATCACCTAATGTTAGAAAAAACTCAAAACTGCCAGGACTCTGCATCACTTCAATTTCTAATGCCAACGTTAAGGGCATAACACTGCTGGGATGGATATGCTAAGGACTGTAGGATATTTTTTAGGCATAGTGGTGGAGCAGTACATGGATCTCACTTAAGAAAAACAAAATGGGGGTGCGGAAGGAAGCTATTACCTATACTGACATTTTTGTCTCCAGAGTTCTAGCAACTAATGTTACAAATCTACATCACACACTACAATCCTGCTTAGTTCCCCAATTACTACTATAATTTTTTAAAAACAGAAACAAAATACATCTAAGTAGCCCTTTCCTATGTGGAGCTCAAAGCATTTCATATATATAACCTGAGTCTTTTTGGAAGATGGCAAAGGAGCTGAAAAACATACCCATTTTAAAACCAGCTCTTTTTTTTCCTAACCCAAATTCAAAGACTCTGGCTGAAGCAGCATTTACAGAGAAATTTCATCAGTGTCTCATAGGCTAGCTTTTATTAGGTTCCATATGAAAAGAATCAAATGTGCAAAATGATTTATTTTAAATTCTGCCCACAAAAGTCTGTCAGACTACCTAGCAGGTAAATGCCACCCATCTTCTGCTGAACTAGAACAAAAATTCTCAAGAGCACAACAGCAGTTACAGCTCTCCTCCACGTTATTTAGCAGTCCTGTGGCATTTTCCATATTAAAATAACGAAACAATACTCAAGAAGCTAATGTTTAGAAGAGCTGACCTAAAAGGTACTCTTGATGGCAAAAGGCAACTTGTGAGTCAGTGCCTTCAGAGTCCAGCCTTCTTGATAAAGGCGATTTTTTTAAAGGATTAAATAGAAACTAAAACTTAAATCCTTTCAAGGTCTCTCAGGCACCAATTGATTTGCCAAAACATCAAACACAAACAAATATACCTGTGTCTCGCCATTATTTTCACAAATGTTGAAAACTGGGTAATTCAGACAAAACTTCTAACATCCTCTTTTAAAACATAAACAAGGAATTCTTAGGGGGTTTCAAATACCTTAACTGAAATTAAGAAGTCAAATTCATCTCGCCAAAAGTATCTATATAATCCAAAAAACCACAAAGGAATTACAATTGCTTCATAAAAGATCACAGGGACGCCCAAAACATTTCCTCCTAAAGAAGACTTCAAGTCCAACTGAATTCTTTTCGTGCCCCTCAAATGTACTCTTTCTATTTTGCCAGTCCCCTAACAGCCCCCTTTACCATACGTCTGTGGGGGTAATTATAACTTCTTTCTATTCTCCCTTATTCCACATACCACTGCTTTCGTACCTTGGCTCTTCTCCTTTAAGAACTACAGAAACAGGTCAATTCATTGCACACTTCCTAGGTGCAAGGCCCTGTGTCAAGAAATTTATATATACATATATAATATTATCTTCATAATAAACCTATGAAATAGAAAATTTCCTCCATTTTTACAGATGAAGAAAGTGAGGTTCAAAGCAGTTGAGCGATCTACTCTAGGTGACATAGCTGGTAAACGGAAAAGTCAGAATTAGAACTTGAGTCTTCTGGCTCCAACTCTAATACTCCTCTCCACTAAGCTACATAGTGGCTCACTGGTGCCTGTGTCATCCAGCCAAGTTTCCACTCTGTGGCTGTTGTATCTTCCATAACCTGGCACTAGCCTATGGTATCAAACTTAACTCCATACCTTTATTCAGCATGTTTTCCCCACACAATAGACTGATCTTCTTGCTCACTATCCATGTATCCTTTTCCTCCATTTCTACTTTCTTGCCATGACTTGTGCTGTTACAACCATTACATTTAAATCCTACCCATTCTTCAAGACCCAGCTCCAATTCTACCTCCCTTATGAAGTCTTATTTGATGGTGTCAGCAATGATCCATTTTGAATCACTACCACATACAATTTTGTATTTAATTGTTCTGTTGTTTAATATGTGATTTGTCTTCCTAAGTTAGGCTGTAACTCAGAGCTAGTATATCCGCATTTGTATCTCTCCCTTCACAATTTTGCACAGTAAGGCATACGTAATCAAGTCCTCAATAAATATTTAGACCAGTAAACTTTGTAGTTAAAAGAATAGCCCAAATCACTTAAATGACTCAAGTTCTCATAACAGCCACCAAAGCGGAAAGCATTAATAACTTTCTCAATTCATTTTCAAGATAGAACAAATAACCAACTTCTCATTCTGCCACTACTAAGTAATTAGCTCCTCTGCCTCAACAGGATCACGGACAAAT
This sequence comes from Rhinolophus ferrumequinum, assembly GCF_004115265.2. Lineage (NCBI taxonomy): Eukaryota > Metazoa > Chordata > Mammalia > Chiroptera > Rhinolophidae > Rhinolophus > Rhinolophus ferrumequinum. The sequence continues at coordinate 18,683,713 of NC_046304.1, read as the reverse complement.
TGATAAATTGATAGGAGGAGCTTCAACGTTTCTTAATCTGGGAACTATTTACATAAGTATGTTCAATTTGTGAAAATTCACTGAGCTGTCTACTTATGTATACTTTTATGTATGTTTTATCTCAATAAAAAGTTTAAAAATACCAAGTTTCAGATTGTATTATAAAATAATGACATCCATTTCTTAACCACGTATGAATACATATGGCTATAGTTCCAAGAAAAATATCTGGACGTGTATACACCAATTGGTCAACAGTGCTTATTTACCACTGAGTGGGGGACAGGAGGGGGAGGGAGAGGTGAAGGAGACAATTTTTAAATGTTTTATTTGATCTTTTAAAAAAAAATATGTATTACTTTGTAATTTTATTAGCTGAGATGTGGAATTACAGATTATTTTTTACAGTTTTTAGACTTTCTATGTTAGACATGTCTTACTTTTTTAATTAGTAAAATATATTAAAAGATAAAACAAACACATCATCTCTCATAAATAGAAAGAAAAGATCAATGAGCTGGACTGAAACTAGGTAATTATCTACCTAGTCTGATCACTGATCACTGTTTGCACTTCAGTATTTGTTGAGTACTCTATTTTGCAAATTTCCCTAATGACATTTATAACAAGCAAAAAAAAAAAAAAACAGCTGCCTTTGATAATTTACTCCAATCAAAATAAATACATAGTTTTCAGTAGAATCACGTAACAAAGACACAACAGTAAAAATGATCAGCATTACCAAGCTGAACACTATTAAAAAGGTATTTTCCCCATAAAGACCTGCTCCGGGACATTTTACAGAATTCAGTCATGAGACAGAACATAGACCTTGATAAGAAACCTTATGATTCACTAGACTTAAAGAAAACAGCAGGTCTGAAAATACAAGTGTTAAAGTTAAAAAACAAAAAGGCAATGCCTTGAACTACTATTTCAACGTATTAGGTTGGTGCAAAAGTAATTGTAGTTTAAAAGGTTAAAAAAATTACAAAAACCGCAATTACTTATGCACCAACTTAATAGCAAGGTATCCCTTAACAGTTTTTTTGTTTTTTGTTTTTTAAAAACTGGCTACACTTTCTATTTCAGACACTAGAGGGAAGTGTGTAAAATCCATTCACCTTATCTGTGGGAGTTCAATTTATTCATTCTTTCACTCACATCACCACATTTTTATTGCATTCCCATATACCAGGAACTCTATTGGACCCCAGGGACAAAAAGATGAATGAGCAACTTAGTCTAGTGAGAGGAGACACACCAATTTAAAAACTGCACATGAGAACCAAACCCCAACTTTTGCAAGACTGGGGGTCTAGGGCAGAACAGGAAGGAAAGCATTTCTGGCACAGGGAGAAAAAACGTGTGTCCATATCATAATTCCCACTAGACAAACCAGCTTATCCAAACTGGCTGATTTTCCTATTAACAATCTTCCCTGCTTTAATATAAATGAAAATAAGCTATACCTTGAAGGTATCTTTAAACTGTTATCTTTAGAAAGTAGAGGCATGAGGCCTTCTTGGGTGTGGAAGATTTGCTAAAATATCTAGTTGGCTAGGTTTCAAAATCAATTGTACATGGTTTAAAAAGCAAGAAGGTAACAGATACAATTGGAGTTAAGACTGCTTACATTACAATAAAACTTCTCAGTAGAAATCAGGATAAATTATACTACACTCCCCAGAAAAGTGTGTCTGTCAAGGGAAAATGAGTAAGCAGAAATTCCCTAAATGCACTCTGTCTTATACAAATTAAGTGTCCCAAGTTAGGAGATAGAGAACCCTGACAATTAGCTTTCACTGTTGTTTTTGACTTTGTTGTCAATTACCTTTCACTCTGTAAAGAGACATGTTGGTTGGCAAATCATTTCCACACCTAAATAATTCAAGCTTCCATAGGAAAGACTAAGGTTTTAACTGATAAACCAGAATTAAAGCTCAAAGTCACCATAAGAACAATGGAAATATTTGTGTGGCGTATTTTTCCCTAATCCTCAAATGATTGTTATGTCATTTGCTATGGTTTGGGATGTTTGGATTGCATATGTTGGCGGTGGGAAGTTGGAGAGAAAGGACAAGTTGTTAATATCTCATATTGATGGGGTAGCACATGGTAGAAAAATGAAAAGCCAACATCCTGAAAAGGTTTCACACACACACACAAAATGAGACAGCAAACTTGTGAATCAAGTAGGATTTGGCATCTTTAAATGCAGAGCCAATTCTCTTTTAGTGCCAAAGCCAATGGCTTCTCCTGTAGATAAAATGGCACAGTTCCTGAAAAAGCCCTGGACGCTGTTTCCCCACAATCCTATAATCTGTCAGAAGACAGAAAACAAAAAGGCGGCTTTGCCAGCCAGAAAAAGCAAATTATAACCAACACAGAGCCAACACTTTACTTCAGACAGAAGGAGCTTTTTCTATGCATCTCTGGAAGGAGAGAGACAAAAGAAGCTTACCATTGCTCAAATAACCAAGGCAAACATTTTAAGCAAATATCATCTTGGATAAGCATTTACTGCAATAGCCTACTTTCTTACTTCCTATTCATAGCCTTAAAGAATATTTGCAACACTTATGGAAGCGAGTTGATGGCCACAAAACACAAAGAACTTTCAAAAGTCAATAAGAAAAAGACAAATAACCAAAAGGGAAATTTTTCAAAGGACATAAACTAGTAGTCACAGAAAAAATACATAAAAAGTCAAATATTACATACATCCCACCGTGTTAGGAAGTTGTGAAAGTGCTTTCTCCATATAGTCCTAAAGGTATTTTGACTTGATAATACTGCCAACTGCAAGCTTCCAGAGAAATCTTGGCAACTCAGAATGGAAAAAAAAAAATAGGTAAGGGTGCCTAAAATCATCACACTTTAAATATCTTATAATTTTGTCCATTACACCTCAATAAAGCTGGGGGGAGAGGGAAATAAGGGTGCCTAGCATAAGGAATTCATTTCTAAAAACATTTAGGTAGAAGCTTTGTGAATATCTACTGGGAACTATTAAGTAGAATGTACACAAGAAAACTGCAAATCAAATCCAAAGAAACTAAAATAAGAATATAAGATGAACCTTTACCTATGAACATAAAATAGCTGAAGCCAATTCTTGATTCTACAATGAATAAGGCAGATAGATGCTGGAAGCAAATAACATAAAGTCTAAATACAACCACAGAGGTAAAGCACCTCCAAGACAGTAAGCTTACTCAACTGTCTTTGCTGTGGAAGCAGGCCATTCAGGGACCCCTTTATCAGTCACCAAATGCAAAAGGAAAGCAAATAATGCCTGGTGCTGCAAAAGCAAGTACAGTCTTCCCATCAAAGAGGAAAAGAAACCTAAGCCTTTTATTTGTCCTTTATACAAAGAGGTAATGGATTATGGGAGAACTCAAATTCCAGAAAAAAAGATTCAATTCCAACCTATGTAAATCTAAGAACCTCATGTCACTTTGTTCTAAAATTAACAATACATACATAGGTCCCTATTGAAAAAACAATACACAAGATCCCAGCAGAGTCAAGTTCTGACCATATGTCAGCACCACTACTTAACCATTTCAGTTTTCCCTTATTGACTTTAGACAGCAAAAGAAACACGTCCCAATTTTCCTCTGTTTGACTGCCACTTTAAAGGCTGAGAAAAGTTTAGTTCATCAGATTCGAATTTCAAGCATTTTCTAAGTACATGATGCCATCGATTCTATATTTAGACTCCGGTGTGGAACAAGGAGTGCTAGTTTTGCCTGAAATGGTACCATGGCCCTCTTCAAAGCCTAACTGCAACCATCACCTAAGCCTCTGTTAAAGTGTCTATACGGTGTCACCTAAAATAAATTAAAATGCTTTTCAATGCTTTTTTGTGAGTAGTTCTACTGTTTGGCTGTGATGCTTTAAATATAAATAAATCACCCGCACCAGTCCTTTAAACATTTAGTATTATCACTGTCATTCAGTGCCATTCATATACTCACTTGAACCAAAAAGCCAAGATGGAAAGAACGTTAATGATACAAATCCTCTAAAGTTATAACAAATCCTTTGGAAATATTCTGTTTAAAAAAAAAATTGTTTCATTATGATTCCATAATTGTTACATTCCAGCTTAAGGTAGCAATCTTTTCCCAAAGTCTGAGCCAGTTGTTCTTTCTAACAAAATTTATAAAAAGATATCTATCACCTTTCTCAAAAGGAACTTAAGGCCTCTACCATGTTGTTAATTTTCACAACATCCCAATAAAGAACTATTATTTAGCATTTATATCACATCACACTTTAACCTGCCAAAGTGTTTTATAATTTTCATTAGTAGTCATGCCTCACAACCACTCACTGAGCTAAACTGGTCCTGTTATCCTCATTTGACAGCTGAGAAAACTGATGTATCTATCATAAGGCCAAGGTCAACCCAAGACGAGGGACCTGCCCCTTATAAACAGTCTCAGGCACTCACCATTGTACATGTATTCCTCATAACCCTAGTTGAAGTAGGATTTTAGAGAACAGGAATCTACCTAAAGTGAGGCACAAAAACATTAAAAGATTATAACACTTCAACAAAAATATGTAACCACATTTAGGACTGGGTGGAAGAAAAGGAAACTACGAGACTAAGAAGAAATAGAAGGTAAGAGGAAAAAAAACCGAGAGTGGACAATATCACAGTTTAAAGAAGCAAAGAGGCAAAAATAAACTAAGACTGAAAAGCGTCGTCTGGGTTTGACAATTAGGTCATTGAACAGAGCAGTTTCAGTGGAGTGGTAGGGACAAAATCAAATTACATGCTTGAGGAATAAATAGGCTGAGAGAGTGAAGGGAGCAGGGGGAAAACTACTTTTATGAACAGGAGAAAAACTGAGCGGCAACTGGGGTTGGGTAGAGACAGGGAGTTGAGGGAAAGCAAGACAAAGATTGAAGATTCAAATGAAAGAGAAACCGTGATGCAACAATATCACAGAGGGGTTAACAGTAGAGCAAGAAAGGAAAGGCCACCATGAATATAAACACAGTCAACTCCACAGGTGTGGGAGAAAAAAGTAAAGACAATTTCCACTTGATAGCCTTTGAGAAAGGTAAGGGGAGAACAACATTAAAGGATTAGAGATCAACTGGAATAACAATTTCCCAAGAACAGGAAAACATTTAGGTGAGACCCAGACACCCAGACACCCAACAATTCCTTACTAAGAGGGATGACCTTACTTTATTAAATAAAAGTCCTTACTTAGAAATTTGAGATCCGGTGGAAAATCAGAGTACTTGTGAAAAAAAAGAGCAGAGTAGAGACATGATCCAGACACACTAGCAGATAGTTCAAATCACCTCTCCTGAGAAAGCAGCAGCAGAGAGGAGGATGCCAGGCAGAGGGGAAAATGCTATTAATCAATACTGGACCTGCTTCAGCCGACCTAAAGTCACAGCCCATGTTCTCACTGTCTTCCCAAACCTGAAAATCCACACTCACCTGGAAGCCGTAATATACAACTGCCAAGAATATTCAGGACGTCTCCTGCCACAATATTCTGAATGTCCAAGGTTCCGTCCATTAAGTATTGCCTGGGAGATCAGATAGCTTGGCTAGACTTTGGATGAGATCCACATGGCCCCCAAATAACTGGATCAATCTCACTAGTGAATCCTTTTTCATGCACTGAAGTAGAGAACTTATCTTCAGCCTGACACAGCAGTGCCCTAGGACAGGAAGAAGAGACTAGGAAAGGTGCGTAGCGTAATACTTGGCAAATAAGCAAACTTAACAAAGTAGAAAATAACTGGAAAAGCATTCCTGAAATCTTACGAATCAGATCACACAACTGCATTTCAAAATAAAATAAATTCTGAAGGATCTAAAATTTCTACTCAGAGACCTCTCACTATGTATCTTTTAAATTACTTAAAATACATTCAAAAAAGAAATAAAATCAAGCTTAAAAATTCAAATATATTTAGGAAATTACATTTCTGGAATTCTTTTAACATCTCTCACCCTCAGACCTTTTTTTTTTTTAACACAGTAAAATTAATTTTGGGGGGTTCAGTTCTAACAGTTCTAATAAATGCAGTTGTGAAATCACAATCAAGTACAGAACAGTTCCATCACCTCCCCCCAAAAGTTCCTCATGCTACACCTTTGTAGTCAAACACTCCCCCTACCCTGAACCTGAGGCAATCGTTGATCTGTTCTCCACTGGCCCTATAGTTTTGAGTTTCCCAGAATGTCATATCAATTCAATCATATAGTGAGTAGCCTTTTGAGCTTGGCTTCTTCACTTACCATAACGCATTTGAGATTCATTCGTGTTACTGCATATATGAATAGTTCCTTTTTATTGCTAAGCAGTATTCCATTGTATGACTATATCACAGTTGGTTTATCCATTCCAAAGTTGAGGGTCATTCAGGTTGTTTCCAGTTTTGGGTAAGTACAAACAGAGCTGCTATAAATATTCGCGTAACAGGTTTTTGTGTCATAGGTTGTCCTTTCAATTGGGTAAATGATTGCGTCATATGCTAAGTGTATGTTTTTAGAAGCAACTAACACAATGTTTTCCAAAATTCCAGTTGTTCCACATCCTTGCCAATCGAGAATCTAGTCAGTTTTCTTCTTTACTGTTTTTTAGCCATTCTAATGGCATATCTCATTATGATTTTAATTTGCATTTCTCTAATAAGATGTTGAGTACATTTCATGTTCATGTGCTTCTCTGCCATCCATGTATCTTCTCTGATGAAGTCCTTCAAATCTTTCATCCATTTTTTTATGATGTTATTTGCTTTCTTCTTGATGAATTTTGAGCTCTTTGAGCTCTTTATACATTCAGGATACAGGTCCTATGTCTGACACATGATTTGCAAATATTAGGTTGGTGCAAAAGTAATTGCGGTTTTTGCAATTTTTTTTTTAACCTTTTAAACTGCAATTATTTTTGCACCAATATTCTCTCCCATTCTTTTTTTTTTTTTTTAGATTTTATTGGGGAAGGGGAACAGGACTTTATTGGGGAACAGTGTGTACTTCCAGGACTTTTTTTCCAAGTCAAGTTGTCCTTTCAATTTTAGTTGTGGAGGGTGCCGTTCAGCTTCAAGTTGTTGTCCTTTCAGTCTTAGTTGTGGAGGGCACAGCTTAGCTCCAGGTCCAGTTGCCGTTGCTAGTTGCAGGGGGCGCAGCCCACCATCCCTTGCGGGAGTCGAACCGGCAACCTAGTGGTTGAGAGGACGCACTCCAATCAACTGAGCCATCCAGGAGCTCAGCGGCAGCTCAGCTCAAGGTGCCATGTTCAATCTTAGTTGCAGGGGGCACTGCCCACCATCCCTTGTGGGACTCGAGGCATTGAATGGCAACCTTGTGGTTGAGAGCCCACTGGCCCATGTGGGAATCGAACCTGCAGCCTTCGGAGTTAGGAGCATGGAGCTCTAACCACCTAGGCCACCGGGCTGGCCCCTTTTCTCCCATTCTTGTGTCTTGTCTTTTCATTCACTTGAGTGTCTTTTGCAGAATGAATTTTGATGAAGTCCAATTTATTATTTCTTTTATGGAGCTTGCTTTTGGTGTTGGTATCTAATAACTCTATGCCTAACTAAAGGTAACAAGGATTTCCTGTTTTATCCTAAATATTTTATAGTTTTCCATTTTACATTTAGGTCTGTCATCGATTTGTAGTTAATTTTTACATAAAGTATGAGGTATAGGTTGAGATTCTTTTTCTTTTTCCTTTTTTTTCTTTTTGCACATAGCTATCTAGTTATTTCAACAACTAGTTGTTGAGACTATCCTTTCTTGACTTGCCTTTGCACCTCTGTCAAAAACCAACAGACATATTTAATAGCATAGTTGTATTTCTAGACTCTATTCCGTCCATTGACCTATGTATCTATCCTTTTGCCAATCCCACACCGTCTTGATTACTGTAACTCTTTAGTTAAGTCTTGGTATCAGGTACTATGAGTCTTCTTACTTTATTGTCCTTTTTCAACATTGTTTTGGCTATTTTTGTCCCTTCGCCTTTCCATATAAACTTTAGAATCAGCTTGTCCAAGACTTTTTCAACATTCCCGAAATGTGTCTGCTTTCAGGTAGGAATTAGCTGCCTATGTTTACCTTTTCTTTTCTTTTTTTAAGAAGTTTAAATGAGTTTATTTGAGCCAAACTGATGACAACTGCCGGGAAGCAAAACCTCAATGGATTAGGAAAATGCTTCCCCAATGCTTAAGAAAAATGATGGGGGTATTGTAAAGATTGGAAATCTTAAGTTTATTTTTTAAGGGTCTTATTTTTCACTTGCACAGCTACTCTGAGATTTCCTGCAGCAATGCAGAAGGGAAGAAAAATGCTTTGTACAAAGATGTGTATTAATATTATTTGGTACAATAAAGTTGAAAACCGAATTTTCCTAAGACATGTTGTTTATTCCAAATAGTTAAAACAAACAACGTTAAGCTTCTTGTACTTTACAAACAATGGTCCCTCTACAGCCAGTAATCTTCCCTCACTCCTCACCTACTTTACAAACAATGGGCCTTCTACTGCCAGTAATCTTCCTTAACTTCTCACCTAACTCCAACTCTTCCTTCAGGGCTAAACCTTGACCATTTCACCATTCACAAGCCTTTCTTGATCCTATAAAAATGGATTAAGGGTTAGCATGTTTCTTCCATTGCACCCCAAGGTCCTCTATCACCACTCTTTTAACACATTACAGTCTATAAATGACAGTTAACTTGTTTGTTTCTCCCGTCAAGACATAAATTCTGGGTAGGCAGGAATTAGCTATATTACTAGCTACTTCCTTCTTAGCTCCTAGCAGAATGAGCAATGCATAAATCTTTGTTCTGAATGACAGGAAGAAAGAAAGGACGATGAAAAGGGGATGTCCTACTTTGCAGACATACTGTAAAAAGAGACCTCCAAAAGAACAGGTGATAGCAGCTTTTAAAAAGGAGAGATCTTCCATAAACAAATAAGGAGATGGAGGGCAAGACTACAGAGTCAAAGATAAAGAGACATATGAAAACTATAATGTATGGACAATTATTTGAATACTGTTTTAAATAAAAGTTGGAAAATTATTGAGATAACTGGGGAAATGTGAAAACTGACTGGATAATTGATGATATTAAGAAACGCTTGATACTTACAAGAAGTGGAGTACAGCATTAGAAAGAGACAGTGGAAACGTAACGGCTCTGTCCAATGTCGGGGGTAGTGGACGGGGCGGGGGTTCACACAGTGAGAGATATAAATGATAAACATCTAAGTATTACTTTGCCTTGTGCACCTGAAACTAATAAAAAAATGTAAAAAAATTAGATTAAAAGCAATCAAGAGAAAAATAAAATAAAATAAATGCTTGGCGTGGCCGGTTAGCTCAGTTGGTTAGAGCATGGTGCTGGTACCACCAAGGTTGTCGGTTCAATCCCCGCATGGGCCACAGTGAACTGCGCGAAAGGAAGGAAGGAAAAAAGGAAGAAAAGAAGGAAAGAAAGAAATGCTTATTAATTTTTGTGGGATTTTTTTCCTTTTAGTCTATATCTCTTAGAAATATATACTGAATTATTTATTCATGAAACTATGATATCTGGGATTTTCTTAAAAATCTTTTGGGTGGGTTAGTGGACGGGGGGGGATACACAATCAGTAAAGGGTACAAGACTGGCATGAGCTGACAATTATTGTAGCAGAGTGATAGGGTTCATTATTCCTTATACTGTTCTGTCTACTCTTGCATATATTTGAAATTTTCCATAATAAAGAGGTAAAAAGATATCTACAGAATTCTTTTATTTTTAACATTAAATCCCCAAGGAAAAGGCAAAAAGGGAAGCATGGAGAATTAAGCCTTGAACCAAGTCAAGATCTTTGGTGATGGCTTTGATTCCCAGCTTTTGATTCTCCAGTCAAAGCCAGACATCTGTTTAATGTCAATATTAAAAAAGCTTAGCTAAAATCTACCAACAACTTTAGATACTCTGCATATTTCTTCCTTTCATAAAATACATCTCTGCTTCTATTTCAAAATCATGAACTATAAAAAAGCACCTAAATTATACCAAACTGTCCTTCAGAAAAGCAACAACGGCATGTATATCTTCTGCTTACCATCAGGTATATTTATTTCAGTGTTTTCAGTTCTTACCTAATTGGTGAAACAGCTGTGGGGTAGCAGAAGACTGGACATAGTTGGCTTGAGTTACCAATCCCAATTCTGAATTAACCTAGCATCACTGGTTCAAAACTGTCCTGCGGTCTTCAAATCTGAGGTTCTGGTTCATAAAACTCACTTAGTTTCTAATCTGAGGCATTCAATGGAACAGATTCCTCCCCCTGCCCCCTTATTTATAAAGGGACCCATGTGAGAAAAGACAGTTTTTCTAAGTCTGGTAAACCAATGAGAATAAGAAAAGATGTACAGCTGACAGGCACAATAATTTCCTTTCACTGAAAATTTTACAAACCTGTATGTGCTTTTATTTTAAGCATGAATGGTATCCTTATTTAATTAAAAGTAATACTATTCTTTCCATTAAGGTGAAAGGTTTTTTGTGTTTTATTCTTTTTTATAATCTAAAAACTGTTCATTTAAGCCAAGTGTATAGCAGATTAAAAAATGGAAAAATAAGGAAAAGGATTGGCATTATATGAACTACTACAGAGAAGGTACTGAGTGTCATATTCCCATAAAGCCAATCTCTCCAGATGATGTGAATACACAACACAGAAAGCATGTGGATCTCAGACTCACAAGGTGGTCATGAGGACTTTTACCTACACCCTACTGATTTCTAGACCGGCATCTCCATTCTAAACCTTCCTACTGAACGCAAGACCCGAATAAACAGAAACCTACTGGACATTTGCTCCTAGATTTCCCAGACACCTCAAATCGAATGTACCAAAATCAAACTCATTTTCCCTTCCCATGTCACAGCTTCCTATTCCTGGATTCCCTACCACGGTTAATGATGTCACCATCCACATACTTGCCCAAGCAAGTAATTTCAAATCAAGCTTTGACAACCCCTTCTCCCTTACACACTACCCAACATAAAGTCAATAGATCCTTCTCGTCAGTCTCCTAAGAAGCTCTTCAATCCGTCTATAATTCCGCCATTACCAATGTCATTGAGGTCATCATATCTCAAATGATCGTTTCATCAATCTCACAGCCAACTAGTCTCCCTGCAGCCAATTTCACCTTTTCTAATCTAACTGCCACACTGTCAATGGTGTTACTTTTCCCCCTCCTTAAATAGTTGTTTCTGGGTCCACGGTGCTACTTTTGAACAAAGTATTTCTTAACTAGTTTAAAACTCTCCCATGACTCCCCAGCACCTACAAAATAAAATTGAGCCCCCTCCCCAAGGCCATCCACAACTGGGCTCAAACCCATATTTCACCTCACTGCCTTCCAATTCTTTCCTCAAACCCCTGATCTAGCCACATTAAACCACGGGCCCATGCACAGGTCTACACCCTGATAGTTCTGCAGCCTATGCAAGCTGTCCTCTGCATTTGAAACACGACCCTCTCAAATCTTTTTGTTGAAGCAGCCACATTGTATTCATCCTTCAAGATCCTACTGACTCTTCTAGGAAGCCTCCAACCTTCTCTTGCCCCCACAGCACTGACTACAGATCTCTGTGATACCCCTTATTGTACTGATTCATAACTATTCATGTTAGTGTCCAATTAAAATGTGAGCTCTTGAAAAACAAGAATATGTCATTCATATCCCAGTGCCCAGCACAATGTCTGCTGAACTTGACTGCTAAAAGGATCAACTCCAACATTTTTCAGTGAGATCAGAGTCCAATAAGCGTAAGAGATTCAAGCCCAGTTTTGGCTCGCTGGTGAAAAGAAAAGACACTTCATGCTTAGGTTACTTCTAGTTTTTCGTATTTTTCCGTACTGCCTTCAGGGTTAGTTACCAGAAAATTAGTAACTGAATAAGTCTTTTATCACTCCTTGAATTACCTATATTTTCCCATAGAACAGTACAATCCAGTGCTGTACCAAATCACAATTTTATAACTGAGTCATAAAATCGGAGATGCATCTTTAATAAAGAAAATTTAGCATTTTTCCTCTCGAGTTGTATTCCTTTTCTCTGAGTTACAAAGCTCTGAAAGGAACATAATCAAGACCTTGACAGGCAGCGAAAAGACAGAAATAAATATGAAACACCTCTGCATTCACCTCTCACCACGAGTACTGACTTCACACTTACACCCCACTCTGGTCAGCAGCCCTTCCCCTGGCCACTTTGCTTCTCACACTCACTCTCACTTCCCAATGTTTTATATTAGAATCATGTTTTTAGAGTTGCTATAATATTTTAGGAGTTTAAATCCAAGAATTAGGCTGTCTCTTCTGAAAATGTTCCAAGCTTCCTGTCCTGCTCTGCTGCATTATACAATGTTACTCTGCCAAAGTCTTAGCTCATTTCCTCCTCCTGCTTGTCCTGATATGGTGGTACCTACACATCAATAACGCCCTCTCCCTTCCCATTTTGACTTTGCTGTCTGCTTGGAATGCCCTATCTTCCTCAATTGTCCATCTGTGAGGTCCTATCATGCAGGTGCAATGCAGGAGGCCTTTACTGACAACACCTGTACCCAGCCTTCCATCGTAACAAGCTACATCTGCCTGTAGTAGGGCACTCACTGTACTTCAGCAGTTCTGAGACATACTCGCCCCACATTTCTCTGAAAACAGAATACAGCTTGTAACTGATGGCACGCCAGTTTCATTAGCAGCATTTCTTCTCAGTGGTGTGTAAAATAATGGTCAGCCTTACAATCCCTGGCACCACAGGTTTGACGAAATAAGGTATTACATTCTATTATAATTACTTTGCATATTTCTGTTATATTTCTGTTTCCTCCACCAGACTGTGAACGCCCAGAGGGCAGGGGCGATGTCATAATCATCTTTGCCCAGCATAGATTGGGACACAAAGAGTGTGTCCAATAAACACTAGTGATGATTAGTATTTATTCAGCATTTAGCAAGTATCAGGGACTATTCTAAACACTTTATGCACATGTAGTAACTTCACACTCATTTCCCACTCTGGTCAGCAGCCATTTTAACACTGAACCCTCACAACAAACCCCTGAAGTAAGTATTATTATTTTCGTTTTAAAGATGAAGGAACTGAGGTAAGCTTACATATAGGTAAGCTCATTCAAAGACACACAAAGTTGCAGAAGATTTGAACCCATGTTTGCTGATGTTCATGTGGCTTCTCATTTTTTTCATTCATCAACTATTTAATGAGCAATTACTTCATGCCAACTACTGTATTAAACACAGTAAGCAAACCCTGGTCCTCAGAAGGCACATACACATTCTTGAATTCTTTACCCTCCAAATATCAGACCCAACCTACAAATTCACTAAATTAAATACATTCTCCTCTTTATTTTTCCTTTTTACCATGTTCTCATATAGTCAATCCTCCTTTAAAGTTGTTAGCACTCTATCAAAAACCAAACAAATGACCAAAAAAAAAAAAAAAAAAACCTTTGTGCTCTATTATTAATTAACAGCTGTGAAAATATCACAAGAGACTTCAGTTAAGAAATGGGATGGGTGGCAAGATCAGAAGGGCTCTTAAGAAATGATGACTCTGTTTGCAAGCAAATATCCTCAGTAAAAAAGAGATGGAGATAAAACACCATCATTTTGTTTTTAAATAGACTGTTTTTAAGTTTTCCCTGAGCCCTGAGATGCTTTTTTAAAAACAGGGATTCATTTTATCAGAATAAAAATGAACTAGTAAACCTCATTTTTTTTAGCCCTTGCTATGTCGGGTCCCCACTTGAGACAGACTGCTCCCAAACCAGGCAATCAAAACACTGACCGTCCTCTTTCTCTCCCCCAGGGGAAACGACACATTTGGTAAGTCATCTACTATGTAAAAGTAACCACAGATAGGAAAGAGAATAGAAGAATGGATGGACAGGAAATTCTCATCACAGCTGAACAAACCTCTATCATTTTAATGTAACATGGATGGCATTTATGGACTTGTTTGAACCGATGGAAATGTCCAATAGAGGAAAAAATGCATTACCGAAATTAAAAATAGACATCCAATTATTAAAAATAAAATGTCTAGGGCACCTCTAACATTCTGTACCTCTACTTCATCTTCCACGTGATAGTCAAAGACAGAATAAATTTGTATTCTGTAAATGACCTATGACAACCATGACAAATGCTTCCTTTTTCAAACTAGCCTCTAAAAAAGAATAATCAGTGTCAGAGAATTTATTGGGAGAGCCAAGTTAAAAATGATGTATCACTGTCCATTTTCAGGAAAGAGAGGTAAAACACGTTTTACCACATAGAGAAGTTAAAGACAACTAGGGTTCATTTCCCTCATTCCTATAACTCATTTTCTTTATCCGAGACTCTTTAAGGATCTAGTATAGCCACTCCCTACCTTTGCTCAGATGAAAGACAGATCACTCACTAATTTCCAAAAGGCCTCACCATTTCAAGCTCTCAATCTTCAGAGCCAGCAAAGCTGAAGCATCCGTCATCTCTTTCTACCCTTTTGAAAGGAATTTCACATCTCTTTCAAAAGCTGTGGCTAGAAAGCCATCTTCTCTCTCTGGCAGCATACAGTTTAACTCTGTCCTCTGCTTTGTCTACCCTAAACAACAAGAACAACATAACAAAGCCTCAGAAGTGCTCCTTCAGCCCATTAGAAAGAACCAGCCTCCTCTTGGGCTCTTGTACAGAGGTCTTTCTCTGACACTCCACCCTGGAAGTTCCAGAATAACAAAAAGTAGAGCTGAAAAGCTGCTGCTCTGTGCTTATCTGACCTCTAAAACAGAGCCGGGGCCCGAGAGCAAGCAGAGACCCCTTTGTAAAGAAAAGCTCTTTGTACAATTTAAAAATAACAAATTGTATTTGCACATCCCTCACTGTGCAGCCCTTCCAGCTTGTCTCAAACTAGTTTTCTCAACTCATAATAAAGCACATTAGTATTAGCTGCGTTACAAAAGAATGAACCTGAGTGAGCTATGTTCAGAAAGCATTTAACAGGTTGGCCCTCCATTCTTTATTTCCTTCCTCTCGGGTAAAGAGCTACATACCATTTGTGAAAATGCCTGAGGCTGTGGTATTTTTTCCCACACAACTCTGATGGCTAATTTGTCACATTACAGAACAAACTGGTATTTCTGCACATCATCTGCTGGGCCCACCCTGTTTCCCCGAAAATAAGACCTAGCCAGACCATCAGCTCTAATGCGTCTTTTGGAACAAAAATTAACATAAGACCCGGTCTTAGTTTATTATAAGACCCGGTCTAATATAACACCGGGTCTTATATTAATTTTTGCTCCAAAAGACGCATCAGAGCTGATGGTCCAGCTAGGTCTTATTTCCGGGGAAGCACGGTAGGTAGAAAGCACGTTATGTGCCTACTGAGGTTTTACAAACAATATGCTTCGCCTTGACAAAGAAATCAATCATTCCATTAATAACGGTAAGGCCTAAAAACCAGGAATACTGTTAGTGATACAGTAACATCAGCTTAGTACTGATAATTTACAATTTTCATAAGCAATCTCAATCACATACATGACGCCTGCAATAGCCCATTTAAGCACTACATCTTCCAGAGGTTCAGAAAGGTTAAGTGGGACCTGCCCAAGATTATCTCGGCTCTTCAGTGACGGACGTGGGTTCGAAACTGTCAGACTCTAAGCCCCTAGCTCTTTTCTCTAGATCTCTCCCAGCTTTAAACAGAGGGCTCCCGACTTCCATTCTCTACCCAGAGGAGCCTATCACTCCGGGCGACCGGCCCTTCCCCGCCTGGATCAGAGTTGGCTTCTTCAGCTCTAGCAGGGCTTTCATCCTCCACCACCCTCCCCCCACGACCATTCTCTGAAAGAAGCGGAAAGGGAGAGGCGACCGAAAGGTCCTGGGGGAAGGGACGATGACAAACGGGGAAGCGCGGGACACTCTCCCTGCCGTGGGTTCCTTCACTCTGCAGCGCGTATCCCCTTTCCTCTGACAAGCTGTCCAGCCCTGGGGCCGACGATCTGCCCACCCATGACCCAAATTCTCTCGTCATCAACTCAAACTGTCCCTCCCCCACGCCCCTTCGCCTCTGACAGAGCCCACCCCCCCCCGCCCAAGTCCGAGTATCCTTCCTCCAAGCCAACCCCCCCTTCCCTCCCGTCGCCCAAACCCCTTCCACCACCACTCACTGTCGGTGACTGGGCCCGGCCCTCATGGCTGCTCGGTTGCCGACCGCCGCCGCCACAGCAGCTCCACGCCCCAGCCCCTCAATCGCCGCCGCCGCCGTCGGGACTCGCCGGGAGCGGCTTCTGCGCCTGCGCAGCCTGGCGTGCCGGGGCCCTCTCGGGCAGCCTGCGCCTGCGCAGTCCGCTCCGGGGGCGTCTTCTTCAGTGCCTGATTCCCTGGTCTCAAGTGGACATGGCCGCTGGCCTCGAAGACTTGTTAAGCTTAAAGGCTCTGGCGGCTGCCCCAGGGCTGAGGCCTCTGGAATACCTTGCCTAGGTTACTAAACTCTTAGATCCATAAGGGGCCATAGACTTGATGGCACTTGCAAGATTCTGGATCTCACTTGCACTTAAAGGCCTGAATTCAGGTGCTTGGAGGTGACCACTAATAATAAATTTAGGTTTCTTTCAAGAAGACGATCACATCTAGCGTGCATTGGGGGTAATTGTGTATCAGGCAACTTTGACATCCCAGAATACACTACTGGCCAGGAGATACTCAGAAGCACTGGGGACCTTGTCTAGCAGGTGACTGCATCTGGAGTGCATTGTAACACAGTGCTAAGTTCAGTCCATTTATCAGAAGCATACTGTTTATTGGGCGAAAATGTTCCAGGCATCTCATGTGCCACTGAGGGACTTGCAAGCTAATCCCTGCTTTCCATCTCTCACTGTGGAGCCTGACCCTTTTGCAAACTCATAAAGGAAAACCAGAACTTTAGCACAAGGAAGCCCGACTATCAGCCCCTAGACCACTGTGCTGCCTTGATTAGCCCAACAAGAGACCAAGTTCATTTGAGTCCTGGGAATTGAACTACACAAACTTAAAAGCTACAGGCAATGCA
This sequence comes from Rhinolophus ferrumequinum, assembly GCF_004115265.2. Classification (NCBI taxonomy): domain Eukaryota; kingdom Metazoa; phylum Chordata; class Mammalia; order Chiroptera; family Rhinolophidae; genus Rhinolophus; species Rhinolophus ferrumequinum. Next base: position 18,666,596 of record NC_046304.1, on the reverse strand, counting down.
GGCAGTCAAAGGGAAGAGAAGGTACAGGACTAATCTCCCCTTGTCACCATGACTCTTCCAACCCACCTTCAGCCCAGTCTCCCCTAATTCAGAAATTAGATAGGGACCAAGATATAATGTAAGGGAAAAAAAAAAAAAAGGAGAAGCAGCAAAAGGAGAAGGAAAAGTTCCTTTTTTTTTTGTGAAAGGTTAAATTCTCTCTACTTCTAGGCCTGATCCCAGTATCTGATTTGAATGTTTGAACTCCTAGTCTTAGATTAAGGAAAATTTTCCTCATTTTTGGAAAGAAGCAAGAATAGGCCCTAGAGTAAAGGTTGTATATGCTGAAAATGAAGTTATTAGGTTGGTGCAGAAGCAATTGTGGTTTTTGCAATTTTTTTTCTTTTAAAAACCTCATTACTTTTGCACCAACCTAATATCACAATGATTCTGGAGGCAATGCAGCCTGCTTGTTACTAATGTTACTAATTCTGTAAAAAGAGGCGAGAAGATATATACAAATGCACATAATGGAATTCTCAAGTCACTAAGAAAGCTAAGGTTATTTCCTGAAGCACCTGGGTAACTGAGGATTTTTTCTTATCAGATGTTTGTGACTTTTACATGCAGAGCTATATGTTGCTGTGCAGTGTATAAATTGGCATAATCCCATCCTTAGAAAAGCAAATTTACACAAAGATGTAGATCTCATGCATGAATTGCTTCCCACCTAGGCAATTTTATCTTGACATATATAGCATAAAATACAATAGCTAACAGAGCAGGTGGTGGGCAGTAAACAGGATATCCTGTGGGTGGAGCCTAGGATCAATCCCAGAGGTTAGTTCCTGGCATAGAAGAGTTGTCATTACTTGCAAAAGTATTACCCTTTGGAATGAGAGCGCATTTGGCACCTCAGGGTAATTGCAAAGCCAGAAAGGAAGAAGAATTAATATTGACAATATGTTCTGATTAATGGATGACTAAAAAGAAGGCCATAGCTGACCTTGAAGCTTCTGGGAACTGTGTTTTCCCAGCCCTGCTACTACATGCAGCCCCTGGGAAGGCCTGCTGGAATCTATACGATGACAGCATAGCTTCTTATATTTGCACCATAAGGGCCTCCTGAGCCATCTCCCTACTGAAATTTCTTAACAAGGGCAGAATAGTAGACTCTTTTCCTGCCAAGCATTCATTCGCTATATACAATAAAAATCATTCAGAGTACCACCCTTACTTCATTTTCAGATCATATGGATGAACACAACCCATTCCCAAGTTAATCAGCACATAACATTTCCTAAGTTACAAGGATTGTTTCAGGGATGGGCACATAACCCAGACAGAGCCAAATACGCACAAGAATTATTTTATGAGAGTCTGTTTTTCTTTCCATTAAAACTGGATGTCAGAAGATGTAGTATCCGGAACTGCTGCAACCATGTTGACACCACAAAGGGAAAGCCAATTCAGACAAAGATGTAATGTATTCACTCATTGAATGAAAATCTGTTAAACATTCACTATGTACAAGATACTGTGCTAGGTGCAAGAGATACATAGTGAAATATATATATATATATATATATATATATATACATATATATACAACACACACACACGCACACACACACACACACACACACACCCCGTAGGATGTGTGTCTTATGAGAGAATTTAACCAGTCTTGGAAAAAACATTCTATGGGAAGACCTGGAAGTGAAAGGGAATACCAGGCAATTAGGGGACTGAAAACAATTCAATTGAGCTGGAAAAAATTCAACTGAGTGGGGTGACAAAAGATGGGACAGGCAAAGTAAACCAGAGACCCGTTAACTAGTTTGTACTTTATTCTGAGGGCAGTGAAGCAAGGGAGTGACTTGGTCAGTTTAGGGCCATGAGGAGCTTCACAAGATGGAAGACCATGAAGACCCCTGAGGAGCCTCTGGCAGCATTCCAGGCACTGCGACAGGACCAGTGCAGGTAGTGATAAATACTGTGAGGAAAAGCCTAAGGAAGTGACATTTAAACTGAGACCTGAACGGGGAGCAGAAGTCAAAACTAAAACACAGGAGGGAGGAGTAACAGGTGTCAGGACTGTGAGGCAGAAATGAGCTTAGTATATTCAGGAGATGGAAAGAAAACCAACGTGGCTGAAGCTTTTGGAAGTAAACAGGGCTCAATGCATGCAAGGATTTTGGATTAATCTTGTTGGAAGAGGGGGCCATTGGAGGGTTTTAAGCACCATCTCTCTCCGATTCTGTGCCTTTAGATAATCTGCAATCCATCTGCTTCTCTCCACTATCTTCGCTGCACTATTTTAGTGAGTGATAATGATACCTAGTTGGAAAAGGACTTGAGGTCAGGGAAGATTTTTTTGCTTTTCAGATGGAAGAGATTAGCATTTATTTAAATAAATGCTGATAAGAGGAATACAGTACAGAAATTGTCTATACAGAAAAGAAAGAATAATTCATGGAACAAGATTCCTGAAGGGGCAAAACAAGTAGCCTTAAGATAGGAAAATGTATTGAGAGCCTATATTGCTCTAAGTCCTAGATTCAAATGAACAATGATTATTTATTATCACCTTCTACATTTTACAGATGAGAGTTTAAAGAACTTATCCAAACGCACACAGCTAATAAGTGGCAGGCTGAGATATGAATCGAGGCCGTCTGTTTCATTTGATTAGCCTCTCCTAATCTCACAAAATACAAAATTCCCCCACAATATCCTTTGAGGGAAAATTTCTGTGGAAAAAAAGAATTAACAAGGCAATTTGTCTCATTTCCTCTAATTTTTGTGTCATCCCTGGGATTCTTCCACAATGTTATCTGTTGCCAGAACTGTAGTATTTAGTATGTGTTCCTTGGATGACTTTGCATTTATGTAATTACATTCTTCATCCACTGTTTAACCTGAAATTTCCCTTCACATTAATTGCAGTTGAAATGACATCTCACCTAAGTGTCCAGGAAAGATTAATATTTTTCTGACTGCTAGTTGTGTATTTAGTGGCATCATGTTCTTTGGGCATATGGGTGCCCAAAGAACATCCTGAATATCATGTTCCAAAAAGGCTGTTCCTTCCACTAACAGAGCAGGGAGTCTGAAAAGTGGAGCCTGGCACCATTTGCAAACCATCAGTGTATTTGGCTGCCCAGGCTGTGTCAATCCTGTGTCACTCAGAGCTTCTCTGGACAGTCAGCCTCCATTCCTATAGCAGCCTGGCCAGTTGAGTCTCACCATCTTCCAACAATTCTCCCCTCTCTGTCATCAACTTTTCCCTCTCTACTGGGTCATTGCCATAAACACAAAATCTCCCATCTTAAAAAAGAAAACCGTCTCTTAACCCCACTCCTCTCTCCTCTTCTGTTCCCACTCCCTTTTGCTCTGCTCCTCTGAGAAGACTTGTATATATATTCTATATATATTCCAGTTATCCTTAATTCGTCTCCTCTCTCCTAAACCCCCTCCATTTATGACTGCTCTACTGAAATTGTTCCTGTCAGGTCACTATCTCTCGCTCTCTCTCTCTCTCTCTCTCTCTCTCACACACACACACACACACACACACACAGGATGCAAGTGATGGAAAATTTTGTCCGTTTTGTTCATTTATCTCTTAATTTCAAGAGTTTGATAGGTTTCAAAGGATGAAGAGAGCTTTAGGCTACATATAGGTCAATCAAATTCCTCAGGCCGCTAAGGCAGTCTGGGGGATTCTAGGTAACTACACGGCTTCTTCCTTTGCAAACCCTCTGCTTTTTCTCCAGAAAGGAATTACTTCTGGGAGGAGATAGTAGCAGAGGTTTATAGGAGGGAAATCCGGGTTGGCTACTACGGTACATTGGAAACACCGACCCACGGACCACTCCTTACAGCAGGCTCGCATCAAGTCGAAGTGCAGACCGCTGGAGGCCGCTGCCGGACCGCTAGGCCAAGCCAAAGTAGAACTGGGAGAGGATCTTGCAAGTCTAAGGATGGAGAGGACTAAAATGACTCTTAAGGGGACCAGCCGAATAGTGCCCGCTCCCTCCACCCTCCCTCCCGTCCCCCAAGACCATTACTCCCATGATACGCCGGTTTCTACAGCTGGGTGAAGTCAGGCGCTAAGAGAACGATTCTGCCGCTTGGCCTCGTGGGAGATGTAGTCTTGCAGGAGGTAGGACTAGAAGGGCCTTTTACGAAACTTTGGCAAGAGAAGAAAACACGATGTGTATAGGATTCCAAAACGATTATCATGCTCACACATTCTAAATACTCATTTTCCCCTTTCCTTGGCCTTGGCTAGTCTCCAGAATAGTTTCTGTCGCATCCCACCTCCTACGTCGCGTGTGTCTCGGCTCCCTGGGCCAATCTAGCTCTTTCCTGCTCGCTCGCCCTTCCGCCGCTCCGACCAATCGTAGGTGCGTTCCCGGTCAGTTCCCGGAGTGCCTTGCGGCTGCAATGGCTGCCCCAGGCCGGCGTGGGGCTGCGCTCCTTCGGACTGTGTTAGGGTTTGGGCAGCTGGGCCCTGTCGGCGCGAGAGAGTGGGCGACCCGGTTCCCGTCGCTCTTGGGCTGTCAGCGGAGGTGCGTGTCCTGTGTCGCGGGCGCCGCTTTCTCTGGTCCCCTCCTGGCCCCGGCTTCTGGGCGTTATGGCCAGAACTCAGCTCTGGACCGCTTTCTCGGAATCTCTCAGCCTGATAGTTCGTTGACTCCTTGCGTCCCCGCCGTGTCCATGCACAGAGGTAAAGGGCCCAGATAGATTTGTCCTGGACGGTTTTTTATCACTGAAAGCCCCGTGTCGGGAAAACTCCCAGTCAGTCTGGGGATAGCATGTTTGGCCGTGTTACAGAAAACAATCTAAAGGCCTGGAGAGAGTCGAGCAGTGAAGGAACTCACAGGAGAGAAAAACCTGGTTCTAAGAGTTTGCGAACCAGAGGGAACCCATCTGATCACAACCAGAGACACTCACCAAGAGTCTTGAGATTGAAGAGCCACAGGCTAGGCAGAGTTGTGGGTCTCTGATCCCACATGGGAAGCAGACTCATCCAACAAGTGCTTCATCTACTTCGCAAGACACTGAGTTACACCTGGGATATAGCACCCTCTTTTCTGGTAGGGAGTAGTATAGACTAGAATCTGGTAGGGAGGCGGGACACACAAACTGGTAATTGCAATGCAATGTCATAAGGAGCTAATACTTTCAGAAAGCATTCATAACAATCTTAGCTGGGTGAGATAGTCAAGGCGGGAGGAATTTCTGGCTTTGTCTGGTCTAGCTATACTCACGCATGTACATATATTTACCATGCACAACTACATAGTACAATTCCACACAGTAATTGAGCGTTAAAGTGCTAGGCATTGTGCTGAGTGGTTTTACACAATTGCCAATTGTCAAAAGAAGGTTATAAGTAGGTACCATTAATATCATCTCCATTTTACATATAAGAAAATAAAGGAATTTAGAGAGGTTAGAGGGCTTGATAAAGTCATATAAACTAATTAATTGGCAAACTAAGTCTCAAAGCCAGGTCTCGGCTTCAACCTGGTATACTGATCTTATATCCCTACTCCCTTTGTGGGTGGGTAGGACTGTGTACCTCACAGGATCCAGATTGTACTCTCTCTCCCCTCCTGCCCCCACACACAGATGAGCAGGATCTCCTCTTGGTCCATCATCCAGATATGCCTGAGAACCCCCGGGTCCTACGAGTGGTCCTCCTTGGTGCCCCGAATGCAGGGAAGTCAACACTCTCCAACCAGCTGCTGGGCCGAAAAGTATGCTATATCCTTGACTGACCCCCCACACACACACACATCCTTTTCATCTCTTCATCGATTGTCTTAGAAAGATCTGGGACCTCACTTGGGACTTCTTTGTTCCTGGCAGGTGTTTCCTGTCTCCAAGAAGGTGCACACCACTCGCTGCCAAGCTCTGGGGGTCATCACAGAGAAGGAGGCCCAGGTGGTGCGTACCTGCAACAGGACAGAGGGTGTAGCTAAGAGGGCTTCCCTTACTGTTAGACATGAAGAAAATGACATTTAGACTCACTTCTCTGCGGAAAGAGGGTCTCCTCTTCCTTTCGACCTGGAGCAGTACTCTCTGTGCCTTTCCCCTCTGGTACCTAAGCGGAACGGTCTCATTTCCTCTTTCCTGCTTCCTAGTCTCTCATATATTCACAGTCAGCCTCTTCCTCCTGGATCCCATCTAGAATTAAAACAAAGCTGGAGAGTAAAGATCTAGTCAGCTTGGCTAAGAAGTGGCGGAGGCAGGCTTCTGACAGGAAGGGTGGCCTTTAACTCCCCAGTCATAATCTTTTCCTCCTGGGGTCTGGGGGTCTAGGCATCTCTCTTTCCTGGTTTTAGATTCTACTTGACACACCCGGCCTCATCAGCCCTGTTAAACAGAAAAGGTAATAGTTGTGGAAACAAGGCTTGTAGGGGGAAAGGTTTTGAAGAGGGGGTGGGGAGATTCCATCACAGGGGCTGGGAAACCCTCTTAGCACATTCCATCCCTCATCAGGAGCACATTAGTCACAAGACCCTTCCTGACCTATGTATGTCTGTCCCTCAGGCACCATCTGGAGCTCTCTTTGTTGGAAGATCCATGGAAGAGCATGGAATCTGCTGATCTGGGTTAGGCTCAGGATGGGAATCTGAAGCCCCATTTATACAGTCATGGCCTCTTGTTCTTGGTAGTTTGGGCGGTGGGGGTTGACCAGAGCCCATCCCATTGGAAGTGCTTGGGTGGGGGGAAAGGGGGAGAGTGGTCATATCCTTTTCCTCCTCCCCACCCTGCCGACTTCCAGTGGTGGTTCTCGTGGATGTCTCCGACAAGTGGACTCGGAGCCAGCTCAGCCCTCAAGTGCTCCAGTGTTTGACTCAGTTCTCCCAAGTCCCCAGCGTTCTTGTCATGAACAAGGTGAGCACCACCGACCCAAGGAAGGGGTCTGCTTTCCTGCAAAGCCCCCATCCCGCTGACCACACCCCCTCGGCCTGTCCCCCATGCCCAGGTAGATTGCCTGAAGCAGAAGGCAGTTCTCCTGGAGCTCACGGCAGCCCTCACTGAAGGTGTGGTCAATGGCAAGAAGCTCAAGATAAGGCAGGCCTTCCGCTCACAGCAGGGCACCCATCACCCCAGCCCAGCATTGAAGGATCCAAACACACAGTCCGTGGGAAGCCCTCAGAGAATTGGCTGGCCCCATTTCCAGGAGATCTTCATGTTGTCAGCCCTAAGCCAGGAGGATGTGAAAACACTAAAGGTCAGGCTTGGGCTTCTGTCGGGTAAGACAAGCCTCAGAGTTCCTCCTGGAAGTGAGAGCGAGTAGGAAAGCCCTGGTTGGAACTGACGGGCTCACATACTCCCTCTGTGCCCGCAGCAATACCTCCTGGCACAGGCGCGGCCGGGGCCCTGGGAGTTCCACAGCGAAGTTCTCACCAGCCAGATGCCTGAGGAGATCTGTGCCAACATCATCCGAGAGAAGCTCCTAGAGCACCTGCCCCAGGAGGTGCCCTACAGTGTACAGCAGGTACAAGCCCAGTGAAGGGATCTGGGGCCCTCCACCCGGTGCACACCCACAGCAGGACAGCTGGGTCCCAGAGGGGTAGGGGAGTGGGCCTGCCTGACGAATCGTGTTTCCCTGTGCAGAGAACAGTTGTGTGGGAAGAAGGACCCAGTGGGGAGCTGGTCATCGTACAGAAGCTCCTGGTGCCCAAAGAATCTCATGTGGTGAGCAGGGCTGGGCTTGGAGGTGGGACTCTCTTAGGCAGGGGTCCTCCCCTAGTGTTTGGGAGCCCAGCGAGCAGGCTCACATTCCTCTTTTATCCCACCTGCAGAAGATCCTGATTGGTCCAAAGGGGCACCTCATCTCCCAGATTGCTGAGGAGGCCAGCCAAGACCTGATGGATATCTTCCTCTGTGAGGTTCAGCTCCGCCTCTCTGTGAAGCTCCTGGACTGACCACTCTCTGCTACCCCTCCCAGGACATCCCAGTCTAAGTGTCTGGCAAGAGCCACTGACCAGAACTGCCCCGTGCCTGGGGCTGGCACACTGACTAACTGCGGGCTGGTGTGGCTTGTCTCGTATGCACAGCCCCTGCCCAGCCGTGTCTCGTGTTGGAGGAAGGCGCCTACCTTAGCTCAGTTCCCAGGGAGTTTCTGGACATTTGTTGGGAGTAGTGCCATCCTGCTTCCACTTGGCATTGGGCGCACCGTTTCTCCCTGAGTTACCAGTTATTCGCAGACAGATCTTTTACACCTCTACCCTCAGCTCCTCCACCTCGAAGCCGGGGAAGGACCCATGTGTCCTGAGTGAGATAATGCCTCCCACCTGCTCCCCAAGTCCTTGATCCCTCACACCCCTTCCCTCTTGGATGCTAATAAAGTTAAAAGACAAGCATTCTGGTTCTCACCTTTATTTCTTTAAACAGGAAAGAGAAAATTTACCCATTCCCTGACCCCCACCCCATTATCTGAGCTGGGTCTCCCTCCTTTCCAGTAGTCTGCTTCGGCGTCCTGAGCTCTTTCCTTGGCACGTTTTCTGGGTGCAGCAAGAGAACCGTTACCATTACTAAACTCAGTAATGGTAACGGTTTCCTCGCCATTCCCAAGTGCCCCGGCAGTCGGCAGGCTGTGCCAGGCTGAGCGGTGAGTGCGCTGGGCTTGAGGCCTCCTCTGCCATCCTCCATCTTCTGCGGTCCTTGTCAGGCTCCAGAGCTGGGGGTACCCGGACTAGTACATCATCTATACTGTAGTGTCTCATCACAAACTTACAGTATATGATGATATCCCAGCCAGGGCCCTGCAGGGGACATGGGGCGCGTGGCAGAGAAAGCCAGGGGCTGGAGGCAAAGCAAGACAGCTTAGGGCTGGACACAGAGCTCCCTGTCTGTGCCCCACAGTGCCTGGGCCAGTGTCTTCATTCTGTGGTCCAGAGCAGCCCAAGGGGGTTAGGGGAAGGGGACTGGCGCAAAGAACCCTGCAGAGCAGGGATCTGTTGCGATCACCTTAGGGACCCAGCGCCAGAGTTAAAACAAGCCAGAGATCACATAATGAGGCACAAGGTTACCTCTGGTCAGACGGACAGACAGACAGACAGAGGAGGGCCACTTACCTGGAGCAGAAACTGCGTATGGGGAAGGTAGAGTGCCCCTCTCCCGGCCTCTCCACTCAAAGGGCTCGCTTTTTAATCCATTGGCCCCTCCCCTGGGTGGGGCAGTATCGCAGGTTCTAGAAGGCCCTGCCTCTTAACCCTTTCCCTGCGGGACTCCTGGGAAGGAGGGTCACTGGTCCCTCTCCCTATTAGGCCCTTTCTCACGTTCTCCTCTATGAACTTTGCTAAGCCTTCGCTCCCATTCCCATGGAGCTGGCCATCGATTCGCTCAGCTGGAAAGGAGAAAGAACAGCTTCACCCCATCCTTCAGGGCTTAATTGCTGGTCAGAGCCCTGGGGGACTTTGGGGGAGTTTTTTGGGGGTTTTTTGGTGGTGATAGGACTGTTAGTTGAATCTCTATAAAGCAGGGAGGGTCCTGGATTCCTGGGACAAGCTCTGGACTAAATTTTCAATCCCCTTTATGCTGAGCCCAAGGTCAGACCTAGGCAGGCAGACTCCTCGCTCAGGTCTGCCATGGCAAGGCGGCAAAGTCCCGTGGGTTGGAGGGTCCTCTGCTGGGAGATTTGAGAGCAGCTGAATCCTAAACTCGCGTGGAGCCAGCATAAGAATGGGTGGCAGGCTGTCCTTCAGAGATCAAGGGACTTAGAGTAAGAGCCTGGCAGCATTTGGTTCTCTGCCTCTCAGGAAGGTGGGACTCTTAGTGTAGAGACTCCTCAAAGCCAGGCCTCTGTTATTTAGACCCCAATTCTGGGGAGCACATCTGCTTTTCTGCTCCCTCCCCTCCCCCTATCCTAGACAATCTGGTCTGTGTGCTAGGAGGCAGTTACACCCCTCCTGCAGGGGCAGAGGAGGCAAGGATCCGGGAGTGGGAGGAGAGACCCATTGTTTTGTTGGTTCCTTGGAGGTGTTCTATTTCCTGCTGCCACAGTACCTTGGCACATGCTGTTCACTCTGGAATGATCTTCCCTCCTTTCTTGTCTAGTTCCTATTCCCTCTTCAGATCTTTGTCACCTCTGCAGAGAAGTCTTCCTTAGTTAAATCCCCCTGCTATGGGCTCATTTGTTTGTGTGATTATTCATATTAAGCAAATAATCATGAGGGTCTGGTTTATCCACCGATGTATCTCTACCCCAGAGTAGTGACTAAATAAACATTCATGTCAAATGACTGACATGGAGCTTAGCCCAGTGTAATATGGGAGAGGAGAGAGACTTTGGCTTGGGAAGGCAGATGGACAAAGGTGTAGCTCTCTCAGGCAAGTCATTTTTCTCTCTTGGACCGTCCCTGTTCTCCTTTAAAACAGCAACAATAACAATCCCCAATTCACAGAGCTGTGACAGCACTTAGCACACTGCTAGTGCTGGCCCACAGAAGGGGTTCAAACAAGTTAATTCTACTTCACCCCCCTTCCCACAGGCTCACTGAAGGCCACAGTTGAGGCCTGTTGTTGAGCATCTGGAAGCTCATGGAATATTCTTGAAAGCAGCTCCAGGCCATTGAGAGAGCCAGGTTTAGAGATAACAGGCCTTGAGTGACAGACAGTCTCCATTCCACCGCATCCATCTCTCTGACTTTGGACCAAGTGCTCACAGCTTCAGTTTCCTCAAATGTAAACGGGGAGCTGTCCATGCCCTTCTCCTGGTGGTTATAAGAATGATGTGAGCACTGTAAAAGAGAAAACCAGGGGCCCAAAATGACATCACCCATGCTGAAAGCCCATGATACCAAACCGAGATCTCATACCTTAGCTAATTGCAGTTTCAACCTTTCCCAGAAATGTAATACTAATCAACCAGCCTGGAATTTTCTGGTCGAGTACCAGTAAGGTAATCTGTCATGTGGGCCCTCTCCATCCCTGCAGGAAGAAGAGGCAATTTGCATGATAAAAACCCTTTCCTGTTCTGTTCTCCTCCCCTTACCCCAAATGTCTAGGCCCAGAAATAACCCCTTCTTTTGTTAATAGCTCTTTGCCTGACCCTTCTTCCTATAAGAACAGTCCATTTTGTACAACCTCTCAGAGTGCATTTCTAGTTGCTAGATGGGATGCTGGCAACTCATGAATTGCTTAATGCAATTAGAGCTTCAGATTTACTTGGTCGAATTTTGTTTTTTGTTTTGTTTTGTTTTGATTTTTATTTATTTATTTTGAATTTTGTTTTTTAGCTGCACGCATCTCAAACCCCCAGATCAGAGCCTGGCTTGTATAGAACCAATGTCAGTTTCCTTTCTTCCTTTCCTCTGTCTCACTTATTAACTGTGACTGGGGTAAAGGGACACTTCTCTGAGCTTTGGTGGTAATACATACCTCACCAACTTGTAAGAATGAAGTGAGAAATATGGGTGAGAACATTTTCTAAGTCCGGGAGCTCTAACCAAGTGAGGAATTATCATTATATCTGGTCTTGCCCCCCTGCAGCCCCCTTTCCTGTCCTGTGACCTCTCTTGCCAGGCCACCTCTACTCAGAGACTCCACAGATGGTTCAGGCTCCTTCACCACAGTAAAGGCTTTATGCACCAGGGCCAAACTTCAGGCCATTCCCTGCGTAGGCTTCTGCTTAATCCCTGGGGGCCAGGTCCAAAGGTAGAAATAGACAGAACCCAGGGGTCCTGGAGGTAGAGGAGAGATATCTCAGCCACCAGAGATCCTGTGGCTGTAGCCTCCAGCCCGAGGGGAGGGGGCTGTGATCAGGGTGGGGACTGGAGGAGAGTCTCAGCCTGGGTGGGGTGGTCTGGAGACCCTGATAAGCAGGCTAGCAGCTATCAGGGTGGGGGCCCTTCTGCTTATCAGGAGCCAGCAGGGGCCCCGGTAGGACTCGAAGGCACTTCCCGCCCAGGGCTGTCTCCTGGGTGGCTGCTCTTCAATCCCTCTGCCTCCTTAGAAGCCTAAGGGGAATGAGGTTGGGAATCCTCCCTTTCTGCCAGTCACGCGGAGACTCTGCCCCCGGCCTGGCCCGCACGGGGGTGGGGAACACAATCTTGGGATCCTTGGGTCCAGCCTTGCATTCTAACAGCTTTTGCCTCAGACCAGGGACTTCATGGCTCTCCTGGGGTCAGGGTGGGCTGGTCTGGGACCTTATCCTTCCAAGTCTAATTCCAATCCCTGCCACTGCAGCTTTAAGCCCTTGACTTTTATTTACACCTTCTTTGGATGAAGTCCTTAAACCACATGACAAATGATGAAGTTAAAGATGATCAGATCTACAAGAGTGCTTCAAAAATCCTGGAGTTCAAGTCCCTCACGTATAGAGGAGAGGAAACTGAGGCCCAGAGAAGGGGAGAGAATCATCCAAAGCCTCAGGGTTTCCTCCCCTCCCAGCATCAGGGAACCCAGGACCCCAAGAGGAAGAGGAAGACAGCAACAGATACCCACAGATGTGCAGATACACACATAACATGCAGAACACACACAGGACACATGTATGCTGCCCACAATAGACAGATAATACATGGAGATACCCATACAAAAATAGATTCAGCAAGTAAAATTACTCTTCATTTCCTCTTGGCTGCCTTACTAAGTTGAGTGAAGTTGGCAGTTTTGTACAAAGAAAAGAAGGCCAAATTATGTGGTCATTCGATGTCTCACTCAGTACAGTCGGCAGAAAGGCTCATCCTGAAACCACTTTGAGAAGTTCTGGGATGTTCTTGCTCTCCTGTTCTGCTTTAGATACACGGGACCCAAAACAAGAGTCTCATGTGGTTCTAGGAGCCTAAGAGGCGTGAAAAAGAAAAGCTGGAAAATTGTTCTTGTCCTTTCTCTCCATGTGATAGATTGGAGCTTGACATCTAGGGGGTTTGTCAGAGATGACTGCTGGTCGTTGCCTTTTATCCCCCCTTGGTGTCCTTGTGACTAGCCTGTGAAGCTTCTCCTGACCCCCCTGACACTTGCCCCCTATGTCCAGGCTTTGAACCTGCTGTTTTCCTCATCACACTGTGAGAATTCCATCTGTCCCTGACTTGTCCCAAACTACTCCATGAGCAGGCATTTTGTCTGATTCTTCTCTGTGGCCCCGGCACCCCTCATGGGCCTTATTCTGGGAGGTGCTCAGAAGATGCTTTACAGGAAAAAAAAAAAAAAAAGCTAAGAGGAAAAGGAAAGATGTCTTATACTGAACAGATATGGACCTGCTGACTGCCCAACGTGTGCGCAAGGACTCAGCTCTTACACTCTCGATGCCTTTTGGGCCCACGAGCAAGTGTACATGTTGATCAATGAACCCAGATGCAGTGGGGTCCTAACAATGCTTCCTTGGGGGCTTTGCCAATGTCCATCCAAGTCCAAAAGATAACTGCATGCCAGAGATACTGAGGGTCCTGGAGGAACTGTGTGGCCCTGAGTCACACAGTAAATCTGGAAAAGAGGCAGGATGACAACTCTGCTGTCCAGACTTTTGACCTCAGGCTCTGTGCACAAACCTGCTGTGAAGGAGGTTGATTTTGTGAGTGTCTCTGTGGGGCCCTTTTGAGTTTCAGAGCCAATGGAATTAGACCCGAGTTTTGCCACTTACCAGTAATGTGATTCTGAGCATACTGCTTATTTCATCTCTCCGAGCCTCAGTCTCCTCGTCTTTCAAATGGGGATGACAATAATACGTACCCGTCATGCAGGGTGTCATGCAGGATCTCAGCTCCCGCTCCCCACATAAGAACGCAGGACATGGTGAGGCCAAAAAGGAACACCCACGGAGCCATAGATAGGGGAGTCATACCACTGTATTCTCACTGGCAGCTGGGTTGGAGACACAGGAAGCAGGAGCCACACGATCGCAACCTGCTGTCCACTTCTCTGCCAACCAAGCCTACTTGCTAACTGCAATCGCGCTTGCTAGCTCAGCCACCATCTTCTTGCTAGCCCCCATTTGCTGCTAGCGTAACCATGGCAGTTATATTAGTGGCCAATGGCTCACTGGGTACAGCTGACGGCCAACTAGCCACAGCTGATGGCCATCCAATCAGTTGATGGCCATTTACTACCCGAATGAGCACCTTTCCACGTGAGGGCGAGAGCCTGGAAACTGCACTCCTGGCTCCGTCCCCACAGTACCTCACAAGATCCTTGGGAATAGTGAATGAAAGAAGTGTGGGGAGCTGCTTCATGATATGAAGAGTCCTTTCTTGCTTCCACTTCCTTACGTCCCCCCACCCATGTGATTCCTTTTTAAGCCTCTTCCACTACACGCTCCAACCCTGCATAATCCCCTCTCCTTTCTCTGACCTCCTGCAGCCAGACCCTCACATGGAGCTCGCTGACGTGCCCTTGAATCACAAGTCCTCTTTGGCTGGAATCAGAGTCTCAGGCTACATGGTGCAGGGGTTGTGCCTTAGAGTTTTTGTTTTTCTTCTAGACCACCTGCCCAGCACAGACTCACAGCCAGAAGGGAAAAGCACCGCTTTGGATTTGTCAGAGCCCTGGCTCCACCACTACCTACCACGTGCGCCTGGGCCCTGCCCTGCTCTTGGAATCCTGGCTTCTTCCTCAGTAAAATGGGCTTTAAATGCCTTCTTTTCCATGATTGTTGTGCAGATTAAGTAATACAGTAGAGGTAAAAATTTCTAACCTAGAGCCTGGCTCAGATATCATAGGAACTTCATGAATGCCAGGCTCCTTTTCTTCTGGCTTTATTATGGGGCTTTCCCTACTCATCCTCCCCAATGGGGCACGTACCCACGGACATGTGTGCTAACTCACATGAAAGGACGTGCCTGCCTGGGTACAGATTGAGTCAGAAATAGAGATTTTCCAATTAACACCTCCCTAAGTCTGTTCATGTTCTCTGAGTCGGCGGGAACCTCCCTGTCCAGACTTGGGCCATGACCACTCCTGTCTCCAGTTGCAGTCCTGAAAGTAGCTGTTGGGTGGGAAAGGATCCCCAGGGAGCCTGGTCCCTCCCTCCTTCAAATCCTTCCCGCCATCAGCCGGGCCCTACCTCCTCCCTCCCTGCCAGGACAACCTGTCTGCTTCACAGCTGCTGTGAAAGAGATAGGCAGCCTGGATTATCAGGCCAGTCAGGGCTCCTGGTGACAGTTCCCTGCCACCACTTCAGGCAAAGGTGCCAGGGCCGTTAACCCCCTCTGTGCTGGGCGCTCAGGCCCAGGGACTGGAAATAGCAGAGAAGGGAATAGGCCCTGTGCCCCCCCCCATACTACCCAGTCCCTAAGGCTGGAGTCATGAGGACAATGAAGTGGGGAGCAGCATTACCTGTGCCCCCAGGAGCCCCGTCTGCACACTGGCTCTCTCCTGCCCCATCCTGCGTCCATGGCAGCCCAGGGTGAGGAGAGACAGTCTGGGCAGGATTTTAGGGAGTTAGACAACAGGCGCTATACTACCCACTCCCCTTTCCTGAGGCCGATTCCAGGTTCTGGGGACAGAGGCCCCGTTTGAACCCACTCTCGGAGCCCGTTGTCTTTGGCGCAGGTGCTAATGCATCACCACTCTCCTTCAACCCCCAAATCATTGCCCCAAACATCTTTCTCCTCTCCAGCATCCTTTAAGCCTCTTTCAGCAAGGCTCCCGCCTGTTTTTTTGCTGACTGTCTTATCCCAGCCGCTCTCTGGTCATCTCCTCTCGTTAGCCACTGTCTCTGACACTAAGGCTCACCAGGAGCATCTCCTAGTTGGGCCCCACGCAGCCACGCAGGCCTCCCTTTCCTGAAGGTTAACAGGAAGCGGTAAAAAGAGCAGGAGCCTCAGAGTCTGGGAGTCTGGCTTCCAGTCCTGGTTCTGGCTCAGACACTATGTGACCTTGGGCAAGTTCTTTCATGTGCATGCTTCTCGGTTTCCTCGTTTTTATAAAATAGAGGGCAGTAGCTCTTTTCATAGGATTCACTTAGGGACTACATGAGTACAACCGATTTTATCATTCGACTCATCCGTTGGAAAATAAAATTTAAATTAAAAAAAAAAAGCCCACAAAAGGGCTTTCTAAGCCGCTACCAAGCAAATAATATCAGTAATATACAGTGCCATGCTTGATGCTAAATGAGCTCTGTCATTTAGTCCTTGTAACAACCCCAACAATACACAGCCCCAGGCTCAATCCTTGAACCTCTTCTCTTTATTACCTACACTCACTCCTTTGCTGATCTCATCTTGTCCCGGAGGCTTTAAATACTATCCACACACTGGTGACTCCCTATTCCATGGGTCCAGGCCAAGCCTCTCCTCTAAACTAACTTGTAGCGTGAATCTCCTACTTGCCAATTTCTCTCATAGGCACCTGAGACTTTGCACATCCAAAACTGAGGTCCTGATTCCACCTCAAATCTGCTCCTTCAACTATGTTTCGTAAATAGCAATTCCATTCTTCCAGACAGGCCCAAAACCTTGGAGGCAATTTATTCTTTATTGACATAAAACATAATTCAAGTGAATTATCACAAAGCGAACACACCCGTGTAACAACCACGTAGATCAAGAAACGGGAACACGACCAGATGTTTCCAGACATCCCCTGAGCCTTCTCTCGCTGTCACTCCTCTCTTCTTCTCCAAAGGTGACTTCTCTCCTGACTTGTAATGCCATACATTAGCTCTGCCTGCTGTTTTGGACTTTATGTAATGGAGTGAGACATCATGTGTTATTTCATCTGGCTTCTTTCTCTCAACATTGTGAGATTCCTGCAAGTTGTTGCATGTATCAGTCATTCGTTTCTTTTCTTTTTTTTAATTTTATTGGGGAAGGGGATCAGGACTTTTTTTTATTGGAGAACAGTGTGTACTTCCAGGCCTTTTTTCCAAGTCAAGTTGTTGTCCTTTCAATTTTTGTTGTGGAGGGTGCCGTTCAGCTTCAAGTTGTTGTCCTTTCAGTCTTGGTTGTGGAGGGTGCAGCTCAGCTCCAGGTCCAGTTGCCGTTGCTAGTTGCAGGGGGCACAGCCCACCATCCCTTGCGGGAGTCAAACCGGCAACCTTGTGGTTGAGAGGACGCACTCCAACCAACTGAGCCATCCGGGAGCTCAGCGGCAGCTCAGCTCAAGGTGCCGTGTTCAATTTTAGTTGCAGGGGGCGGAACCCACCATCCCTTGCGGGACTCAAGGAATCGAACTGGCAACCTTGTGGTTGAGAGCACTGGCCCATGTGGGAATCGAACCGGCAGCCTTCGGAGTTAGGAGCATGGAGTTCTAACCGCCTGAGCCACCGGGCCGGCCCCGTTTCTTTTCTTTTTTTCCTTTAAAGTCCCGTTTATTTTTATTACTGGGTAGTATTTCATTTCCTGAATATACTACACTTTATTCATTCTACATGGTAAGCATTTGGGTTGTTTGAATTTGGGGGCCATTATTCATAACGCTGCTATGAATATGCTTGAATATATATGTCTGTGTATTTCTGTTGGGAGTGGAATGGTTGGGTCAAAGGCGGTACTAGATTGTGTCAAACAGATTTCCAAAGTGGTTGTATTGATTGATACGCATTTCTTCCAGGCGGGTATGAAAGTTCCAATTGCTCCACACCCTCACCTACACCTGGCATGGTTACGCTTCCATTTTAGTCATTCTGGTGGATGTATAATGATCTCTCATCCTGGTTTTAATTTGCATTTCCCCGATGCCTCATGAAGTTATACATGCTGTTATCTATTGCTGTGTGACAAATCATCCTCAAACTTGGAAGCTTTAACAGTTGACGGTCCTTTTACTATCTCTCCCAGTTTAGGGGGGCAGGATTTCAGGAGGTTGGCAGGGCAGGACGGGCTTGGGGTCTGTCATGCAGATGCAGTCCTGTGGGGGCTGGCCAGACATTTCTTTCTCTTCCTGTGGTTCGGGGCCTATCCATATGTCTGTCTGCCCGGGCTTCCTCACAGCACAGTGGCCTCAGAACAGTCGGACTGCTCACACAGTGGCTGAAGGCTTGAAGACAGTATTCCATGTGATAAAGCGGAAGCTACACTGTCTGTTATGATCTAGCCTCAGAAGTCACATAGCATCAATTCTACCATATTCTACTAACCTAAATAGTCACAAAAGTCCACTCAGTTTCAAAGGACGGGGGCATAGGCTCTACCTCTAATTGGAAGGACTGTCCAAGTCACACTGTAAGAGGAACGTGTGGAATAGAAGATATTGTTGTTACTATCTTTGCAAAATACAATCTTCCACATACATTTTCATACATCTATTGGCCATTCTGTGTAAGGTTTGAACCCATCATTATTCTATTATTCTATGTATTTTACAATTAAAAACGAAAAAGTAATATAAATGGAATATCACATTTATATTAAATAAATAGCAATAGTGTATTACATTTTAGATTGGCATTCTTTTGCTCAGCAAAATTCCCTGGAGATTAATGTGTCTTTCCATACAGATAGTCTTAATTTTAATTTTCTGCTTTACCTATCTTTTTTTTTTTTTGCAGACATAATTCCCTTGTATAATTAATATTTGCTAGAAAATGGAGTTTGACATTATTTACAATTACACCAACATTCATGGAGGTTGAATATCACAGGTATTAAGGGCATACTATGGCCCTAAAACATCTTTCATACTTCCCAAATAGTTTATATTTTAGCTACGAAGTTCAGTTACCAGAGCCAAACTTGTTTTTAACAAGTAGAAGTTTTATGTCCATTCAGTCAAAGAGTCTCTTACATCTTTCTGGGCCTATTCACTTGCAGATTCATTTGCAGAGTAGAAACTGGAACCAGGTTCTTCATATCACGCATTCACATGTGATGTTCAATCTTTATATGCTGTCCAATGTCTTTAAGATAAAAGGAGTGACTCGCAGCAGGGCCACGTAGATAAGGAAGTTCCCTATGGAGGAGATCACATCTTGGCGCATCTTCCGTTTCATCTCCTCCGGGTCCAGCTCGGGAGTAAGGCCCTCGATACAGAACATCGCGGCTGAGCCCCAACAGCTTCCAGCCACCGCGCTCGGCTCTTCCTCTATCTTTTCTTTTATAGTTATTTTCATACTATTTTCAAAATCTTTGTTTATCCTAAGGTCATGAAGATATTTTGCTATTTTCTACATGTTTTATTATTTTACTTTTCACATTTAGATCTACAATCCATCTGGAATTGATTTTAGGTACAATGTGAGGTTCGGGGTCAAGAACTGGTTTTTCTCCCACAGAGATCCAGTATCTTTTATTGAAAAGACTGTCCCTTGTGCATAGCTCTGCACTTGTATCATAAAACAAGTGTGAGTTTGTGTTTGGACTCTCTGTTCTATTCCATTGGTCTTAGTAGCTGAAACTTTAAATTAAGTCTGGATATCTGATAGTTTAAGTCCTCCAACTTTGCTCTTTTCCAAGTTTGTCTTGCTTCTTCTTCTTTTTTTTTTTAATTGGGAAACAGTGTGTTTCTTCCCAGGACCCATGAGCTCCAAGTCAAGTCACCATCCGGCTGCCCACTGGCAGCTCGTTTTCTTCAAACTAGTTGTGGAAGCCGGAGCTCACTGGCCCCTGTGGAAATCGAGCCGGCAACCCTGTTGTTCAGAGCTCGTGCTCTAACCCACTGAGCCATCCGGCTGCCTCTTGCTTATTCTTGGTCCTCTGGCCAAGATTTCTCTGTAACTTTCAGAATCAGTATATCAATTAAAAAAATCTCTTGGAGTTTTGATAGGAACTGTATTGAACCTATAGACCCATTTGGAAGAATTGATATCTTTGCAATACTGAGTCTTCAAATTTACAGATAAGGCATATTACAGGTATCTTTTATTTCATTTTTTTCTCATACCCAATACGTCAGCAACTCTGGTGAGTTCAAAATATATCCAGAATCTGAGTGCTTCTCACCATCCCCGTTGGTCCACGTGGCCTTCACATTTCACCTGTATTATTGCAGTACTGGTGAAAAGCACCTGGTCTCCCTGCTGCCTCCCTTGCCCCGCTTCTTTCTACTCTCAGCAAGGTGTTCAGAGCAATGTTATTATTGTGTTATCTTGCTATTATTGATTTGCAGGAGCTCTTTTTATATATGGGATGCAAGTCCTTTGAGATATGTGTATTGTAAATATTTTTTTCTGACTGTGCTTGCCTTTTCATTTTCTTAAGTTTCTTTGGATGGACAGACTTGTTTTGATGGTCCAATTTATCAATATTTTGTTTAGGGTCTTTTTTTGTTTTTGTCCTAAGAAATCTTGCCGATGCCAGGGTCATAAAGACATTCCCCTCTTATTCCATAAGCTTTATGGTTTGAGTTTTTCTAATAGGTCTATGCTGCACTTCAAACTAGTTTTTATATATGGAGTGAGGTAGGGGTTGGTGCTTACATTTTTATCCCATACAGACCCAGTTGTTCCAGCACCATTTTTGGAAAAGATTTTCCTTTCTCCCTTGAACTGTCAGTGTGCATAGAATGATCTTTTTAGATATATCAGACCATATCACTCTTTCACTCTTTTAAAACGCTTCCGTGGTTTCCCATCTCAGGGTAAAGGCCAAAATGTGCCCCACAAAGGTCCCAATTCCCATCCTGACCTCAGCGACTGCCACTTTCCCTGCTGTTCATTTACTCAGTCACTTCTAAACATACTGATGTCCTTGCGGTTCTCTGTTCATGCCAGACACACTTGAGAAGCTTCCCTCAGAGATCTGCACTATTCATTCCTTTACTTTAGTCAGTCCTACCTTCTCAGTTAGGTCTTCCTTTGACACCCTACAATTTCAATACTCTCTAGAACTTCCTATTCCTTTCAGTTTTATTTTTCTTTCTTAGTGCACATCATTATCTAATATATTGTATACATATTTAATTTTTCTGATTCTATTACCCCCACCTGAGTGTAAACTCTAAAAGCTATGGATTTGTTCTGTTCACGGCAGTCTCCGCAGCATCTATTGCAGGACAATGCCTGGCACATAGCAAGCGTCAAATAAATTTGTAAAATGAGTAAGAATACTGAAGCCCAGAAAGATGAAGTTACTTGGCCAAGATTACACAAGTAATAAACAGAGCTGAAATTTAAACCCAAGCAGTCTGACTCCTGAGTTCATACTCTTCAGCCTAAGAAGTGGGTTCCATTACTGAGTGGGGCTCAGGACGAACAGAGAGGTACAGGGAACCTGGCAGCCCCCTCCATCTTCTGCCTACAATGAAGCCAGGTCTTCCAGGGCTCAGGTCTGGCCTCAGCAGCTGGGCCAATAGCAGCGCTGCCCCAGGATGCTATTTGGGTCAAGGCCAGTGTGCTGATGCCCCCCAGTGGCGATCATGGGGAAGGACAGGCAAAGTGTAACTTTCAGGTTGAAGGGGTGTATGAGAGGGCACCTGGTTGGGTCTTGGTTCCCAGATCCCCCCTCACAGAAGATATAATACAGAGCATAGGCATAACAGATTTTTATTTTACCAGAAGGGACAGGCAGTGGGGCAGTGCAGCATCCAAGCCCCAGACCAAACATGCAGCATCCACATGCAGGAACAGCTACACAGGCTGGGGCAGGGTGAGGGCCAGGGGTGGGGGACTGGGACCATAGGACACCCACAGCACCCCTACCAGGATGCTTGGGCCCTGGGCTCTGCTGCCTCCACTAGAATAAGGAGACAGATGACTGGGCGGCTCCCCCATTGCTGGAATCCTATCCCTCTGGCCAGGCAGAAAGATGGCACAAGGGGTACAGAGTCTGGCCAGTCTACAGCACTTGATCTGTACAGGGTTGGCACAGCCTTGCCTACTGAAGGGCCCAGCCCGATACCCAGGACAGCACAGCCCTAGCAGTAAGAGGG
Organism: Rhinolophus ferrumequinum; assembly: GCF_004115265.2. Lineage (NCBI taxonomy): Eukaryota > Metazoa > Chordata > Mammalia > Chiroptera > Rhinolophidae > Rhinolophus > Rhinolophus ferrumequinum. The sequence continues at coordinate 18,644,840 of NC_046304.1, read as the reverse complement.
TTTACAGACTTTCTGTCCCTAACAGGGCTAGACCCCGATCCCAGAAGGGCTTAGCAGAGTTGGGACCAAGCCTCGCTCCACCTAGCAGGGACACGTCCATGAAGGGGACTTCCCTGAGCACAAGCAGGGGCCTCCTAAGGCAGTAGTAAACTGGGGGAGCTGCTATAGACAAGAGGCCTTGCTTCTGTGCCCCTGGGGTAGGGGAAAGAGGGAAGGTATGAGAGCAGGCCTGGGGGTGGGAAGGGGTGAAGAAGTGAGGGCAATGGCCCTGGGCTTATAGTCACAGCTACCTAGGCCTAGAGGGGCTGGGGGCTTCCCAGGGTAGGGTTTAGGGCTGGGAAGACCAGGCCAAGAGAGGGGAGGGGGCCGTCCTACTCAGACCCCCTTCACCCATGCTGAAGTCCGGCCAGGGCCACAGGGAGGACAGACACACAGAGAACTTCAAGGCACCAGGGTTCTGAGGAGCAGCAGGGCCACCCCCCTCAGACAGACAGTCATTATAATAAACATCTCAGCTCAAAGTACGTGATAAGTGTAGAGGGTGGGTGGGAGGAAAGAGGGGGAGAAAAAGACAGACAGACAAAGGAAGAGACGTATGTACAGGGAGATCAGGGTAGAAGAGACCAACCAGATGAATGTGGCAGTGAAAGTACGGCTATGGGGTAGAGGATAAAAGGAAGGAGACAGAGACGAAAGAGAAGGGAAGACAGCCCGAGAAGGCCTGAACACGCAGCACTTCTGGTCCCTACAAAATAAGGCACCAGAGTCAGTATGCTCCTGTTGTCCCTGTGGTATTAAAACGGGTGCTGAAGGAAAGGGCGGGCGGCTGCTGAAGGGGGTGGGCCTTCGGGAGCCTCACACCTGCGCACCGGTGGCCTTCTTGATCAGGGGTATCTGCAAGGAGGGGAGAGCCATGAGCCTGTGGGGGCCCTGGGGCCCCCAACCGCAAGCTGCCCAGGCAACCCCACTCCAGCTAGTGAGGTACACACCTTGGAGAGGTCCACGCCTGTCAGGGCGTGCACGGAGGCGGGCAGCTCGGCCAGCAGCCGGTTCACTTCCGATGTCACCTTGTTGTTGTCCCCGCTGAGGATCACAATCTCGTCGACTTTGGTCAGCGGGGCAGCGATTTTGGCAGCAATCTAAGAGGTTGGGTGGGAGGAGAGCTTGGTTGGTTCCCTGACCTGGTCCACCTGCCCTGCATAGCATCTCTCCCTCCCGTTTCCATCTCACCCGAACCCCACAGCAGCCTGGGGGCCCTTATTTTCAAGCCATGGTCAGGAGGACCAGTGGGCCAGGGGTGAGCAGATGCCTGTTACTGGGTTCCTGCCCACTGCTGAGAATGCCGCAATGTCACCCTTCGAGCCAGCTTGTCACTGCGTTCCTGACAAGGCCCAGGGAAGTTGTGGCACGTGGCCAGCTCGTCCCCGCCTGGGGTGGGGGCCTCACCTGGGGCAGGGCCTCCAGCACCAGGGCCATCTTGGCCGAGTCCCCGTATTTCTGGTAGGCCTCAGCCTTGAGCTTCATCCGCTCAGCCTCTGCCTTGCCCATCGCCTCGATGACTGACGCCTCCGCCTCGCCGATTTTGCGGATCTTCTCAGCCTCTGCCTGAGCCAAGAGGACCTGCTTCACCCTGGGGGAGTCCAGGCCAGGCAGGATCAGTGGGAAGTGCCAGGGACGCTTCAAGCCTTGTCCAGGGGCCAGCAAACCCTCAAGCCCTCTGCTCTGGCAGGTGTCAGGGGTGGGGGACCCATGAGGAGGGTGCCCTGGCATTCTGGCTCTGGCCAGGGAGAGACGATGGGCTTCCAGATGCAATGGCAGGGGGGTTAATCAGGCTGCTCTCGGTGCCAAGCACCGTGCCAGCCCTTCGAACCACCTTCATCTAATTCAGTCTCCCTAACAACACTCCCATGGTCTCCCCAGTGAGTAAGTAGAGATGGAGCTGGCTTCCACGCTGTGGTGAGAGGGTGCATGCGTGGCAGAGGAGCCCGACTCACGGCCCCACCCCGGGCACCGTGCGGCACTCACTTTTCGCCCTCGGCTATCTGCTGTATCCGGTGGGCCTCGGCCTCGGCGGGGCGGCGCACCGTGGCGATGAGCTCCTTGTCCGTACGCAGGATCTCCTGCGTCTCCACGGCAATCTGCTTCTTACGCTGCACGATCTCAATCTCAATCTCTTCCTGCCGGATCTTCTGCTGCTCGCGGGCCCCTTGTAGCTCATAGGCCAGCTGGGCCTCAGCTGTCTGTGGCAGAAGTGTGGTCAGCGTGTCAGAGGCTGGCCGCCAAGTCTGAAGCCCTGACCTCCAACTCGGGGACCCTGCGGTCTCTCACCTTGATGTTGACTTCTTCACTGAAGGCCGACTTCTGCAGCTCGAAGGCTCGCTTGGAGTCAGCGATCTTGGTGTCTGCTACGAACTTCACATCTAGCATCTCCCTCTTGCACTCAGCTTCCTGGGAGCAGGAGGGGCAGGTGCTGAGGGCCCTTGGAGCGGCCATGGCCCCAGCACCCCTGAGCTCCCTGTCCCTAGGGCGGGAAGGACGCCCCACCTACCCGAATGCCAGCGTCCCGCTCAGCCTCGGCCACCCCGATGTCGGCATCTCTCTGAACGACAGCGGTCTGCGTCTTGCCCAGGGAGCTCAGATAGTCCACTTTGTCATACACGTCCTGGGGAGGAGAGGGGGAGTCATCCCTGGGAACAGTCACAGGCACAAAGGTGCCCCTCCTGCCAAGCCCTCCCACTCCCAGATGGATGTAGGGGGGCGACAGCCTTGCCTTCACACCACACCTTGATGGTGAAGCTGAGGATCTCAATGCCCATGCGGCCAACATCTGGTGCTGCCACCTCCCGCACCAGCTTGGCAAACTGGTCCCGATCCTGATAAATCTGCTCCACGGTCAGGGTCCCTGGGGGCAGAAGTATCATGGGCTGGCTCCCCAGGGGCCCCGCCAGCTAAGATACAGAGGAGGCATGCAAGCAGAGATCTGAGTGGACGCAGGGGTCATGCAGTCTGATCCGGGTCTTCCTGGTTTCTTCTTAGCGTTTAGCATCAAGCCCCATCTGCAGAGTCCCGGCTGGATGAAGAAAAGGGCTCCAAGCAGCACTCGGTGCCTGAGCAGACTGGCAGCCCCTCATCCCCACCCCAAACCCCCACCCCCACTCAAGTCACCTGAAGTTAAGGGAAAATGTTTCAGCTTTTCATCTAGAAACCTCGATGGGCCTGACTGACACCCTGTCCCACCCTGCACCCCTCCCTGGCCCTGGCGTGGGAGCTCTGCGAGGCTCCTCGAAGGCAGCCGAGGGGTCCCTGGGCTGCGCAGGGTCTCACCAAGGATGGAGCGCAGGTGCCCCTCCAGGGTCTGTAGGACGACGTTCTTGATGTCCTGCACGTTCTTGCCCAGGAACTGCTCACACGCCACTGCCAGGAGCTCTTTCTCCGTCATGATCTTCACCTGCCAGTGGTCACAGAGGAGCCTGAACCAGACTGGAGGGAGGCAGATGGAGGCCCCAGACCCAGGAGTGGGGGATGGTGGCTATGCCCCTCCCCTCCGTTTTCAAACCTGGAGGCCTAGGGACTGGGGGAGGGGGCAGAGCCTGTCCGAGGCCTCGAGTGGGGAGAGCACACAAGGAATTCTCACACAGAAATTTCACCCTCACTGGCGGCCCCAGGCCCAGACACGGCTTCTCTCCTGGGCACGTGGAGCTTGACCCCCCTACCCCTCCAGCCCCCTTGCCGTTAGTTAGCCTATTCCTCCCTTGCAGGCTCCCCACAGATGGGAGACCGGCAAACTGAGGGGCAGAGAATGCAAAAAGAACAATGAGCAAGAGGGACAGAGACAGACTAGGAAAGAGGCTAGACAGGGCAGGGGACAGGTCTGGGGTGCCACTGAAGGTGGGCATCCTCCTGCCTTTCCTTCCCGAGGTTCTAAGTACACAACCCCCTCCCCAGAGGCCGGTGACATAGTTGAATCTTTCTGTTCTGTGAAGTCGAGAGGTGAACTAGGGCAGGGAGCCCTTCACCCAGTCACCAAGCTGGGAATATAATGCAGCCTCCAACTCCGGAGCCCAGAGCTGCTCTGCTTCACATTGCCTCACCCTCTGGTCCCCACCCCTCCAGCCCCCTACTCAGGGAACAGGGAAGTCTTGGATTCTGGGGCTTGGCATTTCCGACACCTGCAAAGAATGGGGGGGCGGTTAGTGAGACAGGAGGCCTCAGCACTGGTCTGTCCCTCGCGGGCCCACTGAGGAGAGAAGGGGTGTCTGTTAGTCCTGCTGGGTGGCCAAGGGGCCGAGTGAGCATGTTCCAGAGGTGATGACCCTCTCTTAGAAGGGGGGCGTGGGCGCAGGGGTGCTGAAGAGACTGCCCCTGGCTGTCCTTTCCTCCTCCCCCAAACCCCAGCACCAGACGAGGCAGCTCAACGGTCATGCGTGGGGCTGCTGAGTTACTATACCTGGGCGACACCCGTCACAGTTAAAGCTACCCCCTCGGCCGTCTCTACGTCCTCGCAGCGGGGCTGCAACGTCATAATCTCTAGGGAAATCCTGCCAAGAAATGCAAAACAGGGGCATGGGTCTGGGGGCCCAGGGCCTGGGGTGTGGGGAGAGTCCAGTATCTCACTGCTCCGGCAGGGACGGGCCAGGGGTCCTGCTGCAGGAGGGTGGGGAGGATTCCCCAAGAGGTCACAGGGGGAGTCTGTGAGATGGGTGGGAGGCAGGGCAGGGTGGGCGCAGGTGGCTCCAGGGGAAGGAGTGTGAGTGTACTACGAACGTGTACACCTGTCCTCTGCTCAAATCAACCTGGCTTGAAGACTGGGAAAGGAAGTAGAGAAGTGGGTGTGATGGTCTGGGCTGGTGGGGGGGTGCAGCTGTGTGTGATGTTGGGACAGCAAGGAAGTGCTGGTGCCCCAGGCTGTGTTGTGCAGGTTGTCCATGAGCGCCATCGGAACCCCCCCCGGGAGCCCTCACCTGTGCCCCGGGTCTGCTCAGCACCCTGGGATGCCCCGGGAAGCTGCCTACAAGGCTCTGCCTGGTAGCCTGGCCGGCTGGGAGAGTGCCCACTGCTGGGCCAAGACAAGGTGATCCTGCATCTGCCCCTTGCCAGGGAAGCCCTGCAAACCCAGGTGGCACCTCCGCCTGGCAACAGGCTGTAACATGAAGCCTACTTTCTGGGGTCAGGCCCAGGTGGTCAAGGGGGGAATGAGGGTGGGGGCCACACTAGAGCTTCCAGGCCAAGGAACCCTGGAAAGACTTATTCTGCCCAGACAATATGAGGCCTCAAGCGTCCACATCACCCAGTTTCAAAGGGACCTGGGCATTTGCAGTTATTTCAAGTAGAATGGTGGGTTTGGAGAAGGTACGTGGCTGCTTTAGACGGGGTGTAGATGGAGGCCAGGACCCTGCCCATTCCATGCAAGGTGCTCTGAGCTTCTCAGGCCTCTGTGTGAAGATGGCTACAAGGGGCGGATGAGACAGGGACAGTCCCCTTCCTGATCAGAGATGGCGGGATGGCTGGGTGAGGGATTAGTGGTGCAGAGCTTTTGCCTGAGAAGGCTGACGGGCAATTTCATACAGAGGGAAGGGGATGGGTAAGATGACCCTCAGGTCTCTTCCAGCCTGGGGACCCACCACCATGCCGGCTCTGAGGGGGCAGGAGCTTTCTGACGACGTTCAGTGCCTAGAACTGAGATGATGCTCAAGAGAGAGCTGGTGAATGAGATAATGGAGGTGGTAAGCTGCATATAACAAAGAGAGCGCTTGGAGGTACTAAATGCTCTGGCTTAGGAGCAGATTTCATCAGCTATGGCTGCACGGTAAGGAAGAGGGAGACACCAGGGCACTCACTTTTCAGAGTGAGATCGTAGTCATAATAGAGCTTGGGTTTCTCTAGCATTTCTTTTCCCCAAATCCCAAAGTGCCCTCATGTCACTTTACTTGCCTTCCCAACATTCCCACATGGCACAGAGGGCATGATTTTCTGTTTCACAGATGGGGAAACTAAAGTCTAGTGACAAGAGATCAGCTCAAAGGCCTCTCAACAAAGACTTAGGGGCAGGGAATGACCAAGGCTCTTTTTGCTCTGGCCTGTCAAGGAGATTGAAGGGGTCAAGGGGCTGGGTGGACAGAAGTCCCCATGGGACCCATCTTCTGGCCTTGCAGGGAGGAGGGCCAGGGCTTGACATTGGGGTGTCAGACTGGAGAAGGGGTTAGCAAGGGGCTCCGTGGTAATTGGAGGACTAGGATTTCAGCAGTAGATACTTAGGACTGAACTCCCACCCAGACAGTCCAGCTCTGTCACAGAAGGGCCTGTGTCTCCTGCCTCAACTTATTCCCAATTTAGGCTTGGCATCCCAGGACACCCACTGGCAGACTTTGGCAGAACTTCCAGGATCCCTCGCTCTTTTCCCACTAGCAGTCCCAGTGGGTGAGGGCAGGGGAGCTGGGGATCTATAGGGATCCATCCTGGCACCCAGAGCAGCAGAGGTGGGAGCAGAGAGGAGGGAGGCACACACTCTTAGGAGGGGAGTCCATCCGGCTCCTGCTTGCCAGGCCCCATAGGGCAGGAAAAGAGAAGGTTAGATACAGAGGAGGAAGCAGGTGGGTTATTACCTGTGCAACCCCTGTTACGAATAGCGGGACCCCCTCCGACGTCTCAATATTCTCACAGCGACACAGGATGGTCATAACCTCCAGAGACAGTCTGAGAAGCAGCCAGGGGGTAGGGAGAGGTAGGGACAGGAATGGGTAGAAGGGGACACAGCAAATATACACAGTGGTTACCAGATAAGCACCAATGCCTGATGCCTGCGGGCAGGGTTGCTCTCCATACTTCAGCCCCCCCAATGCCAGCTCAGCCTAAGGCTGCAGGAGGTCAGAGACACCCCCTTGCTGGCCTGAGGCCTCTGGGTCTCTTCTCTAGCCCCCAAATCCTTCCACGGAGGAGCTGATGGGCTGGGGGAAAGCCTACGATGGCCTGGGCCTATGATCTGAGCTCACCACCTCTTTCCTAGGAGATTTCTGGCAAATCTGGGAGACTTAGCCTCAGCTCCCTCCAAACACAGGCAAACCTGTGTTTCTAGAAATTGGGAGAGGGAGGCCACTCTGGGGGTTAACGAGCCATAGCAAATGCCGAATCCTGCTTGGGGTACACGCTCTTAAGGTACACGCTCTTAAGGTGCTGCATATCACTAAGTAGGCAATTTAGGGCCAGAAAAGCCCAAAGAAAATTTTGCATTTTCTGATTCTGGTGTGGGGTTGTCAGGGGAAGCTGGGGGAGAAAGTGTGCCCTGCCAGAGTATTCACAGGGACACCTGGGAGATAACAGAGTATTTCATTTGGAAATTTCCAACGTTGGGCACAGGCAGAGAAGAGAGTCATGGCAAAGAAAACAAGGCGCCTTGAAGCTACTTGGCCCACCTGAGCCGGGCCTCTCTAGGGCAGTGCGTGCGCGAGGGTGTGTAGGGCAGTGGTCCACGCAGAGGCCACGCTGTGGACAGCATGGAAGGTTTCCTCGAACCAGAGGGAGGACAGAGACTAAGCCTGCAGAAGCAGAAGTAGGTGCATTGGAGGGATGGGGAGCCCCCACCCAATTCTCACATGCCAGCCCTGGGGCACCGGCCATGCAGATGTGCAAAGGCTGCCTTCATTCAAGCCCCTCCCACTAGCACCATAGGCCTGAGAGGACTCTAGACCTGCCTCAGACAGAAAGCCACCAAGCGCTCTTCTGGGGAAGGAGGACAGGGAGATGGGAGAGTGAGGGAAGGAAGGAGGGAAGACAGGCTGCAGCTCAGCTGCCAGAGGTGGAGGAATCGCTCAGGTGAGGAGCGAGCTGCCCACATCAGGGCCTCATGCCAGTAAAGTGCAGCAGGAGGGACTTCACTGAGCCTGGAGAAGAAAGGCTGACACTGAGGGTGGGTGACGCGTAGGGCGGCTGTGGAAAGTCCCTGCAAAGGGAGGCTGAGGATCCAGGCTGGGTTAGAAGCCTTTACTCTGACCTGAGAGGCTCCTGCTGGCTTTGCGAAATAAAGGCCTCAGCTTGTGGAGATGTCTACCAAGCACGCTAGGGGTCGGGAAAGGGGCTCCCCCAGAACAGGGTCCAGGAAGGGAAGGGGCTGCAGACTCAGGCCGCACAGCAAGTGGGACCCCAAGGTGGATGGTGAGTCTGAGTGTGTGAGATCAGTTTTCTGGGATGAGGTACAAGGCTCTCCATCCCTCTCTTCCAAACCTGCCATCAGAGAAGCCTGGCCCTGTCTTGGGGCTCTGCTCCTGGGAGCAGTAAGTGGGTGGGGGCCACCAAGAACATGGAGAAAGAGCTGCAGTGGAAAGAGCTGTTGCCCTAGCAGTGGGTGCCCGTGCAGGACAGGTCTCTTGCAAACTCTCCAGGCCGGGCTGTATGTCGAGGTGTTTGGACAAGATACTGTCATCCCAGGATTGCATGGCATACAGGGTGGGGTGGCAGTGTTTCCGGAGAGGACACCCCATGTCTTCTGACAGGCCAACTGGCCCACTCAGGAGTGTCTAGGAGCCTTTTGAGAGGAGGCTGTGACCAGTAGTGATTACTCCCTAACACTTTTGGCCTTGGGCTAGAAGAGTCGCCCAGGGTCCTTCCACTCAGGCAAAGTGAGGGGAGAGATGGGAGGGTGGAGAGGGTTACTGGGAAATCAGTGAAGTTAAAAAGTGTGACATGCTTTCCATGCCCCTGACCCTAGCTGACACCCTTACACTCTGGAGGCCCAAGCACGAGCAGCTCAGTGCAGCCATGGGGCTTCTCTCTGCTGACTGGGGGGGCTGGGGTGGAGGGGGATTTCCACTGGAATCTCCATCACTTCCCCTTCAGGATGACACTCGCTGCCCCCCACATGCCCCCATCTTCACAGTTCTGCTGCTCTCGTTGCCTGGGTCCTGACCTGAAAGGATCTGGGCGCCTCCTCCGATCTCCCATAGTCAGGAAGGAGGAGATGGGGGAAAGGAGGCTGGCATACCTCATCCCCTTCTAGGTGGGCAGTGAGGGGGGCAGGAGAGGTCCATGCCAAGTCTGGCGCTACCAGGGGCTCTGGGGGAGCCAGCAGGTAGAGCCTGACGGCGGGCCCTCTGGGGAGCTGAAATCTCTCTTCCTCTCATCTTTCCAGATTCATCTGGGAGGTCCAGACCTATCTTGCGCGGCCCCGGCACCAATTCCTTAGACCCCCACCCCTTGTCTCTAACCCACTGCTGTCACAGAGCCACTTCAGCCTCCATTATTCTCTGCCATTTACTCCTGCCTGCATTGTCCCAGGGTCTGCACAGATGGGGGTGCAGGCAAAGTGTCTCTTCAGACTTTGTTCCCTCCCAAACTCACTCCAAACAGGGTGTACAATTAAGGCTTCATGAATAACTTGGAACTAGAACCAGGGCATTGGGATTCTGCCTGGACAGGACTCTGAATTCTCTGGGACATAAGTGATGCCTCCAGTGGAAAAGCAGCACACCCACTAAGGAGGTGCCGTGGACAGACCTCCGGCATCCCTGTGCAACCCATTCTGTCTGCTTCTTAGGAGCCCCCCAGTCCCAGAATGCAATGTGGCAAGTGGTAGATACTCTAGCTGACCTGTGGGCTGAAGGGCGGAAGACTAGACAGAAAGCCTTTTCTCCCTTTCCCACCAGGATGCCAGGTTCCCAAGCCCCGAGGCCCTTACCTTTGAGTGTCGGAGATACACCACCAAGCCCAGGCCCAGCCGCCAAACACGTACTGTTTATAGTCCGAACCACAACAGCCCCCTGGAGAGCAAAGCAGTCAATCAGCTCTTAGGGTTGTCTACTCCCCTCCCAACCCTGGGCCTTTACCCGCTTGGACACTTGACAGCTCCCACTGTTGGGTGCCAGGTGCTGAGGTTACACAGAAGTCGGAGACATGCCCTTAAGGGCCTTGGAATCTAGTCTGGGCTATAGGCAATTTGCATAAAAAGGAGGCTATCCAATGAGCAGCTCAGAATGTTTAGTACTTTCAGAGAACAGAAGAGTGGGCAGGAGTGAGCAAGAAAAGCTTCCATTCAACAAACAACCAGAGTATTTTCTGTGCTAGGGATACGGAAATGAAGATACAAGTCCTATCTTGAAGGTGGCGAGACTTTTTCCTGAGATGACTGTAATCCCATGCAATCGTCTATTATCAGGGAAGGAGCAGACAGAGAGGGAATGCAGGGGGTGCTGACATTGGGAGGGAGGGGGTCTCAAGCCCAGGTGGGAGCTTTGCTCATGTCGGGCAGATACATCTCAGAGAGGCTGGTTCTCTATTCCCAGAGTGACTTTGTTCCTCTTGAGGGAGCAGATGCGGAAGGCAAGGCCTCAAAACAAAGGCCAACTCATGGTAGCAATAGGAGAAGTGAAGAGAAAGGGAAAAGGTCTCAAAAGGAAGTGGTTCCTGGAAATATGTATCAACTCAAGAGAATGTCCAATCTGGCCCAGGCCCAGCTTCGTGCTGTGGACGTGTTCTGCACGCTCTCTGTACAGAAATGAGGAAAATCAGTTCCTGAAATTCTTGTTGTAAACTCTCCTGCCAATGCCAAAATTACTCATCAAGTGCAAGAAAAGTTTCATAAAACCTAGATGGGCAGTTCACTTGTAGTGCAAAGAAATGTACCGGAATCATGATTCACAGGAAATGTGATTTGTATGTTAAAAAAAACAAACAGAGGAAATGTGATTTGGGAAAAAGCCAGTGGGTGTCATTATTTCTGCGTTCACAAACTTGGGTTTTCAGGAAAACCTTAGGGTGCTGCTTCCCAAGGTCAAGTGTCAGGGATAATTTCCTGTAGCTGAGTTACAGTGTCTATGAGGACCCATGGCAGGGGACAAGGCGGGGGGGTGGGGGAGTGGAGGGGCAGAGGGCGGAGATCACAGAGTGTCTCAGGTATCAGGACAAAGAGATGTGTGTGTGTGTATGTGAGAGAGAGAGAGAGAGAGAGAGAGAGCGTGCGCGCGCGCGCGCACCCTGGGTGGGAGGCACACCGGGATTTAAACTGGGGAGGGACAAAATTACCTTTGCATTTTAGAAACACCACTTTGCACAGGAGGAAGATCCTGGGGTCAGGAAGATGGGGTAGAAGCCTGCCTCTTGCAGTGACCTAGGCAAGACATGGTGACTGAAGTTGGGGGATAACTCTCTGTGCAGGTGAAAATATTCTCTAGCTGCACTGTGCAACATGGCAGCCACCAGCCGCAGGCGGCCCCTGAGCACATGAAATGTGGCTGGCATGACTAAGGAAGTGAATTTTAATTTAATTAATTTAACCTGACGTGGTCACATGTGCGGCTCGAGGGCACATTTGGGTGGGTGGTGAAGTCAGCATCTGAAACAGACAATGGAGAGAACTGCCAACTGGACACAAGATTTGAATGAGTGGAGGCGAAGGAACAAAGACCCCACCAGGGCAGAGGGCCTGCCAGGCTTCAGAACTGGCATCTGAGACTGCTCCCTGGGTTGCCAATGCAGTTTTCTGGGGCTGTTGCTGTGCATACTGTGCAAGTAGCTGGGCCAGAGGTCCAGGGAGCAAAGAGCAGCCCACGTGAGAGTAGGGGAGGAAAGAGGTGGTCTTAGATCTCTGTTTCTCTGGGGTGGGGGTACCTGTCCACAGGGCTGTTCCGTGGAAGCTGTTGCAGGCTTCTCTGCCCTGGGGCGTTGGGTACAGGAAGCATCTAAGGACATGCAGTCAATCAGAAACCTAAACCATCTCGGGATCCAATGAAACTGGAAGAGGGTCAAAAATCACAGCTTGTTCCACTTCTTCTGGCCTGGTGGGGGCTGGGGTATGGCTGCCTCCAGGGTACTTCTCAACATGATGGGGAAGGAGGTAGAGGTGGGGTAGAATAGGGGGAGGCCTAGAAAAGGGGTTGGGGGGTGTCCACCCTTTACCTTTAACTCATTCTTTGACCTTGGGAGCGGGCTGCCACAGCTCAAGCTGGGTCTTGGCCAAGGGCAATATGGCCAGGTTCCCAGGGGCAGCAACAACAGGAAGCTGGGACTGCCAGACTGCCCCGCCCCCAGTGGCCTCCTTCCCTGGAAGGCATCTTCCTCCCAACTTCCTGGTCACATGGAGCCTCAGGACCACTCCAAAAAGGAGACACATAGGTGTCCCCTTTGACCATCCTAACTGCCACTGTCTTGAGACCTGGAAGTTTCTCCTAATTTTATCTCACTTTTTCTAAACCACTTGATTTCCTTTGTCCTGTCCTCAACTAAGCTGAAGAATCACAAAACCTCCCTAGATAACCTCCGCCCCATTCTTAGTCCCTCCCCAGATACAGCCATCACTCTGCACCCTCAGGAAAACTTCCTTCCCTTCCTGCCTCTCCCTCTTCCACCGCCTTCTTCCTACTAGTCCAGAAGACCATACTCTACCAGGGGGATTTAGCTTCTTTTTGAGCAACAAACCCCCTTAGTAGTCCAGCAATGCTGGAATGTTCATAAATGCATAAAATAAAATACATAAGAAACAAGTTATATTGAAAGTTATCAAAATATTAAAACAACCAAATATGTGGCATAGTAATATGTGTGATATGTAACAGTAATATGTGTGCTAGTGTAATACATTAAATAACGTCTATGGTAGATGTAGTAACAGGCTTAATTTCAAAGTAGTGATGTGCATAAATAATTAAAAAAATTTTTATATAGTTTCAGGTTTACAAAACAACATAATGGTTAGATATTTACACCCCTCACAAAGGGATAACCTCCAAGTCTACTACCCTCTGACACCATATATAGCTGTTAATATACCACTGATAATATTCCCTATGATGTACTTTACATCCCGAGACTATATATATATATATATATATATATATATATATATATATACACTCACATATATATATAATATATAATATATATTACGTATATATGTAATATATAATATATATATATTTATAGTTGACATTCGATATTATTCTACTTCAGCTTAGGTGTACAGTGCATCGGTCAAGCATCTACACAATCTATGAAGTGATCCCTTTGTAACTCCAGTACCCATCTGACACCCTACATAATCTTGACAACACCGTTGATTCTATCCCCCATACTGTATTTCATATCCCCACGACTCTTTTGTGACTACCAATTTGTACTTTCTAATCCCTTCGCCTTCTCCCCCAGCCCCCAACCCACCTCCCATCTAGCAACTATCAGTTTTTTCTCTGTATCTCTGAGTCTATTTGTTTTATTTGCTCGTTTATTCTGTTCTTTGGATTCCACATGTAAGTGAGATCATACGGTATTTGTCTTTCTCAGTCTGACTTATTTCACTTAACATAATATCCTCTCGGTCCGTCCACGTTGCAGCATAAATGATTTTTAAGGTACTACAACAACTGCAGTAGAGTAGGAAAATATCTGCTAATACCATCATGGACGGTTGCTGACATTCATAATCACAGGAAATACTAAATTTCAGTTAAGGTTAGAGAAAATAAAAAATGCACTTTTTTGCCCCATCCAAATGCAGAGATCTCTAAATTCTATCCACCAACCCTAGGTTAAGAACCTCTGACCTATTATAGAGCTGGAAGGTGTATGGTACTTGCATTCTCCTATTAAATTCCAGAAATAGAAATAGAGAAAAAGGTTTTATATTATAGAATTAAGGAGGGAAGTTAGACAACCAGAAGAACATCCAGACTTTTCAGGTGCACAAGATGGCTATGAGATGTGTCAGCATCCTTCTTCTGAAACTGGGCTTAGTGAGACGCCCCTGGACTTAGATCCAGGCCCAAGTAACCAGGCGGGGGCAGGGCTGGGGGTAGTTACTCTGGTCTCCTGGGAGTCCATGTGCAAGAGGGAGCTGCATCTCAGTTGGATCATCTCAAATCCCAAGGTACTATTATGCTATTTATCATCCCTCCTTCTTCTCTTCCACCTTTCCTTGACTCCAGCGCCCTCAATTCTCAGCACGGCCTCCTCTTCCCACCCTACAACAGCTTCCAAGGTACCAACCAGTGCATTGGCCCCTGGCCAGACGACCAGGTTTGACAACTGGAAGGTACAGAGCAGCCCATGTCAGGGGCTTCTCTTACCCCTCAGTCTTAAGGCTCTCCAAAGGGGCAGGATTGGAGGTTTTGTCTCCTCATCTCAGAGTCTGGGCTTCCAGCAACTGCACAGAAAAACCAAAGTGCAGATTCAGGTTCAAAAAGCCTTTTTAGAGTGGGGGCTGGAAGACCAGTGCAGGTCTTACACAGGTCAAAGTTTGGCCTCAGCGCTCTTGAGGATCTTCTTCCTGATCCCAAGGCTATCTCAGGTCTTTAAGGAAAGTGAAGTATCTTATCTCTGGGACAGGAGTATGATCCTGCTTAGGGCGAGTGGGGATTTCCTATCCCAGTGGAGAGACTGATTTTGAGGTCCAGACTGAGCCAGAGGCCATGTTCTGGGGTAAAAGTTCCCAATGTACTTATCAGACCTCCCCAAGGGTGGGCAGCTACAATTCCTGGCTTAGCTCGCCCACTTCTGTAGCCAGCCCTAACAACTCTGCACACTGGCCGAAAATCGGCATTGAGAACAGGATGTAAGACATGAGATATTCCTGAAGCTACAGGCCTCCAAGCTGTCAGGAAACATGGACGGTCCCCAGCACCTGCTAACCAGGGCTGCTGCACAAACTGCCGCTTTGAAAGGCTTCAGCCACCTTCCAAGATACCTAAGTATACAATCTGAAAAGCAGCCTAAAAGCAAATATCTCTCCCCTCCCCAATACTGCAGTCCCCAAGCCCCACCTAAATTCACAGCAGTTCTGGAGCCTGCAGCATTTTGCAACGGGAGCTGCACCACCCACAACGCGATTTCGCAACCTGTAGAGGCCACACCCGCGTCTCCCAGGAGCGCAATGCCAGGAAAGCCCAGCAAGCCCAGCAAGCCCCAACCTGGTAGGAATTAACGGATCTGACAGCGTCGGGAGAAAGGATCCAGGTCCCAGGGCCCCTCCCCAGACAGGCACCTGACTCCAGAGCTGCGCGACCCACCCCCCAAGTCCCGGGCGCTGGAATCCAGCCAAACTGCTGTGCTCAGGAACCAGCGGTCCCCTCCCCCCCGGAACCTCAAGGCTTCAGTTCGGGACTCCCAAGGCCACCGAGGGGAGACACTGCCAAGGGAGGAGGCGGAGAAAAGACGGGATAAACATGGGAAAACACGCAGTTGGGGAGGAGCCCCTGGTGGTGCCCGAGGGTGCGGAGCACGAAAGTATGAGTATGGGGATCTCTCCTGGAAGGGTCTCAGGTGGGGCTCGGAGCGCGGTGGCCTCAGGCCCGACACCCGGCGCCCCCATCTCGTCTCCCAACCCTGGCACTGCCCTCCGCCCCCAGAGCTCTTCCCTGGCCTACCCTTCCCAGTTCGCTCCCCAGCCTTGCACCCAGCCCGAGCCCCCTCCTCACCTACCTTTCCTGGCACAGACCCCGCCCTACACACCCTCCGGACTGGGCGCCCGAGACCCATCTTCCTCGCTGCCCCCTCACCTGAAACCACCAGCGCCTCGTTGGGCCCCACCGTGTGGCAATTGCCCATGGCGCCGACGGGGGGGGAGGGACCTTGGGGACCGCAGACCTGGACAGCAGCTTGCAGCCCTCACCCCGCACCCGCCCGCACTGCAGGCCGCGCCCAGTTTATTCCGCCACCCTCCGCCGCCGCCCGCCAGCTCCAGCTCCCCTCCGCGTTCGCCGCCCCGCCGGAAGTGTGGCGGCGGAGGGCGGGGCCGGCACGTCGGGAGAAGCAGCAACTGGCGCGAGCCTCGGCAGTCAACACGTTTTATTACACGCGGGTCGGGTTCAAGGGGCTCAGCCCCAAAGCACTCTGGGAGGGCGTCCCCCGCTCCCACGGGTCGCCTCGATACCAAACGTCCTTCCTTGCCTTATCTCCCAGCAGCCACCTTACAGCAGTTGGCTCTGGAGCCAAACCGCCTGGGCCTTTACCTCTGCTGCCTAATCCCGTCTCGGTAAAACCGGGATAATTGAACTACCTAGCTACGTGTTCGCAAAGGGCGCAGGTCAGTAATTCTTAATATTGGCAGTGCATAAAATTACAAATTCCCAGACCCCCATCCAGAGCTGATCAGCCTCACCGAGGGTGGGGCCTCGAAATAGCAATTGCAAATTCCTGAGAAGCAATGTAGGGCGATTGCTCTCCCCCGCCACGCCCATTTCTCAATCGGGGCTGTCATTCTCAGGAAGAAATCATCATCCATTATTTTCTTCCACCAGAAAAAGGGCTGTCCAGGACATACCATAAAGCCCCAGAAAATAACCATGTAGGTAAAAATTGCAAACCCCTCAATAGCCAGGCCATGGCCAGGCACACAGCTAAGGTTTTTCAAGGGCCACCAAGTGCCATAGAAAGCATCCTACCCAGGGGGTTATGAGGTTTAGGGCTCAGGTTCAGCTTTAACTGGAATTCTGTGTGTGACCTTAGACAAGTCTGGTGAGCTCTGTGGGCTGGGGCAGGATTCAGAAACTGGAGGCGCCTCAGGATGAGGGCTGCTCACACAGGATGGGGCGCCTGGGTCCTTAGGCTGGGGGTCTTCATCGGATTCGGCATCCTCCATTGGCCCAAGTCCTGCCAGCCTTTTGCTGGCCACCCACAGCCGGTGAGCTACCCGGTCGTCTCTGGAGGCTGGAGGCACCTCCTCCACATGGCAGTTGGCAAAGTATCTCCCACTGAGGGGCTCAATGCCCTCCTGTAAAGCACAGTACAGGGGGGTCTGGGCACCCCCTCCTGGTGTTCGCAGCACCAGCCAAGCCAGTGGGCGCAAAAGTGGGCGCAGCCATCCGGGAACGTGGCGCAGGAACAGCTCTGAGTTCACAGGCCCTGTGGACAGGAGAAAGGAAGGAGTGGGAAGACAGTGGGTGAGGGCCCAGGGTAAGAGCTGCGAAAACAGGGCTAGAAGGGAGTGAGGAACAGAGTCCTGTTCCAGGGAAACCAGGGTAGTGTTTACCAGGCATTCAGGGCCCCCACAAGGTGACCTCGCTCATTTCCAAAAGCAAGCCGCCTCTTCTCCATCCAAACTCCTTGTACATCCCCATCTCCCAGATTTTGCTCATGCTGTGTTCCCTGGATGAAACAATTATGTCTCTCCATATTTTCTTCTAGCTCAAGTCCTGTTCCGATGTTTAACCAGCAAACATTTATTAACTCGTATGGTAGACCAGCCACTCTTGGACATTAGAGATATAAAGTGTAATAAAAGCTTGGTAAAGATTAGTTGTGATTATCATTGTCACTATTATAATTACTAATGAACCATAGGCAATGACTATCTAAAATGCAGTATGGTAATATGCGTAGGGCAGATCTTGTTATCCTGTAACTTGTTCCCTACAGGCAGGGATGGGTTTTATTCATCACTTAACTCATCAGACTAAAAGCCAAAATGCTTACAGTGGACCTCCAGACCCTAGATGACCCATTCCATCTTTACCCCTCATCTCTTGACACTCTCCCCCGCTCTCTGTTCCAGCCACACCAGGGTCCCTGGTCTTTCTCAAACACACCAGGCACTTATTATTTGCTCCGTTCTTTACACTCTTCTCCCCAGAAAGCCACACAGCTCATTTTCTTATCTCCTTCAGGCCTCTATTCAAATGTCACCTTTGCAGATGTGTCTTCCTTGACTGCCATAGATAAAACAGCAGCCCCTGTCATTTCATATTCCCCTTACCCTGTTTTATTTTCCCCATAACACTTTATCACCACCTGCCATTATATATACAGAGGGTGCCAAAAAAGTGTATATACATTTTAAGAAAGGAAAAAACGGTATTAAAATTATGCTGATGGTAACCACTTTGAGCACCTCTTGTAATTGCAGAAATCAAATGTGACTTGTATTCATCTTTTGTTATCAGTATATATTATTACAATTTTAATAGTTGTTTTCTTTCTTAAAATGTGTATACATTTTTTTGGCACCCTCTGTATTTATTTATTGCAGTCTCCTCCTCCCCTAAACTAGCAAGGACAGGGTCTTTGTTTTGTTCACTGCTATATTCCTAGCATTGAGATTAATGGCTGGTACATGGTAGGTACTCATGTTTCTTGAATGAATATCAAGAATGCTTCTTGAATGAATAATCATTAGCTATCATCATCATTATCATCATATTATAGTCAAGTTGGTTATATGGATAGCTCCTTGGGGTGAAAACCTGGGCCTTATTCATGGCTATACCCTACCCAGTTGTCAGCATCCAAGATTGTGGTGTGAGAGGAACAGCCCAGACGAGGTGAGCCTGGTTCCAAGATCAGCAAGGAACAGATTTCTCCTTGGACCATGCTTCCTTCCTGCTCTGAGGTTCTGTGGCTCAGTGAGACGCTGGGGGAGCACAGGATAGACGAATATGGGGGAGGGAAAATCAAAGCAAGGCAGAGCAGCCAAAGAGACAGGCCTCACCTGGGTGGGCTGCATAGCAGGTGACGCCAGTGCCCTCAAGATGAGTGGCGAGCTCCCGGGCAAATAATACGTTGGCCAGCTTACTGTCGGCATATGCCCGCAACTCCTGCTGCCAGCCCACCACTGGGCAGTCCAGGCGTGTGAAGTCAAGGTGCCCTCGCCGGTGGGCAGCTGAGGATACCACCACCACGCGGCTAGGGGCGCATGTCTTCAGCCGGGGTAGTAGCAGATGTGTCAGCAGGAAGGGGCTGATGTGGTTCACTCGCAGCAGCAGGTTAAAGGGCTCACGGGTCCGGCCACAGGAACTGATCCCTGGGACAGGGGCTGGGTATGAGCGATTCCTCTGGAGGGATTCCCATGGGTCTCGGAGTCACCATCCGGGAGATGGCAGTAGGGGGCATCCTTCCCACTGGCCCCTATCAAGGCCTGGCTGGAGGGGACGACTGCCCCCAGCCACCCGCCGCCCCCACCCCTGCAGGGCCTGCTGCCCCTCACCGGCATTGTGGATGAGGATGTCCAGCCGTGGCTCAGAGCTCAGGAAAGCAGTGGCAAAGGCCCGCACGGAGGCCAGACTGGCCAAGTCCAAGGCCATGAAGATGACCTCATTGTTCCCACTCTCCTGTGGAGCGGCAAGGGCTGGGCTTGTCACCAGGCACCTCTGTCCTCTTCCCTCGTCCTAGGCACTGAGAGTCCACTTCCTAATATTAAGATCTGCCCCTATGCATTCGAATGACGTGGGTAAGTGTGTGAGCTCGATGTAAATCTTGACTTTGCCTTTTACCAGAGTGTGACCTTGGCAAGGTACTTAATCTCGCTAGGCCTCAGTTCTCTTTGTGCAATGGAAAGAATAATAACAGTATCTATCTCATATAAGAGTACCTATCGCATATAACAGTTGTTGTGAGGACTAAACGAGTTAATATACATAAAATACTTAGAACAGTGACTAGTACACACTCAGCACTGTGTAGGTATTTGCCATTATTACCCTCATCCTCCTCTTTGCTTTACCCTAAGATCTACAACAGACTTCTCATGGGTCTCTCTTCATCCACTCTTGCCCCCTCCGGTCCTGGCACCACACAGGTTTTGTGGTTCCAAAAGGCTATTCTGACATCCAGAGCCTGCTGAGCCTTCACTGGCTCTCCACGGCCCATCCTATAAAATCTGAGCTCCTCAATAAGGTCTATCAGGGCCTCCAGAACCTGACCTGGCTCAGGCCCTCCAGCTCCTTCATTTCACTTCTTTTCCCCGTACTCTGTGTTCCAGCCAGCCTAATGAAACCTTTTTTTTTTCCTTTTTTCTTTTTTCAGTTTCTTAAACCAGCTTTCTTGCCTGCGGGCCTTTGCATATGCTGTTTCCTCTCCTACTGTCTTTCATTAAAGTAACTTCTACCAATCCTTAAACGTCTTAGAACAGCAATTACTTCCTTCAGGAAGCCCATTCCCCAGCTTGGATCTGGTGCCCCTTCTCTGTGTGACTAGAACACCAGTGCACCCCCTCTTCGCCCTTAAGGAATCCAAGGGTCACTCTCCTCTCAGGGGCTGGATCCCCCAGAGCTGCTTTCCTCACCCCTCTGTGTCCGGGTGTGTTTGTCCTCTGTTCACCGTTCCACCCGTCCCCGCCCTACCTCACCTGGCGGAGATCGAAAGCGGCCGCCTCCCCGCGCTCCCGGCTCCGGCAGGCCAGCACCACGCGCGCTCCCCGGCGCGCCAGCTCCAGCGCCGTCATCTTCCCGATGCCGCTGTTGGCGCCTGCGGAGGGCGGGAGGGAGCCCAGCTGAGCCAGGTGGGCCCCCGCCGCCCCGGCCTGCCCACAACCCATCGGCTCACACTCACCCGTGACCACTGCCGTGCGGCCCCGCAGGCTGACGATACCGCCGCACGGCGGGGCCTTCACCAGGTTGTAGTAGACAAGCACGTAGGCGCCCAGAAGCAACCCGGCGCCCAGCAGCAGTGCCTCCATGACGGCCACACCTCCAGGTTCCCGCCTACCCGGTAGGTCCCAGGCCGCCCAGGGTCGCCCCCCGGCGGCTGCCGATCCGCCCGGCAACCAGCCTGGAAGGGCGCGGGTCGAGCCTGGATCTCTCGAACGCAGATGCGGAGGCGGAGGCGGAGGCGGAGGCGGAGGCGGAGGCTGGCGGGAGGCAGGGCAGGGGTGTGTGTGCGTGCGTATGCGCGTGGGCCCGAGCGCCCCCTAGACGTGCGTCTGAGTCCTTGTGTGCTTGTGCGAACATCTAGGGGCGTGTGTACATTTGGGTCCTGGGAGCGCCCTCTAGGTGTGTGCCTGCGTTAATCGTTCTAGATGCGCGTATGTGTGCACGGGCACCCTGGGAGTGCCCTCTAGGTTTGTACATGCAGCCACATACCGTGGGTGTGTGAATGAGTTTTTGGTGTGTAATGCGCCCATGGGCCCTGGGATCACCCTTCAAGTTGCGTTCCTGCCTCTGGATCCTCTGTGAGCACCTTTGACATGTTTGTGTCCATCCTCACCGAGAGCCCCTCCAGGTGTGTGCATACATCTTGTTGTTTCTGCCCATGTGTGTGCTTGAATGAATATCGTATGTACCTGTCTTTTGTGTGTCGCCCTACAGCTGGGGGCTTACAGGGTGCGCTAACAGGGTATGTGAGTCCCCTGGGTTGTCAGTACGAGTATGTAGCTGAGTCCTTCCCTTCTGGAGAGGTGTGTGTACGTGAAGGCTGCTGTCTGAGTGAGTTCAGTCCTGGATGCCTTGCCCTCCATAAACAAGTCCTTACATTTCTGTCTTCCCGTCCCACACTGTTTCTAGGATTCTTCCCATCGAGGCCAGAGAAGTGATGCAGTGTGTTCAGGGTGGCTCCATCAGTTAAGGGCTGTCAGGATTCACTCATGTATCTCCCTGCCCCCCACTCCCTCCATTTCTGAAGGGAAGCAGGGAGAGTGTAACATTTATCTGCCCTCCAAGGGAAAATCCGTCTCTGGAATGGTTCTCCCAGGTGGTAGAAATGGGTCAAGAAGCTTCAGCAGTCAATGGACTCTGATGGCAAGGTGGGTATGGACAGCTAAGGAGCCATGCATAGGTAAGGGTATTCCCGGCCAGGTGGCTTGCCAGGACCTTGCTTGAGCAATCCAGTACAATTTAGTATCCATTGTTTGGCACTTAACAGTTTGCCCAGCAGTGCGGTTAGTCTTGGAAATATGGAGCTGAACAACATATACTTCTGCCCTTAGGGAGTTCAAGAGGCCCATCAGGGCAGGCGCAAATCTAGATGTGTAGGTAAAATCCTGGGACTGACCCTGGATTCCTGGGGAAGTTTCCTATTTAGCTACACTGTGGACTCAGGGTTCAATTGTAGATGCTGTGGGATGAGGCTGGGGATGGAATATTAAACAAATGGACGCACCCCTCTATCCCCAAGGCAAAATCCTGACAGGCCAACAGGTACCACCTACTCAGAGTGCTGCAATGAACACTTACGTGCTAAGGAATCAAACTTCCCGGAGAATGTTTTTCAACGTTAAGGTCTGAGAGGAGGCAAGGATGGAGTTTGGTTTAAAAAGAGGGTTCTTAGGGCCTTAGAATTAAGGTAATGCCCTAGGCTCGTCTTCTGAGGAACTGCAGTTGGAGAGAAGTGGTGATTTCAAGTCATGTAACTTGTGGCACTGCTGCGTCTAGAGGCTGGATTTCTTTTTCTTCATGAAGTTCCCCAGAGATGAATCAATAAATTGCTCCACACTAGATTCTAAGTTTTAAGAGAAAGGAGCCCTATCTGTCCTGTTGACACACCAAGTGACTTAACCCAAAACCCAAGTCCTAACAAAGGGAGCCACAGAGGGTCAAGTGATACTTGAATAAATGAATTGCTCCACGCCCAGCTAAGGCTGACAGGGAAGGTACAAAACCAGGTGGTATGACTTCTCCTAGAATAATGAATATGATAGCAAACAATTGGAATGAAAGGCAGCCCCACATCCTTAGGTTAAAGCTTCTGATCAAAATGTAGAAGTCTCGGGCCAGCTCATTTTAAGGTCTTGGCTTTAGAGCCAAAGGGAGCAGGGACTTGTGCACTCTTGGAATCTTGCAGAAACTGAATTGTCAAATGACCAAGCCCTCTGAACTCCCTCTGGTCACCCACAAAGCCACACAACAGCCCCTTTAGTGGATACACTTTTACCCTCCCACACACCTGAGGCTCACTTTTCTCCAACACCTCCCCTCTCCTGACTTCCCTTGGGGAACAAACCTTGTTCAATGAGACTGTGGGACCAGGATCTTGGGGAGGGTCTCCTCCAAGAGTGATGACAGGTAGGACAGACAGGCAGAAAACATAATTTGAAGTATTTTTGTTTTTTTATATACAGAATACAGGAAAGTTTCTGTAAAGTCTAAAACATTACAATTACTATGTACATTGGTACTAGTTGTGGGTGTGGGAAGAGAGGAGGGAGCCAGGGGTGGGAGGAAGAGGAGAGAAGTGGCAAGAGAACAAAAAAAGGAGACAAAACAGATTTACGACAAAAACGTTTTTGCTACAATAGACAATTTGAAGAAAACGCGCTACCACATGTAGTACTGTACAGTTTTTAAAAACATTGAAAAAAATGTCATCACTAGATGTATTTACACAAAATCCAAATACACTTTTCCTTATTTGAAATAAAATAGATGGACAGCCAGAAAAAGAATTCATTTCTCATTTGTCCATAATACACAGTAGCTACCTGTAGTGCAACCGCTGCAGAAAGGGAAAATAACTTGGAGGGTGGGAACCATGGAAGGAGGGTGGGTAGCGATCTTTATATTAAATAAAACAATGATATTGTATAGATTTTGCTGTATGAAAACTGTATTTTTTTCTTTTAATATAAAACTATTGTCACTGCCACAAAATAGAACAAGTTTCTGATTATTTTACAACGGCGGGCGAGGGGGAGGGAGCAGGAGGTGGGTGGGGAACGGTTTTGTGTTGGAGGAAGTATCCAGACCATTGGCCTTCCCCTCCCTGCCCACGCTGTTCCTCAGCTCGGGTCTGCCGCTTTCCCATGAAATGTTGAATACAAATATATGTGCAAATGCCCCCTAGAACTTGATAAAAGAAAAAGGATTTTTAAAAAACAGTCAAAAGGTTTTTCTTCATTTCATGCAAAGATTGTAGTTGAAGGGTTTCTGGTGGAGTATAGAAAAAACCCGGGCTTGGTTTGTGTACATTTTTGCATTGCAGGAGTCTTGGTTTGGGTGGACAGGCGGGTGACGGGGTAGCCACCAGTCCTAGGGAACAGAGTTGGAGCGCAGCACAGGGCCCTGGTGGGGCTTGAGAGAGAGCTTCTCGGCCAAGACCCCATCCTGCAGCAGGCTGGCATCGCCTTTGGGCTGTTTGGTCGCAAACTCAGTGATGCTGAAGACAAACTGCAGGCACCCCAGCTTGATGTAGCTGCCGTGGTGCAGTAAGGCCGTGCCTTCCCAGCCGGCCCCACTGCCCCCAATCAAGCTTGAGCTGCTGGCTTTGCAGTTGCAGGGTCTCCGCTGCGGCCCCTGGGCCTGGGAGCTCATCATGGCTGCCTCCTCACTTGGCTCTTCATCCTGTTTCTGGTGCCGGCGGCGCCCTGGGAAAAAAGGAGATGGTCACTAGAGAGGAACAGAGAGCAGCCCACCCATCGGGGCCGTTTGCCAGGGTTGGGCCCCTGCACCGCCCTATTTTATAAAGACTGCTGCATAACTGGGGTGAGGGACGCTCAGAAGGGACGACTGGTGGAGTCTGACGTCCCCAAATACGTGTGTACACATAAGCGGGTCACAGCACTTGCTTCTCCACGGCCTTCCCTAGGCCCACGAGCAAGAACCTGGCCCAGAGGACTGGGAAGGCAAGAGACAGCATGTCACTGGCAGCAAGCCAGAACCACCCTGACCAGGGCCTTGGAGAACGTGCCCAAAATGGCCAGCTCTGTGGCCGAAGGTCGCGGCTCCAACTTACTGATGACACTCTGCACTTTGGCAACAATACTGCTTGGGGGGGTTGGCGGGGTCTTCTCCGAGAAGTCACATGAATACAGCACATTGTCCACCGTCGTCCCGTGCTCACTGTAGTTTAACAGCTCATAATGTTTGGTATTCTGAGGAGGAGGAGGGAAGATAAGATGTGTGGTCTGCTGCGTGGGGCCTGGGGCTAAGGGGAGAGAGGACATATGGAGAAGGCCGTGCTGCTCTACCTGGGAAGCTCTCTTTCTTCCCCAATCACACCCCACTTCCCCGTTTTTTTCGACTGGGGCTTAAGACTCCCGTCCTCAGGGAAGCCTTCCTTCCTAGCGCCCCTAACCGCCTCTCCCACCCCTCCTTTCCTCTGCCTCCTAAGCACTAGCTCCTGTTGAAATCACTGGCACGAGATGATGAAACTCACAGGGTCATACCCAGTGGGCTTGGCTTGCTTCTATGCTGGTCCCCTTCCCTGCTTGGCCTGTGACCAACCTCAGGAGAAACGGCAGCCTTGCCCCTAGGGAGCAGGGAGCCACGGGAGAATGCCCCATTCCCAAGGCTCCTCTCCTCCGGGACGACAGGGAGAGAAGAAAAGGAGAGGATCCCCAACCCCTTTCCCTTCAGCCTGGGGGTGCTAAGCACAAATGCTGAGCTTGGGAGAGACCTCAGGTTCCCTCACCTCATCGTAGAATATGCAGGCATGTTTCCCGGAC
The DNA here is from genome assembly GCF_004115265.2 of Rhinolophus ferrumequinum. Classification (NCBI taxonomy): domain Eukaryota; kingdom Metazoa; phylum Chordata; class Mammalia; order Chiroptera; family Rhinolophidae; genus Rhinolophus; species Rhinolophus ferrumequinum. The sequence goes on along the minus strand of NC_046304.1, from coordinate 18,619,777 downwards.
ACGTAGTTACAGTGACCATAGTTTGTAAGGCACACGTCCATGTCAGCTCCTACAAGGTGACAGGAGGAGAGGAACAGGCAGGCAGAGACCAGAGTGTCAGGTGTTATGTGTGGGGTAGGTGAGGGGAGAAGGGCGTCAGCTTCTGGGTGGGCACTAATAGAGACCTCACAGGGTGGGTAGCTCTGTGGGTAGCCCTCTCCTTGTAGTTTTGAACGAAAGCTGATGTCTTTCCCAACCCCCTGCTAAAGAACAACTGTCCCTGCCAGCTGATCTGCTTTACAACACGGGGCTGCTGCCCAGAGGGGAACAGTGAGCTATAGAAAGGGATGGGGTATTTCCTTGAGAGCACAACATGGGGTGCAGGGCCTATAAATCGTATCATCTGAAAGAAAGGGAAATGTCTAGGCTATGGGCTAATCTGTCCCTCTGTACAAGAGGGACACTCTTGTACTTGGATGTCAGTACAAGAGAGGGCTAAATAAAGATCAGGTATGTGTGAGCCCTACCACTTTTCCAGGGACAAAGTATTGCTTTCTCCTCAGGTATTCCTGCAGTGTTTAAAATGTCTTACTGAGCAGCAGTCAGAGCTGACTTTCACCTCTCCTGATATCACACTGGGCATAAAAGCAAAAGGGCCCAAGCCAGGGAAGACAAGAAGCTGACAGTCTCCTTTCCTAGTCCCTCTGGTTGGGACATCTGCTGGGTTAAACCAGTCAGCCCTGGAGAGGGCTTCCCTCGCCCCTTTCTAGCCTCTGAGGGTAAGGATGTCAGTGTTTAGGGCTGAACGGATTCAGCGCCTCTCCCAGCTGGCTCACCTGTCCCGATGTAGAGGGTTCGATAGCACATGTTCACAGCTCCTCCCAACCCTAAGAGAGGGTAGAACACAGCTCGGGCCTGTACCTCCTTTCTTTGCACTGTAAGACAAAATCATTCGGAAAATCAGAACCTGGCACTCCAATGCAACAGAACCTGTGGCTCAAACGTAAACAGAACTGGGACCTTCGCCTCATGACCTGAAGAAAATAATCCCTCTGGATGAGTAATCCTTCCAAGCTCACATTTCATACTGGGCAGCTTCGGGGTGAGGATTTCTCCCCACTCACAGCATCCCAACATGGTGTAAGAGAGACCAGCTTTGATGATGGTCACAGATTTCAAGGTGATAGTACTATAAGCTCCTGGGCTGCTGGTTGGTTTGTCTACTAGCTGATACTATAATACAGGGAAGCTGTGCAAAAAAAGAAGGCACGGGGCCCGGTTTCGCACACTTTAAAGTGCGTATGAATTTCCTAGAGATCTTGTCAAAACGCAGACTCTGATTCTGTAGGTCTGAGGTGGGGGTCTCGTTCTGCATTTCCAGCAAGTTCTCAGGTGATGCTGATGCTGCCGGTCTGGGGACCACAGTCTTAAGGGCTCAAAGCGATATCCTAAACAGAGTTACCCCCTTGGGAAGAATTTCCAGGAGGCTAGCCCAAGTGTGATTTTCTCATCTTTTGGGAAACCCTTCTAACTTGAACGTTTGAGCAACGGAGCAGAAAGCACACTACATATACCCAAAAGTACTTGTAGCTGCTTTCTGGGTCTCCAAGTGGATGTGTATGCAAGTTATGGCAGATTTCCCTGAGTCTGAGCTGAAAGCTGTGGATGCCATTTTGTTCCTGTTTTCTCAAAAAAGGAACCATGGTGCTTTATTAAGCCAATTAAAGGCACAGAGGACTGAGATACTGAAAGCTGAGATTCTCCATGGAGGGGAGATGGCCATTCACACAGAGGGGAGATCTGATGGTGTGGTGTGGTGGCAGGCGTCATGCGCACCTTCCGTGTGGTGCCCTCCAGAAGCCAGCGGATGTGCCCCGACACTGCCCGGTGAAGTTTGGACCCGGGAGGGGAAAAGCTGATGTATTCTCTGCAAGGCCAGAAACTTGATCAGCTTCTCGTCCAGCATATTTATCTCGATTTCTATTAACCAAAGAGAAAGATTAAAAAAGCAGCTGAGGAGGAAATGGAATGCGGAAGTAGGCGAGGGTCACAGAGCACACAGTTCAGCATTTCTAAAATCCAGCCAAGGGCTTTTTCTCCAGGAGCCCAAAGTACAAAGTGATACAAGGATCTGGAGCTGGGCATCTCGCTAGCCATTTGCAGTGAGGAGACAGGCCCTGCAGCTATGCAGATGCCTTCTGCAATAGGGGAGCTGGAGTTTCGGCAAAGTGGTCCTAGACACGTCGGGCAAGATAAACCACTTGCCTGCATGTGGGGAGGGGCCTGGCTGTCTGATATCGGGGCTTGGATTTCTACCACCCTCTGTTCACAGGGTTCAAGATCTGCCCTGGTTCTCCTTGACTTTGAGAACGAGACTCCTGGTTTTATTCTGCAAGTCCAGGTGATCTGCCGAACGTGATTTTGTCCTCTTTTTATTAGTCAGCTTGGCTCTGCTCTCCCTTCATATTTGATTCTGTGTCTATGCACAAGGCAGGGATAGGAAGGAGAAGGGGCGCCCCTCCCTTCCCCCCAGCCCTCTGAGATCAGGCACCCCTTCTGGCCCTTTTTGAACCGAGCTAAATGCTGCATAGGGACAGCACCTTCACCACAGCAGCCGGTGGCAGAGCAGCAGCTCAACTCACTCACCTCCATTGACATCCATAAATGCTCGAAGTGAATTGGTGAGGTCCACCATGGCAGTAGAGTTGGCTGGGAAAGAGGGTACGGTTAAAGCGCTTCCTATGGATAACGTGCCGGGGCTGACCTTGCCATCTGGGGACGGAGCAGGAAGACTGTTACTTACGTCGCCTGAGGGAAACCCACCGGTCCAATCCCCCACTGCCGAGACAGGTCTGGATTTCGGACCCAAGGTGATGTTCCCTTCTTGACTCTCACCCCATAGGCTCTGGAACTCCTAGAGCTAAAAACGTGCGGTGAGGAAGGGCAGATGGAACGACAATGCACCCGGGCACGCAGGAGTCTCCAGAGCACGGAGATCCGGTGAAGTACACTGCTCTGGGGAACGTGGTGGGGGAGCTTCCTTCTCTGGGCCATGACTACCTTCCTGCTGCCTCTACTCATGTAAATAAGTGGTGCCTGCCTCTACAGTTCCTGCCGGCTGAGTTTGAGTCACAGGGTACAAAATCTATCCAGGTTGGTATAACAGATATACAGAGACAGGAACAAAGCCTGAGGAAGGGGCCATCCTGGGACCAGGGCCCACCCATGCAGAGAATTCACAGTCACCTGGTTACCGAGACTCCCAGCTGACCAGGGAGGCCAGCTTCAGTTCAGACAGGAGAGACCACAGGGGGTTCCAGCAGCATCTGAAACCTGGTTCAGATGCTGAGGTCAGCACCCCGTGGTCCTGAGTGCTGACTAGAGAGAACTGAGAGCTGGTCCACACCAGGGCAAGTATGGACATAAGGGACTGACTTCTGGAATGTGGCCCAAGGGCAAGCTTTTGGGCCAGACCAACCTCTGTGGGCATCCCACTCTGCAGCTATTCTGGAGGCAGGCTTGCTTTCTAGCCCTCCTTTCTCTGATATGGAAGTACCTTCCAACGACCTGGCTCTGAGAATCTGGAACAGGTGCAGATCTAATGTCTGATGTGGGTCATGAAACACTGAGGCCATCACTCAGAACCTCAGGCTGACCAGTGGTTCCGGAGCGCGTGCTGCCTTCCTCTAGGGTGACAGAACAGAACAGGCAGAAGACAAGGCCTGGAAGCTGACGTTAGGAGACCCAGGCTGCAGTCCCCAGCCTGCCACTGACTTGGTACCTTAAAGAAATCACTCAGGCTTTCAGAGCCTCAGCAGTCCCACCTCTAAAACGGGGACAAGTTAACATGTGATCTCTTTTATCAGAGAAATGGGGAAGAGGACAAATAATACAGAGATCAAAGTCCTCTGACATATTCCCAGAGATGTATTTTTTAAAGCTTAAGTCTTATTTGCCAGGAAGAGCGTAAAATGACTCCAAATCACCGAGGCTGAGCAGCACTCACCTGATGATGGCGCTGGTGAGCAGAATCGTTGGTTGGCTCCTGTGGCCAAGATACTGTCTCCTGCTGCTTGGGGGGGAGTGAGCACCCGGGTGGCATTTGGGGGTGAGCCCAGTGGCCTTGAATCTGTCAACGGAGGTCCTATCTGTGATTGGACAGTCTTTCTTTGCAAAGTGCTGGTGTTCTCGATGCTGGCACAAGAGCTGGGAATGGAAGGGGGCAGGCTTGGGACAGGAACCAAACTCCTCTGGGGGCAAGAGCTGGGGCCAGTGGCATTCTCTGTCTTCACAATGATGCCGACGGTGTGGTTCTGAAGCCCCCCAGCTGCTGGTGGCGTGAGGGGCCGGGGCCAGCCTTGCCGGTGTGAGAGGCCTGGTAGGGGGGTGTTGGCGCCTGGAAGTCGCCGGGGGTCCGTGGAATCAGTGGGACTGCTGTAGAGGTGTGGGCCATTGGCTTTCACCTCTGCGTTCACTGGCCCGTTGGCAGTCCCACAGGGGGCTTTCTTGGATTTTTCCGCACAAGAACTGCAGCTGATGTCCTCTAGGGCTGGGGGTTGGTGGGGTGGAGAGCAGCTCAGGGAATTCTGGGTGCTAATCCCTGAGGGGCAGGACAAGGGATAGTGGGAAGGTGTAGGTGCCTTGTCAGCTGTTTGCAGGGAGGTGGTGATTGAGCTGTCAGTCACAATAACAGGCTTAATATCAGCCTTCTCTGTCTGTTCAGAGTCCCAATGCGAAGGCATCTGCTTAGCAGATAAATGTTTCAATATGCTGCACTGGAGGGCAACAACACTACAGAGCCACTGCAATGGAAGGAGAGGAGAGGAGGGTAAGAGGCCTGGGAGCCGCTGGTCCTTCCGGCCACAGTGGCCAGGGCGATAGCAGAGCTGATAAACAGTTTCCGAGGTCCCATCGCAAATGCCCAGGAAGGGTGTGCTTGACTCCTGAGAGCCTTCCATTTCCATTCCCAAGCAAGACTGGTTGGTACACATCAGACAACAGCAGGCTCAGCAGAGCTTGGGATTCCTGGTCTGGCTCTGCCCTTAAGGCTCTGCCCTCACCTTGTGACCAACGCTCACCCAGCAGGTACCTGAAGCACCTGCTGTGTGTCCAGCACTCTCACCCAGCCTCTATGGGGGTCTCCTGAGCTCTTTCTACACGACAGCTCTGCCCATCTCACAGCACAGTGGGGGGCTGATGGAGAGCAGCAGACTGGTTGACTCTAGTTCTCTCACTTCCCTCAGAATCTGAGCCAGAGGTTCTCCCTGAAATATTCAACTCTTGGGGTGGGGAGAATGAGGGTAGGGGCGGGTGGGGTTGTAGAAGACGGGGATGGGAATGACACTGAGGCTATTTCCAATGACAGCTGCATTGAGATGACAGGAAGATTACATTTGGAATCCCAGCCCTGCCTCCACTCACCTCTTGCTGCTCTGCCTGGGTGGCTAAGTGCTCAGAGTTCAAAAGGTGCATCTGTGATTCCTCAGGGATCCCATTGCAGATCAGCTCCCCATCCCGAATGGCCGCGGGTGCAATGAGGGGGGGTGGAAACTGGTACTGAGATTTTATAGCATCGGGAACCTGTTTGGGATAGACAGAAGGAGGAAGGAGAGGGAGATTGTGCCAACATGTCAGTTGATTCTGCAATGGCCACGCTTTTCTGTCTGTGGTCCTGATGCCCAAGGGACCATCATCCACTCTGGGGAGAAGGCGGCTCAGTGGGCTGCAAGTGCTCTGTGTCACACCTCTGACTCTGACGCACATACACACTAGCCTGAGAAGGCACAGAAACATCAGGCACACCCTCCACTTTTCTTCATTAAGGTCTAAGGCCTGAAGAAGCCAGAAAACATTGCATGCTGCCTTTCCTTTGGCCTAAAGAGGGGAAGACTGACACTGAATGGGCCTTCAGAGCGGTACCTTAGGCTCTTACTGCTTAGGGTCAAGTTTGGGAGATGAGTGAGCAATATCTGAGAGAAAAAAAGTTAAATGAGGTCACAGTCACAAAAAGAAACGCTCAGCATGAGGCCTGGCTTGTGATAAGCACTCAATCAAGGTCAGTTTTCTTCAACCATTCATTCACGACTCATGAAACAACTGAAAATCTCTTTGTGGCACAGAAACAGAAGACATACTCCAAATCACACCATGTAAGAATGAAAGAGCCACACAAGCAAAGAATCATTCATACATTCAACCAACATTTATTGAGCACCTCCTGAGTCTGGGCACTGTGCCAAGTCCTAGAAATCCAGAGATGACTGAAACTTAAGCCTTGCCCTCAAGGAGCTCACAATCTAGTAGGAGAGAGAAACACAGAAGCATTACAGTACAATGTTAATGGGTTCTAGCATAACGGCATGTCTAAGGAGCTATAAAAACTCAGAGAAGAGTGCTTCTTTCTATCTGGGGGACAGGAGCTTGGAATTTGGGGAGACTATAGGAAGGCAATATTTGAGCTGAGACTTGGAAGTTGAGAAGGAACTTCCAGGCAGATCATGGTGAGAAATAGGGTAGGAGAGCAGCACATAAGGCAGAGATGTGAAAGCATCTGGTAGATGTGGAAAACATTTGCAGAACCAACAGAGTTGGTGACCAAATTCTTAGGGAGGATAAGGGAAGAAGAGCTGAAAACGGTTCCTAGAATTTTGGCTTGAGGGACTCGGTGGAGATCGCTGTCATTCACTGAAACAGGAAATACAAGAGGAAGAGCAGATTTGGAGGCAGAAGACTTTTGGTCTTGGGCAGGTTGAGACTGAGGTGTCTGTGGGATGGGCAGGCAGAAAAGGATCTGGATATGAGGAGAAAGGCAAGCAATATGGAATTAAGAGTCATCACCATTAACAGTGGTGGCTGGTGCCATGAGCTTATCTGAAGTCACCCAGGAATGGGAGCGGAGGAATGGAGGGGCAGGCTAGTCTAAGGTTGCCCCTGGGGAAGAGTGAAGGGGTAGGGAGGGGAAGGAGCAATCCCCAACAAAGCTACAAAGTTCTTAGCTGATTGCGCCTGCACTGTTATTCTTCAAGGATAAAGGCCAACGTCCAGGACAGAACTGGAGCTGCACCACTGTGCTCAGGTGCTGAATACTCATTGCACTCAAACTGTACACGTACGAAGGGCTCGTCAGGCAACTCGTGCCCTTGGATTTTCCCCAAGTATAAGGAAACATTTAAAAAGGGAGGGAGCATCATGAAACGACAGGATTTTATCAAGGCCTCCTGGCCTGTTCACTTCAGCAGCCAGGCTCTCTTCCAAATCTACATGGTGAATTACACAGTCCAAATTTCTTTCAGATCTGCTTAACTAAGGTATGAAGCATGCCACCTCTGATATACTCTACCCCCAATTGAAAACACCTTTATTTTAGAAAACTGGTGTTCCCATTGAAGTATAAATATTTACACAGTTAAGAGTTTGTTATCCAAATTTAACAGTTAACATTTGGCTGGTACTGACACCCACTGGAAGTGATGGGAGTGGTGTGATTTTAAAGTGTGGCTGCCACCAAGTGGCCGTATTTGAGAATTGCTGGTTTCTATTGACAAAAAGTCTGTGGGGTTATTTCAAAAGAAAAATCCAATATATAGATGATGTAGTATTACAGAATTGTGTATCTTAAATCTATGTAACTTTACTAACAACTGTCACCCCAATAAACTTTTTAAAATTTATTTTTTTTAATTAATTGAAGTTTATTGGGGTGACAACTGTTAGTAAAGTTACATAGGTTTCAGGTGGACAATTCTGTAATACATTATCTATATATCCCATTGTGTGTTCACCACCCTGAGTCAGTTCTCTTTCCATCACCATATATTCGATCCCCTTTACCCTCAGCCACCCCCTCCCCAATTACCCAATGAACTTTAATTAAAAAAAAGGAAAAAATCCAGTTTATGTATGGGTATATAGTGCTGGGTTCTCTAGGTTAAATGAATGAGGGGATTGAATGGTTTACGAGAAATAATAGCCTCCACACCACCAAATGCTTTTCAACGAAGAAAATGTTTCTGTTAATCTCTGTGGACACTCTTGAGCAACTGTCAAGTACACACGAATGTTAGATATTAGAGCAATACCACAAATAGGAGTGTCGGTGACACATTAACAGTAGCCTGGAAAGAGATTTAACTCGCCTTTAGACATTTTCCCATTAAGTTCCTTAGTTGGGGGGCTCCTCACTCTCCACATGGCCCTCTGCTGAATTACCCTCACCTGCGCCTCACCTGACAGCTCTGGGAAAGGGGCCAGCTAACAGGAAGAGATGGCATGAGTGCCAGGTGAGAGGCAGTAACAGCAGAACACATCTAAATTTGGTGGGAGGGGCTAAAGGGCGTTTATCCTCCGAGAACCAGAGACTTGCAGTTTGAAGGGCTACTTTGGGGTTTGGCCTTCATCGTCCTGATCACCCTCTGCAAGTATCAAAACATAGTCACATTCATTACTTGTTGAGACACCACAGACATGTCTCAGGGGCTTCAGTCTCCCTATCTGTAAAATTGGGACCATGCCCCTCTGTCTACGCCCTGAAGGCAATCAGAGCCCACAAACCTGCCTGCACCAGGCTGTGACTCACCTTCAAGCTTCTTCTTTTGAATGACTGGAGCACGCGGCGGTTGGGAGGGTGCTTCTTGTGGATTCGGTTCAGGAAGTCCACTTTGACGACGTGCTGTGAAATGGTGTCCTGGAAACGGTCAAACACCTGGCACCGATTACTCAGCGTCATATTCTTCTGGTTCAGCTAGGAACAGTGCACAGAGATTCTCGTGGTGAACCTCAAAAGACATCCCTGTCCCAACTATTCTCTAGGTTAAACAGGACAAATGGGTTCCTTCTGTCAGGGGCTGCTATGTCAACAATCCTGTCAGAGGGCTGGGTACATGCATGAGACTTTCTCCCTCAGCCCTGCCCAGTCCAGCCTGGGAAAACTGGTATGTTCCTAGTACCTAGAGAGGCTCGAGGGGGACAGCAAACAGGGAATTAGCCAAGAAGTGCCCTTCCAAATTCAGCCGGTGACAGTCTTCTGTCTAGCTCAGACCACTCTAACAGTGTACCCTAACAGAGAACCAGTTTCTTAGGAGATACAGGCCGTGGTCCTCAAGAGACCCAGACTCCATTCCTAGCAAGACTCTCCCACAGAAAGCAGGACCGTTTCCTCTATAGGAGTTTAGCTGACAGCTGGGATCAGCACCAGAATCCTGTGTGCCCTGCCCTCTTCCTACTCCACGGTACCAGGGGGCATTAGCGAAGCCACCTGGATATCAGTCTTGTTCTATAGGAGGCAGGAAAGCTAGGACTGCTCTCGGAGGCCAAAGGGGGAAAACATATAGAAACTACGCCACATTTCTCCATCTGGTCCCTTACACTTTAATTCATAAAAGTCTGTGTAGCAGCTCCCTGCCACACACTTAATGAGAAAATAAAAACATTAAGTGGCTAACAAAAAATTACCCAATTAATAATTTCTCATCTGCTGGAAAGGCGCTCTTTAAGATTCCTATTTGGGTAGACAGCTCATGTTTTCGTTTTTGTTTTTTTCCTGGTTCAGCAGAAGGCAAAACAAGATACTCACATTGAGCCTCAGAGAGGTTAGTTCCTCTTAGGTAAAACTTTCTGAGCGGCACTAGTCAAACGGAGAAGGCAAAGCTACTCTTCCCTTTCATGTGTGCAAGTCTGGAACTGAGGTTCCTCTCGGTACGAGGTGGGGAGCACACTCATGTTGAGGGCCAGTCATCCCCTGGTTATCACCATTTGATAGACAATGTCTGCAGCAATAACCTTTTTAATTTAGAAAGGCCACTCGTACAGGGGAGCTGCTGCTCCTGAAGCCCTCTCCCGTTCAATCTTGTGAGTGACTATCCTAAGCGCCTATGAGGAAATGTCCGAAACCTCCTTTGGACATAGCAAACTACAGTTATGTTTCAGCCCCAGGAAGCAGTCTGGAAAATATACCCAAGACTCCTGGGAGGTAATACCCCCCAGGAATACCCATCATTCGTTCAATCAACAAGTTACTTACTCAACCCTTATTATGTATCATGACAAGATGGTTGTAAAAAATTCAGCAGAAGGCAAAAAGCCTCATTTGGTGCCTAGGATTAGGTGCTCCTCTGTGACAATTCTCTGAAATTACTGGGCAGTTAACTGCCAGTGCTAACTCCTGAGATAGGAGAATAAATATTTTAGAATTCTCTTAGTTTGTTCCCTCTGAAAATAAGAAGCAAGAATATACGGAAGCAACAACTGTGAGAGCATTTATTTCCATAAGGTTGGATCTAATATATCCCACAACCCTTTTTGGGCTGTAATATCAACTGCTTAATTCACTGCAGAAGAAATTATTCATGAACAACAAAGTGCTGGAGGGTTAAGTCTGTGTGTGTGCAGCTAAAATGAGCACTGTGAGAAAAGGCAAAATACAAAGCTGAGACGTCAAAATACTCGGAACTGAGCAGGCTGGTCTGCAGAAACTCGCATCTGAGACATGATGGTGAACTCTGGCACAAAGCTACTTACTATGCTTTCTACTGAACCAGTCCACGCCCCAGCTGTCCCTGGAGAGGACTGAAGTGCCACTGCTGTGCTTACCACCACATGTTCAATGTGATTTGGACACATCCATCTGCCCAGGGGCATGGCAGTGAGCGGTGGCTCTAGGCAGTCCATGTGGAACAGGAGGGGGCAATAGTCACACTGGATGAGAGGGGCCACGCGGCAACTCCTGTAAAAAAGAGATGTAGGCCGTTTTTGTGGATAAGATGGGAGACTTGAAACCAATTCTACACTGGGGAACAGTCTCCTTAATCCTAACATTTGCCCACTTCCTCCTCCCCCAATGATTCAGTTACATCCACGATTAGGAAGCTGGATGAAGTCGAGGGATACCACCAGGCTCTCCAGTATTCTCTCTTCTAAGAGGACCGTGTCTTGCAGGGAAGTGAATGTTTACTTGGAGTATGGCTAAAGTGTCTGTCAGAGCATGAATGATCAATGCTCAGTACCCACTAGGGGAAGACAGCCAACTCTACTTTGATCTTTCTACTCCTTAAAAGAAAGCAACTAATCAAAAAAAAAAAAAAAATCACTAGCAACCTTTTTAGAATCTTCCACTACAGCAAGAAATTTTTCTTCAGCATGTAGCACTCAGAAAAACTGACAACCAGAGAGACTTGTGCTGGGAAAATGATTTTGTGATGTATTCATGTAAATACAGTTCAAAGAAGGGGGCTTAAGCAAATGCCAATTATGATTTGTAACTTCTTGGGTCTTCAAGATGCACTGAAGCCACAGTTTGCGCCTGGCTCAGAGTTCTGCTGCTCTACTATCTAGTTCCCTATGGGTTTTGCTATGGAATATTTCTTCATATTTTTTTCTCCTGCTATCCTGTCCTCTAATATATTCAAGCAAGAAGTCCATCTTCAGTAATTGACAGATGGTTCCTGTTACTGAGATCCTATTTGAAGGAAACCAGTGTCCAGGAGAAGCTATAATTGGGGCAACCTAAAGGCTTTTGGGAGTCATCCAGTTTGATGTATACTATCACTGATACCTGTACTACTTTTAAACTCATCTTTCGTGATTTAAAAATTATTTGCTGTTTCTAGGGACTCGTGTCTCTGTTGGCCAGAGTTCTTCCTGCCAGCTGGTCTAAGCATCTCACGCTTCAGTGTGAGTCCAATTCTTCTCATTCTAGCCTATATAAACACAGTTTACAGTACTTCGGTATTGCGAATTTATTGTTGAGACATTCAAGGCTCTGGGCACTCTGTCTGCTCTCATACCATCAGAATGTGGATCATCCACATTTAACATACATTTAACAAGAGGTGATAGAGGGGAGGGAAAAAACATCATTTGTGGAATATGAGGAAGAGCCTCTTGGTACAGAAGAAAGATACCTGTTACATGTGAAGCAGACTTTGACCGGTAAGGGAACGAGACCATTGTGATCTAACTCATGCTGTGTCTTCTTAACATTTTTCCCTGTGGTTTCCTCTTTTCTTCTCCTTTTGCTAGAACCTAGAAGACAAATTGGTGCTGCTGAACTTTCCCTGGTGCAGAGTTCCTAGTCTGAGATATGGAAATAATATTAAGTGAAAGGAAGAAATCTCAGTAAAAGTGTGTTCTAGATAGACGTGGATCTCTTTCTGAAGTCTCCTTGGCTGGTTTCAAGTGAGAAAAAGACTTAGAAGGGAGACTGAGACATAAGTCAGAACCACGATCAGAAGTCACTTGTTCTGTGGCAGAACGACAGCTAAATGTTTTGCAAACATTAAGTGGTTAGAAGCCTAGGATGAATACTGACATACAAAGAAACATAAATCGCCAAGTCGAATGGTCAAAAAGCCTTTTCTGTGGAGGTGGCTGAGGGAAAGACTACAGTTTCACTGCATTTTAATAGAAATCAGAAACGCTTTGATTCCGTATGCATCCTACTAACCAGTACGTTTCTTAAGCCTGCCAATTTAATTTTCTCTGGAAGAAAATAAGATCTAGCAGAGCTTCTTGGTAGAAGCTATGACTTGATTAAAAAGAAAAAGGGTAATTTGGTAATATCTATCAAAACTATATACACATAGATTTGACCTAGTAATTCTAATATTAGGAATTTATCTTATAGATACATAGTCACATGTATACAATGATATATTTACAAAATTATTTGTTGAAGCACTATCTATGGAAACAAAAGATTCGGAACTTGAATGTCCATTAACAGGAAATTAAATTATGGTACATCTCTCTAATGGACCATCATGCAACTATTGAGAAAAAAGGAGGAAAGTTCATATGAATATGGAAAGATCTCTGGAGCATACTGTTACGTGAAAAAAGCAAGGTGCAGAACTATCAAGTATGCTATTTAAGGGGGAAATGAGCATATATCTGTATTGCTTATATATGCACCAGGATATTCTAGAAGGAGATACACATAACCAAGTATCTGTGAGGGATAGAAAGGTGGAAACTAGGCAAATGGCAGATACAGGTGGGAAAAAAAAATTTTCATTGTAAGCTTTTCTATATTTTTTGATATTTGAACCATGTGAATGTATTACCTCTCTTTTAAAACAAGTGATCAGGGGAAGGGTGGAAAATAGAAAACTGAATAAGCTTTTCTATATTTTCTGATTTTTGAACCATGTGAATGTATTAACCTAGTTTTTAAAACAAGTGATCAGGGGAAGGGTGGAAAATAGAAAACTGAACAAGCACTGTAAAAGCTGAAAGCTTCAAAGATCTCCCCAGGAAGAACCAAGAACAGCAAACCTGAGACAGCTACCCCATAGGCAGTGCTGCCCTTTGGCTGGACAGTAATTCTTCGGGGAGGCTGGGGTGGGGGAGGGGACATGATGGTTTGGCTAACCTGGAAGTGCAGTGGTACAAGTCAGTTCATTGGGCAACTGAAACTGGGTGGGGTTCCGCTCCATGGCGGCAGCTATCAGCAGCTCAAAGGGCCGCCTTAGCTGGGGCTGCACATAGTCCGGCTCTGCTGCCACTGGCTCCTCGTCCACGTCAATGATGTCTTCGTCGACATCGTTCTGCTCAGAGGTGGGGGTCTCTGTGCTGGCGTTGGATGTGGGTGTTCCAGGCCGGCTGGCTCTCCTCTCCAGGATCCGGGCATGGGCAATGGCCTTGAGTTCAGTTTTGCTAGCTGATCTGTCCAACAAGTCAGTGTCACTGCTGGGGGATGTAGTCCGTTTGCCAGATTTGTCCACCAGTCCATTGACATGGCCCAGCTCCTTTTTCTGCTCTCGCTTCTGTGCAAATGAACAGGTGGGCCCATCATATAAAGTAGCGCAAAATAGAAAGACAGGGATGCTACAAAGTACTGCTAGACCGCTAACCAAAATCCTGAAAGTCTCTAACATATCACAAACTCATCCACCTGGGGACTTGGAACACAGGTCTGTTAGTTAACAAAGCTATAGCTGAACTAAAGCTGGCAAAACTACTGCAGCGGAGAATCACCAAAAAGCATGGAAAGTTAGAAACAATTATACAAATCACACATCGTTTACTCTAAGTCAGCATATAATACACAATATCTCTGTACAAAGTAGAGGGGTAAAGGGATAAAGAATTAACACAGCAGGAATTAAGCTCCGTGAGGCCGAGAACAGTGAGGATAACACAGTGAGAACAAACAAGATCACTGTAATTTGCCTTGGAGCATCCTGACCTCAATGGTTTTAAGCACTTTGCTCAAAATAAAGAAAGTCTGCAAAAACAAAGGAAGTGAAATAGGCAAGCAGCGCTCCCTGTCCAGGGAGATTGGCTGCCAGCCTGGAAGATAATCACACAAGGTGGAAGGGTGAATAGGACGGTAGCAACTCAGCAACCATGGTGTCCTAGAATGGTGGCTTTCAATGTTTCAAGTTTAACCAGAACTCAGAAAGTGAGACTTCTTTGAATGGGAAGGTGGGGAAACGGAAAAAGACTAAGTGTTCTCATAGGACTGGATGACGGACATTTTTCTCCAGAACTCCAAATAGAGTGGTCAAATGAAAATCCAATACTGGTCTCCAGTCAGGAGACCTGGGACCTTGTCCCAGCTCTGCCCTGATTCCCTATGACCTTGGTGACTCAGGCTGGTGGGTAGGAATTTCTCCATCTGTAAAGTGAGACTAGTAAAACCTTTCTTCTCTTCCTCTCAGGCATATGGTGAAGATAAAGAGGGTCACATATATGAAAGGGACGGCTCTGCGTTGGGAGAAGATCTAGCCTCCACTAGGAATAGGACTTGAACAGCAGAGGTTGACGAGGCCCAGAGGATGTAGCATTTCAATCCGCTTCAGTGTAACTACAGGAGGCCATAGCGGAGAAGCGGTGGTGGGGTGGAAAAGGCAGATTTAGCTCTGGTGGGCAAAGAGGGCCATCTGAACATCATGTTCAGAGAGCACGTCAGAGTGGCATTTCAGAAAAAGCATCCTATGTTAGAAAACAGCATACTATAACCCCCAGCAAGTAGCTCTGCTTCCAGAAAATGGATGAAGAGGTAACAGAGCTTTGGAGTGAGGCAGAATTTGGTTCCCATCTTGGCTCTGTCAATTCCCCTGAGTCCTCGCGAAAGTTATTCTGCATTTGTGAGCCTCTCTAGAAAGGTTTCTTCTTCTCTGTGAAACCTCTAGAAAGGTTTCTTCCTTTCTAATGGAGATACTACTACCGGCACCCACAGATGGCTATGTGGATTAAATACGTAAAATACCCAGCATATGATGGGTACTAAAATAACATTAGTTCCTCTTCTCCATCTTTCCCTGGCTTCATCTCTTCCCCCTCAAGTCCAGCTTCTTTGAGTGGCAAGTTTCTGAAAGGCCTTCTGGCTGGCAGGTGTCTCTACCCGGCCCTGCTCTAATCTGACACACAGGAAGAGATCTTGGGAGGTGAATAGCTGGAGAACAGCCTGTTTTGTGGACTTTAGGAAAATCAAACCACAGCTGTGATTAGGTGGTTGACTTGGCCTCGGCTTGCTTTTTAATAGGAACCCTTGTACACACATTGAAAAATAATGTCTGCCTAACTGTTTACCTTCTTCTTAAAGGCTGAAAACTGTTACACACATAAACCACAATCTCTGAGTCATCTCATCCTGTTTCTGTAACCAAGGAAGTCATCATTCATTGTGACATCATGTTCAGGGTCCAAGAAAACAGAAGTGATGTCACAACAAAGGAAAGTTGCTTGGTGTATAATAAGAGTGGGGGGAGGGCAGGAGGTGGTTTACAATTCGCAGACAAATTGTAATCCACAGCCTGTAATTTGAGGATTGGTTCTCTCATAATCTGGGTGGAAACACACCTACTTCCTCTTTTGATAAGGGAGAATTTAGCTTTTGCACCCCACAGAAGCTCACCAAGTAGAAAATAATGTTCTCAAAGCCAGTACTGAATTATAAAAGCCAAGGGAAGGGATCTAAAAAGGGATTAGGTAACCTGGGGTACAAGTGGATCCGAAGTCCTCTCCTCACCCTCCCCCATGCACCTGGCCAAGTCTTGGGATACCAGCAACTTATTTGCCTTGGGGTGAGGGAAATCCTTTATCCATCAAGCTGGAGAAGCAGCCTTCTTTTTCTTCAGCCACTTTCAGCCATGGATATAGCTGCCACATTCAGGCCACTTATCAGGAGGTCTACAAGGAGATCAGACTACTCCTGTCTCTAGTGAATGAACATGGCTCAGTAAATTTAACACACCTCCTCTGCCCATTTCAGCAGCCTATGTTTGGATTTTAGGCCTTATTGGATTCCAAACAGTCAACATGGGGAGAATGAGGGTGAGTCCACAGCTGGAAGAGACAAGACAAAGGGACGAAAATACCTTCAGGGCCAGGCCGTCTTAGCTCTAGAATATCAGCGTTCTAGCTCCAGCATTCTGAGCAAAGCCTTCAGAAAATTACCTTTCGGCGAACAGTGCACCGATGACACATCCACTCCCCAGGAGGCAGCATCTCTTCACTCAGTGGAGGGTTACTGTGGGGAAAAAACAAGGACAAGACCAAGCAATGAAGCCTTTGAAACAGCAGGAAAAGCCTGGCTAGGTCCAGCACGAAGTCGCAAGCCCCTCAACTCCTATTGTGGCCAGTCCTGTAGCACTGCTAGGGCTGTCAAAACGCTTACTCGGCATCATTTCTAATAAAGAGTGAGCATCCCTTCCCACCTCTTAGAAAGAGAAGCCAAATCTAGGACTATTAACACTGGGTTTATAGGGAAAGATATAAAGCACTAGTTTGGAGCCTTGAGGGTCATTCCCAAACCCTGCACCACGCTGATAAAAATCACTGATGGGTCCTCCACACTTTTCAGTCTGTCTGTTAGTGTAAATCCAAGCTCTTTCACCTGCTGTGCAAAGTCTTGTATAACATGGTCCCATTTCATCTTCCCAGGCTCCTGTGAGGTCCACTTCCCCCTAATCAAATTGAAGGCTTGCTATTTTTTCCTCTAGAACACTCTTCCCTTGGAAAGCCATGCCTGTTGAAACCCTATTCATCCTGTAAGGCCTGCCTGCCTCAATCAACCTATAGTAGATTAAAGATGGCTACACGTTCTTTGCTACTCCTTCCATCCAGAGATAGTCCATTTCCTTCCTCTTGAATTGGGCTTGTTTTGACCAATATATGCAGTAAAGAGGTCACAGGGGTGTAACTTCCAAGGCTGGGTCTTGAGAAACCTGCAGATTCCATTTTTACATGCTTGGAATGTTCCGTCTTAGAGCTCTGCTGTCATGCTGAGAGAGGAGACACAGAGGAGACTTCAGGCATTCCATTTAACAGCTTCTGCTGAACTCCAAGCCAACAGCCAGCCCACTACTGTTATGTGACCGCGTCATCTTGGACCACGCCAGCTCAGTGGAGCTTCCAAGTGGCAGCAGTCCCAGGTAACATGTTAAACCGAAAAACCACCCAGCTGAGCCCAGTCAACCTGCAGACTTGTTGAGAGATAATAACTAGTGTCTGTTTTAAACCACAGAGTTTTGGGATAGTTTGTTACGCAACAATAGCTAACTGAGCTAAGCCAGCTTTTCCTGGATAACTGATATCCTAGACCCCTGGCTGCATGGTTTGGTTCTCTTTTGGCACTTGTCATGCTTTCCTTTGTGTGATCGTTATGTCTTTTAGTAGAGCGACTAAGACAAGGACTGAATCTTTATAAAGATCTTTGTAGCTTTATAAAAAAGAGGTGGTGAACACAGTAGTCATGCAGTAAGTCAACACTGAATCCAAATTAGAGCCACGTAGGAATGGCCTTACTCTAATTTGGATTCAGTGTTAACTTACTGAGTGGCTACTGGGTGCACCACCTTTTTTTTTTTTTTAAAATAAATCAATGATTCTCCAGATCATCGATTGACATTAAGGTCCACCGAGAGCCATAGGAGACTTTATTAAACCTTTGGGAGGGTGCACTTATAATGTCTATACAGCAGTTGTTCTCCAAGTGTGGTCTCCAGAGCAGCAGCAGCGGCAGCAGCTGGAAACCTACTAGAAATGCACCTTCTGAGACCAGTCTAGGCCCACCGAGTCGGAACTTCTGGGGGTGGGGCTCAGTAGTTTGGATTTACCATACCCTCCAGGTGATTCTGCTCAACACCAAACTATGCAAACCACCGCTACACAGACTAAGTCTACATTTATGCTTAAGAAATTCCTACATTTGGTTCCTGGAGTCACCTACTTGGAATAGTTAAGAAGAACATTTTTCTTCAAAGAATGAGGAAATACTAAAAAAAATACTTGAGAGTTGACTATATAGGACTCTCCTTTAAGTCCCAGGGCTCAATGCTACGCTACCTTACCTTTTCCACCCCAATCAGCAGTTGGTTGGCGAGTTTTCCTAGTTCCTGCTTTGCCATACTTCCCTGGAGCCCTGAGCACGCGTGCCAGGATGCCCACCTAGCCCTTACAACTCCTTGCTTCCTTTCCTCCCTATTTCTTTGGTGCAATGTCAGGAGGATCCTTATCAGGAAGCAGGAACCTGGAGGCACACTGGCCTGTGGAGAGACGTCTTCAAGCCCTGGCGGGCCATGGTGACTGTCATCTGTAAAGCCTACCCTTGTTCTCTCCAATATATTTCTGCATAGGCCACATCCACACTAATGAAATGCATGCATGTAATTTGCAAAGGCCTACAAGACTCTGCTCTACTTCAGCAGCTGCCGTATTAAAATTAACCCTGAAAAGGTTGTCAGTTTCGATTCTGTTTTTCTTTTCTTTCTTTTTCCCCCCGATTCTGCTTTCCATCATTTCTTTTTATTTGCCCACTGGCTTTATACCAAGATACCCTACACCAAACATGTAAAGCAGAGAAGAACGAAGCAAGGTGGTACAGGCTTAGATCTTTTATCAAGATGTGAATGGCCTCCTGGCCACCCTTCATGCTTCTCCCCATCTATTCCCAACCCTACTGGCAGAGTGATTTATTTAAAAAACATAATTCTGTTCATATGATTCTCTTAATTCAAACGCCCTTCAGCATTGCCCCGTCCATAACTTTATTCTGTTCCTCAGTATTGCAGGTAACACAAGCCCTACGGCCAGAACCTTGCCTTTCTCCTGCTCCATTAGCCTGGTGGTTTCCTACACACTCATACTGTTTCTTGGCCCCTTCTCTGCTCATCCCAGAGCCGCTACCCACCACCACAAAAAGCTGAGCCTTCCCCCACTCCTTCACCCGGTAGATTCCTTATCTTCTGGGGCTCAAGTCAGTACAGTACTCTCCAGGAAGCCTTCTGACAGCCCCATTGCCTGCAGCACTTCTGTACCACACTGTACTGAACTGAAACCACTACGCACCCAAATCCCCTTCTCCACGACTCATTTACAGCTGCACAATGCCTGGCACACAGTAGGTACTCAATAAAACCTTAAAGAACTAGG
Organism: Rhinolophus ferrumequinum; assembly: GCF_004115265.2. Classification (NCBI taxonomy): domain Eukaryota; kingdom Metazoa; phylum Chordata; class Mammalia; order Chiroptera; family Rhinolophidae; genus Rhinolophus; species Rhinolophus ferrumequinum. Next base: position 18,600,424 of record NC_046304.1, on the reverse strand, counting down.
GAACACTAAAAGAACGGGCTTCTAAAAGGAAGTGAGGGCAACCCTTCCAAAGTCACGAGGCAAGGCAACGCAAGTGGGCAGGCACTTGTTTGGTGGCTAAATCACATGTAAAATTACTTATATTTTCTAAGTCACAAACCAGTAAGAAGACATCCAAGTCCATACTTGCAAACCTGAACTTCATACTGAACCACCTCACCGGACTCATTTAAATCTCCTTTAAACAATTTGCTTTCTTGTTTCTCTTTCTTAGAACAGGAGTAAAATGCTTACAATTTGTATTGAGACACTCAAAAGCAGCTGCTGGTTGGTTCCTAAAGGATCACTTTCGGAAATACCGAGTTTAAGAATTCTAGATTCTGGCCACAGGCCCCTCTTGTCTGCCCTAGAGTGTGGGATGAGGGCTGCGCATTTGGGGCGCAGCATGGGAACTGTCCCAGTCTGAACACTGAACATTTAAACGAGGAAGGCCTTATTGGGATTTCGCTGCCTTCTAAGAGATAGAAGAGGCATCTTGAAATAAATTTGAAAATGTGGTATCTTGAAGAGAAGGCAGTAAGATCTATGATGGGATGTAAAGAGACGGAAGGTCAGCGTTTCTAGAAAATGAGCATCATAGGCATAGCTGGAACATAGGCGTCACCCATCGAAATGCTTCCTCACAATGTTTCCTCTTTGCTCCTAGCAATTCTTTTCAAGCAATTTAGAAAGCAGTTTTTCAACTCAAAAGGGAAAGGATTCATGAAATGCCTCCAGGAAAACAGGTTCTCATTGGGGTAACCAGCTCAGGAACTACTTCCGAAAGAGGTGGTTTTGCAAAGACTAGTTTTGTCCTGTATCAGATACTGCCAAGAAGAAAAGGATTCCAGGGAGAAAGGAGATTCTATAGCCTCAGGGACTCATGTACATATCCTGAGGACTTCCCTACCTCAGCCGCCCATCTTAAAGCTCCTTCCCCCATAAAAACGGTGTACCCATAAGTTTAGTACGCAACTTTGAAATAATTACAGGCCTAACTTGGAGATATTGCAGGTTTGGTTCCAGATCACCGTAATAAAATGATTATCACAATCAAGTGAGTTACATGAATTTTTTGGTTTCCCAGTGCATATAAAAGTTGTATTTATACCATATTGTAGTCTATTAAGTGTGCAATAGCATTGCCCACAAAAACAATGTACATACCTTAATTAAAAAATACTTTATTGTTTGTTAAAAAATGCTAACCATCATCTGCACCTTCAGCAAGTTGTACTTTTTGATGCTGGAGGGTCTTACCTTCAATTTGTTAAAAAACGCAGTATCTGTGAAGCGCAATTAAACAACGTATGCCTGTACATGCATGCCAGAGCCTTTAAAATCATGATGTGCCTGTCCCGGTTCCCTCTCATCCTCGTGTATCAATGAAGACAGGGTGCTAAGGGCCATTCTCTCCATAGGAAATCATTACAAGTTAAAGTCAGGTAGTGCTGGAATTACTCTACCCAAGTTTCCACTGCTCAGCAGCAGAACACTATAATGAGCCAGGGCTGCTTGTAAAGACATCAATATGCTTCCTAGTTGTGACGCTTAGAAATAACAGTGATAATCTCATCTTACATCTAGATGGTGTATTACAGTTCACAAAGTGTTTTCACAGATGCTCTTATTTGATTTTCACTACCATACTTGGGAGGATTAATTCTTCTTCCCATCGTACAGGCGAGGAACCTGACTTATCTAAAGTCATGGAGCCAGTAAGCACAATTATAACCCCAATCAATTTCCTGGCTCTTCGAAATCGTGAGCCTATGCTGTTTTTAAAGAACCGTCAGTAGTTCTCTTATTTCTGGGGAACACAGTGGAACATCCAGCAGGGTACCCTCCTCGACCTCCAAGTTGAGCATTTCCTCCCACGTCAGTCACTATTTACTGAGTTCCCACTGCTCACCAACCAATGACACACAGGAGGAAGGACACAAAGCAAACAAGTTATGATTTATTTAGTGTTTGGGGAGAAAGGACCAAAGTCACTCGTCACTCAAGCATTTAGTGGACACTTATTTTATGCTAGGCAATGTGCTAAGTGGTGAAATTTCAGACATGGTCTTTGCTCTCACGGATTATAGGCTAGAGACAAGTTGGAAAGAACAGTTGGCAATGAGACCACATACAATCAACTACAGACTGACTCTTGCCGTACAGACCCACATGACTCAATAGCTTATGGATGCCAAACTCAGCAAAGAGCCCCTGAAGTTTGGTCTTTAGGTACCTAAGGGGACAGTGGCCTTTTCCCTACTCTCTTTCCACCACAATCCAGAGCTATCCAGCAAATGATAGTTCAGCCAGTGTTCCTTTAAAGATGGTGAAGTTAAGGATCTTGAGGGGTTCAGAAAGAAACTATAGTTTTAGAAGCAGGTGTATTTTTGCATTTTGTAAAACTACCTGATAAAGGAAGCTTCTGGGAGTAGGGCCATTTTCCTGGAAACAGATGTTTAAGTCCATCCAGCACACATTAGTATGTGAACCTTTAGATTCCTTCTGAGAATTGTCCAAGTCCCAGGAAGGAAGGTGAGACCTGGAACAACTGTCTTTGGTATGTGAACTGGCTTGTCTTGGAAAACTGGAGGCTCTTTAGCCAACAGGCCAAGGATTTCTATTTTCTGGCTTCAAAAGAATATGGCAAGCAGGGCTTTGAGATTTCTCTGCTCTCCACGGCAGAGAGCAGAACGCCCCATGAGGGCGAAGCTCTTGCAGAATATCTTCCCATCTTCACTGCTGTGGATGTTTCCTTCCAGATCACTTGCTAAAAAACCCTGGCCTGAAATTCCTGGCCAGAAAGTGCCTGTTCACTGCTTTCCAACTTGCTATTTATTTTAACCACTACCTGATCCTGAAGACAGTCTTTCAGTGATAAAATAGTTCATGAGAATAGAGCTATAAATTCTAAATCTTCCAAGACTGTAATGGAAGGATATGCATCTCAGAGTTTGGTGGGGCTCTCTGTGGGCCGATAAACTGTTAACGGTGACACCTGTACACAAACCAACTAGAAAGCTGGTCAAGGACATTAATTTTTCAATACTAAAACCCTTAAAGTTAACCTCTGTAGCAGGATTCTAGCATCCGGACTCCCATAAACAAATCCAAATGACCTGTCTCCATTGCTGATGAGGGTGTCTCCATAGGTCTATTTCGGGAGTCCTTGGAGAGAAAACCGCCCCCCCAGCTAACTGTAAGGCCTGCACCGACAGACCTCTCCGGGTCAAATATTCAAAGCCCGGAGCCAGATGATCCCAACTCACAGCCAAAGGACGGAGTCCAGTTTTAAGTTAGAATGCCTCTTTCATTCACTAATGAGGCTGCAGCTCACCCCTGCAGGTGGAAGACGTTAGTAGCTGTCATGGTTCTTGGCTCACTAATTAAGAGGATCTATTTCAAGTCATATACCAGCATAGCTGATCCGAGTGGAACCTCACTCATCTCCTTCGCCTATTAATACTTGTGAACCTGCAAGACATTAACATTTACTTCAGATTTAGTCCCCACCAGTGGGACCTGTTGCTCTGTAGCACTGCGTTAATTATCCATCCAGCACAAGCAGTATTTCAATATGGAACTGGAAGGGAGAAGGGGGAGGGGAACAAAAGAACAAAGGGAGGAGGAGAGAGGTGGAGGGAGAGAGGGAGACAGGGAAGCAGAAAGACTGCCTTTTATTTCCAAGACCTAGTTTTTGCACTACAACATGCAGATTAAAAGGGTGTTGGGCTCTGGACTTGTTTTTAAAAATGTTAGGTTACTGATGTATAGCTTGCAACTGTCCATCCAGCTAAGTGACGCTGACGTTTTAAAACTTGAGCCAATGGCAGCCAGAGAGACATGAAAATATCACTTAACCAAATTAAAAGCTTTGGTGTATACCTTAGGAAAAAGGGAAGCAAGTGGATGAAAAATATTTAAGAAAGAACACACTCCATTTTCTCTTCCTGGCCTGACAAAATATTCTGTTTCGTACAAACACTTAATAGGAACACTGTGTAAACAGCTTATCTATATACAATGTACCAACAGCCTTCTACTCGGGTTTTCTTCTAAAAGAGGCCAGTCGCACGAAGTGGTCGTGTCCCTCCTGTCAGAACCCATCATTGTCTAAGAATCAGAAGCTCTTCAGCCATATGTGCCAGTTTCAGTTGAAATATCGGTTAGATTAAGAAAGATCTCCCTGGCCCCCCGTCACCATCTGTATATTCTCTCCCTTTTTTGGTGGTGGTGGGATGTTCAGCAAGCAAACAACAGCACTGAGCAGTTTTGATTTTTAATTTTACAGTTCATGGGTCTCATTCATGCAGCTGAGGTCCACTACCAGGTAAAAAGCCTGCCATTATGTTTAACGGCATTGTGTAAGACCAACGGCAAAGGACAATGCATGCTTAGCACAGGCCGGCCTCCTCAGACTGGCCCTGCTGCCCTCAGTCAGCTCAGGCCATGTGTTGGTACCAGCAAAAATGAGAGTAAAGGTGATTGTTGACAGGACCATAATCAGGTCTTGGCCTCCCAGCAGCATCGTGATCTATAAAGGGACCAATGAGCGCAGAAAACAAGCCTTTTATAAATTGAAACCAGCTACTGTCTTGGAAAAGCTAAGAGGTCCTGGGTAAAGTTTAACTTAAATATCTTTTAAAAATTAAAAGCTGTATCACTATGGCCACATTTAATGGTCTAGGTTTCGAGGGAACAAAATTGAATGAAATTTAAATGTCAGCAGAAATAGTAAGCTTCCTCTGGATACTTGTGTGGCCATCAACTGTCATCTTTAAGTATGGCCGGCTTCTCAAAGGCAGGGAAGAGGTGGTCGTATTGAAGGATACTGGAGCGACGAATGCATCGAGAACGTTCACGGGGTCCCTGAACCTTAATGAATCCCTTATCCTCCTTCATCCCCGCTATTGACCCAAACACAGCTAACGCCACAAAGTACATAAAAAGTACAAGGATTGCGGGTGTTTTCATGCAAAGCCTCAGTCACAGTGTTAACAAGACCAGTGAAGTGCCAGGCTATTACAAATGCCCCATTGAGAAACTTAGCGAGTTGCGTCACTTCCACAGGCATACAATCCTTTCAAACCAGCTGACTGTGCCCCCAAATTTTATTGCCTTCTATGTAAAGCTGGCCTGCGGCAGCCTCCTAGTGAAGGACACCTGGAGAAGAGGGGTATAAGTTAGTGCAGGGCAAGGAGGGAGGAAGGGAGGGTAGAACACCAGCAGTTTGTTATACCAGGTGTTTGCTAACTTCTCTAGGAGGGTGCCACGGGGCTGATCTATTATTGGCTTGGCTATTCTGGCGATCTTGGCTTCTGCAGAACGGAAAATGGACTGGCTACAAACATTTTTAAAATGGGCTTCATTCATTCACCTTATGATAAATGTAGGAGTGCATCTGTTTTGGAAAAGAATCAATATTCTGGCCTCAAGAGTCACTTTCTAACACTCCTAGGGATCATTCCATTGGAAAGAGGAAGCAACAATTATAACTCTGTATTCCAGAAGAGTTCTCAGAGGTATGAAAAACTGAGTGCTGTTCTATGGCCAAATGTTAATGGACTATCAAAAACAAGGCAATAGCTAGGCCACATTATGCTTACAGACACAGGTCAGGGAATCTGGACCAATTTACATCTTATAGATACTGGACCTAAAATTCTATAAAGGCTGGGAAAACGAAAACCACTAACAATGTCTTTATTTGAAATCCAACTAAATATATAGAGAGCAGGTTTCTACTTAAGACCCAGCTGCTTTTCCCTAAGGAGGATTTCTGCTTCATTTACCCTTCTCTGACAGGATCTTCTATTTAAAAAAAAAGGGGGGGGGAGGGAGAATAATGCCATTATTTGGGCCCAAACAGCATAGGGTTTATTCCCTCCTTCTTTTACCCTTACCCTCTCCCCTCCCCCAATTTTACTCCTAAACCTCAAAGCTCCCCGCCCTACATGACTGAAGTAATCTCCTGGGCGTGCTGTCAAACTGTGCTGTCGTGGTTTGATGCCACAGCTAAGTGCTGACTTGAGCTGCTGAAGCCTTCAGTTATACCCCCAGTGACCTATTTAGAAGTTAAACATACTTCTCAGAAGCAGAGCACCAGGATTTTTCCCTTTGGCCCACTTTTCTCTCAGATGGTCCCTAACCAAAGAACGACTGATCGATCACCTTAAAGACCAGTGTGCAAAAACGGTTAAGATTTGAGGAAAGCTTGTGTGCAGCAAGCATACGAGCCTTGGACATGAGCTTTGCCCCGAAACTTAAACTGCAGACGCTTTTCTTGCTATACAACTACCAACTATAGCCTGCAGTCAAAGGAGTCTGGTATCATGGAATTAGGCAGTAAAATTCGAAAGGCTAAGTGTCATGTATGGTAGGCAAGACCACGAGGACTACAGAGGGATAAAGCAAAACAAGAATGAGAAAACAAATCAATATTTATCAAAAGGCCAAAATTAGTGACTGAATTCTCCCTACATTTAAGATGCTCTTTCAAAAACAGGCAAGCAAGATCAAGGAAAGTTGAATGTAGCCAACCTCTGTATAGAATTATGCAAAGTTACAGGTTTATACACATTTAATGAGATTAATGGTATATAATTTTCATAAGGTATTTTGACCAATAATTGATGATTGTCAATGGAAAAAGTTCACTGTAGAGTTTCCCTCTAATGTTTCCAGAGTTTAGTTAAAACCAGGAATCAGTAGAACTCTATCTGATGGTTCAGTGAACACAGGAATTAAAAAGCTCCCAGCTCATCACAGGAGCCCGGAACTGGTGGAAAGGAGAACAAGAGGAGCTCCACACTGCCCAGGTTTGTAACGTAGACTTACTAAGCTCACTTGAAGTTTTCTGTATTTCATTAGCTTCTCTGCACAAATGTGGACAGAGAAAAATAATACTCAACATCTCTCTGGATATCACAGCTGGATAAAAGCCTATAAATGTGCTGGTGTTGCCACAAACAAGGTTCCCCCCTGAAACTCGAGCTTGCCAGTAATTCTGAGAGGTTCCCCCACCCCCGCCTGGCCTGGAGGTGAAGTGATGTCTCTGGGTTATGGTTAAATTCAAACTCTGTGGAGAGTCCTCTCTTGCACACTCGAGATTATTTCAAAAAGAGCCTCATGCAGAGCCCAAATCAGTGGGAAAGGCTGTTGCTAGGTTCAGACATGGAGTTCTTCCCCAGCCTGCAGTTACTTTCTGTCTTTTGTCCTTTCAAGACTGGGAAACATTTTCTGAGAGATATACTGTACAATTTGTCAGAAAAGAGGGGAAAATTAAACACCAAAGCTATTCCCATACAGGAAAGCAAATGTAATTAGGGGGAAGGAATGGTCACCGTGTTTGTGCTAACAAAGGTACCATCCACTTGGAAGAACCCAGACATAATTTCTGTTCCTCAAACATTGTTTATCTTTGCAGTCTCTCATTTGTAACACCACTAGGTATTATGCAGTGGTAAGCGGAGGAAACGGGTCGGTCAATGGCAAGTTGAAGATCTTATAAGTAAAAAATGCATATTAATACATCTAACTTACCAATCATCATAGCTTAGCCTAGCTGGTTTCTACTGAATGTGTATCACTTCTGCACTCTCATGAAGTTGAAAAATCCTAAGTTGGCCGTGGGAAGTCAAGGACTGTCTGTAGTTTACTGAGCATTTAGTACATGACTGCAAATGGGAAAAGAGCTCTTTGAATGAGTAAGTCGTTTTTCATTACTTACAAAATTTTATCAGCCTGCTTGGTGTACTTGGAATTTGCTTATTGTGAATTCAACAACAGCTCTATGTAGTAGCCACGTTCCTTTTTGCTGATGAGTCAAATCAATGATGTCTCCTTTTATCAGCGTTTACTGTACCCCTCAGTGTCTTTTGCCTTCTACACAAATGGGCTAAAACTTCACCTTTATTCTTATTTGCTGAGATCTAGATTTAGAAATAACCTTGGGCTTAAAGGATGAGGATTTTGCTACCTGCAAATGGCAGAAAAAGGAGGCATCTTTGTATTCTTCGTAATTGCTCCCGAGTCATGGGAAAAGTAGTCAGCTAGTGACCTGTGCATGCGTTCTGGGAATGGTGACAACTCTGCAATACCAAAGTGCCTTTCTGAAATTTGGTCTAGGACTTGCACTGAATACAATGTCCTCCTCTTTCAGGAAACTGGCAGGCGGACAGCTGTACTCCTGTCCTGTCTCTTGGGAGGCTAGTATTAGGCAGAGGTGCTCTTATAAGTGTCACTCATTGAATGGCAATGCAGCTGGCCATGTTGTACTCCCCGGGGACTCTAAGTCAAAAGAAAAGCACAGTGGAGGGAGGAAAACAAACTTTTTTTCCCCTGCTCTGGTGACTTAAAATAAGAATGTGTTTCTAGGAGTTTGTGTTTCATTATTATAGTAAGTGCTACCATAACCCCAAACAGAATCTTCTAGCAGGGTAGCCTGCTTAACTACACACCCAAGGAATCACTGTGTATGTGCTAGGGGTGGGACAGGAAAGTCCAGAGACGGATTTCAACACTCTTACCCATAACCAAAACCAAACAGCATTCAGCTTCATTTATTTTCTCTTGCCCTGTCACTTGTGTGATAGAAGAAAAGATGTACCCGTTTCTATCAAGAAGCAGGACGCCTGCATTTCTAGGTAGCAAAAATCCTCTTGGGAGCATCAAGGTAGATTTTTTTTTTTTTTTTAACAAGCTATATAAAATCTGCAGGCAAATATTCTCTGCACTCTTTCCACATGTACTGCTACCTGGGCTTACATCTAGACATATAAACAGGTGAGTTCGCTGCAGCGTACAAACAACTTTTTGTTCTTAATCAGGTTCAAAAGACAGTTCATTACCTGGAGTTATTTCCACCCCAACCTGTTACCAATCAAACTTGAGGCAATTAAAATCTTAAACTAGGGGCCCCAAGTACGAGAAATGCCTACACATAGAAATTTTCTACTGTGGCTGGTAGGTGCCAGGTGGACATGCTTCCTTAAGGCAGGCAGTGGATTTTTTTATACTTCCTCTAAGGGAACTTCCAGCCTTCGACTTCTTTGCTCAGAAGGGTCACTCAGAAAAGTTGCAACAGCAACATACCCTATTCACATTGTGAGATTCTCTGCATTGAGATGCACCATCCTGACTGAATCAAGTTCAGAGAAGAAATCCTTTACTCTGTCATTACATAGATAAGATAGGCACAGACATTCAAGTATGCTTAAATCAGCCACCTTTTTCTAGGTAAGACTCACAAATTGAAAAATAAAAAGATAGAGGAAGTGAAAAGACAACGCACAGGATGGGAGAAAATACTTGCAAATCATGTATCTGACAAGAGACTTGTGTCTGGAATATGTAAAGAATTCTTAAAACGCAATAACTAAAAAAACCCAAATAACACAGTTAAAATTGGACAAAGGACCTGAATAAACATTTCTCCAAGAAAATATACAAATGGCCAACAAGCACATGAAAAGATGTTCAACATCACAAGTCATCAGGGAAATGCAAATCAAAACCACAAGAGATAGCACTTCATACCCTGTGGATGGCTTTAATCAAGAAGACAGATAATAAAAAGTGTTGGAAAAGATGTGGCGAAAGTGGAACCAGCATATACCGCTGGTGGGAATGTAAAACGGAAGAACCACTTTGGAAAACAGTCTGGCAGTTCTTCAAAGGTTAAACATAAGAGTTACCCAGCAATTCCACTTCTGGGTATACACGTAACAGAAATGTAAACATGTTCACACAAAAACCTGCACACAAATGTTTATAACATCATTATTCACAATAGCAAAAAGCAGAAACCACCCAAATGTCCGTCAACCGAGGAATGAATAAAATGTGGTGTATCCACACATGGAGTAGTACTCTGCCATCAAAAGTTACTAAGTACTGATAAATCTTACAAGGATGAACCTTGAGAAATCACCAAGCCTTTTTGATGATCACTTGTACTTTCACTCAGAGCTTAATAAAAACCAGTGTTTCATTTAACATAGCAGGGATTATTTGAGTCCCTTTTCAGTTGAAATTAAATAATGTCTTTATGATTCGGCTTTTAAAAATTTTCTTGGGGACATACCTAAGAATTTAAAACAAACATGAATCCATCTTCATATTAAAAATGAAGGCAGTACCTAAACATGTCTTTTACACATTTACACAGGTAAATAATACACTAGTCATTTACAAAACCCAAAAGTGGTCCTAATATATTAGTGGAGCCCATCTACAAAGTACTTGGAGAGCCTTAACCAACAGCAGGCGATTGATGAGATTAGAACTGTGTCCTGCCTTTCACTGAGTATAGCAATTAATTTTGGGACAGGCCCCAAATGAAAAAATTTGCACAAGAGTACCACTAAGTACTTGCCTTAATTACACAAAAACTGTTACCTTTGAATACTATTACCTCCCCCTTCCCATTTTTAATATCGGTGATGCCTCCTTTCTCAACCAAAGCCATCTGGGTCACAAACATTTTGCGAGTAAACAACTCATACTAAATATTTATCTTGTATTTTTTAAACAGTGATTATCCTTTCTCTTTGGACTAAAGCACTCATGTCACAAGAATTAGTCCCTGGGCCCCAAATTAGGTTTATAAAGCCTGCATGTAAAATTGAGTTGAAGATGAACAGTACTGGACTCCCCTTGTTTGAGCGGACCATTTAACAATACTACACAGCCAGCTTCCAACGCCAACACAGTAAACGCAAGCACGAATAAATAAAATACACATAAAATCAATCCTTTTCCCACTGAGGGGGCAGGGTGAAAGGAGGGAGTCCTGATACTAACACCTCCAGTTCTTGAGTGCCAGGCTTCCAAGCACTCAGAAAGTGTCAGAAACGACAGATTCATAAGATAATGTTAATTTAAAAAAAAAAAAAAGATAATGTTAATTTAAATGTATTTTAATTCATCACTTGCCTGACACTATTCTAATGAGGAGCTAAACACAACAAAATCAGAAAAACCACCTCCTTAAAAGTTCACACAGCAAAGATTTTCTGCAAGGCAGTTCTTCTACCCTACGTGTGAAACCTTTCTTGTTCTGACTCACTGAAAATTAAATATGCAAAACTCCAAGCTGAGCTTAGTTTTGCCTGTGCAGAGACCTTTTTACTCTCATTCTTCGAAAACCTCATTTTGGATCTTGCTGCCAACACCAGAGAGAGGAAAGCTGGCCAACAATTCCAAATATAACATGCGGAGGCAAATGCTACAGAAATCTGTCTGACGGGAAGCAACCATGCTGAGGTCTGCTGAGGTAGATGTAGTTCTCAATCAGACCGTTTTGGTCCCTCAGTCTGGAGCAAAATGCCACGAGAAAGCAGAGGAAACCATCCAGTTTCCAGTCAGCCTCATTACGGATGCCTGACGGTATTCACTTTATCAGAGAGAACAATTCTATCCATCTCAAACAGAAAGTTGGATCAGCAGCAACTAGATATCCACCAGTTATTCTAATTTTTTTTAAACAGATTTTTTAGGGACCAGTCCATGGAGATTAGTATTTTCACAAAGCTCAACTTATGGCATGCCAATTATGATAAAGGTCAGGTTCACCAGGGAACACTTAAAAACAGATCTCTTTCCAATTCTCCAAGGGCAGGTTTACTAACCCCTGCTACCACTCTGAATAATTGATAAACCAGTTAAACTTGGATAAAATGATTACACTATCACTTAAACAAATATAATGACATCATTAGCTCCTTAAGTTTAATTCTTTAGTGAGGTCATCGTACTGAGCACGGGACAATTCATTTCCTCACCCAGAAGACTGTTACAGAAAACCCAAAAATAGGGCTCCCAGTCTAATTGGGAAGAGAAGACTGTTCCTCATACAGAGCACTGGCCCCTGAGAAGAGACAAGACAATTAGAACAGCTTATTTGACCAGTCACTTCCTCCAGTAGTTTATCTTAGAAAAATCCCCTGTGGTTATGGCTATGTTACTGAACCCAGGAGGTAAAGTTTGCCTAGAATCACTTCTGGAACATTTTATTAGATCCCGTTCACGGTGAGGCAAGCTGGCAAGGCACACTAGACATTGAAAATGTTCCTGTCTCACAGAGCTTTGAACGGTGACCCACAGCAGCACCAGTTATGACCTATGGGGTTTGCAAAACTCTATTTCACTCCTGTACATTCTGTACATGAGGAAAATTATCACGTTATACCTATCTAAGTAACCCAGTCTTGGCCAGTTATAAAAAGGAAACACGGGAAAATATAGCCACACCCTCTAACCTCATTCCCATATGGCACAAGTAAGCAATAATGGGACAAAATGTGAGCACACTCAGGAATCAAAATTTTCTGAGACCGTTAACTGCTTGACCTGACAACTCTGGTTGAGATGGTTAATGAAGTATCTCACTTGTGCTGGAAAGAGGGCAGGGGAGGAGGCAGGAAAGCGGGATAAGCCACACTTGAAAGAAGGCTTCCTGCCTTTGTAACAATATCTAGAAGTTTTGTAATTTATATAATAACTCAGATAAGTCAATGGTACATTCAGTCCTGGCATCTTCAAAGGGGGAACTGGAGACGTGAAACAAGCCATGCCTCATTTACTAGGATTCTCAAATCTCTGATTACCAGTTCCCATTCATGGTCTTGAAAAAAAAAAGTATTCAATGAAATGCACAGTCTGGGCAAGACTGAATCTCACCAACAGCTAAAAAAAAAAAATTCCTCCCTCTCTTCTCCCAGCTACAGTGGAAACTAATTGTTAAAACTTGACAAGACTTAGACTCATATAATTAAGAGATTCAGAGGTTAGATTTTAGAGTTTAAAAGCCCAATGTCAGGCAAAGCAGCACATTTTTTCCATGTCTGACATTTCTAATAAACAATTTCAGCTTTATTAAATAAACAAATGAGACCAAAGACAATAGAGTTTACAAAATTCTCACTCAATATGGGAATCACCATGGCTGGTTAACACACCTCCATCCTAGAGGTAAAACATTAACCCACATTGTAAATCAAGCAATCTACAATTCAGTTCTAGCATATGCATCAAGCCACGCGCAATAAAAAAATGTAAGCAACTGTGAACAATAACAAGTAACACAACCTATCCAGGTACAAATTGCTTCCCTGCTCAAGAACAGCCCAGGAAGCTTGATCAGAGGTATTTTTCCCCAGGTGAATTACCCTTTACAGGAAGCAAAGGCTAAAACCCACAGACCCTTCCTGTTGGTATTAGTCACTTCATAATAAAAATTTTAAAGCCAGCAGCAAATCTTCCTTCAGGATAATCATTTTTGTCCCTGCAACATTACAAGCCACGATGGGGTGCCCTCCTGGGCAAAAGTATCTTAGGAGTGGTAATGGGAGCTTCCTACATAACTTCTGACCACAGACTTAATTTGCCCAGTATCAGTCATCTGTCTATTAAGTGTTCCAAACCCTGCAATTAGTACAAATATACATCAGGCACTATTCCACAAACCGAGAGACGGATTTCCAATGGACCTGTGGAAAGTGCTTAAGGAAACCATCACTCCCCCCCCCCCAAGGCTAAAAAAGGCAACAGAAGAAAACTGCGTGGGAACAAACCATCCGCCCCTCTCCTATCACGCCCGCCTCAGTCAACTGTTGCTGAACAACAGAACGAGACCCAATCTGGGTTTCCTGCGCAGACGTGGGATTTTTGTGGAGGGGAGAGGTGATTTCTCCAGGCAGAAGCTGGAGTTTAAACTCTTGGCCTGATTGTTCAGGGCTGAGGTGCTGAGGAGGATCAAGCAGCAAGCGATCCCTCCCTCTCTCTTTGGTCTCTCCCCTCCCCTCGCGTTCAGTAACGCGGGGGAAAAAAAGCGCACAGCTTTCCGCTCTCCGCTCCTTAAAAATGCCCTCGCGGAGCCACCGCACACAATCTCGTCCCTGCAGCAAAGAATTTTGCAGCGAAGGGCTTGCCGATCCGGAGCGGAGTAGTGAAATCGGCGCCCAAGGGCAATTTTAATTGTCTAACCCGGCCCGATTTCCTAAGAGGCGGCAGCACGGGGTGGGGAGGGAGAGGGAGGCAGCTCCGAGAGGCAACAGGGGGCAAGCGGCGGCAGAGAAAGGGGACCAACGCGGCGAGATCCCTGCCCAGTCACCGAAGCGCTTCTGCAGAAAGGACTCCGGGACTACCCCCACCGTTCCCCGGGAGACGTTTGCAAATCATATATGCAGCCAAAATGGCGCTGAGAATAAAAATATAATTTAAAGGCAGGTCGCCATATTGTAAACAGAGAGGTAGAGAAGAGGCGGACTCGAAAGACACCCTCCATGATTTCCTCTACAGCTGCAAACGCCCGGGAGCGCGGTCCCCGGGGTCTGGACCAGGGCAGCCCGGGCAGCCAAGGGCTCGGCGCAGCCACCCCGAGGACAGCCCAGCCCGGCAGGAGCCCGAGGGCGGCGGGCGCGCGGGCAGGCAAGCGGCGCTGGGCCCGGAGCTCCTCCCCTTCCTCCCCGCCACCGCCGGCCGTGCCCTGCCGGCTGTCCCGGCTCCCCAGCGACTTCCAGTCCCAGATGGGGCTCTCCTCACTCCTCCCAACCCCCACCTTGGGGTCCGGACCCACCGCTGCTCCCCCCTCCCAAACGGCCAGATCCCAGCAGACACCTGGGGGCGGGGAGGCGATCGCCCAGCGGCTACAGAAGTCAGCTAGCGGCTGCAAGCGCCCGTTATTTTGGCAGCTAGGGGTAGGCCGGGTGAAGGAATGTGCCGACAAGGGTCCGCCAAGGGGCTCCCTAGACCTTACCAGCACTGGAGGTGGAAGGCGGCCGGGCAGTGGTCACAGCACAGGAGATCACCGCCTTCTTTGCAGCTATCGCAGCTGTCGTGGTTGGTGGCTCTGCCGCTTCTCCGGGGCTCCTTCTCAGGCTTCCGACTCCGCTTTTCTGCCTCGTCCGTCTTGGGGGGAGCCAGCAGAGCTTGGATTTGCTGCACACACATACAAATGGCGTGTGTGCACACTCGGAGCTCCGGGCTGTCCGTCGCCCCCCCCCCCCGGCGCAGTTTCTCAGTCACCCACCCCTCTCCCCCCTTTTGTCCTTCTTCCTCCCATCCAGGCTGCTCCCAGAACCTCTCAGTCCCCGGAACCAGGGGGAGCCCACCCTAACCGTGGTCCTGCAGCACAACAACGAGAACAGCTTCTTCCAAATGGGGAGGATCAGGGCAGGGGGATGGGGAGAGGGAGCGCGGTTCCCAGCTCGCCACTTCCTTGTATGGACAGTGGGGGACTCCAAAGCCAGGCTCGGGAGAGGCCTGAAGCCCGGTACCCGGACGTGCTGGGGGAAGCACAAAGGGGCCGATAAGAAGGGGGTGGGGAAGCCGCCGGTGCAACGAGATGGAGTGGGTTGGCGCCTCCGGAGAGCAAATCGAGGGCGGCGGGTAGGTAAAACTGCTGTAAATGTCCTCGGAAGCTGAGCTCGGCTCCCCGAATTGCAAAGATAGGAGGGAGAGTCTGGGTGAGAAAGAACCCCCCTCCCCTGGCCCTCTCGTGCTGCGAGCTCAGGACCGGCTTTGTGGGGCGGAGGGCGGAGGTTCCCTCCCGACGCTGGGGGAAGGGGATGAGGAGGGCTACTCTTACCTCCATCAGCCCCCCCGACGTGTCCAAGTCGTACACGATCGTCTTGGTCTCCATTTTCTCCCACATTCATCCACCTCCCGGGCTGGGCGCTTTCTGCTCCGGCCCCCCCAACCCCGGGGGGAGGGGGGAAACGGGGGGAGGGGGCGCTCCCGACCCCGGCCCCCTTTCTTTTTTCCCAACACGGGTCCCGACTTCCTCGTCCTGGCTCCCCCCCACCCCCCGGCCCCCAGTCCCCGGGACGGCAGCGTCCTCCCCACGGGCCGTGAGGGGGGAGCGGCCCCTCAGCCCCGGCCCGGTGGCTGACTGCACGGTGGGTCCCGGCTCCGGGGGTCAGGCCTCGGCGGGGCCTAGTCCCACAAGCTAAAGCCGGCGCTGGCGACCGCTGGTCCGGCCGGGAAGGTTGGCGGGCGCTGCCATCCCGGGGTTGGGGGGATCGGAGGGGGAGGGGTGAGAGGTTAGGTGAGGTTGTGGTACGTGAGGTGACTGCGGGGAGGGTGATGGGGGGTGGTCCCCGGGCTCCGCCTCTCGCCGCCGCCGCCGTCTGCGTCCCGGCTGCCGCGCACTTGGCGCAAACTTACCGCGAGCGCCCGCAAAGCCACCCGCGCAGGCGCCCGGGGATCGCCGCTCGCCGCGCGCAACCGCAGTGACAGCCGGCGGCCGGGCTCCCGCGCAGCCGCAGTGAGGTGGTACCCCCCAGCGCGCAGCCGCGCTGGCATTCGTCTGAAGCGCCGAAGCCCCCGCCTTTCTGCCCTGCGCCAGCGCACTGAGATAAAAGGGCGGGACCTGAGGAGTCGCGCAGGCGCCTGGAGAGCTCGTAAGGGTCACAGCGCAGCCGCAGGAACATGGGCACTCATCATCCATTGGTGTTTGCGCCTAGACCAAGAATACTCTGTTCCCGCGCAGGCGTGTTGAGAATGCTCGTCTCCCGCCCCACAACAACACAGCCGGCTCTCGCGCAAGCGTATTGTCACCTGCAGGCCCTAACAAGAATGCTTCTCCTTTCGCCATTTTGGTAATGGGATATAGGCTACCATGCCCTTGGAGTCCTCAGGCATGAAAAGGAAGGGGCAAAGTGTGGTGTTGACTGGAGCTGGTAGGCTGTCGGTGACAGCAGTCCTCCTAGAGATGTGGTACTGGATTGTTTGGTTCCAGCGTCAGGTGTGGCTGGACCAGGCGCCATATTGGTAAAGAGAAAAGAAAAGCCATCTCGACGGAAAACGATGTTTTTCGTGTCGGGTTGGATGGCTGCTGTTCCCACTTCCCTTCCGTTCCCAACAGTTAATTTTAGCCTTAGCATCTCTGCCTTGCGTAGGGGATGACACCCTGGAGAGATTCGCCTGCCTGTTACTACCCTCTTTTGATCACTGCCCCTGAGAACTGCTTTCCAAGAGGAAGCCAAAAGGGAAGAGTTTGTGATGCTGACAACGCCCAGCTACCTGCCTTACAGCGGACTTCAATTCCCAGTTTGCAATGCGCAAGGGGGTGGGGTTGGGCGGCCAAAGGGCGAACGGGAGCTCATTGCACTCCGGGAACAAGAATCGCGATGGGTCTGATGGATTGTGGGAGCCGTAGTTCCATGTGCGTGCGATGCTTTGTATGGTAGAATGGACTGGGGCGAGAGTGATTTGCCTGCCAGGAAGGGATACTTTTGAGAGCTGTGGTACTGTATGCTGGCATTTGTAGTCTGAAGGCCTCACCTCTAATTCTGGGCGGGGCTTCATGCTACCTCCAGGGCGCCCGCCCCTCTCCTTGGTATCGCCTTCAGAAATGGCCAGTTGTCTGCCTGACTGTAGATGAAGCAGTGGAGAAGGGAATGGCATCATTGTGCCTGACACTATGCGTTTAGTTGGCGCTGTTACCAGATAGCTGTGTCCTGTTCACTTTTGATGTTAAGGTATACTTAGCATTCTCAGAAGCATAAAGCTGGAAAGTACTCAAAAGACCGTTTGTATTAATCCCCTAATTTCCAGATGCACAGAGAGGAGCAGTGATTTGCTTACTTCAATTTATAGCAGACCTAGGAATGAAACAGACTTCTTGATTCTCAGGCCAGGACACTGTCTAAACTGCCTGTGAGGAGTTGCTGCTGCTCCTTTGGGGGTGGTAAGGAGGATGAGTTAGATCGGTGGGGATGTCAGTCTTAGGTTTCTAATGACCCTCTTGGTGCCTGGGAAGAATTCTAAGGTCACGGGCCTATGAGTGGGTGGGGGTGTGTCATGTAAACTGGATGCTCTCTGTCCTCTACCAGCCTCAGCAACACAATAAATCTTAGTGGCCATGGTCCAGAGATGTGGCCCTCAGTGAGAAGAGGGCTGAGTTAGATGTATGGAAGTGGTCAGACCTCATCTTTTCTGGGGCTGTATTTCATGCCCTCAGAAGTTGGGGCCTCATGAGCCCTCTTTTACTGACTTTCTTTCTACTGCTCGGGGCCCAGCTGTGCTGCTGTGTCAGCCTGAAGGCACTATGGGCAGATAAGCAAGCCTCTGACACAAGCCCAGGGAGCAAGGCTTTACTTTGATGAACACCCTCAGTTGCAGTTCAGAGTAGGAATAGGCGATGGGCTAATGAGGGAAATAACACTTGGGTCTGTTGACAAGTGCCAGGGAAACTGATCACTCCACACACCTTCTTCTTTGGACTTGGAGGGTGAGGTCAGCCCAGCGAGGCCAGGAGTTTTGGTGCCACCTTGGAGAGCTCCAGCCCTGGCTATTCAAGGAGGATTGAGGGGAGAGAGCAGGTGGGATACAGAAGCCTTCAGAAGTGACCTCTTGTGGCCAATCTAGGCACTGCACTCTGCATGGACTGGAGCCTCTCCATCTTCAAGGTAGTCTGGTTAGACCCAGGGGGTGGACAGCCATGAATGGTTAAGACCTTCCTCCTGGAAGACTGTAGAAGCAGGAGGTGCTGGTTGCTGTTGTTATCTCCTTCAGGGATTTTGGTTTTTGGCTTCTGACTTCCCGTAACTCCCTATTGCCTGCCTCTTGCTCTTCCTCTGGAGAGCAGCCATGCAGAACACACCTCTAGCATTGGATGTACATTCTAGGAACTAAGGCTGGGCGAACACTTTCATCTCAGGAGGTGCTGGGGGCTATAGGGGAGGGGTATGGGGATGAGATGAACCAAACTTGGCAACTTAAGCAGATTCCATGCAGCCACGTCTTTCCAGAGTCCATGGAATTAGGGCTTTTCCCAAAATTAGGAGCCAAGCTCCTAAGTTGCATTGTCCCTGCTCCTGACAATCTGGATGTGTTTGAAGTCCAGACAGATTAGAGCCTCATGTTCACGGCTTGTCTCTGATTCCTATTCCAATATCCTGAGCCTTGCTAGCTGGGAAAGAAGGGGAAGGAGAGATGTTCAAGCTTCCTGGGTTTTGTCAGCAATACAGTCACACTGAGAAGGGACTTGGGAGTTTGCCAGCCTGTTGTTCTGGACCTGGCAAAGAGGAAGAAATGAGGAGGAGATGGATGATCATATGGGCTGCTGGGCTCCCACACCCCTCTGGCACCAGCCATGGGGACCTCTCATTTCACTGCCATCTGTTGCACTGACCTTGTTGGGACAGGGATCCCTGTAGCACCTGCATGTAACTGGTTTTTCATAAAATCGGGGGATTATTCGTTGGTGGGTCCAGCATGTCTTCTGGTCCTGAAGTCCACATCCCATTTACCTCCCACCTCCTTTCCCTCCAATAAAGCACCATCCACGTGGCCATTTTTTTTTTCCAAAACACCATTTTAATAAGGAAACAGCAGAAATAGAAGATTGTTCTCTGGCTGGAGGCCAGACCCCATGTAATACATTATGTGTACAAAGTGGCCTGCAGCCAGCTCTTCTCCTTGGGGCTCTCTGATCCCCTGTTCCATGCCCGTTCCTGGACCCTTAGACCTGTGCTCCTCTCCAGAATATGCCTGTCCACTCCCCTTATCTCAAAACACAGTGGCCAGGAGGGGAGTCTGGCCAGTGTCTGGGGTTAGAGGAGGGACGTGTGGGGAAGAGGATGATTGTAACAGCTAGACTGGCATCAGAGGAAGGTCTCCCTCTCCTCAGGGTCTAGGGCTGCCAGGGGAGCAGTGGGGTGTCCTGCTTTGGTGTGGAGCATGAATGCCTAGGTCAGCCCAACCTGAGCTCGGGTAGGGTCCCTAAACCCCTTAGGATCCCTTAGAATGGTTACCTCCACTGGGAAGGGATAGGAGGCAGAACAGTTCATTCCTGGGGCCTTAGAGAAGGACTAGAGGCCTCAAGGAGCTGACGTTGGCATGCCAGTACTACCCAGAGGTCATTGTTGAGAGCAGTTTTGGCCACTGGTGACGGCCCTGTGAGAAGCACCCTGGCGCAGTTTCCACCACCCTCACCCCTGCTGCAGAGTGCTACATGCCAGAGCTGGATGGTGGTCACGTGAGAGGTGCTCCTGCTCTGCCTGTGAATTCCAGGCTGGAGGTGCAGGGCATGAAGGAAGGTCAGGAGAGTGCTGGCTCTTGATGCATATGCTCCAGCTGTGTTCTCCTCAGAGGCAGATGACCCGTGACTTAGACCCAAGGAAGGACCCTAAATGGGCAGTGGTACCAAGGAAATAGGCCTTGGTGGGGATTGCAGGTGGGGAAGGGCACAACTTTTTGAGGGATTGGTGGTGTCTTCCCAGGTGGTATGTACAGGAGGTGGAGGGACAGCAGGAAGCTGGCGGTCTGCTGCTGGGCTGTGATGCAGGGCTGAGCTGGCTTCCCCAGGCTGCCCCCACCTATATAGATACTTCATATTCTGTCGTCTCCTGCAAAGGAAAGAGACTGCTGGGAGTTGGAAACTTGTATGAGGTTTGTCAACCCTAATCCACCTTTCCAAGGAAAAGGGAAAGAGTGAGAGGGCGTGGCAGGACCCTCAGGGGTACCTGCCCAAGGGAGCATAGAATTGGGTCCTGTATAGGGTGACGAGGCTGACATAGGTACTTACTCCAGTCTCGTACGTTGGATTGTCAAAGGCTGACTCCACGGTGATTCGGTCATAGGGGCGGGGTCGTGTTCGGGGCAGCTGCAGGGGGCTTTTCCCCTGGAGCCTATGGGACAAAGAAGCCTGTGAGTCCGGAGTGCTGGGAAGGAGGGAGTCAGATTGCAGGGCAGGAAGGGAAGCCAGACTTACCTGGAGAAGTAGAGGTACACACCTCCCACCAGGAGTGCCATTGCCACCAGTGGCAGGAAGATGGCAGCTGCAATGTGAGAAGCATCCAGGGTACTGGAGGCAGCGGGCGCCTTGGCAACTGAAAACAGAGGGTGGGATTGGGGCAGAGGTCCCTGTCACCTGGAGCCCATATTCCTCTCACCTCTGCCCAGGGGCATCCAGCCACCAGCTCCCTCCAGCTGGCTGGGAGCAGGGTAGGAGCTTTTTGCCTTTCTAGTCCCAGATCTCTCTCTTTCTCTGCCCTCCCTCCTTGGGGAACCCATGGCCTGGGAGCTGTGAGAACCAGGAGAGGGAGACTACTTCCCTGGCCCTCAAGGGTGGGGGCTCACCATCCAGGCTGCGGCCGCTGTAGAACCCATCCAGAGAGGCTGGAACAAGAGGGAAGGGCCAAGGGCAGTGGGTAAGCCCAGAAGGCCAAAGTACTAAGGAAGGGAGTGGGCTGATTATGGGAAGGATTTGTCCAAGGAGAGCCCACCCCAGCATTTGTCTTGGTGTCACCAGGTCAGAAAAATCTGGCAGAGACTGGGGAGGCCAAGGGTAACACGAAGAGGGTATGGGTGGGGGTTCTCGTTCTCAACATTTGACATCTTTGCCAGAGCAGCCCTAAGGGCCCGGCAGAGGTTTCGGGGTGGCCGAGCACTCACCAGCCCTACAGATGGGTGGGGGATCACTCCAATGTGAGGGGTGCCCGGGCACACACTTGATGCTGGCCTGGCCCTTCAGCACATAGCCAGGGGCACATGAGAAGTGGACAGTCGCCCCCGCTGGGTGTAGACGCTTCTCAGGACTGCGGGCGCCATTCTCGGGGGCGCTGAGGCCATGGCACGGCTTGAGCTGTTCCACTGCAAAGCAGGCAGAGCCCAGTGAGGGTGCCAGGCCCGTGGCCTCGAGAGGCAGCATCTTTTGTCTCCTACCAGAGGCTTCCCTCCTACCCATTTGACACTTACGGAGACATTTGGGGGCCCGGTCGCTCCACTTGGGGCTGCTGGCTTGGCGGTCATGGCAGGTGAGGATGGCACTACCCGTCAGCACAAAACCCTGGTCACAGATATATTGCACGGTGGCCCCCACGGGAAACTTGGGGCTAGATATGAGGCGTCGGCTGTGCTCCACGTCCCCAGGGTCATGGCAGGAAGTCACTGTGGATAAAGGGTGATGCGGGAGAAGTAGCCCAAGTAGAATTCAACACAAGCCAATCTACCCTGGCTTTGTTCCAGGCCAGCCAACATCTTCATGCCATATGGTCCGTCCTCTGGTTATCTGTGTCGACCGTTGTGCTGGTATACCCCCCATCCGTCCCCTTCCCACCCAACGGAATCAACACAAACTGATTGGCCATCTACCAGGCACGAAATACTTGGAGTGCTTGGCAGATAAGCCAATGGAAAGGTATTGTCCCATGCCACAAATGAGGAAACTGAGGCTATGCGAGGCGAAGGAACTTCAAGGGTACCAGCTATAACAACGGGAGTCTGGTTCAGAACCCAGGAGAGAAGCTCGTAGGTTGCACTGGGGAACAGATACACTCACCCCTCTGGCAGGAGGGCAGGTCCTCACTCCAGGTTAGGTCCCACTGGCACATGAGGACACTGGATCCCACCACCTGGTAGCCGGGGTAGCACTGGTAAGTGACGACCGTGCCATGCACCAGCTCAGGCTGCGACGGGCTCTTCCAGCCGTTGGGGATCTCAGGCAGCTCTGGACACGTATCATTGCGGGGCACCTCTAATGGCACAGGAGCAGCAAAATGCAGACCCTCAGCCAGCACCAAAGCGACGCCCTGACGGCACTCGGCTCCTGCCAGTCTGGCCTGGGCCTGGCCTGGGCATGCTCCGCAATCCATCCTTCCTGCGCAAGGGCCCCTCCTTGTGTCCCTGCAATCACTCTGTCTCCTAGATTCCTGGGTTATCTATCATCTGGGCTTTGACCTCACTTCCAAAGGCATGTTGGTGAGTTTCTCAGTCTTGAGAGAGGGGCTGGGTAAATGGGGCAAACTGTCACTTCTATTAAAGAGTGTCAGAAAGGTGGAATAGAATACCTTTCCATAGCTCCCTATTTTTGTTATGCAGTTCTTCCTGCTGCCTACCCTATTCCTCTTGCTGCAACAGAAGGCTCTCTCTCCCACTGGGCCCTGGGAGAATGGAGAACAAGACTGGCTTCCTTCAGGTGATACCTGGAGTGTTTCCACCTGTCCATTGTCAGATAAGCGCGCTCAGGCTCCCCATTGCACGGGCTTCTCTGACTTGCCATTGTTTGGGGTCTGCATTCTGGCATCCCTTCTCCTCCAGGTGTGGGGTGGGGCAGGGGCAAGCTCACCAAAGAAGTGGATGACGAAGCCCTGCTGGTAGCCCAGCACTGAGGCCCCGGGGTCCGATTGGAACTGGATGGTGACGTCAGCCATGGAGGTAAAGAGCTTGAAGTGGCTACGAGGCCCCGAGTACTGGCCCAGGACCCGGGCTGTCAGGTCATCGCCATCATAGAAGGTAAGGACATCGCCAGGGCCTGTGCGCAGCCTGTGGAAGAGGACATTCAGCGAGGGTGGGCACGGGGAGCCCGTCCGGCATCTTCGTTGTTTAGGAGCTGGCTTGGCCGCGCCCAGCGGGCACTCACACTCGGACATCCAGCATGATGCGCTTGTCCTCTTCCACATGCACGCCCCAGATGCAGTCCTGCCCGCGGCCATACGGCTCCGGCCAGTTGGGGGAGAGCACCACGCCGGCGGAGTCTGTGATTTCCCCACTGCACACGGCTGGAAGGCAGGGGAGGCCCAGGAGGCGCGTCCCCTCCGTGCTCCCCGCAGTGCCGTGTCCTGGGACTGCCATCTGCCCCCAGGAGTGACTACCCGTTGCTGAGAGCCTCCATGTCTTCCTCAGGGGGAAGCTTGAATGACACGTCACTGGGCCCCTGTGGCCCCAGGCTCTGCAGCTGGCTCCCTAGGGCCCACCCTGCTCCCTGCCCCTGGCAGACCAATCGGCTGGTACCTACTGACCTCGGCAGGCCGGCTCTGTCTCATTCCACTGGGGGTCATGGGGATCAACACACTCAATGATGATGGAACCCTGCTCCAGGGTGTAGCCAGGGTCACAGCTGAACTCCACGGTGGTACCCACAGGATAGGAGGATGCACTGCTGCTGAAGTTGCCGTATTTCACAAAGGGCTCATAGCAATGGCCCGGCTGGAAGGCTATAAACCACAGGGCCCAGCCCAGCTCAGCCTTGACTGGGGCAACCATGGGGCAGATGTCCTCCTACTTCCCGTCCCCCACCCAAGGCCTTTCTCATCCTGACTACAAATTGCTAGCTAGGGCTTGGAACAGGGGGCAGAGATAGCCCAGAGCACCCATCCTTATTATGCTCAGGAGGCTGTCTTGATAACCATTGTATTTCCAGTGCCTCGTTTTGTGCTTAGTACACAGAGGGCACACAATACATGTTTTGAATGAATTAATGGACACAGGCATGCATGAGTTGTTCTAAAGTGTCTCTTGCAGCAATTCTCCTTCCCTAAGAATGGGGACCTTTTTTGCTCTTCAAATTCTAGAGAATTCATTTACTTGGACCAGAGAGCCTGGGTCCAGGCAGGGGTCTCCTGCAAGGATGGGGCAGGACTCCTGGACTTGAGGAGAGACGCAGGGAGAGAGGGCCTAAGAGCAAAGTGAGCAAGGGCTGAGTTGAAAGGACTGATGATGGAATGGACGGGGAGTGGGAGGGTGTGAGACCCTAGGCCCAAGCCCCCCACCCCTGGTTAGGCCCCATCAGGCTCACCCTCGTAGCGCAGGGCCATGCCTGCAGCTGCCCCGCTGCTGTCAGTGCTGAGCTCCACAAAGAAGTGTCGGCTGGAGCTGAGCAGGCCCTCAATGGGCAGGTACTCCACCTCATAGGAGTCATACACGGGCGGGGCCTCCACGTTGTCCCCATTGCGGATGATGAGCCTGGGCCAGCAGAGCGGCAGGTGCGTGGCTGGTCGCTGACCCCGGTGGGGTGCGGCCCCGTGTTGGTGTACCGTCCCTCCAGCAGGGTATTCCCATCCCCACTAGGACATCCCCTCACCTGTCGTCATCCTCTGCCAGGGAAACCTTCTCAAAGTGCAGGTGCAGCCGCTGGCCCTCAGGAGCTTCCAGCAGCCAGTGGCAGGTGAGGTTGTTGCTGTAGTTGCCCGGAAAGCCCGGAGAGACAATGCGACCAGTGGTGGCATTGCGGATCACCCCACCGCAGGCGGCTGCGTGACAGGAACAGGACCTGGCTGGATCCTAGGTGGCCTAACAAGCCTTCCTGCCTGTTCCAGCTCTGTGCCCTGTGCCCTGTGCCCTGTGCATGGGGCAGCAGGGATCTTTGCCTTCATGGTCCCGAAGCTCAATCCTTTGCTCCTGTGACCCTGCAGCTCCACGCAGCCTAGACTCCAGAATCCTACCTCCTAACCTTTCACGCCTCTGGGACTATTCATGTGTTACTCCCTTGACTGTGGTAGATCTGCCATGGCCTAGCTGTGTGGCACTGGGTGAGTCACTTTCCCTCTCTTCTGACTCCTCTGAGAGGCCTTTCCTGACTCCCCCCAGGTGGCCTTTCTTAAAGGCCCTGACCCAGGGCTCCAACCTTCTTGGATATATCTGCTACTTTTACCTCATGCCACTTTCTTAAAACCAGTTATTGTTTGGATGTGTCCCTTAACTGGGACCAGCTGGGGCAGGGGCCAGGTCTTCCAGGCCAGGCACAGAGTTGGTATTCAGTGTTTGCTGAATAAAGAGTGAATGAATGTAAAAAAGAGGGTAGGATTCGATCAGGGATGACAGACATAGTGTGCACGCCATTTACCTCCAACTCTCGTGCCCTGAGCAGACAGTGCTAGCCAGGAGCCAGCCTCGAACGCTTTCTGAAATAGCATTACTGCCACTGTCTTTCCTGGGCTGACCCCGGAGGGCCTTCCCGGCACTGACCCCTGTGGCCTGGGACTGTCCTCTCTTTGCAAGGAGAGGCCGAGCAGCTCACTTGTCCCCATTTCTGAGGACCGCTGGGCTACTTGGCCGCCAATTCCCGGCAGTTAAGTGGGGCCAGTGAAGCGGTCTCAGGAAGGGGAGCGTGGCTGCTTCCAGACGGCACTTTTCCTCCCCTGGACACACAGCTCTGGCCCCTGCCAGCTCTCAGCGAGACAGTGCCTTTGTCTCCAAATGTTCAAGGCAGAATATTTTAACCCAATAATCCTGGGGAGGGGGTTGTGGTGAGTTTCTTCTCTGCTTCTCTGCTTGGTCTCAGAATGGAGCTGCCCTTCAAATCTGATCATGCCCCATCCTGTACTTAAATTCCTCAGTGGTTCACTACAACCCTCTGGGTAGAGCCCAAGCTCAAGATAGCAGTGAAGCCTCTTATGAACCCGACTCTCTTGACTTGGCTTCAGCCTCTCCCCGCATGGCCTCCTCCCCAGGCACACCTCCCCGTGTCCTCCCTGGAGCACGCTGCTGCATGTCCCCACATCTCTGCATCCATTCCACTCCCCTGGGCTAACATTCTTGTGCTCCTTCCCTGTCATCTCCTGGGGAAGCTTTCCTTACCTTCTTCCTCCTTTGGTAGCAGCTCTCTCTCCCTTGTAACCCCACTGCACCCTGTGTTCATCCCATTGTAGCACTGTCTGCACTAAACCTGCTGAGCTGCCTGTTGGTCTTCCCACTAGACAGACAGCTCGCTGAGAGCAGAGACCCCATCTGGTTCATTCAGCTCTGCTTGTGCCTGGTACCCAGGGAGAATATATAGAAGGAAATAAGTTTCCAAAGCCCAAGCTAAAAAAAAAAAAAAAAAAAAAAAAAGGAAAAGAAAGGAAAAAAGCCCACGCTGCCTTTCACACTACAAACTAAACACTCCATCTTCCTTCTGCCAGCAAACCACTCTCCGCTGGCAGCAATCCCAGACTCCCTGATTACCCGGACCAGAACCTGGGAATCTCCTTCCGCTTTCCCCCTTTCCCTCATCAATGTCTCTGGAACCTCTTCCCTTCTCTTCACTCCCAAAGTCACTGTCTAAGTTCAAACCCATTTGCCTGGCTGGCCTGCCAGCCTCCCGAAACCACCCGGCTGGCTCTCCGGAAGAATGGTTCTGAGCAATTCCCTCCGCCTCTCCAAAAACTTCAACAGCTCCCTACCCCAGTATCTTGGCCGATATTCAAGGCCTCTCCTCATACCTCAGGCCTCAAACCTGGTTGTCTTCTCTGTCTCTAAATACTCCCTCACCTTGCCTCTGTGTCACTGCCCACGTCGTTCCTTCCCACGTCAAATCTTCAATGCCACTTCCTCCAGGAAGCCTTCTAAATGCCCAACTAAGAATGATTGTTTTGTCTTCTGCCAGGTCGCTTTATGTCTCTTCATTGGTATGTTTACTTCCTGCTGTGAAAGTTGATGACTCATGTGCTTTCTTCTTCCCTCATTTTCTGGAAGTGTGGGCCCCTTGAGGGCACACTCCTTGTTTAATTCAGCTCTGTATACCTGTGGTGCCTCCATACAGTAAGTGCTCACTAAGTGCGGCCTGGATGAATGCCACTAAGGTGTGTAGCCATTTTCTGGCTTCCTTACGGAGAGCCAATGAAGGTACTAGATAGCAGAGATTAGCCCCCCACCTTCTCCCCTATTCAGCACTGTGTTCCCTGGGGCCACTCACCTATGCAGACAGGCTCCTGGGAATCCCAGAAAGGCTGGGTGGCGTTGAGACAGGCAAGGAGCCTGGCACCCTTCAGCTGGTAGCCAGTAGCACAGTGGAAGCGGGCGCTGCCTCCTGGGTGGAGGCTAGTGACAGTCACAGCTCCATAAGCTGGACGTCGGGGAAAATGGCAGCTCAGGAGATAGGCTGCAGAGAGAGAATGGGTGACATTGTGTGTGTATGTATGTGTCTTGAGAGGTGCTGAGTCATAGCCAGGGCAAAGGGGTTGCCCCAGCCCGCCTGGCGGTGTCACTTGGGGATAGAGGAAGCATCAGGGGTTCCAGAAAAGACGGATCCATTCCCCTAAAGGTGCCAGTGATATTTCCAGCAGTCTGGGCTGGGTAGTGGAGCAAGCACAGAGCTGGAAGTTAGGAGGCTTAGGTTCTGGCCCAAGCTTTCTGAGATAGGCTACTTAGCCTTTCTGTGTCCCAGTTTCCTCATTTGTTAAATGAGGTTTAAAATGCCAGCCTACCTAGAGGGTTATTGTGAGAATAAATGGGATAGTATTATTCAGCGTGGTATCCCTGGAACCCAACTGATAGAACATCTTCAAAAAATGTTTATTGAAAGACTTGTAGATGTGAAAGCACTTGAAATAGTGAAAAGCCTATACTGATGTAAAGTACTTATATTATTTTTCCCATAGGGGACAAATGTGAATTGCAGCAGGAAAGATTGAAGCCTGACACTAAAAGCTTTCCCAGAGTTCCTTGAGAAATGCTAAAAAGCTTTGTAGCAAGGGCTGTGGACTTCTTTTAAAAACTGGATGGGGAGGCAAGACATGCCTTCAGGGAAGTTGGGGGAGGGACAAGTTACCCTGAAAAACTTGGTAGTTGTTGTAATTGTCATACCAAATGTGACCGAATGGTGGCAGCAAATCCTACAAAACAATCTGGCAAATCCCAACTTGGGGCCAAGCTGGGGTGGTAGCTAAAAATGGGGGTCAGGGTTTGGGTCTGAGAGGTGGGAAAGAAGGCCTGGAAGGGTCAAGGAGAGAGGCTGAGCTTGGGCTACAGAGTCCGAAGACCCTTGGGGTGGTGAAAGGAATGGGGACTGTCCAGACTGAGGAACAACTCCTGGATCTAGGGTGGGGAGGGTGACCCTTACTGATGCCAACAGGTGGATGGAAAGAGAGGTCCAGGCAGGGATTCTACTAGCCTCTCTGGGCCTTCGTGTGAATAGAAAAAGGAACTGCGTCTGGGCAGACCAGGGTTCAGAATCAAGTTTTGTGATTTTCACTTATTCTGGCCTTAGTTACTAGATCTGTGGAAGGGGAGGATGATACCTACTCTTCCCTCTCTCACAGGGTTAAGAGAATGGCTATTGAATGGTGATTTGTGATTAGCAGGCAGTACAGGGCAGGGCTTAGGAGGTGGGCTCTGGGGTCAGACTGCCTGGATTTGAACACAGTCTCCCTGACTTGCTGTGCCACTTTGGGCAAGTTACCTAACTTCTCTGTACCTCAGTTTCCTTGTTTACCCATCCATTTAGAGTACTGCATCCAGGGTGGTTACGTGAGAGGTTAAGTGAGAGGACAGCTGTGCGGTGCCTGGCACAGAACAAATACCGCATGCACCAGCCTGCTGTTTATAATCTCGATTAATAAAAGCACCTCACATTGGAATGCACCTTCCAGCTTCTAAATTGTTTTCACACTCTTCTTACTTGATGGCTACAATGTACTTGAGAGGAAAACAGGCAAGATAGGGGTTATTCATTCATTTTCAGATGAGGAAAACTGAGATTTAGAGAGACTGAAGGACTTCCCTTGATCACATGGCCAGTAAGTGCAGAGTGTGCCCTGGATGCTCCTGGCTCTAGAGCCCATTTGCTTTGCATCTCCCCTCTCCCACCGGCTTCCCCAAGTGAAGTGGAAACCTGGGCTCAGGAGTAGGAGAAACGTGAGAGTAATAGACAGGCTACCCCTTGGTTGTTCAGGGCGGCCACTCACAATGATTTGGGAAGAAACCCCAGGCCAGGGTGGGATGGGGAAAAGGTGTGGGACACTGTGCCCAGAGCAAGGGGGCATGATGCCCGGGAAGTTCAAGGCCATGAGCCAGATGTCATGCTCAGAACTTGTACTTACATCTTCCCCAGGAGTTCTTACCACAACTCTGGGGACGGAGGGACCCCACTTCACAAATTAGGAAACTGGGCTGGGATGAGGTGAAAGCAGGAGGCTGGGGGCGAATGACGAAGCCCCCCAGACTCCATGGTAGGTGAAGTACCACTTCCCAGGACGAGCTTCCTCCTGTTGCCATGACGACCATTCCCAGAGAGCCTGCACCACTGCGATCTGTTGAGCTATTTTCTCCCTGGCATCTGTTTCTGGAGCCCAGTCCAGTGCCAGGAATGCTCAGGAGGGAGGAGGGGGGTGCTTGGCAGGGTCCTCTGCCTCCTCACCCTGCCTGAGGCTGTGGGAGGGGCGCTGGAACTTGGTTCTGCAGATGAGGCCCCTGTGGGAGCCCATCCCTGTGATCTCCAACAGTATCTTGGACAGCTCCAGGAGGGGCATTGATTGGTGCTAGGCCCCTCACCCTCTCTTCTGGCACCCTCTTTCTCCGGCCCAGGGGGACACGCGTGTGAGCACATGCTCCTCCTGTTCCCATCTCTGGGATCAGTGCTAATTACAGCCTATAATTAGGGGAATTACACTCATTAGGGAAAGTGCTGATCATTGACAAAAACTGGGCCGATGAGGGAGGGCTTCTGGGAGCTGAGAAGGAGGCAGGACTGGGCTAGCTCTCCCAGCCCCTTCTTGGGGTCTGCTCCCCATCACAGGGCCTCCGACTCACTGTCTTTCAGCTACTTTTGTCTGGCCCAATAGAGAGGCGGTCCGGGGTATTTTGCAAAGGAATTTGCCGCAAGAGAGAATGTTACCGTGGCGTGAAATTATGTCCGCAGCTAAGGAGGATGGATGAGCCATTAGGGAGGGAAGCTGGGCCGCCTAGATGCTCACCCTCCCCTCAGTGGGCCCCTTGTCTCTGCCAAGCCCCTGGCCAGCCCCTGGCCACCACCAGGCTCCCTGTTGTCACGCCATACTGCTCCCCCAGTTTGGGTGGAGAGGCCAGGAAAGGCCGAGTGCTCCTTAGGTGGGTTCCAAGCATCCCCCTCTCCAGAGGAGTGCTTGCCCTCCCTTCCTGTGGCCCCCTACAGGGCTGCGGAAGTGGTCCATGACGATTCAAGGCAATCCTGTAATTGTTCACACCAATTATTTCCCCATTAGCACTCCCCCATTTGAACTGGTTACCCTGTCACAGCAGTACAAAGGATCAGGAAGACTTCGCCTGGGGAAGTGGGGGCCAGGAGGGATGCTGATGGGAGAGGGGCAGAGTCCCAAGCCCCTTCTCCCTTCCTCATCCTACCAGCTCTTTAATACTAGTTTCTGGTTCCTTCACAGAGCCTGCTAAGCACTTGACACGCACCATTTTGTTTAATTCTCATCATGACTTTGTGAAGTAGGTATTTTGGTCTCATCTTACAGCAGAGGAAAATGAGGGTTAGAGAGCTCACATGAGCTGTCCAAGGTCAACAGCCAGTGGGGAGGAGATTCAAACACAGATCTGTCCATTTTCTGACTCTGTGATTTTCCCATTACAGCATGCCACTTCTCTATTTTCAGAGGTGTTCTGAGCTGACTGGGGCATGGGCCAGGTCCAGGGAGGGTGAGGCACTTCAGAAAGACCAGGCTGGTAACTAAGCACCTCCAGATGGACATTGTCAAGCCCCTTGACCTTGACTCCTTTGCCTTTGGGGAGAGGGCTTATATAGTTAGTGTCTGTTTAAGTGTCTGCCTCCCCGAGATTCTGAGCTCCTTGAGGGTGAGGACATGGCTGGTTCATCTTGATATTGCCTGTGTCCAGCCCAGCAAAAAGCAGAGGCCTAAGAAAAGTATATTGAATGAATGAATGAATGACAACAGGCACGCCTGGGGGCTGCCCAATCCTGTGTCAGTCCTCCTTCAGGACCAGTTTTCAGCAGGGCGGTAGGTTGAGGAGGGAAGGTTCTGGAGGTGTCAGATATGCAATACTCACCTCCAGCTGTACACAGACTCACTGGGCCCCTGTGTTCTATGTTACCAGAAATCCCCCCGAACTGTAATAACACCAGAAATCCCCAAGAGGGTAGTCAGTCTGGGCTGGTTCTTCCCTCCACTGCCCAGGCCTACCTTGGTAGTGGAAATGGAATGTGCCAGGCCCAGCGGGTGGTGGGAGGCTCTGGAACCTCAGGGCCGCTTGGTGGGTGGGGCTGCGGATGACTTGGCCCCTCAGCAGGAAAGACTGGTTGGCCAAGGGCAACGGGTCAGGCCCCCCCAAGCCCTCCACAGTCACTGTCTCCCCCTGTTGAAGGCTGATGTTCTTGACCTGCCGGTGGAAGAGACAGAGCAAAGCAGAGCCGTCAGGCTTTCTCCTGCTCACTGAGCCTTGCTGCCCTAAGGATCCTGCGGACCCTGGGTACAGCCAATCCTCAGTGCCGCTTGGGCATTGGATCCCCCAAGCCCTGACACTAGGCACACCAGTGCAGGAGGAGCTCATTTTACCTTCCCAGTCATCCTGTGAGATGGGACCTGAAGTTCAGAGCTGGTAAGTAAATTATCCAAGGTCACACAGCGATTATTAGCAGAACTGGGATTTGTAAACCCATAGCATCCGGTTCAAACTTCTCGAAGGGGCCCTGAAGGCCCTGCCCAACGTGGCCCCTGCTGACTGCTTAGTCTGGCCTTACACTTTGTGCCTCCACGTGCCAGCCACCATTCTGGTCTTGCTTCTAATCTCAGGAACCTCTTTTTCCAGCCTTTCCCTCCGGCAGTCACAGGGCCCTCTGCTACCACGGTAATCCTCGGGCCTTCAATCTCTGGAGCATCCTTTTGGGCCTCCATTGAGTCAAACAAAGATTGAATAGCAATAGACTCTGCCCAGAGGGGAAGTGGCAGTGTGGCCCGGTTCAAGGAGCACTGGATTGGGAGCCCAGAGATCCGGGACGGCATCCTAACCGTGTAATCTTGGACACAGTCAACCATGCTGACTATTTGAGCTTCAGTTTCCTCATCTTATAAAATGGCCTCGTGTAAAAAGAGAAAAAGAAAATGGCCTAGTGTAGATCTTTGCTATTCAAAACGTGGTCCAGCAGCATCAGCCTCACCTGGGAGCTTGTAAGAAACGCAGACTCTCAGACCCCACCTCGGATATACTA
This sequence comes from Rhinolophus ferrumequinum, assembly GCF_004115265.2. NCBI lineage: Eukaryota > Metazoa > Chordata > Mammalia > Chiroptera > Rhinolophidae > Rhinolophus > Rhinolophus ferrumequinum. Next base: position 18,567,774 of record NC_046304.1, on the reverse strand, counting down.
AATCATACTCCGCGTTTTTGACAAGATCCCCAGGTGATTCAGAAGCACCGACCTCCAGGGTGTCCAGGGTCCCTACCATGTTGCTCTGAGGCAGGGCCTTCCAGGGTTAACCACAGGCTAGTTAAGTGGCATCCAGTAAGTCACCAAGTCCCTCCCAATCTTACCTCCCAAATATTCCTGTTGGTTCTTCCTCTCTCTCCCTCTGTGGCAGTCTTGGCTCTAATCTCCCCTGACCATTGTTTCTCACCTGGAGAATGGGCTTTACTCTTCCCATCCCCAAATCATCTCCCAGGCCCTGGCTACCTGGGATTGGATCATGTCTCTCCCCTACCCAAACCCTGTCGGTGACTTCAGATTGCCCAGGGGACAAGGTCCAAACTTCCTAGCTCACAGTTGGCCCCAGTGGCTTTGCCAGCCTCATTTACCTGCACTGCAGGCAGAGGCTATGAGTCACACTTCCACCCTCTGGGGATTTGCATATGCGAGACCCTGCACAGGGAATGCCTTCGCCTTCCCTTCTTCCTTTCCTGGTAAGCCAGTCATTGTTTCAGATCCAAGGGCCACTATCTTCTGTCTCCCAAGCCAGGCCAGTCAGTCCCCTTGCTTCAGGCTCTCCCCACCTGTCCTCCATCCATCACTCTATTAAAGTCCAGGGTGGCATTTTGGGTCACAATGCCCTCTTCCCTAGGCAGTCTCAATAAAGATGTGTGGAGAGAGTGAATGTGTGGGCTGCTGTTGGGACAGTCCTCGCCAGATTCCTGGGACCTGAGAAGCCAGAGGATCCTGAGCCCAGCCAGGTCCAAGGAGATGGCCGTGCTGGGCCCCTAAGACTGTGGGTGCTGAGAACAGACGTGCCCTGAGGAGAAAAGACCGGTGGGTCTTTGGGGCAGCAGAGAAAACTCAAAACAGGTTGCTGGGGAAGAAGTGCCTCCTCTCCTCTCCCCGAGGATCTCTCCACAGGGGCACATTTGGGTGGAGGCTGCCTGACCATCTGCCGGGGACATTCCTCAGGGAATTCCTGCGGCAGGCGGAGGCTGGATGAGGTCCCTTCAAACTTGGAGATTCTGTGATTCTAGAGTTGGGCAAACAAGACTCACACACGTGGAATCTGTAATTATCGAGAGATGCCAGGCAGCATACAATTCTGCCTTAAGTGGCACTGAATGCTTGCTGCAGGAATCCTGTCGGGGGGAGGAGAGGGTGGCAGGCTCAGGGAAAGTGCATGGAGCAGGTGGGGCTGAGAATGCCTTAAGGGGGCAGGACTGGGGGGGCGGGAAGGGAGGACATCTCTGCAGGGCAATTACTGGGGAAGCAAAGGCAACGAAGTAGGAATGATTAGCATTTTTCCTAATTCGCATAAACACTCTTTTGACCTCTAGCATCCAGCTCCTGACCCTGCTGCTTTGTCCACAGCAGTGGCAAAAACAATTACCATTTACAGAGCACCTACAACATGTCAAGTCTTGCATTATTTACAGATATTATTTCATCCTCACCACAATTGTATAAGGTAAGTGGTAAAATTTCCATAAGTAAACAGAGGCTCAGAGTGACTGAGGAACTTGCAAAAGGTCACACAGGTATTAAGTAATAGAGTCTGGCTTTGCTGAAGGCAAAGGCAGCTCCTTCCCTCTCAACCTCATCTGCAGGTGTGTTATTTGCAGACAGACTTCTAGATGTTTTTATTCCCAAGCCTCAGGCCTGCCAGGTGTAGCAGGGAGATGGATTTTGACCTGACCTGGCTTTTCCTGAGATGTTGAGATTTATGTTCCCACCAGCTATTCTTCCCTCCAGAGGCCTGTCAAGCTGGAAAAACTGGGAGCTGAGGTCACTGGACCCCTCTGATCTGGGGAAGGCAATGCCCCCTCAAGCTGGCCTGGCTCCTCGCTCAACCTGGTGGTAAGGGTTGTGATGAGAGAATGGAATGGAGTGAGCCCGGGTTCCCCAGACCCTGTTCTTAGCTAGAGGCTGTCTGTGCAACTCTGGTCCCTTGGGTTTCAGGCACCCCTTGCAGGCCTGCTGCAATAGCTGGAATGTAATTTGTCACTGTTTGAGGGCCATGCTTGACAGGGGCCAGACAGGGCTGGGTGTTGGACAAGGCGGGTGATGAAGTCTTGATGCAATTTGCAGGCATCTGAAGAGCTTGGGAGACAGATTGAAATGTCAGCTCTGCTCACGAGAGCTGTCTTCCCACACCCCTTGCTAGTAACAAGAGGGGAGCTGGGGGCCAGGCAGGGGGAAGACAGAAGCAAAGGGAGCTGAGGACAATTCCTGCAGGACTCTGGACTAATACTGCCCATAGGGTCAGTTCAAGGAAGGAAACCACTGTAAGGGGCCCGACTCCTTCCTGGATGGGACGTGGGAGGATTCAGGTTGCCCTCTGCCAACCCCCAAACCATCAGCTTTGACTGGCCTATCTGTTCCCATGGAGAACATGGAGACCCAGTTGGGTCTCCAGAACATGGCCTAATGGGATGACTCACAGGCGGGGTGGTGCCACAAGTCTTTGCACACGGTTGCTCTAGTGCAACCTCTCACCGGAGATGAGCTCAAGGATAATTCTTGTGTGTGAGCCCCACTCCCAGCATCTGAGCCCCCAACCCCCTGTTCCACTATACTCTCCTGGTCACCAATACCCGTGTGTGTACTTGGACGTAAGTCCGCTTGCACGCACACAGCTCCCTCAAACACACGTCCTGGCACCGTGTGCCCTCACGTACGTGCGCGCCCTCACTCCCACAGAAGGATAATCACAACTTTTCCCATGAGCACCATTTACAGTTTGCAAAGCTCTTTCACATCCATCATCCTCTCAGATCTCACTAAACTTCACTAAGGGAGGCAGGACAGGCTGTGTTTACTTTCACGCTATAGATGAGGGACCCTTGTCATCGAGCAGTTGAGAGCTCCTCTTTGGGTCACACAGCAATTCCAAGGCAACGCCAGGACTCCCAGGCCAGGACTCCCAATTCCTGGTCCAGGGCTTTGTCTTCATGGACAGCATCTCAGACCCCGCCCCCGAACTGGGTGAATTCCAGGTGGGTGTCTTACAGGAGTAGGCAGGGCTGGGCTGAGAAAAGGGGTCAGGATGGAGCCCTCCAACTGTCCCCACCTGACCTCCCTCTTTGGATTTGCCACACCCAGGCCAATCTCCTGGGCCAGGGGAAGGACAGGGACTCCTGAGCTCTGGGTTCAAATCTCAGCTCCATCACTGACCAGTTGAAAGGTCCTTGGGCAAGTACATGACCTTTATGAACCCCCGTTTCATCTGGGAAATGGGATAATCATACCTACTTCATGGGGTTGTAAGGATTGAGTTAGATCCCACCTGTAAGGGTTAAGCACAGAGTGGGCACAAAATTAACAATCTTCTTTCCATTTCTTGAGGAGACATGGGCCCCGACCTGGTAAAACCCTGGCAATGGCCATGATGACAGGTGACTGTGGACCCGCCGCACCCTCAGGTCTACCAGGGCTCTGCCTGGGAAGCACTGTACCTGGGAGCCACCCTCTTCCTGGCCCAGGTTCTGTAGCTGCTAGGAAGCAGGATCGAGGGCCTGAGCTACCACTGCCAAGTCTGGCCCATGAAGGACATTTCTGAACCAAGAAAAGGAGCCACACTCAGAGGCAGGGGCCTTCTGCATCATCTGGTTCAATCTTTTACAGAGAGGGAAACTGAGGTCCAGAGAAGTCCAGGGCCTTAGCCCAGTCAACGAGAGATGGGCTACAGAGCCAGGACTGGAACCCCAGTCTACATGACAGCCTCTGTGCTCCTCCTGTCTGAACTTGATGCTCTCCCACAAAGCCTTATAAGGGAGGGTCTGCTTTAGGGATGGGAGAGGGGCCTAAATCCATGCGGCTAAAGCTGCCTGCACCCCAGTGACCCACCTCACATGGGCCTTCCAGAAACCAGGAAAAGAGGATGGGCCTTCCAGAAGCCAGGAAAAGAGGAGGTTGCCAGAAATCTTACCCCACTCACCCATCACCCTACTCCTGGTGTCCTGACCTGGCCTAGAAGGGCAGGGTGTTTTGGCTAATAAACTGGCAGCTGGCCTGGCATGGGAGAGGTATGTTCCGGTGGGGCCACCTGGGGCACTAGGGCAGGGACGGTGGGCAGCTGTGCCCAGGGTACAGATGGTACAGGGAGCAGCCAAGCCAAGATGGAGGCTGGCAGTGGGAAGGCTCTTAGGATGCCAAGCACAGTGAGACGTGAGCACCAGGCGCAGAAAGACCTGGGGACCTCAGGGAAGACTGGTCGCCTGGAGAAGGGATGGGACCCGCATGGGCCATGGGGTTTGTGCCCACCCGTCCTGAAGGGGCGTCTCTGGATCTCTCAAGAAATGCCCAACCCCCCCGCTGAAACAGGCAAGCCTCCTTTGCTCATGGAACGCCTGACCTGGCCTCCTCTCTGTGGGCGGCTCAGACCCTCTGCCTCGGCAGGCACAAATAGCTGCAGCACCCTGAAGGGAGGTGGGGGGCAGGGGTGAAGCAGGTTATGAGGAGCGGAGGTCCAGAGTTGGCCTGCTAGGAATTCTGGAACCCCTGAAGCCGTTCCTCACGAAAAGGGAATTGAAAGGGACTCACCCAGCGCCCCAGACTTTAGCTGAGGCTGTGGTCACATAGCAGGGGCTCAGCATGATGTCCAGCTGACTGGCACAGGGGTGTGATTTGGTCCTTAGGATGCTCCTCTCTTCCCACGGTTCCTCCCATCCCCCTTGCCCAGATTCCATCCCTTCTGCCTGCCCTGAGCCATTCTCATGTGTTCACGGAGAGGCACGCAGGCGCTTACCTACAAATGGGGAGAAGCCACAGGCCTTTCCCTCAGCCTGAAAGAGCGGCAGGCTGTCTTCTAGGCCTTCCGACTGCTTCACTCATCCCACCTCCAATGCCCAGCATGGCCTGGCCCAGCTGCCAGCCCTGGGCAGGAGGGCACTGCTCAGGCCCAGCGTCCGGCAGGAATATAACCCAGAAGCCCCTAAGCGCACCTCCTGCTCCTAAGCAATAAAGTCCCCTGTCCCAAACTGCCTGGCAGCCTTCAAGGGCCAGTCTGCCATACCTGCTGCTTTCCTCCCAGGCTTAGCTGCTGGCTTCTCTCCTTTGGGCCTCAGAGCAGGTATTGTCACCTTCAGGAAGCCTTCTCTGACCCCGCCCCCACCTGGCGGAGTGCACCCCATCGTGGAAGTCCCACAGTCCCCTGTGATTCCCATCCCCATTTCCAACAGCATTGAGCACTCTGTAGTCACTGCTTAGGATTTCTGCTGCCCCTACTAACTGTGAAGAGCTGTGTCCCTAGTGCCTCATGCAGAGCCTGGCACCTAGTAATTGCTCAAGTTATATTTGTGGGACACATTCATTCTTCAAAAAACATTAATTAAGGATAAACTGAGTGACATTGGGTGGTTCCCTTTCGTTGCTGGCCTTGGTTTTTCCAACTAGCCATTGAGTCTACTGTGTCAGTAATTCTTCAGGTCCCCAAGTGGCCTGTGTGGTGCAGCCAGGAGGCCTAATAGGAGTAGAGGTGGCCGAAACTGGCCCTGAAAGGAGAAGAACCTTAAATCCTGCTTCAGTCCGGCTGATTCTGTCCCTTCCCCTCCTGGTCCTCTCTGCCTTGGCCTCAGACACTGTCTCAGGCCATCAAGGCCACCAGGGTCCCCAAGGACTCTGTCCCCTGGTGGCCAGGTGGAGGGTGGGGCCAGCATTTGCCTGCTATGTTTCCTGACAGCAATCCAGGAGTTCTTCCTCTCAAGGTTGCCTGGTAACGGCTTTTGCATTCTGATGAAAAAAAATGTGGCAATAGCACACAACAGACACAGGGCTTGCATGAGGGGGTGGGCATCTAGGATGGGGCTTGTGCTTGGGCCAGGGCCAGGGCCAGGGCAGGCAAAGCCAACATCTTGCCTCTTTGTGGAGAGTACCAGGACTGAGCCCAGCCTGGCCCAGTGGGCCTCAGTGGGGGTGGTAGACTTGGGGGGCAAGTGGAGCCAGCCCAGGCCTGCAGGGGGCACCCAGCCTGGCATCTGCCCCCTCCCACCTCCTTCCCCACACCTGCAGCTGGTGTCTTCCACCAGTAAGCCACAGCCGGTGCCACCTCTCATTAGGTGATGATTTTACATTAATTACCTTAATTAAGCGGCACTGAGTGCTAATGGCTTGGGGGGTGGTGGTGGCTGTTCCTAATTACGCTCCCAGTCAGCCCAGAGTGAGGGGCACAGGGCTTGGCAGACCAGGAGCAAACAGTTACAGAAAGAAGGGGAGGGGCCTGCCAGTGGAGGGAGAGGGTCCCTCCACCACCGGTCCTGACTCAAAGACCTGGACATGACATCCCCAGAGAGGAGGGCGGCGTGTGCTGCCCCAGGACAAATGTAGTTGGCTCTAGGCCTGGATCCAGGGCATTTGGAATGGGTGGGGTACAGGCTGGGAGTGGGGAGCAGGTATTGCTGCCCTGTTCCCTGGACCCCTCCTCGGCCCCCTCCCTCTGCTTCTCAGTTGCTTGCCTGATTTCTCAACTGTCACCTCATCCCTTCCTTCCTCCATCCACTTGTCCATTCATTGAGTTAGTCCGTGGAGAACCCATTCTGGGTCCCTTACTCCAAGATACCATTCAGAGCATCACAGTCTAGCTGGAGAGATGGACAGTTATAAACAGACTGATAGACAAGCCCTAGAATGGGGGATGCCCCAGGCTTTGGGGATCGGGAGAGAATTCGGAGAGAAAATGATGCTGGGGTTGAATCTTAAGGGAGGGGACCGTCGAATGGTTCTTCCAGGCAGAGGGGTCAGCACATGCATTTGGGGCTCGAGGGGAAAGTCGGCTTGGCCCGTCTAGTTAGCTGCAAGCTGCTCAGTGCAAAGGGGGCGTAGGGAACAAGGGAGGAAGTGGCACAAGATGGGCCCAGAGGGACTGGCCTTGATTCCAAGGCCCTTGGGGACGTGTGGAGGGTAGAATCGATTTCATTTGAGAAAAATGACTGCAGAGTAGAAGGAGAGACAGTCGGGGCAAGTGTAAGTGGGGTGACCAGTGAGGCAAGCACGGCATCATCTGGGGGAGGGATGACGAGGCTGGAGCAGGCTGTGGTTGTGGGCGTGGAGGGGGAGAAGCAGGCAGATCTGAGTTTCGAGGAGTGTCATGGTGATAGACCTTGGGTGTGAGATGAAGGGACTGGGGGAGGAGGGAAAGGGAAGAGCCAAGTTGACTTCACATTGCACAGCTTCGTGGAGGCCCTGCTCCAGGTTTCTCCCTGGTTGGGGTCAGTCTCTGGAGACAGGAGTGGGGTGGCCAGCAGGTTGAAGGAACCAAAAAGAAAGCTGGATTTGGGGCACTCAGAGGCCAAGGAGTCTACTGATATCTACAGGACCTGCGGGCTCAGGTTTGGGGAGTAAGAGAGGGTTTGGGGATTAATAGGGATGAGATGGCCCAGAGAGGTACGGGCAGGGGGCTGGGGCTATAGGTCTGACTCCCCCAGCGGCTGGTCACCTCTCCGATGGTGCAGCCATGTCTATCATCCCACCTCTACCTCCCAGGAAGCAGCTCAGGGCCTGGCCCAGAGAAGCTGCTCGGGGAATATTTGCTGAAGGAATGAGGGAGTGAATGGCTTTCCCAGGCCCAGCCAGGCAGCCCTGTGTTCTCTCTACTCAACCACATAGATTCAGACACTCACCCAGTCCCCTGCCCACGGAGGTTAGAGCCCCCTCCTTGGGTTCTCCTGAGCCCTTGATCAAACCCCTGGGAGAAGAGGATGGCTACACTGCAGCCCCTCTCAGCTTGGGACATTGCTGAGAGGGAGCAGCAACCTCGTCACTCCCTGGTCCAGAAGTGGACCATGCTTAGGCCCATCCCCTAGCCCTGGCTTGAGGTTCCCTCCAACTGCTGCACGAGTTTCCTCACCTCCCCCCACAGTTTTGCACCTGCTGGATCTAGGTCACTCACCTTGATTTCTACACCATAGCCAGGGTAGACGGAGATGTAGTAGAAACAGTCAAGGCCGACATCAGGGGGTAAGCTGGGGGCCGTGGGGGAGTCCAGAAAGCCTTCTGGGCCTGAGAAATTCCAGCTACAAAGGCCTGAGAGGCAGGAGGAGACACAAGGCTAAGTCCAGCCCTGGCAAAGTGGGTCCAACTAAAGCTGACGTGTGTGTGTGTGTGTGTGTGTGTGTGTGTGTGTGTGTGTGGTGAAGCCCACCTCTTGGGACGTCTATTCCCCCATTGAAAGAAGGGGACCACCTTCTCTTGAGCACCTACTGTGTGCAGTCTTATCTTAGTTCTCACAATGGCTCAATGAGGTAGGTAGTCCCATCGCCATTTTACAGGTGAGGCTCAGAGAGGTGAAATAAAATGCCAAGGATCTGGTGTAGTTGCTTCCAATGAGGATTTGAACCCGGGTCTATCTGGTTCCAATCCACATGCCTCCTGCATTCTGGCCCTTGATACCAAAGGCAGGGCAGGCTGGCACAGTGGTGGAGAGAGGAGTTTAGGGGCCCTGCAGCTCCCTTGATCCCCATTTCTAGATCTGCAAGCCAGCACGTAGCTGACCTGGTGGCTGGACTGTGGTGACAGTGGTGGTGATGATGGTGGTCTCCTCATCATCCCCTGACGCCGTGGACGTGGCGGTGGTTCCCTCGATCCCAAGCCCTGTGGTCCGGGACATGACCTCTGGAGCCCACGGCCTGCCCATGTCTCCAGGACCCTCTTGGGTGGGAGTCCATGCTCGGCTAGGGGGTGTAGTACTGGGCCTCTCCCCTGGGGCTGCGGTGGGAACTGCCATGCTGGGCCCTGGAGGTAGGGGAGCTGTGATATGAAGCGTAGTGGGTTCTGACTCCAAGTTCCAGGGTCCTTCCCTGGACTGGGGCTGAGTGGGTGCTGCAGCCATGGCTGGAGTGGGGCTGGTAAAGACGGGGCGGCTGTCCTGGTTGGCCAGGCGGGGAAGGGGACTTGGGGTGTATGGCGTAGGCGGGTCGGGTTGGAAAGGCAGTGCCGGCCTCAGCTCCTCCTCATTTGTCTCCAGCCCCTCTTGTAGGAACTCTTCGAGCAGTGGGTGGTGATTAAGCAGCTTCAGGGTGGGGGCGGTTGTGATGAAGTGGACGCCTCGTTCTGGCTGCTCAGGTGTGGGGGCCATTGTCAGTTCCCCATCCTTCTCCTCGAAGCCTGGGGCCTGAGCTTCTCCCACGGTTGGGGCCTCTGAGGAGAGTCCTGAAATCATAATGAATGATCAGAGGTTATCCCCCCTGCCCCTCAGAGGGCAGCATCACACCCAGTCCAGGCAGTAGGATAGCCATTTCTCTTTTGACAGAGAGCTTTGCGGAGTATGCCCACCACTGAGAACCATGGAACTACAGAACTTTAGAGCCGGAAGTGAGATGATATCACATACTTCAAGGGTGGCACATGAGATATCCTTTCCCCTCCAACACGAGAGGTGGACATTACTATTTATCATTGCACTCTTTCCTGTTGTTCTTAGATTTGGCCTCAGAATCCTTCTCAACACAGCACTCCAGGGAGCCATGCTTAATTCCTCAGACCAACACGACAAATAAATATTTGCCATCCCTGGTGTAGCTCAAAGGCCTTATCTTACTGATGAGCAAACAAGCCAAAGGAAGGAAGTGACTTGCTCAAAGTCACATGACCAGTTAGTTGACCTGAGATGACACTCTTAGCAAGAGTGCCATCTCCCACCACAGTGACTATTCTGCCTGAGATTATAGTTCATTTAAGTTCGTTTTCTGTTCTTAGTGAAACTGCTGGTCATTAGTCTCAGGAACTGCTTCATATAGTTGGGATTTTATTTTAGATTCCCTCGTGGGTACATGACATCTTTGTTAGGGTTCCATCATGTTCCATTGTCCCATATCTCTACCTTGTCAGTCATTCTTTTGTCTCTTTTCTTGTTTTAGTTTTGTTTTGTTTTGTTTTTTTCTTTTTTCCTTGATCCTTCTAGGACAGTAATGTGAACAGAGTGGGAAGAGCCAACCTCTGGAGTAAGGCAGATGTGGCTTCAAATCACAAATCCATCACTTGGGTGCTGTGTGACTTTGGGCAAATAACCTAAACTCTCTGAACCTTAGTTTTCTCATCTGCAAAATGGAGTTTTTTTTTAGGATTAACTGAGATAATATTACGCCCCTTCCCCATTTGATGTGTCTCTCTGAATTCCCTTTATCTTGTTTGTGACACTAGCCAGGGCCCATCGAGAGCATGATCTAAGGCAGGGATAGGATGGTCATCTGCCATGCTACCTACCTAACCTCCAATCCATCGCAGACATTGTTAACCAACTTTGGTTATTTCTTGCTGAGGCCACGTGGGACTTCAGAATCCTTCTCAGAACAATTATCTAGGCAGCTATTACCAATGGATTAGATAGGCTATGGAAGATGAAACTTAATTGCTGTTGCTGGTCTGAGATTGCTCTGCTATTGATTATATTGATGTATGCAACCGTATAGCTGGAGAGATAATGCATATTCTGCTTGTGGCCCACTAAGCTCCCCAGATCCTTAACTACCAGGAGAAGGTCAATGTTTGCTGGCTCCAGATTCAGCTCATATAGAATTTTGCCAGTTCTGAGAAGGCTGGGAGGATATTCTGATTCTAACAACACTCAAAATGGCTGCCTGGGGACTTGAAGGGAAATACAGCCGGGACGAGACAGAGTTTGCAAGGAGAAGGTTGGTTCCTGTGCGTGTCGGGTGGTGGGGCTGTCATTCCACAGGTTCACACCCATCCCATGGATTGGCGGGCATGAGGGAGCGGCAGATGGTCTACATTCTGTTCAGGAGACTATGGCAGCTCTGATGTGTCAGACAAAAGGGAAGAAGGAAGAAATGGGGTGGGGAAGGTGGGTACGTGTTAGAAGGCTCTCCATTCCTCTGTGTTAGAGGCACTTTGGTGCCCCAAACCCTGAGAAACCAAGACCAACCCCTATCTTGAGATGCCCACTAAAGACGCCCACTAATGCCTTGGCATTCTGTGCCAGACACTGACAACACAGTGCCCAAACTAGATAACCAGCCAGGCTCATACCCCCTGAGCAGATGGTTGCCAGTGTCTTGTGTCTTTCATCTGAGTCAGCGATGGAGGGTCCAGGCCGTGCCTGTGACATGCCAAGACAGGGATGCTCTTTACCCAGCCCCCAAATGTCACAAAATCTTCGTCAGGTGAACTGAGTCTGATCTTAGCATGGCACAGGATGAGGAGCTTTTCTCATCAGCCCCTGGGGCTCCCGTGTCCCCTTCCAAGATTGCCCAATAAGAGAGGTGGCCCATGGCTCCCAGGGTAGGTGATTCTTCATTGAGAGAGGGACTGCAAAGAGATCATCTGTCTCAGGAAGGGACCATAGTGGGCACAGCTCCTACTGCTGGCTGCCAGGTGGGTGCTGGGCAATGGAGCAGAGCTAATGGGCACCTCCCGTCACTGTCGATTGCTCTGATTGTGTTATCTGGGGGGACTGAGTACTGGTTAAATGGGATCGAGATAGCATATCAAACGAGCAAATTGATTCTGCAATCAGCTGCCACTTGGTCCCAGAGGGTGCCACCCACTGTCAGAGAGGGTAAGATAATCTCCCGGAGACGAGCCATTTCTGGGGAGAGGGCATCTCCTGATACCCTGGTTAACTCTGATGGAAGCCTGAGGCCCTCCCCTAGGCCCCCTACTCCTAGTTCCTGGGGTTCTCTCTACCTGGCCTGACTGAGTTCAAAGGTCAGAGACTGACAAAGGGGAGAGTGTGAATCAGGGGTCAGCGGAAGGAGGTGTCAGGGACCCAGATGGCCAGGCTCATCGCGCAGCTGTTGTATGCCAGACACCGAGTCAGGCTGTTCCCAGATCTTGTATTATTTGACTCTACAACTCTATGAAATGGGAATCTTATTCTCACGTTACAAAGAGCTTGAAGCCTAGAGAAGTGAGATGAAGACTTGCTCAGTGGCACAGTGGTAGACCTAGGATTTGAACCTACTTTGATCTGGCTTCAAAGCCTTAATCTTTCTACACCAGCCTACCTCATAGAAGAGACTGAAGCTACCCAGCAGGGAACACTCCAGCCAGGGGAGGAAACTAAGGCCCAGAGAGAGGAATGGACTTGTCCAAGGTCTCATGTAGGTTAAATGTGGAGCTGGGGCCAGAGTTTCTGGCAACTGGGACCTGAGTTGAGCTTGATCCAAGCTGGGCCCTCGGGAAACCTTCTGCCTGGGACTCAGGGAGCCTCCACCCTGTGCTGAAAGCCCATCTGAGTCTGGGACCCAAACCAGAGACCCCAAAACACTACTCCACATGGCCGGGGCACAGAGTCACACATACCTGGGTTCAAATGTCAGCTCTGTCACTTAAAAGCCTTTTGTGTCCTTGGCTGTAAAATGGGCACTTTGGAGGGATTTTATGGGAATCTGAATGTTCTAAATAGCAGTTTCACTGGGGTCACTGAGGGAGAGGCCATGCTTTGTGGCTGGGCAGCCCCCTCCAGTCCTCTAGGGTGGGTGGGGGCTGGCCCAGCGTGAGGCCTCTCCTTTTGGGGGGACCATATCCCTTGTTGTGTGGCTCCCTATAGAGGACAATACTGTCTCACTCCTGCAAAGCGCAGCCACCTTCAAGGCCTGCACGTCTGTGGGGGACCGGGCCTCGGCCCACAGCAAGACGGTCCCCATGATCCCCACCTGCCCAGTCTACCTAGTGCAGGAACACAGCAATGTACTTCCCCTCCCCCCTGCAGGGTAGGGGTGGGGAGTGGGGGTGGAGGCTGCATCCTCCAAGTGGCTGGGTCTGGGAAATACCTCTCCCCCGCCCCTCCCCACCCTCCCCACCGCAGAGGAGGCCCGGAGCTTCCAGCCCTGGAGTGGCCCGGCTGCTGCCTGGGCCCTCCCCGCTGCATTAGCTCTTAAGCTATGCAAATAGACATCGGAGGGAGCCCTGTTTAAAGTATTTAGACGAAATGAAAAAAGGCTTTCATCGGCACTAATGAGCCATTCAGGATGCCTCCCCGGTGGATTCCCTCCCAGTCCGCCTCCTCCCCCCGTGCTAACGCCGTTGCCCCTCTTGGGATTGAAGGCCCCCCTCTCACCAGCCCAGCCCAGACCTTCCAGGGAAGGTCTCCTGGTCTCCTGCCCTCCCGCCCTCCTCCCCAGGGCCCAGCTGAGTGAAGGTAGCGATGAGGGACCAGGTGTCCCATACCCAACAGACTAGGACTAGAATTGGGGGGTCTAGCCGATGTTTAGGGGAACCATAATGACTGGGGACTCTCCTTCATAGCATCCAGCTAGGCAGGTGTTATTGTCCCTGTCTTATAGATAGGGAAACTGAGGCTCAAGGAAGCCCAAGAGGCTGCCGAGAATCACAGCTGTGGTGAGCTGTGGGGCCGCAATAGGTCTGGGTGGGAGGCAATGATGAAGCGTCAGGGTCATCACGCAGTGGCCCTGTCTGGGCAGACTGTTACACCGGGCAACAGTTTACGGCTCCAGATGCCGTCTCAGGGCCAGCTGGGCTGTCCACTTGGTGATATTTTTCTGCAGATCTCTCTGCACCATACAGCCAGGAAAATCTCAAGTTCCAATCCCAAATCTGTGCCTCACTAGCGGTGTGACCTAGGCAGAAGGCTGCCTTCTCGAGCCTCTGTTTCTTCATTTGTGGAGCAGGAACATCTTGGGTTTGTAAGGGCCATCTCGACAGGTATATTCTCTTACCTGCCATCCCCACCCCATTCTCTGCAGGGGCAGGAGAGGCCACCTCTCACTCTGGCAGCCCCTGCAGAGGTGCCAGGCATTCCATCTCCAGGGCCCAAGCTGCTGGTCCCTCTGAGGTAGATCCAGGAAGAAAACCCAGAGTTCTGAGATGTCAGGCTTAATCCCCTCCTTATGGCAGCACCAGCTCTCAGCTGGGGGAAGGGGCATGACAGCAGGTGGGTAAGGAGGAACCTGGGGGATACAGTGGGCAAAGAGCCCACCCCTCTGGGTTCTGGAGGTTAAGCTAGCCCAGCTAGGGAGCATGAGAACTTAATAGGATCCATTTATTAGCCAGTAAAAGTTAATGAGTTTATTCTGGAGGTTCCCTGGCCCCTTTCAAGTTTTAATAGGGGATTAGTGAGGGCCTGGCTCCTGCAGCTCCAATTCTCCCCAGGGTGGGCCAGAAGGAGGGAAGAGGGGACCTGGGAATGAGCGAGGCTGAGTCCCTCAGAGCCACAGCCTGGACTCCACAATGGCAGTTTCCCTGGGCCAGCCTTGCCCACTGAACTGAGGGGCTCCAGCTAGAGGCTGGCAGGGCCGAACAGGGTCCCTGAAGCCCAAGCCTCTGATGCCATGTGCTACTGAAATAATTACCCCTACAGTGTCCCTTTATCAGAGGTAGGTTTGTAGCTGTCTGTCTACTTGTATTAAGAAGGAAGACAATGTAAGCCCTGTACGACAAATGGGGCCACTGAGGCTTAGAGCTGGGATGTGGCTTCTCCAAGGTTACCTGGAAGACACAGCAGAGCCAGAATGGACGCATGCCGTGGTCGGGAACCAGGCAGCTGGGGCTGGTAACAGCTGCTATTACTCAGTGCCGTGTGCCGGCCATGCACTTAGCACCCTCACATGTCATCTTTTATCCTCCCCTCGCTCCAGGGAGGTTTGGGTTATTATCCCCAGAGATAAAGACACTGAGGCTAGAATGGTTAATTAACTTGTCCAGGATCTCACAGCTAATAAGTGGCAAGCCTAGGAGCAGAACCTAGAGCTGGGTAGCTTTATAGCTCAGCTCTGTCCACAGCTCCCACTGGCCCTCAGCTGCAGCTCCTGGGGCGTCCTGACTGTCTCCCCACCAGCCTGGCTGTCACTATCCGAGGGCACTCATGCTGGGAGCCCTGCAGCAATAGGTGATGAGGAAGGAAGTCCTGGTATTATCCAGGAGGGGTAGTGGCTGGGGTGGGCATAGAGATACCCTCAAACAGACCTTCTCTGCCTGAACAGGTGCTTCACCTCTTCTGGCCTGTTCGCTCAGTACTTTGTTTCTTCAAACCCTCCACATCCCACCAGGCTTAGCTCCTATCCTCCCTCTGGGAAGCTATCCTCGCCTGGCCCAGTGGGTAACAATAGCTCCCTCCTCTGACCTCTGGGTGGGACCTCAGCACAGGCGTGGCTTCTGTCTACAGGCAAGAGAGACTGAGGCGTCTCTATCTTCCAACATCTCTGTCCACAAATGCTGACCCTTGGTGCTAGTGAATGGTGGGCTTGGGGCACAGTTTTTAAGCTGGGATTCTGCCTGTCTGCACACTCGGAAGGCTTTCTGCTCCCCAAAGTGCCTGGCCCTTGGCCAGCAGGGGTAGGCAGGGGCAGGTCCTGCAGGGAGAAGATGGGCAGCCAGCCCTTGGCAGTGCCCCCATACAGCCCCAACTGGCAATTGATGAAGAGTGTCTGCTGGCACAAACTGATGGGTCCCCCAGCTCCAGACGACTCTCCCCTCCCCAGCTACTGACCACCCCCCATCACACTCTTGGTCAGCCCTTGACGGTCCAGTCAGGTATGCAGTGCAGATATGAATGGGGGCTCCCATTCGTATCTGCTCCCCTTGGCCAGGCTCCCAGCATGAACGTGGCTGATCCCAGAATCCGAGCTCGTGTAGCCTTTGTGAGCATCTCACCCCACCTCATTTACTCAGGAGGAAACTGAGTCCCAGGTTACACAGCAAACTTGGGGCAGGGCTAGGACTCAGAATGTTGCCGCTTGGAGAGCATCAAATGCTCTGAAGCATGAACCCCCCAATAGTCTGGGTTGTCTACCATCCGTGGGCATAGCTCCTGAGCTGCCAAGACAACTACCGCCCCCACCATGCTGGGTTGGGGTGGTGGGTGACCCCGCGCTTCGGCATCTCCATGGTTGGGTCTTCTGGACAGATGGAGGGAGCGTGGGTGGGAGTCGTGGGCAGTAGCCAGGAGGCAGCCCACCTGTCCTGGTCCTGCCCCTAACAGGCTAGGTCCCTCTACGCAAATCACTTCCCCAACCCAAGTCCCCATTTCCCCATCGGAAAAATGGAATAAATGTCTCAGGGTCCTGCCAGCTCTCACATTCCAGGATCCCGTGGGCCCCAAAAGGCTCTGTGAATAAAAATATTGAATGTTACTGTTGCTGAGAAGTTACCACACGCCTAGCACCATTCTAAATATTTGACCAGAATTAACTCATTTAATCCCCACAATACCTTTTATTATCTCATTTTATAGATGAAGAAATGGACCCAGGGGAGTGTAGTTCCCAAGTTACCAGTCTGGATATGTCAGGTTCAAACCCAGAGGGTGGCCAGCCCTAGGGTTGTGCTCTCTAATAGAACTTTCTGCGATGATGGAAAGATTTATATCTGTGTGTCCAATATGGGAGCCAGTAGCCACCCATGGCTAATGGCTACTTGAAATGTGGCTAGTGAGACTGAGAAACTGAATTTTAAATTTTATTGCATGTTCATGAATTTACACTTAAATAACCACATGTGGTTAGCGGCTACCATAGTGGAAAGCACAGCTCCATAACCAGACCTCTCAACGCCTGCAGTGTTCACCCCTTCTCAGAAAGAAAGAGCCTAGAGTGGGGGGGTCCCAGAGAAGAGTTAAGATGGGGTAACAGTGTCTGATTTCCTCCTTTAGGCCTGTGAAAACTGGGGACTGGGGTTGAGCAGGGAGAGATGAGAAGGAGCCCTGGGACTTCTGTTGGTTTTTCATAAAGACCTCAGGAGAGCTGGGCCTATCAGCCACTCACTCCTTAGGAAGGATTAGTGCTGCCCACAAATGATGTTTGCTTCCCAACTGTGGCAGAGCACTGGTGTTCTGAGGGGTGGGGAATTCGATGGGAAATTTGAGAGCTCAGGCAGAGCCAGTGTAGGAGGACTTTATGGGTGGAGGACAGCCAGGAAGGCTTGACCTTGAGTGATTTGGCCCAGGATGGGGCCAGGGTGTATGACGGTTCCATGACGATACCTGCCGTGCTCTGTAGACTTGCCCCCACCTGACTGCCCATGGTCTGCCCGCTACCCCCAGGGCTTCTGGGGCAGCCTAAGCAGCTGCCTAGACTTAGGGCCAGGGGAGGACACTCACATTTACTGGGCACCTGCCATGGGTCGGGCATTGACCTATTAGAGACCTGTCTTCCACCCGGGGCGGCAGCCTTTTGTGCTTTGAATCCACACTTTACACTTTACACGTGAAGGAACTGAGGCTGAGAGCAAACTGAATCATCCTACTTCATACAGGAGAAAAGTGGCAAATAAGGGATTTGAACGGGGTCAGCCTGTTTCACAGCCTGGGCTCAAAATTTCTACCGCACCGAGTTGCTGCTTCACAGAAGCACGTGTGTGTGCATGTGTGAGTACATGGGCCTGTGTGTGTGTGTAGGTCCAAACACATGCATGGGATACACATCATTACCATTTGTCCTTGCCCATGGACACCACACCCTGAAACCTGGCTTCCTCCATCCTCAAGCCCAGAAAGGCCCCAGCTCCCAGAAGGGATGCACGTCTTTCCGAGGTGGCTGACCTGCTCCCACCTTCTCACTCTGCCCCCTTCTTGGAGCCAAATCTGACCCTTCCCTGGGCCACATGGCCTGGGCAAGCCCTCAGGCTCTGGGTGTACTGGGAAGGAGGGCTGTGGCTGGGCCAGCCTCTTGTCCCCACTGCCCCTCCCTCCTATGAGGCTGTGACCAGGGGCCCAGGGTGGAGGGAGCTCCCATCTAACTGCCACGTTCTTCGCTTTCCAATTTAAAATCTAATATGGTCTTGCCACTGCAGAGCTGGGGGCTGGAGAGGTGATTAATGAGGCCTCTGCTTCAGCATCACCTGCTGCGCTCTACACCTTCCCCTGCGGCCGTGTTAGTTACCCCCTCCTGCCTGCCTGCTGTCCCTGGGGACCTGGGGGCTCTGGACTTGCCTGCCCACAGTTCCTGCGGCTGGGCAGGTGGCACAGGAGCTGGGGGCCTAGAGTAGGGTGTGGGGGAAAGAAAGGGCTGGCCTTGGAGATGGGGGCAGTCGCATTGACCCCTACCCCTTGGCAAGCTGAAAGGAGTGGGAAGAACAGCCGGGGTCCCCTTTGGCACCACCTCCCTCACGGGCCAGGTAACTAATCATAATCTGCCATACTCCACCGGTAATGCCAACTCTCAGTAGTGTGGCCAGGGAAAGGGAGGGACATGGCCCCTGAGGTGGTGCTCAGGTCAGCCTCCCCTCAGCACCAACAGCTCCCACCACCACCTTGTCAGTAGCAGGGACTGTATTTCTCTGAATGGAAGACCTTGGGAGTGTCATCTGGGGTAGGAAGGCTGCGAAAGCAGGACCTGCATTCTTCCTGGAGTTAGTACCGGGACCAGCTCAGCCCAGTCTAGTGGTGAAGTTGGGGACAGAAAGGGATCTAGGAAGGAGTAGCCATGCCCTCCACCCTCTCCCCCCTGCCTAGCACCAGGCATCTGCCAAGGACAGTTCCCTCCAGCCACTGAGCCCAGAAAGACAGGGCCATAAGGTGCGAGGGCCTGAGAGCAGGTACTGTCCTGGGCCCCAGACAAGCATCTCTGGGCTGTTGTCCCCACTCAGCCCCCACCCTGAAGTTCAAAAGCCAAGAACAACACTGAGGTGGTTCCCAGCATCTGTATCCATCTCTGAGGTGAATCACCAGACCAGTAGCCCCAAGATTTTGTGGCCGTTAGGTCAGATGAAGAGACCTTGTCTCTGCATCAGGGCCAAAGTCGCCTCCCTGACCTTATGACTTTTGCTCTGTGGCTGCTTTCGTCAGCGGCATCTGCGAGGAGATGGATTGGGACAGTTGGCTAGGGATGGAGGGGTCCTGGCCCAGACCCTTGGGCTGCCCTGGTCCTGTGGCAGGCTTTCTCTCCTGGAGGTCACTAGAAGGTCTGTTCCTAGCTGTGAAAGCTGAGGAGCCTGGCAAGGTCTTGTAAGAGCCCCAACTCCAGCATGGAGCAGCTCTGCCACTGACAGGCTGTGTGGCCTTGGGCTTCTCTTGCCCTTTCTGGCTTTTTACTCAGTACCTGATTCCTGGTTTTTTGGAAAATCTTTGGGGGTGGGGCGGGGCAGAGAGTCACAGCCCGTCTATTATCAGTGCCCAACCCCAGGGGCTGGCGGAGCCTCATGGGGGGCAGTGCTAAAGGGGGACGGGGCCTGGCAAGGCAGGGGACTGTGCTCTGTGGACTTGCCACTTTCCTTCTGGTTGGCACCGGACCCCAGTCTCGTCTCCATCTGCTGGTCAGTATGAGCATCTGGAGGGCTCGGTTGTGTGTGTGCTTGCATGCGAGTGTGCGAGTGTGCATGTATGTGCTTATGCTTGGGGGTGGCACAAGGTGGGCGGTGGGGGTGGAGGTGTGAGAAAGGGACCTGGGGAGAGATTTAACATTTTCGAGCACCTACTGTGTGCCAGGCTCTGCTGGTCCACTCACCTACACTATCTGATTAATCCTCCCCACCGCACAGATCAAGAAGTAGGATCAGATAGCCGAGGAAGGTGGTCTAGCTGGGCCTGGGAGGCTGACCTGGGGCCATCCCTGACCTGCTGAGCTTAAAGGACAGACAGAAAGACAGAGGCAGGAACAAAAGACCTCTGAAAGCGAGGGGAGCCTGAGCCCAGAATGCAGCTGCCCACTCTGAGGGGGCCAGGGCTGCTTCTCCCCTTGGTCCCTAGGTTCAGGCCCTTGAACCGCTGTACCCTACACCTCCCAGCTGGTGTCAGTTTTCAGTTGAGATAGTGGTGGGATGGAACCCAGAAGCCCAAGGGCCTAGAGGGCAAGGGGCTCTAATGGTGGCCTTTTGGCAGAGTTGAGCTGTAGCAGAAGCCTGAAACCCCTCTGGGAAGTGCCAGAGGTCCCTGAGGGTGGGGGTGACTTCACCCAGGCATCTCCCTGACTTGTTGACACTCTGAGCCCCTCTCTGCCTCCCTAACTTCTATGCAGGAGACCCAGGAGGTCCAGTGTGACTTCTAACTGGCCTGGGGAAGAGTCACCGGAGGCCTGAGCTCTGCCCTTAGGGACTTCGAGAGGGCTGAGGGAGGAGAGCCTGGGACCTTCGCCCAGCCCCGGCCGGTAGAGGGGAGCCTAACCTGCCCCAGGGTGTGGGCCCTGCGCCTGTAGATGATCCCGGGCTCCCCTTGTCACCATCGTCTTGTGGGACCTGCCCAACACCCCAGCCTGTGATTGCTCCCCAGGCTCGGCCTGTCCTCCCCACTTCCCCAGCAAGCATGAGTGGGGGAGGGGAGGGGTGCAGAGCTACTAAAAATAGCAACAGCAGAGCTCTGGCTATGATTCTCCTTGAGGGGTCAGTGAAGCCCAAGAGGGGGGAGGAACAGAGTGGAGGGGGCCTGAGGAAGTGAGGGACCTGCCTGAGCTGGGGCCTGCTGTGCCTACCAAGGGCCACAGGCCCAGGATGCAGACAGACAGGCACAGATATGCGGGGACATATACACACTGACACCCAGGAATAGATGGACAAGCCAGGCAGAGACGGGCACAGACATGGCTACTTGTACATCTGGGGTTTCTCCCTCAGACCCCTAGGAACCCAGATGGGCCCAGCTGCACAGTCCCCCACCTCTCAGGCTTCCCCTTCCCCTAACCTTACTTTGACTTCCAAGGACCGTGCCAGCCTGGGTGTGTGGACACCTTGAGTCGAGAGGGCTAAGTCCTCCTACCTTGTCCCCTCCAGACTCATCGGCTGAGGCCCAAGGCAGGAAGGACCAGGGATACCAGAGGCAGCATCAGGGATACAGGTACAACAGAAGCTAGGCTCAGGGTACCACTCAGGTGGCTTGGGCCTCAGGCGCTCCGCCCACCCTGAGCAGCAGGCCTTTCCCTGGGGGGGGGGAGTGTAGGAGGGAGGTGGCTGGACCCAGTAGGGCAGGAGTAGGGCTCTGCCAGGAGATGGGCAGTGAGGGGAGGCAGATGAGGGAGGCTGGATAAGCACATGCACAAATCACCTCTCTCTCGTACTTGCCTTGTTTCGTTCCCACCTTCCCACTTTTGCCTACAGATGCCAGGGATTCTTCTATCCTCAAAAGAAGGTGACTCCTCCGTCTCCCCATTTCCTCTGACCAGCCAGAAAATAGGGCTTCACAACAGGAGGGAACCTGCCAGCTGCCAGACCAGATGTTTCAAATCACCAGCACATCCGCTTGCTGGATGTGTCCATCTGAGCAGTGAGCCAGGGTGGAGGCCCTTAGAAGCCCCCTGAAAGCCACCCTTCATCGCTGCACTGCTAGTCTCACCTGCCTGGTCAGACCTGCACCAGCTGGCGATCACTCCCACCCCTGCCTGAACAGTCCAGGCCTGAGCTCCTGTGGCTTCTGATTCAGCCCCTCCTGGTGCTGGACAGTTCTGGCTATTGGAGGACCCTCCCCTCCAGCAGGGCTTCCAGTTTCTTTCCTGTCACCACGCCTTCTGATTTCCTTTGATCCTGATGCTGTGCCGGGAGAGGTGGGATGGGCACTCTGAAGTCCCTAGGCACAAGAAAGTGACACAACTTGCCCAAGGTCACCCAGCCAGCAAGAGCCAGTATTGGGTTTAAACCCTGGGGTCCCGACTCCCTGACCAGCACTCTTCTAATTATGTTCTTCCTTTGGGGCTGCTCCCTTCTCCCTGAGGCACAACTTGGCTCTCCACACTGCCCAACATCCCCCCTCCCAGGCTCTGGGACTCCCTAGGCACCTGCTGGCTGTGGGACCCAGGCCAGACATTTAGCAGGTGGCTGCTTGGGGGACAAAGGAGCTGGTGCTCAGCTGCTGGGCTGGGAGGGAGGGAGGAAAAAGCTACGGAGAGGAGGCGGGATCTGGGTTGGGAGTGGGGAGGGGCAGGGTCTGCTTCTGTGCCTTTAAAAAGGAGCCAGCATGCAAAGGGGGTAAAGCAGCATACAAATGAGCATCTGTGGGGAGGGCGTGTGATCTGTTTCAGGCACTTTTCACAGTTCTGCCCTCCCAGCCCAATGACCAGCTGGAAGGAGGGTACTGAGGGTAGAGAGAAGAGCCCTTGGGGAGGGGAGGAGCGGGGGACTGAGGGAGATGCTGAGGTGGATGCCAGGGTATAGGATTCCCGCTGGCCCCCTGGGGACTGCATTGGGGGAGGGGGGAGAGACCCCCTGCTTGGATTCTGCCACACGTGTGGTTTGGTGGCAGGAGGCGCCCTGCATCTGCTCTGCCTTGTTGGGGTGTTAGGGGGACATCCAGACCCAGTAGAGCTGTGATGGAAGGAACCCAGGATACCCTGGCTGGGCCCTGAAAGACCCAAAAGTTGAGCCCTCTTGCTACAGATGAGAAACTGAGGCCCAGAGCAGTCCCTTGAACAATGAGAGATCTCTTGTTCTTATGAAAGCGAGTGGTTGGATCATGTTCGCATCTTATTCGAATCTTGTTTAACTAAAATCAGAGGGTTCCTGATCTAGCT
The DNA here is from genome assembly GCF_004115265.2 of Rhinolophus ferrumequinum. NCBI lineage: Eukaryota > Metazoa > Chordata > Mammalia > Chiroptera > Rhinolophidae > Rhinolophus > Rhinolophus ferrumequinum. Next base: position 18,545,392 of record NC_046304.1, on the reverse strand, counting down.
GGGGAGGCAGTCACAGCTGAGCTTATTAAGAAGGCAGCTCCCCCTCTAAACTGAGTCCCTAAAGGGCAGGGATTGTGTTGTATTCCCGCCTACCAAAGCACCTGACAGGTGCTGAATGGAATGGAGAATGGATAGGTGGATGAAGGATGGATAGGCTAAGTTCTCGATGAGAGATATTTAGTGTCCAGAGGACAGAGAGAGCCCTCTGCGCTGGATGATCAGGAAAAGAGGGTGTGGGAAAACTGAAATAAGCTGAAGGGCCCAGGATAGCATTCTGGGTATGGAAGAATGGCTGAGCAAAAATGATAGACGTGTAAGGCACACACGGGGTCTAGGGTTCACCCTAGCATCCTCACCCAGTCTCTCTGTTGCCCCCCTTCCCACACCCATTCAGCTTCTTTCCATCTGGTAGAGCCCCTTGTCCCTGCTGGACCCAGCCAGGACCTCCCACCCCCACCCCTTCCCACCAGCCTGCCTGCCAGCAAGACTGCAGACTCTGCAGCCAGAGACCCAATTGTTGTTGGAGAAGCGGCAGGTTTGTTTGCTCCAGAGCCCGCCGAGAAATCTCAACAATCAATGGCCAACAACACTGCCGGCAGCTTCAGCATCGATCGACCCCATCCCAGGGCTGGCAGTTGGGCGCAGGTAGGCAGGTGGAGGGAAGCTGGCGCAGGCTTGGCATCCAGCCCTGTCCAGGAGCTGAGCTTCAGGCAAGCTTGGGCCTTCCCACCTGAGGGCTGGGTCTCAGGGGGGCTGAGGAGTCGGGGGTGGGGTGGGGTGGGGACAGCCCGGGATGTCAAGACTGGAGTGACTCGTTCTCTCATTCACCAAGACCCCCAAAAGGTGGGAGAATGAGACACCCAAGGTCACTCACCTCAAGGTTCACCTGACGCCCTGTTCTAAGCTCTACCCGAGTCTCCAAATGTCAAAAAGGATGTTTTATTTCTCTGCCACTAAGGACTGAGCAAGATAAAATGTCCCTTATCTACAGCAGTAAGGACTGAGGGTAGACATCAGGAAAATAAGCCACTGTCATCACCAGAAATGTGTTAGAAGAAAGTTAGGGGCCATTTATATCTTGGGTCTATCTGACAACATGGGCTTGAATTGGCCTATAAAAAGCAGATAATAGCTTCTATCTCATAGAGATGATATGAGAACTAAATGAGCTAATGTATATAAAACACTCAGTACAGTGCTTGGCACATAGTGGCTGCCTAATAAATGTGTGTTTTATTGTTAGTATTATTACTGTTGTTGTTATTATTAGGATAGTGACATGCGGGGACATAGTGATACTCCCCTGGGTTCCCATCTGCCTCTACTGAGGCTTTGCCTCAAACTGGGGGAGGGGACACAGTGCCCTATAGCCTCGTTTTGCAAAATGGGTAGGCACTTTGGAGTAGCCTTATAGCTTACCAGCTGTGAAGCCCAGAATAACGGACTTAATCTCTTTGAAACTCAGTTTTCCCATCTGTAAAGTGGGGATAACTAGTCTCTTGTACTAAATAGAAAAAGCATGGGGGAGGCTTGGCCCCTGAGGGTTCTGGGCCATGCTTCACACCTCAATACATGATTGTGAAATGAATGAATGAACGGTAGATGGGTGTACCCCAGGGACTGCTCTTCAGGAGATGTGAAAGGTTCGTGGCCATGAATTGTGGTCCTGGATGAGTCCTCCAACCCCACCTTTCCATTCATGAGCATGCCAGGCTCAGAGCTGCTTCCAAATTCTGTGAGGATGTCTGAAGCTGAGACAGATGAGGGGGCTGAGAAGCCAGATGGCATGGGGTTGCCTCCCACTTACCTTTGTCCCTAAGTTCATGCAAGGTACCCCTCTCAGCCAGCAGAAGTGGGGGGTAGGTGTTGGGGGAGGGAGTCAAGAAGCCTGGGCTCCGGGCTTAACTCTGCCACTGTCTATCTGTGCAACTCTCATGAATTTATTCAACATGTATTTAGTATCTGCCACATGCTAGGCTCTGTGCCACTGAGGACACAAGCAGTGGTAGCAGTAAGAAATGGCTGGAGAGAGGTTTTAGCCCTCTCACAATGGCCATCAGCTCCCTACCCCCAAGCTACTTCAGGCTGACGGCGTGACAGCTTAATTTGTGGAAGGAAAAAACTAAGTAAAGGCTATAATTTACAGTTGGGATAATTGGCCAACCGTTAGGAAAGGGAAAAAAAGTCCTAACATACAATCTATGTAAAAATAGTGTGCTTGCTACGCAAACTCAGCTTCAAGACGCAGTCTCAGCTGTCAGGCACCCACTTCTCCTTTCTAAACAGGCGGCTGACCCTCAACTTCCTCCAAATAGGAATTGTGGAGCTGGCCCAAGATAGAGGGGTGAGCCAACCAGACTTGGTGGCTTCCTTTCTGAGTTCAGTCGTGCTCCTAAAGAGGAGTATCAAGTAACCAGGAACTCATAATACAAGATGGGTACCTTCATGAGGGAAGCCAGAGGAGGGTGGGAGCACAGAAGAGCTCCCTGACCCAGGCTGGAGGTCAGGTGAGGCTTCCCCTGAGAAACCATATAGTGATGCCCAATAAATATGTGCTGAAGAATTGCCTGAAATGCCAACTGAAGCATGAGGTGGAGTGAGGCAGGTTGGCCAAAGAAAAAAAATTCAGACAGAAGGGATGGCAAGAGCTGTTAGAACATGTGTAGTTTGGGGAACTCTTTGGCCTGGCTGGGTGAGTTGGCTTCCTGCTGGAATTAGCCTGGAAGGGAACTTGGAGACCACCTAGTGCCTGCTCCCTACCTCCCAGGTGCTGATCAGGGCTGGCAGCATTTCTTTCTACTGCCCTTCCCCACAGCTTCTTACACACATACAGGTCCTGTCTCTTCCTCTCCCTGAGAGGAAGCTGGGGACCCAGGAATATGCATGACTTGACAGCCGTTGGAGGCCCTGATGTGGTGTCAGGCTTGGCAACCACCAGCTCGGTGCAACCTTACATTGAATGTTCTAGAAAGTAGAGACTCAGAGAGGGCAGAGTCATGCCTGCAGCCACACAGAGAGCCTGGGCTCTTAACTATCTTGGCTGAGAGTTTCCTTCACTAAAGTAACCCCTATGTATGGGCCCTTTTCCACACCCCCTTTCTTGTTTTGGGGGTGGGGTACCCAGTTCTGATAGCTCAGGGGAGGGCAGAGCATCCCTGAGCTGAGCCGACATGCCAAATGGGGCCTGAAGGGGCGTGGAGAGGTGGGAACAAGGAGGGCGGGAGGGGACTGGCACTGGTACCTAGGGCTGGGTGGAGGGAGGAGCTAAGGAAACAAGCTTTCTGAAACGGCCCCCACCATTCCGGTAGCCATGGTGGGAGGGGTACGGAAGCTCTAATTAAGCCCAGTTCCTAATTAAGCCCAGCCCCTGTGTCTCCTAGATCCCCATTAGCTCCCCGTGGTGTCCCCAAGGCATTTTAAGCTGCCACCCTGCTGAGGAGCCTGGGACAGCCGCCAGGGCCTGCCAGACCTGATGAGTTAGGTCTATGAGGGGCAAAAATCCAACCCATAATTCCCGTTTAGTCCGAGGCAGTTTCTAGGTCCTCCATTCTCCTCAGAAGTGCAGGGGAGCCTCCTGCCCACGATGTCAACCTCTGCGGTGCTGAATGGACTCTAGACTGATTCCCATAGGGCCGTGCCCCCAGCACCCACTTCCTGATCCCAAAGTGCCAGGCTGGGGGACAGGAAGCAAGGCCTGGTGTCAGCTTTGGCTGCAGCCCCCAGACTCAGGAATGGACTGTCAGAACACTGCACCTAGCACAGAGTCTTCAGGAAGCAGCAATTTAGGTTAAGGCAGCCCTGGCTTGTTAACCCTTGTGGCACTGGGGTTCCTGGAGGCCAAGCCTTCCTCCTCCTTTCCTTACTCCTCCGGGCCTTGTATTCCAGACAACAACCCCCAGTTCTTGGCAGAGTGAGCAACCCCTACTTGCCGTCCCCTCCCTCCCTCTTTTCACACACACTCAGAATTCAGAGAGGAACAGTATTAGGTATAAAGTCACACAGCCATGGAGGGACCCTCTGCCTCTAAAGACCCAACCGAACTCCAGTCTCTGCCACTTCCACTTTCACAATCTCCCCAGGCCACATTTACACATGCAGAGTTTAATTAACTTTATTGATATTTAGAAATTAAGAGAATGACTAAAGGTAATTGCACATTAAAAATCATTAAACTGACACAGCAGGCCCCGGCACACCGTTTTCCTCCACACTTACGGCAGGATCATCTGGGCACTGCCCACAGGTTGGGAATGTGACCGGAGGCCCATGGCACCCCTCATGCCTGGGAGAAATCCACCCGGCAGCTTGAGGGGAAATAGGGGACTGATCCTACAGGATTGTGCCAGGCTCAGGGTGATCTCCCCCTGCCCCTTTGGCCTCTACCTCCTGCTTTTGGCTGCATCCTATGGCCCTTGGTCTATGTGTGAGCAAAGCTCTGAAGACCCTGTCTTTCTGGAGGCCACGAGGTCTGAAAAATGCACTGCCTGGTCTGCAAAGCCTCACAGCCCAAGGCCTTTACCGCTCCTGGCCTTCCTTCTCTTCGCTGAAGCCCCCAGGAGTCGTGAGATGGCCGAATGCATTGCCTCCCAATGAGATAACTCAGTAGCCCAATGATTGGGACCTCGCAGCCCCGCTGGGAGGGAGGAGTGCCCCGGGGCCAGCCCAGGTCCAAACCCTCTCGCCTCAGGCCTGGCACTGCAGGTCTGCTTCTTCTTCTTTAAGGAGTGAAAATAAAGATTTTCCCCAGCAGACGGACCCCTACCTCACATATCTCTTGCTCAGGTGGCCCCATGGGCCTTGGAGAGGTTGAGGTGGATCAGGGAGGGACACTGGCTGGGGACACACAGACCCTCAGCCACAGAGTGGACACTCATACCCTCACCCCAAACAGGGTTCCCTGGACTCCCGGCCACATAGGCCACACCAGCCATCCTCCTGGAGACCTGCAGTCTCACCCCAGCCCTGCAGGGAGCTCTCTGGAAGAGGCTGCACTGCACACTAGCAGCCTTACACACTCTTCACACCCACTCACTGCTGAGCCCTCACCTAAGAGCCAGACCTCCTGAAGCACAGACATGCTTGGACCCGCTACTCCAGACAGGCTGGGCTCTGAGTACATTCACACTCAGACCCACACAAAAGGCTTCAGACTACGTCCCAGGGGCACACACAGGCCCTGCCAGGGCTCCAGGGGAGCTGTCCAGCACAAGGTCGTGGCGAGACCCCAAGAAAAGTCCTGAACTCCCAGGGACATCCTCAGATGGCTGAGCAAGGATGTTGGCTTCTTGTCCTCCACTCCCCACCTTGGGCAGGGTGGGGTTTACGGGGCTCCCCTCTCCCCCCTTGACGTGAGCACACGGTTCTGAGTTCCAACCACCAAGTAAGGACCCTGTGAGGGCAGCCAAGGGGTGGGGTGAGGACACCGGGCCAAATTTGACAGGAGCCAGAGGATCAGAGTGGGGCTTCTGTGTCCCTGCGGATGCAGAGCGAAGAAAACTGCCATCCGGGGTCCAGGCTGGCCCTGGCCCCCCTGTGCTAACCCCTAACGCGGCTTGGAAAGATTGAGCAAAGAGGTTTAGAAGCTTCTACATTCTCCCCCCTCCCCATCAGGCGCTACAAACCATACTTCGAGGGGCTGCGGGTCCCAACGTCAAGCAAGGTCCTGAATACCTCACCAGCCAAGCGGCTGCAGTGGAAGAAGGACCTGGGTGTAGGGTAGCTTTGATAAGTGCTTGTTTGAGCAGAGGCAGCAGGTCCCTTGGAGACTCTGAAACCTTTCTTCCCAAAGGCACAGAATCCCCATGCTCTCCCCAACACTTGCTGCCAACTCCATGGCCAAGCTTCCCTCAACCCGGGACGGATGAAGTTGGAGATCGGACTGCAAGCAGGGGCGGGACCCCAGGGTGAGGTGTAGGTCTTCTCGCGACGAGTCTGTGGCTGTAGGGTGGGAGGGAGCCGAGCAGGACGGCTGGCCTGGAGGAAGGAAGAGCTCTGGGCGTGTGCTGTGTGTGTGTGTGTGTGTGTGTGTGTGTGTGTGTGTGTAAGGAAAGGACTTCTGGGAGGACAAAATCTTTATTCCAGGACCTCAACTGCTGCAGCCACGGACAGAAGGAGAAGCCGAATGCCGGACCCCAGACCCTCGGACTTTCCCCCGGAATTGTACTCTAGGTTCTGACTCCCGCGTGGCAGCGCCAAGACGGAGGAAGGTGAGCGACGTCCCAACTCCAGGGCCAGCCGCCATCGGCCCCGTCCCTCCGCGGTGAGGACGAGAGAGGCCCCGGAACGGGAGGCAAAGTCGAGAGAAGTTTGGCAGGCTGCAGGGAAGGTGGGACCGCTGGCCGCCAGCAGGACGGTCCAGGCTCACCGCCCTGTGGCCTCTCCCCCAGCACGCGCCCCGGCGCTCCTAAGGCTCCTGGAGTGTGGCGAGGTAGCGCGCGGGTGAGCGCGAGAGTGTGTGCGGGGAGGGGGTGGCATGATGAATTGCAGCAGAGAAATCCCATTAGATCCGGAGAGATGATTAAAGGCGAGGTCTTGGCCGGGCGCGAATGGCGGGAGCCTCGGCAGCTTCCCGCCCGCGGAGCCCGCGCCCCGCCCGGCTCAGCCGGCGCGGGGGCAGCGCAGCCGGCGGAGCGCGGTGCCTGGGCTGGGCAGCTAGATACGCGGAGCTGGGCGCCAGGACGATCCTCCCTTCCCATTCCCGGGACCCCGCCCTCGCCCCCGTCCTACCGCCGGACGCCGGGGTCCCTTACCGTGAGCCAGGAGTGCCAGCAGTGAGGGCAGGAGCAGCAGGGCTGCCGGGCGCATGGTGTTGGGTGCAGCCGCGCCCCGGGTCGGGGCCGCGGCGGGAGGGCGGGGGGCTTAGCGAGGCGTGGGGAAAACAGCAGGGTCCGGCTGGGGCAAGGGAGCGCGGCCGCCGCCGCCGCCGCCGCTGCCACCAGCGCCTGACAGAATCAGCACCACGGCCAGCGCCTGGCGTCGGCGCCCGGGATCGCCGCGCGGGGCTGGGGGCGGGGGCGCGGGAGGAGCGGCTTACCGTAAAGTCTCAAGCAAAGGCGCAGAAGACCCAGCGGCCGGATCTTAGGCTCCCGCGCCGCCGCCAGCTCAGGGGAAGCACTGCCCTGGTAATGTAGGCACACGGCCCCCACCCTTCCGCGCTGCCCACGCCCAGCCAAGCCTGTCACCCTCTTCCCCATTAGCAGCCTGCCAAGGAGGTGGGGTTCTAACCTGACTCTCCATGAGACAGCAAACTCCTCCCCACCTCTCTCCACCCCATCCTGGTACCTGAGGGCGCCAAGGGTGACCTGGGAAGACGTCCGCGAGTGAGGCAGCTGGTGAGGCCCGCGTGCCCTTGTGGCAGCTCCGTCCTGGGCCGATAATGAAGATGGCTTTTGAGCGTACAAAGGACAATAAATTATTACTTTGCGCTCAATAAATGCCAGGGCTCCAGGCAGCTGCATCAGCATCAAACTGTGCTCACAGAAAAGCTTAATTATCCTGATATTATAGTTAAAAGCCAGTGGTACTTGTGTCCTGGAAAGACATTCTTCACTTGGCAGAAGGCAACCTGGGCCAAGCTGTGGACAGCTGAAGGTAATATCCTGAGTCCCCACGCAGCCCTGGATCTCCAGGACCCTGCCTTGCCTCTCCTACAGGACCTGAGAAGCCACAGTGCCAGCCAGTGAGAGCAGAGCCTTCATACCTATCCCTGCCCAGGTTCCTGGAACTGATGGAGAAAATGGGACAGGCATGGGGTGGGGTGGGACATTTCCCTAAGGCTATTTTAGATGGATGTTGAAGGAATCCCAGAGGAGTAGCCAAGGAGGCTGTACCATTCAAGGGCATGGGAAAGTAAGCTTTCAGGGCTCTGCTTGAGCTAAGGGGCAGCAAAGAGGGCAATCACAGCTATGCCATCCCAGAGGTTATGTTTCTGGTTCCATGTATGGGCTCACTTGAGCTTCAGTGGATACAATATAACATGACCTTGTGACTGATGTTATCATTTCCTGTAGAGGAAAAAGAGGGCTGAACTCCCTGTGGCCCCTAGGGAGAAGGACAGCTTTCTGTTTAGTTCTTTTCACATGCACTTGACTCCTCCCCAAAGTTTTCAGACCCCAGTCATTGTCTAGTGCCCTTCCGGACCTCATCCTGGAAGCAGGTGGCAAGACTTCTGCTCTTAAGTCTCATTCTTCGGAGAGCCTTCCAGTCCTTACCACCTTCACGGTCTTCCAGTTCTGCTCGTCAGATTCTTTTCCTGTGCCTCTCCTGCTGTAAAGAATCCCAGGCATCAGGCAGGTGGCGTGGAATTATCTGAGGGAGTCACTGGGAGAGAATTTCTTCACAGTCATTTCAAGAAGCTGAGAAAAAAGAGGGCAGTAGCAGAAGGATGGCAGAAGAGGGGGGAGTTGACACAAAGATCCGCGGTGAGGAGAGGAAGCCAGGAAAGAAGGCGCAGAGGGGAGGAAGAAAGAGTTGCTAACAGAGGAGAGAGGTGGAAGATTCTGTGACTGAGAGGAATTTGGGGGAAATATTGGTAAATGGCATGGGATTCATCCTTTTTTCTTTGAAGGTTTTCCTGATTACTGGGCCTCTCTAGACTGAGAAGCTTAGGCAGAGGAAGGTGAGTCATGACCCACGGATGAACTTTGTATGCCAGGATGATTCATGGGGATTTGGAGGCTGGTGGTAGGCTTGTCTCCTGGCAGCTGGGCTCCTTGGTGGGCTGGGCACTCACAAGAAGGAGGGTGAGAGGAGTCACTCAAGAACGTGCTATATCACCCTCCCTATTGCCCCAACAAATCTAGGCATTGAGAAGGGGGTCCAATGGAGACTACAAGTCCCAGAATGCAGCACTCTGTCCTGACCTCAGAGGGTGTACTGTATGATGGGAAGAATATGCACCTGGGCTGTCCTTCCCTTTTAAAAATGGTCAGTGTAGTCTCCAAGCAGTGGGTTCCCAGTTAGGTTGAGGCAGAGGCTGGGCCAACTGGGAAGCTGTAGAGTTTCTGTCAAGCACCATGTCTCACGCCCTCCAACGGGTCCATTCTGCCCAGACCTTAGCATCACCTACAAATTGAGGACAATAACATGTCCTAGGGGACATTCAGCTGTATGCTGCGGGCTCATTGTGTACTCAAGTTACATACACATTTCAAAGTGGCAGCCTGGGGAAACCTGCAAGGTTCCCTTCACTTGTCTCGTTTCTCTCACTTTTTATTGTGTCTCCCACCTGGCTCTTTGCCCCCAGAAGACCCTAGTTTTCCTTGTCTATGCAATTGCTTGCTTAATTTTCTGTCTTCTTTACTAGTTGTCAACACTGTGAAGGCACAGAGCATGTCTGTCTCCTCTACCTCCAACCTACCCCACTCCTTGGCACAAGGTAGATGCTTAATAAATATTTGTGAATAAATGATGGTGTGGGGTGGGGGAGGGAGCGTCTAAAGCCCATGGCTGTTTATTGGTGTCAAATGAGTATTGTGAGATAATGGAGGAGGAGACAATTGCTTCTTTTGGGGGCTGAGGATTGATCACTGAAAGCTTTACACAGCAGGCAGGTGCATTGAAATTAAGTCTTAAATATGTTTCAGGTTTAAGTCAGTGGTGAGGAAGAGGGAAGACATCCAAAATAGAGGGAGTGGCTTATGCAAAGGCAAAGTGGTGGAAAATGCAAGCTAGTCTGGGGTCAAAGAGAAGACCAGTTTTAGTGGAGGAGGGGGTCCCTGCAGGGATGAAGGGGGAAGGATTGGAGTAGGCTGGGTGGGGTCAGGCTTTGTGGTCCTCTGAGCCGCAGGACATCCTTGTGGTCCACCTGAGCTGCAGATGACTACAGTGAAGGGGTTACCCCATCACAAAGATATTTGCACCAAAACAAGGGAGTCTGGAACTATTAAGGAGGGTTTTCAAGCAGTAAAACAAATAATCAAGTGACAGGAACGGAAGGGTTCACTTCTGACTCAGAAAGTGGAGTCTGAGTTATAATGGCTGTGTTAGGACTGAAAGCCAGAGAGAGGGAAGAAGGGTTCTCCAGTTCCAGGGACCCTCACAGCCTCTGGCCAGAGAGTGCCAGGCATGCAGCCCACATCCCTGGAGAAACCTGCCTCACTTTCCCACTTCCAAACAGCCCATCAATTTGTGGGATCACAGGCACATTGGTAACTTATTTTAAGGTCTCTGTCTGATAGTTTAATGGTCACCAGAGGGTAAGAGAGGTGGTTACCAGCGGGGTGGGAGATGAGGGTAAGGGGGATCAAATATATGGTGATGGAAGGAGAACTGACTCTGGGTGGTGAACACACAATGGGATTTATAGATGATGTGATACAGAATTGTACACCTGAAATCTATGTAATTTCACTAACAATTGTCACCCCAATAAGTTTAAAAAATATATAAAAAATAAAGTCTCTGTCTGGATGACATTTGCTTTCTGAGAGAGAGGAGAAGAAAATTAGTCTTTGCAAAGATTCCAAACTAGAGCTACATCTTCTGTGGAGATGGGGGGGAGGGGATTTTGGAGTTTCAGGGAAGCAAGGGCAGGGGCTGCCACCTCACTCTAGAGACCCCAGGGGCACAGAGCTACCTGCTCACCTCAGAGGGGACTCCCAGACCCTGAAGCATCTGGAAGAGTCTGGGATGCCACGGCTCCAGCCCGGCTTCCTAGAGTACCCAAAGTCAAGCCTTTGAATTTAGGGACAGAAGGAGGGCCCTGTCCTGGTAAATGGGGATTCCTGGCTCCTGAGCATTTTGCTCCCTCTTCTACAGATCAGCTGTAGTAGAACCCAGGGAGGATGGAGACAGCGGCAGAAAGTGGTTTGATGTAAGCTGCTTTCCATCTCCAACCCAAGGCCTCCAGCCTGCCTACCACCCCCACCCAAGGCCTTTGATCCTCCACAGCTCCATAAATATTTAATGCCACCAGCTGGGCAGAAATGAGGCAGGTGGTGGAACAGGGAGACTGGGGATAGGACTTAAGATCCCCGATGTTGGCTACATTATCTTCATGTCGGAGCCCTGGGATGATGGGAGGAGGCCTCCCCCCACCATGTGACAGGGGAAGTCCCAGGGTTCAAGTTTGTGGCACTAATAACTCTTTGAAAACTCACCAAGGGGCTGAGAATAAAACAAATAATCAATTGTAGAAGCCCAATCCCCAGTTTGATTGAAGGAGAAAGATGAAAGTTAAATGACAATCAAATGCAAATACAGCTCAACAAACACCACAGCAATTACCAGGCGCAGGAACCACATGGTACTTACAGGCAGCAGGGGTTGGCAGTTTGGAAGCCTGGGCCTGTGCAGAGGTGACAGGAGTGGGGCCATTTTAATGGACAGTTAAATAGATGCAAAACCTCCCCTGCATCTACTTTGCATAGACTGCTAATGCATGGGGAACTGGAATACTGGCATCCAGAGGGAGGTCATGCCACCTTCTGTGGCTGCCTCTGTGTCATTTCAGAATAGAAGAGGACCTGAGGAGTGCCTGGGAGGTGAGGCCAGAGTGGGCTCTTGGATCAGAGGACCTTGAGGGGCTCACACCACTCTCTTCACCCCAGCTGGTGCTGAAGGGATGAGGGCCGAGGTTGAAGGGAGCCAGTCCTTTGGGTCCTTTGGGAAAGGGTTCAAGGTACTGGACTTCCAACAGCCCAAAGACCCAGGAGAGAGCAGCCTTTATCCTCTAGATTTGCATAATGCTTTGCATCTCATTTGAATGCTATTAATTTGGTGTCAGGCTAGGTTGGCACAATGTAGAAAAGAGAACAGCTGGCCTTCTCCCTCCCCTCTGTACCCCGAGGCTCACCCTGAGTATAGCCCTCCCTAACTTGGGGGGCATGAGGCCTCCACTTCTGCTTCCACCTCAGTGTTCCCTGGCACTTAGAGAGTCTCTTGGTGAAACCAGCTCCTAAAAGCCAAGGCTTCCTGGGCAGTGGGGCCACCTACAGAGTTACACAGAAGGAAGAAGAAAGGACCCCCCATGGGTCGGTGCCTCTCACCAGACCCAAAGAAACCACGGGAGGGTGCTAGCAGCCTTTTCCCTAAGCAATCAGGGGGCTTGGTTTGGAAAGGGTCCAAAAATAATAACCCAGAGAGGGAGGGAACAAAGACAGGTGATAATCCCAGAGAAATATAGAGGGTTCTCGAAATAAAACTCTCTGAACTCAGTATTTCCAGTGCTTCAACTTACGTAAACTACATCTGTCCAGAGGCACGGGGTTTATAGTGGTGTGGTTCTGGGGCTGGGGACCTGTGTCCCCATATGATGAGGGAGTGGGTCACCAGGTGGGGTGAGCTCCTGAGAAAGGGGGAGGAGACTCAAGGTATGCCCTGTGGGCTGCCCCTGGCACGTGGGCTTCAGGGGACTCAATGAGCTGGGGGTGGGTGTGGAGGAGCAAAGCTTGCCAGGCTGACTCAAAGACATCTTAGTTCTTTCCTATGTGGAGCCAGCTGGGATGCCCCACTGGCTTCTTGCCTGAGTGGCCCGACCTGGAATCTTGGCCAATAGATATGAGAATATTTATGCACAGGACAAGCAAGAAGAAGGTGCCAATAAACAAAAGCTGGTCTCCTTTTGTCATGAAGAACACCTCCACCCTACAGAACTCCCCCCCCCCACCTTTGGGAACTAGGGCAGGATGGGGAAGGCATGAACAAATACCCTAGCCAGGTTGACCTCGTGCCCCTGTCCCTGACAGTACTCACCTGAGTCAGGCTGTGACTGGGGCAGAAGAAGGCTCCTCCCCTTTTTATGCCCGAGACAAAATTAGGGCGTTGCTTTGAATAATGTGACAGGATAATTGGATTTTCCCCTTCAAGCAAACCCAGGCATGAAGCTTTGGAATTACATAAAAGATGGACTCATAGCTGGTTCATATTTTACAGAAAGGCGTTAAGTATTTCCTCTTTTAAAAGACTGCCACATACATTTAAAGCAGACTCATAAAAATTTAGTATGTTCCATTTTTTTAGAAGTTAGTCCCTGAATCCCGTGGGCTGTTCCTGATCTCTAAAAATAAGAATACTACCACCATTTATTATTTACTGTTACTGGGCACTGAGCTGGAGGATTTAACTATATCCTCACAACAATCCTATGTGGTAGGTACTGTTATTGTTCCCATTGTACAGATGAGGAAACTGAGGCTCTGGAAGGCTAAGTGATTTGTAGCTAGTTAGTGGTGAAATCAAGATATACCACCACGGTGGCTGGATGGCTCAGTTGGTTAGAGCACGAGCTCTGAGCAACAAGGTTGCCGGTCCAATTCCCACATGGGCCAGTGAGCTGCGCCCTCCACAACTAAGATTGAAGGACAACAGCTTGACTGGGAGTTGATGGGTCCTGGGAAAAACACACTGTTCCCCAATAAAGTCCTAGAAATGCACACTGTTTCCCTTCCCCAATAAAATAAATAAAAAAATTATATATATATAATATATATATAATATATATATATATATATATATATATATATATATATATATCTCCAAGGCAGAGCAGAAAGGCATAGGTGCCACTGGCTCTTTGCAGGAGCCAGTGTGGGAGGGATCTCAGTTTTCTTGGACCTCCTGCTTCTGCCCTGGGTTCACCTCCAAGAGGCCTGTGCCTAGATGCTTTCCTTTGGTGCAGCCCATGGAGGGTGGGCCGCTTGGAAAAGGCAGGGCAGGGCTGGTTACTTATTAACTTATTCATTAGACAAATATTTATCAAGTGTTCATTGTGCTAAGTGCTGGAGACACAAAAGTGAGTGAAAACAGACACTGCCCCTGCGTGTTCAGAGCTCACAGTCTAGAATGGGAGACTTTACACAGAGCCACCTGACTGAATGCACAACTGCAATATAGCTGGTGCTCAGGAGAGATTCAAAGTGCTGTGGAGGCCTACACTAGGGATTTGACCTAGTCAGGAAGGGCTTCCTGGCAGACGTAGTGATTGTGCGGTCAAAGAATGAGCGTGAATTATGTGATTAAAGAGGGAAGGGAAGTGCATTCCATGTAGAGGGAACAGCATGTGCAAAGTCTTGTGGTAGACAGGACTAAGAGATGGTTAGCGGAGCTGGATCACAGAGAACAAGAAGTGTGGAGTGGGATGCAGCGAGAGAGGTAGGCAGGTGTACAGCTCCAAAGCTTAGGGGGTCTGTACATGATCTCTAGGCTCCCCACCTGCGCATCCATCCATCCATTCATCTGTCCATGCACTCACTCATCCTTCACCCAGCCACCTACCCAGTTCATTCATCACCATTTCATTTATTTACTGAATGAGGGAACATTTATGGAGCACCTGGTGTGTGCTAGGATCTCAGTTGGGGTCTGGAGAGGCAGAGCCCTGAAGGAGCTCCCGGACGAGGGAGGTGAGATAGAGTAATGAAGCATGTCTATCTCAACAAGGTGCTTAAACAGGGCGATGAAAGCCCTAGAGGCTGTCTCACATGGTTCAAACTTCCTAAGGCAAGAAAAAAACATCATCCTTTCCAGGCAGATCTTCCAGGCACACGTTCCTCCTGCCATCTAATCTCATTCCTTTGTGTTACAAAAGTAGCCCACTTCTTACAGCCCTAAAGTAGGAAATGTTTCTGCTGTACCTTTTCATTGATCCCTTTTTGGGATCTCGGAGGCATCTCCGTCCTAGAACACAGGGAAACTTGGTCAGGTCTCCCTCAGATATGAAAATCCAGCTCCAGACATTTCCTTTTCCGAGCATGAAAAGAGGACAGAAATATCTGATGTCCCTCAATTCTAGCCATGCATTCCCACCCTCCACTCCTCCTTGAGCTACTTGTCCTCTGCTTGTGACATCACAATGGTCCCTATGACAACCAATTGTGAGGTCACCAACCCTTAAAGCAACAGACTCCGCAGGGCCAGATAATGGCCTGGAGGAGAGAGGGAGAATGCAAAATGGGGTCCTGAGAGGGAACCCATCTCCTACTGGGAATGGGGAAGGCCACCCAAGACCTTCCTTGTGGGAGCAAGGAAAACTCCATTGTTAGCCCATTTGCAGAGAGGGGTAAAACAGCTTTTTTGTCTTCTCCCTCACTGAAAAGCTTCTCCACGGACACTGAGCCCCTCTGAGACAGCCCGTGAAGGCAGAGCTTCACCTCATCTGCCTCAGCTGGGCTGTGGAGATTGGTGGGACCTGCAGAGCAGCATCCTGGCATCACTGACCTGGCGCCATGTACCCCTGGCAAGGGGAGGTAGGAGCATGGTTCTGGTCTCAGCCCCACTGGCTCGGAGGGGCTGGCCAAGACCTGGCCCATGTTTGAGCCTTGAATTCCCCATCAGGGTGGGACGGAGGGTGTGAATATGCTAAGGAACCGTGTTTCATGACTTACAGGATAAGCAACAGATGGGCTTAATGCTGCTGGGTCTGCCTGTGTCTTCTGTGAATCAGCAGAGGAAGTTGCTGTGAGTGGACGAGGGTGGAGCTTAGCACGTGCAGGGTATTCCCAGCGAGGGCTGGGTGGGCCTGCTGGCTCCTCTGAGGCCCATACTGGTGGTTTGCAAGAGCAAGGCCTGCTGGAAATGGAGACAGCTTCTCAAGAGACTGAGGGATATCCTAGGCAATGCCCAAGCTTTGATGTAGGGCCTGGGTTCAAATTATCCCAGCATTATGCTTGCCTTGGGCAAATTTCTGAGGCTCTCTGGGCCTCCCCTTTTTTACCTGTGAAAGGGAAATGGTGCTACTAGCCTGTCAGAGAAGTATTCAGTGAGATAACCTGTAGAAGATCTTGGCACGTAATCGGTGCTCAATAAATGCTTGTTATATTCATTGTTCTATCCCCTCAGTCCTTAGCCGAGGGTTTTGCATATTATATGTGCTTCGTTAATGCTTGTGACTGTAAGTGCTGCGTGAGGAACAGAGGGTAATGTTTAGAGCCAGGGAAATCAGTGGACCTGGGTTCAAATCCTAGTCTTTACCAGCTATACTTCTTTTCTTCCCCCTCCTGTCAACACAGGGTCATTTAATGATAATTATATTGGCCATTTCCATTGGTTGACTGGAGGCTCTTCCACAAAAGGCTCCCATGGTTTCCAGTGTATCGATTTTCTTGCCAGACATAGTTCGTTTTCAGCCTGGAGAATAACCTCATCTATTTGGCCACCCCGAAGTTGGTCTTCTAATTTTTTAACATCTGGTTCTGTTTTAACCACTTCTCACTTGTAATATGTTCTGTATACGCTCCATATGCGGCATTTTAAAGGATTTGCTCGAGAGCATCAAGAATCTGTGTGTATAACATTCTTAGCCTCTCCTGTGGACTCTCACGTACAGCCACTCCCACAAGGCCAGTGGTCTTCTTCAGCACGCCCGCCATGACAGTACCCCAGCTATACCTCTTTGTGCCTCAGTTTTCTTAACAGTAAAATGGGAGATAGTGATTCTCCTTATAGGGTTGCTGAGGACTAAATGTGGCAGGTAGAGAGCACAGCCTGGTACATGTTAAGTGCACGGGGGACTGTGGCAATTATGCTTGGTCTTGAGTAAGGCAGTTTCTGCACATGCCATAGTTTCTGTCCACTGTCAGTTTTAAGGAAATGCGAGTTGATCTGTGGGATGTCCAGAACTGGAAAGTGGGTGAGTCTCAAGACAGGGGCATAAGATGGCAGCAACGCCAGGAAGGGGTCACCGCTCCCTCTCCGGATTCCCTCAGTGTGGACACCAGGAGTGCTGCTCTGCTCGCACCAGTCCCAGGAGCTGGGTCCCCAGCTGGATTGCTGTTTCTTGAAGTCAGGGCTGGGCTGTGTCTCACTCATCTGTGAAGCCTGTTAACATCTATCATATGGCAGAAGCTTAGCAGCAGTTAAAGGGAACCAAATTAGATGAGATCTTAATAATCAAACTGGCTAGCATGTATTCTGCACATACCCCATGCCAGGCTCTGTTCTAAGCATTTTGCATGTTGTTCATCCTCACAACAACCTGTGAAATAGATAGTATTATCCATTTTAAAATGAGGAAACAGAGAGTCTAAGTAACTTGCCCAAGGTCACACAGCTAGTAAGCAATGATGGGGCTGGGATTTGAACCTAGGCTACCTGGCTCTAGAACCTGTCCCCTTAGCTCTCACATCACCCCCAGCCACATGGACCCTGTCCATCCATTTTGCCACATCTGCGACCACCAGTTCCTCTACCAGTTCTCCCTCTTGCCCCTCTCTTCTTCCAGCTGAGCCTGGGCCCAATGCAGCCCGAAGAATGCAAATTCTCCTGAAACCGCCTCAGCCATCTGCCTCCCTCTCTGCTGAAATAAAGTTGCTGCTGCTGCTGCGACTGCCACCATCACAGCCAAAGCCACCACTGGATCCCTTGCTTATTTCAAGTCCTCCTAAAGCTTGTTGAGTTCTTAACTTATTAAAGATAAGCACATGGAAATAGGGAGCAAATCTCTTTATTTATGACATAATCTCCAGCCCAGAAAAGCGGCAGGAACAGTGTTGCCTATATTAGGGAACCAACAGGAAAAAAATCAATTAGATCCGCCAGAGCGTTTAGCTATTAGCTTTCTTCTGATGTTTCTCTTAAGGCTGGCCGAGGGGTCTCCACCAGCCGCTGAGCTGGAGGAGAGAGGAGAGCTCTGTAGGAACAGAGAAAGAAATGTTTCAAGAAAGGCAGCAGACCCGGTTTCCAGGCACCAAAGTCTCTCCATCCATCGTCTCCTATACTGCTTCCCTAACCTCAGCCAGGACGTCCTTATGTTGGTTTAACTTCCATGTTTTTTTATTTTTGCTGCAGTTTCAGCTGGTGTCTTTAGGGACATTGGGAGTCAGCTAGTTATTGTTTGCTTCTTGTAGACCTGAACCCCAAGTCTGATCATGTTTCTGCTAGATCCTTTGAGGGCAGGGTCCTCTTCTTCCTGGAAGTAGATTATTCTGGAGGCGCTCTTGTTGGCTGATGTGCTGTCCAGTTATCTTCTGCTGAGTAAAGCTGCTTGGGACCTGCAGCCACCTTATGAGGTCCTCATGTCCTTCTGCCTGCCTCCAGGAGCAACTTCCAAGCTGTCTCCCAGAGATAGAGCTCTCCCTTATTCCTGAGAACTTCCAGCAAGGGGGATGCCCCGGCTCCCATAGAAACCCAGATTTCTTCTCCTCAAAGGCAAGGGATCATGGCTTGTTCACTAATTTTTCCTCAGGGCCAAGCATGTAGCAGGCACTCAATAAATATTCATTGAATCAATAATTGTTATAATAATAGCTCCATTGATTGCTCTCTTGGTGCCAAAGCTGAGAAGGGCAGGTGCTTTGTTACCCAAAGTAGGACCCTCTGCTTCTCCCTGAACCAGAAGACAGCCCAGAAGAGGCCTCCAGTCTTGTTTTGTCTTATTTTTTTGGCCAGGAGCAGCAGTAGCAACAGTTCTGAGGAGTATTACTAGCCTTACTTTACAGAGGAGGAAACAGACTTAGAGAGAAATAACTTGTCCAGTCTAATAAGTGAATGAGATGCTCTATCCATCTGCTTTCGGTCATTAGGAAGTCCTTCTTGCGGTCTAACCCAAACCCTTCCTGTTTCAGCAGCACCAGTTTCTTCTCTGGCCCATGGAAGCAGAGAACA
This sequence comes from Rhinolophus ferrumequinum, assembly GCF_004115265.2. Lineage (NCBI taxonomy): Eukaryota > Metazoa > Chordata > Mammalia > Chiroptera > Rhinolophidae > Rhinolophus > Rhinolophus ferrumequinum. The sequence continues at coordinate 18,526,852 of NC_046304.1, read as the reverse complement.
GCATTCCTACCCATGCAAATTTCCCTCAGTTTATGAGTGTCCACCAGCTCTTTGCACTGGTTGACCCCCAATGAATATTAAACACCAAACCTCACAGGGGCCAGCCCTGCAGGGCGGGCAATGGACGAACCCTCATCATGCCTGTTCATTATTATAATTAATATTGAGCCAGCGTTGGTGGCGACCTCGCCCTCACCAGGTATTTGGGTTATTTTAGAAGCTTATTCAGATCAATGACAGACAGCTCCAAATAGATAAACTCCCTGCCATCCAGACGAATCAATTGCAACACTGCCGTCACAACAAGCCCAAGAAATCAATCTGATTTCAGGCGACATGGTAACTCAGCGCCGGGCAAGCTGGTTTTAATTTCCGCGTGGCTGAGACCCAGCTTCCTCTGCTCACTGGAGCACCCTTCTTTCCCAGCTGGTATTCCATACACACAGGTGCCCAGGGCCCTCAGAGGGCTCAGGCCAAAAGGCAGTCATATGGAAGACAGGGTGACTGGGAGGCTGTGTGACCTTGAGGAAGACTCCTGAACCCCCAGACCCAGGAGGAGCTGACTCAGATCTGCTGCTGGGATTCTTGTTTTGCTGGCTTCAGCTCCAATTTTTCCGCTGCCCTCTGCAAAAACCAAGCCTGGGGGCCTTTCTGGGCTGCCTCCCAAATCAGGGAGCTGCAGAGGTAGTCTGCCTACCTTAAGCACCAGATCAATGGCCCTTCTTGGAGATGGACTTTGTCTAGCATGGCAGCAAAAAGCTCACCAGAACAGATATAGCCGTTTATTGGGAGCTTACTTTATGCCCAGGCACTGCTAAGTACTTTACATACCTCATCTTTTGAACCCTCACAACAGCCCAAAGAAATAGGGAACAATTATCTACATTTTGTAGAAGAGGAAACCAAAGCTCAGAGAGGTTAAGTAACTTGTCCTGAATCACAGAGCTTGCAAGTGGTAGAGTGTGGATTTGAACCCAGGTCCCTAAGCCTTTGCCACCACCCTGTCCTAAAGATGACATCAGAGATACCCTCATTCTCCCCTTGCCTGGATCTTGTCTGGTTAAATGAAGCCATTGCTTTCCTCCAGTCTGCCAGGGAAAGGGAGCCTCTCTCAGGAATTCTCACAACTGGCAAATGTTCCCTGAACTTTCACTTTGATGCTCTAGATACTGAATTGAGGGTGTTGAGGAGCTGAGTGGGTCAGGAAGTCAAGCTGTCTACCTTCCCACACTCCAGCTTCTACTCCCCTTTCCTCCTTCCAGCCCTGTTAGTATATCTAGATGGTGAGGAGTGGTGCCTGGGACAGGCAGCAGGGTGTTGGGAGATGTGGTTTTAGGGTCAGCTGATCTGGGACCAAATTCTAGCCCAATCCCTTATTAGTTGAATACCCAGGGCAAGTCTCTTAACCTCCTGGAACTTCGTTTATCGGGTGTACAGAGTGGGGATGCTCTTACCCAAACCACAGGTTGTGAGGGGAAGTGCCCAGGACAGTGCCCAGCATGGAGCAGGTATCAGCGTATGTTGGGTCCCTTTCCCCGCCTCTCTCGCCCCTCTTTTTTCTGAAACCCCTTGCCTTGGATGCACAGTTCTGAATGGCCAAGGTCAGGGCTTTTCAAATATATTTTAGCTGAGAAACTCTTTAATCAGGAGACATATTATGAGGAAGGCAAGGATACAGATGAAAAGGGAGTTGGTCAGGTGGCGATTCGGGGCTGGGAGCTCTCCTGTTCCTGTCCTTCTCTCACCCCCAGACTCCCAGTAGGTCCCCAGTAGGTCCCCAGTAGGTCCCCAGTAAGCCCCCAGTACTTTGACCCAGCCCTGTGCTGGCTGACATTTGGTCCGAACTTTAGCTCTCAACCATCAGCTAACTTGAGCCTGTTCTGGATTTAGAGCAGGACAATTTAGGTGCTAAGTGGACAAACCTGCCCCTGGCCAGAGGGAGGCCACATATCGATCTCCTTTGACATGGTGGGGTTGGGCATTGTAGCTGGGGAGGCATAGATCTGGGGCCAGATGGCATGGATTGGGAAGGGGATCTTCTGTCTGTCCTGTGAAGTAATGTGCCTGGGAGGGCTCTTGTGGGACGTGGACGCCGATTCATCAGACTCAGAACCTTATGTTCTCCCTGAGGGACGCAGGGACATCTGGACTCTGAAGCCTAGCAATGGAGAGTGACATACCATATCACACAGCTAGCAAGTGACAGAAGCAGATACAAACCCAGGCCTATATGGCTCCAAAGGGCTGGATGGCCTCCACTCCCCACCCCATTTCTCTTCTCCATCCAGCGGCTGCCCCTCTGCATTCAATTGTCTATCAGCCCTTTCACCCACCAAATATAGAACAGGAAGAGAGACACTCAAATTATAGCAGGAGGGAGTGGGAACGGGATTAGCTCCTGGGAAGGACTTCCTGACTCATTAACTGGTCTCTAAGATAACTCATTAGAGCGGCAGTGTGATTTCTCTGGAGGGGGTCTCAGTTCAGCTGTCTTCTTGTGGCTCCCACTTCCTGAAAGCTACTGAAACACCAGATGACCTCTGATGTGTGTGGCTTTGTCTTTTATTTTTTGAATGTGTGATACCTACACATGGTTCAAAACATCAGGGTATGGAGGACGTCTGTTCAGTGAAAATTCTCCCAGTTCTCCTCCCCAGAGGCAAGCAATGTTCTGTGTTTCCTATCTAGACATACACAAGCAAATAGGGACACACATTCTCTTTCTTTAGTCCTATTTTTAATACACAAGATGTAGCATACATACCCTGTGCCTATGCGTGCTATTCTGTGCCTTGCTTTTGTCACCTGACAATATATCTTGAAGATTACTCTGAGTCAGTACATAAAGAGCTGCCTTACTCTTAGGTGTCTTTTTATGGTCACAGGCTTCTGGGAGCTCAGAAGTAATCACATCTGGTTTGATTAGCTTCACATTTCCATTTAGGACATCCCGGCCCAGAGAAGGCAGGAAAGCTCTCCAAGGTCACGCAGCAAGGACTAGGGACACACGCCACCTTCTCCCCCTCCTTTGTCCCCAGCTCCTTGTCCCCAGCCCCTCAGGGCTGAGCGCTACTCAGGGAGGGAAGAACAAGGAGGGGATGGTCCCTGAGTGAAATGCTCTTCTCACTGCTCACTTGCAATCGGCACTAGGTCGGTGCGGGCGAGGCGCGGGCCGGGCCTAGGGCACCCGGTGCGGAGCAGTGGGCGGGGGCAAGCGCCCACGTGGAAGCAGGGGAGGCCGTTAATTCCCCGGGAAACCCGCGCGGCGTGCTTCCCGGTAATGAGCTCCCGGGCCCGAGGTGAGCGTCCCCGGCTGCTCATACGGCAGCCTCGTGCCACCAAAGAAAACGAGTCCTTTTTTTCTTCCGTGCCTGACAGCTCATTAGAAGAATTAATTTACTCCTGCGTTTGCAGTTTAAAGGACATTATTTACTGGTTAATTGTTGTTATTACAAAATGTTAAATATCATTATTTATTTCCCAGGCCCTGACAGCTTCTCTGACAGGAATTTATTAGGTGAGACGGTAGCACCGGTGGGCGCCCCTGTGCGAAGCAAGGCGAAGGTGGTGGGTTGGCCCTGGGCCTAGGTCTCTGGGCAGGGCAGGGCAGGGACAGAATGGGAGGGGCCCACCCCAGGACTAGTGACTTTTGGCACCTCTTCATCCTCCATTTCTGCCCCTTGTGTGTGTTGCGGGGTGGGGTGGGAGACAGGGGGCAGCTTTTGCATAAAGCTGCAGTTTGGGGGTCAGGGCGGCAGCTTTCAGAGGTTCAGTGGCCAGAATGAAGCCTGAACTTTGGGTCTCACCCTTAAAAGGTTTCCCCAAGAACATAAGCCTTCAGGCCACTTTCTTGGACTCACAGAATTTAAGAGCTGGAAGGGAGTGAGTGGTCAGCTGGTGTTCAGATCTGGTGGCCTCCAGGCTGTAAACGGCCTATGGATTTGAGTTTGACCTGTTCAGGAGACTTCACATAAAATCTAGGTTCTGGCTTCTCAAAAAATCAGAAAACCTTGCCACTCTTGGCAATGACCACCTGCACTGAAGGGCAGTACCGTTCAAGGGCATGCCTGCTCTCTAACTACTGTACCCTCTACCCTTTGCTTTCCTCCCTACGTTATTTTCCTCTGTGGGCATTTGAATTTTCAACCCCTGATCTGGTCTAATAGATGAAGAAACTGAGCTCAGAGTGGTTAAGTCTCTGATGGCCAGGACCACAGCCTAGCCCACTTTTCACCACACCATACTGCCTCTGAATCTCTCTGCTCCCACCTCCTCTGGGTCTGGTTTGGAGTGAGTTTGGGCAGGGTGCTCAAGTCTTCTGTCAGCCTCGGGGCCAGGAAGGAGAAGCAGCCTAGAACTTACAAGGATCATGGCTCCATAAATAGCATTCATTTGTTCATTCGGCAAATAGTTTCTGAGGACCTACTAGCTGACATATAAAAATGACTTGGGGTGGCTGGTTGCTCAGTTAGTTAGAGCATGGTGCTGGTAGAACCAAGATTGCCAGTTCGATCCCCACAGGGGACACTGTGAGCTGCGCCCTCCTTAAACAAAGAAACAAACAGAAAATGATTTGGACATAATCATTTCTCAAGGAACTTGGTCTGGTGAGACTGTGTGTGAAACAAGGATGTAATTACAATGTAGGGTTATGTATGAGTGGCAGATGCACGGGGCAGCCCAGAGGAAGAAGGGGTGACTGGCAGGGCTGGAGGGGGTCCCGGGAGGAGGCTCTTCAGGGGAGGGAATTAATACTTCACGGAGCACATTCTAGGCTGGGTGGGCCGCCTGTGTCATACACAGACACATTGGTATTGAAAATACCTATCGTTGTGAACACACAATGTGATATATAGATGATGCAATACAGAACTGTACACCTGAAACCTATGCAACTTTACTAACAATTGTCACCCCAATAAACTTGAATTAAAAAAAAATACCTATTGTCAATTGATAAATAGTGGCTACCCCAGGAGACGCTCCCCCGAGGGTGGACATCTGGCAGCTGCTCCAGCTCTGGGGAACCTCTGTTCTGACTGGACAGCACCCTTGCCATACAGTCTATCAATCATGACCCACATTTGACAACCAGTCTATGGGGCAAGGCTGTTACCCTCATTTTACAAACTAGGGATCTGAGGCTCAGAGACAGGAAGCGGAAGTGGGTACTGGAAGAGGAGATGGGCCCGGGGAAAGAGGGAGAGAAGACTATTGTCAGAAACCCAACACCCAGCCCCGGGAAATACGGATCTTTTGAGCAGACTTCAAACAACGTTCCTGTAGACAGGTCTTTGGCCCCAGTCCTTTCTGGCCCAGGCACCTGACAGCACCAGGTAGCCTCAAGGAAATTTTGGAGAACCAAAGGGAGATGAAAAGTCCTTTGAAAAAGTATGAACACGAACTCAACTGAACCATTACTGTTGCTATGCTATAAAGTACTATAAAGTTATTTCTGGCTGGCAGCCTGGTTTATTTTAGACCCTACCTCATTTCTTCCAGGTTATAGGCCCTAATTCCTTGCCTGGTGAGACAGGGCCTCGCGTTATTGGAGTGAATCCTGAGCAGGTTCAGAAACGATAACCACAGCGTGAAGGATTTTACAGATTTCCCAGAATACCAGGGCTGCCATCCTTCGGAGGTCTTCTCCACCAGCCCCCTCATTTTATTTTATTGCCATGTTAAAATTCAAAAATTTTTTATTCATTTTTTTGAATGGGTAATCCGTGCTCGAGGTGCAAAATTCCAAAGATATAAAAGAGTACATTCCTCAGAGGCAGCCAATGTGATCAATTCCTTGTTTTACTATATTTAAAAATAGTATTGTTTCTCTTCTGTTCATGTACAGAATACAAGAATTCCTGCAGAAGGAAATAAAAATCATATGCAATTCTACTATTTAGAGCTGAACATTGTTAACATTTTGGTAGATAATCAGCGAGCCTTTTCTCTTTGCATAGACACACATATCTATAGCCACAAACTTGCATAACCTGATTTTATTTGTTTACATTAAATATGGTTCTTAAAAAAAATGAAGGCCTGAGAAGATACAGCTAAGTGCTAATAAGGAGTACCTTGAGAGGAACAGGATTGGGTTAGGATTAAGGTGGGGGGCATCGCTTTATCTTAATTATTTGAAACTTTTTAGAATAAAAATATAATCGTATCTTACTTCCCCCCAGTATTCCAGAATCTGATTTTAAATAATAGCATCAGAAGGCTACTATTTAACCAATCCTTTGTTTATGCTTGCAAGTTTTGCTATTATCCACAAAGCTGGGACGGACATTTTTGTACATCTTTGCACACTTGTCTAATGTTTCCTTGGGGCCGTTCCTAAGAAGTGGATCTACTGGGTCAAAGGGTATGTTCACTTTCAGGCTTTTTGATCCATCACATCAAATTCCCTTTTTTCTACTTCTGTTCCAATCTCCCATTCTACCAGCAATGCCTGCTCCCCACCCCAGCTTGCAATTTGTCCAGGACTGCACACATGTAAGGTTTGTGAGGTAGAGGGGCAAAACCATGGGAGAGCGGGGTGGTTTCTTCTCTGGGTCAAGTTTAAGAAGCGGGCAGTGTCCAGTTTGAGAAGCCTGCCCTGGTGCCTTCGAACTCTGGAATATGAGCAGGAGCCCAGAGGGGACCTCAGTGGCCCAAGGGAAAAGGAGGCGGAGCAAGGAATGAGTGAACCTTTAGGCCAGTGGGGTAGGGGCCTCTGCCAGTCCAGTTCCCAAGGCCTAAGCACCTGAATCTGGATCCCGATCCTTCCTCCAGGCACCCAAGGATAGGGTGAGTGCCGCCTGACCGTCTCAGTAGGTCTGCAGAGCTAAAGGCACGGCTCAGGGAGCTCCTCTTAGAGCTCTTCCAACCCATGCGGTTACACCCCTCAAGTTCACGTGGCACGTGGAAGACCTTCCAGGGTCAATGTCTCCAGCTCTAAGTGTCTGCCTTCTCTCAGTGTCACAGTCACTCTTCTCTTGGATTCCAAGTGCTTGTTGCTGCCCAATTCTTCTGGGTCTCACCTGCAGCCTTTGCACCTTTAGATTCTCTAGCAAGGTGACCCATCTCATTTGGAAAGCTTCAGGGAGAACAAGAGGAACTTGAGACAGACTTGTAGATTTAATATGGAAAAGATGCTGTTCTGAGAACGCCCCCTCCTCCTGGAGCCCAGCATCCCCACTTAGCTGAGGTTTCCTCTTGATGGGGTGAAAAGAGAAAGCCCAAGATTGCATCTCCTTGGTGAGATGAATAGTACATTTGAAGCACCTCACAAACTGTGTTTGATCCGCCTAAAGCTTCAACTGTTAACGTATTTCTCTTTATCCTCAGCTAGGGAAGGCTGAGAACTGTCAACATTTTCCTTTCTGCCTAATTTGTGCCTTCTCCATCAAGAGAAAAGCAGGGCCTGGGGGATGGAAGGAGGCAGAGAAGGAGGGCTGCAACACATACTCCTTGGAACAATGCGATGAGCCATAGGATTGGGGTGCTCCCTCGGCCTGGGAACCCCTGGGCTCACCAAGCCAGAGCAGGGGAGGGAGGTTCTAGGGAGAGGGGCTGTACTGTGGGTGCTGAGGCTCTTCAGGGTCTGTTGGCAGGACCGTGTGCCCCTAAGAAATCGATCTCTGGGAAGGCCCATCACCAGTATTTCTGGTGGGAAACTATAGGTGGGAAGTTGAGGCTTGCCAGCTGCCAAGCATGGAAGATGTGCCTTTCCTCTCATGGGAAGAAGAGTAACAACATTAAAAACTGCCACTGACTGAGTTCAGGGGCCAGGTGCTGTGCTGGTGTTTTAACCTACCTGCATTCAGTTACTCTGAACATCGCTCTGAGGGGTGACCTTAAGTTCTAAGGATTTTATCCAAGGTCACGCTGCTAGTCAGTGTCCAGCAGTCTAGCCCAGACGTTCATGTTCTTAACCACAGTGCTATTCTCCCTTTTGACTAGTCTCCTCTATGTTGCCAAACCTGTCTCCTGTTCTGGAGGGGGAGTAGAGAGAAGTGGTGAAGAGCACAGACTTCGGAGTTTGCAATCTTGGCTCCTCTCTCTCACCGTGCCTCAGTTTCCTCCTGTGTAAAATGGAGATGTTAACAATAGCAGCAACCTCATGGGACTGTGGTGAGGGTTAAATGAGTAAATACCCTCAGGTTCTCAGAGCCCGGGGCAGAGGAAGCACTGTGTGTATTCATCTTATTCCCAGCTTATTTTACTCCACAATCAAGTTGCAGCCACTCCCTCCCAACTAACAGTGAACTTATTCCATCCTCCCTTTTGGGTCTGCCCAGCTCTGTCTCAATCCACCTTATTTTCCAGCCCCCTTCTCCCTTGTGGCCCCCTTGTCAGGCTGCCCTGGTTCCTGGAGGCTACGCTGTAACTCCTCAGAGTTCTACCGACACGTCTGAGACGTGAGCTTGTCTTTTGCGTGATTCTAATAGGTTCTCTCATTCCCAAGACCTTGCCGGTGTTCATAGCTTTTATCTTCCGCAGTGGCCGTAGAGGAGACGCTCATTTCCTAGGTAGCCAGCCGCACACTTTTGCAGGAGGCAGAGCGCAGAGTGAGATGACTTTCCTGGGAGGGAAACAGGGCAGACAGTCCCCACTGGGGAAGGAACAAGGGATGCAGGATTGAGAGTGATTTTCCTAATAACTAACAATGTGTCTCCATCTTGAGCCATTCATTCCTGTACTTTCCCAGGGTTCCCCCTCCCTGTGGAGGAGCTGGTCATTGTGTCCACTCTTTACCCCCCACCCCCAGCTGCACCTGGGAACTGGGACTTAGGCAGAGAATTGCCAAGGATGGGATAGAAGGAAGGTGTCTGCCAAAGCAAGGACTGAAAGTAGATTTTGGAGAGGACCTGAAAGCCTGGGTGGTGAGAGGTGGGCCAAGGAAAGTGGGACCTCTCCCTGCAGGGCAAAGCAGGCTCAGTGGTCCCCAGCAACGTGGTCTGTGTGCCTGCCCACTGCCCCAGAGCCCTTCTGTTCAGGCCTGGCATCCCACAGAGGTGGCATTCTGCTTAGCAGCTCAAAGCACAGACGGGAGGGCGGGCATTGAGGAGAATCGATTTGCGGGAGCAGCGGGGGCTTTCTCTTCCTCCTTACTTCCCTGGTCTTTGATCTCCTGTCCTTCTCCATAGTCCTATTTCCCCCCTCCTTTTTCCCTTGATCTCTCCCTCTTCCTCTCCCTTTTAGCCAAATCACAGCAGCTCCCTAGAAGGTAAGGGGGGTGTATGTGGAAGTGAGGGGTGGGGGAGGCAGTCCTTTGTCCTCTTGCTTCCGTTGACTGGTGGGGCCTTGCTGCCCAAGGTACCAGCCTCCTACCCGTGTCCTGAGGGGCAGGGTTTGGCCACTGTGAAAGGACACACACACACTTGAAAGCAAGAGCTTAGACAGAGAAACCAAAGAAGAGAAGGAGAGGCAGAGAGTGAAAGACAAAGATGGGGAGAGTCAGGAACAACGGAAAAAGAGAGTTCAGCGAATTAAAAATTTTACAACCATCCAGCAAGTCTGCAAAAATGATCTTCCCTGCGGTCTTTCATTTATCTCATTATCTGACTCCTAATGTGCTTTCCCCCCATTTCTTTTCTCGCCACACTTGGTGCAAAATCTTATTAGATTTTTTTTTTTTCTGGCAGGGGCTTCATATAGTCTTTTTCATTACATTTCCTAATAAAAGCAATCACTAGGATGGCACGGCTGGAAGATTAAAAAGCCACCTCAGCAGCCTCCTGGCCAGCAGAGCCACGACTTGCTGTAGCCTCATTCATGCTGCCAGGGAAGCAGGCCAGCCCCGGCAGGCCAGGTCAGGAAGACCCAGGCTGTGCTGTGGAGCGTTCCAGGGCTGGGAGAGGCCTGACAGCGGCCGTGAAGGTGCACAACATTGCGAGAGATCTGAGAACAGAAGACCTGGAGGAGGCGGCCCCGTCCCACAGCTGTCTCAGAGCACGAGTGACAGCCAGCTGCCTGACCCCGCACTCTGATTTTATTCCAGAGAAAATAATATCTTGGGCTTTTCTCTTTGGACCTTGGCTCATGCTGTAGCACTTCTTTTGAATAACATCGGTGATGTCATGTTTTCACCTTTTGAGAGTAGATTTGATTTTCTTATCCGTGCTTTGATTTTATTGTGGTAAAATTCACATAACATAAAAGTAACAATTTTAACCATTTTAAGTGTGCAATTCAGTGGCATTAAATGCATTCACACTGTTTTGCAACCATCACCACCATCCATCCCCAGAACTTTTTCATCTCTCTAAACTGAACTCTGTACACATTGAACAGTACCTCCCCATTCATTCCTCTCCCAGCCCCTGTCAACTACCATTCTACTTTCTGTCTCTATGAATTTGACTATTTTAGGTACCTCATATAAGCAGAATCATACATTATTTGTCCTTTTGTGTCTGGCTTATTTCACTTAACATAGTGTCTTTAAGGTTCTTTGATGTTTCATTATGTGTTAGAATTTCATTCCTTTTTAAGGCTGAATAATATTCCACTGTATGACTACACTACATTTTGTTTATTCAAGTTTTAAAAACACAGAAACATTTCTATCCATACAAGAAAAGTGAAAAGAGAAAACCCCCTCAGATTTGCATTACATTAATATAACCGGTCTTCTTCCTTTTGTGTGTTTCTCGCTTTTGCTAATCATTATACCTCCACCCTCCCACTGAACTTATTCCATCCAATCCTCTAAGGTCTGTTCTAAACCACTCTGAGAAAGCAGTTTGGCAGAGGATTTGGAAAGGGCCGAAAGTTACCAGGACACAGGTCTGATAAATCAAATTAAGGGAAAGAAAGGAACCCCCTATAAAAATAACACGACTTTATTGCCTGGGTTACAAACCGGTCCTGAGGTATTTCACACAGCGCCTTTCACGCTGACCTGAGGGAATCCAGAGCCACACAACCTCTCAAGGGGGTGACTTGAAAGGGAACAATACTCATTTGGAAATATTTAGTGTAGTATGTTTTAACATAAAGGTACAAACATCAAATTAAAAGTGACTCTATTGCTTTGGGGACCACTGAGGCCAGCCCTGTTTTTGACTGTTACGTCCCTCAGGGGCTCAGCGAGGGCTGTTGGAGTTGCTCCCAACCAACCAGCAATTCTCAAAGAGCAGGAGGCGTGTAAGGGAAGGCGTCATTGCAGGCATGTCTGCATCAGGACCTAAAGTACCACAGGCTGTTCCCACTGGGAATCTCCAATCTCAGCTACTGGTTTAGTTAATAATGAGAGTCCTTGTATCTGTGTGGTCCTTTGAGAGACTTTTACCTTTCATTTCCTTCCACTCTCCTCCAGAACCCTTTGCTCTAAGTCTCTGCCAGCCTCTGTCCCTGGCCCAGGCCCCAGAAGATAGCAGGTTCTGCTTAGGGAAAGTAAAACCCTAGTATCTGGCCGACCCCCTTTCCTTCCCTTGTCTTGTGTCAGAGCCCCTGAAACAAACTACAGATTTCACTAATTTTCCTCTCTTGACATAAACAGAAGGTATGCATTTATTTTTCGTGTGGCCTTACAAAACTGGATCTTTTCCTTATATGCTGACACACACACGCATGCACACGCACAGACACCCTCTCTGTGCCTTCAATAACAGCCTTTTCTAGATCACTCCCTTTCTCTTTCTGAGAAGCTGCCCTCTCCCGTCCATCAATGCTCCAGGGGGCTTGTATTTTTCTTTTATTCTCAGTTCTCTATCAATCAAGGGGAAGGGGAAACACTTTCTCTGAACCCTTGGTGAGTAGCAGCAGCAGCCAGCAGCTGCCAGGGCAGGGGGGAACTTCATTTCCCGCTCTGACGTTTATGAATGTGACATAGACTACCAGGAGGGATTGGAATAAATCAACAGCTTCTTCAAAGGTTCCAAGGGGCTACTTTAAAATTTCTTCCCATGGGGGGGGTCATGTTCCCTCTCCTTCTTTGCCAGCGTGGGGTGGAGAATACTGTTATTCGTAATGTGGAATGAACCACTTTCTTGCCCCTTCTCCATAAAAGCACAGAGCCAGGACCCAGGATGCTGTAGAGTGGGCCTGTCTCTGGATGTGGAGAAAGGCTTGGGGTGTGAAATCCTGGGTTGGGGTTGGAATATTGGCTCTGAAACTTCCTAGCTCTCAGTTTCCTCATCTACAAAATGGGGATAAAAAAGCCTGCCCTGCCCACCGCCCAGGGCTCTTGTGATGACAGAAAGAGAGGCCTATGAAGTGAGTGCCCTGAAACCTTGAATAAGCTTATACAATGTGGTGAGGGGTTATTAAGGACCGGGTTTGTCCAGATCTTCAGGGTGTTCAGAAAGCTTTTCAGATGGACTCCAGGTGGATCTCCCCGAGCCCATTCCACGAACCTCAGCTTTTTCCTTTCCTTCAAGCATTCTGGGCAAGAAACACTGATAGTCTGTTCCAAATACAGCTGGACTCTTCCCAATGTCTTTTGTAAGCCTCTCCTTCTGCCCCTCTAAATATCAAGCAAAGAAAGGTGGGCAAGTATGATAGGCTTGGGGGACAGAGAGACAGAGAGACAAAGACAGAGGGTTCCCAAGGACAAGGCAGGGAGTGTGGAGCTGTTGGCTATACGAACCGTGCCATTGCAAACTTAGCACAGATCCTTTCAAGGTTCTGTGCAAGAGTCCTGTTCACTGAGATGAAACCCAGTGTGGGTCCCACAATCCCACTCCCTTTATTTATTCCCTAAATTTCCAGATGGTGCATACCACCTTTTCCCTGCTTTCTGGGCTTTCTGTGGATTTCGATCCCACCCAGGCTAAAACCCTGGCTGTGGTTGGGAGCTTTGGTGAGAGCAGAGGGAAGTGATGGCCAGAGTCCATCCCTGAGGCCCCTCAGGACAGCAGTTATCTGTATAGTGTCTTCTTCTAACCCTTTTCCTGTATAGAACAAGATTCCACACAGCTTTACTCCCCAGAGGCAACTTGTATCGCCAGTTTCCTGCTATCCTTATAGAGAGAAAAAGGATTTTCTTTAAATATTTGTTTAACACTTTATTTAAAGAGATTAGGTGCTGCAAAGAGGAAGGATGAACAGAGGAGCATATTTCTCTATTGTTTGGAGCAATTCAGTTCTAGAGGGCAATTGCATGCTCCATTCTTTAAAATAATAACTGTGAAGCAGGACCCCCTCTCAGCTGAAGGCAGTTAACCTTGGGAAGGGAGTGATATCACAGCTCACACCTGCATCTTATCAAAATACTCCTTTTAATCAAATACAGTGATTCCCTAAAGGCATCTGGTCAGCAAAATTCTCTTCTGTCTTACCGTGTTTCCCCGAAAATAAGACCTCGCTGGACAATCAGCTTTAATGCGTCTTTTGGAGCAAAAATTAACACAAAACCCGGTCTTATTTTACTATAATATAAGACTGGGTCTTATATAATGTAATATAGTATAAGACTGGGTCTTATATTAATTTTTGCTCCAAAAGACGCATTAGAGCTGATTGTCCAGCTTATTTTTGGGAAAAACAGTATTCCACTTCATGATAATGCTTTAGGGTCCTATACTGGCCCTTCAGCCAAAGTCTGTCTGCTCCATCCCTAAATCTGACTCTCAAGGTGGCTATTATGAGATTCTTATTCTTGCTGCCCTTAAGGGAGGTGGTCATTCTTGTTGACAGTTGCCCGCCACCCTGTTTTTTTCCCACTCTTTGTATCTGAGGAGGAAGCGGGCAGGGAATGTAACTGAGACTGGAGAGCTGATGATATATTTTTGGTACTAGTATACCCAAAATTGCAACTGTGGTTGGAAGCCTGGTCATGGCAGGCTGAGTTATTTGGACCAACTATCCCAATAAAAACAACTGAAGGTGCTAGATAAAATATCAAAAACATCTTAAAAGCCCTGAAGAGTTGATAAAATAGTTAAGGAATTAATAGGCCAATATGGAAGAGAAAACCAGAGCGTGAAACGCCTTTTGCCTGAAAGAGCATCTGTCAATCCTAACAGATCTGAATTTTCATTTTGATCACCTGGAACAGGGAAGAGCTTAGCAATCCAAGCTCAGTGCCTGCACACGGTGGAGAGTCTAATAGAAGATCCTCCCCTCCATGTACTGAGCCCCCCAAAGGCTACACCATCAGGGTAAGGGTGGGCGGAAGGACACCAGCCCAGGTTTGCATTGCCTGGGTGATCCAGGGTAGCTCCCACTGGGAACTCGGTTTAGACAGCTCCAGCCTGGGAATGTCCCTGATGTCTGGCAGCAATAACCACAATCCTGTCCAGATGAGGCCCCTTCATGCTTAAATGATTCCTCCATAGTTTTTGTTTCAGTGCAGTTACCAGAACATCGTGACAGACAGCCACGCCTACAAGAAAATAAGGCTCCATGAGTGAGAATCATAGAAACAAGAGACAAGTGAAAAACAGCTGAGAAGATTTCACACTATAGAATGATCGGCCTGGACTATGAAACAACCATACTTATGGTGGTTAAAGAAGTAAAAGGCCAGCTTGAAAGTAGTTGCAGGGAATAACAAATTATGTAAGGTGACAAAATGGACATTAAAAGAAAACAACAAATAGCCATTCCAAAAATAATAAACCCACAGTAACTGCAATGAAAACTCAACTCATTAATTTAAAAGCAGCTGAGATGCAGTGGAATAGAGAATTAGCCAAGTAGAATATAATAGTGAGAAGTTACCCTGAATTCAGCATGGAGACACAAAAAGGGGAGGAGGATGAAGAAGATAAGAGGTACCCTGGATGGAGGCCTATTATATGCTTTACTTAATGTCCCAGAAAGAGAGGAAAGAACAAATAGGGCAGAGGCAAATGTTTGAAAAGAGATAAGGGCTTAGAATTTTCCAGAACTGATGAAAGACACTAATCCACAGATTTATTTGCGAGGCTGGTAAATCCCAAATATGAAAGTCCTGTCTAAACCAGCAGCCAGAGAAGAGAGGAGGGAGGCGTACAGCTGAGAGTTGCCCTCCCAGCTTCAGTAGGTTAAATTATCCATAAAAACCTTGATTAGGAGGCACTAAATTTCCGCTAAGAAGCAGAACCATGTGGCTTTGGTGCCTGAGGCTCCCGGCTCCCTTTTCCCTTCTCCCCCTTCCACTGCCTCAAGACCTCTCCCCCAGACAGGCTCCTGTATCCCCTCATGCCTCCACAGAGGCCTTCTCTCAAAACTCTCTTTCTGGACCTCAAGGGAAGGAGGGGAGCCCAAGGCAGACACAGAAAAAAACAACAGAAGGATAAGAACCAGTGAGAAAGCAGAGTAAGGGATGAGTCTCGCAGGCACTGTGACTCAGGAGATGCTAGAACGGCTTTGGGGGCCAGCCTCGAGGCAACAAGCAGAAAGCGGGAATGGAAGATGACAAAGGGGTTTGCTCTTCACAATTCTGCCTCCCTTCCCGCCTTCCTTCCCCTCAGGCTTTCCTCTGATGCTCTGCCTCCGTGACCCTACGCCTGGCAGTATGGTGTGAAGACCATCTGTGCTCCTGTAACTGTTCACATTCCCTAACAAACAGCAACATCCATAGTCAGGCTGCAGAGGTAGGAGAAGGGAACACCATACTTGTATCTGCTTGAAAACTGGAGAATACCAGCGAGCCGAATCCCTGGAGTTCATCTTCTTGCATGCGACTGAATTCGGGTTGCCATTTATCACCGGTCAAGCCAGGTTAGTCCATGGGAAAGGTACGTTACTTTTCTTGCCCCCAAGTCTCACTCCTTCCTGCAACTGCCCACCCCAGAGTATCCCGAGATCCAGGTTATGAAGCAGGGAAAAGACATGAGAGAGAGTCTCTCCAGAGAACGGAGGAGAGGCTCCTGACAGAGAATGCATATGGAGCCTCCATCTCAGACACACCCTCACCTGAGAACTGGGACCTCAGTTCTCAGCACTCTTTGATTTGTCATCTCCTCCCATGTCTGCTGAACTTCAATGGGATCATCTCAAAAGCCTAGTCATGGAAAAATACCCACTCAGATATACATATGTATAAAGATACCTACTTAATGAACACCTGGGTATATCTTAGGGCACCACAGTCAGCTGTGTGTGCAAATATGCACATACGTTTGAATAGAATTAGGACAGAAAGACCTCGAGATAAGATTAAGAAGATGTCATACAGGGTGTCACGCAGGGTCTCCGCTCCTGCTCCCCACATAAGAATGCAGGACATGGTGAGGCCAAAAAGGAACACCCACGGAGCCATAGATAGGGGAGTCATACCACTATAGTCTCGCTGGCGGCTGGGTTGGAGACACAGGGAGCAAACATCCGCCAGTACCCCAACAAGGGGTCTTCCTGCACCCCAGTCTCTCTGGCGGCCCAGGCAAGACACACGAAATAGGATCCACACGATCTGCAATCCGCCGTCTACTTTTCTGCCTGCCAACCAACCTCACTTGCAAACTGCACCCGCCGTGCTAACTGCAATCCCCACTTGCTAGCTTAGCCACGGCAGTTATATTAGTGGCTAATGGCTAACTGGTAACAACTGATGGCCAACTAGTCACAGCTGATGACCATCTACTACCCGAGCCAGCATCTTTCCACGTGAGGCTGAGAGCCTGGAAACTGCACTCCTGGCTCTGTCCCCACATTCCACTGCTCCAGGGTCTCGCCTCACAATCTACGCGACAAGTGTCTTCCGCAAGGGTCCCTGTGCGAGGATCCTGGAGGTGAATGCAATATCCTGGACACTGCCAGGCTCTCTGGGCACAACCAGGGTTTCTCAGGGCACCACCAGTCCTTCTGGGCACAGCCAGTCTTCCCAGGCACAGCCAGGGCCTCTCAGGGCACTGCCACTCTTTCTGGGCACAGCCAGACCTCCTGGACACAGCCAGCGTTCTCACATATTCTCGATGGCGGCCAATTGAGACACAGGAAGTAAATATCTGCCAGTTCCACTACATGGTGGTACGTTCACAAGCAAACAGTCAAGCGGTCCATCAAATCAGGGATGGAAGGCAATTACCTGTAGTCCACAGTCATTTGCCAGGGCTGTGCATCAGCCCCACAACATGTGCCCTCTTCTCAGGGCAAGGGCTCCAAGTCCTCCCCAACCTGGGGGTGAGGGATGACCTTGACCTCACCCGCATTTTCCACGGAGGACTCAGCAAGCATTTCCTCCTGGGACTACAAGTCCTGCATCCGGGCTGCCTCAGCAAGAACTTCCCAGCCCACAGGGCCACGATGACCTTTGCTTTCTCTGGCCTCTGCTGGTTGGTGAACCATTCATGTCTTCCCACCTCTCCACGGGGGTCCAGCTCTCCAGCAGCAGCTCCTCCTGGTCTTCCTGAGACTGAGTGTTCATACGCACAAACTGCTCCACCGCCCTTTGGAAAGCTTTGGCTGGCACTGTACCCTGCTCGCTGTGCCGTGTCATGCAGGGTGTCATGCGGGGTCTCTGCTCCCACTCCCCACATAAGAATGCAGGATATGGTGAGGCCAAAAAGGAACACCCACGGAGCCATAGATAGGGGAGTCATACCACTATATTCTCACTGGCGGCTGGGTTGGAGACACAGGGAGCAAACATCCGCCAGTACCCCAACAAGGGGTTTTCCTACACCCCAGTCTCTCTGGCGGCCCAGGCGAGACACACGAAGTAGGATCCACATGATCAGCAATCTGCCGTCCACTTTTCTGCCTGCCAACCAACCTCACTTGCTAACTGCAATCCGCCGTGCTGACTGCAACCCGCAATCCCCATTTGCCAGCTTAACCACGCAGTTATATTAGTGGCTAATGGCTAACCGGTAACAGCTGATGGCCAACTAGTCACAGCTGATGGCCATCTACTACCCGAGCCAGCACCTTTCCACGTGAGGCCGAGAGCCTGGAAACTGCACTCCTGGCTCTGTCCCCACAGAAGATTCCAGTGTTCAAGTTTTCCAAGACAAGGAAAGTTTTCCAAGACAAGGAAAACACCTCCTCCCTCATTTTTACTGCGTTTCCTCTCGTCCCAGTGAGGTCTGAGAGCACCGTTTCCTAGGTGGATTCGCCCTTCCCAGGCTAAATGACGATTTAATATTTTCTGAGTTTTCAGTCCCAATTTCCAGGACTTCCCTTATTTTCCTCCTTTCTCTGGAGACTGTGTAGCAATCGAACTCATGTGTCTTCAGGGAGCAGACTTGAACTTAATATCTGCCATTTAACAAATGCAAAAACAAAGGCACAGCAGGAAGCGGAAACCAAGATCTCTGGGTGTTCCCCTGACCCCTTCTGGTCTGAAGGTGGGGATACTGCCCTCAGCAGCTCACAGAGGGCACCGTCAATCTGTGATGTACCTTGCTGGGCCAATCCAGATGGACTTCTCACCTCTCAATATCTAATACTAGACAGCTACAGAGCCACAGCATTAAAGGGTGCCTATGACAGCCAGAGAAACCCACCATCCAATTAGCAAACACATCCATTAGCAAACAAGACAGCTTTCTCTGTCCCAAGTGCCTCCTTCATACCATGGAATACTATGCAGCCATCAGGAAGAATGTGCCAGCTCTCTATGATGCATGTGGAAGCCAAGAAAGAGGAAACAGGAGCAGCAAGGTGCTGTACAGTATGCTCCTTCTGAGATTATATAAAAAAAAGAATATACCGTTGTAACTATGTTTGCATACCCATGGAACATCTCTGGAAGGATACAAAAGAAAATAGTAACAGTATTGCACGTGATGAGAAGAATGAAGTGACCCAGGACAGGGAGGGAAGGAGACTTCCTTTCACAGTGTTCTCTTCTGTACCTTTCAATTGTTGTCCCACGTGTCTGTGTTATCTACGAAAGAACGACAATCGACAGAAGACCCCTTGCCCTTACAGAGCTAGGGGGGAAGGCAGACATGCAAAGAACTACAGTACACTATGCTCATTGTTGTCACTGAGACTAGACAGAGTGGAAGGAGAGAGGTCATCCAAGGGGGCTTGGGGGGATTAGGGAATTTGGAATCATCACAGCAAATGCTGGAAGCTCTCTCAGCTCAGTGTAGCCAGGGCCTAAAAAGCACAGTGAGAAAGAGCTGCAGAAACAGGCAGAGGCCAGAATGCAAACTGCCGCGTGTGCCAAATTAAGGAGTTGCAATTTTATCCTCCGAGGAAATGGGCAGCTGTTAAAGGATTTTCAGCAGGGGAGTGACCTGTTCAGATTTACCATTTCGACAGAGCACTCTGGCAGGAATGTGGAAAGATAGATTAAGAGGGGCAAGGACGGGGTGGGGCAACTGGTAATGAGGCTAATGCAAGAATCTAGGTGAGGGAAGGTGAATGGATGACCTGGGGCAAAGGGAGCAGGGATGCAGGAGAGGGGGTGAAACCTGAGATGTTCAACGGGTCCTCAGGGCACTTGGAGACCACGTACAGCTCCCAGCTCTGCCACTCTTCATTTTCTCACGTTGGCGTCCTCTGCACATTCAGGGACCCAAACACCCCTAGCAGCTGGCAGGACGGGTCCGGAGGGGCCACTTCTGGTGGGCCTGCCTGCCTCCTTGGCCCAGGCTCCAGCTCCTTAGCAAAGGGGGCAGAGGAAAGAAAACAGAAGCCTCTCCTTTGTCGTCTTGCCATTCAACTCCTTGGTCTCTCTTATTTCTCTCTCTCCCTCTCCCTCTCTCGATTCGGATCCTCTCATTATTTCTGAGCTGTAGAGCTTGCTGCTTCCTTGGCTGGGCTCTCCCACCCCCATCTGTGAAGTGTCAATCAAGCCATCAGAGGAGCAGTTCAGCCTCACATCCTCGGTGACTCTGCTCCAGGACACAAGCCACAGCTGCTGACACACAGCTACTGGCTGTCCCTTTCATAGTCTCCCGATGCAGAATGGGTGTTAAAATGGAATTTGAGGGGATCGCTTCTCTCTGCCTGCCCCTATCAGGACAGCCACAAGGGTGGGCAACCCTGAGAGAGAGGGGAAACCTTTAAAAGTCAATTTGCTTTTCATTTCAAGGTTGGGCCATGGCCAGTATCTGTTCTCGGAGGAGCCGTTTGAAATTCTTAACAAGCAGCATGATGCCTGAGTCCAGGAATCCAGGGCAGGCTTGTGAAGTAGCGATGGGGAAATGGAATTGTCATTTTATCTCTGAAGGGATATTATATTAAACAAAGGAGGGAGGGGGGAAGACGAACCGCTTTGTAGTTTCCCTGGAGGATGAACAATAAGAAATGTCGGGGGTAGCAGGAAGAACTGAGATTAGAACAAAGAAAGAACTTGCCCAGGCCCTGGAACCAGTGACCAGGGAGATCTAAAGCATCTGCAGCCCCAGGGGACTTCTCCTTCTTTTATAAATTGTCAATGGAAGTGCATTTTTATAGAATATGGAAACTAATGAGCATTAAGCTCAATTATCTCGCCAAATTCTCTTCAGACCTTTGGTAACACACGCACATAATTCGTGATGGTGATCCGTGCGTCTATTTGTGTTCTGCTTCTTTTCCTCAGTGTGAGTTCATAGACACATTTCTGCGGAACCCACATTCCTCATTTTGAATTGCTACATAGTATTCCACTGTGCCAACATGCCAGAGTTTGTTCAGCTACTCCCTGTGGCTGGGCCATTTCCAATTTTTTATATTATAAGAGCACAGCTACCAATGTCTTCATACAAATGTCTTTTTCTCCCCTTGGGTATTTCCTTGGAGTATAGTTCCCCAAGCCACATTTCTAGGTCAGAAGGTTTGATTTTACTGTTCTTGCACACTGCCCGAGAATTCTCCAGAAGGCCCTGACCATCTGAGTTGCCACCCTCCTCTCTCTCTGCCGCCACAGCACTGACATTAGATTTTATCATTTTTATTTATTTTTGCTCGTTTACTAGGCACACAGCGTGCCTTGAAGTTATTTAATTCCCGTTTCTTTCCTTGCTAGTGAGACTGGCCAGACTTCCATGCGAGGATTTACTATCTGCTTTTCCTTGTGTGTAAACTGTTTATCTCCTCTGACATCTTATCAAGAGAAATCCAGGGGCTAACCTTATATATTTATGTCAAGCCTTTATATACTTAAATAGTACATTTTTCTCCGTTATGGCTGCCATTTTTTTACCCTATGGGAGCTGTCCAATTGTGAGGTGGATGCTATCTGGTCCCATGTGGGTTAGGGTGAGGTGGAATTGAGATGACTTTTGGATTCCAGAGTGATGTGTTTTTTTTTTTAAAAGAAAAAAAAAAGCCAGTTAAATGGCACCCCCTCTCTGGGCCCCTATATTCCTAGGAAAGGAAGGGCTGGGCTGAGAGGACAGGTCATTGCCAAGGTCACTGTGGGGGATTCTTTGCTGGGAACAGGCCATTGCACAGAGGCTGGACAGTACCCTGTAGTCACATGGATTTCCCCATCCATTATTTTCTCCCACTCACAGTGAGATAAATAGCAAATATTCAAATCAGAATCATTACAAGTTCTGACTATTCTCCAATATAGCACAGTGGTTAAGGGAACAGGTTCTGGAGCAGACAGACCTGGGTTCATATCTCAATGCCTACGTTTAGCAGGTGTATGGCATTGGGTGAGTTTTAACCTCTATAAGACTTGATGTCTTTGGCTATAATGTGGTTATTTTTGTTATGGTTGCATAAAAAACTACCCCAAAACTTAGCAGCTAAAAACAACCATCGTTTTATTCTATGTCACGATTTTGTAGGCCAGGAATTCAGATGGGGTTTGCTGGGCGATTATTTTGCTCTATGTGACATAAACTGGGTCCCTCCATGGTATTTAGCTGGTGGCGAGGCTGGGTTGGAAGTCCAAGATGGTTTCACTCTCATGTCTGGGTCCCTAGAGTTTCAGGGCCTCCCCACGTGGTCTGTCCCACAGGGTGGTTGGACTTCTAACATGGAGGCGCGGGGCTCCAACAATGAGTGCTCCAAGACAAGGAGAGGAAGCTTTCAGTCTCTTGAGGCCTGGGCCAGAAGGTGTCCCCATGTCACTTCTACCATACTCTATCGGTCAAGCAGTCACAGAGCCTGTACTAGGAGGAGTGACAAAGAATTTGGGGCCATCTTTTACACGTCAAAGTGGGGATAAAAATACTTACGCTTAGGGCTGTAAGGATTAAAGGAAGACGATGTAGGCAGAGGCAGTTTTACAAGAACCTAACGAAACCTCAGCCATGGGGCTCCTTAATTGCATGGTCTCTTCCAAGTCCTAGCACCTAATTTTGTATTCATAATTTTTCTTTTCCTTTTCTTAAAGAGGACACTCGTATTGTATAAGAATCAGCCCTACCATTCCTGGCTCTGTCTGAATGCATGTAGAAGTATTTATTTAGCACACCGCCTGACCTAGAGGGACCCTCCGTGCCCTAGGCTGGTGCCTGGTCCCCCGCCTTCTCCTGAGAAGACTCCTCTCACTCTGTCCTTTCCATCTGTTCAGGATAATTTCCTCTTCTCCTTTAAAAAGAAAAAAAGAAAAGAAAGTAAAACATGCTGAGAATAATTTTATAATCACAAAACTGCCATCTCAGTTGGCCCCTGCGTCTGTCTACCCCCTGAGCTCACCACTCACCAGAGAGGTGGACCTTATCCTGGGTATAATGCCAAGTTCTTAGCTTGGCCCTCTAGAATCTCCAAAGAAAACCAGGCTGAAGAGAGGGAAGCCAGTAGGAAGAGGCAGCATTCCCGGTGCCCAGCTTGGTCTAGGAGGCATTGAAATTCCAGGGCCGAAGTCCCAGAGACAAAGATCATAATGAGACAGGAAGGTGGCATAGGAAGGAGAGCATTTGCATGACAATAATTGAGCCAAGAATAGAAAACTAGAGGGATGCAAGGGTGAGGCTGGCAGCTGAGCTGGGCTAAACCTCACAAATCAGCTCTGCTCTGCAGAGGAGGCGGGAGCTCAGCCCTGTGCCAGGCTTTGGGGGAGGAAGGAGCAGAGAGAAGGGCATGGCCCCAGGGGATTGTGGGAATGCTGGCCAGGCTGGACTTTGCCCTGCTCCTCCTCCTTCAGCCCAGCGCCTCCTTTGCTTGCCTTCTCCTGTGTGTGTGGGCTCTGTGGCTATAGGGCTGACTCAGTGGGCATCATGGCTGCTCAGAAAGATCTCTGTGATGCCATTGTGATCGGGGCAGGTGTCCAGGGCTGCTTCACGGCCTACCACCTGGCCAAACACGGGAAGAGGGTCCTCCTGCTGGAGCAGGTACTGTGTCTCCTCTGCATTCCTGACCTTAGGGCCTGTCTGTTTCTCCTCCCCTAGAGAGGGGTTTCCAGAGCTGGCAGACTAGAGGGGTGAGGCCAAAGGGCCAGGTCATCAGAAACTGTGCAATCTGTAGCTTAGCTGTACGGTGTGTTTCATGACAATGAAAAGGAAGTTTCACCCTCCCTAAGACCCATATTGGGTTTCTAGGCACATGTCCTCCTTCTACTGCTGCCAGTTCCTGCCCTTGTCCAAGAAATGTTCCAGGCCCTGTTCTCTTCCTTCTTGCCACTCACTCTCTTCTGTGCCAAAATGGTGGATCTGGCCCAGAAAAAAATCAATTCTGCTTTGGGTCATCTTTTTTTTTAATTTTTTATTTTATTTTATTTTATTTTATTTATTTGTTTTATTTATTGGGGTGACAATTGTTAGTAAAATTATATAGATTTCAGGTGTACAATTCTGTAATACATCATCTATAAATCCCATTGTGTGTTCACCACCCAGAGTCAGTTATCCTGCCATCACCATATATTTGATCCCCCTTACCCTCATCTCCCACCCCCACCCCCCTTACCCTCTGGTAACCACTAAACTATTGTCTGTGTCTATGAGTTTTTGGGTCATCTTAAGTAAAGACAATTTTGCCTAGAGGCAAAGCCTGATTTGTCAGTTTCAGAGGTAGGATTCTTCCCTACAGATTCCTGGACTCTCACTCTGGAACCCAGCAGAGGTTTTAGTTTTTTCTGCCGCCAGATAATAGCAGCCCCTTTATTTGATACACAGGAAATAAGACTTAGGTCTTATTTTTCCTGTATAAAAGGTGACTCCACGCAGTGCAGTCCACTGTGACCCCTGCACAGTAGGAAGGAGCCCAGTATACCTACAGGGTCCTTCCCAAGACAGGTCCACTCAGCCCACCTCCAAAGGTGTCTACCCTCCCACGCTTCCTACAGCTATTCAGGTTAGTTTGGGTTTATTCTTCTCGGTAGTGTGTTGGGTTGGTTAGAAACCTTTCTATTGTCGTGCAGGGTGTCATGTGGGGTCTCTGGTCCCGCTCCCCATATAAGAACGCAGGACACGGTGAGGCCAAAAAGGAACACCCACAGAGCCATAGATGGGGGAGTCATACCACTATAGTCTCGCTGGTGGCATCTGCCTCTCTGCAATCCGCGCTTGCCAGCTCAGCCACCATCTTCTTGCTAGCTCCCATTTTTTCTGCTAGCGTAGCCATGACATTTATATTAGTGGCCAATGGCTCACTGGTTACAGCTGACGGCCAACTAGCCACAGCTGATGGCCATCCAATCACAGTTGATGGCCATTTTACTACCTGCGTGAGCACCTTTCCACGTGAGGGCGAGAGCCTGGAAACTGCTCTCTGGGGCTCTGTCCCCACACTATCTATCAGTTTTCTTAAAGCCTGAGGAATGCTTGGTTCAACCCTGCAAGAAACTCTCCATTTTTGCTAAATCCCTAGTGGTTTCCTTGTCCCGAGTGATCTGAAGCCACGGAGAAAGAGTCAGCATCAGTTTTCTTGTCCATAAAATGAGGGGCTTGACTCAAATGATCTCAAAGGTTCTTTCTAATTCTGCTTCTCTATGTGTCTAAGTGGGATGGGGTAACAGCAGGATGACTGAAGACAAATGAACAGAGAGACTTTGGGATGTGAATGATGTTCGCAAAAAAGGAAGCTGAGTTAGTGCTACTGAAGAACTTCTATTCTGATGGTCAGCTCAGGAACTTGGTCCTCCAGGGAGAACGTGTGGAAACATCTGAAGAATAAGTGCTTTTGGTTGACAGCACATGAACTGTTTCCTAAAGGGGGGAGGGCAGTGCAGGGGATAACCGTTTCTGTTGTCTCTCTTGTTCCCCACTTCTAGTTCTTCCTACCACATTCCAGAGGAAGCTCCCATGGGCAGAGCCGGATAATCCGAAGGGCGTACCCTGAAGACTTTTATACCCAGATGATGGATGAGTGCTACCAGATATGGACCCAGCTAGAGCAGGAGGCTGGAACCCAATTACACAGGTGGGAGTCGGGGAGGAATTTCTTGAATCATGGGGCCTGGCACCTGAAGGTGCTTCTAGTAGTAAGTGAGGGGGCAGCACCACCAACACTAGAAATGCAGTGGAGGGACACAGAGGGCACCTAAGGGGGTGCCGGATGCATAGAAGCATCCTGCTCAATGTCATGATAATCGCCCCACAGGTCCAGCGGGCTCCTGCCAGCTTCTGACTTCCAGGACTGGGTTCAGGCCATGTGTTCAAGGCTGGCAGAGGTTGTATCTATATTTCTGTGGAGTCACCTGAGATTCTTTTAGGGCAGGGATTGATCTAGAGAAGGAGGTTACTGTGTTGATTCTTTGTATTCCTACCTTTCATGCTGAGTTCAGCTCCCAACTCCCAGAGTGACCCCTATAAATCCATTTTATTCTCTCTGAATACCTCCTCCGACAGGAACCAAATAGGGGTGCTCCTCAGACCCCATTACTTGCCAGAGGTGAGCTTGCAGCTCTCTCCCTGTTGCCCCCATGGCTTTCTCTAACCCTTAAGACCTCCCCTCACTGACCTTCCAAACACTCATGGGGAAGAAGGCAGACAACTGTGATGCAGAGAGAACTTTAACCACCCGCCCTACTTCCCCTCCCATCTTCTCTGTGGCTCTTAACCGAACTTCCTACAAAACTCCAGCTCTACCCTCCAGGGTGGCAGTTATTTTAATGGCCAGGAACCAAGAGGTTACTGTTCTGTTGCAAAAACACCATTAACTTAAGAACAAAGTGAAATCCATTATGCAAATAAAGCTAGGGCAGCTAATTACAGATTTATTCCAGAAGCAGCTAATGCACCCAGCACCCAAATAAAAGAGCATGTCTTGCTGAGGTGTGGCCTGGCAAAGGGACCCCTTTCTGTCAGCCATCTGTGTATACTGCTGAGATTCTTGTGCTAAAAGAATGCTGAGGCCTTGGAGGGCACACTTCTTCCCAGCAGGCAAGGAGGTGACTAAAAGAGATGTTAGAAGAGGGTCTGGAATCTTCGGTTGGAAGATGATTCTAGAGACAGACAGGCTTGAATTTGCCTTTGTGCTCTACCTCTTACCAGCTGTGTGACCTTGGAAAATTTCTGTACCTCTCTGTGTCTCTTTTTTTTTTCTCATAGGATTTTGTGAGGATCAAACGAGACTTATGAAATGCTTTGCACAGTGCCTAGTCTCTTTCAATAAATGGCAGTTCCTTCTACCTATTCTGGGTCAGCTGTGTCCTATCTCCATTGAGCACGGGAGGAAGAAGGGCGGGAGGAGACAGATGGAATGCAACAACCATAGACATCAAGGGGAATGGCTGCTGGAGAGGGAGAGAGGGAAAGGGACCCTTGGGAATGAGATTCTCATATGTTCGCAATCTTCCTCTTTGGCAGGAGGACAGGAATTTGGAACCAGACAAGCCTGTACATATCAGTGCTGACACATTTAACTGTGTGGTTGGGAGCAAATTGTTTAACCTCTGTAAGGCTCAGTTTTCTCATTTGTAAAGCAGGTGTAATAATATCTATTTCATGGGGCTATTGTGAGGATACGTATGTAAAAGGCTTAGAATAGTTACTACCTGACCATCATCATCACCATCACCATCATCGTTACCACATATTTGGTGCTTATAGTAAAAAACGAAGGTTGTTTTAAAAGTACTTGATACGTGTTAACACATAATTCTCCCCTCAACCTTATCAGAGGGTTGCTACCGAGTAATCAGTTGCTACCGAGTAATCAGGGCCTTCACCCATTAGTGCAAAATCACAAATTCCTATACTCTTAGTCCAGAGCAGGGCTTGGCAAACTTTTTCTGTAAATGGCCACAGAATAAGTATTTTAGGCTTTGCAGGCCATATGGTCTCTGTTGCAACTCTGCAACTCTGCCAATTACTCAACTCTGCCACTGCAGTGTAAAAGCAGCCACAGATAATATGTAAACAAATGAGCATGGCTGTGTTCCAATAAAACTTTATTTATGGACATGGACATTTTATATCATTTCATATCATTTTCATGTCATGAAATAGCCTTCTTCTGCTTTTTGTCAACCATTTAAAAATATAGAAACCATCTTGGCTGGTGCGACAGACGAAAACAAGTGTCAGACCTGATTTAGTCCCTGGGTCGTAGTTTGCTGGCCCCCTGGTTTCAAATACACCACAAACTGGTTACTTTGTGTACCCCCTGTCTCCAAACAAGTTCATGGCTAAGTAATCCCCGATGAGAAGACTACTACTATACATTTAAAGACAGGGACATTTCATAGCCCTTCTTCTTTTTTTTTTTTTTTAGCCCTTCTTAAAAGACCATTCTGATGTCTTACAGCCTCGGTTACGAAAAAGGAAGAGGAAAGTGAATGTACTTTGAAAAACCGTTAAGTGCTATAGAGTGCTAGGTGTTATATAATAATAATAATAATAATAATAATGTTATTATTAAGTGTTCTTATGGCTGAGCTAATTTACTCAGGCACACTAATTGATTTGCTGCTTTTACTTAGCAGGGACACAGAACAGATGCTTCCCATTCCAGTTCTTTTAGATTTTGTTCTTGATTCTGGTTTTCTAAATGATTCATCCTCTTTGTGGTCCTTCTTCTCTTAGGTTCATGTGGAAGAGCCAGTGCAGTATCATAATGTAACTGATAGATACGAATGTATTTACTTAATGTTATTTGATGATGATTGAAAAAAATACCTTCAGGAGCTGGTAGTTAAGGTGGTTGCCCAATTCTCTTTATTCTGTTCTGCTGCTTCTGGTGACAGGGGCATACTAAACATGGGTGAGCTCAGGATATTTGCATATATTCTGGGAACAGACTGTGACACATGTGTCAGATCACAAGGTCTGACTCTTCTGTGATGTGTAGAGCCAGGATGCTGATAGCAACAGCAAATCCCAGCTCTGTGGTCCCTCTCCGTCCTGCCCCGCCTTTTCCCTTTGAGTCCTACTATCTAGCTCCTGACCCAGGCTGCCCCTGCTTAGCTGACAATATCAGACAAGATCACAGCCGTAGGCAGTACAGCTGCTGGCAGAACCTGGTGGCCCCCTCCGCAGCTGCTGCTTCCTGTGTCTGCGAAGTGTCTGGCTTGTCAGCCACAGCCCCTCCCTGGAGCGGTCTTTGTTAACCAATTCCACCTCGGCCCACTGAGCAGAAGATGAAACGCCAAGAGCTCCTCCAGAACCCACAAAGACAGCAGCCATTACCAAGTCTCTATTGGAGTCCCTTTCCCAAGGTGACTCTGAGAGCTGGCTTGCCTGGCACTTTTAACCTGGAGAGGGGAAAGCCGGAGCCTGGGATGGGAGATGGCAGATGCAGGGAGAGCTGCCTGACTCTCCCAATTCCTCCCCACTTCATCCTGCTTCCTGTTCTGCTATAGCAACTGGTGGAAATCCCTAATCCCTAACGCCCTACCTCATGTCTGGCTTTAGATGGGCCATAGCGTCAACAAGACCCTTGGGAGGAATTTTTGATGACCTCTTCCTTAGTGCTGGGTCCTGCTAGGACTGGGAGGAAGGCACAATTCATGCCAAATGCTCTGCATTCTGCTGAGAGTTAGAGCAGCATGCTTCCCAGGGTTCCCCGACCACCCAGCCTCACCTCAAGGTGCTTCCTGCTAGACCAGCCCTGACCAGTCATTTCCTGGGCATTTCTTTTCCCTGCGATGACCTTGTCCCTTCTTACCGTTCTCCTCCCCAAATTTTGTAGCCTAGACCTGAGCAGAAGAAGAGGAGAGGGAAGCCCAGAGCACAGGAGTGAGAAATTGATGCAGAATGAACAGTCTGTTTATTGGGATCTAAGAAAAACCATTAAGAAAATAAGCACTTAAATGATTTTTCAATCTGCCCATGGAAGTCATCTATCTTCATACTGGGGGGAAAAGACCCATTCTCCAATCCCGGTTTTGATTGACTGATTTCCAATTCTCTAAGCATTTCCCACAGGAGTTTCTCACCTATCTCCCATAATGACAGGCCTTTGCATTTCCAGGCAGTGTTTTACATTTATTTCCGATTTGCTCATAATGGTCAAAAATCTCTCTCCAATCCAAGGCATTTCTCCAGCAGTGCACGGTTTCCCTGAGGCCAAATAGCTCAGCTGTGATCCACGGAAAATGAGAATTTCCCAAACACATCTCCGGACTAGGGGAGGGTCCAGCGTCGCGAATTCAGATGGAAAATTTCCCACTGTTAGATCAATATCTGGGCTAAGAAATAAATGCCACACGGGGCAGAGAGCTGAAGCAAAATGATTACGATTGGCACAATTACATTCACCGGCAGAATCAGCTTGCTGATTACTCCTTGGGATGGGTTAGCTCCCGCTTCACCCACCGCAGGATGACTCGGGAATGAGAACGTCACTCAGCATTTCATAATTGGACAGATTCGCCTGTGTCTTGGCAAGAGTTCAGTTTCCCCATACAGTACATTCCTGTAAGAGTTTTTATTTCAGGGAAGGAGGAAAGGAGGAAAGGACGAAAGGAAGGAAGGAAAGAAGGAAAGAAGGAAGGAAGGAAGGGAGGGAGGGAGGGAGGGAGGGAGGAAGGAAAATAGAAAGGGCAAGTATCTAAATTTCAGAGCATGTGAGAGACCAAGGCTGGTATAGGCAGGCAGGGTTAGGATATGGAATTTCCCAGCCAGGTATCAGACAAAATGACTGCTAAGGTGAGGGTTAAGCCAGGTCTTTCCCAAAATTCTACCCAGCCACAAGCTCATTGGGTAAAAAGGGTTCAAGAACGTACACGTGGGTGACTTCTTATTTACCTTGTTGAGCAACAAGTTTACTAGGCAAGTTTTCATAAACTGAGAACCAATCTGAAGTCCTTTTGGGGGCCACAGGAAAAGACTTTCTGCTGGCTGGTGGGGATTTCTCCAGCATCTTTCCTCTGCTGAGCTTTAAAGAGGCAGAGGCGCTCATTGCTTTCTCACCAGTGGTGAATGCTGGGTAGGCGGGGGCCATGGCAAATGAATTGGGCACGCTGCGTGCCTCTGTGTACTGACACCAGCCCCGGGGCCCGCTGTGTCCCTCCCCCCTCCCAATCTTCTCTTTAATCCCCCCAACCAGATAATGTGGGATTTGGAAGCATGTAATATCCATGAGACTCCATTATAGGCTATTACGAGCTTTATATGCAGTACCTGGGGGATGTACCAGGCTGATGCTGGCAACTACAGCTGCTGAAACTAAGAGGGATGACAGAAATGGTTCCAAGGGCCAAAGTGACCCTTCCATTGTTTAGATCAGTTTCCATAAAAAGGGAGCTCCGGTCCCTTGTGACGGAGAGACAGGAAGCATTAAAGAGAAACAGCTTTCACTCCCTTAGGGAGTAAGAAGCATAGAGAGGGGTATAAGAATCATAGAATCACTGAATTAATTGCTGGAACCCCAAGAGACCATCTACTTGTGTTTTTGCATGAGAGTTCTTTGGCATTTGGGTGGGATCGTTCTGAGTATTGCAGGTTTAACATCCCTGGTTCCTGCCCACTAAATGTGAATGGCAACCCCCGGGCATTGTGACAACTAAAAAGAATGGCCCACGCCATTTCCACATGCTCCTGGGCCGGGGATGGTACCACCTGGGTATGGAACCACCAATAATCCACCAGACGTGTTACAGAGGAGGAGACGGGGGCCTGGAGCAATGAGCAACCAGAGCAAGGTCACAGAGGGAATGCCAGGACTGGACTCAGAGCAAGATCTCCAGATTTAGGACCTATCCACAAAATAGGCAGCTCTGGAAAGGAACCGGGAGGCAGAAAGGGACAAAACATTACAGGCCAAGAAAAGGGACAGGGAAAAGAAACAGCAGGGGGTAAAATGGGGGGAGAGGGTAAAGAATAGAGATGAAAATACTGAATGGAGTCAGAGGACAGGAGGAAGGCAAAGAAATCATATCAAACTTATTGAATACCTACCACTTTCTAGGTATGGTGATAAAAGAGGCCTTAGGATCTCTGCTCTCAAGAGCAGGATGGATCCTGAGGAGAGGGATGGAGGACAAGCAAACCTATGCGTAGGGAGACCAAGAGCAGACTTGGGAATGGGCTGGAGGACAGCTCAATAATACCGGGACCCTTACAACAGAATCGAGATGACTTTACCTGTTGTTTGCATGTGAGGCTGGGACTCTTTCTTTTTCTTCTTTAATTCTTTTTTTAAAACTTCATTTAAGGGTGTTTTTCCAGGACCCATCAGCTCCAAGTCAAGTCGCTGTTTCAATCTAGTTGTGGAGGGTGCAGCTCACAATGGCCCATGTCGGGGGGATTGAACCGGCAACCTTGTTGTTAAAAGCACCGCGCTCTAACCACCTGAGCTAACCGACCACCCCATCTGGGACTCTTCTTGATGCCTGGCCCTGGGACCCTTGCTGAAGAATGAGGGAGATTAACCCTCCCCCACCTTTTTTTCTTTAAACAGGCAGACTGGACTACTGCTGCTGGGAAGGAAGGAGAATCCAGAATTAAAGACAATCCAGGCTACGTTGTCTAGGCAGGGGGTAGAACACCAGTGTCTTTCATCTGAGGAACTGAAACAACGTTTTCCCAATATTCGGTTGGCCAGGGGAGAAGTGGGGCTCTTGGACAAATCCGGAGGAGTTCTCTATGCAGACAAGGCCCTCAGAGCCCTCCAGGTGATGTTGTGCAGCATTGCGGCAATGCCACTCCTGGTCTGGGAATCCTGGGTCCCAATCAGCCATCCTCTGATCCCCATGTGGGATGAGGGTCTTTGCATGCCGGCTTTAGTCTTGACCTTTGGGCAGGGCAGTTTTATATACCCCGCTAGGCCTTGTCAATATGGGAGAGGAGGTCTAGATTCTGCCCTAACTGAAGAACTCTTTGTCCACCAGGGTGAACCATATATATCACCATTTATCCTTCCCTGCATCTGCCCTTTTAGGATGCAATTCGACAGCTGGGAGGCATAGTGCATGATGGAGAGAAGGTGGTAGAGATAAAACCAGGGCCATTGGTCTCAGTGAAAACTACCTCCAAGAGCTACCAAGCCAAGAACTTGGTCATCACGGCAGGTCCTTGGACCAACCAGCTTCTCCGTCCCCTGGGAATTGAGCTGCCTCTCCAGGTAAGAGGAGCTGGGAGCTGGAAAAGAAACCTTGGAGTCAGATGGTCTCAAGTTTGAGTCCTGGATCTGCCACTTGCCAGTGGACAACTTTGGGCAAATTCGTTCACCTCACTGAGCCTCAGTTTTATAACCTGTAAAATGGGGAGTGGGGCTATTGGAGAATTAACTAAAATGATATACATAAATCCCTTAGGTGATGGCCTGGCCTACAGTAAGCACTCAATATACGTGAGGTTTTATTAGCTCCTGGAGAGAATGAAGAAAGGCTAGGCGGAGTTATGGGAGAAGACTAAGGATGGGAGGAGAGACAGAGATTCAGAGATTTTTGTGCATCCTGACATAATGTAACATATAATGACATGAAAATTTGGTGAAAAAGGATGGATGAGTTAAGCAGGGCATCTGGTCTTGTATTGAAGGGCTATAGGACCCCAGAAGAAACTGCTCTTATTGTGTTTAAGAGTTCCATGACTTTCCCTCTTCATCTTCCACTTCCTCTCCCTGCTTCAAGACCCTGCGGATCAACGTGTGTTACTGGAGAGAGAAGGTTCCTGGAAGCTATGGTGTGTCCCAGGCCTTTCCATGCTTCCTGGGCCTGGGCCTCAGCCTAGCTCCCCACCACATCTATGGTCTGCCCTCCAGAGAGTACCCAGGGTTGATGAAGGTAAGAGAAAGGCTGACAGAAGGCTAGTAAGGGCTCACACAGATTTGGGGCAGCTGCTCTAACTTCCCTCAACAGACACCTTCAGACCCCAGTGAGCAGCCACAGGGATCTATTTCACTATTCGCTACTTGCAACGCAAGACACTCAGCTGTCCTGAGGCCCAGCAAAGGGAGACCTTCCTTTGCAAAGAGAGGGTTAGCCTGGGACCTGACAGCTAGGCAACCTCATGTGGCAACAAGCAGTATCAGTCAGGACTGGGGAAGGCTGGGGTGATGGATGGGGGGCCTTCTGTGTATAAGCCTGCCCTGGGCTGAGTGGGTGTGGGGGAAGGTCGGCCCTCACAGCTTACACTGTTCTGATTGAGAGAAAGGTCTGCTATCACCACGGCAACAATGCAGAGCCTGAGGAGCGGGACTGCCCCACAACATTCTCAGACATCCAAGACGTCCAAATCCTGAGCCGCTTTGTCAGAGATCACTTACCTGACCTACACCCTGAGCCTGCCATTATGGAACACTGCATGTACACGGTAAAGGCGTGGGCAGCTGGGCCAGGCCCTCTCACAGCCCTGGAGAACAAGGGAAAGAGACAGACAGGCCTTGCACTGCTCAGGCCCAACTCTATTTGGCCCCTGACATTAGCATGAGACTTGAAACAAACGAATTCATTTCTGTGGGTTGGTTCACCTCTAACACAAACGGCCCATTAGATGTCATTCATATTCCTTTTCATTAGGCGACTAGGCTTATGCCTGGCTGTCCTTCACTATGATTCCCAGAAGGGCTCTAAGAGATTTTTTGGCAAGACGTTCTAGTTGAGCAGGCCTTAGGGACAAAGAGAAGAGACAGATGTCACCAGAGCCTGAGGCATCTTGGCTAAGTCAGTTTACACGCATCAACTGAGCACCTACTGTGTTCATAGCTCTGTGCGAGAAGAGAGGCAGATGGACAAATGAGAAAGACTGGCACACCCAAAGGGGGCACTGGCATACAGAGAGCATTCTTGTGCCACACTCCCATTCTTTCTGGAAAGAGATCCAGCTGGGTCCCCTCCCTTCTGTGCCTGTATGCAGTTCCTCCTCCCTCTATCCTCCAATGACACAGGTGTGATTGTTTCTTTCTAGAACACCCCGGATGAGCACTTCATTCTTGATCGACACCCAAAGTACGACAACATTGTCATTGGCGCTGGATTCTCTGGTGAGCCCAAGGAGGGGGAGTTGGGGTGCCTTAAAGCTGCCCTACCTCTCTGCCAGGCAAAGTGGTGTTTTCCATGCTCTTAGCTGGCCAGATGGTGGCCAAAGCCTAGACACTGAGTATATAAGGGCCAGGGCAGGGCAATCAGAGAAAAGGGGTACTCATAGTGGGGGTCAACTTCTGGCTCTGGGGATATGACCAAGAGAATTAATCCCATCTGGGGGCTGTGGAGGGGACTTCTAGAGAGCCCAGCCCCTGTTTCTGAGGATGCTTGATAACCTGCTCTCCTTTCTCTAGGGCATGGATTCAAGCTGTCCCCTGTTGTGGGCAAGATCTTGTATGAATTAAGCATGAAATTAACAACACACTATGACTTGACACCTTTTCAAATGAGCCGCTTCCCTGGCCTGGGCAAAGCTCACCTTTGACCGCTGGTTAACAGCCTCCCTTCTGTACACAGGAGCTAGGAATAAAGTCCACTGCTGGCAAATGCTTCTCTGATGAAAGAAGTGGCTGTGGGATATTATCTTTTCTCCTGCTGTCTTGAGTCCCCAGTAAACACCAGATGTTTGAATCTACCTTATTTTCCTGGCCAGCTCCCCAGTCCCATGACTTTTATTTTGCTTCCAGAAGGTTAATCAGATATTCTATAATCACAGAGTAGCAAGGACCTTTGAGATGGACATCTTAATGAGCAGGGGGCATAAGGACTGGCTCAAGAGACCAAAGCAGTTGTTAAAATTCTCTTCTCTGGGCTATTTGATGAGCTTGGGATGGAATTGACTAAAGCTGCCCAGGGGAGAGTAAACAAGATGATTGGGGCCGGCCCGGTGGCTCAGGTGGTAGGAGCGCCATGCTCCTAACGCTGAGGTCGCCGGTTCGATTCCCACATGGGCCAGTGAGCTGCACCCTCCACAGCTAAGATCGTGAACAACGGCTCTCCCTGGAGCTGGGCTGCTGTGAGCAGCTGGAGGTTTGTGTAAGCTGCTGTGAGCTACCGTATGCTGCCAGGAGTGGCTGGTGGCCAGCCTGAGTGGCCAGTGGCCAGTGTGAGTGGCCGGCAGCTGGCGAGAGCTGCTATGAGTCGCTGTGAGCGGCGACCGACTGCCTCAGCCTGGGGGGCGGAATGCAAGGCTCATAACACCAGCATGGGCCAGGGAGCTGTGTCCTACACAACTAGACTGAGGAACAGCGGCTTGAACCAGAGTGGGGTGGGGGGAGGCAGAAAAGGAAAAACAATTATTTGTAGATGACTGATGCCCTTAGAGTTCGTTTTCCTAAAACTAGCTCCTTTCCCTCCATCACAAATTCCCATAAAATCTCACTTATCTTGGGTGCACAATAAATATTTGTTGAAAAAATGTGTTGAATAAACAAACAAATAACGGCATTGCATCAAAGTCTGTGCTGGTGTTATTTTCCGTGTGACCTCATTTCTTACAGACTTTAATTGTCTAAATCAGCACCACAGAATCCATTACCTTAGGAATTCTTGGGGGTCTTTATTCCCTCGATGCACTGCACCTTCTTTCTCTGGATTCTTTTTCTGGTTCTCATCCTCTCTGTGGTTCTGTAAAGATGCTCAGTCCCCCGGTCTCTCATTAAGGTGTATTGTCAGGTCCTTATGAAGATGGAGCTGTTATACCAGAAAGAAAGAGAGACACACTCTCTTAGAAGCCCTGTTCAATGTTTGAATGTTAAATGTGCCATTTTATTATCATTAGGATTGCTCCCACTTAATGAAACGGCATTAGCACCGAGTCGGCTGGCCTCCTTGCACTAATTGCTTTGAAAGGGAACAGGCTCATAACTACCCTGGGGTGGGGGGAGGGGTGGGGGCGCAAGCAGGGACTCAAGCAAGGCTAATGCCCTCAGATGAAAGCCAAGCAGGAGGATCTCCAGACCAGGCCAGTTTGACCCAAGAGAAAGGAGTTCAAGTGCTCTGGGGAGGGAAACACTGGGACTGGAGAGAGGGTGGTGGTGGCAATGGAAACGTTAGGAGGAGTCATTGAGCAGGGAAGAGTGGGAAATGGGAATAAGAGTAAAAATATTCCCAAAGGAAATAAAACACAGAGGAAATTACTCTTCAGCTGCTGTGCCTATAAGTCCCAGACACATGGATTAGCACTGATTTCTTCAGGGAGTTATAGAAGCCAGCCAATCCCATCCTTATGCCACGTCTGCTTTTTAGGTGCTCTCAGGTGGTTCCCTGAACCTCACCCTCTGTAAAATGGGAATAATAATTATCAGCATCATATACGTAAAATGGGTATACTACTACAACATGGATGAAACTTGAGGACATGATGCTAAGGGAAATAAGCCAGACACTAAAGGACAAATATGGGAATCACAGAAAGTAGAACAGTTGTTTCCAGGGGCTGGGGGCGGGGGGCATGAGGAGTGAGTGTTAAATGGACACAGAGTTTCAGTTTGGGAAGATCAAAAGATCTGGAGATAGATGGTGATGAGGCTTTCACAACGTCAGGGATTAGCACATCAGAAACACACATGGTTTAAGTGAATGTACTTAATGCCACTGAACTGTACACTTAAAAATGATTAAAATGGTACATTTTATTTTACTGGTACATGTATATTTGGTACATGTATATTTTACTACAATAAATAAAACGGGAATAATAATGTCAACCAATTCTTTAAGAGTCTGTGAGGATCAAATAAGATCATTCATTCATTTATTCATTCAACACAGAAATATTTATTGAGCTTCTGCTGTGTGCCAGGCGCTGTGGACGTATCAACAAAACAGATGGAAATCTCTGCTCTTGTGGCATTAACAGTCCAGTGAAGAGAAGGAATGTAAATGATACATATATTAATATCGTACTTTAGAAGGTGACAAGTTCGTTGCGGAAAAACAGAACAGGGTGAGGAAGAGAGAGAATGTGGGGGGAGGGGCTGCCCATTTCAATGGTGGTCAGGACAGGACTCATCAAAGAAGGGGCATTTGAGCAGACTTAGAGGAGAGGGAGTGCACCATACAGGTATCTGGATGTGTGCGAGAGAATGTGGTAAATTGTAGAGCAAGGTATTGTGTGTGTGAGAGAGAAAAATGAGGTACAGAGAGGAATCCGTGTAAGATCTTGCCAGCTCCTGAGTTGGCAAAGTTGGGGAGAAAGGGTGATGGGAACCTCTCCCTCTCGTTCCATGGCTGCCCACAGTTCCCTCTGCCTCTGCTTCTCTCCATGTCACCCTCCTCCCCCAGCCAGCTGCAGCTCCCCTTCCAAAATACCCAGTCTAATTCAGCTTGCTGGCGACAACTGAAGGAGGGGACCAATGTCTAGAGGAAGCTGAGAAAGGACAAGTGGGGGATGCTGCCAAGCCCTGCCTGAGTTGGCTGAGGCCCTTTACAAATGAGCTGGTGTGTCCTAGAAACAGAGTATGAGGAGGGGCAGGGGCGTGCAGTGTAGGACGGGTATGTGTGGGAGGGATGAGGTTAGGGAAGAGTGGAGAGAAGCAGGAATTGGGTAAGAAGCGACTGGCAATGTGCAGGTCGAGAAGGCAGGCAAGGACCTCCAGGAATGCTGCACACCCCCAAAACCAAAGGAAACACGTCCAAAATGCCCGAGCGGGGGAACTGAGCATTTCCTAGTGGGGTAAGGTGGGTCATAGAGGGAAAGAGACAATGTAGGGAACAGAGTTTATAGGCATAGAAGAGAGGACAAGCCATAGTAGAAGGGGTCAGAAAACACCCAGGGTTTAGTAACATTGAAGGATTTGCCCAAACAGACCCACCAACATTATTTCCCTGCTTCCCTTCTGCTTGAGTGTGGCCAGGCATCCCCTTTCAGGCAGACCCGACATATCTTCGAGATGGAAGAAAATGAAAATAAATCTGCCAGGCAATGAGACCTCTGGAAGGGCAGCTGGGGTCTGCATGGGCTGCAGGGGAGAGATAAGGGCAGTGAAGAAAAAGAGGCCGGCATGGTTGCCAACCAGACTAAGGAAAACAGAGGCAGGCTAAAAATAGATTGGGGGTAGGGAGGGAGGAGAGCCAGTCCAGAAAAGAAGGGAAAGCAGAGGCAATCGATGCCGTTGCGCCTCTGACCCAATTCTTCATCTCTCAGCTTCACCAAGCTGACAAATTAGGGGTGATGGGGAGAAAGGGAACGATTGGTACCGAGAGAGGAGAGTCAGGGGAAAGTGATATGAGTCCTAAAACTTAGGCAATTGTGGGTTACAAATCAGTAATCATGATGTGGAAAAGAGGTGGTATATAGTCTAGTCCGTGCTAGTGAAACCTTCACCAGAGTTTGGCATCCTACACAGGTTTAAGAGTTTGAAGAGTGTGAGTAAACTTGGAGGGTGTTTCAACTGTCTAGAAAGGCACAAGGTGTCAACAAGGGTGAGTTACCTCTGAAGGCAGTAGGCTGGAGCATGACTTAATGCTTGCATTTTACTTCTCAGAAGATTAATTAAAGAGAGTTCGGTTAGTGGATATTCTCTTTCAATGGTGTGTTTCCAGTGCAGCTAGGGTGGTTTAGGTTAGACCGCAGGAAATCCATCCCACTAAGTAGATTTGTGAGTTATTAAAACCTGTATGTAAGCACTCTTATGGTATTCTTTCCTTGGAAATTTTTAAAAGTGAGAAGTCTATTATGTGGGTCTATATAGGCTTACCTGCAGGCCAGAGCCTCCCCACAAGCTTCTGAGAGACTTCTGGCTAGAGAGGAGATGGAGGATTTTTATTACCCTGGAGGTAGGGTCTGAAATGGGTATCTGGGCCAGGGCCTCTGGCCGGGGGAATGAAAGCACCTGGGGGTGGGCGAGAAGGGGAGGTATATGGCCAGCTGGGAATATCAGGCAGGGAGAAGGGACAGGGGGCAGGATTCTAACACACAGGACCCGGTGGCATTTACATAACTTTGAATAATGAATAAGCCCGGCTCTGGGGCTCTTAGTCAGCATGCTCATCTGCATCTTTATTAAGCTTTATAAATGATTCAGCTCCCTACCTCTTCCCCCTAGCCCTTGCCCAGCCTGCCCCAAGCATCAGGGTAGTTGATTGCTCATTATTTTATACTAGATTTGTTTCACCAACATTCAGTGAGGCATGTAGTGGGGCGGGGGGCGGATGCAGGAGGGCGGAGTGAACCCACAGGCAGGCCCAGCAGAGGGGTAGGGGAGCAAATAGAAACAGCTGCCATGGGAAGGTAGGCAGCCGGCTGTGAGCTAGGGACACCGGTATAATTCTCTAGAATGCTCCTGGGGCCAACATCCTCGGGAGAGAAAGTTTTCTTCGATTCCCTGAAATGTGCTGGGCCCAAGTCCCTCTCTATGCCCGGTTTCCCGTATGTCTGCTGTCAAGCCTAGCAGGCCCTTTGCTCAGCTCGAGCGCAGCGCTGAGCCACTGGAGCAGCCAAATAAGTACAGCCCCCAGGAAAATTCTCATTTTTTCCTGAGGTAAGAATTTTACTATTTTCACACAAAAGGAAAAAAAAAATTGCTACACTTGCAAGACAAGAATAGGCACCAGGCATATTAAGGGAGAAAGAGAGGAACAGGTACACATGTGAATTTGTAGCGAAAAGGAATGCTTGTATCCAGAGAGTTACAGCCCATCCTGAAAGAGGAGCTTGGAGAAGAGGGCAGCCCTCTACTTGTCCAGGTAGGCCTGCCAATGCCAAGTGCTCTGGGAGCGGCCTGGTGTACTGGCTAGAGGCAGGGAGAGGTATTTAACAACCTGGACAAGGAGGAGTTGGCAGGAAACTGGTTGAGGGAAAAGTAGAGCATTTGTCAACCCTGGCTGCATATTAAAACCACCCAGGGAGCTTTTAAAAATATGATGCTTGGGCCCCACCCAAGGCCAATTATATCAGAATCCCTGAGGGAGAAAGCCCTGGGCACAGTATTTCTTAAAAAGGTCATCAGGGGGCCCACCTAGTGACTCAGGTGGTTGGTGCGCTGAGCTCCTAATGCCAAGGTCGCAGGTTCGATTCCCACATTGGCCAGTGAGCTGCACCCTCTACAGCTAAGATTGTGAACAATGGCTCTCCCTGGAGCTGGGCTGCCGTGAGCAGCCAGAGGTCTATGTGAGCTCCCCTGCGGTTAGCACGCCTAAGGTGTGCTGCCACGAGAGGCCGGCAGCCAGCATGAGTGGCCGGCAGCCGGTGAGAGCTGTCATGACCTGCTGTGAGCGGCCGACAGATGACTGGCGAACGACTGCCTCAGCTTGGGGTGTGCGGAGCGCAAGACTCATGACACTGGCATGGGCCAGGGAGCTGTGTCCTACACAACTAGACTGAGAAACCACCGCTTGAACCAGAGTGGGGGCGGGGGGAAATGTTGTCAGTTTGTTTGAATCCTGATTTGAACTAACATCATATCTATCTATCTATCTATCTCTGGGGTGCCAAAAAATGTATACACATGACTTGTATTCATCTTTTGTTATTGGTATATATTGAGTATTACAATTTTAATATGTTTTTTTATTTTCTTAAAATGTGTATACATTTTTTTCGCTCCCTCTGTGTATGTGTGTGTGTATCTCACATATATATGTATGTGTATATGTATATATATACATACACATACATACATGTGTATATGTGTGTCTATATACACACATATACACATATATACATACATAATAAAAATAATATATAATTAAAAAAGGGAAATTTAAACATTGACTGGATATTTGGTATTAAGGAGTTTTTGAAAAAATTTTTTGGTATGATAGAGTCTGGTGATTACATTTTTTGAGTCATTTTTTTTTCCTTTGAGGAATAAATACTAAAGTATTTCTTTTTTTATCCTTTTTTTTTTTTTAAAGTATTTCTTAAAATGACGGCATATCTGGGGTCTACAAAATAATCCAGTGAAGGGAATAGGGAAGTGGGTGGGGTTGTAGATGAAGCAAGATTCACTGT
Source organism: Rhinolophus ferrumequinum (assembly GCF_004115265.2). NCBI lineage: Eukaryota > Metazoa > Chordata > Mammalia > Chiroptera > Rhinolophidae > Rhinolophus > Rhinolophus ferrumequinum. The sequence continues at coordinate 18,485,891 of NC_046304.1, read as the reverse complement.
GTGTTGATAATTGTTGAAGCTGCTTGATAGATAAAGAACCTCCTTATACTCTTCTTTTTACTTTTGTATACAAAACAAAAAACAAAACAGCTTTGAGTGTTTCTAATATGCAGCAGGGTGAGAAGCACAGAACCAAGCACGGAGCAGGACACGGGCACCATGGGATCTTTGTCAGCACACCCGACTTCAAAGAGAGCGGGTTTGTGGGACCCTATATAATAGGGGAGGACTCTGTCCTCCAGCGCCCTGGGCCTCAGGCAGAGCCACAGGGGCCCCCTATGGGATAAGATATCTGGCAGTTAGAGAGGCCAACCAGGGGGTCCAAGGGCTCTTGCAGCTTTCTTCCCTGACCAGCACAGCCTCTGGGGACTCAGAGCCCCCACGCCAGCCTACATATGTAGCGAGAACAAAGGGAGCCTCCTGCCTGAGCAAGCAATCTGCCCTGCTCTTCTCTCTCAGTCCTGCCCTCTCCTGACTGACTCCACAGGAGCTGTACCCCCACCTCAGCCAGATAGCCCCCAACCCCCTGCTGTCACCACTGCTTCCCGGCACTGTCACCCCTTCTCCCCCCCAGACACACATGGGTTCACCCGCCTCTGCCAAGGAACATTAGCCCAGCTGACTTCATCAAGGAGGTGAGGAAGCTGAACACAAGTCAACAGAAGTAGGGGCACCCAGGTACCCACCTCCAGCGGCTGCTGGCAGAGCTGTCTGAGCTGCTGAGAGATTCGCTGGTAGCCTGATCCCATTTGCATATTCTCATGCAGGGTGTCATGTGGGGTCTCTAGTCCCGCACCCCGCACCAGAACGCAGGGTAGGTGAGGCCACAAAGGAACACCCACGGAGCCATAGATAGGGGAGGAGTCATACCACTATATTCTCAAAGGTGGCTGGTCGAGATACAAAAGCAAACATCCGCCAGTACCCCAACAAGGGGTTGTCATGCAGGGTGGTATGTGGGGTCTCTGATCCCGCTCCCCACATAAGAACGCAGGATATGGTGAGGCCAAAAAGGAACACCCATGGAGCCATAGATAGGGCAGTCATACCACCACAGTCTCGCTGGCGGCTAGGCTGGAGACACAGGAAGCAGGAGCCACACCATCCGCAACCTGCCATCCACTTGTCTTTGCCAAGGAATCTCACTCACTAACTGCAATAGCGTATCTGCAAGACGCAATCCATACTCCGCCACGCCACGCCACGGCACGGCACGGCACACCACACCATCATCTTCTTGCTAGCTAGTGTAGCCCCATTTTGCTGCTAGTGTAGCCACGGCAGTTATATTAGTGGCCAATGTCTAACTGGTTACAGCTGACGGCCAACTAGCCACACCTGATGACCACCCAATCACAGTTGATGGCCATTTACTGCCTGAGCCATTTACTACCTTTCCACGTGAGGGCGAGAGCCTGGAAACTGCACTCCTGGCTCTGTCCCCACACATATCACTCCTTTAATGAACAAATTCAAATGAATCCCAAATTCTTAGTTTTCTACTATCCCCAACTGGTTGGATCGCCTCACGCTTGTCCCTGACATGGCCCAACCATTCCCACGTTTTCCACATGCTCTTGAGAAATCACTTCCTGCCCTGCCAGGTGAATGGTCCCCCCATTGTCACCCCACCTTCCACCCCATGCCCAGCACTGCTCAGCTCCTCCCCCCACACCCACCCCACAGCACCACCAGCTCAGACATCATTCTCAGTTTGAGGTTCTGTCTTCTCCGCTCCATTGCCTTCCCCTGATGGCCTCGAGGGGCTGGGGAGGGGAAAGAGTTAGAAGGGGGCTACTTAAGAGATTTTCAGAATCTGTGCCTGAGCATCACCCGCTGCCATGAGTTATTTCAGCGCCGATGTTTGTCTCGAGCTGATTATTCCAGCCCGAGAACAGGTGGAGCAGCCTGCGGTGGCTTATTCGTCAGCCAAGACCATCTGTTCCCAACAAGCTGAGATTTGTAGCTGATTTCTACTGGAGAGCAAGGAGAGGGGGAGGGGAGGGAGGTGAGGAGCATCCCCACTCCCGGGGGACTTACTCCTCCCAGACCTTCTGCGATGTCTGAAACTCCAGGCTCCCCCTTCTAATACCAATACCTTCTCATTTCTCAGAGAATTCACTGGTCACTTGACTCTCTGAAACAAACCAAAAAAAAAACAATACTTTTTCCTTAAGGGGCTAAACCTTCTTAGATGGAGTCAGGTATGAGAAACATAAATCCATCAGCCAGGCACAAAGTCTGGCCATTGAGCTGTGTCCACCCTTACAGATCTTTAAAAAAAAAAAAAAAGTGTATAACCATGACACAAATATTCTAAATGACCTTCTTGGCACTTGGCTTCTCCTCACCCCAGTCCATCACCAGTCCCTGTACAGACACAAGTCTCCTCACCTAAACCTGTCACCTGCAGTGCTCTAGGCTGCATGGGAGGGCACAGTCTAGATGCTATTCTCTTCTCCCCGCTGCTCCTCTCCCCTAAATATCCTGTTCAAGTTCCACCCTCCAATCTGTTCCTCTCCCAGCTTCCACTCGCAGCCAAGCCAAGAGATCCCTGCTGCTTTGAGAATGGCTTTCCCTGAGCAAGTGATCTAAGCAGTTTCTAAGGAGCTTTGCCACGTGGTCCCCCGCTCCCCACACGGCTACTATTTCTATATATGAACTGCCAGAAAGAAGCTTCTCTTATAGTTACACTAACAGGGCAATTTGGGGCCTACTTTAGTGTTTGGCACAGACGTCTGCACTGACTTTTTAAAAAAATTGTAGGAAAACTTTATCAGCACAGATACTTCATCCGTCACCCCGCATCCCTAAACAAAACTATGTATAATTTCAAAGGTGCCTTCTAATGTTTATCTATTCATCTGTGTTTTCACATATACTTTTGTCATGTGTATGTGTTCCCTTAAGAACCCATTCATAGAGCTGTAAGATTGCCTCACTTTCTAGTTGGTTCTCTAGGCTTATGTAGCCAGTGCCTGCGATCGGAAGCTCCCTTTCTGCTACTAAGTCCTGCCCAGTGGCTGAGCAGTGGTCCCTTAGAAAGAACAGCCTCACAGATGAGCTCCAGGACCCTCAAAAGTTAGCCATGAAATCTGTTCTTCTATCCAGAACCTTTTGGGGCAGTGCCACTCACGAGGGTCATTCGCCCTTGCTCTCCAGAGGACAGTATTCCTGTGGGAGCCAGAGCTGCCCTCATGCAAGGGTGCCAACTTGCAACTGATGCCATTCCTGTGAGAAATTTTACCTACCGTGTTTCCCCGAAAATAAGACTGAGTCTTACGTTAATTTTTGCTCCAAAAGACGTATTAGGGTGTGTTTTCAGGGGATGTCTTTTTTTTCACGTACAATAATCTACATTTATTCAAATACAGTCATGTCATCTTCTTCTGAAACATCGTCATAATGTACTAAATGTGTCCGTCTGGCTGACATCTTCACTGGGGCTTATTTTCAGGGTAGGTCTTATTTTTGGGGAAACATGCTATGAGGCCTGTTTCACCACATACAATTTTATATTTGCCTGGTTACCAGTCGTTGACCTGTCTTTCAAAGCCCTAATGTTTCTGAAGCTATTGGCTGCGTGTTCGTCATATCAAGATGTTCTTTTTTTAACTCCTTTTTAAAAAAGATTTTCCACTTTCAAATTCCCTAGTGTCCTCTCTTCCCCCAAATCCATTTGCTTCTTTTCCTAATCTAGTCAGATCACAGATGTGGCACAAAACATATCAAAATTTATTAAAATGTGGAAACTCTTCGACTCTTAAGCCACCTCAAATATAATTTGCCTGGATGGTGTCAAAACTTAATATCCTTTCTGAGGTTTTTTGGTTTAACTGTCATAGCTGACTTTTGATATCTAAAGCGAATTCTATCTGCACATTTAAGTATTCCCCTGGGAGATTTATGTCACTGTCTTCAATCGCAAAGCCCACATTCTTTTTGGAATCTCCCTTATATATGACCCATCACTGGGGTTTACACTACAGAAGACTCAATTTCTCTGTAAAATGTCTTCTAAACAAACCCAGCATCCTTGTTAATTCCAAAATGGCTATTGCTCTGGAAAGCACTCCTCTCAGATCAAATCCCAGAGAATGGTCTGGATGGTTCCGTTGTACTGTAATGAAACTAGACTGAGGTGAACAGAACTTAAAATATGCATTCTGGGCCATGTGGAAGTGTTATTCAGATTGTTGGCACAGTGTGTGTGAAGCACAAATGTGACAATGCATGCGCGATGCTCTGAAATTGTAAGTAGCAACACAAATTTCCCTCTAAAATTGCCAAGAACTGTTTCCTTCCTAAGGCCAGGCCTTGGTGGTTACAGGCACACAGCGATTTGAGATGAGCATGATGACAGCGATTGTTGTCCTTCCCGCCACTCCCTTTTTACTCTGACAAGGCCAGAGTCACCTGGTCAGTTGCTGGAACCAAGCTGAGGACCCTGCTAGGACAGACATCACCACTGAGCCTATTTCCTCACAGGGACAAGGACACTTCACAGAGTTGTGATAAAGGTTAAGTGAGATATGTAGGCAAAGTGTGTACTTACTGGGGACATAGTAAGTGCTCAACAAATGGGAACTCTTATCGGTTTTATTATCCTCTCCATCCCACTGATCACCAATGACACACCAGGAAGCCCCAGTCGCTGTGGCAGCCTCAGCTCCTGTCAAGGACTTCCAAGAGCCCTTTAAAAGGGCGGAAACAGTATTGAGGGGTTGCTGAAATTAGAGACGGTCCTCATGCCTCTGGAATCCTTAAAGGGCAACGCCAATGGGCTCCGCCCTGTCAACTGCTGAAGGACTTTTTAAGGAGCAGTGGCTTCCGGGGAGAGTGGGAAGAACCTACAGGCAGGGGCGGAGCCAGAGGCCCAGGTGGGGCCATGCAAAAAAGGTATGAATATGCGAATATGCTCCGGTTTCCCATCGGATGGGAGGGCGCCGGCTTGGACTGGCAGAGCCCTCGAGGAAAACGTAATGGACTTGAAGACGACCCGGAGGCGCAACCAGGCTCCCACAAACCTCGCGCTGGGAGAAGTTGTCCCTTCCCCAGTAGGGGGATCTCGCGGCCCCATTAGCACCGTCTGTCAGACTCTCGGGTTCCTTACCAAGGGTGATGAAGGGGTGGGGATGTTGGCAGCATTGAGGGGCTGTGTGGGCACAGAGTCCCAGAGAGCAGTTTCCAGGCTCTCTGCCTCACTTGGGGGAAAGGTGCTGACTCAGTTATTAGATGGCCACCAGCTGTAACCAGTTAGCCATTAGCTACTAACTGCCGTGGCTATGCTAGGGGGTTGGTTGGTTGGTGGATTGGTTGGCAGAGAAGAGGATGGTGGACTGCACATCGTGTGGAGCCTGCTTCTGTATCTCCAACCTAGCCGCCAGCGAGACTATAATGATATGAACCCCCTATCCATGGCTCCGTGGGTGTTCCTTTTTGGCCTCACCATATCCTGTGTTCTTGTGCTGGGAGCGGGAGCTGAGTCCCTGGCTCCCTCCCAACTTAGAAGCCAAAAGGTTCTTGCCAGCAATACCATCTTGTTTTACAGACAAGGAGGCCCAAGAGGTTAAGCCCCTTCTCCAAGGTGTCAATGCTAGCGGCAGAAGTGCTCAGTTTCGCAGGTTTTATTCACTTGTTTTTGTTTTGTTTTCACTAGTGCCAGGCGGGTGGACATCACTCTAGGTGAAAAAGCAACAGCCCCAAACGCCGCAAAACTTGGTGTTACCAAGGAAGCGTGGGACTGCCCACGAGACTGGAGGATTTGGAAAAGAACACTTCCTGGAGAAAGATGAAAGGAGTTGGGGGTGGCAGCCAGTAGCAGTTAGCAGGCAAGGATGAATTATTATAGACTGGTCTGGAATGTGTTGCTATGTAAAAGGTGATGAAGTGTTCCAGCTGCTCTGAGAACCAGCTCAGAAAAAATGAGAGGGGAACAGAAAGGATTAGGGTTAGATTTACGGGAGCACTTTCTCCCAGGGATGATAAAGGGGTACTTTATTCAGTGGCCGAGGAAGGCTGGGGACTCAACCCTCTCCCTCTCACTTCTGAGGCCCTTGGGAATCCATCTCCCTCCAGTCCCAAACAGGCCTGCTCGGTGGACAGCAATGAACGATTGACTTTGAAAAGTCCCCATCATTCAGGTAGGAGTTCCTTTCCCTGGATGGGCCTCCTGGGCTCTTTGCTGAGGGTGAGGACAGCAGACGTGCTGGCTCCAGGGCCCTGGGGGGAGAAGAAGCAGTCATGGCATCTCTTGCAACACGCTCCCTGCCAAATTGATTCAAATTGGCTTGGATATGAACATATGATTAAAGGAGCGGCGCGATTCATTTATCAGGAGAGATTAAAGAGCGGCATCTGCGCAGCCTAGCTGGGGGACAATTAAGGAGCAAATCGCTAAGTGTCTGTGCCACCAGGCATGGGGGCTGGGCGTGGGGGAAGGACAACTGGGATAATTTGCCAAGAGGACACAGGACAAAAGGAGGTAGTTTGGGGGTCACTGCTTGCTGCTGTTGTCTCTGAGCACAGACTGGGCACCTCACAGGGCTTTGGTCCTTGCTCATCCCTTTTATCCAGGAGTCAAAGCAATCCTGAGGGGCTGAGATTAGAGAGGAGGATCTAGCAAGGTGGCCTTGGGCCTGGCACAGGGACGGGTTTGCTGCCCGTTTTGTAGGCATCACATCTTAGGGAGCAGAGCTACCACAAGTGTACAGGTGAGGGCAGGAGCTTACAGAGTTCTGAAGGCACACCCAAAATGAAGATGGGCTTGGATATCCCGGCAGGCCCCTGGTGGGAGTTGGTGCTGAGGGGTTGCCTCCGTCCTAGCCTGGGTGGAGCCCAGCGCCCTGGTAGAGAAGCACTGGTCACGTGAGGGGATGTCTAGCTTCCTCAAGTAGCCTGCGGGGTTCCCTACCACCACCTGTGTCCCTGCCTCAAAGCCTTTGCTTAAGCTCTTCATTGTTCCCAGCACATCTGGCCCAGCCATATCTTCCTGTGGAAATGCTCTCCTTTGTTCAAGCCCAGATCAAAATACCAGTTCCTTTTAGTCCTCCCCAGTCCTCTCCTCTCTTCGCAGTGAAATGTCTCCCCCAATCAGATGCCTACAGCAAGTTCCCTGCCCTTCTCTTATGCCTCATGTAATTATTTCTACATGGGTCTTCTCTAGCCCTAATCTGCGAGCCCCTGGAGGACTAACACTATGACTTCCTCCTCTCTACTCCATCAAAGCTTGTGCATGTTAGTAGGTGCAGTGCATATATTGTGTCTAACTCCTCCAGTGGAATGTCTGCTTTATGAAGGAAGGGACCTTATCAGTCCCCAGCACTTAGGACAGTGTCTCGACCCTAGTGATGAAATCTTTGTTGATTGGATGAATAAATGAATAATAAGTTTTCTGACTTGAACAAAGCCCTCTGCCCCAGGCACGGCCATTGGAGATAGCTGTTGGACTTTCCAGTTAACCAGAGGCCTGAATCAGTGTGGGTGAAAAGAGCAGGGATCTTGTCTATGGTTGCCAGGGACTTTGTCATAACAGTTCCTGAAAACAGAAACCACACCAAGATATTTGAAAGCAGGAGTAAAAGATGTAAGTGACAGAACTGAACAGGAGGAGACGTAATTAAAAAAAAATAACAACTTCATTTTTACTACCTTCTCTATTCAACCTTGGGGAGCAGTCTGTGAAGTTTAAGATGGATCCATTTTACCCTTCTCTCCCACTCATTTTTGGGAGTGACTTTTCTCCCTCCTTCCCTTTCTGGACCTTGAGTGGCTGACATCACCAAAGCCTCAGCACTAGGGCTGTCATATTCTTTGCTGCCTACCTGCCCAAACCAGGGGAGCCTGATCGATCAGCTGTAAACACTTTCCGTGTGTAGGGATGATAACTGGTCACATTACCGCAGGTGGAAGAGGAGGAGTTGTTTGTTTCTAGCCCTTCTGCATGAACTGCCTCCCAGCTGTCACCGAGGGTACCAAGCGTGGATTGGGGCAGGAGGGCAGACTGAGCAGGGTAGAGAAGTCAGCGTTCCCAGCCTGTTCAGATTGCCCTGTGACCAATGGAGTTGGGGGCCAGAGAATGTTCTGCCAAGTTTTGATCAAAAAGTCATCTTTGAAATGACTAAAATTAAACTTCAAAAAAAAAAAATCTGATACAGAGGGGCTTGTATCTCTCTCTCTCAAAAAAAAAAAAAAAGCAGATAGGATCTCTGTAATGGGTGAGATTAAACAGAGGGACCCCAACATTTCCAAGTGGAGGCCCGGGGAGGACGAGGCGTGGAAGCTGCACCAACCTGAATTATAATCCATTGGCTCTTAAAGTAAAGGCGGGATTTGTTTCTCTTGACCAATCCTCTCATCCCACTACCTCTGCCTGCCTCAAATGACCTGTCAATGCTGAGTGGCAATGGTCTGATGTGGGAACAGACCAGGGCAAGTCCTCCAGGTCCCCACCAGAATCCTGACTCTGCTCCCCGGTGACCACCCTGGACTTTATTTGAGCCTGAAGGAACAGGAGGAAAATTGGCAGAACCAGGAGGAAAAGAACATTTATTTCCATACATCAGGTAATCAGGGAAGAGAGAGCACAGCCCAATGAGTACAAACCAATTGCAGGAGAGGAGGGGACAGCAGATGGGAGCAGCACCAGGCACTGCCCTTGGGCCCCCAAATCTGGTGGTGATCACGGGATGACCTTTAGGGTGTGGGCTGGGGCTGTCAGGCCGAATGTTGTCATGTCTGAGCTAAGTGTCTGTGTGGGGGCAGGGCAATTGGAAGAACAAAAATGACTCAGGCTCAGGACACAGGGTGAGGACTCGTGTCTAATACACATTAGTACTGACCCAAACTTCTGTCTTCAATTTTTCTGATCACAAGCCCTTAACCCAAGGCCTTCCCTCTCAAGTTGAGCTTATGGTCCGGGCAACTCGGACAGAGGGGGAGGGCGGCAGTGCTTGGATAGACCCGGAATTGGTGTAGGTGGAATGAGTTTACTCTTAAATAGGTCATTGCACTTAACACGCTGACGAGCCGAAGAGGGGTGGGGGGCTGAATGTTCCAGTTAGTACGTATGCACCCTGTCTGTGTAGGCTTGCTCAACCCAAACCCAGAAGCACCTGGACCCAGCTCTGCTCACCCATCTCTCCAGCTGCACAGAAAAAGTGAACATGGAGATGAAATTCCCCTAGTCATTCTGGGGCCCCAGCTGCCACCACAGCCCCTCCCACTCTCAGGGATGCAGCTGCGATGGAGAGGTTGGGTATTTAAATTAAAAAGTAAAAAGACAGCAGGCACTGAGAAGAGAAAGCCCTCACCCCAAGCCAAGGGGAAGGAATTGCTGTTCCCGCCCCCACCTCCTCCCTATGGACCCAGCAACCTAGAATGTCCCAGTAGGCAATCTGTCCACTGTCCCTGAGCAGAGGGCTGAGATGGAGGTCAACTTGCTGGCTCCATGCAGTGCCAAGCCACCTGCCACTGCCCACAGTGGCCCAAGGTGGAAGCCAAGAGTACGGCATTTTGGAGGCGGGAGCAAAAAGTTCTCTTTTCAGAAACTCCTCTTCCCCCACCTCTTCCGTGTGGAGACATCAGACCCCAGAGCTTGGAAAGCCCCCTGACCCAAGAGGGTCAGGTGATTCCCTTGCAGATCAGCAGTCAGGTGGGGAGAGCTGCAGCCCGCCGTTTCCTGGGAGAGGCGCTGTGGCAGCAGTAGCCCATAGGGTGGGAGGGCTACGCGTTGGTCTCCGCTGGCTTGGCCTCTGCGTCGCTGTCACTCAGATAGTTGTGGGAGTGTTGGGGCCTGGAGGTGCTGTCCAGAGGGTCGTGCTCCTCATCTGACCGGTCAGGGGCAAGGGACTTCCAGTAGCTGGTGGGGCTGCAGGGAGAGAGGAATGAGGTCACAGAGGAATGACATTCCTCACTTGCAGCATCAGAGCCTGGGAGGCCCCCCAAAGCCCGGTCATAGCATTCCCCAAAAGCCACAAATTGAGAAGTAAAAACCTTCCCTGGCTTCCTCAGAAGATACTCAGAGTAATAAGTTTGTTTTGACTGAAAACTTGCAAACCTCTGAGGAAAGTGATGTATATTGTTGAGTCTCAGACTTGAACGTGCCTCAGAACCAGTTGCAGATTCCTGGGTCCTTTCCCTGAGAAATCCTGATTTGCTAGCTCTTGGGTGGAAGCTAAGAATTCTGCATTTTAAACTCCCCTCCCAGAAGATTCTGACGCAGGCAATCCATGGACCACACTGATACAGAGAGTGGAGGTCTGGTGATGACATGACAACAACTTGTCTAAGCTAAAGTTATTCCTAAAGAGTCCTTCTGAGAAGGAGGGCCCTTCCCACTGAAGACTCCCAGATCTGAATCCTTTCTCCTCGTCAGGTTTTCCTAAGGCCTGTGAGAATTTCGACCCTTGGCCATGACGTCATCTACTCACCACAAGGAATGGAGACCCAGCAGGAAGGAGCAGTTTTAGGGGGGCATAGTGATACCTTTCTTGGTACCATAACCTAACCTCCGAGTTTTCATCAGGCCACGGAGAGCCTCCAGCTATCGCCCCACCAAGACGTGGGGCAGCATTCCGCCTGGGGGGAGCAGGCTCATGGCATCGAGCAAGGATGGATCCTCATCTTCCAGCCCCAGTCACCTCTTTTCACCTGCTCCCATCCCTTCCTCCTCCTCCACCTCCACCTCCACCGCCTCTGCCAGTTCAAGTACACTATAATTTCAACACCCTTGGAGAAAATGCAGCCCAGAATGGCTTCACCGCTGCCAGTGCCCTGCACTCCGCGGGTTCCTAACCAGTGCTTCCAGGGACACAGCCCTACTTCCAGGTCCCAAAGAGCTTCCACTGGGATAACAGAATTCCACAGCTATTCTGTGATACTGCTGCCTACAATACTGATTTAAGAATCTGAGGAGGAAGGGTCCTTGTTTACTAGCCCATTCAAAGTTCTTTTATCCCCAAACCCCAAAGCAGAGGAAACAGGGTTCTGCAAAGAAAGAATCACATCCTTAGCTTTTCCAACTATGTTGAAGAAAGGATTCCGACATCGAGTACTTCTTGCGTGTGACGCTCTCTTAGGCACGCTGGGTATTCTCTCCTGTTCTTCACAATAACCCTATGAAATGTCATGAGGAAGCTGGTTCAAAGGACGGAGCATCTTGCCCAAGGTCACACAGCCAGTGTGTAAATTCGAACCTGGGACTCTTAGATCTCACAGCCTCTAGATGACTCCACCTTGCCGCTAGATTGGGTGACCCATGGAGAAAACAAGACCGCACCTGAATTCTCCCTGCTGGCCTGGGTGAGAGCCCAGCAGGTGTGAAAAGATAGGTCTCTTTCTCTCTCTCCCTGGGGAGAAGGAACAGCCTGATAAAATACATGTTCAATTATGCAAAATGGTTCAGGAATGGGGCAGTCTGGTTAATAGTTATCGTATTTCTCATGAATGAATTACCATTTTTAAAGGAATCAGAATAGCACCAAACGCATTTAACACAAACTACACTGAACATAAATGAGTCTTACTTTGATGGGCCAAAGGCACTTAAGGATTCTGGGGTGTCTCAGGGACAAAATTATAAAACTCAACGATGACTATGCAACACAGAAAAAATTGGGGTTATTTTGGCTTTTGGGTTGTTTGAATTTTAAATTAGTGGGAGCTTGGTTTTATTTTTCTAGACAGAATTTCTGGGTATCCAGTAGGAAGGTCTGCTGTTAGGCAAAGGAAGGAACTGGCTTTGTGGAAAGATAAGTGGGGTTATTTTGTGGGCAGAGGAGGGTGAGGTAGATGCTAGGGCCAGACCCGGATGCAAATGGGGCAGTGCTGGAGTGCCTGGGGTGCTCCTTTCCACTCTTGCACCTCTTAGAATGGGGCTTCAGGCCCCGCTCCCACATTCCTGTACTAGCCAGACAGACATTTGGATAAATGACAGCCGGATTTCCACACTGTTCCATCTGGATGCTGAGCAGCGGCAGAGCCAGCGGGGAGGGGTAGGTAACTCCATGCCTCTCTCCCTTGCTCTGTGAAGCCCCAAGATCCCCTTGCTTCTACTTTGGGTGCTCTTTAGCTCGTCTCCTTCGAGGATTCTACCGCCACAGCTGTCAGAGAGCCAAGAGCAGGCAGCTAACCCCCTCCCCAGGGCAAGAGTCAGGGCTGGCAATTTGAACGTTTTAACCAAATTGTTTAAAAAGCTTTCCTCCCCAAAAGCTAGTGTCTCCTGTTCAACGCTGTCACAAACAATTTGGCACACAAGCTAATTCCCACTGGGCGAGCCAAGGGTGGCAGCCCCCTCCCCTCCTTAGCTACGGATGGGTTCGTGTTCTGAATTCTCATTGGTTCCCATCACCAGATGGGAAGCTAAGCCACCACCCCACCCCCGCTCCCACTCTTGGCAGTTTATCCACCCAAAGCCTGTCCACGCCGAGTCCAACTAGGTCCGCCCTCCCCTGGCCCTTGTCTCGCCGGCTCCTTATTGGTTGACTAGTTTCTGGTTCGGTGCCCACTCTCCTCGCAGTGAATCCAATCCTTCTTGGAGGTGGTGGTGTGTAGGGTTTCAGGGCTATTCCTGTTTTCCTGATGGACAGGAGGAACGTGCTGCTGGCTAAGGGAAGAAACAGGCTTTATGTGTTTTTGTTCTTGCTGGTTGTGAGGTCAAGCGGGACGATGGGCTAAGGGCACTGGGGTCTGAAATCCACCAGCTGCCAATCAGTGTGGGATGGACTGGCTAGGCCCATGTCTCCCTCTTCAGGTAGGGGTGCAGTGCTCAGGAGGGCCTGGCCCTCTCTGCTGTCCACGCCTCCCCCCATGGTCCATCACCTGATTGGTTCCCTACACTGGGACAGCAGGTTACTCAGCAGGGCTGCTGACGGGGTGCTGAGGTGGTAGACACGTACTATGATCCCTGTCTGTTCTCACTATGGAGCTGACGATGGCTCCCTAGTGCAACTGAGATGCCTCCTGCTCTCCCCAGAACACCTGCAACCATCTGCCACGTGGGGGAAGAGACAGACCAGTGTTGAGCCCAGGGGCCTGATTTCAGAGCAGCTCAAGCCCAAGGAATGAGTTGGCCACGAGCCCGGTCAGGGTTAAAGTTCCATTTCCCCCATCCTATCCCCCCAATCCCATCCCACCACCCATCTCCAAATAGCCTTGGGTATTATTCACTTCCACTTGATCCATTCTGTAAAACATAACTGGTCCCTTTAGTATAAAGGGGACAAAGTCAGTGTAATTGTCCGGCTGCTCTACTGCACAAGAAGCCCACAAGCATGCGACAGGTTCGTGTTAGTTCATGCATCTAGGGAAAAACGCCTGTGCCCCAGGGGGCTTGCTCTGGGGTCATACCTCCTGGGAAGCAGCAAGCTTACCTTGGGAGGGTAGCATGCTGGAAACAGCTTCACATAACCAGCGTAATCCAAATGTCACCACCCGCCAGGGAAACTGGCAACAATGGGGTTCCAATGAGTCAGTCTCTGCCTTTCTTCTGAGGCAGGGATGTGGGCACCCCTTTCGGGCCTAACTGCTAGGTCTCCCTCCCTACAGGGAAAAAGCTGGGGGAGGCTGGAAAGCCAGGAGGGGGCTGTCACTCAGCAGCTGCTAATTTCTATTCATTAAAACTTTACAAGATGAGCTGAGATGAGGTGACGCCCATGTGTGGGCTTCAGGTGGGAGGGGTGGGGAGGGAGTCGGGCATCTCCGGGTCTGCTGTAGGGTGCAGTGCTGTGGGGGTGGCATCCCTGTGAGCCTTGCCTCTTAGGCTTGAGATCCATGCCAGGGAGGAAGGTGGCATTGCAGGGCAGGAGGAAAGCTGAGCAAAAGGCCCTATAACAGTTGGTGGCCACTGTACACCAGGGGGTCAGCGAGGGCCCTTCACAGGCTCAGCCTGTTGGGGTGATGGAAAAGAGCGCCCATCTGGGTGCTGCCAGGTGTACACAGGAAACATTTTGCCCCTGTGCTCTGCCTTGGGCTATATGGAGGAGTGGTTAAGGGCGAGTTGAATAGACTCCATTCAGATCCTGGCAATATCACTTTCCAACTGTGTGACCTTGGCAAGTGACTTAACCTCCCTGAGCCTCAGCTTCCTCGTCTATAAAATGGGGCTAATCAGACCTTTGTTATGGGGTGTGAGGATTAAGTGAATGAAGCGTGGCAAGTATCCAGGGGGTTCTTGGCCCAGAGTAAGGACTTGATTAGCGGGAGCTGTGAGTGACAGCATCAGTGAATTCAGCTGCCTGGGCTCAGGGCTCCAAATAACGAACCAGCTTGGCTGGCCCCTGCTCTCTGAGGTGCCAGGAGGCTCTCGGAGGCCAGGCCTGCCCAAGAGGAATGCAGGAGGGGCCTAGGTGGTGGCAGGTGGGGCAAGAGCACGTTAGTTCACACTGAGTGGCACACCATGCTGCACTCCACACAGGTGCCACCTACTGCACTAGTCGCTCTCAGGCCGGTACAGGTACCGCATCACCAGGCTGTCCACCTCTTTCTTACGCTTCTTCTCCTCCTTCCGAGATGGCCGGCGTGCCTGCCCAGACTCCTCCTTTTCTGCAGCTGGGCCCTTCTTCACGCTGGAGCGGCTGTGGACTGAGACGGTAGAGCTACTGGATGTTGATGAGGATTCGGACTCTGTCTCTGTTCTCTTTCTTCTCGATTTGGACTTCTTCTTGCCCTTTCGAGAGCGCCCCTTCTTCCGCCGCTTGTGCTCTGAGGAATCTTCAGAGCTGGAGCTGGAACTGGAGCTGGAGCTGCTTCTCCTCTTGCTCCGGTTCTTCCGATGGCTGCGGGACCGGGACCGAGAGACATCAGCAGCAGAGGCTGAACGGCGGATGCTGGTGCCCCGCTCTGGGGGGTCCAGTTGGGCACTGCGGGCACTCTGGATGCTCTTCCGGTCATCCTCCTCGGAGTTGGGCTCCAGGCTGCTCCGCTGAAACGGGACAGGCTTGTAGCTCAAGACCTCATTGATGGCAGCCTCCAGGTCCGGGTCCAGGTAAGAGTGACGGCTGACAGGGCGGACACTGGAGCCAAGAGGCTCATCCGTGGCAGAGGCTGAGACGCGTGGCTGGGGTGGCACTGACAGACTGCGGGCCAGCGATGGGTGGCTATACTGGGAGTGGGCCTCACTCAAAGCCACACTGGCTCCATCATCCCACTCATCCAGGCAGCCCTGGCCCAGGGACAGGCGGGAGTCAGGGCTCTCCCGGCCTAGGCCAGACGCCCGGCTCAAGGAAGGGCTGAGGGTCCTCGAAAGGCTGTCGAGCCGGGAGGTGCTGCGACGAGAACTGGGTGAGCCCGACAGCGAGAAGCTCATGAAAGAACGGGCCCCATCTTCACCTGAGCCATGCCGTGTGGCAGAGGAGGCCCGGCTGACAGGTGCAGAGACAGCTGAGGCCCGGTCAAAGTCTGAGCCCCACCGCTTCTCCAGCCCCCGGCCAACACGGCTCCCAACCTCGGAGAAGATGGAGCCACGTTCCTCTGTCTCCTCAGACTTCTTGCCCTGGCCTGGCTCCTCCCTGGGGCTCAGGCGGGCTTTGCGGGGGGGCCTCTCTGGGGAGGCTGCCTGCTCGCTCAGGGTGGTGAAGAGCGAATCCGTGTCCCCTGTGCCCCCGATGGAGTCCTTCAGGATGAGCCTCTTCCGGTAGCTCAGGGAGCTCAGTGTGGAGGCTGGCCTCTCCTCCACCCCCTTGCCCTCTTTCCCCTCCTTCCCGAGGGTGCTGAGGGCCGTTCTGAGGGAGGAGGTGAGGCCAGGGAGGAGAGAACCAGTAGTGGATTGGGGTAGCAAAGAGAGAATGAGAGAGAAAGAGAGGAACAAGCATTAAACCTAGAGAATAAAGGCACAGGGGGAGGGAGGAGAAAGGAAAAGGAGGAGGAGAAATCGGCAGCAGCCCTGGCAAAGTGGCGGTGAGAGCGTCGGAGGAAATGAAGCAAAATAATTTGCGTCAGTGAAAATAGCTTCATGGAGAATGTCATGTAAATTAGACTATTGTTCTATTTCATCACTTTTCCCCCTCTAAAACGTTTAGTTCAATTTATTTCATTGTCAACTACCTGGAGCCTCGTGCCACGCCGTGGTGAACGGCAGTGGGGCGGGGAAGGTGGCATTATCTTCAATAACAAAATGTGGTTCGGCCGAATAAATTAAACCAATTAGAGGGGGCTGCTGGGTGTTTGTGGTGTGGGGCTGGACTTGGGAAGGGACCTCAGGAGAGTTGGAGAAGAAGAGGGATTACTTTTTCCACCTAGCCCACCTGCTGGCTCTGGGAAGGGGTGAGGAAGGGTGTGCCCTGGCGGATGAGGATGGGTCTGAGTGGGGGAGAAACCTGGAGCCAGCAGGGAAGCGGCCACAGGAGGGGTGGGAGCAGAGAACTGCTCTCCCTTCCTGCTGCCATGCTGGCTGGTAGGTGACGGATGGGGAAGGTGGAGCTCTGGATTCCAGGGGTAGCTGTCTGTGTGATCAGAAGACTGACTGGGCTGGAAAATATGGGAGCAAGCGGCCCTGCCATGGGTACGAGCAGGAAGCGTGGGAGGGCAGGGAAAAGATTAGAGGAAGGAGAGACTTGGCATAGAAAGCTGGAAGTGTGTCTGTCGCTGTGATGGGAGTCAGGGGAAGTGGTGCCTTTTCTGCAGCTATTCCTGTGACGCCCTCAGAGAAGCACAGCTGGCTTGCGCCGGCTCCGTCCAGGGCTGTGGGATCCAGAGGTCCCTTGTGCCCCATCCTCGTCTTGATTCCAAACTATCAGGTAGTTCAGTCCACATTCATTGAAGGAATAAGTGGGGATGAAGTTAAATCTACCTCAAACCAAAGCGCTGAGCCTGGTAGGGCCACATTACCTGGGAAGGATAAGGGCACTGCAGACCCTGGCTAAGAAGAAACCAAGCCTACTGGGCTCATTCTACCTGCTGGGGGCTCACCAGGGCCCCTTCCACACATGCCACGCCAGACACACAGGTGGCGTGAGGCCTGTCCGCTTGGGATGAAGGCACTGCTCATCAATCCCTGGGGCAGGAGGTGGCTTTTCCTCCTAGCTCAAGGGCACATGCTCACCTGGAACTCTTCAAGCTGCCATCATCGGAAGCCGCCTTGGAAGGCCCCTTGTTTTTGGACAACCATGACTTGACCCCGTCGACCCGGTCCTCCAGCTCTGAGTCCACATCTGAGTCCCCCTCGCTGTGGGATGAGGAGCAGAAGGGTAGGCGAGGCTGGGGAAGAGGTGCTCACCTGCTGCCCAGGCGGCAGTGCTGAGTTGGCAGCAGGTCTTAGGCAGGGGCGGGATGCGGGGTGGCATGCGCATCAGTGAGTCAGGAAGGAGAACGAGAGAGGTTAGACGGAGTACACTGTTCACGAGGACCCTGTCCCCACTCAGGAGGCCACGGTGACAGCCACCAAGACGACCCTGAGGAGCAGAGGTACCTCCCATTCCTCTTGGTATGACAGGCTGCTGTTCAGCCAACCAACACAAATGAGAATGACAAGGAGACCATCCATTCATCAATTATACCTAAATGGCTCTTGGTTACAAAGAGGAGTCCTGGGCCCTCCAGCTACTCCCTGAGGCCTGTTTTGCTATTTCTTTGCTCAATCCCCAAAATGTGGCTACAGCTGCTGCCATTTTCCATGCCTTCATTGCAAGAGCTGGGCTCCTGGCTATGGCGCAGAAAAGAGAAGGGCTTCATTATGACTTTAAGTTAGCTTGAAACTGGAGCCTCCTCAGCTAATGGCAACGCCAAACTGGGCACTACCTTCCATATCCCAGACCCACCCTGCGACTGCCCTGGCCTTTAAGAAAGAGAGAAAGGAAAAGGAAGGGGCAGCAGCATTTCTCAGGGAGCTGGCAACAGCTTCAGGATTCAAATTGCATCTTGGAGACCCCGTCGTGCCCAGAAAGTCCCAGACAAAGGGCTTTGTCTCTCCAAGACTCCTCTTCCTTCCCTCAGACAGCCTCCAGCTCTTGCTCCCCAGTACTTCTTGTGGCCAACTGGCCTGAGCCCTCTCAACTTGTAGGAAAGCCCAAAGGAGTCAAATTCTGAGTCTGGAGTCATAGTGACACACTCACAAACATCAGGGGCTTGGAAACGCTTCTGAGTGAGAACGCTTCTAGAATTCTGCAAAATGTCTGCTCACCACGTTCCCCTGCTACGGATATGCTAGGATTTCTCCTTGATATAAATTTCCTTTCATCTGTGTCAACAGGAGCAGCCCTGTTCCTGAATTATGTTCCTGAATAAATAGCCACACAAGCGTGTGTGTGTGTGTGTGTGTGTGTGTGTGTGCATGCATGCGTGTACACACACACACACACACACACACACACACACACACAGAAAAAATCACCAGACTCTGTTCTGGGAACTGTGAGAGAGCACAATTCATGGGGAGGGGAATAAAAAGGCACATTTTATCGGCTTCTGTCAAACACAGAGTTATAACAAAGACGAGGCCGGCTGATGCCCCAGGTGAACAGGAGTTTAGCAGATAGCCCCGAAACAGCTAATGCAAGCCCCATGCCCATCCAAGCCCAGCAGATTTACTACGGTGCCCGGGCCCCATGGAATGCCAATACCACCTGATTTATACACCCGTGCAAAAATCCTCCTCCTCTAGCTTTGGAGCCTGTAATTTATCACTGCCGTTCATAACCATATTGATTGCCTTTAGAAAGGAGGTGCTGTATGCATCACAAAATCTATGTCTACATGTTAAAAGCGTTTCTGTATAAATCTCCCTTAATACCGCGCTGTTTACTGCTTTCATTAAGGTTATGGCAATAACAACTGTATCTCTAAGTAAATCGAAACATTATTTTTCTGCCCGCCTTAGCATGCTCGCTCAATAACTTGGAGCTGGGGCCCAGAGCTGCTGAGGAAGGAGCCACGTCACCCACATCTCCTCTCTGCCCTCAGCGGGAACCTGGCTTGGATTGCACACCTAGTGCGCCTGCGTGAGTACACGCTGGTGTGTGTGTGTGTGTGTGTGCACCCATGTGCTACGCCTGGCAATGATTTAGAATATGATCTTAAATGCGCATTTTATCAGTCCTTGAAGCTCCTACCGCCCAAGAATGGCAGGGCTGGAACACACATGGGACAGACAGTCATGGGCCCAGAATACGAATTTTCCTCCTTACATTCGGAGCAACGAATGGCTTGAGAAGCTGGCCTGCCTGCCTGCCCTCGCCTTCCCTTTAGTTTCAAGCATATAGATGACGTGTGGGTTCTTTTCCTTAAATAATCAGGCCCGTAAACAAACTCCAGGGGCAGGGAGGCTCAGGGGGCAGTTGAAATTTTAAATGGTTGGTATTAAACCTCGCGTCAAATACAATTTATGTCCAGGCTCATGTGCTATTAGTTAACTGGGAGCCGAATCGCGGGGGAACAAACAAACGGAGACAGAATGGCGGGGGATATTAATTGTGTGTGACAACCAGGCTCCAGCGGCCCTCTATCACTGTTACACACTATTACATTTATCATTAGCTCTCACAGAGTCCTTTGTGTTGCCGCCAGCCCATCCTGGCCAGGAGAGGAGGCCTGCCAGGCGAGAGAGAGTGGGGGGAGGAAACTCAACGTCATGCTAAAAAAACAGTCTCCCCCAAACAGTCCTGTCGAAGTTGACGGAGGATCGCCCTGATCTGCCTGAAGGCCTTGCACATCAGCACCAGCTGTCCAGCTCCCACCCAGAAAGAAGGACACGATGACAGGGGTGGATTTACTGGGCTGCCTGCCATGTGACAGATAGCACTAGCTCAACGCCCAAGGGCCTCCCTCTGTCCAAGGTGCCCACGGGGAGTAAAGTAAACACATCTGGCTGTGTTCCTTTCCCCTGCCACAGCAGAGAAGCCAGTGATTAGCTGCCTGAATGCTTTCTCCAAACAAGGGACGGCTAGATGCCCCTCACCTTCTACCTTTGTCGGCCAAAAGGTGGCAGACCTTTCAAAATGAAACATATCTGCTTCTGCAGGCAACTCAAGTTCCCCAGCGGCTCCAGGATGTGGCTACATCCATCCCAAACAGACTTTTCCCCCAGAGAAATAAGCCAGGGAGGCAGCTACACTTGGTTTCTGAGGGAGGAGCGGGGCTGGAGCTCAGGAAGGCGACTGTGGGTACCATCGACTGTGGCTGAGCTCTCCTTTCAGACGGAGCCCCCATCCTGCCCACCAAGGGCCCGAGGGCCAGCCTGAGCCTTCTTAGGGGAGAGCACCACGTTGCCTGCCCTCTCCCTCTGACGCAGAGCCCAGCCTGTCATCCTGCCTTTCCTTAGGACAGAGGCAACGGTGTTAGTGTGAGAACCTAGTGTGAGATGCGAGAGGCTCCGTGTTGCCATGCGGCATGCAGCGGGCGGGGTGGTAGGCCAGTGTTAGGGGCGGTTAGACACCACGCTGGGGGGGCAGAGAGCGCGTGCGCTCCAGTCCTCACGGTTTATTCTTTCTTTTCTGATACTTTGTCACCATGTCCTGCAAACTGGAAACAGAAAGAAAATGGTGGGCAAGGGGGCCAGACAGAGGATAACAAAATCAGCGGACACACCAAGGCGGACCTCTCAGCTGAGGACTCCTCTTTCCTCAGCAAGCGATGGCTCTGGCGGATGGGGACCAGGTGGCGGGATGTGACAGTACTGTCCTCAGGGGAGGTCCAGGCCACCGAGGGAACCTTTCCCCTGCCCCCACAGAGCAGGCTTCCTGGGATCTGCCTGCAGGATGGGGCCCTGGCCCTCATGGCAGAAGCAGGCAGGTCTGGGGGGTCTGCCCAGGGCAGCCTTGGGAGTTTCTCCAGGGCCTGACCACCCCCACACTACACACACCTCCTACTATTGGTCTGCCGGCTTCATGACTTCTCCTTCGCCTAAGACTACAAATCTCTCTCTCTCTCCTAAACCATTCCCTGGATAGGTTTTATGAGAGAAAATCTCTGGTATGGTAACAAGGCACCATGGCCCTTAAATCTCTGCTCTCCCCAGAGTGGGGCAGGCGCCATCGGAAATGCAGCTAAATGGGGAAATAACTCATCTTCAACAGGCAGAGCTGGAGAGCCAGGTCCCGGGGAGACCTAGGGAGGGAGGACAGCGAGGAAGAGGGGAGGAGTCTCACCCAGCCAGCACCTGTTCTGCTTTCAGCTGCTACAGGACAGGTCCATGCCAGGGTCTGGCAACAAGGGGGGGAAGGGAGGCTGGTGGCTCAGTGATGGGGAGACAGAGGTTGCATCTGTTCTACCTGGTAGCCTGGTCCAGAGGCAGTCAAGAGAGCGTCTGTGCCAGCTGCAGCTGCCCTAGAGGTCCTCTCACCTGTTGATGAGGTCCTCATTCTCATCGCTTTCCATCTCATCTTCAATGGCAGCCTGCAGGTCCCCGATGCGCTTGAACGCCAGTTTTAGATCGGCCTGCAGGCTCTGGTTAGCAGCTTCCAGACTCTCCAGATCCATCTCCTAGAAGGGAGAATGGGCAGTCCAATTCACATGAGGGTTAGTCTCTCCGCCGGCTGCCCCAGAAAAATTCTACTTCAAGGCTCTCCCAACCAGACAGGATCTACATGAGTGCAAGCCTGCCGAGCTTTCTTGTACTTGGGTGTTGCTGGGCTTTTGGGCCTAGCCTGCCCTGATGGAGACTCCAGCACCACCCATGGCCCCTGGCCTGCCTTCAGGGCTTCCTGCATTGTCCTCTTGTCGTGTCCTCTTGTCTCCAATTCTCTAAACCACAGTTTCTTTGAAGCCTACCCTGCACCCTAGCCCAGGGGTGGGGTGTGTACTTAGCAGCTACCAGCTTGGGGCCCCAGGGCTGCGGTGTATTACCAGTTCGTGTTTCTTGCGGCTTGCCTCGGCCTCCTTCCTGGCCAGCTCGCCCATCTCCTCCTTGGTGTCCCGGAGCTGCCGCTGTAGCCTCTTGTTCTGCTCCTTCTCCCGGTTCTCAGCTGCTGTACGCTGATCCCGCTCCTCAGTCAGCTTCTCCATGTTCTCCTTGAGCCGGCTGGCCAGGCTCTGGACAGGGAGTTGGGAAGAAGGGCCCATCAGCCAGGAAGAGAGAGAGGTGTGGAGGAGCTGTGGAGTCGGGAGGCCTGGGCTCCAGCTCCAGCCCCACCACTCACTGGTAGGTGGGCAAGCAACTAAAGCTCTCTGAGGTGGCTTCCTTTGCCTTTCTGTAAAATGGGAGAATAATACCAGGGGTCTGTTAAGGACTGAATAAGGCAAAGTATGTGGAGACAGTCTGGAAGCTGAAAGGTGCTAGTATTATCATTATCATTACCAAGGTTGGAGGAGTGCTCTGGCTACAGCCTGGACCTGTCCATAGGGGTACCTCATGTGGGGCCTCCACGGGCAGCAGGGCTTCCCCTCAGAGACGCCGAACCCAGAAGCTCCAAAAGCTAGATCTTAAGCTCAGAGGTAAATGGCTTTACTGAGAGTTCCCGGATCAGGGGGAGACTCAACAGTCATCATATTCCTAGCACCAAGCCATCTCTCTACGCCTGATGAATGTCTCTTCCCCCAGAAACGTGAAAACATTTTCCCCTGCTGGGCTATAGGATGAGCCAATGACCTGGAGATGGGGCAGAGTGTGACGGTAGGATCCTGCTTCTGGTTCTAATCCTGGTTCTACTACTAACTGCCCGTGGTTCTACCACCTCTCAGCCCCCCAGTCTCTGGGTCTCTAAAAAAACAGCACCAGGCTACATGATCTCAAGGGCCACTTGTGTTTAATATTCTGTACATCTAAACCACAATACTGCCTTTGTAAGCAGAAGGAAAAATGAGAGCTAGACCTGAGGAAAGGGACTGGCGCCTGTGAGAAAAGGAGGTATGTGTAGCCGATCTGCCCTACAGCCACCAGACCAATGGCCTTTTCTGCCCCTGGAGAGCTTTGTGACCTTAGGCAACCTACTTAACCCTTCCGGCATGTAAAATGGGGATCAAACTATTACCAAGGCAGAACGTGAAATTATTAAATCTCCTCTCTCTCTAGCTCTCCTGAGGACTGTAATCCCGTGTTGGGAGGTTCAGCCATACGCTCTTCCGAGGTCAAGGGTATTCGTGCCCTCCAGAAGTCCACTGCCAGCCCCACAGCTGCCTATTTCCATCCCGACCCTCGTGACTGCTCCACAGACGAGGAGTTAATCGGGGGGCAGGGATGCTTCTCAGCACCCACACTCATGATCATAGTTCTTGTGGAGAACTATCAGTGCTTAGACACATGTCTACAAGCTCAAGAAGGACAACAACTTAAAAGCAGGGTGAGAGGGTTGTAAACCCGGAGACAGAATCCTGCCTGCCTCTTTCCTCCTACCTGACCTGCTAGAAAGGGAGGGGCTGGAGTATGCTGGCTTCGGGAGACTGAACAGAAAAGTCTGAATTTGGAGTATGGAGATTACAGCTGAGAGGAAGGAGGGATAAAAAGAGGAGAAAAGAGGTCAACAGAGAGAAAAGAGGGGTAGAAGGGGAAAGAATGAAAAGTGGAGGCGAGGAGGACTGGGAGGGGGAGAAGGGAAGGAACAGGGAGAGGGTAAGAAAGGGGAATAAGACTGGGGAGAGGAAAAATACAAAGAGAAGAAAGAGTGGGGGGGGAAACGGAGAAAAATGATGAGAAGGAGACAAATCGGAGATGAGATGGGTGGGAAGAAGGGAAGAAAGAGGGGAATATGAAAGGGAAGGGAGAGAAAGAGAGAGCAGTGAGATGAGAGAACAGATTTCAGCCTCACAGAAGTGGCGCCATTTGCTGCATATTTATGACCCTGCCAGAGAGCGAGTGAGGGGGACCGGCGGGGGGAGCTCATGGTGGAGGAAAATATGAAGACGAAAAGCTAAGCTGCTCTGGTCCCTTGGCAGAAAGCAAGCACGGAAACAGAATGTAAAGCAGGCAGGCTCTGCGGTGCCCAGAGAGCAGGCCGGGCAGGCAGGGGAGAAGGCACCGCCCCGTCAGCTGGCCTGGCAGCTTAGCAGAGGCCTCTGAGGAGCATCCATGGGCCTGCCCAGCCCTGCTCAGCATGCGTGGCTCCAGCTGCTGGGGCAGCTCTGCCCTGGTAGCTACAGACCAGAAGTGTGCACCCACCTCCAGCCGCTTCACTTGGGTCCTTTCAAACTCCAGGCGCGTCTCCAACTCCCGGATCTTAGCTTCCTGTCTGCTCACCAGGGACTTGTCCACCATGGACTGCTCTAGGAATTCTACTTGGCTCTGGAGGGCTTGTAGCTGGGGGTGGGGAACAGGAAGAGAAGAAAGAACTGAGCCCAGAAAGGGGGGGTGGGCAGAGTCTGGGGCTGGCAAGATCACCATGGTGACCAGAAGGCTGAGGGAGGGAGGGATGCACAGGGGAGGTGGGAGGACGGGCCCGGAGCCAGAGGCATTCCCCACCTGGCCCAGCGCTGGCACAGATTTGGCCCAATGGAGAGAAAGGAGACAGCTAAGGGCCGGAGAGGGAATAGAAATGTGAAATGAGGCAGCTGAAGTCAAAATGTCTGCTATGGCGATATGGCTTCAAGCCTAGCTCTTTGCACTGGATACTGCTCCGTGGATTACTGATGGCAGAGAGAAGTGCGTGCTATCCTGTGAGCTTGCGGGTTCATCCCCACAGATGCTGACCCCGGCATCCTCTTTCTACCAAGGGGGACCCTGGTTCCCACCTTCTCCTGGAGCTCCTGCTTCTCCTTGTTGGCTTCTTCCAGCTGAGCTTGAAGGTCATTCATCTGAGCCATGTCCCGGGAGGCCTGGGAAAGGAGTGAGTGCTGAAGCAGGATCTCCCATAAACCCCGAATCCAGCCCACTCCACCCACCCCCAAGTGCCATGGACCACAGGCATTGCAACCTTCCCAAAGAAGTGGGTGTGCCGGGGACCTCTGAGGAGGACCAGAGGACAGGGTGCGTGGCACGGGCTGTGGTGGGCACTCCGGGGCAGGGTACCTGGGCCACGGCCGCCTTGTGCTTCTTCATCAGCTCATTCATGTCCTCCTGATCCTCCTCCAGCCGGTTCTGGATCTCGTTCTTCTCACGCTGAAGGCGGCTCAGCTGCTCCTCCAGCTGGACAGAAACAAAGACAGATGGAGGGCCTCAGGCCTGGTGTGCCCGATGGCCCCAGGTGGCAAGTCCGAGCCTTCCACATGTCACCTCCGGTGGGCGGGAGGTAAGGATGAGTCTGCGTCTACCTGCTGGAGTGGGACCCAGGACTAGTGATGATCAGGGAGACGCCTGCCCTGCTCTGAGTCAGGGAGCTGAGGGAAAGGGCTGTCTTCGCAGCACAGGCAGACCCTGGGCTAAATGACAGCTGATTTCTGGCAGCTCTTGGGAGGCTAATGAGAAGGCAGAAAAGGTCTTCCCAGAACAAGTGACCCATCATCCTGGCACTAGCAGTCTAGGTCCTAATCTTCATGCCCTCTGCCCCTGTCAGGCCCCAGGGAAGGACACCTCAACTCTGCGAAGCTCTTTCGGTATGGCTTCTGGTTTCCCCTGGGACCGCCTGCGCCCTAGCTGTCCAGCCCCCACAGCCAGTCCACTCCTGGGGGGAGGGGAAGAGACAGCCAACAGCAGCTTCAGGAAATGAATGAATCTATTAGCCTGTAATTCCAAACCAAAATGACTGTGTTGGCTCCTTCTCTGCCCCATCCATCTTGTTACCGGGCTGTGGGGAGCTGGGGAAGCCTCTGCCAAGAAGTTTATTAACTCGGATTTAAATAAAATGGTAATTTTATAACAGCCTTTTTTAACACAATTAAGGAATTTGAATTACTCACCTGAAAACTGCTGAGGAGCACAAATGTCACGGGGCCAGGGAGATTGGCACCAGCAGCCAGGTGGCTAGCTAGGGGGCTGTGGAGCCCAGAGCCAAGCCCAGCCTCCTCCCTTGCCCCATTCCCGGCCCGAGATGGTACCAGTGGCCGCATCCCAGCCATGAATTCTCGGCCGATGGATGGGCCGTGGGAGAGGTGGGGAATTAAAAGGGAGGCATTAAATAAGAGCTCTAATTAGCTGCCGCTTGGGCTTGTCAGTGGGCTGGCCAGGGGAAGGGGCGGGAAACGAGCCATCGCATCCTCTTATCGGTGCTTCCACTAATCTCTAGGCACCTGCTTACATCCCTCAGCCGTATTAGCTGCCTTTATTTATGGTGTTGGGGCCTGAGGCCAAGCTCCCACAGGCAGGTTGTTAAACGGGGAGACGGGCCCTTGCTGGCTCCCTCTTCCACCTCGCTCCCTCCCGGGCCTCAGCTGTTAGTGAGAGACAGAGGAGGGAGGCCTCTCGCACTGCAGAAAGCCCCGGTGTGAAGGGATCTGGCCGAGGAAGGGTCCCTGTTTGGGGTGACGGGAGCCACTGTCACAGCCCGTCTCCCTCCGCCCGGCCCTGCACCCCCAGGTCCTCACCGCTGTCTTGGTCTTCGCGATGTCGTCAATCTGTAGGTGCAGGTCTTCAATCTCCACCTCCATCGCTTTGCGTGCTTTCACGGCTGCTGCACAGGTGAACTCTGACTCCTCCAGCTGGACACAGAGCCACCCCCACCCCAGGGAGAGACGTCAGCCACTCCCTGGGGGCATGAGGGCTGAGCAGGGTGTTCACAGGGGAAAGGGAACCCAGCCGCTCTTTCTCCTCCTCTGTTCACGTGAGACCCCCAGGCTGGGGGGTGTTGTGAGGCCTGCACCCGCACCTCGTCCTGTGACAGGGGTGGGTGCCAGGCCCACCCACAGCATCCTGGGGCTTGGCGCTCGTGCTGGATAGCAATGCACAGACCCCGTGGAGTCTGGATGCTATAAGCCGTTTCTCCCTGTTTCCCTGCCACCTTCCTTCCTAAAGACTCAAGAACCACTGAGAAGGACAAGAGGAAGGGAAAGAGAACAAAAAAACGAGCTCAGTCGCTCCTGGAGCGGACGCTATCCTCTCTGCAGGTACCTGGTTCTTCAGCTGGGCGATCTCCCTCTTGCTGGGTGCATTGTTCTTCAGGTGGTCCAGCATGATCTGGGAGTCTGCCAGCAGTGCCTTGGTGCGCTTCAGGTCTTTCCGGAGCCGCTTCTCTGACTCAAAGTCCCGCTGGTTCACCTGGGTGGACACCAGAAGTTGGGGCTCTGGGCTCCACCGAGAGGCCTCCTCCTGTCTTCCCCAAGCCCACGCATCACCCTTGCTCACATTCTCAGAGTTCCCCTAATGAGCAATGACAGCGGAAGTGCCAGGATCACGCCAGCCAATGAGAAAAGCCTGGGTGTGCAATGTATGGTTATCGCCTCCATTCCAGAGGTGATGACAGTGGGCTCTACAGAGCCCGGCATCCCCCTCCCTGTTCCCAGCTTTCTACGCCTAAGATTCCCATCCCTAAGACCGGATGGGGCCGCCAGTTGGCCACGCCCCAGACAGCGGTCTCTCCTCACCTGGTCACTGAGCGTGGTGAGCTTGCCCTCCAGCTCCCGCTTCTCTCGCAGCACCTTCTGCTTGTCCTCATACTCTTCCTCGAGCTGCACTTCCATTTGTTTTAACTAGAATACCGTGGGGACAGAGGCCCATCAGCGTCTGGTGCCAGCCAGTCCCCTTTCCTTCTGGATTCCCCCACCCAGTGAAAACAGTGGGGCAGGGCTGAGCGTGGATGACCCCAGAGGGGTCAGACCTTGAATTTGAAATTGTAAGGGTTTCAAAGCAGCTTGGAGGGGAGAGGGGGGATGGCAGGCCACACACAGTGGCCCTGAGCCAGAGTGGACAGGTCCCACTGAGACAAGCTAGTTGAATGCACAGAAAGCAGGGAGCGTGAGTTCCTCAAGGCCTGAGCTTCTCTACAAACCCTGAGAACACACATCCCACCTAATATCAAGAGCAGAGATTCCTGGTGCAGAACGGCAATGGAAGAGTGCCATTGGCTAAGACCGGGCAACAGAAATCCCCTTACTTTAAAGCAGTGATGGGGGAACCGGTGTTTATCCTGGACAGCTAAGTGCCCATTGCCTTACCTTCTTTTGACACGACTGCCGGGCCTCCTCCACCTCCTCATCCCGACTCTCCATCTCCTTGGAATGAGTCTGTCTCATCCGCTCCATCTCCATCTCAAGTCGCAGCTTAGCCTGGAAGTAGGTGGGAACGGGGACTAGGTTAATTTCCCAGCGGTGCTCTGACCCCTGCCCACTGCACCCTGAAGGGCAGCTCTCCCCAGGCTCCAGAGCAGGGACCATCTCTGCAAGCAGTTCCCTTGGCTCCCACCTTGCTCCTGTGGCAGTGGGCTTCTGCAGAGAAGCTGAACTCCCTTACTGTGTAGGTGTCTAGGACAGGCCCAGGGAAGGCTGCTGGGTGGGGCAAGCCTGCCACTTTTCCATTTGGTCTCCATGCTCGAGCTCCCTGAACTAACATGATGCCTCACCGGCAGGCCAGGTGGGCTCAGCGCCTTCTGGCTGCTGTGCATCCAGAGCCCCTCACCACTACAGCTCAGTCAGGATTTGCTCTTGCGGAAAGCACCACGAAAGCTTAATTACCTTCCCATTGTGGCTGGTACAGATTAGGTACTCACTTAACATTTTGTGAATAAGGGAATGAATGAGCAAACAAATGACTGAATTTGGGATCTTGCCCTCCTCTGGCCCACACTCCAGGTTAGCTCTGGGGACGGTGTTGCCTCCCTTTGCCCAGCCCTCCAGTACCTGTTCCAGCATCTGGATGGTCCCTGCCTGCTCGTCTAGCTCCTCTTCCTGATCCTTGACCTTGGCCTCCAGGTCCCGGAGCTGTTTCTTGACCTTGGCCAGAGAGGCTTCATCCTTGGACTCTTGGGAAGAAATGTCCTGGAGCTCAGCCTCCAGTGAGACGACCTTCTGGGTGAATCCCGCAATGTCCATGTCTTTTTCCTGGAGCAAAAGGGAAGATGAGGCTGGCCCTGGGCTGGCCCTGGCCTGGGAGTGAGACGGCGCATGGAGAGTGGGCAGCCCCACGCACCTCTAGTTGCTGTTTCAGGCTGAAAGCCTCAGCAAGGAGCATGTCCTTCTCTCGCTGCAGCTTCTCCCGCTGCAGCTTCTCCCTCTGCGCCTCCTCATGCGCCTGTGAGAGCTCACTGTCAAACCTGTGAGGGAGCATGACCATGGGGGCTCCATCAGACAAGGGAAGAATCCGGGTCCCCAGCACCCACAGGCTGCCAGGATGTGGTGCCACAGATATGGACAGGACACAAGCAGAAGGGGGACTTGCAGCCTAAACATTCAGGGGTTACAGGTCAGGCCACCGAGGCCCTACTCAGCAACCTAGTCTAGGATGGGGGTGCATTTCACTGAATGGGTCCAAGAAGACTTTTTACGAGGTGGGCCTAAGAGAACCCACAGACTGCTTCCACGGAAGAGGTGGATATACTCTCGTCAGGTGTTGTCTCAACCTTTTCAATTTCAACAGATCAGGAATGAGGGCCCAGGGTGAGGGCAGAGAGGGCCTCAGGATGGATAGAAATGCCTCGTCGACTCACTTTCTACAGTTCAATTCAGAAACTCTAGATGGAGCAGCCTGTGCCTGCCCCCAGTCTCGGCACCAGCATTTGGTCAGGCCCACCTGCCCGAGTAATACCCATGTCACCACCAGGAACCCCCACACTGAGCTGGACGCCAGCAGTCCCACTGTACCCAGCTGGCAGCGTGCTTCAACAGGGCACGCAGTCCACGGCTGGGGGCCTCTTTCTTCACTCCTTCACTTCTCAGCCTTCTATTTCCTGCCCAGTGACTTTAAGTAAGGAGCAAATTGCTGAAATTCCTCTTAACACCTTCCCTGCATAGCTAATCAGGTTCCTGCAGAAAACTGAATAGCTCCACCCTACCCCAACCCCATATCAAGGGGAAAAAAAAAAAGAAAGAAAAAAGTAAGAAAACTCTGGGCAGCTGAAACCTAATGAGTTGCCCAATAGGGAGTGCGGCAAGATGGTAACGAGGCTGCACTGGCACTGTCATTGGGGTGCTCAGAAGGGGAGGTCCCCGCTCAGTGTGCCTGTCTCTAGGTAAAGGGAAGGTGGGGGTAAAGATAAGAACTAGGGAAGCAGGGAGTCACTGAGGGAGGAATATAAGACCTTCTTATTTCCTCTCACGCTGCAAAGCAGCCTCGCCCAGGAGGCAGAGGGTAATCCCGGGTCACCAGGTCACCGGGAGGACTCAGCTCTGCAGTTCTCACCCCCAGGGTCGTGAGAGTGGGGCTGCCCCTTTGCAAAGGCAACTAGTGCCTCTGCTGAGTACCCCTCCCCTGCAGACGGGAGCCAGGCGCTGTTCCCACTCCCTGGGGCACCCTGCTGTTCCCAGGGTGTGTGGGTTCCTCGGTGTTGCTAATAAAGGCGTCCCATTCCCATTCCCAGCCAGGGAAATTAATTTAGATTGGATTTTCTCCTGTGAGGGCTGCCCCCCTCCTTTGTGCCATTACCATAATGAGATGGAAGTGGCACGGTAGTCTAATGACATTAGTCAGGAGAGTGTGTTGGAGTAGCTGAGGCAAGGGAGAGACGGGGAGCTGGGTGGGAACGAGGGGCAGGGCCGTGGTGGTGGAGGAGTTCCTGCACAGGGCCTGGCTGGCGCCCAGCCTTCCTGTCCTCAGCACCTCGGGGAGCAGAGGGCTGAGCGGGCCCTCAGCGGGGGTGTGGTCTGAGTGCTCCTCAGAGGTCAGAAGTGAGACCCGTTCACGTTCCAGGACGCCTGACTATGCAGGCAAGGACCCTGGCCAGGTCCTCCCTCCTTGCTTCCCTGCAGGGGGAGGCAGGAAGCCCTGTCTGGGGTTGTTCTAGGAAGTCCTCTGCGCCCAGGGCAGGGGACCCACCCACCTCCTCTGCTTCTTCTCCAGCTCATGGTTGCGGACCTGCTGGCCCTCCAGGTGCAGCTTGGTGTCCTGCAGCTCAGCCGTCAGCCGCTGGCACTTCTTCTTGAGTTGCTGCAGAGCCCTCTGGCTCTCCTCACTATCTGCCTGCAGGTCCCCGAGCTAGGGGCCGAAATGGGGTACAGGGTCAGAGGCCCGGGGCTATTGGTGGAGCAGGTAAGAAGAAGGAGGTGGGTGAGTGAGGGGGAGACCCAGAGATGAGGGATGAAGTTCAGGGACATCCGGGGAACTAAGACACTTGAAGAACAGTGTCCCCTGCACCCAGAGGCAAACATGCCAACCCTCCCCTATTGTTCCCAGGGCCTGCCTGTGCTGGCCATTCACTGGGCCGACATGTGGCGCCAAGCCCCTCCCAGTTCCTCCCTGGCACAGGCCTCCATGGCTTCCAGGACTCACCCGCCTCTCCAGCTGCCTCTTGTTCTGCTGCTCTACCTCTAGCCTGTCCTCGAACTCCTGCTGGAGCCGCTTCTTGGTGAAGTCCACCTCCCGCACAGCTCGCTCGTACTTCAGGCGCCACTCACCACCTGTGGGGTTGGCGGCAGACAAGGGAAGACCGAGCTTCTGAGAGTCCCCGAGAAAGGGCCGAGGGGAAGAAGGATGGGGCGGGGAGGGCCAGCAGGTGGAGTCAGCCAGAGGGACGCAGAAAAGTCTCTGGAATGATGACTTCCACCCAAGATGGAAGGAGCTACTAGCTGAGAGAAGACTAGAGAGGGTGAGGTGGCTACGTATGCTATCCTCTCCCCAGGGACTGCCAGACCTTGGCCCTCAGATGTTATCACTACCGTGGTTGTTACAGCCCTCTAAGATAATCCCCTGCATTTATCGGCACGTCTACTTTCTATCTACTTATTGCACTTTAGCCTTATAACAGACCTCTACCCGGGAGACAGGCTGGACAAGGGGTGTGGTGACCCAGGCGTGGGCATCCGCGCTTGCCCCTCAGGCCATTGCCGAGCTCTTCCGGCCTCAGACCCACCTGCGTCGTCATCATCCACTTCCCCGTTGATCTCTGCTGCCCGGATGAGACGGGCCTCCATCACCTCCACTTCCATCACCTCCATTTGCTTCTTCAGTGCATCGTACTGGGTCTGCAGGAGAGAAGGGGAGGAGGTGTGCCATTCCACCCTCCCACTCAGTAACCCCTGCACCCCTGAACCACAGATCGTGGTCACATGCTTACCCAGAGCAAACAGGGGTGCTGGGTTAGTGGCAAAGCTGCCACTTGTCTTTGGGGGCAGCAGATGGGCACTAGAGTGTGGCCGCCGCTGTCTTCACCCTGGCCCTGTCCTCACCTGCAGCTCCTTCATCTCCTTCTCAGCTCGGAGCCTCTCCGCGGTCTCCGCGTCCAGCAGCTGGGAGGCGGACTCTCCCGTGTTACGTTCATCCGTCAGCTCCGATGTCAGCTCCGAGATCTGGGGTGGGGGGAGGGAGATGCCACCAGTTGAAATGCCTGCCTCACTCAGCTGGAACGCCGGGGGTGGGGGGTGAAGGGGGTGGGGGAGGTGGGGGGGACCTCCTGGGCCCAGCCTCCCTGCGGAGGTGGGCCAGTCTATCTGGTGCGAGGAGTCACTCACCCGGCTCTCCAGCCGGTCACTGTTGAGCCGCAGCTCATTCCGCTCCTTCTCCACCTTCTCAAGCTTGCTCCGCAGCTGCTGGATCTCTTCCTAGGGTGCAGTAAGGAGGGCAAAGTGAGCCAGAGGCTCTACAAGAGGATCTGCACCCTTGGGTTGAATGAAGCTGGTGAAGCTCGGGCTAGCACACAAGGGCACAGGAAGCCACTGCCTCCCAGGGCCTCCTTCCCTAGACCCTTCCCCATATGCCGAGGACGCCCAAGATTTTATACCTAAGAGGCTACCCAGGGGCTCAGCCAGCATCCCGGCGGATGACTTCTGTTTGATGGGCATAGTTCAAGGTCATCAACTTTATGGACTAAACAAAGGAGCACTTGGGAGCAGACAAGACTCTCGCCCCCATGGATGAACTCCTCTCAGTGACCAGGCCTTCCCTGGGCTTTGACATACGTCTTTGTTCCGGATCTGCTCCTCGGACAGCTGCACCTCAATGAGGGGTCGTACAGTGGTAAAGAGCTTCCACCAGGGCCAGTCCTTCACCCCTTTGTTCTTCTTGATGTTCTTCTGCACACAGCGAATAGCCAGGTCCTGGATCTAAGTGCAGGTGGGGGTGGCACACAGTGGGGCTCTCAGTCCCAGGCCTAGCCAGGATCCTCCCTGCTGGGCTGCTTCTCTGGCCATCTGACCTGGAGGCAAACGCTCCCTCTGCACCCAGCCTCCCTCCATCTCTCAGAGGTTGGGTGACAGAGAGCCAGGCCCTGGGAGCACTGCACTGGGCACTAACTGCTCCGCCATCGTTAGGAATAACTTCATCTGCTTTATTTGCTGCCTTATTATTTCCACCACCCTGGCCTGGATGTGCTATAAAACCTAATCTTGCTGAAACACAAGAGGCGGCGGTGCCGGCTGTTTTATGGACTTGCTAATAAGAAAAGGAGTCGCTGACACAGCTCCTTAATCTTCATGGAGCAGCCTATGATCCAGAGGCCACCTTTGCCTGGGCCCTGCTCCCCGACCCCACCCTGCCCCTTGGACCAGGCCACATGGCCCCATCGCTGGGCATACCAGCACTCGCACTGGCACCAGGGAGCTGCCCATTCTCCATCCTGGCCCAGGGCATGGCCGCCCTGGGAGGTCTCTGCCTCTTCTCCCCCAGATAACAATAACCCATAGCCCCAAGACTAGCTTTCTTCCCCTGCATGTTCCCTCCGGTTCTTCACCCCAACCCAGGAACTCAGCTCTGCCCAGCTAGGCTGGGCTGGGGGACGAGGATGTCCCTGGAGCAGCACCTTTTTCTTCTTGAAGTGCTGGCGGGCCAGGTAGCCCCTGCAGGCTGCCTGGAACAGGGTTAGGTTCCTGCTGCTTTGCTCATCCCGTTGCTCCTCCAGCCGTGCCAATGTGCCCGCCCGGAAGAACACCTGTGGAGAAGCAGGCCGGGTGAAGGCAGGAGACTGGGCCAGGGCAGCCCAGCCAAGGAAACCAGCAGGCCCAGAAATGTGGCCCTTGGCCTGGGAAGAGCCTGAAATTCCAAGTGTCCAAGAGAATAGGGAAGGAGCAAGAAGAGGCCCCAGCCAGGAAGGCTGAAGGAGGAGGGCCAAGCTGGGGGGTGGGGAGGTTTGGGAAGGGGAGGAGTAAGAAGGGAAATGTAACTTCAAAGAGAAATGAAAGCAGAGGAAAGCCAAGTTAAGGTATTAGGAAAGAAGTCAACGAAGCAGCCACTGGTCAAATGGGGAGAGGACACCCCTCAGCAACATCCACGGTGGCTTCTTCTTCCCCCAGGACTGCCAGCAACACTGTCCATGCCCCTGCGCCCACTACCCACCACAGGGCCCAACCGCCTTTGGCATCCAGCTGCCTGGGATCAGGTAAAGCTGATGTGGTGTATGTGTGTAAGAAGAAAAAGGTCCTGGGGCGGCCGGTTAGCTCAGTTGGTTAGAGCGCGGCTCTAACCAACAAGGTCGCCGGTTCGATCCCCGCATGGGCCGCTGTGAGCTGCGCCCTCCACAACTAGGTTAAAACAACTACTTGAGCTAGAGTTGATAGGTCCTAGAAAAACATGCTTAAAATAAATGAAAGTTTAAAAAAAAGAGAGAGAGAGAAAAGAAAAAGGTCCAGGAAGCAGTATGCAGAGAAAGGGGAGTGGGGAAGGAGTAGGGGCCCCTTCTCTGTACCCTCCCTGCTCAGTTTCATTTCAGACATCTCCTCTTTCAAGTGCCAACACCCCACCCCCACCCACACACCCAGGTTTCATCTCTTGAAGAAGCCAGTGTGGTGGGTGGGAATTGGTCCAGTCAAGGGACCTGTCATACAGGTTTGGGGGCTGGAGGGCAGATGTGAGAAGAACCAGCTGGAAACCCCCCACACCCAGCTTTTCCTCTCACTCTTTGGAGGCCTGAGCTGGGGCTGGATAAAAGTTTCACTGCTAAGAGAGGAAGAAGAGCGGGGAAAATGGTCAGGTGAAAAGAAGGCTCTAGTTTCCTTAGAGAGGGCAAAAGGATACCTAGGTATATGCCCACCTCCACCTTGCCCGGCACACAGAAAATTCCCTTTTGTGGGGCAAAACGAAGATGTGAATTGAACTCCATGGGAAACACTCAGAACCATTAGGTAGAATATCCCCAGGCCTCCCCTCAGGAGAAAAATGGGGAGAGGGCCTACACTCTCTGCTGAGAAAGCTTTGCCTCTGGCGACTCTGTGGAAACCTAGTCCCCTAAGGCTGGCCTGGGAGAAAGCCAGCTCAGTTCTCCAAGACACTTCCCCACATCCCACCGGCAGGGCTGAGCGTCTGAGATCTCCCATGGGTCCTGAGTCCCACCTGAGCCTTGATTTCCCACAATGTGTAAGCCTGAGATTCCCCCCAGGGGCCACGATTCTCCCAGAGGGAGGAAATCATGCTAGGGGTCAGCACACATGAGCACACAAGTCTGACTAGAGCAGAAGTAAGGTGCCAGGTGGGGGGCGGAGAATGGCCCAGAAACACAATGGAAAGAGAAAGGATGCTCTAGAGACTAGGGCGGCAGCCCCAAACCTCTCCTGAACAGCTATACGTTTGTGAGGCTAGGAGTCCTTCTGAGCATTAGGTGAAGGCTCAGGGCCATCTCCTCTCCAACACACCCATCCATACAAACCTTACAAACAACAGCAGGCTCCCGGACCCCCAATCCCTTTGCCTCGACCAAGGTCCTGTGGGCTCAGATTGAGCTCCCTTCTCTGACGCAGTGTGACAAACAGTGATCACCAGCCAGCGTTGATCATAGCTTAGAAGTCCTGAAACTTCTTTCCCAAACCCGATGTGAGCAAACATCCACCCATACTCCTCATTTTGCCCAGAGCAGGAGTGAGCCCTGGGATTCGACTGCCTCAGCCAGGCGCTGGGATGATGCAGAGGGACTAAAATGACAGCCGGGAAGAGGACCAGCCTGTGCAGGCCCTCTCCTGCCCAAGACATGCCTTAGAGGAGGTGCCACTCGCCATGCCAGCCCACAGCAGCTCAGCTTGCCAGAGGGGCAGGGGCCCACGCAGCAGACACCAAGAGGCTGAAGTGACTGCAGGCTTCCCAGGGAAGTAGCTCAGCTAGCCGCCTGGAGACTCCCCATCTCCACACAGGGCTTAGAGACATTTTGGGAGGGCGAGACAGAGGAGGTAAGCCAGACAGCAGAAACCAAAACCAGAAAAATGACATAGAAAGAGACTGGGACGCAGAAGACACAGAGACCAAGGAGAGAAACAGACGAGTAGAACCAGAAACTGAGGGCTAGAAACCAGCAGGGACCGCCAGTGCCAAAAGGACAAGGGAACACTAGGCACAACAA
The DNA here is from genome assembly GCF_004115265.2 of Rhinolophus ferrumequinum. Classification (NCBI taxonomy): domain Eukaryota; kingdom Metazoa; phylum Chordata; class Mammalia; order Chiroptera; family Rhinolophidae; genus Rhinolophus; species Rhinolophus ferrumequinum. The sequence goes on along the minus strand of NC_046304.1, from coordinate 18,449,754 downwards.
AAACAAAGATACGGTGAGGGGACAGGAAAGGGATTCCCAGTGAGGGAGGGGACACGAGAAACCAAACCCTGACTCAGTGCAGCACACAGAGAACAGAGGATCAGCAGCACTTAAGCCTGTTTTGTAAGTACCCCCTTCCACCTCCCGCTCCCTACACGGCCCCGCGACCTGGGGTTCCTTCCCTGTCTGCTGACAGATGAACAGGTCCACACGCCCCCTCTGGCTCCCAACTGCTCTCCCTCCCACCACAGCCCTTGGAGCACATACGTGGATGTCGCTGGTCAAAACTCCCAGTCTCAGGAGACAGGGGTATGAGGGGTTCCCTGCGCCGTGGGAGGGACGCTCGGCTGACCCTTTGGTGTGGAGTGATGTGGCAGACTGGCACCCAGGGCCAGGCGTGCCTGCCTTTTATGCACCACGTTCCATTCCGATGAGGAATGTGCCCCGTGGGAGGGTGGTGGCGGCACAGCCTTGCCATGTCCTGCTTGTCCTTCTGGGACGCTGGCAGCCCTAGACGACTTGCCAAAGGGGGCTCTGCCCTCTGGAGCACTCTGCCTGTTGCCTTCCCGCTTCTCCAAACTCCCTTCCCTTCTGTCTTCCCCACTTCCCATACCAGGACCCAGGTCAAGTTCAGGGCCACCTTCCAACCCACTCCCTCCTGACATCACAGAGGTGTTCACAACACTGAACAAGCCAGTTATTCAGAGGGAGGGAAAGTGAAGTTTGCTGCAGCTGGAATATCTAACTTCCCGGCCTCTAGCCCTGAATGGGGCAGCTTGAGAAGAAGAGCAGCCCCAGAGGGGCTGGGGGGTGAGGGCACTCTGGGGGGGGGGCAAGACTCTGAAGGGACCCCAGGACACTCCTGATGTTGGACTGAGCAGAGAGGGCAGGAGGGGGAGGGTCAGCCATGTGGACAGGGGGACCAGAGAGTAAGGGCCTGACTGCCTTCCCGTAGCAATAACTCACCCGGCTCAGGCCCATGCAGCAGCTGCTCTTCTCCAGGTCCAAGGACTCCAGCAGCTCCTCCACCGCCTGCAGAGAGAAGCCTCTGTCAGGGGGCCCACCCAGGGCCTCCCCATCTCCATGCAGTGCTTCGCGTCCTCCATTCGGAGTCCCTTATGTATTCGACAAGCACTTTCAGTAGGCTTCCGCTGAAAGTAGGGTCAGGCACTGTGCTAGATTCTGGGGCTGTGAGGGTGCCCACAACGAGGGCGAGCGATCTTTTCTGGGAGCGAGACAAGTGAATTACTGAGGTGCGTAGAGGAGGAAGCATCTAAGTCAGATGGCGGGAAGGTGGAAGGCGTCCCAAAGGAGGGGTTGCCTGCGCTGAGCCCTTACATACAAGTGAAAATTAGCCAAAGTCAGGAGAAGGCATTTCAGGGAGAGGACATTTCGGGGAGCGGGCATTTCAGGGAGAGGACATTTCGGGGAGCGGGCCTTTCAGGCAGAAGGACGAGCATGAGCAAAGGCATGGAAGCACAAGACACAGAATGAACTGAGAAAAGTATTAATAGTTGGCACAACTTGGAGTGAAGGGGGTGCAGTTAATGTACAACCAGAGAGGTAGACAGTTGCCAAAGTATGTGGAGCCAGTGTGCTGAGAGCCCCTGAAGGGTTTGCTCAGGGAGGAACGTGATCAGATTTTCCTTCTACAAAGATCCTACTGGCCCAGGGGAAGATGGATGGAGATCTCCTCAGGCAGCTACTGAAGTAATCCACAGACGAGAAGGCCGGAGCTTGACCGGAAGGGAAGAGAGGAGGGGGAAATGCGGAGATGTGAAGGAGCTAGAGCTTTGGCAGGTGTGGGGGAGGGGCAGATGAGAGGAAGGACGCTAGGAACCTACTGAGGTTTCTGACTTATGGGACTAATTAGATAATGGTGCCATTCTCCAAGGTGGGGAACACAAGAGAAAGGGCAGGTTTGAGATGAGTTGTAGTCAGTTTGGTTTGAACATGCTGAGTTTGAGGTGCTGTAAGGCAGACAGGCAGAGACGTCGAGACCGCAGTCAGATAGCAATGCACGTCTGGAGTGCAGGAGAGAGGCCTGGGCTAGAGGTATTGATCTGAAAGTCATCGATATACGTGTGGTAAGTGAAGTGACGAGTGTGAATGAGGTTGCTCCGGAAGAGGGTTGTAGATCAGAAAACACAGACGGCCAAGGAAAGTGTCTTAGAGAAGAGAGAGAGCTTTACTTCAGGAACGAGTCGAAGAAGGGAAGCTCAGAGAGACTGAAAAAGAAAGAATAGAGAGACAGGGGCACAGCAGGAGTGGCAGCAAAGCAGCTGAGCAGAGAATGTTTCAAAAAGAACAGAGTTGTCCACATTCACACGTTGCCAGGAAGCACGGAAAAGTGTCCACTAGCTCTGGCAGCGTGAAGGGCATGTGCAGACAAGAAGACCAGTCCCAGGGTGTCAGGGCCGGGAACCAGGCAGCTGTGGGCGGAGGAATGAATGGCAGTGGGGTGGGGAACAGCAGGAGGACAGTAAGTATTGATGGTATGGGCAGGTGGGAGACAGGTAATAGTCCGGCATAAGAGACGGTTGACAGAAGGCTCCTATTTGAGAGCAACGTCTACGGAATGTTTCTCCACGAAGAAAAGAGCCAGCAGAGAAGGAGCGGCTGAGGGACAGGAGAGAAGAGTCACCACAATGGAGCAGGTCTCCAGGGGGACTAAAGGGAATGGGTTCTAGAGCACAGGCAGAAGGGACTGGACGAGGAGAGGGACGCTTCTCCCACCAGACAGGAGGGCTGGGGAGGTGAAGAACAGTGGACAAAAGACAGAGAAGGAAGTTGGAGCCTCGATTATATTAGCGTTTAGAGGCAAGGTCAACTGCTGGGAAGATGACCCAGAAAGGTGAGGCTGGGGAGGATTTGAGGAGAAAGGTGGAGAACGGAGTATCAGGGAAGGAGCTTAGAAGGGGGACCAGGTAAGGATGGCGCACACGGAAAACTTGCCAGGCCGCTCCAAGGGCCCAGGTGAGGCTGGAGACCATGAAGCTGTAGGAATTCAAGTCTACATGGTTATATCATTTCTCCCACAGCAACTTGGGAGCCCCAAGCTTAGTAGGGCAGATGCCTAAAGCTGGCCGTTCAGGGTGGGGTTAGGCAAGGCAGGTGCTCAGGAGGCTCAGGACAGCTGAGGGCGATGGAAGGCCAAGTGACTGGCGGGCTGGACCACAGCGTTGTGGTTGAGTGGAAGAGGAAGTCAAGTCAGAAGGGAATGGACAGAGCAAAGAAAATGGAGTGGGGTCAGAAAGGAGAGGTCTTGATGGAGTCAAAGAGCAGGTGTCCCGAGAGGAAGAGGGGCGTGAGATGCACGGGTAGGAGTCTGAGGTCAGAGAAGGCTGCACTGGAATTTAAGATTTGAGAGGCGGAGCATTTCCAGGGATGACAAGGTGCTGGGTGTAGCCATGAGTGGGCGGCTGGAATGGAGGTCAAGGGTCAGAGAGAAGGGAGTGTGGAGCAGGTCATCCACATTCACACCGAGATTGCCCTGGACACTGGCAGGTCCTGGAGGGCAAGGGTGGGGAGGTCACTGAGGCCGCCACGACTGTGGGTCTGTGACTCGGGGCAAGGGGACGGGGTTTGTGCCCTGTTCTGCAAGGACTCTCCCTTTTAGGGAAGCCATCCTAAGCGCTGAGATGCTTTCAGAGTCAGGATGGGTGCCTGAGGCCAAGCACAGTAAAGGAGGGTTCGTCTGCTCGAGGGGCACTTCCGGGGGTCAAGGTGACAGCCTAGAATGGCAGGGAGACATCCCCTCCTACAGCCAGGAATTCACCAACCCAGGCTGACAAGGAGCCCAGAGCCTTAGGCGGACTGCGGCACAGCCTCCTCTGTAGGAGCTAGTCCCTGACGTGGAGGCCCAGGTGCGACCAGGCACACCAAAAATCCAGTTCTCATGTGCCACCTGGGAGGCTCTGGGAGGACGGTGTGGCTCACCAGACGGCAGACACCCACACCTTAGGCCTCAAGAGGTGGAAGACTTTGATTCCTGTAGTCCATACCCCCGGCTGCCTTCTCCCACTGCCACAGCTTGGCTGCCATGTGCCCCTGTCCTGCTTCCAAAACCAGAAGCCTGAGCAAAGGCCAGCCCGGCTCCCTCTAGGCAAGGAAAGGCAGGGGCCTGAGCAGAGGGAGGGGAGTCTGGGGGGGCCCTGAGGCCCAGACCTACCCGTTTTTCATCCACCACGATGTAGTTGCGTCCGTGTTTCTTGGTCAGATGTGGGGCCAGGACGTCAAAGCGGCGGCGGAACTCGGAAAACACCATGTGGTCGGGGTAACCTAGAGAGACAGCAGACCAGGGCCAGGTCCATCAGCAGCTTGCCTGCTCCCAGCGGGGTGCCCGAGCAGCCCGCGGGGAGAGTCACCTGAAGGGGAAGAAACGGCTGTAGGAGGAGAGCCTGAGGTGGAAGACGGCCCAGGAAAGGAGAGCAGAGAGGAAGGAGGCTGGGGCGAGGCCGACAGGACATTTGGGCGGCCCCACAGGGGGTTGCAGGGTTTGAAAGGGGAGCAGGTTCTTTTAGAGGGAAGCAAGTTCCCCCTCAGTGAGGCGTGCCAACGGGGAATGGCTGACCACCTGGAAGGAATGCTATGGAAATCAAAGCCTAGATGACCTCTAAGATGCTTTCTAACCCTCCAAGTCTATGAGTCTGTTATAACCCAGAGAGAACAGTGTCTTGAGGACCTTATAGGAAAAAAAGAAAAATAGGGCATTAGAGAATAGCTGAGAAGAAAAGTGCATGGGCTTGGGGGTAGAATCCTGGCCCTGGCTCCTAGTATGTGACCTTGAACAAGTCACTCAACCTCTCTGAGTCTTGGTTTTCTCATCTTCAAATGGGGGCCCTACCGCCTAGCTCTCATTTCTCTTAAATGAGACAATATGTAGAAAGCACACCTTGGCTCCTTTGGTGGGTGTTCAATAAAATGTTCCCTTCCTTTCCTCAGTCCATTGAAGCCGGACATCAGAAAGGGCTCTCTTCCTGCCCCCATCCTGACCTTGAGTCCTAGGCCAGGTGACAAAAAAGACTTGTAGATTCTCTTTCCCTAGAGAATCGTCCCTAACAGAGAACCCCTACCGTCTGGGCTTGAGGTCGGGGCAAGAGTGTGATGGCTTCTGGGTAGGAGCACGGTCAGCATGGCGGCCAGGAGGAGGTTATTCTAAGTCACCCTGAGAATACCTGAGCTCACAGTAGAGGACCAAGAGACCCAGGACCAAGAGACCCACTCCTACAGAATCACAGAATTTCGCACCGAAAAGGGTCTGAGACCAGAGACAGCTCACCTTCCAGACTGGAAACTGAGGCCTGAGACCGCCTTGCTCAAGGTCACAAAGGCTATGGCTGGAGGCAGAACTGGACTTCAAACCTGGACTCCCGACAGCCAGTCGGGGGCTCACTCCACTACACCAGCCTAGCTAGCTCTGGGAAACCCTCCAACTGGGAGATGAGGCTGATGCATGTGCCTGATAATTGAAACAGGAGGCGGGGGCCGCTGAGGGGCCAAGACAAAGTGAGCTATTGATTGTATCTGAATTGCAATTAAATTGATGGGCCAGGATAGCAGGTCCGGACGCCTGGCATCTTAATTAATCATCAGTGCTATCGATGGTGGCTGGGGGCTGAGTGGGGCGGAGGGCGGGGGGGCCTGCTGCTGCTGGGCTCATCGATCTGCTTGTTTGAGTAAAGCACATTGATTTTGGTTCAGAGCGGTAACAATCTGGTTTTGAAATAATAAACACCAACTCCATATCAAGACGTGGGGACAGATCGATGATTTATTTAGAGCAGGGCAGGGAGCCCGTTTCCTGGCTTTGCTGCTGAGGAAAAGTGACGGTGCCCACAGGGAACTGGGTGGGAGGGACCCTGCCTGCTCTCCTAGCTAAGGAAAAAAGGGCAGAAACCTGGCAACTCATAACTTCTCAGGAAAATGAAACCCTACTTGAGAGGCATGATCTGGGAAGCTGGTCTGCTTGGGTCAAATCTCACCCTGCCTCTCACGAGCTGTGTGACCTTGGGCAAGCTACTTAATCTCTCTGAGCCTCGGTCTCCTCATCTGGGAATGATAATCGTACTTACATCTCATGAGGCTGCTGTGAGATTGAATGAGTTAACGTATATTTAGTGTCTAGTACACCATAGATACTCTAAGGATGTTAACTACTATTATATCACTCTCTCTGTCCTCTCCTCCGGATGGATCCATAAAAAGTTCGTCTGACCTTTCCAAGGGAATTTTAAGTACTTCAGAAAGACTTAGCACCTCATTTCTCATTGGGGCGCTGGCCCAGCCATCTGCCTGCTCTTGGAGGTAGTTATCTCCACTGAGCATATGGCTCCACGAGGGCACTGAGTCTGCTGCTGTGGGCAGAGCTGACCCGTCCAAACCAGGGAAGGGGAGGGTAGGGAGCTGTGGGAACAGGGCACGTGGAGCGGGGAGGGCAGGGGGATACGGAGGACTGGAATATGGAAGGGAGAGGAGGCAGAGGGGAGTCAGGAAGGTAGAACGAAAAAGAAAAAAGAACAGACTGGGCTGGAGTGACAAGAAGAGAGACCCCACAGAGGAGGTACCGGAGCAGAGAAGAGATCGAGGGCCAGTCCAGAGACAGGAGGGGAACAGCACTCCCCTAGCCCCATAGGCCCCATTTGGGAGGGGGAGGGGCAGGGGCAGCTCCAGAAAAGAGAAGCAGGACCTGAGAGGGAAGGAGGCCCCACCTTGGCGGTACATGCGCATGGCATCAAGCAGGCGGGAGCCACGGAGCTGGGCACGGAGCAGGGGCACATCGAGCTGCAGGAGCCCAGCCTCGCAGTGGTCTCCTGAAGGCAGGTCCAGCTCGCTGCTGCTGCTGACTCGGCGGCAGGAGGCAGAACGGGACTCCCCAGCCCAGCCCTCCGCCACAGGCAGGAAGCAGTGCACAAAATGCAGCTTCGACTTCTTGATGGTGTCAATGAGGGCATCCTGCCAAAGGGGAAGGGACAGCCCTCAGTGGACTCTGATGGCCCAGCCCATGCCCAGAAGAACAGGGACTAGTGCCAGCACTGCCACTCCTTGCAGATGGCAGGTGTCCCACCACTGGCCAAGACATACTGAGCCTAGACAACTCTGCCCTCACCAGGCCTGAGTGGCCACTCAGGCAGCAGCACTGCAAAGGGGACCCCACCAACAGCCATCAGGCCAGAGTAGGACACCAAGTGGGCCCGGGGTGACCTGAGTGTGCCCAGAATGCCCAGGCTACCTGCCAGGGGTAAGAAAGGACACTGGGGCCTGGGCTGGCACACTCACCACCTGCAGCTTAATCTGGATGCATAGCGACTTCTTCTTGACAGCCGCCATGCCCGTGGTGAAGGTCTTCCGCATGCTGGTCGCCCGGCGCAGTGCCAGCTGTGAGCCGCCCTCCAGGCCCGCAATGGAGCCTGAGAGCACCGTGGCGCTGCCCGCGCGGCCCACAAACAGGTTGCTGATGATTTTTCTGCCAGAGGCGGGAGAGCAAAGGAGGGAAAGAAGTCACTTTCATGGAGCAGTAGAGGCCGTTCCTTCTCCAAGCTCCTAGGAAGACAAACAACCCCCGCACCACTGTGGCCAGGGGCCTGGGCTCACTGGGCTGGGGCTGCATGTCCCACACCCTACGGAGAAACTCGAGAGAAATCTCCACATAATGAGAAGAGAAAACCAGGGTGGGTAGAAGCCGAGGGGTAGGGAGGGATTGAACAGAGTAGGCAATCTGTTCTCCACCACCAGGGAGAGGGGCGCCCATCTTGCAGGAGACAGTGGAACTTAACATCTGACAGAAGGTAGAGTCTACTATTTCATCTACTGGTCATTATCCATCTCCCTGCTAGAACGTAACCTCCACACGGGCAGGATTTGTGTTTTATTCATTGTCACAGAGTAGGTGCCGAATAATGATCTGTTGAATAATTGAATGGATGACAGGGCTTCTATGACTGAGGGGTTTCTAAGGCCACTCCTGCCTTCTGTGAAAATGCAGGGGGGTTAGTTAAATTTAAAACTATAGGTTCCTCCAACCATGTCTGTCCCCACCTCCTCTCCAGAGGCTCCCACCCCGTGCCCCCAAGGCCGATGAGCCTTGGCTGCTGCTTCTTTGGAAGTGGGGGTTATCTACCCTGCTGGTGAGGGGGCCTCTGAAACCAGGGAGCCCCAAACAGCCCTGGGGAGGGGACAAGGGCAGAGCGAGTGGTGTTCTTACTTCTGGAGTCCTGCAGGAGCCGGGGGGCATTCTGGGTGGCTGGTTCTGCTTGGTGTAGTTCACAGCCAGCCGGCCACGTTGTACTCTACCCAGTTAGTGGCATGGCTGTGACCCAGGAGAAAATGGCGTGGTTTGCTGCTGCGCAGGAGGGGGCTTTGGCCTGAGCATGGGAGAAGCAAGATCATCAGGGCCTAAGCCCAAAAGCCCAGGGACTCGGTGGGTCCCCAGGCAGTGCCACCTGGACCCAGATACGTGGGTGCTCTGGAGAAGAAAATCAGAAGAACTGCCTTCCCTGGGTGCCACCTACCTTTTTGTCACCTTCCTGGGGGCCATAGTAGGAGAAAAGGCGTTCCAGAGGCTCTCCTCGGTAGCCTCTGGTACCAGAGCCTCCTCTTCCAAAAGCCACAGCAAGCCCCTTGCCTCATCCGTGCGGGCCAGCGAGCGGACCTATAATGAAGCAAAGAAATCCCACTGGGTCACACGGAGCTGGGAGGAAGGAGCTAGTGCCCCCGTCCCCAACCACATACTCGAAACACGCTGTACACATGCGCTCGCGCGCGCACGCGCACACACACACACCACACACACACACCACACACACACACACACACACGCATCTCCTGCCGCTCACGGCTGACACCTTGTGGAGAAGGTGGGCAGCAAGGAGGAAGAGGGGGCTGGAAAGAGATCAGAGAGAGAAGCCCACTGCAAATGATTCCTAGGATTTGTGTCCCAAGTTACCCCAGACTGAAGCCTTCTCAAGCCAAGCCCACAACCCCGAGGCTCTCCTCTGTCCTCATCCTCTTGCAGGTCACAGGGGCTAGTGTGAGCTCCATACTGCCTGGAGGCATCACCTCCCAGGAAGAATACACGAGATAAAGGCTGTGAGGCCCTGATAAAGGCTCGGTCCTGAGTGCTGCATGGCCCGAAGGAAGCTGTCAATAAGTGACAGCGGTATGGGATGGGTTACCCTGGAAGGTGGGTCACTGCAGAGTCATAAACTCAAGTGCATAAAGCATAAGACAGGTGCCTTCACGGCTGTGAAAGCCAAGTGGGCGGAGCTGGGGTGAGTGGAGAACACCTCTCCCCATCTAAAGGAGACAGCCACCACTCAGATGCAGCCAACTGCCGTCCTGCAAGAATGGCCTAGTGTTGATAAATCCTCCAGTTTTTCAAGAGAAGGTGGAAATACTGAATTCTGATTTCTAATACCCCCATGCAGCCCAAACAAACTAAGCTTGTGGCCACGTCTGATCTCAAGGTGACTTTTCTGTGGAATTCCAAGTTGTCCTCGAGCAAGAAGGACTGAACGTTCCCTGCACTCCATTCTGGCCTGGACGTTAGGGACTGGGAGACAGGAGAATTAAGAGAAGCGCCATGTCCCCTCTTTTGGATCCCAGCTGCCTGTAGCTCCTTCTCATAGCTGTCCAAGGGAGGCAGAGTAATTACCAGGAGCAAGTAGAGTGTGGCCAACGACTGATGGGCAACGAGGGGCCCAGAGCGGCTGGAGCTGCCAGCAGGAATGAGCAACAAAGCCACTGGACAGTGAGTGACAGGCTGGGCACGGAGGAGCCCAGTCCCCAAAGTGCAGCTGTCCCATGCCAAGGCCCATCAGATAGGGAGAGCAAAAAAGGGAAAGGATGGCCAAGCCCCATCCAAACCCACAGTCTGTACCACTACTGCTCCTAAGCCACAAGGACTGACTTCCCCATCCCTCCTGGCAACGGCGAAGGTGCTCTAGGGAGGCTACCTCGGGAGCTCAGGTGTCGGGGGAAAAAACAGCTTCCCTGGGCAGATGGGGAGCTTGGGCATTTGTTCCAGGGGGATGCACACTCTCCCCAGGACCCCACGCCCTTGCTAGCCCAGCAGAACCTTACCACAAGGAACAGGGAGGGGGGCAGGACTCAAAGCAGAGGGGGAAGATCAGCAGCCTAGCAAAAATGCCAGCTCCCCAATAAAGCACCGGAGGCAACTTCCCTAATTGCAGGTAATCACCACGTGCCAAATGCTCATCGGGCCAGTCAGTCCCCAGGCAGCAAGGTGCCCAAGACACTAGTCCAAAGGGTGACAAAGCCCAACCCCAAAGGTTGAGGGGCGAGGGTCAGACCCACGTGGCCCCCAGTGGAGTCTGTAGCTGGGCACTGTTTCCCTGCGTGGGCACAATGCTAGGTTGCATCAGTCCTCTTCTTGGGGACCATGGGAGGGAATAACTATGTCCTCTGGGTCCAACCAGCTCCTCACCACCTACGAGGAGATACCAGGGCTGCTGGCAGACATACCTGAGGCTCAGTCAGACACAGGATGCAGCCTGAGTCCCAGCTGGTAAGAGAGGAGGTACAACTTCCTGTCTGGCTCTGAGCCAGACACTCAGGGGCAGAGGCTCCCCATTGCACCACAACAGAAGGAAGTGCCACCTTCCTGGCAGACAGGCTGAGCGGTAGGACCAATAGCTCTAAAGTGCTGGTGTCTAGGCCTGATTACTAGCCCCCCTCAGCTTCTAGTGGCACCACTGGCAGCAGCTTTTATGGGGTGGCGGGCTCTACTGAGGTAGATGAATGAGAAAGGAGAGAGAAGGCCAGCTCAGGGCCTCACTGGAATTCCTACCAGGGTCTGATGGGAGGCTTGGTCCACAGCAGCTACAGAATCATCTGTGGCCGGCTCCAAGTCATCAAATGCCAGCTCGATGTTTTCCTAAGAAAGAGGGCATAGGGGTAGTGAGCACGGGGGCACAGGGCCATGTGCGTGGCACAGCTCTGTGAGCAAGCTAGGGTCAGCAAGGATGACCTTCCCGTCCCACGCAAGAGCTCCCCTCTGGTAGCCCGAATGACAAATGCTCACCACCTCCCAAGGCACCACACTGTATCTCTGGACAGCCACGCTTCTTCTAACCTCCTTTTATACTGAGCTAAAGTCACATATGCCTGTTATTCATATTCATCGATTAGGCTACTCCGAGTAAGCCTGCTTTCGATTTCACACGCATCCTTGAAACACTTGAAGGCAACTGTCACTTTCCCCCTGAATCTTCTCTCAACGCTGATAAATACCCTTCCTTGGATCAATATCCCTCACCTCCACATGAGGTAGGATTTCCAGGTCTCGTCCCATTTGGGACACCCTTTTATGAAGGGGTCCTTAATCATCAATCACCACCTAAACAGATAAGGAGACAGGGAAGGCCAGGCCCGCCACACGTGGAGGCAGCAACTGCATGGTGGCAATTCACAGGGCCTAGGTGGTGCTTTGAAGGTGGGCAAGGAGGGACCTTGAATGCATAGCTTCTTGGGGAGCAAACTCTCCACAAAGTAAGACTGTAGCCTGGGCAAGAAAAGTCAACTAGTCTAGAAAGCCAACAGACATGACAAGAGAGTAAAAGCTGGAAAGGGGCAGCCTGCAGGGCTGCTTTCCTTTCCGCATCTACAGATGCCCTCCCTGAGGGGGCCAAGGCCAGAGGGGGTTGGGGGTGGCAGGCAGAGACAAGGTCAAGCGCTACCTCCTTGTATCTTTCCAGCTCCTGCACAAAGGTGCGCTCGTGGAAGAGCCTCTGCAGCCGGTCCTGGGCATAGTTGTGGCACAGCTCCTCAAAGGAGGCCCCACGGGCCGCCCCAGCCTGCTCGGGGTTCTGGAAGCCCGGAGTGTCCACAATCATCATAGAGCAGAGCGAGTGCTGGCTGGACTTGAGAGCCCTTCACAGAGAGAGGCTGGGTCAGAGCTGGCCGGGGCAGTTCCACCGAACAGGCCCCACTGGTCTGCCCCTCGTGCCCAAGCAGCCCTGTCCTGCCCAAGCCAAGCGTCCATCCGTGTGCGGGAGCCCAGGACCCTGGTGGGGAGGAGGGGCCTCTCTTGGCCTAAAGGACAGAGAGCCCTCTGGTGGTGGAGGATGGCTCTGTCTCAGCAATCCCACAAGCACAAAGCATCAACTCCACCTCTCTCAAGGCAGAAACCAGAGAGCTCCTAGGCCTTCTTGCTCGGCACTCACCTATTCATCAGAGAGACAAGAAGGGTGAAGAGCTCGCTGTAGAGGCCAGACGCCATGCCCTCTAAACACTCCAGTGCACTCAGTTTGAGGCCTATGGGGCAAGAGGATCAGCTCTAGCTCCTGCTCCCTGGGATTCCCACCTGGGTATCCTCCCAGGGCCAAGTCAGCAGGGGACTGGGGGCCAGGCCTTTCCCCCGGATGGAAGCTCTATTCACCCCAGCAGTCTCCCCATGGCAGAGGTCGCAGAGAGTCCTGGATGAGGCCTCCCAATCACACCTGCCAGCCAAGGGGCTCAGGGTACCTGTGCCATCTCCCAGGCTCTCCTCGGGGCCCTGGCGAAAAGAGGTAGAACGCTGCAGGGTACCACCCTTGTGTTGGTGCTTGAAGATGGCTGAGGAGAGCTCCTCCAGGCTGCATCCCAACAGATACGCGGCTTTCTGGGCCCACTCGTGGCGAGCAAACTGCTTGCGCCCAGCTAGGGGGTAGAAAAAAGGATCTGGCATCTTGGGTCTTCCTCTTTAGGCCATTTGATGACCACTGTGCCCTTTGGCTCCCCATTCCCATAGGACTGGGGAGTTGGCATCTTCCAGAGGAAAAACCAGCCATGATGACACCGGAGGGCTTCCGGCAAAACAAGGGCAGCCAGCAGCTGTGTCCCTCGGGGGTGGAGAGAATGAGTAGGTCCTAAAAGAGGAGATAACTCCACACTGCCGCCACCAGAGGGCAGCCAGTCAGCTGTGAACATCCGACTTGGGGAAATAGTCAGAGGATGAGCCAGCCCACCTATGATGAGCATGAGAACCACCTGTGCCTTGGGGGACATATCATGAGAGAGCACGGTGCCTTCCTCTTCCATGAATGCATTAGGACCCTCCCTTTACCTCTAGGCATGTGCCAGGGGAGGACACAAACACCCACCCATGGCCCAACAGTGGGGATATGAAAAAGCCTCAGAGGAAAAGGGAGCAGCCCACGCAGGCAGACGGGCCTCAGCCAACATGTGTCTAATCACAGCAATTAGGGAAAGCTAACAAGGAACAAGGTTTTACCTTCAGCAGCTTCTGTAAGGCAAAGGACCAGCATGCAGCATGCAAAGAAAAACAGCATGTTAGCAAATAGTCATCAACTGAGCCCGCCAGGCCCACGGGAAGGGACCGTGGAGGGTGGGGGTTTGTGAGAATGAGCAGGCGGGAAAACACAACCATATTCCGACTCAGACACATAAACACACACACTTATAATCTCAAAGGAGTATGTTTATGACTGTAATCACACTGACACGTACACACAGAAAGACCTACAAAGACATTCTAACACACACACACCCTGGAAAATACTGGAAGCTCCGAGGAGGTAACAGACCCTACTCAACAAGGTCCAGAGCTCTCCACCTGGAGTCAGCACTGAGTGGGGTTACAGTGGTACACCGGTTTTCTAACTTAATCTGTTCCGGAAGACCGGTCGAGTTCTGAAACGTTGGAAAACCGAGGGGCGGTTTCCCCATAGAAAGTAATGCGAAATGGATTAATCCATTCCAGACCTTGAAAACCAACCCCTAAAACTGCAAATTTAGCATGAATTTTACTATCTAATGATACCACAGATCCACAAAATTCACGGCGTTCGTAAACCGAAATGTTCGTCAACGGAGATGTTCGAAAACCGAGGTACCACTGTATAAGAAACCTGGGCTTGTCATCTCCTCAGAATGAAAGAACTTCCTCAAGACATAGCCGCACGCCCACACACGTGCCTGCCCACACAGTCTGGAGACAACTCAGAGCCGCTTCCTTTCCGGTAGGTATGCCACCTGCTGGGATCAGAAGCCGCTAACACCCAGAGGCCTGTTCCTCCATGCTCCCCCCCCCCCCCCCCCCATTCCTCCATGCACTCCTCCCGCACTCCTGCTGAGCAGCCTGGGGCCCTTCACATCCCAAGGAAGATGAAGCCAAAGCCCCAGGTGCTGAGCAGCCTGGGGCCCTTCACATCCCAAGGAAGATGAAGCCAAAGCCCCAGGTGCTGTTCAGACACAGCGCCCCTTTCTCTACACTGAGGAGAAAGCGGTGAAGAGGTGCTCAGAGGCCCCACCCATCAATGTACTCGCAGAGGAAGGCAGCGGAGCTCTTTCAAGGCAGACCAAGCTCCAGCCATTCACAAGCCTCCAAGCACAAGAGCCCAAGCTGCAGCCCACTCGTTACCACGGTGCCTGCTGCCCCCTAGTGGCTTCCACCCTGACGTGCAAGAGGAAGAGATACCTGCTACCAAACCAGTGGAGAGAAGGGAACAAACACTCCGGGGAAACTGGCCTCAGGAAGCCCCAGGAAGTAAGCCCACCCTATCCTACCTAAGCCCCATGGAGGACATTCTGAGAGATTCCCAGATCTGGATGCAAAACAGGTAGAAGCAGCTATTTGGGGGACTCCGAGAAGCCCCACATCTCTAGGTGCCCTCTCCACCTTCAACCCTGGGGCTTCTCCCGGGCCAGTCCCCTACGATAGAACAAGCCCAACCCACAGAAAGAGCCCAGGGCAAGCACCAAGAGGGGGCCAAGTGGCCCCTACACCCCAGGGAGGAGCCAAGGTCAGTTACCGGCTTGCTCCTCGAGGGCCTCTGTCAGGAAGGGAACAAGAAGAAGAGTTATTCCAGGCGGGCTGCTCTGAGTTGGGGCCCTTGTCTTTCCCCTCAGCCTCCGAGCCCCCAAACCCCTGCTTTCACAGTGCTTCCGGTCACTGACATTTAAGTGCAGGCCTCAGGCCATCATTGGCAGAGATGCTTCTCTGAGTGTTGGGAGCCTGCTGCTCTGATGTGGGGGGCTGGGAAGCGGCACAGAAAAAGAGGGGTGTCTGACAACAGAAGAGTCTGTGCTTGGTGAGGACAAACTGGGAGTGGGAAGGTCGCCACAAGGTCTCCCGCCCAACAGGCCAGGCTGTTGGGACCCACTGCAGGTTACCTTTGGTGGCTCCTGCAGCCCCCAGGTGGTAGATGGCGGCCAGGATGAACCAGCAGGCTTTCTGTTCATCGGGAGAGATGCCCAGCACCTTCATGGCCGTCTGTAGCTTACTGAACTGCTGCGTTGCCTTCTGCTTCTCCTCAGGCTGCAGGGTCAGATGGGCATATTGGCACCGGATCTCAGAGGGGTACCCCCCCCCCACCCCTGGCATACCCCCATGCTGCTGGACCCTCAGGGAGGGCAAAGGCTAGGGTAGAGCTGCCCAGCTGGAGCGGGGCGCCTGCTATTCCCATTCGGGCACTCCAGGCATTTGAGGCTTCTCCTACCCCCAAGGCCCAGGGCTGCCAACCCCGTGCCCAGAGGGCCCTCACCTTGGCCAGTGGCACAATGCCGAACACATTGTTCTCTGCCAAGTGGTTCAGGTGGAGCTCTGTCCTAGGGGAACAAATGAGGCATCAGCACAGTGCTTGGTTCCTGCCAAGGCCATCTCCCTATCAGGGCGGAGGCAGACAGACTCAGCTTCCAGACTGAGTTCTGTCCGCCCATCACGCCCTACTGTCAGGCCAGCTGCTGCTGCCTTTCTCAATTGGTCTGGATGCATGGTCAGAGCATCAGCCTCCCTAAGAGAGGTCACCAGAGATGCCCTGGTGTGTGTCCAGTCAGACCCCCGGAGCAGAGAACGTGCCTGCAGGGCGAGTCCAGCCAGGACAGAGACCGTGCCCTCAGTTATAAAAAGAGCTAACGAGGATAATGCCCTGGGGCTGCTCGCTCCTTTATCTTTTCCTCAGTGAACACAGACAGCAGGTCTAAAGGTCTAAAGGGAAGAGCCTGGCGGAAGAGCTAACATAGGGGCAGGGAAGGCAGCTTGGAGGGCACAGAAAACTGGCTGGGCTTTTGGCCCCAGTGTGGACTCAAACACCATCTCTGCCCCATCCTGACTGTGCGATTGCGGGCAAGTCCCTGACCACCTGTATCTCAGAGTGCTTTCTTCTCCAGCCCTGCCTTTGTGGGTCGCAGAGATCCTAGCTAGGCCCTGGGAACACGGAAGGGTCAACTGTGCCCGACACACAGCCAGACCCCTGTGCTCGGGGCTCCTTCATCTCGCCATCCTCAGCACCCAGCTCAGAGCCTAGCATGGAGCAGGCACACAATAAACAAACAGTACAGGATGCACCCAAGTGGCTTTCACGAGGCTGGAATCCAAAGCACCCTCCCTGTTCCCTCTGTCCCCATCTCACCTGAGGGTGCCATCCCCACAGGCTAGCAGGTAGTAGAAGACATTGAATGTGGCCTCACTGGCTGGGCGTCGAGCCACGCGCAGCTTCTCCAGAAGCATCGTCTGTGCACAGCATGGAGGGTATGGGCAAAAGAGGGTAGTGCCAGGTCAAGCTTCTCCTGCCCCTCACCAGAAAAAGCGGGGCCCATGGGAACAAGCAGCTGCTTGTTATTCTCCAGGTGCTCAACCAGAGGCCAGATCACCTCAGAGGCAAACCCAGGCAGAAAGCAGAGCCACAGGGAAGAAGACAGGCCCAGCTCCTAGAGGGACCCTGCTGCCCTGCCTAGTCTCCAGGCACAGCCTTCGGGGGAAGCTTGACACGTGTGGTGAGGACAGGTTTCGTTTAGCAAGGAAGGGAGTCAGCCTCAGGGGGGCCTCACTCCTATGACCAGCCCAGTCCTCCCTCGGTGATAACTGCCTGAAAGGAGCCCGAGTACAGGGCCGGAGCTTGGTGGGCAGGAGGCTGAGTCCTGCTATACCCAGGGCAGGAGGCATGAGGGCAGACTGGCAAAGACTCAGGCAGAGCAGCCAGTCCCGCCAGTGCCAAGTCCTTTTGGTTGGGGGAGAATCCCAGGTAAATTAGGCCCAAGAGAGAGCCTGATTTCTAGGGCATGAAATCAGGTGGTCAATCTCCTTCTACCCTGCGTGTCCCCTCACCTGAATGGATGCTGAGGCCACCTGGCCAGCTTGGTCAAAGTCTAGGGAGAGGATCTGGGAGAAGCGGGTGGCACTGCTGTTCATGATGGTGGGGCTGTTCCCAAAGGCTTCCAGGAGGGTGTACAGGGCCTGCCACTTCTCCACTGCAGAAGACAGGCCCAGGGGCCATCAGGAAAGCCAGGGAGAAAAAAGCAGGCACCTCGGAGGGGCCTCCACCCCCACTCCCCTCTCCCAAGCCCATTCTGTTTCTCAGTTGTCTCTGCCTCACCAGAAAACACCTTGTTCCCGCTGGTGCCTGCGATGGTGGCCAGGTATTGCACCAGATGCTGGCAGCTGGTGGTCTTGCCACTGCCACTACTGCCCAGGAGGACGATGGACTGGTCCTGACGGCTCATCAGCATTGCCCTGTGTGCGGTCTGGGCCACGGCGTAGATGTGGGGTGCCATGTCTTCCCGCCGACACCCCTTGAACATGTGCATCACCTTGGGCAGGAGAGGGATGGGAGGAAGGGGTGGGCTTTTGGCTGGTCCCACTCAGATACCCTTTACCCCCAAGGTCCACCTGTTTCTGGGCCTTTCACTCCGGGGTAGCAGAGGGATTCTGAGACTAAGGCCGTGCATGGAAATGCAGATAGCAGCCAAGTCCCGGCCTCTGGTAGAGGTTGGGGGAGGGCCTTTTGTCCTCACCCCTTGAAATGACTCCACTTCCCAAGACCAACTGTGAGAGTGGACAGGAGCCCAGAGGGGTGCCAAGGGGAAGGGACAGAGCCAGAAAAGGTGGGGTAGGTCATTGGTGGGTGGGTCCATGAGGCAACACGGTAGCCTAAGGGACATCGCACCTTCTCGGAGTACACGGCAGGAGCCCCGCGGGGGCTGATGATGAGCAGACTGGGGCCGGCATACGTGTGCGGCAGGCTAGCGCCGTAGCGCTGGCGCAGCGTGTGCAGGACGCTGGACTCACTGAGGTACACCAGCGAGGCCAGATCTTCTAGGCGGTCGCAGGAGGGAGCATTCGCCTGTGTGACAGGACAGACAGGAGGGCACTGAAGAAGCAGGACCTGTCTGCACTGCCAGTGGACAGGCCTGCCCTGCCCAGCCCACCTCCAGGGCCCTCCACCAGCCTCCTGCCAACCTTCTCTATGTCATCCTCGTCCACATCCAGGATGGTTCCGTCATGGTCTAGCTTCACGCGCACCTTCCCCTCGGGCAAGCTGAGCTCCTGGGATTTGAGCTGACTGGCTGCAGAGTGGGGCAGGCAGTCAGACATGAACCTGGGAAGGCTTTGCCACCATCTTTAGGCCCATCATGCCCTGCCTCCTCCCCCCTGTGTCACCAGCCTCTCCTAGCTCACCACCCAGCCCTCAGCAGACCCAGGAGGCACAGCAGCCCTGAAACCTGGGAGGCCCAGGCATCTGCGCTGCGGCCTCCCCAGACTCACCCAGTGAGAAGCCGTCCTTATGGACCAGCCACACCTTTTCTGTCTCGTGCCAGGCCTCCTCGGCTGCGATCTGCTCTTCCGTCTTCACCTATCAGAGGGAGGGGAAGAATCAATAGTCAGACCCTGTTCTGGAACCGAAACAAGGACAGCCGGAGAGAGGGGACGCGTGAGGGGAAGAGCTTCCAGATGAGCCACTGGGCGAGGGGGACAGTTGGGTGGCAGACACAGAACAGGGGACATCTGAGGTTTCAGACAAAACAGGTGGGGAAGCCAGGAGGTAGTGGTAGCCCCGAGGAGCCCTGAGCACGAGGACCATGCCAGCCGTGAGTGTGTGGAAGGACAGGGACACAGAGAGCATGTGCCCAGGGAAAGCACATCAGCAGGTTCTGCCTTCCGCTGCCCTCCCCACCTCCCTGCGAAGCCTGCATTAGTATCCCGAGCCCACACCTCTCACCCTGGGCCACAGCTACTGCGACCTTTAAGGCCCAGCTGCTCCCCCATCCTGCTAGGCCCTCTGTCACCAAGCTGGGGAAGGGCGTTTCCTCAAGACCCAAGGATAGACTGTCTCCCGAGGACTTTGCAGGGCAAAATGAAAAGTGGGGCCTGAGTCCTAGCCTCGGCCTGGCCTTCCTCCCAGAGGACGGTCTACGGGGGTGGGTGGGAGGTGGTGCCCAGAGGCACAGGCCAGCCTCCCTGCTCCTCCTCCATGCCTGCTCGGAAGGTGGCAGGTGCACAGACCTCTGAGGACATGCTAAGGCCATATAAGGACAAGAAGGAGCACGGCCGAAGATACGAGGGGCGTAGGGAGGGCAGCACTGCTCTGCCAAACACAGGAAGAGACTTGCATGCCACACAGATGGGCACCGGAATGAGTACAGAGGGGTTAGG
Source organism: Rhinolophus ferrumequinum (assembly GCF_004115265.2). Classification (NCBI taxonomy): domain Eukaryota; kingdom Metazoa; phylum Chordata; class Mammalia; order Chiroptera; family Rhinolophidae; genus Rhinolophus; species Rhinolophus ferrumequinum. The sequence continues at coordinate 18,430,364 of NC_046304.1, read as the reverse complement.
AGTCACCAGTCAGCATCCATGGGCTGTCAGCATGTGAGGGTGCCAAACCCGGCGTCCCCTGAGAAGATCTGAGCTGAGCAGAAATGGTGCCCCAGGGAGCTGGGCAGACAGGAGACAGGCCCATCGAGCTCCTTTTCTTGTGTGTAAAGGAAAGGGCCGCAGGCTCATCCAGTGGCCCCGGTGGGGGGAAGGGCACCCCCCCCCCCGTAGCATGGAGCAGCCATCAGGCTGGCCCTACCCACCCCACCTTTCTGAGGATACAATTAGTCTCCTAGAGTCCCCCACCTTCAGGAGACCTGGGATGTATACACTGCTTTGGGATACTGACCCCCAGTGAGGGATCACGAAGGACAAGAAAACACAATAAGAGGAAGCATTTTCTTTGTCACATTTCTTAGAGCTGAAAGAGAGAGCTCTGGGTTCTACTTCCAGGTTGGATTCCGGTTGTAGAGAGCTGTCTCCCTCTTGCTGATTGCCCTCCCCAGGTACAGAGTGAGACGACTGGACTACACCAGTGGCCCCCAGACTCTGGCAATCATGACCAATGAAATTAGCCTTCAAATAGGAGGATCGCTATAAGGGGACATCAATATTTTAAATTGTTAAGTGAAAACATTTTTTAAAAAAGGTTAGTTCTTTATATTTGAAGAAATGTAACTTTATGAAACAAAATTATGTGCTTTTTTAAAAAAAAAAAATCACGCAAAACAGATGAAACCGTCCTCCTAAATGGGCACATTCTATGGGTCAGGTATTTGGAGACTGACGCATAAAGTCCTGGACTATAACTCCTTCAGAACTAATCCGAAGGTGGGTTTCCCACATTGGCCAGCAGGTGGAGACAGAGAATGCCGCATCTTCGTGCTTGAGCCCGAAGGGTGGTAGGAGTGGGGTGGTAGGAATTCAGCCTTTTCAGCTTTCTCTACACAGAGTGAGCAGAATTGAAATACCTAGAAACTAAAACTGTGGCCAGGCCCTTGGGCTCCAGTGGCTAAGAACCATGTGGTGACACTCAGTCTAGACATTCCCCAAGGGCCTGACACAGAGCTGTCCCATCTCAGACTCCTGGCACTGCCTCCCCAGAGGACCTCCCAGATATTGGGCGGGGGCCGGATGGGGAAAGAGGCCTTACACTCCAACACGAGGCCCGAGCACAGACGCCAGCCCACGTACAGGCCAGGGGGGGCAGGTTGTCACCAGGAGAAGTGGAGGGCTCCTGAGGGGGGCAGGAGCACCCTACCTGGCTGTGGGCAGGAGAGGCGGCCTCAGGGTCCAGCTACCAGCAGCAAGCAAATAAGAAAGAGAAAAGAAGAGGCATGAAGACAAGTAGACGACTGGCCTGTCCCCTTCAGCAAGCACCCTGGGCCAAGTAGGGGGGCACGCTCAGGCTGCCCGAGGTGCAGGGTGGAGGTGGGAGTCGCTTAGCACCAGGAGGGGGGTTGCTGGCCTGGGTGGGTGAGTTGTACCCAGTCAAGGACAGGCCAGACCAGGAAGGAGAGGCCTAGCTTGGTGAAGGGACACTTGTTACCATCACATTTCTCAGAGAGAGAGAGAGAGAGAAGTTGCTCTGGTAAGTCATTCCCTGTGGCCTGGGCAGGAGGGGGCCACTCTTCCTGGCCACACTGTCTCCTGGGCTGGCCATTCTGAATTAGCCTCCTCTTCTGTGTGCTACCAGGCCAGGCCACCTCACCACACCAAACACCTGGGCCCCCCTGGGAGCCCTTTGCCTTATCTCCAGGATATTTTCCAGCCTAGCTCCCCTGCAGCCATCAGACCCCAGCCAGGGCTGTGCCTGGCCTCCAAACACACACCCGAGGGTACCACTCCCCCCGCCAAGGGCTGCCCTTCAGATATGTCATCCCTGCACCTCTCACAGAATAAGACCACCAGCAGTCCCGAGTCTAGGATGCCTTCCTCAAACCTCCACGGCAGTCCTGCTCCACTCCCAGGCAGGCACACTACCCCATGGCGGGGACGGGGGGCATCACCACATCCGGGTCCACATGCCAACTGCCCAAGTACCAACGCTCGGTGGGCAGACCCTACGGGCTAGCCCTGATCTCTCTGTGTCTGTCAGGTCACTTCAAGGCCGTTCTGGAGAGAAAGGGGAGTCCGCCAGGCCTTGAACCTTGCTGTTAGAAATGGACAGGTTGTTACCAGGCCCCACCTGCGTCTGGAGAGCCAGGGCATCGAAAAGGAAAGTGTCAGCTCCCTGGCTCAACACCCACCAGACCCTGGCACCAAGACATGTCCTCCAGGGCAAGAGAACAGGCCAGAGAAGGGGGCTGGTACCCAGCCAAGAGGAGGGGACCCTCCCAAAGGCACAGAGCTCTGGACTCCCTGGAGAAGCAGGTCTCACTGCACTCAGACCCTTCACAGAGCCCTTCTTTCCTTTCTTGAAGTGGGAAGACCATTGTAAGGGCACCTAGGCCGCCATGGAGCATTCTTTCATAGGCAGGTGCTCCTATCCACACAGACACACACACAGCCTGGCTGCCCGCCTCAGGAAAGAGGAGCGCCAGGGATGGGGAACCACACAAGAGGGAGCATTACAGAAGCTGTGAAGATCCTCTCAAGGCGTTGCTGGGCCCTCCTCCGCGGGGGTCAGCCGGACCTCAGAGGCAGCTCCTGCCTAGAGGTTAAACCACTGTTAGTCCTGGTCCCAGGAAGCGGTGGGGGCACAACACACCAAGCTTCTAGCCCAGGAAGCCGCTAGGACCCACGGGTAAGTGAAGTAGGGTCAGGGAGGCAAGCCAGGCACCAATTTGAGTTTTCAAACTATCAGATAAGAAAAGAAAGAAGAGGTGCCTGGGAGTTCTGGGGTGATTTCTCCCCACTGTCCTAACCATGTCAGCTCCAAGATGACCCTGGTTTTCCAACACACTCTTGGCCCCTGCCATCAGCACAGGTGACAGGTGTCTCTTCTCGGCCCCCCAGCTCCACCCTAGTGAGAGGCGGAGGGATAGGGAGCTAGAGGGAGGGTGGCTGGCCTCTCCCTTGGAGGTTCTCTCAGGGGCTGATGGTTTGCCTTATGCCCTGCCCATGAGGCCAAAATGCCCCTGCCAAGTCCTGTGTGCCAGAAGGTCACTTCCCTGATTCAGAATAGGCCAGGAGGGGTAGGGAAAGCTGCAGCCTTCTCCTCTTTAGGTTCTGTGAAGCCCAAGAAGAATGGCATGGGAGCAAGGCGGACTCGGGGCCTTAGGAATCCCAGGAGGGTCTCTAGGGCTAGGAGACAGGACAGGCCTTTAGGCTGTGCCCTGCCCCTCATGCCCCTGCCCCTCCCCTTCCAGCCAGAAGGAACATGCAAGAGCACAGAGAAGCAGTGGTGAAACTCGATGCACCCCCGCCATACACACACCCTATGAGGCCTCAGAAGGGTCTACGAAATGGGAAAGCTTGAAGAGAACTGTCCCCAACCCAAGGACCAGCCAAGCATGCATCACCTTCCAAGGGAAAGGGCCGGACTGGTCATCCTTGGTCCTCCCCTCTGCCTCTTGGCCTCCTGTCCCACCCAGAGGGCACTTTGTAGATAGACAGGCCCCAGATCCAAAGGGGGACCACTGTGCCCATTAGTTACCCAGGCACAGGGCTCCTCAAGAGTCCTGCAGCCGGAGGGGACCGCTGGCCAGACCTGAAAAAGGTACCGAGCCCACCACACCAGGGACTGCACTGGGGGGGGAGGGGGCGGGCATTTATCACCGGAATCACTGCTATCCTTCACAGCAGATGTTCTCCCTTATTTACAATTCCAAAATCCAAAAAACCCCCTAGAACAAAAGATTCTTAACTATTTTGGTGGCAATGCCCGTTCATAGTCTATCTCTCTGCAGCATGAACATTCTATAGGTTTCGTTGTGGAAACACGAACGCATTTGGTTATGGGTAGCTGCTCATGATGTACACTGTATGGTATCCCCAGATACAGCGATGACTAATTTCCAAAATATTTCTGGCCCCAAGGGCTTTACAGAAGGACGATAGACCTGTGTTGTCCCCCCTTGACAGAGGAAGGCTCAGAGATGGCACAGGGGGTGAGTGGCTGGGATACGGACGCTGCTCATCTTCACACGTTCTGTCTGTCCCACCCTCGAATGGATCTGCTGACTCTGGTCCTTGACTTGGGGTCTGGAGCCTCAAGCTGACCTCATGTAGCTGGGGACCAGGCCCCGACCCCACAGAACAGCAGCATGCTGGTTAGCAGGTCTCATCCCCACGCCCAGGCCACCATGGGCTCAGGCATTCAGTCTGGGAGAGCCATGCAATCCTGCCATTGGCAGTGGCCTGGGCCTAGCCTCTCAGTCATGCGGGGCTGTAAAGGAGACTTGGGGAAGACGGTTGTGAGGGGGCCTGGCCCTCGAGCGAGGGTGGTGAGGGGCATGGGAGGTTAGTGACACACTCGGGTACCTCCTGCTGCACGTCAGGGGCTGGTGACTTGGAATGCTGTAATCCAGTGAGGTTTGCCTTCGGGCCAGCGGAGCCTGGGTCAGCCAGCTCTTCCGGTGGGGCCGGGGGACATTGGTTCTCTGGGCTTCCCGGCTTGGCTAGGGAGCCTGGCTTCCCTGAGGAGCCCGGCTCCTGGCTTGAGGCCTTCTCCCCCTTCCCAGGAGACTGCCTGCTGCGGGGCTTGTGGTCCTTGCCCCTGCCCCGAGACATCAGGCTCCTCAGGCCCATGGAGAGCTCATCCTTGGTGGCCTCCTTCTTTGCTTCAGGCTTAGATGGAGCAGGGGGAGGAGGAGGAGGAGGGGGTGGTGGCTTGGGACCTGAGGCTGCTTTTTCTCCCTTCTTGCCTCGAGCTGGGTGCTCAGGGGATTTGACCCCTCGGCTCAGAGTCTCCCTGGAGCTCCCAGGCTCCTCTCCAGGCAGCACCCTGCTCACCACCTTCCTCACTGCGTTCGCCACTCTCTTCCGGGACAGGCCGGGGGCCTCCTCGCTCGGGTCCTCGCTCGGGTCTTCTGCTGAGGGAGCCTCCAGGCCATTCATGGCGAGTGTGGGTGCAGGACTCTTGGTTCTCTGAGAAGTGTCTGCAGGTACAGGGCTGGTGGGAGGCTGAGGACTCCTAGATGGGCCACTGCCGTCCTTTGAGCTGCCCTCTAGCTACAGTCACACAGATACAGGTAGACATTAGCCTCAGCCCCTGCATCCGGGCCCACCCCATGCAGGGGAAGTAACAGCTGCGACCTCACGCCTAGCCCTGGAACAGGCCTTCCATTCATGCACCAAACAACACATAGCTCCGAGAGGCTTTCCATCATCCAGACAGGACAACTGCCTCTTAGAGCGTGGCTTCTCTCTCCCACAAAGCACCAGCAGGTTCTGCTGTCACCTGCCGTCTATTCCCAGGCTTAGCATGGAGCTGTGAGATGCCAGCAGTGCCCAGAGGCTCCAGAGGCACCCAGAGATACTGGCTTTCCATCAGGGCAGCAAGCAAGCCCCAGTCCTCACATCCTGGACTCCCTCACAGCCCAAACACAGCCGAGATGGAGCATGGAGAGGTCAAAAAAACCAATTCCTATCATCCATCCTAGGCCTCACTCCGGGACTTGCTGCCTTTGTGGTCCCTTCTATCACCCGATTTTCTGGGCAGTCAGACCCAGAGCCTGCTCATCCTGATGAGAACGATGGTTAGGGAGCAATTCCTGGTCCCGAGATATGCCAAGTCTCCTCCTCTCTGCTCCTCTGCTCTGCGGCCACTGTCTACTCTCCACCCACATTCTCAAGGACTGTAGAAACCCAGTGCTGGCCCAGGAAACTTCCACCTCAGCCTGCTTTCTGCCAGTCCCTCTACAGTTTTCCTCCTTCAAAACTCTCAAGGGCTGGAGACCTCCGAGCTCCCAGAGTGTGTGTGTGTGGAATGATGGGAGGAAGAGGAGACAGCTGTGGCCCACAAAGGGTTAAGTACTCAAGCAGCCATCGCTCCACTCTGCCCTAGAGCTAGGGCCTTGGCTCAGCCAGCCTCTCAGCCTGGTATACCTACCTTTCCCCCAACACTGGCGATAACTGTCTGTGGACCCAAGGGAGCCACTGGGAAGGCCAGTCTGGCTAGTGGCAGGGCAGAGCTCCCTGCAAAGCCAGCCACATTGCCTGGGGGAGGAGAAAGGTCAACCTAGTGGCTCCTTGCTGGTCAGGCGAAGCCCTGTCACCAATGAGCTGTGCTTGAGCCCTCGATCCCTCAAAACAATGACCTTGGTTCTAGGGTACACCTGGGTACTGTGAGGGGCCAGCTGTCATCTCAGCTTGGATGCAGGAAGACGCTCACAGAGAAGGCTGACCTCCGGCTACCACGTGGAGAGCTTGCCCCACGTCCTGAGCCGAGCTGAGCCAAACGGCCTCAGCTCAGGCCCCAGCTACATGGTAGACCTGCTGCAGGGGTGGGGAGGGGAGGGCTTTAAGGTCTCTTCTTCAACTTCTTGGGCCGAGCGAGCTCAAAGGCACGCCAGGACACTGCGGAACTGGCTGATGGCCCGAGCTGCTGGGTCCTCCTCCCCGCCCTCCCTCTTCTGGCTTTCCTCCTGCTCCTCTAACTGCAGAGGACGATGACAATGGCCATGGCAATGGCAATGATGAGGATGATGGCTAAGTGCTACACTTACACGGTGCTGATGACGTGCCAGGCAGTCTTCTAAGCACCTTACACGTCATTTTCACAAAAAGTCTGGCATACTCCAAGGTCCAACCGGCCCATATCTCAAACATATCCTTTTGAAATCACAGGCTAGCCCTGCAGGACTGTTTACAGGTCAGGTGGAAGCCACAATGCCTGGCTAATCAAATCTCTACCCAGGAAGTGGGGGTGGAGGGCTGGGACAGGCACCATCTGGGGTAATGAAGGATGAATCTGTTTTGTGATCCAGCTCTGCTCCAGGGCCCAGGGCCCAGGGCACTCCCACCCCCGGTGCCAACAGCAGCCCTCTCCTAACTACACGTCTCCAGACCTGGCTCTTCTGGAACTATCTCCTTTCTCTTGCCTTGAAAGAGTCCAGCTTTATTCTGGGTCTCTATCCCAAGGCAGGATGACTTGGGTCGGGGGTAGCTAGGGGCACTGGGTAGCTGGACCCTGCCCCCAGGTCACCCGTACCAGGCAGCTGACAGGGTCCTGGGAAGAGACAGCAGCAGCTGCAGTGAAATTCCTCCCTGCCGCTGTCTGGTGCCACCAGAGGAGGATGAAAAGTCCCGACAGCTGAGCTCTCAATTGGTGCTCCCCGTCTAAGTGTCTGCCCACCCAAGCCGCTCCAGCCCTAAAGGTTCAGGAAACCAGAACTAAAGGTAGGAACTAAAGGGGGTGGGGGAGTTCAGGGGGAGGTCCCCCAAGTGCCTTGGCATTCCCATCTCCTTCATACACCCCAGATTAGCATCACACAGGCCCGCACTTCCTGCCCCTTTACTGTCATTCCCTCCAGCCACCCTGCGGTGCCAGCCTGCTCCAAGGCACTGCCTCCCAGGCTAGGCTGTGGCAAGCACACCCACACACAGGGGTCTCAGAGAAGCACTTACAACCCCTTCCTCCCTGCCAGGAGGGCCAGGCTTCAGTGCAGTTTTGACCTCCTCTTTACCTGAGGGAGCAGACAAAGAAGTCACTGGCAGGACACGGTTGGGGGACCCAGCACTGAAAGTGCAGCAGGCAAGCATCCCAGAGGGCTCTCCCTGAGGGGCAGAGCTACTGAGTGTTCAGAGGTACTGGGGTTATCCTGGGAAACAGAGATACTCTTCTGGGGTCACAACTGTCCAGTGACAACTTCAGAATGAAAAACCCCTGTGGGGACAAAAGCCACGTATCCTTGGCCTCAGTGACCAGCCACGTGGCCCACTGGGGCTGTCTAAACGAGGTCCACCCATGAGAGTGACCTCAGAGCCTTGGTGACAGGGTGCATGGAAAGAGACAGCTAAATTCACCTCAGGCTAAACTCCAAGAGCCATTCCTAGCTCAGACAAGAAGTGCTCTGAACAAGAGCCCCCTGACTAGGGGCTGAGGAGAGGGAATAACCCCAAAGTGGGGGCCAGCAGAACTCGGTGTAGGTGGCCCCATCAGGGGCTGGCTCTGGCTTGCTTCCAAGGCTCCGTAAGATTTTCCCCCAGCACAGAGCCCAAGTGCCTTCCCAACCAGATGGCTTAGCTCTGGCTGGAAGCAGGAAGTGGGGCAGAGACAGGGATTCAGGAGGCCAGATATCTTCCCAACCTCAGACCCCACAAAACTGCCAACCATGCATCTGAGGGAGGGAACCCCAAGGCTCGGGGCGGGCTGTGGAGGAAGGAGCCTGCGCTCTGGCTGCTCTGGCCAGGGGTTTGTGCTCAGCCCAGGAGCCTAGCTGGCCTGAGTCAGAGGGGAAGAGCAAGAGTCAGGGGCCAAAGGCAGATATAACGTATCTGAAAAAAGGACAGATAATATGGACGCTCTGAAGGTTCTTTCAGTTCAGAGACGGCTCAGAACAGACCCAGAGGGCCAGGCCTCAAGTCCGGGAGGGCCTTCTCCTCTCCCCTTCGCTAGCATACCTCCCTCCAAAAGCTCAGGCAGTCCTACTGGATTTCATTTCCCTTCTTTACTCAGTCACTTAGGACTGTAGAAAACCACGGGTCTGTTACCTGTCCCCCCGCCCCACCCCAGCCTGCCTTTCTTTCCAGGCACAATTCGGTAGAAGCGCAGCAAGGAGTCCTTGATTCCTAGGGAAAAGATCCTAGAGTCATGTCAATTATCCACTCGGGGGGACTCTCCATTTGTAACCAGCGGCCACGGGGAATTTTGAGCTCTAATTAGCAGGGCTTGGGTCACTGACCAGTACGATGGGCCGCTGCAGCGTTTAAGCTGCATCTTGCCCATAGAACTATTTCAACGGGTTCAAGCTTCAAAGTTAGTTCTCACTGCCACAAACAGTGGGGAAAATAGCCACTCTTGATCAGAGTGGATCTACTACTTTAGAAATTGGGATGGGAGCAGAGAAAGGGGAAGGGAGGGGCTGGCGGAGAGGGAATGAAGAAGAGTGGCTGAGTCGAGGTCAGCGCCTGCTGCCCCCGCACCAATGCCCCTCCCTCACCCACCCCACCCCCAGGGACCACACCGTGCATTAGCTCCCGGGCCACACAGGTTAGAGGGGTGGCAAGTGCTCACAAACCACACAGACACACTCATTACTGCACGCAGTGCTGTTAGCTCGGGCACAGGGAAGTCCCAGATTCCAAGTCCACTCCACGTCCGTCACCAGTTTCAAATCTGTACCCCCTCCAGTGGTTCGAGCTTGGGGACCCCAAGCGTCTTATCCAAGTGGTGAGGCATTAGGGAAACACTGGCTGTCCCACAAATGTCTGGGATACTAGGCCCAGCTCTGAGCTCAGCTCTGGATTTAGCCTGAGGCTGACTCACTACCACCCTGCCCCCACCCAAATTGGGCCCAAGGCTGTTGTAGGTCATCGCCCAGCTGGGAACTGTGCACAGCCACAAGGCAACGCCCAGGTCTGCAGCCTGAATCACCCTCTGGACCCAGGCAGCCAGAAGGCCTGGCTCCTTCTCCTTCTCGCCTCACAAGCCCCCAGACTCAGTCCTGAAGCCTCAGACAAAGCCATTCCCAGCAGCCCCTCCACAGCGGCCCACATTCCCAGGGGTGAGTCAGAGCAGCAGAAGGGTGGCAAGGTTAACGTAGAGGGGTACCAGTGGGACAAAAGGCAGCTCAGCTTACTGGAGGTGGAGCTCAGGGGAGGAGCATGACTGGGCATAGGGGCCCTTCCAGACAGAAGAGTGACATCACTGGCCCCCTGGTCATTCTCCCCAGCCCCCAAAGACACACACACACATGCCCCAGTCCATCTCTAGCTTAAGCTCCCTGTCTGACAAGCCAGCCTCCTGCCTGCACACACCATGCCAAGCACATAGGAAAAGCATGAAGATTTTGAAATCCAACTTTCCTTTTGCTCCCAGAAGGCGAACCTTGATGAAAAGGCCATGGCACCGAAAGTCGCCTGCACCCTGGGTCAGAGAAGAAACAGGGACGGGTAGGTCTCTCGGGGACTCGGAGTCTTCCTAAAGGCCAGAACCTGCCGGGACCAACACTGTGGGCAACAGGGGAAAGAAGGGATGGAGCAGAGGGGGTTTACAAAGCTCAAAAGGTCAGAGAAGAGGTAAGGAATCAAACATCAAGGAAAGAGAAGGCCCTTGCCTTCTGGGGTACAGGACGTAGAACTTCCTGCTCTTGGAAAGCTGTGTGTCCTTGAATAAGCCCCTCCACCTCTGTGTGCGTCTGTAGGACTCCAGTCGAGACAATGGCTGAAGTCCTTTCTAAAACTGGCACCCTCGGAGTCTGGGTGGGGAAGAGGTACTCCAGCCCTTAATTCTGGAAATCAAAGTTCTGGGCCTATGACCTGGGATGGGACTAAGGAAGCGGCTCCAGGACCCCAACAACTGCCTTCTACCTGCAACACACCATTACCCACCAGAGGCCAGAGGCTTGGAGAACTTAAAGCCAACCCCATCCCTGGGTTAGAAACCAGAGCTGATCCTCTGGAAAATCAACAGGCAGAAGGTACCACAGCCTAAGGAGAGACTTCATCCAAAGAAGCCGTTCAATTAATTCAGTGGCGTGTAAGAACTGGTTCATTCTTATGATGGCTTACATGAATTCACAGTGAAAAATTAAAAGAATTTTCTTTTGTTTTTAATGAGTTATTTTTAATTTCCTTTGTTGACTTTTCTATTTTATGATCCTGTTCATATGCTGCAGACTTGAAGTGTGTTTGTTTAATGAATTCATTGGTTCCTTGATCTCCTGCTCCGGTTTTCCTGCTGTCTAGGGAGGAGCCCATCCGCCCCAGGCTGAAAGGACACCGCTCACACGCGGCCCGTTTCCCTGCATCAGCTGTTCCTTCTGAACACAAATGTGGGGCTCTCCCCAGAGGAAATTCTATCTGTGGCTTTTGTGCAGAATTGCCTGGATAGTTCTCTCTTCCTTATCACTGGATTTTAACTAAGATTTGCTTAGGATTAAGAATAACCCATCTTTATCCAGTACAGAATAGGTAAGGGACTCAGTCCCAAAGATGGTGGCCATGTCTCCACTGCAGTCAGCCCCAGAGCTGGGGACGCATGTTTTTTTCCGGAGCAAGGGTGCTTGGGAGCCAAGACCTCTCTTGCAGACCTGTACCCTCTCTAGTGAGTTCAGCCATTTCCAACAATATGAATTACTGACTAGGGAACCCCGTCAATAATATGGGCCCTGTAAAAGTGTTTAGCATTCATTTTCGAGTATAAATCTTACAATGGCCTCATGACATGGGAATTATTGTTATTCCCATTTGACTGAGGAGGAAAAAGATTTAGAAAGAGATTAAGTCACAAAGCTGCTAAGTGGTGGAGCTGGGATTTGAACGCAGGTCACTCCGACGGCAAAGCCTGTGTTGCTGCTCCCTTAGAGGGCAGGGTCAGGGGGGCGGAGTCATCTCTTAGTTGGGAACTCGGACTAATATTCTGCCTCAGTGTCAAGGTTCAGGAGCTCTAGGTCAAGCCAAAGCACAGATTGATAGTGGGTTGTTTACTAGGGTCCAACATGCCCCAACTGGGTTTATAGACTTACAATGGGAGACCCCACCACGATCCGGCCACTCACGGAGGCTCTGGCCACCTCCTCCCCATCTGAGGAAGACGGGAAGAGAAACGGATGCTCACGGAACACTTCCTCTGAGCCGGGCACAGTGGTAGGCACTTCCTACTGTCTCTAGTGAATCCTCACAGCAACTCACTTTCTAGGTAAGGACATGGAGAGGGTGAGGTAGCTTACTGAGGGCCCCCCAGCTGACAAGTGGCAGCACTGGGATTCACAACCAGGAAGGATCGCGGTGAGCTGTTTTTGTATCCATAACATTCCCTCGACTCTATTTCCTCACAGGCAGGACTCTCGTTTACTCATCAGACCGTGGGCACTTAATAAATGCTTGTTGTATGATATTGCTGCAATGGAGGTTCTTTGTGCAAACCTCTTATTCCCGTCTGGTCTCTTCCTTCAGCTCTGAACTATGGAGAATAACACTTGTCCATCCCAATTCCCAGGGACGTGGGAAAAACAAGGGAGGTATATCTCTACATTTGGTAACAATAAATAGATAGTAAACTCAGTGTCACGGGGTTGAGGGGAGGACAGGGTCACTCTGTAATTGCTTAGTAGCTCTTTGTGGAGAAACAATAGCCACAAAATGCATCATCTTCTGGCCTGGTCATCCCGTCTTCAGGAATGTATATGCAATGAGCTGACTTAAAGGAAAAAAAGAGAAAGAAAAGAAAAAAACCAAACCTACAAACCCTGCAAGACTTTTAAAGATGCACTCTATATAACAGCCCCAAATTGGAAGCAACCCAAATGCCGAGAATTATGGTATTTCGGTATACTGCACTGTCATGTTGCCATTTAAACTAACAAATATGTGGCCAGTGTACCCCAATGGAAAACTCCACCTAGAATAACATCAATCAAAAAAACCAGAATCTAAATCGTACACAAACTGATCATTAATAGTCCTGTAATCTGTGTGAATTAGATACAATAGAGACACTTGGTATTTATATTGTTATATATTTGCTACTTACTGTTTATTTCTATTGTAAAGATGGCTAAATAGTCAATAAAAAAAGAAAATGCAGAGGAGATAATAGCTAAAAGCATTTGTTCTTGAAGAGAAGAAATCTAAGAATGTGCTGAGGGACCCATCTACACTCAGCCTCAGAAAGCTTCCAACACTCAGGGGGCTGGGCCAAGCTGGGTTTTACCCTCTGCGTCACCAGCAAGGACCATCCACCGTTCATTTACAATCCTCTGAGCCCCCCACAGGAAGGACTGGGGGCACAAATGCTCCAGGAGAATCATCCCCCCCACCAGGCACTCCTCAGGCATGGAATGCCCAGCCTGGACAAATGCATCAAGGCCCACAGACTGCGAGCCCCCAAGGGCAGCAGGTGCCCTGAGAGAGAAAGTGCCTAGAGGAGAAGATCCCGCTGCCTGTGCCCAACGGTCACGGCACGTCCCCTCTGCCAACACTCGGGGCTTCTCTCATTTGGAGGAGAAAGAGGCCTGACATTCTCTTCTCTCTCCTTTCCCATCCTGAGGTGCAGGGTGAGCCCCAGGCGACCCTCTCCCTGCCAGTCCTAACCTAGCACCAACTTACGTTAAGGATTGGGGGGAGGGGAGGAGGAAGGTGTAGGGAAGAAATAACAGTAACAAAAGGAATGACAGTCACCCTGTATTGAGCATGTACTAAGTGCTTCGCCCTTCACATGTATCATCTCATTTCATCCCCACAACATCCCTCTGGAGTAGATACTAGTATGATTCTTACTTTACACGTGAACAAAAGGAGGCTCAGTCATGACTTGCCCAAGGCCTCACAGCAGCAAGTGGCACATTGGGACTCACACCCAGGTCTGCCCTCCAGGCAAGAAGCTCCAAGGCTCACTTTAAGGGATGGAAGCAAGCCCTGCCCCCACCTTCCGGTTCACTTGCACTGTTGTCCTTCCATGACATCACCTGCCAGAACGACAGCTTGGGTAGAAAGGACAGTTTCTATAGATGACCTGCCCCTCCAAACAAGCTTCACACAGCTGCTTGAGAGGAGCAGCGGTTCTGCAGGGAGTGGCCTGAAGGCCACGCTGCCAGGCAGAGGAGAGCAACAGGAGGCTGGCAGGGATACCCTGGCCCCTTTGGTCCAGCCTCCAGGGAACACCCTCCTCCACCCCAAGGTGGAACAGAAAGCAGCCCAGCATCTGCAGTCACTGCCACTGCCGCCAGCCCTGCCAGCGCAGAGGAAGCAGGTACACTGGAATGGCTTCCTGCTGCCGTCACAGTTGCAAAGGGCCCCGGCTTCCTCCTCTAACGGCCAGACCTGCTGGAGGCCTCCCTACCCTGGGGACACACTCACTGCCCCTCTGCAGGGCACTTTGCCATCTGCCCAGCCATCATGGTCCTGAATGTGCAACCTGGTGCTGGTGGCCTAGGGCCCCAGGGTGCGGCGGGGTGGGGAGTCAGCCAGACCAGGAAGCACCCACTTCTCAGGGTGAGAAATCTCTCTGGCCCCACCTCCAGCCTGCCCACAAACCTTGACCCTGGTGCCAGCTTTGTGGGTGGGGTGGGGGCAGTCCTTGGGCACAGAGAGACACAAATGCTCCCAAGCCCATCTCGGGCTCCTGATACACCTCCACACCAGGCCAGCCCATCCACTCTGCCAACTGCTGACACAAGTGAAAATCTTACCCTTGGTGGCCGGGAGGGTGGCATTGGGGGAAACGGAACAGACTGGGAGGCAGCTATGTCTCTCCTCACTTGCTTTTTTAAGGAACTTACTCCTCTGGAGTAATCTCTGCTAAAAAAGAGACAGACTACAGAAGTCAGTCAGGGCATCCCCGAGATGCCATCTTGTGCCCCTTCGAAGTGTCTGAGCCACAGAAATGGAGGAAATGGTGCTGAGTCCACTCTTGGGGACAGTGAAAGGAGGGGTCCCTGCTACCTCCAAGGACCACCCCTCTTAAGACCCTCTTTCATCTACCAGGAGGAAGAGGGGATAGAGGGCTATGCTGGCCACACAACGCACGGACAAGACTTCCAAAGGCCTGGGAAGTGCTGGGGTTCTGGGTTCTGGAAGAAAATAGCATTGCAAGGAATGAAGGCCTTAAGCACTAATGGTGCTGGGGAAGGTGTGTAAGAGCCTGTGGGATGGCTGATGCAGTCCTTGGACACTGAGGTTTAGGAGAGGGTGCCCACTCGGAAGCCCCCGAAGTCCTGAGTCAGCCCCAGGAGGCCCGGCCCCTCATTTCAGAGGGGTTGTGAGGCTGCCAGAGCTGGGTATTTCCCTCCCCAAGAGGCTCAGAGAAGAGCCCCAGGCCCGCCCTCCCCCCCCACCTCGCCACCTACTTCGGCCACATCTGGGTTAACAACAAATAGGCTCCTCCTTTCTTAAATGAGGAAACAGCACGAGGAGCCTGGGACTCCCAGGGTGGGAGTCAGAGGGACACTCACCCGCATGGCCCGGCCGGGAGCAGCCCAGAGCAAGGAGTCGCTTCTCCGAGGCTGCTCCGCTAGCAGCTCAAAATAGCACCGGCTGCAGCCCCGCCCCTGTGCCCCTCCCTCTCCTCAGGCCCCTCCCGTCGGGAGCTGCCCAGCCCTGGCCTGAGCCAGTTGGAGAGAGTGAGTGGTCTGGAGAGCGGCGGGTACCAGGTATGGCGCCAGGAGGAAAAGGGTGATACCGAGAGGGGGTTACAGCATGGGAAGGGGAAGCGAAGGCTCTCCGAGTAAGGGCATGGGCGTGAGGCAGGCAGGGCTGGAGGGTGAGGGCCAAGGGACAGGGAGGGTGGCACTTTCCTACTGACACACACCCAAGCTCCGACAGCTGAGCTGATATGGCCCCTAAAAATAGCAGAGGAATTTGAGACCTGCAGCCCCCGGCCCCACAGGCCAGGATTGAGACAAGCACAATGCGTTCACGTAGGCATTCTCTCTCTCTCTCTCTCTCTCTCTCTCTCTCTCTCACACACACACACACACTAGCACACATGAACACTCAATCACAGCACAGTGTTCTTGAGAACACACAAATCACAGGGTCACCCCAGCCATCTAATTACTGCGGCAGAGGCCAAGACAACCACTAGCGTCACATCCAATACAACATGCAGAGCCCACTGCCCACGGTGCCGAGTAACAGCCCCACAGCAGGAGGAGAGACCCGCACCGTCCGTGTGAGGCCCACTGGTGCTGCCTCGCGGTAACAAACACACTGGGCACATGCATGGAATCAGCTGGACTCCGTGTATACAGTCCTCTCCCCACACAGCCAGCGACTTCGCAGGCACAGAGGAGGGTGGGGTAGGTGGGGTGGGGAGGGTGGGCCTTGGCTTTGAAGACACAGGAAATTGTGGGTGTCAGGCCAATGAGCAAGGGCTGTCTGTATAAAGCCAGGGCTCCTCAAGAAGAGAAACCGTGGCCCAGCTGTCCAGTTAGCACCACAGGATGCCCAGAGCTGGGCTGGGGGTGCCCCAGAGGCTGAAATGGGAGGTGGGAGCAGGTGAGGAGCCAAAAGACAGGCCTTTTGAAGCTGTCTCAGAAGCTGTCAGCTCTGCAGAAAAAAAGCAACAATCACGGCCTGCCTCTTCCTCTACAGGAAAAAAAAAAAATTTTAAAGGGTGGCGTGGGGGTAGTGCGAGGAAGCCCTGGAGCAGAGCTGTCTCCTAACCAGTGCCCAACCAGGGTGACTAGAGACCCCAGGCCTGTCACCCAGGCCAGTCCTGTGAGTCCAGTGAGTCCTGTAAACAGGGGTGCTGTGAAAAGGTTGTTAAACACTGCCTGAGAGGACCAAAGCCCAGCTCTGCCTCCCACCTACCACTCACTACAAGCACAGCTACACACGGCCATTCGGATACTCGCATCTCTGCTTTCTAGGGAGCGGTATGTCTTCCCGGGGAGATGCTCTGCCCCTTCTGGGGTCCATTCTGTGTTACGGGTGCTTTCTTTCTTTCTTTCTTTTTTTTTTTTTTTAAAGATTTTTATTGGGGAAGGGGAACAGGACTTCTTTGGGGAACAGTGACGGGTGCTTTCTTGACACAATGGTGCCAACCTCGGCTGCACACTGAAATTTTAAAGTCCCCTGTGGGACTTTAAAAATACTGATGCCTGGGTCCCCCAGCCCTTACCATTTAATTGGTCTGGGAGGGTGGTCTGGGCCCTGGGATATTCTGAAGCCCCCTAAGGTGATTCTTATATACAGCCAAGGCTCGACTAGAAGGCCAGCATAAGGCCTAGTGCTGAGGTGCCATTTGTTCCGTCAATGAGTGAGTCAGTGAATGAATGAATGAATAAATGAATAACTTAGCTGTGTGGCCGTGGGCAGGTGACTGAAATGTCCCTCATCTGTAAAATGAGGGTTATGCTGCACTGACTCTTACACAGTTAATATGACACTGGTGAAAGCTCAGTGAGTGAATGGGCTTTGGTTCTCAAAAGTGGGGTCTCCAGACCTGCAGTGTCAGCGTCACCCAGGAACTTACCAGAAATGAAAATTCTAGGGCCCCTCTCCAGACCCACTGAATCGGAAACTCTGGACACAGGGCCAGCATCTGTGTTTTAACCAGGCGTCTAGGTGATTCTGAGAACCACTGCTTTAAAGGACTCATTCAAGGAGCACCACTGCCTGGTTCAACCTTGGCTCTTCCATCCAGTAAACTATACAGCTTAACCCTGTACCTCAACTTCTTCACCTGTACAATGGGGAAATAATATTGTGTCTGCCAAGTAGGGTTATTGCAGGTGTTAAATGAATTAGTACTTGCAAAGCTCTAAGAACAGTATCCAGCAGGAAGGTTTTCAGGAAGTTTTAACGATTAGTATCTATGTGTGATCATTAGACAGGCAAATGAGGCATCAATAAGCAAAATCACAGGTAACTGAAGCCGACCCCTTTTAGGGACAATATCTTTTCTCTGTTAAGTATTTTTCTAAATTGTATTGCTATTTACAATCATAAAAATAACAAACATTTCATTGACTCTCTTTCTTAAGGAAAACACTCTGGACTCCTCTCAAACGTCTCAAACTCTGAGCTTTCCCTCTTGAGCCCAACTGTTTCTACTCCTTCCTGTACTGAATGACGGTGACGACTCCTGACTTCCCAGCCTGGCTTTTGCCCCGACCCCCTGTGATGTCCCAGCCACTCCCAAAGTGCACCAGCCCCATCTAGGCGCCACAGGCAACATGAAGCCTCGCTATGCGCCCATGTTAGGAAGGCCAAACACCCATCGTGTGTGTGTGTGTGTGTGTGTGTGTGTGTGTGTGTGTGTCTGCTTCTTAGTTCTTTTGTCCCCTACCCCGTCAGGCCGTCAGCTGTCGCTCGGCCTGTCAGCATGCCTATCTCCCAGTCTCACTTCCTTCTAATATGCTCTTTCTGCCAAAGGTTAGAAAAGCAGATAACCAAGCCTGAGAACAGAGTCCAGAGCAGAACAAGTGGGCAGACTCTGGTGTAAGTGAAAGGCCTGGGTTTCCACACGCAGACTTGGCCTCTATGTTGGCTGCTCAAGGGCCTTCTTCGGCACACCTGCCATTCAGCAGTGCTCTAGAAGATGACTTCTGGGTGACTGAGGTGTCACTGTGTCTGCACAGTCTTGTTCTAAACTACTAGTAACCATGTGTTCATCCCCTCCTCTTTTCTCTTCCGGATGACTAGATCCTGTCAATTCTGTCTCTGAGAAGACTGGTGTCACTGGTGGAGAGCATCTCAAGTCAGTTTCACTTTCCTTAGTGAAAATGGCGGGTCTTCAAAGGGGAAACTAGAGGCCTTGGCAACCGGCTCAGCTTCACACACAAGCACAACCAGTCCCTCTGCTGCTCAAAGTCAGTGCTGTCTCAGGGCCTGGTCCAGGTCTTCAATAAGCTTATCCGATGGTTCTGGGGGGACATGAAGTCACACCCACAGCCAGCCAGACCACCTCAGGCCCTCTGGCCTGCCTCCAGGACGGCCATAACTTGGCCCCTCCTTGCACTTCACTTTCACTTTTCTATCTCCCTCTTCCCGGACCACCTGGCTCTCACTCTCTCAGGCAGGTCTTCCCAGTTCCCTCATCACTACCAGAGCCTTGACTTATGAAGGCCTCTCCATCAGCCCCCCTCTACCTTCTCAACCTCTCCCATCTCTTGAGGTCTATCTGGAGTCCCATCTCCTCTATGAAGCCTTCCTTGAACCCCAAAGCCTGCGTGGTAATGTCGTGCAAAAGCACGGAGTTACCTGGGTCTGAATCCCAGCTCAGCCTCTTTCTTGCTGTCTGACCTAAGGGAAAGTTGCTCAACTTCTTACAGTTTCCACTTTTGGAGGGTAGGGTTGTGAGAATTTTAAAAGAAAGTACACATAAAGCACCAGGCAAATTGTAGGCAGTGATTAAATTACAATTAAAAATCACACAAAGCAATATTATAGAAATGTACACTTGAAACCTATATAATTTTACTAACCAATGTCACCCCAATAAAATTAATAAAGATTAAAGAACCCCACAGCACTCCCTGTCTGTATCTAAATATCACCACATACACATGGTGGGTGGTTCTTGATCAGGTCTATTAGATACAGTGGAGTCACATACTACATGGGGTTACATTCTAAAGTCGGCATGTAAGGCAAAAATAAAATATAGTCAAAATTACTCTTAAAAGTCCCTTAAATTGTTCACAAAATATAGAACACATGGTTTTGTATGTACTATTATATATAATATATCCACATACAAGCATAATGTATACATTCAAGAACAGCTTGACTAAAATAAACAAAATACAAGGTTTACTGTTTTAGACTACAGTAATATAGTTTCTTACACAACCATATAGTTGAATTTGTTATAGTTTAATGTGCATATGCCACGACTACACAGCATAAACTAATGTTTTGATAGTAATCTATTTGTGTCATATGTTTAAGCCTTCTTTCCCTGGACAGAAAGGACGGTTTCCTACTTCTTTTAGATCCCATCCCACTCCCCAACACTAGGCACATAGTAGGTGTTCAAATCCATTGGATTTAACTAACTGATCTGAAAGATACAGACGATAAGCAGGGTGGAATAGAATGGAGAACAAAGGGATATCCAGATAGAGTAACAACATCAACTGCTCTGCTCTCCCATGTTGATGGTGAAAGGTCCTTGGCTCTGGTTGGGGGTCAGGCAGAGTGGCTAAGGAGAGCTGGGGGCGGGCTAGACAGGGCCCTGAGGAGTGAAAGAAGTCTTTCACTTATTCAATTAGCAGTGGTGTGTAATACCTCAAGATGAACACTGTGGGGAAGCACAATGCCTGCTTCATTTTCCGTCTCCTCACCACGATACTGGGAGCTTCAAGAGGCTGGTTTAGAGGGAGATAGTTTGGAAAACATGAGACTTCGGTTCTAATTAACATCTTAACAAAAGAATACTCCTCTGACCCTATTTGTTTCACTAATTCTCCATTAAATCAAAAGCCCTTTTTTCTTTTTTAAAAAAGGCTATAAACACTGTTTCCCTAAATGTATACTAATTGTATGGGGCTTGTGTTATTACTAATTTGCAATGTATAAAATGTCTCTAATAGAATGTTTAGGGAAGTTGGGGGGGGTGTCCTGTTTCAAGCGCTCAGCTCTCAGGGCTGGGGAGGGCCTGGAGCACTCACGCTTTCCTGGGGTACGAGGGCTCCCCACTACTATGGTGACAGATGCTTTTTCTCAGCACCAGTGCCTTCTTTCCCTCTCTTGGGAAGGATTATCCTCTATTCCTTATTTGTTTGTTTGTTTATTGGTGTGTAACAAATGTCTTATCTTTTATGAAGTGCCAATTTTAGACGACAGTGACTGGCACCCTTTGAGGTACCCAATTTATTTTTGAAATTTTACTGGACATTGGTGAGCAGTGGGTACCAAAGTGTAAGAGGACAGACGACCCCCTTGAAGAAGCCTAGGGATGGCGGCAGGAAGGGGAAGAAAGGCTAAGTAAGAGGAAACCTGCCTCGGTGAAAGGTGAACGCCCAGGACTGGGCAGTCCAGGGCTGGGCCCCGACGCTCCGGCCCTGGGGACTGATCGGCGCTGGCGGGGGCCCACTCTGCTCCCGGCCCACACTGCTGCTTGTGCTTCCCGGTCCCGCCCAACGGCTGGCACAGGGGCGGGGCCGGGGGCGGGGCCAGCCCCGGCACATGCGCCGGAACCCCGCGATGCACCCGCCCTGCAGCGCCACTGAAGCCCAGCAGAGGGCGGCCGCCCCCTTCTCACAGGTCCGCCCGCGCAGAGGCCGCAGGATTTTACCTCTGAAGAGCTGGCCTCCCGGTCCCGCCCCCAAGAGGCGTCCCTGGAGAGGTCGAGGCTGAGGGGGCTGTGGCGGCAAGATGGCCTCTCGCCTTACCCTGGAGTGACAGGGCAAGAAGAGGCAAGGATGAGCTCGGCGAAGACTTTGCTTTTATCACTGCTCCATCCCCAAAGTCCAAAACAGTCCCTTCAGGTAGTAGGCACTCAAGTGCTTATGGGTGGAATAAAGTGGATGAGTGGATGACTACATGAATAAACAGTAGACTCCAGGGACGCCTTGAACCTGTGCAGTGGGCAGCGGTCTGGGACAAGCAATCCAAGAGGGTCGCAAATCACTGCCCCACAGGTGGTCACTGAGACGTAGGGCTCTGCAATCCCCCAGCCCCTGCCCTGGAACACTCAACGGTCTGCTCAGAGTCTAGTGACACCACACCGTCCCATGGGCACAAGCTGGGATATCTGGCTTGTCAGCTCTGCTGAGACCAGGAGTCTGTCCCCTCACAGTCAGGTCCTGGCTGCCTTCAGGGACCACCTGACCGGTGGCTCCAGTCCTGCGGCTGCTCCCTGAGGACACTTCAGCTCCTGGGGATTTCCTCATGGCCCTCGGGGATTTCCAAACTGCCTCTGCTTCCTCAAGCTCCCGCAAGGCCCAAAGCCAAGGGACAGCCTTGAAGATGTTTTCCCCAAATTCTCCATACCCTTGGCCAAAATCCCACCAAGACTTGGGTCACTTCTGAGTCTACTAAATGCACCACAGACTTGCTATTCCTATCCCCACCCCCTCTGGCAGACATGAGGGACGAAGCATAATGAAGTATTGTTCTCTTTTTCACATAAAGACAACTCTTTTCTATTTCCACAGAAGAAAAAAAGGAAACCCAGCTGAAGGGTCAGCCATACCAATTTATATAAAATATCAGTAAGGTCTTCCAGGGTGTGAGAATTGGGAGTCCCGTGGTGCTTATTGTCAAAGTCGGAGGCTCCTTGAGATAAGCCTCAGTTTTCTCCAAACATGGGACATTCAATAAGTGTTTGAAGATCTGTGTCTGTTCACCTCTGGAGGCCCCTATTGGGCCTGTTTTTAGAAATCTTTGAAGTAAAAATACAGCACAAACCCAATCTCCATAGAAGCAGGAAGGAAGCAGCAAAAGCTTCTACTTTCCCTACCAACCCACCACCTCCGCATGAACAGCCCTGGCCAAATCCACTGGGGCATGTGAGCACCTGTGTTACAAAACTAGGCAGAAAACATGCTTGGCTAGTGGGGAAGCACTGCCCCAGTTGTGATGGCACAAAGCCAGAGACCTGTTGGCTCTGGGGCATCAGGATTCCAGAGCTGGTAAAGTACAGAAATTGCCAAAGAGGACAAGACTTCCTTCGTAAAAGGAAGGGAAAATGCCACCATCCCCAGCCTCACCAGGGGGACTGCACGAGGAGACAAGCTTCCAAGAGCACCTCATGGTGTCTGAGCGCTGAGTAGAGAGAGCTACACTTTTCAACATGGTAGCCTCTAGCCATGTGTGGGTATTGAAACTGAAGGTAAAAAGAAATTATGGGAGCACTTCTGATTAAATTAAAGTCAAATAAAATTTAAAATTCAGTGCCTCAGTCACACTGGCCACATTTCAAGGGCTCAATAGCCACACATGGCTAATGGCTACTAAGTTGGAAAGCACAGACTGCAGAACATTTCCATTGTTGCAGAATTCCATCTGTCCTAGAAGGTCCCCCTTTCAGCTTGGGCTGGTCATGCTTGCCAGAGACGCCTTCAGGTGTTGCCCCTGACTACCTGTTGTTTTCTCTCACCCCCATCCCACAGTCTCCTGTCCCCATGTGCCTGGCCTTGACCCCTAGGCCTCAGAAAGAAGTGGGGGCGGGGACAGTCACCACAAGTTAACACCCAGCCTGAGAACAGAAGCCTGGGACGCAGAGGGGCTGAAAAGGCAAGGCTGAATGGAAGCCAGCCCCCACCCCAGGGCATCCCAGGCTTGGGAGAAAGCCCCTCAGTGCCACACAATCGTTCCTTGTTTCTGCAGTGTCTGGACCATGCATGGGTTAGACATCTGGAATGTAGTGGCCTGAGGGCTTCCCCACATCTCCCGCTGCTGGATTCATCTGATGTTAGTGCTCCCAGAGAGAGAAGTCCCAGCAGAACCCCGAACGTTCAAGGGCAAATAAGGCCAATGAAGCCTTGTCCTGAGTAGTATGCCTAGCAGTTCTGCCATGGGGCGCTGGGGGCCATCACTGGACACCCCACTGTGTTGCCAGCTGGATGAACCAAATGAGGAAGAAGGGACAGAGGATACAATGGAGAAAGGACTTTGGGGCAGGCTTCTCATGCTAGAGAGGTTCATACAAGCTCCCGCAGCCCTGGTTCATACAAGCCCCACTAGGGAACAGGGTATGGATCTGACCACTATTGCATTCTATCACAGGCACTTAATTTAAAATGTTTTGCTACAGTGATTGGAAAATCCAGTGGGAGAGTCTGGGCAAGCTCGTACGTGTGATAGAAGGAGCGGAGAACAGACCCGGGGAACTGGCAGGTTGGGGCTGCCTCTGCGTTCTGTGCCTCAGTTCCTGCCTAGCCTGAATCCAGATGGGCTATCAGAGGTAAGACAGGCATGAAGAAACAAAATTAACAGTAGAAAGACCACCAAAACGTAGAGTTTGTTTGTTAAACTAGAAAACAAATAGGTAGAAAGAAGCCTGGTATTCCAAAGGTAATATATGGCATCAGCCAAGGATTTGACTGGAGGAAGTCACAGGAAAAGTAGCACAATTTTAAAAACTGGCATCAAACTACAGACTAGACTGAGCCCAGGTCAAAGCAATCCCACTCTGAGGCTACCCTGTGACCCTGAGTAAACTTGGGGACCCATCCTGGGCCTTATTTCCCTGTCTCCACCTAGAAGGCCCGTAGGCCCAAAGCACCACACAGGGACCAAGAGTAAAGCCCTCCCAACCCCCGTGGGCAGAGCTGAGTCATGAACGGGCCTGTGGCATTCCTGTGGGCGAATGACCCATCAAGCTCGCAGGTACCAAGCGCTGCTGCCCCACAGTCAGAGAGAGATGAATGCTATTCCAAGTGACTTATATGTATTGATTCATTTAATCCTCAAAGTAAGTACAAGGAAAGTACTATTATTATTCTTGTTTTACAGATGAGGAAAGTGAGGCACAGAGAAATGGAATGATATGCCCAAGGCCACCGGCTAGTAAGCAGCAGAGCCGGGATTTGAACCCAAGCAGTCTAGCTCCAGAGTCTATGCTGTATGTACCCAATAATATTAATAACGCATACAGAATCATATGAATTCCCGATGTGTGGGCCCTTCTGCCCATGTTGCCTTCCTCCTTCTTCTCGGCCCAAAATGAGCTGAAAGCAGTTCCTACAGCCCAAACCAGCCCTTCTACTCAACTTCATATTTGCCAAGTTTCTGTTTCTACAGCAACAATAAGAGCTGCAGTTTTGGGATTTTGAAGAAAATGAGTGGAGAGGGAGGGTAGGGGACTCTTCACAGCAGGACTCCCTCTTTCAGAGGTACAGAAGAGAGACCTCAAAAGCAGGGGTCTAAGGAAGACACATGAGCTGGGGGTCCCTGATAAAAGCCAGAAAATTCTGCCTTCCCCAACCCAGAGACCAGGTCCTCTAGTCTGAGGCGAGCCTTCCTCTGGACAGAGAAAGTGAGGGCTGGTTAGGATTGGAAGCTGATGGCAGAAATGCTTTGGAAGGGTCTGGGAGAAAAGGACAATCCAGGCTAAGTTCTGCTGTGTGTGTGTGTGTGTGTGTGAGAGAGAGAGAGAGAGACGCAAGTCATTTCCAAGCTGAAATGGGTGTCCCATCACAGAGCCTGGTTCTTCTATCCAGGTCAGGGCCGAGTAATGATGGGTGGGGGCAGGGAATGCCAAGCCGCCCTGGAGGAGGAACAAGAACAGACAGACAGGCCTTCTGGGGGTGGAGCTTCACATCCTACCAGGCAGGGCGGGGTGGTCAGGCTGATACTCCTCACCTTCCCCAAACCTAGGCCTCATGCCTGCCTGCCGCCCCCAATCTCACCTAAACAAGAAACTCCTGACATTGTCCAGGATTCCTGAGGCCAGAATCAGGATCACTGCAGACTTCCCATGCAGCGGAGACTCTGCCCGGAAAAGTCAAGTGCTAAGGGGAACAGGGATGTTTGCTGGTCACTTGATTCCGGGAAGACAGCGCACAGCCGTCCCCAGGACTTCTCAGGCAGTTGGCCCACTTTCCCTCTTGCCTCTATTCATCCTGATGCCTTCCCAAGGGAAGGGGGGACCTCACCCTGTGCCTGTGTGTCCTTTAGGTAACCTAGGCTACCTGCAGCAGAAGATGCAAGGCTGTGCCAAATCCAATACAGGCTGGATCCCCAGTGCCTGAAAAGCCAGGCCTACAGGCTCCTTCAGTCTGGACAGCTCTGGGAAGGGCGAGGCAAAAGGTGCCAGCCCACTTGGGGAGGAAACCTTTCACTGTCAGAAGCCAGCACTTCTGCAATCAGCTCCACCACCAAACCAGTCCACAGATGAGGGCGGCGGGGGGGGGAGGCCCGGATGCAGGATGCAGGCCCCCAGCAGGAAGAACCAAGGCAAGGAGATACTATCAGAGCCTTGCCCTCACCACCTCCCTGGAAGGCACCAGACACTTTCCCCTGGATGTGATGGGGCTGGGCATGAAACTGGGTGTCACAGAGCCAGGACTGTCTCGTGCTGCCTGACAGTGCCATCACTGCTTGGCTTCTCGCCCATGCCACCCTGAGCTGAGATCTGTCTTTTGGCAGATGCCTTCTGTTCTAGAGAAAGCATAGGCTCCCTGATCACAGGGATGACATCTTCAGCCTTTCTCCTCCATGGAACCAATCCCACAGTATGACAGGTGCTCTTCAAGGTCCTCTGACATCCCGCCTTGATTGTGCCAAGAGGCCGGGGCCATCTGCACCTGGCCTTCCCTACAGCCCAGACCATACCCCCTCCCCACGCCAACCCACCCCCACCCTCTTTTGCCCAGAGCCAGGGGCAGTCTCAGCCCTTCTTCCGGGGAAAAGAGCCCAGGAAGTGCCCTGTGAGACATCTCCCTCCCTGTGGGTGCCCTGCCTGCCACAGGGCCTGGCAGCAAGAGAAGCTGGGGAGGGAGAAAGGAAGTGAGTCAGGTCCTTGCAGAAATGGGAATGGGAGGGAGGAGCCAGCAGAAGTGAGATCAGGAGGCAAAGGGCACAGGGGCCGGAAAGGTCACTAAGAAAGGGAACCAGGCCCTCCCTAGAGGTGTTGTGGGGCCCACAGAGTGGAGGACAGATATAGGTGACAAACTCAGCAGTGTGGATCCCACCAAGGCTGGGTGGCCCCCAAAGGTCAGAGAACCTGGGTCTGGCAGGCACAGCCCCACCTGAGGATGGAATCTGAGGCTGTTCCCCTCCATGACTCACGAATGGCTGGAGGAAGTAAGTCCTGTGGGATATGGCCACAGCCACATTCTCTGCTCACTGAGGTGGCGTCTCTGGTCCCCAAGGCCTCTCACTGCCTCTCCTGAGCCCCACACCTCCAGAAGCCCAGGTTACCCCTGGCCTGGCCCAATGGGGAGACAGATGTTTGCATCTCCCAGAGAGGGTAGGAACTGAGTTCAGCCAGGAGCTGTCCCCAGGCTCCAGCTGGAATCTGTTGCTCTGACTGGGGAAAATCCTTGCTGTGAAAATTCCCAGCCTGCCGACATTCCAGCATGCAGGCAACCCAAGGAAAGCAGCAGAAGGGAAGAGGAAGCTTTGAACCCTGCTGGGACACATTCCACCCCCTCAGAGACCTGCAGCCAGTAAGACAGGCACATTCTTCCAGGATCCCCTGGGGGATCTCAGGCAACAAACCTCAGGCAACTTACTTAACCTTAACCTTTCTGTAATCCAGTTCTCCAGGGCCGGACACCGTGTGACCTGACATAACCCTGAATCTGCTGCTCACCCAAACCTGGTGCCTTCCTGGGGCTGCAGTGCAGAGGGAGGCCGTTCCCGGTAGCCTCCTCCCAGAGCTCCTTCCCCTGGCTCCTACTTCTGGCTGCCTAGAGCCCATCTCTCCTCCACTCCTGTGGGAGATGCTGAGTGACCAGGGACACAAGAAACAGAGTCAGGGTGTGGAGGCAGGAATGGGAAGGTTCTAGGGACCCAAACTCATCTAAACAAGGAAAACCGGACAAAGAATGGGAAACCAGTACTTCAACAACTCTCCCCTGCTCTCCTGGGGCTCTCCGACACTGGAGAAACAAGAAGAGAGCTAATTAATTACAACCTATGCTCTGAAGGTGAACGATGGGGTGCTGCCAGGGTGCAGACCTGACATGGTCTGAGAGCAGCAGGGAAGGCTTCCCTGAGGAAGTGATGTGAGTATGAGTGCATTGAGGGTGTGCAGGGAAAAGCATTACAGACTAAAGGAACAGCAGGGACTCAATGGTAGAAGCAAAGGAGAACTCTGCATTGCACACCCACTACCTGCTAGGCACTTTGCCAGGCCATGCTTCTCAGCTTTTCCCCACCGTGCACACTACGAAATAATAGTCCTTGCCCCTGTGCTACAGAAGAGGACCTGTTCTTGGTCAGAGGTGACAATCGGGGATCCTGCCACCCCAAATGCTGCGGAGGTCAGCACTAGCATGTCAGTAAAGGGCCAAAAAGGTGATGGGGGCAACATCCTTGCCCTCTAGGATCTCACCTGGGAGATGTGTAAAGGGCAAAAGTGCTCTCCACCCTCCCGCTGGGGGACCACACCCATCACTGCCAAGACAGATGCTGCTTCTCTTCCTAAGGCTTCCCCCAGCCACCCTTTCCAGCACCTATCCCAGCTCCCACAAGATTAAATCCCGCCTGCTGCCCCGGGGGCTCACTTCCTCTGGCTTATCTGAGAGTAAGGGTCACGCCTTCCGTGGTTCACAGTCCAAAGAGCAAGAGTGGCCAGTCCTCTGGCTTCCCCATCCCTTCTGGAGAAGAGGCTTCCAGGGCAGCAGGAATCAGAAGGGCCCAGGCCTGGGCTGGCCAGTGGATGTATAAGGACATCCAGACACTGCCTTCGCCCACCCTATACCACAGTTCCTCCAATAATAAATAACGTCATTTCGTTCAACATCATTTCACTATTTCACTCTTGCTTATTAGCCTATTGTAAAATTGGTTTCATTATACGCTGCCTTGTCACCGTATTGATGACCTTAAGTGGACTTACCGTAGGGTACACTAGTGAAGAGTAAGGAGCCGATGCCCTGAGGTGAAATCCTGACGAGTCACTTGATAGCCTTGCAACCTTAGGCAACTTACCTAACCTTAACCTCTCTGTAATCCAGCACCTCATGGCGGAAGTAGAGATGATGATAATACCTACTTCAGAGGGTGGTTGGGAAGATTAAATGAGTTCGTATATATAAAACACCGAGAACAGCGCCTAATGGATAGTGAATGCTAGCCACCACCCTCATCCTTGCTATTATTTTTCATGCCTTCCCTTCAAGGCATTTCTGTTCAGCTGAATCTTTCTCAGATCACTTAAATAACACTTCAGGAGCATGTATGCGCCACGCACCATACTAGACGCTATACTGGACAAAGACCCGACATTCTTTCCTACCCGAGCATCTTCTGTGCAAAGTGGCCAGCCAGGCTGAGCCGTGACAGGGCAGAATGCCATGCCCTGGTTCTGAGGAACATATGGCGGGAGATTAAGGGAGCCAGAGTGGCAACCCAGGTCTACGGAAACTGTTTCCCAACCAAACTAGAGCCAACGACTGAAAAACTAAGCTTTGTTGACACTGTCCCCTATATTTAACAGAACAGAAGCTGCTGCCAAGGACCACGTAGGACTCTAGGGTTCACTGCCCCCCCAAAAACTGCTCAGCAGGAGGTGGGGAGCCATGAAGACGCTACTCCTTCGAAATGCCTGTCTGGCATGGTAGGTGCCCACAGTGCTGCTGGATGCCTGGGACACATCCATACCCACTGCCTAGGACTAACAATGGAGGCGCCAGGCAGCTTGCCCAGGCAGCAGGGGTGCCCCCTCCCCAACTGGGTCACCGGCCCCCACCCCCACATACGCTGCTCTCCACCCCAGGCTACAGTGAAGAGAATCCAGCAGCTTAGTGTAGTGGGGTGGCGGGAGCCCTGCTGGCAGGCAGAACGCGTGCTTGTGGTTTCTGGGAAACGCTGTAGAGATTTGCAGCATTTTTAAAATACTTGTGTTCCCACCCGCCACACACCCCCCTTCACCCCACTCCTCATTCACCCCCAGTCTGGGTGTTTGCATATCTGGTATTTTCCAGAACCATTTCAGTGTAAATAAGAGAGATTAGAAAGAAACAGAGCACAGAGTGGTCAGGGGTAGCAGGGTGGGCCAGAGGGGTTCTGGCCAGGGCCGGAAGGGGCCAGGGCAGGCTACCTCAATCAAGGCCCTGCCCCCGCACCAGGGTTCCAAGCTGCGCCTGCAAAAACAACCAATGACCATAACACGCACCCACACCCAGTTCAATGTGGCCCGGGCACTATGCCCACCACCCACGGGCTGCGTGGTCAGGGCACTCTGAGGCTGCAGTTTGTCTAGCGTGTCGTTGGGAAGAAGGCAGAATTGTGCCTCTGAGGACAGAGAAGGGAGACCTAGCGGAATAGAAATAACCTAGTCCACCACTCTATCCCGCTGGTCCCACGCACCCCACTAATCCAGGATAGATAACCCCCCAAAATGCTCCTAAAGACCTGTCATCCATCAGTTCTCATGCCCTTGACACCTACCCACTGGCCTTTTATTACCAAAAGCACTCAGTTTGGGTCCTACTCTGAGCTCCCAAGCCAGGGCTCTCACATGGTGAGACTGTGCAGCCAAAAGTGCCTGCAGATTTGGCACAAAATGAAGTAAAAATCTCCTGTTTAAAAAACAAAAAACTCTCCAAGGATCATTTGGAGTAACATTAGGAACGGAAGCCTCCTAGAACACTGAGGCCAGGCAGCACCCAGCTGCGCTGGCACCACCAGATGCCCCTGGGAAAGCCCATTGCTCAGCGGCTAGCCTGGCAGACCTGGAAGCAGTACAATTTCAAGAGTTTCCTTGGAATCTTGCAGGCCCCACTCATGACAGCACGCAAGCGTCCTGGGGACAAAGTTGATTAGGCTCATACAGTTTCCACGCAGAGGTCTAGGGCTCCCCCTATAGCAAAGGGGCCCTTTCCCTTCTCCCAGATGCAGGTAACCCTGACTGGCCTGTCTCCTGCAGGACCACTGATGACCACACCTGCAAGCCTGAGAAGCTGAGCTCTAAGAAGCTGGAAAAAGTTAGGAACACCCAGTGTCCCATCTCTCCTTTCAGCTGGCTGTCTTTCAGAGCCACAGT
The DNA here is from genome assembly GCF_004115265.2 of Rhinolophus ferrumequinum. NCBI lineage: Eukaryota > Metazoa > Chordata > Mammalia > Chiroptera > Rhinolophidae > Rhinolophus > Rhinolophus ferrumequinum. Next base: position 18,400,228 of record NC_046304.1, on the reverse strand, counting down.
GACAGAGTTTGGACAAAAGCAGCAGGAGTTCCCATTGGAAAGAAAACCTTATCAGGAACAAGGATGAGCAAGCTGTAGGATGGATTATAAGGAAGCTGCCAAATGACCCTCTCTGGATGGCTTTAGAAACTGGGCAAAGGGAAAGATATGAATCTTCCTAAGCATTTATTACCTGCCAAAGTCTACATAAGTGATCTTACCTAGTATATAAACATGTGTATCTTAAATAAAGATCCATAAAGTATAGTAAACAGAATAAAAACTAAGTCTCCCTTTAGCTCCAGCCTTATTTTCCTTCTCAGAGAAAACTGCAGTGAGTTAATTGGGTGTGCATTCTTCTCTGATTTCATCTTCTCAAATTCTGTGTGGATAAAATAAGGCCCATTTATTTAAGTCAAGGGTCATGACCTCTAAGAGGCCTCTCCTAACTGTCACCCCTTCTCCCTAGGCATAACAGGCCACCTCCGCCTTCCCACCCACTGTTTACACCTGTACAGACTTCTGCCATAGTCATTCTGGTGCGTGGTTGCCTTTCTTTACTTAAGTCTGTGCTTTCTCAAAGAAAGATGTTATTTTCTTTTCTTAATCCACCAGTGCCTAGAGTAATGCCTGGTCCTTAAACAGACTTCATTAAATGTTTAAGGGAATGAGCACACTGAGGCTAAGAAAAGTTTGTAACTTCATTAAAACTCAATGAAGGTCTTCTGGTCCATGCTCTTTCCACCATAACATGCCCTCTGCTAGGTTCTCCTGAGGGTGGAGGTGGTCTAGACAGATGTGACAACCTCTGCAGGGACCTCACATCACTTTGTGGACAAACCCCAAGGTCCAACGGGAGAAGAAACAGTATCACAGATCTCCAGCAAATGCCTGACAGTGCCACAGGGCTCAGGAAACTAGACTTGACTGGGGGGCAGGGGGGTAGGTCTTCCTTTAAACCCTCACTTCTCCCCTCCTACCACACCCTCAAAAGCTCAAGGAAGCAGTGCTTTCTGGGTAGGGCTCCCAGGAAGGCCGGCGCTTCAGGCTCTTAGCAGCAGGAAGACAATCACATCCCCCGGTGGGCTTTTCTGAGCTCAGCAGAAACATCCTACATTCCCAGACTATCTACTTGGCCCACACCATGGGCCGACTGAGGATACACATGGAAGGGACTGGCTCCCTCTCTGCCAGACTCTCGTTCCCATACGGCCTCTACCCCTTCTCAGTGGGCATTGACTTTCCCACCTAGACTCATGGAACTGGACAGAGGAATTTTGACTCAACTGGGGTTTTAAGACCCTCATCTTTACCAACACCTCCCTTAATCTCACCAGGCTCAGAGAACTCTTTGACTGTAGAAAACTGAAGAGTAATGGATCTAAAAACACTTGCCCTGAGGAGCCAAGGAAAGAATTTAGCAACTTCCCCCGAACCTGGCAATCACACTGGACCCCTCCTCTCCTCCTTCCCTCACCCCAGTTGGTCGCCAACACTCCAGAGCCTACCTCAGTTGCTCACACCTGATACCTCTCTCCATCTCCCATGCCTCTACCCAAGTTCCGGCCTCCCTTCACTCTACTAGCATCACAACAATAGCTCCCTCACGATTCCACCCACAGCTACCCTTGCTATACCTGAAAGCATTCTCCATAAACAGACAGAGATTTTCTAAAACCTGTCCCTATTAAACCCCTATATTGCCCTTAGGTTCAAGTTTACATTCCCTATGATGACCCACGAGGGCCTTTGTGACTGGCCCCTGCTTGCTTCTCTCAATACTGTCCCTATGCACTGTCCCCCAGCCTAATTCCCCAACTGTGTCATTCTCTCTCCAACCTCTAGGCCTTGACATGGGTCTAATACGGCCATTTCCTTCCTCCTGTCTCCCCTATACTCATGTCAGAGATGTCAGCTCTCTCTGACTCATTCCAAAGGCTGTACTTGAAGTTCCTTTACTGTGCTACCTAGAGACCTATACTGGCCCCTGTCACTGAGCTTCTCAAATGGCACTGTCGTTGTCTGCTACGTGACCATCTCTCTCACTAGACTATGAGTTCCTTGGCGCTGGGATTATGTGCTGCTCCCTGCGGCATCCCAGGCCCTAGCACACAGTAAATGCTCAACAAAGGTTTGTTTAACAGCTAGGTGAGTGGAAGGAGAGATGGTGGGAGAAGGGCTGATTCTCTCAAGCGTGCTGAGTGATTTCTGTCAGGCCCCAAGTCTATCCTACTACTATGGCTCATGCCTCCTCCCAATGGACTCTTGTCTAGCAGCTACAGGGACATATGAACAAGGTGTGAGCCAAGCTTTCTGGACACACACCATGTGAGAAGGAAACCCAAGGGGCTGTCTCTCCCCGGGGCCATCTGAACAGGCCATGGACAGGAGCCATGGGGCCTGGCCCCCATCTGTGTGAAGAAAGAGAACAGATGGTTAGCCAGCTCCTTCAGAGCTCCCTGGGGACAGGCAACGTGTGGACACAGTTGATGGATGGCCTCATGGGCAGGGTGACTGCCAGAGCTGTCCCTGTGGGGCTAGAGTTGTCAGGGTACCCCACTCGGGAGTATGGAGGAGGCGGGAAGACTCTTTTCTTGGCATGGAACTGGGATTAGAACTGCTGCCAAGAAAAGGAGCAGGAGTACAAGTGGGAGGAAGAAGAGGAGATAGAGGGTGAGAGCCTCAGAAGAGGCTGCAGCACTCCCACACCAGCTCGTGATCTGTCCCAGGAAGCTGGAACGCTGGCTCACTCTGCTCTTCTCTGCTGTGGCATGAGTTCCCCACCATCTACCCAGGTAAGAAGAGATCCGGGGCTTCTCTCAGGCCTGTGCTTCTTCGTGTCCTGTCAGATGGCTCTAGGAGACTCATAAAGATGGGGCTTTGTACTGTGCCCCCTGCCAGATCCCCCAGGTGGGGAAAGAAGTACCAGCTGGGCTTGCCTCATGGGGCTAGAGCAAGCCAGCATTTCCGGGATACCAGCTGTAAGGTAGGATCCACCAGGGCCTCCAAAGCTACAGCATCCACTCCCCCAGGGATGGGGTAGCAGCAGCTAGTTGGGAAAGAGAGTGGTTGGGAAATATGAGATGCCGGGATGATCCCTGTGTTATAGAGAGAAAATGAAACAGCATCTGCGATGCCAGGTCCTGAGCCCCACAGAGGCCTATGCTGTGGTTCAGCAGGGAGTTGGCAACCATCCCCTGGGGGTTCATTCTTTAAGAAGAAAATTCCATCTGTTGAAAGCAATGCTAGCCTGGGAGATAGCAGATCGACTTGGCAACACGGTCTGGTCTTTGGTTCTGAGGTAAAGACCACTCCCTCTAAGCTGTGGCTCTTCGTGCTCAGTCTAGCCTGGTGGCTAACACAGAGTAGGTGCTCAAGGTGATTCTGGAATAAATGTGGCCAGCTCCTTCCCTGGATTCCACAACAGGCCTCCCTCCCACTCACTACCCCTTCCTAACTAGCAAAGCTGCCTGACCCCACCAGCCCCAGGGTAAAGGAAGGTCTGGAACCCAATTCCCGTGCTTCCTGCCAGAGTCTGACCCTGCCGCTCCCAGGCCCTCCAGCCCTGATATGCTGGTTGGCTGAGCAGCCATCTGATCAGCCACTTCCCTTCCCCGGGAGAAAGCTAGGACCGGGACTCTGCCTGCTTCCTTAGCATTTCCTCCCACTTCTAACTTGGACATATCTGGCTGGTCACTTAGTGCTGAAAGGTCCTGGCCAGGCTGTGCACGGGTCAGGCTTCAGGGACCAGATCTGGACAGTCCTAAAAGGCAAAGCTGGGAAAGGGGGGATGGCCAGAGGCCAACTTGTCCTTCATGGGCTGTCTCCAGGCAGAACATTCCAAACTGATACATAGCTACCCTATCAAAAGACCCCTGGCCTTAGAGATCCCCGTCCTCCTAGAGACCATCTTTTCAGGGGTTAGATTGGGTCAGTCCTTGGTAAAGAAACAGATATCTGCTAACTCTGATAGATACGTCTAATCTAAATCTCTTCTGTTCCTATGTCACCCCCTCCCACTGCTGTTTTGTGCAGGCAGGATGCTATAGTTGGGGTCTCAGGGACAGTCAGGTCATACTATCTCTGTAGGCTTAATCCCCGTTGCTTTTCCAGAGCCATGCTTTTCTTTCCTCCAGGAAACGTACTCAAACTCTTGGAGCCCAAGTGATCTTTATAAATCAGATCCAGTCATTCCCTGCTTCAAACCCTACAATGGTCCCATTTCACTGGGATAAAATCTAAACTCCTATCATGGTTTACAAGGTCTTTCATGACTTGGGCCCTGCTTATCTCTGCAGCCTTACCTGGTATTCAACTCCTCACTCACTCGGGGGGCAACAGGGGATCTGAGGTCACGCCTCAGCAGCTGTACATCCCAGATGCTTTCTGACAGCCCTGATGTGAAATAATGCATCTTTTTCTCACCTCTCATAGCTAAATAACATGGAAACCCTACACTGTAGTCCACATACCAGTCGGGACGAGTAGTACTGTCTCTCATGTCTGGAAATGGCACATGTTAGCCTCCATGCCCCCATTTAGGGCTCAGGAACTATGGTGCCCTAATCCACTCTTGTATCATAAAGCTTGTATGACTGTGTATCACCCCCAGCTGAGGTCGCTCCTCCCCACAGGCCAGGTAAGTGGTCCCTGGAGTCCAAGGAGTGGCCCAGCTTCACCACTCACACACTCGTTAGGCTCTGACGACAGCTTTTGGGTACCCCAAACATCCACCGAAGTGCAATCGCAGAAGACGCCAGCAATCCCACTCCCTGCTCAACCCGCGCCGCCCAGGGAAACACTCACATCAGCTGGCTCCCTGCGGGGTCCCTCGCCACTCCGCAGCCAGCTCCGGCTCAGCTCGCTGAGCTCCGGGATGGACTGCACCTTGAGCCGCACGCTGTCCTCAGACTGCCGGATCATCTCTACAATCTCGTCCCTGGACTTGCTCTCCACATTGTGTCCATTTATCTCCACCAGACGATCACCCGGCACCAGCCCCAGGCCCAGGTCCTTGGTGCCCGCACCGGGCTCAGCAAAGTGAACCACCTTCCGATAGACCTGGCCCTCGGGGCTCCGATCCAGCATGGTTGTACGCCGCAGGGAGAAGCCAAAGTCTCCAGTGGGCCTTCGTTGCAGCTCCAGCTCCCGGAGGGCAGGGGGTGGCGCGGGCACCACGGGAGGCAAGCGCAGGTCAGCTGGAAACCTTTTCGTCACCAGCTCAGGGATTCGGGACCGGGGTCCTGGTCGAGGGAGGCCTGGGCCAGGATGCTGCACCAGCTGTCCCTCCAGAGTCCTCACCTCCACCTGCGGAGATGGGGCAGCAGAGTGCTCCGAGGGGGTGGAGGTCTCGGAGGCACTCTCATCCCGGCTTCGCTGGGAGAAGGAGAAGCGCTTGACAATCATCTGTGAGTTCTGCTTGGCCAGGGAGCCGAACTTGGCGGCCCGCTGCAGCACGGAGCCACGGAAGCTGCCTTCCTCACCTTTGAGGTCATCGCTGGAGCTGGCTGTGCTGAGCTGGCCCGAGTCCAGGATGACGCTGCCCCTGTTGCTGTCAGAGTCAATGTCAGTCAGGTGCAGGTCGGAGCCGCTGGCCACCTTGATGGGGATGGGGTTGGAGATTTCCAGGCGCGTCTTAGATTCACGCTTGGAGGAGCGGTTCAGGTTGAAGAAGCCACGTCGCAGGCTCATCTCCTCCAGGCTCCGCAGCTCCGCCGCTGACATCCGCTCCTTCTTCTCCTTTTTCTCCTTCTTCTCCTTCCGCCCGCCATCTTTGTCCTTGTCTTTCTTCATTAGGTTAAACATGGTGGGGGTGCTGTTTGGAGGGGTGGCACCCCCAGGGGATTGTGGGTGCTTAGCACAGGGCCTTTATGCCCCACCTTGCTGCTGCAGGCAGAGAGAGAAAGAGAGAGAGAGAGATTATTGGAGCGGAGCCTCTTTCGCATCTCCAGCCCAGACATGGCCAACTGCTGAGCACAGCTACCCTCACCGAGTACTCGCTAGGTGCTAGGTGCTCTGCATTACACAATACGTACTGTCTCAGTCAAGCTACGCCTCATAACACTGCTATGGGGGAGGTCTACTATTACCCCCATTTTACAAATAAGGAAACTTGATGTTTAAATTAGTTTGTAAAAGCCCAAACTCCAAAGCCTCTCATTTCCTGTGGTGCCTGATAGTCCGAGGCTTAAGTGTGCATGAAGGTGGCACCTGGGAGATCTGACCTCCCGGCAAGAGGCTGCCATCAAGCCAACTTGGGACCTGACTTGTTTCAAACACAAGGGGGAAAGGAAAGGGACTCTGTGTACCATCAACTCCCCACAGCATCACATGCTACTGGGCTCATCCTAAAGCCTCGATAGCCCCAGCGCAGCAGGCTTAGCTCCTGCCTGACAGGAGACCTCAAAGAACCAATACTTACTTAATGACTACCACTTGCCAGGCATAATTTACCCATACGACTTCATTTGAACCTCACAGCATTCCTGCAAGGTAGGTATCATAATCTCTACTTTACACATGAGAAAACGGGGCTCAGGAAATTAAGCATACGTTAGTTGTCATACAGCTAATAAGGGGGAACATTGGGATTCAGTGGCAAATATTGTTTTCTTCCTAGGGCCTGGGTGCCCAAAGTGAAGCAGGGAGGGAAGTAAGGGGAAGTTCCAGACTGAACAGAGGAGAGACAGCTGCGAGGTGGGGGTGGGGTGGGTGGGGTCTGCTGGATAAACAGGATCCTGAAAAACTCACATCCTTTTGCCCAGATCAACACCTAAATATAGCAGCCTGAGAGCAAACCCCCAGCTCCAGGGCAAGTGTGTCTAGGCAGCCAACCTCCTCCCACCCCTCTGCACACCTGACTGGGGACAGGACTGAGAAAAACCAAGTGGGGGTGGAGTTGAGAGAGCCTTTCTTGTTCTAACCAGCAGGGAACAAGAAGTAGAAATAGGCCATACCACCTAATTAGAAATTAAATGTAACTTTTTCCTTCTCCATAAAGGTCTCTGGCTCTGAGTTCTAGACACAAGAACTACAACCTTATTCCTTCCAACAATGACCTCTTGCAAGGCCCCGGAGAGGCCTTTCCTCTATGTAGACCCAACACCCACCACCAAGCAGGGCCCTCCAGGCTCCACATTCTACTGAGAGGGACCCCGAAGCCAAGTACAATGCCTAGGAAGGTATCCAGGCCAAGAACGCCCAAGGGGCCTGGTACACTGGCTCATTGCTTCCCCTCTGCCCAACACCCTGATTCATGTGGTTCCTAAGAGATCAACTATCCTTTCCAGAGCAGCACTGTCCACAAGAAATATAATTTGGGTCATATATGTAATTTAAAATGTTCTAGCAGCCACATTAAAAACAGTAAAATGAAACAGGTGAAATTAACTTTAATGATATATTTCATTTAATGTAAATATATCCAAAATATTGTTACCTCAACCTGTAATCTATATAAAATATATCGAGATAGTTTTGCATTTTCTTTTCCATATTATCTTTGAAATCCAGCACATAGTTTACCCTCAGAGCCTATATCAATGCAGAGTAACCACAATTCAACAGCCCTGTGTGGCTAGCGGCTATCTGACTGGACACTACAATGCTAGAGAACTCTTTAGTTGCAAAGGGGTGGAAAATCTGGTCTAGTCACTAGCTCCCTGTGGACCTAGCAGGCACCCCTTTCTTCCTCTGACCTCAGTTTCTACCTGGTGAAACAAAGTTCCTTTTGAACTTTTTGGTTCTAAATGCTCCATACACAGTATCTGGGAGTGGGAAGACAGGAAATGGGGCCCAAGAGGCTCAAAGTCAGGGGCGACCGTGGCCAAGTAGGTCTGGACTGATTTTGGATGGGGGAGTCCCTGCCAGCAGGCATACTCTCTTCAGGGCTTTACTTTGACCCGGGGAGTCTCTCCTCCTGCACCATTGATGGGGGTGGGGCACAGACCTACCACATGCCAGGACATGAGATCTTCAGATGGTCACTGTCCATCTTACCCCTCACCCACCACTGCTTGCACTGTTTTAAAGGGCTAGTTTGGAAGATGGCTCCAAGGGGCACCTGTGAGGAAATGAAGAAAGAAAGCCACCTTGGGGACTGGGAGGGGTCAAACGAGTATCTAGGACTCAGCCCAACCACAGAGAAACCAAATGCCTTCAATGCTGTCCTATCAACACACCTTTTGGTCTCCAATTCTCGCACTGCAATTCTTACCCAATCCTGGCTCTTTGCTGGGGGGCTAGATATTTGAGCAGTATCAACGGAAAACAGGCCCCAGAATTCTAGAATCTTTGGGCTGGAAAGGTCCCTGAGAAGTAATTTCATATAAATCCCTGTCTCGGCAAAAGCTTGCCTCTCGCCATTGCGACAGGCAGGAACAACAGGCAGTCACAGCAGCAGCACACGGGTAGTGCTGGCCAGAAATGTTAGATCTGGTATGTTGGCCTGGATCTGCCAACAAATCGCCGGGGGACCTTGAACCTGTCACTTTGCTCAAGGTTGGACTAGATGATCTAGGTCTCTTCTAGCTCTGAAATTTCAAATATCTAAGTCTCTTGTGGACACAGGTTAGTTATTAACTTTCTGCCAAAGTCACACCTCTAATGCCAACCCTGAGGCCTTTAAAGACTGGGTCCCTTTCAGCCCTTCCCTCATCACCCCTGTTTTGCCACTGTTATGTGCACAGCTCACAAGGTACCCCTTCCCTCCTGTCACCCTTACAATTGCCAGGCCTGGCGGTGGCGTGGGTTCTCTCCTGTGCCACATGTCTGGAGTTACCTGAGACTCCTCCTCTAGGGTCAGACCTGTAATGCAGCTGCAGCTGCTCCTCAGCGCCCAATTCGTTAGAGACCTGGGCTCTGTCTGTTACCTTTTTGTAGACTTTGGAATTTCTAGCACCTCCTGTCCTCAGCTCCAAAAATTTCCAGCAGCAACAACCTCATCACTGTCTCCCCACTCTCCATTCTAGGCTGCAGGTTCTACCAGCCTTCTCTTCAGCTCTTCCCCTCTTCAGTGAAAATAACCTTACAGTTTTTCTGACCACCTTCTCTGCCTTTCTCTCCTCACCCTACTCCCGGAGGCCTTTCCTAATTGAAAGTGGAGGAAAGGTATGTGTGTAAATTAGGGAATGTATGAAAAGTAGGGTATGTACCTAAATCATTTTGACCCTGCTATCCTCACAATCAAAGCAAAGTACAATTGACTCAGTCAACTCAACTGCTTTATCGCTTTAAGACAGAAAGCATTTTGAGGTCAAGGACCATGCAACTCAAATGTGCATCTATCATTTCACCAAGAGGAGAAACAATTTACAAATTCATACAATGGAATACTATTCAGCAATAAACAGGAAGCAATTACTGATACACACAACAGGGATGAATCTCAAAAACATTATGTCAAGTGACAGTAAAAGAAGTGGTTGACAAAAGAGTACATACTGATATGGTACTATTTATATGAAGTTCTAATACAGGCAAAACTAACCAATGGTAAAAAAAAAAAAAATCATCATCATCAGAACAGTGGTTACCTCTGGGAAGTGGGGGTGGGGGTAGGGATTGCCTGAAAAAGGACATGAGGGAACTTTCTGGGATGAGGTTCATTTTACGTATCTTGATAGGGGTTTGGTATACACATTTGTCAATAGTCATCAAATAGTGCACATAAAGTTCGTGCATTTATTTCATTGTGTAAAATATTCACTCAAAAGGAAAAAAGAACTGTAAATAAATACTGAATTCTAATTAATGATATATATGCTAAAGTATTTGGGGCAAAGTATACTAATGTCTACAATTTACTTTGATATGCATCAAAATGTAAGATGGCTTGATGGATGGATCAAGGGATAAATATGTGTTAAAGCAAAAACAGTAAAGTGTTAATTACAGAATCTACAAGGTGAGGGTTATTCACTATAAAATTCTTTAACTTTTCTAAATGTTTGCAGAGCTGTATGACAAAATACTGGGGAAATATGTATCTATCAAGCATCTATTAAATGCACGGGATACAAGATAAATAAAACTAATGAAAGAGCTTAGCTTTCAGATGTCAGGCAACAAACCTGGGAACAAATCGGAGTTAACATTTATGCTATCTTGGGTTAAGTCACTTAAGGCCTCGGTGCCTCTGTTTTCTCCTTTGTACAATGGAGATAATAATAGTACCTACCATATAAAGCATGGGAATTAAATGAACTGTGTATATAAGCCCTTCATCTAACACCTAGCCCAAAGTAAACCCTCAAGAATGATACCCAATGGGCACATTCTTGCCATCTAAATGGGATGGTAGAGAGAATAGTAAAGTACATAAATGATTATCAGCGCAACTGTGACTAAAATAAGTCTAGACATAAAATCTTAATGCTGGACAGAACTGTTGTATATGGACAGTAAAGCTCAAACAAGTGAAGGCGACCCAATGAGCACATGGCCAAGCTGGATCACTGGCTCAAGTCCAAGGCCCCACACAGCTATGGTCAAGAATAAGGACAGTCAATTCAAAGATGCAGAAATACAAATGGCCAACAAATAGGAACAGTTATTCAGCCTCAGTAATGTTCACAGACATGTGAAATAAAAGAGGTATATTATTGCTCACTTAGCAGTTTAGTTAAAAACTACCAAAGTTCATAACATCAAACAATTACAGGATGGGAAGCAGGTTGTCTCATACATGGTGGTGGGAGTACACATTGGTGTAACGAGGGCAAGGTGGTGGTACCTATGAAAATATTTAAATGTACATATTCTTCGGGCAATTCCTCTTCAAGGACACCTATAGATATATTCATATAATAAACATGGCTAATCTTTGCAGCATTGTTTGCAATAGCAAAATACTGTCAATATAAATGACCGTCACTAGGGGAATAGCTAAATTATAGAACTGGGCAATGATTAAAAAGAATGAGGTAGATTTGTATATACTGTCCTGGGAAGATTCTATATTATATTATTAAGTGAAAAAAGCAAGTTGCCAGATAGTATATTATTTTTGTTAAAATTTTAAAAACTATACCTATGTATATATGTGTGTGTATATATATGTGTATGTGTGTGTATATATGTATATACACACATATATATACACATTATGTATATTTGTATATGCATAGAAAAATTTATACTCTGGGGAAGGGACAGGGATTTTAGAAGGATCAAAGCAGACTTGTGTTTTATCTGTATTGTTTTCATTTTTTACAATAAGAATATGTAACTGGGAGGGGTGCGTGTGTGTGTATTTAAGCCTAGGGGCTTTAGGTAGTGGGATTATATGTAATTTTTCTTCTACTTTTCTACATGTTCTTCATTTCCTACAGAAAAAAAACCTTTTAATATTTACATAAAATTATATTTATGTAACATGATGTATTAAGCTAGAAACATATATAAAACATACATAACAAACTTTTGAAAAATAGTCTGGAAAGATCCATTACAAAAATTTTATCAGTGGCGTTTTTCTGTACAGTAGGGGCAAAGAAGAGTAACACTTTAGCTTTCCACCTAGTACACTTCAAATTAAACCTTTTTTTTCAGCATATGTTACTTTTGTGATTGTAAAGATTTTTTTTTAAATAAAGAAAAAGAAAAGGGTTGACAAAGTAGTAAGCAATCCATTAAGCACTAAAGCTGTAAACAGGGTTTGCAATGGCAAGTTCAAGGAATGCCCTTTCATGCCTTAAAAAAGTTTCAGTAACTTAAGGGACTTGGTTAAAATAGATCTCACTGTTGTCTTGCGGCTTTAAGTGGGGACAGATTTAAATGGGTCACTCTGCAGCTGGTAAAGTAGAAACCCCAGGAAATGGAAACAATAACGTTAGAATACCAAGACAAGGGCTCCTCGACTTGGGCGCTGTGGGTGGATACTTAAAAGGGTCAGTCCCCGCTACCCCACCCCAGACCACACTCATAAATAAATACAAAGGAAATACTTTCCCAAGAGAGCCGGCCTCTCTCGCTTGGCCTCTGACCTCCCTGAGCGGCTGTTTCCTACAGCCTCGAGGCCTTTATCTCAGTGCTGGCCCACACCAAGGACTGCAAAAGCGGCCTGATGGGGCTTGCACGGCACCTGGCCCGGCCGGGCGGCCCCAGCCCGAGCGGCTCAGGGTGACGCCTGTCCCTGACGCCGCTGCTGCTGCTGCTGCTGCCGCCGCCGCCGAGCTTCTTCCCGGCGGGTTCTGCTGAGCTCCACGGCGCCCCGTGACTCACTGCCAGGTCACACGGGGCTTATCTGGCTCCAGGTGTGCTCCCTCACTTAGACTGCACGCTTCTCACATGACATGAGGCCGCCTGCCCGCCGGCTCCCTTCCCTGCCGGCCGCCGCGCTGGGAACCGGCAACCCCCAGCATCTCTAGGCTGCGGGGCCGCGCAGCCGCAGCTCCGAGGCGCCTCCCGCAGCGATCCCGCAAGCCCCGGGAGACATGGGAGCGGGAGAGGTGCCAGCAGCCGGGCCGGGACCCCGGCTGCTCCTCCAGGTGCACTTCCTAGGTTTCATGCAGAGCCTGCGGCAGCCTGCTGGGCACTAAACTCAGCTAACCCTACCCACACCCACCCCTACCTTGGGTGTGACCTTGAGCAAGTCGCGTTCCCTAGCTATGCCTCAGCTATTAATATTTCAACTATAAAATCTCCATGGGCCTGAGAGTTCAGACTTGGCCCCAAGCCCTTGCCTTTGCTGGAGAGGTGTGCTGCTCAACCACAAACTGCAGGTTCTAATCCTGCTCTGCCTCTGACTTGCTGTGTGACCTTGAGCCCATCATCCAACATCTCTGAATACCAGAGAATAACCAAAATAATCCTTTGTAAATGATGACAAGGTACCTGGCAGCGAGAAAGTGCCCTGTAAAATTGTCAGTCCACAATTTAAACCGCTGCCTGATTGTCAGCTATTTGAAATGTCAAAGGAATGTGGATAATTTATACGCCACACAATTCCTACCTCAAGAGAAAGGGCAAGAAAGTGAGGTGGGGAGAGGAGTGGAGGCTTTCCAGGTATACTGCTTTTCCGGGTCTACCACTGTACCACCCCACTCTCTAATTCAATCCACCTCAGAAAATGGTGATGGGGGTGAGGTGCAAAAAGCAGATATTAAAGGACTCCGGGGTCTGACCCAAAGCAGAACTTAAAAAGCTCCATCAAGCCCCCAACCCAAATCCTGGGGGAACCTGTTAATCATAAAACAGAGTGGGCTGGACCCTCTTATCCCATCAAACCTTTAAACTACCTCAGCTTTACGCACCTTGCCCAGGCGAGGCCTGGGACAAGGCCTGGGGTCCAGGGCCACCGACAGGACCCCGCTCACATGGATGCTCTGGTTCCAGTCTGTGGCGTCCACTCAAGGTGAAGGAGGTCTGGCTGGGCACAAATTTCTGGTTGGAAGAAGCAAGAATAGCACTGCTGCACTGGAGACCTGTGACACACCAAGTCTGGATCAAGGCTTCCTGAGTTCCAACAACTCCCTGCTCCACCCATGTAGGGTGGATTCTCCCTTTCACATAAGCCCCAGCTTTGCCCCACCCAGTCCACCCTCAGGTACCTGTCTCTGGGGGACCCTGGAGTTTTCAGGCCCAACTTTTGAAGACATATGCACTCTTCGGTGAGCAGCTTCCAGGTGGGTCAGTAAAGGGGGCTTCAGGCAACAGGCTGGCTGCCCAGGCTGCCAGGGAGTGAGGTTGAGAGACCAAGCTAGAGTCAGGAAGGACACAGTCCCTGTGAGGGCGGCTGAGGAGAGCCTGAGGCATGGGAGGAAGCCCTCAGGCACACACCCTGGCACCTGAGCCAGACAGGGAAAGAGTAAACAAACTAGATACTCAAAGCTGCCAGGCACCAAGTCATCAACTGTTCAAAGTTCAAAGCTCCCAAAGGAAGTGACCACCAGCATTCTACCCCCTACTCCCCATAGTACACCCCCACCTGCAACCCTTCACATTACCCTAAACCCTAAACACAATAGCTTCCCCTACTGTCTTCCTGGAATTGAAGCCCCAACTCCAACGTCCCCAACCCCAAATGGACAAGCATACCTCCACCCAAGGCTATATATAACCAGTCATGTCCCGCAACCAGGAAGATGTTTCCTGGAAAGCCCTCATCACAAAAAGTCAGAGAGGAAGCAGAGGAGGTGGCACGCCATTGACAAAGAGCCAGCAAAGTCTGTCAGGAAGCCAGAGACCTCAGGAGAGCAACTTTCAATATCCCCAAATAGAAAATAGCCCCTGAACCAAAAGGATGGGGAACATTAGGCAAAGGTGGGCCTGTTGCCATGACAATAGGATACCAGCCTGCCCAAGAAAAGGGCTCTAGACCAGGTAAGTGCATGGAAAGGCAGCTTGAAACCTCTACAGTCAGCATCTTGCTAAGATAATCTTGCTCTTAGTCACCTGGACATCCTTCCCTCCCTTCCGGCCTGGCCCAGGTATACACACTTTGCATAGTTCCCTCGCCATGGGGGCATTTACAAGGCCTCCTCAGCCACAGACATGCCAGGCACTCAAAAGACAAAATGAACCTATGCAAACCAGTCCGAATCACTGGCAAGGTGAACGGGCGAGGGTATCCAATTTCATACTTTTGGGGGACCATCTGAGGGCAGGGAGGCCCTAGGGAGCAGAGCTCCTCCCAGGAAGCATCATCCCAGGCCTCCTTACAGAAATGCAAACCATGAGGACACTGCCAAACACATACCAAACCAGGCAAAAGGAGTACCACTTAAAAAACAAACTGGCTGCCTTCCCCCCCACCCCGGGCTCTTTCTGGCTGGCAGCCTTTCCAACTAATCAGCAGGACACATGTGCCTTGCAACAGGGTGACACCTCCACCTCCCCACCCCCACAACAAAGCCCCAATGTGTGGTGTGTTCCTGTAGGCCTTATCTCAGCCAGGAACATGACCCACTCCTCACCAGGCTTGGTACTAAGCAGCACCCCAACACGGGTGGGGAGTAGCAAACCTTACCACCTCCCTTCCTATTGGCGAAACTACTGGCATGACAGGTTAGCAGGGCGGGGCGTCAGGGCCGTCTCACTCAGAGGCCTGGGGCAGGCAGTCCGACCTTCCCACACACACCCCACCCCTTTGCAGGGAAAGGTGAGGTGAGCAGCCAGTCACATGGGACAGCCTGCACTCCCGAATCTCTAAAGCCTACTATTCACCCGTCCCCCATCTTCTTGTCCCAAGGGGAGGGGGCTTGGGGAAGCGGGGTCTCCATTGTTTAGCCAGCTGTCTAGCAGCTGCTCCTTTGAGAGGAGCCCGCTGTCGGCCTGGCAGTGAAAGGGTGAAGGCCGCTGGGAGGGATAAAGGGCTCGGCGGAGGTGCTCGCCTTCCCTGCTGCCTTCCCCAGAGCCTCAGTGGGTCGGTCTGTTTGGGGGGGCCTGGGCCTGGCCCTGAGAAGCCCCCTAACCCCGAGACTGCAGCCTCCACCCCACAGCTCTGGGCCACCTGGGCTCCTCGGAGTCCCAAATCCCCCCAAACTGAAGGCCACCCTGCTCTGCCTCCCCGAGCCCCCGGAGCTGGCAAAAGGGGACGGAGCTCCCCCTCTCCGCCCCTCCTGGTCGGCCCCCACTCCCGGGCGCCGAACTCCGCGGCGCGGCCAGGGACGGGAGCCGGGAGTCCGGGCCGCTGCTTCCAGGGGACAGGGAAGGAGGAGGAGCCGGCGGGCCCCGCCGCCCGCCCGCCTTACCAGACCGAGCCCGCCCCGCGACCGGGCCGAGCGCGGCCCGCAGCCGAGCGGCCGTCCCCGCCGCCCCGCACTCACCGGCCGCCGGAGCCCGCCCCGGCAGGCAGCAGAAGCGGAGACGCGGCATCCAGCGGCCCCGGCCGGGTCCGGGCTAGAGCACAGCTCGGCGCAGCGCAGCACCGCCCCCCGCGGTCGCGCGAGCGGAGCCGAAAGGGAGCTCCCTGCTGGTGGCTCCAGGGATAAACGCCCGGCCTTCCGGGCAGCGCCTGGGCGCGCCTCCAGAGCGGGCCATGCGGGCACCAGGCACTGCCCTGGGAGACCTCTGTCCGAGTCCGAGAGATCCTGCCTAGAGGTCCTGTCTGCCCTGGGCACTGGAGGCTGCCGGACATGCCCAGGGCAGGCACCAGGGTCATGCTAAAGTAGAGAACAGGTTCTGTCCAAGGCAGGCACTAGACTGCTGGCTGTGTCCAGGACGGTGCTGCCCAGAGCAGTGCTGTCCAGAGAAAGCAACTAACTCTTACTGGCCACATCTGCAGAGGCACCCATAGGGTGCTGCTGGATGGTGCCAGATGGCTCAGTCCAAAATAGGCACTGCCTGCCATATCCAAGGTGGGCATGGCAGAATGTGCTCCCAGAGGTGGAAGCAGGCTACTAGTGGCGAGGTCTGAGAGGGCCCTGCCTCAGGAGGAACTGCCTGAAGGTGTACCAGGGCCCAGGGGACACAGCCATAAATGGCACTCACTCCCTAAAGCACTCCAAAAATGCCAAGATTAACACCTCTCGGAAGCTCTTTGGAATGAGGACTGTCCCTTGGTCTCTCATGTCATGTAAATATCAGGTGAGCTACTCTACCTAGTGAGAGTGAATTTTAGACTTCCTGGGAGAGACCAGCAGTGTTCCTGGGGAGACCAGCAGGCCTCCAAGATAGATGCTATGTCTTAAGTTGAGAGAGAGGGAGAGATGAACACTTTCGCAGGCAGTTTCCTGCGAAACTCCACAGGAGTGGGGTACCCCAGAACAAGATGGAAACTGAGTAGAGCAGTACGAGAAAAAGGGTATAACAGACAAGGGCAGCTGCCTCCATAGACAGTCCATTCAGGAACTTCTCCTGACAGAGGTGACCCAACCTGACAGAACAGGGAAGGCTGGAGGGAGGGAGCTCAGGAGCAAAGAGCTGAGTAAGAGCTGGGAGATCCCCAGGAATAGACCACACCCAGGATGTGCATTGTGGATAAAAGAATAATAGCATGCAACCAAACTCAATTCAACAAACTTTTACCGAGAGCCTGCTAAGTGTCAAGTGCATCAGAAGGCCCTCGGGGGGACACAGAGACATCAGACATGGAGCCTGTCTTCAGGGAGCTCACACGGAGGGTGGGGGGTGGAAAGAAAGCAGCTCTGAAGACATGACATTTGAGTAGAATCTTGGAGGCTAGTTAGGACAATTACTATCACAACTGCTTCCTAAGCACCTACTGTGTGCTAGACACTATCTCTATTCCTCACAACAAATCTATGAGGGAGACATTGTTATTATAACTAGGGATTGAGTACATGGACTCTGGAGACAGGTTGTCTGGATTCAAATCCCAGCTCCGTCAAGTACTAGCTGTGTTACCCCGGTGATTTAAAAAACCTCTCTGTGCCTTAGTTTCTTTATTTGAAAAATGGGGATAATAACAGTGCCTGCCTCAAAGTTTGTTTTGAAAATTAAATGAGTTTAGTCTTTTCAACAAACTGCTGGAACAACTGGACATCTACAGGCAAAAACCTAGATACAGACCTTATACGCTTCACAAAAATCAAAACTAGATATAGACCTAAATGTAAAACATGATATAAAACTGCTAGAAAACAACATAGGAAGAAACCTAAATGATCTTGGGTATGGCAAAGATTTTTTACATACAATGCCAAAATTGTGATTCATGGAAGAAAGAACTGATAAACTGGACTTCATTAAAATTAAAAACTTCTGCTCTGCAAAAGACAATGTCAACAGAATGAGAAGACAAGCCACAGATTGGGAGAAAATATTTGCACAAGATATGTTGATAAAGGACTTATCCAAAATATACAAAGAACATTTAAAACTCAACAATAAGAAAACAATCTGATTTAAAAATGGGCCAAAATCTGATTAGACACTTCACCAAAGATATGCAGATGGCAAATAAGCATTTGAAAAAATGCTCTACATCATATGTCATAGGGACTTAACAAATTAAAACAATAATGAGATACCACTACATGCCTATTAGAATGGCCAAAATCCAGAGCACTGACAACACCAAATGCTGGTGGGAATGTGGACCAACAGGAAGGCTCATTCATTGCTGGTGGGAATGCAAAATGGTACAGCCACTTTGGAAGACAGTTTAGTGGTTTCTAACAAAACTAAATATACTCTTACCATACGATCCAGCAATTACATTCCTTGTTATTTACCCAAATGAACTGAAAACTTATCTCTACACAAAACCCTGCACACGGATGTTTATAACAGGTTTGTTCACAGTCAAACTTAGAAGCCACCAAGAGGTCCTTCAGTAGCTGAATGGATAAACTGTGGTCCAACTGTGGATAAACAATGAAATATTATTCAGCACTAAAAAAAAATGTGCTATCAAGCCATGAAAAGACATAGAGGAACCTTAAACACATAATCCTAAGTGAAAGAAGTCAATCTGAAAAGGCTTATATGATTCCAACTCTGTGACAGTTTGGAAAAGGCAAAACTATGGAGACAAAAAGATCAGCAGTTGTCAGGGGTTGGGGGAATGGAGAGATGACTAGGTAGCACCGACTTAGGGCAGTGAAGCTACTCTATATGATACTACAGCGACGGATACATGTCATTATACATTTGCCCAAACCCATAGAATCAACACCAAGAGTGAACTCTCCTGTTAACTATAGACTTTGGGTTTATAGGAACTCTGTACTTTCAGCTTAATTTTTGCTGTGAACTTAAAATTGCTTTAAAAAATGAAGTTTATTAATTTTTTAAAAAATTAACTGAGTTAATATATAAAAAGAACAGTGCCCAGCGCACAGTAAGTATTTTATAACTGTTAGCTTTATTATCACATCTTTCCCAACTCACGGCTATGAAAACTACGGCACAGACAGGTTTGTGATTTGCACACAGCCTACGGATTACAGAGTTAGGATACAAACTGAGGTATCCAACACTCCAAAACCCATATTCTTTTCCCTATACCATGATAGTAAATGAATAGGCGTTTTTATTTATTCTATTGTATTTATGTGTGTCCACATCTAGAACACTTTTGGAGTAGCACACAGTGTGCCTAAAAGCGCCTCTAGCCTGAACCAGGAACCAGTTTCAGAGACCAGGCAAGATTAAACGGGGCCACACCCACCATGAGTCTAGCTCATGGTACCTTAGTTTTCAGTTTTTTACTTCCCAACGGTCAGAATAATCCCTGCCCTGTGTCTAAGTAAAAGTTAAAGTAAAGCACCTCTCTCCTCTGAATAGAAGAATGTCAGAGCAGTGTCCACAGAAAAGAGCCCAGATGACCGTGGAATGGCCAGTTTTTTCAGAAGATTCCTAAACTCCTAAAGCAAACTGACTTTAATCGAGAAGCCCCCTCAGGGAGAAACCTGGTAATAAAAATCGCTAACATCAACTGGGCCCTTATTATGGATCAGACACTATGCTAACCCCTTGACAGCAATCCTCTCATTTAGTCCTCACAATCACCCTATTAGGAAGGTGCCGTTATTATCCCCATTTTGCAGATTAGAAACTAGGCTTAAGAAGATGAAATAATTTGCCCAAGACCATATGCCTAACAAATAGCAGAGCCCAGAAAGCTTGCTCTGAACCACTTTTCTGGGCTGTGTCCTGGGAGGAGTGAAAAGTACATGAGCTTTGGGGCCCCACCTTGAGAGGACACTTGGTCTAGCAGCTGCTAGCAAATTCCTTAGCCTCTCTAAGCCTCAATGTCCTCATTTATAAAATGGGGATAATAATAGTGCCTACCTCATAAGGGTGTGAGAGGATAAAAGGAGCAATTAGCCCAGTACTTGACACATAGTAAGTGCTTAACAGCTGTTAGCCCTTATTCATCTCTCTGACCCTCCACTTCCTCATCTGTAAAATGGGGAGCTGATAATAATATGTAAGTCAGAGTTATTGTGAGGCTTGGAAAAAATAGCAAATAGAAAGCATGTAAGATGACACTTGTCACGTGGTAAGCTACCACAGCATGACCCCCCAAAAAAGAACCACAAATAAGCAAGCTAGCTTTTTAAAAAGCCCATGGAATTGCAAATCTGCCTGACAGCAAGTGTTGTTCTGATGACAAAAGCACACTTGAATATTGTTCTTCAAAATTAATGTGTTAGCGCAAGATCCTTTATTCGTTTGCATAGAAGCTTGAAGTGTGGGTGGAGAAGGCTCTCTGGGAATTTAAAGCTAAACTCTTAGAAGAGAGTACCTGCCAAAGATCAATCCAAAAAAAAAGGAGCTCATTTCTGAAATGACATAAAAAGTTTTATTTTGGAAAAACTCGAACACATACAAAAGTATACAAAATAATATAATAACAAACCCCAAAGTATCAACACGACTTCAATAGTTATCAACTCATGGAAATCTTGTTTTAACTCTACCCCTTCCCACCAGTATAATTTTGAAGCAAATCCAGATATCATATCATTTCATCTGAAAATATTTCAGTGTGTATCTCTCTCTAAAAGATAAGGATTATTTTTTTAAATGTTTTTTGTAGTTGACATACAATATTATATTAGTTTCAGGTGTACAATGTAGTGATTGGACATTTATATAACTTATGATGTGATCACCCAAGAATTATTTTTTTAAACAAAACTATAATATCATTGTCACACCTAAAATTTTTAAAGAATAATTCCCTAATATCATCAAATAATCAGTGTTCAAATTTCCAGTTATCTCCATAAATGTCTTTTTAAGCACTGCTTGTTTGTTTGAATCGAGATCAATACACTGCTGTCAGTTGACATGACTTTTAAGTACTTTTTAATCTACAGGTTTCTCTTCTGTCTCCTCCTACCCCCACCCCACAACTTATTTGTAGAAGAAACTAGGTCATTTACCCTAATAGATTTCCCACTGTCCAGACTTTGCTAATTCACCCTCATGGTGTAGTTGAACATGATGTGCTGTTCTCTGTATTTCCTATAAATTGGTAGATAGATCTAGAGGTTTGAAGACATTTGAGTTTTATTTTTCTGGCAAGAATACTTCCTAAGTGTTGTAGTCTTCTTTCTTCAGGAAGTACATAGTGTCCTGTTGTCTCTGAAATGACACTTTAAGACATCAAAAATGTACGATTGTCTTTACTAGAAGTGTAAGAATATAAAAAAGAATCCATCCATCAACAGATGAATGGATAAACAAAATGTGGTGTTTACATACAACGGAATATTATTCAGCCATAAAAAGGAAGAAAATTCTGATACACGTTACATGATCGAAACTTGAAGGTGTTATGATAAGTGAGAGAAGCCAGACACAGAAGGACAAATATTGTATGATACCATTTATATGAGGTACCTAGAATATGCAAATTCATAAGGACAGAAAGTAAAATAGAGGTTACCAGGGGCTGGTGGGGTGGGGTGGGGAAGACACGAATGGAGAGTTATTATTTAGTAAGTACAATTTCTGTTGGAGATGATGAAAAAGTTCTGGAAATGGATAGCGTGATGGTTATACAATATTGTGAACGTACTTAATGCCACTGAATTCTCCACTTGAAAATGGTTAAACTGGTCAATTTTATGCTATGTATAGTTTACCACAAATATTTTCTTTTTAAAGAGCCCTGCTATTGCATAGAACACAGCCCCTCTGACAAACCCTTGATGGCCTTGGTTTATGTGTTGGCCTTTTTCTGAATCAGCAGCCTACTGCACTGATCTACACATAGCGGTTGTCACGCAGGGTGTCATGCGGGGTCTCAGCTCCCGCTCCCCACATAAGAACGCAGGATATGGTGAGGCCAAAAAGGAACACCCACGGAGCCATAGATAGGGGAGTCATAGCACTATATTCTCGCTGGCGGCTGGGTTGGAGACACAGGAAGCAGGAGCCACATGATCCGATCCGCAACCCACTTTCGGCTTCTCTGCCAGCCAACCTCACTTGCTAACGGCAACCCGCCTCTCTGCAATCCGCAATCCACACTCTGCGCTTGCTAGCGTAGCCACAGCAGTTATATCAGTGGCTAATGGCTAACCGGTAACAGCTGATGGCCAACTAGTCACAGCTGATGACCATCTACTACCTGAGCCAGCACCTTTCCAAGTGAGGCCGAGAGCCTGGAAACTGCTCTCGGGGATGCTGTCCCCACAGCGGTGGTGCCCCTTCCATGCTTCCAAGAATATCACGGCCTCTGCCCGACTCTACAATGAGCCAGGGATCCACCAGCCACAAGCCCACCAGCCACAGCCCAGTGTTCCAGGCTATAGATCTGTACAAGCAGGGCTGTGGAGGCGCCGGAACACGAGCTTCTGGAGTCACAAGGCTTGGAGCCGAGTCTGTCTTTGCCGTGAGATCTGAGTTAAATGACTTAAGCGCTCCGTTTCCATTCCTATAAAATTAAGGCTGCAAACCTCCCCCCTCCCAGGGTTGCTGTAAGGATCGCATGAGGTCAGATCATAGTCAGATGCTGTACAAAGATAGGGCTTTGTTTTGTCATTATGCTTGGAGGGATTCAAAAAGGATTGCACTGGGACGTAGGTTTATCAACATTGGGAAAACGATATCTCCAGAAGTTCGTTACTTTACAAGCTCAACTTTTCTTGACATTCTTAGCAAGGTCAGCAGTAGAGTGACCAACTGTTCTGGTTTGCCCACAACTGAGGGCATTCCCGGGAGGTGGGATTTTCCACAGAAAGTCCCAAGCAAAAGCGGACAAGCTGGTGACCTAACCAGTGATCTCCCAATTGCTAATTCTAGGAACTGCCTCTTAGGCTTGCTGACTGCTGCCTAGTTGACCTGCCTTCCTTCTGGAAACTCTTCACAACTTGGCTTCCAGAACCTCTTCTTTTGGCTCTCCTCACTGAATATATTGACCCCGTTTGACCTCTAATCCAGGGGCTTCCCAGGGTTTCTGTCTCTGCCTTCTGCTGCTGGGATCCCACAGCCCCTTTTTGGGGGACCTCATTGATTCCCAGGACTCCCAGCCACCGCCCACACAACAGGTAACTCCCCAAACTCCACAGTAGACATCACTCTAGAGGCTAGCCTGGTTCTTTCACCATTTCTTGCAAATACCCCAAGTGAATCATGTTTAAAGCCGAATGTACAACCTTCCTCACCGCCTTCCTCCTTTTGGTGAGTGACCCTGACCCTCGGCCCATGAAGTCAGAAGTCCCTCGCCCTGCCTCCTCCCTCTCCACTCAGGCATCGAGTCCGGTTGGTTCTACTCCATAAATCTCTCTGCAACCTGCATTATTTGCTCATGCCCACTGCCACGGCCTCGGCGGCGCTCAGCTGGACGATGGTGGCAGCCTCCGCCCTGTCATCTGCTTCCACTTCATCCTCTCCAACGTCCCCTCCATGCGGCTGCCAGAGTGGTCCTTCTAAAAGACAGATACGATTATGTCACTTCCCGACTTGGAATTTTTCAAAGGCTCCCACTGGCCTAGTACAGAGGTCAGCAAACTTTTTCCATAGTAGCCTAATAGTAAATATGTCAGGCTTTCCAGGCTAGCTGGCCTCTGTCTGAACTATTCCACTCTATCACTGTAGCATGCAAGTAACCATAGATAATATATAAACAAATGGGCATGGTTGTGTTCCAATAAAAATTTATGTAGAAAAACAGGTAGGGGGCTAGATTTGGCCCGAGAACTATACTTCGCAGAACCCTGGCTTAGGAAATAGAATCCAAGCTTCTTAGCATAACCAACCCAAAAGGCAACCGGCCCCCTTGCTTCTCAGACCCTAGATATCTATCGCCTGAGGCCCATGGAAAACAGCTTCCACTACAGCAGGTGGGACTCCAATTAGATTTTGGAAAGAACTTTCTTGGCTGTTAAAGGATTGTTAAAATCGGTCCAAGTTGTGGAAGGAGGTGGAAGAATATCCATCTCTTCTGGTTTTCTGATATGCCTCAGGTGTACTCCTGTCTGGACCTACTCCTCATTCTGGCATGAAGATATCAAAACTAAATTAAGTTGGCATATCTGAGTGGAGCCCCTATTCCATGCAAGGCACTAAGCTAAGAGCAGGACTGTGTGTCTTCCTACAAAGCATAACATCATCACCCTGTCTGCAACTGAGGTGCAAAGACCAGTCAGACACGTACAAAGTTACACAGTAGGTTGGATTGAAATGACCAATCAAGGCCACAGTAAAAGAGAAGTCACAAAACAGTGGTTGACTAAGTACCAAGTGGAATCATCATGGAGGCTCAGAGGAGAGAAAGACTGGAGGAGGGGTGAGGGAAGACTTCAGAGAAAAAGGGTCAGGTAGGAGCCCGTAGTAGAATTTATATGGTAATAACCACACCTACTGCTTGCTAAGGAACACTGCGCAACTGGCACTTTATTTACATTATCTCGTTTAATCTTCACAACAATTCTGTGAAGTAGGTATTATTATATTAGTGCCTTGAAATACAGAAGGAAACTGAGCCGCAAAGCAGCAGGCAGCTTGCCCAAGGTCACACAGCCCGTGTGTGGCTGAGCAGGATTTGAACCCAGTCAGTCGGGCTCTGAAGCCTGCCAGGGAGGGCGTACAAGCAAAGGGTGGGAGGAAGCCCGTGAGAGGCCAGGCACAGCTCCAAGTGAAGCTGGAATGGGAAAGAGTGGGCGATCAGGCTGGAAAGAGAAACCAGGGCTGGCTCATGGAAGATGCTGTATGCCACGCTGAAGAGCCTGAAGGAGGGCTGACGGGGAGGCAAGTGCAGGTTGGAATGGAAGGAAGGGCCAGTGCAGGCAGGGAGGTACTTGGTAGCTCGAGCGGTAGCAGTCCAGGGGAGCGAGATCGCCAGTCTGAGCCAAGGGAGATGATGTGGGGATTGGAAGAGGAGGAGAGGTGTTGGAGAGAATACGAAGGATGATTTGTGTGGGGACTGAACTATCAACTGCTGTAGGAGCAAGTGAGGGAGGAGCTGACAATTGATTCCATGATTCTGGGTGGACCAGGCAGCAAGGCAAAAGCAACACTCTAGGCAGCTGAAGTTAATACAATGGCTTTATTGCGACCAGCTTCTATTGGCAAGCACTTTACATACATAACCTCCTCTCATCCTCACAACAGTATGAGGTAGGGTCTGTTATTATTATTCCCATTTTCAGGTAAAGGAACTGAGGCACAGAGAGGTTAAACAACTTGTCCAAGGTTATACAGTTGGTAACTGGCAGAGCTGGGATTTGAACTTAGGCAGACTGGTTCCAGAGGCCTCCCTCTTTATTATTTCACTATCCTACCTCTGTTGAGGTAATGCTTTCAGGAGGAAGCAGGGTTCCCCACTCCCATTCCACATTCCTCACCCTCAAGGGTGAAGCAGGAGAGCGATGGTGATGGCCGGATTTTTTTACCAGGTGGCATTGTCCAGTCAGGTCTCAGGGCTCTGCTGCTACCCAGAGCGACTGCCTCTCACTAATAGGCAGGAAGCCTGAGCTCACCTGATGGGGCCTGCACTACCTAGGCACTTGCCAGCAGGAGGATACCTGGAGCCCACTTCTGTCCTCATCAGAGGAGAGCAGGGGAGAACGGGCAGGCCGTGGCCAGAAGTGGCAGCAGCTGGCGCAGGCTGCAAAGAAGGCCCGGCAGGTAAAGACCCAGCCCAGGTAGTGCAACTCCATCAGGTTCAGGAGGGAGTAGCCTGCCCCTACTCCAAACGTGAAGTTCAGGAAAATCATCTTCTCTGTGGCTCTGGACACAAAGTAGTCAGTACTAGTGGGACAGGGTAGGAGAAGCAGTGAAACAAGTATGGAACATTCAACCCAAACAGATAGTATTGCCCCACCAGGAAGGCCAGCGCCCTAAAGGCCTGTAGTACCACATGGGCAACGTCGATGGCCAAAACCTCGTGTGACCATAGGCCCGGGTTCCTGGCTGCAGCCCGAAGGCATTTGGGGAGAATCCTCTCTCCCACCAGGATCTGTTCCTCTAGGAAGTGAGAAGACCCCAGGAGCCCCAGCCTCGGTCTCTGCAGGGCTCCCCCAGATGCCAGCTTTCACAGTGTGTCCAGCAGGTACTCCCTCTCCACATCTACTCTTTCCTGCCTTGCAATCTGGTGCAAGACAGATGAGATAGAAGATAGAGGGCATGGCCACCAGCACAATCTGAAAAACCCAGAAGCGGGAGTAGGACACTGGTGAGAAGTGGTTGTAGCAGACATTTATGCAGCCAAACTGCAGAGTATTGCAGGTGAACTTGGACTGCTCATCACCATAGACTGTATCTCCCACCAAAGTGACCAGCAGAATGCGAAAGCCCAGGAGGACAGTAAGCCACACCTTGCCGACCACGGTGGAATGGTTCTGTACCTGGACCATTCAGGAGTTGGCCCAGGAGTGACCAGTCACTCATCTGTGGACATGGAAATCACAAGCTTTAAGGAAGGAATTGCGGTGGGGTGGGGGTGGGAGTAGGAAGAGAAGGGGGTGCAAATATAAAAAGTCCCAGCAGCTAGATATTTGCATCACTATTTCTGGCCCACAGCAAGAGCTCCATCTGTGCCTGACACCCAGGCAGGCGTGCCACTCACTACCTGTCAAGGACAAGAAGAACAATCTGGCAGAGAAAAGGACACTGAGGAATACAGGATGGAAGCAGAAACTCTCAGAAAGACCCCCAGCGCAAAACCAAATTAACCAAGACAGTCTGCACACTTCTGCAGCAGTGAAGCTTCCGCTGACATGTTCCTAACTAAATGGGTTTGAATCTTCCAAAGGACCTGGGCATTTTTTGCAGACCTACATAGCACTAGGCATATTTTTCCCAAGATTCCACAGCAGACTATTCATAACTTAGATTGTCATTCCTCCAGGTTCCAGCGTAACAAACGACTTTTGGTCACCATGCCAGGATTTGGAAGAGATCGGTCTTACAGCTCCGTCCTTGCCCCGTGGATGCTCTTTAAGGCTTCACATGGCAAAAATCTCATCTTACTTTACATTTCCGTAGCTTCTGATCCTGGGAATTACTGAAAACATTTCCAAGGCATAGTTTGGGGGGCATTTACACCCATTATCTCCACCAGCACCCTCTTTCACCCTCTCAAATTCACATACAATCTAAATATAGCAGCAGTATGCTTACTGTGCAAAGTCCGGGTCAAGACATGACCCAGCTTTCCCTGCCAACTTGACTGTCTTCCCTAATCACCCCCTAAACAGAATCCTGGAGCTGCCACTGGAAACTCTTTCCTCCCCTTAACTTTTAAAAAGCCAAGATCTCTTGATTCTTATCTCGCTGGCGCCTCCATTTTAGCCAATGTGCTGTTC
Organism: Rhinolophus ferrumequinum; assembly: GCF_004115265.2. Classification (NCBI taxonomy): domain Eukaryota; kingdom Metazoa; phylum Chordata; class Mammalia; order Chiroptera; family Rhinolophidae; genus Rhinolophus; species Rhinolophus ferrumequinum. The sequence goes on along the minus strand of NC_046304.1, from coordinate 18,373,079 downwards.
TTCCTCTTTCCATGATGTAAAACATCAGTGTTTCTCAAGAGACCTCCAACTTCTTGCTGATCCCGGAGGATGCAGTTTGTTAGGATGGACACAAGCCTCTCCAACTTAGCATGTCCAGGTTAAACCTATTCCCTCGACAAAGCAGGGCTACAAGCACTGGCTTAGACTTAGATGCCCAGAGCTGTGTGACCTTGGGCAAGTTGCTTAACCTCTCTCGGCTTCCATTTTATCACCTGTGCAATGGCGACAACAACAGGAATTACTTCATAGCGTTGTACAGGTTAGATGTGTTAATGTATGTAAAGGATTTGGAAAAGTATCTGGCACATAGTAAGTACTTCATTCATGTTAGGTGTAATTACCTTCCGCCAAACTGACTCTTCGTCCTGTCTTGGTGAATAGTGCCATCATCCAAGTCAAAATCCTGAGTCTTACCCCCAAATCCTCCCTTTTGCTTCCTCTCCACTTTTTTTTTTTAAAGATTTTATTGGGGAAGGGGAACAGGACTTTATTGGGGAACAGTGTGTACTTCCAGGACTTTTTTCCAAGTCAAGTTGTTGTCCTTTCAGTCTTAGTTGTGGAGGGCGCAGCTCAGCTCCAGGTCCAGTTGCCATTGGTAGTTGCAGGGGGCACAGCCCACCATCCCTTGCAGGAGTCGAACCAGCAACCTTGTGGTTGAGAGCCCACTGGCCCATGTGGGAATCGAACCGGCAGCCTTTGGAGCTCTAACCGCCTGAGCCACCGGGCCGGCCGCCTCCTCTCCACTTTTAATGGCTAATAGAGTCCCTTCAGTGCTACATCCTAATATCTCTCTCATGTATTGTTTCTTATAAGTCCATGGCATAGCCTCCGTCCAGTCTTTCATCTTCTCTCCCCAGGATTACGACGATCCCAGTAAGTCGCTCTGCCCTCAGTTTTGTCCCTCTGGTCTACCTTCCTCAGTGGCTGCATTCCTAAAATGCATATCTGGTTATTTCATTTCCCTGCATAAAACTGTCCAATGGCTACTCCATACCCCCAGGACAAAGCCCAGCTCCCCAAGATGGCATATAAGACCCTCCCCCATCTGGCCTCTGCCTACACCTCTAGCCCCGCCTGGGCCCTTCTTACCCTGCAGCTCTCAGAATTCCTGGAAGTCCTATACACATGCAGGCAGCTTCATACTCCTGAGCAGTTACTCACACTGCCCCTTCTGCCTCTCCAGCCCCACTGTCCTTCCAGCTAATTCTTTTCTTATCTCCCAACATTCAGCGTAAGCAGCACCTTTTCTAAGAAATTTTCATAACTCCATCCCAGAAAAGACTGACTGACCACTCTCGTGGTGGTCTTGGCTTGGTGCACGGTCTGCTGTCCATAATGACTGTCATTTCCACTTATTTACATATGCTCACGTTTATTGACATAAAATTTTTCTCCATCACTAGATGTGAATTATTTGATGACAGGAACTATATCTTATTTGTCACTAGTCCTACGCCTAACATGAATTAGGTGTCTGCTACATGTTTATTGGGTGAATGAGTGATGACAAACGTGGGTTCAAATCCTGTCACTGTCACTTGTTAGTTATGTCTGACTGTGGGTCCATTAGTTAGCTTCTGGGGCTGTTTTTTTCATCTGTGAAGTAGAGGTTTCCATATGGAATTTAGAGACATAGTGATGATTACAGGTAATGTATTAAAAAATTAATAAAAGTCCTTGCCCAAAATTAATAGAGACAGAAAGTAAAACAGAGGTGACAAGGCAGGGGCTGGCGTAAGGAAGGAATGCGAAGTTATTGTTTAGTGGGTACATAATTTCTGTTGTGGGTGAAGAGAAAGTTCTGGAAATGAATAGTGGTCATCCCTGCACAACATTGTGAATATACTTAACATCACTGAATTGTAAACCTAACGCTGACAGTAAAGAGTAAACTGTATGTTATATATTTTACCACATACACAAAAATTTAGATAACCAATGGGGATTAAAATAAAACAACCCTTGCCTAGTACCTGGCACTTAGTAGGTGCTCAGTAATAAATGGAAGAAGATACTGGAAACCCTCAACCTGACTATTCAAACTTCCACCAGGAAGTAGGAGCTGCCACAGAGTTGGCATTCTGTGTCTGCCTCCGCAGTCAGGGAGGAGGCATTTGGGAGATAGAGACCTCTGGGAACTTGCTTCTCTTCTGGCCAAGTAAAGACAGCAGTAGTCGATAGCAAGAGGAAACTACCTGTGTCCCATTCCTCAAATATTTATTAACCGTCAGGTGGGCTCCTGCTCGTCCTTGTCAATCCTTGGCTTCCGAGAAACTCCAAAACACATCTCCCAGCTCCCTAGCCTACCTCTCCACAGAGCCGAGGGTTGGGCTCCTTCTCAAATCCAAGAAACCAGAACTGAGCCCCTCCTCCTGTTGACCTGAGCCCTGCAGAAGGGTGGAAAGAAATCACAGAGGCATAGAAATAATGAAGGGAAAATGCCAGTTAGCCCAAAAAGAATGTGGGGATTGAGAAACTTATTTTCTATCTCCCTTGAAGGCTAAAGGGGGAAAAAGTCCTGAAATAACAATATGAGTGAATGAGGCTAGATGTTTCTGGTTGCCAGGGCGTTAAGGCGGTGGATGAGAACACAGTCTCTCAGGAGAACTTTGAAAATGGGACAGAGATCTCTCTGTGCTGGCCAGGGTTTCTCAAGCCCAGCTTCAGCCTTCCGCACTGACATTCTGGACAGGATAGCCTGCATGATAGGGGACTGTCCTGTGCTTTGTAGAAGATTTAGAAGCATCTCTGGCCAATATTCACTAGATTCCAGTAGCACACCCACCCCCAATCATAACAATAAAAAATGTCTCAATTGCTGAATGTCCCCTGAGGAACAAAATCGTCCCCCATTGGAGCCACTGGTCCAGGCTAAGCAATCTTGTCTTCCTCCTTGGAGGCAGGGGGTGAAAGAGCTGACCTTTAGATTCTAGGATCCAAAAAGGGTAAAAATAAGATGCTGTGATTGACTGGAAATCAGGCCCCATATCATACGAAATTGTGATGCTCCAACCAGCCGTGCAAGGCCACATAGCAAGGACTTTGCAGAGTCAGAAGCAGTGAATCACCAGGTTGTCAGCATCTACAGGCCTTAGCATGCAAATCAGCCCCACATCTGCTGGATCCTGCTCATCCTCTGAGCTCAGACCTTCTGTGGCTGGGGAAGGATGCTGGGCAGACTTCTCTGGGCCTTCCTTGGAGCCACACAGGTCCTAGAAGCCTGCAAGAAGAGCCAAGATCTGGAAAGATTTCTAGCTCCAAATCTTAAAGGATCCCCCACCTCCCCAACCCTTAGAACACAGGGCCAGAGAGCAGAATTGATGGAAGCGTCCTTAAGCTTTTCTAGTTCCCAGTCAGTGTTATTATGGACTTTTCCTTTTGCCTCAGGCTCTAGTGAGGCCTGCGAAAATACTGTTACTGATCCTGTTTTTATAGAAAATGTTGTTATCTTGTGCAACATGGGGGATTTCTTGCATTCGTTTTAATTTTTTAAATATTGCATTAAAATATTCTTTATGTTGATTATTGAGTTGTGTAGCATCCCTTACATTTTGTGGCTGAGGCTATTTCCTCACTCACCTTACTCTCATCCTGGTCCTACTCACGGGATGCCCCACACAACAGCCCATGAGGCACATGTGAAGGCAGAGGTCACAAACGGAAGCCCACAGGCTGAATTCTGCGCATAAATGTGTTTGGTTTGGCTAGCGCTGTGTTTTCAAAAATGTCTTGATTTGTGGCCAATTTTTTTAAGGCAAGAGCATCAAATGAAAATCCACATTTGTGGCTTATTTTGAAAATTTGGGTGATCTAGTCCAATTGTTAATGATTTAACCCTACGTCCCATGGACAACAGCTGTTGGGACCTGGTTAGTGGCCTCTTATTTAGGGTGGGGGGTGCTGTCCCATTTCCCTCAGCCACACCCCGCCCTCTTCTCCTGCTGATAAGACCCACTTGAGCTCATGTGTAGTGGTATGTTGGAGTTGACTTATACCAGCTGACAAGAGCTGATTGTCAAATTGCCAGAGGCAGTTGTTGAACAGTCATTATAAAAAATTAAAGTATATAAACTTACAACTAAATGGATTATTTTCAGAACAACTAATTATTTTGCCACATTTAATTATTGTCTATGTTCTTGAGGTTATTTACATCTATTGTATCTGAATCGTGGAAATAATATATATTGGTATGCTACTGCACATCTTTTCCCAACTCCATGTTCAGTTATGTCACATGGGTAGCAGGAAATTGGCCATAGTGGGAGTATTTACACCACGGAAATTGACAAACACTACAAAACAGGGCTTGATTTATCGTTTTGTTGATTATCTAGACTTAAGATATTGATGGAGGAAACGTTAATAATGTAGATTAAAGTGAATAGCGTGTCATGTCTAACATTGTGAATAGCACAAAAATTTAAGGAAATGGTCTTCCAGTATTTGTAAACTACTATGCAATTCAGCAAAGAAGTTGCTCAGTCATTGATTAACGAGTGAAGTTCATACAAAAATTATTGTTTCACTTTCATCTTATGCCTTAACTTAAACTAAAATATCAACAAACATTCATGTCAAAACTACATTTGTTTATCATTTGTAAACCAGGTTTTGTTGCTGATAGAAGTGGATCTCAAAAATCAATAAAAATCAACTATAATTTTTTTAAAAATCAAGGAAAGCATTTTATAGAAATAAATTGGTTATATGGAATGTACAATAAAGAGTATTGTATATTTTGTTACTATTTTCAACTTATGTGCTACAATTCTTTATACAAACAAAGAGTTCTAATAATCGTATACGTTTATATACATCTTCTCGGAGAGCCAGTTTTTAAACATTTACCAACATGCTATTGCCTGTTGGCATCATGTTTGCCACTCTTTTTTTTTTTTTTTTAAAGATTTTATTGGGGAAGGGAAACAGGAATTATTGAGGAACAGTATGTACTTCCAGGTCTTTTTCCAAGTCAAGTTGTAGTCCTTTCAGTCTTAGTTGTGGAGGGCGCAGCTCAGCTCCAGGTCCAGTTGCCATGGTTAGTTGCAGGGGGCGCAGCCCACCATCCCTTGCAGGACTTGAACCGACAACCTTGTGGTTGAGAGGACGCATTTCAACCAACTGAGCCATCCGGGAGGCAGCTCAGCTCAAGGTGCTGTGTTCAAGCTTAGTTGCAGGGGGCGCTGCCCACCATCCCTTGCAGGACTTGAACCGACAACCTTGTGGTTGAGAGGACGCATTTCAACCAACTGAGCCATCCGGGAGGCAGCTCAGCTCAAGGTGCTGTGTTCAATCTTAGTTGCAGGGGGCGCTGCCCACCATCCCTTGCGGGACTCGAGGAATTGAACTGGCAACCTTGTGGTTGAGAGCCCACTGGCCCATGTGGGAATCAAACCGGCAGCCTTCGGCATTAGGAGCGTAGAGCTCCAAACGCCTGAGCCACAGGGCCAGCCCCATGTTTGCCACTCTTAATCTTAAGTTTCTGGGCTAAGAAGGCAGCAAATTTCTTTTCTGCTTGTCCCCAAATCCTTGTGCCACATGGTCCCAGGATGGGCAGCCAGGAGTTCCTCAACCAACAGATAATCTCTCTGAATCCACCTTCCTTGCAGGAACTACCTGCACCACGCCAGGCTCCTCACGTGTGTTCTTACTGAAATCCTCAGCTCCTTGAGGTAGGCACGATTATCCCCATTTTACAGATGAGAAAACTGAATGGCAGAACCAGGATTTCAAGCTACGTCTGCTGCCTCCAAAGCCTGTGCTCTTTGTATTGTGCAGCCTCCCAGAGGAGGCACGAACATGGTTTAGAGGAGGTAGGGCACAGGAGAAAGGCCTGTACATCTCTCTGATTCCAGGGGTTAAAAAAAAAAATGCCATTGAGCTAGTCCCATAGACAAAGTCTTCTTCGGAGCCTTATCCTCCTTCCCATCAACAGGATATTCCTTCAGTCAATTCTAAATCCCTTATTATGGCTCTGGGTTCTGGAAACCCCCAGAGCCAGGCCCACCCTCTTACTGCAAGGGAGTAGTTGTCACTGAGAGCTGGAGGCCAGACTAAATCTGCTGCCAGCTCTGGGCTACTGCAGACCAGGAAACGTGCTGAACAGGGGCTATTTATCCCCAAGCCTTGGTGGCCCTGCAGGAGGAAAACTCAGAAAAGGCTGGGACAAAAACTGGGAAACACAATGGACATCCCTTGTGTTCAGAATCCTGCCCACTGGGCACAACGGAAGTCACGAGAATCCCCCAGCCCTCCAGCACTCAGGACCTAGCTCTCTCCATGGCCAACAGATTCGGGAAATTCCCTCCACAGGTGGGGAACGTCCTGAGGGTCCTACGCAGTCACCCAAGTGGAGGGGCAGAGGACACCTGGCTTGAAATCTCTTGACCCCCAGGACAGCTTTGCCAACACTGGCAGGAATGAATCAGGAGCTGTGGCCATTCTCTCCTCAAGATGGAGGTGCCTGCTAGTGAAGTCCTATTCTCATGTCTTGGTGGAGGAGCCCCAGGAAGCTTAGGGATGCAGTTTAAGAGGGCCTCCTTCCCAGAGGGTCTGGCCTTCCTGACCTCACTCAGCAACTGGGCCTGAAATCAGGGGCCCAGGGCTTTATCACTTCCTGTGTGACTTTGGGCCACTCACTTCACCTCTCTGGTCTTCATTCCTGTAATAGAACCGACAAATACTGCATGGCTTTCCAAAGCCAGACACATAGGAACTTTACATTTTTTGCCTCATTCCTATCCTCTGTCTGACTCTGTAAGGTTGATATTAGGATCCCTACATTGTAGCAGAGGAAACTGAGGAGCAGAGAGGTTAAGTAACTTAGCTGAGTTCACTCAGCTGGCATTCAAGCCCAGGTCTGGTGACTCCAACTCTACAACTTCCTGTCATAAAGTACAAAATACTTGACCTAAGCATAGCAGGACTGACTCTGGCCTCTATAGCAGTGGCTAAGAAATAGATACGAACTTTATATCTGTGTTAAACTATATAACGCAGCTTAATCCCAGTCCCTTTTAGGTTCCCCCTCCTTCTGCAAGCACCAGGAGTTTGTCCCAGGGCAAGTGTTCACGCACGCATCCCTCTATGTCGTCTGCTCCTGAGGGGCCATTCACTGTCCATCCAGTCATTGACCTGCACATAGGTTACAGCTGGATGTCCTTTATTTCTTGTCTGCTGACTTTCCTTACTACACCTATGCCAGGCATGAGGGTCCAGTGACTTTCCTTACTACACCTATGCCAGGCATGAGGGTCCAGGACTCCTGGGGGCCACATTCCCATCTGCCAGCACCCCTATGTCACCATTCCCTATCTGCTGCCCCAGGCTCCAGCCTCAATACACCACAGGATACCTCTTGCTGGGACTCATGGCCATCCCTTCCCCTCTTCCCCTTCTCCCCTCAGCCTGGAGGAATCTTCTGTAGTTTCTGGAGGGAGCCCCACTCCCCTCAAAGTTACTCCACCCAGCTTTCACTTGTGATGTTTTCTTCAAAAAACTCAGTCTATGTCCAGAAGCCTCTCCATTCCCCCTTAGGCTAGGTGTCTGGAGAGCTAGGCCAGAAAGCAACTTTATTTCTGAGGCACCACCCCCTGAGGCCATGAGCGCAGGACAACCCAGCTCCTAGACGAGGGGGCAGCGGTGGGGATGAGGTGTTAAAATACCAGCAAGGAAAACAAATGGGTAATATTTCCAAAAGTTGCAGCAATAGTCATGTACGAACTTATTATTACTCTTTCTCCCAGTTCCCCTTTCCTTGGGGGCAGAGATGTTGTAGCCATGGCAGGGCTGAGTAGCAGTAGTAGTAGTTGTATTAGTAGCAGCAATAAATGTTGAGTGCTTTTTATGGGCCAGCACTATAATAAGTGCTATAATAAGTGTCATTTCATTTAATTCTAAGCAAAATCATCTGAGGCAGTTCTTATTATCCCCATTTTACATATGAAGAAACCGACCCTCAAAGAGCTTTGTCCAAGTTTGTGTGCAAACTGTAGGCATAAAGCCTGATTCTCACCCAGTTTTCTGACTCCAACCAAATCAAATTTGGTTACCCACCCATGTACCAACCACTGACGACACTGGCCAGATGCGCCATAAAGACTCACTAGGTGGCTGTCCAGTGTCCCTCAGGATACCCTTTCCCTAGCATTGAGAAATATTATTCATGAGCAAGTTAGACAGGCACCTCCCCAGGACAGGATGTGATGGAACGTTGGTCTGAACTGGTTTCACAATACAGGAGCAGGAAGTTGGCTAAAAGGACCAAAAGACCAGACTGTAGGTCCTTGGCCCCCCTGGCAATGGGATCCCCAGGCCAGACTGAAGCATTGCCAAGGTGTCGTGCAGGGTGTCAGGCGGGGCGGCCTGCGGGGTGTCAGGTGGGGTCTCTAGTCCCACTCCCCACATAAGAACGCAGGACATGGTGAGGCCAAAAAGGAACACCCACAGAGCCATAGATAGGGGAGTCATACCACTATAGTCTCGCTGGCGGCTGGGTTGGAGACACAGAAAGCAGGAGCCACATAATCCACAACCCTCACTCCGCCACTTGCTGGCTCAGTGTCGTGCAGGGTGTCAGGCAGGGCGGCCTGCGGGGTGTCAGGCGGGGTATCCTGCCGACTACGCCATGTGTCGTGCAGGGCGTTCGGCGGGGTGTCAGGCGGGGTCTCTGGTCCCACTCCCCACATAAGAACGCAGGACATGGTGAGGCCAAAAAGGAACACCCATGGAGCCACAGGTCGGGGAGTCATACCACTACACTCTCACTGGTGGCTTGGTTGGAGACACAGGAACCAGGAGCAACACAATTCTCAACCCTCACTGTGCCGCTTGCAGACTCAGCCACCATCTTCTTGCTAGCTCCCCCTTTTTCTGCTAGCCTAGCCACGGCAGTTACATTCATGGCTAATGGCTCACTGGTTACAGCTGATGGCCAACTAGCCACAGCTGATGGCCATTTGATCACAGTCGATGGCCATTTACTACCTGAGCCAGCACCTTTCTATGTGAGGCCGAGAGCCTGGAAAATGCTTTTTGGGGCTCTGTCCTCACACAAGGGTTCTAGGCTATAGCCACCTCCTGCTTGTCTCTCCTCTTATCTAGGGGATGCTGGGAAACCAGGGTCTCTCATCCAACCAGAAGTGAATGTAGGTAGAAAGTAGGTGCTAGATGAAGCAGGTGCCAGTAGTCTGGCCCTGGGAAGCTAGGGATCAGGTCGGACCAGAGCTGCACGTTCTAAGTCCAGCTGCTCCCTGGATGAGTGTACACACACACAAACACACACACACACACACGCACGCGCGTGCACTCACACACACACACACACACAGTGACAGAGACTGCTAACCTCCCTTAATGTGCAATTCGTTTTCTTCTATAGTGATAGAAGTTTTTACTTATAGCTGGGCAATGTCCACCCAGAATAAAGACTTCATTTCCCAGACTTCCTTTCAGCAGGGTGTGGCCAGGTGACTACATTCTGGTCAATAGATGTACGTGGGAATATACATGCAGCTTCCAGGCAGGGCTCAGCTGGGTGATATTTTTGCTCCTTGTGCCACTGACTGAGGTTACCTAGTGGTTACCTTTAGCTGGTGCCTGGCTTGGCTTGGAGGGTCCAAGACAGCTTCACTCAGATGTCTGGCATCTTGGCAGGGACAGCTGAAAGGATCAGCTAGGACCCTAAACAGGAGCACCCACATGTGGCCTCTCCAGCATGATAGATAGTTGGGCTTCTTACATCGCACACAGCTCAGGGCTCCAAGGGCAAGTGTCCCAACTCCATGACCTTTTACAACTGAGACACACAAGTCACTTGATGTCACTCTGCCTTCTTTATTGGTCAGAGCAATCACAAGCCTACGCTGATTCAAGGAGAAAGGACATAGACCTGCACTTATGAATGGGAGGAGTGTCAAAAATTTGCAACCTTGTTTAAAAACACAATACCAGCTCTGGACCACTTAAGTGGTCCAGACTTGAAGTCATAGAAAACAGAAACTTCTAGCTTGTTTAAACTCCTGTTATTTCAGTTATCTGCCACTCACAGCTGAATCCAGTCTGGACAGACACACATATGTACACAGACACATTCACAATATACAGTGCACAGAGGGTGGTAAGCAGCACCCAAGTCTCCCAGGATTAGGACCACTCATTTACTCACACTTATTCTCTTACCCAGTTCTCTGTCCACCCAATATTCCCACATGTCCACCGTAGGTCTGCAGGCTCCTCCTGCTATTCCTGGCCTAACCCTCTTCTCTATCCCACAGATCGACTAGGAATGAAAAGTATCCTAATTCCTCACATTGGTGTCACATTTATATTTCTACTTTCTTCAGTATAAATGATATTTATTGCACAGGTACCACGTGGTAGGCAATGTGTCAGGCTCTGAGGCAGGAAACAGAATTAGCAATACAATCACACAGGGGCTGCAGGAACCACATAGGAATCACACAGGGGCTGTAGAGGTGGGGTGTGTGTGTGTGTGTGTGTGTGTGTGTGTGTTCAGGAGGATCTTCAAACCCTGTTAAGTTTTCATAAAACATCAGCACTGGAAGGGATCTCGCAGACCAGTTATTCTACGTGTAGAAACTAGGCTCAGAGCAGTTAAGTGACTTTTCCAAGGACACACAGCTGGTGAGGGTAGCAAAGCGTAGACTGGAATCATATTTCCCAAACTTCTTCCAGTTCTTATCCATTGTGTTCTTGCCCCTTCATCACAGTACTCCTGAGATTATTCAATAATAATAATATCTTAAGCTTTATAAGTGCTAAGATACTGCCAGGCACCAGCTAAGCAAGCTCTCTACATGGATTGTCTCATTTATTACTCATGGTAACTCTAAGAGTTAGGTGTGCTTTTATGATCCCCTATTATGATTATATTGAGTCTTAGGTTAATTGACTTTGTCAAGGTCACCCAGTTAACATGTGAAAAAAATCAATATTTGAACACAGGTAGTCTGAATACAGAGCCATGTGAATGAAAAAAAAAATCACCTGGCAACTTTGTTTAGCATACAATTCCAGGCCCTTCCCCCAGAAAGTCTGATTCTACCGGTCTAGTGTGAACAAGCAGGAGCCTGCATTTTAACCACGGCACAGTAGGTGCTTATGATTTGGTGGTCCTCAGACCACACCCTGAAAAACCCAATTCTCTTGTATCATTTTTCTAAATTCAGAATTTTCTGGCAGAACCCCTCCCTTTCCTGGAATCCAGGAAACTCTCCCCAGGGAACTGGCTTTGGGAGACTAGGCATCAGGGTGCTCTAGGAACAGACGTGTGCCCCCTGGTGGTCAGAGATAAGAGGCCAGGAGCTGCAGCCCAAAAGCCCCACCACCCCCACTCCCGACCCAGGTCAACAGCACAAATGCGAATTTTTCTTCAATTCTATTCAGTGGATGTTACAGAGGTGCCACTATGTGCCAGCACTGAGCCGATGGAACCCACAGCCCACAGATACAAGACTTTGGGAGTGGAACTCCTCAAGGTGACTTGCTCATCTTGTTTTTAAACCACTGATACAAAGGCAGGAATTTCAAGCTGCAGTTGAGCTAATTTCATCTGGTCCAGGTAGTCATATCTAGCAATATATGTCTCTATATTTCAAACATATGTTGAGGAAGGCTGCAAAAGAGGTTTTGGAAAAAGGCTGAGTCCACACTGGAACGAGAACGCAGGGGCGTATTTGCAGTGCAGCATGAAGAATCCAGGCTTCAGGGTCAGGCTGCTCGACAGGCTCTGGGGCTCTGGACCAGTTATTTCATCTTTCTGGGTTGCAGCTACCTCACCTGAAACATGAAACAATAATAATACCTACCTCATAGGGTTGTAATGAGGATGAAATGTCCACTTAAAATAGCACCTGGAACATTGTAAAAGCTAAAAATACAAACAAACAAAAAAAAACTGTAGTGATTTTGATATGTTTTCTAGTTATATATCATAAAACATAAAAGATATAAACCAGGGAATATGACAGCAATCTTGATTTATTCTCATTGAAAAGGAGAATAAATCCTCATTTATTCTCGTTGAAAAGAGAATAAGTCTCAGATTCGTGTAGTTAAAGGACAAGATCTGTTCTGGTTCTGAATCCTCTGATACGTGTCCACAGACATGAAAAGTGCTCCACACTGTTGGTGGAAGTGTACATTAGTACAACTTCAGAAAATTTGTTTGACACAATGTCTGCTAAAACTGAGCATACCTATGACCCAGCAATTCTACGCCTGGCTATATTCCCCAAAAGAAATGCCTACATATCTTAACCAAAAAACATACATAAGTATGTTCATAGCAATATTATTTATAATAGCGCCAAAGTGGGAACTACCCAAGTATCTAGCAGCACTAGAATAAACTAAAAAACTGGTATTTTCACAGAAGAGACTATCATACAGCAATGAGAATGAACAAATGACAAATCCACACAGTGACATGGGAGAATCTCACTAACATAATGAGAAAAAGAAGCCAGACCCTGAAGAATACACACCATACGATTCCACGTGTATAAAGCACAACATGGTCGAAATGCATCTAATGATGTCAGAAATTGGAATAGAAGTTACCTTTCAGAAGAGGGTAATGTTGTGCCTAGAGGGGGGATATGGGATGGCTTCTGCAGGGGCAGCCAGTAAATTCTACATCTTGATCTGTGTGGCAGTTATACAAGTGTGTGCACCTTATAAAAACTCGTGAGACTGTTCACTTACGATTTGTGCACTTTTTTTTTTACAAGTATGTTAGATTTCAACAAAAAGCTTACCTGAAAAACTCTTGATAGGTCCCTCATGACCAGTCACAGAATACACGCAGAGCTTACTTACCACAAGCTGAAGCCCAGAGTCCTGTAGGGTATCAGAATCAGGAATTGAATGCCTCTCTCGGGAGGGGAGATGTGACCTCAGGCTCGTGAGCTGGAACCAGGTTTCCTACTCAAAGCCAAGAACAAAAGGGCTGTCTTGTAGATAAAACAGGTTCTAGAAAAACTGTACCATTGGGCCATGGAGCACAGCAAGAGAGCTCGATATCTGCCTGGAGTCTGTGGGTGGAAAAATCAGAAATCTAACACTATGCCCATCACAGAGCTAGATTTGGTGTTTGAGAACCCCAGTCCAAGAAATTAGCAAAAATTGGTCTGGAAGGAGTGAAACTCATAGAATACTAGCATAGAGGAATACAAAATAACCTCCATAGGAATTCTTCCAAAGCCTAGAGAATTATCAGGACTCTGTCCCCTAAACAAACAAACAAATAAAGAAGAAAATGTCATGATAGAGAAACGGCAGATGCAATGAATGAGAAAATTTATACCCCAGGGTTTACAGATAAAACGACAATCTGAAAAAAAAATGTTTAAATTCATGAAACATGGAAGCTAATTTACATGAAAGCTAATATGTTTAACGTGTTCAAATACATAAAGGAAGAAACAGAATCCATATGAGTAGTGAGATACTACGGGAAGAAAGGTAGGTTTGTAAAAGAATCAAATAGGAATTCTGGAAATTAAAAACTTGTAGACATTTGGATTTTTTTAGACAGAATTTAATAAAGTGATTGAACAGTTAACTATAGAGTGAATTAATGAAGTGGAAGATAAATATGAGGAAATCATTTAAAATGTGGTACAAATTGATAATGAGATAGAAAACAAGAAAGAGAGAATAAAAGGCGTGGTGTATATAGAATGAGAAGCTCCAAACAGGAGTTCAGAGGGGAAAAAAATAATAGTGGAAGAGAGAGACAGTACACCAATAGGTAATGTAGAGAAGTTTCCTGAACTGAAGAAAAACATGAGTCTGCCAACTAAAGAAGCACAAGTCCGAACAGAATTAAAAAAACAAACAAAAAAAACAAAGTCCATATTTAACACATCTTATGGAATTACAAAGCATCAAAAATAAATAGAAAATCTTAAAGGCTACTAAAGAGAACAGATTACCTATATATGAACAATAATCAGATAATGGATTTCTCATTATTGATGAAGTTTCCAGAAGACGATGACATAATATTATCAAAGTGCTGAGGGAAATAACTGCCAGTCAAGAAGTTTGTTCTCAGCTTTATTTACATACAAAAGTAAGGGTGAAATAAGTGGTTTTCAGACATACAAAGATTAAGAAAGTTTATTACTTATAGAAATTTGCTGTAAGAACTATTAAAGGATTATTTTAAGACAAATCCAGAAGGAAGGCATGAAATGCAAGGAATAGTAGTAAATGAATGAACTAGTAAATCTAAATAAGTATTGATTACTAAAAAAGTAGAATAAAATAATAAAGAACCAAGTAGTGACATAAAAGATGGGAATGAATGTTCAGAATTAAGCTCTTTATCTTACTCAGGAAGATAGAGAAACTGGATACATTTAAGATTAAAGTATAAGTTTAAAAACTAAAGAAGAATGTGAACTTTTCAAACCAGTGGATTAAAAAGAAAATATAATTAAAAAACTCAGTCAGAAGGCAGGAGTAAAGGAAGAAAAGCAAAAAAATCATGATAAATCAAAGACATAAAGATTGTAAATTGTAGTATATTCTATGTTCTAGTCCATAAAATGAATGAACATGATCTACATGTATCAACAAGGACAGATTTCAAAAACATAATGTTGAAGGAAGAAAGTGATTTGCAGTAACAATATGTACGTGTCATGTACATGTATACAATTTACACACACATTAATTATGTACCTTTTTTACAAAACACTATACAAATGTTTGTGTAAATATATACAAATTTGTATATAGTAAATTGTATATAGTAATAGTAATAGTATAGTATAGTATAGTAATAGTAATTTGTATATAGTAAATATATACAAATAAAAATGGGAAACATATATATACCAACTTCGGGATACTGGTGTCTTCTGGGGAGCCGGAGAGGGGAATAAGACTAGTGGGAAGTACAAAGAAATCTTCAATTATATCTGCAAGGTTTATTTAAAACAAAAAAAAAGATCGGAAGCAAATATGACAAAATGTTAGCTCGTGTTAATTCTGGCCAGCAAGGCATGAGGTTTGGATACTGGGAGCTACTGGGAAAGTTCTTCCTTACTCTTTAGAAAGCCACAGGAAGCCACTCTCTCTCTTTCTCTCCTGATGAATGTGAACAATGAAGCACACAGCCCAAATTGCTACTGGAAAACATCCAACAATCATGAAAGCAACCAGGCTTAGAATGAAGCCAACACTGAAGTCAGTAGAACAGAAATGGAAAAAAACCAGCTCATTGAAACATCACTGGATCAAGCAAGCCTGCAGCTTACTTTACTGCATCATTGCCTGTTAAGTGAACTAAATAATTTTCTTATTGTCTCAGCTAGTGTGCTTTAGGTTTTCGATTACTTGCAGACATTCTTTAACTGATACAATGGGGATGGAGAAGTGGGCACATATAGAACTATTAGGGAGGTAGAATTAGCAAGATTCAACCAGAGGTTGGTTATGATGTTAAGAAAGAGAGATGAGTCAAGATTGATTCTCAGATTTCTGGCTTGGATACTGGTTGGATGGTGGTGCCATCTCTGAGACAGGGAAAATCAGAGGAAGATCAAGTTGAAGGTAGGGTTAACAGTGGAGATAATCTATAAACAGCTTGGCTATGTTGGAATCTTTGAGGAATCTTTTGGAAGCCATCTAACTGGAGATGTCCAGGAGGTAGCTGAATACTCAGAACTAGAGTTGACTTGTGAATAGTGTCTCCCCAAAATTCATGTTCACCTGGAACCTCAGACTGGGACCTTATTTGGAAATAGGGTCATTGCAGATGAAATTCGGTAAATTAAGATGAGATCATACTGGTTTAGAGTGGGCTCTAAGTCCAGGGATTGGTGTCCTTATCAGAAGGCCAGGTGAAGACACAGAGACACATAGAAGAGAACGCCATATAAAGATGGAGGCAGAGGCTGGCGTGATGCAGCTATAAGCGAAGGAATGCTAAGAATTGCTGACAATTACCGGAAACCTGTGAGAGGCATGGGACAGTTTCTGCCTCCGAGCCTCCAGAAGGAATCAACCCCGCTGGCACCATGGTTAAGCCTTCTGGCCTCCAGAACTGTGAGAGAATAAATTTCTGTTGTTTTAAGTCAAGTCTGTGATACTTTGTATAGTGGCCCTAGGAAACTAATACAAAGAGAGCTGCCTGAATTTGAAATATGGATTTGCGAGACATCAGCGTACAGTGGCTGCTGAAGTCTTGAGAGTAGATGAGGTTACCTAAGGAGAGTATAGAGGAAGAAGAGGAAACATGCCAAGAACAGACACTGAGAAAGACTGACGTGAATGGAGCGGGGAGAGGACAGGGAATGGATTACGAAGACTGAGGAGAAGCCGCAGAGAGCGGTGACTTGAAAGTCAAGAGAAAGGGTGTTTCTAAGGAAAAACATGTTCAATGGGCCAACTATTGTAGAGGGGGGTGGAAGAGTGGCAAGGAAAGAAGTAAGATTGCTGTTATTGAAGAGTAGGGAGGAGAGGGGAGGGGAGGACGTTGCAATAGTCACTATTGTTTTTTTCTTTTTTTTTTAAATTTATTGGGGTGACAATTGTTAGTAAAGTTACATAGATTTCAGGTGTGCAATTCTGTATCACATCATCCATAAATCACACTGTGTGTTCACCACCCAGAGTCAGCTCCCCTTCCATCAGCATCACTATTGTTTTTTGTTGTTGGTAAAGCCTGTGGCTATAACAGGTAGAGGGAGAGTGGGCGATGCCCGGAAGGGAAAGCAGAGTTTTGGGTGGACTTGGGGTTTTATTTTGAGACGAGGGAGGGTTAACCATGTTTATAGGTTGAAGAAAAACAGTCAGTAGGAGACAGGTTAAAAATTGCAGGAACATAACTGAAGACCAAACACAGGAATACAAATTTCATCACTGATGAAACTAGCAGATATATATACACTTGTACTCAGATCTTTCAGACAAAAAGTGAGTGGGAGCCGGTAAGGAGGTGGAGCATAACTCACACTCCCTACATGTGGGCGGTACCCGATGACTTTCTTCCAAAGAGTGCAGTCACGAAAGGAAGAAAAAAACAAGAGTAACTTTTCAAGTGGAGAAACCTGACAAACACTACCTCAAGCCAGGTGATCAAGATTAACGTCAGGGGCGATGAGTCATTTGATAGAATGTACCCTTGATATGATAGGAGAATGGCCCTTTGCCTCTGCGGATCTTGCTCCCCAAAACACAGTCGAATCATGAGAGAGACATCAGACAGCTCCTAATTGAGGGACATTCTATGAAAATACCTGACCTGTTCTCCTCAAAACCGGCAAGGTCATCAACACTGAAGAATGTCTAAGGAACTGTCACCAACAAAACTTGCCTAAGGAGACATGACAAACTAAAAGGAATATCGTATTCTTGCTGGAATCTGGGAACAGTACAAGGACATTAGGGGAAAGCTGAGGAGACCTATATAAAGTATAGACTGTCATTAATAATAATATACTAATTGGTTCATTAATTGTGATGGATGTACCAGACTAACGTAAAACGTTAAGAATAAGAAAAACTAGATGTGGGGTATAGGAGAACTCTCGGTACTATCTTCCCATTAATTCTATAAGTCTAAAACTATTCTGAAATTTGAAATAAAGGTTTACTTTTTAAAAAGTGAGTTGGGAATGGCAAATATCCCAACCAAAAGGACAGTCAAATCTAGAAAGGGGCAATGAGGAACATTGAAAAGGGCCTGGAATTGGAGGCACCAAATACCCATGGGACGCTGGGGTTACACAAGGACGCTCAAAACAGGGGGACTTTGTAAAGATCTGCACAAGGAGTAGCTAGCTTTCAGTTTCCCCCACCCTCCCTCACATTGTGTGTTCAAAACACTTCAGGAGATAAGACTCTGTATAGTCTTTGAATCGGAGGCACTCCAGGGGAGAGGACACCAGGTACCGAAGAGGGTAGACGTGTGGTGCTGAGCTGAGACCAGAGGAGTATGCGAAAGCCTATACTACACCTGTCACCTTCCATCCAGCTCCAAAAAACTAACAGCCAGAGAGATATCAGAAGCAACTGTACCAACCCAAGGAAAATACCTCTAGATACTGATTCTCAACAAAAAAGCTGGTTGACCACCTGTAGTTATATATGAAACCTGGTAGTTGACAATCTTCACCTAGGCATCCAGAACTTCCAATCAGTTTATCCCAATCAGCTTTTTCTGAAATACGAAAAGGATATTCACAGATCATAACACATTTGAGAAAAGACTCCAATATTTTAAAAAATCAAAATGAACAAACAGAAATAAAGGGACCCGAAGGGAATAGAGGTAATATATGGAGATGAAGAAAACTTCAAAGAAGCAAAACTACGCGCAGAGAGATAAAAGAAAATATTGCATCTTTGAAACAAGAACAGGATGCTTTAAAAATGAAACAATCAGAGAAAACAAAAACGGGCTCTTGGACATTAAAAATGTGATAGTGAAAATAACAAATTTGGTAAAAGAGTTTGTAGTAGACGGGATAATGGCCCTCTAAAGATGCCCACATTCTAATCCCCAGAACCTGTGGATATGATCTTACTACATGGCAAAGGGACTTTGCAGATATGATTAAGGGATTTGAGATGGAGATATTATCTGGGTATGTAATCATAGGGAGGGAGGGAGGCAGGCAGGAGATTCAGAGTCAGAGAGAGATTTGAAGATGCTTAACTGCTGACTTTGAAGTTGGAGGAAGGGACCGGAAGCCAAGAAATGTAGGAAGCCTCTAGAAGCTGAAAAAGGCAAAGAAAGAGACTCTCCCCCAGAGCCTCCAGAAGGAACCCAGTCCTGCATCCTGAATTGTAAGATCATAAATTTGTGTTGGGTAAGCGACTATGTTTGCGGTAATTTGCTATTGCAGCAATTGAACACTACCGCAGGATTAAAAGCTAAAATCAAGGAAATCTCTTAGATGTCAGAACAAAAAGACAAAGAGACATAAAAATAGAATATAAATATAAGAAAATTAGAGTATCAATTCAGAAGGCCCAACATCCAATCAATAAAAGTTGCAGAAAAATGTTAAACAGAGGTAAAAAAGTGACCAAAGAAATAATACAGGAACAATTCCAAGAATTGAAGGACAGACCTTTCCTGAGGTTGAAAGAGTCTATCAAGTACTCAGAGAAATAAAGGAAAAAAGATTTTCACCACGGTGCAGCCTCAGGAAATTCAGATCACTGTGGATTAAAAAAAAAAATTCGAAATCTGGAAAGAAAAAAAAAGTCTCATACAAAGGATAAGGAATCAAAATGGCATTGCACTTCTCAACAGCAACATTGCACATAGAAGACAAAAGAGAAATGTCTTCCTAATTTGTAGAGTGCTAGTACTCTATACCCAGCCAAACCTTCCATCAAATATGACTGTACAAAAATACATTTTCATGGGCCAGCCCGGTGGCTCAGGCAGTTAGAGCTCCATGCTCCTAACTCCGAAGGCTGCCGGTTCGATTCCCACATGGGCCAGTGGGCTCTCAACCACAAGGTTGCCAGTTCAATTCCTCCAGTCCCGCAAGGGATGGTGGGCTCCGCCCCCTGCAACTAAGATTGAACACAGCACCTTGAGTTGAGCTGTCGCTGAGCTCCCGGATGGCTCGGTTGGTTGGAGCGTGTCCTCTCAACCACAAGGTTGCCGGTTCAACTCCCACAAGGGTTGGTGGGCTGCGCCCCCTGCAACTAGCAACTAGCAACGGCAACTGGACCTGGAGCTGAGCTGCGCCCTCCACAACTAAGACTGAAAGGACAACAACTTGAAGCTGAACAGCACCCTCCACAACTAAGATTGAAAGGACAACAACTTGACTTGGAAAAAAGTCCTGGAAGTACACTGTTCCCCAATAAAGTCCTGTTCCCATTCCCCAATAAAACAAAATTTAAAACAATCTTAAAAAAAAAAACATTTTCAGATAATTTGACCTTAAAAATGTATCTTCATGTGCCATTTTTCAGGACATTATTAGAGAATGTGCTTTATTAAAACAAGAGGGAACACTATGAAAAAAGATGCATTCAACCCTGAGCATAGCAAAGGAAATTCCTAAGATATCAGCAAGAAAAGTCTGGGCAACACCTGTGCAACAGCATAGAGACTTCTTCAGTCTGGAGCAAGAGAACAGAAGCTTCCCGATGGAAGTCTCTAGGGGAAAAGATGGAGCCAATAGATGATCTGATAGGTCTAAGCATGTAGAATATGGTATTAAGAAGTATTTAATGAAGGTGCTGGAAAACTGAAGCTATGAAAAAACTAGGCGATTTTTAACTCCAGGAAAAAGCAAAACATGCCTTAAGAAAGGAAATGTATCATGCATTGCTTGGTCTAGTAGTAAACAATATTTGCAAAGTCACAGAAACAGATTCACTGAATATGAATTTAAGCAAAATTTGTAATGTCTCTGTAGGAAGGTGGGGAGGGGAAGAAAGCTAAAATTCTATCTGCCAAGATAACAAGTCGGTATATAATGTGTAAAATCAATGAATACCAGAAGAAAAGCTAAAAGGGTTGAAAATGGTAACCTCTGGGAAGTAGGGCTGCTGGGTTTGTAAAAATATTTATTACATATCTTTGATTAATATATGACTTGATAAGTTACATATACTTTTGTAATAAAATATAGGAGTTATTTTTTTTTAATTACTATAGACAAGAGGGGGCTAATTGGTTAAATGATGTTCCTAGAAAAGTGGAAGGGTACGTTATTCAGGATAGGAAGTTGTGGACATCTGGGACTGGAGGGGAAGAGGTGAGGGTGGATGTGGAAATAGACAGTGTTGCAGGTACTGTAGTTTCCAGGGGCAGGAAGTTGAGGGAATTCATACCTGATGAAATAGGATGTAAGGTCTCCTACTGGGAATAAAGGGAAGATAGGTGGGTGAACAGCACAAAGAGAGCAGTGACGTCATATGCGCATGTCACAGGATGTGAACATGGAATTTTGGCTGAGACATTAAAGTGGTAGATATCAGAAACCAAAGTGAGTTATGCGACAGGCCAGTATGCAGAAATTTCAAAGGAGGTGTCTGAGAACTGATTTGATGGGTCTTAACCCTCCCTTTGTACCCCAAAGATATAAGGAGTTAGAGACAGAACTGTGAAGAGAATTTTTAAAGACAGCTGCGCTCTGAAACTCAGATGTTCTGTATTTTTATTTGTGGAAGGAATGAAAGAGTTTCATGTTGACGCAAAGGAGAAGACTCCATGGGGCCCACTTGGAAAGATTGCTATGTGTCCCTGGCAGTTCGAGATCTAAAGGTCAGAGGTTGAGCTGGAGAGCTGCTGAGGGATGAGGCAAAGCAGAGGAGGCAGAGGAAGGATCAGCCTACACACCAGAATGTGCTTTGGTCAAGTAAGTATGTGTGTTTCTCATGGACCAGAGGTAGCTCATGCCACAGAAGGAACTGGAATGGGGCTGGGGCAGATTTTGTCCACTAAAACTCCTAGGGGGTTGATGGGTCCTCAGTAGAGTGAAGCTAGAAGTAGACCACCAGGTGCCTGGGGGCTATAGCCATAGTGGAGAAACAATAGCCATAGTGGAGATTCATAGAGCTAGGTCAAGGTTACCGCAGGTGGGACGCTCCTATGAACAAGTAAATATCCATAAGACAGGTAGCTTTGAAGAGTTGCCAGGCACAGTGTGAAACCATCTTACCACAGGACCATCAGGTAAGAAATGTTCTGCTCTTCTTCCTCTCCCACTTCCTCCAACCCTGGAAAGATCAGAAACCAGTGAGTAAGAGGGGGAGAAAGAAAAAAAGAATGCATTTTCCCTGGGGACAGGCTTTCTGCCTAAAGCAGGTCCTATCTGGGGTAGCAGGGAGAAGACTTACCTTTGAATAGAGATGGAAGTTTTTGTTACTATAGTGGATGGAACATTGTCATTGAAAATTGAGACTGTCTTTTGTGATTTAAAGTAACCATCCAACTTTGTATTACCTAAAAGTGGCCAGAAAAAAAAAATCACAGGACTACCCAAGTTTACATCCAGGGCACGGGAGAGAAACTAGCACCACTGAAGAAACAAAAGGGGCAGAGGAGATGAAAATAAAGTTGGTTTTATGGCTACTCCCTGTGAGTCATGCTTGGCACACAAGTGAAGGGTAAGAGACTCCCATAAGCAGCATGGTAAAGAATATAGATTTTGGTACCAAAGAGAATTGAATTTGGTATCTGGCTCTGCCACTTCCCAGCTGTGAACTTGGGTAAGTAACATAAGCTCTTTGAGTCTGTTTTTTCTACTGTAAAATAGGGTTAGTTAAGCATATCTCACAGGGTTTGGTAGGGTTAAATAAAATTTGAGAAAATAAAAACATATTGATTGTCTTTCATTCTCCCCTTGTTATAGGAAGTTGTGGGGTGGCTGGTGGGCCTGGATCTGCCAGGGAAGGCTTTCTGAAGACGGTTACTTTTTACACTGTCAT
Organism: Rhinolophus ferrumequinum; assembly: GCF_004115265.2. Taxonomy (NCBI): domain Eukaryota; kingdom Metazoa; phylum Chordata; class Mammalia; order Chiroptera; family Rhinolophidae; genus Rhinolophus; species Rhinolophus ferrumequinum. The sequence continues at coordinate 18,350,615 of NC_046304.1, read as the reverse complement.
CTCAGAGGACAAAAGAGAAGCAGATTGGCAGAGGGGCATCACAGAGTTCTCCAGATAAAGGTGGGAAGTGGCTAGGGTTGGCAGATAAAATCCAGAATGCCCAAATACACTTTTTTTTAAACAAACCCTTGTGTCAAGGGCTGACTTTCAATAGATCACAGCGAGGGAGCTGCTCTGCTCTGTATGAAACCCAGAGCCAGAAGCAGGTCGTCTATGACCAGTTTAACACTAAATAATTTTGTAGTATAAAAAATGTTTGGGACCTATTTATACTACAGAATATTCATTATTTATCTGGAATTCAAATTTAACTAGTGTCCTGTATTTTCATTTGCTAAATCTAGTCACTCTAAATGAGACACAGAGTTCGAATGTTTGGCTGTAGTGGAGAGAGTTGGCTTGAACCAGTAGGATAAGTCCCACCCTCCTACCTATTTTTCTAACAGTTTCATAAGGTTCCAGTTGAAAGGAAATGACTTTCGCTGCAGTATCAGGAAATTCAGTGGACTGGGGTGGCCGGTTAGCTCAGTTGGTTAGAGCGTGGTGCTAACCAACGCTCTAAATAACACCAAGGTTGCTGGTTGGATCCCCGCATGGGCCACTGTAAGCTGCGCCCTCCTGAAAAAAAAAGAAAAGAAAAAAGAAATTCAGTTGACTGCATTAGGCTGAACTCTCCTCAAGCCAGTTACACACAGGGGAAGCAGGCTAGGGAGATTGGGCCCTTAGGATAACAGCACCCCGAGCAGGTGAGCGACCGTTTATGCCTGGAAGCAGAGGGATGGATGACCGCAAAAAGTACTCAGAAAGAACTGGAGGCGTGAGGTGCCTCCCGATACTTTCCCAGAGTTTGTGCCTTCTCAGGCTGCCCAGCGCTGGCCCTCCTGCTTGTTTAAAGGGGTAGCGAGGGACAGGGTAAAAATGGTCCCCCAGAAGCAGCCCCTCGTGGGAGAGGTAGGTGATGGCTGCGTGCTGACTAGGCCCTTTGCTTTGTACCGGTCCTGCTTATTCCCAAACAACAGAAGTGCTACTCAGCCGCCTGGTCAGCCTCATTCTGTTCTTGCCACAAAGTGCTGAGTCCAGGGGCTGTCCTGGCCTCATGATGACCTCACCCTCCCACACTGGGCCTCATCCTGTGAGGCTCCCTGGGCCCAGAGGCAAGGCTGGGGGTTCAAGCCATCCATAAAATTCTACTGAACATCTACCATGCTTGGCACATAGCCCAAGTGTTGAGGAGTCCAATGTTCAAACTGAATATTACATTAGGGGGGTCTTCTCATTCCCCTTAATGTCAGTCATCACCTCCAAATCTAATAGCCCCTCCCACTGGACAGCCAGTTGCCCCACCTGCTTACGCAATAAGTGTGTGGACTGAGAAGATGCTTTGAAATCCATGTCCCCAGTAAACCAATGCCCTTTGTAAAATTAGGCTGACATCATGCACTGCTAACACTGAATAAAGAAAAATATTGGAAACAAAGAAAAACTGAATGAATGTGGTCTTTCCAGATTCAAAGAAAACCTTTTTTTATCTGATTACTTTTCTAAAATCTTTGCTGCTTGCTCCCACTTGTCTCTATAAAAATCTGACAGAAGCTGGGTGTCTATTTGGGATAATCAATAATGTAGTTACCATTTATTGAGCTCTAACTGAGTACTCATACTGCCCTAAACAATCTTCATTTCCCTTCAGTGGTAGGTCAGGTAGATATTATCATCCTACTTTACACCAGAGAGACAAGGTGGCCCAGAGGAAAGAATATGGACTTTGAGTCAGATAAACATGCATTCAAGTCCCTGCTGAGTTTCCTAGGCCAGAACTTGGTCCCTCAAAACCTCAGTTAACTCATCTGTAAAATGGGTACGTTATAATGATCTACTTCATGGAGTTGTTTGTGAGACTCTATCTGCTTCACAGTAAATACTCAGTAAACAGTTGTTATTGTTATTATAGATGACCAGGAGAGACCCAAACTCAGCTTGGGAGAAGGGATTACAAGCTGGTTGCTTCCTTCATTGTCACTCCTGGAGTAGCTGTATTCCGACTTTCTTGGGAAGAGATGGTGGTGGGGGCTGGAGCTCCAAGACCAGAACCAACATAGGGCAGGCAGATGAAGCAACAGTTCCAGACAATATCAGAAAGGGAACCCTCTAGAATTTGGTTAAAAACCATATTGAGGTGATATTTGGAACGCATGATGGTTAGGACTGGAGATCTGATAATCCTCCAACTTCCTCAGACGTAAGGTAATTGAGGAAAATGGAGGGAAGACAGGATGGGGCTGTGTATGACTCCAAGAATATTGGATGGATATTCGTAAACTGTTTTCACAATAACCCTGATTTCCTCCCCACAATAGTTTTGTGTATGTGTGTTTGGACTTCAAAATCAAACATAAAAAAGCTCTACTTTTCTGCAAAAATAAAAAACTGGCTCATCAGTCTTCACCATACTAGGTAGGGTATAGAGCTCCCAAATTAAAATGCTGAGAGTATATGAAGCACAAATACAACACGAGCAGGTCAGTTGTGGGTAGGGTAACTATGGGCCATAGCATGGTGATCTCTGTGCCTCCAGAGTCAAAAAACCCCATCATAGGATGGCATTCATTTATTCAAAACATATTTATTGAGCTAGGAGTTATGCCCAGAGATGAAGATATAACAATGTACAACACAGAAAAAGTCCCTGCCTTCGTCGAGCATGAAGTCTAGTGGAAGAAGAAGATAATTAAGCATCCCATTTCTTTATTTTCAAAGATAACTTTGTTTTGATAGAAAATATGTTCACATTGTTCAAAACTCAAAAAGTACAGAAAATATACAGGGAAAAGTTCTGTTCTATACCTGAGCCCCAAGTGCCTCAGTGCTCCTCCATGGAGCCCCATATTTCTAGTTTCTAAAGTAATTTCTGCAGGATGATCAATGCAATAATTGGAGAAGTACAGGGTTCCATGAGAGCACATGGAGGGGATACTTAAGCCAGTCCAGGGGTTAGGGAATGAATGAATGAATGAATGAATGAATGAATGAATGAATGAATGAACAAATGAACAAATAAGTGTTTTCCTAAGACCCTAATTCTGTGGAGGAAGAAAATGTGAAGAAGAACCACCAGCCATGGACAGCTGATGTCTTAAGCCCTTGCACAGCCACCAGCCGGCCAGAGCCAGTCATGATCAGGCGACTCTGTCCCTTGCCAGCCCTTGATCCAGACATCACCAATTAATTAAGCAGCAGAAATGTCCTGGGGTGATGCATCAAGCTTAGCATCAGATCTGTATGTCTGAAATGTTCTGCCCACATCTACAAATACTTACGTACATGCCAGAACTCACTCTGTGATTTTTGGTTCTGAGAAAAGGGAACGCCAATGAATCTTGAGTCACCGGCTGGCCATAGTGGCAGAGGGATTGAGAGAACTTAACGAGGAAAAGTTTCTTTCTCTCCCAGCTGCTAGGAGATTTTCTTCAGTATCTGTCACCAGAAAAAGCATAGGGTAACAAGTAATAATAAACCTACAATGTATCAGGCAGATATTATCTTCTTTTGGGGGATTGAGAGAGGTTGAATGACTTGCCCAAAGTCACCCAGCCAGGGGAGCTGGGATTTGAACCCAATCTGCCGGGCTCAAAGCCCTCCCCACCCACTGCACACTCCTGCTTCTCACAGTAGTTGTGAGCCTTCCTTCACGACCCCTGGAGAAGCCCATGATTCCCTTATCAAGTGCCCTGAACTTCCAGAGAGAAACCATTCCACCCTTTAGGGTACTACAGGTCCAGTACCTTGGGCCTGTGAGACTACCAAGGGTCTAAAGCAGTATATTAAAACCCCTCAACATTTATTGATTCCAAATTTTAAAAAGAAAACTGCAAAATTAAAATGAGTAAATATTTAATAAAATAGCTACTGGGAGATTCATGTCTACTAGTCAGCTGTAATTGAATTTAATATATATATACATATATATACACACACAAAGATTTCCAAGAATAGAGTGAACCATTATTTTTCTTAATAAAATTCAGAATTGTAATAATCCTTTTTTTTTTTAACAACAAAAAAATGTGTTTTCTGTATGGGAAGCGAGGTGTCTTTTCATGTATTCAATATGACACGGGTCTTAGGAAGGTCCTTGGGTGGTGTCAGGACGCTGGAGAAGGACAGGGGACAAACATTCACGCAGAGACCTGTCCTCACCTCCAAGCTGCTCTGAGATCGGGACCACAGTAGCCAAGGCAGGCAGCAGCCGCCAGCCCCACCCACAGAAATCCTGTCTGGATTTCTGTTTCCGAGTTTAAACAAAGGCCTGAGGGATGCCTGCCCAGCAGGCTGAGCCACCAAAGCTTTGGGGATCAAAACAAGAAAACAAAAGCAGAGAGAAAGAAGAGTGCTGACAGAGCCCGAGACCATCAGTCTGCAGAGCTATAAAGAGCAGGGCCACAGAGAAAGTGGCACCAGATGGAGACCCAGACTCTACAGCAGGAGCTGGGTGAGTAAGGTCCTGAGGGGTACTCTGGCTCTTCCTTTCTTTCCCCTGCAGAGACAGGCCCAGGAGGGGGCCTAATTTTCCTGCCTTGTGGTCAGAGCTTCCTAGGATGGCTGCAGAAGAGTGGGGAACTCTGTGAGGAGGCAGCCTTCTCTTGTCACCCCAAGTGGAGACAGTTATATGGCAGTAACCACTGCCCTAGTAATCATGGCTGGGAGGGAGAATGGGGTCCCAAGAATGACAGGCTCCTGGGACACAAGGAGAAGGTATGGATGGGGGTAGGGATAGGAGCTGGGAAATGCTTATTCAGAGGGTCAGAATGGAAAGATATATCACAGAATTTACATGCATCAGTCCCTGGGCCTGATAGCAGCCTGAGGAAAGGGCCATAGATGGCTGTTCTGAGCCAAGAAACCTGATGCACACCTGCCTGGCTACATTCTCCCCTCCCCTCTCCCTTCCTCCTTTACTCTTCCTACCATCTTTTCTGTCTACTCAACCTCTATGAGCCTCAGTATCCTCATCTGTAAAATGGGGGTGATGATAGTACTTACCTCATAGGCTTGTTGTGAAGATTCAATGTATTAATGCGTGTAGAACATTTAGAACAGGTCCTGGCATAGAGTGAGCCATTGTTAAGTGTTAGCCATTATTATCCTTTTTTCCCTCACTTTCCTTCAATAAGTCTTTTTCAATGGCGCCCATTCCCCTGCCTCCAATGCACCACCGTCCCGACATGGACTCAGCTGGGTGCTACATCAGTCACTCAGGAGACCCAGGCCCTGCCATTGAAATGTTCACCAGGACATATTCAATAGGAACACAGATAAGTCCTGTGATGAGCGCTAGAAATCAGGAAAGCAAGTCGCTGCAGGCTGGGGAAAGCAGCCAAGTTTCTGCGAGGAGGCAAGACCAAAGCTGGGTAGGTCTAGAAGACAGAGAAATAGAAAGGGGGTGGCAGCATGGCCATACGCCGCCGGTCAGGTTGAGGGCGATGAGGCGTTTGTTGAGTGGTATGAGGGGTCTGGATTAGATGGTTGCCGAGTTTACATTGAGGTTGTGAGACTGAGGTACTGCTGCCACCTGTAGGGGGCGCCTGGAGGCAGGCCAGAGGAGAACTACAGTCAACAGGAGGCATGATGCTTGCGTCGTGCTTTACCTGCAGTACTGCTTCTAATCCTTACAACAACCCTGCACGTATAAGCTCTGCTGATAGAAGACAACCGAGACTCGGCTAGTGAGAGGCAGAGCCAGGATCCCAACCAAAATCTATTACTTTCAAACCTCCTTTACTTTCCCCTGTGCTCCATCACCTCATCCCCCACCTGAGGCCATGCCATTGGTGTGTGTTCTGTCTTCCAGAAACCTTCCCGACCACCAAGATGGCTCAAACCAACCCCAAGCCAGGGTCCGTGGGGCCTTGGAAGGTAAGCTCATGGAAAATTGAGAAATCCAATAGGGCAGGGGGTGAGATGCTGCAGGCTGTTTTTCCATGGGGCAGTGACCTACCAATAAAAACACGTTTATAGGGGAAAGGGCCCATCCAGGTCCAGATGCTCTCTCCGGATGGATCTCTCAGGATGCCCCATTTGGGCAGAAGAAGGATGAGCCTGGAAGCTCATGATTAGTGGGAGATTATACCTATAGTTTTCTACTTCAGCATTCCTCTGCTAACATCATCTTGAAATAGAGCAGCCCAGAGTGGATTATGCCATGGAGAAGCCGAGGGCCCAGAAATGAAGAGAGATTTGCTGCCAGATCCAAATAAGTGATAGCACCCTGGTCTCCTGACCCCCCATCCTGACATTGGTTGTAACCATTGTCTAAAGTGGCTGCTCCTCAGGCATTTCCGTTTTCCCCAACACCCCTACCCGCTTCATTGGGTCAACTTGGAAGGCAGTCCACAGCTTTGCGAGCTGTTTCTAGCCAGGATCATGAGCCAAGTTCTAGTTCAAGGCATGAAAGGGGTTTATTACAACTCTCTCTCTATGTCTTAAGTTTCATAGCAAGTGAGGCTGGACAAGAAATAATTGACAGGGAGCCCCTGGGACTCCCAGAATCCTGGCCCCTGGGCCATACTTATGTAGGAAGCATGGTGAATAAGTCCATGAATCTTTGGTCTGTCCACTGGGCCAGCTGTCATCCGTGGCAGACTATTCCTGTCATAAACCAACCCCCCACACCTCATCCTTAGCCTGGGCATATGAACACCACCAACCAGTGGTATTAATTCAAACCCCTTCCTACCATGTCTATACTGGAAGAGACCTCATCAGGCATCGTGGGCTACAACTAATGATGGAAAACATAGGGTCAGACACATGCTAAGCTGTTGACCAGGACCTCTGTTCTTCCTGATGTACCCACATTCTAGCTCTCTTTTCCAATTTAATCCTATTTCAGATAACCATCTATGACCAGGAGAACTTCCAGGGCAAGAGGATGGAGTTCACCAGCTCCTGCCCAAACGTCTCTGAGCGCAGTTTTGATAATGTCCGATCTCTCAAGGTGGAATGTGGCGTGTGAGTATGGACCTCAGTAGAACCTCAGGCCTCTTATTTCCAGTCCCTTCGGACATGGGACCATAAAGCTGGGGATCAGGGAAGAAAGGTGTTCCCCCAAAGTCCAATCATTTCCAGGAGAGAGGCCTCCAGACTGGTGTAATCTCCAACGAAATCACTACATGTGTAATTTAGTAACTCAAAGTTAGAAGGAACATGAGGATCTTAGTGGCTTGGTACTAGATTTGGGGGGAATTGAATACATATCAGGGGTAGGGCAGTGACATTTATCATATCTGGGCTTCTGAAGCCCATAGGCTGCTACCTACCTCAGAACAGCCACAGGTCCCTTGAGATTTTCTTGCCTGCAGAAAAGAGAGGAAACTGTCAAGGGGCACCCTCTTTCCAGCTAACTCCCCTCCTCCACGTCCCAGCGCAGACACCACTAACCAATGTCTGTGGAAAAAGGAACTCAATCCCAGGACTTGAGAGCCATATAGGTTCCTAGCAAGTCTTCCAGGAGATTTTTGTTGATGGTGAACAAGAGGTGAGGAAGACCTCTTGTTTTATCTTCTGATTCTTGGCAGGGTGGTTGAGACCTTTATCATTAGCCTGAAAACACAGAAAGGAAAGGACTCTCCTTTGGCCTAGGCAGAACTGGCTTTGCATGTAGATAGGCCATTGAGCTCTTTAACCCTTTAAAAGGAGTAATACCTTAAGGTGTCACCACTAACTGAGACCTGGTTGTGAAAAATTGATCTGAGGTGTTTTAATAAATAAGGTATAGGTATGTAACAGCAGAAAGAACCCACACAGTGACAAGGAAAACAAGAGACCAGTAATCCATCAGCTGCCTATTCATCCCTTTGCTTCCTTAGGAAGAAGCCGGTAGGTTTGGCTGGAGCCAAAGCAATAGTCAGTCACTTTTATCCTGAACCTGGAGCTCCAAGTAAATAAGGTAACTTGGAAAGAAAGGAAATATAACTTTAGACTGCTAATACCATTACTCAGGCCAGTGAACTAGACCCTTTCAGTGGATAATCCCGAAACGAATATCACAACTACAAACCTGCTTAGTGCAGCTGCCGTGTTTCCCCGAAAAAAAGACCTAGCCGGACAATCAGCTCTAATGCATCTTTTTTGGAGCAAACATTAATATAAGACCCGGTATTATATTATTATGATGTTATATTTATTATATTGTTACTATTATATAAGACCTGGTCTTCTTATAGTAAAATAAGACTGCGTCTTGTATGAATTTTTGCTCCAAAAGACACATTAGAGTTGATTGTCTGGCTAGGTCTCATTTTCGGGGAAACATGGTGCCAGCTCATTCCCTACCTCTTGTGATAAATGTATTACTTTATGTGGCTCTATTGGAATTGGCTTGATATTTTACCCCCCTATTAACATCTAAAACAGAAGATGCATTCTCCCTGAGACCACATAGGCTCTGAACACTGCAAACAAACACCACTACTTGTCTTTGGCAGCTGGATTGGTTATGAACATACCAGCTTCTGTGGGCAACAGTTTATCCTGGAGAGAGGAGAATACCCTCGCTGGGATGCTTGGAGTGGGAGCAATGCCTATCACATCGAGCGCCTCATGTCCTTCCGCCCCATCTGTTCATCTGTGAGTCTCTGAAAATTTCACTTCTGTGCATGTGTGGGGGGGGAATGGGGCAAGAGAGGGTGCATATGGACTGACACTTAATGTTACTTCTCATCAGTTTTGCTGACATGTGGCAGGAAGAAGGCTAAAAGAGAGAAAAAACACTCCTCCCTGTGTCTAAATCTGCCATTTTTTTCTCTACTAATGGTATTTTCATTAAGCTAAAAGTAAAGGCCTTCTTATACGTAGCAGGAAGTGGACACTCAAGAGCCCAAATCTTCAAAAGTGCAATAGAATTATTAGTGAGAGCACTTACCTTGTAGTCAAAAGTACATCTTTGGCCAAATTTCAATCTGTATAACATTTTACCTAGAAACAGGGAAATACTGAAGTAACCCTTGTTACTTCAAGGGTTACTTCAAGGTTACTTCAAGTAAGGGGGATGACGGAAGATATAGGCAAGTCTTCCAGTCTTATCTTTGATTCATAATAACCTTATTTATAGTACTATGCACATTATTCAATTCTGCCGCTGACTAGGATGCTTCTAAAGTCTTTAGAGGGTTCAAGCAGAAGCAGGATGATCTTCAAGGGTTTGTTGAAAATGATCCCTATATTGGGAGAGTAAGGCTGGGCTTCCAAATATTAGTCTATATCATATGATTGCCTCAAGATTTTCATTGTTAATGATCTCATTTTAAAGTCCTACCAAAATTCAAGTAGTGAAGAAGTTATAAACAGTTATAGATCTAAACAGTTATAGACCTAAAAAGTACTGTCCTATCTGAATGTGTTCTTATCTCACTTGAACTCCACATTTTTCCCTCTAAGGTATACTTTACACATAGTACAATGCACAGATCTTAAGTGTATATGCTCATGAGTTTTGAAAAATATGTACACCCATGTAACCAGCACTGTATTCAGATATAAAACAATTCCATCACCCTATTAAAGTTCCCTGGTGCCTCTTTCCAATCAATTGTTCCTCCCCACGTTCTATCACCAGGGCTAGATTGGACTGTTTTTGTACTTCAGATAGGTTAGTCTCTGCCTTCTTAATGTTTGTGTAGTATTCACACCCACTACTGGACTTTAGATTATTTCCAACACTGTACACACACACACACACACACACGCTTCCTTTCCCTATTAATTTGCGGGATCTTTTTCTACATTAGTATTAGTCCCTTGGTTGGCTGTCTCCCAAGTATTTTTTTCTGCTGTTATATTTTCATTAGTCTTTCGTGTTCCAAAGTATTATATCAGCTATTTGTACATTTTAAATGCTACGGTATTAAATTGGATTATACAGGATTATGGGTAAATTTTTTCTTATAAATCCCCACATTGCCTGAAATATTTGTATAATCAATATTATGTACTTCCTTCTGTATTTTTATTTTGAAAAATACAGTAATTAAAAAATTAAGATAGCCATAACGTTTAAAAAATTTTTTGGGGTTATAGAATCATAAGGAGTCCAAGATTACCATCTTTGAGAAAGAAAACTTTACTGGACGCCAATGGGAGATCTGTGATGACTACCCCTCCTTGCAAGCCATGGGTTGGTTCAACAACGAAGTCGGTTCCATGAAGATACAATATGGGGCGTAAGTGCAAGAACAGGGTTGTAACTCATTTCAAAGTAACTCTTGCAGGTGTAAATCTTGTAAATATTAATATCAATGGTCATGTCTTACCAAATTTCATACATCATCATATTGGTATGGCTGTCCGACTCGTTATTAGTAATTTTGAATCTCAAATTCTTGGTACCAACTACCACTTAAGGTCACTGTTTTTTCTCCTCCACAGTCCTCTAGGGAACCATGTACAGTGTTACCTCGGTTTTCGAATGTAATCCACAAGTTCTGAAACGTTCAAAAACAGCCGACAGCTAGGCCTTACGATCTTGCACTCAGCGGAAGCCGTGTGACATGTTCGATTTCTGAGTCGTGTTCGAAAACCGAAGCATTAACTTCCGGGTTTACAGCATTCATAAACCAAAATGTTCATCAATGGAGATATTTGAAAACCGAGGTACCACTGTATATTGATTAGTCTTATACCTTTTCTCATGATCAAGGTTATATTTCAATTAATTGTAACCATATTATGCTCACAAATGGTACCTAGCACATTTTCTAAGCCTCAAAGAATTCCATACCAATTGCGTTGAGGAAAAAGGCTCAGGTTTTGGGGTGTTGACCAGGTTCCTAATTAGTTTCAATAATCCAACGTTTTGGATTTTCTAGCTGGGTTTGCTACCAGTATCCTGGATACCGTGGCTATCAGTATATCTTGGAATGTGACCATCACGGAGGAGACTATAAACACTGGAGAGAGTGGGGTTCTCATGCTCAGACTTCCCAGATTCAATCGATTCGCCGAATCCAGCAGTAGGAGATTGAAAGCTCTAAGAGAATTCCTCAAGCATGAGACCTTGCGAAGCAATCTAGAATGAGTTTTATGTTCTGCTCACAGACATTTCTTCCAAATGTTAGTTGCTGAAATCCACAATGTCATTTAAAAAAAAATTGTAGACTGAATTACCATGCTTTATATGACTCACACTTATGTGGCTGAGAACTCTTAAAGACAAGCTTCAGTAAAACCCCCAATTCCCTTTGTGTCCTTGAAAGTCACTTACCAGGCCACAATTATTCCCTCTCTCAAATAACATTAAAGCATATATAACCCAAATGTATCAGTCTCTGTAGTAACACTCTTGGTAAATGTTTCTGCATCTTTTCTCCTCATCTTTTATTCTAGTAATGTTGATTTTTCACCTGGTGACAAATCAATCCTAAACAAACTTAGGAAGTTTCTCAAATATGCATTGCCACATATTTCTACATTGTTATGAATAAATCCAGAATCTTGGCAACTTATTCTAGTTGCTTAATTGCTTATCTCAGTTTTGGTTTCTTATTTCAACTGGAAAAACATAAGGCTCAACATCATGCAAAAAGACAGGATAGCTGCTCTCACAGCTGATTTTTCAATAAACATGCCATTCTAAGCCCCTTAATAACCTGTTCACCTCAGACCTACAGAATCAGACTTTTGAGGGGAAGGGCCTGGAATTGTATGTTAAACAAAGTTGCCAGGTTATTTTTATAATGCACATGGCTCTGTATACAAATATTGACTTTCACATGTTAACTGGGTGATCCTGAGCAAGTCAATTAACCTAAGATTCACTATAATCATAATATGGGATCATAAAAACACACCAAACTCTTAGAGTTGCCATGAGTAATATGAGAAAATCCATGCAGAGAGCTTAGCATGTGGCCTGGCAGTATCTTAGCACTTATTAAAAAAGTCATGACATCTGACCATGGTACATTTAAGATTTAAATTGGTACATTTAACCCTTTGAAAGTATTTCATTATCAATGTCACAATATTAGTTTTCAGTAATTTTTGTTAATTAAAGCACACAAAAGATGATAACACAAACATCTCAGAAACTTTAAATTTTTTTATTCAACAATGTACACTTATTGTCTCTTAATTTGATCTACAAATTTCTCAAGTCTTTTTTTTTCTGATAAAATAAGTAAATCTGGGTATGGATGTAGAGTGTTTGTAATTTGTATTTTTAAAACACTGAACATGAAGTAAGACATTAATAAAGGAAGATCATCACGTAATTCACACTTCCTCAGAATCCATAACATCAGAAACAGCTATGCAAATACCTAAGCATTTAGCAAAAGGGGAAATTTCTGGCCAGTGTTCTTTCACCTAAAAAAGGCCTATCTTTTTGACTGGGCAAAACAAACATTTTTTTTTTTTTTCTTAATTGGGAAAGGGAAGGAAAGACATCCTCTAACATAATTGTAGTCCACTAATTATCCTTTTCTCCAGATTAAGAGGTAACGCAGCTCCTAAACGCCAATGCACAAAACACAGAAATTACTTTGCTCCTCCAACTACATTCTAAGACTGAACATAAGTGAACTGACAGATGCGGACAGATGGCCAGAGCCATCTCTCTACATTTATGCCTTTTAAGGCCATGCATGATGGCCACCTTTCAAGTCTTGACTAGTAGACTTCGTTTCTAACTGTCACTTGCAGTGAAGATACAGAAGGGTTTTGCTGTGTTTTCAAAGTCGACACACATCAAGAGCACACTTGATGAGCCAGAAGTAACCCTTGTCTATACACAGGAAAAAGCTGTAAAACAAATATTTTTTATATCTAGAAGCATGGGGGAAATACCATTAGCATCATCTTCTACTTAAACGTATTAGCCTCTTCTACAAAGGTCCTGAAGAGATTACAAAACAATCTTTAAACGATGATTGACAAAACCTGGCCAGTACATCTACACAATCTTTTATGTACACATACATGTGAAGTAAGGCTATTTATTTAGTACATGCAGACTGCAGCAATTGAACCAAATTTGCCCAAATTCTACACTTGTTCTAACTGGGCAATTTTTAAAAGACATACATTAACTTTAAAACAACCTGTGCTTAGATCTTTAAAGAACCTAATGATTCTAATCTCGTCAATCATTCATTCATTCATTAAACCAAATTTATGCTAAAGTGATAAAGGTAAAAAGGTTATCCTACCTTTAAAACAGGTTTAAGTCATAAAATTGTCACAGAACTCCATGTGGAAAGGTCCTTCCTTTATTTTAATTTGAATTATTTCCCATTTCTATTTGAACAAATAAACCAAAAATTTCACTGAGGAAGAGTCCAACAGTTTGTAAAACTGATATAACTGCCCTGTTTCAAGAAAAGCCCTTTAGTAGATACAAGTCAAGCTCTCATTTAAACTGAAGTTTACTAAAATAGGTGTCAGTTTTTCTCTTTTCTAGTTCCACTGATGAGCTAGCCCAGAACTATAAATTTGAGCCATGTATCTAAAGATGGTGAAGCTAAGAACAGCAAAATAATAATAGGTCACTTTTGGTAATGACACACAAACTAAACTTTCAAAACATGTGCATAGCTTTATTCATCTACTTAGATCTAACCTTTTCATGGAGCTTCAGCAAAATTCTAGTGTGCAAAATGCATTTCTAAAACGTAATGCAAGCAAAGCGTTTCACATTTACACTGGCAGAAAATACAGAAAAACTAACAAGTCACATTAGGGAGAGTTCAGATCTTTTTTTTTTTAATGACAAGAATTGCACAGTTCATTATTTTGAGACAATTGTTGCAGACAGTAAGTATTTAAAATTTTCTAAGCAAGGTGCTTTAACAATAAAAAATTTTAAAGTTGGAAAGAGCCAATAACTTGTATCATAGCTCACATAGAATTTCAAATTAAAGCGGACTCCATTATCTCCCTAGATTTTGCAAACAATGCTTTTTATAACACTTTTTTTTTTTTTTAATAACACTCAAGGAAACTGCAAGATGAAACTTTTTTCAAAGCACACGAGAAATGGTGTAATCACATTACTTGAAGAAGGTGCTGAGGGGGAAGGGAAAGGGAATGAAGAATCCTTTTACTATTTCCCACTACAGAACAGCCACTAACAGACTAAGAAAAAAGAAACAACAAAAAATGTAAATTAAATCACTTCCCCAGTTTATAAAATAGTTCCAGTTTGTGACAAGATCTATAACTTTAAACAGAGAGCACCAGTTGGGCGATAGAATGAGCATTTCATACTGCATAAAAATCAGTGAGGTGGTAAGAACCATCAACTATCTCAGGCATTACTACATGGCCTTCCCAATGTTTATTTTTTTAATATACATGCAAGGCACATTGATATAAAAATAGATCTCTGGCCAACAAATATATTAAATAAGCAAATTAAAATTTTGGCTTTGCAATATTGGCAACATCAAAACATAACCAGATAGCTTTGGACCACATATCTTTCTCATATTCCTCCACCCATTTGGTGTTTTCTTCCTCCATTATTCTGGGTTTAATCTCCTTCAAGTTTGGGTATGTGCTTGAGAAATGACTTTCCTTTTGTCAAGTAGCATTCCTACTAAAGTTTAACTTGATTAAATAAAAATATACTAGAGAGAATAGTTGGAATTTTGATTGATTTGATTAACTAAATATGACTGGCTTGGACATTATTTCTTCTGTATACAAACAAAAAAATAAGTCCCCAGCTTATATAGTAGACAATTGTTTTCTAAAATAGATCAGCAACAAACCAATGATACTACTCCCTTTAAGCCATTCTTCCCAACTCCTCTTTCTGAGGCAGAGAGGAAACAATAGAAATAAAACTAAGATTTAAAAGATTTTCAGTAGTAGAAGACATTTTAAGGCCAAAAAGTGTAACACTAACAAAATTTTTATTTTCCTAAGTTATTATCCTTCATAGGCCAATACCATAAAGTTATTTGTACTGATTCCCTCCCAAAGAGAATTTTTAAATTCATTCACTTGTTAGTGGCTGTGCTACAGGAAAGGTATCAAAGCAACCTATAAAGGTATGGTATATCGTAATGTAAAAAGTGCATCACATTCTTGATTTTCAGTTTCATAGCAGCAGCAGGATTAATCCAAGACAGAAAACAGTTGTATTTTCATTCTAAAAATGCAACAAATACCTAATGAAATGTATTCAAGATCATGAAAGGATCCTCCTGTATAGAGGATAAAAGACCAATAATAGACAAACAGGGGCAAACTAAAGGCATTCATTCATTATTTACACATTATTAACCATTTTTGTTAACACCAAATCTTTACACAGAGCAAAAGAAATACTTTTAATAAAGCAGACATTACTAAAGCAGTATCCATTTTGGGGGCCTTTGTTTAGCACCTGAGGAAAATAAGGGTATATGGAAAACTATATAATTTACCTCAAGTTGGTTTGTTGGTCTGTAGAGTAAAACTTTGATATACAATGAAAGTGAAACTGAAATGGAAGATAAATGTTTGTAGCTATTTTAATAAGGCTGTAGAAAAGGGATACTGCATTGGAAAAAAATGTAACTATTTTAATAAGGCTGTAGAAAAGGGATACTGCAGTGTTATAAAATGGCTTTAGAACTCTGGACATAAACAAAATTGTATGGATAAATAGGGAAGTCTGTATCAGCAATCCCGTCACACGGGGAAGGCTGTTCCATAGGTTTCTAGCCCGTAACTGCTATTTGACACTTCCAGTAATGGAAAATCAACATACCACTCATGCTTCACTGGGTGTTTTGATTATACAGACAACTTAAAACATTATGCATTTATAAGACCTTTCTTGAGTAGCAAAACTGTGAAATTTGACTCATTAAAGCAATGCTTTTGAGTGGAGCCAATGATTCATCACTCTTTGTTATCAACCCAGGGTGATCCTGGTTCTCACATCTGACCCAATTTAAGTATATTTAAAGAGAAACATTTTGATACTCAAAGCAGAAGCCCATCTTTCTCACCATAAAAGAATCCTGGTGCTGTCCATTAATTACATTAAAATAACATCGATATTAAAAACTAATAACCTATGTCTCTCTGCAAACTTAAGAGCAGCTATACTTCTAGTCTTGTCCCCTCTCCTTTAAATATGAATACTTTGGGGGGTGGGGAACCCTTTTAAAACCCAGCCGTTAAGTTCTAAATCAGAATCTAAATTGACTGGTGCAGCATCAACATACCTGATCATAAAAACTACTGTCCAAAATATGTACTTATCCCACTATAGTGCTGCAGTTAGCATAGGTGTGCTAGAGGGATCATAGGTGTGTTATTTGAGAATACGGTCCAGTGGCATAACTATACTCATAATCCTTGGAAATAAGACTTTTAATATATTTCTCTAAAGAAGAAAGCCTTGAAAGAATGACTCCCTTCTTATTCAGCGGAATTTAAAGTCGTCTTCTTACAGATTTCCTTGCCTGTGGCCATTTGGTACATGACGTACGACTTCACACTAAATGGCTTTTTCATGTTTAAAAAAGTTTATAGTGAAAGATAAACCATTAGATGCCTCCGATTGGGTTAGCAATAAGCCTAACAACCAAGTATGAAACTACCACTGCTATGTAATGTTTTGCGAATAAACACATTTGTATTATGGACAATACTCTTAACTGAGGTTTGTAAAATTTTCCCTAGAAACTTATTGAAAAAAACAATGCACTTTTTTTCCTTTATAAAGTATTTGCAGATTCTGAATGACTAGGTTAAGCAGGTGATTAAGGAGAAGAGCAAAAATTCTAAAATGGAGAGAACCTCTCCAGCCATTTATTTCAAGAAAAAACAAACTGGCATTAACAAATTCCTAATTATCAATCCTCTCCTAGAAAGGTAGAGGAGGAAGGGTTAACTACAGATGCTGTAAATACACTTTATGTTAAAGTTCATTACTAGGTCAGAGGAAAGGCTATGCAATTAACTTCAGTTCAGCAAAGTGGGGGTGAATAAGGAGATAAATACACCCTGTCTTTTGTGGGGAAGGGGAATTATTCAAGACATCTACAAGAGAGTGGGATGTGACACAGAAGCCTACAATCAAGACAGATTTAAAAAGAAATCTTCACCCATAATTAGTATCCTCATAGCTATTAAAAAAATAGGTCATGATTTCATTCTTAGTGCCATTTTTCAACTACCCTTTTAAGGATTAAAACCACCTGACTTTATTCTGTGTAATGAAAACAAATGGCACAAAATAAATACAAGTTCATTCTCTGAACACTAATATAATGTCTTACACACATTCATTTACTCCTTTTTAGTATCTGCTTTTCCACACACACAAGCATTCAACAAACACACAGACACACACCTTTTTCAGTCTTTATAATGGAGGGATGTTAAAAATCCCCTCTAGACTGTATTTGGTTTATGCTACAGTACTAATACTCTGAGTTGAAGGAAAATTCTTTATACCAAACAATAACACATTAATGTTATTTAAATGTGCTAAATTAATCACAGCTGAAGTTTGTTTAGAAGCTTACACAAAAATAATCAGAAAACAGATCAACTCTTAAGATTTTTGTTTTTTTAATAAGTGCTCTGTAAGGAATTGTGTGAGGACCTAAGGAGAAAGATTACGACAAGTAGAGTTAAATGTTACCAAACAGCACAAAGGATATCTGTCCCAAAGTCCTGCTTGTACCTAGGCAATTAAGTCCATTAACCCAATGCCCAAAAATACTGACAGTTAATGTGATGGGGCACTAGGATTCCCAGAAGGTTAAGAGAAATTTCTAACTATATACCTCTAACCATATAATCAAGAAAATTTCAGTGGAGAAATCAAAGCGAAATGTTGCATTGTTTCATTTAGAAATGAGACTCTCAAAAACCTTTGGACAAACAGAAGGGGTACATTCTCTTTTTGGCTTCTTTAAACATGGAGGCCTGAGGGATATGGAAGGGAAGTAGGAAAGCAACAACAGCTTTCTGGAGATAACTGTCTAAGTGTTGCTTCTAAATTTAAAAGCCCCATTCGGATGGCGGCTGGTTTTTCTTTCTTTCTTTCTTTCTTTTTCTTTCTTTTTAAATATATATTCATTCAACCTCTGTATGTCACAAACCCAGAAAGTTTCTTGTGAGTTGTGAGACAGAAGAGATTTAAAATTCCAGGCAAACAAATTTGACATTTAAAAAAAGTAGTGGGGCTTGGGAGTGGGGGTGGAATCTGGCCCTAAGGCGACAAGTGGTTACACAAGGCAATTGAACACACAGCAGAACTTTAAAACCTATAAAACAAACTGGAGCCTTTTTTTTTCCCTTTAATCAACCTTGTATCTTTTTTTCAACTTTTTGAAAATTTTTATTTAAAAAAAGTAACACAAAAACACAGACTTCTTTCACTTCAGTATGTGGTATGTTGCATTTTCCAGTTTGTTCAATGCTTTAAAGCTCAAGGATGCCTCTACTTTTAATTGTACACGGGCCTGAAGCATCCTAGCTTTTGGCAAGCAGGCAGGAGACTCAACAAAAATCAAAATAGGAACAAGGCAGACTAAATGCAGGGCACATCTGTAAACATATTATACATTGGAAAATTACAATTATCAGTAAAAGTGATACAGTTTACAGGTGAAATGAAACTATCTGGAACTGGCCTACCACAAGTTTCTGAACCTGGACTGATACAATAAGTTATTTATATTTATATATATATATATATATGCGTGTGTATGTATATATATATATATCTATATATATATATATATACATACACACGCATATATATGGTGTATAAAGTTTTGTTTACATCAAGTGGAATTGGCAATCCATGCTTATACTTTTAAAATCTAAGCAGGGCAGAAATCCAGACTATAAAGATAATTTTCTCTATTCTATGTTGAATCCAACAGCTTCTTTCACAAACTACTTGTTAAAAGCCTTAAATAGTCAACAAAACAAGAAAATTCATCCATACTACAGTCGCTCAAAACTGGGTATTTCTTAAGCAAAGGGGTTGAGCAAAAGTAGCTACTTTCTCCCCAAATACCCCAGGGGATCCAGTCTACTTTTATTAGAAGACTACACTTCTCTATATAAATGCCCTGCTATTTTAACCTGTATTTGACATACATGGATATACTAATTTCTTCTCTCCGTGTGTGTGTGTGTGTGTGTATGTGATGCTACGTGAGGCCAGAGAACTTGTTTTAATGCCACTAACATCACCCAACCATAAATTGGACCCTTCAATTCTCCACACACACAAAAAGCTTATTTTAGCATGCTATATACAAGCTGCAGTGCAACAGGATGGCAATGTGATGATAAGACAGGGCTAATGCTCTTCTCTGCCCAAAAGAAAATTTCCAGAATTTCACATTATTTTCCTTAAAAAACCCATTTTGCTCTAGTAATAAAATATATTTATTAAGATATAATTAGAAGCTAATAAGCTCAGAAGTATAGTTTGCATGAAAACACACCCTCTATAGGCAGGGTTTATTATCTCCTCACTGGTTAAAAACATGAAAAGTTTTATAGTTTTCATGGACTTTTTTTCTTCCCCTTTTAGGCAATTCTGAAAAATTAAAATAATTTACAGAAAGGTACAGAAGTTTCTCTTTAGATGTTTGATGAAAAACAAGGAAAACAGCACATTTAGTGTTAGTGACAGAGCAAGTCTGGAGCACCTACAGTTGAAAAGCAGAATATATTTTTGCTCCCACTTATACAATTACATTAAAATATGGGCATAGGAATATTTTTCCATATTAAATTTCTAAAGCCAATTATTTGTTCTGTAACTTTTAAAAAAATGACTCTCATGAATTCTTCACTTGTTAAAGTCCAATATGTAACCAAACCCAAGTGAATTATGTACCACCAGCTATTCCAGAATTGTAGAACTTCAATGCCCTCCCCATCCCCACCCCAGAAAAAATAAAGAGAACATTTCCCCAATACCCCACAGAGGCTTCTTAACTCCTGGCAAGACATGCAAATCATATTCGCTAAAAAAATACACCCCTGCAAACTTCAAAGCATTTATCCAGCATTCTCGCAGGGCTCAAAGGATAACCAAAAGATCAAGGGAGGAATGGGGGAAAATGTTGAATCATTCTGGGTTCCCCGTGATTAGTGTATCACATTAGTCACAGAACAAGATACAGAGATCTTTTAAGTGGATTTGCCTTTCCAGTGGGTCATTTGTTGCCCAAGTTGATGACAGCAGAACTTTAGAACCACGCTTGTTAACAAGTCTATATTCATTAACCACTTGCATTCACACTTAAAAACAAAAATTAACAAAAGGAAAAAAAAAAAAACTATTCAGTACCGGAGATTAAATAACCATGTGTAGTCTCTTGAAATAAATTTGATTCCTTAAGAAGTCTAATTACTTTCAGTTGCCTTTTTTTAAATAACTATATATATATATGTATATATATATATATATATGTATATATATTATCCTGTGATTCTACTTATGGTTCCTCTGCTGCGTTGAAGAGATCTAGGAGCATAAAAGCCTTGTGTCCCCCATGAACGGTGGCTCTAATGCTGCAGAAAGGTTACAAATAGGCAGTCTGGTCCTTCATTGATCTGGACTATCCATGGCTTCATTGTAAGTGATTATCCTTTTGGGATCTGGAGGAAAGGTTAAAAAATAAATACATAAATAACAATAAGATCTGGAATCCCCAAATGTCCACATTCTAATAATAAATTCCAAACAACCATCATTTAAAACTAACCCCCTTTTTAATGAAAATACAATTTAAAGACCATTTCCTCTCTGTATTAACACATGTGTGATCCACTTTTTCTCAACCCAACAGTCCAGCATCCCAATGGATTCCCAGCAACAGCCAATGAGGGCCTTAACTCCCACCGATTAGAGTTGAGTTCAGTTAACAAGGGTTTTCTTTAAGTGTTTCTCTTTATTATAAAAGTAGTACACTTGAAAAAAGCAGATAAAGAAAAAAGCTTAAGTCATCATAATCCAATATTAAAATAAATACCTGGATTTATTTGTTCTTCTCAGCAAAATGAAGTCAAATTTTATTTTAACCAGTGTGGATTGCCTAGTAAGGAATTGTTCAAGTAACACCTAGCACCAAAAACTTCAGGTTAAGTTAATTTGGCCATACTACTAGTTCAGCCCTAATCATGACTTATTTCCTCCTTCTTCCTAATTTCCCATAGCACCACCAGCTTTTATTCTCAGAAATAGCAAAAGCCTGTGGTTCTCCTGCGTTCGAAGTATAAAACAGTATTTCTGGGCAAAGACCCCAGTGTTATTCTAAATTCCTACTATTTAGCTGTATGCTACCCTCTTCTCAAGTAGCAATGGTGGTTTTTTTTTTTTTTTGCATACTACTTCTACCTATCACAAGGACTTTTAAAAGCATACATGCTTTAATAAAAAATAGGAAACCAAAAAAACTTGTTACCTAACAGAAAAGTATAAACACCTGAAAATAATACTGAGAAACTCAAGCTCACCTAAGCCTAAGAATCAATCTAACTCAGTCCAGAGATACATAATATCCTTTCTAGCACTCCAAGGGCCATCCACTAGCAACCTGCCATGAAGATAATGCTCATTCTTAATAGTTAATAGCCATTTTACAATAAAAACGGAGGCCTACTTTTAAAGACACACAGAGCAACTCAAAATAATTTAAGAGCTTGCTAGGTATCTTCAGATCACCACTGTGTTAGACAAAAAAAGACCTGGCCCTAGAATAAGAGTGTGTTGGAAGAAAGAGCAATGTTGGGAAACCAGGAAAACCTACATTCTAGTCCTGCCACTTTCTAGCTTATATAGTAATCTCTCTGGGCCTCAGTTTACTAACTGAAGAGAATTTGTAACATCCTTTAAGTTCTGAAATTTTACGAATTTCACATTCATCTAAAATCCACTGAATATTAACTAGCAAAGTAGATAAGGAGTGAGATACAATTCAGTTGCAGGGTTCTGAAAGCCCAAATCTATTAGTGTGATCAGTTCTCCAAACAAAATCTCTCACTTCATTTCAGGTATTTCACAACTACCATATTTTACCGTATTTAGAAAGAAGGCACACAGTAATTAGCGTAACCAGTTTCAATTTTTTGAAAAATCTAAATAATCCAGATGTGGATTATCCAGTCCCTCTGTCCTCCTGCTAGTCACATCTTATTTATTGGGTGTGTGTGTGTGTGTGTGTGTGTGTGAAGGAAGCTAATTTGCTATTCTTTAGATTTCTAACCATCTTTTCAGAGAATATACAGCCCAAATTAGGTTTCTAAAACAGGTAATTTTTTTCAGCTATGAATTTCACTTCTTAGGCTACCTCTGGTCACACAAATACAGATAAAGACTGGCCATACATGGAAACACTTATTCATGTTGGTTTCCTGGCTTAAGAAAATACTTATGGTCTGCTTTACTTTCATCATCGGGGCAAAAGAAAAATTTCATGTTCTTCGTCTAGCAGATGAATATTTTCATATTGTTTTCACTTACAGTGTTACCCCATCCTTAAGCAGTCCTGGTACAGCAGCTAGTGCCTTTTGATTGCAGTTATTAAATAACACAAAATACAAACTCTATTTATTTGGTAGGCCACTACTCATATTCTGGCCACCCCAAAACAACGCGTAGTAATTAGCACTAACATTTCAGGTAACTCTTCTTACCTTGCTTCTGCAAGTTCCAAACAGATTCCATTTCTGCAAAGGAAAAAAAAACAGAATGACTTTATACACTAAGTTTTGTAGAGCAAATTTTAAAACTTTTCATTTTAAGTCTAAAAAAACCTGGTACTGGTTATTGCTGGGCTGAAGGCAGGGTTGAAAGAGCACAATTCTATGAAGCTCAGACAAAACAATTCTTATTTTCCTATAATTCAGATTGCCTTAAGTGTTGATGACAGAAAGTCAATTATCTGAAATCTAATTGCCAAGAGAACAATTTTGTCTACACAACCAGCACAGATATTCTGAAGGATGCTATTCATAAAATATTTCTCTATATCATCTCTAACAAATAGCTCATTGTTATTTTAAAAAATCAAGTATATTTGGGGCAACCCACCAACCCTCAACAAGGTACCTAAGTCTGCTGAATGAAGCATTCATCAAATATGATTAAGCTTGATGTTTAAAATGCCTTATTAAAATTTTACTTAACTCTGCAACAGGCAAATGGTTCTGTTCTTCAAACCATACCTACTCTTATGCTTATCCATATCCATCAATAACACACAATTCCTCATTTTCTCCAATTACACCCAAATGTGATTATCCATAATGTGCTTACTTTGGTGTCTTACAGTAAGGGAATATGTACATGACCAAACGATAGTGACATACAGAAAGGAAACAAGAAAAACTACCTGGAAGCACACTAGAAAGCTTCAGAGGGGATATTTAAAGTCTTGATGAATAAGACAGTAGATGACTATTATACCACAAGTACCTAAGAATTGGACCACGAAAGGAAATATTCTATGAGGATATTAATATAAACAAAAACTACTTAGTAATAGGAATGAGCTATAAGTAACACTGAAAGTAAGTAAGTGCTCTTCCCGTAGCCATACAACTACCAGTTGGAAAAGACAAAAAGCTGACTATTCTATATAACTGGATGCTGTGTAATTGTTTTCTGTATTTATCAGCAACCAATTATATTAAAAGAAAGCTGGAGCTCATTAAGATAGGATATATCTGGACATGGGTTATAGTTTTAAGGTATAACATAATCCCTCCCCGAGGCTAAAACAGGTGTATAGATCTAAGATTAAAATCACTCTCCCTGCCCAATTTCCCCCACCCCCATCAAAGTCACTTTCTAAAAAACTGCTAAGATTTTTTGAAAATTTGTAAGAATTGGATATTTGGAGCGATAGGTTAATTATTCAAAATGATCAAAGTAATTATCCAGATAAAATCCCACTAAAAGTATCACAGCAATTCTGATTAAACCAAGACTGGGAAATAATACACTGGTTGCCACTTGGTCCACCCAGGAGCTTGGTTGGATGCTATGGCCTTTAAACTGCTGGGCAGATAGATGCCCACCACAGACTGGCAGGAAAATTCCCCTCTCCTACGGGGTCTGAGAAGGAGAGAGAATTGCAACCAATTTAATCTGGAAAAAAGGAAGACACACCAGAAAGGGAATTCTAATGAAGGCACTCATATTTAATCACTCCAAAATAATTTCTAATTCCGCTAGTTTCAGACAGTTAGAAATAGTTGATCATTAGAGCTGTTATCCCACAAATTTCTGTATCTCAGAATAGCTTATTTTAAGAAATTCAAAGATAAGCATTTCCTTGGTTGACGTGACTGTAAAAAATTAATCCAACACAACCAACATTTTTTTCTTTTACTGAAAGTATAGAAATCTCACATTTTGCAACAAATACCCGAGTTCTGTACAGATTGCTTGATTCTCATCATTTTAAGTTTACTTAATGCAAAGATAAATCTATACTTAGTTGTATGTTGAGAAAAAAAGTAACAATCAAACTTTTCATTTTAGCCTGCCTATGCTGTAACATTTCCTTTCCTCTTCCTCACAGCAAACCCCAACTAATCCCTGCCCCTTTTGCTGGGGTGGAGGTGGGGGGAACTATACTCAAGAGTCACAAAAGCAACCAAACTACTTTAGGATAAAGACAAAAGTATCTACAGTTGACCCTTGGAACAACGTGGGGGTTAGGGGCGCCAGTCCCCCTGTGAAGTCAAAAATCTGAGTATAACTTTTGACTCCTCCAAAACTTAAATTGTTCCTCGGTATCTGCAGGGGATCGGTTCTAGGACACCCCGCGGATACCAAAATCCATGGATGCTCAAGTCCCCTATATAAAATGGCTCACGTCAATGTACACTGTCAGCCCTCCACATCCATAGACTCCCAACTGTGGATGAAAAACAGTACAGTATTTATTGAAAAAAATCCACATAAATGGTCCCATGTAGTTCAAATTCATGTTATTCAAGGGTCAACTGAATTTGCACACACCCATTTTCTTTAATGGATTGTAGACATTTCTTTAGCTCAAACTAGAACATTTCACCTTTAGGTTTTACTCTACTATTATAGATTTTAAATGATTTCTGGTAAGAAAGTTTTATTATCCTCAAACATGGGCTCTGAAGTAGAAAATCTGATCATGACTTTTGAGGGAAAAGGGAAGTATGACCAAGCTAAAAAATTAGCCATTGGCCAGCCTAGCTTCTACATAAGAAATAAATCAGCATTATCTGTGTAGTACAACGGGAATGCAATTTTCCTTCCTGTTACTTAATAATTACTTTTATAACTAGTAGCTACTTAAGTTCCTTGATTAGAATTCAAGTTTCCATGAAACAAAGTTAAAATCAGAAGGAAAATTAATCAACTATTGTTTGCATGATTATATGCCACGTTTGAACAACCCTACTGAGACTAACAGAACCTAGGCTAGAGAACACTTAGGAAAGTAGAGAATTACATTTTTTCCTCTTTTAGGCTACAAAGTTTCAATTCAGATACTAAACATGAAATGAGTTACTTTGTATAATTTTAACTATCACAAGAGAAGCTGAACAGATGAAGAATATAAAGGCTACAGAAGGAACATTTAACTATACAAAATCATAACACAGTAATTAATTTTTCCTTTTACTTCCTTTTACTACCTCCCTCTTCTACACACACAGTCTTTAACCTCCCAGTTCTTTTTAAAGACAGATCATAGCGTCCAATTATGCAAATAATTATTGAGAAATGGCCACAGGGCTAAGCCTGCTAACATAAATAAAGGTTTCTGTTCTTAAGCTATACTAAAGTAGACAATTTGGTTAAAATTCTGTAATTTAGACCACCATCCAAATTTGAAATTTTACTGTATCAAAATTTTCAAATATTTAGTTATGCCTCTAATCAAATGAAGTTGAATATTCAATTTTTAAAAGATTATTTTTTACATAGCTCCCTATCATAATGCTTCTTGCAGTAAATGTCCAATTACCTGCAAATTCTTAATTCCCAGCGGATTAAAAAGTATTATTTAGGGGCTAGGGATGAAGCAAAAACAGGAAGACTCTGCCTCTGTGAGCTTAGTAGAGTAAGGCAACTTTTCTAAAGAGAGAACAGAGCACAAAGGTATCTATGAAGAAGTTTATTATTTAATCATATAGGCAAAGGGAAACCACTGAAGAAATCTAAGGTTATTGCACTAATTAGTAATGAGTCCTTGAGGCAACTGAAGAAAATGGATGCAATGACAATACAAAGAGCCCAGTAAACGTTACTGCAGAAGTAGTTAGGACAGTTGTATTAGATGGAAAATAAAAAAATGGAGATGTTGGAGACAGGACATATATAACCTAACGATAAGGGTTATATGTTAATTCCCACCAAGAAAGGAAGGCAGCAAAGAGCAGGTTTTGGAAAACAATGAATTCAGTTTTATGTATGTATAACTGGAGTGGTGATACTGAAAATGTGTGGTCTGAACTCAGTAACAGCAGATGAAGAAGTGGTAAATTTAATACAGTGATAGAATTAGATGAGATTACCCAGAGGAGTTAGAATATCATAAAAAGGGGACTGAAGGAACATGAACATTTGAGGAAAAGAGAACGATACCAGAAAGGCTATTATACTAGAAATGTAGAAAGTAGGAGAATGGGTAGAATTAAAGAAATGCAAACTAGAGAATTTAGACAGAGAGTGTTTGTTACCCAAAGTTAAGACACTTGTAACTTTTTAGTCACTTATCCCTTTTTCTCTAGCCCAGTACCACTGCCCTGGTCTATGGAGTGGTATCTTATGAACATTTCTGCAGCTGTCTTTTAACTGGCCTCTTCTGCCATCAATCGAGCCTCACTTCCTGTCTTGTACACCATGGCTATCATTCTCTTCCTTTAAAATATAAATTTGAAAGTGACCACAATGTTCAAAACATTTCAGTAGATTCTCACTGGCTACAGGGAGACTGGATTTGTGTTCATATTGCATAAAATTTATTTCTAGCATTTGACACAGTGGTTGGTATATCAATAAACTAGATGACTAAGTTAAAGATTTTTAACCTTGTACCTTTTACCTTCCTTGAAACAAATTGAATTGGCAATCTTCAAACATTCCATTTCCTCTACCTAAAATATTCTGACTCTCCTTATACAATAAATAAGCCACTAATATATTTCTTTCCATCTGTATTTCCCTGTTAGAGTTGTTTAATGACATGAACCCTCTTTTCATCTACTCATCACCAATGCTTCGCACAGTGCTTGGTGGAATAAATACATTTAAAAAACACATAATGGCGTCCTCTACTCCCCCCACAAAAAGAAAACACAACAAATGCAAGGCCAAACAAGCTGACTCCCACAATCGAGAATCCCCAGATCAATTTTCCGCTAATCATGTCTTCCAACCCTTTATTAAGCCATTTTACATCAAATTTTGTAAAACTCAGCAGGGGTGGTAACACAAATTTAAATTGTTTTTTCCTCCTCCTAATCCAGATTTGCCCATCTTTTGATGATTACTGGCTTCACCGTGTTTTGCTATTCTGATTTCCTTTTTTTCAACCACTTCATTTTGACTATACCATAGAGAAATGCAACATGTTTTTAGCAAATTTCATTAAGGTAGTTAGAAATGACTGCCTTTTCAGTAAATGCTTAACAAACTCTTCAGTATATCAATTTCAATCCTATATTCCCAATTTGGAGCTACACAAAAGCAGACTAAACAGAAATGTCTGGACCACCTCTTAATACACACAATAGGAACTCAGAGCCCAAGAGTTTGTGTTTTTTTGCTCATTTCTACTGCTATAATTCTACTGCTCTAATCCCGTTTACTTTTAATAAATAGACAATTTCTGTTTTATAGTATGGGTGGTTACTTCTCTCACCCTCAGGACTTACGCTAATGAAATTTGAGGATTAAATTTTAGCTTCTATAAATTCCTTACAAGCTACCTTTTAGACTAATAGCGAAGTAAATTCATTATTATTGCACTCCTAAAGCAGACTTAATGAGAAATCAAACACCCTGTATGGATGTTAAAATGGCGAGTCACTGGGGAAAAAAGGATCTTCTGTCATAAGAATTACTTGTTACATACATTCCTATAATCTCATAGAGGAAAAAAAAAAGTATCTTTCCCAAATCTAGTAAATTGAACTAGGGCTGAAACCAAAGTCAAATCTGCAGGCAGATTAATAAGATTATCAGATTATTAGATTATTATTACTATGAATAAGATTATTAGAAAGACAGCTGTGAAGAAATCATGGAGCAATTGTAATAAAATGAAGGTGAAAATACTTATTAAGCATTGTTAAAAGGAGAAAATTTAATATTCAGGTTCTTCTGTGAACACTTGTCTCTTCATATCCTGAAATATTTATCAGTTCTCTTGAGCCCTTACCCAACCTAAAAAAATAAATACATTCACATGACTGCAAATACAAAGGGGAAAATCTTGGTTATTTCTCTGCCTGAACTATTCCAAGAGTCTAAATGATCTTCCATTTCTAATCATCAGAAAAATGGCTTCCAATCTACCTACAAATTGGTAACACAGATCCACAAGCCAGTTGCTTAATGCCAACTCATTTTTAAAAGCACTTGACTACAATCTGATAGGACAAAACAAAGGCTGATATACTTATTTTATAAAATCAGGAAAGCCAGGCTTAAAAATGATAAATGATTTGCCCAAGTACACAAGAATTGGGAAGAGCAGCATTAAAACCCCTATCTTCTGTTAGTTTAAATTACTTCCATTCCACCAGCCTAGCTCCCTGATATTCAATGACTCCCCCTGCCTCCAGACTGAAATTAAAAACCTCCAAGATCTGGCAGCAACTTATCTTCCTTCTCTTTTACATCCCCCTCAGCACATCCAAAGAGGATCTCTTCCAATATTCACATTTACTCATGATTCTCCAACTTTTCTATTCTTTATCTTCCTCTTCTCTACATTACTGTAAGTCAAAAATGTCCCCTATCCATCAACACCCAGTTTCAAGGCTGCCTTTTCCCATGAAAACATACTGTGCACTTACTCCCTATTTTTACTCCATTAAATTCTTTCCCCACTGAAATCTCCTAGTTATTTGTATCCTTCCTTATGACATTTAAAATTTTACCTTATAAACTTGTATATTGTTTTCTCCTCTACTTGATACAGTTCTTTAAAGGAAAAGGCTCACCTGTCAAAGTAAGTCTTCCCTAACTAAACAAAGTAGTTTGCCTATGGTAGCTACATCATAAGGGAAAGGAAAACACACACACAAATTATAGCACAACTCCTTAGTAGTACAGAGAAAAGGGAAAAGAAGATTAAGCTGAGGAAAGTTCTCTAGACCCAGAGTTCCCAGTCCTAGATGACAATTAGAACCATTTAGTGAGTTATTATTATTATTTTTTAATTCCAGGGCCCAACCCTGATCTAGTGAATCAAATCACTTATGCCAATAACCTGCCAACAGAGGAGGCAATAGAGAAACAAATGCTTAAAATTTCATGCAATACCCTAGAGTTGCCTCAGGGATATTTTATGCTAGACAGCTTTCATGTTCACTCACCCCAACCATCAAGGATTAAATCTTATTCTATTCATCCCCCTTGAATCACTATTTGCTGGGTAAAATTTACCATATCAAATTACCTTTAATGAGTATTCCAAAATGTCAGCATTTTGAATGCTTGATATCCTTCAGTGCAATGTTAGCCAGGCAAGATAAATCAACCTGGTTTAAATTAACACTGACCAAACACACAACTCACACCAATTTACCTTATTTCAACAGACGTGGCTTCAAATGACTTAAAACATTTCAAAACCAAAGATTCACCTCAGAAAGTTAGAATCTAATGCTATAAGCCTGTAACAAATCAAAGAGTTCCACTAAACTAAGAATTCTGAGTAACTACTTTAAAGGAGGCAACAGTTTTTATGTCCTGGGTATGTGCATTAAAAGTTATCCCTCTAACATACTCAAAGTATCATCTAGTAAAATGTTATACCTGAATTTGCTTTTAAAAACTCCTACCAAAAAAAAAGTGTGAAGGTGGGGGGCCGGCCTGGTGGCTCAGGCGGTTAGAGCTCAATGCTTCTAACTCCGAAGGCTGCCGGTTCGAGTCCCACATGGGCCAGTGGGCTCTCAACCACAAGGCTGCCAGTTCGATTCCTCGAATCCCGCAAGGGATGGTCGGCTGCGCCCCCTGCAACTAGCAACAGCAACTGGACCTGGAGTTGAGCTGCGCCCTCCACAACTAAGACTGAAAGGACAACAACTTAAAGCTGAACCGCACCTTCCACAACTAAGATTGAAAGGACAACAACTTGGGGGGGAAAAAAGTGTGAAGGTGGATAGGTGAAACAAGAATGACAATGCTTTTTAAATGTCCAAGCTAGATGCTGGATACATTGTGGTTCATTGTATTATCATATAAAATGGATTTTATGTATACTTAAATTACTTCCTAATCAATTAAAAAAGATTATCACTTTTATTAAAGTTTTGCCTCTTAAGTGTCACTTTAGATAAATAAGAAGACCTACCTCTCACCTCAAATCGTGGTACTGCTATTTAATGTTACTACATGCCCCTAGATAACACAAAGATTAGCAGTCTTATTTCTTAAGTTAGTCGCATAATATATATCAAAAACTAAAAAATTCCAAGAAGCAGAATTCCCACTGAACCCTTTTTACACCTCGATGTACCTTCATTTCATATCCTCAATTATTAAAAATCTGCAGTACTTCCAAGTCTGCAATTGTTTAATATAAAAGATGCACCATTCCTACTGAACATAAAGCACCCTCTTACCTATTTCCAAATAAAGTTGTTGATGGGCTTATTTGTGAAGTTAGGAGGTATGCATAGAATTTCTAAGCCTAACTTCAAATCACTTAGTAATAGATTACTTTTGAACACTTAAAGACTGCATTAAAGGTCCAAGAAAATAATACAGATGCTCTTTTAAAGGACATTCCAAACATGCCCAAGTGATTATTACTTCTTTCAGTTTCAGAAAACTTAAAAAACAAAATAACAACAACAACAAAATGCAGGCCTTCACTTATGAAAAAGATCTGCAGATCTTCAAAAAGGTTGTGATTCAAAACAAATTCAAAGAGAAATTAGAGACCTAATGAACCAATCTACACTTGGCAGGAATTCAAAGAACCTGCCACTCTGGGACCTAATAGAACTGATTTAATTATGTTATTCTGGGGGTGGGGGGTGTGAACAATCTATACCAATTTAATCTCAATAACATCCAACTACAAAACTTAAACTGACACACTTTAGTAAAGCGAATTTTTCAGTAACACCAGCAAAACTAAGTAAAACTGCATCCATGTAGTTTAGTTTATCTAAATAAATACCACTGATGTCATATTTAGCCTATCCATAGGGAAAATGCATACGGAATACTTAGAAGTTAATACTCCCATTTTAAAAGGCCTGCAGTTCTCCATAATAAAAATTACACACAAAACCACCAACCAACCACCTAATGGAACAACCTGTCCCAGAATCTTTTGCGAGATGTGGGAGAACCTAACAAGCAAATATCTTCTCAACCTCACACAATTACCACCAGTACAAAATACTTTGGTAAAGATTTTACAATTAATGGTCTCTAAAGGGCAGATGGCACAGAAAATAACACCAAAAACACACCCAACTCCCCCGGCAGAATTTAACTCATAATTAACCATGTGTCTTAAACTAAGCTTTTTTTTTTTTTTTTTGCCCTAACTTTCCTAAAAACATCCAGCTAGCTCCTGGTTAACTCATATTTACTTCCAAAGACCAGTGCTGGAGAATAGTGAATAATTTTATCTGCCAAGATTTCTATTCCTAAACTCCCAAAAGGCAATTCTACTTACTCTCATGTTTTAAAGGAAGAAAAATAGAAAAAGGACATCTATTTATTTCACTAACTGTCTTACAGTTTGCAGATAAGGTATGCAGAATAGGTAATTTGCTTAGAAGTCACATAACTAACTTGGTTACTGATATCTGAGGCAGTGATTCTTCAAGACAGTAATTACCTCAAACCCACTGTATAACTGATTATATGTTGCCCCTACCCTGCAGCTGCAAGTGACTGCCTAAATCAGCCACTGTTAAAATGGGAATGTACATGAAACTAATATAATATTGTATGTTAATAATTAATAGTAATTGGAAAATAATTTTCTAAAAATTGAAAACATTTTAAAAAGGGAATGTGCAGCACATACTAGGTGTGTGCATGGGGGTGTGCAGGAGGGGGTTGGGGGCATGAAGGTGAAGACTGAAAACCACTGTTCTCAAAAGCATGGAGGTTGTAAACATCACTCATTAACCTCATTATTAGCTTTACGGATTTAAATCAGTTTATGCCATACAGGAAATTTTTCTTTAGGAAACAAACCATATTTTAAGAAAGTTATTAGCATGGAACTCGAAACACATCTGGTTTCTTTTTAACATGGGCTTTGGGGCTATGAGAAGTACAGCCTCGCAAGAGCTTGGTCCCTACAATGCTAATTGTGCTTGCCATTGCAGTTTGTCTGAACTATTTTCTAGTTACCATTCGGCACCTATTATTCCTTCTTATAAAAGGAAAAAAAAAAACAGTTTGACACTCCATCTTTTTGGACTCCTCAAAAACACTGCTCCTACGCATTTTAAGCAAATTAGAATTATTAAGGGAGCTCACTAAAAAAGAAGCATGATATAAAAAAGCAAAAGAGCGGGAACATCTGTTCAAAGAAAAATTTTAAAAAGAATTTTTAAGAGTGTTCAAGAGAAAATATAACATCATCCCTTTAGGCACCCCTTCACCCCCACCCCCTTTATTCTTGGAACCAGGCAGGGGGTCAATAATACGTGTCTATATAAAAAGAAATGTTTAAATTGGAAAAGTGAACATTCCTAAACTTGAACCATACTACTTGCAAAGACCCTGATTAGTTTATCAGCTGCTTATTCACATTATTCTTAACTAAGCTCTGAAATTCTTAAAGAATCTCATAGTAATTTCCAAAATTCACCATTAATACAACAGCTAATAAATGTATAAAAAATAAGAATGTTTGCATAGGAAACAAATGAGTTACCTTTAGTGTGATATACAATAGCAGCCCTCAGGTCAAAAGAACCCCAGCTATCATTCCTTTCTAGGCCTCTCTGGTATCTCTGTTCTTTGGCGGAGCCTAACAAAGTGTTCGTAGGAGATGCCAGAGGATTTTGATTTTCTATCTCGTAGTCCTTTGAGAGAAACACTAAAGCACCTTGACTACTGGTGTCTGCTTTTTGCAGGTCACCTATATGACCAGGTTCCAAAGATAAGGCTCCACTCTCATTAGTCGTCCCCGATTTTAGAATGCTACCCAGAACTTGAGGACTAGTCCGTTTTTCCAGCTCATAAGCCTTGGGAAACACAGGATGCTCAGTTCCTGAGGGGATTATTTCAGCACCCTGTGAAACCAAAGTGGCAGGATATTCCCCTTGAAATGTCACCTCCATCACTTTATGATCTGATGACTTCCCAATAACAGTCTCAGGGCCAGCACTGGGCTCATTTATAAATGATAAACCCCACTGATTCTGGAAGATATCCCCCAGGTTTTGCTGATCTGTCTGAGAGGGTAGATCCACTTGTGCTGTGCTCAACAGCACAGTTTGCATATTTGATGGGTAGATAAAAAGGCTAGACTTAATTTGTTCAACAGCTGCTGAAGTCAGACTCATGTCCTGGAGAACTGAATCAGTCCCAGAAGAGATGGGAGTTAGCGTATTAGCAGCAGTGGTTAGCAGTGGCTGACCCCCTGGAGAATATACACTTGCATCAGTCCCTGCTAAAACAGGCCCATTAGAAAAGTTGGCTGAAGTAACAGATTTCAGCGCTGACATAGGGACCTGTGATAACCGACTTGAAGACTGGGTCTGAGTTTCCCCAGTAGATGATGAAGATGACGAAGATGAAGATGGTGACACAGAAGAGTTCTGTACACTTTTGTTGAGGTTTTCCTTAACTTTGCTTGCATAACTTATTTTAGGAACTATTTTAGCACTGCTATTGTCCACTGGAAAAACTGGGGGTGGTTTAAATAGGGTCCACGAGTCCTCTTTGGAGGCAACAGCAGAAGCATGTTTTCCTTTGGGCCGATCATCAAATTTTTTGCTGCTCACACCAGGTTTAATATCAGAGCTTTTCCGCAGCATATCACCCACAGCAGGTTTTCCTCGACTTGTTCCTCCAGGCCCAGTTTCATACTTCCAAATGGGCTTCGAACCATCCACTCGATTTCCCTTTTGTTCATTGTAGTCAGGCTTGAAAGTTTCAAGTCCCTGTTTTAAGGTTGGGACACTGGTCTCTTGCATTATTTTGTCCTGCACTAAGTTAAGGTTTTCACATCCCTTGGCACTATTGCGCCTAGCTTTCCTTTTTTTAGGAGTGGTATATCCGCTCTCAGATCCACTTCCATCATTATCTGCTCCTTTGCCCATATAACCATTAGTAATATAGCCAGAATTATTTGTTACACCATTTGGAATTGCTACCGCATCACTCTTATCTACAGACTGGTTCTCTCCAGATTTATTTTCATAAGATTTTCCATTCTTTTTGTCCATACTGTTTTTCTGAATGAAATTCCTAGTTTTAATTCCTGCTTTCCCAAAGGTGCTGGTCTTTACAGTCTGCTTCAGATTAGTGTCTACAACTTGTTGGTTGCCATTGAGGACCCTGGAAATAGGGTTGGTAGCTTCATCAGAACTGAGGTTCTTTAAAGGTACTTCTCTTTCTCCAGCATTACCATTTAGTTCACCATAGCCTAGGGAGGGAAAAAAAAAAGTCTTTAAAAAAAATTACAATATGAAAATTACAGTAGTACCTAATATTTAAGGAATATTTACTGTGTGCTAGACACTATGCTATGAGCCTTAGCTTTGTATGTTATTATTTCACAGTTCATCAGAAGACTTTTTGTCAACCCCATTTTACAGAGTAGGAAGTCCACCACGCAAGAGACAGAACTAAGCAGGGATTCAAATCAAAGTCCAAGATCAGCAAGAACATGACCCCTTAAGGAGCATGCCTCTCATCTAACAGAATCAACCTTCCCATCATTCTCAAAAGGCCGTTAGAAAATTTCCTTTACAATAAAGAGCAGAGCTACCCTCTGGGTAAAATCAAGTTATATTGATAAAATTTAAGTATTACAGGGAAATTAAGGACTCCACTTCTATGAAACCATAAATAGCTTGTGATGACCATAGCAGTTCTATTGCATTCTATCAAACAAAAAATCTAACACCTGTGAACTTTTTCTAAATTAGTTAAATTCATTTTGACATTCCCCAGACATTAGATCATATTGTTAGTGGTATAAAACCAAAACACCTATGTCCCAATGTTTCTAACTCATAAGATATTATTTTCTTCATTTCACATTTAGGTAAACAGACTCTCAGAGAAATTAAGTAACTTGCCCAAGTCACGAAGTTGACGAACTGGAAATCTGAACTCCAGTCTGCCTGGAACATGGGTTCCTATCACTACATCATCCTGCCAACCTAAATGATGCAGTAAGAAAATATTTACTAACAAAACTATAATGAAAGGTAACTAATTTTAAAAACTGTTATACTATTCAAGTTTAAGACTTTCAATTGCCATAAACAATTTATTACTATAGGTGATTTCAATTGAGTCAACAACCTTTCCCATTTCCTTATTAGTAAAATAGTGATACTTGTTATCTCCTTTTTTATGAAATGTTCCCAAAATATCTCGAGGTCAACTCATTAATACACAATAGGTCTCTCTCTCAAGGAAGCTTTTCAGGGGCAAGGGGGGCATTCGATAGGAATACCAAGTAATTTGACTTTGTCACTTTCATTCATTCTCTTGGGTCTTTAGCCTGTGAAGGTTGAAAGGTACATGAGTTTGTATATTCTTGTTTGGAAACTTTGTTTTAATTTCCAATATGGTAAATATCAATAGATATAACCCACATTAAAAGCACTTTGCATATTTTAAGAGTATAAGGAATACTAAGAATTTTAATCACCCCAATAAACTTTAAAAAAGAATTTTTAAAAAGTTTGAACCACTGGGGGTGGGGGGTGGGGGGGAGGGTGAGGGGATTGGAGGGCAGTCGGTGACCACAGGATGGCCACGGGGTTTGAAAATTAATCTGGGGAACGTAAATTGGTGGTTACCAGAGCGTAAGGGGGTTGGGGGGTGGGGGATGAGGGTGAGGGGGATCAAATGTACGGTGATGGAAGGGGAGCTGACTCTGGGTGGTGAACACACAGTGTGATTTATGGATGATGTGATACAGAATTGCACAACTGAAATCTATGTAATTCTACTAACAATTGTCACCCCCAATAAATTAAAAATAAATTAAAAAAAAAAAAAAAGTTTGAACCACTGTTTTAAAGAACTTGGTGTGGAATAGAACATAGTCTGGTAAGATTCCCAACAAGACTTCTATAATTTTGAGTCTCTCATTCTACATCAGAGAAAAGGTGGGAACATTAAAAATGAGCAAATAAAGGCATTCTCTTCTACTGTATTGCCTTTCAGTAAATAATCCAAGGAAACATACTTAGGGCATAAGCAATCATTCCTAAAATACAGTGTCACAAAACTTGTACCATGAAAGAATATATTTTGTAAAAGTTTTTAACTTCTATAGAGTTACATTTCATTCTTTGGCTGCTGAAAAGGCTATATGACAGCCAATCAAGTCAAACTTTTGGTGGGAAAATTCAAACTGTGAAACAGTAAAGATCACTGCTTAGGATGTTTTCTACAATGTTTTTCTTTTTTCTTTAGAAAAGCAGAAAGTTCTAATATAGAGGCTCTCAACTATTTTAAAAGATACAAATTTACCCGTGTACAACTCTAGATTCCAAGAGAAGAACTACATATACCATTTAACACTGCTAACAGGCTAAACAAAGGTTTATACCCTTGGGACTATCCGTCAACTTTCCAGGTAAGCAGTCTTAAACACCAAAAAAATCCAATGTCTAAGCTAAGCTGGACCAAAACCAAGACTTTCAAGTGAGCTAGAATAATTTTTCCTAAGATTACTAATATTTAGTGGCTCTGATATCAGAAATCACCAAACAATTTAAAAACAGCTCAGAAGCCACTATTTTTCCACTCCCAAGTTTTAATCACAAAATTTCTCTGTATAAAATTCTTTCCCATGGTAACCTTGTTGGTATGCAAAGTCTGCCAGAGAGGCATTTTCTTTTTAAAACTCAGGTATTTTAAGAAAAATGTAAACTCTATAGAATTATTGCGAGAAATCAAAGGACTCCTAGTGCTTTTATTATTTAGGGCCGCCATGCTAAAGCATCTAACCCTACTTCAAATGGACCCAACAAAACTTGAGTCCTGATAAATCTTGCTTTTGGATTAGAAACTGAAATTATTGAGCACATTTAACCCTCTCTTGCGCCCTCTTCTGGATAAAGAAAATCTTCCTCTTTATAGGTTTGTGGGTAATGGGTCAAAAAAGCCCACCTGAACATACTGGATATATTTCAAAAAACCGGTTTTCTTAGTAAATTAGCATTATGCATGCTGAAGCAACAGTAATGTGACTAGGCCGCACATGAAAACCTGCTCATCCCAAATTGTTTATGTTTCTCAAAATTGCTAAGCCCAGTTTGAAGGATGCCACCTTGAACGGTTCACGATCTGCTTCTATATGTAGAGAGGAGTCCTGACGGTATGTATTAATACGTGACCAACAAAATAAAATTTTCCAATCTGAGCAGTAATACTGCCTTATATTCCAAGCAACCATAAGGGAACATTTTCTCACCTTTAAATTGAAAAAGATGAAACGTTAAAAAGATCTAGTGTTGTAGTTTTTAAACTGTTCCAAATCCTTAGGATTAAGCACTCAACACATCTATATATTCATTTCTACTGCACACCATCAGTCCCTACCCCTACCACCTTCAAAAACGGAAGGCCTGACATTTCAATTTCAGTCTTCAAATCACATTAAGTCTGCAACAGAAAAGCAGTGTTTCTCCCGCTCTCAGTAACAGCTTGTATCACATTTGATAGGCTAGGTTTAAGATTCATTTTCTTACCATTCCCTTCATTTCTCTTCAATGTATAAAGAACCCCTATTTTTAAAAATTCCCATGCTTATAAACTTTTAAGTTCATTTCTTCTCAAATATTTTCTAAAACGACTTTTACCCTCAATTTAACGATTGTTAAAAAAACAAGAGTTTTGGGATCAGTAAAGGTTTGAAAAGGGGAAAACACCGTTCCTTTCAAAATGGAAACAAACCTCCCTTATCCGAGGCAAGATGGTAGTGAACCAACCTCACGGATGAGCCATCTCGGTTCACCCTTAAGGACAAGAAATAGGGGTCAAAAAAACTCGCCCCGTACGTACCCCATCCAATCATTTTTCGAATCGCTCGCCTCAAAAATACTACCCATGCCCTGAAGGTAAATGTTGGGGGTGGGGGAAGTAGAGGGAGATAGAACAAGCTTTTCTTGTAAAAACGAACTGCTAGAAGGAAAGGGCCCAAGTGAAAGCCTGAGAGCCGGAGTCGTGAGCGAACCTGGCAGAAGATGAGGTTCCTGTGGCAGAGAAACTCGTGACCCGGGAGCCGGGTTCCCGCTGGGTACCCCACCCGGCCTTCAGGCACCGCCTCTACCCAAAATGTGCCCCCCCCACCCCCAGCCCTCCTGCCCCCGAGGGGCGCCGAGGACCCTGCCCGCGATCCGCGGCCTCCTTCTCCCTCCGCTCTGCCTGGAGACCCGCGCCCCGGCCGCCCGCGCCTCCCGCCTCACCCGGGAGCGGGAAACGCGACGGCCGGCGCGCGGGGCCCAGCGCAGGCCGCTCCCCTCGTGGCCGCTTCCCTCCCCCACCTCAACCGCCCCCGCCCCTCACCCCAGGGACCCGCCCGGGGCCGCGCGGCAGCCACCGGGTTACACAACCCAGCCGGCGACTGGGGGAGGGGGGCCACGAGCCAGCAGCGCCCCCGCAGTGCAGGGGGGCAAGGCGACTGCCGGTGGGGATCCTGAGCTCTCGGCTCCGCCGCGCCGGGTGCCCCTCGACACCCTTCCCCCTCCGCTGCTCAGTGCGCCGGAGTCGGTGACAGGAATCGGCTTCCAACATGGCGGACAGGAAGCGGCCCCGCGAGGAGGAGAGAACATTCCAGCCGCGCCGGCTCTGGGGGGAGCGGGCCCGGAGAGCCGGCCTCGGGAGGAGCCACGGGGTCCGGTGCCCAAAAGGGGCGTCTAGGGATGGAAATGACCCGAGAGACTAGGGGTCCCAACCGCCCCCCCAGACGGGAACCCCAAGGCCACAGGTGGGCTTGAGGTGGCGGTGAGGACACTTCTCAACTCTGCCCACCTATCCTCTCCTCGCCGCCTGCAAAAGGGTCTCGCGACACCACCAGAGTCGGGATTCGCTAGGCCTTTCTGAGTTACACCCTGAAGGATTTGGGGGGCTAGGTTCACCCCAACTAAGGGCCCCCAAATTAAGGTCCCCCCAGGGCCGCAAGAAGGTAAACGGGAAAAGAATAACAACGTTAGACTTCCAAGGCCGACCCTCAGGGTCTTCCTCCAGCCCCGGCGGGGGCCGGGAAGGTCACACTGGCCTGGTTGGGCCTCTCCCATGCTGAGAGGAAGGAGGGCGCTGCAAACCCCGCGGCCCAGCCCGAGATTTGGGAGAATGAAAGGGGGCTTCCCCAGACTCGCACTACACACTGACACTCGCAGCACCCCGACCCGGTCCGCGCTTTCCGGATCCAGCCCCACCCCCATCGCCCCTACCCCCCACCCTGACTCCCCTTCCCCCACTCGTCCTCCCTCCCAGACCTGTTTTCTTCTTCGGCGTTTCCTGGTGCTGCTGGAGGGCGTGTTTCTGCTCATGTTTCAGCGGCTTTGACTGGGCCTTGGGGCTGCCATCGGCTCCATGCTGTAGGTATTGGTGAGGCTGCTGGTGATGGTGGTGGTGATGGTGGTTGTGGCTGTGGTTGTAGAAATAATAATGGTGGTGGTGATGCGACTGCTGCTGCTGCTGCTGGGGGTGATGGTGTGGATGGTGGTGGTTGTGATGGTGCTGAGGCTGTAGCTGGCCGGGCTTCTCCTCCATTGAAAGCGGCTGGGACTCCCTGGCTGAGGCTGCGGGCTGCTGCACCGTCAGGATCTGAGACTGCTTCTTCGGGCTCACTCAGTATATCTGAGCGCGTCTCGCCTGCGCACTGGTTAACCGAGCGATTCTGCGAGATTGGCAGGCGTGCTCCAGCAATCGAGAGGCACGCTGCGCCGCAGGCCCCGCCCTTAGCCCAAATCCTCTGTCCTCCCCCTTCGCCACAGCCTCCTGGCCAACGCCACTTACCCTGTGCAACCTCACAGGGCTGGGCCTTCAACGTCAGCACTATGGCTCTCTCTTCTGTCGCTTTCTCTCCTTCACCATGCAGTCTGCGAACAGCACTTTCTACACTCCTCGCCCACAAACAAGCTCATGTCGAATGTCGGCAGATTCTACGGGCGATTCTACTGGCTTTGGGAGCCATCTGTTGGTTTTGCACCTCGTAGACTCTGTTGGCTTTTTTTTAAAAATCCTTTTCCGGGTAACCGGAGGGGAAGCGCAATTCCTTAACCCTGAGACCACTAAAGGGGCAATACAAAAAAGAGGAAGTAAATAAATACATTTTTAAGAATACAGGAACTTCACAAATCTGCAGATCATTTTGTATTCTGGATTCATTTTGCTTTGTATTCATATGCTAATCTCTTCCTTTCCAGGGAGGGATTATAGGGTTCCACAATGGGGTATCTGTGTAATTTTCTAAAAGGGCACAAAGGGTTTAAATCATTGTTTCTTTGTAGTTGGAGGCAATGGAGAGCGGGAGGAATGAAAATCTAAAATTTACACAGAATTAGTTGTTTTTTTTAACTGCAGGTAAGGTCAACTGTGAAACCAAGATAGATTTTAGAATATGAAGAGTTTCAAGAGGAAAAGAGCACTTTAAAAGTTAAGTTTTTTTTTTTTCTGCATTTATGTAAAATACCGGAATTTGAAGAAATATTCTTGCGTTTTGTAATGTTGATTTAACTTATCCTGCATTATCACATCACAGCCAGATTTTTAAAAGCAAATGTTAGAATCAGGATAGTGGTTACTCAGTAAGGAAAAAAAGGGTTGTGATGATTAGGGGTACGGGTACCTTCTAATATTTTATTTTTTTACCTCGGTGGCGATTATATACATATTTACTTTATAATTATTTCTTAAATTGAATATGTATGTATGTATGTATAATACACATTTTTCAGTTCATGTTATATTGGGACAATTTAATTTACAAAAAATTACGTAAAATTTACCATTTTAGCCATTTCTAAGTATACAGTTCAGTAGCAGTAAGTATATTCACATTGTTGTGCAACGATCACCACTGTCCACCTCCGTAAGTTTCTCATCATCCCAAACTGAAAGTCTGTGCCCATTAAACAATAACTCCCTTCACCTCCCTTTCTCCAGTCCCCTGGTACCCACTATTCTATATGCTGTCTTTTTGATACTTTATAGAAGTAGAATCATACAATATTTGTCCTTTTGTGTCTGGCTTATTTCATTTAGCATAATATCTTCAAGGTTCATCCATGTTGTGGTATATATCCGAATTTCCTTCCTCTTTAATGCTGAATAATATTCCATTTATGTATATACCACATTTTGCTTATATATTCATTCAGAATGGACACATGGATTGTTTCCTCAATGTATGTTATATTTTATAATTTTTTAAATGTGGCTTGAATTTCTCCAGCAGGACAATGTTAAAAGAAACGAAACTTAAAAGAAAGGGTTTGTACTCTGAAATCAATGAATGTCAACACAATAGCATAATTAAAAGGTAAAAGCCTATTTCCAATAGAAAATGTCACTGAATCCAGACAACCATGACCAGACTATGACCTGTTCTAGATGTTGAAGATTTACATTTCCTTGCTAAATTTTAAAGAAAGATCCCTTTGGAGGGAGAATGTGTTTATCCAATTTTGAGAGCTAAAACCCCAATAATAATACATCATGACAAATAAGTTTTTGCAATGGTAATTGTATATAGCATTTAGGATTATATTGATAATGCTTTATATTCTTTTGCTGATTTAGACATTTAGTTGGAAGGTAAGAAATTACTGAGTTCTAACTTCTCTTTCTGCATTTTCTACATTATAATTTCAGGCAAACCAAATGCGCTCACTTTGAGTTTCTGACTTATCACATCTTAGCCTGCCTTCCTTTCTTTATATACAGTTGTATAAAGAAGTTTAGGAAACAGCCTTGCTCTCAGATGCACCAGTTACTATGAATGTTGCATAAGTAGTATGTAGTAGTATGGACAAAGGCTTGATATAAAGAGAAAAATGCTATTAAATTCTTTGTACACTAGGATCGTAATCTTGTAAAAATATAAAATTTTAATAAGTATGGAAATATAACAGTAGAATGTATACCTTTTCTTTCACTTGATTTTTAAAAATAGTCTTGTGTAAAACATATTTGGGATTTGCCATGTATTTGAAAATAACAATGCCATAATATCAAACCCCTGTGAAAAGAGAATAATTGAGTTTACTTATTTCAAGCATATTTTTATAAAATGGAATCTGCATAAAGAAAAAATACAAGGAAACATAGCATAAGTTTGGTGAAATTATGGGTGCTTTTTTTCTTTTCTCTACTTTCCGAATGTTCCGTTATGTAGCTATTACTTTTCATAATATGTTAAAAAATTAAAATTAAAAAATTGAATCTGCACATTCCTTTGAAATTCATTTTATACCATATTTTATCTACAGTCAGTGTGGGAAGTTATAATGGAGAGATAGGAGGT
This sequence comes from Rhinolophus ferrumequinum, assembly GCF_004115265.2. Classification (NCBI taxonomy): domain Eukaryota; kingdom Metazoa; phylum Chordata; class Mammalia; order Chiroptera; family Rhinolophidae; genus Rhinolophus; species Rhinolophus ferrumequinum. The sequence goes on along the minus strand of NC_046304.1, from coordinate 18,307,710 downwards.
TCCTATACGTGGTAGATTAATGTTTTAAACTATTGCTGTAATTATAATAGCTACCGTATTTCCCCGAAAATAAGACCGGGTTTTATATTAATTTTTGCTCCAAAAGACACATTAGGGCTTATGTTCAGAGGACGTCATCCTGAAAAATCATGTTAGGGCTTATTTTCTGGTTAGGTCTTATTTTCGAGGAAACACAGTAATATATTTTTCTTTATTAGTTTCAGGTGTACAAAACAATGTAATAGTTAGACATTTATCATTTATATCCCTCACACAGTGATAACCCCTCTCCTCCCATCAACTACCCCTCTGACGTCGCATGCAGCCATTACATTTCCACTGTCTCTATTCCTAATGCTGTATTCAACTTCTTGTAACTATATATATATATATATATACATATAAAATTATAGTTGACATTCATTATTGTTCAACTTCAGCTTCAGGTGTACACTGCAGTGATCAGGCATCTACATCGTCCCTGAGGTGGTCTCCCTAATAAGACAAGCCCATTGGGTACCCTACAGAATCTTTACAACATTATTGATTACATTCTCAAAACTGACTTTTGTATCCCAATGGCAATCTTGTGGTTACTGATTGTGCTTTCCGATTCCCTCTCCTTCTCCCTTATCCTGACCCCGCCTCCTCTGTGTCTCTGAGACTGTTTCTGATTAGTTCATTCATTTATTCTTTTCCTTACATTCCACATGTAAGTGAGATCATATGGTATTTGTCTTTCTCTGTATGACTTATTTCACTTAGCATAATATTCTCTAGGTCCATCCATATTATTACAAATGGTAAGATTTCATTCTTCTTTATGGCTGCGTAATACTCTATTGTATAAATGTACCACAGTTTCTTAATCCAGTCGTCTACCGATGGGCATTTCGGTTGTTTCCATGTCTTGGCTATTGTGTATTGTGCTGCAATAAACATAGGGGTGCATAAATTTTTTTGAATTAGAGTTTTGGATTTCTCCAGATAGATACCAAGGAGTGGAATTGCTGGATCATAAGGTAGTTCCATTTTCAGTTTTTTGAGATACCTCCATATTGTTTTCCATAGTGGCTGTACCAATCTGCAATCCTACCAACAGTGCACGAGGGTTCCCTTTTCTCCACATCCGCACCAGCACTTGTTATTTGTTGATTTATTGATGATAGATCAACTTGTTGATTTATTTATTTGACTGGGGTGAAGTGGTATCTCATTGTGGTTTTTATTTGCATTTCTCTAATGATTAGTGCGGTTGAGCATTTTTTCATATGTCTGTTTGCCATCTGTATGTCCTCTTTAGAAAAATGTCTCTTCATGTCCTCTGCCCATTTTTTAATTGGGTTGTTTGTTTTTTTGGAGTTGAGTTGAGTGAGTTTTTTAATAAATTTTGAATATTAACCCCTTATCGGATATATCATTGGCAAATATCTTCTCCCATTCAGTAGGATCCCTTTTTGTTTTATTGATGGTTTCCTTTGCTGTGAAAAAACTTGTTAGTTTGACGTAATCCCAAATGTTCATTTTTTCTCTTACTTCTCTTGCCCCAGAGGATATATCAGTAAAAATCTTACTCTGGGTAATGTCTGTAAACTTTCTTCCTATATTTTCTTCTAGGAGTTTTATGGCTTCAGATCTTACATTTAAGTCTTTAATCCATTTTGAATTTATTCTTGTATATGGTGTAAGGAGGTGGTCCAGCTTCATTTTTTTGCATGTGTCTGTCCAGGTTTCCCAGCACCATTTATTAAATAGACTGTCTTTACCCTAGCGTAAATTCTTGCTTCCATTGTCGTAGATTAAATGACCATATAGGCATGGATTTATTTCTGGACTCTCTATTCTGTTCCATTGATCTATGTGTCTGTTTTTATGCCAGCACCATGCTGTTTTGATTACTGTAGCCTTGTAGTATAATTTGATGTGAGGTATCATTATACCTCCCACTTTGTTCTTATTTCTCAAAGTTGCCGAGACTATCTGGGGTCTTTTATGGTTCCATATAAATTTTAGGATTATATATTCTATTTCTGTGAAAAATGTCCTTGATAGTTTGATAGGAATTGCGTTGACTCTGTATATTGCCTTAGGCAGTATGGACATTTTAACAATATTAATTTTTCCTATCCACGAGCATGGTATGTGTTTCCATCTATTTGTATCTTCTTTAATTTCTCTCTTTAGTGTCTTATAATTTTCTGAGTACAGATCTTTTACTTCTTTGGTTAAATTTATTCCCAGGTATTTTATAGTCTTTGAAGCAATTGTAAATGGGACTGTTTTTTTTAATTTCTCCTTCTGATATTTTATTATTGGTATTTACAAATGCAACTGATTTCTGAATATTAATTTTGTATCCTGCTAATTTACTAAGTTCATTTATCAATTCTAATAGCTTTTTGGTGGAGTCTTTAGGGTTCTCTATATATAGTATTATGTCATCTGCATATAATGACAGTTTTACTTCCTCCCTACCAATTTGGATGCCTTTTATTTCTTTTTCTTGTCTGATTGCTGTGCCTAGAACTTCCAGAACTATATTGAATAGAAGTGGAGAAAGTGGCAACCTTGCCTTGTTCCTGATCTTAAGGGGAATGGTTTTAGCTTTTCCCCATTGAGTATGATGTTAGCTGAAACACGGTAATATTTTCGTTTATTTGTTTGTGTTTTTTTTGGGGGGGATCTTTTTGTTTTTATAATTAAAGTTTATTGGGGTGATAATTATTAGTAAAGTTACATAGATTTCAGGTGTACAATTCTGTATTACATCATCTGTAAATCCCATTGTGTGTTCACCACCGAGAGTCAGTTCTTCTTCCATCACCATATATTTGATCCCTTTTAGAAACACGGTAATATTTAATGAGCATTTACTATTTGTCAGGAGCTCTACCAAGTATTTTATCTTTGTTTTCATTTGTAATTCTTTGAGATGGATATTAAGTCCATTCTACAGATGAGGAATTTGAGGCCTGAAGAAGTTAAGAGGCTTGCTTATAATGTAAAAGCCCAAGTTTATAGTGGGGCCTGAAAAAGATTCCAGGTCAGCTGGATAGAAAGAATTTCTAACACTATTGAAGTGTGATATACTTTTCTAAAATTCTAATAAACCTCTAAAAAAACATTCAAGCTATATCATAGCCACCATGAAGACGATGTCTGCTTATTAACAGAGGCAGGTATACTGTGAAGCTAATGAAGATTCAGGGTCCCTCAAAACACTGGCCCCTCCAAGGCTCTGGAGGCGCCCTGAAAATGGTCTTTTGAAAGACTAGATATTTTTTCATTATTATGCAAAAATTTTTAAAGTAACAATTTTGTAATTTTTCCTTAATGAGAGCCCCTCAAAACCTGGATTTACCCCTGTTAACTGTCATTTGGGAATCTGACTCAGAACTGTTGTAACTTCAATAGGTACTTTAAAATGTTATAGTCATATTTTATAATAACACAGAAAATTGTTTACACTATGACTCAAGTGCAAAAAGCAAAGTAAACTAGATGTATACATTATGATTGCATACAAAATATGAATTCAAGGATTGTGAGGAAACTTGAAAATGAAAGCAATAAATTCTTTTTATTCATTTGTTCATTCACAAATATTTATGTCATTTTTTATGTACCACATATTACGTGTTTTGTTAGTTGGGTTTTTTAAAAAAAATCCATTTCTCTTATTGATACAGTTTGGAATTTGGTTAAATATATTTGCAAAACTGTCTTAATTATCAAGTGAAAATCACTTTTCACATACCTTTAATGTTATACTTGTGTACTATGACAAGTTAAGAGATACAGAAATATTTAACTATTTGGCCCTCAGTTTTCTCCTCTCTAAAATATGGAGAATGGACAGAAATCCAGATCATATTACCACTGTTCTTTCTTCCCAGACTACAACATCATAATAAAACTGTACAAGAGCAGGAAATTAAGATGATAAAAATTTAGTTTTTCAACTGTAATAATTAACTATAACTTTACAGAAATTACATTCAGAAACAGCATAATGTAGATTTATATAAATGGAAATCGGCTGTCTGATGATAGTTCTAGTTTCAAAATGAGGCAAATCGCTGGTAACATCCACCTTTTTATTTCATCAGGAAAGAATTTTATTCATGTATATTTCCTTTAGATCTTAATATTTTTGCCTAGAGACACTAACTTCAAAAAAACTCAAAGGAATTGAACAGAGGTATCAGTAAATTAGGTTAGTCTTTTAATAACTGGAATATGATGATTTTTTTAAATACAAGTTTTCAAAAGTGACATTTTGCTTTTATGAAAAGTATTATGGGAAAAAGTTTGAGGGAGAAACTATAGCAGAGTAGTATAAGTTTTGTAGTCAGAGAACTGGAATGGAATCTATTTTGAAGCTGCTTAGCTTTGTGACCTTGTTTGGACAAATTATTTAACCTTTCTAAGCCTTAGTTTACTCATCTGAAAAATGGAAGTAATATTAGTGCCTAACTCACAAGGTGTAGTGAAGTTTAAATAAGATAATGTAAATAAAGTTGTTGAGTATAGTGCTTATAACAGTAAGTTGTACTAAATATTAAATATTAGTGATACTAAATTATTAAATATTAGATTATAAAGCTAAATTTTCAGATATAATATTTCATTAAGGAAATTGAGTTTTAGAGAAATCAATTGTCACATTAACTAAGAATAGAGTGTTTTCCCAATTTTTAAAAGGATATGCAAATAGCTTTTTGACTCTCTGAGCAGCAACCGCCATGACAGTCTGTCTGCAAGGTGGCAAAAAGGTTGCCAGGAAGAAAGTGGTCAATCCATTTTCTATGAAAGATTGATATGATGTGAAAGCACCAGCTATGTTCAATATAAGAAATATTGGAAAAACACTAGTCACTAGAACTCAAGGAATCAAACTTATATCTCACGGCCTCAAGGATCGTGTTTTTGAGGTGAGCCTTATTGATCTACAGAATGATGAAGTTGCTTTTAGAAAATTCAAGTTAATTACTCAAAATGTTCAGGGCAAAAACTGCCCATCTAACGTTCACAGCATCTTACAAAATGGATCTTACCAGTAACAAAATGTGCTCCAATGGCAGATCGTGATTGAAGATATGTTGACGTCAAGAAAAGTGATGGTTATTTGCTTTGTCTATTCTGTGTTGATTTTACTTAAAAAACACAATAATCAGATTCGGGAGACTTCTTACACTAACCACCAACAGATCCACCAAATGCAGAAGAAGATGATAAAAATCATGACCCGAGAGGTGCAGACAAATGACTTGAAAAAAGTGGTCAATAAATTGATTGCAAATAAATAATTTGATTGATTGATTGATTGCAGACAGCATTAGAAAAGACATAGAGAAGTCTTGCCAATCTTTTTATTTGCTCCATGATGTCTTTATTAGGGAAAAAAAAATGCTGAAGAAGCCTAAGTCTGAATTGGAAAAATTCATGGAGCTTTACGGTGAAGGTAGTAATTCTGGAAAAGCTACTGGGGGTGAGATAGGTGCTAAAATTAAATGAGCTGATGAACATGAGCTACCAGTTCAAGAATCTGTCTAAAATTTAGACTTTTAAGGGTGACAAATAAAAAGCCTTATTTGCAATGTTAAAAAAAATAAAAATGATAGGCAAATGCTATCAACTAAAATCAATAGTGCATTCAGTCTCAATAGCAGTCCTTTCTGAGTAGCAAATTCAAAGTTGACCTTCACGTTCTTCTTTTTTTGCTTCTGTTTTCTCTAAATGTTATACATCGAATATTTATTCCTTTTGTAAAAAGAAAGAAGTATTTTTTGAAAGTGAATCAATTCAATATCCAACTATCCTGTTAATATTAATTCCAAAAAAAAGACCAAGGAAATTAATATGCCATTTTGGATTCCTTTTTGAGTATCCAGTAGACAAAATGAATTTGTGTGTGAGAGTCAATATATACCTAGTTGTCAGTATGCATATGCAGTGTGTTGGAGTCCATAGTTAAATTCATCCAGAAGTTGGATAAAAGGTCACTTCCTGAGAATCAAACTATTACGACTCAACATAAACTGAAATTAACCACTAAGAGGGAATCTAGTCAGTGTCATTAGAATTATAGCCTAAGAAGCTATAATAGTGTAATCATGAAAACTACAACATATTAATTTTATTTCCCTTCCTATTCTCTTAACATTGTTTGCAAATTAGTATAGTATTTCAAAACTTTTATGATTGATATTGGGTTATTTATTGCTGTGTAACAATTTACCCCAAAACTTAATGTCTTAATACAACAAGCATTTATTATCTCACAGTTTCTGAGGGTCAGGAATCCAGATGCAGCTTAGCTGGGTGCCTCTAGCTCAAGGTGTCTCATGAGGTTGCTGGGGGCGTCTGTTTCTAAGCTCACTCATATGGTTGTTGGTAGGGTTCAGTTCCAGTGAGGTATTGTACTGAGGACTTCTGTTCCTCACTGGCTGTTGACTGGAGGCCTCTCTATAGGGTCCACAACATAGCAATTGTCTTCCCTCAGAGTGAGCAACAGAAGAAGATGGAGATGAAGCAGCAGTCCTTTTGTAACCTAATCTCAGAAACGACTTTCCATTGCTTCTGCTAGTTCTCTTCATTAGAAGTGAGTTCAATCTACACACAAGGGGAGGGATTCACAGGAGGGTATGAATACTATTCTGTCATTGAAGGGATCCTTAAAGGTCATCTCAGAGGCTGCCTAGTATAAAAACATTCAGCAAACTTATTCCGCTTGCTCTGATGTCATCACCCAGCTATATCCTAAATATAATCTCACATTATATATGAGTATGACTTGTCTCTAAGGAGAGAAAATACACTAATCCACACATAAATTCCTCATCGTTTATTAGTAAATATTTTTAAACACTTGAATTTTGTCACTTGTTAGACTTGTGAGTTTGGTTAGTGCGATGCAGTGTCCCTAATGCTCATCAGTGTCCGAACTTAAACTTGTGAGCAGGCCCAGGACTGTAGTCCTGACTTAAGAGGGCCCACCTGAGCTACCAGGAGGCCTCCTGGTGCAATAGGAATGGCACTATAAAATGCCTACATGGGCCAGGCAGGTAACTCAACTTGGGTGAAGTTACTTGGGCGTAAGCAAACTTGGATGTAAGAAACACTTCATTCAACAAAGCATCAAATTCTATAGTAATAACTATTAAAATATATACATTCTTACCTTAAGAACTGGTTAACGTAATTTCTTAGCCTAATATCTTCATTTGGCTTACTTAAAGATAATCCGACAAACACTCTCAAAATCCTTCATCACATCTTTTCACGAGGTAATATTTACTCTTTTACCATATAAGGTAATATTCACGGTTCCAGTGGTTAGGATGTGAATGTATCTTTTTGTGGGCCACCATTTAGCACATGACAGGGGCATCGTCTGTAAAGAATTTTAAAATAATAGTAAAACTGATTCGATGTCAGTCTACTTTTTATTATCACCACGTATGGGCAATTTTAAACCGTGCCTGTGATGAAATGCTCCGCATGGGGGCAGAACATTCCAACACCTCCCCCATCCTCAGTGTGCCACTGCTGAATATTCCAATGTGAGCTATTCAGCCTGCCTTAACTTTCCAGGGCCAAAATCTTTCCAGGGCCATAAAATTACAATTTGATGGTTCATCAATGGCCAGGCACACCCCCTAATCTTGGTATGACTAACTCCTCATTCTTCAGCAATCAGCTTTAATAGATGTTACCTCCTCAAGGAAGATTTCCCTAAATACCCTATCTAGACTCCAAGTGTCACCCCCAACTTATTTCCTGTATTTGTTCATTTCTTTCATAGCACTTGCCACACTTTGCAGTTATTTTATCTGTAGGTTAAGTTTTTCCCCCATTTCCCTATTAGTCTGTAAGCTCCAAGTCTTGTCTGTCTTATTCTCTGAGTTATCCCCAGAGCCTAGCACAGCGCCTGCCACATGGTAGATACGCGATATATGTGTGTGTAGCATTATTGCATTCTCCTCAGCTTCTGTGCTACCAGTAAAGTGTATTTGCTCAACATTGGACAAATTATTCTTTCTTCATCTCATGTCCATGACTAACAAGAAATAGCTACTTGTATAAGACTAGTGACATAGAGAACCATTTATCTCCATAATTCAGAAACAGCTGCAGCATCATGGATCTTAGTAGAGTTTTCTCTTATTCCAAACTCCAACTCAGGCATGATTAGGAATATTTTATTCTGAAAACTCAGAGACAGCACAAGACTGAACCATAAAATACAATATATAGAGTGTTAACATTATGAAAGAGAACCTACACATTCTGTCCAGGCACCACACTCAAAATGGCAAGAGCGCAGTCAGAATCCCAAACTTAATAAGTTCTAAAGGTAAATTATCAACTTCCTCTCCAAACCACATACATGCTCCTCTTAATTTCCTTCCCGATTTCTTTCAGTAGCACAACTATTTACCTGGCTAGTTCCTTAGCACATTCTGTTTCTTCTGCTGTTATGTTTCTCCTCCAGCTCTTCCCATAGCAGGTTCTTTTTCATCCTAAACCTCAGTGGAAGTGTCACTTCGAAGACTTTTCCTCCCTGCGCTGGATAAGTACATCTATCCTACTCTTATTTGCATTTATTGCATCCTATACATTTCGTTCATAGTCCCTTATCTGAATTAATATATTTGATTAGTCTTCTCCACTAGATTTGAAGCTACATGAGGGCAGGAATGATGTCTTGTTTCCTGATATATGTATCCAGCTCCTAATACAGCATCTGACACATGGCAGGTGATCAATCCGTTGTAGAACAAATTAAGGTGCCCTATTCTCTTTTGCCCTATGTGTAACAACTGTGATGCATTTACACAGAAGAGAGAAATTCTTATTCCTCCGTTTCATGTCCATAGCTTTAAAAAGCCACTGGTTTAAGACTAATGACATAGAGAGTCATTTATCTCCATAGTGCAGAAACAGCTGCAGTGTCATGAATCTTAGTACAGACAATATTTTTTCCCATGATTAGGGAAATTTCATATTGAATCTTATAGGAATTTCATAAATAAATTGAATCAGAAAATACGGAATGGATGAATGGTATGAATGGGTAGAACCTCGAGAGTTTTTTCCTGGGGCAAAAAAAATATTATCTTTAAGTTTCGAGATAAGCATACAGATATTTCTTTTTGCACACTTTTCAAAACATCTCACAAAGATACACAATGTCTGCTGCCTATGCTGGCCAAAAGTACACAAGTTGTTTATTAAGGCATGATTCACCCACCCAAAAGCCTTCATTTCCATGAAGAGGAGAGGCCAACTAACTTCAGTTAAGCCTGGCATAGTAATTTGACCTAAGAAAGGGGGGGTCCACATTACCACTCTCTTGGATCTTATGCCACACGACAGTGTCCAAAGTCGTGTCCCTTCTCAGCCACACTTCAGAACTGTTTTGCATATCCAGAATTCCAAGCAAGCAGGCCTCATTTGCTATCCCTCAAGCAGATATACTTTGGGCTAGCTTGGAAGTGCTCAAAGCTATAATAGCATTCAAACAATAACAAAAAGTCTCAGATTTCCTTAGTGTCTACCTTTGAACAGTTCAAAGAGCTTCCACATTTTTTTCTGGTGCCTTCCCTGTCATGCTATGACGTAAGAGGATCTGAGATTAGAGAACCTGAAGTTCAAATAGTTTATTCAAAACCACCGTGAAATTACATATCACAATCAACCTCCATTATCGTGACTCCCACTAGACCATGTAGCTTCCCAAGGGGTATGTGACCTTTTATGAAAAATTTCAAAACTACATGTAATTACAAGTCTTGAGCATTTTTTCTAATTCTCTTAACATAGAGAAAAATATTATTTTGTGGTTTTTAAATAAAATGTCTTTGTGAGGACAGGTTTCTAAATTGCCTCATTCTAAATTCACATAGAAAAGATCAAAGAAATAAACAAAGAGGAAAAACTTTCCGGATGCCAGAAACTTTGAGGTATTTCTGCTAGTTGGAATGTAAAAGGGCTCAATTAGAAGGAAGGGCCAGTTCAAGATTCCAATTCTGTAAAATATCTTATCACCCCAATGGAATTCCCGAGCATCCCCTTCCTTGGGGTTGAAGACTATGTGAAGGCAGATGGAGAGATACGTAGGACATACACTCATACACATTTCAATTTCTAATAGAACCCATTGCAATTCCTACATAAGTATTAACCAAAGCTGGACACACATAGACCTCTCTATGTTAAGATGAGCCAAAAGAGAATACCACAGGACTATGAAAAGATGCTGCAACCCAAAGGATGAGGTCCCCTTGAAAAATCAGAACAAAAGTGGGTGATATACACAGAAGATTCAGAAGATCCAATAAACAAAAATGTAGGCATTTATGTTCCCTAATGATGTATCCTCAATACCTAAAAGCGTACACAGCACAGAGTAGTTGCTCAATAAATATTTGTTGAATAAATTGACTGACTATAGTAGGAATCTCAGAAGGGGGAAATGGTGGGAATAGAAGCAATAATTAAATAATTCTCCTAAGACTTAAGCCTGCAGGCAAAATGAATGAAAAGAAACCAACATCTAGACTAGCCAGGTGACATTTTTTTAATATTTCAAGGATAAAGAAAAAAGTCTTCAAGAATCCAGTCAGGGAAAAATAACAATCAAAACAAAAACAAAATAGATGATCTCCAAAGGAACTAAACTCAAGTTGGCCTCAGAATTATGCAACTCTATAAAACACAAGTCAATAAAGCATACCTTACAGAATTCCGAGGATGTTTATAATTTGAGAATTTTGCACTCAGCCAAGTTGTCATGCAGCTGTGAAGGCCTCAGAAATAAGTCCTCAGATATAAAGGGGGCAAAAATGACACTGCCGAGGTTATCTGTTCTGAAAGAAGGAACTGCTCATATATATACTGCTGAATAAGAACTCAAGAATAAAGAAGAAGAAAGTCATGGCATAAAAAGATTTATGCGCAAAAGAATTTTATATAAATATCTAAAACAACTCTCCTAAGAGAAAATACGTAATGTAAAAAAAAGAAATTTCTTTTTCCAAGAGCAATAATCAAGGTTGAAAAGGTCAGACTGCATGAACAAAAACCAAATTGGGAGGGGTGGGGAGTGGGAGATAAAGAATGAAGGGGGAAAAAAATGTGCTAAATACCTCATCTTGCACAGCAGAAATCAAGAGCTCTTATTTCATTGTGATATTGAAAATGAGATGTTTTTCTTTAATTTAAAAGGAAGTACTTTTAGAATAAAAACAGTATTTATAATTTCCAAAGCATTTATTGGAATTTGGAAAGCAAAGAATACATAGTTCACATTATAAGAGACAAGAAAAAGAAACGATCATGCAGAATATGAAAAAAAGATTAAGAAAATGAGATGACGGAAAGAGTCTGAAACTTCAGACAATCTACCAGCCTGTCCTTTCTCAGAGTGGTGTGTGATAAGCAGTATTTCACTCATTTCATTATTATCTCAATAATCTTAAGAAATATCATCAAACCATTAAGATTAGGTTAGTAAAGGATATGAACTGTTATAGAAATATAATAAAAAGCTGGTCAAAATTATTTCTATGATAATTCCAATTTGATTTAAGACACAGATTTAATGTATAGGCAGTCCTGTAAGGTAATGGTTGAGATTATAGATTTTAGAATTGTATCTAGATTTGTATCTCAGATCTACCATTTACTAATGACCATAGGCAAACAAATTAATAATAAATTATAGCCTAATTTATTCATCTGTAAAGAGAGAATGGAAATATTTTTCTCACAAAACTATCGAGAGGATTACAAGAGACAATCATATATAAAAAGAAAATCAAGCTATCTCGCACACCAAGTAAATAATAACGATTGTATATGTGTGTGTATATTATTTATATATATTATATATGTATGTACATATATTGTGTATATATACAAATATACATATTATATATATTATACATAATGAGTGTGTGTGCATATGCACACATACTCGTACACACAGAAACAGGGCCGAGAGAAATTACCAAAGTGTTAACAATGGTTAACTCCAAACGGTGGAATTTTGAGTGATTTTTTTGTTTGTTTCTCTAAACTTTTTGTTTCTCCTTCATGCTTTCCTGCATTTTCCAAAATTTCTACAAAGATATGCTTGCTTTTTCAATTAGAAAAAAATTTATTAATTAAAATTAAAACATGTAGTAAAAAGTTTGTAGGCTATCGATACAAATAGAAAGAATATATTATAACCATCCAAAAGAAATATCCATTCTTAGATTCCTAAAATGCACAAAATTATCTATAAACGCAGTAGTGTCTTTCACATAGCTTGAGTTCAGTTTTAGCAAAACAAAACAAATGTCTTTTCTTCTGAATGGTGAATGTCTTGGAGTTGCTCCAGAATAATATTGAATTATTCACATTGAATGGTGAATGCCTGGAGTTATTCCAAAATGATATGAAATCAAACTTTATTTCAGTAAGAACTTTTAAGCCTAAAATCCTACAAATTGAATCAGTCTTGATGTATCTCTTCCAAAAACCAGTCTCCAAATGTATAGAGACTAGGTCTGGCACTGGGAAATTAGATGTACTAGACAAATGCTACTACTTGATGGTGAGGGTAGAGATTCCGGGGAGTAGAGGATGATGAAACCAAACACTCGTTATTAAAATATTGTTAGTAATATCCATTAGCACCCCGGGCTATCCTTCACCAGAGTATTGTGTGATAAACATTTTGTTAACTCATTTATTCTTCTAATTAATATTTATTGAAGAGCCTATTATGCACATAGCACTGAGGTAGGCACGGGATTTACAGTAGAGAACAAAACAGACAGAGTTCCTGCTTGCATAGGGCTGAGAGCCTAATAGAGAAGACAGAAAAATACAAACACAAGTAGACATATGATTGCAAATATAGTGATGAGTGCTACGGAGGAAAGTACAGAATGTTATGAAAGAAAATAGGGGACGGGTATGTTTTAGGGCAGGAGAAGGGAGTGGTCAGGCATGACTTCTCTGAGTAAGCAACATTTTAGCCAGGACCCAAAAGATGAGTAAGAGTTAGGGAAGGGATGGACAAGAGTATTCCAGGAAGAGCAAATGACATATGCAAAAGCCATAAGGTAGAAAAAAAGCTTGGAGCCTTGGGGTAATTGAAAGAATACCAATACAATCTCTTACGGAAAAGCATGTCTAGGCTCCACTGTTCTTATTTCAGTAAGAACAGAGAACAATGCAGTGATACAATGCACAGTTGGTAGCAGAAAGATCTTACTCAGGTCTGTCGCTTAGCTGTTTAATTTATTGCTGGCTTGTTTCAGCATCTTTGAAATGAGAGGTACGGATTTCCTTCTTGGACTTCTTGTGAAAATTCATTATATTTCATCTGCAAAATACTTGCACTTTTTATGATGTTACATAGCATAGGTGTAATGTAATGATCAACCACATATGGCATTTTTACTATTAAAATGTCCATTCTGAGGAAAAAGAGTAGGAGCTCCCCACCACTTTAGGACAGTGAAAAGGGAGAGCTATATCACTCATTTGCAATTGTCATTCAATCCCAGAAGCCTAATTATGATCATGAGCTAGGTCATCTGTTTTTGTGAAAGTAAACTGTTATTTGTAAGAAGATGATCTATATGAAGCTTTCTCAACGGGAATCCAGGGGCTTAGCCTGAGAGATTTGTTGTGATGTTTCTGGATCTTCCCAGTTTTCAAACAACTATCCTCTTGCTTGAACCATGTGGAACTTAGATAAGTGTCAGAATCAAACTGTCTGACAAGAATATAGCTAGAGTCTCATCCCCATCCCCACTCTGCACTGGCCCGAACCCCCACGTGCCAGGCTCAATGCTGAACACTTAGACGCAATAGCCCTGCTGTAGACATAGTCCACTCTCATTATTTACGGTATTTATATTCCATAACGTGGCCATGGGCACTGAATTAATGCATAACAAACCATTGCGCCTAAGGAAATAGAGGGTTAGTTTCTGGAGAGCTTCTAGTCATAATATGTTCATCAACTGATCAATACATAACCTTGTTTTATGCCTTTCTGTTTAAAGACACCATATGGAATATACACTGTTGATTCCTTAACACTGAACTCACAGTCAACAGCACTATAACTCCATCTTTTCTCCATGGCAGCTTTCTTGCACTTAGGAACAGCGGACCGCACTTTGGCAATATGCATGGGAGCTATTTTAAAGAGTGAAATCGCCACCAGAAAGCACACAGTTCAGAAAACATGGCACTAAGTAGACCACCAAAAGGACATTTGTTTACAGTAGGAGAGCTGAAACAAGAAGGCAAAGTGTTGCTTTGTTCAACCTCCGCTGAGGACGTGCAAGCTGGGTGACTCAAATTTTTCACTGTTGGGCACATGGCAGCAAATGTGCACAACAGCAAAATTACAAAGTCATTCTAGCAAAGAGGCAAATTCACAAATACGGAACCTGTAAATAATGAAGATCCATTGTAGGATTATGATTTTCATTATTTAGATGAAGAAATTGAAAATCAGAGAGGTTAATTCACTTTCCCCAAAGGTCATTCTAATGAAAAGTAGTAGAGATGGGATTCAAACACAGTTCTGCTCAACTCCAAAATCAAATACGCTTAACCACTATCATCTTCCAAAGTCCATTAATAGGGAACACATTAAACAAATTATAATAGTAAAATTCTATGGAAAGTTACATAAGGTGATACATAGGTGACACTTTAGAATTACATTCCTATTATTTAATAAGAGTTACCAAATGAGCTCTTGGGTGCTATTAAAGGACCTTTCTATTTATTTGTGCACTTGATTCTCACAATTACCCTATGAGGTAGGTGCTGTCTGAATCCCCATTTGATTGATTAGAAAATTAAGGCCCAGAGAAATTATGTAACTTTTTAAAGATCACACAACAAATAAGAAAAGCCTGGTCTCAAGCTTATAACTACCATATTATTCCAAATCCAAAAATGGGCATGTGACCAAAAGAATAAAAAAGGGACAGAAATTTAACATTAAGAAAAATATGATAAAACAAGTGAAGATTATTAAAAATAAAGCAGAGGGGGTGGCCAGTTAGCTCAGTTGGTTACAGCGTGGCGTTGATAGCACCAAGGTTGTGGGTTCAATGCCCGCATGGGCCACTGTGAGCTGCGCCCTTCTTTAAAATAAATAAATAAATAATAAATAAATAATAAAGCAGAAATACTAAGTCTTTTCAAGCCCTTATTGTATATGGTTAAGAAGGGAGGGGAGGGAAGGAATGTGCTTATTCAATGAGCATCTATTTAGTACACAGTTAACAGAAAATGTAAGAAAGTTTTTATTTCTGACCCTTATATTAAAATTTGCTCCTAGATAAAGGGATGAGAAAGAGTAAAGAATAGCATATATCATTGGTATTATGCTAAAGAATGAAATATACCATATAAATCTTTGAGGAAATTTTTATAATCTATCAAGCAGAACAGTTCAGATTGTGGGAAGTGTCATGTCAAAGGCTTATATTCCAGCCAGTGCAACACTGTTAAGTTTCTAGAAACATCATGTCAAGCTTCATATGTGAGCTAAATAAGTGTCCAGCTCACTGTCTTCTTCCATGAGCTCAAACTCCATCCAAGTTCGTGGAAATAGGGTAGATGTTAGTTTATCTAGACAGGGGGCTATTTCTCTTAGGGGAACTTGGTCTTTTTTAGAAAATCTGTGGACTAAAAATTTCTTTTGGCTGTCTTTCTCAATTAGGCTGCTTTTGGTTGCAAGTAACAGAAAACTCTATCTCAAATGATTTAAATAAGGAAAATTTATTATTTCATATAATGGGCAGGAAATAGGGTGGTTACTAGGGTGGTTAATTTAGCAGCAAATGACGTTATCAAGGATTGTTTTTCTATTTTTCTGCTCTGTCATCTTCACTGTGTTGGCTTTTATCCTCAGTCTTGTCCCCATGGTTGCAGGATGGCTGCCGCAGTTCCAGGCTATCACATGTATAGTAGTTCTCCCTTATATGCAGGGGATATGCTCCAAGACCCTCACTAGATGACTGAAACTGAGGATAGTACCAAAACCTATGTACTATGCTTTTTTCTATATACACATAGCTATGATAAAGTTTAATTGGTAAATTAGGCACTGTAAGAGACGACCATAACTAATAATAAAATAGAACAATTATAACAATATACTGTAATAAAAGTTATGCAAATAGTCTCTTTCACTATCTCAAAATATATTATTGCACTGTACTGACCCTTCTTGTGATGATGTGAGATGATATAAGGCCTATGTGGTGAGATGACGTGAGATGAATGATGTAGGCATTGTGACATAGCGTTAGGCTACTACTGACCTTCTGACTCAGAAGGACGATTATCTGCTTTGAGTGGTCCTGGATCATCAAGCCATGACAAGCTACTAAGTGACTAACGGGCAGGTAGCATATACAGTGTGGATACACCGGACAAAAGTATGATTTACGTCCCAGAAGGGATGGTGTGAGATTTCATCACACTACTCAGAATGGCACTCAATTTAAAATTTATGAATTGTTTATTTCTGGAATTTTCCGTTTAATATTTTCAGACTGTAGTTGACAGCAGGTACCTGAAACCATGGCAAGTGAAATCACAGATAAGGGGGGGACTACTATAGAGGTGACATCAAAAGGAGCCATTTCATTTTGTGAATGTCTCATTATCAAAGAAAATTGTTCCCCAAAAGTTTCTCCCCCTCACCCCAGCAGACCTGCTTTCATGTATCACTAGCTAGAATTACATTACCTGCCCACGCCTAAGCCATGATTGGCTTAGACCAATACAAATCCACCTCCTGGAGATAGGAAAGACCCAGATATCCACCTCTCAATAAAATTGGGGCTCTGTTAGCAAGAAAGAACGGGAGAAGGGAACAACCCAGCTGGGTAGGCAACATACAGGGTCTACCATACTGCTAAATAGTGATTATTTAATGTCATCATGCCTGTAGGATAGAGTCAGAAAATATACTGCATGGATATTAATATCCTATACAGATAATAGATGTCATTGATTCATAATGGAGCTCTTTAATCAGTCACTTTTTCAACATCACAGGTTTACTTTTTTTGAGGGGGCAAAAATAATACAAATAACTCCAACCCCTCCCCGAGATCCTTTTGGGTGAAAGTTGCCAATATGATGCTCCATTGTCCATGAAGGCTTTAGAGTGTAATTACTACAAACATGTATATTTTCCTATATAATCACAATACAACCACCAAAACTGATAGATGACTACTACCTAATACTCAGAATCTATTCAAGTTTCAACCATTGTCCCAATAATGTCCTTTGTAGCTATAGAATGCAATTCAAGATCATATGCTGCATTTAGTTGTGACCTTCAATCTGGTATAGTAGTTCCTTAATCTTTTCTTGACTTTTAATACCTTCAATACCTTGAAAACTAGAGGCCAATTATTTTGTAGACCATTTCTCTGTAGGGTTTGTCTGATGTTTCCTAATGATTAGATTCAGGTATTGCACTTTTGGCAGAATTATCACAGAAGCGAGGCTATGTTTTCCTCCTTGCATTTTATCAAGTGGTACATGATAATTTATCAAGTGGTAAATTTTATCAATTTGTCCCATTACTAGTGACAGTAACTATGATCACTTGATTAATGAGGTACTCGCCAGGTTTCTCCACTGAAAAGTTACTCTTTTTCACTTTGTAATTAAAATTTTGTGGGAGATATTGTGAGACTATGTAAACATCCTGTTCCTCATCAAATTTTCGCCAACTAATTTTAGTATCCATGATGTTTCTTGGCTGAATTAACTATTCCTGCAATGGTTGCCAAATGGTAACTTTCTCATTTCGGTATTCTTTCAAGTGTATAGAAAATCTTCCTAGTCTTCCCATGTGTGGATTCATTTATTTATTTATATCAATAGGGATTCATGGATTCCTATTTTATATAATCCATTCCTATCATTATTTATTTTAATGCTCTAATTGTCTCAGATTTATCTCCTTTGGGCTGGCTTCTGTGTCCATTTGACACTCCCCCATTATTCTTTAAGTACTGTTATTTTTTGGCGCAATAGGATGTTCCAAGAGGGGAAGAAGTGTGGGCAGAGGACAAAGAGGGTAAAGGGAATCAAACATGTGGTGACAGACAGAAACCAAACTTCAGATGGACACAATAGACACAGAGCACACAACAGAGCATACAGATGTTGCACTATAAAGTGGTACACCTGAAATTTATATGGTATCAATCAATGTCACCCCAATAAGTTTAATTAACAAAAGATGTTCCAAGCTTATTTTGTACTTTCCATATCCCAGCCTTGGAATAGCTATTCTATTTCTCCTAGCATCCCTGATACCTTTTAACAGAGAGTGCCATTTCCAAAACAAGATATGGGCACTTGTGTGCTGCTTCTAGGTAAAAAAATATATATATATATATATATATATATATATATATATATATGACATATATATGTCATATATATAGCATATTATATATTATATTATATGTAACATGTTTTATATATAATATATATGCTATATATAACATAGAATTATATATGCATATATACATATACATCATATATTGTATGTTGTATAAAGCATATTATATAATATGTTATATATACATATATAAGTTCTGTGCATATATGTTGTGTACAATATTTAATATTGTATATATATGTATTGTGTGTATATATGTATATGAGCATATGTATACACACATTCTTACGTTTACATCTATATTTCTTTTTATTTCCATCTCTATATATTTTAAACCATGAGTTCACACTGGTAAGTCCAATTCTAATATCACATTAAAGGACCATTCTAGTTTTCTTCCTTTCCCTACTTGTAATTCCCATAGTGAAATATCCTCAATATTTGCTTATTGACTCAGTTTCCCCATAATCTGCAAAGTGACTAATCTCCTGTATCCATGATGACCCCTCCCTAGGCAAACACTCTCCTCACCCACTCACACTCCAGCAACCTGCACCCAATTGACACTGCCTTTCCTCCCTCTTTCCCGTGGACACCTTCCTTGCTCAGCCCCACCTAATAGATTTTGGCTGAATTATTCGGAGGAGAGGGAGTCAGGAGAACAGCAAGGCAAGCGAGGAGGCAGTCAGGTAGGCAGGCAGGCCCATATATTTACCTTTGAATAAAACATTAAGGTAAGGATACTTTAACCTAAAGGGGAACTGTAAGAGTGAAAAGTGTTGGATTCTATGACAAGCCAGGAGATTATCAAACCCTCATGATAATCTTTAAATTATCAAGTAAACATAAATACATATGAGTAAATACTTAGTTTCATATGAATTAGGTTTTTTCTTCTAAATATTTATGTCCATAATTTTTAAATTCAAATAAATCACACCACTTAAGCTAGAGCCTTGCTATTCGAGGCATGATCCACAACCAGCTGCATCAGCATCTCCTGGGACCCTGACAGAAATACAGAATCTCAGCCCCCGTCCTAGATGTACTGAATCAGAATCTGCATTTAACAACATCCCCCAAGTGATTCATCTGCACATTAACATTTGAAAAGCCCTGAGTTCAAACATTCGCCAATTAGTAGCAAAATCCATCTTGGTCTCCTTTAGCTCCAGAAGTTGGATATAAAAGTTGGATATATACTCCACCTATCGCACCTCGTATACTATTATTTTTATTCATTCACTTCCTTCTTCACTTCCTACCTACCTGTCTGCTTCTCTCTCCTCCTCCCTTCCTTCTCTCAGTTTTAAATGTATAGTTTCCCTAAATATGTGGTAAACACCTTTAGAATAGGAACTATTTGCCCCATAAACTTACAGTTTAATAGCCAGATACCAAAGAAGTCTGGCTAGTGATTTACAAACTAACTTCTGAGGGAACCATATTTAAAGAATACAAGAAAGTAAAACCCAGTTATATTGCGCTGCTTTCGGAATCAGCCTCAGATGAGAAAACTAATTCTTTTCCATTATTTTTCTCCAATATGACATTTCTGCAAAATGTCAACACGTCAGTTCTGAAATCAGATAGACCTGAATGCAGATATCAGTCTTCCACTTGCTGGCTGTGTAAACTTGAGCAAGTCGCTTCAACTCTGAACTTCCATTTCTATTTCTGGAGGGCTTAAGCACAGGAGCTTCGGAGTGCGAGAGGTCAGTTTTGAATCCAGCTGCTTCTTCTTAGCCAGTATGCAGACTTGGGTGAGCTATTTAACTTCTTTGATCCCCAGTGAAATATAGACCTCCTTCAGAGGTTTACCACGGGAGAACGCAGGTCAAATGCCTAACAGTGCTTTGGCACATAGTATATGTTCAATAATTGTTAAGTCAATGTTCTTTTCTCAATTTTGAAATATGGATAATTATCTGCTGCAAAGGTTCTCATGAGAGCTTAGGTGAGCTAACACAGGGTCTAAAAAGTGGCACAAACTATGTGCTCAGTAAATATGAGCTATGATGGGCTCATAGGGTTGTTGCGAGCATCTAGTGGGATAAAATAGCATGATCCTCATAATCATTACTGTTCCCTCCAATTAGGGGGTAATTCTCACCTTGGGTTTCAGGGAATTTTGATTATACTGTAACCTGCAATTTTTTTTTAAGCCATTCTACATCTTACTTATCCCTATATTTATCACTTATTTATATGCTAGATTGCTACAGGAGGCAGCAGCTAGGCATTTCTACTTGGATCTGGCTTGGTAATGCTCCTCTGATTGTAAGATCCTGCTCCGGAAATAGCCAGCATCAACCAGTCCTTCCCAGATGAGTGGCTGGATTTGGACGGCAAAAGGGAAAAGGAGGAGCAGGTAGAAAGAAATGTTTCAAAATCTTCTTTAAGATAAACGTCAAGGACTACATCTGCCTAGGAAACGACTTCTTTAAAGGCCATGCAAAAGATAAAAGGAGGAACAGTAGAAAGAGCAGCATCCAATTGCTATGGCAACTGGAATTTTGCAAATAAATACTTCAGCATAGCTTGTTTCTCAAACAAACTAACCTATTTTTTTCCATTATTTTGTCCCCCTCCTGTTTCCTCATCCTCCCATCTATTCAGATCATACCTTGGAATGAAAGGAAAAGTACTCCTTTTTCAGTCTTATTGCCTCCCTCTCCCCGCACTCCAAATAAAATCAAATCTGGCAATGCATTGTTTGTTCATACACTGAGACAGGAAGTATCCTTATTGTATATCAGGAACTCTGTCCCTTCATGAGTGCCATCATACTATGCTTTTGGGAGGTACGGTAAGTCAGAAACCTCTCCAAAAATCCTGCCAGTCAAAGCAATAAAGTTCTGTGAGTCGCCAGATTTCTCTAAGCTTCCTTTTCCCAGTGTGCATTAGGGAAATGCTGCCCTAAATTATAGGAAATGTGGGCAAGATTTGGGTCATTTGTATTCATAGTCAACTGACCCAGTTTGGACGTGTTCTCCCTTTCCAGCCTCAGCTTTCACTGGTCTCCTGTGCTTTAGCCAAACACGTCTACTTGTTCTGGCACACACACTTCTGTGCCTTGGCTCTTGCCATTCTCTCTGCCTGCAATGCCCTCTCCCCTTCTCTCCATTTTCTCCTTCTATTTTATCAAGCTCTTGTCAGTCTTCTTATATCGCTCAAATAAAATAGCACTCCTTCCACAAAGCCTTCTCTGATTTCCATAGCTGCATAGTAGAGATCTTGTTTTTCTTATTTGTGTTCTTCTCTGATATTTGGAGTTATTTGTGTGCATCTTTCATTACACCCCACCACCCTCGAGGAAGAGATTATGCCCCTTGAGAGCAGAGAACATATATTTTCCTTGATTCCACATAGCATTCCAAACTACAAGTGGGCTTTTTACTTACGTGCATCCTTCTCCAACCAACCATTGACTTATAAGAGTTTTTTTATACCTACCACCTAGCTTATTGCTTGGCACATAGCTGGTGCTCAGGAAATATTGGTTGAAGTAATGAATAAAAGTAGATGCTTTATTTGAAATGAATTAGAATCATTTATAAAATGAAAATTTAAATTAGTAGGAAAAGTATAGTATTGAGTAGTTATAGGTGCTTGGAATTCATTGATTCATTAATCAGCAGCGAACCAGGCAAATAAGAATCTTGACTTCATGGAGCTTATATTTTAGTAGGACATGCAGAGAATTAACAAACAAATAAATAAGATAAATTCAGATTGTGATAACTGCTATGAAGGCAATAAGCAGGGCAAGGAAATAGAACCACTTAAAATAGGTGTTATTTAAAGTATTACTTGTAGGATTTCTCGACATCTGCACTATTGTCATTTTGGATTAGATAATTTTTTTCTTGCACGGAGCTGTACTGTGTGTGCATTATAGGGGGTTTAGTAACATCCCTGGCCTCTAGACTAGATGCCAGTTACATATAATCCCTCCAGTTGTGGCAATCAAAAATGTCTTTAGACCTTACCAAATCTCTGGGAGGCAAAATTACTCCCCAATTGAGAACGAATGTGTTAAAGTAATGCCTCTTTGAGTTTGTGACATGAGCTGAGACCTGAAAGACAATACAAAAATAAATATTCAAAAGTAGTGAAGTGCATTCCAGGTGGGAAAGTAAGACTACAGCATGAAAAACAAACAAAATCCTGCTCCAGAAACTCAGTTTGCATTTACTGCTGGAGGCAATTGTGATCTGATCCTAAGAATTTCCAAGGGCTTCCCTTAAAATTTAAAAGTTCCCAAGACCCTATTAATCTAAAAACAACAGGCCAACATGAGAGGCAACAAACATTTATTGAGATCAATAAAAATAGCTATTCAGGACTCACACACACACACACACACACACACACACACAAGAAAATCCCACACAAACTCTAGTGGATGAAAATAATGAGTGAGGAGGGGAATGACATATGTTGTGATTGGAGAGGAAGGCAAGGGCTCACCATGTAGTTGTTTAAAATATAAGGAAGCTTAGATTTCATTTTAAAGCCATTGTAAATTGTTGTTAAATGGCTTATTGATTGATAAACAGTTCCTATTTTTATAGCATATTATCATGAAGCAGTCTAAATTTTCTCATAAAAACAATCACACAATGCATTCCTGGGTATTTGATATAAATAAATTAAAAAACAAACAAATATTTCACGGACCATATATCATGACAGGAAAGGTGAAATTATAAAATTTAAAATAATTTCTCAAGACATAGTTATGCTATATAGCTTATAAGAAATATTTTTAGGCAGAATTCTGATAGGGTAGAAAACCCAAGCTGTCATAAGCCTCTTGCTAGTAAGGTAGTTTAGAGACCTTCAAAAGATCAGAGGGAGAGAAAAGCCTCAGAAACTTAGATATCTGGGCAGAGCAAATAATTTAAGCTGAGAACAAAACGAGGACTAACGTCATCTTAAAGAGACTATTAGATTTGGTAGAAAGATAATTTCCAGAAGGATATTAAAACTGGTGATAACCATATTTTAACTAGAAGTAAGTTTGAAGAGAAGAAGGGGTAGAAGTTAAGCCCAATTTAGAACATGGAACCAGAAATTATAAAACACTTGGGAGTAGCCACTAAGTGGAAACGAGGAAATGACAACTGGGCAAAGAATTTTGACTCCTAAATTCACGAAGATCTTAATTACGAGTATATTTTTGAAATGTTATTTGGCTGCTTTTTATTGAGATGTATTTGACATATTACATTAGTTTCAGGTGTACAACATAACAATTCAATATTTGTATATATTACAAAATAATCAGCACAATATGTCTAGTTAACATCCATCATGACACAGTTACTTTTTTTTTGTGATGAGAACTTTTAAGATCTACTCTTTTAGCTACTTCCAAATATACAAAATAGTATTATTAACTATAGTCACCATGCTGTACATTATATCTCTGGGCTTATTTATTTTGTAACTGTGAGTTGGTTTTTTTTTTTTAAATAGTCGACATGTAAGTGAGATCATACGATATTTGTCTTTCTCTATTTTACTCATTTCACTTAACACCCTCAAGTTCCATTCATGTTGTTGCAAATGGCAAGATTTCTGTCTTTTTTATGGCTGAATAATATATATATATATATATATATATCTCACATTTTCTTTATCCATGGGTGAACAAGTTAGGTTGCTTCCATACCTTGGCTATTGTAAATAATCCTGCAATGAACATGGGGGTGCAGATTCTTTTTGAATTAATGTTTTCATTTCCTACTGATAAATACCCGAAAGTGTAATTGCTGGATCATATGGTAGTTCTATTTTTAATTTTTTGAAAAATCTCCATACTGTTTTCCATAGTGACTGCATTAATTTACATTCCTACCAACAGTACACAAGGGCTCCCTTTTCTCTACATCCTTGCCAGCACTCCTTTCTTTCTTTCCTTCCTTCCTTGCTTCCTTCCTTCCTTCCTTCCTTCCTTCCTTCCTTCCTTCCTTCCTTTCTTCCTTCCTTCCTTCCTTCCTTCTTTCTTTCTTTTGATAATAGCCATTCCAACAGGTATGAGGTAATAAATAGCTCATTGTGGTTTTGATTTGCATTTCCCTGATGCTTAGTGATGTTGAGCACTTTTTCTGTGTACCTGTTGTCCATCTGTATGTCTTCTTTGGAAAAAAGATTTATTCAAATCCTCTGCCCATTCTAAAATTGGATTGTTTGGTTTTTTGCTCTTGAGTTGTATGAGTTCTTTATATATTTTGGATATTAACCCCTTATCAGATATAGGATTTGCAAGTATTTTCTCCCATTCCAAAGGTTGCCTTTTGATTTTGTTAATGGTTACTTTTGCTGTGCAGAAATTTTTTAGTATGATATAGTCTTACTTATTTATTTTTGCTTTTGTTGCCTTTACTTTTGCTGTCAAATCCAAAAAAATCACTGCCAAGACTGAAATCAAAGAGCTTATCACCTACATTTTCTTCTAGGAGTTTTATTATTTCAGGTATTACATTCAAATCTTTAATTCATTTTGAGTTAATTCTTGTGTATGGTGTAAGATAATGGTCCAGTTTCATTCTTTTGCATGTGGCTGTCCAGTTTTCCCAACACCATTTATTGAAAAGACTGTCCTTTCCTCATTGTGTATTCTTAGCTCCTTTGTCATAAATTAATTGACCATATATGCAGGGGGTTATTTCTGGGCTCTCTATTGTGTTCCATCGATCTATGTGCCTGTTTTTTTGCCAATACCATACTATTTTCATTCATTACTATAGCTATGTAATATAGTTTAAAATCAGGAAGTGTGATGTCTCCAGCTTTGTTCTTTTTTCTCGAGATTACTTTGGCTATTTGTGGTTCCACACAAATTTTATAATTGTTTATTTTATTTATATGAAAAATGCCATTGGAATTTTGATAGGGATGGCACTGAATCTGTAGATTGCTTTGGATAGTATGGACATTTTAATGATATTAATTCTTCTAATCCATGAGCATGAAATATCTTTTCATTTATTTGTGTCTTCAATTTCTTTCATCAATGTCTTATAGTTTTCAGTGGACAGGTCATTCACTTACTTGGTTAAATTTTTTGTTTTTTTTAAACTTTTATTTATTTCAGTGTGTTTTTCCAGGACCCATCAGCTCCAAGTCAAGCAGTTGTTTCAATCTGGTTGTGGAGGGCGCAGCTCACAGCGGCCCGTGTGGAGATTGAACCGGCAACCTTGTTGTTAAGAGCACCGCGCTCTAACCAACTGAGATAGCCGGCTGCCCCTTCCTTGATTAAATTTATTCATAGATATTTTTATTCTTTTTGATGTAATTGTAAATGAGATGATTTTTTTTTAAATTACTCTCTCTGATAGTTTATTATTAGTGTATAGAAATGCAACAGATTTTTATATATTGATTTTGTATCCTGCAACTTTAATGAGTTCATTTATAAGTTTTCGAAATTTTTTGGTGGTGTCTTTAGGGTTTTAATATATATTTATTGAGGTATAACTTGATATCGAATGAACAATGGAAGTAGAAAATCCAAAGGCTTTAAGTCTGTTAGTTTTGAGACATTTGAAGATGCCCATAAAGCCATCAAAGAAATGAATGGAAAAGTCCTTAATGGAAGTCAAATTTATGTTGATAGAGCACAAAACGAAGTAGAGAGATGATCTGAATTAAAACACAAATCTGAGCACATAAAAGAGCATAAACTCATCAAGTGCAAGGGTGCTAATCTTTATGTAGAAAATCTTGAAGATGGTACCAATGATAAATGACAGAGATTCCTACCTCTTTGGCACAATCAGTAGTGCCAGGGTCATGATGGAAGTTGGCCAAAGCAAAGGCTTTGCCTTTATTTGCTTTACACCTCCTGAGGAACCTAATAAAGCTGTCATGGCAATAAATAGAAGAATTGTGGTCACCGAACTTCCATATGTGGCTATTGCACCAAGCAAGGAGGAGCATCAAGCTCTCCTCACCAAGAGCTAAATGGAGAGAACGGTGGTTATATGAGCTGAAGGCAATCCTGTACTCAAATCTCACAAGGCAGCAGCAACATCAGCAAGAAACTTTATGCCAATTCTTCCTCAGCTTTAATCTGTAAGCGCACAACTTTGTAAGCCTGTAGTCAGGACCAAACCTCATCTATCTCAGAATATACATGTGATGACACGGTATATGACATGGAGCCTCTCCATTGTGATCAAACAATACGGTGAATGCTTCTGCCAAATGCCATCCAACGGGAAAGGCAGGGATCTTCAACATGGGAAGCAGAGAGTTGAACCTTAGCAACAGTGCATTGCAAGTTTCAACTTGTTTGGTGCCGTCAGTCAGGTGTGAGCTATGGTTGAGAGAAGGTGTGTTTAAAGTATGTTATAAATCATCCTCCATCATGACAACGCTCTGTGTCACACATCGCTTCTGGCATATGGCAATTTCTGTCAAATAAAAACATTACAGTGTGTCCTCACCCACCTTATTCACTGGATCTGGCACCGTGCGACTTCTGGCTCTTCCCCAAAGTCAAAATGATTCAGGACATCGAGGCAGCCACGACAGCACAACTAAAGACACTCACGTAAGAGGACTTCCAGAACTGCTTCAGAAAGTGGCAAGAACAATGGGATAAGTGTGTTCGAAGCAAGCGGGAGTATTTTGAGGGGGATTAATGCAATGTGTCTTTTACTGTAATAAATTTTTATTGAAACATTCACCATATTGTTTGATCACACATCGTATATTGTGCTCTCCACTCAACAGTAGCCACACCTATGTCACCATTTAACACCTGCAGACTACCACAAGTTCCAAGAGTCAAGTCAGCCCATCAGATCACCAGTACAACAGTCTAGACCAAGGCTATTCACCCTCAAACTTCTGCCTCAGGGCGATGTCCAAATCAAAAATTCAAAAAGTTGCAGGTGTTGCAGTTGTCACAGCCTTTTACAATTTAAGGTAGGAAGGCCAGCATCCATCCAGAAACCTGTCCCTGCACAAGGTCATGCACATATTGTGGAATGTAACTGTTTTTGGCATCAGCTTCTACTCAGAAGAAGATCGTGGGTGAAAAGCTGATTCCTCTGGTTCAATCCATTTACCCACCTCTTGCCTCTTCTCTGGCATACTATTGGAGATGGATGATGCTGAAATTGTTTATCTGCTCAAATATCCTGAGTCTCTCCATGCCAAAGCTGATGAAGCCATCTTTAGTCTACAAGCCAAACCAAGCTCAAGATACTGCCCTGAAATCTCCTAACAGCACTCCCAGTATTTGACTTGTGTAAGATGAAATTCCCACTTGTAGAAATGAAAGTTCCAAACAATGAAAAATATAAACATTGGAGAAAATGATGAGAATAAAAAACAGTTAAAGAAAAAATAAATTTTTAGTTTACCAAGAAACATCAAGACAATTATTGTCTTTTTTTCCTTAATAAATTTCCTTGTAGCAAGCAAGCAGGGGTGATAAAAATCAGTCTAAGGACCTTTAAGCTGTTTCTAAAATTAGGAGCTCCATAAACATTGTGGTTGATGATTATGGCACTTATCCTATGAAAAGCATATTTTAAAATAATGACTGATACGGTATTTTTCCTTTCACTTTCATTTTCCTCCTTCTCTGTATATGCAACTCTCAGATAACAATTGAAACCAATTACAATATCTCATATTCCTTTAACTCCCTCTGCTCTTGATTGGTTCAGGAATGGGCATATGGCTCAAGAACAGATATTCAAGACTAATAGAACTAAGTTTTAGGACCTTTGTTCCAGCTATCAGGGAACTGGTTGGAAGTACATAACTCCAGGACCTGTTAGCCGCCAGCTTGGCACCAAGAAAGAGCCTGACTAAGAATGGAGTCATCACCAAGGAAGCAGATATTGTATGAATCCTGGATCAAGCTCCATCAGAAGCAGGAAACTGTTTGACTGATAAGTGAACCTATAAACTTTTGTTTTTGTTTGTTTGTTTTTAATTTTTGGTTAGCCAGTTCTGGTGGGATTTGCTACCATTTGCAACATAAAGTGTCCTAACTGATACAGGTAAGTTCTATACAAAACTATAGTAACCATGTTTCTTAATACAAAAGCCTATATTGCAACTAGATATAGATGCGATTTTAAATTGTAATTCTTAGAAAGCTTGATACTCTTTTGGCATCCTATCACTCCTATCACACTTTATTGGAAGACCATCTGAAAAATTTCCATGTCATAAATACATATTTTAAAAATATCTTCAAAAATCATTTTGTCTTAATAAAACTAAAGGACTGTATCCCAAAATCAATTAAATAGTTGCAGAGTATAAGGGATTTTTTCCATTTTCTATATTTTGCTTTCACTCAAATTTAATTCAAATACAAGCATAGATATTTTAAGTAGTACATTAAAATATTTTCTTGATGTTTGCTAAAATTGATATGAAATGGATGTCTGTACTTCCTTATTCAAAAACTGGAAATGAAGTAAGAGGTGATTTTAAAAAGTAAGGTATAGATAAGTCTTAAGCATTGTTAAGCGGGGTAATATAATAAGTGTCATAAAAGTGGTACATGCAAAATGCTTTTGGAAGTATGGAGAGAGGCAGAGCCAGAGAGGAAGTGCTATTTGAGCTACATTAAAGAATGAAATGGATTTGCCAGGCAGAAAAGAAGAAAACAGTCATACTATGTGTAAGTAAAAGCATGGCATTTTCAGAATCTGTTGCATAGTTAACCTTTCTCCGGTAGGTCTTAGAAGGAAACAGCAGAAAAATCATGTTTTATTCCAATCCAGGGTTGATCACTATGAAGGCAATGTGGAAGATGGATTGGAGGAGGGAGATTCTAAAATCCTGGAGATCTGTGGTGATGTTGTAGTTGTCTAGGCCAGAGGCACGAAGAATCTGTTGAGAAATGGAAGAGAACCAAGTGCTATATGGAAGAAGTTGCCTATTGGCTGCAACAGGGAGAGATGGGGAGTGGTTGAAGATAACTCTCAAGTTTCTGGCTTCGGCAACTATGTGGATGGTACTGCCATTTTCTAACCCGAAGAACGTAAGAGAAGCAAGTCTGTGGGCAATGAAGAGAATATATTCATTTCTTTTATTTTTCCATCTACATCTAGGGAAAAAAGGATTTCCCTACAACTGTTACCTGTAGTTTAGAAAGTTAACTTTTACTTGTAATATAAAATTTAAATTTTGCCTCCTCTTTTTAAAAATTTTTAATTGCTCCATGATATTTCATTTTATGGATGTTCCATAATGTATTTCACAAGTTCCTTATTTATGGTTATTCATACTGTTGTTTATAGATCATTTTAAATTTAAAAAATTGTTAAATTTAAAAAATGTAAAACATTTTCTGCAATAAGCATGTGCCATTCATTTAGTTTTTAAAAAGTAAAAGAAAAGCAATAATGTTGGTGTTTACAGTAAGGGGAACTAGAATCATGGTGTTGTCATTTATCAGAAACAGAGACCTCAGAAGAATGAACTTTTACTTGGGACAGGACTGGAGGTGCTGGATGAGGAACCAATGTCTTCAGTTTGGAACAGCTTAAGTTTGATACATGTAGGAGAGAAGAATAGCAATTAGAGTAAGGATAACAGTAAGGGTTAAGGGTTAAGGAGAAGGAGAAGGTTTCGTTGTTAGCTTGAGTTCAAATTTTACTTCCATAAATTACCATCTGCTCCAAAAATTACTAGCTAAGATTCTTTGGGCAAATCACTTAATGTTTTGGAAACTTAGTTCTCTCTTTAGTAAAATAGGTATAAATAATCCCACTTACTGAGAGTACTGTAAACGTAAAGAAAATGTAGGAAAAGTATTTTTTTTTACTTACTTTTTGCTGTACAACAAATTACTCCCCAAATTTAGCAGTTGAAAACAACAATCATTTATTATTTCACAGTTTCCAAGGGTCAGGAACACGGAAGTGAGTTGCTTAGCTGGCTCACAGTCTCTCATGGGGTGTAAGATGTTAGTAAGGGCTGTAGTCCTCTGAAGCCTATAGGATCTGCTTCCAGGAGGGCTTATTCACATGGCTGATAGCAAAAGGCCTCAGGTCCTCAGCATGTGAACTTCTCCATAGGGCTGCTGTAAGTGCGTGTTGCCTTACAACATGGCAGCTACTTCCTCCAGAGTGAGTGGTCTGAGAGAGAACAAGGAGGAACTATAATGCTTTTTATGACCTAGTCTCTGAAATCAAGCACCATCACTTCTGCTATATTCTATTCATTAGAAGCAAGTCACTAAGTTCAATCCATACTCAAGGGGAATAATTTTAAGATCAATCTCTTAAAGAGATGAGTATCAAAGATTGTGTGGATATGTTTTAAAACCACATCATATACCTAGCACACTATTGTTTCTTGAGACTTTGTCCTGGACCCTCTTCTCTATCAATCTTGATTTTTTTTCCAACCCTTCGATTTTTCCTTGGTAGTGAATGACACTACCATTCACCCTGTTCTAAAAGCCTGAGTCATTTTTGATTCTTTTCTTTCTTTGACCATCTACCCCCAACCCCAAGAAAACCATCAACAAGTATTGTTGGGTCTACTTTTAAGGTGATGTATGAGTGAAAGTTGGGGGATTGAGGTGGTAGGGACCTACTTGAGAGATGGGGAAGCAAAAGTTGGGTATGGTTCTCCTGCCTTCGTAAGGCATCTTTTCAAGTGCACAGGTCTCTGTTAAGTGTAAATATGGAATATTGGGGGGAGAGAGGCAGATGAGCATTGCAAAGACGTGGATTGCTCGTTAGCATTAAAATCAGGCACCTGTCCCCGCCCCCTGGCTTTACTGAGATATAATTGACATATAACATTGTGAAAGTTTAAGGTGTGCAATGTGATGATTTGTTACACATATATTGCAAAACGTTTACCACAATAAGGTTAGTTAACACATCCTTCACCTGTCATAACTACCATTTTGCTGTTGTTATGGTGAGAATATTTAAGATGTACTCTCTTAGCAACTTACAAGTGTATGATGCAATATTGTTAACTGTAGTCACCACACTGCACATTAGATCCTCAGAACTTATTCCTTTTATAATTGAAAGTTTGTACCCTTTGACTACCTTCACCCATTTTCCCCACCCCTCTCAGTCCCTAGCAACCACCAATCTACTCTCTGTTCCTATGAGTCTAGCTTTTTAGATTCCACATATAAGTGAGATCATACAGTTTTTGTCTTTCTCAGTCTGACTTATTTCACTTAGAAGGAAATCCTGCCATTTGCGACAACATGGATGAAATGAGAGCGTTTGCTAAGTGAAATAAGTCAGACTGAGAAAGAGAAAAACTGTATGATATGAATATATATATATGAATATATATATATACATATATATATTAGAGTAAGGATATATATATATGTGTGTGTATATATATATATATATATATATACACACACATATATATATCTATCTCACATTTTCTTTATGTGTTCATCCATTGATGGATATTTAGTATGTTTCCATGTCCTGGCTATTGTGAATAATACTACAACAAACATGGGGATGCAAATAGATCTAATGAGATAATTATTTCATTTCCTTTGGATAAATAAATAAATACCCAGCAGTGGGATTGCTGAATTGTATGGTAGTTCTTTATTTTAATTTTTTGAGGGACATCCGTACTGTTTTCCATTGTGGCTGTAACAATTTACATTCCCACCAACAGTGCACAAGGGTTCCCTTTTGTCCACATCCTCGGCCAATCTTTGTTATTTCTTGTCTGTGTGATAATAGCCATTCTAACAAGTGTGAGGTGGTATCTCATTGTGGTTTTGATTTGCATTTCCCTGATGGTTAGTGATGTTGAGCACCTTTTCATGTATTTGTTGGCCATTTGTTTGTTTTCTTTGGTAAAATGTCTATTCATACTCTCTGCCCATTTTTAAATCAAATTATTTGTGGTGGTTGCTGTTTGTTTTGCTACTGAGTTTTACTACTCAGTTTTATGTGTTCCTTATATATTTTGGATGGGGCTTTACAGAATTACCTTATTGGAACTGAATTCATTTTTTCATTCATCTATAGTTTGTCTTCTTGCAAAGAGGAACTTAAGTTTAGAAAGTTGCAAAAATAAATAACAAGACAAAATATATTACATGTTAGAAAGGGAATGTAAGGGTAGGAAAATAAAATGGAGCCAAGAATGAGGGAATCTCAAAAAATTCATACCATAAAGTTCTATACACTTGCTAATAGGGCAAAAAACAATTTTGACTTTAAGTTCCCTTGGCAACCATTAAAAAAATGAGAATGTGATTAGGTTGCAACAGTATTTGCAGTGTTCATAGGGGAAAACAGCCCGCTTACTTAGGAAAGTCACCACCCTTCCTGAAGCTAAGACTTGACATAAATTTCTTCTCTGCTTTCTCTGATTGCAAATCTTGTGAAAAATGTCACTTTCAGCAGCATTTTCCTTATAGTAAGCATGGAGATAAATTTTGAAAGGCTGTTTCTTCTAGTGACTGTAACAAAAGCTGAAAACATTACAGATATATGCAGTTCAGTAAAGGTATTATTATTATTATTATTATTATTGTTGTTGTTGTTGTTGTTTTCCAGAAGATAAGCAACTCTCTCCTGGTTTTATTCTATCTGTGCTTCTTTTATTTAAGGGATCTAGTGTAAAAGTTCTTAATCTGAGGTTCATGGACAATAGTTACGGTATTCTAAAGACTCTGAAATTGTATGCAAAAATATAATGTCACTTTGGAGGATTATGATTATCCTACTAGAGGATGCAGGGGATGTTGATAATGGAGGAGGTTATGCATGTGTGGGAAATCTCTGTATTTCCCTCTCAATTTTGCTGTGAGCCTAAAATTGCAGTAGGTGGTTGTCTTGAGAAAAAAACATTTCTGTGATTCATTGAGTTGTGATCTGAGTTAGCTGCTTTTCTTCTTGACTACCATTTTTATTTGAAAGAATGACTAACAAACTAAGGCTATTAAGACTTATGTGTTTGGCTGAATTTTTCTCAAAAATGAACAAAGTGAGTCTGCACTTCAAGGAAAATAACTAACAGGATTTTTTGTCAATGATAAATTTTGAGTTCTCAAATAAAAATTAGAGTTTTAGAAAACTTGTTTCTACCACCATGAGTTTGACAGCTTCCCAATACTTAAAAGACTTCTGATGATGATAAATGTGATTTTTAAAATATAGTATAATGAAATGTGTCAACATATGGAAGATCTGCATAACTCAGTGAATCAATATATGTTTTCAATATACAAAATCAATTTAATTTCTATACACCTGCAATGTATAATTAGACTACCAGTTTATTATGAAAGGAGTGAACCCTTTCAAATGACCAATGCATATTAAATCATGCATGGGTAAAAGATCCATTGAAAGAGCAAGAAAGATCAATGGATTTTAATGAAATAGAACAAAAAAGTTCAGATTCTAAGCTGTAACTAACCTTTAAGAAATTACCACTTTCTGTTTCCATGCAATACCAAAGAATAACCACAATTATCTCAAAAATGCTATTAAAATACTCTTTGTCCAACTACATATCTGTGTGAGGTTAGGTTTTCTTCATATACTTCAACTAAAACAACATATTGCAACAGACTGAATGCAGATATATATATGAGAATCTAGCTAAAGCAGTCATTAAAGAAATTTGTAAAAATGTAAACATTGACACTTTTATTACATTTCTTTGTTTTAGAAAATATAACTATGTTTCATAAAAATATGTTAGTTATGTCAGCAATGTAATACATTTGTTGTTATTTTTAAATGAAATAATTATCTTTATTTTTATTTCTAATACAGTAATTATTGATAGATACAACCCACATAAACAAAAGCTCATTAATTTTTAAGACTCTTTGGTTTGAGAACTGATGCTCTAGAACTTTCACGAAATTTCGAAGAGGTCTGAGATCTCAAAAATGGTAAAGAACCACAGACCTTTAAAAAGGAATAGATGAATTTATCACATATTTTCCACAAAGATTATTTTTCTCAGCTAAGCTTTTGAAAAGTATGGAATGGTAGTGAGTTCTAGATTATTGTCACGCAGGGTGTCATGCGGGGTCTGTGGGGTCTCTGGTCCCACTACCCACACAAGAACGCAAGATATGGTGAGGCCAAAAAGGAACACCAACGGAGCCATAAGTAGGGGAATCATATCTCTATACTCTCGCTGGCGGCTGGGTTGGAGAAACAGGAAACAGGAGCCACACAATTCTCAACCCTCACTGTGCCGCTTGCAGGCTCAGCCACCATCTCCTTGCTAGCTCCCCCTTTTTTCTGCTAGCCTAGCCACAGCAGTTATATTCATGGCCAATGGCTCACTGGTTACAGCTGACGGCCAACTAGCCACAGCTGCTGGCCATTTGATCACAGTCGATGGCCATTTCCTACCTGAGCCAGCACCTTTCTATGTGAGGCCGAGAGCCTGGAAACTGCTTTTTGGGGCTCTGTCCCCACACTCCACCCCTACAGGGTCTCGCCTCACAATCTACGCGACAAGCGTCTTCCGCGAGGGGCCCTGTGCAAGGAGCCTGGAGGTGAATGCTATTTCCTGGACACAGCCAAGCTCTCTGGTCACAGCCAGGGTTTCTCAGGGCACCACCAGTATTTCTGGGCACAGCCAGACTTCCTGGACTTCTTAGGGTACCACTAGTCTCCCCGAGCACAGCCAGGGTTTCTCAGGGCACCACCAGTACTTCTGGGCACAGCCAGACTTCCTGGACTTCTTAGGGTACCACTAGTCTCCCCGGGCACAGCCAGGGTTTCTCAGGGCACCACCAGTACTTCTGGGCATAGCCAGACTTCCTGGACTTCTTAGGGTACCGCCAGTCTCTCCGGGCACAGCCAGGGTTTCTCAGGGCACCACCAGTACTTCTAGGCACAGCCAGACTTCCTGGACTTCTTAGGGTACCACTAGTCTACCCAGGCACACGAGGGCCTCTCAGGGCACTGCCACTCTCTCTGGACACAGCCAGACTTCCTGGACTCAGCCAGGGCTCTCAGGGCACTGCCACTCTCTCTGGACACAGCCAGACTTCCTGGACACAGCCAGGGCTCTCAGGGCACTGCCACTCTCTCTGGACACAGCCAGACTTCCTGGACACAGCCAGGGCTCTCAGGGCACTGCCACTCTCTCTGGGCACAGCCAGACTTCCTGGACACAGCCAGGGCTCTCAGGGCACTGCCACTCTCTCTGGACACAGCCAGACTTCCTGGACACAGCCAGGGCTCTCAGGGCACTGCCACTCTCTCTGGGCACAGCCAGACTTCCTGGACACAGCCAGGGCTCTCAGGGCACTGCCACTCTCTCTGGGCCTCTCAGGGTACCGTGCTGGAACAATAGCGACTCACAGTCAAGGTGCTGACATATTCTCAATGGTGGCCAGTCAAGACACAATAGCAAACATCTGCCAGTTCCACTACATAGTGGTATGTTCCCAAACAAATAGTCAAGCTGTCCATTAAATTAGGGGTGGAAGGCAATTCCCCATAGTCCATAGTCATTCGCCAGGGCTGTCCTGGGGGTGAGGGATGACCTTGACCTCACCCTCAGCTCCCACGGAGGACTCAGCAAGCCATTCCTCCTGGGACTACAAGTCCTGCATCCGGGCTGCCTCAGCAAGCACTTCCCAGCCCACAGGGCCGCAACAATCTTCGCTTTCTCCGGCCTCTGCTGGTTGGGGAACCGTCCATGTCTTCCCACCCCTCCACGGGGATCCAGCTCTCTGGCAGCTGCTCCTCTTGGTCTTCCTGCAACTGAGTGTTCATATGCACAAACTGCTCCACTGCCCTTCAGGGAGCTTTGGCCGGCACCGTACCCTGCTCACTGAGCCATGTGTAGTGCAGGGGATCCTGCCGACTACGCCAAGTGTCACGCGGGGTGTCAGGCGGGGTCTCTGGTCTCACTACCCACACAAGAACGCAGGATATGGTGAGGCCAAAAAGGAACACCAACGGAGCCATAAGTAGGGGAATCATATCTCTATACTCTCGCTGGCGGCTGGGTTGGAGAAACAGGAAACAGGAGCCACACAATTCTCAACCCTCACTGTGCCGCTTGCAGGCTCAGCCACCATCTCCTTGCTAGCTCCCCCTTTTTTCTGCTAGCCTAGCCACAGCAGTTATATTCATGGCCAATGGCTCACTGGTTACAGCTGACGGCCAACTAGCCACAGCTGCTGGCCATTTGATCGCAGTCGATGGCCATTTACTACCTGAGCCAGCACCTTTCTATGTGAGGCTGAGAGCCTGGAAACTGCTTTTTGGGGCTCTGTCCCCACAATTATATTTCTGACAAGAGCTAAGAGTACAATAGTTCTGAGCTTCCGGTTCACTGCTGAGCCTTAATATTAACAGGTTTAACACAACTGTTAGATGCTCAAATCCAATTCCCTAATATGATATACAAAGCACTTTTATGAACTGTGCTTTATAAGAATTAACCAGTTTAATTAGTGACAATTCTGTATGGTAGGTACTTGTGGGGACAGAGTCCCAGAGAGCAGTTTCCAGGTTCTCGGCCTCATGTGGAAAGGTGCTGGCTCGGTTATTGAATGGCCATCAGCTGTAATCAGATGGCCATCCACTGTGGCTGGGTGGCCATCCATCAGCTGTTACCGGTTAGCCATTAGCCACTAATATAACTGCCATGGCGACGCTAGGGGGTTGGTTGATTGGCAGAGAAGTGGACGGCGGATTGCCGCTAGCAAGTGGGGTTAGCAAGCATGGATGGTGGATTGCGGATCGTGTGGATCCTACAGCCCATGTCTGGCAGGGCGACCAGCGAGACCGGGGTACAGGAAGACCCCTAGTAGGAGTACTGGCAGATGTTTGCTTTTGCATCTGGACCAGCCACCATCAAGAATATAGTGGTATGACTCCCCTACCTATGGCTCCGTTGTTCCTTTTCGTTCTCACCATAAATTGCGTTCTTATGCGGGGAGCGGGAGCTGAGTCCCCGCGTGACAATACTCTTATCAAATTTCTGATTTGTACATTTTGTCGAATGAATAAATGAGTAAATACATAAGTAAGTAGAATTAAACGTTTTCTTACCTATATACAAATCCAATTTAGAAAAGAGAACGGTTTTCAGTACAACTCTACTCATCCAATTATTCCTCATTATTTGCTTATCAGCAGTTTATTTGTTTTTGTTTTGTTTTTTGTTTTTGCCACCTGCCTTTTCTCTGTTTTTTCCTCCTTAAAAGTCAACAGTTCACTCCTTTCATTCTTGAGATTTGAGATCTTCCTTTCTCTTAAAATCTCCATGCAACTTTTGAAAATAAAGACCACAGTCTCTATCAACTCGTCCCACCTCACTTATTGCACCTCAGCACTTCTGCTCCCACTGTGGGCTATGTGCTCATACTATCAGGTGGCTCTCCTAACCATCTCCTAATATCATTAATAATAACAAGAACTAACATTCACTGAGAAATTACTGTGTGCTACATGCTTTACTGCATAACCTCACTTAGTCCTTATTGCATAGCTAAGTACGATTTTTATCATCGTTATTTTACAAATGGGAAAACAGAGGTTTATGGAGCTAAAATAACTTGTGCAATTCTCATAGATAGTAATAGAGCCAGGATTTGATTTGAACCTGTGTCCTTTATTTCCCTGCAGCTTTATTGAGGTATAATTTATAGGTCGTAAAATTAACCTATTGTGAATGTACAGGTCAATGATTCTTGGTAAATTTACAGAGTTGTGCAACCATTGCCACAATCAGCTTTTAGAATATTTCCCTCACCCGAAGAAGTTCCCTTGTGATCATTTGCCGTTGGTTCCTGCTCTCCCTCCTAGCCCCGGACAACTACTAATCAGCTTTCTGTTTCTATAGAGTTGCCTTTTGTGGAACACATATAAATGGAATCCTATATTGTATATAAATGGAATCTTTTGTTTCTGATTTTTTTCACTCAGTATGATGTTTCTGAAGTTCATCCATGTTGTAGTGTGTCAGTAGTTTACTCTTTATTGCTGACCAGTAGCTGTTGTATAGTTATACTGTCTTTTATTTATCCATTCACCTGCTGATGTACATTTAGGTTGTTTTCACTCTTGAAACCCTATTATGAATTATGCTATTATGAACAAACATGTACAAGTTTCTGGGTGGACATATATATTGTCATTTCTCTTGGGTGGTTCTTAGTCCTATTGTAAGTTTATGCTGAATGTTTTAAGAAACTCTCAAATTATTTTTCAAAGTGGCTGTATAATTTTATATTCCCACTAATATAAAATGCATAAAGGTTCCAATTTCTCCACACCCTCATCAACACTTGGCATTGTCAGTCTTTTTTATTATAACCATCCTAGTGGGGGTGAAGTGGTATCTCGTTGCAGTTTTAAGTGGCATTTCCTTAATGACTAATGATGTTCTAATGTTGAGTATCTTTTCCTGTACTTGTTAGTCATTCATATATCTTTTTTGGTAAGAACCCATAACTACAAATTTAATGCCACCCAACCAATGCCTCCCAAATAGTCTATACTCATTCTTACTTCTCTGTTTTTTATTATACTTTTCCTGTATCCCAGAATGCCCTGTTATTTTATGATCCCAGATTGACAATTAAAAAAAATCCAAGTCCACATTCACATCCCCTTAAGACTAATCCTGGCCCAATCTTTTATGCGTCCTCCCTCCCATCGTATTCTGCATATAGCAAGAATCCAATAATGTCTGTTAGATTTATGATGGACTTTGCCCCAGTTAAAATATATGAATTCTACTCAGTTTCTGAGTAGAACAGATCCTCAACATAGATTTCTTGAAAACTGATGCTGTTGAAGATGCAATGATGGATAGAGCAAAATAAAGTGTATCATCTAGTTAATCACCTAGGATGATGCACAGATGCAAGGCCAAGTAATCAAAACATATCCTCTGCAATTATATTATCACTTCAGGCCTAAATGAGATCCAAAGACCTAGTATTGATTCATGCATCAGTTTGTTTAACTATCATTTATCGAGCATCTCCAATGTATCAGCCACTGTGTAATTGCTATTGTTAGAGGGAGGATTAGAGATAAATAAGATATGATCCTTCTATTTGTTCATAGCAAGATGAAGAGAAACAATAAATGATCTAATAATTCTAATACAATGATAAGTGCTAACCAATGTGCGGCCACAGAGGAAGATGTTATTATGATGTCACAAAAGAGATGACTTTGATTTGGTTCTTTAAGAAAGAATATTAGCCAAGTGAAAATGTAGGGCTTCCTGGTAGGAATCTGGCTCATCTCTGGGTTTTTTTTTTTTCATCTCAAGGAAGTTAGACTGTCAAAAACCTGATTCAATTTTGGACTCAGTAAAATAATCAGGGCACAAAAAAATGTCCTCGACTGACCTGGGTTCCTGAGGATATTAGGGTGATGTCAGCATTGCACTTTTCCTCACTTTTTCCCTCTCCTGGACTCATTACTAGGCAATAAATAATTTAGGAAATAAACAATTGTAGAAATCAACAAAAGTAGAAGGGGATATAAAAAATGAACCTCTAGAAAAAGGCTGTCTTGAGCAATCTGATTTCTTCAAACCTGGAGGATAATTCAAGAGGTGGGGGTTCTGTATTGTGAATAAGGTTAATGTCTCAGGTGAAACCATTAGGTGTTTAAGTCCAATGGCCAAGGAAACAAGGGAAGCATGAATATTAGTCTTGTGAATTGTTATTCTGAGTAACTCTAACAGGAGACTGTTCCTCCTGCCATTAACCAGGTGTCATAAAAGACATTCACATTTCAGTCATAATTTCAATACTGCCTCTTAGTCAAACCACTTAACTCTCTGAAACCTTAATCTCTTTATCAGAAAAAACAATCCACCTTTAATTCTTTATAGAAAATTAAAGGAAGTATATAACAACCACCCCTGGTGGTCTGCTTGATAGTAGCTAACATTTATTGAGCATTTTCTCTGTGCCAGGCACGGTTCCAAAGTGCTTTGTATGAATCTCTGTTCACCACTGTAGCCATACGAAAGACCAGTGGATTGTCAATTGTCCTAGTCAGTTTAGACTGTTATAACAAAATATGTAGACTGGGTGGCTTAAACAACATTGCTTTCTCACGATTCTGGAGGCTGGGAAGTCCAAGATCAGGATGCCGGCATGGTTTGGGTTCTTGGTGAGGGATATCTTCCTGGCTTGCAGGTGACAGGCTTACTGTATCCTCACAAAGGGGGGACCCGAGGAGAACTCTGATTTCATCCTCTTCTTATAAGGACACTAATTCCAGAATGGGGACCCCACCCTCATGACTTTATCTAAACCTAATTACCTCCCACAGGCCTCAATTCCAAATACCGTCACACAAGGGGTTAGGGCTTCAACATATGAATTTTCAGAGGACATAAATATTCAGTCCATAACACCATTCCAGGAATTGGTTCTCCATCCTGGCTGTACATTAATCATTTAGGAACCTTTTAAAAAATATCAATGCCTATATACTAGACCAATTAAATCAGAATATATGGAGGTAGGGCCCAGTTCTTTATTACAGAATAAAGGAAAGTAGAAAGAGGTAACATTCACGTTTTTTCCTAAGTAACGAGCACCCAACTTTCTCAAAATCCTACTAATCAGCTCAAGGATCCCTAATTTCACCCAATTTTCACTTCATTCCTGGATTTCTCTGTTTTTACCATATGGGAAGAAAATCAAAAGAGAGACTTCTCTGAGGATTTCTGTGGCTTTTGAAGAAAAGATGTATCTAAGGCATGGTTAACACAGCACTTGCCTTTTCTCAGAGTCATATCAGGTCTGTTATTGCTAGTTTCTGGGACTAATAGAATTTGTTTTAGAGATGTTCTGGTCTGGATTTATTAATTTGATTGTTATATATTGACTGTATACCATGCATCAAGAGCTATGCTAGGCAGGGGGAATTTAAAGGAGAAAACAAATCCTTTATCCCTAAAGAATTCACTGTCCAAGGTAAGAAACCCACGCAAATAACATGGATAAAATGTGGAAACTTTTATGTAAAACTATTGTGAAAGGCTTTGAGAATATAAGGGGGCATTTAATTATAAACTATTAGGGAAAAATGAAGAAGGAATGCACTATTTGCACTGGGCTTTAAGGACAAGATGATAACAAGGGATGGGAAGTGGATAGAGGGGGTATTTCTGGCAGAGAGATAGTGGGAACAACGGGCTGGAGGTGTGATGGAATGTCAAGTGTCTCTCAGATGTAGAGCATTTAAGGAAAATTATAGAA
Source organism: Rhinolophus ferrumequinum (assembly GCF_004115265.2). Taxonomy (NCBI): domain Eukaryota; kingdom Metazoa; phylum Chordata; class Mammalia; order Chiroptera; family Rhinolophidae; genus Rhinolophus; species Rhinolophus ferrumequinum. Next base: position 18,266,011 of record NC_046304.1, on the reverse strand, counting down.
AATGAGAATTACATCGTAATTTCTGGTCAGATTTTAGGGTGGTAGAGATCAGATAAGGTAGTTTAAAGAGATTGGTAAAACTTTGAAACAGCCACTTTACACAATGAGAAAGGGACTTTACCAGGAATAGTTACCATTCCAATATTAGCCACCATTTATGAGCCCTTACTATGTGCCAGGCACTCTGCTAAATGGAGGATATACATTGATGAACCAAGTAAATATGGTCGCTGACCTCATGGAACTTCCAGTCTAGTGGGGGAGGCAGAAAATAGGCATATTCTAAAAATATGTAATGTTGTCATTGGGATAAATGCTATAAAGAAACAAATGGTACCAGGAGAGACAATAATAGTTAGGGATTAAGACCAGGTTGGAGGAGAGGAATAGCCTGAGACCAAGACTCAAAAGATGAGAAGTAGACCATGACAAGAACAGAGGGGAGAGCTTTTGCTAAAGCGTGATGGCAGGAAAGAGTTATACACGTTCCAGGAATTGAAAGGATGCCAGTGGTGGGAGCACAGCAGGAGAGAGTAGCACAAGATGAGAGAAGATGTGGGTAGAGATCAGATCATTCAGGGTTTCTTTTAAGCCCCAGTAAGGAGTCTGAATTATATTTTTATGGCAATGGGAAGTTGTGGGCTGGTTTTAAGCAGGAAAATAACATGACTGGATTGTGTTTTAACATTTCTTCCTTTTTAATTAAAATGTATTGGGGTGACAATGGTTAGTAAAATTACATAGGTTTCAAGTGTACAATTCTGTAATACATCATCTATATATCACCTTGTGTGTTCACCACCCAGAGTCAGTTCTCCTTCCATCACCACATATTTGACCCTGTTTATCCTCATCTACCACCCCCTTCCCACCTTCCCCTCTAGTAACCACTAAACTCTTGTCTGTGTCTATGAGTTTTTGTTTCTTTATGTTTATCTTGTTTTTTTGTTGCTCTCAGTTTTAAATCTCACATATCAGTGAAATCATGGTTCTCTGACTTTTTCTGTGTGACTTATTTCACTTAGCATAATAATCTCAAGATCCATCCATTTTGTTGCAAATGGCACTATTTCATCTTTTCTTATGCAGAGTAGTATTTGGGTTTTAACATTTCTTTAGTTATTAAATAGAGAGTGGATTGCATCAGGGCAATCAGAAGGCCTAGGAAAATTTTTAGAGGAATGGTGCTTCTATCAGATGAAATACTGAAGGAAATTAAGAGCATAGAGTGACTTGGTGAAGACGGTGATGATGTAGGTGTAGGTTTTGTTGAATTTGGGGTGCTAACACTAGTAATTTCTCCCATGGCTCCCAGATGGACTGAGATAAAGAAGATTTGTTGAGTCAGAATAGAGAATTTCAGTGATTGTGGATAGCTAATGTAAGGATAAGGAAGGTCAGAGAGGTAATGCCAAGACAAGTACAGAGAAGCCAAGGTACTTTCTTGTCCAGAGCTACTTTTACAGGGGTGTCAGATATCTCACATCATCCTGTCGAAGATGTTCCACAAACATCTGGACTGGAGCTTAGGAGTGATGTCTGACTGGACCAGTGAGATTAATTTTGTAGCACATAGCAAGGAGTTAATTAACGTTTACCAAATGGATAAGACTGATGTGGTAGTTCTCTATCTAGCAGGGATCGTTGAAGGTACAGAAGTGGATGAAATCACTGAGAGAGAAAATAGAGAGGAAAGGAAAAGATAACCGCCAAGAATAGCCAAGTTCTTATTGAAATTGATCTGATAGAAACTGAGTGTTCCGATCACTAGAAAAATTTGGTGTAGACTCTGGATGATCCTAAAACTGGTATTTGTAATAAGAATGAGAGAATATCTATTAAAGAAAGATGTTTAATTTCTGTCTCTTGTGCCTGAAAATATTTTAAAGACTAGACAGACAGCCTGCTAAATAAGTAGGATCCTAAGCATTTGGTAACATTATTTCAATTAGATTCGCACTTTTTTACATAGATCTCACCAGGACCAACCAGGACTTTTGAAATAAAAGAATATTGAAAAAAATAGCATTCAGTCATTAGGAAATTGTCTCTTGTTAAAAAAAAAAAAAGGCTAAATACGGTCTCTGTAAAGAACTGTAATTAAAGAGGAGTGAAAACAAATTCTTTGCTGATATTTCAGTGGGTTTAATTAAAACGTAGTTATAGGGATGAGCCAACCCATTGCATGTGCAATATGTATCTAATGTATTTGGATTTCGAGTTCTAGCAAACAAATCCAAAAACACTCGAATAGACCAGTTATTCCTCCGCTTTTCTATAGGAGAGACAGTATAACCTAATTATTAAGATTGAGGGCATTAACATTACACAGACCTGGTTTTATTTGATTCTTGCTCAGGCACTCCTAGCCCTGTGACCTTATACAAGTTACTCAATCTCCCTAGGCCTAGTTTTCTCATCAGTGCTACATAGAAAATGAAAGAACCTACTTCAGAGGATTATTGTAAAAATTAAATGAAAAATTAAAGCATTTAGCCTAGTGCCTTAACAGCAATACCTGACACATTGCATTGCAGAAAGATGTAATGGAAACAACCTAATATCTAACACATATTATTTGCCAGCTACTTTAAGTACTTTAAATACATTATCTCATTTAATCCTTTGAGATAGGTACTATTTCTTATCTGAATTTCACTCATGAGAAAAATGAGGTTTAAGGGATTCCAGTCATAGAGAGCTATACAAATACCTAGTGAGTACAATCACCCACAGGTGTGCACATGTATTTTGATGCAAATACATGCATGCATACAAATGCAAGAATATTCACATACTCATTGTTTCCAGTCCTGCACTTCCAGTCCTGGCACTTCTATCCGGAATTCGTGGTGCTGCAATAGCAGAGTAGCCTTAGTAGAAATGGCTGGAGGAAAACCGACTCAACCAGCATATGTGTTTTAATGAAAAGCGTGATGCGTTGCAAAGAGCACAACTCTGTCTCTAGGACCTTGCCCTAGGACCTTGAATTAGTCACTTAACTAAGTCTTTGGGCCACAATTTCCTCATCTGTAAAATGCGGGGGCTGGCTCACTTCTAGAATCCTCTGGATCTAAGCAGGCCTCAAGCCTACCACCTTGTATAGGCAGTTCTATACAAACACTCTCGCCCCCATGGCAACGGCCACTCAGCTCTCAGCAGCACTGGTATGCCGCTCTACTCCAGCCAGCAGTACTATTTCCATCGCAAATTCCTGGGTGAATAGAGGGCTTGAATGGGGGAGGGCTCTGTCAGTCAGAAATCTTAAAGCCCCTGGCTTTAAAAGAAATTCTGGAATAAATTGTAGGTGGGTGGTGTGTATGCGCTAAATCAGAAAAAACAGCATCAGCATTTTTCACAAAATCACCCTTTTAGCAGGTAGAAGAGCGGTTTGAGCTGAGATGAGATTTAAAGAGTCATTTTTGGCACTAAGTGCTGAGTCGATGAGTGGAGGAGCCTGTGGCCTAGGTTCATTAGCATTGGTGAGGATGACAAAGGAACATCGTCAGAGAGTGTTTAAATCAACCCGAATTTTTGAGAAGCGATTACAGTATTTATTTCCAAGCTATGTAGACTAATAATACTCTCTCACTAAACATTATCAGAGCTCCGTCTTAGAAACACAGAGATTCTGGGGCAAAGAGACGAGGATAAAAGTGTGAGACAAAGAGAACATCTCTTTTCAAGGAAAGCAGGACACGTCCTTGAAAATGCTACCCTATATCTGCCCTACTCTCTATTTTCAAGCCTTGTTTTTTGCTGGTAATGGTAATAATGACAATGCTGAATTCATGGAGAGGACGAGCTCCTGCTTTTTCCTCCTCCACGTTGCTTCATTATATTTGAGCCGGAGAGTAGGAGGGGGCACTATTCATTTATAACTCAGACGTAAGTGAAGCGAATGCCAATAAGACACCAAGTTTAAAGAACTGACTTTCTTTTTTCCCTCCGATCTCCCCGGATCGGTGGACGTGCTCACCTCCGCTCCGGGCCAGGTCTATGTCCGGGTTTCCCGTGGTCGCAGGCAAGGCGCCAAGGCAGCAGAAGGAGGGTAAGCGGTCAAGAGACACCACCCCCACCCCCCAACCCCCACCTTGGTAGAGCGGCCTTCGGCTGTTTCCATCTCTGACAGAGAAAAGAAAGGATGCACATCACAGGAGGGAACTTTTCCTATTCAAAAACAAAGAAAAAAGCTTATTCAAGCTGTGAGGGACAATTCATTCCTTATTGTTACTGGACGTGGTAAAACATCTCAACTTCCAAAATATCTATGTGAAACAGGGTTTTCACAACATGGTATGATCCGTGTGACTCAACCAAGAAAAGCAGCTGCCATATCAGTTGCTCAGAGAGCTGCTGAAGAAATGAAATGCTCTTTGGGATCCAAAGTAGGATACCAAGTTCGTTTTGATGGTTGTAGCTCTAAGAAAACAGCAATCAAATACATGACTGACGGAGGTTTATTGAAGCATATTCTGGGAAATCCAAATCTTACCAAGTTCAGTGTCATTATTTTGGATGAAACCCAAGAGAACCCTAACTACAGAACATCTTATTTGGTTTATTGAAGAAGCTATGTCAGAAGTCTCCTAACAGGAAGGGTCATTTAAAGGTCATGGTGATGTCAACAACTACAGACTTAGCCAAGCTCTCTGCATTCTTTGGAAATTGTCCAATATTTGATATACCTGGAAGGCTTTATCCAGTCAGAGAAAAATTCTGCAATTTGGCCCACGAGATAGAGAAAACACTGCACATAGTCAAGCAATTGTGAAAATGACCATGGATATCCATTTGATATCCATGAAATAGCTGGAGACATCTTGGTTCTACTGATTGCTCAGTTTGAAATCAAAAAAGTTGTGAGTTACTTTTTCAGATGGCAGAGTCTGTTGATCATATTATGATGTTCAAGATGCCCCTCTAGATGGCTTGTTAATGTTGCTGTGGTATGGATCTATGACAACAGATCAACGGAGGACAATTTTTTTTGCTACCTCCACCTGGAATTAGAAAAGGTGTCATATTCACCAATATTTCTGCAACATATCTGACAGTAGGTGGAATCAGATATGTGGGAGGTGGTGGCTTTGTGAAGTAGTTAAATCACAATCCCATATTAGGGTTGAACATAGTTCTAATTTCAAAGAGTGAGGCATTACAATGAAGTGGCTGAGTTGGCGGGACTTTCTCAGGGAAATGCTTTCAGATCCATAGTAAAGATTTTTGGAACTCGTGTATGCCCGATCATGTGATCCCTGAGATTAAGAGAACTAGTTTGACATTTGTAGTTTTGACCTTAAAGTGCTTTGCCATGCACAATGTTATAAGATTTCCCTATTTGGATCCACCTAATGAGGGACTTATCTTGGAAGCCCTTAAACAACTTTAGCAGTGTAATGCTATTGACAGCAGTGGCTATGTGACCAGACTGGGTTTGTCTGTGTTGGGATTCCCTCTCCCTCCACATCTGACATGTGCAGTAATAAAGGCTGCTTCTCTGGACTGTGAAGATCTATTACCTCCAACAGCAGCAATGTTGAAAAACGTCTTCATTAGACTTGATCCAAACTACCAGAACGTAGCAGAACAGAGACATTGAGAATTGGCAGGTAAAGATGGAGGATTTAATGACCTTGCAACTTTAGCTGTTATCATTGAACAGTGCAAATCAAGTGTAGCTCCAGTTTTATGGTGCCAAAAACTTTGGATTCATTGGAGGTGCTTCTTTTCTGCATTTTGCTTTGAAGCTCATCTTTGAGAACTAATCGGGAAGCTTAAATAAGCAAAGTGGTTTCCTAAGAGAGACTTTTGAAGGCCTCAACATGAAGTACTATGAAGATGTCTTTGTGCAGGTTGTTTCAAAACTGTAGCTTGAAGATCTGTTAGGAGACTGTTTTGCACAATGGATGGGCATGGAAGCCCAGTTCACATTCATCCTTCCTCAGCTTCATGAACAGGAAACCAAACTTGAATGGGTAATTTTTCATGAGGTATTATTTACCACCAAAGTCTACGCAAGAATTGTGTGCCCAATCTATTATGAGAGGGTGAGAGACCTGTTACCCAAGTTGCATGAATTTAATGCACATAATTTGAGCAGTGTGGCCTAATGTAAAGCAAGAGAAGATACTAGAAAGAGATGGACAAATAAGGAAAATGTAAAGCGTCTCAAGGATGGGATATTAAAAGAAATCCTAAAGAAAATGCAAAGGAGAAATGATGGTAAATTCATAGCTGATGCAAGTGCTCATTTCCTTGAGAGGAAGCAGCAGAGGTCCCAGGATCACAGTGACACCCTGAAGGAAACAGGCTAAGCAGTGACCCCCTTAATTCAGGAAGTAGGAAAAGTGGCCAGGAAATGTGCTTCTACTTTGCCATTCATGTCAGTACCAAGAGGAAGTGGTCAGCAGCTGTCATTAACATATGAGTTAAAAGCAAATCAAGCTCAACAATACTAATAAATGGAATTTTCAAAGGAAAGTTTGGATTGCCATAGTCATAGGCAATATTGTATGAAACCAATGAAAGACAGGACACGTGACATTTTTCCTCACTTCAATTTTGCTGGCCTTACCTGGTATCAAATGCTGTCTTTGAGATATTTCTACAGGACATTGAATTGTATGTAATCAGCATGTCTTCCACTTGCACTGAAGCATTAAAAATTGTTATCCTTAAACCTCTTTAAGGCCTTCTTGCTATTAGAATAGTATTACTCGTATATCAGGTTATCAGGTATGTGACCATTTCCTTCAGAAGGCTGAACAGAAGAGGTTTTTACTCAGCAATGCTTAGATGTCTAACTCTTTAATTGCTAGAGAACTTTATAGATATTCAGAAAAAAAATTTAATCAATTAGTAAATAAGAAAATTGCTGGGTGACCGGTTAGCTCAGTTGGTTAGAGCGTGGTGCTGGTAGCACCAAGGTCGCCAGTTTGATTGATCCCCACATTGGCCACTGTGAGCTGCGCTTGCCTTAAAAACAAAAAATAAAAGTTGCTTCTGGAATTGATGTTAATCCTTAAGTTGATGGGATTATACAAATTCCTTTTTATATAAAAGTATGTTGTTTAAAATAGCAGCTATAGCCATTAACCAAATTTGTCCAGATGATATATATGTTTACACATATATATATTCTTTTTTTCAGCTGTCCCTACACCATGTATGTAGGTATGACAGTGTTTCAAACAGCCCCTCCACCAGGCATACTCTCTTGCCTCCAGCTGCTGGGTAGGACCACTTAAACATCTATTATGCCAATGTTGAGATGGGATTTTCAAAGCAGCCAACATCACCAATGTTGAGCTACATCACCAGTGTTTCAAATTGGAAACTTGAGGCAATTAGCATCACACTTGGGCCACATTCAACGCCTGCCCACTCTGTTGTTTACTGCCTTGTATTCAAGTTATTTGTGTATTTGTTTGTCTCTCCCAGTAGATCATATACTCCTTGTGGGCAGGAACGATGTATTTTTCATCTTTATATCTTTCATGGCACCTAGCACAGTGCTTTGCACATAGTAGTCACTCAATGTTTGTTAAATAAAGCTATTAGTGTCATCAAAATAAAAACAAAACCCCCAAACTTTCTGAGACAAAGCGGTTCCAGGAGAAAAGCAATGCTCACTTCACTATGTTCCCACCTGAGGGCAGCAGTGCTAGACTTTCCTGCCTCCTTATGGCTGCTTACCGAGAGGTTTGCATTGCAAGGGCACTGAAGAGAGGAAGAACGCGGAGGTGGGGGTGGGAGGTTGGGAACTAGGCTGGTGAGAGTTCTCAGAAGAGGGTTCTCTATTGTCAGAGACAGAGCTGTGTCCATGGTGCTGGAGGAATCCCAGAATGAATGGATGGTCTCTGTTGAAGACTGAGCAACAGAACTAGCTCAGAGATACAGGAGCTGTGACATTCGGTGCAAATCAAAGCTGGCTGCTCCTTACAAACCTACGGAGTTAGAACTTGCTGTTTTCCCTCTTGCCACTAGAGGGTAGAACATGAAAAGAAGATTTGAGCATTCTCACCCTCTCCAACTGGCTATTCAGCCCCGGAGGAATTCTAAGTTTTAGAAGGATAAATCTTGATCTTGCTAACATGTATATGTGGTCAAGCCATTTCCCTGCTTACACATTTTCAACGGCTCCCCAAAGCCTCCAGAATAAAGTCTGAGCTGATGAGAAGGGCCCTCAAAGTTCTTTCCAAATTGTCCTTGGTCTTCCTTCCTAACTTTTACCCTTTCGCCCTCTGCTCCCCACCTGAACATACACAACTGTAGGGGAAGTCGTGAGGTGGAAAGGGCAAGGGCGTTCAAGCCAACCACAAGCCAGTACATGATCCCAGACCCCACCTTTCCACCACTCCATATTCAACTTCACTAATTCCGGTCTATTCTGTTTACCTCTTAGATAAACTCTGTGAGGGCAGGGACCACATCTACCTTGTTCATTTGAATATGCTTAGTGCCTTGCACTGTTAGTAGGAGCTTATTAAATATTTATTGAGTAAAGTAATAAATGAATGACTACATCCACGTCACTGTTATCAGCCTAGTCTACCTTACTACCGCCTCTCCCACGGTCTGCAATGAGAACCCAAGGGGTTTCCCTATGTCCCTTCTTTGCGCCCTGTAATCTGTTTTATACTCTGCAGCAAGCGGGAGGTTTCTGAAATGCTTAAAACCCTTCAATGGCTTCCCAGGGCTCTTAAAACAATCCTTAATATGACCCATAAAGTAAGTGTAACTTAGCAGTTTGGGCACTTGCTAGTTAGATGATCAGAAGAACATGACTAAATCTCACTGAGTCTTGGTTTCCTCATCTCAAAAAATGTAAACAGGGGCGGCCGGTTAGCTCAGTTGCTTAGAGCGCAGTGCTCATAACACCAAGGTCGCGGGTTCGATTCCCACACAAGCCAGGGAGCTGCACCCTCCACAAGTAGATTGAAAAAAACAATGACTTGACTTGGAACTGGTGGATCCTGGAAAAACACACTGTTCCCCAATATTCCCCAATAAAATTTTTTTAAAAAATGTAAACAATAATTATTCCTGTCTCACAGGGTTGTTGGGAGGATTAAATAAGGTAAATATATATAAAATGTTTAGCATAGTATTCTGTTCTCTGTGTAATAGATGTAATAATGTAATAGATGGTAACTATATGATTATTAAGACATGAATGATGTAGTCCCTACCTACCTCTTGCTATTCCCTCTCATTTTGTGGCATCCTCATTAAGCTACTTTCAATTTCTGCAAAGTGTTATGCTCTTTTTTAATACTACTCCTTTTTCTGATTCCAATGTAGAATTTACCTCCTCTAAGAAGCTTTTCTTGACACTGCAGACACTCCATGTCTGGTTCAAGTAGCCCTGCAATGGATTCCCATAGCAGTCTATGTAACATTTATCATGACATTGGTTACCCTCTCCTGGTGTAGTGACTGGCATTTAGCAATGTTTCAATAAATATCTGTTGAATTAACTCTAGACCCACTGCACTTTCTTTTCTATGCTCTTTGTGTATATTATTTCTTCCTTCTGTTCTAAACAGAACATCATGACTGCAACATTCATATTTCCTTTCCAAGGGAAATTTCCCCACCTACAGCCTCTATTGTAGAGGCACGCCTAGGAAGCCATAGTTCGTACACCGTTCATGGAGGTACTTCTGTCTTAGCTGACTGGATCAGAATTGGCACCTGATGCAATGGTAGACAATCCAGAACCTGGCCGGCAACTTACAACATACCGGGCACCATAAAAGGAGTAGATCAATCAGATTCCCTCCCACTCTCTAAAATCTGAGTTAGAAAAAGCAAAGAATGTGATTATAAATGATAAGAACAAGAGCTGAAATGATATAGAAAGAAAAACCACGAGATAAGCTCAGAAGGGTTAAGGCAAGCTATAGCTATGAGGAGATAGAAACTATGAGGCAGAAAACATCAATACAAAGTGAAGGCATTGTAAGGTATATAAATGTCCAACACTGTGTTGTACACCTGAAACTAATATAATATCGAATGTCAACCGTACTTGAAAAATTAAAAAGAAAACACAAAGTGAAGAATAAGGAAAGAGTTGGTCGTCATAAAAGAGGCCCTGCCAGGAGGAGAATAGCTAAGTCATGCTTATGATTGAGCATCGGGATAAAAATACCTTAAATATTGTCTCTTGCTCTTTTGTGCTGTTAGTTTTCCTGAGTTTCTGTGACATATTTCTTTCCAATTGTTGAGCTAAATGGAGTGAGTTGTCCTTTGCAACCCAGAGTGCCTAACTGATAAACCTTCCTCTGTTTTGGAAAAAACCAGGCATCCTTCAAGGCTGAGTTTTTGGCACCCTTCTCTGCTCTCTCTCCATTTAGAGAAGCACTTGTCACATTACCTATAATTATTGGTTTGTCTATCTCTACCATGTGAATATCGGACTGTGAACTCTTTGAGAACAGGGTATCTTGTCTGTGTTTCTCAGCAGCACACGCTAGAGGCATACTTGATATTAAAACCAGGTACTCTTGTAAGTACTTTACATATTTTCATTTATTTAATCCTCATGAAAACGCTCTGAAGTAAATACTATAATTTCCCCCATTTCACAGATGGAGAAAATGAAGCCCAGAGAAAGCCTTGCCAAAAGTACAAAGTACAGAGCAGAGAAGGGATTCAAACCAAGAAGTTTGGCGCCAGAGTTCAGTGCAATATGGCCTTGAACTAAAGGGGACTGTGGACAGGGAATAGTAGTCAGTATGAATATCTGAACACTCTTATACAGGGTACAAAGCACTTTCACACATATGTGAGGACATCAGGGAACCCCTCACCCTTTGCGGAAAACCAGTCAGCAGTTCAAGCTCTGAAATACCAAATACCCAGATTTTTCACATAGCCACAGAAAAATGAAGCATGAGTAGAAGGCACATACCGATGCATTTTGTAAACTCATGGACTCTTAGAGGTACTAATACCTGGTAGGTTGGTCAGGTTTCTAGGCTAGTATCTAAAGAAAGGGTTGTATTAGACTATGAAAGCCTTTCATTGGGCAAAACAACCATTTTCTCAGCTATTCTAAGAACTGAGTTTCTTCATAAAACTGTGAATTGAGGCTGTGTATGTAGTGTGGCAGGGAGGGGGGATAGAGTGAGTGGTGATTCCACTTTGTACTATTGTTTTGAAAGGAGTCTGGGTTTAGGGTGCTCTTTCAGATGCCTTTATTGGCAGCTTCACCCAGTTCTTTTGAGTTGCCATGGCAACAGGAAGCCAAACTTTGGGGGCTGTTTATTAGTGAGTGATAAGGAGCCAAGTAAAAGGAAAGCTCTTTGAGGAAGCCTAGGGGTATGGGGTGGTTGGGGTGGAGCAGTGTGTTTATATATTGGTGTAGGTTAAATCCAGATGTCTCCTGGCACAATATACAAGTAGCTTCCTCCTAAATGCCTATATCTGAGAGATCTGAGTAAGTAACCAGGGGAGCCATCTGAAGGTAGCAACTATTCAGCGTGAGAATGTCCTTAAGTATTAATGGTGCTGTGTAAGGACAGAGAGAGTCTTTGGGTTCCTCAGTGAGAGAACAGCAGGAGATGCCCCTACCTGAGGAAAATTTACCAGGGAAGTGAATGAGATTTGTGTTTGGGCTGAATTGCTGGTAACACAGCCATATGGCTTTTGCTGGCTGCCATCCTTTTGCAGAGCAGCTAAAGTATATAAAGGATTGTGCTTTCCTCACTGTCACCTTTAATCCCACCCTCAGCAGCAGCCAGAACTCTTAAGCGAAGCCTCAAGGTGCCCCTACCTATCCTTCCAGCCTGAATTCCTGCCAAAGATCAAGGACCCTAGTCCTTTCCCCAAGCCACTTGCCACAGCTCTGATTTTCTCCCTAGAGTAGGAGGCTCCAGAGGACCACAGCTGACTCTGCCAGGCACAGAGGGTTGAGTCATCCTGCAGGCGTCAGAGCTGTTAGCAACAGCTCTGCTGATCTGTATGCAGCTCCAACTCCCTCTCCGGTTCAGAGTTTTGGAACCGTCTTGTTCAAAAGTAAAGAACAGAACACAGATGGCTGGTAACAAGGATCCCACAGGGGCCTCTTTTCCCACTAAACCTATCCTGCTAATCCTTTGATAGGAGAAGAGAAAATAAATGGTAAATGTAGCAAAAGAGGAGTATCAGCTTCTGCACTGTTCTTTGGATCCTGGTGGAAGGCCTCTGAGAACAACTTCCAGCTACCCCTTATGTTTCCCAGGCATATTCCCCTCCTGGTCCTTCTTTTTCCTCATTCACAACTTTCCCTTCCTTCTCCTCGTTTTCCATACCAGTTTCCTATTCTCTGTGTTATCTTTGAATCTGGTGGAGTGTTTTGCTGAGTGCTTTCTATGTAACCAGGCGATTCTAATCCATACATGTATAAGAAAATCAAATGCACTAGAAGCTCAAGTGGCTGATTTTATCAGTTTTATCTCTTGAGAGTCCTTTTAGTTTCTTTGCTTCTCCTGAGGTAGCATAATGCATTACAAAGAACCAGAGAGAAATGAGTTCCAAGCCCCGTTCTAAAAAATGAATAACATACATAAAAATAAAAAATTCTGCTCTGCCATTTATTAGCTATGTCATCTTAGGCAATTTACCTCACCTCTCTGAACTCCACATATGGCATTTGAAGATGTATATAATTGTACCTACTTTGCTAGTTGGTTTACAGATTAAATTAGACAGAGGTAAAAACATAGAATCTGGAACATAATAGATACGTCCAGTAAATATTAACTCTTTTCTTTTCCTCCTATCTCCTGCTGCTGTAAGCACAAGTTCCCTGATTTTCAAGGATCTGAAAAAAATGTTTTCCCATTGAGAAGTTAGCATCTATGCTCAGGTGTGCTGATGCAATCGAAGCAAGAAAGGCAAGTGGGAAGTATGTGTGAGTGTTTTGCAAGACTAGAGGACCAAGAGTTTGTAAAAACTAGCATGTGGATATACTAATGTTATTGTGGGGACAGAGCCAGGAGTGCAGTTTCCAGGCTCTTGCCCTCACGTGGAAAGGTGCTGGCTCAGGTAGTAAATGGCCATCAACTGTGATTGGGTAGTCATCAGGTGTGGCTAGTTGGCCGTCAGCTGTAACCAGTGAGCCATTGGTCACTAATATAACTGCTGTGGCTACGCTAGCAGAAAATGGGGGCTAGCAAGAAGATGGTGGCTGAGCTAGCAAGAGCGGATTGCAGAGATGCGGACGCCACCAGAGAGAATATAGTGGTATGACTCCCCCATCTATGGCTCCGTGGGTGTTCCTTTTTGGCCTCACCATATCCTGCGTTCTTATGTGGGGAGCAGGACCAGAGACCCCACAGGCCGCCCTGCATGACAGTTACTTTTCCCCAATTTAGGAATTCTTGGTGAAGATTGCTGGTTTCCTCATGTCACTGCTGAGCATGGTTGATACTTATTTATTTTCCTTGGAAGATAAGATGCTGGGTTGCTGATTGACTGTGTGACTTTAGGTAAGTTATTATCCCTCTCTGAGCTTCATCAGAACAAAGGATCACTGCTATTCTTACTCAAGGAAAGAGGATTGGTTGAAGTTTGTGTAAACTCCAGGAGAAAAGTAAGTATGGTTTGGTATCATCTTGGCATTGAGAATACCGGAAGTACTTGTACAATCAGGTCAAATGCCACTGTTCAACTTACGTAATTACTAAAGACTCAGTTGACATGGGGCTGTGGTTTGACGTGGTTCCTTTGTTCAAGATAATAAATATGTGTAATGTCAATTATACTAATGTGTTTTGCTCTAGTTGAAACAAGAAGGAGGCTGATGACGAGGCCAGGACACTGCACCTCATTCTCTCTGACCAGGCGCTCTCTGACAACACGTTTTTCCTGTCTCTCCTTGTAACTGGTAATTAGGTTCTCAGCTGAGCTGTCAGGAATCTTGACAGGTTTCATAGGCAGTCATCATCTGACAATTTACAACTCTGGGCTTCTCATAGCTGGCATGTTTCCTCCCAAGGAACCAAATTTTCTCAATCCTAAGCTTCTATTACTCAAAGAGTCTGATCTGAGAGGAAAGCTCGTTTTCTCAGTGCATTATCCAAAGCAGATTGTTGAGTTCAGCGGTGCCTATGGGGAAACCTTTGTAATCATGTGTCCTCAGCAGTAGGGGCTGACTCTATGGTTTGGCAATGGGGTGGAGTCATCGAAGGTAGATGTAGCATGGTAGTATGGGAATTTCACATAGCCTTCAAAAGAGATAAAAAATAGTTAATGAAGTTGCTTTTTCTTTTGTTCCTAAAAAGCTCAACCTTATGCACCCAAAAAATTGAAAGCAGGGACTCAAACAGATATATGTATACCCACGTTCACAGCAGCATTATTCACAATAGCTGAAAAGTAGAAACCACCCAAATGACTGTTGACAGACAAATGGATAAACAAAATGTGATTTATACATACACGGAATATTATTCAGCCTTAAAAAGGAATGAAATTGTGATACATGCTACAACGTAGATCAACTTTGAAGACACTGCATTAAGTGAAACAAGCTAGTCACAAAAGGACAAATATTGAGTGATTCCACTTATATTAGGTACATAGAGTAGTCATATTTATAGAGACATAAAGTAGAATAGTGGTTGCCAGGAGCTGGTGGGGGGCAGGGGTGGAATGGGGAATTGCTGTTTAATAAGTGTGGAGTTTTACTTTTGGAAGATGAAAAAAGTTCTGGAAATGAATGATAATGGTGATGGTTCACAACAATGTGAATGCCACTGAACTTTACACTTTAAAATGGTTAAAATGGTAAATTTTCTTATGCGTATTTTACCACAACCTCTTTGGGATTAGGGGACTTATTTAGTTGATCGAAAAAATCAGTTCTTCCCAATATGGATCAGAAGCTCCTCAGATGGACTGTCATGCTTACCTTCACCATAGCACTGGCCAGACTGTGTCAGCAAGCCTGTTGTGCTGTTCATATGTTTTTGCCACCTACCGTATTTCCCCAAAAATAAGACCTAGCCGGACAATCAGCTCTAATGCGTCTTTTGGAGCACAAATTAATATAAGACTCGGTATTATATTATATTACATTACATTACCTTATATTATGTTACATTATATTATATTATATAAGACCCGTTCTTATATCATAGTAAAATAAGACCGAGTCATATACTAATAATTGCTCCAAAAGATGCATTAGAGCTGATTGTCTGGCTAGGTCTTATTTTCGGGGAAACATGGCCATCCATTGCCTCTGTTTCCAGTACTTGAACCTCAGTTGCTGGGAACCAGCCTCTTTTCTGTTCACAGTTTATGTAGTTCTTGTGAAGCTGACTTTACTTTGAATTCTAGAGATGGAACTTGCTTTTCAGGCCCAAGCCAGTCAGCGTATGCAGTGTAAGATATTCCCCCAGATCTGGCTCGGGGAATGGCACTTGATCCAATTACAGCCAATTAGATGCAATAAGACTTTCTCTGGCATTTTGAGGAAAGAAATTCTCCTATTTTTTCCCCCTGAAATTTGATGTCGACAATAATGATAACAATAATAATGTAAGAGCGAACATTATTGAGTACTTATTCTATGCCAGGGAGAGTTCTGAACACTGAATTTTTCTTTACTCTTCATAATAACTACATTGAGTAGGTATGATTATTGTGCTCTTTTTACAAATGGTGGCACTAAGGCACAGAGAATTTTGATTAGCTTGTTAAAGTTCTCATAGCCAGTATGTGGTGAGGCCAGGTGTCAAACCAGCTTTCCCTCTGAGCCATTACACTCTATTGCCTTGATAGGATGGAAGGGCTCGAATCTCTGCTGCCTCTTGTATAACCCTAGACCAAAAGCAACACAGTGGAAGTCTTGGAGATGAAAACAGAGCTTTTAAGCCCTGAAACTAATTCGGCCTGAAGCCAGCCCTACCTCTGGACTTCTTAGCTTGTATGAGCCAAAATATTCCCATTTTTCCTTGCAATCCTAAATGACTTAGAACTGTTTCTTTGTTGGCCTTTTCCACTAGGCCATGATATCAAAAATAGGAATAGTATCTTATTTCTATGTCCACAGAGCCTAGCATAAAATACACATAATTGACATTCAAAAAATGTTTGCTATCTATCAATTCAATTATTCCATAAACATTTATTGTGAGTCATCTATGTGCCCTGCAATTGGGTTAAGTGTGGGAGATGGAAATAAAAATGAGTGAATGAAAGCTGTTAGCTTGGAGTGTATGGAAGAATAGTAGCTGCAAAGGTTAGTATGGTAGAGAACTCTAGGAAAAGATGCACACACATGCTAGATATCCTAGGAAGTTCCTGTCACTTGGCACTATGTGCATAGCTGATGGGCATTTTTTGGGTTCCTGCACATGCCAGATAATTTCAGGATTGTCTAAGGTGTTAAGAATGTCTGGAAGGTACATGCTTCCCAAACTGATGTACATACCAGACCTCTACCCGGCCCTATTATATGACCCATATGTTTTCTGCTGTGCTTCTCTGTGTTGCTTGAGCCTCAAAATTATATTCTGTAAATTGACTACATCCTGCCCATTTCTCAGAGTTATGGGGAAGATCAAAAGAGGTCATAGACAGGAAAGTTCTGTAGCATCCCCACAAAACCGTATGTAGGGATGGAGACCCAGAGAGCAGTTTCCAGGCTCTTGACCTTACATGGAAAGGTGCTGGCTCAGGTAGTAGATAGCCATCAGCTGTCATCAGTTCGCCATTAGCCAGTAATATAATTGCCATGGCTAAGCTAGCAAGCGTGGATTGTGGTTAGCAAGGGGGTTGGCAGAGAAGCGGAGGGCGGATTGCAGCTAGCAAGTGGGGTTTGCAAGCGCGGATGGCGGATTGTGGATCATGTGGATCCTACTTCCTGTGTCTCACCTGACCGCCAGCGAGACTGGGGTGTAGGAAGACCCCTCGTTGGGGTACTGGCGGATGTTTGCTTTTGTGTCTAGACCAGCCGCCATCGAGAATATAGTGGTATGACTCTACTATCTATGGCTCTGTTGTTGTTCCTTTTTGGCCTCACCATGCTCTGTGTCCACCCACCAAGAGCGGGACCAGAGACCCTGCACTACACCGTAACATTTGGTCTCACCAGCAGTTCTGTTCTACTTGTAGTGAATGTCTGTTTTTGTCTGTCCAGAATGTCTCCCTCTTCTTCTGGCAAAAAGTATCCTACATTTCTTTGGGGAATTCCTCTCCACCATTCTGTTCTTGTGGGGCTGTTTCTCTAAGCCTCTTGCCACACAGTGGACACACAATTCCAGCCAGGGCAATCAAAATGCCTCACCCCTTGGTGAAGCGACAAACCCATAGCTGGGCATATGACACAGGGCCCAAGCTGGGCCACTCAGAGCTGTTCCTTGGATTTTATATGTTGTTATGTGAGAGTGAGAAGCTTTCTTCTGCCTTTGGGGTCACTAAATTGGGATGAGGTAAATCTGAACTTCTGTGGCCTTTCCTGCCACTCCACTTTGCCCCCTGCCCCAGTCTAGCCTCCCTCTGCTGCATGAGATAAACTACTAAGATGGAAATTCTCTTCAGCATGTTCTATGTGAAGTCTGCTTAAACATCTCATGGAAACATGTCTGTGGTCCATAATCTTTAAATTCTGATCTGCTCACACTCACAAAATCACGAATGCCTTCAATTTCTACATTTAGAATATTGTAACAGTTCTGTGTTGAGAATATTTATGAAGAGGAGAAATAAAGGATGAGTTTCATCATAACCATTTATATGGTGCAATTTGATAACTAGATTAGACCTTTGTCCCCTGCTCAGAGGTTTTAGATAGCAGGTGGGAGAGAGCTGGTTACATAGGAAAGGTCACATAGCAGGCAAGCTCAAGGGGTTGTATAAACCTGAACTTTGGGACGAGGGCTCCTGTCACTAATGATCATAATATAACATATCAGTAAAGGAAGTATCCAGTTAAAAGCAATATTAGAAATATCCCTGATTCATTTTCTATGTGTAGATAGTATCAATGGCAGCAGTCAGTGTTGGGGTATTTTAAACTAGGTGGCAGCAGTGGGAAGCACCTGAACCCCCCCAATTGCACCTCCCAACGCAAACACAGACAAACTTATAACAAAATCCAATCTATAGAGAAAAAATATCCAAGCGACTAAGAGCTGGGTGTTGTGTGGAGAGACAGAAAAAGGAGAGACAGAAAGAGACAGGCTCCTAAAAAATTCTTTTAAATCCTAAGGCACTGGACTTTTTAGTTACATGGTCTACTAAATGTCCATTTTTTCTATGCTTTAAGCTAATTTGAATTGTGACTTTGACCCAAAAGACTTCTTACTAGTAAAGTATTGCTACTTAGTAAAGAGAAGGCTAAAGAGGAAGCCCAAATAAAATATCAACTTATTTTGTTTTGATTGCCAGCTGTTTCTGTTTCACATCCTACCTGACACAACTCTAGTAGGAATTTGTGTTGCTTTTTAAAAAAAAAAAAAAAATCCAGGCAGATGTCAGCCAAAGAGAAGGGCATGACAAATCACCAATTGGTCTCAAAGATACATTCCAAAAACTTCTCAGTCCACAAACATGCTGCCCAACCCTTCCCACATTCACAGATGTCCCAGACAATCATGATACATGATCATGGGGTGCCTGCCAGAGGGTAGTGTTAGAAAAGTGGCATAAATATTTACCTCCTTACACATACAAAATAAGAGCTAACACTTTAAAACATTTTCCATGGGCTAGGCACTTCACATGTTATCTTATTAATCTTCACACAACCATCTGAGGAAGGTAATGTTAACCCCATTTCACAGATAAGGAAAGGAACACAGCCTGGTAATGAAACTGACATAAAGTAACATCGTCCCTGACACTAGTAAGTGACGGAGGTGGGACTCCACAGTAACTGTTTTCCTACAGTGCGGTACCACCTTCACATCCACTACTTAACATCTTCGGGGCTGTTTTTCAGACTCTGGTGCGGCTGCCTTAACTTATTCATGGCTTACTGCAGATACTTATCCGATAGATACCTGACACTGAAGATTTCTAGGTCAGGACTTTCTTGAACTGAATTGTATTCTACCTTCCTTAGGGTACCTTGGCCCAATATTTATTCCTGTGGGTGAAAAGGGAAGAAGAATCCGCTGCTTCCACATGCAGGCATTTTTTAAAAGATTGGCATTTAAAAAATGGATCCAATTATGTGGGAATGCAGAGCTCTAGAAGCAACTCTGTATGTGATGAGTTTTATTTTCCAGCCTGTGAAACCATGCTTTATATACGTATCGGGCAGCCATTTGTAGACAGGCCTGAGTGATGTATGACAGCCAGAGTGTACTCTGCTTTCATTAGTTGGTCCTGGGACCTAAAGACAAAAATCTATGGATGCACTGATAACAGCAGCCCAGGATACACACAATGGGCATCCAGTAACGTATTTATTTATTTATTTGATGATTATCAGTTCCATGGAATGTCTCACCCCTGGTTTCTAACCTGGAAATTCTAACATGTGTCCTTCTTACCATTACCTCTCACACACTCAGCTTTTTTGGTTTTGCATTCTGTGAGGAAATAGAGGTTTTCATAAGTAATCACAATGTAACTGCAAAAAATACATACACTAGCTAATGCTGGGTGGAGATACCACCATGACCAATGAAGATTTTACTAAGAGTCTGCTAGAATACCCAAAGAAGAGTTTTCTTTCTGTTTCTAAATATGCACGCATGCGCGTGCGCGCACACACACACGTTGGAATTGAAATTATCTGTACATATTATTTGCATTATTCCTGTAATTAAAGATTTTTGAACTAAAAAGACTCTAGAGATAATTTTAGTCAATTGTAGTTAGATAGGAAACTGAGGCCCAGAAAAGTAAAATTAAGGTCTGGTTCAGTGCATCGTTTGCTCATATGTTGTTCTGCATAGTTATTTAAGTGTTTTGTGCATGAATATCTTACCTTTCTAACAGGATTTTGAGTTTCTAGTATGGGGAGGAGTGTAAGGAAGAGGACCGAGAGGTAGTGGAAAAACTGGGCTTAAACTACAGATTCAACCTGTACTCTAATAGCTCTCTACTTACTAGTTGTGTGATGTTGCACAGCTACACAACTTTTCTGAGCTTTCCTCCTCTGGAATGGGAATCATCAACATTATCCTTCTTTCAGGGTTGTTGGGGAAATAAAATGGATAATGAATATAAAGTACTTGCTTCATAAAGTTCTTGGCACAGAGAAACTCTGAAAACGTTATTTGCGTTTGCCTCTTCTGTATTTTACTTAAGCGTCACACACAGTAGGAATTCAACAAGTATTTGTTATGTGGAATTGGACATGACTTGATCTTTTACTGAGTGACAATGCTTAAAAGACAGTCTCATTGGATAGAAACCATATCAGTCAGAGTACCTCCCCACACATCGACAAACTATCTTTTCACACAGAGATACATGTGTGACAACAAATACAATGTCATTACACATGGTCAGGCATGTCTTACACATACTAGAAATGTGTATATGGCCTCAAGCTGTCCTCGGTTAGTAGTGCCAGAAGTACTATATGGTGGAGAGAGAGTGTGCTTTGGATTCATTCGCAACTGGGTTCAAATTCTAGTTCATCCCTTACTTATTAGATGGTGATCTTGGGCAAATGACATAATCTCTCTGAACCCTGGTTTCCTTACGTACAAAATGGAGGTACTACTAATCGTACTTACCTCACAAGTTTGTTGTGACAATGTATGAGAAGAGCTTGTTCTTGGTTTTGTCTCTGTTTGGGTAACTTTTCTATCGAGGTCAAAACATGGTTGGTACACATTCTTCTCCCCACAGCTTTTTGACCCCAATATACAGGCTTAAGGAATGTATAATTGAGATATGAGAAGATCTGTTAAGGAGGTAACACTCAAGTGGAATCTTGAAGGATTATTAGCCAACTAGAGAAGGCATTTCAGGCAGAGGAACGCAGCGCTGCATCCTAGAGACAGCATATTAGCAGTTAGAAGAACAGTGAATTATACTTCAGGATGGTGGGAACATCCTAAATAAGGCTAGAAAGGTATGCAGGGGATTTGTTTGGATTTTATTGGAGGACTTTGGGGAGCCATGGAAGAGTTTTACGCAGAGAAATGACACACTCAGCTTTTAGAAATTGCATTTTAAGAAGATTAAAACCATTCACCTCAGTATAGAGAATGGGGCACGCTGGGGGGGCAAGGAGAGTAGCTAAAAGGCAATTACAGTACCCCGGGTGAGAAACTGAGGTGTGAACCACCACACGAGAGGCAGTGGGGATGAAGAGTGGGACAAATCAGAGATGTTCAGGAGTTCAAGCCACAGAAAGTGCAATAGCTGCAAATGTTCTAAGCATTGACATTATTTTCCTATCGTTAATGAGTGTAATTTTCTTTCTTTTTTGATAGAATTTTAAAAATTAAATAACAGATCTGTTTTGTAGTATCTACTAATGATGATTTCCTGTTGAATACATTTGATGTTGAGATAAGCCCGACTGAGTGTGTGTGTGTGTGTGTGTGTGTGTGTGTGTGAAATTTGAAGAATTTGAGGAGGGAGGCCTATTGGCATCAGGTCATAGGCACAGATCTGGAATAATAATAATAAAAAAGACAGCTACGGACTGTTAAGATGCCCTATGTACTAGGGAAACAGGGTAGGGGGTGGGGCAGATGCTATAATTTATGGTAGAGATGGAGGTAAGTGTGAGAATGAGGTAGTGGCAGATACAAAATATTATAAAAACATCATCTATACAACATCAAACCTTTAGATTTTATTTAACTATCAGTTTATAAGAAATATGGGCATTGAAGCAAATGTGAAATGACATTGTGAAGATGCAATCCAGGATGTGGAAAATTCTACAGGATATATAATCTGATTTCTTCAACAAATAAACTGTATACAAAAAAGAAAGAAGGAAGAAAAGAAAGGAAGGAAAAAAGAAGGGGAACTGTTATACATGAAAAGAGACTTAAGAGGTGTATTTATTAATCAAATCCAAAGTGTAGAACTTGTTCAGATCCTGATTCAGATAAATGGACTGTAAAAAGACATTTTGGAAACTATTGGGGAAAAAATGAACGTGGGTTGGGTATTAAATGACATTAAAGATTTATTGTAAACGTGTGATCACATTGTGGTTATGTTACAAGTCTTTGTTAGAGATACATACGAAGTATTTACAGGTGAATGTTATAATGGTTTACTAGAGATTGACTTAAAAATACATCAGGAGGGGGTGCTGTGCTGAGTGGAGTATGTCAGACAGAGAAAGATGCAATGTGATTTCGCTTATATGTGAATCTAAAGAACAAAATAAACAAGCAAACAAAATGGAACACTTGTAGATACAGAGAACATTTTGATGGTTGCCAGATTGCGGGGGTGGGGGTTGGATGGTAGGGTGGGGGTGAGTGAAAAAGGGAGGTGCAAATTGGTTGTTACACAGTAGTCATGGGGACGTAGGGTATACCATAAGGAATATAGTAAATAATATTGTAGTAACTATGTATGGTGTCAGATGGGTACTAGATTTTTTGGGGTGATAGATGGAAGGGGGTTTGGGGATAGGGTGAAAATGGTAAAGGGATTAAGAAGTACAAATTGGTAGTTACAAAGTAGTCATGGGGATGTAAAGCATACAGAATATAGCCAATAATATGGTAATAACTATGCATAGTGCCAGGTGGGTACTAGACTAATCAGTGGGATCACTTTTTAAATTATATAAATGTCTAACTACTGTACTATATACTGGCAATTAATATAAAATAATATTGAATGTCAAAATAAATAAGTAAATAAAGTGTAAAAAAAGAAATAAGACATTAAAAATATTTATAAGAACAAAAAATATACATCAGGAGGGAAAAAAGGTTGTAAGAGACTAGGTGAAACAAGAATGATAAAGTGTTTACAATAGTTGAAGCTGGGTGATGGACACATGGATATTTATTATTCTACCTTACTCCTTTTGTGTATGAGGTCTGACAATTAAGTTCGCGAACTCATCCTAGAAAAAGTGCTATATACCTCATTGCTGAATATCACTACGGTCACCTTCGAAGTACGCCCCTTGGGAAGCTATGCACTGACACAACGCCTAGTCCACCCTTCAAAGCAATTTTAGAACTTTTGTTCTGGAATGGCCATCAGAGCTGTCATCATATTACCCTTGATGTCCTGAATGTCATCAAAATGTCTTCCTTTCAATATTTCCTTTATCTCTGGGTAAAGAAAGAAGTCTTTGGGGGCCAATCAGGTGCGTACAGAGGGTGTTCCAATACAGTTATTTGTTTACTGGCTAAAAACTCCCTCACCGACAGTGCCAGTTGAGCTACTGTATCGTAGTGATGCAAGAGCCACAAATTACTGGCGAAAAGTTCAGGTAGTTTTCATCTAACTTTCTCATGCAGCCTTTTCAGTACTTCCAAATAGTAAACTTGGTTAACTGTTTGTCCAGTTGGTACAAATTCATAATGAGTAATCCCTCTGATATAAAAAATGGTTAGGTGTACATACAGGGGTTAATGGTCAATAAATAGATAATTTTCTTTAATGCCTAGAAAAAAATGGTTAGCAACATCATTGCAACAAGTTTGCGAACTTAATTGTCACACTCAGTATGTGTGAAATTTTCCATAAATAATAAGAATGAATACTATGGGAAAGCCTGAATCTCTTTCCATTCCCAAATGTCTGAAATAACTAAAAGAGAACATTCTTGCCGTAACACTTTCAGAAGGATAAGTTTTGGAGGAGCATTATTTAAGGTGTGGGTGGAAGAAGAGGGACCAAGGGGACAGGGAGGTAGAAGGAAAACTGATTTTGAGTGGTGTTGAAGAAGCCACGGCGGAACAGTTTCAAGATGGAAGGAGAACCAACTGTGTCAAATATTGCAGATGTCAAGAAGGAAAGGATTAAAATGACTCCACTAGACATAGCAACTAGGAGGTCACTCTTGACCTTAGCAAGATCAGTTTCGGTGGAGGTGGGAAGATACACAACTTTTTTAAGAAGCTTGGCTGTGAAGGGGCGATATGGAGGTTGTGATCTGTCTCTCCTGCCCCTGAAGAAGAAACTAAGGCATGTTTATTTATTTATTTATTTATTTTTTTATGCTAAGAAGTAATTGCCATTTGAGAGTCGTTGATCATATAGGTGAAGAGGAATGACTGATCATATAGGTGAAAAGAGGAATTGACTCACAGAGCAAGGACCCTTACTGTGAGAGGGAATACTTAGAACAAATTATATGTATATCCCACTAACGCAGATAGCTTGTTTTTCTGATCAGAGCCAGTTTACTTTCCCAGTTTACTATATCTTCCAATAACTGTTTTGGAGTACATTTTTACTTATACGTCTCACATAACAGATCTATTTATCTCAGTTGTTTTATTGGTTGAAAAAACTAGACTTCTTATGACTGCATTTTGGGCACACTTTTTAGTTCTTGAATCAAATTGCTCCCTTTGTAGTAAAAATAAAGTTTTCATCACACACAAGATAATGAGAAGCTCTACCTTTTCCCTACATTAGGACTCTTAGAACTTTTTATTGCTCGTTTCAAAAACTTCTTGTCACTCAACTTACAAAAACAATTCACACAAACTTTTCAATAATTTGTCTCTGTTTTACCATCACCTACACATAGGGTGGTTTAGGTCTGTATTTCTAACTTATTACCGTTCCGAAAATTATTATAAACTATTAGAATCTCAAAAACTCAATTACATACTGATTACGCCGACCAGTTTACTTCTGAATTCCACCGAGGGGTTGAACTAAAGTGTGTTAAGAACTGGATATTCTACATGTCAGGGCAAACTTCTCAAACGCAGGGTTAGTGGGGGGCGGATGTTTGGGAATGGGAAGAGGGAAGGGAAGGAAGAGAGCAGATAAGCTCTTCTTTCTCAGATTTCATGGTGAAATGAATGCACCTGACGCCCGCGTGGCATAAGAACCCTGCCAGCTGAGTGAAGCCAGGCTGGACAGAGGCTGGGGCTCGAAGCCACTCGGAGACTCCGCCCAGGGAAAGTATTCGCGCGCTCCCGTGAGGGCGTGCACGCGTACGCAGTCGTGTCTTGCGCAGGGTCGGGCCTGTCAGGCAGGAAATCTCGCGAGATCGGAGACTGGGATGACTGTCGGGAGGAGGGGAGTGTCGGGGAAGGGGGGGAACCTGGGCAGCGGTTGGGCTCTGTGGCTTCAGGGCTCGGAGACAGAGAGGGAGGGTGGCAAAGAGAGTGAGTCGGTGCCGCCGCCTGCCTGAGGAGAGAGGAGGGGTCCCGCTTGCCTGCGCCGTTCGCGGGCCGAGAGCGCGAGGCACCCACGAACCTCTGAGGCCTCCCGGCCCCTGGGGACCCCGCCCCGCCGCCGGCCGGTCGGCCCGCGGCCTCTCTTCCCTTTGTGAGCGCCCCCTTCCCAGGGGTGGTGGTGGTGGCGGAGGGCTGTGCGTGGGCCCGCCCGCCGAGGGCCCGCGGCGGGGGACCGACAGGGCCTCGGCTGTGTGAAGACCGGAGGCGGCCGAGGCCCGGGCCGGTTCCCCCGAAGCGGCGGCGGCTCCCGGCACTTCCCCGCGCCATCTTAGCTGAGCCCAAGCGCTGAGGGCGCCTCCTCGACCCCGGTCGTCCCCTCGCCCCCCCCCCGCCCCTTGTCGCAGAGCTTGGGCTGGGCGGCTCGCTGGGGCTCCGCCGGGGGGGGGGCGGCGGTGTGTCGCCAGGCCCCCTCCTCCTCCTCACTCCTCGCCCTCCAGCGTAGCTGCCACCCGAGCGCTGTAGGGGGCTGCGCCTGCCTACTCCGCCCCAGACCTGTCGGCGAAAGGGTAAGGGCACCTCTGCTTTGGGAAAAGGAGACTTGGAGGGGGCGGGGAAATTCGACCCACTCTGGTCTCTCGCTGGAAGGAGGGATGTGGGGGTGGGGTGGGGGAGGGAGACAAGGAGGGTCTGTGATTCTGTGGGTGGGGTGAAGAAGCTGGTGAGCTGGACGCCCTACTGTTTGAGGGACAAGAGCAATTACATTCCTCTTTCCTGAGGGTCACCGGAAGGAGTGGTGGAAGGGGATGTCTCGAGGAAGGTGTGGCCCTCAGAGGGAGACGGGGTTGATGTGCACCCCGATTTAAAAGGCGCGAGGTCCCCTTCCCTTCGGGTCCCTCTGCTCCTCCCTCCTTCTGTGTAGTGTCTATGTATTCTTGAGAAGAGAGACCGCTCTGGGTAGCCTTCTGGGTGGATTCCACCCCACCCCCCTCAGGAAATCTATACCCCTCTTCTGTAGGGGTGATGGAAGCGTTTCTCTCCCCCACCCTTCCCCCTTCCCCATCCTTTAGTCTACTGCAATGCTGCAGAAGTCCAAGGCAGTTTCTTCATACACAGGCCCGTGTGTACAGTGAAGGGAGGGGGAGCCGGAGAGGGAAGTAATGGCGCTTCCCTTGGAAAGGTTACTCTTTTTCCTTTGGTTTTAAATCGATAACAGTACCAGTTTAATACTCTTCCCCTGAGAGCTGTCACTGGGAAGTATATCTGTTCCTGTTATTGTTGGGGGATATGGCCTCTCGAGAGGGACCCTGCCATGTTAGAACAGTTTTTTAATGTCTCTCTTGCTCTCTTTTAAACATTGGGTTGACATTTTTTTGTGTGTAAGCATATTGAGTTTTCATTAGGATTCGAATAAACTAATTTTGTACTCCCTACAAAATTATTTCCCTCATTTCCCTCTTGTTTTTCCTTCCTATGACTTGTAGTTATTGAATTATTAAAAATTATTGCCTACAGACGGGCCGTCTGATGGACTTTCCTTCTCCCTCAGCTGTGAATTTTTAGGGTTAATACTGTTTTGTATAACATCGAAATTGGAATTTTAAAAAAAGTGGTTAAATTAGGTTACGAATCTTTCTGTAGCAAGTGCTTTATTTCCTGAGGAAATGAAAAAATAATAAACACTACTTTGCCTAATTATGCTGTGATTGGCTCTATATTCTGCCGTCAATAAGTCGTTTTGCTACTTCTTTTGCTTCATGTCATATTTGTTTAGGACAAATCCTCTTATCTGATTTACAGTAGTACTTGTTGGTTTTGTCCTTAGTAGAGTAGGAAAAAAATAAAAAATTTGACCTTCTGGAATTGTGTTGTCAAGTTTTTTTTGTGACCAAAGAGTAGTCTTGAAGTCTACTGTTGATACTTTTTTCTTTAAATATTTAAATTTACTGAAGAAGTGATTTCAAAATGTTCCATATATGAATATTCATAGAATTAAATAATTTTTTTCACAAAGCGATGGAGATGACTAAAATATATACAGATATGAGTTGTCTTGATATTTTACTACCAAGCTGTATTTGGTGTTTAAGCTTCCCTTAGTGGATGACTTATTTTTAAATACTTTCAAATGCCATTTACATTTAATGTTGGCCATAAGAGCTAGTCTTTTTTTTTTTTTTTTTTTTCATTTTGAAACCTGTTTTAAGACAGATTTAAAGATGTTAGGAGTGTTAGGCACTATTTTAGTATCTGTCATCTTCATGATTTTGATATCGGGAGACACATTAATGGTATGTTAAATTAGTTTTATTATTTTTACTCAGAAAATGGAATTCTCCTTGTTTTCTTTATTCTTTTGATTTTTATCTGAATTTATTTTAACTTTAACAGCATTTCTCATTTAGATCTTTATTTCATGGCACAATGCTGCATGTTGTGGTGTGTAGAGCCTCCCCCATATGGCAAATTATTCCGTAATGTCTAATTCTCTGTTATGGTGTGTTGATAATTCATAAATACTAGCATGTATAAACCCAAGCATACTGCTCAGTAAAGCATTACTTTTTATTTTGGAAAGATACAGGAAGAGAGGATTTATCAATAAAGGCTACAAAACTTAAGGATGTACATAAGGATATCGATAAATCACCTGCTGTATTTCAGCATGGGTAGAACTAAGGTATTCTTTAGGACAACTTAAAAGAAACCCTGTTTTCCATAGCTCGTAGGAATTCTGCTAAAAATAGTAAAAGTATGTTTGTGATCAATTAGATAAATTTATTAAGGAAAAACTGCCTAAGGGTTTTTTCAGCTGACCTCTGATGCCACTGTCAGAAAGAGAATACTGAGGAGCTCTTAGTCTGGGTTTCTTGATTTCAGATTAGTATGGTACTTCTTATGTTTCTAAATAGTTCATCCACAAAATGACAGTGTACATCACTTCCTGTTCTTTCACAACTGGCCCTTTCTCTGGATTCCCTTTTAATGACTTAATTTTTGGCATTCTGATATCTGATTTGTTAATTTGGTTATAATTCTCGTGTTTTATAGATAGAAGAATTTCTAAGAATCAACTGGGGTTAAAAAGGCTTTGAATAGTCTAAGATTATCTTGACAGTAACTAACTTCCTTCCAAACTAAAGGATAGTTTCTTAAACAAATTTAAAGTCTGAGAGCTTTTAAAGAAATACAGCAGTGTACAGGACCAAAGTATGAGTGAACTGAATAGAAAATAATTATTGTATTTTCTGCAGTATAGATTTTGGAAGAACTGTGGACATGGCAATTAATTGAATGTGTGGTAATATAAAACAAGCTTTCTGTACATCAAGACATGTATGTGATATTTGGTCCCATGTTATGTTGCCATTCTACTAATAAGAAAGAAACTGATTAGTTACAGGATACTAGAAAGACTGGATGCGCTTAACTAACCATAAAGAATATAATTTAAGAATGTACTGGTATTTGGTAGATACAAATACTTAGTAAATCCCAAAGTTATCTAGGGGCCAACTATTGGCGTTGAAATTAGAGTTGAGATTAACCTGTTATTCTACTTACTTGGAAATAATTTTTTTTCCTCACTTGACTGATTTGTATATTAAAATAAGTTAATTTTCCCACTGTATCTCTTTTTGGTTATCAGTAGTCTCTATTACTTATAATAATTGCACTCACTCTAACTTAACCTTTTTTGAAATTAGGAGCTTTTATGTATGTATTTGTAAAGGGCTGCTGTTCATTCAGTTCAGGATCATATATGAATGAATCTCTTCTAAAAAGTGTTATTTCTGTAGTCAAGTCTTACATAAAATTGAAATTGTTTCATTAATCAGAGTGCCAAGGTATGTTCATCTACCTTTAGGTTTCTGTACTTGTTCATGGCTGGATTATTTTTTTATATTCGTCAAGATTTCGAAATCTAAAATTATGTGAAAAACATACAAATCTGTATTATTTCATTCCATTATGTTTCATTGTTGGATTAAAGTATTTTAGTTTTTAGTGATAAAAAATTAATGTTTAATTTTATTAAAGATGTCTCATTCCTTCTAAAAAACGAACATGAATTACAAAGTTGTGTGGATGTACTAGAAACAATTATTTTCAATTGGGATGTCTCTGTCAACATTTGGTAACAATTATTTCAATATCAGTCTTTTCCATTTGTGCTAGAAACAGACTTTTTGTTCTGAAATAGTCTAAGGCTGCATCTTCTTACCTAGTGTTAAAATAAGTGGCCCGTAAAACGTGGAAAGGTTTTTCAAAAAATAAGTACCTGGCATGTAAATAAGGTAAATAAAAGTATATGTTGTTACTAAGTACTTTGCATAATAGACATATAGCCTGTTAAAAGTGCCGGTGTCAGTGATATTGTTATGTATAGATAATTACATTAAATTGGACTTTCACTTACCTTTAAAGCTGAGAAGAGACTGGCTAATTTTTTCTTTTGATAAAATTATTCAATATGATTGTGTTAATACAGATTTAGAAGTCGATGAATCGCTTCATTCAGAAAGACACACAAAGTTTAGTTTCTGAAAAAAGCTTAACAAATAATGGAATGGAACAAAATATTCTGATTTGCAGCCACCAATAATAATAAAATTGGCACTTAATATATCTTAATTTCACCATTTATTAGTTGTGTAACTTCTTTATGTAACTTGTTAAGTCTGACTTACCCTATCTATAAAATGAAGCTAGTATCCACTTTACAAGGCTGTCAGGTTTAAATGGGATAACTCTTAGTAAATAAAGTATTGCCTGTTTCATAGTAAGCATTCAATAAGTTTGTGGCTATCACACACTAGCTGCTTATTAAATGTTTACAAATGAGTACAGGGGGTTTAATATTTAAAAATTGCATTCTGTAATTTTGATTTGAAGTTGGAATTATACATTTGGAGCTCCACATATAATTTTGAAAGAAATGGTTAGAATTGCTAACTAGGAGTAAGTAGCTTACAAACTTTTTGTATCTATAATGGAATACTATGTAGCTCTACAAGAGGTTTTCTTTTTCCTTTGCTGGATATAAATAAAGCCTAGCCTAAAGAACAAAATTTCCTTTCCCTTTGGTACTTAATTTGTTTATTTAAGAATCATTTAGTATCTCTGTCTTACCTCCTGGAGCTCTTTTCACAATCCCTGGTTTTGAAGGTATCTAAAGTACTGACGCTTTTCCTAAGCTTTTTTTTTTTTTTTTAAAGGTCTCCTTTGTAGGTGTGTCCTTACTTTGAAAGTGCTTTATTTTCCACAATGTATTAATTCAGCAAACATTAAGTGATGATTATGTGCCAGTAAGACAAGGTCCTTGCCCTGTAGGAATGCTATCTTCTCAATTTTACCCCCTCCTGAACAGTTTTCTCAAACTAGATGTTCATAGGAAAGCAAGGACCTTCTTAATGGTTGTTAAGTTCCTCTAAGCCAATGGTTTTCAAACTTTAGGTTGTGACCCATTAGTGACTTGTGAATTCAATTTGGTGGGTCACAAGAACAATTTATTTTAAATGAAAAATAATGGGAAATATCAGACTGTGGTGTGTGAGGATAAACACTGTGTGGAAAACTTTTTGTGTATTTTTATGTGTTCTGGGTACCCAGTTAAATTTTTTTTTGAAATTTCTTTTTCAACTCATTCTTTTTACTCCTAATCTCATGTCTTTTAAGTATGAATATGTTTGTTTTTTCCTTTCTCTTTCAACAACTGTTTTCAGTCTCCATAGATTCTAGTTGCTAGTCTTTTTAGTGGTTACGTTGTACATATTTACCTTTCCTAGGTCTCAAAGCTTCTAGGGAACTGAGGACTCTGTCTAAAAGATCCTGGACAGGGTACCTCAATTTTGGCTATGATGGTAACTTCTGAGGTTTTTATATTGGGGAACATGTGTTATCACATATCTACTGTCACATCCTATGTGTGTGAGTGCAGTTTTTTAGGGAATGGCAGAATTTATTTTTAAAAAAGAAAACTATTTGGAGCATATTTTTTTCTTTTCTTTTTCTTTTTTTTTTTTTTAAGATTTTATTGGGGAAGGGGAACAGGACTCCACTGGGGAACAGTATGCACTTCCAGGCCTTTTCTCCAAGTCAAGCCGCCGTCCCTTCAATCCTAGTTGTGGAGGGCGCAGCTCAGCTCCAGGTACAGTTGCCATCTCTAGTTGCAGGGGGCACAGCCCACCTCGAACCGGCAACCTTGTGGTTGAGAGGATGCGCTCCAACCAACTGAGCCATCCGGGAGCTCAGCGGCAGCTCAGCTCAAGGTGCCGTGCTCAATCTTAGTTGCAGGGGGTGAAGCCCACCATCCATTGCGGGACTCGAGAAGCTGAACCGGCAGCCTTGTGGTTGAGAGTCCACTGACCCATGTGGGAACCGAACCAGCAGCCCCCGGAGCTAGGAGCACGGAGGTCCAACCGCCTGAGCCACCGGGCCGGCCCGAGGGAGCATATTTTTAAAATACCGTATTTTTATTCAGTAGATTTAATTTAAAAATATTAATTGTAATATATGTTTTAATAAAATATTATGTGCCTAATTAAATCTATTAAGTATATTAAGTATATTAAGTATACAGTTGACCCTTGAACAACATGAATTGGGGTGCCGACCTCCTGCGCAGTGGAAAATCCACATATAACTTTTTTAAACTTTAGTGTTTATTTCGAGTGTGTTTTTCCAGGACACATCAGCTCCAAGTAAAGTAGTTGTTTCAACCTAGATGTGGAGGGCACAGCTCACAGTGGCCCATGTGGGGATCGAACCAGCAACCTTGTTAGGAGCACTGCACTCTACCAACTGAGCTAACTGGCCGCCCCTCCACATACAACTTTTTTTTTTTTTTTTTTTAACTATTATTCATTTTAAGTGTGTTTTTCCAGGACCCATCAGCTCCAAGTCAAGTAGTTGTTTCAATCTAGTTGTGGATGGTGCAGCTCACACTGGCCCATGAGGGGATCGAACTGGCAACCCTGGTGTTAAAAGAGCATCGCAATCTAACCAACTGAGCTAACCGGCCGCCCCCATGTATAACTTTTGATTTCCCCAAAATTTAAGTTGTCCCTCTGGATTGGTTCCAGGACCCCCAGAGGAAACCAAAACCCTTGAATGCTCAAGTCCCCTATATTAAATGGTGTAGATCAATGCATGTAGTCGGCCCTCTGCATCCATGGACTCCCAACCACAGATCAAAAACAGTGCAGGTATTTATAGAAAAAAGTTCATGTATAAATGGATCCGCATAGTCAAAACCTGTGTTGTTCAAGGGTCAACTCTATTTTTAAAATTTCAGTGTACTTCAATGCATTACATCTAATCATATCCTTATGTTTTAGTTGATGTTTTTGATCTACCGAGTGGTAGTAGTTATGAGTCTCTAGCTTGTATTTTTGATTGATTTCTTCCAGTTTATTCCCACTGAGACTGAGAAAGAGGTTTCAGAAAAAGTTGATGAACAGCATTACTAAACAAGGTCAAGGTTTTTCCTTTTTTGCACTGGGGAATTTAGTGTCATTCAGAATTGGAAATGCTTTGTCCTTTGCCAAAAGCATCCATATCCTTGACTGTAAAGACTGAAATTACTAATTAACCTATATTGTACTTGATAAGGAAACTTTACTTTTCATTGTGGCACAGAAACTCTATGGTATGTGTCACAGTATTTAATATGTAGTGTTTAAGTAATCTCATGCTGTGCGAATGGTTGATGATGATTTTGATGTTTTACCGGGACTATCACATACAGGAATACAATATTTCAGTTGATTTGTTTCAAGGGTTTTGGGCCTCAGAGGGGTAATATAATGTGCCCACTTTCAGATTCTTTACTTTGACATATAGTTTTTAGTGGTGATATTTTTTCCATTATCTAGGAAAGTGCAAACACTTTGAAAATAAAGAAATGAAAAGGTCTTTTTATCTTCAGTTTAGGTACTGACGATATTTTTGTGTATTATTTATGAATGTTCAATTCTATAAGTAATGTTATAAAAATTTAATCAAGAGTAAAGGATTTTAAGAAGGAAAAGATGGGAAAATTTTCTCTTTAAGAAAGAAATGTCCTATAATAGAAGAAATTGATTGTTAGTAGAAGAAAGTACAGAATATGGTTATTATTTCTTTGTTTATGTGACACTTTGATTGAACTGATTGTGTGTATATATATATATATATATATAATATATATATATATATTACGTTGGCGCCAAAGTAATGGCGGCTTTTGCATTTTTAACCTTTTAAATGGTAATTACTGTTGCACCAACCTAAAACATATTAATGTAGAGTAAACTGGTTGGAGAGAACTACTGTGTTCAAGAATAGCATGGTTTTAGACAAAAATTGAAATATTGATACATGAATTTTGTTCTTGTAATATATATTAGATAATTTGATAAATTAGAAGGATGAGTTTCACAAGAGAGTTTACTTTTGTAGTAAAAGATGTTATGCCAAAACCTTAAATAATGGATTGTTACCAAATGAATTTTTTTCTTTTTCTGGTTGAATACATATGAAGTAGATGCTGTTTATTATTTCACAATCAAATAAGTGATAAGAGTGGTGGGTTTTTTGTTTCTGTTTTGTTTTTTCACTTAGTAGTTAGTATTAGAATTGAATTGGATTTTGTGCCTGTGAGGAGGGCCAAATGTGATTTTTGAAGAAAAAAAAATTTTAATCAACAAGAATGAACTTGTGTTGGAAATTGTGTGTTTTGAGAACTTTAAATAAGAGTCAAATAAAGAACTTTTATTTTTATTTATCAGATTTGGAATGTAGGTATTTTCATAATGAATCATTTTTTTAAAACTTTAGCTTAAGTTAGAGAATTAGCCTCCCAATATTTTATACTCTATGCACTCTAAATGACTAAATTTAACAAGGCATCTGGTTAATTTAAGAGGCTTGTAAATAGATTTTCATTCAACCTTCCAGGTGTTGGCATGGAATATATTAGGGTAGGAATGGTAAAATGTAAGCAAACATCTAAAATGTTTTATGACTATCTTTGAGGTCGTAAATCCAGTTATTAACAACAAAATGATTCTATTGTTGAGAGATGAAATGTTTATTAAATAATGCAAAAACTGCCATTGTTTATGACCATTGATATGTTGAGGTTTACCACCATTCTGTTTTTTAACATACAAAGTTAGGTGACATGGTATCCCACATTTTAGTATGCATTGTTTTACTTTATCTTATTCAGATAGCATTGTAATATGAGATTACAATGTTTTTTGAAACTTTTTAAAATTATTTTGAAGCATAGTTTTTGAGCTATTTGGTTTACTCATGCTTAACTTAATACAGAAATCGATTTCAATTTAACACTTAAGGTATTCACATAGGTTATAATTTATGATTTGGCAAAACAACAACAGATAATCCAATTAAAAATGGACAGAGTACTTGAATAGACATTTTCCAAAGAAGATATACGAATGGCTAACAGGTATATTAAAAGATGCTCAACATCACTAGTCATTAGGGAAATACAAATTAAAACCACAATGAAATATCACCTCTTGCCTGTTAGACTGGCCACCATTAAAAAAACAAGAGATAACAAATGCTAGCATGGATGGTGGAGAAAAAGGAACCCCTGTGCATCGTTGGTGGGGTTGTAAATTGGCTCAGCCACTGTGGAAGACAGTGTGGAGGTTCCTTAAAAGATCAAAAATAGAACTGCCATATTATCCAGCAATTCCACTTCTGGAAGTTTATACAAAGGAAAGGAAAACACTAACTCGAAAAGATGCCTGCATCCCCATGTTCGTTGCAGCATTATTTATAGTAGGCAAGACATGGAAACAACCTACGTATCCATTGACGCAAGAATGGATAAAGAAGTTGTGGTGTATATTTATACACATATATGTTGGAATATTATTCAGCCATAAAAAATGAAGTCCTACCATGTGTGACAACATGGATGAACCTTGAAAGCATTATACTAAGTAAGATAAGTCAGAGAAAGACAAATACTGCATGGTCTCACTTATATGTGAAATCTAATACAAACAAACAAATCCCCACCAAGCTCATAGAAAAAGAGATCAGAATTGTGGTTACCAGAGGTGGGAGGCATGGGAGGGAGGAGGAGGAGTTGGAGGAAGGTGGTTAAAAGGTGCAAGCTTACATTTTTAAGATAAATACTAGAAACATAATGTACAACATGATGACTATAGTTAACACTTCTGTATGATGCATAGGAAAGTTGATAAGAAAGTAGATCCTAAGAGTTCTCATCACAAGGAGAATTTTTTTTCCTTTTTATTGTATTTATATGACATGATGAATTTTAACTAAACCTGGGGTAATTATCTCACAATATATATAAATCAAAACATGCTGTACATCTTAAACTTACACAGTGATGTATGTCAAGTTATTTCTCAAAACTGGAAAAAATATTCTTTGTATCAAGAAAAATTTATGGTTTGTTGGTATGAAACTATGAAAACACCAAATCAAGGCAGTAATTGATGGAATTTGAATTTAAAGACTACCAGTTTAGCCAGTAAGCTGTGTAGCTTTGGTATCAAAATAAGATTCAGTAATAACACATGTATTTATTCTATAACTTTTGAGTGCTGTGTTAAGCACTGTGCTTACCAAAATAGGTTCAGTAATGACACATCTATTTATTATACATTTTTTAGTGTTCTTTGCTAGGTACTCTGCCAGGATGCAGACATGAGTAAGACTTGAGCACATCCATTTTCCAGTGTCGTAGGGATACAGACTTGCCAACAAATACACACAATAATGCGGTGCAAGTTTTCTCAATCATGACAGTATTGACATTTTAGGTAGGATAACTCATTGTTATGGGGATCTATGCTGTGTATTATAGGATGTTTTTCAGCATCCCTGGCCTTTTCTCACTAGATGCCAGTTGTACTCCTTCCCCTAGTTGTGATGATCAAAAGTGTCTCCAGACATTGCCAAATGTCCCCTTGGGAATAAAATCACCTCTGATTGAGATTCGCTGGTGTAATGAATGCTAAGGTTACAATAAGTAGAATGTACAAAGAGCTGTTATAGCACAAGTGAAGTAGAGTTAAGGGATGTTTTGGTGAATGACCCCTGAGGGAGTGAGATTTGTGAGTCTTGAGGAAAAAGTATTGAAAAGAGTATTACATACCGAGAGCATGAAAGATCAATATCTAAGAGGGTGATGACTAATAATTTGTGGCTCTAGGCTATTTATGTGGTTTGGGATGGATGTTTGGTAACATGAAGCTGAAAAGATGCTTTGGGGCCATATATTTTTCTTTTTAACTATTGAGGCATAATTAATGCAGCAAAGTGCATGAATATTAAGTGTAAGCATATGTACTAGGTGTTGAATTTCTGCAGATGTATACACTCATGTAACCACCATGCAGAATAAGATATGGAACATTTCTAGCATATCTTACAGTTATTTCTTGAAGGGCTATTTTTGCTGTGCTCCTACGTGATGTGAAGTTCGTATAAAAGCAGGAGTGCGATAGGATAAGATTTGTGTTTTAAAAAGATTACTCTGGAGGTATTGTGGAGAATAGATGGGCAGATATTATGTTTAGGGAGATTGGTTAAGAGGTTATTACAGAAGTCTAAATAAGTAGGAGAGATGACATGATGGATTTAAGAACGATTAAGGCAGAAAAATTGATGGAATTGGGGACTTCCTAGAGGTAAGGGAAAGGATACACATATGTTGTGTATGACTATTTTGCAAGGAAACAAAGGGGAAGGTAATGATTTTGGCTTTGGTTGTGTATTAGGAGACCTCAGGTTATGTTGGAGTTAACAATTCAAAAATTTTAGTGGCTTTTAATAGGACAAATTTTTTGCTTGACATGCTATATGTATAGTGTGGGTTGGTGGGGGATTCTGGTTGTTCTTGATAGGGGTCTCAGACTGATGGAGGCTCCATCTCAACACATGGTTCTGTGATCTCCGTGGGAATGGGAAAGAGACTTGCTATGCTAATAAAATTCACTGGTTCTTAAAGTGTCTACCTAGAAGAGAGGGTCGTGTCTTTTTGGCTTATTGTTCACTGGCCAAAGCAAGTTATCTGACCTTAAGAGATTTCACAGAGGATAAGAAAGTGCAGTCCTACTCTTTGTCCTGAAAAGAACTGAAATATTTCAACCGTGGTAAATATTTGTCATATGTTGAGTTAATAGCTTATTTAGTCTTTTAAAAAGTGAATTATGTTGAAATTTACGGTACGAATCTTAGTAGTAGTGGAAGCTCACATACTTTATTTTAATTTTTACAACATTTCTGCAAGATAGATGGTAGTCCCACTTTATATTGAGGAAACTGATGTTAATAATAACTCATTTAAGATGACATAACCAGTAAGTGATGGAGCTAGGAGTGTGTCTGGAATGCATGAGCTAGTTGTATTCTACTTGGTTGAGTAGCACCTACTTGGCAGTAGGGGCGGAGGGAGGGGAAAGAAAGCTTCACAACTGACTAATCAATCAAATATTGTTCATTAGACTTAAATGAATTAGCATTGGTTTCTTCCTGTAAATAACATTTTTCTCTAAGACTTTTTTTTCTGAAATTTCACAAGTTTAGACCATTTCACTGCATATTAAAGATTCACAGGATTAAAAGTTGCTGTTTCTTATTGTTTTCTTTCTTTTTTTTTTTACAACCTTCTATCTGATTTCTGCCTGTATTACTCTACTGAACCTGTTCTTTAAGTCTACCTATTTATTACAAGTGTTTGAGTGAGACTCTTTCATCAGTTACTCTTTCTTAGACAGGATTTCCTTTCAGGTTTGTGAATTGCTAGTCAGGGGGTGTTGATAATTAGAATAAGAGGGAGTCTGGCTGTTAGGAATAGAAAGTAAAGTACAAGGCTGAATCAGAAGTAGGGATTTTTATAAGAAAACCTTAGGAAAGATTAAAGGAAACAAGTAAATTTGGTCTGTAAAACTGTCTTCTTACCTCTGTTGGAAGGAAAGTGCTTATCTTTGAGAGGCTGACAGTACTTTGACATGAAGTTAATGGACAGAGCGAAGGCTCTCTGTAATGCGGAAGGCCTCTGAAAAGTTAGTCAAAGCATTTCCATCATCCCAGCTATCCTTGCCGTTCAGACCATAGTGGGTCTTTGGAAAATCAGCAAGGCCTTGAAATCAGAAAGGCCTTAAATAATGGGGAAAAGTTAAGTTATTTAGAATAAGTTATTTGAAGATACAAAAGACACAAAAATTTGTAACATGAAAAGTAAGTTACCCTGCCACCTTGTACCCCTTCCTACAGGCAGCCACATGTCTTGTGTATCCTTTCAAAGACAGTTGGCATTAAACATTCCAGTGGAGGAGAAAACCCTCTTAGTATGCAAGTCTGCAGAACAACAGTAAACATTTAAAGCACTTCATCAAAACTTTGAGGAGAAACATGAAAAGTCTATCTTTAGCAAATTAATTGTATGATGCACATGGCTAATTTAGGATATATAACTTATTGGTATTTACTTAGTAATTTAATGTGTGCAGAAAAATGTAAAAAAAATTTTCTAAGAGCGGAAATCTACTTGTGACTTTAGTCCTCTTGACCCTGTTTTCTTTTTATATCTTAAGTGCCTAAAACATCAGTTTGTTTGTTAGATAGATTTTCAGGGAACAGGACTTTTGAGTTTAGAGAGAGACACTCTCTCTGTTTGCAAAGTGTACTCTGTTAAGTGCTAGAAAGAAAAAAAGGTGTTTATGAAAGAGCTTTAGAATTCACAAAGAGACTAAATTCATGGATGATGGTCTTTTATGTCTTCTTGTAATGCTTAACACTATCACCCCCTTCCTTCTTAAAATTTTATTTTAGTGGTTCTTCTTTCTGCTGCTAACTGTAGATGTTTCTTAGCACTTGATACTTTTGTTTCTTGCTCTGATCTTCTTTCTCTCCTTTTTCCACTGCCTTTCCCAACCCCATCCTTTATACCCAACTGCCTGCCTGAAATGTCTTATATTTCTTGGATATCTGTAGACACATCAGGTTCATCACATCTAAAATAAATTGATCTTTTTCATCTTGTAAGAGGATCCTTTTATTTACCTACCTGTTTCAATGTTAATTAACATGTTTTTTTTTTAAGTCAACTTTAACAAGGTACAATTTATTTGCAGTAAAATTCATGCATTTTTGGTGTATAGATCAATGGCTGTAACAATTACCCTAGTGAAGATAAAGAACATTTTTATTTCCTCTGAAAATTCCCCAGAGCCCTTTGCAATTAGTCTCATCCCATTTTTATTCCTAGTTAGCCACTGACGTGACTTCTGTTACTGTTAATTAGATTTGTCTTTTCTAGAGTTTAATAGAAATGGAATCATACAGTATGTATTTTTGTGTTTGGCTTCTTTCTTTTGGCGTAATGTCTATGATGTTTATCCATATTGTTGCATGTACCGTGTTTCCCCGAAAATAAGACCAATAGCCAGACAATCAGCTCTAATGTGTCTTTTGGAGCAAAAATTAATAGTAAAATAAGACCGGGTCTTATATATAATATAGTATAAATAATATAATATAAATAATATAAATATAATATAATAATACCGGGTCTTATATTAATTTTTGCTCCAAAAGATGCATTAGAGCTGATTGTCCGGCTAGGTCTTATTTTCGGGGAAACAGGGTATCAGTAGTTCCTTTCTTGTATTGCTTAGTAATATTCCAGTGTTTGGATATACAACAATTTATCCATTCACTTGTTGATTGATAATTTGAATTATTTCCAGTTTTTGGCTATATGAGTAAAGCTGCTGTGAACATTTGTGTATAAGCTTTTTATGGACAAGTATTTTTATTTCCGTTAATAATCTTTCTAAAGTCTTGAAACTAGAAACTTTTGA
Organism: Rhinolophus ferrumequinum; assembly: GCF_004115265.2. Lineage (NCBI taxonomy): Eukaryota > Metazoa > Chordata > Mammalia > Chiroptera > Rhinolophidae > Rhinolophus > Rhinolophus ferrumequinum. The sequence continues at coordinate 18,225,891 of NC_046304.1, read as the reverse complement.
GATTATTTTTGATTTTTTTAATCTCCTCACCTATACTCATCCAGTAGTTATAAAATCATAGTGTTTCTTCCTTTGAAATATGTTTCATCCTTTGTTCTCTTTTCCATGGATATTTAATGTTATTTTTTGAAACCCTGTATTAGGAATAGGAGATATATGAGTAGTTATGCAGATGGTGTCCTTGCCGAGTGAGGTTTATAGTGAGGTGGAAATGTTGACTAAAATTGGTGAGAAGATGGTGCTGACATTGAAGATACAAGTTGGGGAAAAGGGATGTTGCTGCTGGATGCACTCCATCCCTGTAAGCACGGTTTTAGTTCCTGTTTTAGTTGATAGGTTAAGATTGCCACTTTTAGTTTGTTTTGGTTTTTGTTTTGGTGTATATTCATGGGTATGTATGTGGTTTGGAGTGGTGAAAAAGTTTATCATCATGGGTGTTCTCATTGCTATGTGACCTTGAGCAAATTATGTAACCTGTCTGGGTCTCAGTTGCACCATCTGTAAGATGGGGATAATTTGGGATTAGATGCATTATTATACTCGTATGTATAGCTCTTACAACAGTAACTGGCATATTGTGTTATATAAGTGTTAGCTAGTATTAGTACCTTACTTTTAAATTACTTAAAATGCTATCTTTTCTGCTCTCATTTTAGTTCCTCTTACTTAATTCCTCTTATATAAGAGTTATCTCCTAACACACCACTCTTCTGTTACTCGTTCAAACTTACAAAGGTACAATATCATCTGGCAACTACTTGTGTCTTTTTTTTTTTTCAATTGTGGTAAAATGTACAAATAATAAACTGCACAAATGAAATTTTACAAATGTATCCACCACTCAGATTAAGTTATAGAAAGTTTCTAACATTTTGGAAGGTTCCCTCTTGTCCCTTCCCCCTCAATAACCACCCCTCCTTATCTGTTTTGACTTCTTTATTATTTTTGCAAATAAGCTTTTTTTTAAATTGAGGTATAATTGACATAGAACATTATTAGTTTCAGGTAAACAACATAATGATTCGATATTTGTATGTATTATGAAATGATCACCACAGTAAGTCTAGTTAACATTTGTCACCATATATGTGTATTTACATTTTTTTCTTGTATGAGAACTTAAGATCTCTTAGCACCTTCCAAATGTGCTGTACAGTATTCACTGTAGTCACCATATGACACCAATCTGATTTCTTTATCTATGAGCTTGTTTGTTTTAAAATTCTATGTATAAGTGAGGTCATTACAGTTTTTGTCTTTCTCTGTCTGAGTTATTTCACTTAGCATAATGCCCTCAAGATCCATCCATGTTGTTGCTAGTGGCAAAATTTCATCCTTTTTATGGCTGAATAATAATCCATCCTGTGTGTGTGTGTGTGTGTGTGTGTATGTGTAAGTGGCTGTGCCAATTTATAATTCCACCAACAGTGAAGGAGCATTCCCTTTTCTCCACATCTTCTCCAATACTTGTTATGTCTTATCTTTTGAAAACAGCCATTTGAACAGGTGTGAAGTGATATGTCATTGTGGTTTTGATTTGCATTTCCCTGATAATTAGTGATGTTGAGCACCTTCTCATTTACCTGTTGGCCATCTCTATGTATTTGGAAAAAGGTCTATTCATATCCTGTGCTCAATTTAAAATCAGATTTTTGGGTTTTTTGTTTTGTTTTTTTCTCTTGAGTTGTGTAAGTTCTTTATATGGTTTTTTTGTATTGACCTTTTATCAGATGTATGATTTGCAAATATTTTCTCCCATTCCATAGGTTGTCTTTTGTTGATGGTACACATAATTCTTTTAAGTTTTAAAGTTACCTGTGATTGGCCTTTCCATATCTATGCAGCTTTAGTTCCTCTTACTGCCCAGCGTACAGCCTGGATTATACCTGCGCTGCCTGTGTTCATGACGTCCTCTCAGTGCCCTGTGATCTCAGCTGTCCGATTCTCCCTGTCCATTTCCAATCTTCCATTAAAATTGTCTCCAACTGCTCCAGCTTATACTGTCCTTTTTCTTTATGTTCTTTTTGGGCCTCAGTATCCCAGTTTAGTACTTAATGAGGTGTTTTCCTTTGTTGTAATTACTTAATCATCTTAACTTTAGTAGGACTATGGTTATTTTGTAGGACTGTGGTTATTTTGCGTCCCTCTCTTATAATGCCTAGGGTAGGACACATAGTACTAATTGTTAAATAGAATCTAATTGAATTTTTAAAATTTAAGTTCCCTTCAGTGTTGGACAGCAAGTAGCAGTCATAGTAGAGAACTTGACAGAGAAGTAGGACAACTATTTATAAACCCACAAGAAGTGAAAAGCACAGCTCCATGAACCTATATAGATTTTGAGGCTGTCCCAGTGTGTTAGACTACAGTAGAATCTGAAATTTAGAACTGGGAAGGATCACAGAGATAATGTAATTAGGCCTACGTACTTCCTTTAATACTGAGCCCATGGGAGTTGCTTGTGTGGTCTGTAATAGGTCTGTGAACTTCCTGAGGTTGTATGCGATTTGCCATGTGTACACGTGTACATTCTTCTAGGGTAAGAATTTGTAACCTAATTGGATTTTCAAAAGCCAAAATATGACATTTTACAGATGAGACAACTGAGGCTCAGAGATAATTAAGACACAAGAGGGATGACTTACTCGTACATTGTTATTCACAGTGATGATCCTGAGTCAACAGAAAAATAGTGTTATGTTCAGTGTGTTTTGCTTTATAAAAAGGAAACACAACTGTATGGAAGTACCTGATACAGTTAGGAAATATTTCTATCCCAAGTGGTTAAAATAAACTTTAAAAAAATTGAGGCAAAATTGACATAGCAATTTTAAAGTGAACAATTCAGTGGCACTTAGGACATTCGTGTTGTGCAACCATCACCTCTATTCTAGGGTAAGTAAAGCATTTTACTTACTGTGGGTGCAAACCCTTTACCCATTAAGCTGTTGTCGGTCTTCTCTTGCCCCTGCCCCTGATAACCACTAATCTTTGTTCTGCCTCTGTAGATTTGCCTATTCCAGATATTTCAGACAAATGGAATTGTACATTGTACAACCGTTTGTATCTGACTTCTTTCACTTAGCATAATGTTTTGGAGCTTTATCCACATTGTAACATATATTAGTATTTCATCCCTTTTTATGGTTGAATAATATTCTTTTTCTGTATTTACAATTTGTTTATTCGTTCATTTGTTGATGGACATTTTGGTTATTATAAATAGTACTGCTATGAACATGTGTGTTTATATACTTCTTTGAGTACCTGTTTCCAGTTCTTATGGTATATGCCTAGGAGTGCAATTGCTGGGTCATATGGTAATTCTATGTTTAACTTTAAGGAACTGCCATCTGTTTTCCATAATGGCTGACCTATTTTACATTCTCACCAGCAATACACAAGGGTTCCAGTTTCTCCACACCTATTCCAACAGTTGTTTTCTGTTAAATTTTTTTATTTTTAATTATAAGCCATCCTTGTGGATGTGAAGTGCTATCTCTTTGTGGTTTTGATCTGCATTTCCCTAGTGACTAATGATGCCATGTTTTCAATTTGCTTACTGGCTATTTGTATATCTTCTTTGGAAAAATATAAAATAAACTTTTGATTCTCAAGGGGTATGCTTAAGTTACTAAGAAAAATCTTGGAGGATGTAAAATATTTGGTGTTACTATATAATTAAGTGCCAGACTGTTTGGTACAAATACGAAATACTATGGGTAATTTAAAAAAGGAGATACAATTTGAAAGAATTTAAGACCCCTTCTAATATTATATACAATTATAAATTTTAATGCAGATAAAGTAATTTTGGGGGTTGTCTTACTTCAAATATTTAAATACTGTCTTTTGACTTGCCATTAAAAGATGCCTATTCAATTTTATCCACAAAAAGCACAATATTTTAAAGTTATACATATTAAATTACTTGATTTTAGGTAACATAAAAAAATAATACTAGACGATAGAAATGCCTATTCAATTTTATCCAGAAAAAGCACAATATTTTAAAGTTATACATATTAAATTACTTGATTTTAGGTAACATAAAAAAATAATACTAAATAGACGATAGAAATAAGCAGGTGAAAAATAAAGGTAGGATAACAAGATGAGTCCTCTAGTAAAATACTCTGCAGGTATCCATGGTATTATTTTTTAAGGTTTATTGAGGTATAATTGATATACAAATAATTGTACATATTTAGTGTATAAATTTTGATGAGTTTGGACATAAGCATACACCTGTGATACCTCACAGTCAAGATACTAAACATATCCATCCCCTCCAAAAATTTCCTTATGTTCTTCTGTGGTTTTTGTTGTTTTGTTTTTGAATTAAGAACACTTAACATGAGAACTATCCTCTTTAACATATCTTTGTGATATTACTATTGAAATAAGTAGACTTAGAATTTGTTCTTCCATGCTTTTTTCCAAAGTAAGCAGAAAAATAGTCACATATAAGATTTAGTGTCCATTATATTTTATGGAAAAAAAGCTAGTTATCCTATGAGAAGTTTTAGAGAAAATAATTGGATCATCATAAAATGAGTGGTTATATACTAGAAATTAATGCAATAAATCAAGTAGAAATATTGAATGGCTTTTTCTATTAATGCAAGATGAAAGTATATATTTGTCAGTTTTTTAGCCTGGTTTAATTTTAAAACTATGTTGAGTAAAATTTTTAAAACTGATTTGAGATTTTAGTTTCCCTCCTTGGAATTCTATTTAGGTGCCATGCTTGGTACTTTAGAGAGGCAAAGTTTGAACTCATTAATTTTCAAAAAGGGGTAAGCTCAGTCAAGGCAGATACTTTTACTCATCTTTTATTATTTAATAAATAGTTGTTAAGTGAAATTGTTCCTATATTTGCTTCTCCCCCTTAATCATTTCTGAATCCCAGCATCTAGGATAGTGTCTGGGACTGGGTAGAGGCCTGGTGAATATTGACTGGATTGTGCTTGTTTTGGCTTACCGGTAGGTTTTGATATTGTCTAGTTGCAATCTGAAAGCAAGGGCGGTTCCAGCTTGTGGAAATAAGAATGCTTCATCTTCTCGTAGTCATTTCCCCTGTGAGTTACTGTATGTATTTGGGTTTGGGAATGTGGATCATTACTAAACCTTAATGATTTGCTGTGATAATTATATATTTTAGCATATGGTCAAAACTGATATTTTTCCCCCTCAGTTTTTACATTTTTAAAGGATGTTTTGCTCCTCTTTTTTGTGGAAACTTTCCTTTGACTTAACTCTTACAATAATTGCTTAGAATGAGACATTTGAGTTGTTTATACCTTTGGGCTGTTGTGAATAATACTGCTACGAACTCTGGTGCACAAGTATCTCCTTGAGCCCTTGCTTTCAATCCTTTTGGGTGTATCCTAGGGCTACTCCAGTATTCTTAACTGGAGTGTCTGCGTGGTATAGCTTCCTTGCTTTTAACCTTTTTGTGTCTTTATATTTAAAGTGAATTTCTTATTCACTATTTTTAAGCTTCATTAAAATGAATTTAGAAAAGTCTTTATGCAAGAGCTAATTTAGCCTTGCTGGTAAGGTATGACCCTTGGGGTCTCTACTGAATGTTCCAGGTCTCCAACACGGACTCTCCACTGTGGTTGAGTTGGAAATCCGACTCCCTCCCAGCTTCGGATAACCTCTGGGCATTCAGCCTCCTAACACTTGTTCTTTGCCTGGCCCCGTGGAGTTTCACCCTGTGCATATGCAGCACAGTATTCAGTCAAATGCTAAAGGCATCCCCTAAACAGTTCTGGAGTTCTTTCCCTAAAAAGCCCACTTTCTCTATTTCTATTGATTGGCCTAACTGAACTCTGATCTCTGTCTTTTCAGTTCAGAGAGACCGCCATGCTTTACTTGGAGTTCCTTTCCCTGTACTACATTCTGGCAAGTGTTTCCAGGTAGAAAGCCAATAACCATAGAACTTTTCTATTTGTTTCACTCCTCTCAGAGCTTGAAGTCATGTGTTGCCTCGTCCAGTGTCTGAAAAAGAACTTTATATTTTTCCAGTTTTGCAGGTGTTTATAACAGGAAGATAAATCCTGTCCCAGTTATTTTGTCATTGCTCAGAAGCAGAAGCTGATCCTAAATTTGCACCAAATTTCAAAAACAATTTGGTTTAAATTTTGTCATTGTATTATGGCCAATATTGTGACATTATTTTTATTTTCATTAAAGTATAGTTGACTTACAATATTATAAAAGTTTCAGGTATAAAACATAATGATTCTATATTTATACACTTTACGATGTGATCACCATAAGTCTAGTGACCATCTGTCACTGAACAAGGTTATCATTACGATGTTATTGACTATATTCCCTGTGTTGTAGTGTGACATCATTATTGGTTGAATTGTGACAGCATGCACTTGACACATCTCTACTTCTTCTTTTGCCTTCTGGAAGAGTTAGTGGGGTCAGTGGAAGAATGTAACCCATATAGAAATAAGTGACTGGAGAATATGTAATAAAACATACAAAGTGACATGAGCTTTTTTCCCCTACAATATGCTAGTGGGTTAGTGGGATTGATAAGACTTGACATACAAAGGAACAACTGAAATAGATTTGGAAGGGTGGATAAAATTTATAGGCAGAGATGGTGTTTGGTGGGTAGCATTTCAAAGGAAGAGAATAGCACTAATAAATACAGAGGGTGCCAAAAAAATGTATGCTCATTTTAAGAAAGGAAAAAACTGTATTAAAATTGTAATAATATATACCGATAACAAAAGATGAATACAAATCATGGGTATGAGGTCTGACAATTAAGTTCGCGAACTCATCCTAGAAAAAGTGCTACATACCTCATTGCTGAATATCACTATGGTCACCTTCGAAGTACTCCCCTTGGGAAGCTATGCACTGATGCCAGTGCCTAGTCCACCCTTCAAAGCAGTTTTGGAACTCCTTTTCTGGAAGGGCCAGGCCATCAGAGCTGTTGTCGTATTACCCTTGATGTCCTGAATGTCATCAAAATGTCTTTCTTTCAATATTTCCTTTATCTTTGGGTAAAGAAAGAAGTCATTGGGGGCCAGATCAGGTGAGTAGGAGGGTGTTCCAATGCAGTTATTTGTTTACTGGCTAAAACTCCCCCACAGACAGTGCTCTGTTAGCTGGTGCATTGAAATGATGCAAGAGCCATGAATTTTTGTCGAAAAGTTCAGATCATCTAACTTTTTCACGCAGCCTTTTCAGCACTTCCAAATAGTAAACTTGCTTAACTGTTTGTCCAATTGGTACAAATTCATAATGAATAATTCCTCTGATACCAAAAAATTTTAGCAACATCATTGCAACAAGTTTGCAAACTTAATTGTCAGACCTAGTATCCTATTTTTATTTTGAAAGAAATTCTGAGATCTAATCAATATACCAGATTTTGTTGACAGTAAAAGAATTACATTTTTATTTTGTGATTTTACTTTAGTATTAAAGGAAAACTGTATTGAGATTTGGGAAACCCCACAAGAGCTTTATCTTTCATTTGAACAAAAACGGCAAAAATGCAGGGTTTGTGTTTCGACCCATTCTCTCTAAATATTAGTTAAAAAGTTATCTATTCAGTTGGATAATGAATGGAAGGAAAGCCATAAAACTTGTGTATTGCTAAACGGGGGCATCTGCCTTTTTTTTTTTTTTTTTTTTTTTGAGAATACTAAGGAGGGCATAAAGCTTAGAAATGTAACTTACAAGTGGATCTTCATACAGGGGAATTTATAATGTAGGTAACAGCAGATGTATCTTAAATAATCAAAAGTAGTTCATATTTTGCTGGTTATTCTTCACAGGTTTGGGCATGATTTGGTATAGGCTAAATTGTTTCTATTTTAAATTGTTGCCCCTTTCCACTTCTAAGCTAAGTCTGTGTTAGGGAGAATAGCATATTGGAAATAATCTTAAGACAATTGTATTTTATTCCTCAGATTCTCATATTCAGAAATTATTGAACAAAACCTACTAATAGTCTTGGCTTATAAATAATCAATTTTGATTCAATAGTAGGTTCAATTAAATAGTTTCGTTACTTTTAAGGACACTGATGTGTAATATTTGACCATTATGTTATATATTTTCTTAAATTTACATTTAATAATTGCATCAGCTTTCATTATTCTAATCCAGCAACTCTCATCCTTTGGCTTATCAAAAAAAGCTGCTTATAAAAAAAATTGCAGATTCCTGCACCACGCTTCCAAAAATTCCTATTTAGGTTAGATGAGGGGCCTAGGAGTATGCATTTTAAAAACATGAAGCAGTTCTCACGCGGGTGGCTGTGGATCACACTTTGATAAAATGTGAATGTGCACCAAAATGTTATATATACTTTCACAATTCCTGCTTATTAAAACCATGTTTTTCATTGTTCACTTATAGAATTTCTATATTCATTGACATTTCTTCAAAGCCTACTATCTCTGAGAGACATTGTGTTAGGTACATCAGATTCAGAGAAAAATAAGTAGCCCCTGCCTTTAAGGAACTTACCTAATGGTAGAGTGAGACAGATATGTAAACAAGTAATTTAGTACAATGAGATGATGTAAGTGCTAATTGAGTGTAAGCAAATCTTATGGAAGCATCACACACACACACACACACACACACACACACACACACACACAATTAATTGTGCCTAGAAAAAAAGTTGCGTTGGAGAAAGTTTCCCACTGGGGATGATAACCAGGTGATAACCAGAAATTGAAGAAAGGAAAGGAGTTTGGCATGAAGTGCTTACTAGTTATGAGCAGTATGTTCTCTACACAGATTTCATTTACCCTCACAAAATCCCCATGACAGGTATTATTTCCCTTATTTTAGAGATGGGAAAGCTGAGTTCAGAGAGATTAGGTTACTTGCCCAACAAGTTAACTGCCAACAGTTCGTATGTTAGCAGATCCAGTTAGGGGACTTAGATAATATAATTCCAGAACCTGTGTTCTTAGGTACTGTGTGTTCAAGGCTTGGTGATAAACTGAGTAGCCTCTGTCTTCAGAGCACAGGAAGTTGGAAGGAGATGAAACTAACGAGGTAGGTATAGTCAGACCACGCAATTCTTGAACAGATGTTCAATCCTATGTTAAGGATTTTTGTTTCAACCAAAGTACAGTGTAGAGGCACTGAACACTTAAATAGAGGGAATGACATAATCAGATTTGCATTTTGAAAGGTCATTCTGGCTTGTAGTAGACCAAATGGATTGGAGTGGGGCCAAGAGTGGATGCAATGGCACCCTTTTGGAGGTTGTTATAGTAAGTAGCCCGAGTGAGATAAAGTGGTAGCCTGGATGGACTAGGGAGGTGATTGTGGAGATGGAAGAAAGTGGGCCAGTTTGAGAAAGATTTAGGTCATGGTGATGGATAAGGTTATGAGTGAAGGAAGGGGGGGTTATCAAAAAATCATACTTAGGTTCTGACTTGTTGAATTGGATGCATTAGGTTGGTTTCCTTTATTTTATATAGGACACACAGGAAGAAGATTGGTTTGAGTGACTAGATTATGTTGAGTTAGAAGTGCCTTTTAAGATATTCAAGTGGAAATGTCAAATACATAATTTTATAGTACCATTGAACTTTCTATGTAGTAAATAAATGGGTTGCCCATTCTTTTGTCTCTAATAATAGCTGATTAGTACTTTTCCAGGGCTTTATCACAATTATCTCTTGAGTTACTGGTAATAAAAAGTAATGTAAAGAGAGTTTGATTGTGAGTTATTAGAGCTAATAAGAGAATGTGACAAGATTCTTCAATCTAGAAGGCAACTAAGGTAAATATGTTGGGACAGTTCTCCTTTGGAGAATGGCAGAACCCAGAATATAACCTGGGGAAAAGACTAGTAAAAAGGGCAAAAAGGGCTAATCTAAATCTAAAATAACAATTTAAAAGCAATCTATTTTAAATATTGAAAAATATTCCTTTTGGTAAGGAATTATTCTTGCCTTACCTAAATTACAATTATCCAAGTTACTGTAGATCCACAATGGGAATAGTTACACCAGAATGAAAGTGTTTTTTCTTTATTTCCCCATCATATTAATTTGATGATACACTGATAAATCACCACAGCATTACTTTATACATTTGGGCATATTGAGTATTTTAACTATTCTCTTTAAATTTGGGGGGGGGGGGAAATTGTGTGACTAATATTAAATAACATTAAAAATTATTCTAAGCTTATTAGACTTTGATTATTGAGCTTAGATCAGTGGTTTCCCTTTATCAGAAAATATGCTGCCACTTTTGAAAGCATTGTGATACTGAACTAACAAGGCTAAGCTTTGGATGCAGATTTTATAACTTCTAGGTATTGTAATGTTGATATTTTACAATGACAGTAACACTGTAATTAGTGTTACTGATATTTTAAAGTTCTCTGGAAAACGTTTTAAAAGTAAATCATGGATAGATGTAGAACATTTGGAAGATAAAAACCATCCCTGGTTTTAACACCCAGAGATATCACTGCTTTGGTGTTACACCCTATACTATTGTTTCTCTGTATTTTTAATGTACAGGCAGTATATAGTATAGTAGTTAAAAATAGGAATTCTAGAATTAAAATCTCCTGGGTTCAGATTTCTCTTCCACCGCTTATTAGCTATGTGATTTTAGCAAATCACTTGATTTCTCTGAATCTTGAATTTCTCATTTGTAATATGGTGATAATAAAAGTAAATATTACTTTTTTACTGCTGTGTGCCAGGTACTTTGCTAAGTATATTATGTGTAAAGTCTTAATCATAACATCTTAAGAGCTACTGAGTGCCTCTAAGACGATAAATAATGGATGTAATGTACTTAGTACTTAGGACACAATAATGTTACTTACGTATTTTTAAAAATTGCATTTATACAATATATTTAACCTGTTACTAAAGCTTTTATTGTGGCCACATTCCCATACCATTAATATTCTTTGAAAATGAAATTTCAAAAATGGCTTTGTAGAAAAGTTCATCAAATTGATTCACTTACTTAACTCTCCAATAGTAGACATTTAGATCATTTTTAATTTTTAGTATTTTAGAACATATTTAGTATGATTTTTTTTCTTTAATTTCTAGAGGTAGAATTGAGTCAAAGAGCAGAAGATTTTTAAGGTTCTTGATATCTAGTCCTGCGTTGCTTTCCAGAAATGTGAATTATTGTACATTCTTATTTTTCATACATTCTTACGAATGTATGAGAATGTACCTTTGAGAGCCCTGGGTATTACTATTAATAAAAAGTTCCTTGAAATTTCAGTTTCCTAAAAAGATTATTTGTTTTCATGTATGATTTTATTGGTGTGGTTTTATTGGTGTAGAGAGAGCTTACTTTGTGTATTCCTTCTTTTGAGAATTGCCTATTGATGTTATTTTTCATATTTATTTGTCTGACTTCTTTATTGATACCCTGTATTAATTAATATAAACTAGTCTGAAAATATTTTTAGCAGTTTGAGGTTTGTCTATTAATTTTGAACAGTGTTTGGGGAAAACTTCATGTTTTAATATTTACATAGATATTGGCTACTCTTTTTGTTGGGGTTTCTTTCTTTTTTTTTTTTTTTACTTTTATTTATTTAAGTGTGTTTTTCCAGGACCCATCAACTCCAAGTCAAGTAGTTGTTTCAGTCTAGTTGTGGAGGGCACAGCTCAACAGTGGCCCATGTGGGGATCGAACTGGCAACCTTGTTAAGAGCACTGCGCTCTAACCAACTGAGCTAACTGGCCACCCTTATTTGTTTTTATATTTAGTCCTTTCCCAGTATGACATAAAAATTTCAATTTATTTTTTTCCAGTTTTTGTTTCTGATTAAACTCATCAATCTACTTCTGATTAATTTTGTCATATGATATGTAAGGTATAAGAATCTAATTTAAATTTAAATAGATTTAAATTTAAATTTAAATAGGAAATCTGGAGATGGGAAATAAGTTTTACATTTTACTTCAGTGTTGATAAAATTTAGGAAAGCTAATGAAAACTGTGTCTAGGGGCCGGCCCGGTGGCTCAGGTGGTTAGAGCTCCATGCTCCTAACTCCGGTGGCTGCCGGTTCGATTCTCACATGGGCCAGTGGGCTCTCAACCACAAGGTTGCCAGTTCGATTCCTTAAGTCCCACAAGGGATGGTGGGCTGTGCCCCCTGCAACTAGCAACGGCAACTGGCCCTGGAGCTGAGCTGCGCCCTCCACAACTAAGACTGAAAGGACAACAACTTGACTTGGAAAAAAGGCTTGGAAGTACACACTGTTCCCCAATAAAGTCTTGATCCCCTTCCCCAATAAAATCTTAAAAAAAAACCACTGTGTCTAGACTTTGAAGAATGCTGTGGTGGATTAGCAATGTCTTCCGTAGGTATGGTGGAGGGGTACCGAGAGGATAGTGACAGCATTCATATCTGCAATCCCAAATTTAAACATTATTCCAATATTGTTGAATATTCTATTGGAAATACCATCTTTATATGAATTCAAAGTAAAATTGGTTGATAGACTTTTCTTGTTTTGCTGTTTTTTCCTCCTGTTTTAAGGTTATGTATGCATCAAAACGAATTTGAAAGTTTTCCTTCCTTTCTGCATTGAAGTTTTAAAGTACTCACCAATAAAACTATCAAGTTCTAAATAATAATTGGAAGTAACACTTTTTCACTCTTTGTTTATTTTCTTGTGGTTTTTCTACCTTTTGAGCAATTTTTAGTAATTATTTTCAACTATTGGACTTTTAGGTTGTTTTCAGTTTTTCCCCCTCCTCAACTTTGTATTTTGAAAAATGTAAAATTAAATGAAAGGTTACAAGACTAGTACATGAATACCTATTGCACTCTTTATGAAGATTCACCAATTGTTAACATATAGCATAAAACTATTGCTGTATTACATACACACACTGTTAGTTCCAGGTATACAAAGTAACGTGACAGACATTTAAACCCCTCATAAAGTGACAGCCTGCCCCCCAAGCTACTACCCCTCTGACATCTTATACAGCTGCTACAACATCATCGGCTACCCCTCCCCATGTTGTACTCCACTTCACATGCTTTTTTTTTTTTTTAAATTTATTGGGGTGACAATTGTTAGTAAAATTACATAGATTTCAGGTGTGCAATTCTGTATCACATCATCTATAAATTACATTGTGTGTTCACCACCCAGAGTCAGTTCTCCTTCCATCACCATATATTTGATCCCCCTTACCCTCATCTCCCACCCCCCAACCCCCTTACCCTCTGGTAACCACTAAATTACGTTCCCCAGATTAATTTTCAAACCCCGTGGCCATCCTGTGGTCACCGACTGCCCTCCAATCCCCTCACCCTCCCCCCACCCCCACTCCCCCCGCCCATCTAGCAACCCTCAGTTTTTCCTCTTTGTCTCCAAAACTGTTTCTGATTAGTTCATTCACTTATTCTTTTCTTTAGATTCTGCAAATAAGTGAGATCATATGGTACTTATCTTTCTCTATCTGACTTATTTCACTTAACATAATGTTCTCTAGGTCCATCCATGTTGTTGCAAATGGTAAGATTTCTTTCTTCTTTATGGCTGCGTAATACTCCATTGTATAAATGTACCACAGTTTCTTAATCCAGTCATCTACCGATGGGCATCACATGCTTTTTTAAATGAACCTTGTGAGTTAGTTGTAAGCATGACTAAAAACTTGAGCATGTATTGCCTGAGAACAAGAACATTCGTCTACTAAGCACAATAAAATTGCCAGTCAGGAAATTTAATAATACTCTTATCAAATAGTCTATTTAGATTATTCCAGTTTGTCACAATAGTGTCTTTTTAAAGTTGGACTGTTCCCCCCCAATAAAAAATCCAGGACCATATATACATTTATTTGCCATATCTCTTAAGTATCCATATCTCTTTAGTCTCCTTTAATCCTAGAGCATTTCCCTGGTCCATTTTCCTTCACATTTTGAAGAATTCAAGTTAGTTGTTTTGTAGCTAATTTCTGTTTTGACAGAAAATCATCTCTGTGAGATTTTCAACTTTGTTGGGTGGAGTTGTAGGAATCTAAGTAATCTATAAGTAGTGTGGAGTTGTAGATATCTAAATAGTTTGACAATCTTTTTTCTGTCCCCCAAATCTTTGACACAATAATTTTTAGAAAAATGTTTTTCAATATACACATGGAATTTTGAAAAATTTAAACAAAAATCTTTTTCCTTTGCAAAGTTGTAACACATGTAGATTTTGAGTTATATATTAAACTTAAAAAAATTCCCGCTTCATTCCTACTTTGCATTGAAGTTTCTGACACTTGAAAGAATTGTCGCAATTTGCATTTTAAAAATTCACATGAACTACATTCATTGAAAACAAAATAAACTAGAAATACTGATAAACAAAATGAAGGAAATAAGTCTTCTATAAATTCTAGCACTCACATATAACAACTGTCAACATTTTCTTCTATACCCTTCCAAACTTTAGAGAATAAGAGTGTATGTGTTAGAGAGACATTAAAAGAATTTTGTATCATTGTAACTGTGCTGTAGCGTGGTTTTCCCTCCTGTAACAGTGGTTACATTATTAAACAATGAGAGAATAGAAAAGTAGAGGTGCCATATGACCTATTAAAGGAAAGAGCTGAAAAGAGAGGCGCTTGTCTTATCAATTAGCATTTAGATACTTATCAAGTACTGTAAATAATTCTTAATGGTTATATCAGTTACTTTTCTAGTTCTCAGAATCAGTTGATGGGCGTAGGAGAACACTACTAGAGTGTGTGGTGTGGAAAGTTGCAAATTGTGAAAATATTAAACTTAATTGGTACTAAGTTTCATGTATATGCTATGGCCAGGAAATGAATTTTAACATTTGTTTTTTAAATAAGACAGTGAAAAGTCCGCCTCCAATTTTTGTGTCTCTGGCTCTTTAATCTGTTCATTAGAAGCCACCAGTGCTATCAGTTCCAAGTTCTCTAAATATCTTTCCACAGATAGTTTTTGCATGTATGAGAAAATTTGTATATATCACAGATTAATTTGAAATGACCTGATTATTTTAGTCTAATTCTCCTTAGTAGTATTAAACATGTATATAGGGTTTTATAATTTTGCAATATACTTTTTTATATGTATTCTACCGTGTCCTTCTAACCATCTTGGAAAGCAGTAAATGAAAACTTAAAAGTACAAAAAATAAAAACTACTACTTAAGAAATGCAGAAAGAATGATAGGATCAGGAAAGTATCTTTTTATAACTTATAAAATAACTGATTTAGGTCATTAGATGAAAGATGTCAAGTGTATGTCCTTTCTGTCTAAAATACTACAATGCAATTCTGACACTAACCACCGGGAGATCAGATTCCACAGGTTTTAAAAGCATGGTCCCCAACAAGACTGCTCTCACTTCAGACGTCAGCTGCAAGTTCTTGGGGGTTCCCACACCACTCACACTTCTGACTAACTGGTACAAATCCAAGGGGTTCCCATGACTTCCCTCAGGTTTGATAATTTGCTAGAATTAATCAAAGAATCCAGGAGACTGCTATACTTCCTATTACAGTTTTATTATAAAAGATTCAAATCAGGACCAGCTAAATGAAGAGTCACATAGGGCCAAGTCTTAGAGAGTTGGAAATGCAGAACTTCCATCTTCCTCTCCCTGTGGAGTAAGGAAGTATCACCCCCATCAACCAGGAAACTCACGTGTGCTTCAGTGTCCAGAGATTTGATTTTATATATATATATATATATATATATATATATATATATATATATATATATAGAGTAACGGGATACAGAGTACAGCATAGGGAATTGTCAGTGGAATTATAACAGTTATATACGATGTCAGAGGGGTAATAGATTGGGGGCGGGGGATTATCACTTTGTGAGGGATGTAAATGTCTAATTAGTACATTGTTTTGTACACCTGAAACTAATTAAAAAAATCTGAAAAAATATTTTTTTTGCATTATATATTTTACACTATTACCATTTGTTATAGCAAAATGTAGTAGGAAGATTTTCCATAGAATTAAATTCATTCAAAAATGTCTGTTATACATTAATTATATAGTTATATATCTTACAGTTTACAAATGTGAGCAGTTTTCCCTGCAGTCTATTTGAATGAAAAAGAAGAAGAAAACAGGCAAACTGCTAACAAGGATTTATTTTTTAAGTTTTGGGTTTAGTATATAGGGTGTAACCAAACGGGATTTTCAGAAACTGCAGGTTCTATTAAACAGAAGACTTTAGTAAACTGATGTGTTCTTCCTAGGGTATGATTCCTAATAAATCAGGAGAAGATTCTGCAGTGTTGCAGTTCTACTTGGCAGTAACTGGACCCATATAGGGACAGTCTCCTTTAGAAAAGGCATGTACGTTCCTAATGTGTTTCTGTCCCTTTATCCATTTTGCTAATTTATATTATCTGCCTAGCTCCTGTAGAGATTTCAGTTTAAGACCTTTGATGAATTTTTCAATATTAAGATATCTTACAGGATATTTTCAATTTACTTACATACATTGTGGTCTGTATATTGTCAAGAGGAAAAAGTAAGGCATCATTTAATACCTAACTGGGCAAACTTTCAAAACTGCCTACAGAATTTAAAACATGTCTAAATTCTAAGAAAGTAAAAAAATATTTCATGTTTTCATTATAAATTTTATGCTGTAGATGTATTATTTTATATATTAAGTGGCCCACTGACATCAGGGCAGTTTTTTTATAAAGATGCCATATCTAATGAGAAGATTCTAGAGAGACTTAACATATTTTGCTTTGCATAATGTGCACTTTTTAGCCCAAATTTGTGAGGGAAAAATAAGGATGCACATTGTAAATGGGTAGTACTAATTCCGTATCTATATAAATGTTTTTAATTCTTTTATTTATGCTTATGAGTTAAAAATGTAACTCTAGAAATCAATAATGATATCCATATGCAAAATAATACCCTGGAATATGATAATCAGTTTTGTTGAATTTACAATGAACTTGCAATGATGAAGAGTTCTAGGCCTTCTATGATGCATAAATATCATAAATTTGTTACCGGTACATAAAATTTCTTTATGATACAAAAAACAAGTACCTAAAAGTAAACAAATAAAAATTTGAACTACAAGATTAAAACGAAAGATTTTTTTACCTGAAAGTCTGGGCCAAGAACATGGGTGCGCATTATACGCGGGAACACATTATACACAGCAACATATGGTAGAATCCTGATTTTCTGTAGAAAAATCAGCGGTTAAGAATAAGGACTGTGTTGAATTTGGGGTTGAATTGTAGCTCTACCACTTATAGATTGTATAATTTTGGTAAATTAATCTTTGTGCCTCAGTCTCCCTATAAAATGGGGACACTAAAAGTACAGGTCTCATAGTATTATGAGAGTCATGAGTTTATGGAACATGAGTGTTTGGAACAGGACCTGCATTTATGGCTACTACTAATTATTGTTGTTATCGACTCAGTAATTTTACTTCTTGTCTTTGTTTCCTCAGCTGGAAGTACAGGATGTACTCCATGGTTTCTTTCAGTTCTGAATTCTGTTTCTGTAACTTTAAAGTTTTAAAATATTATGGGTTGATTAATTTCTGTATCTTTGATGGTATTTTACTAGCCTTGACATCTAATTAACTTTAATAGTTTATCAGATTAGCTATAGGGAAAAGTAGAGAATGTTTTATTTAACTCATCTTAAAATGAAAAAAAGACTGACCAACAAACTCCAAGTATTGGTGAGGATGTGGAACAACATATTGCTGGTGGGAAACCAAAGTATTACGGCCAATATGACAGTACTTAGAAAGTTGCATGTGTATTTACCAGCAATCCTACTCCTCGGAATTTACCCAAGATAAATAAAAACACATATGGCTCACAAAAAGACTTTTATACAAATAAATATTCATAACAGCTTTATTCATATTAGCCAAAAAAAAAAGGAAACAATTCACATGAACATCACCTGAGCAATGGGTAAACAAATTGTGTTATACCATACAGTTGAATGCTAGCCAGCAGGAACATGGGTGAATCTGAAAAGCATCATACTAAGTGAAAAAAGTGAGCCACCAAAGACTACAAGGTGTCCAATTCCATTTATATAAAGTCTAAAAATGGCAAAACTATAGTGACAGAAATTGGATCAAAGGCCTTGGGAACTTTTAGAGAGTGATGGAAATATTCTTGATTGTGGTGATGATATCAAGACTGCATATATACATAATATCAAAAGTAACCAAAGTGTACACTTGTAATGGGTGGATTTTAATGAATATAAATTATACCCCAATGGACTTGATCAGAAGGTATTTAGAACAGTTATTTAGATTGAGTAGCAAATCAGTATTTATTGATCTATCTCAGAGAGGTATATAATTGGTATCTTAGTATTAAGGAATTTATAATTAGAGGAAATTAGTTCACAGAATCACATCTCTTAGAGAGTAATACTGAACCTCAGGTATAAGCACATCAGTTCTGCTATAACAAACTTTTTTTTTTTGATTGGCTATGTGAAACTGTCAGATCCTGTGGAGGAGCTCCAGAGCCTTATGATATAGCCTGGGGGTATCAGGCATGTAAACAACTAATTTCAAATGACATTTTATGAAATCTTCATGGGTTTAGGTTTTGAAGTCAGATTTAAATAGGATAGGTTGGTTAAGGACGAAGAGAAGAGATTATTTCAGGTGGCAGGGAGGGCTTTGATGAACATTGCTACGATTAAGGGATGGATACACTCAAAAAGACTGGAAAGGAAGGATTCAGCCATATTGTGGAGTTGTGGAGTGCTGTATCTACTGATGTGAACTTCAGTCTATAAGCAATATGGTATTATTTGAGTATTTTAAAAAGTGAGCAGTAGGGGCGCCGGTTAGCTCAGTTGGTTAGAGCGTGGTGCTCTTAACAACAAGGTTGCTGGTTCGATCCCCACCTGGGCCACTGTGAGCTGCACCCTCCACAACTAGATTGAAACAACTACTTAATTTGGAGCTGATGGATCCTGGAAAAACACACTTAAAAAAAGTGAGCAGTAATTCTGTGACTTTTCTTAAGAATTTCCTGCCTTAGGAGGTTACTGTATTAGTCTAGGTAAGATATGAGTAAGGCCTGAACTAGGCTATCAGCAATGGATAGAGGAGGAGATTCAAGTCTGTTGGATTTGCCATTTTATTAGATTGATGTTAGAGGAGAAAAAGAGGAAGGGAAAAAAATTCAAAGATCACATTTAGTTTTCTGGCCTCAGAGACACAAAGAATAGTGGTGCCATTATCCTGGGTGGGAAATGCAGGATGGATTTGCTGAGTAGAATTGCTGGGTCATACGGTAATTCTATGTTTAGTTTTTTGAGGAACTGCCAAACTTTTCCACAGCGGCTACACCATTTTACATTTCCACCAGCACTGCACACGTTTTCCAGTTTCTCCACATCCTTGCCAATACCTGTTATTATCTGACTCTGATTATAGTCATCCTGGTGGGTGTGAAGTAAAATCTTATTGTAGTTTTGATTTGCATTTCCTTAATAAATATGATGCTGAGCACTTTTTCTTGTGCTTATTGACCATTTGTATATTCTGTTTTGGAGGAATGGCTATCAAACCTTCTTTGCCCATTTTTAATTGGGTTGTTTAATTGGGTAACCCAATTAATCATTCTTTATATATTCTTAATACTAGGCCCTTATTAAATATGTGATTTGCAAATACTTTCTTCCATCCTGTAGGTCTTTTAACCTTGATGGGAATATTAATGGAAAAATTAGAGAAAAAACGTTAACTGTAAAGTTTAATTAATTTATTTTTTCATTGATTGCAAGTGCTTTTGAAAAACTGTTGCCTAATCCAGGGTCATATAAACTTTCACCTGTGTTTCCTTCTAAGAGTTTTACAATTTTAGCTCCTGGTTTTTGGTCCATTTAAAATTTTATATATGATATGAAGTAAGAGGTCCAAATTCATTCTTTTGCATGTAGATATCTAGTTGTCTCACCAACATTTGATGAAAAGACTTTTTTCCCTATTGAATGGTCTTGACTCCTTTGCTGAAAATTATTTGACCATAAAGGTATGGACTCTCAGTTCTCTTCCGCTAGTCTATATATCTATACTTAATGACAGTACCACACTGTCTTGATTAATGTAGCTTTGGTGTAGTATGCTTTGAAATTGAACCAGATGAGTCTTCTAATATGTTCTTCTTTTTAAAGATTGTTTTGTCAATTCTGTGTCCCTTGCAGTTACACATGAATTTTAGGAAAAACTTGTTCATTTCTGCAAAATGACAGCTTGGATTCTGAAAGGGATTGCATTGAATCTGTATAGTATTTTTGATTAGTATTGCCAACTTAATGATATTATGTGTTCCAACCCATGAATGCAGGATGTTCCATTGATTTAGGTCTTTAATTTCTTTCAACAATGTTTTGTCATTTTCCAAGTCTTGTACTTCTTTGGTTAAATTTATTCCTAAGTACTTATTATTATTTATTAATACTTATTTTAAAAATGATATTGTAAATGGAATTTTTTTTTCTTAATTTCATTTCAGAATGTTCATTACTAGAGTATAGAAGAACAACTGGTATTTGTGTATTAATGTATCCTGAAACTTTGCTGAACTCATTTATTAGTTCTAACAGTTTTTTGTGGATTCTTTAGGGTTTTCTATGTGTAAGATTATACCATCTGTGAATAGAGATAATTTTATTTCTTCCTTTCCAATCTGGATGACTTTTCTTTTTCTTGTCTAATTGCCCTGGCTTGAACTTCTAGGACAATGTTGAGTAGAAGTGCTGAACATTCTTGATTTTATTCCTGATTTTAGGAGGAAAGTTTTTCATTTTTCACCATTAAGTATGATGATACCAGTGAGTTTTTCATAAAGATGCTTTTTATCAGGTTGAGGAAATTCCATTCTTTTCCTCGTTTGTTGTGTGTTTTTATCATGAACGTGTGTTGCAAATACCTTTTCTGCTTCTACTGAGATGTGTTTTTTCCTTCATTTTATTAATATGGTGTATATTGATTTTCACATTTGAACCGCCTTTCCTAGAATAAATCTTATTGGTTATGGTTTATTTTGTTGAGAATTTTTGCATCGATAATTTATAAAAGATATTGATCTGGAATTTACTTGTGATGTCTTTATCTGGCTTTGTATCAGGGAAATACTGGCCTCATAAAATGAGTTGATGTTAATTCTTTAAATATTTGGTCTCAACAGTGAAGCCATTTTGTCCTGGGCTTTTTTTGTTGTTGTTGAAAGCTTTTCAATTACTGATTGATTCAGTCACTTTATTTGTTATAAGTCTGGTGAGATTTTCTATTTTCTTGAGTCAGTTTTGGTAGTTTTTGTGATTTTAGGAATCTGATCATTTCGTCTAGATTATCTAATTTGTTGATCATACTATTATATTTTTATTTCTATAAGGTTGGTAGCAGTGGCCCTGCTTCTATTTCTGATTTTAATAATTTGAGCCTTCTCATTTTTCTTGTTCTGTCTACGTAAAAAGTCTTGTCAAGTTTGTTATTTTTTCAAAGAACCAGCTTTTGGTTTTATTGATTTTTCTTTATTTTTACATTCCACATTTTGTTTATCTCTACTTCACTAGCATAGTTTAAAATGTTTTAATGACCATTTGTAATTCTTATTTTGTGAATTTCTTATTCATGGAACTTGGTTACTTTTTGTTGTTGTTACTGGTTTGTAGGAATTCTTTATGTATTATGGCATATGTTAACAAAGCCAAGATGTCTAGAATAATGTTGAATAATAGAAGATAGGAGACATTCTTATCCTTCTTGACTATAATGGCAATGCATCTCACCATTAAATAGAATTGTAAGGTTGAGGAGCTTTCTTGATCTTCCTGAGTTTCCAGGAGTCAATAATAATGACATACGTTTCCCAGAAAAATCACTCATGTAAGTATATCCATACAATAGAATACTGTTTAGCAATAATAAGATAACAAACCTAAGAGTAGTACCATTTTACAGATGGTGTATTTTGTTGATAAGGAAACCAAGACAACTAAGTGACTTATTCTGTATCATACAGCTAGTAAACAAGGGAGCTACAATTCTATTTCAGGCATATTGGCTCCAGAAGCTGCATTTAACTATAGTTTAAAATCAACTCTTGTCCCTCAGAGGCCCAGCTTAGTACCTTCCCCCGAGACAATAAAACACGTTTGTTAAATATCATTCCAGAGACAGTCTGTGTATGTATCAAATACATACATACATATGTTTTTCCTGCCTTTTTTTAAAAAAAAAACAAATGGGAGCATACTGTAGTTTATACACTATTTTGCACTTTTTTTCTTTTAACTAAACATGTATATCATACTGTTTTCAACTTTTGCTTCATTTATTTTATGTGTGTCTCTTGAATGGGTTTGGCTTTTTTTTTTTTAACAAAAAGGAGGTTAAAATAATTTATCCTTTCCACTTTATTTTTATCATCAAGATGTTTAAGGCTTACGTTTATCATATTCTTTTGTTTTTAATTATGCTTCTTGTCTCTCCTTTTCTACATTGTGTTAGAGTGGATTGTATTTCCTATTTACTCACTCTGGTTGTTGGATAGTTCTTTGTCCTGTTTCTGTTTTATTAATGGTTATCCTTCTGGAATAAAATAGCCCTTCAGGTTTATTAATATAGTTTCTTTTCACTATGCTTTGTTTCCATATTCTCATTCTGTTTTATGGATTTACATGAAATGACCCATAAAAGTGAGCGTTAAATAATCTAATGTTTTAAAACAGTATATTTGTGCTATTAAATGTGAAGTAGAGTTGATTTCAGTTGTGTTATTAAATCAACACTTAAATCAGTTATGCTGAAATTTCCCATTACATAATCTGATTTGTCATTTTCAAATTTAATAATAGCTGAACTAATTACCCCGACCCTGCCAAAAGAAAGAAAGGAAGCCCACGAGCAAGGTATTCGAATAGCACATTTCTTAACTCTTGGTATGGTAAAGATTTGAGATTTAGCTCAGAAGGTGATCATTTTTCACTAGGTGTTTTTCTTATAATGAAGATAAACTTGCCAATTTGCAATGGTTTTCTAGTCCATGGTCAAGTTGTGTAAACTGTGAAATTCACTCTGTTATTTTTCATCTCTTTTTCACCCACAAAAAACACTGCAGGATTGCTTATTTTATGCAAATATTGAATAAACACCAATGTACAGTTTGGTATTTTGTACTAAACATTAGAAGATGCTAACATTTGTATTTCTAATCTTTTTTTTTTTTCCCTAAGATTTTATTGGGGAAGGTGAACAGGACTTTATTGGGGAACTGTGTGTACTTCCAGGATTTTTTCTAAGTCAAGTTGTTGTCCTTTCAGTCTTAGTTGTGGAGGGCGCAACTCAGCTCCAGGTCCAGTTGCCTGTTGCAGGGGGCGCAGCCCACCATCCCTTGTGGGACTTGAGGAGTTGAACTGGCAACCTTGTGGTTGAGAGCCCACTGGCCCATGTGGGAATCGAACCGGCAGCCTTCAGAGTTAGGAGCATGGAGCTCTAACCGCCAGAGCCACCGGGCCAGTCCCTGTATTTCTAATCTTAATTACTTAGATTTTATTTAGCATAAGAAGTGAAAGGTGAGCAAAAGTTTAATATGGTTAGTCTAATTGGAGCAAGAACACATATATAAAATGGTAACTAATAAGATTGTATAACTAAGGCCTCTTTTGGAAAAAATATTATTTGTATCTCTTGAAAATTAAAACTGAAAAGTAATCCATGCATTTGGGGAACAAAAATTTGAAAGATAGAAAGGATCCATGGGAAAAAAATAAGCTGCGTAAACATCCCTATTTCTGATGTATCAAGATCGTCTGTGTATGTGTAGGTATATATTTTCTTATTTTTATATAAATGGCTACACATAACTTGTTTTATAATAAAAAACTAATCTTCATATCTTTATAAATGCCCCAAATTAAACTATTCGTCATACTGTCCTGTGCAAGGTCTCTTACCCAGCAATCCAATGAAATCCTTAACAATGTTATCCTTGCTTTTCATCTTTCTCCTTGATTTTAGTTTCAAGTACTAGAAAGTGCTTCAGGCGGTTGAGTCTGTATTTCCCACCATTAGAAGACCTTTTGGAACCAAGTAATCTCTTAATTTCTTCCAACCCTAAATTTTTGTAATTAATAATAATAGTAAAAAGTAGGCAGCACATTAGTTCTGTCTGTAGATTAAGCCTGATACGATTTCCTATGATGTCAGATTTCTTACTGACTACATTTTTCAGTTTATTTATCATTCTAGTTATTGGTATATTGGTGTGTGTGTGTGTGTGTGTGTGTGTGTGTGTGTGTGTGCGCGCGTGTGTGTTAAGGGAGACAGTAGATAGTATAATCTTTCTTTGATGATTCTATATAGGGTCTGTTTTTCTTTAAAAGGATTGAATGTTTAAGAAAGTTGGCTGTTTTCTAAGCCTGAAACCTCTGATGAACAGATGTAGGGAAAGGAGCTTTATGGTACTGAAGCAGTTGCTTAAGACCAACAATGTCCGTTGAAAATCTGAAGGTTCTGAAAAGATGAGATACCATGGTATCATCACCATTCATCCAAGTAGCATTTCTCAGGTAATACTGAATATGCTGTGATTATCAGTACCCTTCGCCCATCTCCTTTTTGTTACTTTGACTGATATTATTGTCAGTTATTTGACTATGTTTTGCAAATGTGGAACAGTTAATTCTGAAAATCCTATTTTTGTGAGAGATTTTAATACAAATTATATTGGGTTTTTTAATTCTAGTTTCATCAGCTTTCTTAGAGATGTATGTTTTAGGTCTGAGCAAAATGGTACCACCCACAGAAATTGTGTATGCCTTTTACATTCAACCCTAAGTAGCCTAATAAATGATCAGCTTCTCTGGTCTATTTTTATGGAACCAGAAACAAATTAGATGTCATTTGCTATTTATAGGATTAATTTCTTTTTACTATTCCCTTTTAGTAGGAAGAATATGGTAAGTTACTATAATGATATTTTTCCCTAAGAACAGATTAGGTATTTTAAAAATAGCTTTAAAAAAAAAAAGCTTCTCTGTGCCTTCCCGGACATTTCGTCCTGTCCAAAAGGGGCATATTCCTGGAGAATATGCACAAATATTGTTGGATCTTTTTAAAAATCTTTTTTCCTGGTTGTAGAAATTGAATACACAATTATTGCTGAAAATTTGGAACATAATGGAAGTATACAGACTGATGAATGAATGTTGTCCGTAACACTAGCTTTAACTACCTAAAAATAATCCATACCACTTTGTTGTATTGCCCTCTTTGGAAAATGTACATAATGTTGTTTTTATTCTGTCTTTATAAAATCAAACACAGATACAGACAATTCACAAAACAAATATGTAGCTTAATGAATTATTACACATAAAATTCCCTTGTAACCACTACCTAACACAAGAAATAGAACTTCGCCAGCCACTCCAGAAGTTCTTCCGTATGTCTCACCCCACTTACAACCCCTCTTTTCCCCAAAGTAGCGAATATACTGGAATAGTAATAACTTCTGGGAATTTCTTTATAGTTTTATCATCCAAGTGTGTGGCCCTGTATTCCATTATTGAGATTTTGAGAGTTCTTTGTATATTTTGGGTAACAAATCCTTTTTCAGATACATGATTTGAAAATAATTTTTCCCAGTCTTTGCCTTGACTTCATTCTTTTCTTTTAAAAGTGTCCTTTGCAAGAGAAAAATTTTAATTTTAATGAAGTCCAAAGTACCAATTTTGCCTTTTGTAGATTATGCTTTTGGTGTCATATCTAAGAACTCATTGACTAACCTTAGGTTATAAAATTATTCACCTGTGTTTTCTTCTAAATGTTTTATAGTGTTAACATTTTACATTGAGATAAATTAAACATTTTGAATTAATTTTTCTATAACGTGTGAGGTATGAGTCAAAGTTCATTTTCATACGTATGGATGTCCAATTGCTGTGGCACCATTTTTGAAAAAAGATGATCTTTTCTCTGTTGTACCTTTGTCAAAATCAATTGACTATGCTTTTGTGGGTCTGTTTCTGGACTTATTTTGTTTTATTGGATTGTGTGTCTATCCTTGTTACCACGCCATCTTGATTATTGCAGGTTTATATTAAATCTTGAAATCAGGTAGTGTGAGACCCCCAGCTTTATTCTGCTTTTTAAAAATTGTTTTGACTAATTTGGATCCTTTATCTTTTCATATACATTTAGAAGCAGTTTTTTTTTTTTTTTTTTTTAAAGATTTTATTGGGGAAGGAGAACAGGACTTTATTGGGGAACAGTATGTACTTCCAGGCCTGTTTTCCAAGTCAAGTTGTCCTTTCAATCTTAGTTGTGGAGGGTGCCGTTCAGCTTCAAGTTGTTGTCCTTTCAGTCTTAGTTGTGGAGGGCGCAGCTCAGCTCCAGGTCCAGTTGCTGTTGCTAGTTGCAGGGGGCGCTGCCCACCATCCCTTGCGAGACTCCAGGAGTTGAACCGGCAACCTCGTGGTTTAGAGCCCACTGGCCCATGTGGGAATTGAACCGGCAGCCTTCGGAGTTAGGAGCATGGAGCTCTAACCGCCTGAGCCACTGGGCCGGCCCCTAGAAGCAGGTTTTTTTGATATCTACAAGAAATTCTGTCGAGTTTTGATTGAGATTGTGTTGACACTATGAAATCATTGAATTTTTGGATCAATTTGGGGAGGATGGACCTCATAACAATATTGAATCATTCAGTCCATGAACACGGAATATCTCTTCATTTAGTTGACTGATTTCTTTTATCAGGGTTTTACTGTTCTTACTATATAAATTCTGCTCAAATATATTTAGACTTATAACTATTTCATTTTCTTCCCTTGCTGTTTTGTACGTTACTTGGGGTTTCTCATGTACACAATCTGTCAGCAACTAGAGACAGTTTTATTTCTTCCTTTTTGTTACGTGTTCCTTTTCTTTCTTCTTTTTTTTTTATTGCATGGACTAGAACGTCTAAGTTCGATGCTGAATAGGAATAACCGTGTTTCCCCGAAAATAAGACCTAGCTGGACCATCAGCTGTAATGTGTCTTTTGGAACAAAAATTAATATAAGACCTGCTCTTATGTAATAATATAATATAATACCTGGTTTTATTTCATTATAAAGACCGGGTCTTATATACTATAAGACCGGGTCTTATACTAGTTTTTGCTCCAAAAGACACATTAGAGCTGATGGTCTGGCTAGGTCTTATTTTGAGGGAAACATAGGATTAGAGTAGATTGTTTCTAATCTTTAGGGAAAAGCTTTCAGTCTTTATTAAGTTAGCTGTAGGCTAATTTATATGTTAGCTGTTAGGCTTTTGTAGATACCCTTAACCAGATTAATGACGTTCCCTTCTATTCTTAGTTTTATGAGAGGTTTTTTTTTATCATGAACAGATGTTGAATTTGTCAAATCCTTTTTTCTGCTTCTGTTGATACCATGAGTTTTTTCTTCTTTAGTCTGTTTAGAATGGAGAATTATGTTGATTTTTGAATGTTAAACGCCTTGCATTTCCGGGATACATCCAACTTGGTTGTGATGTATTATCATTTTTATGTATTGCTAGAGTTGATTTGCTAATATTTTTTTGAGGATTTTTACTATTATGTTCATGAAAGATATTGGTCAAAATTTTTCATTTTTTTTTTTGGTAACTGTTCTTGTCTGGTTTTGATAGTGTAATAATGGTCTCATACAATGCATTGGAAGTATTTTCTCTTCTATAAGCTTGAAGAGGTTATGGAGAATTGTTTCTTTAATATTTAATTCAACCTGATAGTGAAATGCTAATTTCACTGGCCTGGAGTATTCTATACAAATATTTTAAACTATGAATTTAACTTCTTTAATACACATATAACTATTCAGATGATCTATTTCTACTTGAGTGAGTCTAGGTAGTTTATATCTGTAAAGGACAGGCAATTTATTTCATCTGTATTGTCAAATTTATGAACTTAGAGCTGTTCATTGTATTTCCTCATCCTTTTAATGCCTTAGCACCTATAGTAATATTTCCCCCTTTGATTTCTGTTTTTGGTAGTTCATGTCTGTTCTTGTTTTCCTTGCTTAGTTTTGGCAAAAGTCTTTCAGTTTTATTTATTCCCCACCCACCCACCCAACCCAAAAACCAGCTTTTGGTTTTATTGACTTTGTTTCCTAATTTCATTGATTTCTACTCTGTTCTTTAGTGTTTCCTTTCTTATATTTATTTTTAGTTTCATTTAAAGCTTTTCTTTTTCTAGATTCTTAAGATAGAAGCTTAGATTACTGATTTGAGATCTTTTTTTTCCTAATGTAGCATTTAGTGCTTTAAATTTGTGTAAGCACTACATTAGCTATATTCTACAAATTTTATGTTGTATTTTTATTTTCAATCAATTCATATGTTCTAATTTCCCTTGAAACTTCTTTATTGACACATGGGTTACTTAGAAGTGTGTTGTTTAATTTCCAAATTTTGTGTTGTTTTTTTTTTTTAAATAGTATCTGTTACCAATTTTAAGTTTAATTACACAGTGGACAGATTAACGTATTTTGTATGAATTGAAATATTTTACACTTACTAAGATTTGTTTTATGACCCAGAATATGATCTGTCTTGGTAGGAATATCATATATGCATTTGAGAAGACCGTATATTCTGTTGTCAGGTGGAATATTCTAGAAATGTCATAAGTCAAGTTGGTTGATAGTGTTGTTCTATGTATTTTCAGATTACTTTTTTAACAAAGTTTCTGAGAGAGGAATGTTGGAGTTTACCTTATTTCTCTTCTCAGTTGTATCAGTTTTTGCTTCATGTAATTTGAAGTTCTTTCGTCAGGTAAATACAAATTTCATATTTGATGAATGGAATCCTATTATTATATAATGTCCCTTTTTATCTTTTGTGATTTTCCTAGCTCTAAAGACTGTTTTGTCTGATATTAATGTAACCACTCCAGCTTTTTGTTTAGTATTTTGCATTTCTTTTAGAGCAGGTCTGCTGGCAACAGATCTCTTAGTTTTTCTTCCTTTAAGAATCAGAGTCTGTGTCTGGTCTGTGTGTCTGTGTCTGTCTCTCTGTCTCTGTCTTTCTCTATCTCTCTCTCTGTCAGGGAGGCTTCATTCCTTAAGAAAACTTTTGCTAGATAAAGGATTGTGTTCTGCGTTGGCAGTTCCTTCCTTTCCTCACCTTAAAGATATTATTCCATTTTTTGTGGATTCCATTGTTTATTATAAGAAATATGTGGTCAAATTTTAGTTTATATTTGTTTTTTAGCATTTTGATTATGATGTGTCTATGCCTGATTTTTAAAAATATTTTAAAATTTTTTCAATTATAGTTAACCTACAATATTATATTAGTTTCAGATGTACAACATAGTGATTAGATAGTTATATACCTTACAAAGTGACCACCCTGATATGTCTAGTACCCATCTGACACTATAGATAGTTATTAAAATATTATTGACTATATTTCCTATGCTGTACTTTACATCCCTGTGACTACTTTCATAACTGGCAATTCATACATCTTAGTCCCTTTCACCTTTTCCAATCATCCCCCCCCCCAGATCCCCATCTGGCAACCATCAATTTGTTATCTGTGAGTTTGTTTCTGTTTTATTTTGTTTTTTAGATTTCTCATATAAGTGAAGCCATGATATTTGTCTTTCTCTGTCTGATTTATTTCACTCAGCATAATACCCTCTAGGTCCATCCACGTTGTTGCAGATAGCAAGATTTCATTCTTTTTATGGCTGAGTAATAGTCCATTGTATATATGTACCACATCTTTATGTATTCATTTTTATTTTTTTTTAAAGATTTTATTGGGGAAGGGGAACAGGACTTTATTGGGGAACAGTGTGTACTTCCAGGACTTTTTTCCAAGTCAAGTTGTTGTCCTTTCAGTCTTAATTGTGGAGGGTGCCGTTCAGCTTCAAGTTGTTGTCCTTTCAGTCTTAGTTGTGGAGGGTGCAGCTCAGCTCCAGGTCCAGTTGCCTGTTGCTAGTTGCAGGAGGCGCAGCCCACCATCCCTCGTGGGAGTCCAACTGGCAACCTTGTGGTTGAGAGGACACGCTCCAACCAACTGAGCCATCCGGGAGCTCAGTGGCAGCTCAGCTCAAGGTGCCACGTTCAATCTTTAGTTGCAGAGAGTGTTGCCCCCCCATCCCTTGCAGGACTCGAGGAACTGAACCGGCAGCCTTGTGGTTGAGAGCCCACTGGCCCATGTGGAAATCGAACCGGCAGCCTTCAAAGTTAGGAGCATGGAGCTCCAACTGCCTGAGCCACTGGGCCGGCTCTATGCATTCATTTCTTGATGGACTCTTAGTTTGCTTCAATATCTTGGTTATTATTAATAATGGTGATTGGGGGTTTTCTACTACCTTGTCTCCCCAATTGCTGATTTGATTCTCTGCTTCATCTAATCTGTTGATTCCCTCTAATGTATTGTTCATTTTAGTTATTGTATTCTTCATTTGTGACTTTTAAAAATGTTTTCTGTCTCCATTTTATGTTTCCTATCTCTTTGTTGAAGTTCACACTGAGATCATTGATCATCCTTATAGCCGGTGTTTTGAACTCTGCATCTGGTAGTTTGCTTGTCTCTGTTTTGTTTAGTTCTTTTTCTGGAGCTTTGTTCTGTTCTTTTGTTTGGGCATGTTTCTTTGTCTCCTCATTTTGACTGCCTCCCTGTATTTGTTTCTATGCATTAGGTAGAGCTGTTACCTCTCCTGATCTTGGTAAAGTGACCTTACCTAATAGGTGTCCTGTGGGGCCCAATGGTGCAGTCTCCTGGGTCACCCTGAGCCAGGTGCTCCAGGTGTATCCCTTGTGTGGGTTGTGTGTGTCTTCCTGTTGTAGCTGAACTTTAGTTGCTGTTTGCACATCAGTGGGAGGGATTGACGCTCAGGCTGATTGGTTGTTGAGGACTGGCCGTGACCACGTTGGAGGAGCTGTTGTGCATTCTGATCCTACGGAGCTGAATTCACTTTAGTGGGGCTCTCACGCCTGCCAGGTCTGCTCTTTGGGTGTGTTGTTTGTGGAAGTGGTTGGGTGGTACTCTGGTGTGGTCTGAAGCTGACTACCAGGTGTGTGGGTTATGGGACCTCTTGGGAGAGGCTCTGGTATAGACCAAGGTTAGCTGTTGCCTGTACCCTACGCAGGGTCACCTATTATGAGCTACAAAGTAATCTGCAGATGTTTGCCAGTTGTGCTGGTCTTGGTGGTACCTGGGAGAGGCTAAGCCGTGAACTAAGGCTGGCTGCTGCTAGTGCTGGGCTTGGGGCTGCTCAGCAAGAAGTAAGGGCACACCAAGTCCAGACGCTGCTTGTTTGAGGTTTGTGAACCTTTGAGAGATTTTAGGCAAGTCACAGCATGAGCCAAGACAGGCCACTGGAAGCAGCTTGGGTGGGCCCACAAGTTGGTTGGGCGGGTTCTCAGGGAATCACCACATTGGGGCTAATGATGTTAGCTAGGTTCATACAGATTCAGATGTAGTGCCCTCCTGTACATGCAGGTGGATGGGGTGGGGGACTCAACAATGGGACAATGGTTTCTGCCAGCATGTCTGTCTGGGAGAAAGCTGCCCCGCCAGCCCTTAAGCCAGATAATTCAGTTCCTCCAGTATGTCCATGGTGCCTTTTGAGTTGTTGACCAAGTGTTGGAATTCAGAGCAAGTGAGTCTGTCTGTCAGTAAGTTTGTGAGTGGGCGTTCTAAGGAGATTGCCTGGGTTTCCAGGAGCCCTCCGTCTCACTCAGCCACAGTCTGCGCTGGTTTTCACAGCCAGAAGTTATGATGACTTCTCTCCCTTGCATTTGAACCGAGCTGGGGAGGCTGATGTAGGACTAGGACCCCTCGCTCCTCACGGGGACCTCTCAGCCAAGATATCCCTCCTGATTTTTAACTGCTACAACTGGCTGTGGGACCAGCCCATCCTGCATCTCTCCCCTCCTGCCAGTCTTGAAGTGGCTTCTTCTGTATGCCGTTAGCTATAACACTTTGGTTGAATTCACAATGATGGTTCTGTCCTTTAATTGTAATTTTGAGGTGGTCCTGGGGAACAGGTGAGCATAGCATTTACCTACTTCACCATCTTGACTGGAAACCTGTTTTTGTTTGTTTGTTTTGTTTTGGCATTTGTCCTGTTCGTGCTTTGCTGAGCTTCTAGAATGTCTACATTTATGTGTTTTTGTCCAACCTGAGAAGTTTTGTGCTATTACTAAAAAATTTTTTTCTCTACCAATTTATGTTTCCTCGTCTTAATACAACACCAATGTTATGAAACGTAGACAATTTGATATTGTTCCACAAGTCACTAAAGTACTATTCATTTTTTTCAATCTTTTTTCTCCCTCTGTTCTTCAGTTTAGATTATTTCTATATCTGTGGTCAAGTTTACTGACTCTTTTCCTCTACCATATCTGTTCTGCAGTTGAGCCCATGCAATGAGGTTTGTGTGGTTTTTTTTTAATTTCTGATACTGTATTTTTGTTCTAAATTTTCCATGTCTTTTTTTATAATTCCTATTTCTCTAAGAACTTATGCCTTTCCAATTGTTTCAAGAGTGTTAACTGTTATCTCATTTAGTATGGTTATAATAGCTGCTTTAAAATTTTTATGTGATAATTCCAACATTACTTATCTTAAAATAGGCATATGTTTGTTCTTTTACTCCCTTGATAATTTGTGACATTTTCTAGTTGTGTATGCATGTTTTATTTGTTTTTGCATGTAGAGTAATTCTGAATTTTATGCTGGACATTTTGAAATTGTGTTATTTCTGAGTTCTGTTAATATCCTTTGGAGAATATTGATTTGTATATGTGTGTGGTTTTCTTTCTTTTTCCTTCAGACACTAACTCGTTTAAATGGCAAGTTCTGTCTTACTTTCTATGGCTGAAGTTCAGAGTTCTGTTTAAACCTTCTCTGTGCTCTTTGTATTTGCCTGGAACAGTGCATCTCAATGATAGGCTGGGGTTTGGGCAGTAGTTTATATACAGATTAGTTTTTTAATGTGGCCTTTGCCACACACTTCTTTAAGTCTGTTTTACATACCACAAATCAGTATTTGTATTGGTTTATACACAGCATTGGGGCATCTCTTTTCCAGCTCTCTCCTCTCCATGATTTCCTGCATGTTCTTCAGTTTCCAGTGGCCTTTTCCCACTTCCTCTAACCAGTAAAACAGGTTTCTGTGAGAGTTTTAGACCTCTTTTACAGTTCACCATAACTAGGGCTGCCCTTAGGTGAAGTGAGGAAAGAAGAGACAAGGAAAAAAGATAAAATTCCCCTCATACTTTTTTGGATTGCAGGGGCCCTGTTTTTCCGTTTTTCTGGCCAGAGAGATAGGTTGTCTTACAGGGTTTTTCTGTTGCTAGGGCAGTGCAATTCTGTGGCTTAGGAGAGAAAAAAAGAAGGAAAAAAAGGCATTCTCCTCCACA
Source organism: Rhinolophus ferrumequinum (assembly GCF_004115265.2). Classification (NCBI taxonomy): domain Eukaryota; kingdom Metazoa; phylum Chordata; class Mammalia; order Chiroptera; family Rhinolophidae; genus Rhinolophus; species Rhinolophus ferrumequinum. Next base: position 18,192,419 of record NC_046304.1, on the reverse strand, counting down.
ATCTCCAGGTTTCAGGGTTCTCTTTTCCCAGTTCTTTGGACAGAAAAAGGGAATTTCTTTAAGTTTTCTTGTCAGCACCTTCAACATAGTTCTGTAACTCAGGCCACTCTTAGGCCAAAGCTGGGAGATAAAGGAGGAAAATAAAATCAGAAAACTCATGGTCATACTTATGAGTCTTCAAGTTTGACTTCTTTCCCCAATCATTAATATTACCTGTTTATAGAATATTGATGTATATCCTTTGGCCATAGGTTGGTGGATTAGGTACTTTCTAAGTAATTTGAATGATATCTGTGTATTTAAGGAATATTAACCCTTAATTGTTATTTGCTTTGGATGTTTGACTTTTGTGTTTGATTCCATTTTTTTGACATAAAAATTTTTAAATGCATTAGTCTTTTGTGAGTTAAAAATAACGCTGGTAGTGACGTCAGAAACATGGCAGCATGAGAAGTGCTCCTTGATACCTCCCCTGGAAGTTATAACAAATTGAACAGCTATAATTCAACAAAGGGTTCCCTATGCAACATACAAACGCGGCTGAGAGATCCGTGCATTGAAACATCTGAAGGTGGGCAAATCAGGGTGAACAGGGGAGGAGGGAAGAGAAAAGTGCAGGGATGAGGACTGCGGGATACAGCCTGGAGCTCATTGAGGTCCCAGGAGAGAGGAGCATGGAGCACTTTCTGTGGCCCCAGCAATCCTGCCTGAGGAAATCAGCATATAATATGGCTAAATCCAGAGATGGGGCAGAGACCTTGGGGCAAAGACAATACAGAAGGGCTCCAACAATTACGGTGTAACAGCCTTCACCACCACTCAGAAAACAAAGCCCTGGAACCTGGCCGCCTCCTCCGACCTTCCCAGAGCTCCCTCCATCACACCCTCCTAGTGCTAGCAGTGGGCCCCAGAAAGAAAAAAGTGGCAGTGTTGGATTAGGAGCAGAATATTTACAGCCCTGAGAACTGGAGAGACAGTTCCGGAGTGGCAGATGCACAGTGGGGCTAGGTCTGGTGACAGGGAAGGTGTAGGGGCAAGGCAGCTGTGGTCTGGCAGTCGCCAGTGCGCACAGAGAGCAGACCCATTGCGTCTGCTGCCTCTCCCAGCCCGCCCTGCCCCCACTGTTACCATTGATCGCAGCCGGGGCACCCAGGGCTACTGAAACACATAGCTCTGGAGCTGACTCCAGGGGAGGCACTGGGATTTCAGAGGCTCAGAACCCCAGTGCCCACCACATTCTTCCATAGGAGTGGTGTACTGAGAGCCAAGCAACCTGGTCAGACGAGATTCCCACCTCCCCAGGGAAATCTCCCACCAGGGAGCAGACTGGACAGTGCAAGAGAAAATGTAAAACGCTCCAGCACCACCTACTGGAAAGCAAAAGAAAGACCTTTTCATATCAACCTGCTGCAGAATCCACTCCTATAAATGCCCAGGAAAAGAAATAATTCATTAATTGCCATGAATAACCAAGGTAACAAGGCAGCTCAGAAAGAAGCAAGTCCAAAATACGAACTTACAGACACAAAAATATGTGTCTTAAATGACAGAGAATTCAAGATTGCAGTTCTGAAAAAAATCTCAAATGAAGTGCAATAAAACTCAGGCAGTTTAATGAACTCAGAACAAAAAATATTTTAACAATGAGACTGAAATTTTGAAAAAGAACCAAATAGAAATTCTGGAGCTGAAGTAAAAGCGATGAAGAATAGCCTAAATAGCTGGTTTAGGAAATAGAGCTGACCAGATGGAGGAAAGAATTAGTGATATCAAAGATAGAGATCTGAAAATGACGCAGATGGAAGAAGAGAGAGACGTGACAGTTAGATATGAAAGAATTATCTGACTTCATCAGAAAGAGCAATTTATAAATAATGGGTATAACGGAAGGAGAAGAAAGGAGAAGAGCACAGAGAGTCTATTCAAACAGTCGACGAGAACTTCCCAAACCTATGGAAAGAAGTGGATCCTCGAATCCAAGAAGCAAACAGAACACCTAATCACCTCAATCCTAACAGGCCTTCTCCAAGGAACATTATATCGAAGCTGTCAAAAATTCGTGACAGAGTTATCAAGGCAGCCAGGGGTAAAAAGTCTGTAACCTACAAAAGAAAGCCCGTTAGATTATCATCAGACTTTTCAGCAGAAACTCTAAAAGCCAGTAGGGATTGGAATCAAATATTCAAACTATAGAAAGATAGAAATTACCAGCCAAGAATAATATATCCAGAAAAAGTATCCTTCAGATATGAAGAAGGAATAAAGACTTTTCCAGATATACAGAAACTGAGTGAATTTTGCATCACAGGGTCTGCAGTACAGGAAATACTGAAGGAGGCTATTCGACATGAAAACAAAAGACAAAAGCATACAAAACGATGAGCAAAATTACTGACAGACAGACAGAAGCAGGAAATGGCAACCTCTATACAGAATAGGGCATTATATATTTAAAGGGTAAAGAAGATTAAAAAAAAATTTGCTACTGTATCTCAGAAAGAAAACAACTCACAGCATAAATAGTGATAATTTGTGACAACAAGAACAAAAGGGGAGAGAGCGAAGGTCTGAATTTGCAAAGGGGAATGAAGATAAGCATGCTGAAAAAAAGGACTACTGTATGTATCAACCTTTCATTTACATAAACTTAATGGTAACCACTCCCAAAAACACCCAGAACTGAGATACATAAAAAAGAGAGAACAGGGGGAAAAATCATACAATGCCACCAAACTAAAATAACAAACAAAAAGTCAAAGAAACAATGGAGACACTGAATTTCCAGAAAACAAAAGACAAAATAGCTATAGGAATGCGTCATACGAGTATATCAATAATCACCCTAAATGTAAATGGACAGAATTCACTAATAAAAAGACAATAGTAACAGATTGGATCAAAAAAACAAAATCCAACCATATGCTGTCTCCAAGAGACATATCTCAGCTACAAGGACAAATATAGACTCAGAGTTAATGGGTGGAAAGTGATAGTCCAAGCAAATGACATCCAAAGAAAAGTGGGTGTATCCATACTTATATCTGATGAAACAGACTTCAGGATAAAAAACGTAATGCGACAAAGATCAACATTCATAATGATAAAGGGGACAGTACAATAAGAAGACATAATAATTATCAATATATATGCTCTCAATCAGGGAGCACCAAAATATATAAAGCAACTACTAACAAAACTAAAGGGAGAAACCGACAAAAACACAATTATGGTAGGGGACCTAAATATGCCATTGGCAGCTATGGATAGATCATCCAAACAAAAAAGTCAGTATGGAAATATCAGCCTTAAATGACACATTAGACCAAATGGACATAATTGACATTCACAGCACACGTCATCCTAGAACACCAGACTATATGTTATTTTGTAAGTGCACATGGAACATTCTCAAGGATAGATCATATATTGGAACACAAAACTAGCCTCAGCAAATTTAAGAAGACTGAAATCATACCAAGCATATTCTCTGACCACAAGGCTTTGAAATTGGAGATCAACTGCAAAACGAAAGCAGGAAAAACCACAAATACTTGGAGATTAAACAACATGCTATTAAAGAATGACTGGGTCAAAGAAGAAATAAAAGGAGCGACCAAAAGATACATAGAAACAAATGAGAATGAAAATACATCATATCAAAATTATTGAGAAGCAGTGAAAGCAATATTAAGAGGGAAATTTATATCATTACAAGCCCATCTCAACAAACAAGAAAAATCCCAAATAAACCACCTAACATTACATCTTAAAGAACAAATGAAACCCAAAGTGAGCAAAAGGAAGGAAATAATAAAAACTAGAGCAGAACTAAATGAAAGAGAGAACAAAAGAGATAATAGAAAAAATTTATGCAACAAAGAGCTGGTTCTTTGAAAAGATTAATAAAATTGATAAACCATTGGCTAGACACACTAAGGAAAAAAAGAGAAAGACCCTAATAAAATAAGAAATGAACTATGATGGATACCATAAAAATATAAAGGATCATATGAGAATACTATGAAGGACTATACTCGTATGCCACCAAATTCAATAACCTAGAAGAAATGGACAAGTTCTTAGAAATACATAATCATGAAAAACTGAAAAATATAAGTAGACCAACAGCAAGGAAATTGAAACAATCATCCAACCCTCACCCCCCTGCCGCCAAAACCAAAAGTCCAGGACCAGATGGCTTCAATAGTGAATTCTACCAAACGTTCTAAGATGATTTAATAATACCTGTCCTCTTCAAACTCGTTAAAAAAAAAATTGAAGAAGAGGCAATACTTCCTAATTCATTTTATGAGGCCAACATTACCCTGATACCAAAACCTGGTAAGGATAACACAAAAGAAGAAAACTACAGACCAATATCTCTGATGAATACAGATGCAAAAATCCTAAATAAAATACTAGCAAATCAAATACAACAATACATTAAAAGGATTATACATCATGATCCAGTGGGGTTTATTCCAGGGACACAAGTATGGTTCAACACATGCAAATTGATCAACAAAATAAAAGATAAAAATCTTATTACATCAATAGATGGAGAAAAAGCATTTGACGAGATACAACATCCATTTATGATTAAAACACTTAGTAAAATGGGTATAGAAGGATAGAATCTCAACATAATAAAGGCCATAGATGACAAACCCTCAGCTAATATCATACTTAATGATGGAACACTGAAAGCTTTTCCTCTAAAATCAGGAACAAGACAGGGATGCCCCCTGTCACCACTGTTATTCAACATAGTATTGGAAGTCCTAGCCAGAGCAGTCAGACAAGAGAAAGAAAGAAAAGGCATCCAAATTGGGAATGAAGACGTTAAATTGTCACTTTTTGCACATGACATGATTCTTTATATAGAAAACTCTAAAGACTCCACCAAAAAACTATTAGAAAATACAGTAAAGTTGCAGGATACAAAATCAATGCACAAAAATCCATTGCATTCCTATATACGAACAATGAAATTTCAGAAAAATGAAAAAAAAATTCCTTTTACAGTTGCAACAAAAATAGTAAAATACCTAGGAATAAACTTAAAGGATATGAAGAACCTATACACTGAAAACTGTAAGACTATTATTAAAAGAAATTGGAAGCAGACAAAGAAATGAATATTCTGCGTTCATGGATTGGAAAAATCAACATAGTTAAAATGTCCATATTACCCAAAGCAATATGCAGATTTAATGCAGTCCCCCATCAAAATCCCAATGGCACTTTTTCAACAAATAGAACAAAAAATCACCAGATTTGTATAGAATCACAAAAGACCCTGAACAGCCAAAGCAATCCTAAGAAAAAAAAGAACATGGCTGGAGGTATCACACTTCCTGACTTCCATTTGTACTACAAAGTGACAGTAATTAAAACAGCATGCTATTGGCAGAAAAACAGACACAGAGACCAATGGAATGGAAATGAAAACCCAGAAATAAACCCATATGTGTGTGTGTGTGTGTGTGTGTGTGTGTACACACACACAGGCAGATAATTTTTGACAAAGGAGTTAAAATCACACAATGGGGAAAAGAAATTCTCCTCAATATATGGTGCTGGGAAAACTGAAAAGCCACGTGCAAAAGAATGAAACTAGACTGGTGTTACCATATACCAAAATTAACTCAAAGTGGATCAAAGACCTAAACAGAAGACCTGAAACAATAAATTGCATAGAAGAAAATACAGGTACTAAACTTAGGAACCTTGGGTTCAGAGAGGATTTTATGAATTTGATCACGAAAGCAATAATAAATGAATGGGACTATATCAAACTAAAAGCTCTGCACAGCAAAAGAAACCCATCAGCAAGACAAAGAGACAACCAACCGAATGGGAGAAGATACGTGTTGTGACAGTTAAGTTCGCGAACTTGTTGCACCGATGTTGCTAATCTTTTTTTAATATCAGAGGGATTATTCATTATGAATTTGTACTAAATGGACAAACCGTTAACCAAGTTTACTATTGGAAGTGCTGAAAAGGCTGCGTGAAAAAGTTAGACAACCTGAACTTTTCGCCAACAATTCATGGTTTTTGCATCACGACAATGCACCAGCTCACATGGCACTGTCTGTGAGGGAGTTTTTAGCCAATAAACAAATAAATGTATTGGAACACCCTCCTACTCACCTGATCTGGCCCCCAAAGACTTCTTTCTTTACCCAAAGATAAAGGAAATATTGAAAGGAAGACAGTTTGATGACATTCAGGACATCAAGGGTAATACGGTGACAGCTCTGATGGCCATTCCAGTAAAAGAGTTCCACAGTTGCTTTGAAGGATGGACTAGGCACTGGCGTTGGTGCATAACTTCCCAAGGGGAGTACTTTGAAGGTGACTGTATTGATATCCAGCAATGAGGCATGTAGCACTTTTTCTAGGATGAGTTCGTGAACTTCATTGTTCCACCTGACCTTGTATGGCAAACAATGCCTCTGATAAGCAGCTAATATCCAAAATACATAAAGAACTCGTACAACAACAAAAAAAACAAACAATCCAGTTAAAAATGGGCAGATGATCCAAACAGACACTTCTCCCAAGAAGATATACAAATGGCCAACAGATATATGAAAAAATGCTCAGCTTCACTAGCTCTTACGGAAATGCAAATCAAAACCACAATGAGATATTACCTCAAACCTGTTAGTATGGCTATCATCAACACGACAAATAACAAGTGTTGGGGAAAAAGGAACCCTTATACACTACTGGTGGGAATGTAAATTGGTACATCCACTGTGGAAAACTATATGGAGGTTCCTCAGAAAGTTAAGAATAGAATTACCATTACAACCCAGCAATCCCTCTCCTGGGTATCTACCCCAAAAATCTGAGAACATTTATCCCTAAAGATATATGTACCCCGATGTGCATTGCAGCATTATTTACAGTGGCCAAGATATGGAAACAACCAAAGTGTCCTTCGATAGATGACTGGATACAGAAGATGCGGTATATATACACAGTGGAATATTTCTCAGCCATAAGAAAAGATGAAATACTGCCATTTGCGACAATAGGGATGGATCTTGAGATTATCATGTTAAGCTATTGAAATAAGTCAGAGAAAGTCAAGAACCGTATGACTTTATTCATATGTGGGATATAAAACAAAGCAACAAGGGAACAAGACAACAAAGAAACAAAAATTCATAGACTACAGTTAAGTGGTTACCAGAGGGTATGGGGCAGTGGTGGTAGAAGAGGGAAAAGAGTGTCAAATATATGGTGATGGAAGAACTGACTGCGTCGTGAGCACACAATCCAATTATAGATGATGTTTTATATAAATGTACACTTGAAACCTATGTAATTTTACTAACCAGTGTCACCACCCCAATAAATTTCATAAAAATAAGTAAAACAAAAAAATGCTAATAGCCTTGTGTGTGTTCTCCTCAGTCAGAAAATGTGTTTTTCTAGTTTTAAAAATGTTTCATTTTTCTCCAATTTAAAGTAAACTTGCTTAAAGTTATAAAGTGGTTGCTTAAAAATTTAAATAATACAGATATCTAGGCTAACAAGTAATGCTCCACTTTATCAGAGAAAACATTAATATTTCAATACATATTCTTCCACACTTTCTTAATAAATTTGCAATATATATACTACTTAGATTTTAAGGCATTTAATTTTTTAAAGTTATTTAATTGAGGTATAGTTTACATAATGCATCTATTTTAAGTGTACCGTTGGCATTTTGACAAGTGTATACGCTTGTGTAATTCACTACTCCAATCAAGTTATAGAATTCTATCACCCCCAGTTTCTTTAGGCCCTTTTGTAGTCAAGGTCCCCGGTTCTCCCTCCTACCAGCCCAGGCCACCATGGAACTATCACTTTAGACAAGTTTTGCCTGTTTCAGAATTTTTCAGGATAATCATACCATATATGTACTCTTTTGTTTCTTGTTTCCTTTGCTGAGCATAATGCTTTGATACTCATCTGTTGCTGCATGTATCAGTAGTTTATTTCTTTTTATTGCTGTGAATATTTCATTGTGTGAGTATAGCACAACTTTATTATACATTTCTTTGTTGGTAGACATTTGTATCATTTGCAGTTTGGGGCTTAAAACTGCTGTGCAGAGTATTTTGTCTGCCTATGTTTTCATTTCTTTTGAGTAAATGATAACTATTTAGGGAATTTCTCCATCATATAGTAAATGTTTGTTTAACCTGATAAGCTTGTGTTAAAGTGTTTTCCAAAATGGTTGTACCATTTTACACTCCCATCAGCAATGTAATGAGTTTCAGTTCCTCATGTTGTCCATTTATCAAATTATTAATAATGTTTTCTTATATTTTGTGTAAGTAACTTTAGTATGGATTCCTGAAAGTGGGGTTTTTGTGTGAAATGATTAAGTGCATATTGAATTTGCTAGATTTTGCTGTATTTTTCTTGTTTTTATGTTAACCATTACTAATATAGGAGAGTGTGTGTGTCTCTTCCACCTCACATCAGAATGTGATTAATTTTTGCCATTCTAATAGGTACAAAATGAAATCTTAATACAGTAATAGTTTTAATTTCTCTTCAAGTGATGTTGAACATAGTATCATACATTTAATGGTTTCCTTTTTTTTTTCCTCTTTGAACTACCCATATCTCTGCCAGGTTTTCTTTGCTGTTTTTAGAAAATCTTTATATATTAAGACTATCTGGTTGTTTTTCCTTTGTTTTTTAAACTTTTTACATGTTAGGGACAGTAACCCTTTGCAAATGTAAGGTTCAAACATTTTTTCCAAGTTCACCATTTGTATTTTTGTTTGGAGTGTCTTTTTCCATGACTTCTCCCAACTTTTCTTTTTACATTGTTAACTACATCAGTCTTTTTCCTTATTGTTTGGGATTTGGGTCATAGTTAGGAAATTTTCTCACTCCCTGATCACAAAGGACGTTGGTTGTATTTCTTTCTAGTACTTGTATAGTTTTATTTTTTATATTTGTATTTCTGACCCCTATGTAATTGTGATGTCCAATTTGGGGAACAGGTGTTGTTTTTTTTTTCCAAATACCTGTTTGATATTGAACATAGTGTTGCTGTGTATTCCTAATATGTAAAGTGTTTCTCCCAACAACACTTTTATCAAATATTATTTTTCCTCATTGACTTGAGGTTGCCTCTTTAAGCCATTCAGCATAATGTTTATTATATAAGATACGGGATAGGGCTATATAATTTTTATAATTTTTTCCAAATATGTTCCCAGTTTTCTCAACAACATTTATTTATTCTCTAATTGTATGCTAAATTCCAAAATACACCTATATGGGTTTGTTTCTGGACTGTCCTTTAGATTGATTTATTTGTCCTACTTTTAGTATTCTAGAGATAAAGGTAGTTTTGTGTTATCTTTTAGTATTTGGTAGAGCAAATGTTCCCATTCCCTCATTATTTCTTGTTTCTGATTTTTTTTTGGGATGTGCTACCCATATGAATTTACTTAATTTTTCTATCATGAGCTTTAATATTTTGCATATTATAGTCTTATACTCTTTGTTAAGTAAATATTTGTGGAAATTAGACCACTTTTAGGGGTGGTATAGAGAGACTAAGTATTTCTTTTTAGTTCAACAAATATTTATGTAATATTAACTGTCGGAGGTAGGGTGTATAGAACGTATAGAGGTAATATAAAAATGAGTGAGATACATTGTGCCTGCCTACCTGTCTAAGAGAGAGAAAAATAATTGCAATATAATATAGTAAGTGCTTCACGATGTTTTGGACCAGGAAGGGAGTATGATCAGGTCTTCCTACTAGAGTTGAGATTTTACAAACATATTACGTTTAATCTAAATCTTGAACGATTTTGAGTAGGAATTTGTTAGGCAGATAAGAAAGAAGATGGATATCGGTGAACTAGTTAGAAAATTTTAATGTAAAATCTTGTAATAAGGGTACTAATAATTGATCATTCAAAGTTCTTAAGGTCTTAAGTAACACTGAAGATTTTTTTTTTTTATAGGTAGATTAATTCCACTTTATATGGAATTTAGCTCAATTTCCTCAATTTAGGAATGAGAAGTTAGGTGACTTTCCTATGGTTATATATTCTTGAAAGAATTGTTACTGAAACACTTTGTTCTAGGGAACTTTCAGAGCAGGCAAATTGGTAAAAGTATATGGGGCAGTCTTGAAAGTATGTTAGAAATGGAATACAAATAACAGTTAACAAATAATGTTTTTTATTGCAGTGTAGTGTTAATTTAGGAAGGTACACAAGACCTATAAATATGTTTTATTTAATTACAAAGAAGTTTTCTGGCAAGAATTAAAATTTTCAGTGACTTAAAAATGAGATAGGTAGTTAGCTGCTTAAGTTATATAAAGGGCGTGGAGAAAATTGGCTAGAGCTTTGTTTTCCCTTAGAAGTCTAGTGCAATCAGTTTTGGAGGTTTTTTTTTAAATTGGTGAATTAATTGGTGAATAGCTAACATTTAATGTAGTGCTCACTATGCCTGAGAGCTGGTCTGTGCTTACATTTATTAACTTATTTAACCCTTATAACTACTCAATTAGTTAGGTTATTATTTTCATTTTACACATTAGGAAAATGAGGCTACCCAACTCACAGCTTATAAAGAGTGTTGCCAGGATTCCTGTCTAGGTAGTGTCATTCCGGAACTCAGGTTCTAGAGCCTCTCACTTACGAGATTCAGTTAAAATTGGGTAATCTGATATAAAGGAACTGGTAGCAGAATCACCAGGGAATTTACTGGTTATCTGTAGTGTCTACATATCTAATGAAGCAGATTTGATAAAGGCCATATTTTGTGTGAATCAGGTTTATGGGGGAAGCAGTTGTCTGCGTTAAATTCATTATTTTTTCCCATTGCATTTTTCTTTGGAATGTCTGTGTTACAGTTGACTAAACACTGGCATGTGGTTATCTGAAAGGGAAAGAAAGACCACTTACCGAGTTAAGTCTTTTGTGTATTTTCTTATAGTTGAACATTATTAATAGATGGGACTCCTCCTATTGTTAGAAACATACTATGAGTACATCTTGAGTTGTTGTGTGTGTTTTTAATAGTCTCTATGTTGTATTATTTCTTCTGCTGATGGGCTCACTGCATCAGGATTAGGTAAATCTAAATCTTTAAGTCTGATACAGACAGGCTTCCAAGATATAAGCCTTCCAAGATATAAAGATTTAATTAACTTTTAGAAGTGTATGTATAGTATATGCTTATATACTACTATATAGAGTAGTAATCTTTTTTTTAAGCACCACAGGTGATTATGATGATGAACTAGGTTTAGGAATTACTGTACTAGGAATTACTGTAGACCACACTTGCTTCTCAGTGAAGTTCTAGACCTGAGATAATTTTGTATGTGCTGTTGAAAAATGACCTTACGTTAATTATTCTTAGCAGCTTTTGCTTTTCCTGACTTGTTTCTTTTCTTGTTTCTCTACAGTAGTTTATGCCAACGTGGCTTCCTTCATACAGATGAACCAAGGATTGGGATAGCAGTATAAAATAAGAATCAGACAGCTGATTGCCCAGCAGGATGCCATCAACTAACCGAGCAGGCAGCCTCAAGGACCCTGAAATTGCAGAGCTCTTCTTCAAAGAAGATCCAGAGAAGCTCTTCACAGATCTCAGAGAAATTGGCCATGGAAGCTTTGGAGCAGTGTATTTTGTAAGTGTTAAAGGTTTAATGTCAGTGACCAGCATTTACTTAATACCCAGTCCTGGAAGAGTTAAAAACAATAATATAGAGAGATACAGGCCACAGTCCATTTTATAGTCACTTGCATAGATGTGTGTGTATAATATGAAAGTAGATGGTTTTATTTATTGAGCTTCCTTGGATTATTGGAAAAATGGGAAAGAATATTATTTTGCTTGAATTTACATGTTTAGAATTTTTAGCACACTGTTGGTCTTATCATTTGTATTGCTATAGAATTAAAAATTTCAGAGCACTAATTTCTGTAAAGTTCCATACAGAGTCAATTTTAGTGTCATGAAAATCTAGGATTATTATTTGGCAGAAGGATATGGACCAGTCTTTTTTTCTTGTGTGTATGTATATTTTATGCTAAAAAAAAATAATCAAATTTGCCATTTTAACGACTTGTAAGTGTACAGTTTGTGGCATTAATTACACTCACAATGATGTATAACCATTACCACTATTTTGAAAACTTTTTCATCACTACAAACAGAAACTCTGTATCCATTAGCGTAACTCCAAATTTTCCCTCTCCACCCAGCCCGATAACCTCTAATCTACTCTTCGTCTCTATAATTTGCCTATTCTAGTAATATTTTATATAAGTGGAATCATACAATATTTGTACTTCATGTATAATTTATATCACTTCACAGGTCATCCATGTTACAGCATATCAGTACTTCATTCCTTTCTATAGTTGAATAATATTCCATTGGATGTATATACCATGGTTTGTTTGTCTATCTGTTGACAGACAATAGATTGTGTCCACCTTTTGACTATTGTGAATAAATGCTACAGTGAACACTGGCATATAAGTATCTCATTCCCTATTTATAAATTTGGATACATACCTAGGAGTGAAAATACCAGATCACATGATAATTCTTTGTTAATCTTTTTGAGGAAATGTCAAAACTGCACCACAGAGTCTGCACCATTTCCATTACTAACCAACAGTGTACCAAGAGTTCCAGTTACTCCATATCCTCACAAATGCCTGTTATTTTCTGTTATTTTGATTGTAGTCATTCTGCTAGGTGTAAAGTGGCATCTCGTGGTTTTGATTTGCATTTCTCTAATGACTAATAATATTGACCATCTTTTCATGTGCTTATTGGTCATTTATATATCTTTGGAGAAATGTCTATTCAAGTCCTTTTCCTAGTTTAAAATTTGAGTTGTCTCTTTGTTGTTGAGTTGTAGAGTTTCTTTTATGTATTTTGAATATTAAATTTTTATCAGATATGTGATTTGCAGATGTTTTCTCCTATTCTGTAGTTTTTTCACATTATATTATTATTAAATACCTTTATTAACAGGTATTTGCAATTTGTTGACTTTTTTGAAAAAAATCAATTACTGCAAATTAAAAATGAAGTTCTTAAAAATCTCAGCTTGCCCAGATATGAAACAATTTAAAAACCTTTAAAGGTGTATTGAGAAAAAACAGGCTTTTTTTTAAATTAAATAACACTTTTGTCATTACCAAAAGGAGATGTGTTTAGATAAAAATAATAAAAACCCCATGCTGCATAGATAATGCAGATAGTTCTGGTTATCTGGTCAGTGGGCAAAAAGCAAGCACTTACAGTCTTCAGCTCTAATCTTTCACTCATTTCTTATTGCTGTTATTTCATATTCACTTCTTGTTGGATGACTAAACTGGATGATGGTAGAGATGGTAAGCCAGGATTTACTCAGCCCCACCCTGCTCAGCCTCAGGAGCGGATGAATTCTCAGCTGGTGGATGGGCTGCTTTTGTATCTGCCATCTTGTGGATTAGGGTTTTCTGGGCTTCTGCATCAGTAATTGGAGTTATGGTAGTACTGATGTTGAGGTGACTGTTGACCTTGGGTCTCATCTCCTGATTTTCCTTACCTTCTTCATTGCTATCCTCTCTAGGCTGTCTCTGGCAAGAAGGGCCCCTGCAGAAACGAGGTCTATAGCCCCAATACATCTTCTGTCTCACTGGTGTACGTTGTTCTCCTGCACCCTGGTTGTCAGACCCTCCAAGCCCCAATACATATTCTGTCTCACTGGTGTACGTTGTTCTCCTGCACCCTGGTTGTCAGACCCTCCATCACTTCTCCCTGCACAGGCGGGATGGAATACGTACTGTGATCAACGCCCATAGGGTCTCTGCTTGTAGTAAGGTGGGAGCTGTCACCTGTCGGCACTGTTGGGCCTGGCCTTTGGGAGCACTCTCCTATCCCTCATTCTTTTCCCCACTCTCACTATTCTGGTACCGTGTTTCCCCAAAAATAAGACCTAGCTGGACAATCAGCCCTAATGAGTCTTTTGGAGCAAAAATTAATATAAGTATAATCAAATAAGACCGAGTCTAATATAATTTATAATATAAAGTAATATAATAATATCAGGTTTTATATTAATTTTTGCTCCATAAGACGCATTAGAGCTTATTGGCTAGGTCTTAGTTTTGGGGAAACACAGTAATTCTGCTGGGAATTATGTGGAGGACCTCTGCGACGTGGATAGCGTCTCTAATGGTTCCGGTCGGCTGCATGTTTACTGCCTTGCACGGGAACTCCACCAGGGTCTGTAACATTTGCTGCCTCTGCACCCTTCTCTCTCTCAACAACATCCAACTCCACAGTCCCCATCTCCTACACTGGGAAGGTACTTCCTGGGATTATTCTTTATGGCAGTCTGGTGTTCAAATACATCTTCCTTGGTGTCATTCCTGTTGATGAAACCACATCCGTTTCTTACATTGAACCATTTTACTGTTCCCCAAACCTTCATTGCGATGACCTTGTCCCCGCCAGCAGGCAGCCAATGTAAAGCCACTCCCTGCGCTCCCCGTGGAGCAGGCTTGGTGTCTAGCAGTGCTGAGGGCGGGGCCATGGGCCGTGGGCAGCTGCTAGGGGTCAGCCTCACCGCTCATGGTTGCGGTGATGGTGACACTGGCTGCGGCAGCTGCGGCTCCTCCCAGGAGTGTGACAATAACCAGGCCAGCACGGCGATGGGGCTGCTCTCTGCTCCTGCTCTGCTCCTGCTACTGATGGAAGTCTCCCTTTCTTGATAATTTCCTTTGATATACAAAAGTTTTAAATTTGAATGAAGTCCAATTTATCTGTTTTTTCTTTTGTTGCTTGTGCTTGGTGTCATGTCTAAGAATCCACTGCCAAATCCCAATTCATGAAGATTTACCTCTAGGTTTCCTTCTAAGAGTTTTATGTTCTTAGCTCTTATATTGGATCCATTTTGAGTTAATTTTTGTATATGTTGTGAGGCAGAGATCCAACTTCACTTTTTTGCATGTGGAAATCTAGTTGTCCCAGTATCATCTGTTGAAGAGACTGTTTTTTCCTCCATTGAATTTGTCTTGACATCCATGTCAGATCAATTGGCCATATTGTATAGGTTTATTTCTGAACTCTCAGTTCTATTCCATTTGTCTATATATTCATCTTTATGGTAGTATATTACAGTTTTGATTACTGTGCTTTGTAGTAAGTTTGAGATCAGGAATAACTTTGTTACTGTTTTAAAGTATGGTTTTGGCTATTTTGGACCCCCTGCAATTCCATATGAATTTCAGGGTTGGCTTTTCCATTTCTGCAAAAAGTCTGTTGCAATTTTGATAGAGATTACTTAAATCTATAGATCATGTTTGGTAGTATTTGCATCTTAACAATATTAAATCTCCTAATCCATGAACACAGGATGTCTTTCTAAACATTATTTAGGTCTCCTTTAATTTTGTTCAGCAGTGTTTTGTAGTTTTCAGTATACAAGTCTTACACTACATTGCTTAATTTATTCATCAGTCTGGTATTCTTTTAGATATTGTTGTAAATGGAATTACTTTCTTAATTGCCTTTTCAGATTGTTCACTGCTGGTGTATAGCAACACAGCTGGTTTATGTATATTGATCTTTTTTATTATTTATTTTTCAATTACAGTTGACATGAAATTTTGTATTCCTTTCAAGTATACAACATAAGTGATTAGACATTTATATACTTTACAAAGTGATCACCCTGATAGGTCTAGAACCCATCTGACCCCATAGATAGTTATTAAAATATTGCCTGTATTCCCTATGCTGTACTTTACATCCCTGTGACTATTTTTATAACTGTCAATTTGTACATATTAATTCCCTTTCACCTTTTCACCCATGCCCCAAGTCCCCCATCTGGCAACTATCGATTTGTTCTCTGCATCTATGAGTTTGTTTCTCTTTTATTTTGTCTTTTAGATTCCATATATAAGTGAAATCATATGGTATTTGTCTTTCTCTGTCTGACTGTTTCACTTAGCATGATATCCTCTAGGTCTATCCATGTTGTTGCAGATGGCAAGATTTCATTCTTTTTTATAGATGAATAATATTCCATTGAATATATGTACTACATCTTCTTTATACATTCATCAGTGGACACTAAGTTTGCTTCCATATTTTGGCTATTTTAAACAATGCTGCAATGAACATAGGGGTGCATATGTCTTTTTGAATTAGTGTTTTTGTTTTCTTAGGATAAATACCTAGAAGTTGAATTGCTGGAGCATATGCGAGTTTTATTTTTAATTTTTTTGAGGAAGCTCCATACTGTTTTCCATAGTGGCTGCACCAATTTGCAATTCCACCAACAGTGCACAAGGGTTCCCTTTTCTCCACATCCTCACCAACACTTGGTTATTGATATCTTGATGATAGCCATTCTGACAGATGTGATATCTCATTGTGGTTTTAATTTGCATTTCCCTGTTAGTCAGTGATATTAAGCATCTTCTCATGTGTCTATTGGCCATCTGTATGTCCTCTCTGGAGAAATGTCTATTCAGGTCCTCCGCCCATTTTTTAATCGGATTGTGTATTTGTTTTTGGTGTTAAGTTGTATGAGTTTCTTATATATTTTGGATATTAACCCCTATCAGATGTATCATTGGTGAGTATCTTCTCCCAGTTGGTAAGTTGTCTTTTCGTTTTGCTGATGGTTTCCTTCGCTATGCAAAAATTTTTTAGTTTGATGTTGTCTCATTTGTTTATTTTTTTCTTCTGTTTCCTGTATCCAAGGAGACATATCCAAAAATATACTGCTAATGGTGATGTCAAAGAATTGACTGCCTATGTTTTCTTTAGAGTTTCCAGTCTTATGTTTAAGTCTTTAATCCATTTTGAGTTTATTTTTATATGGTGTAAGAAAGCAGTCTAATTTCATTTTTCCCCCACCTTGTATCTGTCCAGTTTTCCCAATACCATCTATTGTATATCTTTGCCTCCTTTGTCATAGATTAATTGACCATATAGATGTGGGTTTATTTCTGGGCTCTCTATTCTGTTCCATGTGTCTGTTTTTATGCCAGTACCATGCTATTTTGATTACCATAGCCTTGTAGTGTACTCATAATATAGCTTGGTATCAGGTAGCATGATACCTCCAACTTTGTTTTTCTTTCTCAAGATTGCTTTGGCTAACAGGGGCTTTTTGTGGTTCCATATAAATTTTAGGACTGTTCGTTCCAGTTCTGTGAAAAATGCCTTTTGATAGGGATTGCATTGAATTTGTAGATTGCTTAGGGTAGTATGGTCATTTTTACAATGTTAATTCTTCCTGTCCATGAGCACAGTAAGACCTTTCATTTGTTTGTATCTTCTTCAGTTTCACAGTTTTCTAAGTATAGGTCTTTTATCTCCTTGGTTAAATTTATTCCTGGGTATTTTATTCTTTTAATGCAATTGTAAATGGGATTGTTTTCTTCTCTTTCTGATAGTTCATTAATTGTGTATAAAAATGCAACAAATTTCAGAATATTAATTTAGTATTTTGCTACTTTACTGAATTCATTTATTAGTTCTAATATTTTTTTGTGAAATCTTTAGGATTCTCTATACTGTGTTTCCCCGAAAATAAGACTGGGTCTTATATTAATTTTTGTTCCAAAAGACGCATTAGGGCATATGCTCAGGGGATGTCATCCTGAAAAATCATGCTGGGGCTTATTTTCCAGTTAGGTCTTATTTTCGGGGAAACACCATATATAGTATCATCTCATCTGCTAATAGTAGTTTTACTTCTTGCTTTCCAATGTGGATGCTTTTTATTTTTCTTATCTGATTGCTGTGGCTAACACTCCTAATATTGTGTTGAATAAAAGTAGTGAAAGTGGACATCCTTGACTTGTTCCTGATTTTAAAGAAAAGGCTTTCAGATTTTCACTGTTGAGTTTGAAGTTAGCTGTGGGTTTGTCATATATGACCGTTATTATTTTGCGGTATATCCCCTTGATTCCCAGTTTGCTGAGATTTTTTTTTAATCATAAATGGATGTTGGATTTATTCAAATGCTTTTTCTGCATCTATTGAAATGATCATAAGATTTTTGTCCTTCATTTTGTTTGTGAGTGGTGTATTACATTAATTGATCTGTGGATACTGAACCAACTTTCATCCCAGGAATAATTCCCATTTGATCATGGTGTGTGATCTTTTTAATGTGTTGCTGAATTTGGTTTGCTAGTATTTTGTTGAGGATTTTTGTATCTATGTTTATCAGGGATACTGGACTATACATTTTTTTTTTTTTTTTTTGGTAGTGTCTCTGGTTTTGGAATCAGGGTAATGCTGGCCTTGTAAAATGAGTTTGGGAGCCTTCCCTCCTCTTCAATTTTTTGGAATAGTTTGAGAAAGATAGGTAATAATTATTCTTTGGATGTTTGGTAAAATTCACCTGTGAAGCCTTGTGGTCCAGGGCTTTTGTTTGTTGGGAGTTGCTTTTTTTGTTGTTGTTGTTTTTTTTTAAATTACGGATTCAATCTCCTTACTAGTAATCAGTCTGTTCAGATTTTCTGTTTCTTCCTGATTCTGTCTTGGAAGATTGTATGTTTCTAAGAATTTATCCATTTCTTCCAGGTTGTCCAATTTGTTGGCATATAATTTTTCATAGTATTTCCTTATAATCTTTAGTAATTCTGTCGTGTTGTTGTCACTTGTCTTTCATTTCTGATTCTATTTATTTGAGCCTCTCTCTCTGTTTCTTGATAATTTGCAAATATTTTATCCCATGCCATAAACTACCTTTTCATTTTATTGATTGCCTTTTTTGCTCTACAGAAGCTTTTTAATTTGATGTAGTCCCATTTATTTATTTTTGCTTTTGTTAATTTGTGCTTTGGGTGTCATATCCAGGAAACTGCTATCGAGACCAATGTATGTTAAAGAACTTTTTCTCTATCTCAAGTTTGTTTAAATCGGAGTGTTTTGCTCATTTACATTTAATACAATTATTATTTTTAGTTAAACATAAGTCTGTTGTTTTCCTATTTAATTTCTGTTTGTACTACCGTATTTCCCACGAAAATAAGACCTAACCAGAAAATAGGCCCTAGCGTGATTTTTCAGGATGCTTGCAATAAGCCCCACCCCAAAAATAAGCCCCAGTTACCATTAGATGTCAGTCAGATGGGCGCATTTAGTATGTCCCTTGCAATACACGATGGACGTATTGAATTATAAAATAATATTAATATATAATTAAATATAAATATTATTGACATGAATACTTAAAATAAATAATATAAATTATAATTAAGTATTTGTAAATACCCAAGTGGGCTCCTTTGGATGAGAGATAAACGCTTATGTAAACAGATGAACTCGAGACTTATTGCCGAATGACCAATCGGAGTACAGACACAGCGCACGAATGACGTGCATACTCGATAACGAACGGACGTGGTTGTATCTAATATGAATCTTCATAATTCAATACATCGTGTGTTGTAACGGACGTACTTAATACACTCTTGTGAAATGAAACGTTTTCTGAATTTTGGTGCCTGCAATTTTTCATAGCTTTTGTGTGGACCATCATTCTTAACTGTCATCATTTTTGTTGCCATTCTTGTCTCAAGTCTTCAATTAACACTTCATTTAATGGTAGATTTAAAGGAAATATTTTGACCCCCAGACAAGATGAGTGCAAAAACAAAGAGCTATTCCGTCTAGTACAACCAAGAATCGTGGAGGACTCCCAGGGCAAGACTCTTACGGCTTTCTACAAAGAGAAGAAGTTGGATCTCCAAATGGTCCCAAAATGGCAAGCAGAGAGCGATAACCTCGGTGAACAGGTGGATGAGGGAAATGCTAACAAGCGCAAGTGTGGATCAAGTCGGCAACCATTATTTCCTGAGCTGGAAAACATCATCCGTGGATAGATTGCTGATAGGAGAGCAAAGTCTCCTGTGCGCAGGGTTGATATTCAAGCATTTGCCCTTGCAATGGCACCACAGTTAGAAATATTCCCAGAAGAATTCAACGCATCACAACACTGGCTAGATGGCTTCCTTCAGCAATATGAACTGTCTCTAAGATCGACAACACTATTCAAGCTGGAAGATACTGAAGTTATTAAACGTGCACTTGCATTCAAGTCCTTTGTTGATGGCATCAACTTTTCTAAATACCAACTCTCCAACAGGATTGCTATGGATGAAACTGCAGTGTTTATGGGCCAAGGATCTCAAATTGATCAGAGGGGTGCCTCGTCAATCTACATTCCCTCCACTCGTTATGCAAGTGTATGTGATGTGTATTTTGGCAGTTCGTCTGGATGGAAAGAAAGCCCCACCTTTAATCATCACTAAGGTCAAGAAAGATAAGGTTGAACGTGTTTCAGGCATTTATGTTCTTGAAACTGAAAAAGCCTGGTGCACACACATAAGGAAGTGGGTCGATTTAATGCTCCCACTTGTTTTGCGAGGCCTGCTAATCTGGGATTCAGCCAGCACTTAACCGCACTAAAGACATGAACTTCCTTGCAGAGAGAAGAATGGATCAAATAATGATTCCCGCAGGAATGACTGCCTATCTTCAGACTCTTGGTATTCAATAAACAAACCATTCAAGGACCATTTGCACATGGAAATCAATGACTACACTGAAAATAGAACGGAGAGAAATCAGCGTGGAAACTTTGTGAAGCCTAGCCTGCAAGAGGTCGTGACTTGGGCGAAGAATTCATGGGATAAAACCACTGACAGCTGTGTTGCCAATGCACTACGAGCAGTCTACGAGCAGTCTACGTGGACAAGAAGCCCTCATTGAAGGAGAGCTCTATTGCTGGACATGAGACATTGGGGCCAATGGTTCTGCAGAAAATGGAGTCGCAAAAAATTCAAGCTGGAATTCGAGATCTTAAGAGTTATGACGATGTTCCAGAAGAAGATTACATGACTGTATTTGAATAAATGTAGACTTTTGTACATGAATAAATGAAGAAATGGAGGTTGTGTACATGAATAAATATAGATTGTTGTACATGAAAAAATAAGACATCCCTGAAAATAAGCCCTAAAACGTCTTTTGGAGCAAAAATTAATATAAGACCCGGTCTTATTTTCGGGGAAATACAGTATCTCTTCTTCCTTTATTCATCATTCTTGCCAACTTTGAGTTAGTCAAATGTTTACTGTTATCATTTTTAATATAGGTTTTATTATTATTTAGGTATGGGCAGGCCAACAGATCAGGTAACAACTGCCATTGAAAAGATAGTTTGTTATACTTAGAGATCCCAAGAGAAGTGCACATAGGGGGCCACATGGGAAAGCAGTGTTGTTAGTGACGAGACAGAGGAATCAAAGGAAATACATGGGCAGAGCCTTTATTGTGGTTTCTATGGGAAGGAACAGGCGAGACAGGATAAGCAAGTTTAGGATTAGCTAGTTTCAGCAGGCTCTGGAGTATAGGGGCTATCCTTAGTGGTCTGGTACTTGGCCCTGCAGTGATGAGCGCAGGGGACAGGAGGCCCAGAGTGTGAGGTCATTGGAGATACGGGCTCTGGATTGGTGGTTTGTATATGTTAAGACGTGCTTGTTTACTCTCTGTAGGAATTAGCTGTATCTGGGAGTAGCAGGCCTTTTTTGTTAAGGCCCCAGATGTCAAAGCATCAAATTACGGCATGCAAAAAGGCATGAGTGATATATACAGAGGTGCCCCCAAAAATGTATACACATTTTAAGAAAGGAAAAAACTGTATTAAAATTATGCTGAAGGTAACCACTTTGAGCACCTCTTGTAATTGCAGAAGTCAAACATGACATGTATTCATCTTTTGTTATTGGAATATATTGAGTATTACAATTTTGATACAGGTTTTTTCCTTAAAATGTATATACATGTTTTTGGTACCCTCTGTATATATTTTTCCTCTATTAACTTTTCGATTATGTATTTCTATTTTTTTATTGCCATAGAGATTATAATATATATTCTTGATTTATTATAGTTAAATTAGCACTTTTACCACTTCTCAAAAACAATGTAAAAAACCTTATAGTATTTCAACTGTCTTCCTCCTGTTTGTGCAATTTTTCTTATATATTTTTTAAAAGTCTCTCTGATATCCTCCATTGAGTATTTGTATACTGTTATTCTCTGAAGGAGTCTAGTCTCTAAAGCCTTGCCTGCATATGTTGCTCTCCAATAGTTTCATACAATTGTTTTACATACATTGCCTGCTTTGTAGTTGTTTTGGCTTCAGGGATAATCTAACACAAGCATCGTGACAAGAATTAGTATTGAAATTTCCCTTGGTTAATATTATTTGCACTCGCATGGACTTTTCATATGTCCTTCTGTAAAATATGGTTTTTTGGAGCATTTGGTCTTTCATCGTTAATACTGAAAAGTACAGAATTTCAGCAGGCTTTCTCTCTTTTTTAGACCTTCCCATATGATCTGTCCAGTGGTGGAAGTAATATTATTGTCCTTTTCCTTTTATTAAAGGGACTGAATTAAATCCATATTGGCAAAATATCAGTGATTTAAAGTTTTTAAATAAAACTATAAAATTGTATTATCCCAAAGCCAGAACTTGTCAGGAGTCTTTGGTGAAGTGTACGACTGAAGTGGGTACGTTTCAGTTAAGGTTATAATGGAAACTGAGGATGTGATCAGAGAAAAGGTAAAAAGGAAAGACAAGGGAGCCTCCTACACCATACTAAGAAATGTGGGCCCTATTCTGAAGTCTTGAGAGAGCCACTGAAGTGCAACAGAAATCCATTTGTAATATAGAAAGTTTATTTTTGTAGCAGTGTGGAGGAAAGATTGCATATACCAAAAATCAAAGAAGGGAGGCTGAGTATGAAGCTTTTGTAATTATTCAGGAAAGAAATGCTGAGAGCTTAAACTAGATATTGTCAGTGAGGGTGCAAAATACACATTTTTAGAATTAAAATTTAAATTGATAAACTCAAGAGAACTTGTTTTTTAACAGGTAAGAAGGTGTGCATTGTAGTTCCTCACCTGTGGAAAAGAATTTGGGGAAGAAGGAGGTGATTCTCTAATGCTTAGACCTCCTCATGCAATAGTTTCTGGGGTTGTCCTACCCAGGCTGGATTATTTCAGAGAAGTGTGATTGATTAGGAGAGAAAGTCTCATAATCTCAGAAGTAAGGATCTAAGAGAGCAACAAAAGCAAATTAGTATAAGCTAGTTATCAGGAGTTGTCGCTGGAGAGACCTGGTGATTAAATACAATGTGCAATCCTGGATTGGAAAAAAATTCCTATAAAGAACATTAATGAGATAGTTGGTAAAATTTGAATATGGACTATATATGCACTGGATAACAGTGTTATATCAATGCTAAATTTCCTAAATTTGACAATTGTACTGAGGTTCATTCAAGAGAATGTTCTTATTCTCTGGAACTATATGAAGTAGTACTTTGGAACCACGGCTGAGAAGTGTACTCTCAAATCCTCTTCAGTAATAAAATAATGATAATGTAATGATAACAATATGTATCTTTAGATAGACAGTTTAAAAGCAAATGTAGCAAAATGTTAATGAAGAAGATTTCTCTATAAGTAGGGGCCAGGAAACTACAGCCTGGGTTTATTAATCCAGCCTGTGAACTATTTTTGCTCAGCTTCCAAACTAAGAGTGGTTTTTACATTGAAAAAATAATGTGCAATAGAAAAAGAAGGATATGTATTTGGCCCACAAAGCCTAAAATATTTAATATATCGCTCTTTATAGAAAAAGTTTGTGACTTTTGACAAGGCATAAAGGTTCACTGTGCTATGCCAACTTTGCTGTACGTTTGACAGATTTGTATAATAAAACGAAGGTGGAAACAAAAAAGCTGATTTAGGAAGTCAAGAAACCTAGGTACAGGTTAGGACAATCCCAGGAGCCATTGCATGAAAGCTTAGAGGAGTCAGGCAACTGCTCTGAGCGGTGTTTTCTGTTGTCTTGATGTCTAGGAAACATGCACCTGTAGATAAGTCAAGTTTGAATGTAGCCCAGAATTGAATATTTTTGCTGTAATTCCATTTCTAGGTCACTAACCTTCATATTTTGTGGTATCAGACAAATCCATGTGGAGTGTATGTGTCTGCATGTTGCATATGTGAGTGTGTGCACATGAATGAGTGCTTTTCTTTTTGTGTCCTCTCACCAGGACAGGGCGAAAGGTACAGTGTCTGTCTATGGAGTATACAGAGCAAGGACACTTTTCAAATTCTTTTAGATGATTGAAAATAGTTCATATAATGTATTTCTGAATTTTCATTAATAGGCAGCGAGGATCACCCTAAATTTAAAAATACTCTAATTGAGCCAGTTCTGGTGGCTGTCTCATCAGCCAAGCTAATCAAGGACTAGTATCGAAAGTATTTGAAACCAAACCAGAGTTAGATGTCCAAAAGAACCACTATCTCTAGATTGCCAGGAAAATAAAAATTCTCTTTTAGTTTCCAGTACTTAAATAGAACCAATATGATGTCAGTAGGTGGGCCACAGAACACTGGCCTGGGAATCAGGTAGTGCCAACAAATGTGGCAGAACACGTATGACCCCAGTGAAGTCATTTATCTATGTTAGAAAAGCTTTTCTCTTCATTTTAAAAAATGAGATGAATACTACTTTGTATTCTTTTAGGGACTTGGAAAGTTTTATATTTTCAATGGTTATAGCAAATATTTTAGTGTTGTAAGAAAAAAATAATAAATACACAAAAGAAATGTAGAAAGACCATTTACATATAATTAATTGATATGGTGACTTCAAATCATTCGTATTACTGTGTTTCCCTGAAAATAAGACACATCAGCTCTAATGTGTCTTTTGGAGCAAAAATTAATATAAGACTCGGTCTTATTTTACTATAATATAAGACCGGGTATAATATATACTATACTATACTATACTATAACATAAGGCCGGGTCATATATTAATTTTTGCTCCAAAATATGCATTAGAGCTGATGATCTGGCTAGGTCTTATTTTCGGGGAAACACGGTACGTTCATTAAAATAATTCCCAAATGGATCTTCATAGACAGTTTCCTGGTTTGAAAAAAAATGATTGATTGTATTTGTTTTCTTTTTCCTCTCCTTTTTTGCTCTTGAAAGAATCAAGTTTGTCTTTGGGCCTACAGCCAATTTTATCTTTATTCTTATTCTCGGGCGGTGGGTACAATACATGTAGTATTGTACTCTTCTTTAATTACTCATAGCTCCTTTAATTCTGTTGTACGTTGTACATTTTTATGTATACAAACACTTAAAAAAATTTTTTTCTCTCTCCTGTTATCTTATTCTATTAGAAGAATATCCTATTCTCTTTTCAGTTCATTTGTTAATACTAATCACTTCACGGAAAAAGTAGAAATCATGGTTCTTCCCTATATCCTTTATACTACTCTTGCTTTATGTATTGCATCTACATAATTATAAACCCACAATTTAGTATCATAATTTTCACTTTAAACAGTCATATGTATTTTAAAGACTCTTAAGAGCAAGAATAGTTTTTAAATTTATCCACATATTTACCATATTTACTGTGTTGTACACAACATGATTGTTTACTTTGGAAAATCCCAAACAATCTGTAAAAGGACTTGCAGAATAGGTGAGTTTAACAAGGCTGCAGGATATAAGATCAATAAACAAAAATCCATTGTGTTTCTATTATGTCAGCAGTGAACAACTAGAATTTCTTATATTCTAAAAGTACTTCTTACAGTACCCCCAAAATGAAATACTGGAGTATAAATCCAACAAAAAAGGTACAAGATTTGTATACTGCAAACGATAAAACACTAATTTAAAAAAATCAAAGAAGACCTAAATAAGTGAAGAGATATATTGCGCTGATGGATTGGAAGACTAAATACTGTCATGCTATCAGTTATCTCGAAATTGATGTACAGCTTCAATGCAGTCCCAATCAAAATCCCAACAGGCTTTTAAAAATAGATATTGACAAGCATATTTTAAAATCTTATAGAAAGGCAAAAGAACTAAAATAGACAAAAACAATTTTGAAAAAGAGAACAAGTTAAAGAACTCACTATCTGATTCTGAAACTTACTATAAACCTATAGTAATTAAGATATTATGATATTGTTGAAAGGATAGATATATAAATAAATAAAACAAAATAAGAGTCCAGACATAGACCCACACAAATATAGTCAACTGATTTTTGACAGGGGTGCAGACAATTCAATGAAGAAATTCAACAAATAGTGCCAGAGCAACTAGACATCCATATGCATAAAAGTAAACTTTGACTCACACCTTACATAAAAACTAATGCAAAGTGGATCATAGTCTAAATGTAAAGCACAATACTAAAAAGCTTCTATGATAAAAATATAGGAGAAAAATCTTTATTACCCTGAATTATGCAGAGTTCATAGATAGGATACCAAAAGCATTATCCACAAAAAACAAAGCTTATAAATTGAACTTTATCAAAATTTAAAACTTTTGCTCTCTGAAAGATACAGTGAAGAGAATGAAAAGGAAAGCCACAGACTGGCAGAAAATGTTTGCAAGTCACATATTCAACAACGAATTTGTATCCAGACCATAAAGAATTCTCAAAACTCAAAAATAAGAATTGAGCAAAAGGTCTAACTAAACACATCACACACACACACACACACACACACACACACACACACACACAAAATACAGTTGGTCAATAAAAATATGAAAAGATGTTCAACATTAGTAGTCCTCTAGGGGATTACAACTTAAGACCACAGTGAGATATCACTACACCCCTATTAGAATGGCTGAAAAAGAAAGACAAGAAGAAAGAAATATAGGCAGTATTAAGTGCTAGTGAGTGTGTGGAGCCATTGCAAATCTCATGCAAAATGGTCTTGTTGCTGTGGAAAACAGTTTGGCAGTTTTTTAATTAAAGTGAAACATACCATTATATGACCCAGCATTCCCACTCCTAGATATTAATCCAAGAGAAATGAAAACTCAAGTTCACACAAAAACCTGTATGTAAATATTGATGGTAATTTTATTCATAATTGCCAAAAATTTTGATTTACTTCAATGTGTACATCACAAAGAGTGAATTTTACCTTAATTCATTTAAATGTTCATTAAAAGAAAAAAGCTATGATATAGGGAAAACCCAAATGGAATACAGACTGTAACAAATGAACCTAACTGTATTATAAATAACATAAACACAGAGAAGTGGGTGGGAAGGAAAAGAACTAATCTTAAGTTATTTTGGAAGCAATATTTTGGCTCAATACTCTCAAAGCTAAAGACAAAACGAACTGTAGTTACTTTGTTTCTCACAGGGATGTGGTTTAGCAGTTCTGAAACTAGTGTATATATGTAGATTTAAGTAAATAAGTAAATTTATTGTAGATTATGAGAACCAGTTTTCTTCCTGTCCAAGAAAGAAGCAAATTCCTTATTTGTACGTAAGGAAAGGGAGAAGGCTAGAAATAACCCTGTGGTGATGGACTGGAATTGGAAGTTTCAGCAGGAACTTGTCTCTCTCTGGCATGCGCGCGCGCTTTCTCTTTCTCTCTCTCTCTCTCTCTCTCTCACACACACACACACACACAGAAATACACATATATAACAAGAATAAAAATTCCTTATAATAAATATAAAAGTACTAAGGCAAATAATTGTTGCAGCTGAGATCTACTGATAGAAATATGGAATCAGGGAAGGTAAAAAAGAACCCTTATGGGATTGGATAGGAATTGGAAGTATTAATATGAACTAATTAATTAGCTCTATCTTCTGCAAGACTCTAGTTCAGGGGTGTCCAAACTGCGGCCCGCGGGCCAACTGTGGCCCACAATCCATTTTTAATTGGCCCGGAGCAAATTCCAAAAATATATTTAGTTTACTTAAACCAGGTGAGGCAATACGTACTTCACCTTGAGTGAGTGGCCCGGCTCTTTTTGTATTTTACCGCATATGGCCCTTGGTGAAAAACATTGAAAAAAGTTTGGACACCCCTGCTCTAGTTGCAATAAGCATGCTGACACTTTGGTAGCAATAAGCATACTTAGTACTCAGATCTTGAATTCCTCACTAAAAAGAACAAGAGCTTCTTGGAGGAATGGCTCATTCTACTGTGGGGGCAGGGAACATAAAAAGATAAGCCTTAGAACATCTTGATGTTGACAGAAAGATGTTGACATCTTTCTGACATCTTTCAACAAGATGTTGCAGAAAGTTAAAAAAATCCTTTTTAAAAAAAAGATGGGGTCCGTCAATGGACACTGGAGCCAGCTTGAAGAGGCTCCCACTGGCTAAATGTGGAACAATTTGAGCCTCAATATAAAGATAGTAATGGATTATAAGCCATCAAATAAAATAGGAATCCATAATTTCCATATGGATGAGGAAGGGATGGATGAAAAGGGAGGCCTCTTCTTTAGAATGCTGACTGATAAATGGTAGTTTTGGAAAATATCAGCATTTTGTAATCATAGAAAATTGTTTGGGACTAGAATTTTAAATGGTTGCTAAATCCAGGGGGAAAGTTTGATGAGCAAGATGTTTACATGATGAGAGATACATCATTTAAAAGTATCTCTCCACAGATTGTTGCTTAGATACACCGTAGGAGACAGTTACTATACACATATATATTGGAAAAAAACAGGTGGCACCTTCGGTGGGTGATGAAAATTAGTAATACCAATGTGGAACAGACAGACATTGTATACCTCCAGATATGATACCCTGAAAAGGACACAATATGACTCTCGTACTATTTTGTCCAGGGATGTATACAACCAGGATCTAATCTTGAAGGAATGTCAGACAAGTACAAATTTAGTAGCATTCTATAAAATTCGATGGTATATTCTTTAAAACTGCCAGTATAATGAAAGACAAAGGTTAAGGAATTGTTCTAGATTAGAGGAGACTAATGAGACATGATAAGTAAGCACAATAAGTGATCCTGAAGGGAGGAATAAACATATTTATTGACATTAAATATTTTTATTTTTTCGTTTTTTAGACATGATAAGCAAAATTCATATCTCCTTTTAACTTGATCACTTAATTTTAATTTAATATATTACTACTAGTGAGTTTGGACTTGAATAAATTACAGTCACTTTTAAATTTAACTTATTATTTAAAAACAGTTTTAGATTTGTAGAAGATTTTATAATAATAGTAAAAAGTTTTCCCCCATAACCTTCACCCAGCTCCCGTAATGGTAACATGTTACATAACCATGATACATTTATCAAGACTAAGGAATCAACACTGATACAATACTACTAACTAAACTTTATTCAGACTTTCCCAGTTTTTTCACTTTTTCTGTTCTCAAATCTAATCCAGGATACATTTAGTATACCCATTTTTAAATCAAGCTTTATCTTAGGCTAATTAAAAGTGTAGCTGTTTAATGCAAAACAATGAAATTGGGCCCTTAGCTCATACCATATAGAAAAATTAACTTAAAATGAATCAAAGAC
The DNA here is from genome assembly GCF_004115265.2 of Rhinolophus ferrumequinum. NCBI lineage: Eukaryota > Metazoa > Chordata > Mammalia > Chiroptera > Rhinolophidae > Rhinolophus > Rhinolophus ferrumequinum. The sequence continues at coordinate 18,162,932 of NC_046304.1, read as the reverse complement.
CTAAATGTAACCGTTAAAACCATAAAACTCTTAGAAGAAAACATAGTACTAAATCTGAATGCCTTGGTTTTGGCAAAGGATTCTTAGATGTGATACCAAAAGCATGTGCAGCAACAAGAATTAGATAAATTAGACTTAATCAAAATTAGAAATTTCTATGCTTCAAAACAGTGAAAAAACAACCTGTAGAACAAGAAAAAATACTTATAAATCATGTATCTGGTAAGGAACTTGTGTCTTGAATATATAAGGAAGTCTTACAACTCAGTAATAAAAAAGACAACACAATTTAAAAATGGGCAAAGGATCTAAATTGACATTTCTCCAGAGAAGATGTACAAATGACCAAGCAGCACATGAAAAGATACTCCACTTCATTAGTCATGAATCTTGAAAACACTGTGCTAAGTGAAAGAAGCCAATCACAAAAGACCACATATTGTATGCTTCCATTTATGTGAAATGTCCAGAATGGGCAAATCTCTAAAGAGATACCAAGTAGATTAGTTGTTGCTTAGGGCTGAAGGGGTGGGGAAAAGGGATAGGAGGGTGATAGCTGAAGGATATGGTTGGTTGTTTTTATTGTTTTAACAGAGAAAAAATTTTATTGTGGTAAAATACATATAACATAAAATTTACCATTTTAATCATTTTTAAATGAGGAATTTGGAGTTTCTTTTTGAAGTGATGTAAGTTCTAAAACTGACTGTAGTCATGGTTGCATATATCTGTGAATATACTAAAAGCCATTGAATTGTACACATTGAAATGGTGAGTTTTATGGTATGTAAATCGTATTTCAATAAAGCTGTTATAAAAGAATATAGCTGTTTAAAACCTATTGATTAAAATCAAGGGGCTCACAGATAGATAACCAGAGAACATTTTGGAAAAATAAATCCATATTCAAGCAAGACTTACATGGATAGATCCACTTCACCCTTTACAATAAGTGGTGCAAGTTTCCATTAACCAATCCACTAGTAATTGAAATTGGAATGTTATTAGCTGTTCCCAGAACCCACTTAAGAGAGTCTTTTTTTCTTAAGCAACTCTAGTGAGGTATTAATTTATATATATAATATATGCTGTCTTTATTTTTTTAACAAGTTTTTTAAAGCATAAATTACATTAAGTTCCCCAATTTCAAGGGTACATTTCATTGATTTTTAGTAAATATGAGTTTTGCAGTCATCACCATAATCTAATTTTAGAACATTTTATTTTTGGGAATTCATTAAAGTCTGAACTGAACATGAGTTCTTTCTACAGATGATTTGAGATGGTTCTGACCCTTTTACTGAACTCATTTTAAATATTTTCAGCTATTCTCTTGTGCCTTTTTAATATAAATTATCCTTTTTTAAAACACATAATGAGACTTTGGCTCTTGTTTCCCAAATTGTTAACTATTATGTTTCTGTTGTATTTTTAATACTTTTTCAGAATTTCCACAAGTCGTAAATAATACTTGTGATAGTATTTTAGCAGTCTTATCTTAATTCCGATTAGGAGTTGTTTACAATAGGCATGATTTATCATGTTGAGGAATTACATTTCTAATTGGGGTTTTTAAGAGTTTGGCCTTCCCTATAATTGAATACATTTAGAGTAGGGATCTTCCTGTATTTTCACCTTATATTATGTTATATTGTTACATATATTAATTATATTATTTCGTATCATATCCCTCCCTTTGACTTTTTTAAAAATGTGGTGAATTATTAAATGTTTTCCTAGTATCAAAATCTTTTGCAGTTCTGTGATTACAATATGTTTTATCCAAATGAGAGTTTCTTTTAATGCCCTGTAATATTTGGTTTTTAAATTTTACTTAGAATTCTCTTGTGTATATTTAAAAATGAAATTGGTACCTAACTTTCTATTTTGTGCTGTTTGTGAAATTTTAGTTATTGGTTATACTGGCTTCATAAATTTAATGGCATAGCTTTCTTGTTTCTCTTATGTCCTGGAAAATTCGCCTGGTGAAACTATTTTCCACTTAAGATTATTTTAAAGATAATTTATTGGTATTCTTTTCAGTCTGCCACCATTGCTTGTTTTACTCACATTTTCTTCTTTAGATCAGTTTTGATAATTTATTCTTTCCCAGAAAATTGTTCATTGCATTGAGATTTCAAAATTTATTACCATAGACTTGTATATACTAGTCTTATTTTGTCTCTTTGTTTATAGTACTATTCAAATTTCTATATTTTCCTCTTAACAAGATTACTCAAAAATAAGCCTACTTTTTTTTTTCTTTCCAAAGTACCAGCTCTTGGATAATTTGATAATATAGTTACTATTTTTTTAATGTTCTTTAAAAACAGTTCTGATGTCCTTTTTGACATGGTAGCTTATAAATGCTTTTATTCTCAGAGAAATGATTGCTGAGATTTACAATGGTTTTGTTTTTTTAGGCACGAGACGTGCGTACCAATGAAGTGGTGGCTATCAAGAAAATGTCTTATAGTGGAAAGCAGTCTACTGAGGTAAGTGTGAAAAAAAAATTATATATATATATATGTTCTTTAAATATTAGAGAAAGACATACCATTTTTAATTAGGAATAGGTGGGAATTTTTCAAAAAAGTATAACATACATAAAGAAAAGTGTACAAATATTAAGTGTATATCTCAGTGAAATTTCTTTCACATTTTGAATGTACCCATTTAACTTGTATCTAGAGCCATAAACAGAGCATTACTGGCATCCCAAAAACCTCCCAACTTGTGCCCCCTGCTTTTAATTTTTTAAATTGTGTTTTAATATATTACTTTATTATAGATTATCAGTTTCTAAAATAGTAAACTAAAATAAGATGTATTTGACAGTAAATATATTGGATATAATTTTTTAATGGTTTAGAGATTGTTTAAGCACTGTTTTAAACAAAATTTAAACAAGAGGCAGTATATATCTATCTAGTCTGAAAAACAGGCAGTGTATAATAATCTGAAAAACCAAAATATAAAATTATTGATACTATGTTGAATATACTTTAGTTTGCTAATATTCTGATTAGTTCTTTTGAAATTATATTTATTCCATTTAATTGCATGAATTTATTTTATAAAATGTAGTCTACTTTCTAAATCTAGGCTCTGTCCATCTTTAATTTATAAAAAAATTAATTTTTTAAATTATGATGGACAAATAATTTATTTTATTTTTTTAAATTTGGGAACAGTGTGTTTCTCCAGGGCCCATCAGCTCCAAGTCAAGTCGCTGTCCTTCAGTCTAGTTGTGGAGGGGGCAGCTCAGTTCCAAGTCCAGTTGCCGTTTTCAATCTTTAGTTGCAGGGGGTGCAGCCCACCATCTCATGTGGGAATTGAACCGGCAACCTGTTGTTGAGAGCTCGTGCTCCAACCAACTGAGCCATCCAGCCACCCCCAAACTTTTAATTATTTTTAACTGTGGTAAAATACATAATACAAAATTTACCATCTAAACCATTTTTAAGTGTACAGTTCAGTGGCATTAAGGACATTCACATTGCTGTACAGCCATCACCACCATTCATCTCCAGAAATCTTTTCATCTTGCAAAATTGAAACTCTATACCCATTAAACAGTAACTCCCCATTCCCTCCTCCCCTCAGCCCCTGGAAATTACCATTCTACTTTCTGTCTCTATGAATTTTACTATAGGTTAACTCATATAAGTGAAATAATGTAGTATTTGTCCTTTTGTGATTAGCTTATTTCACTTGACATAATGTTCTTAAAGCTCATTCATGTTTTAGTACGTGTCAGAATTTCCTTTTTAATAATGAATAATAGTCGTGTGTGTGTGTGTGTGTGTGTGTAAAACATCACATTTTGTTTATCCATTCATTCGTCTGTCAATGGACACTTAAGTTACTTCACCCCTTGGTTATTGTGAATAATGCAGCTATGAACATGGATATACAAATATTTCTTTGAATCCCTGCTTTCAGTACTTTTGGTTTTATGCCTAGAGGTTGAATTACTGAATCAGTCTTTAATTTCAAGTTTACTTTTATTTTATTCACAATTCTATAGCACAACTTTAGAACTAGTTTTCACAGGCAGACTTGTGCTGTGTTGGAGTCTGGTTAGTCACACGTAAAACAAAAAGTTTCAATTTGGGCATCATCTTTGCATATCTAAAATTAGTGTTCTTCATGAAAGTTTTTTTACGTTGAAGAATACAGGTTTTTGTTTTGTTCTGTTTTGAGTTTGCCTTCCAGGGCATTCAAATTTGAAACTTAAAGCTCATGAAACATTTTCTGAGTTTAGCGTCTTATATCTTACACATTTTATATAAAACACTGTGAACCTATTTTGCTATATTTTGTTGAAGGCTTGTGAAATAACATAGGAGATATATGATCTTAAATTCTAGCACAAAATGTTTCTTAAAGTTTTCTGTTATGCTAGTTTTCCTACCTTTACCAACTCAGTGGTAAAGTTAGAAAAAACTAAAACAAGAACAAAAAACATTCCTGCTTCTCATCCAATACCTACTAAGCCTATAGACCCAAGTTCCTGTATTTTTAGAGTTCCCCGGTTGCTTAAGAGTAGTAACTATGTTTAGGATATGGCCTAAGTATATTGTTTATGGCCAATGTTTTATCTGTGTGGCCTGGTAGGTGTCAGTGAGCAATGCTGTTAGTAAAATATATAGGAAAATGTTTTCATACTACTTGTTTTTTTCTATGAATTTTCCTACTGTGTTTCCCCAAAAATAAGACCTAGCTGGACCATCAGCTCTAGGGCATCTTTTGGAGTAAAAATTAATATAAGACCGGTCTTATATAAGGCCTGGTTTTATAGTATATGAAAATAAGACCGGCTCTTATATTAATTTTTGCTCCAAAAGACGACTTAGAGCTGATGGTCCGGCTAAGTCTTATTTTCGGGGAAACACGGTATGTAATAACTAATTGTTCATTACCATTTTAGAAAGTGTTCATTTATGAACTTATGTCTCAAGAGTATTTCATTTGAGTTTAAAAAACAAGCAAAACCTTAACATGTGGTAGAAGATAGAGGCCAAAAACACAGTATGTGAACTTTATGGTATGTAAGTTATATGTCACTAAAGCTGCAAATACGAAAGGAAGTTGAATTTTGAAGATTACTAAATATGGTATATAGTTTTCACCAGCATGTGTAGTGTGTGGTTGTAAAATTTTAATAACTCATGATAAATTTTATGAAATTAAAATTTGCCCTACCTTGAATGAAATAATTTTATAAATTATGTAATTGAGTTGTAAACTATATGAATGTAATTTCTTTTAAATTTATTATTTTGACATTTAATCTAAATGCTACAAATAAAACAAAGTTGTACGTTCTCATTAAACCTTAATCTAGTAATTACTTTTTTTCTTATATAAATTTCTAAGGAAAAGCAGCTGTGCATAATTCTTTCCTTTATTCCCCCCCTCCTCCCACAGAAATGGCAGGATATTATTAAGGAAGTCAAGTTTCTACAAAGAATAAAACATCCCAATAGTATAGAATACAAAGGCTGCTATTTACGTGAGCACACAGCATGGGTAGGTATTTGCTCTCCCCTTGCTGTAATTTTAGTTGGTTTTGGCATAGAATTAATTATTTTAAGAATGTCTCAAAATGGTCGTGTGAAGCTTGCAAAAACACCTCGAAATGTTATTTCATACTAAGAAAGGAAGAGCAGCTTTTCCTAGAACTCCTAGGCAATAAGATAATACAGTTTTTGCAAGTTTACTAGAGATTTAGCTGACCTTTATGTATGTGCATGGTAAAATGTTCTCTGACATTTTTTAGTTATTTGTCAAACTACTAAATGGCTTAGCAAACATTGTGAAAACAATTCTATTACTCGAGGATGAACATTATTTTATCTTTTTACATAAATGTATTGTAATCTATTTACCCACAAAGTTTTTGGTGAAGTCTTGGTGAAATTTGAACTGATTATGATTCCTTGGCTGAATAATACTAAAGGTAGAAAATTGATACACTTTATTACAAGAAGTGGAGATTAATTTTGCCCTGTTGTTACCACTGAGGTGACAAGGTAGTGATCCTACACTGAATACTATAGGCATAATAACTGTATCTTCTAAGAGAAAAGCTAAATTTTCTTTAAACAGGAATGAGCCCTTATTTTGAATTAATAAGCCACAGCCAATTACCATTTTAGTGTACCAAACTTAGATTTGGATTTGTAATGTTTTGTGCATTTTTGTCCTGTTTGATTTTGGTGGTCGTGGTGGTTGTGGTGATACTTCTAAACTTGAGGCTGTGGTTAAAGAAAAAGCAGTAACAGTGGGCTGGTTACTTCTCTGCTCTCAAATTTCTCCTCTATAAAACAAAGAGACAATAAGGTCTACCTACCTCATAAGGTAGTTGTGAGGATTAAATTAATATATATAAAATTCCTGGCACATAGGAGGTGCTCCATGTTTGCTTGAAATGAAACATTTAAATTGTAACCTAAGCTTTGTACATATAGTTCCAGAGGACAGTTTTCTGCTTACTAACAATTGTGTTGCTACTGTAGGTTAATAGTAACAATATGTATATTCCTTTATAATTTTAGTAATTATATATGAAATATATATCTTGTACAAGTGATTACATGTTGATATTATAAAAGATTAGTATATCATTGTCTTAACTTTATATATGTATTTAACAAATTGCTAAGTAATAAATATTTATTTTTTTACGGTAAATGATAACTAGAGTGTGTTTTACTTCAAACTATCTTCTTAATCTCCTTGGTAAATTTATTTTATTGCAAATAGAATCTTTTCAATAATGTACTTTAATGCCTTTATATTTTTCTTCCCATATAGCTTGTAATGGAATATTGTTTAGGATCTGCTTCAGATTTACTGGAAGGTAGGTTTCCTTTAGTTATTAAGAAAAAAAGTATTAGCAAAATAAAATGAGAATTCAGTAAGAGCTTTCTTAAATAATGTAAAAACTTTCTAAAAGAGTAAAAACCTTAGCCTTTTCCAGATTCTCAGCATGGTATGCACTCTCCTCACTAAATGTTATGTAGTAGCATAAAATAGGTGAATTTTCTCTCATTATGACTTAACAAGCATTTTTCTGCATTCTTTGTCATTCAGCTTGATCTGTTCCTTCTGTTCAGAATGAAGATATTTGAGAATAAAGGGAGAACTTCTCTTTTGTTACTTTTATTTTTATAATCACCAAATAATTGTTGTATGTTGTTAGTTTGGGAGAAAATCAGCTGTGAGCTATACAGCTAGGCACAACTGTATACTAGTTATAACGTTCAATACCCTTGTTTTATCTTGGGAAGCAAATCCCTTCTTGCTAAATGTGTTTAAAATTGCCCCATATATTAGACATGTATATTTATTTTTTAAAACAAAAATGTTCTATGTAATAATTATTTTCAAATAAATTCTTATTTTAAGTTCACAAAAAGCCATTACAAGAAGTGGAAATAGCAGCAATTACACATGGTGCTCTCCAGGGATTAGCCTACTTACATTCTCATACCATGATACATAGGTAAGCACTTCGAAATTTATCATATATTAACAAGCAAATAGCTCGTTACATTTTTCAACACTGGAACTCATTAACCCTTAAATTTTCGTTGGTTATAGCCAAATAAAAGCTTTCAGTATCTTACAAACTCCTATTTTTTAGATTGTCCATGCTTTAAAAGAGAACATATTTGGTCTCTTTGTTCTGGATAATTTTTATCTTTGTCTACACATGCTGCTGGGCTTTCTGAAATATACTTATGCTGAAGTATGTGCATTTTATAGATTTGGAGTAGAAATTTATAGAATTATTTAATTTGCAAAATGGAAAGGACATTAGGGATTATGTAGTCTTTTTTTAACTTTTACAGATGAAGAAACTGATGCCCCAACTTGTGACCAATTTCCTAACGTTCACAAAGCCGGATAGATTAGACTAAAACTAAACCAAATCTTTTGTCTTCCTGGTAACTCATATGCCAGATTAGTTCCATTGATTCCATGACATGGGCATATAAAGGCTACTTAAGACTCTTTATACTTTTGAGTATTAATCCTTGATAATACTTGATAATAAATAGAAACTTTACGATTATATCATTTTATGATAATTTTTAGCATTGGTACTGGTTTTGCCTGTTTTAGAAGGAAATTAACATTTTTCGATTATATATGTGAACCAGGCAATACATATTGAAACTATATAGTAGAGTTAGTATGAGTTAATAGGTTATCTTTTTTTAGGTAGGATAGTAAAGTCCAAGAGAAACCCACTTGCTAGCAATAAATAAGTGGATAGAAGGGATGGAATTAGAACCTAAGGTTTTCTTAACTTCAAAGTGCATCTCTGATTTTAGAAAACAAACGGAAGGAAAATAGATTTAGAATTATCTGTTACAATACTACAGTGAGAATCGACAAGTGCTTAGAAATAATTTTTTTTTGGAAAGGTTAAGTATATTATGGTACCCTTTGGACATATAATCCTATTATATAAATATCCGTAATTTTCTTAGTTTGTGTGGATAGTATGTTTGCTGATTTTAGAAAAGTAAGCTTGAAAGTAAATTTGGAATCATTGATATTACATTATCACGTGTGTCAATTTTCATTTCATGTTAAGTTATAAGAATTACGCTAAGTTTTGGAAATGATAAAAATAATCCTTTTTTAAAAATTGGGGGCATATTTGTGACAAGAGGGTATTATGCTAAGTGAAATAAGTCATGCAAAGGAAGACAAATACCCTATGGTTTCACTTATATGTGGAATCTAAACAAAACAAAAATACTCATAGAAACAGAGACCAAAAGGATGATTACCAGAAAGGAGGGTGTGGGGATGGGTGAAAAGGGGAAGGGGAACATAGTCAATAATATTGTGATAAGGTTGCACAGTGACAGATATTTACTAGAATTAGTGGGGTGATCACACTATAAGGTATAAAAATGTTGAATCACTATATTGTATACCTGAAACATATAAGTAATGTAAGATTATATACCAACTATACTTAAACTTCAAAAAAAACTTAATGAAAAAAATTGGGGACCTGAATTTCTTTTTTTACATTAAGTGGGGTACTCAGAAATCTTACAATTATGAAGTGGTCAGCTAATTGAATTCTATTTTTAAAACCATTATTTGTACCAATAAACAGGAACTTAAATGTAGACTATATGTTCCAATTACCTATTTTCTATCTTTTGTTTTTACTGCTGTTTTTGTCTTCTTTTTTAGAAAATTGTTCCTGTATATTTATATGAATTCTGTATTTTTTGTTTTCTAATTTGGATCTTAATTCTTACCATCCCAATTAAGAGATTATCCTAGAACTTAATTATTTTGATTTTTTCTTCTCTACTTTACAAATTTTTGTTTGATTTTTAAAAAAATCATATTCAACACAGTCTAATGAAGAAAAAAGAAATAATTTTCTGTGTTCCTTAAACCCAGAGATATCAAAGCAGGAAATATTCTTCTGACAGAACCAGGTCAAGTGAAACTTGCCGACTTTGGATCTGCTTCCATGGCATCTCCTGCCAATTCTTTTGTGGGAACACCATATTGGTAAGAATAGTCCTATCTGGTACTAATCTTCATAATTGAAATAGGCAATGTGTGGTTGTACTTTTTTCAGATGTCTTATCTTTTTCCTGGAAATATAATGCTATTTTGGACATTTTAACTTTAAGCATTACAGTTAATTTCAAATATAGGTTTGGAGTGCTTCCTTTGCATCTCCTGTTTTTTCGTTTGTTCCCTGTATTTTCTTTCCTATTGTTATCTGTATCACATATTGGGTGTGGGACTGAAAAAAATTCAGTAAAATTGAAGTGGGGAGAAGACAGAAATGCTAAGTGGAAATCTGTGTTTTCTCTAGGTTTATATTTACTGTGTATCAGTGATCTTCAGACTAAGAATACCTCAAGACTGGTAGCTAATTTGGAGTTTTGGTTATGTTTTTAAAACATGGAGAATTTCAAGTTTATATAAACATTCACAAGAGTATAATGAAGGCTCACATACCATTCTCTCGTCCCAGCCTGTGTACTCACTCCTCTTCCCTTTTTCTCCACCCCCTAAGTTATTTTGAAGTAAATTCTAGACATCATCTAATTTTAACCATAAGTAACTCAATATTAGTGTAAGCAAAATTGAAGGGAATGATTTTCCAGATCTTCAACTTCTATCCATATGTGTCCTCTTTCTCTGTGTATGCTGTGAGTGGTGTCTTAGGTCCACTACTCTTTTTTTTTCCCCACGTACCTTTCAAATCTCCTTTCTCCTGCTTTATAAAAGAAAGGCTTGTTAGTCATCCTGATAAAATTACATTGATGGATTGCTCTGGGATGTAAAAGCCTCAAAGCTACACCAGAGGGACAATTACAAAATATCTAGCATCTATGAGAAATATTGAGAGTCGGGACACGAACTCTTGGTAAGGCCTTGTGCCTTTCCAGTCATCTCCCTTCCCTTCCTTTTACCCCTTACTTTTTCTTTCTCCCCAATTATTTTCTCTCTTCTTTTTTTCTAGTGTAGAATTCATAACTGAAATGGTTGTCATGGGTACACATTAACATGTTATTTGTATTGAAAAATGAATTCAGACTTTTTCTGGCAGAAATGATTCTGATTTGACTGATTGATATGACCATGAAGACTAGCTTTGCTAATTAAGTTACATGGCAGTGTATTTGATAAATTGAGCTAATTCTGCAGCTTCTAGTTTTAAATGTCTTTAAAGCACATATACAATATACTATATGTGTGTGTACATATGTGTGTATGCAGTGCAACTATCCTTGCAACTATTAAATTTATAAAACTTAGATATCAACTCAAAAATGTGCATGGGGATACATATCTTTTAATAAATTCATTGGAGGTAAATGGATTAAAAAAATTTTGAAGACCACTGCTCTAGAACACCAAACATGTTTTTATGTGGACTCTAGTTTAAATAGAGTCCCCTTCCCATGTATAAAAAAAGGGTTCTGTGAGCAAATAACATTTCTTAATGGCTCCCCTCTTTAGAAATTAATGATTCATATTAGATATTAAGAAGGTCCTGGGAAGTTTTACAATAAAAAACAAAACTACTAGTTTAATTTTTGTTTAACTTAGTAATTTCCCAAACTTACTTCAACATCTTAAAGAACACATTGGAAACACCCTGTTATTGACAATTGAAAGTTTATATTTGTTAATTTGTATATGGTGTATCTGGAACACAGGAAGCAGACACATATTTATGTCTTTACATGCACACATGTATGGGTGCACATACATACACACAGGGGTACCTGTTTACAGCCTTATTGAAGCAGTCAGCAAGTGTATTAAGTGTCTATCTGTGCTTAACACCAAATGCAAATGAAGTGTAAGGTTAAAAGTACCATCAACTACCATCTTCTAGTTGAAGACATGAATTATTGTTTCATTTTATAACCAAGACACCTGTAAGTTTGATAATTGTCTGATTGTTTTAGTTGTGAGCTGCCCTAGCAACTTTTATCACAGAACATTATTCTTATTTGAAAGAAAAACTGACAAACTATTATTGTTCAGTTTTGGTTATTGTGGCAGGTATTTTGTGAAATAAATGGAATGAACTGGTCACTTTAAGGAAAATAACTGCTGGCATTTAGTGCCAATGATAGGATTCGTTTTTTCTAGCAAAAATGAGACTTTTGTAATGGGATCCTGAGACCAAAATGTTTGAGAACCACTGGCCTAAAGGATATACAATATTAGATCTGCAAACTTGAACAGATGCAGAATACAGCCCTGCTCTGGGGCATCCTTCCTTTAGGATGCTGTTATATGATCATGACAGATGGTGAGAATGAGTCTCACACCCTCTGTGCAATGGTAGATATTTACCTTGCAACCTATATTGCATTCATTTCCCATTATAAAAATTCTTATGTCTAGATATATATTGTCTGCAATTTACACAGGTGTTCTCCATGTAGATAGATGGTCATTATATTTTTAATGAATAGTATACATTTTTTTTTTACTGGAATTTAAATGACATTTTGTGTTTTAGGATGGCCCCAGAAGTAATTTTAGCCATGGATGAAGGACAGTATGATGGCAAAGTAGATGTATGGTCTCTTGGAATAACATGTATTGAATTAGGTAAGTATTCTTTTTTATTACCATGTAGTAAGTTTTGATCAATATTTTACCTCAATTTCTGTAGCAAACTATAGGTTTTCATTTTTTATGTCAGTTACTATGGGGAGCAATAAATTTATTAAATTTTTCACTTTGGTGATCTGGTAATTTTTATATAAATATAAATATAAATATAAATATAAATATAAATATATATTTTTATAAATATAAATATATAATATATAAAATATAATATAAATAATATAAATAATATAAATAAATAATAAATAATATAAATAATATAATTATAATAATATAATATATATAATATATATAAATATACAAATATAAATAAATAATAAAATAAATAATATAAATAAAATAAATATAAATATATATAAATATAATTTTTATATAAATATAAATATAAATATAAATATGAATATATATATATATGGTAGGTATGGTAGGTATATTTGCTCTGTTAAATTAGGTCTAAAATAATTTTCCACTGTAGTATTGTTTGACGTATCTATGTCTAACATTAATGAGTACTTGTTAAACACCTAGAATATGTCTCTAATTACTAGATTTATCATCTATAGAAAGTCTGTAAAGCATTCATGAATTACCCCTACCTAGTATATTTATGACCTTGAATTAGGTATGAGAATTAGATGTCAGGCGGCATACCATATTGTAGCAGTTTGATTTTATGCACACATTTTATATTGTCCATAAATGGAACTAATCTTGAGGCAGTAGACCATCATAACTTGACTAACATTCCCGCTGTAAGCGAGCCAGGTGGGTAATTGAACTGTCACTGTAATTAAAAATGATGACTATCTTCTTGCTCTTGATTCCCTCAAGCTTCCCGCCATCAGTCCAATATCTCTTCCTTTTTATCCATCTTACAAGACTATTCCATTAAACTTTATTTAAAAGTGGGAAATATTGGGGATACTTGTTTGAACCATTTTAGTAGTGACCAAGGATGGAAAATAACATATTAAAAGTAAAATTCATGTGTAATTTTGATAAATCATTATCAACAAGGGTTTGTCAGTAGTTTTCTAAAACAAGTAGGGAAATTGAGGTAAAATAAAAGTAAAGCTTATCGGCAGTCACTTTTTTCCTGCACTTATGTACTGCATTTTGGGACTATATTTTCTTTTAATAAATGCTTGGCCTGCTTGGCTTTGTTCACGAGGCTTTTTTCCTACATCCTGGAATGCCTACCCACTCTCCGACAACACACTTAAAAGGGTGTGTGATTTCGAAAGAGAAGATAAAACAGAAAACAAAAACGTTGTGCAAACCTAAGAGGGAAAAATGTGAAGTTTCTGAGAAGAGCCCAAGAGAAAGGAGAGAGTAGAAAAGCAAAACTGGGTCCAGCACTAGGGTTGGAAGAGGGGATCCAAGAGGGACAAGGCAAGTGAGAAAGACCACGTGTCAATAATGGCGGGAAGCTCCCAGGAACAGTGCTTGCTGCATTCCATCACAGTCAGGAGAAAGAAAACAGACCATGTGGGACTATATCAAACTAAAAATTTCTTTCATAGCAAAGGAAACCATCAATAAAACAAAAAGGCATCCTACTGAGTGGGAGAAGATATTTGCCAATGATACATCTATAAGGGGTTAATATAAAAAATTTATTTAAAAACTCAACTCACTGCCAAAAAAAAAATAACCCTATTAAAAAAAGGGAGAGGACATGAAGAGATATTTCTCTAAAGTGGACATGCAGATGGCCAACAGACAGACATAAGAAAACATGCTCAACATCACTAATCATTAGAGAAATGCAAATTAAAAACACAATGAGATACCACCTCATACCTATCAGAATGGCTATCAGCAATAAATCAACAAACAACAAGTGTTGGCAAGGATGTGGAGAAAAGAAAATCTTTGTGCATTGTTGATGGGATTATGGATTGGTGCAGCCATTACGGAAAACAGTATGGAAGGACCTCAAAAAATTGAAAATGGAACTACTTTATGACCCAGCATTTACACTCCTAGGTATCCATCCAAAGAAATCCAAAACACTAATTTAAAAAATATATATGCACCCCTATGTTTATTGCAGCACTATTTACATTAGCCAAGAAACGGAAACAACCAAAATGCCCATCAATAGATAATTGGATAAAGAAACTGTTGTACATTCATACAAAGGAGTATTACTTGGCTATAAAATAGAATAAAATCTTACCATTTGCAAAACATGAAAAAAAAAAGTAAAGCTTATCAATATACAGTACAGGAAATTATAATATCCATTGTAACCAGACTGTTTCTTACGTCTAGCATTTTTCCAAAGTAATCTTTAAATATTTTTGCTTTTGTTAGAATTCCTATATCATTAACCATTCCCTTCAGGCTTTGTATCATATTTATTTAAAGGTTGACAACATCGATAAACAGAGGTTTGGAGATTATCATAATTTCATTCTCTTCTGATCTATTGGTCTCAATTTGAGGTTTATAAAATGTTTCTTTCATTTCAAAGTATGTTTAAGTGTTTGAACTCTATTCTTTTACCCTTGATTCTTCTTACTAGTAGATCCTAGTTAATTTCTTCAGAAACCTGGGTATAAATGTAGAGAAGCTGGTTAATGTACTTTGCCGATGGGGTATTTTTACATACTGTGCCCCTTGGTGATAGTGAAATTGCATTAATGGTCCTGTTAGATATCATTGGTGTATTTTAATATTTAGTTGATTAGACAGTATTAATTGGCTAATTTTACTGCTCAGAAAAAAATGTCTGAACTATGCAGTTTTTGTGAAATGGCTTATTTTTCTAGGCTTTCTAGCTTTTGATTATAGTTCATAAAATGGAATTCCTTCACAGTGAGAGTTTTTAGACTTATAACAAAGCAACCTCACAAGATGTGACTCCCTTTACATAATTTTAAATGAGTAACACAGTAGAGTTTTGGCATACATTTGTCATTTTCAACATTTTAAATCTGTCATAATCACTTTTTAAGATTTTACTGACACATGTTTTGAATTATGAAGTGCTAAGTCAGGAACTATGTTTTAAGACAGATTCTGGTTTCGGGAAAAGTCTTGAGTAGCACAGGCCAATGAAACTTTCTGCAGGGACAGAAATGTTCTATATAGCATGGCTTTTGAGGACTTGAAATGTTAGTGCAACTGAAGAACTAAATTTTAAATTTTATTTCATTTAAATAAGTTTGCATTTAAATAGTCACATGTGGCTAGTGGATACCCTGTTAGATAATACAGGTCTAGAGGCAAGATTTTCAATGCAAATTAGATTTGCAGTCTTGGGAAATATATCTGTTATATGTTTTTTTAAACAGGGATATGAATTAAAGCAAATTATTTCCTTATAGGTAAGAAAACAAGCAAATCAATTGTACTATCCTTGGTTTTGATAAATGTAGATCTAAATAAATATGATGCACTCATACTTTTGTTATCATAAAGATTGAAATAATTTATGTATTAACAACCAAGAAATCTTAAAACTGCAGGATTTTTCATAGATGAGTTTGTATGTTTGTTTGCAATAAATCTGATGAAAAAGATCCCTAATTTGTTGTTCTTCAGGCTATGTGCATAATTATACAATTGCCTTTATAAAAATAAAATTTACTATTTTTTTCTGATTATAAAAGTGTATGTTAAGGGTATTAAATTTCAGAAATATATGAAGGAGTAAAAAGAAAATAAAAACAACTATAACAACAGTAATTTGTTAATGGATACACAAATAAAAAGATGTAAATTGTGACAACAAAAACAAGGGGGGTGTGGGGAATAAAAAACATGCAGAGCTTTAAAATTCTTTCAACTTTAGTTATCAACTTAAAATAGACTATTATAAATATAAGTTGTTTTATGTAAGCCCCATGATAACCACAAAGCAAAAACCTATAGTTAACACACAAAAGAGAAAGAGAAAGGACTGTAAGCATACCACTACAGAAAATCAAATCATAAAGGAAGACAGCTAGAGAAGAAGGGAACAAAGGAATTAGAAAACAATGAACAAAATAGCAGTAAATACATAGCTATCAATAAATTAATTGTAAATGGACTAAATTCTCCATTCAAAAGACATAGAGTATCTAAGTGGATAAAAAAAATAGTAAGTCTCACCTATATGAGGCCTACAAGAGACCCACTTCAGATAAAAGAACACACAAAGACTGAAAATGAAGGGACGGAAAAAAATACTCCATGCAAATGTAAACCAAAAGAAAGCTGGGGTAGCTACATTTATATCAGATAAATAGACTTTAAAACAAAGACTGTAATAAGAGACAGAGAAGGGCATTACATAACAATAAAAGTCAATCCAACAAGAAGATGTAACATTTGTAAATATTTATGTACCCAACATAGGAGCACCTAAATATATAAAACAATATTAACAGACCTCAAGGGAGAAATAGCAATACAATGATAATAGTAAGGAACTTTAATACCCTACTTTCATCAATCAATAGATCATCCCGACAAAATCAGTGGAGACATTGCCCTTAAATGAGACTTAGCCCTGATTGACTTAACAGACATATGCAGAATATACCAACCAAAAGCAACAAAATACACCTTCTTCTCAAGCACACATGGAATGTTATCCAGGATAGATCATAAGTTAGGCCACAAAAACATGTCTTAACAAATCTAAGAAGATTGGAAATAATCGAACATCTTTTCCAACCACAATGGTACAAAACTCGAAATCAATTACAAGAAGAAGACTGGAACTTCACAAATATATGGAGATTAAACAACACGCTACTGGAAAGGAAGGAGCAAGGAGAAATGGAGGTGGATGCTGTGGTGAGGGGCAGTGGAATTGGGGGGAGGGGGATCCCAGATTCAGGAGTCTCAATGGGGGGGAGGGTCTGTTCAGGTTTCTGAGGCTGGGTGGGAGCCGATTCTGAGGCCCTGGCGCAGAGGAGAGCTAGGTACGTACCTCCCTGGTTGGCGCCCGGAAGCCTCCCTCCTTTCTTACCTTGGTCTCGCTGGTTCTCCTCGCCCGTGGCCACTGTCACAGAATGCAGAATTCCAAAGGACATACCCCTTAGATGGTCGGTGGCCCTACGACATAGGCACACAAACTGCCTTGGCCTCTCCCGCGGCTCCAGGGCACCTGGTCTTCCCCTTCCTCATCGCGGGGGTCACTCAGCCCAGGGTTGACGCAACGAGTTTCCGCGCATACAGCCGCTCCTAGAGAGGCCGCCATGTTCGCCGACTAGGGGAAATTGACCAGGAACGGACACTTCCTGTGGGGGAGGGGTTGGACAGCCACAGCCTAGCCCGAGCTAGAGAGGCCAGGCCGCAAGATCTGGGGTTGGAAGTGGTGTCTGGGGACAGCAGGGGCGAATTGTGAAGCCCCTCATCTCCAAGGCCACGAGGAGTGGGGGTCTGTGAGGGCCTCAAGGCACGTGGAGACCTTGTGGGTGGAGGCAGGGGAAGGAAGGGGAGGGGCCGACCCGACGGAGGGCGCAGGGTCAAGACTTCCGGTCATGGTACAGATCACAGGACAGAACAGGGTAGCCCGGTTTCCTGTGCACGCTGAGTGGGAGGTTCGCTGAGTGGGAGGCGCGCTGAGTGCCCGAGTCTTAGGGCACTCAGGTCAGGTTACAGAATCTGCCATTGCCACCGCACTGGGAGCCAGCGAGGTTGGAAAGGGAGGCGTAGCCCTGGGACCTCGAGCCCCTGGATGTGCAAAGTCCTGACTAAATGAGGAACCCCAAGGGGTCCCTCAAACGTGAGGGAGAGAGCTGGCCAGGAGAGTGGTCTGTGGTCTATGGGAAGGGAAGAGAACTGGGGCAAACTAAAACAACAGCGTGCTACTGAACAACCAACCAATCGGTCAAAGAAGAAATCAAAAGAGAGAAGAAGTCTCAAGACAAATGAAAATGGAAATACAACATCCAGAACATGTGGGATGCAGCAAAAGCAGTTCTAAGAGGGAAGTTCATAGTGATAAATGCCTACATGAAGAAATTAGAAAGATCCCAAATAACCTAATTCTACACCTTTAGGAACTAGAAAAAGAACTAAGCCCAAAGTTAGTAGAAGGATGGAAATAAAGATCAGAGTGGAAATAAATGAAATGCAGAGTAAGTCAACAGAAAAGATGAGTGGAACTAAGTGATTTTGAGAAAAAAAAAAAATGGACAAAGCTAGACTCACCAAGAAATAAAAAAGGACTCAAATATAATCAGAAGTGAAAGGAAACATTACCACTGATACCACAGAAATATATGGGATCATTACAGACTACAGTTAACCCTTGAACAACATGAGGGTTAGAGGTGCCAACGCCCACGTAGTCAAAAATCCAGGTATAGCTTTTGATTTCCCAAAAACTTATAATAGCCTACTTCTGACTGGAAGCCTTACCAATAACAAATAGTCAACACATATTTTATATGTGATATATACTGTATATTTATGATAAAGTAAGCTAGAGAAAAAAATGTTAAAATCATAAGGAAAATATATTTATAGTACTATACTGTATTTATCAATACTTTATGTCATCTGTTTAGAAGGTGAATCCTCTGTTAGTACCTGCATCAGTATTGTCTAATATGATACAAAACATTGTAGATGTTATACATGTTACTAATATTAGACATCAAAAATGTATAAATAATATGAAAAAGAAATGGATATTTATTTACAAGTATAATGATCCATGCATCAATAACAAAGACTAAGCAGTATAATTGCTTTATGGTAACCTAGTGTAATTGATACGATTGCTTCACGGTAGTAAGGAAATCTCCAGAAAAAAATATCCAACATATTTATTGAAAAAAGTTCTTGTATAAGTGGACCCACACAGTTCAAACTCCTGTTGTACAAGGGTCAATTATATTATGAACAATTATGCCCCAACAAATTGGATTGTCTAGAAGAAATAAACCTACCGAGACTGAATCATGAAGAAATTGATAATCGAAACACAATGATTACTAATAAAGAGATTGAATCAGCAATCAAAAACTTTCCAACAAACAAAAGTCCATGACCAGATAATTTCACTGGTGAACTCTACCAAACGTTTAAAGACTTAATACCAATTCTTGTCAAACTCTTCAAAAAGTAGAAGAGGGAACACTTCCAAATTCATTTTACAAAGCCAGCATTATCCTGGTACCAGAACCATACAAGAACACGCTAAGAAAAGAAAATTACAGGTCAATTTCCCTGATGAGCATAGATGCAAAAATCCTCAACAAAATATTAGCAAACTGAATTCAGCAATACATTAAAAAGATCATGTAACATGATCAAGTAGGATTTATTCAGGGATGCAAGGATAGTTCAACATCTGCAAATAAATCAATGTCACAATGAAAGGTAAAAATTTTATAATCATCTCAATAGATGCAGAACAATCATCTGACAAAATTCAACACCCATTTATAACACTCTCAACAAACTGGGTGTAAAGGGAATGTACCTAAACACAATAAAAGCCATTATATGACAAGCCCACAGCTAACATCTTACTCAATGGTGAAAAGCTAGAAGGTTTTCCGCTAAGATCAGGAAAAAGACAAGGATGCTCACTCTTGCCACTTTTATTCAACATAATATTGGAAATCCTACCCAGAGAAGTTAGGCAAAATAAAGAAATAAAAGGCATCCAAAATCAGAAAGGAAGAAATAAAACTGTTTGCAGATAACATAATATTATATATAGAAAATTCTAAAGATTCCACCAACAACTTGTTATAACTAATAAATGTATTCAGTAAAATTAGAGGATACAAAATCAATATATAAAACAATTGCATTTCTATACTCGAATAACAAACTATCAGAAAGATAAATTAAGAAGAAAATCCCATTTCTAATCACATCAAAAAGAAATACTTAGGAATAAATTTAACCAAGGAGGTGAAAGACCTGCACACAGAAAACTATTTAAGACATTGATGAAAGAAATTGAAGAGGACACAAATAAATGGAAAGGTATTCTGTGCTCAGTACAGGAACTAATATTGTTAAAATGTCCATATTACCCAAAGCAATCTACAAATTCAGTGCCATCCCTATCAAAATTCCAGTGGCATTTCTCACAGAAATAGAATAAACAATCCTAAAATTTGTATGGAACCACAAAACATCCTGAATAGACAGAGCAACCCTGAAAAGGAAGAACAAAGCTAGAGGCATCATGCTTCCTGATTTAAAACTATATTTGAAAAGTATAGTAATGAAAATAGTATGGTATTGGCATAAAAAAACAGACACATAGATCAACTGAATGAAATAGCCCAGAAATAACGAATATATAGTCAATTAATTTATGACAAAGGAGCTCAGAATATACAATGGGGATAGGACAGTCTCTTTAATAAATGGTGGTGGGAAAACTGGACAGCCACATAAAAATAATGAAACTGGACCAGTATCTTACACCATACACAAAAATCAACTCAGAATTTAATTTTACAGAAGCAATCCACATTTATAGATAGAGATGTTTGAGAGACGTGCAAGATAATAGGAATAGGTTCTCTAACTTAAAAACAATAAATTGTGTTTAAATCATAATAGTATAGTAGCTTATAAGAGTTTGAGATAGAAAGTGTCAGTTGAATTCACCGAAGTCCACATTTTAGGTTTGGTAATAAATCTCTTCTATGATTTTTAGCTAAGCTCACTGTTCTTTGACAAAATTGAGAGATGTTCAATTTTATAGTAAATGACAAAGTCAAAAGGCATATTCCAGATTGATATATTGATGGTACACCATTTAAAAATGGTACAACAACATTAAAAGACTAAAATACTTTAATAAATTATCAAAAAAACAAGTTATTTCATTCATTTAGAATTTCATCAGTAACTCTGTCCCCTTCCCGAACTGTGTAGCTGGTGAGCCATGGTAGTCCAGATGGAGTGTCAGAGTCGTGTGATTAGAGGAGGGAGTTCCCACAGACGAATAGCCTGGTATGTGGATACAGAATCTGATGAGGGTATCCATGCAGGTGGGCAGTCAAGTTTGGAGATTCAGAATCCTAGTGGGCTGACTGAGGCATTTTTACATAGAGATGGCTCAGCATGGGGTGTCAGAGCCCAATGGGGTGAGGAGGTGACAACAGGGACAGTGTCCTATTGTATAGGGTCAGAGTCTTAAAGAGAACGTCCATTGTGAGGGTTGTCCTGACACAGTGGCAGTGCCACATCAAAAAGAAGAGGGCTTCCCTCATAAGTACTGGTGAGGAGGGCTTCACTACAGTTTGGGTCAGGTACCAGAAACTGGATGAAGATATTCACAATGTAGAGTGACTTATATTGGGGTTTCAAAACTTCAGCAGAGAAAGGGGGAACTCGGGAGAAAGGGTGGTAGCAAAGATGGGAGACTAGTTACATACGGGGGCAGTTTATCAAATAAAATATATTAAGGATAATGAGAACAAGGTTTTTCACTGTCAGAGAAAGGTGTTACAAATAATGGAAAGAGAAAACTAGAATAGATATTATTGTATTGGATGGGATTTGAGATATTGTAGCGAGTGCAATTGTTTTCAATAAACATATATAGATGTTTAATGCGCAGGTATGTATATAAGTATATTGTGTGCATGTGTGTGTTCCCTAACTTTATCTACTGAGAGGATCTAAGAGCAGTGACACTTCAGTAACTGAGCACATCTATTGCCATGCGTCTTTAGAGAAATGGTTGATCCAGTGTCTGAAGTAGGGAAAGTACCAGATGAACCTGGAGCATCTTACTGTGCTAGAAAGCAATGAGGTGATCAAGGAATGATGGGACCATGTCAAAAAGACAGAAGCCAGCACCCAAACTTTCTCACTGCTCAAGTAGGAGGCATTTTGCACATCAAGATAAATGATAGTAACAGATTATAGGGGGGGTTTTTTTGGTCTAGAATTATCAACGCATTATTTCTAGGTAAAAAAGAATTAGCAAATGTTTGCTATAAGTTCATTTCAGTGGTTTTCTCCATTCACCCAAAGGATTTCTCCCAGGCTTCTAAAAGCAGGCTTTGCAATTTAAGTGTGCGGTCACCAGGTGGTGGAAGTGTGCCATGACCGTGGAGTCTGATCACAGGAGAAGTTGAGTTCACCTTGCATCAAGTCATCTTAAAACCAGGGAGAGTTATGACTTCCTTTCCTTTTAGCCACATTCAACCTGGAATTCATCAGAAGATGTTTTCTTTTCTATTGATTCCTGGCTAAAATGTCTATGTTGCAATCCAGACCGTGCTTGCTGTGCACCTCTGGGAAAGTAAAGAGGTCCTGTACTGAGAAAGTGTAGATACCTCAGAACCCTCCTTTTTCAGTCAGCTCATCTCTGTCATCTACTGCTTTATATTTTCCTTTCCTCCTCTTTTTTATAGCAGAGGAGAGGAGCCCTTCTCCTCTCATTATATTCCTAAGAAGGAATGCATACTCTGCTCCGGCAAGTCTCAAGGCTATATTTATTTATAGAGGTAGGCAAAAGGGGCCTGCCTCTTGGAGGTGATGGGGCCTCCTACTTGTCCAGGCAGGAGGTGAGGAGGCCTTCTCCAGGGTGGTGATGGAGGCAGGACAGGACCAACATTTCCTCCCTGCTTTCGCTACTGTACCTGACAAGTTGACCAATATCTCCATTTGGAAACTTTTCTCACTGGGAACCACTTTACTTGGGCTCTCTGTATTCTTCACTGATTTTCCTTCTCCAAGTACAGTAGATCCTCATTATTCACCATAGTATGTTCCATAAAGCTGCCATGGATACTGAACCATTGTACCTATAGGATCAAGGCCAGAGTTTTAGTCCTCCATACCTGAATGCCATGTTCCGCTGTTCCTCTGAACAGACTGTCATTCTGATCTGGGAGACCAAGTGGGAGAGTAACTGGAGAGCCTTGTCCCATATCATGGATGATTCTCCTGTACCTACCTTTGTCAGAGTTTAGTTTATTGGATAAAATTAAAATCTACAAGTCCACACAATAAATAAAAGAATAAGATGAAAGTTTTATGAAAAACAGTTTATTTATAGATCTTCAAAATACCTTCTCACAAAATAATTATTAAATACAAAGGAAAAAAAGAGAAGCTTTTCCATGAAGAAGCCTGGCAGACACAGCCTTCAGTGATGAAAGTGACCATCAATGACAAGACCGTTCAAAATCATGCGCTGCCTTATAGAATACAATGAGAAAAACATAACATTTACTTCTGTGATATTCCTGCCAAACATGTATAACCCAAATTTAATCATAAGACCCATATTGAGGGACATTCAAAAGTATTGTATCTTAAAAATTGTCAATGTCATGACTTCAACTTTCACTTTAAAAGACTAGGGAAAGAAGAGCAAATTCAACCCAAAATAAACAGAAGAAAGAGAATTTTAAAAATCAAAGGAGAAATCAATTAAATAGGAAAAACTGGAGAAAATCAGTGAAGTCAAAAACTAGTTCTTTGAGGAAATTAATAAAATTGATAAACCTCTAGCCAGATTGATCAGAAAAAAAGAAAGAAGACACTAATTACCAATATCAAGAATGAGAGGTGTCATTACTACAGATTTTTAAGATATTAAAAGGATTATAGGGATATATTATGAACAATTTTACGTTAATAAATTTAACTTATATAAAATGAACAATTTCCTTGAAGGATGCAAATGATCAAAGCTCACTTTTGCTACCAACGGTATTATTTGACATTTGATTGAAACTTGAATGAGGTCTGAGGATTAGATGGTAGTCATTTATCAGTATTAATGGCCTGATTTAATGGATTTATTATGGTTCTTTAGTAAAATGTTCTTGTTTATAGGAAATAAACACTACTGAAGTATTTAGGAATGGTGAGGCATCGGGTCAGCAATTTGCTCTATTCACTTGAAAACATTCTTTGAACTCTACTTGTAATTTTTTTTGCTAAGTTTGAGATTATTTAAAAAATAAAAAATAACTTTAACAATACTTGTGTGCCCCTATTTAACAGGAACGTATTTTAATAGGCAAGTTTTTTTCTTACAGCGGAAAGGAAGCCTCCTTTATTTAATATGAATGCAATGAGTGCCTTATATCACATAGCCCAAAATGAATCCCCTACACTACAGTCTAATGAATGGTGAGTATTGCTAAGATATATTAGTCAACATTGTATAACGTAAATTAAATGCATTTTAATGATATTATCAAATTATTTCATTTCAACTAGGCAAAATGTATTACTAGCTGAAGAGATATTAAAATATGTTTATTTCCTGGAACAATAGTGTAATTAATCCATCATTGCTTTGGAGTATGTTTTTATTGGCTTGTTCAGAGACATTATCCTGTATGTTTTTGGTTTGTGAAATTCCCTCAGTGAACCTGTGTTAAATAAATTATTGGCAAAGATAAAATGAAATAAAATAAAGTAGGTTTACTTTACCCTTATATCATTTTTACCCTTTATTATGTCTGCTTCTTATAGCATTTATATGTCAGTGATGACACTTGGAAGCAAAAAGTATTGCTTTTTAGAAAAATTTATATATATATATTTTTGAACTTTAGGAACACGTAACCCTGATTATATAATAAATACCATGATTAAAATTAATGTTTTATAACTAAAATATGTAAAAATACGTGTATGTTATTATGTTGTTATTCATAGTGCTCTGTTGTTCTTTTTCCTAGTGCTTCCTTAATTTGATAAAATTAAGTTTATTTCTGTAAAGAAGTTTATGTAGAACAGATTGACAATTGTAGAAAATTAGGATTTTTATCAGCGATAGAAAATTTTAATGGGAAATTAATTCCTCAGGTGTGTCTGGCATTTGAAAAATTCTAGAGGACTATCTAGTATGTTTAATAAATATTAAAATTTACAAGTAGATGCATATATATTAGCAATACTTTATTTTTTAAAAAGGTTTTAAAGATTACATAATTAAGGCACATTCATAGATTTTTGCTACTTACGTAAAAGATATATAGAAGGAATCTTTTGGCACAGAGTTTAGTGTATGGTACATGTGAGTAATAAATATTGAACACAGACTGTCTTTATACTGTGTTTGATACTTTGTGGATTCAAAAAAAAATTCTTGACTACAAAGAACTTAAAATCATATTTGACTATTGAAGACAAACGTTGATGGAGTAATTATTACTAACTGCCTTACTCACTGAACTCTCATCAATAACACGCTTTAGTTGCAGACTTCTAATGTTTTAAGAAATATCTTAATAGGTTTTCTGGGTTTAATGGAAGTTTTATCCATTTGTTCAGAGACACCAAATACTCAGGTATAAAAAAATACTCCCTCTAAAGCAGAGTGATGTTCTGAAACATGCTACATACAAAGATGATCCAAGGGGCAAACAAGAAAGAGAGGTGGCTTAGAGAAAAAAGAAAAAAAATTGAGAAGAACGTTATATTAGATTTGAATGTAAAAAAGAAAAAGATTGATTTCTTTAATTTTGCTGCAATTTAGAAAAAGTTATGATACTTAAATATGTGGGAGCAGGATTTTTAAATAATCTGTACAAGTTTATCTTCGAAAAATAGTAGATTCATTGGTTGCTTTAGATGGTTTTCATGGACTTACATGAAATACAGTTTATCATGTCTGCTTTTTTAATAATTTCTGTTCCATCTCCCCTCCCACCAATAGGCACATAAGTTGATTTGTGGATGTGTTTTTAAAGGAAATAGCAATATGTTCACTTGATACTTTCCTTTACAATAGGTCTGATTATTTTCGCAACTTTGTAGATTCTTGCCTCCAGAAAATCCCTCAAGATCGCCCTACATCAGAGGAACTTTTAAAGGTTAGTTCTATTATACTCTAAATCTGTTTTCTACCCCTCAGAAATTATTTTAAAGGATGTGCTTTATTCCTCTTTGATTCTGAATCCGTATTAAGTATGCTTTGCTAGTTTTTACTAAAATACTAATGTTATATACTGTTCTCTCTTGGATCTTTTCTTAGATGCTAAGTTTTTTCCTTTTTTTCCCCCCAAAATTGATTAACTGCTTTTACCATGGCTGAATAGAAATATATAGTGAAAAATTCAAAATAGTACCAAATGGCTAAATATTTATATGTACAAGAATATATTCATGAGTCATAATTATAAAATTTAATTTATATGGAATAATGTTATATTTGAAAGCTGGTAAAACAATTTAACTTTGAATTTATTTTTTATATCTATAATATAATTCTTTATATATTGACCTGTCCTATATTAAAATAATATGAAAGAGAAATTACATGTAATATATTTACATAAATTTTGTGGGAGAAAAGATTTCAAAAGAAACTTAAAAATGAATATCATTTTTGTTTCTTTTCTAGAAATATATTTTTCTAACTTAGTAATGAAAATATTTGTAAAATCAGGTAAATTCAATTAAGTTTTCAATAAATTTGGTTGCCTAATTTAAATACATGATTGGCATATGCTCTCTGTTCTCAAAAATTTATTTCATTTGGAGGTTCACCATCTTATTAATAGCAATAATAGTATTGTTGAACTTAATGTACTTCTCAGAACATCTAGATAAGACATTAGTAAGTAGGATTTGACTCTATCTCTTTGTGACTCTAAGGAATCTTACTGATTTTTCACTACAAGATTTAAATAGTCTATTATTACATGACTGTTTTAGAATTTCAAAGAGGTTCAGTTTATTTTCACTGATAGAATAAATAGGTACTCATAATAGCAACAAAAGGTTTAATATAGCTAGGAGTTATGTTAGTGAAAAATGAGCAAGCTCTATATGTAGAAAACTATCAAACTTAGAAATATATTAATTTTTTATAAAATGGAATATTGTAAATAGTGGCACATACCAAGAAGCTAAGTTCAGGGAAAAAAGGAAGAATGTGACTGGCTTCTTACACTTGCCTACGTATAAACTCTTTTGATAATAACCCAATCAACCAGGGCCAGATATTTGGTATTTGGGGATTATATCCTAAGTCTGCATATAGTATTCATTTATCTGGTCCATAGCGTGTATTGGCATAGCCTTATTGGAAATGACAAAATATTTATCAAGTGCTTCTTTTCCTTTGGCCCAATTACATTTCTGTAGCAGTCCATCATAAGAAAAAAAGTTAATAGAAAAGTTTTCTAATGTATGAAGGTATTTATATCAGAATTAAAAATTAGAAGTAATGATCCAGAATTAGGGTAAAGGTTAAATACTTTTGGCATAAATCTTTGATGAAATGTTCTGTTGGCATTATGTTTATGAGTTTGAAATAGTAACATAATACTACAACAGTGCAAGTAGAATAAAATATATAGTTACAACTCTTTGCATAGAAAAGAAATAAATTTAAACTAGCAAAGAAAGTAAAAGTGTTACAAGAATTCAAGGGCATCTCATGAACTCAAGGTAGAAGGTATCTTTCTGCAATCTATGTGCTAACTATGTATCTACAAAACAAAATCTATACATAGAAAATTTCTGAAAAGAAATATACCAACACGGGGATCTAAAGTAGAGCATAGGGAATATAGCCAATAATATCGTAATAACTATGAATGGTGCCGGGTGGGTACTAGACTTATTAGGGGGATTACTTAGTAAGTTATATAAATGTCTAACCACTATGTTATATACCTGAAACTAATATAATATTAAATGTCAACTGTAATTGAAAAAAATTAAAAAGTAAAAGAATAAATAAAAATAAAAGAAACGTATCAAAATGTAACAGTGGTAATTCTAATGGTGGAATTATTTTTCTGTATTTGATACGGTTGAGCTTTATTAAATGTTAGTGGTAAAAATCACTAATAATATGATGGCTTTTAATCAACTGCTAGTGTTTTATGAAATGTTGCTTATGCAACCTATAAAGGAACCCATAATATCCAATTTTATGTGACATAAAACCACCATCAGTAAATACATTCCTTTTGAAACCTAATATACTCGTAACTCAGAACTGAACAGGCCTTTTCTATGAAATTGACAGTTCTAAGAATATGTAAACCTTTATTTACCCTTTATTTAGGGCTCTAGTTAGACTTAATTCTTAGTGTTTAACTCACTAGACCTTTCGATTACTTCAACTTTGCATTTTCAATTGACCGACAAAGGTATCATGTTCAAAGTTTTTATAAAATGTACAGGGGCAGTTATGTAGACACAGAGTGTGTGCATAAATGACAATTTTGTAACTATAAGAAGTCAGAAGTGTAATAGAATTAGAGAGCTATAGATCATATGCATTATCTATCATGATTACTTAGGATAGGTCTGAGAAATGGTATATTTATACATATTGAAAAAATATGTAAGTTTCAA
The DNA here is from genome assembly GCF_004115265.2 of Rhinolophus ferrumequinum. Lineage (NCBI taxonomy): Eukaryota > Metazoa > Chordata > Mammalia > Chiroptera > Rhinolophidae > Rhinolophus > Rhinolophus ferrumequinum. The sequence goes on along the minus strand of NC_046304.1, from coordinate 18,134,501 downwards.
CCTGACTTTTACCTTCTACTGTTGTATAGCACATGTTTGTACTTCGGGAGCGCCCTGAAACAGTGTTAATAGATCTCATTCAAAGGACAAAGGATGCAGTAAGAGAGCTAGACAATCTCCAGTATCGAAAGATGAAGAAACTCCTTTTCCAGGAGGCACATAACGGACCAGCAGTAGAAGCACAGGAAGAAGAAGAGGTAATAATTTAGAAATTACTCACATATTGAGCTCTCTTTATCAGCTTCCTTGTGCACTTTGTCTTGCCACAGCTCTTTTAGATCAGTGGTTCCCAGATTATGTTTTCTTAACACTTGTCCTGTAAGATCCCAGATAGGAAAAAAGATTTTGCATTGTTTAAACCCAATCCCTTCATAGTGCACACATTGGCGTAGGAAAGCTCTGCAAAGTCTTTTATTAAAGAAACCTGTTCAACTTTATTTAATCTAGTCCCTCTCAAATTACTTGGCCACTGAACCCTTTTTTACCTGATTGTTCAATTCCATGGAACACACTTTTGGAAGTATTTGAAATTATAGACTCCAGAAGTTGACAACACTTATTCCAAAGTCATTAGAAAGTTTCCAAGTGTTCTCTGTCACCAGAGTAGATTCTTTTCAGTTCTTCACAATTTCTTTTCATCTACACAGTTCTAAAATACTCATTTTACAGATGACTAAAGCAGGGCTCAGAATGGTTAACTAACTCACCAAAGGTAGAGGGTGTAAGTTCAAATTCATGTATCACTCATTCTCAAGTCCAAGTTCTTTCCATGTTCCCTTTTCGGGAGAATGGAAATACAAATTTGCAATCAAAAATGTTAAAGAACTTCCTCATAAAGAAATGTGTATGTAAAGCTTATTATTTGTGACACTATCTTTTTTGACTCTAAATATTTTCAGTTTTCTTCTTTGTTCTTGTCAGAATTCCAAAGCTGTGATTCTTTCGTACTGCTTTCCAGTGAAAGAGATCACTTTGCATTCTGAAACCAGGAGAAGTAGTCACTGTTCTTTTTAATAGCACTGAATAATTAATGAACTATAAAATACAAGACTTTCTTAAATTAAGTTTTGGGTTTTTTGGTTTGTTTTTATTTTTTAGTTCTTACAATTGTCATTAGAAAATTGGGGCTATTTTAAATATGTGAAATACTTTAGTAAAGTTGGAAAATTAATAAAATTCTAATGGAGTTAAATCTATAATAGCATCTCTGTTAGGCTAAGGATATAAAAAAAAGTGTGTGTGTGTGTGTGTGTGTGTACCATGTATCAATATTTATTAAATTCTGCATATCTTATAGAATTTTGATTATAGTAGGACAATTATAATTTTGGTGTCCAGATACCATTGTTTGCCTTGTTACTTTAGAAAAACATTCGTAGGATTGTGATTAAATATATATGTAATATGTAATTTTCAATTTACACACAAATAGATAGGAGGTAAGGTTAATTTTTTGGTGGTATAGACTAGAGACTATATTCTGAGGAAGAAAAGAAAATATACTTATAAAAGGCTTCAATAAAAAAATCAATTAATGGAGTTGTTTACAGGATTTAAAAAGATGGTTAAGTCTTGTTTTTTTTATTTTTTATTTTATTGAGGTGACAATTGTTAGTAAAATTACATAGATTTCAGGTGTACAATTCTGTATTACATCATCTATAAATCCCATTGTGTGTTCACCACCCAGAGTCAGTTCTCCTTCCATCACCATATATTTGATCCCCCTTACCCTCATCTCCCACTCCCCACCCCCCTTACCCTCTGGTAACCACTAAACTATTGTCTGTGTCTATGAGTTTTTGTTTCTCATTTGTTTGTCTTGTTCTTTTGTTGTTTTTGGTTTATATACCACATATCAGTGAAATCATATGGTTCTCTGCTTTTTCTGTCTGACTAGTCTTGTTTTAACCATGGGAATCATTGAGAAATGAGCAGAATCTCTATATATACCCCATGAGATCTGTGGTAGAAATGTATTTCAAAAAATGTCTAACAATTTAGAGAAAATGCTACATTTTGGAAATAAACCCAAAACTGATGAGCTGACTTTTTTACACAGTTGGTTGGGTTTTTTGTTATTTACTTATTGGTCATTTTTATTTGTTTTACTGTTAAGTAACAGTTGGTAAACTTCCTGGTCTTGACAAATAAAGGAAATTTCTCATGATAGACCTCTGACTTTCTAAAGACTGTGTGCCAAGCAGTGTGCTAAGTCATTATAGTCAAGAATTCAAAAGAAATAATAGATTTTTTCACCTACTGCTCTTTTCCCTTAGGAACAAGATCATGGTGTTGGACGGACAGGAACAGTGAACAGTGTGGGAAGTAATCAGTCTATTCCCAGCATGTCCATCAGTGCCAGTAGCCAAAGCAGTAGTGTTAACAGTCTTCCAGATGCCTCAGATGACAAGAGTGAACTAGACATGATGGAGGGAGACCACACCGTGATGTCTAACAGTTCTGTCATCCATTTAAAACCTGTGAGTATTTGGCTTCTAGTGAAAAAAGTTTCAAGTTTGTCAAATAATTTTCTTCATCTAATTAGTTTAAGAGATTTTCTTTGATGTTTTAGAAGCTAATGTTTTGAGAATAGAAAAAACATATTTTTAGATCTTAGAAGAAAGAAATACAGAAATATTCTACAATGTATTATTTGAAGTTACTTAGATGGAAAATAAAGTACTTAAAAATACTAACTATACACATGACATTCATGAAAGCTGTTGCCTTTAGGAAGTAGGAGAAAGGGTCAGGATGGGTGATGATCAAAAGTGACCTTTGCATTTTCCGTAATGTTTATATCTCTGAAATAAAACTGAGTGTAGCTGCAGAAAATTATAAATTCTGGGTATCAGAAATATGGGTGTTTGCTACATTATTCTTTGCACTTTGGTGTGTAAAAATTTAAGTTTTTTTGAAAATATTTGAAGGTCAAGTATCTCCTTTTAGCAATTAATAAGAATGCTTCCTTTTTAACTTTACAGCTTGAAGTATTACCTAAAATGTTAGAAAGCACATTAGCTAAAAGGTAGAACCAACCCAAGTGTCCAGTAACAGATGAATGGATAAGTAAAATGTGGGATATACAGCTAATGGAATATTCAGCTATAAAAAGGAATGAAATTCTGATAACATGCTACAACATGAGTGAACCTTGAAAACATTATGCTAATTAATATCAGCTATAGGCAAAAAGACAAATATTGTATAATTCCATTGATATGAAATATCTAGAATAGGCAAATTCATAGAAATCGGAATTAGATTGGAGGTTACCAGGGACTGAGTAGAGAATAAAATGGAGGGTTTTTGTTAATGGATATAGAGTTTCCAATTGGGGTGATGAAAAAGTTTTGGAAATAATGGGAATAGTTGTACAACATTGAGAATGTAATTAATGCCATTGAAATGAATACCAAAAAATGGCTAAAATGGCAAATTTTATATATATATATATAAATAGACACACAAAGTTATTAGGAATGATTAGTTAACTGGTAGTGTTATTCAGAGCAAAATCATGTTTAATTTTTATATTCTTAGACGATAGAATCAGCAATAGAAAAAATTAGTCCCACAATTAGTTGGTTGCTATTTAATTTACTTCCTCTTCAGTTAATGAACTAAGATAATACATAAGGAAATACATCAGTTCTTAAAATATTTACAATGATCTTTTGATTACTTATCTTGGTCAAATGGCAGAAGTATTATAAGATATTTTTAAGCTATATTGCTTCTAAAACCCAAAAGCCTTAGAGTAATTAATTTTATTACTGCTGTTTGAAATACTGGATGTATGTTTCATCATCTTTGTTTTTAAGTTATATTAAAACTTTTCAATTTTGCATATAATGAGTAGGATATACATCTAGTCTTATATATTTCCTTATCCTGAATCTGTGTGCTATTTCATACACTGAGGAGGTAATGTCTCCTGATTCTAATTATGTTGAAAATAAAATGTCAGCATTCTCAATTTTTGTTTGTTTTTGCTTTTAAAATTATGTATTTGAGATTTGTTGATCAAGTTGTGTTTAAACTAATTTTCTTGAAAGTTCAAATGAACTCCGTTCACCTCAGATATTATCGTCTCTTTCTTTGTCAAGGAGGAAGAAAATTACCGAGAAGAGGGAGATCCTAGAACCAGAGCATCAGATCCACAATCTCCACCCCAAGTCTCTCGTCATAAATCACACTATCGTAATCGAGAACACTTTGCTACTATACGGACGGCATCACTGGTATGTACCTCCCCAAATTAGAAGAATATTTTTCATGTTGGACCTTGGTACCTATACACAAGTATAATTATATCTTATTTTTTTGTATTTGTGGTTTATTTTGCAGAATTCTCATTTAGCACTTAAGTGCCTATTATGAGAAAGATTATACAGAGCACTCTGAGAGGTGTTAAGCTAACAATGTCTTCAAGACACATACACAAATAACTAACATATTAGAATATATTAAATGCTTAAGAAGTCTACGAGGTACTAAGTAGGATTTCAGATTACTTTTAATTCAGGGCATAAAGGAAGAATTTATAAAACAAATTGTTTGAGCTTTAAATGATAAGTCAGTTTTAGACACCAGGGAGAAATGTTATTTCCACATAAGAATTAACAATAAGGAAGTGCTGAGGCTAACCAAAATGAGGGAGAATGTTTGGGAAATGTTAGGTAATTCAATTTGATATACTTACAATGTAATTCTTTCGATTTCCCAAATAACAATAAAAATAGATTATTTGTTCATTATAAGAACGCTATTGTAGTGGGGTGCTTATAACCCTAATCAGTCAGATAAGTAGGAACAAAACGTGACAAAGGATACTAGGAACAGAAAGAAATTACATCAAGATATTACAGGAAAAGTAGGCTATTGGAAAATATGACAGAAAGAAAAAAAGAGATGGGAGTTATCTGAGTTACCAACTACATAAGCAGATTTTATAAATCCCAGGCTATCACCATGAATCCATATGACATGTGAGATCAAGGACACCTCCACCCACCATAATTCAGGTCATTTCTACTATTCTGGAACATGTAAATAACTCTTTGAACAGAGCAAGTGGCAAAAATTGCTTAATTTTTTTGATGACTATTTTAATAAATACCTAGAGAAGGGCCAGCTGTGGAAAAACATCTTTGTGACTTGGCATATATTAACTGTTTCCCAAGCAAGTCCTATGTCCCAAAATTTGGCTCCCTCAAATTAATTAAGGACACTTAAATTATGGATTTAGAAAACTTAAGATCCATATCCTTAAACCTAATAATTCCATTTACTTCAAATAAAAATTCAGAGAATATGTAGATTTATGTACAAAGATAAGCATACTATATATATTATTCATTACCGTGTTTCCCTGAAAATAAGACCTAATCGGAAAATAAGCCCTAGCATGATTTTTCAGGATGACATCCCCTGAACATAAGCCCTAATGAGTCTTTTGGAGCACAACTTAATATAAGACCCGGTCTTATTTTCGGGTATATTTACCATATACCGTAATTCAGTCTAATTTCTTCTGCCTTAAATTTTTTTCATACAATAAAATGCTCAAATCTTAGATATTCAGTTTGACGAGTTTTTACAATGGTACATACCTATGCTAACCATCACTCCCGCCACCACCCCCCCAAAAACCAAGATGTATAAAATTTCTTGTGATCCCAGAAAGTTCCCTTCATACCCCTCTTTAGTCATTTCCCCACTTTTGTGACCACCACTTTCTGTTTCTTCACTCTTGCTAGGTTTAACAGTTTTTGGATTTTATATAAATAGAATTACACACAATGTACTCCTTGTATTGGGCTTATTTTGCTCAGCTTAATGTTTTTGAGATTCATCCATGTTGTTGTATTGTCTTTTTTATTACTGTAGTTTTCCATTGTGTGAATATACTACAATTTTTTTTTTAATCTATTCTATTGATAAGCATTTGGTTTGAATCCCATTTGGGGCTATTACACACAAGGTTGCTATAAATATTCTTTTTTTTTTTTTTTTTTTTAATATTCTTGTACAAGTCTTTATGTGAACATGATGTTTTAATTTCTTTTGGGTAAATTCTTAAGGTTGGAATTGCTGAGTCATAGGGTACAGGTATGTTTAACTTCATAAGAAACTCTCAGTTTTCCAAAATGGTTGTACCATTTCACATTCCCTTCAGCAGTGTGTAAGAGTTCCAACTGGTCCATATCCTCTCCAGCATTTGGCGGTGTCAGGCTTTTTTATTTTAGCCGTTCTAGTGGGTGTCAAATAGAATCTCAGTGAGTTTTTTTTGTTGTTGTTTTTTTTCATTTCCCTATAACTAAAGATGTCAACATAATAAGCACCTTTTCATGTGCTTATTGTCCATTCGTATCTCTCCTTTGGTGAAATGTCTCTTCAAGTTTTTTGCCTGATTTCTTATTCGGATGTTCATCTTTTTAATGTAGTTTTGTAGTTCTTTATATAGTCTAGATACAAGTATTATATCTCATATCTATTTTGCAAATATTTCCCCTATTCTTTTTCTTACCTATTCTTTTTCTTACTTTTGTCCTGATGAGAAATTGACTTTTTATCATTTTAAAATCCAGTTTAAACAACCCAATTAAAAAATGGGTAAAGGACTTAAATAGACATTTCTTCAAAGAAGATATACAAATGGCCAATAAGCACATGAAAGGTGCTCAACATCATTAGTCATTAGGGAAATGCAAATCAAAATCACAGTGAGGTACTGCCTCACATCCAGCAGGATGTCTATTAAAAAAAAATAAAATGGAAAATAACAAGTGTTGGAGAGCTTATGGAGAAATTGGAATTCATGTATACTACTGGTAGGAATGTAAAATAGTTTGGCTGCTGTGGAAAACAGTTGATTATTCCTCAAAAAATTAAACATAGAATTACCACATGACCCAGCAGTTCTACTCCGAGGTATATACCCAAAAGAATTGAAAACCGGTACTCAAACAAGTGCATGTACACATATGTTCATAACATCACTATTCACAATAGCCAAAAGGTGGAAACAACATAAATATCCATCAATAGATGAATGGATAAACAAATTATGGTGTATGCATGCAGCTATTTAAAGGAATGAAGCACTGATACATGATATACAACGTAAGTGAACCTTGAAAACATGCTAAAGGAAAGAAGCCAGACACAAAAGGTCATATATTACACGATTCTGTTTATATGAAATATCCAGAATGGTTAAATCTTTAGAGACAGAACACAGATTGGTGGTTACCAGAAGGGGAGAATGGGGAGCAACTGTGTTACAGATACAGGGTTTTCTTCTGAGACGATAAATATGTTTTGTAACTAGATAGTTGTTGTATAACATTGTGAATATACTAAATGCTACTGAGTTGTTCACTTTAAAGTGATTGATTTTATATTATGTGAATTTCCCCTCAATTTAAAAAATCTAATTTATACATTTTTTTCTTTATAGTCAGTCCTTTTTGTGTACTGCCCAAGAAATATTTGCCTACCTCCAAGGACATGAAAATAATTCTGTTTTTTTCTGCTTTATGATTCTGGGTTTTATGTTTAGGTTAAATGATTCTTTTCAAATTAATTTTTGTGTATAGAGTAATATAGGAGTCAAGGTTTATTTTTTTTTATACAGAGAATGAATTGTTTTAGCAGTATTTGTAAAAAACACTTTCCTTTCCTCTTTGAATTAACTTGACTTTTTGGTAGAAATTCAATTGATTGAATATGTATGGGTTTGTTTTTAGATTTTATTCTGTTCCTTTGATGTATTCAGCCTGTCCTTCCAACCACATTGTTTTGATTACTGAAGTGTACATCTTCCAACTTTTGTTTCTCCTCTCAAGTTTGTTTTCACTATTCTAGGTCCTTTACATTCCCATGTAAATTTTAGAAGCAACTTGTCTATTTGTTTAAAAGACCTGCTGGAAATTTATCTGGAAACTGCTAGCTGGGATCTCTTAGTTTAATTGCCTACTTAGTTAATAAGTAGAGTGATCTAAAATGCTTTTGAAAAAACAAGTGTTTTTGCTGTATTTTATTTTATTTCCATTGTGTGTCTAGGTTACAAGGCAAATGCAAGAACATGAGCAGGATTCTGAGCTTAGAGAACAGATGTCTGGCTATAAGAGAATGAGGCGGCAACATCAAAAGCAGCTGATGACTCTGGAAAATAAACTAAAGGCTGAGATGGACGAACATCGCCTCAGATTAGACAAAGATCTTGAAACTCAGCGTAACAATTTTGCTGCAGAAATGGAAAAACTTATCAAGAAACATCAGGCTGCTATGGAAAAAGAGGTGGATGATTCAGTATTATTAATTTATTTATTCTAGCTGTGATCATCTTAGAATTAACCAAGGTAGCATTTTGATATTAGGGTATCTGTTCCCCAGAACAAAGCAAATCAACTAGGGAAAGGGAGAAATATTTATATAACATGTATAATATCAAGTACTGAGTGTGGGAACCAATGGATATGGGATTATTTCCTGACACTTGACAGTTTTATAATGTTACACTGGTAAGTCATTCAACTGTTCTAGTCCAGGGGTACTCTGGTTATTTGAGGAGTTTGATAAATCATCCATTGATAGGTGGTTTAGGTCTCAAAAAAATCATTCATAATTTTCTTCTGTGTATATTTTTGGAAGCATTTTAAAATTTCTAGCAGGATTTTTATGTCAGAATAATTAAAGATTATTACAATATTATACAGAACATGTTAGAGGTTGTAAATTAAGAGAAATTTAAATTAAGATGTAGCCAATGTTTTTATTTACAAATAATTGTCATTCTAGTATATGATAAAGGTATATTTTATAAAGATTCTTGTTATGTGAAAAGTTTTATTCTGTTTTTGGTGTTCCATTTGTTGCATTTTATTTTGATAGTCACGTTTTTCAAGAAAAATGTGACTTTTTTTTACAAGCTTCTCAGTAAATTCATGCAATATCAAATATGTTGGCTAGTCCACATTTAGGCATTATCATAGCTGTACCCTTTCCCCCAAGAAAAGAAGAACCACTCTCTCACAATAGTAGAGAAGGTGGCAAAATAATTTATGGTGAAAATAAATATTTGATTCTGAAATAATTTGGTGAAAGTGGTACAGATATTTAGAATACTGTTGGGCATTGGGTAGTGTTTTTAATCACTTGGGAAGAGGTAGAAACATATTTAGGAAAGCAATTCATGAAACAAGGTGTGTAATATGATTATAGATTTGTTTAAAAAATATATATGCATAGAAAAAATTAGGAAGGGTATGCACCAAAATGTTTACGTTGGCTATCTCTGGGTGCTGAAATCATATAAGATTTTTATTTTTTGTGTTTTTCTGTATTTCCTAAATGTGCTACAATGGATATGTACTGCATAATCAGGAATAAAACACTATTTTATATATTTATATATTTATATACATATATATATTATATATATATAAGTTATATATATATATATAACTTATTTAACATTTTCATCTTATTTAGTATATAAGTTGAAGGTCGGTGTTTCATTTGAAGGTAAATCTATTATTGAATATACAAGTAAATCTGGATAAAAGATCACGATTTAACTATATTTTTTAGATAAATGTATATGTGTTTTATTTTAATGGGGGGAGGGCATACTCCTGTTAAATGAGAAAAAAAAAAGTTGAAAACTTTTTTCCAAGTCAAGTTGTTGTCCTTCAATGTTAGTTGTGGAGGGTGCCATTCAACTTCAAGTTGTTGTCCCTTTTAGTCTTAGTTGTGGAGGGCGCAGCTCAGCTCCAGGTCCAGTTGCCGTTTCTAGTTGCAGGGGGCGCAGCCCCTGCAGGACTCGAGGAATTGAACTGGCAACCTTGTGGTTGAGAGCCCACTGGCCCATGTGGGAATCGAACCGGCAGCCTTCAGAGTTAGGAGCATGGAGCTCCAACCGCCTGAGCCACCGGGCCGGCCCAAAAGTTGAAAACTTTTGACTGTGTTAAAGATCAACATTTTAAAGATCAACATTTAAAGTAAAAGAGTTCCAGTTTACTGGTTCTCTAAAATTCAAATAATAAAGATGCTGAGTAATACTTATTCATAATTTGGGGGGAATTCTTATTTTGGTAATGCTTATACTGATTTTATGTTCTTGGGAAAATAAAAATATCCTTGTGATGTGTATTAAACTGCTGCTTTAAATGTATCTACTTAATTAATTTGATCCATTTTTAAAAATTTCTTACAGGCTAAAGTGATGGCCAATGAAGAGAAAAAATTCCAGCAACATATTCAGGCCCAACAGAAGAAAGAACTGAATAGCTTTTTGGAGTCCCAGAAAAGAGAATATAAACTTCGAAAAGAACAGCTTAAGGAGGTACTTATTTTATAAAAATTTTCAAGCCAGTTATCTGATTATTGACCATATTTACCGTTGATCAACTCTTAGAACCATTAAGATAAATTTTTCTTCTCTTTAAAAAAAATTTTTTTTTTCAAATACAATTGACATTCAATATTATTAGTTTCAGGTGTGCAGCATAGTGGTTAGACATTTATTTAACTTATGAAGTGATCCCCCCGATAAGACTAGTACCCACCTGGCACCCTGCATAATTATTACAATATTATTAACTACGTTCCCTATGATATTAACTATGTTCCCTATGCAGGATAAATTTTTCTTCTGTTGTTTGTGGCCACTAAATGTATATCAGTTTGAATGAAGACATTGATTATAATCAACTACTTGTAATGGACTGAGACTCCTCAGCTGAGTAGACTCAAAAAAGAATCATCTCCTGAAAATATAAATTATTTTATTTACAATAGCTTTTTATGCACTTATTAAGTAACTGGCTCACTAGAAATAAAAACATTTGAGCTGGGAAAAAAAGTCACACATTCCTTTCTTTAAAAGTAAGCCACACCTCCTTCTTACTTTTGGCTCAGAAGATTATAATAATTTGTTCTTATTCCAGTTTTAACAGAGAGTGACGATAAGAGGTATATTTGCTCATTACATTTTCTTTAATAGGAGAACATGTTGATTATTTCTTTATGGCCACATGATTTCATATTCATTTGCCCTTTATTCGCTGCTTTCTTGAATTTCTTTTAAAATCATGTGTAGTCTAACTTTAAAAAAAGCCTTAATTGTTCCAAGGCAATTTCTGAAAGCGGATAATTATTCAGGACAGTGTTCAGGACAGAAAAATGATATGTCTCAGTTTTATACCCCCTCTTTCAGAGTGATTGAAATTTTTTAGTCCATAAAATTAATTGTTAGCACACTGATAAATTAATTGATTTTGATAACAATAATCTCTTTGATATTAATACATTTGTGTATGTAGGAGTTTGCCTTATAATTACATATGTAAGTCTTATTATGGACATATTTGTGGCACAAAGACTTGCTATATAAATACCCTGCCAAGTGAACCTCATTGACGTGACTTTTCCAACTCTAAGGGTATAACCTGTAATATGTTCCCATGACTATAATATAGAAGCCAAACTCTATACTGGAACATTAGTTTTGAAAACTAATTAGGGTTCACAACTTAAATAAATAACCAACAAAATGCATTTCTATGGTTCCGCTTCCCAGTGAAATGAGATTTTAGTTTTATGGGTACATTGGTTTAGATAAGCCATTAGGCATGTAATTTACTAATTTACTATAATTATATAATTTACTGTAATTTACTATAAGTCCTACTAATAAATTCATTTTCTTTTAGAAGCCAGATTTGTGTATGTCTATTGAGAATAATGATTCTCTATATAGAGCAGGGGTGTCCAAACTGCGGCCCGCGGGCCAACTGCGGCCCACGATCCATTTTTAATTGGCCCGCAGCAAATTCCAAAAATATACTTAGTTTACTTAAATAAACCAGGTGAGGCAGTACGTACTTCACCTCAAGTGAGTGGCCCGGCTGTTTGTGTGTTTTACCACATATGGCCCTTGGTAAAAAAATGTTGAAAAAATTTGGACACTCCCGGTATAGAGGAAAGGACATACCAGAGTCCTGGTGGGGAATTTCCTTGGCAGGTGATTCTCTATGTATGTGCCTATGTTATCCCTGTCTCTTCCCATAGAGTGCATGCACATACACCTTTAGCATGAGAGCTACTAATTTATGTACTTTTTATTTTTATGTGTTTGAATGTCTTATGAGCTAAAGTTATAAAGAATTGGTCTCTTTCTTGAATAACGGGAGGACTGTAAGGTTAGTAGTCGTCTCTGAAAAATCATACTTAAAAAGGTGGCAGATTTATATTCTGTGCAATGTTGATGCTTTTTAGATTGAAAATATACTAGTATTAATTAGCATTCTAGGGTTTGCCTCATTGAGTGTATCATCAATGCTCTCATCTTGCCCAATATAAATGCATTTTCATTTAGGTAGTTTGAGAGATGATATTTAAAATGCTGTAGAAAAACATTGGTTTTGATTTGTTCAGTGGTTAATGCCGAATATTAAATAACCATAAGGAAAGTGTCTATTCTCTTATGGTTTTGCTGGTTTTCTATTTAATTTCCAATTCTTTTATATTGAGTCCATCTGTAATTTTGCCGAAAACTCAATATTTGTTTTAGACTGTCAAACGAAAAAGCGAAACGTAACTATATTTTAGTTCTAATGTCAATTCACATGTGAATTCTACCTGAAAGCACTGCCTCTGTCTCAGGATTTAAAGAACGATGTGTTTTACTTCATTTACTAATCATTTTGTGCTTTTAAAGCTCCAAACCATCATAAATGTAGCTGTGCAGAGTTAAAAGGTATGCATACTTTCTAGTATACACGTCTCTTTTCTTGTCCTACTTCATGAGTAATTCAAGGAAAAGGAAAATATTACCTACCTCCTTAATTTAAGGTCATTGCCCTGCCTGAGCGTTAGAGAAGACATAGATAAAGTACTTTTATTTAAATTTACCAGGTACCAAATGGTACAGTCATATAGTTAATTTTTATGTATTTTGAACTGAATTGTTTTTTATGTTATTAGGAGCTGAATGAAAACCAGAGCACTCCAAAAAAAGAAAAACAAGAGTGGCTTTCAAAGCAGAAGGAGAATATACAGCATTTCCAAGCAGAAGAAGAGGCTAATCTCCTTCGACGTCAGAGACAATACCTAGAGCTGGAATGCCGTCGCTTCAAGAGAAGAATGTTACTCGGGCGCCATAACTTGGAACAGGACCTTGTCAGGGAGGTACGTTTGAGTGATAGGAAATCAGCACCTTTCCTGAAAACAAGTCAGTCATCTCCCAGCCTCCAGGCCTTTGCACTTGTATTTCCCTTTGCCTAAATCCTTCTTCCCCTGATCTCCATGACTTCTTTTCTTCCTTCCTTCATATCTCTCTTCAGAAATGACTTCCCTGATCACAAAATCCTTCTCCCTTTTTAAAATGTTTTTCTTTGTACTTCTCTTTCTGACACACACACACACACACACACACACACACACACAAACACACTTTTTTGGAGGAAGTCCCTCTCCCCCACTAGAATGGAAATTATATGAAGTCACAGATTTTGTTCAGGTCTTTATATCCCTAGTATCTGGCCCATAGTAGGCATTCAGTAAATATTATATTAATAAATATTAAATTCATGAATGAAATTAGTATTAATTTTTAAATATGAGAAAATTAATTGGATAATTTATGCATTTTGATCTGAAATGGGTGCCATGAAGTGTGTAACCATTTAACACATTTTATAATCATGTAATTATTAATTGGGCAAATGAAGAATCTCTTATACCAATGAAAAAAATAATTGTTCTCATTATCTTAACCTCTACTCTCACTGGATATATTACTTGTAATACAATTAAATAATATACTCTGAAGAAATTCAAAGGATTACTTAAGAGCCCTCTTCAAATATAAAATTAGGAAACAATAAAAGAAGGAAAGACATTAGGCCTCTTGAGATAGATTTGATGTCTTAAGCTTATGCATAAAATAGTATTAATGAATAGTAAATGAATAGAATAAGGAAATTTGTACTAGTAATTGCCCATTTACTACAGTAGAAGTCATAAAACTCTAATATTTACTATGTAGCCCTTATTGAATCAGAGGATTACATCTATTTCCTGGTTATTCTGTTTCTTAGGATTTTTTTTCTTGGCATTATACAGCAGCAAATTATACCTTTGTCTTTTGTGTTATGGATTAGGAGTTAAATAAAAGGCAGACCCAAAAGGACTTAGAGCATGCCATGTTACTGCGACAGCATGAGTCCATGCAAGAACTGGAGTTCCGCCACCTCAACACAATTCAGAAGATGCGCTGTGAATTGATCAGATTGCAACATCAAACTGAGCTCACTAACCAGCTGGAATATAATAAGCGAAGAGAACGAGAACTAAGGCGAAAGCATGTCATGGAGGTTCGACAGCAGCCTAAGAGCCTGAAGGTAACTTTAACCTAAGTTTCTTGACAGGGAAAAGAGATAAAAGGCATCCATGTAAACAGTGTATGTCTAAGACAGATGTTTACCGTAAAGAAATTGAATAAACTTTTTTCTTTCACTTTTAGCATGTTTGGTTAGGTTTAATGTGGAGTGTCTGTAGCTATGGACTTATGCTTATGCATTTCTCAACAGAGTACCAAAAAAAATGGCCAAAAGTTTTAACTGTAGGAAGTGCCATAAATAAGAATAAAAATTCTTATTTTAAATGTACCCAAATGTTCAATGCTGATGTTACATGTCAGCATGCTAACCTGTTGGCTTCTCTCTGTTCTAAGTAATACAGTTTGGGAATCTTATTTTTTCCAAATGTGATTTGTATCCAAAAAAGACACTAAGTTCCTAATCAGTACAGAAGCCAATGGATGAAAATGCCCTTTTAACTTCTTCCCCTTCATTGTCTGTACTCATGTTAAGAGGAATAGTAGAATCATTTCAAGACTTTAAATTTTGTATTTACTTTGAATAGAGGAATTTATTCACATGGTATGAAATTGATACCAAAGTGTGTTATAAAGTTAAAGGTTTCCCTCTCTCTCCTTTGCCCCTCCAGCCGCTTGGTCCAGCTTTCTTCACCAAAGCCAACCAGAGTTAAAAATTCCAAGAAATTTCCAATTTTATAACGTGTAATAAATATTTGAAGTATAGTCACATGAATTTTAATACACAAAAAATCACCTATTATATAGGCTATCATCCATATTAGTACCTCAATTAATCTGTACATGTCTTCACATTTAAAATTTTTATTTATATCCAGTAAGGCCCAGGTCCCACAGTAATTCCTTTTTAAACAGTTCCCCCTTTTAAAACTATTTGATAATTA
This sequence comes from Rhinolophus ferrumequinum, assembly GCF_004115265.2. Lineage (NCBI taxonomy): Eukaryota > Metazoa > Chordata > Mammalia > Chiroptera > Rhinolophidae > Rhinolophus > Rhinolophus ferrumequinum. The sequence continues at coordinate 18,119,204 of NC_046304.1, read as the reverse complement.
AACTATACAGCTGTTCTTGGTCTGAACTGAATAACTGTCCTGGAATGAAGTGAAGTTCATTCATCGAAGTAATCTGTGTCAAAATCCAGAAGCTATACCACACCCAATGGTATCCTCAGTTCCATTCATACAAGCTGTCCTGAAAAAATATCGAAGCAAAGCTGCTTTACTCTTTCATGAGTAAAGTGAACCTGAGTAAAATTTCTCTTTGCTATGTCTTCAAAACAGCTAATTAACATTTAGTGTAGCTTATGTTAACTATCCACATAACCTTCGTTAGTCATTGCTTAGAAAAATTGGAATTCGTAATGATCTTTCAGATTTATTTTGTCTTTTTAGTGGAGAAGTATGTACTCTTTTGGCTACATGTTTTTAAAACAACATGTCTGTGAAATTAATTATGGTTTTAAAGTCAGAAGCACCCAGAAGTAAACCAAGCTGAAAGCTTACTAGTTTTCTGTAGTCATACTATAAATCTCATATGACTGCATTTCTCTGGGATAGATAGTTATTCAATCTTTAACCCTTCCTGTTTCCTGTTGTTGGAGCCTTTTCGGGTTGAAAGCTTGTAAACACTAGTAAGATTTTCGCAGACACTATACAGAAATTAACGAGAAAAATAATGTTTCGCAATCATAGCCAGACTTTGAATGGGATGCCTTCTTCTTATGAAAAATGAGCTCAACAATTCCCATAAAGGAAATTGTTCTGTTACTTTAGTAGGGAAGAGAATCACTATGTTTCTCTTAGTTGTATATACCTATCTTCTTTCTCAATCTGAACAAAAGACTAGATTTTAACACAAAATTATCCCATTTTTATTTATCTAAGTAATAGTTGCCTCTTCCAACATTCTGCAAGACTTTAAAGGGGGGTAAGGGAGCTTCAATTTGAGCACTTATGTAAGTTGACTAGGATTTGTGGGGGTTGGGGTACCATTTCTATGGAATGGGTTGGGTAAACACCTGTTGCCTTCTCTGCTGTTTGTTTCTTCATCTGCCATCCAAATGGTGCTTTGTCAATGTTAAATGAGTAGAAACATCTATTAATAACTTACTGTTCATCTTGCTTTCTCAGAGTCAAACATTGAGGGATATAGTTTATTCTTGTTATAAATATTACTCTTCTTGTTGAAGAAAAATTTATCTATATGAGAAACAGATGTTAGCTGAACCTATTATGATCATTTCACAATACATATATGTAAATCAAGCCATCATGCTCTACACCTTAAACTTATACATTGATGTATTTCAATTATTTTTCAATAAAACTAAAAATATCAGTAAGTGGAAAAAATTTTTTTCAAGGAGTTCTTTTTCTCATTAGGCTAATGATACAGAATGATTACAGTTTTCTTGGCACATTTTAAAAATAAAAACTTTTAAAAGAATGGAGGCTGTTATACAGAGGTGGAAGAGAATGTCTAAATTTCATCGTTCCGTTCCCGGCAAACTTGGAAGAGATTTTAACCAAGGACAGTATTTAAGATCAGTGCTATTAAGCATGGCTAAACCAAGAGTTTCTCTTTCTAGTGAGACATTCCTTGACCTTTCACAGAATAAAGGTGTATGACTGACTTAGTGCTTCAGGTTATCTTTGATGTTGCAGTATGAGGTGGACATTTATTGCCCACTGAATCAGCCAGTTAATATCTGGCAGTATTTATATAAGGTAAAATAATTTCAACCGCAGGTTCTGCCTTAATGTAGTAAATGAATATATTCTCACTTGTAAGCTTGATCAATGTACCTTATAGAAATATATTTCACCTTACTGAGTTTTGTTAAAACCTGAGTTCATAGGATGCCTAACCTGTGATTAACCAAAAACTAAAGCCAAAACTCTTATGTCTCTGAACCCAAATCATTTTATTTCAGAAATGTTTATGTAGTCCATATTTATCATCAGCCCAAGAAGGGTTGTCCCCTCCCTCGCCCCATAACTTTTGTTTGACATTGAAAGATTAGTTAACTGACTTTCAAGTTTTTGCTTGTGATGTTACAGAGTAAACTGTTATTGATGTAATGATATGGGTGTCCATGTGTGTTCCTGGGATCGTGATCTCCCAGCTGTTGAAGAATGGGGATGCGGATCAGAGAGGCAAAGTTTAAGCAGTACAGTTTTATTGTAAAGTGCAAGAGAAAAGCTCTCCGGAGAGAGGGGGATCCAAAAATGGAATGCCCCGCAGGCCAGGCTGCGCCAGAGACTATATATATGTCCTTGAGTCTGCAATCTTTAAGTTGTTTACCAGAAGCTGATTACCCCGCCCCCTCGATCCCCCCCTGCGGCCACCCCCCACCTGGGCTGGTTTCTTGGCTGAGTCTGCAGTCTGATGTGGTAGCCCCTCCCACCCAGTTCCCTTCACTTTTTTGTCAGCACTTTGAAACTTTTCTTTGGCCTTGATGTCCTCCGCCTTGCATCCTGACTACCTGTGACTTTCCCATCTTACTTTGAAACTATTTTTCTGAGCTTTGATGTCTTCTATCGCCGTCCTGTCCCTGACTGCCTATGACTTTCTTATCTCATTACTAAGTGTGTTGCTGCCTAGTTTATTCCCTTAAGATAAAGACCAATTGTAATAATATCATTAGTTACTAGTACCCTATTTTTATGTAGTCTATCATAGACTATGTAGTTGGAATTGAGATTGTCATTAAAACAAATTGGAACAAAGTGTCTCAGATAAGAAACAGAGTAAATATGCTTTTTTCTGCCCCAGCATCTCATGATATATGGTCTGGCTAATAAAGTTCTTTTATATCTACTACACTGAATGCATAAGAAGAAATTTTTTTTAAAAAATTTTTAAAAAAGAAGAAATTTAATTTTATGTCATCAATATACACAGTAATCAAAACTAATTTAAATAATTATTCAAGTCAGTAAATTTACTAGCAAAATAATGAGTATTTCTTGAAGTCCTGTGATAAATGAGGTTGTTGGTATTCTAATGATTTAAATTAGACTTTTTGTTATAAAAATGTATAGAATTCAATGGTTTGACCCAGTAGCCAAGTGCAAAAGCACCTGCAACCTCATGATCTGACCTTTTTGTTTTTCCTCTCCCTTTCTTTTAGTAGCCTTTGTTTTCATGTAAGCATAAGGTATACGATATGTTAAAATTATATACCTCTATTTTTTTTTTCTTCCCAGTCTAAAGAACTCCAAATAAAAAAGCAGTTTCAGGACACCTGCAAAATCCAAACCAGACAGTACAAAGCATTAAGAAATCATCTACTGGAGACTACACCAAAGAGTGAGCACAAAGCTGTTCTGAAACGGCTCAAGGAGGAGCAGACCCGGAAGTTAGCCATCTTGGCTGAGCAGTATGACCACAGCATTAATGAAATGCTGTCCACACAAGCTGTGAGTTTGTTTTATTTAGGCAAAACAATTAGTGCCCCTTTCCTTCTACTACCTGAATAAAATCCCAGCAATTAAAATACTAATTGGAAATTGTAGTTGGTTGTTCAGCTTGGGACATAGTGGTGGTGGTTCATATTCTTCCTGCTGGCAGCATTGCTTGGAAGCAGGCATGATGTATGTAGAATTCTCACTGGTCCATTAAACATGAACTTTTAAATAGGCTCTGTGCTGGTACCTCTCAGGTGTTTAGTACACATACCAACAGCTTATCAAGATTGGAACAGCAGCTTTGTTAAACAGTGGGCAAAAAGCTGTACTGTATTGGGAATCCAAATGGTAACATTTAAATGCTAGTATAAAATATTATCTATGTAAGTTTTGTCAACTTTTTCTTAAAGGGCCAGATAGTAGATATTTTAGGTTTTGTGGGTCAGGAGGCAATATTGAAGACATTTTGTGGATACTTATATAGCCATTTAAAATGTAACCATTTCAAATTGTAAAGACCATTCCTAACTAGTGGGATATTTAAAATACACACACACACACACACACACACACACACACACGCCCAGATTTGGCCCACAGGCTATAGTTTCCTGGTCCCTTTACTGTAGTTGTTTCCATTGGAGAGAAGAGATTCAATCTAATCAGATTCTAAATTTTTCTTAAGAAAAATGTGGTTATTCAGGTATTCTCCAAATAGCTTATGATAGCTTTATCTTCATAATGCCGTCATTGGTTACTGTGCCTTTTTCAAAGATGTTTACTCTCAGATATGAGAGAACAATTACGTATCCTACAGAAGAGTAGACTGTCTGCTCTCACACTATATTCCATAGGTCATGAATAGATAGCTCATAGTAGGATATATTTGTTTTCTTTCTCTGTTTCAGCTGCGTTTGGATGAAGCACAGGAAGCAGAGTGCCAGGTTTTAAAGATGCAGCTGCAGCAGGAACTGGAGCTGTTGAATGCATATCAGAGCAAAATCAAGATGCAGGCTGAGGCACAACATGATCGAGAGCTTCGGGAGCTTGAACAGAGGGTCTCGCTCCGCAGGGCACTCTTAGAACAAAAGGTATAAGTAATAGAAAGAAGGTAATTGTGCTAGTATTTGCTTTCTTCAGAAGCATTTTATAAATATATTTTCATATTGACAAAGGTGGCATTAGTTTTCACAATACCCTATTTCCTTAATTCTAGTTTTGGTAGTGTTTTTCTTTTTCTTTAAAATTATTGATTCATTAATGAGATATCTAGAACTCATTATAATTAATGAGTTCTAGATATCAAGAGAACATCAAGGGAATGTAATTAAGCAGTAATTGCTAGAGGAAGGATATGGGTTATGTGAAGGCAGTTGAATTGCAAGAGAGTAGCTCTTACTCCATGTTCCTTACTTCATTTGTATATCTTCTGTGTTTCCCCGAAAATCAGACCTAGCCGGACCATCAGCTCTAATGCATCTTTTGGAGCAAAAATTAATATAAGACCCGGTATTATATTATATTATATCCAGTCTTATATTAAGACCGGGTCTTATATTAATTTTTGCTCCAAAAGACGCATTAGAGCTGATGGTCCGGCTAGGTCTGATTTTCGGGGAAACACGGTAGCTCTACCTAAGGAGATTGGAGAAAAAGTTGGATAGTAAAGAAAAAGAACTTTAGTAATTGTCTGGGAGAAGCAGGGACAAAGGATCAGTAATAACTACTTTACTCATACCATCCTGAAACTGTACAGATTGGTGGACGATTACTAGAGGATAGAAAGTAAAATCAGTTCCACACAGGTAAAAAGTCAGGCTGAAAATGTTACTTCCAGGTGTATCTTTATTTATTTAGTTTTGAGTTCTTCTTTTTTTTTTCCATAATGACTTTTTTTAATTGGGGAATAGTGTGTTATTCCAGGTCCCATCAGCTCCAAGTTGTTGTCCTTCAATCTAGTTGTGGGGGGGCGCATCTCAGCTCCAAGTCCAGTCATCGTTTTCAATCTTAGTTTCAGGGGGCGTAGCCCACCATCCCATGAAAGAATTGAACCGGCAACCTTGTTAAGAGTTCACTCTCTTACCAACTGAGCCATCTGACTGCCCCTCCGGCAGCTCAGCAGAGGCTCGTTGTCTTCAATCTAGTTGTGGAGGGCGCAGCTCACTGGCCCATGTGGGAATCGAACTGGAACCCTGTTGTTAAGGGCTCGTACTCTAACCAACTGAGCCATCCGGCCGCCCCTAGTTTTGAGTTATTCTTTGTCAGATATATTAGAGAATAGAACTAGAATCACCAAATTCATTTCTATTCTTAAGGCACTTAAGTTGTGTGTGTGTGTGTGTGTGTGTGTGTGTGTGTGTGTGTGTGTGTGTGTATGGGGAGACGGTGATGGGCAGAAGATTTTGAGAGTCAAAGAGGAAAGGTATTGGTTGAGAAATAGTAGAATATCAGTTGTATCCATGATTCAAAGCTATGTTCAAGAATTCCTGAGCCATAAGTTCCCATTAGCTGATATAGTCTTAGGTCCATTGGTCCATTGTAAGTTAATATTTGCCTAGTGGTCTTGCCTGTTAAAGTTTGTCATTGTTTCTAGACCAGTGGCTCATAGATTTTCCTCTAGTTCCTGCAGTTCTTGTGATAAAAATGGAATGCCTTACTAAATTAAAAAATATATGTTCTTTTCAAAAACCTACCTAAATAAGATGTTACTATTTCTCCAGCATAGCTGTCTTTGTTACTGGCTTCTCTGAAAGGTATTTGCCTCTAAAAGTTATCTCAATTATGTTTTTCTCATTCAAGATGGAAAGATAGAAACTTAAATTTTGAGAAAAATCTAGTTTGTCCCATGTACAGATTTCATAAATCTGATTCCAACTTTCATATTTAAAATTCAATCCAAAATTCTCTTATGCTTCAAAATTATCACTAAAAGGAAAACTCCCTATAGTATTTCAGGTATAGTATTGTGAGAGAAATATTGGTCCTATTCAAGTATGTTTATATTTTCAGCTCTACCTAGTTCAGAGTTAAACAGTGCTAATTAGTTATTTCAATATATGAACCAAAGCTTACATGTTCTACAAAGGCTAGTAAAATGTGGGTATAAAACTGATTCCCATTGGTGAAGGTGTTGTGGCACTCTCATGCATTCTTAATGCATTTGGAAGTATATGTTGAGCTTTGGCAATGTTAAGTATTTAAGACTTTGAGAATTCTGAGGAAAACCAAAGTAGAGGGGGAAATATGCATAAATATGGTAATAATAGCATGTTTTATAATGGTTTAAAACATCTAACCATCTAAAATAGGGATATAAGGAGCATTTGAGATCTTACTCCTGGCATATGTCATCAGTTTTAACTCAAATAAACTCATAAAAATTCTAAATAAATAAACAAATAAAATAGAGATATAATTAAGTAATTATGGCCAAGCCACTTAATAAAATTTTATGCAGCCATTTAAATGATGGCTACAAAGACAGTATTAATATGAATATTTTGAATATGATAATACATTATGATGTGTTAAAATAAAAAAGACAAATCACACTTACATTGAAATAATGCTAGTAGTGACTATATTAATAGGTCATTTTTCTATTTTGCTATTTTTAATGTGGTTAATACTACTTTGATAATGGAAAATGCAAAAGATTATTTAATATTAAAAATAAAAGAACAATGGGATGATAAATCTATAGTGCTTTGAGTTGCTACTTGATTTTTAGAGCTAACGTTTACATTCCAAGTGAAGCACATAACTATAAAGCGGTTTGGGGTCAGTTGGCAACTACCAAGACTAGTTCCCTCTCTATAAAAACTTTGAAAAACCTTAACAGCTATGCATTTTCTGCATTTTGTGCATACTGGTTGTTCAAATAAGAAATATTGCAAATAACGTGGAACCAGAGTGAATATTAATTGTTTCTGGATGAAAAATCATTCTGTTTGAAGATTGCTGTAAGCCTCCAAATGAACCAAGAATTGTTCCTTTAAGTTGAGGCACCAACAAAGTAAGTCTCACTTGACTCACATGAAGTCTTATTACAACTCTTCTCATACTTCATTTACATTTAAATTTCAGCAAGATGACAACATAACAATGTTAAATTCCATGTGAATTTTATACATGCATAAAAAGTGGCAGTATTTCCAAAGTACAAATGGACTTTTTTGTTTTAGTATTTCATTTAATTTTCTCTCAATATTTCATTTAGTATCAACAATATGATTGATAGTTTTTTAGTAAGAATTGACAATTGGAACATCCTGCAGGACCTTTCTTTCTGGAACTGAAAATATTCACACAAAAATATCATATATAGCTTCAAAAAGGTAGGTTGGGATAATGATCCAAGATGGTGAAGTAGATAAACACCATGCTTGCCTCATCCCATGAACACATCAACGTTCCAAGTAAATTATAGAAGAATCAACCTGGCGAACCATCTGAAGTTTGGCTGAAGAGAAGTTTTATAACTAAGGGTATAAAGAAGAAGCCATGTTGAGACTGGCAGAAATGCAAAACGGGCCCACCCCAAACCTACATGAGGCGGATGAAAGTTGTGAGAGATATATTGGCCACAGAGGAGTAAGGAACCTCAGCTCCACACCAGCCTCCCCAGCCCAGAGTACTGGTGCTAAGAGGAGCCCCCACAACATCTGGCTGTGAAAAACAGTGGGGATTCTGACCTTCCCAGTGGGTCGGAAGGCAGCGGGAAACCCAGACATCCTCTTAAAGGGCCTGCACACACTCACTTGTAAGCATTCACCCTGGGCTCTGGCAGATTGACAGTGACTTTGGGGACATCAGAGATATATGGCGGGGCATAGTGAGGTTTGTGGCTTTGGGTGAGGGCTGGAAAGTAAGTGCCATTTTCCCTGTGTGGGGTTCTCTGCCAGAGCAGCCGGCAGGTGGGCGCCATCTTTCCTGTGGTGAGCCCTCCCCCATGTGCATGGCCAAATCTGAATTGGTCTGGTAAGCTCTGCTTGCTCCAGCCAGGTGACTCACTGAGATCCTGTCACACCCAACTCCATACCACGGGAAGCTTTATCAGTGGCTGAACCTTACAGGAACTGGCAGGTGGCAGCAGGCTTCATAGTGTCCTGGCTAAATAGCGGAGCAATGCCAGACCTTGTACTAGTGGCAGCCATCCTCTGTTCTCAGCATGGCCACTGGCACCTGCCTCCAGGTACACCATAGGCAGCAACTAACTGTTGATCACTTTGTAGCTTCTACCAGATAGTCCCCAGCCTGTCACAGGGAATGGGTGACCTGGGCCTGCACTAGAGCCCCTCCCAAAAGGCCCCAGAACCAACATACTTGGAGGTTGGCTTCAGACCACAGCAAAGCACCACCCAATTAGCCCCACAAGTGGCACACCCAAAGGGTGGTCTCAACAGGCACCAAAGCCCACTGGGACAAATCCTGCTCGTTGTAAGACCCCCTCACAACAGCCCATAAACTGTGGACTAAGCCAAACCCCACGTCCAGTCAGCCTGAGGGCCAGTCCCACTCCCTGATGTGCCAACAGCAATAAAAGCTCTACTATAACAGGAGGGCACACACAACCCACACAAGGTACACTCCTTGAGCACCCGGTACAAGCGATCAGAGAGACTGCCATTGGGCCCCACAGGGCACCTATTACATAAGGCTGCTTGGCAAGACTGGGAGACAGCAGATCTACCTAATACATAGAAACAAACATAAAGAGAGAGCCAAAATGAGGAAACAAAGAAATATGTTCCAAATGAAAGAACAGGAAAAAAATCCAGGAAAAGAACTAAATGAAATGGAGGAAAGAAAACAAGAAATAGAGTTCAAAACAATGGTTATAAGGATGCTCAAAGACTTAATGAAAAATTCAACAAAGAGATAGCAAGCATAAAAAAGGACACAGAAACCATAAAAAAGAACCAGTCAGAAGTGAAGAATACAATAACTGAAATGAAAAATGCACTAGACGGAATCACCAGCAGACTAGATGAAGCAGAGGATCAAATCAGCAATTTGGAAGACAAGGTAGTAGAAAACACCCAATCGAAACAGCAAAAGGATAAAACAATTAAGAAAAGAAAAAGAGGATAGTGTAAAAGACCTCTGGGATAACATCAAGTATAACAACATTCGCATCATAGGGGTACCAGAAGAGAAAAGGCAAGGGATTGAGAACCTATTTGAGGAAATAATGACTGAAAACTTTCCTAACCTGGTGAAGGAAATAGACATATAAGCCCAGGAAGCACAGAGTCCCAAACGAGGTGAACCCAAACAGGTCCACACCAAGACACATTATAATTAGAATGGCAAAGGTTAAAGACAAAGTGAGAATCCTAAAAGCAGCAAGAGAAAAACTACTGGTAACTTATAAGGGAGCTCCCATAAGATTGTCAGCTGATTCCTCAACACAAACTTTGCACATGAAAAGGGATCGGTAGGAAATACTCAAAGTGATGAAAAGCAAGGATCTACAACCAAGGCTACTCTACACTGTAAGGCTATCATTTAAAATTGACAGACAGATAAAGAGATTCCCAGACAAGAAAAAGCTAAAGAAGTTCCTCACCACCAAACTAGTACTACAAGGAATGCTAGAGAGACTTCTTTAAGACAAAAAAATAAAAAATAAAAAATATGAATAATAAAATGATAATAACTACATATCTATCAACAGTTATTTTCAATATAAATGGATTAAATGCTCCAATCAAAAATATAGGGTGGCTGGTTAACTCAGTTGGTTAGAGCACGGTGCTCTTAACAACAAGGTTGCCGGTTTGATCCCCACATGGGCCACTGTGAGTTGCGCCCTACACAACTAGATTGACACAACTACTTGACTTGAAGCTGATGGGGCCTGGGAAAACACTTAAAATTTTTTAAAAAATTTAAAAATATATTTTTTTAAAAGAAAAAGAAACATAGGGTGACTGAATGGATAAGAAAACAAAACCCTTACATATGCTGCCTATAAGAGACTCACTTCTGATTGAAAGACACACACAGACTGAAAGTAAAGGGATGAAAAAAGTTATTTCATGAAAACGGAAATGGAAAAATAAAAAGCTGGGATAGCAATACTTACACCAGACAAAACAGACTTTTAAACAAAGGCTATAAGAAGAGAAGGACTCAGTAATCCCACTTCTGGATATTTATCCAAAGACACCCAAAACACTACTTTGAGGGGATATGTGCATCCATGCATTCACTGCAGCATTATTTCCAATAACCAAGATGTGGAGGCAGCCTGGGTGTCCATTGATGGATGAATGGATAAGAGTAGGTGATACATATGTACAATGGAATATCGCTTGTCCATGGAAGGGAATGGGTTCTTGGCATCTGTGGCAGCATGGATGGACCTGGAGGGTGCTGAGTGGAGTATGTCAGACAGAGAAAGACAGATGCAATGTGATTTTGCTTATATGTGGAATCTAAAGAACTAAATAAACAAACAAAACAAACATTCATACACTCATAGATACAATAAACATTTTGATGGTTGCCTGATGGGAGGGAGTTTGAGGGGGTAGGTGAAAAAGGGGAAGGGATTAAGAAGTACAAATTGGTTGTTACGGATGTAGGTATATCCCATGCAGGATATATAGTTAATAATATTATACCTATTTATGGTGTCAGATGGGTACTAGATTTCTCAGGGTGATGGGAGAGGGGTTGGGGAACAGGGTGAAATGGATAAAGGTATTACGAAGTACAACTTGGTAGTTACAAAATAATCATGGGGATATAAAGTAAAGCACAAGGAATATAGTCAATAATATGGTAATAAGTATGTATAGTGCCAAGGGGGTACTAGACTAGTCAGGGGGATCATTTCTTAAATTATACAAATGTCTAACCACTATGCTATGCACCTGAAATTAATACAAAATAATACTGAATGTTAACTGTAATTGAAAATTTTTAAAAGGCAGGAAAACGGTAAAGGGGAATAAAAGGTTCAAATTTCCAGGTATAAAAAAAGTCATGGGGATGTAACATACAGCATAAGGAATATAGTCAATAATACTGTAATAGTATAGTATGGTATCAGATGGTTGCTGGACTTATGGTGATCACTTCTTTAGGTATATAAATTTTGAACAACTATGGTGTACACCTGAAACTGATATAATGCTGTATGTTAGCTATATTTTTTAATAAAAATCTTTAAAAAAACAACAAAAACGTTAGGTTAGGAGAGCCTCTCAAAAGAAAAGTCTTGGGGTAGCCGGTTAGCTCAGTTGGTTGCCAGTTCGATTCCCACATGGGCCAGTGAGATGCGCCCTCCACAACTAGATTGAAGACAACAACTTGAGTGAGCTGACCAGTGGGCAGCCAGATAGCTCAGTTGGTTGGAGTGCGTGCTCTTAACAACAAGGTTGCCGGTTGGATTCACGCATGGGATGGTGGGCTGTGCCCCCTGCAACTAGATTGAAAATGGTGACTGGACTTGGAGCTGAGCTGCACCCTCCACATCTAGATGAAGGACAATGACTTGACTTGGAATTGATGGATCCTGGAGAAACACATTGTTCACCAATATTCCCCAATTTAAAAAAAAGTCTTAATTACAGTAACTCATCTACCTCATGAAACTGCTTTTCTAATTTTTCAATAATAAATAACGTGTTTGAAAAAAAACAGGGATTGAAGTTAGCTATCACAAATCTTAGTTTTTATTTTCATTTAATTGAAAACTGTTCTGAGTTTCTTAAATGACAAAAATAATCAGCAAACAAAATTGAAGCAATGCTTACTGGATAAAAAGTTGATAAGCATTAATGTGCTTAATATTTTTATCCATCAAATAATATGCAAGGCATTTAGATTAGCATGCTCAGTATATTCCCATCATTTATTACATCCCTCAAATTAAAATAATTGCTTTTAGTGAATGGGCTTTTGAAATTTTTACATATAAAAATATTTAAAAGAAAAAAATTAAAGTTCTTTGAATATTTAGAGAAATGTAAATTTAATTCTATATGAGTTGAGTATTTTATATATGGGTATTAAAAGAGTGAAAAAATTATTTTAAAAAACAATCATTTTTTTAAACTTGGAAAATATAGAGAAATATAAATAGGATTTAAAATGTCTTTAATTCCATCACTCAGAAATCACCACAGTTAACAATTTGATACCTTTCTCTCAGAAGAAGCCTTCATATCTAATCTAAGTTCTGTGTCAACCTTCATGTGAAATGCCCTCTCTGAACCTTTGTAACACTTTAGTGCTTAGAACTTTGAATAACTTTCAAACTCTTTTTATTGGAATCCAATCCCGCCTATTTGTAATTCCCCAAACACTATCATCTTTCCATGTCTTTACATGTTCCCTCTGATGAAAATAACCTTTCCTTCCTCTTGTCTTCCTGGTAAACTTGTACCTTTCAGAATCCAGTCTCTACAACCTCCTCTAAGAAGACTGCTTTGCCCTATGGAGTGAATCCCTCCATCCCTTTGTATTTCTCCTTATAAATCTTTTATTATGTCTTACACTTTCTATTGCAATTTTTTTGTTCTCGTTTTTTGTTTGTTTTTTTAAGGAGAGCGCAGCTCACAGTGGCCCATGGGGGGATTAAACCGGCAACCTTGGTGCTCTAACCAACTGAGCTAACTGGCCACCCTCTATTGCAATTTCTTTTTTTAAGTTTTTATTGGGGAATATTAGGGAACAGTGTTTTCCAGGGCCCATCAGCTCCAAGTCATTGTCTTTCAATCCAGTTGTGGAGGGCGCAGCTCAGTTCCCAGTCCAGTTGCTGTTTTCAATCTTCAGTTGCAGGGGGCACAGTCCACCATCCCATGGGGGAATTGAATTGGCAACCTTGTTGTTAAGAGCTGGAGCTTTAACCAACTGAACCATCCCGCAGCCCTTCTATTGCAATTTTTTATTTGCATCTGTTTCCTGTGCTAAACTGTGTTTTTTTTTTTAAAGGGCACTTTTAAAAACTTGGTGCATAAAAACTAAACATATTTATTGAGCTAGATTTATGTAGAGAGCAATGACTATTGGCTTAAGTCTTCTGATATCTTGAAACCTGATTATTTAACGCTCCTTTACGAATTATCTTTATTTCCTATTTTTTTAAAACTTTTTATCATGGAAATTTTCAAACATACACAAAAATAGGAATTAGTACAATGAAATCCCCAAGTAGTCATCACCCAGCTTTAACGGTTACCAATATTTTGCTAATTTCTTGTTACCAATTTACCTGTTCCACACACACAACTTTTGGGGGCAGGCGGTTGGAGTTAGGGAAGAGTATCTGGTCTATTTTAAAACAAATCCCAGAACAGCATTATTTCACTTCTAGATACAGAAAAGGACTTGTTAACCATAATTCCATTGTGATATATCTAACAAGATTACAAATTTTTAATATTATCTAATACTAAGTCTATGCCTGAATTTCTCCTTTTGTCTCAAAAATGTCTTCTTTAAGTTGTTTCATTTGGATTGGGGTCCAAACAAGGTCCAGACATTGCATTTGGTTAATTGTCTTTTAAGTCCTTTAGTCTTAAAAAACACTCTCTACCCCCCCTTTCTCTACCACCCTACTCTACCCCCCCCCCTTTTTTATTGTGGATTCGATCATTTGCTCTGTAGGAATTCTCACATTCTGGATTTGGCTGATTACGTCTTCATGTTGTCATTTAATGTATTCCTCTCCTTCATATTTCCTGTAAACTGGTCATTAGCTCTAGAAGCATGATTATATTTAGATTGATTTTTTAAATTTTATTTAAAAAAAATTTTTTACAAGGAGTTTTCATAAGGGTTACGATATACTTCCTTTTGCATCATTTCGAGAGATATATATAATGTCTAGTCCCACTTTTAATTGATTTTATATTGATCAGTGGGTTCAGGTAATGTCAATCTGATCATTCATGAAAAGGTTCTCCATCAATTTTTTAAAAATTGTCTATTGACTCTATTATGTTTTACATTAAAAAAAATACTATATATAGTCAACTATATCTATTTGTAATACCTTCTAGTTTTCCAGACCTGATTATGATGGCTACTAGGTACACAGAGTCTTCTAAATTTTTAATGAAAACTTCAGTTTTTCTTTGTTTGTTTATTTGTTTGTTTTTCACTTAAGGCTTTGGTCCATCTGGAATATGTATATGGGTTCCATTTTTATTTCCTTCCAGATGGCTGATCAATTGTCCCTGTGTTATTTGTTTAAAAATCCATCTTTTCCCTAATGAATTAATTGTTGCATTTGTCTTGCATTAAAAACCTACAAACTGAAAGCTGCATTCTATTTCTGCTTCACTAATTATCAATTCCTACACCAATACCATATTTATTTTATTAGACTGACATTATGGTATGTCTGATAAAGCTGGTTTCCACTCACCCATTTTCTTTTTTATTCAACTTTTCACCTAATGGATTTAGTAGCCATTGATGATAATTGCCTTGATTTATTATTTTAATAGAGGTTATTACCTTTCCTTTTAAGATCTTGACTTTACACATTTTAGAAATATAAATCATGTATGATTCCGACAGTATATCTCTTTGATTTTTAAATGTACATCTGTAAAATAGCCAGCGTGAACTTCTTTATGTTTCACTTCAAAACTGAGTAATTATTGCTTCCTTAGTTTATAAATTAAAAAAAATAAATCAGCTTTCTTTATGCTTCCCTCCCCCAACTCTCAACAGATTGAAGAAGAGATGTTGGCTTTGCAGAATGAACGCACAGAACGAATACGAAGCCTGCTGGAGCGTCAAGCCAGAGAAATTGAAGCTTTTGACTCTGAAAGTATGAGACTAGGTTTTAGTAACATGGTCCTTTCTAATCTCTCCCCTGAGGCATTCAGCCACAGCTACCCAGGAGCTTCTGGTTGGTCTCACAATCCTACTGGGGGTCCAGGACCTCACTGGGGTCATCCCATGGGTGGCCCACCACAAGCTTGGGGTCATCCAATGCAAGGTGGGCCCCAGCCATGGGGTCATCCCTCAGGGCCAATGCAAGGGGTACCCCGAGGTAGCAGTATGGGAGTCCGCAATAGCCCTCAGGCTCTGAGGCGGACAGCATCTGGGGGACGGACGGAGCAGGGCATGAGCAGAAGCACGAGTGTCACTTCACAAATATCCAATGGGTCACACATGTCTTATACATAACTTAATAATTGAAAGTGGCAATTCCGCTGGAGCTGTCTGCCAAAAGAAACTGCCTACAGACACCGTCACAGCAGCCTCCTCGCTTGGGTACTACAGTGTGGAAGCTGATTGCATATGGTATATTTTATTCATTTTTGTAAAGCATTCTGTTTTGTGTTTACTAATTGGGATGTCATAGTATTTGGCTGCCGGGTTTTGGTGTTTGGGGGTTTGGTTGTTTTTTGTTTTTTGTTTTGGTAGAAATTGTGCAAAGGGGAATCTGTGTGTATGTGTGTGTGTGTGCGTGTGTGTGCGCGTGTGTGTGTGCGTGCACACACACATATCATGCATGTGGTAAAAAGAAATTGGCTAGACGGGGGGTATTTTCTGAACACTGCAAAAATAGAATGCAGTAAAGTGGTTTGAGTTATTTTGGGTAACTAAGAAGTTTGTGAAAAGAACTAAAGCCTTTCTCCATACCCCAAATTCTTATGAGCCACTCACAGCAGGCAGCATATGCTGAAACACGTTATTATGGAAACACACCTGTATCCCCTCACCAATGTATTTTCTTTATTAAATTAGTCTGACTTCTCAGCCTCATTTGGAGTAAAAAAGTGGAAATCCATGAACACTAAAGGGTTGCATTGACTTTTCCCGAGTAGAAAACAACGTAGTTCTTTTGCTGAATGCTGCATAGGTTTGTCATTGGTTTGGGTTTTTTTGTTTTGTTTTGTTTTGGGAGGGGTTTTTTGTTTTGTTTTTGTCCATTCAAGTGTGCCTTCTTTGTGGCATGGTGAAATGGGGTGCTTAAAGAGATCACAGGTTGTGTGGGAATTGCATCAATGAACCTGTGAGCCTTCAAAGGGGAAGACCGGAAGGGTGAGAGAGGTCCCTGAAAGTTCATATGGTGGGTATGTTTAGCAGCAGAGTGAGGAGATGAAGCCTACATATCCCGACGTTTTGTTGCTTATACTGTGATATTTCATCCTAGCTAAGCTCTGTAACTCCCAGGACCCCAAACAGTACTTTTACTTTATTTGTACAAAAACAAAGACATATAGCCAATACAAATCAAATGCCAGAGGTATTTGAATGATGCCATATTTGCAAACTGCCATCTATTAGAATTCTCATCACACTACGTAAACATTAATTTGATTACCCCCTTTTGGCTTATGGGATTTCCTGTTTACAAGTAGAATAGCCAATTATTTAAATGTTTAGTTGCCATAGTGAACCAGGAATCACTGAGCCAATGACTTTACCAGCTGCTGACTAATCCTCATCACCACTGTAGATTTTGCTGCATGTGCAGGTCTTTTTTTTTTTTTTTTAATTGCTGTTTTTGTTGCTGCAGTACTTTACAAACTTCTAGTTCCTTGAGACTTATTGACCATTTTGCATCATGTTAACATCATGCAATAGGAAACACCACTTCCAGAAGTCTCTAGCCTCAGTGCTAAATTACTACTGAAAAGGAACTAGCAAGTTTGGCAAATTAAAAAAAAAAAAAGCAAGTTATAGTGGTCAGGGAATCTCTTGACAAAAGCTAACTTTTTTTTCCCAGAGAGGGGTGTGTTTTCTTTTGTTTTGTTTTGTTTTACAATGAAGGATCAACCCAATGCTGAAAGTCATATGTTACTTGGTATTCCATTGCTAGTGTGGAAATTTAGTTGAAGATGAATAGGGAGCTGTATTACTTGAAGAAAAAAAAAATGTCCTTTCCAGTGACATGTCAGAGTTTCTTACAAGTTATTGTCCTGTCCCCTCCCCAGTTGTCTTGAAGGACCCTTGCTGCTAACTCTGGATCCTGCTTTTCATATAGTCAGAGAGCTCCAAGTTAGAATTCTCTAAGTCCCTCCCAATTATACTCTTCACCTAGACCAGCCTAATACCAAACAGTAATCCATCACTGTTGAAATCTTGGTTTTTCTCAACCAAATTTAAGCCTTCCCCAGGTAGGTCAGTCCAATCCCCATGAATCCTCCCCTGTAGGAATTTCTGGCATTTATTTAAAGGTAACTGGAAGAAAAAGTAATATTTTAATGTAAATATTTTTAAACCAGTATCACAGTAGAATTCACACACAGTTTTAGGCAGTGGTTCAGGTAACACTCTGACACATTGTCTTCTCAGTTTTTAGGTGAACATGACATACTTGTCATGTCTACTAAAGGGGGCTTTTAATTTTCTCAATGTCTATTTTGCATTAAAATATTATACAATATTTCAAACAAACTGAGATATCTACCTATTTGAGAGCTTTAGAATTTAAAATGTCCAAAAATATAATGGAATTGGATACCTTTTAAAAAATTCTTAGTAGCCCCTCTGTACTGGAAAGATGAAATAGAGAAGCAGATCAGTTTTGCATACAAACAAACCTCTTTAAAATCCGAAATACTGCCAGTGAGACATGTTGAAGTCCACTTGTGGACTTAAATTAGTCAAATTGAGTTACTGAGTTCATGGAGAATATATGTGCTTTTCAAATCGTGATAGAATACTGACACTACCTGTCTATCCAGTAGGGCTTTGTATCTGATTTACTTGTGTGGCATCCAGATTTACATGTAGGTCATGGGTGGATCTCAATTATTCCATTAAGTTCATTTTAATTAAAAAATATATAGTTTGAAAAAATGATTCAAATGAGTTAATTTGTGTGTGTTTATAAGATCTAACTTCTGAGGAATCTCATATATGGTAGGAATCATCAAAGAGTAAAGCTTGTAGCAAGAAAATTTGAAAGGTTTTGAGAGATCCTACAGAAAGAAGCAGGCACTTTCCGAATCAGTGTGCAAATGTCAACATTTGATCAAATTAATACTACCTCCTCCCTAGTGTTGGTGTTCACTCGATAGATATATGTGTTTAAGAAAATAAAAAGTATGGGAAATTTGTCCAGCATATCAGAAAGTCCTAAGTGCTATATCTGGTATCCAGAGCTTGGCAGGAGAAATTTTCTTGTGGTCACTGTCTCTCCCTTTCTTTACTTAGCATTTTAATAATGCAAAACCCCATACCTTGAAATATATTATTCCTAATTGGGGTCCCTTCCTTTTGCACATTTTTTTCTCCCCTTATTAAAGTCAACTCTAACCCCAAATGACAGTTTCTATATTATATAGATAATGTTAGCTGGAAAATATGTTTATATTATTTTTATTCAGTGCTGCCATTCTTTTTAGTCATTTCTATGCCTAGAGATGAATAGTCCTGCATTTGATGCCACACCCATAGGTATCATATGCTTGGTGCTCTAGGCCAAGGATTTATTGTTAAATTGAATGTTTTATCATCGTCATGATGATCTTCAGCTGCCCGGACAGCAGGTAAACACCATTCAGTACACTAAAGAAACTGTCCTTGACACTTCCTCCCACGCCCACGTATTCTTCCTCACCCCCTTTTCAAAAATCAAAAACTCTATGAGTGTCTTTTGCAGACCATAGAGCAGACTTTAGTAACTTTCTACTTCTTTAAGTACTAAATGTCTGGCATTTTAAACTTTTATAGAATACATTGTGTTGGACACTGGAATAATACTGTTTATTTTCACCTGTGAAAAATGACTTTATTGTACTTGAAACACCTCCTTTGCATTTCTCCATTTGTGCCATTCACTAGTGGAAATAAATTGTATTATACCATGATCTACTGGCTTTTAAAAACTGTGTTAAATATGCACATTTTTGGTATAGCTATTATCATTTGTATGTATATATTGTATATACATATGAGTGTCTATATGTGTGTGTAGATAGATGGATGGATGTAACTCATACTGTACATTTCCATCAGGGCACTTAAGGTTCTGTTATTTTGTTTTCTTATTTCAATCCTCAGTTAAGGCAAGAATGCATGTGTTTAAGAATGAGTACTTGGGTTGATATTTATGAGGAGGTGGTCATTAGATGCAGTCTTTTCTTTTTAAATCCCCTCTTAACACTTGTGTGGGTGGAAAGAAAGTTAAGTAATACCTGGAACCATAAATTGCAATGCACTAAAATAGTACTGGGGAAGGAGCCAGTTAGTGTTTCTATGATTTTGTGTCCTGATGCAACAAAAGACAAGTGATGCAGAGAGAAGCGTGGAAATTAAAAATACTGGTGGTGATTCCTTTGCAAAGATGATAAAAAGAACCAATAAATCACACAATCTTCATGTGCACTCTATACACATTTCTTAATAGTAATGTCATTGATTCTTTTACTCTTTTTACTCCATTAATACTAATGTAATTATAAATTTTGCTAAGGACCAAAACAGCCAAGAAAAGAATTACTGCTAAAGCATCTAAGGTTCTACTAAACTATAAATTCAACAGGAAATGGCCACTGGGAGAGAAGGATATGGTATTGGCGTGGGGCGTTCTCCCTTTAGCTGCCTCTTCTTGCTTGCTGATAGTAAGTTCTTTGTGCACCTTCCACCCTTTCTGAACCACTACTATTCAAGCAGAGATTTGGCCCAACACAGCAACCCTTTCCTAGGAGGTTTATATGGTCCTGTGTTTTGCCCCATGCTCACAATGTGAAGTGTCTAGTGTGTATTCAAATCAGAAAAATAATATATTTAAGGTGTATAAGTGTGAATCTCCTGTAATGATGGAAGAAGAGGTTCTTGTTTCTTAGATAGAAAACAGCGTTCTCTAAGGAACAAAGCCAAAATTTGGGCTGTCATCTTTGAGCTGCTTACCAAACTACAGATCATTATTAAAGAGAAACAGATTTCTCTGTTTTGTTTTCCCTCATGATAGTGCCCCTAACCAGGTTATAGCATTGCCTTTGAGAAGGCACTCACTCTTAGTTGTTAAGAACTGGAAATTTCCCATCCTCAGATTCCTTAAAGAATGAAGAGTGTGCTGTCCGCTTAGCAGGCTTGCCTCTTGTATGCAAGGACTACTGATTGAAGTCTGTTTTGCTGTGTGTCTGGTTATGTTGTCTGCACTTTTATGAAATCACTACAATATATCTACATTGGAAATGACTATTAATTTGTAAGAAGTAAGTTTATTAAACACTGTCTAGAAAAAGAAAGTGAAGCTGAGAACTCTTCGTTTATTGTACATTTATATTTTCTACTGAACTCTGATAGCCCCAATTAAAGTCACATTGACTGATTTTTCCCTTGTTTATATTCAGATTTCCAAAATTTTACTCATACAAGGGAAGAGAACCCATTTGGCCTAATGGTAGTCTTCAGATCATAAGAAATATATAAATTAGTATGCACCTTATCTGCCTGTTGTGGGTTTCCTAAACTTGCACTTCCTCCCACCTACCCAAAAATAGATATCCTTTAAAGAAAATAAAGGCAGAGAAGTAGAACTGGGGAGCCATTTACTATGTCACCATCACTATTGTTTCCCAGCATTCCTAACTTTTTGAAGTTTCAGAGATTTGTGTGTGTGTGTGTGTGTGTGTGTGTGTGTGTGTGTTTGAATGTGTCTGTTAGGTTTGTTTTGTTTTTAAATATACAAGAGATTCTTTAAATAGAGAAAAAGGTTAATCCTCTCTGAAACAGGATACCCACTGGATATACTAATCTGAACATCTGTAGGTAGTTTGCCATGAAAAAGTAGAGAGATGAGACTTCTGAATGAATGAAAAGGGTATCTTGATGCCCAAGAATTCCCCCCAAAGTACGGGTAATTCAACCTGCACAGTTTCCTTTTCACTCATACTTTTTAGCAATTGTGAGTGAAAAATCATGTAATTATCTGTAAATATGTAGCTAACAAATTGACCTAGTTTCTGTATTTTTTTGTTTTTGTACTAAAGTTTATAAGTGTGCCAGCTAGAGAGGAGTTGCTGTCATTGCTGGTTGTGGTCCTAGCATCTAATCCTGAAACCATCGTAGGTGACATTTTTTAGAATTAATGCTTAAATGTTGTTCAACGGGGAAATGAAGCTTAATCATTGGTCAGGTTTAAAATCTTCTGAAGTGGAGTCATTTTATTTAATATAATGATTACATGTCCTCAATCATAAATGAGGTAGGGAGCCTCCCTCCCCCAGTGGCCATGTTTACAGAAGTGTGTTTTGTCGATGATAAAGTGCAAGAGTTTTAATGTTTATGTAAATTATGCAGGTAACACTATGGCTTGGAACTGTTTATTGGGCTCTGTAGCTGAATTTTCAAATGAAATGAACTATTCTTATTGTTGGCACATTGCTCCCATTTCTAGAGCATTTTTCCTATTTCTAGAATTACATATATTCCTTTGTCGTTATCCCCATTTAACCTTTCTCTGATATGCCTTGTAGCTTAAGGTATTTAAGTCTGATGAACATAGACAAGGAAAATGCATTTTTTAAAATCCATGAACCCTCGTTTGTATGCTTTCAGTACTCATGTGTTTCTATGGCAACTCGGAGGTCAGTGGAGTTTACGAATGAGATATGAATGTTAATGAAAAGTGCGTACTCTTTGCTTTTGCATGGCTTGGCTTAGCATCAAAGGTATATTAGGGCCACTTGACAGCATGAAGACCAGTTGTATAGGAACAGGTTTCTCTCAGTGGCACATTTTGCTTTTTCTGAGCCCTCGAATACATTGCCTCAGCATGAACATTATTGTTACTATAAATTGAACATGGTCATGGAGTGAATTGTGTGATTAAAAAAGATGTAACTGCTTAATGTTTGCTGATTCTGGCTGATCCCTGTGACTATTTGGCACATATCAAACAAATGGGCAGGGGGGAACAGTATTGGAACCCTTCTCTAACCCCTTCTTTTCATAGACAAGTATATTTAGTTTAAGATGGCTGCCCCTGGTGTGTTGCCAGACAGCTCTTTTTTGGTGTCCATTCCAAATGTGCTTCCTTGCATTTCATAATATCACAGAAACTATCACCCCTTCTCCCCAGCAGCATTTTATATGTTATACCTTTTATTCCACATTAAATGGGAATTGTGCCTACCTAGAGTGCCCGTCCAATTAATTACATACATGTGTCCTAAAATAATCCAAGCCAGAGACACAAGGTGGGAAATTTAAAAAAAAGAAAAAAGAAAAAAAAAAGTCCACTTGAGGCCAGTAATTGATCTGACAAGGTATTTTACCACATTATTGACACTTGATATATGAGCCTATTAGGAGTTGCAGGTGGTTTCATAGAGCAAAACCCAAGTGGAGAGGGATATGTGGGGTTTCTATGAGGAGATAATTCTGTTCTTATTTTACCTTCCCTTTTATGATCCTTTATTTTGTTTTTTTATCTTTTAGGGAAATTTTTACAAAAGCGATGGTCTGATGTAAATAACATTTTAAAGTATAGTGCATATAACTTCCCCAGACTATTCCAACCTGATAATTTGTAAATGCTTTAGAGTTTTTTAAATTAACACTTGTGTTGCTAAATCTTATTTATGTAAGTCTGCTAAACTTTTTAACCCATTTAAAACTTAAGACAAACATTTAAATAATGGATGGGTTACTCTGAGCAATTTAGCTTTCAGAACGCCCTTGTTTTAGTATATGAGATAGCCTAATGCGCATTAATGAGGTTGGAGAGACTATGAGAAATATGTATAGTGTATATTTTAAAACAGCTTTGCTTGTATTGTGAAGATTTAAAAACAAACTTGAGATTTTTAACGTAATTATTAACAGTTTTAACATAAGTTATCCCACTGGGTTTAAGAGCATCTTGAATGTATAATCCTTTTTTTGTAACCCAGGTTGGTTTCTGCTTTTACCAGTCATCCAAACATATTATTTATGTTTTTAGTTTTATGTACTCATTTCCATTTGTTTTCCTCAACCAGCATGATTTTTTTGCACATGTATTGTAGAAATTTTTAAAAAGAAAAATTAATACATCATTTTCTCTGGATTTTCTTCACTTCTCTCTTCCTTTCTACTAACCCTTACCTTAAAGACCATATCGCTCCATTTGCATTATTTGTGCAAATGCCAGGGTTGGTTTTTATTTTTATTTTTGCTATTTACCTAAAAAAGAAAAATGCTTCAGTCAATTGCTTTTTTATTTAAAAAAGAAAAAAAGAAAAGAAAAAAAGCTGTAACCTTATCATTTCTGAGTAGACCATTGAGAGATGAATGCACACCTGTAATAGCCCAGGACCAGCTTTGGTGGCTAAAGGGAATATTTTAACTAAGCAAGAGGTTCTTTTCTAAAAGTGGTATATATTATTCACAATCTCTTTCAGTTATTCCCAAAAGTCAGGGGTCCAGATAAAATGAGGGTTATCAGCTAACTGATATGTTATCATTGAGGTTCATCAATGAATTTGTACATTTCTATTTCCCTTTGGTGAAGGGAAAAATGATGATTTTGCAAGACCTAGATTTTGGCTTGGTTTCTTGCCTCCTTTTTTGGCAGCCTTCATCTTCTCATCTCCCAAAGCCCTTGAGCCTGTAGGGTTTTTGTAGTGGACGAAGGACTCATGGTCTTTTAAAACTAGGACTGATTTTTTTTTTTTGGTGAGCAATTATCATGTTGAAAATGATGTTCTGCCACTTTACCGATGACTAATTTTAAATATACACAGTCCTCTCAATTTTCAGACCAAACAGATGCCCACAGTGGAGGCTTATCAAGGGTTGCAATGGGGAAGAATCCTCTCCCTCACTGTCAGCACCAGCTGGTAAAGGTGACTGTACAGATGTGCATTTTCCTTTTGGTAGAAATGGTCCACAGCACTAACTGGTAAGGCTTATTGTACAGTATATTGTCAGTATTCTTCTGGTTCAAAATACCTTATAGTTCATATATAACCTGTATTAATTGTATAGATTGTGCATTTAAAGCTGTTACCAAGTTGTCAGAACATTAAGAGCGAAAACAAGGTCATATGTAATATTTTGTTTGTAAGTATCCTTTGTATCATAGCAAAGGAAATGTTTAAAAAAATCAACTGTAATAAAGTAATTTTAGTACACAGAGTGTCTGCTCAGTTTTTTTAAGTAATTTTATTCCCATAAAGTATACGAGATCTGACAATTAAGTTCGCAAATTTGTTGCAACGATGTTGCTAACCCTTTTTTTAATATCAGAGGGATTATTCATTATAAATTTATACCAACTGGACAGTTAACCAAGTTTACTGTTTGGAAGTGCTGAAAAGGCTGCTTGAAAACGTTTAACGACCTGAACTTTCACCAACAATTCATGCCTCTTGCATCACGACAATGCACCAGCTCACAGGGCACTGTGAGGGATTTTTAACCAGTAAAAAATAACTGTATCGGAACACCCTCCCTATTCACCTGATCTGGCTCCCAATGACTTCTTTCTTTACCCGAAGATAAAGGAAATATTGAAAGGAAGACATTTTGATGACATTCAGGACATCAAGGATAATACGACAGCTCTGATGGCCATTCCAGAAAGAGTTCCAAAATTGCTTTGAGGGGTGGACTAGGCTCTGGCGTCGGTGCACAGCTTCCCAAGGGGAGGACTTCAAAGCTGACCGTAGTGATATGCAGCAATGAGATATGTAGCACTTTTTCTAGGATGAGTTTGCAAATTTAATTGTCCGACCTCGTATTTCAATTTAGTGCATAATCTCAGGCACAGTACTAGATGTTGGGGGTGTAAAAATGATAAGATATGGGTGACAGCAAAACTCCCTGATATAGACACAAACCCTCTAGTCTAATTGCCTCGAATTCTGTTTGCCTAGAGTGAAGTGGCCCTATTGTGTTGTGGGTGTGAGATGATTCTTCTTTAGGTTCTAACAGTTTGATGCATGTCCTTAAGTTTTATATTGACCTGTTGTGGTCTATATAACTACAACTCCTCCCACACATGGACACATAGATGTATGCAGTTCTTAGACCTTGTACAAAGCTTCAAATGTTGGTTTTATCTGGGCTTATCTTCCCTGATTTGAAAATCATCACATTTTAGCCCTAAAAGGGGCAGAATATCTAACAGTCGTTTAAACCTGTAAAGTGACATTTTTGTCAGAAGGTTAACTTGGGGGGAAGGGTTTCATGGACTGGGGTTTATGTGTTTTCTAATTTAAAAAGCTAGAAAACAATTTTAAGTGTCATTTTTAAAAGTATAATTGGGATTACCTGTTTCATTGAATAGAAGACTATCAGGAAAATGGTACTTTTAACTTTTTAGTACAGCTTTTTAACTCCTAGAATGTTGATATTGAGCTATTTTGAGATTCGTATTTATATAATGTTTAATTTGCCTGGGTCATACAACTAAATGGCAGAGCCAAGATTAGATCCCAAGTCTCCTATCTCCGCATTTCCATCATCCCACCTTGAATTTGGAGGAATTCAGACAGGATTTAAAAAAACAAGATTTCTTTCTGCTTTATCCCCACAATTGGGGTCTTCAAACTACAGTGGAAGGAGAGTATCAGAAAATGTGCTTCTAGCCTGTATCCCGTGTCAACACAAAACAAATGTCATTGGCTAGACGCATCAAAGATGTTCTGAGTTATGCTTCGGGTTTAAAACCTATCCTACTTGACTGTAAAAGAAATACGAACATAAATAAAAATGGACCACAATGGTTGGCTAGCTCCACAGCCCCGTGATACCAGCTGCAGAACCAGGCAATTCCTGTATGCATCGTGGGCAATTCCTGACTTCAATTGCTACTCAATTTTCAAATACTTGTCCTTAATGCACAGAGGGAGAGAAGGCTGCTGAGGACGCTAAGGCCGTGCCAGCTATAAAATGACTTCAGGGCCGTTGTTTATAATGAATGTGTATGGCTCCCTCATGGGGTCGTACACTCCAGCAGCCCTGAAGACAAATTCCCCTTTTGTTCACACCCTTGACATTTTGGAGTCTAAAATGAGCATTATTTACTGTCATCTCAATGTGGCAGAAAGAGCACTGATCTGGGTTCTGGCCTTTAGCCCCAGTATACTAGAGATCTTAAAAGTCATATTGTCTCTGAAACTTCATCTATAAGAAATAGGAAAACAGATGGGTTTTGGCCGGAACAAATGAACCAATGTGAAACCTATTATCCATAACATGGTTCTTAGAGTGAGCGAGTGAGTGTGTGTTGGGGCCGTAGGTGGGGAAACTGCCCTCAGTTGGGTAACCCAGGACCCCAGCCTGTGAGCCTCAAACGGTGCTTCTCTTCAGGCCCTTCCCAACTTTGCAGTGGAATTTATAATAACTGGAACTTCTTGTAAGGATTGGAAAATAGATTTCAATCTGAAAGCAGATGTCATCTCACCAGAAAGGTCTTTGAACTCCAGTTGGGGAATTAAATAGACATGGAGAATGGGACCTACCTGCTTTTACTATCTCATATCCTAACAGACCTCCTAAATTAAGGCCTATTCAGTCTCAGTCTTACCACAAGGAACTCATAGTTTTCCAAGGTCATAGAAGTCACTGATGAACTAGAAACTAGAACCCACATCTCCGAATTACTTCTTCAGTACTCTCACCAACACACAAATTACTAATTGCCCACTGGAAAATATCTCTGTGTAGGTACCATTGATGCTCAGAGAATTTTGAACCTGCTGGGAAATTATTAGCCCAGAGCAGGAGGCCTGGTTGTTGATTAAACAGACCTGCCATTGGTTAGTGTTAGAGGACCCAAGGCTAGATCTACAGAAGTGAAGCAACAACCAGCAAATAGAGAATGTGCAGAGAGACTGTTAACTCTACAGATAGGTAAGCAGGGCTCAGTACACAGAGGGCTTCAGAAGATAAACAGCACATTTTGTTTCTGGAGATTTAAAAAACAATGACATTCCATTGTTGCAGGGAGACTGCAATTTATTTAGTATTCAGAGGCAAACAAGTCAGAGAGAGTTTTGTTCAACCACACTAGTAATAACAGTATTTTACACAGGAAGGTCACAGGGGCTCGAGGCATTGGCTTTTGATGTGTTAGTGTCTTTTGTCGTTTGTTTTAATGAAATTCCATTTTTCCTTCAAACTTTTAGCTCTTCCTGGACACGTTAGAGCATAATTATTGAGTATCTTAAAACCATCCTGTGGTCACTTTAGCAGGATTATGTTCAGTAAAATCGTTAGGTCTCCCAACTCCCAGAATCCAGATCACATCTGTGATCTCCTGATCCTCAAGCCCATAAATCGACCAGAACCCACTGCTCATTAGCATTATTTTAACTCACCGACTCCCAGATGAGAAGAGACCTTATATGTAGGCTCCTCATTTCTCGGCACATGTCCCCTACATGATACATGCCAAGTGACAGTCTAGCTTGCATAGCCCACCGATGACATGGGACTTAACTGCTTCCTGAGCTGGCGTTTTCCTTATCCGGGCACTCGAATACTCTTAAGTATAATTCCTCAGTCTTACTCTGCCAGCTGTGATAACTATGAAAACAATTTCTGATGCCATCCTTAGTGGCTTGGCTGTAGAATCACAAATACTCCTATTGCCATTGTTATCAAGTTCAACCAAAGTGGCCAAGTGTATGTGCTTGTTTAAGCAAGGAGATGAATCCGTGCTAAAGTTCATCTGTAAAGAAAGCGTCCTGGGCATTACCGAGGGTGACTGACTGACAGGAGCTTGTGGTCCAGGCGGAAGATGAGTACAGACGAGCTTCTGACTCAGGGGTGGTTTTGAGGTTCTTTAGAAAGCCAAGGTAACACTTCCTGTGTCAAGACCTTTTTTCTAGCAGTACTCAAGTCTCAGAAGGTATGTCTTCACTCAAAACAGAGATGGTGTCTTCTCAGAGCGAGGATTTGGTGCTTTCCTTGTCATACTGTTGTCTCCACCCAAGCCACCCTGGAAACCTATGTATAAATACATAAAATCTTTAAGAGAATTAAGTTCTAGCTTAGCAGAGTCTTTAGTATCAGAGGTCAGAACTTGGTAGAACTCAAACCTGTAGAGGCAGTTGTCTGCTTCCTGCATTCTGATCCATGGGTACAGAGGACTCAGTCTCTACTTCTGAGATAATACCTCCTTTAAGTCACTGGGTTGTTTTTGTTTGTTTCCTTACCATTTGAAGGTGTTTATAAATAATGAAGAGACCAAAAGGGAGGCAAGCAAGTGAATGAGGCCTGAGAGGATTGCCAAAAACTTGCTACTTGGAAAACCCCAACTCAGTGGTACTTCTTTGGGTTTGTTTTGTTATTTTTTTTCTTGCTTTCTCAGACTTATAATTTGTCATTTTGTTCAAGGGCCACATATGTCTCAGAATAGTGTGTGTAGGGTTTCTCCAATTGGCTCCATATAATTAGCTATTAATCGAAGCAGAGCCAATTTGGGTGATTCCTTCACCCTTAGACTGAAGGACAAGGTCTCCCAAATCTGCTTGAACAGGAACTACACTTTCTTGGCAAAAATGAGCTGAAAAGCAGTGATGCTGTCACATAGTGAGGGGAAGATAAGAGATAAGTAGCTTCCTGAGATGGGCTATGAGCACATTTGGCACAAGGGACACGCAGGAGAAATGCTTAAGGGTTTAGGTCATTAGGATTGTGGGTCCAAAGGAATTAGGACTAGGGCTGTTCTGAGAGCTTTAAGATCATATATATCCCTTCCACAGGCTTTCTTTCCTATTTGGAAAAAAAAAAAAAAGACAGGAAAACCAACCACAATTTCTCCAAAAGCTATTATCTTAAAGAACCAGAGTCCCGTCGTATCTGTCTTAGAGAAACAACACAGATTTAGCTCTTAGGGGCCATTTAAGTCGGGGTGGGGGGGTTAAAAACCACTGGGCTCCTTCCCATTTTGCAGTCAGCTCTGAATGATCCTAGGGTCTTGCATATGGGACTGCAGGACCCTAATTAACTGAAATTCCCACTGTACCAGGTGCTGGGGGAGGGGCGTGGCCTGATGTCATCAATTCTCCCTCACCAAGTGAGACCACAAGGCTGTTAACCAGGAGGAGAGTGGCTTCTTTAGATTTCAGTTCCTTGTTATTTCTCCTCCTCAGAAACGGTGAAAGAGAAAGAACGTTAGAGGAGGAATGTGGAGGAGCAAGAAGTGGGCAAGGAAGGAGGTACATTTTTTCATGACAGGAGAATGTGCCTTAGACAAGGGAGTGTTGTCTGCGTCTCAGTGTAGATTCTCAGATAGTTCAGAGTTTCTTCTTCTTTGATCTAGAACCGGGGTGTCAAAACTTTTTTCAACGGTTTTCACCAAGGGCCTTATGTGGTAAAATACACAAACAGCCGGGCCACTCACTCGAGGTGAAGGACGTATTGCCTCACCTGGTTTATTTAAGTAAACTAAATATATTTTTGGAATTTGTTGCGGGCCAATTAACAATGGATTGCAGACCGCAGTTGGCCCACAGGCCGCAGTTTTGACACCCCTGATCTAGAAGAACAAGGCTTAAGATTACCCAAACCTGAAGTCACGGCCCCAGGAAGTCCTGGTACCAAGCCTTAGGACATGGCTTCAGTAAACATTTTTCCTCTTTAAAATTGTTTTGCTGTTTGCGAGACCAGGATAGAGCTTCCTGTCAAAACATGGGCCCTCTTTCTCAACGACAAAGTAAAACTTCAGGGCAAAGCTCTTAGCAGCACGTGGAGCCAGAGGTCCAGTTGTATTATTGAATGGCCTGATCCAAACCAGCCTGTGTGGATCAATCTGTACAATGCCTTATTCTACTCTGGTCTTCAGCATTATTCCTCATAAAATCAAACACCCACTCAGTCACCGAGTGGCCAGATCCAGGAAGAAACGTTTTCTGCATCTACATGGATGGCCTTTTGAATAACTGAGCAGAAAAAACATAGCAATGCGAAATATTCATAAATTGCTGAGTCAGCTCTAACCAACCTCTTACAAGTTTTGTTTTCTCTGGTCCCAGATGTCTCTCCAGGCTCTGGAGAGGAAGAGGCTGGTAGTAATGTCAGAAAAGAGGGTAGCTAACAAGAAAACAGCTAAGATGTGAGGTTTATACTTTTCACCACTTAGAGAAAGCCCGCATCTCAGGAGAAAAACAGCTCTGGCTAGGTTCTCTCTGGAGTAATCCCCAGAAATGGTACCAGAGGAAGCAGCTAGAGTGCCTGAGAGTCTGGCTCCTTGAGCCGTGGTCTAGCAGATGGCGTGCAAGGACTTCCTGTTCCTAAAATCATTCTTGGCATCTCTCCAGTGAAGCTTGAGGTTCTAGGCTGAAGCTGCAGACCAGCCGCATGCCCACCCGAGACTTGCAGAAATTGTCGGAAAGACTGGACCTGAGTATTACAGAAACAGGCATTCACACTCTACCTCGTCGCTCTCACCCACCCGGCCTTAGCACTGCACTTACTGCCTTTGCCACCTTTCTCACACTCACATAAAACTGACGCAGCCACGTGGCTCCATGAGCCTGCTTCCATAGCTGCCACCGCATGAAGTCAGCCAGAATGTCACCACGGCAGAACGAAATGAGGGAAGTGGGACCGAGACACAAACATCCTGTCCTCTCTACATCAAGTGGCTCCAGCTTGAGAATCCGAGTCACAGAGCTGATTATTTATGTGGGAGAGAGCTACCCAATGTCACACATAACTCATCTTTGTAGTCGTTGCTAGAGAGAGAGCATTTTCTCCAGAGTCCACGGGCTTGAATGCTGCTATTCTTTGGCTTGTGGAGATGCGTGACAGGAGACAGTGATGGAGAATGCCCAGCCGCTGAGCAGGAATGTGTTGAGGAGAGCATGGGCAGCAGTTCTGCTCAGAGTAAAGTGAGCGCCAGTTAGCTGGAAGTTCCACCGCTTTCCACAGGTCACTTTAAGAGAGAAGGGGCTGAATCAGTGGCCAAGAGCTGGAGCCGCTTGCCCGCTGTCCTCACCAGCTCTTCAGGACTCTGCCATGTCCAGTTTTATTCTTCCTTGCAGGACAGGCAGGTTCTGGGGCCAGGTCTCACCTCGTATATGATCGCTTCCAGCTAAAGATGTCTTCCAGACTGGACGAGGGAGAGACCTCCCGCTTCTGCAGGGTTCCCCAGCGACGCCGGCCCCCTAGAAACGAAGCTCGGCGCCTACTCAGCCCTTTTATCCTCTCTTCTGTTCGGAAGAACTCAGTCAAGGCTCGGAAGTACTCCAAGATGACTTCGTGGCTCCAGGCTGGCAAGGGCTCCTGACGTAGGAAACCGCAGTGGCCTCCATGGTGACTGAGCAGGAGGAAGAAGTAGGGGTTGCTGTGAAAGAGTTCAGTGGGCAGAAAGTGGTCTGCGGGCCCGCACACAGGGTCATCAGAGCTACAGATACACAGCACAGGTACAGCGGCCTCGTCCACATCCCGGAGCGGGTCGTTGTGGTCCCAGTAGGTGTCCCAGCTAATGGGGAAACTCTTAGTGTGGCAGAAGAGGGTCTCCTCAAACTCTCGCAGGGAGCGGCTCCTGAACAGTTTGCGGGTGTCCACTGTGTCCTCCAGCGCCGTGGCATACCTGGCAGCAAGAAGGTGAATGGGGAAGACAGGAAAGAAGGAAGAATTAGAGAACACATTAACAGCAGAAGTTACAGAGTGACAGCCCACAGGACAGATTCTGGCCACAGAAGTTTTCTTTGTCCATACAATGTTTTTTAAAACTTCCATTTCATTGTCATTATTTAAAATCAGGAGATTTCACATCAAATGCAGCTATTCTGGCTCCTCCAGGGAAATAGGATCTGAGCTGACATTCCTGAGGGGAACAATCAGGGCATTTCCTCCCTCCTTTCTGTGTCACAGTTCCTACCAGGCCTGTCATTTATGGCATTACCTGCCTAGTCCTGGGGCAGCGACAGCTCTCCTGACCACAATGTCTGACTCTCTGTGGAGAACTTGCTATGAACTGCCAGCTGCTGAACCCCTTCTAGAAGAACTCACGGACTCAGACTATCCAAATCAGCAAGTGTCACCCCCTCCCCTCATTAACATTTTACTTTAGGTTGTATTAGTTTGTTTGTGTTTTAAAAGCTAATATGCTATCCAGATACTGACACGGGACTGTGACCTTCATCAGCGGGGTGGGTATTCCTAGAGAGAAATGGGTGGCAGAGGAAGTGGCTGGGCATGTGATTAATCGACAGGGTGTTTACCAAGTGGGAGCCTGAGAGCAACTGCTCCCGGAAGAGGGGCAGCTCTGCTATTGCCACCTCCCTGGAGAGCGCCTGGCTCCCTGACGAGGAGGCCAGGAGGGGCCGGTCAGACATTTGGGTGGATCAATCCATCATTAGCCTGTTGAATTTGGATGTGTGTCCTGCAAAGATTCAAAGAGGGCTTGCCCTGAGTTTTTAATTCCAAACCTTCATGGGCAGGGCAGTTCCTAAAGCGTCAGGTTTCCTCTCTACTTCCCTCAACTTATCTTCCAGCTGGTGCCAGGGTCAGTGCTAGTGGCCATCATTTGGGGAGGAAACTGGCAATTAAGCCATAGGAGAGCACCTTGTCCCTGGATTGCTCTGGCAGCTCTGGGTTGCCATGGCAGCATGCTGTTGTTGAGCTCAGGGTTTGATCTTCTTAGAATAGGAGGCAAAATGGGGCAAGAACAGAAAAAGAAATCACAATTGCCACCATTTATTGAGCACCTACTCAGTGCCAGGCCTTCACTTCTGTTATTTCATGCTTATAGCTACCTTGGGAGGTAGTTATTAACTTCATTTAATTGAAGAGGGAAGTGAGGCTCCAAGGGGTTAACTAACTCGCTGAAAATTTAGGATTTGAACCACGTGGGCCTGACCCCGTATCCCAGGTCTCTCTGCCACCCCACACTGTTGCCATAATGTCTTTGACCTCATTCTGCCATCTCCTAGGAAAGCAGCAGAGCAAGCGGAGGCCTGATTATGTGCTGTAGGAATGTCATTCAGGTCTTCTCAGTGGAAAAGACTTATCTGTCACCCTGGTGGTAGGGTAGATTGTTCTCTTTTTGGAGATTTTGTTTAAAAATTATGTTTAAATATTCTTTAAATTTTTTCATTAAATATTGAGTACATACGTAGGAATATGCAAAACGTGTCAGGTCTAAACAATTTTCATAAATCAAATATCACCAAATTTCTGATTCCTGTCACTTCCAGGCTCAGAGACTGTAAGGAAATATTCTGGACAATCAGTTGCAATTGCTTCCCGAGCCCTCTTTGCTGATTTGACGAGCTGTGGATTAAGTGGTAAATGTCAGGCGCTGCCTCTGCTGCGGGTGAGGCAGGTGCTCGGGTTGCTAGGACACAGTGGGGCTGAGGTGAGGCCAGGGGGCCCAGGGCAGGGGCCCTGCTCCAGCATCACGATGCTGAGTCCTCTCTGGCGTTTAAACCCGCTTCCCTGGTTCCGTGTAGACTAGAGGGTTTGGACAGCTTCCAAACGTGTGTATGAGGAGACCTTTGCCCAAATTGCCCTAAACCTGTTTCATTCAATACCGGGCAGAGCTGTGTCTGGGTCAGCCCCAAACCCCTATTCCCCGCTTGTCCACCTGCGGCCTGCGTTACCCACCTGCTGAGGGCGATCTTCTGGTGGAGTAGAAAGCCCCACTCGTAGGGCCAGGGCAGGCCGGCTTCAAACCATTCGCGGCAGCGCAGCACCGGCGAGATGCAGGCGGCGCCGGTCACGTAGCTGGAGGAGCCGCACTCGCCCAGGTAGGACAGCAACAGTGCCGAGCCTGAGCCTTCGCTCACAGCGAACAGCGGGGCCGCCGGGTGTCGGAAGCGGATGTAAGTGACCGCCTCCTTGAGATCCGACGGGTCCCCGAAAGGCTGCAGCCGGGGGCTGACCAGCGGACAGCCGTGGTGGCCGCGGCGGTGGAAGATGACAGGATAGTAGCCACGCTCCAGGGCGAGCAGGCAGAGGCCCAGCACGTTGCGGGTGAGGCGTCCCCACGCATTGGGTATCACCAATAGCACCGCCGGAAGGCCCCCGGCGTTGGTGACCCGGCGGCCCCGGGCACAAGGTCCCACCACCCAGTCCAGGGCCACCAGCCCGTCGTCCACCAACTGCAGGTACTCCCGGGCCAGCTCAGGCCCTGGCCCCACCGGCAACACGAAGTGGCAGAGGGTCTGCAGGTGGGGACCCGAGAGCCAGGAGCGCGGGCCGGGCTCCAGCGCTGCCGAGCGTCGCAAGGCGCGCAGCAGGCACTGGGCCAGCGCCGACGGCTTACAGATGAGCCTGCACCCGCCGGGCAGCGGCTCACGCGCGTCGCTAAACTGATTTGCCAGGCTTCCGCCGTCCACCTCCTCGCCGTCGTCCTGGCCCTGGGCCCCCGGCAGGGTCCTGGCTCCGACGGCGCCCCTCTCCCGGCGCCGCAGCCGCCGGGCGAGCAGGCCAAGCAGGGCAAGCGCGGCCAGGAGCAGGGCGAGGGCGGCGCCCCACGGCGGCATGGCGAGGCAAGAGAACCTTCGGCGGGCGGCGGGCCGCGGGCGGCGGGCGGCGGGCGGCAGGCGGCGGGGCCGTCCCTTCGGCGAGTTCTCTGCTCTGCCCGCGGCTCTGCCCGCGGCTCCGCCCGGCCCCGGCGGCTGCCCAGGGCCCTCCCGCGCGGGAGGGCGCGCTCCGGATTGGCCGGGGCTCCGCAGAGGCAGCCAGTTCACGCCCGGCTCCCCTCGCCCGCCCCCCACTCCCGCCCCCGGCCCTTTGTACAGCGATTGCGACAAGCAGGAGCAGAGGGTGAAAGGAGCCGAGGCCACGGAGAGGGAACGAGGACGCGCCAGAGAGCCGGAAGGGAGTGGGGAGGGCTGCAAGC
Organism: Rhinolophus ferrumequinum; assembly: GCF_004115265.2. Taxonomy (NCBI): domain Eukaryota; kingdom Metazoa; phylum Chordata; class Mammalia; order Chiroptera; family Rhinolophidae; genus Rhinolophus; species Rhinolophus ferrumequinum. Next base: position 18,084,124 of record NC_046304.1, on the reverse strand, counting down.
CGAGAAGTGGGGTGTTGGCGGCAGAGAAGTGGGGAGACTCCAAAACTCTTGTTTGGGGAACCAGAATGAGCATGAGTCCTCTGTCCCTGCTCCTCCGCCCCGCGCGTCTTGTAGCGGCCGGGGAGACCCTGCATCGTTGCTCCTTCAGGGGCCGCTGTCGAGAAGTAGCAAAAAGGAGAAGTGAATAAACCGCAGCTCCCCGCGCGGGCTCTTGAAGCTGCAGCCTGAGCCACCAGCCGCGCCTCCCTTCACAGGCTCGGCCACGCTCTCTGACCTTGGTGTTTGTTTCGGCCCCGCGGGCACAGACAACTGCGCAATACCCCGGCGGGGCGGGGGGTCTGGCTCAGGGCCTGCGAGAGCCAGGGCAGGCGTCCGGACCCGACTACGGGTTTGTGGCGGGAGACCAGAGCGCCAGGGGCTGCTGGTTCCCTTGCCTGCATCAGTGCGCTGTCCCTGTCCCCCCGGGAGCGTGGGACTCCTCTAGGACCCTGGCTTCCGAGAGTGGAAATCCTTAACAGCGCTCCCCAGGAAGGGCTTCCCCGGAAGAAACAGCCCCAAGCCTCCAAGAATAAACTGGGGGAAAGGACGCACTCAGGTGCTGGGTGAGGGTGATGCTTGTCATCCTGTGATGATGGGGCCGTGGTAGGGGGAAGACTGGAGTCCCTTCGTCAGCTCAATAGCTGGTAATTACTGGGGGCGCGGGGGAAAGGTTAGGAACCCCTTTGTAAGTCATAAGTATGTGAGAAACAACTGAAACAACACGTTCTTGCTCTATTTGAAAGTTTGGGGCTAGGCATCTCAACCCTCACCCTCCACCCACATTCCCATCTTTCCTCAAAATCCTGACCCGCGCCAAAGAGAAAGGCACCGGAGAGAGGGCAGCAGAGCCGGCGCCCCGATGCAGGGGTGGTCCGGCCACAGCTCCCTGCCGGGGGCGGGGCCTGTAGCTCCTCCACCTAATGGGGATCAGTGTCTCCCGGGCACACGCTGGCCACCGAATGAGAGCAGACGCGGAGGTGGGGAACAAAGCAGTCACGGGCCCGGTTGCGGCCGCCCGGAGCTTCTGGGGCTGGGGAGGCTGGATGCCTGAAACCCCCGAGGCTCCTCCAGGTTGCGAGGGCAGGAGTGGGATGGGCTGATGGCGAGGCTCTAGAGCGGCGACCTCTTCCTTCCGCAGCTCGGACTTCTAGATTCTGCCGTTCACATTGACCGGTCTGAAGCGGGTTTGCCCGAGGCGCGTATCCGTCTCCCCTCCTGGGCAACCCGGTCCGCAGGGATCCCATTTCCCGCCCTTAGCCCCGCTCCATGATCACACCCAGGCGCTGCAGCTGCGGAAACTCGCTGGGAAGCATGCCGGGCGGAGGAGTGGTCCCCGCCTGCCTCGCAGCGCGCTGCCCTGAGGCCCGGCTCCCACACAAAACTTTTCCGGCTTGGGATTCAGGACGCGTGCGCGCACGGTCCGCCGCTGTGGGCGGGAGTTGGGGCGGGGCGGAGGCGGGGTGCGGGGCGCGCGGGCCTGGGGAGTCCCCGCTGGCGGTCTGGTGCAGGGGGTGGGACGGCGCGAGCGAGCCGGGGGTCTACGTGGGCGCGCGGGGGCCCGGGGGCGGGGAGGTAGCGCGCGCTCCCTAGCTTGCCAAGCGGCGGGGCGGCGGGCCCCGCCCGGGGCGGGCCGGGATGGCGCCTCCTCCTCCTTCGCCCCAGCTGCTGCTGCTGGCAGCCTTGGCGGGGCTCCTGCGTCCCACTGAGGTAAGGCGACCCGCCCCCGAGAAGGTTTCTGCCCGGGATCTCAGAGCGCTTTGCCGAAAGTTCCTCTTGGAAGGAGTGGCGCGCGGACAGGGCATTAGGAGTCCTCCTCTGGCGGGCCGGGCCTGGGAGGGAGAGGGCAGGGCCCTCGCCGAGTGCAGCGCCCCAGCTCTTCTGCGCCTTGGACCCATAGGTGGTGCCTGAGCCGGCGGAGGAGGCAGGAGGGCGTTGTCCGGAGGGCCTGTGGCCTCTGCCCCGAAAGGTAGGAGTCTGGAGTGCAGTGGGAGAGAGGGTGTGAAGCGGTGGCCCCGTTCTGCTCTGGCCCCTCTGCACTCTCCACAAGTCACCCTCTGAGGACCTCTGCTGGTTCCTCCGGCCCTTGGTCGCCAATGTCTCCATCCCAACCTGGAGGCACGGGGCCTGTTGTGACACCCCACCCCTATCCCACCCCCCCGCACAGAGTCCCCCAACTGCTTTAAACTCTCTTCTTTCCCCATGTATAGGTGTCACCAAGAGTGACCTACACACGGATGAGTCCACGGCAGGTAAGTACCCGCAGGAGCCATCCTTGGTGTCTGCACTGGAAGCATTGAGGTCCTTGCAGGCTTTCTCCACCATCTCAGCTCATCAGCTCCATTCTTTACTGCTTCCCTCAGGAAGAGGCAATGTTCTTAGTCCCAAGATGGTGAGCCATAGGCCTCTGCTGCAATGCTGTGTCAGGAATGCTGCTGATTAGCTGGCTATGTGAGCAGGGAAAGGAGACTGCAGGGGGAACTGAGAGTAGAAGAAGAAAACCAACACATGCCCCAACTCTGCTGTGCGATTGTGGGAAATCTCCTGACTTCTCTGGGCCCCAGTTTTCTGTAAGAGGATATTAGTAATGCCCGTACCCACGAGGAGTCAATGAATAGTGTGTGACAGCACTTCAGAAAGTATGAAGCTGCACCATGTAAGGAGTGTGCCTCAGGTTGCCAGACCAAACTGGGTTCACCTTGCATGGCTACCTCTCTATTTTTGTTGCCAGTGTGGCCAGATAGCTTCCCTGTCCCCTTTGGCTTTCCTTTTGAACTATCTCACTATTTGATCCTTCTAATAGCTCCAGGACAAGAGATCTCATGCCACCTGCCTGATTCCTTTCCTCAAACAGCCTTTTCATTAAATCATTTTACTGGAAATAAGGAAACCTATGGCTCCTTATTTCCCACCTTATCATGGCCATACTCCCTTGCCTGGCTTTTCAGGCCCTACCGACTTAAATAAGCCTCGCCTGACCTCTCCAAACCTGTGGTTCCTCTCTAGTCATGTTGGTCTGCTCACCCACATGTGAGTGCCAGGTTCATTCCCACCGCTGAACCTTGGCTCCTTCTTGTTCTCCTCCACACCTGGCCTGAAGCTGGAGCAGGCAGCTCCCTAGCCACCTGCCATCCATCCCCATCCATCTTCAAAGCCCAGCACAGGAGTCAGCTCTCCCATGAGACTTTGCCTGATCACATCAGCCCTTAGGCATCACCTCCAAATTCGTGTCATGCTTATAACCTATCTCTTACAATTTAACAAGTAATCAATTTGAGTTTTATTAGTTCGCTTTTATTTGCATGAATTCTGTTTCCCCGAGTTTCCTTTACATTCCCTGCAAGTGGAGACCAGGAGTTCTCTTTTGGCATCTCCCGCAGCATCTGGCACGGTGCTGAGCATCAGGTCAGCTCAATTAAAGAATAATGAATAATTGATGAAGTGTTTTCATCCCGGGATTGTGCACCTGCTGCCTGCATGCCCTGTATTTGGATGCTTTTGGGAGATTGAACATAGAGCTAGGATCAATGACTAGAAGCCCGCGTCTCCATTTAGGAGATGTTTACAGTCTAGACGGGGGACCTGTAGAGCCATTGTTACAGATGCAGAGAAATACAGCTAAAGAGTGTGTCTGACAGGGTTCTGACAGGGTTAACCAGGCATGCTGTCATGGAAGTTGTGAACTTTGAGGGGTGGCAGTTGATGGAGGAGGGGTGAAATGAATGCTCAGAGGCAAGAGGGAGTGCATGCCAGTACCCAGGGTCCTTTGTCCTTTCCTGAGCCCTGATGGTGGAAGGGTCAAGGGGCCCTTCACCTGGCCCCCAAGATGGGCGAACTTGAGTTTCTCAGGGAGGGACTGGGGCCTGGCTTGCTGTCTGTGCCTTTCCTCCAGGCTGAAGATGTCATCTTCCTCTACCACCCCTGTGCCCACCCCTGGCTGAAGCTTCAGCTTGCCCTCCTGGCTCATGCTTGTGTGGCCCAGCCCTCACTGACCTCTGACTCCGGCCTCACTCAGGATCGGGTAAGTGATTGGTGAAAGGGGGTTGTCTGGCACTGGTAGGTGTTGTAGCCCCATGTGCAAGGAAAGGAAAATTCAGGGGCCTCCTCTTCCTCGCTCCCCACTTTCATCTTAGCTCTAACAGTTACCTCCTTTCATAGCCCCTGATGCTGGCAGCCTGGGGGATGGCGCTGGAGATGGCATGGGTAGAGCCAGCCTGGGTTGCCCACTGGCTGAAGAGGAGGCGGAGGCGGAAGCAGAGGAAGGAGAAGGCATGGTTCCACTCTGACAGCCTTTCTGGGCCCTCTCCCTTGGTGCCAACACCGGGAAGAGGGAGGCTGTACCGGAGAGGGTGTCTGCAGGTGAGGGGTGCTGGGTCCAGACTTGGTTGGTGGTGTGTTCACTGGGTTATCCGCACAGGGAAAGGGTGAGTGCTCTCTGTTCTCCCCTTAGGCCCCAGCTCTGGCCTTTACTCTGCGGACCTGGCGGCCCCCAGGCACAGAGATGGCATCTGCAGGGTCCAGGCAGCTCTCTCCTGGTGGTGCTAAGAGGCGTGGGCTGAGGGCTGCCCTGGGGCTTCAATCCACCCCCTGGGACCTGAGGTTGCCCTCTGCTTCCCCATGGAGCTTTGAGGCCAGGGAGACCACATTAGAAACCCCGGGTAATGCCCTATCTGTGCCCACTGGCCCCCTGCTACCTGGGGTGCCTGGAGGCAATGCCAGTTCCAGGATAGAGGCTCAAGTGCCCAAAGGGCAAAGCAGCCCAGGTGGCTGTGCCTGTCCGAGTCAGGCTTCCCGGGCCCCTCAGGCGGCAGCAGCACCTCCCAGGGCAGCCCGGGTCCCCACCCCACGCACGGAGGAGGCTGCCTGGGCTGCCATGGCCCTGACCTTCCTGTTGGTGCTGCTCACCCTGGCCACGCTCTGCACTCGGCTGCACCGAAACTTCCGACGTGGGGAGAGCATCTACTGGGGGCCCATAGCGGACAGCCAGGACACCGTGGCTGGTGAGAAGTTCCCGTCCTCGGCCACCCCCACCCCTGCCCGCCCTGCCCCCCCATGGCTTCCCTGCCCTTGACTGCTCCCCACCCTGCTCGCAGCTGTGCTGAAGGGGAGGCTGCTGATGCCCCCGCGTCGGGTTAAGCGCTCGCGCCGGAGACCCCTCCTCCCGTCCGTGCCCGACAGCGGCCCGGATGGGGACAGCTCCGACTGACCTGCCGCAGCCCTGCCACTGTGGCAGGTTCGGCTCCTCCTCCCGCCGGGAGGCCGCGACCTCTGCCACGTGGACCGCACCCAGGGCCGCCCCCTGGTGGCCAGATAGGGCAGTCCTGCCTAAGCACTTGCAGAAGGGTTCGTCCTTCATGTGTGGTTTGCGGGGAGAAAAAGGAACTGTTTTTCAGCCTCCCTTGCCAAAACTCCTTGTATTTCTAATTAAATTATTTTAGTAGAGCCTGCAGTTGAGTTCGTGCATCTGCCACACAGACACACTCACTCCCACCCAGGACACTGTCCTAGGCCATTTAGCTTGTGTCAGGTAGGGAGTATAAAATAAAGTTGAGCCCCGACAAGCTACCTGGTCTTAGAGGCAAGGATTTAGGAGCGTGATGGAACCCCTCCCACGACCACGGGGTGGGGATGGTGGTGGTACTGAAATACTTGTTTACAAGCTCCTTTTCTAAGCCCACAGGAGGGCTTCCCTTCCCTCAGAGCGGAGTCTGGAGCAGCTGCAGTCTGCATACCCGTGCTTCACACGCTCGCCACGGTTCTTTCTCCCATTCATTTCGGCCACTCCCCAGACCCAGACCCTCCCCTCAATTCTCGAAGCATCCGAAACAGCACATGGTCACTTATTTATTTTTGATACAAATGTACAGGACACACATCTTGACAGTCAGCCCACCACCACCACACAGTACAGCCTGGCCCCCTAGGACAGAGGTGGGACGGGGAGAAGAGCTGGTGGTTGCTACCATCTGCCTCTCCAGCCTTCCCAGGCTGCAGCCCAGGTTCCAGGTACACAGATACCGCAGGCACAGGTGCTGGCCTCTCAGAGGTTATCAGGGAGGGGCCTCTAGCTGAATTGGGGACCCTGGGGAGCCAGCCCCAGGCTCAGGTGCTCAGTTCTCTGCCCTAGCCAGCACACTCCGCCTCCACAAGGGAGGAGGAGAGATGGAGGGAAGTGGTTTTCACTTTAAGTTCATAGAGAAGGGGTACGAGTGGTGGGAGGGATGAGGGGAGACAGTGGGCAGGACCCCAGCTGGTTACCCAGGCAGTCCCTGGCCCCAGGATGGGGGAGAGGGAGGCTGAACCCCAACGCTGGTCCTGCTGCTCTGGTCCGCTCACCCCTCACAAAACTCCCGATGGGCCAGGCCTCCGGGACGGCACTGCCGCCCCGCACACTCACACGCAGGCACGCAGGGACACTCAGTTACCACGACGTTAAAATTAAGGGGTGGGAGAGGAGAGGGAGAAAAAAAAAGGTTTTCCAGTGTTTGCTGCTGGGGACCCCGGGAACACAGGTTGGAGCCTGTGCCCTAGGCGGGGGCCTTTTGGCATTAAAAGAGAGCAGCATGGGGGCTGGTGGCTACAGGGCGGGGACATCCACGGAGATTATGTACAAAGGAGGGGGATGCCCCCACTCAGCCCCCAATAGGGCTGAATTGGCTCATGGGGGTGGGGTGCATGTAGGGGGAACCGCCCCACTCAGAGTGTCCCCACCTGACCCTTTGCTGAAGGCGCCCCAGAGGGCAAGGGGCGGGAGTGGTGCCTTACAAGCCCCTGCCCAGGAGAAGGGAAGGGATGCTATGTACAGGGGGAGGTGCATGGAATGTGGGGGGCAGAAGCTCCTGCCACCCCACCTCCCCATCCTTGGGGGTCTGAGGGGGGTGGGCACCAGGGCACCTGGCTGCCAGGGGAGAGTGGCAGCACTAAGGGCACTTGAGCCAGAGGCTCTGTTGGGGTGGGGATTAGTATTTGGAGTGGCCCAGCTCCCATGGCCAGTGAGGTCCCAGGGTGTAGGTGAGGGTGCAGGGGGAGTGGTCACTGCTTCTTCTCGCGGGTGGTGATGGTGACCAGCTGCTTAGCAGCCTTGGCGATGTCATAGGCGCACTGGATCACCTGCTGCGTCAGCAGCTGGAAGTCCACTGGGGCACCCGGCTCGGGGGGCACTGTCTTACGGCACTCGCTCTGCAGCCGGTAGGCGCTGGCGTTGAGCAGCCGCAGAGAGCTGCGCACTGGCTCCAAGGCTGGCCTCTGGAAGCAGGGAGGAGGGAGGAGGGAGGAGGGAGGAGGGAGGAGGGAGGAGGGAGGAGGGAGTTAGGCCTCGGACTTCAAACCATGAGCCACAATCGTGGCCCAATGTATCTGTGTCTCCACCCAGGCAGCGGTCAGATTCTCTACCCCTACAACACCCTGAGGCCCCCCCTAATCCTGCTCCTCTCACTGGCTCCTGTACCTTTGGGAAGAGAGAGGCCATCTCAGTCACAGCCAAATGGATCTTCTCTGAGCAGGGCACAAAGCTATGGAGAGAGGGAAAGGTATAAATCAGAGGGGCTCCTAGAGCAGGGGCCCAGGGATAGGGGAACACTGGCCCCTCTCTTGCCCTCTGCAACACCCAGAGGCCATAAAAGCCTGCACCCCACCCCATACCTGTCATGTTTGAATTCCTGGGCAGCCCGCAACAATTCCTGAATGTTCTTGGTAACCTGCTCTGTCTTCAGGATGACGTCCTCCGTGCTGGGAAGCCCAGGGTCCAGGTCTCCATCCAGGCTTTCCAACTCGGGGTGGAAATCCTCCTCCTTGGCGAGCTCTAGAAACCTCTTCCCTTCCATCCTGAGGCCCAGGGTTAGAAAGAGACATCCCAGCCGTCAGGCCTCTTGCCTGCGCCCTCAGACACCCCCGGGCCCGCCTGACCGCCCTCCTGCCAGGTGCCTCACCCGAGCAGTGGGTCCCCACTTTGTGTGTTCTCATAATCGCTGTCGGCACCACTGCCGTGGCGGGAAAGCTTGCTCTGGAGGGTGCAGGGGAGGGGTGGTAGGTGAGGTACACACTCCCAGACCCACACACCCCATTCAGCCTGTCCCTTGTGCATAGGGGATGGGACGGTACCGTATGGCGGCTTCCTTCCTGGGAGCAGGACAGCAGCGGGGAGGAGGGAGTGAAGGGCACAGCTGAGGCCGACACCCCCTTCCGGATCTGAAACCCAGGAGTGCTGCAGTCAGTCCTCCTCCTCCCTGCCACCCCCTTGCCAGCTTCCTCACACTGAGGTATGTACACACATCCCTGTACCCAGCATCCAGCAGAAAGCCTGGTACTCGCTGGGGCTCAGAACCTGTTTGCAGAAACAGACCCACCTGCCCCAGGCCCCGCTTACCCGGTAAAGGCCGGCAGGGACATGCATAGAATACATGGCGTCGTCCTCCAGTTCCTGGGGGGTTAGCACAGTGGGTGTCACGGAGGGCCCCGTGGTGGCCCCGCCCGTTTCCCCAACCCGTTAAGACCAGTCGGCAACTCACAGTGCTGTGGAAAGGCTGGAGCCGGGTGGCAAGCTCGTCCCCAGGTGGGCCCCCAAAGGGCTTCAGGGCAGAACCTGGTTCATACATGGAGAAGGCCTGGCGGTCCCTGCGGTGGGCACTCCCACCAGGCCCCATGGACACGTGTTCTGCCCGGTCGCTGGGGAGTGGGGGTGTGGGCACTGGTCCTGGCGGCTGCCGGATCTGCAAGTTCTCCGCCTGCAGCTTGTGGATCTGAGAACGGAGTGGTGTCAGAAACTCCAGCGGGTCTGGGCAGCACCCCCCCACCCCCCAAGGCTGCAGCCCTCACCTCCCTCTGCAGCCTCCGGAGCTCATCACTCAAGCTGCTGTTGACCTTCATGAGCTGCTGCACCTTTGCCTCGGAGGTGGCCAGGGCCTTCTTCAGCTCCAGGTACTCCTGCAGCGTCACGGCCCCGTCGGACAGGTCCGAGGAGTCCATGCTCTGCAGACGGAGACATAAGCGGGTCAGCCACCATGGGCCTGGCACAAACGCCCTCAGAGGTGTGCTCTCAAGGCTGTGAGCAGCCCACTTGTCCTGCAGGCCCCGGGGGACAGGTGGACAGGGCCGGGTCTTGGTGGAGGCCGGGGGAGGGCGGGGGCGGGGCAGCGCTCAGACCCGGGCTCGGTTGTTCCGCGTGGTGCCCGCAGTGCGCAGGGGCTCCTGGTCCGTGTCCTCGTCCGAGGCCACACTGTCGTAGTCGTGCTGGTCGTCGAGGTCACTCTGGCTCCGCGCAGGTAGCTCGAGGTTGTCTGAGGGCACAGGCCTGTCACTCAGGGCTCAGCACACAAGCCGTCTATCGGGCCATCCCCAAAAGAGACTACCCTGGCAGGGGGCCCAGCGCCCACAGCCCACCTGCGCCCTTCCCACCTGTGGGGCTGCTCAGGCCCTTGCCCTGCTGCCTCCGCTTGGCCTCACTGAGAATGTCGATGATCAAGGTGGCAAACTCTCGGGCATTAAAACGCGCCAACTTCTGCCGCCCCTGCGAGGTAGAAAGGGTCCGGCGGCGTGAGGGGACCCCTGCTATCTGCTACCTGCTTTAACCACAGCGAAAACGTCTCAGCCTGGCTCACCTGGCCAGGACAGGGGGTGAGGGACGGCATACATTCAAGGTGACCAGGGGAGCTCTCAGGAAGATGCTGGAACCCCACTCCTCCTCTCCCCTCCCCCCCACACCGGAGACTGCTCACCAAGTGCTCAGAAGAACAGCCTCTTCCCTACTCCCATATTCCAATGCCAGCCAGGCCTGGAGGGAGGCCTCGGCCAGGGGTGGAGAAGAACAGGCCCGGGCCCCGGCCCAGACAATAGCCAGTGAGGAGAGGAAGGGCAGGGCCCACAGAGCTGGCAACCCCAGGAAGGGAAGAGACTGCCCCAGGCCCCCGCCCAGCCCCCTTACCTGATTCCGTGTGGCCGAGTATTCGGGGTTAACAGGCAGGAAGGGCACAGCACTGCGCTCTGTCACCAGGGTGCTGTGGTTTTGGGTAGCCAGCCACACTGGGGGGAGGAGCAAGGAGCAGATGTCTAAGGTGGTCAGGCCCGGCGAGGGGAGGGGGGAGCACTGCTCCTGGCTCCTCCCCACGCCCACCAAGCTTGGTGTTCAAAACAGGAGTGGTCTTCAGACAGGCGAAGCAAGGCTGGGCAAGGCCAACTGGGGACTGACGGACAGAATGAGGCGACTCCTTCTCGCCAGGCCCAGCCTAGAGTTTGGGCTAGAATCTGGCTGTGGCCAGGAAGGAGTGATGTAGGGGGGTGGAGCAGGACTGGGGAGAGAGCCAAAGTGGGAGGAAGCCAGAACAGAGATGAGCCCTAGTCTGGGGGTGGGGTGGGAGGCGCAGGCTGGCTGCCTCCAGCTCAGCACACTCTGCTGGGCCAGGGAAGCTGCCCAGGCGGGCTCACAGCTGGCAGGGATGTATATGCAGGCCTGCTGGCAGACCAACCCCAGACACCCCTTCTTAGAACCGCAAGCGATCCCAGCGCCTCCCCAGAAGGTAGGTGCTCTGTCCCATCTATCTGCCCAAGGCCTCCGCGACCTTCCCTGCTCACCAGCATCATTTTCTCTTCGATCCACCTCGTCATACACGTCCATGGCAAGTTCCTCAAAAAGCCGGTTGCTGAGCTGGAGGCACAGAGCGGACACAGGCTTTGTCAGGTCAGCTGGCCCTGGCACTCAGCGCTGACAGGGCCAGCTCACCGGGATGTCATCAGATGGGGGAAACCGCTTGTGTCCCTTGTGCCACCCAGCCCCCACAGTTCCAGAACTGGAGAGTGGGGTAGTGGTCTGTCCGCCAGACTCCAGTGGGAGTGAACAGCTAGTGCCCTTGTAGGTCAGAGGTGGAGCTAGGGCCCTGGGAGCCTTTGGAAGGCAGAACCAGGGTCAAAGACAAGGGGTGGGGAGGTGGAGACCGGGGAGGCTAGAGTGAGGGCAGGTCAAAGATGTGGAAAAGGGTACTAGGTCAGAGAAAGGGGGAGCAATCGCAGGGATGGGGGATTAGAAATGGGAGCAGCTCCAAGTATTAGGGGCCTGTCTGAGCAGACTCACCGCCTGCAGCTTCTTCTTGGCAGCTTTGGCTAACTCGGACAGGTCCAGGCTGTGGATAAGGAGGGAGACGGGAATGGGAAAGAAGGAAGAGGCGGCCAGGCCCTTGCCAATGACCTCCCCAACATGCAGGGATCCCAGCGAGACAAGACCCCAGACGCCGCACACCAAGAGCCACCCTGCCCCACCCAACCGCCAGAGCCTGCTCCCGTGGCAGACGGCAGATACCTCTGAGACATGCACTTTTGCCGAGATCTAAGTCCAGAGAAAGGCAGCAGAGGGAAGAACAGGATAGAGGCAGCAATTACCCAGGAGCAGGGCAGCACACGCCTTTCCACGTCAAGCTCAGACCCATCTCCGTGTGCACACCAGACCCAGAGTGTACAAGACTGAACTCATCCACCCCCCCAACCTGTTCTTGGACGGCTCGCTCCTTCTCTCAGTGACCCACTCACCCAGCACCAACAGCGACTCCTGAGAACCACCTGAAACCTCCCTCAACCTCTAGCCTGTGACAGGCTTTCCCCAGGTTCTGCCATCATTTCCTCCTGTCTGGGCTTTTGCAGTGATTTCTTAAGCCAGTATTCCGCTTCCGGTCTTGCCCTTACAATCCTTTTTCCACCCAGCAACCCAGGATGATCTTTTTGATGCATCTGGATCTTTTTGACCCCTGGTCATAAAAACATCTCAATAATAACAGGCATGTATGGCATACTTCAACAAAAAGCTCACTTTAAAAATGTGCTAAATGCTTTGTATGCATTATCTTATTTAATCCTCTCAACAGCCCAGAAAAATAGATACTGTTGCCCTCATTTCTAGCAAAGGTAACTGAGGCTCAGAGAGGTTAAGTAGCCTGCCGGAAGTCACACAGCCAGTAAGCAGCAGAGCTGACTCCACACATCCAGGCCTGGAACCCGTCTGCCCTCGGGATGGTCACAGCCCTTGTCAGGGCTCACAGCACTGGCCACTCTCTCACCCTGTCTCTATTCCAGTCTTGCTCCTGGGATTTCCTGCCTCTCACAATATGCTTCAGCCTCATGGTCTGCCTGCAGTTCCCACCACAGTATTTCTAACACCTATGCCTTCGTCTCGCTTGCTGTGCTTCCCACACTGAACTACAACTGTCTGACTAGGCTGCTTCCCCCTCTAGGCTGTGGGTTCCTTAAGGGCAGGGACCATATCTGAGTTACCTGTGTCCCAGTGCCAGGAACAGCAGCTGGGCGTGGGAAGGTGCTCGGTTAACATTTCATTGAGTACGTGCCCATATGTGTTTATAGCACCCCCCTGCCCCTCGACACACACACTCAGGCACACACACAAGGCAGAATCAGACCAGAGAAATAGGGGGCAGTCTTGGGGTTCCAGAACTGGATGTCTGGGTTCAGGGATCCGAGGCGCCCAGGCCTGACCATCCCCATCTGCCACACTGGCCTTTGGAGAGGGATGGAGCCTCCTTCCTCTCTCCAGATCCAGGCCAGAAGCCACAGCTTGGCATGACGCTTGGCTATCCAAGGCAGCCACCAGGGGGCGCCAGCACCCATCTTGTGAGCTGGATGAGGGGTTGGCAGAATGTCCCCCACAGCTTGGGCACCTCAGGCCTCTCAGATCAGAGGGAGAGACACCTAGACTGTGCCAGGCCCTGCCCCCAACCCCTGCCGAATTTCTGAGCACACCACAGAGGCCTGACCGGTAGTCCCAAAGTTAGTCCAATCCCTGGAGCCCACCACCTTTTCACTGAGGAGCAGAGGTTTATTTCAGAGGGGTCAGCGCCCCTGGGAACAGAACCCAGTGACCCCTGCTCCTGGGGGTGTTCCTCGTACTCCAGCTCTATGTGCTTGACAGGACGGGGCTCAGGCTACGCTGGACAAGTGCTGAGTGATACATCTGACGGGCCGCGGGGCCCAGGCCCAGCATTAGGGAGTGAGGACTGGACTGTGAAATGCTTGTGCCTCCAGCCCCTAGAGGGGTGAAATGGGCATGGGGAGGGGGCCTGGGGAGTGGGAGACGTGATCTCTGAGGGTCAAGTACCCACACGGCCTCTAACAACCTCTGGGAAAGGATGTCAGGTGGGTACTCACCTGTCGGCCATCTGTGGGATGATGTAATGCCCATTCTTGTGATCTGAACAAAAATAAAAATGCCAAGTCACTGGTGCTGGGTGGCCTTAGCAGCTGGGAGCCCACCTCACTGCCATGAGCAAGGCTTGGCACCCAGAAATGTCAGGGAAAAGGGAAGAGGGCAGGCCACCCCAAGAGCCCTGGGAGCTGGCTGCAAGTTATGCCCACCCCCACTCCCTACCCCAATGTGCTGCAGCCCAGAGCCTGCAGCAATTTCACAGGAGCCAGTTGCCTAGCAACGCTGTTCCCCAGCTGGCTTTGTCACCATGGCACCTGCTGCTGGGGTGTGTCTGAGTCCCACCTGCCTGGTACAGCCAGGCCAGCCCCGAACTCTGCTCACCAGGCTTTCGTCCACAGAGATAGAAGGCCAACCGGTCAGTGAGCTCATATTGGCACTCGACTAGCCTTTCGGCCAGCTCATGGTGCCCCGCCTGCCTGTGGGGAGGGGCATGGCTCAGCCTGCAGGAGGAGCCCACTCCCCCCCCCTGCCGCCCACCCAAGCTTCACCCTTCCCCCGACCCTCACCTGGCGTAGTCAATGGGGGTACGGCCATTAACGTCAGGGGAGCCAGGGTCGGCCCCATACACTACAAGAAGCTCAGCCTGCAGCGTCTGCCCTGCCTTGGCAGCCACGTGTAGAGGCGTGGTGCCCTTCTCTGGGTGGAAGAAGTTGGCCTGGGCACCCAGGGACAGCAGGCGCAGACATGTCTCCAAGTTGCCCGTCCGCACGCTCGAGTGCAGTTGCTGCAAGGAGCGGAGTGTGCAACAAACGTGTGTGCATGAGGCCCCTCCCCTCTTCCAGTCCAGGCAGGGCACCTAGTCCAGGCAGGGGCTGGGGCTCCTATTACCAGCTCCAAGGGCCCAGCTGAAGTTGGGTTGTCAGGGAGGACAGACAGCTTCCCACTAGGAGTTAATACCAATTTATAATCTACTACGTGCTGTGTGCCCTGCTTGGACCAGACGTTATCTATGAGGTAAATGCTGTTATTTCTTTCTCATTTTACAGATGAGGAAACTGAGGCTCTGAGAGGCTAAGAAACTGGCTCAACTGGTCCCAGCTTTTGGGTGGCAGCTGAGGAATTTAGCCTGGTATGTCTACTTGGGAGCCGAGGGGCCTCGACCACCTGCAGCCTGCCCACGCATTCTGGTCCCTCCGCCGTGCCCGCTGCTCTCGCCTGACTTGGATGTCTCTGGGGCCTGGGGCTCGGCAGTGATAAAGGAGAGGTCTTCAGGGCATTGCGGGTCAGGAGAGGAGAGGCCCACCCATCCGTTGTGGGGCCCCCCAAACCTTGCTGAGGTCTTTGGCGGTGACCCCGTCATCATCCCGGCAGGGAAGCTTATGCACAAATGCCAGCATCTGGTACTTGGCCCTGATGAACTCGGACTTGATGGGGCTGCGTGGGGCACACAGGAGAAAATGGGGAGCCGGGCAAGAGGCTAGTCACCCAGCCACCTCCCAGGCCCACATCCCAGACCACGCAGCCCCTGCCACCACCCCTCTAGCCCGACTCACTGGACTTTGTCTTGAGGGTTGGCTTTGCGCCGGCCACTCTGCACTTGTGCAGGGTCCAGCAGAGAATGCTCCCAGATGGAGTTGGCCCCATTGCTGGCGAGCGTGTGCACCATCTGCGGGGAGGAGATGCCAAGTCAGAGAGCCCACTGCGAGCTGGGCACCAGCTGCAGCCAGTGTGACTGCAAACAGTACCGAAGGGCCTACTGTGTGCCTGATACCACTGCACCTACATCCAGTCAGGCCACCCAAGGACGTGGGTCCTGTTTAGCACTTCAGGTCACACGGCCAGCATGCCAAGGCTCAGAGAGGTTAAGTGACCTGTTCAATGTTACACAGCCAAGCTAGTAAGTGACAGAGCTGGGGTGAGAGCCCAGATCTGTTGGATTCCAGTCCTGGAGGCCTCCTCTCTGCACAGGTGAGTGGATGGGTGGAAAGAGTCAGGGATAGGTTCGGCCCCAGGTGGGCGCTGCGTGGGGTGGGAGTGCCTCGTGGGCCACTTTATATAAGCAGAACTGGTGCTGCAGAATCCAGACAGGTGTGTATGTAGGTCTGGGGAAAATGTACCTGTGCTCAGCAGGCTGTGGGAAAGAGGACCCCCCTGGCCAGGCCCCATACCTGCAGCAGTGTGGGAGGCCAGGCGCTGTGGCGAAGGTGCTTCACAATGGAGATGTGGCGTCCCAGGCTCCGGTGCACGCTGCAGCACTCGTCACACACCAGCACGCCCCTGCTGATGGAGGCCCAGCCAGGGTCTGTGGGGGTGGGGGCAAGGGTCAGCTGTAGCCAGATGGGGGCACCTGCTCCCGGGCGGGCCAGCACTATGTCTAAGGTTCCACACACAGTCACTCCCTCGGTCCCCGAAGGTCCTGATGAGGAAGCGGAGCTAAGGCAGCGGGAGGAATTTCCTCAAAGGCTCCAAGCTGGCGACTGACAAAGCCGAGCCCTTTCCTACACATCTTTGCCCCTGTGAGGAGGTGTGGTTCCCCAGGGCGTACTCAGCGGGCCTGGTTTTCTGTCCTGCAACCACCACTACCAGTCCCACAGCTTTTCCCCAGGGAACGAGACTGTTGTCCCAGGGCTTCCCCGGGGAGGCAGAAATCCCCCAGGGGATGCAACCCTGATGCTTACGCCACACACCCCTCACTCCTCCTGTGTTTGGGTCAGTGCCACATCTCTCCTGCACCCAGACTTCTGTGTGCAGGAGCCTCTGGCCCAACTGCCTGGCCCATCACACCCCTCCAGGGGCTCCCGACTCTGCCCTCATCCTGGTAAGCAAGAGGCCTTTTCATGCCCAAGCCTCCAGTCACCATCACTGATGGGCTGAGCTGGAGCCCCTCTTATGGAGGATGGAAAGAGCAAAGGTGCTAACATTGACTGAGCACCCGCTGTGTACCACTGGGTACTGCATGTATGTACTCTCAAAATTGTTAGGCAAGGCAGAAAATGCTATATCCCTGCTTTACCAACCAGGAGAGGTTACAGCACTTGCTCAAGGTCACACAGCCAATGAGTGGGATTGCTGGGATGTGGCCCCGGGCACTTAGATGCCAGAGACCATGCCATGTCTATAACCACTGCAGTCCCTCTGCCTCTGCTCTGAAGGGGGCAGCCCCCAGTGGCGAGGGCTCTGGCAGTCACTCTCCACTCCTTAAGGAGAAGTGAACTTTGGAAACACGAAGAGAAGCCAGGGCAGGGTGGGAGCTCCTGTGGTCCTTTTCAAGGGCAGGGGAGATGCCACCCATCCCAGGCCCCTTGGGAGAGGGGGAGGAGACAGCTGCATACAGCTCAGGCTTCGGAAAGGTCATGGGGAGAAAGCAGCCATTGTGTGCCACTGGAGAGTGGGGGCAGGGAGCCTCTCTCCCAGGACACCCTGCTCTGCCTAGGCCGCCCCCCCTCCTGCCTCAGGAAGCCCTGTCCTGGGGGTGGGGGGGTGGGGGTGCGCTGGCTCTCTGCCTTGCCCCATAGGGCTCAGGGGTAATGAAAGCCTCTCCAACCAGAAGGTGATTCTCAGACCCTTCCCTGCAAGGACTTCCATCAAAGTTCCCAGGAGAAGTGTGTGGAGACTCTGAGTCAGGTAGCAGCATGAGCTCTGCCCACAGCAGGTGTCCCCTCATAGCTTGGAAACAGGAAGTGAAAGAGGGAGCTCAGTTCCTTGGGTCAGTGCTTCTTTAGGGATCCCCAAAACAGGGCAACAGAGGGATACACAAAGTGTTTGCTATACCTTCCTAGGGGGTTGATTCCAGGGGCCCGAGAGGAAGGGACCCACCATCTGTGCCAATGAAGAGCCTGAATGCACACTTTAGTGTTGGCTTTGCCCAGCAGTGAGGCACCCCAGGCATGGAAAGCGCCCTCCCCCCACTCCCAAACACCACTGGGTCAGGGGTCTGCCCTGGAGCCACCTCCGGCAGCCCAGGCAGGAAGCTGGAAATGACGCAGCCTGAATTCCTCTTGTTGAAATGGTGGGGTTTCCTGTAAGTGGGGAGCCGCCCAGGCCAGGATCATAAAGGGGCCGCCCTGAAGTCTCCACCCCCACCCCAGACCCGTGGTCCTACCAGAGAAGCCAGGCCTGGGAGGACTGGCCAGACATCCAGCGCCAGACCAGACATGGCAAGTCCCTGAAGATGGCAGTGCCCAAGACACCAGGACCCGGAGAATGCAGCCCAAAGCTTTGCTTGGCACTCTCCTACGCTGGGGGAGGGGTTGGCCCACCCTCCACAATGACCTCAAATAGGAAGGTTGGGCACAGGACCCTGACACTGGTGCCAGCTCAGGTCTGGATGATAGATGAAAAGCCCACCTTCACCCTACTACTTGTTCCCTATGCCCAAGGGGCCTTGGGCATACCCATGCAGGGGCCCCCAAGCCCCATTTAGGCCAGTTCCCAAGCAGAAGGGCCAAGAAGAGTTTCTGAAAGTCAAATGGCTATTGAAGTTTAAGGTTAAAGGGACCCTGTTGCCAAGAGACTCCCTGGACCAAATCTGGGGCAGAAGGGCTAGGGGAACATAAGGGCTAGGGGAGGTGGTGACCTCCTCAGTGTCCTGCCAACCCTCCTGGACTTACGCCTCTACGAGAATGGGGGTCTGGTAAGTGCAGGCAAGTGGGGGAGGGGTCCTGGGATAATGTTAACCAGTGCTAATCCCATGGAGGCCTCTACGAAGGTAAATTCAGGCCACCCCTTAAAGCCACTAGTGGCCTCTGGGCCACAGTAGGTCTACCATAAAGGGCAGCCTCTCCTGAGCTAGGAGCCAGATCCTCACTAGGGAAGAAAGAGACGCCCACCATCTTGAAAGCAGGCAAGAGTGATCCACAGGGACAGGGGTCAGAATGGTGGTTACCGTGGGGGAGGGGGGCGTTGACTGGGAGGGGGCACAAGAACCCCTGCAGGGTGATGGAAATGCTTCACCTCTAGACTGGAGTGGTGGTTACACAGCTACATATACACGTACAAACTCATCAGGCTAAACAGTAAGGTGCTGGCACTTTCCCATACACAAGTTATGTCCATGAAAGAGGAAGAAAGCCCACCACTCCCCCACCCCCAGAACAATGTACATTATGAAGAGACGAATGAGCCTGTAGGTTCCGAAATGTCCCTAGCCAACGGCCAGCCTTGCTCATCCAAGGTGCCCACTGGTCTCCACTCCTGTGCCTGCCGAAGTGGAAAGGTTAAGACGGCGGCCCAGGGGTAAGGAGCGGGCCCTTGAGAGCTGGGCCAGGACCGTGTGGCAGGGTGAGTGGAGGGCAAAGAAGGAGGCCCCACACATTCTCCAGGTTTACTGACCCCTGCCCCTTCTCTTGAACCCCCAAGGCAGGCAGGGACACAGATGGTGCCTGCCGAGGTGGCACCAGCTGCCATAGCAGCCAAGCCCTGCCCAGCTCCCTCACTACATACGCTTATCCCATGTGCCCAGACCTGGGAGCAGAGGGAGAATGGGGACCTTTGGGGTCAGGCTGCATCTCACCTTTCACCTCCATAACCCCTCAAATGAACCAACTACAAAAAAGCCACAACTCCATTCCTCGGGCTGGGGCTGCAGGGTTCCTACCAGAGGGAGTGAGAAGCCTAGGATGCTGGGCGGGAGGCACACGCCCGGGAGGCGGTCTGGGTCTGGGCTCCAGATTCTCGGTTCCCCTCCAGCTCTTTACTGGGGCTGCTATAGTTCCCAGACTGAGAACGCCACTCACTCCACGTATCATATGGGGGCGGGGGGGGGGGGGTTGGGGTAGCCCCAGGCAGCCAGCAGGGATCCTGACAAGCATCCAAACACTTGGGAGCTGCCTGCTCTGTACCAGACACCATGCTAGGTGCTGGAGTGGGGCGATGAGTAAGACTTTGTCAGCACCCTGCCTACCTCGCCATCCTCACCTTCTCACCAGCTGCCTCTTCCTGACCTGTATCCTGGATCAGGGGAAAAGGAGGTACGCAGGGCACAAATGCCTCTGTGGGAAGGACTGGGACAGAGCTGGGCAGTCCAATAGATCAGATGCACACCACTCCTCCCGGAGCCCAGGGGCTGTAGCCAGTCAAATGACATGGAGAAAGGACAATTGCCATGTTGATGCTGTCCTGTGGCCCTCAAGCCCAGAATCAGGACCACAGATTTAGAGCTAGGAAGGTCCTTAAAAACCATTTCTACTCCAACTTCTTTGCTTCACAGTTGAGGAAACTGAGGCCCAAGAGTGAGGAAAGTCTTGCCATGGGTCACAGAGTAAGAAGGAAATAAAGGCACCACTAAAATCCAGGCTCCCGATAGGATGTCTGCTCAGAGTACCCCTGCCCATCCCAGTTGCCCACCCCACCATGCTACACCCACCCAGCAGAGGTGTAGAATAGCCTGGGACACATATGTAGAAGGCAAGCTTTCCTTTGAGTCCCTCCATCCCCAGACCTGCCTGTGCTTGGGGCAAAGGGGATCATAGTCTCCAGCTAATTAAGGGTGAGGACACATACCCCCCAGATAGCTTCCTCAGAGCTCTCTAGATCATGGCGCGCTCTGAGAGGAGGTCCCGGGGTCACGACCACCCCCAGAGCACTCTGCCTCTGCCAGGTACCCACAGTTCCTACCTACTCTAGCTTGGAGCCATAGAACCACCAGGGCATCTGTGGATCTCAACCTGTTGTGGTCCTGGGCCTGTCCACAGTGTGGCTGGAAGTTATGGGCCCATAAGATAGCACCCCACACTCTCCCACTTAGTGTGCCCACAGTCCCCGAGAGTTCACAGACCCCCCGAGCCTGCCCAAAAGCCTCCCGGGCAGACAGCTCCTTTTCTAACGAGAGGATGGACAAAGGCCAGGGCGTCCTTCCCCAGGCCAGCTGCTGAGGCCCATCACTGGCAGCGTCCTCCCACATCAGAAGGGAGCAGCCTCTCGGGTCACTGCTCCTCACTTCCTCAGCAGGTCAGGGGGGTTTCACATCAGCCTGGACCTGACTCTGCTGGGAGGGAGAAGGGAAAGACCACAGTAAATACGGCCAGGAAGCCAACGGAATCCTGGGATGGAGGCACCCTTCCGCACTGCTTCCTACCCATTTCTGGCCAGACTGGGCTAGAGGACCAGGATGGGTCTGTGCCCAAGCTGGGGCAATACCAAGCCACCTTCCCAAGCAGGCCTTCCTGGGGCACAGGAAAAGCCAAGTCTAGTTGCTCCCAGTCACCCAGTGACCTGGGGATGCCTCGGTGGAAGATGCCCAGGCTCATTCTGGTCCTGAACATCAGGCCCTGCAAGGAGCCCCAGCCTTGGGAGGCAGGGGCAGGGAGTTCTAGGAGTAGCCACCCCCTCATCTGCTCGCTAGGAAACAGTATCCAAGCCCCCACCCCCACCCCCGCCCATCTGCCCAGCTCTCTGCCCCTTGCCCTCCGCCACCCCAGTGGGCCAGCAGACCATGCGAGCAGCAGGTGCAAGACGCGGGGGTGGCACTGAGATGACACAAAACCACACTCGCCCCCACCTCCTAAACCCTGCCGGCCTCCGCCACAGCTCTCCTGCCACCCCAGGCTGGCGCTTCCGTTTGGATATCGAGATGGGGGGGGAGCAGCTAGCTGCCCGCCTCCCTCAGACTGAGGGGTGGGAGGCGGCGCCGGGAATGTCCTTCCTCGCTTGTCCGCGGACGCAAGGGAACAGGGGGCCCCCAGGCCGGCCCTCCTGCCAAGGACGCGGCTCCGCAGTGGCCCGGGAGGGGGCCGAGGCCGGAGGCGGGAGGCCGCAGCCCCCAGCCCCACCCCGCCCTCCGGCCCCGCACGGCGCTCCCGCCAGGCCCCGGCGCCCGCCGGGCGGCGGCCTCCGTACGCGGTCCCGCCCCCGGCCAGGCCCTGCTTACCCGGGGCGCTGCAGTCGGCACACACCTCCGCTCGCGGCCCCTTCCGGGACATCCTCAGCGGCGACGCGGCCGCAGCCCTCTGGGCCAGCGTGGGGGGCGCGGGCGGCGGGCCCGGGCGGCGGCGGCCCCTGTTGCCCGGCCCGGCTCCAGCAAGGCCCCGGCTAGGCTCCGCGCGCCCGGCCAACCGACAGCCCTCGGGGCTGGCCCGGAACCCGCCGTGCCCGCCTGCCCGCTCGCCCTCGGGCGCCCTCCGCCCCGCGCCGCCCCGCGCCGCCCCGCCGCCGCTCGCCTCTCGCTCTCTCCGCCCCTTGCGCGGCTCCCGGCCGCTCCTGCAGGAAACGGCGCAGGCCCTGCCCACCGGGGGAGGGGCAGGCCGCACACCCGCCCCGCCGACCGGCCCTGCGGGCCGCGCCTCCCAGAGAAAGGAAGCCGGGAGCGCGGGCGGGAGGGGGCGGGAGCGCTTAAAGGGACCGCGGCCGCCGCGGGGTTGGAGCGGGCAGAGTCGCCTGCGGCCCTGGCCCCAGCTCTGGCGCTCCTTTGCCCCGGAGGTAGTGTGAGTCTCCCTCACAGCCCTTTCACTTTCGAGATGGGGGGTGGACTGGGAGGTCGGGCGCTGGGACCGCGGCCCCTGGAAATCAGGGAAGAGAGGAAGGAGCTGGAACTTCAGGCCCCCCTCCTCGTCAAGGGGCTGTGGTTTGGGGTACCCGCTTATCTTTGGTTGGGGTAAGGTGTGCGTCCTGGTCTCGCATGTGCCCACATCTGCGTGTCCAGGTGTGTGTGTGGTCACACCCTTGCTGACTATGCACACCGCCAACAATATGGTCGCCCAGGTGCCAGAGAGGTCACGCAGTGTATCGCTGTATCTCTGGCCTTTCTCAATGCTTCCATCCAGAGAGGAAAGAATCTGGGCGGTTTTTAAAGACCTCCGGAGGAGTGACCACTGTGCCTGTGTGCAGTAATATCCACTTGTCATCCGTCTTGTATACATGTATAGTGTTTCTGGGCCACCAGAGTGTGTGTCCATGGCATGTGTGTGTAACATACAGGGACTTTTTCTTGTAGCAGCCTTTCTTCCTGGACTTCACACAGAGACTCGGCGGGGTGGTGGTGGGGGACAGGGAGCAGAGGCGCATGCCGCACGTGGGTGCACCCCGGCACTGAGCATGCTCCCCCATACACGTGTGCCCCGCGTGCACCCAGCCCCCATCCCTGCAGCAGCAAAAGGCCAGAGCACTCTGCTTGTGGGGAGGGGGGAGGGCAGGGGTTCCCAGGGCCAGGCCTGGGGACCAGATCAGTGGTGACACGATTAAGGGAGAGTTCCCAAGCGGCAGGGAATCCTGCTCTGTAACCGGGGTGGGAGTGGGGTGAGGGGTGGGGGGAGTCCTTGGGCAAGGGTGCCGGAGTTGGTCGATTTCATCCCGGCGGTGCCAGAGCAGCAGTGACTTGTGGGTGTACTGGCTGCTTCCCTGGGGTAGACAAGTAATGCTCATGAGTCACATCACCCAAAATACATGCAAAGCTGCCTCCATCGCCTTTCGCTGCAGCCGAGATTGACAAGTTTGTCTGAAATCGCGATCCACGGGATATATTTATAATCACACCTTTAAAAAAATATTGTATGCCTCCCCTCCCCCCACAGCCAGCCGCTGGCTGGCAGGGCTTCTGCCAGCAAGGATACCTCGCGGAGTATGGGTGGGGGTGGGCAACACCTGCCTCCCAGTGCTGCACCCGTACGGAGGAGTCAGTCCATAGGCTTGGTGGCCCCAGATTCGGCAAAGGGGGGAGTGGCCTGGCCGCCCATACCCGGCGCCCAGCCCACCAGCGGTGGACGCCGGTTTACCCGATCGACCCCCAGCTATGGAAGTTCATTTATTAAATGTCGAGGCGGCTGCTGGAAGCCCCATCGCTTGGCCGTCTTTGTTTCTCTGCTGTGTGGGCGCGTCTAGAGCACGTGGCAGCTGGAGCGCGCAGGCCCGAGGAAAAGCGACCTGGGTTTAGAGTGTATGTATGGCTGCCTGGCAAAAAGAGAGCCGGCTGCCCAGGGGAGGGGATAGGCCCCCCAATCCAGGTTGAGTTCCCTCCTTCCTTGAGCTCCAAAACTTCAGGGGAAAAAGGATGATTCACCCTGTCCCACATAGTCCCGGACCCATCTGGTTGGCCCAGGACTACCTGGGAGTGGCCCAGGCACAGATCCACTCTCCAAACTTTGTTCCGGAAACCCCCCGCCCCGCCACAGCCGAACTTCTGGGCCTGGGGCTAGGGATAAAAGGGTTTCAGGATTTCCCTTTGGAGATGTCGTCACCTCAGGAAGCAGGACAGTTAAAGAGAAATCACACACAACGTTCTAAAAACAATTTAATAAGGAAATGTACAGGCATTCCACCGGCCACTCCTAGCCGTCCCTCCCCAGCTCCAGCCCCCTCCCCAATTCCAGCTTCAGCCACGACACTTTGCTGACCCCTCGTGGTCGAGGTGGGCAGCGGTCCCCGGCTGCCAGAGACGCCGGCTGGCTCCTCCCAGGCTGGGGAAAGGGGCGAGGCAGTCCACTCCTTCCTCATCCTTCCCCGCCCCGGCCTGGCACTGCAGGGTGTGGAGGAGGAAGGAGAGAAGACCACACAAAGGAACCTGAGAAAGGCGCGGAGAGTTTGCAAGCTTTTGCTAGCACCTCCCACACAAACACTTCTTAGATTGTTCTAAGTAGGGCTGGTGTGGAATTCCTTATTCCTGTCTTGTTCTAAGATGGGCTCGAGAAGGCACTACGTTTGTATGCCTGGTCCCCAACACCTGTCAGTCCGCCTGGTTAGGGGAGGGATGCGCAGTTTCCAGGGCAGTTACTATCCTTAACTCACCCCAGGAGGAAGTCTCATTTTAGAGGTGAGTGGTCTGAGAAACCAGAAAATAGAAGCAGTTTGCTTAAGGTCAGGCAATTAGTAAGAAAGAATTCGAACGCAGGTCTCTCTAACATCTCAGCCCCTCCTCCCTCCAGGGATTGGGCCAAGCCTCTAGGTCCTTCCCACCCTCGCAATAGGGCGGCCCTTGCAATAGGCGTCCGCAGAGATAACATCCACTTTTACCAGAGAGTCTTCAGGGACCCTTCTGGAAGGACCTCTCTACCCTGGGGTTATCCAGGAAGCAGTCGGTCTCTGGAATCAGTCACTTCCTCTCTTGAGGGGATCACACAAGGTGGAGATGGGGAGCTGCCACCTGCTGCTTTCTCTGCCCAACCCCACTCTGGTCCATGCAGAGGACAGTGTATGGAGCAGGGGCACTGTCCTCCCAGACTTAGTGGACATTCTCTTTCCAATGTCAAGTGTGGGAAATGGAGTTTAATTTTATAAGAGGGCACGGAAGACTCCTATATAATTATTCAGGTGCCAGACCCCTGATTGCTCCAATAACCCCTGGTACTAATCTCCCTCACCTTTCTCAGGAGTCCCACATAATTCTCTTTTTTGGGGGGAATCTAGATCCCTCACGATCCACTGGGACCCAAACTCGATCTCGAAGGCCACACCTTTCCGCGCCCCCCAATGCTGAGGCGAGGCCTGTAGTCCCCTCCCACTCCATGAACAGGCAAAAGGCAAAATGCCAGCGGTGGGGTTGCGCCCCAGCCCACCTGGCATTAGGACGCTGCCTCCGTTTCGGCCATGCCTGATTCCCTCCCCACGCTTTCATGGGATGAGGGGGACAGTGCGGGACCCTTTCCGGCCACTCGCCACCCCCAGTTCTACGAGGTGGACTACAAGCCCCATGATGCCGCGGGGCCGAGCTATAACAAGCTCTGCCCGGGGCACCCGGGTCCCCTTCCTCTCTCCCCTGCACCCCCGCATCCCTGGCCGGCCGCTCGGGCTGAGGGCCGGGCTATGCGGCTGCGAGGAGCCGGGGGCTGCGGGCGCGCGTCCCTGCGGCGGCGGCCGCGTCCCCGGGGCCCGCACCCCGTGCGCCCCCGCGCCCGCTGCGGGAGCCTGCTCCCTCTGTGGAGCCGCGTCTTTGTGTGCGGGGGTGTGAGAGGCGAGGAGCGAGTAGGAGCCGCGTCGCCGAGTGCCCGCTCCCTCCCGGGGCGGGTGGGGGCCTCTCCACGCCGCCCGCCGTCGCCGCCGCCGCCTCGCGAGGACGCCGGCCACCCGCACCGCGCCGGGCACGCCGCCCCCGCCCGCCGGCGCCGCTCGCACATGCCTGAGCCGCAACCCTGCGAGCAGGCAGCGCCGGCCCCCCACCCCGCGGCCCCGGGCCCCGTCTTCGGCGCCTTGCCTCCTCCCGGGCCGGGCGCCGTGGCCCCGGCATGAGGAGCGGGCGATGATACCCGCTAACGCCTCCGTCAAGAAGGGGCCCGAGGGCAAGTACCCGCTGCACTACCTCGTGTGGCACAACCGCCACCGCGAGCTGGAGAAAGAGGTCCGCGCCGGCCAGGTAAGAGCGCCGTCCGGCGCCGCGGGGACCCCACGGCCGGGCACGCCCGCCCAGCGTGGGGAGAGGGCGCGGCGCGGGCTGTCCCGCCTCCCCGGCGAGTTTGCAGCGCTTCTTTGTTCGAACCGCGGCTTTTGTGCTTGTGGACCGGGAGAGGGTGATGGGAGCGGCCCTCGCCGGGCTCCTCTCCAGCGGGGACCGGCGGCCCACACGTGTCCCGGATCCTCTCAGATTGGAGTAGGGGATCCTGTGCCCCTTCCCCGCCGGGTCGTGAGGGCTGCGGGGGAGGGACTGCCGGCTAGGTCTGTGTTCCATGTGGTGGGAGAGTCCGCCCCACTCTGGAGCAGCGACACCTCCCGCGTGAGTGTGCGGAGGTAGGCAAAGCCTGCGTGGGGGGGGTCACAAGTCCAGGATCAGAGAATAGGCTGTGTGACACCCCCAGGCATCTCAGCCCCACCCATTGCCCTCAACCCTCAAGGCGAGTGCTTAATCTGTTTGCTTAGACTGGGCAGAGCCCCTGGATCCCTCAGACCCCAGAGCCGGCTCAGGACTGGGGAGTGGACAAAGAGAGACCCTCTTGGGGAAGCCCCAGAGCCTTGTCCAGGTGCTGAAAGGCGCTCTCCTGCCCTCTGGTGCTGGGGCCTGGCTTCTAGGCTCTAAG
Source organism: Rhinolophus ferrumequinum (assembly GCF_004115265.2). Classification (NCBI taxonomy): domain Eukaryota; kingdom Metazoa; phylum Chordata; class Mammalia; order Chiroptera; family Rhinolophidae; genus Rhinolophus; species Rhinolophus ferrumequinum. The sequence continues at coordinate 18,058,015 of NC_046304.1, read as the reverse complement.
GAAGCTAGGGGCCGCTAGTCACAGGAAACATTTGAGGTTCTGCACACACAGCGGGCTCCGTGGTTCCTGCTAGTCAGTGAGAATGGTTGGGTCAGCCAGCTTTGGCTGGACGGTGGCCTCCAAGAAGATGGGGTAAGGTGGGGTCTCCTGGCCATTCTTCAGGACCAAGGCAAGCACAGGTCCACAGGTAGTTCCCAACTCTGCCCTTGGCCCCCAGGCCACAGGTAGGCATTCGTGGCATGGACAACTCGCCCTCTAGGGTGCAGAGGCAGGAGCCAGAGATGGGCCCAGCCTGCCCTGGGTTGCCTCAGGTTGAGGCCTGCAGACTTGTCCTGGGTCTGAGACTCTAGGGCCATAGGCTGGGTGTGGTTTTCTCAGGGATTGTCCCCTTTGGGAATATGCCTTTTGATGGCCACTTCCTGAGTCACAGGAAGTTCAGTCTGAGCAGCCGTCTGCTTCCCAAAGGGAAGAATGAGGCAGAGAGCAGGTTATCACCAGACAGCAAGTGAGGTGAGGATCAGAGTGTATCTCTGAAATCCACCACTGCACCCCAAGGCCAGCATAGCATCCAGCTCTGCATAGTAGTCTCAACATTTTGGGGTGACCTGAGCCTCCAAACCTCTGCTACACCTCTGCTTACAGAAGGACACTCCAGGTAACTCCTCAGACCATGCCTCTGTTTGTCCATCATCAAGGAAGTGGTTTTCAGCTATAGAGGCTGAAGGTAAAGGAAGCGAATTCAGAGTAACAAATCCTGGGGAACAAAGACGAACAGCCCCTGCCCTCAAGGAGACCCTGTTCTGGCGATGCAAGTGTAAACAGGAAAGCACAGTGTGATGTGCAGGGTGCTGAAACAGACCGTCATCTCTTTTGGCTCTTCTTTGCTTTCCTCCCCTGAGGGCAAAAGAAGACAAGTCTCTGACAGAGGTTACAGCTGGAGGGATTTAAGTCTGACACAAGAGGAACTTCCTGATGGGATGGTTGAGGAGGGCAGGTGGGTTGAAGGATTATTAGGCAGCGAGCTAGTGGATGAATCTCCAGAATGCCTCAGTGGCACTCCTTTGCTGGAGGAGTGGGTAGTTTTTTTCTTGCAGAGATTGGAGAGAGGCAAAATACCCTAGAAGCAAAGGCTCTTTCACCCGGGACTCTCTGAATGATAGTCCTCAGATCAGCAGCCATCTTGGGGTGGAGAGACTGGAACCCACTGAAGGCAGGGGTGGTTTGGGGCTGCTGAGTGTGGCCCCTGAGCCACCCTGGTGAATTAGTGTCTCCTGGAAATGGACATCTCCTGCCCTGATCCAGGCCAGAGGGAATATAGGGCACTGGTTGAGGTTAACCCTTGTTCAGCCACAGAGGAATCAGATCAGTCCTCCTTGCTCTGGGGGTGCCAAGAAGGGAAGTGCCAATCAGTCTGGATGGGAGAGGCCCCTGACTGTATCTTAACTCCAGGACTGACCCAAAATGACACTTATATCCAAATGTACACTGCTCGGTCCCCAAGACATCAGGCTCCCGGGCAGAGCTGAGCGCCCAACCCAGCCATTTCCTGTAGGGGATGGGCCTGGGAGCAGCCACTTAACATCGTAATGAACCCCCCCACACCCCACACCCCGTATGCCCTTCCCCCCCACTCCCAGGCATCCCAGCTGGAGGTCCCTGACCTCTGGTTTTCCTGGCACTAACTGTCGCAGAGAACAGCCAGGCTTTCCTCTAACACACAGCAGCTGGGTTTCCCTGGGCTTCACTTGGCATTGCTGCCTCTTTTTCACTCCAAGAAAGCCCTCCTGTGGGCAGGCTTGGCAATGCTGGCTTCCAAAGGAGGGGCATGGTGTGGCAGGGTCATGAGCTTTGCTCGGCAGCCGCTCCCTGCCCTCCCCCCCAGCTCTTTTGGGTGCTGGAAGCAGGGAGTGCTCAGTGGGTGTTTTTTGGGTGAAGGGAAGGGTCCATGACCACCCCTAGCTGGCACCCAGTAGTACAATGATTGCTGGGTGCCCTGCTTCCTGGCATGCACATGTCCTGCCAGGTTGGGAAGGGGCTAGGATTGTAAGCCAGTGGATGTGCCAGTTCTTTCTTGGCTGGCCAGGCCCTGAGGTTGGCACAGCCAGTTGGCCACAGCCGTGGTTCTGAAGTCACGAGTCCCTGGTGTTCCCTCGGGATGGGAGGTCATGGTTAGATTGTATAGCTCCCTGTGGGAGGGCCAAAGAGAGCAGGATTCTTCCCCTGGCAACTGGCACTCTGGAGAGGGCCAAACTATGGTTCCTGGGAAACATTTTCTTTCTTCCTGGGGCTGCATCCACCATGGTCTTCCTTCCTGCTTTCCTCAGTTCATCCTTCTGACCTAGAGGCAGGTGAAATGGCTTCTCAGGCCCCTGGATGCTCAGTCAGACGCTGCTCCACCCAAGGTACCTGTGTGACCCAGAGCACCTGTGCTCCCCCACCCCCACCCCTTAAAGTGGGCAGTTCCGGCTGTGGGCCATCACCACCGCTGGTGAATTGGGAAGCTCAGAGGAGGGAGCCACAAACCCCAGAAACCAAAAATCAATGTTTCTGGGATGAGGGGATGGGCTGCGTGGGACAGGACAGAGGGGGCAGCGCGGAGGGAGGGTTGGCCCCACATGCTCAACCCAGTGTAAGGAAGCATCCTGCCTCCCTGCCTCCTGAGTGACTCAGGGCATACCTGTTCCCACCCCTCATGGGCGGTGGGAGAGCTGAGAAGCAGTGATCACACCAGACTCGGGCTGTCCTGCCTGGGGCTGGAGGAGGGCGGGGAACAGGGAAAGGAGACAAAGGCTAAGAAGGCAAGGCCCCACACTTCTTCTCCAGCACCCGTTTTTAGTCTGTACATTTGGTGTGTCCTTGTAGGATTTCACCTAACCAAAGGATTCTGCTAATGCGAAACAAGTTTGAAAAATACCCTGCTAGTGCATGTGGGTGCAAGGGGTGTGCATGTGCAAATATGCTGGCAACAAATACGTGTGTTACATGTGAGTAGATGCCTGCCGAGTCAGAGAGCAGCTGGGCACGCCTGTGCTTGCACACTTCTGGTGCACATGTACTGTGAGTGTGGAGGCAGGAGTAGGAGTGTGTATCGTTACAGTACTAGTGTGCGTGCACGTGTGTGTGTGCGTGTGTGTGTGCATGTGCAAGTGTGTGTTTGAGTGAAAACATGGTGGCTCTCTGCTCAGGGAGCTCTGGCTCCTAAGCTAGCGAGACCCCTGCTTTTGACTCTAGCTGAGGCCTGCTGGCATGGAGTTTCCATTCTCTTGGTTGGGAGGGCTGGGTATTGGGTTTCATGGGAAACCTTTTCATTCCAGCAATTAAATAGCTGCAGGCCTTTGCCGAGGAAATTAATAAATTCTTCCACCTGGGCCCAGGGCAAGGTGCCACTTCCACTGCAGGCCCTGATTTGGGCAGGTGTGGGGAGCTTCTTTGGGGCCTGGCTGGGGTACACAGGGCCCATGTTGGCCCTGGAAAACAGTGGTGCCTTGGGGACCCTGAGGACCCTGGGAGAGCTCCTGAGGAGTGGGGGTGGGGAGGGGCACTCCTGCCTGGCAGGCAGTGCCAGCCTCTTTCTGTCTGTCTGTCTGTCTGTCTGCCTCTCTCTCTCTCTCACCTGGAGCTGAGGCATCTGAGGGGGCGGGTGGCAGGCACCATTTGGAACCCTGGGGCCAGGCGGGGTGCCCTGCCAGCTCCCTGGGGTCTCAGCAGCAGCATCTGGGAGGCACAGATGACTCCGCTGCAGCCCCTGGGAAGGTCTCCTCCCGACTGCCCCAGCCAGCTCGGGGCCTGTAGGCCCTTCACCACTCCCACCCCAGGGCTCAGGCCGCACCCAGGTCTGGAGGAGGGGCCCAGCCCAACCCATAGTGGGCAAAGAGGAACTAGGGCCCCCTCCTGTGTGGGGAGCTGATGGTGAGGGGCAGCCGGGGGGCCACAGGGCCGGGCACACTTTTTTTTTTGAGGCTTCCGGTGTATTTAAAAACGAAGAAATGCGAACACAGGGTTATAAAACTTATATAAATTATTTAAATTATTTAAAATGCTTTCTTTTTGATCAAGGAATTCATACTCATGTTTTAAAATATTTAACTGGTGCTAGAAGGCTTGTAATAAAAAGCAGGCATCCTCACCTCACCTCTCCCCACCTCTCCGTCTCATTCCTCAGAGGCAGTCGCTTTGAACTCCAGGCTGTCTGTTATTTACCTCCATAATTATAAACAATATACTTCTACACCTAGTTCTCGGCTTATCAATTTTACACTTGATTGCCTCCGCGTGTCCCTTAAATATAGTCAGCTCTGCATTCGTTTAACAAATATTTATTAATCACCAGTTATGTGCCAGGTGCTGTCTAGGGACTGGGCATATAGCGTTGAACAAAACAGAGAAGGGCCCTCCCGTGTGGGGCTTACCGTCTAGGTGAGGGAAACGATGAAAAAACAAGCAATTTCATGTTGGAAGAGAATTAAAGCAGGGGAAGGGACAATCTCTAGAGAAATGGCACCTGTCATTTAAGATGGGTGGTCCGAGCAGGCCTTTCTAAGGAGGTGGCCTTTGAGCAGTGACCTGAGTGAAGTGGGGGAGAAAGCTTTGTGGCTCTGCAGGGGATCCAGGGAAGGCCGGTGTGTGGGAGTGGAATCTGGAGGAGAGGTGGGAGAGTGCATGAGTGTAAGGAGTCGTCCAGGGCTGAGCGGTGGGAAGGTTTTGAGCTAAAGAGTATCAGAACCTGAAGAGCATTTCACAGGATGGCAGGAGCTGTGATGGGCCATGTGGAGAATAGACCTGAGGTGCCAGGAGAGGAGTGAAGAGACCAGTAATGAGGCGACAAGGCCACCAGGAGAGAGATGGGGTGCCTACAACACGATGGAAGATTGAGGTGATGAAAATAAGAAGACTCTGGATCTGTTTGGAAGGTAGAGCCTCTAAGGTCAGGTTTTGTTGATGGATTAGATATGGAAGGCAAGAGGAAAGGAAGAGAGAAAAACAGTTCCAACGTTGTTGTTTTTTTCTACCTGAAAAAGGGACTGAACTGAGGTACTGTTTCCTGGAGTGGGAGAACTGGGGCAGGTGCAAGCTGTCCAGGAATGGCTGGAGTGAAGAAAGTGAGGAAAAACAGAGAACTTATGGGAGGTCAGGATGTCCCACTCTGTTTCATAAATACAATTATCTTTTCATATTTTTCTGAGAACGTAAATGACTGTTTTCCTCCAAAAAAGTTTTCTTCTGTTTCCTGCATTGACAGTGTTTCCTCTGGGTTTTCAGCATCCATGTCCCATGTTTTGGTGTTTCATGTTGGTGGCTTTCCTCAAATGTCCAGTCACCCCTGGTTGTTGGGACATATTTAAGAATGGGGCTGTGGAGCTCACTGATGTTCGGGTGCTGCTGTCAGATGATTGGGTGGCCAGCTGGCCACTTACTGCGGGATCCCCAAACGTCTGTATGGAGAGGTCTGTAGTGCCTCTAGTTTCTCCAAGGAAGAATTCCCCAGTCTCCTGCTCGGGGTAGGATGGGGCAGTCTGGCTGCCAGTGCGCCGGGATCTGAGGCAGGGGAGGGACTGGGCTTTCACTGTTCACCAGTTTTCAGCCCCATCACCTCATCTTCAGGTCAGTGTCCATGAGTCCAATGCATCTCAGGCTCAATTTCTGCAGAGAATAAGCCCCTGGCGTCCTGTGGAGGGGAAGGGGGCATCTCCCATCTTTACAAGATTGGGTAGGGGGCCAACAGCCCCCCTGTGTTCAGCTCTGAGTCTCACTCCCACCTCTGCTGTTCCCAATTGCCTGCAGGTTCTGTACCTTTCGAAGGTGCTAGGGGGTGATTTGGCTTCCTACCCACTAGGGTTCCCCTCTGTGGGTGCTTAGGTTCTGGTACCCTCTCTTACCCTAAGTCAATGATGCCCCAGCCACTTTCCATGTTCTAAACATGTAAAATTTCTCATCTGCTGATATCTCTTTATTCTTGTGGGTTTTAAATATTTTATTGACATTCTTATACTCACATGTTTACCATTTGGGGCACTCTTCATTCCTTTGTATAGAATCTAAGTTTCCATCTGGTATCATTTCCCTTATACCTGAATAACTTTAGCATTTCTTGAACATCTTCTAGTGGTAAATTCTCTTAGTTTTCTTTTGTCCACAAAACTCTTCATTTCCCTATTTATCTATTTATCTTATCTTTTCACATCAGACAGGTAATATGCAGATGTAACAAGATTTTAACAAGATTTGAGGGAGGCACATCTCACATAAGAGCGTGAACACCCAATCATCACACTTATGGCAGATCTCCCCTTTATTTTATTTTATTGGGGGATATTGGGGGACAGTGTGTTTCTCCAGGACCCATCAGCTCCAATGTCCTTCAATCAAGTTGTGGAGGGTGCAGCTCAGCTCCAAGTCCAGTTACCATTTTCAATCTTTAGTTGCAGGGGGCACAGCCCACCATCCCACTGGGGAATTGAACCAGCAACCTTGTTGTTGAGAGCTCGCACTCTAACCAACTGAGCCATCCAGCCGCCTCTCTGGAAGCTCAGCGGCAGCTTGTTGTCTTCAATCTAGTTGTGGAGGGCGCAACTCACTGGCCCACATGGGAATCGAACTGGCAGCCCTGTTCTTCAGAGCTCGCACTCTAACCAACTGAGCCATCCGGCCGCCCCTCTCCCCTTTGTTTTTGAAGGATATTTTTCACAGGATGTAGAATTCTAGTTTAACAGTTTTTTCCCCCAGCACTTTAAAGATTTCATTCTATTGCCTTCTAGCTCACATGGTTTCTGATGAGAAGTATGTAATATTTCCTACATTTGTTCTTCCATATATAATTTGTCTGATTTCTCAAAATGCTTTTAAGGTTTTCTTTTTATCACTAGTTTTTAGCATCTGATTTTGATGGGCCTTGGTGTAGTTTTCTTGATATTTGTCTTGCTTGTGATTCATTGAGTTTCTTAGTTCTATGGGTTTATTTTTGTATGAGTTTCCACAACGAATTAGCACAGACTGGGTGGGTTAAAACAAAAACATTTTTTTTCTCTCTCATCATTTTGGAGGTTGGAAGTCCAAACTCAAGGTGTCAGCAAGGCTCCACTCCCTTCAAAGGCTCTAGGGGAGAATCCTTCTTTACCTCTTCCAGCTTCTGGTGGCTCCAAGCATTGGTTGGTTTGGGGCTGCCTAACTCCAGTCTCTGCCTCTATCTTCATGGAACTACTCCTCTCTGTGTATCTTGCCTTTGTATGTCTTATTGACAAAGACACATTATTGGATTTAGAGCCCACCTGGATAATCCAGGCTGATTTGATCTTGAGATTCTTAATTATATCTCCAAAAACCCTTTTTCTGGATAAGGTTACATTCACAGGTTCTGGATGTTAGGATGTAGATGTATATTTTTGAGGGGTACCACCATTCAACCAACTACAATAGGTTTTTTAAAAATCAAATTTGGTGGTGGTGGGGTTATCATTTTGTGAGGGGTATAAATGTCTATTGTTTTGCACGCCTGAAACGAATAAAAAAGAATTTCAATAAATAAATAAATAAATAAAATTTTGAAAAGTTTTGGTTGTTATTTCTTTTAATTTGTCTTATTTACCCCCATTTACTTATCCTATCCTCTGGAATTCCAATTACACTTAAGTTAGAATGCCTTAGAGTGTCTCAGATTGCTGAAGCTCTTTGAATGTTTTTCGGTACTTTTTTTCCCCCTCTGTGCTTCAGTCTGTGTAGTTCTATTGCTATGTCCTCAAGTTCATGGATTTTTTTTTTTTGTAGTGTCTAATTGATTGTTAATTTCACTCAGTGGATTTTTTTCACTTCAGATACGGCACTTGGTATCCCCTATTTCTTTCCCCATGGACTCTGTTTTCATGTTTTTCTTTGAACTCTTGAGCATATTGAACCATTCGTCATCTTTATTGTGAAACGACTTTTCTCCTAATTATGCGTCATATTTTCCTACTTCCCTGCATGTCTAGTAATTTTTAATTGGATGTTGCACATTGTAAATGTTGTGATGTTAAGCACTTGGATTTTATTGTCTTCCTTTAAAGAGTATTAGGCTTTGTTCTGACAGACTAAGTTAAGTTACTTGCAAATCAGTTTGAGTCTTTTGAGCTTATTTTTAATCTTTATTATATTGGGTCTAGGTGAGCCTTTTCTCTCGGGATAGGTTAGCCCTACTACTAAGGCATAACCCTTTTCAAGTCTCTATTCAATACCCTTCCCGGGTAAACAACAAGGATTCTCCACTCTAGCAGGTTGGAGTTTGAATGTCTCCCTGGCCTGGGTGAGCTCTGAGAATTTATCAACCTATTGTTCCTTTTCTGCCTGGTTGAGTTTCACTCTACACATATGAAGTTTAGTATTTACCAAAGACTCAAAGCGACCCCAGGTGAATTTCTGGAGCTCTTTGGTTGCATAGCTCATCCCTTCCTGAGACTCTGCCCTGCAACTTCTAGCTACATCAGCTTCCCTGAACTCCTGTCTGTCTTCTCAGCTCCTGAGTGAGATTACTACTGTGCTCTGCTAGGGATTCCCCTCCCTGAACTGCAATCTCAAATATTCCTCCAGGTAGAAATCCAGGCAATCTTAGAGCCCACATTCTTTCTCTTCCTTCAGGGATCCTAGGACTACTTGCTGTCTAATGTCTCCAAACAGTTATTTCATATATCTTGAAGCAATAGTTTTCTGTTTATAATAGGAGGGTAATTTTAGTTATCATGGTTGGAGTAGAAGCCTTATACTGGCATTTTAATCAAGTTTTGGGAAGGAAAGGAAGAGTTACATGTATGGGGTTGTTTAATCAAGTTTTGGGAAGAAAAGAGTTACATGTATGGGGTTGTATTTAACTAGAGGTCCTAGACTCCCCAAATCTATTTAAACGTTTATGTTTAACAGACATATGCTTTTATCACCCAACAAAAACCTCACGTAATATAATCATGCTATTCACAAAACCATCATAGAATTTATTAAAATTTTAATACATAGTGTCCCACAGGCACAGGACATGAGTCTGAAGTTATATCATGAACATATTCCTTCATTCCTATCGAAGGATTTCTGCAACTCTTCACTAAACCTCACTCAGTGGTAATGTCAGTGATCTAAATTACTGGCCCTTACTGAAGCTGTGGTCTTGGACCCCTAGGATGGGTCCTGTCTCATGTGGCCTCCTTTGCCAGCAGCCTCTTTAGATTGCCCTTCAGCCCCAAGCTTACTCTTCGCAGGCAGCCCACTGGGCCTTGGAGGGGACCTAGGAGGACAGGAAAGGAGGAAGGCCCTCCCTTTCTCAGTCACTTCCTGCCTTGTCCTGCAAGTGCTTCCCACTCACCTGACCCCAGCTCAGTGTGTCTGTTTTTTTCTATTTCTTTGTGAGGTGGCCAGGTGATTGCTGCCTGCTTAGAGGCTGTTGGGCCTCCGAAGTGACCAGGGCTATGTCTTCACTTCCTTCTCCAGGTGGACATCGAGCAGCTGGATCCCCGTGGGAGGACTCCCCTACACCTGGCCACCACACTGGGGCACCTCGAGTGTGCCCGTGTGCTCCTGGCACACGGTGCAGACGTGGGCAGGGAGAATCGCAGCGGCTGGACAGGTGGGCACCACTGCTCACCCCGGCCCCACCTCTCCAGCAGCATATCCTTCCTTGCCCTGTGACATTGTCTCCCCTCCCCCAGTGCTTCAGGAGGCTGTGAGTACCCGGGACCTGCAGCTGGTGCAGCTGGTGCTACGGTACCGGGACTACCAGCGGGTGGTGAAGCGACTGGCGGGCATCCCAGTGCTCCTGGAGAAGCTGCGCAAGGTGAGGGCCAGCCTCTCAGTCTCCCCACTGGAGCCCTTGAACCCTGTCAGAAGCGCAGACTTAGCCACTCTTCCTGTCATTCTCCAGGCGCAGGACTTCTACGTGGAGATGAAATGGGAATTCACTAGCTGGGGTAAGAGGGGCTAGTGGGGGCCTCTCTGGGCACGCTCCCACCCCAGTGCTTTTGCACTTGCTGCTCCCCTGCCTGGAACACTCTTCCCGTAGCTCCTTCTGTGACTCCTCATCTTTCAGTTTTCAGCTCAATGCTCCCGCCTCAGCCAGGCCTTCTCACACTGTCCTGAGTCTGTTATTACTATCTCTTTCACTTTGTAATGATTTGCTCATTTGTGTGTTATTTGTCACTCCCTGCTAGAAGGTAAGCTCCAAGAAGTCATTCTCCCTGTCTTGTTTAATGTTGTATCCCCAGTGACTGGAATAGTGCCTGGCACACAGTAGGTGTTTAATAAGCATTTGTTGGAAGGTCGGATAAAAGATTGAATGAATTAATGGTAGATAATGGGAACTTGGAGGTGGCTGCCACACGCCTGTCCCTGACCTCAGATTGCACATATCTGAGTGACTGTGGCCTGTGTTTGTGTGGGGGTTGTTGGGGGAGGGGCTTCTCTCCTACCAGTTCCTGCCTTTTCCCAGCCAAACCCTGACCCCCGGCCAGAGGTGGCCCAGGTTGGGCAGGCCAGGGAAATCGAAGCTACCTCCGACCTTTCCTTCCATCTAGTGCCCCTGGTGTCCAAGATCTGCCCTAGCGACACCTACAAAGTGTGGAAGAGTGGGCAGAATCTGCGGGTAGACACCACGCTCCTAGGCTTTGACCATATGACATGGCAACGAGGCAACCGCAGTTTCGTCTTCAGAGGCCAAGGTCGGGCAGGCAGGAAGTGGGGCAGGGTGGGGAGGCTGGAGACAGCTCCACGGCACCCCTGACCACCTATGCTGTTCCGTGTCTGGCAGATACAGGCGCTGTGGTCATGGAGATCGACCATGACCGCCGGGTGGTGTACACTGAGACTCTGGCATTGGCCGGGCAGGACCGCGAGCTGCTCCTGGCTGCTGCCCAGCCCACCGAGGAGCAGGTGCTGAGCCGGCTTGCTGCGCCCGTTGTCACCACACAGCTCGATACCAAGAACATCTCCTTTGAGAGGTGAGTGGGCGTGGCCTCGAGACCCTGGAGCCAACCTGGTGAGGTGCCCTCTTACCTGGACCACCCTGCTTCTCCAGGAACAAGACTGGCATCCTGGGCTGGCGCAGTGAGAAGACTGAGATGGTGAATGGGTATGAAGCCAAGGTGAGGCCACAGCTCCTGGGTGCCAGCACCCACCGCACTCTTGCCTATAGCGAGCGGGCCAGGGGTTTCCTAACCACCCTCTCTCAGCCTTGGAGGCACAGAAGCCATGCAGCATGAGGGAGCAGCACTAGACCAAGAGGCAGCTGAGGAGGATGGCCAGAATTTATTGAGCACTTATTATATTCGTGTTCAAGGCACTGTTCTGACATTTTATATGTATGCATGTATATATATCACACACACATACACGTGCTCATTTAATCCTCACGACAACCCTTTTGGGTAGGTGCTACTATTATTCCCATTTTACAGATGTTTATTGAGTCCTTTCCATGGTAGTCCATTTAATCTTTATAATAACTCTATGAATTAGGGTATCGGTCCATTTTATGATGAGGAAATGGAGGCTTGGGGTGGTTACTTGACCTGTACAAGGTCACACAACCGTAAGTGCCAGCCGAGGTCCAGACCCTGGCTGTTTGACTCTAAAGCCAGGCCTATCCCCCTGAGAAGAGTGTATACGTCACTCTGGGACTCCCACATCACTCCCGTGGGACCACAGGGTGCCGCCACTGAATAAAGGAACTAACAGATGCTGAAGGTTTCTGCACTGTTTCTTCCTTGAAGGCTTCCCTGGTTCTGCAGACAGGGTCGAAGCCTCTGCATTTTGTTCCCACAGCCCTGTGCTCCCCACACCAGAGCATATATCACACACTATGTTGTAACTGTCCATTTTCTGTGTCTTCAACTAGATTGTGAGCCTCAAGAAGGCAGGGACGGTATCTGGCTGTGGTGGTTCAGCACTGTATCCCTCATGCCTGCCTCAGTGCCTGGTAGATAGAGGCTCCTCACAAAGTGTTTGTCGAATGAATAAGAGCATGAATGAATATCTTCATAAATTTACTTTCCTGAAGGCCTGGAGATTGGAGCAAACAGCTCCCCCTCCCCTGCCCCAGACCCTAAGTTGCAGGAAGTGTTCAGAATGCCTTTGGGGGCAGTGGGTAGTGGTACCAGAGCTGTCTTTGAGCCCTTTTCTCATCTATCCCCAGGTATATGGAGCATCCAACGTGGAACTCATCACCCGGACACGGACAGAGCATCTTTCAGAACAGCACAAGGGCAAGGTCAAAGGTAATGAGGCAGAGGCACATGGCGGAACGTGTGAGGAACCAGCTTCCACTTGAGCGCCTGTATCAGTATTCCCTGTAACATCCTTGCAAAAGTCAGGCTAGTTTATTCAGGCAAATAGCTTTCAGTTCAAGTGCTAAGTCATAAGGATTGGTAGTGGCTGCCTAGAGTGCTAAGATGATTCTAAGGCAACATTCAGGCTGAATGGGTAGGGATTGATTACTAATGTCTGCACTGGATTTAGGAAGGGAGGGAAATGTCATGTATCCTATTTACTGGGCATCCTAGTCTAGTGAGACATACCTAGGCAAAGAAAGTCAGAGCGGCCTGCCACTGATTCTCTGTACCCGTTGATACCACACCTGACTCTCTGGGCACCAGTTAGACTGTCTAAAGTGGAGAGACATAATTCCTACCTCACAGAGGAACAAATGAAGTCATTGATATGAAAGTGCCTGAAGCAAAACACACACATACATGTGCATACCCCCAAACTGCTCACCAAAGGCAGGTATTTTTTGTTCAGTGTCCCCGACCTGAAGAGTGATTCTTTTAGAAGTTTCTCCTGAGCCCCAGGCCTACTTTTATTCCAGCTATGCTTACAGTGGTTCTGGCCTTGTCCTTTTGAGCTCTCCGTCACTTTCAGATGAAGGTGCCTGGACGTGTGGTGTGGATAAACCGTTCCCTCTTCCCCCCAGGAAGCAGCCTCCTCCCTAGGTCTTGGGTGCTGTCACTTCTGAGGGCTGCAGTGTCCTCTGAGACGCCTCATTTGTTGTAGGCTGTAAGACACCTCTGCAGTCCTTCCTGGGAATTGCTGAGCAGCATGGGGGCCCTCAAAATGGGGTGAGTGTGTGCCATGGGTGCCCCTTGGTGGAAGGGTGTGAATGTGGCTCAGGAGGAGGCCTGGGGACACACATGTTGTCCTGCTTAGCATGTGGACATCTTTTCCACGATGCCCAAGGCCATTTCAGCTCCACAGTGGTGGGGGGCGGGAGGGGGGCAGCTCCAGGGCCCGTGAGGCTGGCCTGGTACCAGGGAGAGAAGGGCTCATGGGCCCCTCCCCATGTGGTACAGACCCTGATCACTCAGACTCTGAGCCCAGCCAACCCCACTGCCATCACCGCAGAAGAGTACTTCAATCCCAGCTTTGAGCTTGGCAACCGTGATATGGGCCGCCCCATGGAACTGACCACCAAGACCCAGAAGTGAGGCCCCTTGCTGGTGATGGAGAGGGGTGGGCAGGGCAGAGCCAGCGGGGCTCCAGAAGGTTCTGGGAGGCCATGGCTTCTACAATGTCCCTCATCCCTTGGGATCTGTGGGGGGCAGGTTCAAGGCCAAGCTGTGGCTGTGTGAGGAGCACCCCCTGTCCCTGTGTGAGCAGGTGGCCCCCATCATTGATCTCATGGCTGTCAGCAATGCACTTTTTGCCAAGCTCCGGGATTTCATTACCCTACGCCTGCCTCCTGGCTTCCCTGTCAAGATTGGTGAGACCTCACCCCATGTCCCCTCAGTGGCTGTTGGGGGTGTGGGGCTTAGGTGAGGTAAAGTGTGTGTGGGGAGCTAAAGTGTGAGGGGGCGGTTGGTGGTGCCTGATGGTTTCCTCACGGTCAGAAATCCCGATCTTCCACGTCCTCAATGCCCGCATCACCTTTGGGAACCTCAATGGCTGCGACGAGCCGGTGCCGTTAGTGCGAGGCAGCCCCAGCAGCGAGACCCCGTCCCCAGGCAGCGACTCTTCCAGTGTCAGCAGCTCCAGTTCCACAAGTGAGCCCGTCCTCCTCCGAGCCCACCCTTCCCTCACCCCCATGCCGGCGTGCTGTCTGTCCCTTCCTGGGGAGCCACTCTGACCCCAGCCTGCCCTCAGCCTCATGCCGCAGCTGTGAGATCTCCCCCGCCTTGTTCGAGGCCCCGCGGGGCTACAGCGTGCTGGGCGGCCAGCGGGAGGCAGCCACCCGTGACGACGAAGACGACCTGCTGCAGTTCGCCATCCAGCAGAGCCTGCTTGAGGCGGGCAGTGAGTATGACCAGGTGCGTCCCCGAGCCGCGCCTGGCCACCAGACTGGGCACCGCCGTAGCCAACTGGCCCACGCCTCCTCCCAACAGGTCACCATCTGGGAGGCATTAACCAACAGCAAGCCGGGCACTCACCCCATGTCCTACGAGGGTCACCAACAGGACAGGTCAGTGCCCACCAGGATTTGGAGAAGCCTATCCCTACCCATCCGACATGCACACGGTACCCCAGTACCCTGTCCCTGTGGTGAGAACACTTCCGGCTAAGCAGCTCCTCTTGGCCCAGAGAAACTGTGGTACCCTCACCAGGGACCCTACCGGTATCAAGATGGCTTTTCCCACCACCCTTTCTTCCTGGATGGATGAACAGTACTCCAAAAGGGGTCTGGGAGAAAGGGCCAGGCCTCCTGGCCTCCAGGGCCTCACCAGTCAGGATGTAGGGCTGGGCTTCTAGAAGATGCCCACATGCTCTGGGTCACCGTCCACTGAGAAGGTGGGGGGATCTGCCACAACTGGGTGGGAGCCAGGATGGTGACGGGGGACTCCTCACCTCCACTGGCGGGTGGCAGGCCTGCACTTGTGGGGCCTCCACGCTGGCTCCTGGCTGCGGTCAATGGCAGGTGCGCTGGGAGCCCTGGACGTGTCTTCCCCGCCCCCAGGAGCACCCCACCCACGCCCCAGCACCAGCCTGTGCCCCCCACGGCGGTTCCCAGTCCTCGGCCCAGCCCAAGCCGGGGCCCCGGCGGCCACGTGTTCCGGAGCTACGAGGAGCAGCTGCGGCTGGCCATGGAGCTGTCAGCGCAGGAGCAGGAGGAGCGGCGGCGACGCGCGCTCCAGGAGGAGGAGGAACTGGAGCGCATCCTGCGGCTCTCACTGACTGAGCAGTAGCGCCCCAGCCGGGACCCTCAGCCACGCCACGCATGCCCCGCCCCGGAGTGTGACATGCAGGGCCCGCATGCCTGTCCCGCGGCGGCTGCAGACCCGAGCCGGCTGCAGACCCGAGCCGCCGCCTCAGGGGCGTAGTGGCGCACCAGGCACCGGACCGGGAGGGGTTCGGCATGGCCACGGGGTACTTTTCTGGGCCAGGGCCCTGGAGGCAGCTGGCATGGCCCGGTCCTCCTGCTTTGCTGTATCCTGACCCCCACCCTTTGCCCTGGGCTCAGGCCGGTCCAAGGGCAGAGCCAGGCGATTCTGAGCGGGAGACGGGTCCTTAGAGGAGCGCTGTCCCCATCCTTGCTCCTTTTGGCCAGCCCTACTTTCTGCTCACTGTCCCCTCTTCAGGACACTGCCCGTGAAGCCTTTGCATCTCCGCTCTTCACCCCCGGGGCGCAACTGAGCTCCCCTCGTGCTGTGTTGCTGCTGTGTTCCAGACACAAATCAGCAGGTCAAGGGCCCAGCGCCTCCCCCACCCCGGCATTTTAGCGTCAAGTGCACTTAGCGGGGTGCCCGGCTCCCCCAGCCCCCATACCTCTCCCGGGTCGGGTCTCAGGGTGGTTCTAGCTTCAATTTTGGTGGCCAAAGGTTGGAGTCCCCTTCCTCAAGACATTTTTGTGATCACGGAGGGTGCCCAAGGTACCCCCCCACACACACACCTCTGCAAGGCCTGGCTCCCTCATGCTCTCTTGGCAAATGGTGTGTGGGGGAGCATATTGGGCTGGGGACAAGCACTAGACCCTGTACTAGACTGGACACAGAGGTGTCGCCCAGGGCCCTGGCACCACCACCCACCCCTTCCCACCAGCTGCTGCTAGCCCTCTGTGGTTGTGCATCCCACTTGCCCCCACCCAGGGGCTGACTCTAAAACCTTTCATCCAATGGTGCTAACCCCCGGCTCTCCCCTGCCCCACCCCACCTACCCAGAGAAGCACAGACCCCTCCAGGGGCAGGGTCCCAACACACTCCCTTGTCTGGGTTCCCTCAGACGGGCCTTCTTGGCTCAGCCAGTGAGGTTCAGAAGGGACACAAAAGGGATGGAAGAAAAGAACAAAGAGAAACTGTTCCTCTCACCCCCTTCCCTGATGCCAGGGGCACCAGACTGATTCTGAGGCACAAATAAAAGAGGCTTCAAACCTGGGGTTTTTCCTACCTGCGTTTACTGGGGGAGGGCACCCACCTGAAGTCTGGGGGTTCCTTCTGAACCTCAGTGCAGGGAGGGCTATGAGGTAAGAGGATGGCTGGTGGGGCCTGAGCCCAGCCACGGCTGTATTTATCAGGGTTCATGGGAGCTTGGGAGTAGCGTTTGCAGCGGCTGGGGTTCTCATCCTCCCTCATCCGCACCCATACAGGAGGCACAGACTGAGCACTTAGTAAAAGATTTCATTCAGTATGTCTTGTTCTCCTAGAATCAAGGCCACAGCAGAGGGAAGGGGGGCGGGGGGGCTGTGTGTGTGTGTGTGTGTGTGTGTGTGTGTGTGTGTCTGTGTCTGTGTACGTGTGTACCTGCTTCCTCAGGCCAGTTCTGTTAGTTCTCCGGTAGTGGGTGCCGCAGGAAGCCACCCTCTCCTCTGCGGATGGGAAGAAGGAAGAGAGCCCCCTGCTGGGCATAGCCAGTAAGTCCGACTCTACAGCCAACGGGTTGTGTATGTCTGTAGAATTAGGGTGACGCCCATCCAGTTTACCACTCAGGGTGGTGGAATCAAACGAGCTGATTACAGGGAGAAGCCTTGTAATTTTCCCCAGCCAGTCTGGGGACATCAGTCAAATTGCCACCTGTTTGAGGTCAAGCCCAAGCTCCCGCATATCCCCAAGCATCGAGCTAATACTAAGCACTTTCCCTGCCCTGGGTGGGAGACAGCGGGGACATCGCCTCGCCAAGCAGCACCATTGCAGAGGCCCGTCACCTCGGGCCTCCCAAGGCCAGCTCCTGCTGAGTCCTGGACGAGGAACGCTGTCGGGTGGGCGCCAGACAGACGTGCGTCTCTGCGACGCTGCGTTTGTCCAGGCCTCTCATGAGGGGCCGGCCGAGTTCCCTTCCCAGTCCTATCCCCGGCTCCAGCCTGGAGAGGTAGGGTCAGGAGTTCCCGACCAAAACCCGGGACGGGCCGAGTCCGTACGACCGGCTAGCCTTGCCTTCCAGACTCGGAACGGTCCCCAGCGCGCCGCGCTAGTCCGTGCCGTCCACCAGCTCGCACAGCATGTTCTCCAGGGCCGTGATGCGTTGCTCCTGGGCCTGCACCTGCTCCCGAAGGGCCTTGATCTCCCCCAGCAGCGCCTCCAGGGTGTGCTGCTGCTGGAGCGCGGAGGACAGAAGAGGCGGTGTCGGGCAGGGGGCGGTAGAGGGACTTGTAGAGTGGGCCTGGGTGGAGTGGGGCTGATCTTACCGACAAGGGGGCGTCACTGGCCGACTGGCTGCGGCGGGTGCCGGAGGGCGGTCGCGCGTCCAGGATGTTGCGTTTGGTGACCCGGAGCTCGCGATGCTTGGGGGGTACGTAACCATCCCTCAGTGAAATGAGCACGGGTTCCGCGTCCTGACCTGACAGCCATTCGTCTGCCTCTAGGGCTGGCTCCGGGCCGGGTGTGTCTGGGTATAGGTCATCCTGGAACAAGTCTGACTGTGGGGGTTGAGGGGACAGGAGGACAATTGTTAGGGTGCCGGGCCTGCTCCGCTCCGGGCCCTCTCCAACCCCTCTCCTGGCTCCTCACCTTGCGTGGTACAGTCATAATGATGGGTTCACACTTTCTTTCGTGCAACTTGTATAACCTATAAGGGAGTGAGGTTCAGCATTCCCCTCCCTCGCCCCCCGCCAGTCTCCTACCCCCTTAACTTCCGCCTGGGACCAAGGGGTAAGAGGCCAACACTTGCTGAAGGCCTCCCATGCATTGCACTTTTAAACACATTGTTGTCTGGCTGGTAAAACACCTCTGATGGGGTGTTTATCATTTTACAGATGAGGAAACTGAAGTTCAGAGAATGTCAAGCTAGTTAGTGCTGGGGCTGGCCCTGGAAACAAGCCTGTTTGACCCTTTCCCCTGGCCCCCCACTCTTTTCTAAAGATTACACCATTGGGAAAGCACCACATCTTCCCTCATGGAAAATGGGGACAGAAGCAGGCAAGCGGGAAGGTGAAGGCTGCTGACCGGGCGATCTCGCATTTGCTGACATCCAGCCCCCTCTTGGGCATGAAACCCATGCCCCTCTGCGGCTCCTTGCTGCTGAACGTGTTCAGGTAGTGCACAAAAGGTGCTTCGTCAGTAATCTCAAAGTACCGAATGCTGCTGTCGCCCTGCAAAACCAGCTGGTTCAGGGGCCACCCAGAGGGGCCCTGCACATCTCCATCCCGCCTCCTGTTCTCCCCGCCAGGCCACGAGCACCTTGCCGCACAGGTAGATGATGCTGGAGTCCGGATCGTAGAAGGGCAGTAGGACCCCGTTGCTTGTGTCCATCTCCTGCAGTGCCACTGGCTCCTCAAAGTTGTTCTGCCCGAGCACAGGAGGCGTGACCAGACCTGTCCTGCCTTCCATGCCGCTTCTGGATCCCCTGAAGCCCCTTCAGGCTTCCAGCCCGCCCTAAATCCCCATGCGTTCCCACTGCAGCTCTATGGAACCGCGCGGCAGGCCCCGCCCCCGGACACATCACTCCCAGTCTCCCGCTCCTATGCCCCCTGCGCCGCTGCATGCAGTCACCGCAAACCACCCCCAGGGACTCGGCATCACCAGATGGAGGTGCCAGCGTGGGCTCCTTCAGGCGACGCAGCAAAACTGGGCAGAGGGATTGGTGTGGGGATAATAGGTGCTGCAAACAGGGCAGCAGCTCCCGGCCCTGTCCAGGAGGGCATGCCCTGCGGATGGGGGGCGCCTGGCCCCTCTCCGGTGATGCCAGTCCCCGGGGCACACACCCCAAGCTTCCGGCTGCGTTACCGGGTCCCACAGGCCCAGCTCTCGCTGGCTCATGCGGGTGAAGCCCGTGGTGAAGATATGACCCTGGCGTGTGAAGACGGCCCGCATGGGCCTCATCCCCTCGTGGGCCGCAAACCTCTCCTGGGGGCAGGTAGGGGGAGACAGGGAGAGGCGTCACCCAGCTGCCTGCCCTGGGGAGCCTGGAGGGCCCGGCAACCAGTTTGCAGATTTGGGGGCGACAGCGGAGATAAAAGGGAGCCTAAGTACTCAGTTTCCTGGGGGCCCTGGCTGGTCCCAGGCCTGGGGAGCGTCTGGGCCCGGAGAGAGCAGGAGGCGCTCATCTCTCAGCAGATGCCGAGCATTTAAGCGCCTTCAGAGACTGATCCCTGGAGCAGGGGATGTTGCCGGCTCCCAGGGCACGCAGCGAGGCTGTTCCCAGGAGGGAGCTCACCGCTCCACTTCAGCCGTCTTGGGCACGGGCCACAGCCTGGGAGGGCGCTCCAGGCTGACCCAACGAAGGAGCGAGCGCGCGAGCCCAGCGCGGCCTGGCCTACCGGGTCCCAGAGCGCGAGTTGCCGCTCACTCATCCTGCTGAAGCCGGTGCTGAGTAGCTTCCCGTCTGCGGTGAAGACGGCCCGCAGCGGGCGGGCGCCCTCGTGAGGCCGGGCTCGCTCCTGATCGCGGGGTTAGTGGGTTAGAGCTCCCGCCAGCCCGCCCCCGCCCCAGCACACACACGGCGCAGACATGCATGTGCCCCCGCATCCCGCGTTGGGCTTAGGCTGGTGAGGCAGGTGCAACCGACCCCCCAGGGCACCCAGCTGGGACCAGCAAGGGTTGCCTCCTCTCCCCCTCCCAGCAGGTCAACTAGGGTGGGAAGGGGCCCACCGGAGAGCCAGTGTCAGGCCCCAGACCCTGAAAGATGGCGCTGGGTGCCGGCTGAGGAGAGGGGTCCCGGAGCTCAGGTTTCATGCAGGTTCTGGTGGGAGGACAGTTTGCAGCTTCTCCCCCTCTCAATCACAAATCAGGGAGCCCTCTCTGAACTCCTGAGATGGAGAGGAAGAGGAGTGGCGCAGAGAATCGCAGGCTGGGGGCGTAGGGCAGGGAGCTGTGTTTGCAGACATGGAGGGAGCTGGGGGGAGATGTGGGAGCGGGAGCACTGGTATCTGGGGCTGTGATGGGGGAGGTGAGCGCTGGGACCAGGGGCTCAGAGGATTGCGGGTACAGGGGCCTGACCGCTGGTCTCTGGGGTAGGGGCTGGGGAGTGACCAGGCCAGGCACTCACCGCCACCACCTGGCCCTTGCGGGGGTCGACAACGCGCAGGGTCTTGTCCTTGCAGGTGGTGGCTAGCAGGCTGCCATTGTTGTTCCAGCACACGCTGTGGATGACATCCGGGTGCATGTCGTCCAGACTCAGGAGCACCTCTCCAGTGCCCACGTTCCAGATGATGATCACATTGTCACCACCTGCCCAGAGTGGCCAGGCACTGTCAGCTGGGCCTTGCCTTTGTCACCCCAACCCCCTCAGATCTAGAGTAGGGGCCCCCGTAGGCCCCCAGACCTGCACTGAGCAGGACATTCCGGGCAGTGGGGTGCCAGGAGAGGATGCCCACGCGCTTGGAGTGGCCTTCGAGCGTGATGATGGGTTCTGTGATGTTGCGCATAGGCGTATAGTCTGGAATCTGCCACACCTGCGTAGGAGGAAAAGGCCGAGGGTAGGTGGGATGGAGGAGCCACTTTGTTCCTCCGCTCCTCCCTGACTTCCCCTCCCCAACCCTCCAACCCTACTGGCTTTCTTGAGTGGTGTCAAATGCAGGGCAAGATGTGGTGGTACCTGCCTGGGGCAGAAGCAGCTAGGAGCCAGGAGGGGGCACTGCCAGGTCTCCAGAGACCTCCCTAGTCACGCCATCAGGGAGACTTCGGAGCACTGCCCCACTGCTCTTCAGGCCCCAAGTTGGCCATGGCTATAATTAGTCCTAAGCAGTGCATCCTGGGAGGGGGTGGGCATGTAGCTAAAAATAGCCTGGGAGCTGGGCAGGGCAGGGTCCTGGGACCCAGCACCTCCCTTACCACCCTCCCCAGCACAGGTGAGGCAACCCTCCCTGCTTCCCCTGCCCACTGCCCAGCAGCGTCCCACTGGCTCCTACCATGATGGTGGTGTCATCTGAGGCACTGGCGATGACGTTGTCATTGTGTGGGCACCAGTCAATGTCCAGCACAGGGGCCGTGTGCCCAGTGACCAGTGGGTAGTTCTTATCCACGCGCCCTGTCTGGCGGAGTCAGAGAGGGAGAGGTGGGGCCACGCTCCTGTGGTGGTTTTGCGGGGGAAGGTGGGGTGGGCAGTGGACCTGTTTACATCTCAGTTCTCTATCATCTATTTTCTCTTTGCAAATCCCTCTCTGCACGTCCAACCCATGCAGCCTACTTGCTGTACTTCATTGAAAGCAGACAGTTGAAGTCATTTAATATGAGGGAATCAGACACCAAGACACACAGCAAGATACTGGTAGAGTCAAGACTTGAACTCAGCCCAGTGCTCTTCCAAAACACCTACTTGTGTTTTGTGGGAAGCCCCTGGAGGAAGAGGTCAAGGTGAGACAATACCCATTGCAGTGCCCAAGAGCCCTTTCCTAGCCGCCCTGGGCAGATCGCCACCTTGTCACTTGCTTTACCTTGGAACCACAAGCAGCAGGCACTCCTCTAACCTGAGCTGGGGCCCATCTATTTTTGCTCCTTATGGACTGTTTGTGGGGGCTCTGAGGCCTTTGCAGGGGCTGGCATTAGCTCAACCCAGTAGGGGACAGGGGTGGCTGTGTGGCATTGGAATGGCAGTTGTACTGGGGGAGGAGGCGGCTCCAGTTGAAATTTGAGCCCTGGGGATGGTGTCCTTGGATGGTGTCTGCATTGTCACGGAGTGAGTCACTGGCTATTGTCAGGCCTTTTTCTGACCCTGCCACCTGTGGGGCCTCGCCTAACAAGGTGTAAGGGGCAGAATCTTGGTCAAGGTCACGCCTTGGGGTGGCCATCCTGGGGGTGGAGATGGCTTAGGGGCTTGGAGGCTACTCAGCAAAGGTGGTGGTCATTGCCTGGCCCCCGTCCTTGGGGTAGGGAGGGCTCTGGCCTTATGTGTCATGCCCCCCTGACCTTTGCTGTCATTCTACCTCATGCAAGCTTCGGAGGAAGGAGGTGGCCAGGGACTCTGGGTAGAGCCTGATCCTGTCCCCAGTGTGCTGCTCTGGGGTACGATTTAATCAGATGGTCACCCAGGGCTGGGAGACCCCACACCCAAAACATGAGGGGGTGTGGCATTACGAGAGGCAGGAAGAGAGTCTGGCCAGGCCGTGGCTCCACTGCTTCCCAACTACCTCCACCACCTGCTCCAGGGAACAGGGTGCTGGGCTGTGAGTGGGTGCAGGCCAGTATGATGCTGCTGCTCTGGGAGGGGTGAAAGAGCCTCCCAATGGGCCCCTGAGGGTTTGCGGAACAGAGAACAGTCAACCCTCCTGACAGAGGAAGGGAACTAGGTGAAAAGAGGCTGCTGTAAGAAGTCCCCAGCTTCCTTCCCCTCATCCCTCACCTTGGCCAGAGGCAGGACGATGAAAGCACCTCCACCTCCAGCCTCCACAATAATGGCGAGGAATTTGGGGTTGACGGCACAGAAGGAGCTGTCCCACGTGACCTTGGACACACGGATGTCCTCGTAGGCCTGGTCAGCCTTTGCTGCCTGTCCAAACACATGGCGGAACTTGCTCTGCCGAACCACGCGCCGGCTCATGGCTGGGGGCAGAGATGGAGGGTCTCAGTGCCCAGAAATGCCTTTGGTCCTTAGTCCTGTGAGCTGTGGGAGGGAGGAAGAGTGTTTGGGGGTGGCAAGTGAGAAGGGATATCTGGCCAGGAGTTGGGTAAAAGTTAATATAGAGTCTAGTCCTAGAAGCGAGGAGCTTTCTTCAAGGTGATTCAAGTGTGGGGAAGTTCTTTGCCACCCATAAAGTGCTGCTTAATGCAAGGGGCTAGGATTTGGGGCCTGACTTCTTAGAGCTCTGGACTGGGGTGGGGGGCAGTGGAGACTGACTAGGCCCCAAAGCTTCCTGGAAGCTGAAGTGGTTTGGGGAAGAGCCTTAATGCCAGGCTGCCCTCCCGCTGCCTGCCTTAAATGAGCATCTTTTCACAGAAGTGGTTTATCTCCCAGAGGCACCTTGGCCAGAATCAGAGGCTTTGGCCCTCAGATCTTGGCTCCAGGCCAGCTATGGGGCTAGTGCTGCAGCCCCCAAAGATCCTTCAACTCTGCATCTGGCATAGTTCAGGTAGATGGGGTTTTGCCTTTTTCAAAAAATTTGTCAAGGAGAAGTTCCTCCTGTCAGCTAACCTGAGTCCTTCCTGCTGTTTTCATCAATTTTCTCCCATGATGCTGGGGGGACACAGTGTAAGGTGGATCTCTCCTCCTTCCACTCCTCTCTGCACAGGCTTTGCCAAAAGGCCCTAATCAGGTATTCTGGCTTTTGCCTACCATACTTCGGGCCCGCTTCTCCTCTGGGATCTGTCTCCTCCTAACTCTCCTGGGGGTGGGGCCCTCCAGCCCCGGGGCCAGGGCCAGATTTGCGGGAGTGGGGAGGGCGAGGTGCCTTTTCTCTGGCCAGGGCCTGCACTATGCTCTTCACCAGGGGCACACGGAGCTCTTCCAAAGCCTCAGCCACTGACGCCTGCCCCTCCCCAGTCCCGGGCATCTCTGTGCCCTTCACGACGCTTCTGCAGCCCCAGGCCTGAGGCCCGGCCTCCCCGCACCCTCCTTCAGCCTCCTGCCCCGGCACTGCGTTCTTCTGAGACATCGTGTCTGCACCCTGCGGGCGCGCCGGCCGCTCTCCGTCCAAATATAGGCACCAAGTCTGCCCCGCCCGGGACCGAATTTGGCGGCCGGGGGGAGGGGGCGCAGACCTGTGGCCCCTCCAGAGACCCCGCCCGCTCCGCTTTTTACGGTGGCGGGGTGGGTGGGTGGGTACCTGGTCCTGAGCGGGCCGAGGGGCGCTCACGCTGGGACTCCTCTGCGGAGGGGGCTGCGGGCGCGCTGGGGCCGAGAGGAGTAAGGGCGCTGGAACTGTCTCTGTGGGCGTCCGCGGCGTCTGAAGCCCGGGTGTTCGGCCGCGCGCTCCGGCCGCTGCTTGCGGCTCTCCGGGGCCAGGCGCCGCTGCAGTCCCAGCTGCCGCTGCCATCAACCTGCGGAGGCGGGGCCCAGGCAGGGGGCGGAGCCAGAGCTGCCCCGCTCCCTCCAGCGGCGGGAAAGTCGAGCGCGGCGAGCTCCGAGAGGCCAGGCGGTCGGAAAAGCGTCAAAAGTAATTGTGCGTGCGCGAGGGCTGTGCGCGCCCCTTCCCTGCCCTCGACGCCTCGCGGGTGGGCTGGGGAGGTCCAGGTTCTCAGACCCACAGCCGGGCAGTAGGAGAGGGAGCGGCCGAGGGGGCGTGCTCCTCTTAGATCCGGCTGCAGCGCGAGATCAGGTGCCTTCGCGCCGCATTCCGGAGGCAATCGCACTCCCAATTTAGCCAGGCGGGTGGGGGGGAAGTGGGGGGAGCTCCGAGACTGCAAGTCCAGACTCCCTCGGGAGAGGTGCAGGAGGTGCGCTGGGGGAGAAAAGTGAACCCACCTCGACCCCCTTGTTCGAAGGGAAGCTGCTGGCGTTGGTTATTTGCCCAATCAAATTTTAGAGGCCTAGCCTGACCCCTAAAGTCTTCTGGGCCTTGTTTGAATAGGTGTCCGACTCTGTTCCAGGGAAGACCCCGCCTACTTCAACTCCCCTCAGGACCCACGGATCTGAGTATTGACCAAGGTTAAGGAGGAGCTAAAAAGACACCTGATCAAAATACAGCCAATGAAGAACAACTGGTCCCTGTAGCTGCAGCCTACCCAGCACCCACCCCGTGCCTGGACCTCTCTTTCTTTGGAACAGAAGGCCCGGGAGGGCAGCATTGGGCCAGTTATTACCTCCCACTCTCCAGGGCACACCTGGGAATCAATGGAATACAGGCTTCCCAGGGCAGAAATCAGCCCTGGGGGAAAGGGGAAGGAAGATGGTGGGAACCTTGAAGGCACCCACAAGACTCCTTTGTTTCTAAGTATTCAGTGGCTTGCAGGGGAACAGAATCAGAAACTGTTACAGGTACTCAAGAACTAATTCATGGTATGTGGGGCCATAAGGGTAGATCTATCTAAAGATTCCAGGCTCGTGATTAGGAGGAAAAGACCTGAGTGACCAAGCTGCGCCTTACTAACAACAGCTCACACTTACGACGTGTGACAATTAAGTTCGTGAACTTGTTGCACCGATGTTGCTAACCTTTTTTTGCTATCAGAGGGATTATTCATTATGAATTTGTACCAACTGGACAGTTAACTGAGTTTACTATTTGAAAGTGCTGAAAAGGCTGCATGAAAAAATTGAAAACAACCTGAACTTTTCGCCAACAGTTCATGGCTCTTGCATCACGACAATGCACCAGCTCACACGGCACTGTTTGTGAGGGAGTTTTTAGCCAGTAAACAAATAACTATTGGAACACTCACCTGATCTGCCCCCGTTGACTTCTTTCTTTACCCCAAGATAAAGGAAATATTGAAAGGAAGACATTTTGATGACATTCAGGACATCAAGGGTAATACAACAACAGCTCTGATGGCCATTCCAGAAAGAGTTCCAAAATTGCTTTGAAGTGTGGACTAGGCGCTGGCATTGGTGCATAGCTTCCCAAGGGGAGTACTTCAAAGGTGACCATAGTGATATTCAGCAATGAGGTATGTAGCACTTTTTCTAGGATGAGTTTGTGAACTTAATTGTCTGACCTCGTATGTGCCAGACACTGTTTTAAGGGCTTAATACATATTAATTCTATTCAGGTAACAGTCTTCTGAGATGGGTATTATTAATATCCCTATTTTACAGATGAAGCAACTGAGGCACAAAGAGGTTGAGCAGTTTACCCATCAATCAACTGGTAGTTGGTACAACTGAGATTCTTACTCAAGTGGTCTGATGTCCAGGTCCATGTTTTTCAGCTCCATGCATTTCTGCCTCTTTGAAGGACAGTGCCCCTTTATCTCACAAGTGCTGATACTGAGAGTTATGCTTTGTGGCACATAGGAAAGAATGCCTGGACTTAGAAAACCGGAGTTCCAGTCCTGATTCAGTCACCCTGTTTTTGCAACTCTCTGGGCTGTAAGAAGAACGCTGGGTCAGGTTCTATCCAACCCTGCACCATTTTTAGGTAGAAAAGGAATCTGACATTCTGCCTTCTACACTGAAACGGCATCTTTTCTTTCCGCTCTCCTTCCTCCTTTTTAAAGAGAGCTAGGCACTCCATTCTAAAGGTAGGGTCTGGGACTGGAAGCAAGAACCTTTCAATCCATCCTGCCCTCAGTTCCATCATCTGGGAAAAAGAGTTGCTCTCCAGGTACAGGAGCCAGGATTCATAGGCATTGCTTGGGCCTGGCATGGCTCAGCCCTGCCCTCTAGCCTTCTGACGGCCAAGGTCTGGCAGAGCGGTGAGTGGGTGGAGCCAAAGCACAACCAACCAATCAGAGGAAGAAGCCACTTGGGCTTGTTTTCTTGTTACCCATTTGAACTGTTAGCTGCACTCTGAACTGCAGTAAGTAGAAGGGCATGACTTTCATCTTTCATAAAGCCATTTTCTGGAAGAGGTGGCCTGGCAACTTAGATATGATTTGGTCCATTTTCTTTGGCTAGAAAGCCAAGACTAAACCTACCTATCTAGATTGGTTAGGGACTCGGGGCACCCCTAGCATGTTTTGTGAAATGATCTTGCCTTTACCTTTATGCACTCGGAGACCACCATGCAGCCAGAGACCAGTGGTTTGCCCCTCGCACTTGATACGGACGATTCTGAATGAAGCATGCTAACAATTTTTAGTTCAAGGCAGTATTTTCTCTGGAAACCAGCAAACTGGTTTTTTTGCTAGAAATTTGGAAACGAAACTGAGCCTTCCCAACACAGCAGTGCTGCCTTGTATGTGATGAATGGCACCACTAAAATCTCTCGTGATGGGTCTGTGGAGGGGTGGGAGAAGTGGGGAACCTCTGCTTCCACCCCTAGCCTGTTTTAGAGAACTACCCTTTGGCTCTCTCTCCCTCCTCCACCATTGACATCAAGTTCTAATGATGGGGAAACGTTCAAACTTTTACTTCTTTGAAAAGTCACTCCCCATTTCTAGAGTGATCTGAGGTGTCTTGTGCTGAAAGCTTGTGAGCTCTCACCAATGTCCAGAGAGGTCACCCACCCAAGAAATCCAGTCCCTTCTGGGGCAGGTCACAGCAGCTGTCCCAGAGCAGTCATTCTGCACCACAGATGGCAGAGGAATTTCGGTCCCCTTGCTTATTCATTCTACCATTCAGGTGGTGGCTTTGGCAAGGACCTCTTTGACTAGGCAAGTTCCCAGCTTGGTCACTTGATTGGAACCACAATGTCTGAAATAAACTTTAGTGATCCTATTTCCCACCCAGTCTTAATTTTGTGGGAGGCAGAAAGTTACGTTTTTTTCTAGAGCTCAGCTATCTCTGAAGGGTGTGCTTGATGGAGACAACCACTAATTGCTTCATGTTTACCATGTGTTCTCTTCCAATTCCTCCACCTTCTCCAGCATCCACCCTCTTTGTGGCACTTGATCAAGCACACGTGTTTCATCTTCAAAATAAAAATTTATTCAGTCTGTAACAAGAACATTGAATCTGCACGTTTGCGCACAAGTTCACATTAAAAACAGCGGAGCACATCAGTAATAAAAAAAATCTATGATACAAGTGGAACATCCCAACCACCAGGAAGATTAAGGAAGGGGATGAGACCACTCTTTATATTCTGCTTCAAATGCCTCAAAAAGGTCCCAGAGATTCCAGGGAGCACCTGCTTTAATAAAATGTGAGAATAAAAGTTTGGGGTGGCCTGGGGTAAAGGTAACAGTCAATGGGAGAGTCTTTTGGACTTGTTTTCCACATTTAGAACAAGTCCTACAAAATAATGTAGAAAGAAAAAATAAAAAGGCACCTTAAGCTATACCGAGCAAACCAAAATCCAATGAAACACAAAGACCAAACCATTCTTTGTGGGCTGATCAATTAGGAAACCTTTCAGGGCCAGTTACCCAATTTTCAGACTGGGTCATCAGCTTGAGTTAAGCCCTGGGCCTGAGCTCTGCATGTGCATACAGGACGCCGCCACCAGGGTCGAGATGAGGACACAGATGGCAGCACGAGTCATACACCCCTTGGGGCATCTTCCAGCCCACGAGGGATAATTCCAGTTTAGAAATCCTGTCCTAGATCTCTGGGGCACCGAGAAAACGAGGCTGGTTCTCTTTTCATAGCAGGAGCCAGGCCTCGTCACCCTCCACTTCCAGGCTGGAAAAATACAAAAGCACCTCGCAGTAACTCTCTGTGGCATCAGGAACCTCAAGCCCTGGGAGGAGGGTTACGAGTGTGCGGCTTCCTGCTTTGGTGGCAGGCTTTCCCCTACTACGGGGGTCGGGAAGCACATACATTTATGCCTAATACATGCCTTGTTCTTTTAGTTTGCAAGGGAAAACGAAGTCCAAGATCCTGTTAAGTTGGATTGGTGCTGAAAGAGCTAACATGTCACCTCATCGACCATCAAAAAGCAAAGCAACGACACTAGCCATTCACCATTACAACCATCACTGTAAGACACACAATCACTGAAGAAATGACAACTATTTCCACAGAGTGTCGGATGGGAGTGCAGGACACGGATGGAAGTCAGCTCCAGGCTTTCCCCGCCTACTCAGGAGAGCTGACGCCACAGCCTCGCTGTGGGAGGACCCCCAGGACAGTCAGGTCTGGGTGCCTGAAGGAGGAGACTGAGCTGCCATCAAGACGATGCATGTTTTAATACACAATGTAAACAAAGTATCCACAAATAGTTGTTCAAAAAAGCCAAAG
This sequence comes from Rhinolophus ferrumequinum, assembly GCF_004115265.2. Lineage (NCBI taxonomy): Eukaryota > Metazoa > Chordata > Mammalia > Chiroptera > Rhinolophidae > Rhinolophus > Rhinolophus ferrumequinum. The sequence goes on along the minus strand of NC_046304.1, from coordinate 18,028,993 downwards.
ATTGGCTTTGTTTAAAAATTTTAAAATGCCCTTAAAAGTGACCCTTTTTGCATAATGCTTCTTAAAGAAAACAACTCCCACAAAAACATCTTTACCAAACATGCCTAGATCACTTCAGAACTAAAACCCTCAGATGGAACGGGTGATTTCTGTGAGCTGCCACGGCTTAGAAGCGTCAGGTGTATCCAACAGCATCTGTCTGGGGCCCTTTAGCAGGAGGGGCCCTCAGAGCCTGGGTTGTCATCCTCAGGCTGTCTTTGGAGCTCTTGGTAATTCCCAAAGGAGAAAGAGGAAATAGAGTTGGGATAAAGGTAAGGAACCAGGATAATGCGAGATAAAAGAGCCGGAAGAGGCTGAGATGCTAGCAATGATCCCACACATTCAGAATCTGAAAGGCAACCAAAACGAGGAGAGATATTACTATACTACAGTACTATACGTCCACTACGTATACTATACACTACTCCTAAGTGTTTCTAAAGTCACGAAAGGGTTGGGCTTTCTCTCCTTCCTACTGACCAGGTAACCACCCAGACTGCAGCTCAAAACCTGTGCTCCTGGGGCTTTTACCCCCTGCACCAAAATGGTCTCTCTCTCTCTCCCCGCCCCTCAGAGAAAGTGAGAGTCAAGACTACGGTGGTTTTCAAAATAAAGATAAAGAGAGGCACTGAGCAAGATGTCAAGACTTTTCCTACTCATCTCTCAATCTACCAGAACTGCTGTTCCAGGGCTGGGTTGTCCATGACTAGAAAAGGGAAATGGGCCACCCGAGATTATAAAAAAGTTTGAAGAGAAGTCGGAAAAGTCCTTGACAACTCATCATATTCTTCCCCTGGACATCGCTCAGCTACGTAAATGAACACAAGAACACCCAGTTGTGGGAGTTTGAGAGAGCTGGCAAAACCCCATGGCAAGACTGAATTACAGACCTGGTAGAGGCTGTTTATTTAGGCGGGTAAATTAAATGTTAAAAAAACAAATTTAAAAAAATAAATTAGAAAAAAAGGCAGAGCAAGAACATTTCCTCTATTTTTTACAAAGTTTTTGTTTTTCACAGCATTAGCAGGTTTCCAACCCACCTTTGTTATTTAACGCACTGAGCACTGGACGAAGCAGCAGGGGAGAAGAGAGAACAGTACAGTCTTGACTATCCTGCTTGTACTTCTCACTGTGAGGGATGTCACCGTCTCAAGGGACACCACTCTCTTAACCTCCATGCAAATCCTCCTGTCCCCACCCGTGCCACAATTCCCTGTCCTTTCCCTCGCATAATGGTGGTGCAATTGCCTCCACAAGATAGGCCAGTTTCGGTGGATGAACCCTGGAGAGTCATAGCCCTGTCTTGCAAGCCTCCTCACACTGGGACATGCCACCTAACAAAACACTTTAGAACACATTAAACGTCCTGGAATCACAAAGCTGTGTGGACGATACATTTGAACATTTAAGGAAACTATTTAGGGACAGCACAGGTACATAGAATCACTACACCAAAAAGACACTTAGAGCTGGAGGTTTCTGTCCAATCTGCCTTCTGACAGTGACATCAGACCCAACCATGGCTTCCACACGGCGACTAGATTCACAGCTCCCCGAGCAGCTCTGAGTGGCCTCAGCCCCCTTCTCTCTCCCCTTTGGGTCACCCTGCTACTACCTGCCCCCACCAAACACTGGCCTCTGACATCACCTTGACAGTCTGTGAACCTCTCTCTTCCTTTCAGGGCTGTGATGAACCAAAAACCTAAATCTCAAGTCTGTACTCGGTCAATCTCTTAGCAACGGGGACGTCAACCAAAGCAAACGGGAAGCAAGTCTGCAAACCTCTCCAGTTCTGATGAGCTGCAGAGGGGGTCTCATTCTAGGCGAAATCTGTTTTCGGTAAGAAGCGGAAAGAGGCTTGTTTACGGCAGGTGCTCCTATGTAAGGATCTCCACAACAGCAGCAAAGCGACAGCATCCTAACCCGAGTCATGAGAGGCGCCTGCCCTGGGATGCGGCTTCCCAAACCTAATCCCTTAGGAGCTTCCACCCTGGGCAGCAGGAGCACTCACTCACACACACGCCCTGGCTGTGGTCCAGCTCCCTGCAAACCACGTTCAGAGATTTCAGCCTGAGAGAGGAATCAGCCTTCAGTCAAACTGTGATCTAACGGGAACCTGTAGGGGTTTCTGAGGAGGAAGTAACTAACAACGGATAATTTGGCAGGAGCTGGCAATTAGAAGTCTCCATTGAAACGATTACAACCACTGTCAATATACTCTGCAGATTTCTACCCACACCCATCAGTTTTATTTCTGTGGTGTCTGTGTTTTCCAGTTGCAGCTTTACTCCTTAAAAAGAATAAATCAAAAAGACCCTATGACATCAACAACAAAACACTGTAAGAAAGTGACATTATGTACATAAATACTGTGTATAAACTAGAGCAATGACAAATCTTCCAGGAAAAGGGGAAAAAAAACTTATGTCAAGTGTTAACAGTGATAGTATCAAAAAGAAAACTTTGCATTCAATGGAGGTTATACATATGTAACAATTCAAATATCATCTATGAAATTTAAAAAAAAACAGGCAGCACTGGGAGAAACAGCATGAGGGAGGAAAATAAATTGAAAAAAATATGGCCATTAAACTCAAAAGACCCACAGAATTATTCAAGTAATGAAAGGGTTAAAACCCTACCTATGTATTCATTTTACAAGAACACACTGACTTTCAATTGCTGTTTTTCAAACTTGTCGCTATTGGATCTGAGCTGGGAGGACGTTCCGGCGGGGAGGGCCAGGACCACCGCCTGTGTGCAGCCCAAGGACCCTAAGACAGGGGGCGGCAGCCTCTCCACCCCCGACTTCACCTCTTCCTCCTTAACGCTTTCCTCTACAGAGGACCTCTCGGATTCTGTTTGGGGTTTGCTTTTAATTTAATTAAAAAAAATTATTTGCTTGGGGTAAAACCTATTTGCTTGGTAAGTTTACACCGCCGGCCATTATCATATCAGGCCTTTCTGTAATGATCCACTCTGGAGTACAAGAAATGGATTCCGGGAGACCCGTACCCCCCTCCCCCCAAAGCAAAGCAGAACTCGTCCACTTCAGGAATTCCAGCGGGCCGGGGTTGGGGACCAAGGCCGACAGCACGCTGCCGTCCAGTCCTGCTGCCCTTCAGCCCATCTAATGCATCAGGTCTGGAGAGCAAACCATCCACACACAGGCCCAGGGGAGCATTTCCAACTTCCGGCTTCATTCCCCACTGTGCCCGTCTGCTTTCCTGTCTTAAGCAAGCAAGCACACCTTTTCTCTCAGAGGGCAAAATGAGAGAAGCAGGTGGCAGTTGACTGAAAAACAGCAATTTGCCTTTGATAAAGGTGTTCTATGAAAATGAGTATTTTCTGAGGTTTGAATTTTCTAAAAATAAAAAAATGATAAAATGGTCTTGCCGTCCAAATCAATCTCTCTTTCACACACACAGAGAAAAAAAAAAACCCAAACCCTGCATGCGCCAGGAACAGTAAAATGACCAAAAAATTATAAAATTAACCAATAAAGTGCATGTTCCTTACATATTACACCTGCCCCTTTTACAAACATTTCTTTTAGAAAGTCACATGTGTAGGCTCAGAATCACATGGTATTATAGAAGGGGTTGGTTGTCCGTTTTTTGTCATTTGCTTTTTTCAGCCTCCTAAGGGGGTGAGTTCTGCTGTGCTGCTGACGGCGGGAAGCCCAAGCCAGCGCCGGAGCTGCGCCTGCCCACTGCGGCCCCTGGGTCTGTAGCAGAGGCTGGCCTCCTTCCGAACTAGTCAATGCAGGTGCTGCCTTGGAGAGCAAACACTGCTGACTGTAACCAAACTCTTTGGCGTACTGTACGAGGGGCCTCTCCACGGGCTTGCTCTGCGCAATACACTCTGTTGTTTTAAGTTGCTCTATAAAATACTTGGTGGGCTCTGGGCTCTGGGGGGCGTCTGGGTTTTCTGGGGGCTCGTGGGCCTCCATGGCATGCATGCCGGAGTCCGTTCTGATGAAGGGCTGAAGCAGTTTGAGATGAGGGGACTCGGAGGCGATGGGCTCCCTCTCCAGTAAACAGTCTTTACAGAGGTCCAAGTAACCCAACTTGGCGAGGGAGGCTGAACGCTGCATGTGGAACGGTTTGGGGAGCCCTCCCTGGCACGTGGCTCGGGACTCGATTTCTTGAGCGCACTCTCTCACCACCCGGGGGCTGTGGCTGAGGCCCTTTCTACTGTCACCACTACAGCTATGTGGGAGGCTACAGGCTGCCGGTGATGGGTCTAGTTTTTCTTGTAACTTCCCAATGTTGTCACCAAGTTTGCTAGTTAAACTTAGGTCTTCACTACTTATCTGGGAGCCCTCATATGGCACTTCACGGCCACTGGAGAGGGGACCCTCCTGATTTTCTTTCCGGCCACACTGCTCCGCAGAGGGCTCGCTGTCTGTGGTGCTGCTTTGCTCTGTGACGCCTTCCAGGTGGACCACAGTCTGAGGATGCAGGAAATCCAAGTTGGCAGACGGTATGTGAGTTGTGTGACTGACAAAAGGCGCTCCTGCGTCCAGGGCTGCGGAGGGGCCGCTATCGCTGTCTCCAGGGCTGCTCGCGGTAGAGGTCAGGTGAGCGGGCCTGTTGTGCTCAGGAGATGAAGAGTGAGGCAGAGGTAGCACTTTGGGGTGCAGAGAAACGTGGTCGGGGCTCAGCGTTCTGTTCAGATTTTCATCCAGTGCGCAGAGGACAGTGATGGACTTCTCCACTTTCACTTTCCTTAGTCCTTGCTCCCTACTCTTTTCACTGCTGCCTGTTTCATCCTCTGGCCCCGTGTGATCAGGTGACGTAACCGTAGGGGTATACTCAATGATTTCTATCTTCTTGGGAAGGGGAAGAGGAAATGCCTGCGTTTCAGATCCCTGGCATGAAACCCCTGTCCTGGGCACCTTCAGGACTCCTTCCTGCTCTGTCCTAGTGTCTGGCCCTGGGCACCCCGGGGGAGCTGCCAAGGGCTGAAACTCCAGCAGAGCAGATGCTGGGATGACGGTGTCTTGCTCACAGTGGGGCAGTGAGCCAGCCTCAGACCCACCGCTTTTCCCTTTGCCCTTGTTCATCTCTGCTTCCTTGGGCACAAATGCATATTCTAGGGTGGCTCCATCACTCTTCCCTTTTGGTGCTAGGTCTGCCACAGAGGAATCCTTCTTGGAATTCTTGCGAGTGGACAATGAGGTACCAGTAGGGGCAGCACCATGGTGCTCCCGCAAGCGCTCCTCCAACTCCAAGGTGGCCCGCCTCACGGACCCAGGGCACCACTTGGCACCTGGGTGCACCCCTGGGCCCCAGAGCTCTTGTTCCCCCTCAGCTGCTTCCTCTTCTTCCAAGTCTGTGGTGGATGTGTGTGCGGTCAGGCAGCCTTCTGGGTCCCACTTCCCTGAGTCTTTGGCGAGTTCAGGCTGGGCTGTGCAGGAACCCTCATTCTGCTCATTTCCAGGTCTGTGCTCCAGGGCCTGGGACCCCTCAAGGGGCATTTCCTGGGCGCTGTTCTTCTTTGGTGTATGGCATGGGTTAGACAGAATGTCTCCTTTCAATTGAATCTGTCCAACTCCTTGACTGATGGATTCAATCTCAGTGATGATTTCTTTGACTGAAATTGCATTTTCTGAGTGAGATTGTATGAAGATGTCTGGGCTGACCAGTTCTGAGATTGCCTGAGAAGAGAAAATAGTGACATGGTTATGGTGAATCATAGTCTAATTGAAAATGCCTTTTCTTTGTTTACTACTATTTTTTTTTGCTTATTAATCCTCTATCCAGGAGAACCTTCTGGCTAGGAGGAAACGAGTCATGGAGTGCCTGGGACCGTCTTCTGCCCAGGACTGTACTCTGTTTTGTCATACAAGAAAAAAACATTCATCAAAGGCAGAGATACAAAATTAGTTACAGGCTGTACCACTGTCTACTGAACTTTCTGTTCTGTTTACTCAAATAGGATTCCAATCTAATACCTTGCTCCAAAAATGAACAGCAATTAGCCTTGGAGGCCCCTAATTTTCCTAACACCAGGAGCCTTCAGAATTGAGGCCATAATGGGATAAATGAAACCTTTCCTCTCTGGCCTATCAACTTCCAGTCAGTCTAACCTAGTTTGAAAGGGAGAGTTGCATGAAGGGCTCTGTGGCCACCTTAGATATGCCCAGTGTTAGGGCAAGATGGACGAGGCTATCATCTGATGGCTGATTTGGAGACACTGCTCTCTTCTCTCCCCTGCCAGCGTGCACCCACGTCCTCCCACTTCTCCTAGGAGCAGCATCCCAGCACATGAGGGCACTCTGCGTCTGATCACACAATTTCCAAGTTTCACATGGCTCCCGCCGGGAAAGACTGCCATGTGCCTGAGTGAACTAAGAAACTATGACTCTGCCATGTTACTCTTCTACCAGTTACGAATTCCCAGATGGATTCAGAACAAGGTCAGAGAAAATTGGCCAATGCGAAAACAAGTCCTATAGTAAAGAAATAAGAATTTCAAAATCTGGACACGGCCCTTGGACACTTCTTAAAGTGACATCGTTATGACCATCAATGTACTTTGTTAACATTTTTGTAAGCCTTCAAAGTACAATATTTCCCTAGGCACTGTTCTGGTCTTTCCCCTTCAAAAGTGACTCTGAGCTAGTACAAACTAACAAGGTCAGTTCTGCCTTTGGGAGAAATCTGCCAGGACATGAGGCAGAAGTAAACTTGCCAAGACTGGGAGAGAAGCCACAGCGGGCCTGGTGTGTGTACGGGCTGTGGTGGGAGTGCTCATATGACCAGGGACTTGCAAAAGAGCTATTTCTGTCAGAGCTGCTCCTCCGACTGGTCCAAAGGAGAGCTCAAGCGTTCAGGTTCCCCGGCAGAAACGAAACACAGAGGCATAGGCTTTGGGAAGAGAAGAAGACGATGACTGCCCTGGGGTACAGTTAAGGAGAGAGAACAGATGAGTAATGGACAAGGTGGTGAATATAAGCAGATAAGACATCAGGAGATGTTAAGAATCTACTCAGCTCCACTGAATTCAGTGAGTGAGGTTTGGTATGTTAGAGTAAATCTGTCATCATTTACTTCCCAACTACTGTATTCTATTGACACATTTTATTGATTAAAATGCATCCTAATTTCAGAAGTGTCAAAATGAGAATAAGTGGGAGTCTTAGAAATGATGATACACAGTAATCCTTTCCCTGATCTGAGATGGCTCGTTAGAGCTCATCTATCTCTGAGAAGAATCTTCGGATTCTGTCTGCTCTCCAATCACTTCCCCAAACCATCCCTCAATCCTTGAATACCACAGGGTTTGAGATGAGGAACAACTCAGAAACATTATTAATAGCAAGAACTCAGCATGGGAATCAGGTGCTACCCCAACACCTGTTTACACATGTCTAGTATCTGAATTTTCTGAGACAGAAAGAAATTTCCAAACAGATCTATCTTCTCAGAGAGACACAAGCCTCACTCAGGCAGCGTATGAGTCCCTGGCCTTTCACTGCTGGTGAGATTTGATCTGAACTGCAGAGGTCCAGGGAGGGGACCTCTCCTTATTCAGCCAGGACATTTGTTTTGGCTAATCCCTTCTTCCCTCATCCCTTCTCAGAACAATGACACCCAAAACCTGGAAAGATCAATTCCTCAAAAGGCAACTGATTTAAAAAAATACTTAAACTCTATACGTTTTCAAGGAAAGTCTCTCTCCCATGCTGCTTTCCTAAATCTTCAGCAACATCAAAAATGAAGTGGACACAGCTGAATCCCAAATATTTTGTCTTTGAAGAGCACTTCATTAGGTGGAGAACTATAAAGATAGTTTTTACCTTTGACTGTTCCTCATCTATTGAAGATTCTTCAGATGCATGCGGAGTGTTACTTAAAGAGCTGCTTCTCTGATCGTCAGCTGTCACTTCGGAAGGGGCTACTTCTGTCACTGACATGCGACAGCTCTCACTCCTTCCTCCACCCAGTTCCTCCATCCTTGAATGGGAAAAAGATCGTGACCGGGTTTCTTGAGAAAGCTCCACAAACTTCTCCAGGGCACTAAAAAAATCAATGCGGTCTGTACTGAAATCTGAGACGCCAGCCTGGCAACTGGGCTGGGGGCTCGGTGACTCAGGATCAGGGGACATGGGGACGTCTTTCAGGCGAGATGTCAACTCTTCCATAGGCAGTAAGTGGACGGTCATGTCTGCTTTCAGTGCGTCTGTCTCCAAATCTTCCACTGTTAAGTCTGGAAACTTGTTGGCCATTTCTGGGGCCTGTCCGGGCTGGATTAAGGCTTTGGATGCGTGGCAGTTGTCAAGAGGGAATTTTGATTCACTGAGACAACACCCTGACGTGCATCCATTGATGTCATTTAGGTTTAATTCATCTTCAATCTGTCCAGCATGAAATTCCCTGGAAGTAAACTCCAAGCAGATCACTCTTTCTTTGGTACATAGGCCTTTCTGATTTTCATCTTGTGGGACAACATGTTCCACGAAGACGGGAGGTATGGGTGGGTGACTCTCCATGGTCTTCACCTCGGCGATCTGGTCTGCTGAGGTGGTGATCTCCTTCTTGTTGAGTTCTAGCCCTGGTTTGCAGATGGGTTCATGGTGGTCTGAGAGGTCGCTATCTGAATGAGATCTCCAGAGCTTGTTATGCCGCTGTTTGCTGTGGAGGACATACATAAGACATGCCTTACTCTGGTTTATGACAACAATCAACACGCTCTCAGGAGACCACTCCCAGGTAGACTTAAATCTTAACCTGCAAGATGCTTTGTTACTGCCCAATGGAAGCAGGCAATAACCAATTGAAGATGTTCAATTTAACTAACAGCAAAAAAACAAAAACAAAACAACAAAAACAAATAGATGAGATCTGACGTTTTACCTATCAGACCGACAAGAACTCAAATGGTTGTTAACAGGCGTTGATGATGGTAGGGCCCAACAAGCCCTCTCATTTACAGCTGGTAGAAATGTGCACTGTAGCATTTAAAGAGTGAAAACCCTGGCACCCTGGCAACAACGCCTTTAACCAACAATTCTTTAAGAATCTGTCGTGGAGAAATATACTATAAATGCACAAAGATATACACAGAGGGGTGTTCACTCTAACACTGTGCTCCTAAAAATATGAGACCCCCCAACCCCCCGAGAGGATTTATTTCAATTACAGTTCATTTACCTCTACGCTAGGAAGCTGGCAAAAACAGTCAGGTATAGTGGAGTGATGTCCAAGGCACACTATTAAGTGAAAAAGCATGGGAAACACATTTGGAATGGTCAGTTCCCATGTTAGAACAAGTATAGGAAAAAAGCTGGAGGAGTATCACCTCCAACTGGTTCTTTCAAGGAAGGCAAAAGTACTTTCAGGGAGGGCTTTACTTCAATACTCTGTATTTCTATAACTTTTGAATTTTTAAAATAATGAAAATGGTTAACAATAACCAGAAAAAAACTACAACGAAACAGCATTCAAGTAATACAAAGAGATACAGTCTATTGGAGCCCATTACAAATCCTCGTAATTGGGATGAAAGCTGATATAGGATTAATCACTGACGTGGAAGTGTGTCGAGGGTGGTAATTTTTCTTGAATTAGAAAGCAAAAGTGAGACTAGTAAACATGCAGAAAAAGGTTGGTAACGGAACATAAGAAGATGAGCATGAAGTATAGGTCCCTTTCAGAAGGATCTCTGGATAAAAACCATTAAGCTAAGGTGACACCTGGAAAAGCAGGTAGGCCAAAGGAAGACCACACACACACCCAGCCCCCACCCCCATCCGCCCTTTGGTTTATTTTATGGAGGGAAGGAAGGTCTGATGTGAGGATGAGGTTTCATTTCAAACCACACTCTCGAACAAGGAAGCACAGTTCCCAAAGCCCCAGCCAAAATGAGAAAGGTGGCTCTGTGGGTGGTCACGATCACCTGCCCAGGGAATAGGTCACTACATGGTTTATGGGGTATGGTTTCCATGACTTACAAGCTGATGAAGAGTGACCTAACTGCAGGGCAGAATGGGAAACAGCCCAAAACAACTTACCCCGGGCGCAGGGCCACGCCTGCCTCAGAGGCCTGTAAATCTGCTGAGTCACGCGCCTGCACTAATGTGAACCCGTTTGTTCTCAGCTCTGCACCTGCTCTCAGCTCCCCCTGCCTGTCTGCTGCTGGGGTGGGGCTCTCTCTGACTCAGACCTGCACAGCAAAAGGATGCTTTTCTGGGTAGGGAGCCGCTCGATCTGTTTATGAAGACGCGCTAAAATCAATCCGTTGGGTGTAAGGTAGGGTTTTCACTCTTTCCAAGCTGCAAGAACGCCAGCCACCCCTAGGAGGAGACAACATACCGCACATCCCCAACGAGTGAGAGTGTGAGGGGCAAGCTGACTGGTTGCACAGGGGAGGCCTAAACTGTACACGGTGACCAAACAGTGCCCATGTGCTTCCCTTGAAAGTTTCTTCTTTTATATCCAGACACCCTTGTTTCTTGACCTAAATATGACTGTGTTCTCCAATTTCTATCCCTCGGCCATCACGAAGACGTTCAAACCTATACCAAGTCCTCTCAGCCACCAGGGCAGGACAATGCCTCTCATGCAAATGGCTGGGAAGACACCTCGGGGAGCAGCTGTTCTCGTCCTTCTAATAATATAAAATCAGTCAACAGGCAAATGGGATGTTTCCATGATTCTAAGAACACTCTGAAGTATGATTTTTAAAACTGCCTGTAAATCACTAACCCGTCAGTGGGGAATGAGAAACGGAAGTTATGCTAATAGACACAAACAGTACATGTTTCAGAGGAAGTGGCTGACATCATAGCTGCTTTGCCCAGCAGGGATTTCCGTCTCTTCCTGGAGGAGATAATCATCAGAAAATATTGGGTCAGGGCTCTGGAATTAAACTGACACCTACTTATAAAGGAGAAAGAAATATCCCAATCTGAAGAGAGGTGCGACTCTGCCTCCTTTCTCATTTTTGCAATAGGACCTGCAGGGAACGTGGTAGGCAGCTCTCCGCTACAGTCAAGATATTCGTTACCATGGTTTCCAAGGGGCTACTCCACAGGGCCCTTCCTGACCCCTCCTCTTCTTCCCCCCTCAGGGGTTATTAACCTCTGTCCTGAATTTTGCGCTGATCACTCATTCTCTTTCTTTTCTTTATAGAGTCATCACATTGTTTTGCTCTTAACAAGATACTGCTCAGTTTTGCATGTTTTGAACTTTACATAAATGAAATCATACCGTGTATATATTCTACAAGGTGGGTCATAGGACATGTATGAATCATCAGTAACACCAAACTCTTTTTCAGGGAAGCTTCTTCCCAAGCCAGTTTGTTCTAATGCTCCATTACTGGTAGGGATAGATGGAAGACATTAGATTATATTTATTATTTTAAACTCAGCTGACTCCCCCTCCCCAACCTATTCCAGGTAGGCAGCAAGGAAACAAGTTGCCAAAGAGAACTTCAGAGTTGGTTTGTGGCCCAAATGATGCAACCAAGTCTCAGGTTCTTTCCCCCTTGAGGAGGCTCTGACCTGAATTTGGATTCACATAAACACACTGACACACATGAGCTGATTGGGTCATTCTGAGTTAAGACTTTGGCCTTTTACTTAGTAAATGAACAAGAAGGAAATCTAAATGACAGGATACACATGATATCCCATTCTCTTGCCTCCACTTGCTTGAGCTTCTGTTATGTGTTTGAAAAAGTTATACTGAGAAAGACTGCTAAAAATACAGTGTCTGTTACAGTAAAATCAGGCTTCTTAGGGCATTATGGTTACTTCTTAGGGCATGAGGCAGCCTGTAGAAAGGAGAAGGCGGGAGAGAAAAAGCTTCAGTAGAGCATTTTCTCTGTGCTGTGCTTTCAGATTATTTCTCTGAAAAGCTATTAAGAAATCCTTTAAACTCTGATTGTGATTGGCTGTCACCTGCCCAGGAATCTATGCCTTCTCCTGCTGGCTGACTTCTGTGCACCAGCTAACTAGACTTCAGTGAGGTCTCCACCAGCAAAGCCGGGTAAGACCACTCTGCCTCCTCTGGCCCTGGGGACAGGGGTGTTCAGAGAATCAAAGCTGACATCTATGAGGACATGTGGCACAAACTCTCCCTGGCCACCACAGAGTTTTTCTTACTTGTTTTATACACTGGAACCTAATATCACAGACACATGGTCAGCTTGCAAAAGCCTGAAATCTGAACTTGTCTAATGGAACATAAATCTGCCAGGTACCTGCCGGATCACAGTGCAGAATAACAGACAGGGCCGCTGGCAGTGTAGTGGAGGGTTTCAAAACACACACATGCGCGTGCGCGCACACACATACACCCTCCTGCCTCACTCCCCTCCCCCAGCTATAAAAACAGAAAAAATAAAATTAGATATGAACAATATCAGTGGCTTTATGATACCCTCCCTTTAAGGTCTAAGGGAGACTATTAAACATTAGCCGTCCCCAGGCTCTTAAAGACATACTGAAAGATGCAAATAGTCCCTAGAGGGGCTGTCACTACTTGGCCCACACCACTCATTCTGATTAAGGGACTGTAAGCAATTCATAAATCACTACAGGGACGTGGTACCACTTTGCTAAACTTCTCTTCTACCAAGAGGTCAACGTACCAAGCTTACAGCGTCAAACAGAGTGTTGCCACCTACGGGTAAGCATCCAGTGGCAACCTGGACAACCATGGGCTAGAGAATGCAAGGATCGGGGCTCTATCTCTTTGGGAAGACTACATACTTCCTGGGAGAAGATATGAAACACAAGAGCTAAGCACCGGGACAGGAAATGGAATCGCTTTGCAAACAGAAGGAGTGGGATTTTTCTAAGGACTTTCCGCTCTTGGTTACCTAAGCTGCAAAGCTCGACAGAGCTTCCAACAGTCACAGGAGTCTGGGGCTTCTCTGCTCTTCTAAGCTGCAGACCCTGGAGCAGCACTCTAGCAGCACTCAAGAGTCTGCTGGGCCCCACGCACTTGTAGGTGGTTGGCTGGTTAGCTTGCAAGTGCTGTTTCTTGACAACACACCATAGACTGCAGACCCCAATGGCTGCATACCCAGCAGGCACTCCCTCTCTTTTTCCTCACCGGCAGAGGCCTGGTTTGGTTGGGGTGTTCACCGTCCCATGGGTTCAGGGAATGTGGCAGTGCCCTAGCACCAGGGGGTAAATGTGAATTTGTTTTAGCCAGTTCAGGAAATTCTATTTTCCTAGCCAGTGATTAGTTTTAGGCATATGACCCAGTCCTAGCTAATGAGCCTTGTGGGGGAAGTCTACTGGGGAGCTTCAGGGAAAAGTCTCCCCCTTGTAATGGAAATGCCCCTTCCTTCGGCCAGAAGCTGTGGAATTTACATGTAGACGACTGGCAATGTGCAGACATCTGGCAATCATGAAGAAACAAGTTCAAGGAACAAGCCATTATTAACCAAGGAAGGTAGAGCAGAAAGATGGAGAGTATCAAAGTCCCTGATTACAGCATCGAGCCATGAGGGAGTCTGCTTCTGTGCTTCTGGTTACAAGTGATGTTCAATGGTCCATCTTTTGAAACTACATCTAGCTGGGTGTTAGGCCAGATATCTTCTGTTTGCCCCTGCAGATCCACTCTTCAGCTTTTTCACCCTGTTCTCTGCTCTCGAGGCTAATCTATGGACCACATCCATGGACCCCCTTGTCTTCTGTTTTCTGCGGGGTTCGGCTAATGGGACACCCCAGAAGGCGACTGGAGGCAGGACAGTGAAGATAGACCATTTACTCTCCTAGCTTCCTCCTTGCATGGTCATTTCAGGCAGGCTCTGTCCTAACTGACGGTTACTGCTCCTCTCTGAAGGTGCCTTTCTCTGCAGAAATCTCCTTCTAGGTTCTTGTAACTGCTCCCTCCCTTGGTGGGCCTAGGAGCTATTAACAAACAGCTCTGCTGATACAAGTCCCTTGATTCTCCTTCCATTCCACACCTTTGTAAATAGTCCCTTTATAAAGCCATCCTCGAATAATCCCAATCTGAGGATGCAGTTTACTGCTGAGATCCCAATGACAGAGGTATTCTATTACTTGCGGCTGAAAGCAGCCTGAGTGATACCCCCAGCACCGGATTCCAGTTCTTCAAATCTAGGAGACATCACAATACAGGACATTCCAGGACCACTTCCTAGTCCAGTTTCTAATGGAGTTGGTGTGTCTGTGGGTGGCGGGAGGCAGTGGTTGGAGAAAGGAGGGGGACATAAGTGGCAATAACATGTATCAAGCAGAAAGAAAGAAATGGCACATGCGTATATGTTTCCTGGAGGAGGGAGATGAGCATTACGTTTGCACGACCCTTAACAGTACGTAATGTACATTTGTACACATTTGTAATTATTATAACTCTGTGAGGTAGGCCTCTTGATTTTCATTTTATAAATGGGGTCAGGCGAGGATCAGAACTGTGTAGTAACTTCTCAGAGGTGGGGGGTGAACCAGGAACGGAAACCAGACCTACGGACTCAAATTCTGTGGTTTTCTCATTCCCCAGGGCGAGCCCCTCCCTCCATGAATCAAGCCCAGTAAGGCAGGATGAAACTGAAAGGAAAGAGGCAGGGTGATCTGTGGGTTTATGCTGCTCTTCTTATTCTCCTCTAAGATTTTTCTGAAATTCCTTTAACATCTAAGAAAAACCACATATGCTAAAAAACCCAACCCAACAGCTTGCAGTAGCCTGGGATTCCAGAATAAATACTGAAATTGGCAGGACACATCGTATCCTTCCTCTCAGTGGGTCACGTGAGGACACTGCCTAACATCCGTTGTGCGTGTCTGGGAATATACAATATTTATGTCTCATCCAACGCTCACATGCTTCTTTCTTGTGCCAAAAATGACTGCTGTGTCCTACCTTCTGATCTAATCTAAAAATGTCATCAAAATTTGGCCCCAAAGACCTATAAATTCTTCGTAAGTGAAGGAGACTTGCGTATCCTCCCAGCCTCTTAAGAGAACGGCTCGGATGAAATTATGCCAAGTACTGAGTAAACGGGAGGGGTTTTCTTAGTGGAAACCATAATGCTATGCTGTGGCCACATTTTCACAATACTTCAGGGTGAGAGGGTGGTCCCTCCGCCTGGAGAGGCTGGAAGGCTATGTAACATTTTGTTCAGGGCAAACACAGTCCAGATTCAAGAGTCAAGACCAAGTCATGAGACTCACTGGAGTCAAACTCTGGCACCAGCCCCACCGCTTCTAGGCAGCTGTGCCTTCACCCTAACAAAACCACCCAGAACCTGCCTACAAGAAAAACACAGCAACACCTACCGTAGCACTCTACAGAACTCCACGATGTGGCCTCTAAGGAAACTGATCCTTCAATCCTGAATCTGTTTCCTGAGAGCAGCTGAAGGTGGCTTTTATCACCAAAAGGCTAATAAATGGTGCCGTTAATAATTTTATAACCCATGACCAAACTATTGTTGAAACAGCTAGTTCTTATTGATACAGGAAGATGTTCAAGACCTAGGCGTGGGCAGACAGAGACAGACAAACACTGCATGGTGTCACTTATATGTGAACTCTAAAAAAGCTGAATTCACAGAAACAGAGAGAGCGCTGGGTACCAGGCGGGGGTTGGGTAAAATGGGGAGGTACTGGCCACAGGGTACAAACTTCCAGTTGTAAGATTAACAAGTTCTGGGGATCTAATGTACAGCATGGTAATTACAGCTAATAATACTGAATTATATACTTGAATATTGCTACAAGAGTAGATGTAAATATTCTCACCACAAAAAATGTGTGCAGGGATGAAGATGTTACCTAATGCGATGATGGCAATCAGTTTGTAATATAAAAATCAAATCAACACACTGCACACCTTAAACTTACGCAATGCTGTATGTCAACTGTAGCTCAATGAAGTCGGGGGGAAAAGGAACAGTGATGGTTAAGTGCAGTGTAAGTGCCCAATAAACACTGCTACAGTAAAAACAAAAAAAAGACCTAATACTGGGTGAAGAGGTAGGCTGAAGGACAGTTTTTATGAAAAAATAGCCATCAATATATGTGATAAGAGTAAGACCTCGAGAAATAGGTAAGATAACGTCCACTATTCTCTGTGGGTATTGAGTTTATAAAGGATTTTTTTCCCTTTGTAATTTTTTGCATTTTTACAAAGCATATGTATAAAATTGTATTAAAAGATTTAAAAGAAAATGAGAGCTATTTCACACCTCAAATGAGTTATATGTATCCACTTCTGCTGATTTTGTTACATGACTAAAATTACTGGAGAGGGCTCAGTGAAACCAAGCACTGAAAAAAAAATGTTCAAAGTAGCAGCAGGTACTTTTCTTTTTTTTTTTTAAACAAATGGGCCAAAAAATTTCTAAGAATTTCAGCTACGCCTACAATTACCTTGGGAGTAATCAGTATCCATTTTGACAAGGCAGCTGCATCTGGCATTAGCAGATGTTGAGAAGAGTTTATTAAAATCTGTATCTAGTTGAGAACCCAAATAAGGGAATAATATTTTCCACCCTTTAGTTTAAATGTCTTTAGTTTTGATTAAATCCTAATCTTCTATGCTAATTTTAAATGCTGTACTTAATTTTTAAAAAACTGGATAGATTTCAATTTGCAAAATGTCTGACACATCCAAGTTAAGCTGAGAACTAACAGCAGAGAAGGACATTTCACCTTGCCCGAGGGAACAGCTGAGAAAGTCACTTAAAGACTCACCTTGCCAGCAAGATCCCCTGGTACTCTTCCAGTTGTCTCATGAAGCTGGGGTTGGGCTTGGTCACAGTTCGTCTTTCCTTCACGTAGTCATAGGCTCGGTCCAGATTCCAGCCATATTCCTTCATTGCGTAGGCAATCACAGTAGAGGCCGAGCGACTCACCCCCATTTTGCAGTGCACAAGGCACTTAGATCCGTGTTTCCTGGTTTGGGAGTTGGAGGTAAGGAGCACAACACAACAGTGGGTAGACTTTAAAAACTGGGTTCTAAATGTTTCCAGGTCTCCTGTCCTGCCCTTCCATTGTTTTGCTATGCAATCCAGCCCACCTTCCTGCACTTGTATCCATCTAGAATTGAATGTGCGGGGAGGGCAGGGAATTCAGACAATATTCAATGTTCACATTAAGCCTCTTTAATTCATTCAGCAAACGCTCACCAGGCAATTTACCATGTGTAAAACAATGTGCAAGGTACTGCAAGACACAGATAAGTAAGTAACAGTTTGCCCTAGAGAGCAGGACTCAGTGGGAGAAGCAGACAATTAAACAACAAAATGGTAAATGCAATCCAGCTGGTCACAGACTGTCAGGAGAGAATTTTCATTTTTGAGACTGGACCCCATTTTGTGTGTGGTTAGAGCCAGGCCTTTCATAGCCCCAAGGGCGCGATTCATGGCTGGCACGCTCTTGAGTTACAGGTGTGGCAGTGATTCATCTAATTTATCCAAATGTTCTGAATTGATTCCAGTTCAAGTTCCAGTAAGGGTTCTGTCCCTGGAGGAAAGCACACACCAGATGAAACCAACCCTCCTCTTTCCTCAGATGTAGCTCTGGATATTACTTTTCACAACACCACCACCCGTGCTGTGTCTAGGGACAGGCTGTAGGGCTGGATGGGACCAGGTGACGCACCATGTGGCTTCCTCAGCGAGGAGGGTGGAATGAGCAACGATTTTTTTTTAATGGGGTGGAAGAACAAGAAAACAAGGTTACCACAAAGTGATACTAAAAAACAAAACAAAATGCCTCGATCTTAACATGCCAGCGGATACTACCTTGGATGTGAACATCACTCAGCTGTGCTAATTGGCTAATAACACAGAATCTGGCACAGAATAAGCCTCCAAATATGAGCCTTCTAATAAATGTATGAACAGACTTCTGGACCTGATAATTAGGTCTGTCAGCTGTAAATAGGAACATTTTAAAATCTGGACCAAAAAATGGTTACTCGTATCAGTAGTGTACATAGGCTGGAATTCTTCCCACGTGGCTATTCCAATAAGTTAAAAAAAAATCCACATGTCAGCCCAACAGGGGAAATCTATTCATTCACTCACTTACTGTATTACCATAGACAAGCTTCCTTCCGAAAGCTTATTATCCTTTTGCCGAAGACAGAAGCACATGAAAGAGTTAAGTACCAGTGCAAGGAGGCATGAGTTTAAGTGCCAAAATGAGTGAGCCAGATAAGCTACAGGAATGCAGAGAATGGTCTGGAACAAGTGAAACAGTCTCAAAGGAAGGTAAGATTAACCTCCAATCTGTCAATTAGATGCAACACTTTGGTGTTCTAAAGTTGGTGTTTTGTGTGTCTCTGTGTGCGTAGATTATCCCAAATGACTAGGAAACACTTGTTTTGTTTATGGCACCACAGGGTTTTCATTTATCCTACAGCTGGGAAGGATATGCACAGTGACCCAGGTGGAGTTCAGACACGGGCTCTATATGCCCCTATCAAGCTCTGACAACATTAATGCATTTCAGGTCTATGCCTGCAGGCATGGAAAGTGCTCAATCTTGGACAATCCTAAGAAAATACAATTATGAAATCCACTCCCATGAAAACATTCCATCATTTTGAATTGGGCTTTTTCAGTGGATGGCTTCTAACTCACATAATGAAGGATCTGAAGTCAGTTCTCACCTAACCCAATTTTACGAGTACCTTTCAGGTTTAACACCCACCCTGCAGCATCCCCCCGCCCTCCACGCTAGATTGTCCAGATTAAGCCTGGCATCACCCTAGGAATCCTAAACCCACCCATTTGTATATAGAATCTGGAATTCTGGGCCCTGATTTAGAGTGAAACACATGAGCTACCCAGGGTGCCATTTAAGGAGGCACTCACTCTCACGTGCTGACCTGAGCGTGAGTGCGTATCTGCTTACATGTAACCTGGGCGCCTCATGTACCTCCCGCTAATCCCAGCCCTGCTGAAATCAGCCTTACTGTTCATTGGGCCTGGGGGCGTCACCTTGGACTCTCGTCTCTTTAGCTGTGTCTCTGACAACTTGCCTAGTCTTTTCCAGTCCTCTTTCCTTAAGACTAGTCCTATATCCGTGATGGACTCTGAAATGGGATGTGATCGTGGTTCTTCAGCACTTATTACTTAACCTCTCGGAACCTCATCTCTACAGTTTGTCCACATCGAAGGATGACAACATACGCCTCTCCGGGTTTTGGAAAATATTACATGAGAGAATACATGTAAAGTACCTGGCACATAGTCAGCATTCCGTGAGTGGTATTTATTATCGGGAATAATTTAATAAAAGGCTTCAAGAATACGAAATGCTGTTTCTGAGAGAATGAGACCAAAGCTAGAGTATGGGAATTCAGGGTAACTAAAGGAAGAACTGCCTGATCATGACGGTCCTTAAGAGAAGTATGGGATCATTCTTGAAGGAGGACTTTAAAAACAGAAGTGTTTCTCATCTGCTAGGGATGATTTGAATGTGGTCCCATCAGAAGGGGGAGCGTGGCCAACATGCTCATTTATGGTTCCTTCTATTGAGGGCAGAGAGGACTGGCAAAGTGATCCCCAGGGACTTAAAAAGAAAAAAGTCAGTGCTGATACAGTAATACTAATTTACACTCAACACTAAAATAATACCATTAAAGAGCTTCACTAAAAGGACCAATTAAATTTTTTAAAAGAGACCAATTAATTTAAGGAAGACACGAATAGAAAGGTCAGAGAAAAATTCCACTATTTAGAGTATCATAAAAATAAAGTTAAAAAGAAAAGAAAAGAAAAGAAAAGATTTCCAAAGCTCGGCTACGTTTATCTCTTGTCTTCAGAGAGGAGGACCCAGTATTCCATCTAACTGGAATAATAATTTCTGTTATATAACTTCCAAACGTACCCACTGGCAAATTAAGCATTTCATTCAGAATTTCTTTTCTCATTTCTATTTCTTTTGCTGCCACTTAAGTTAATTTACTTTAACTTTTTCGCTCAGTGGAAATAGTCAACATGAGGTCATTTTCTTCCAGGGGTTTCACCTACTTAAAAGAAAAGTATTAAGTCGCTAGTCATCTTTTCCCTAGGATTAAGAAATCTCTTAATTCTTCACAGTTTCGGGTACCCCCTCTTGTAAGAGAGCTGTACTTTCGTTTTAATAAAAATCTTTGCTCCCCTAAGGAAAAAAACAAAGAAAGAAATCTCAGGATTCTCTTGTTCTTTATTTCCTTTTTCCTCGAGTACCATCAGTAAGTTATCTACAGCCTTTAGGCCCCAGCCATGTGTGGGCTGCAATAGGGGTAAGAATACGGGTTCGGGACCCGTTACTCACTTTGCTTTAGAGATGAATTTGTACGTGTCATTCCAGTAAGCCAGGAGATCCGTTGCTTCTTCATCATACACCCGAATGTTATGGTACTCAAAGAGTCCTGGAAAGAAGTTATCTATCTCTCGAGTGACATTCAAGATATACCGCACCCTGTGAGGAAACCAAGGGAGAATATGGGCTCTATTAAGGCTAAATTCAATTTCTAGCACCGTTTTCTTATTTAAAACTTGTTCACTCCCTAGGCTGAAATTAAATAGACTGAAGAAAGCTAAACAACTAAGAGGCTGTACTTACTTAGTACAGAAACTGTATAACAGGATCCTGAGCATACCTGGACACCAGGGAGATATGAGCAGAAAAGTTGTCTACCAAGTTCAACATCTAAATGCCATTTTTAGTTTATGTATAGTTAGTTACACAATCTCATTTTTGATAGTCTTTTGAAAACAGGTCTCGTATTTTAATCCAAAGAATCAACTTGAGGCCCATGATCTGAAAATTCCTCTTCCCACAACTAAAATTACTGACAACATAACTTATTTCTTAGAAATCGTTTGTATTAAACCATGTACCTCAAGAAAAAAAAAGACAAACCAGAAAAGAAATATTTTCCTGCTCTCTTCCTAAATGCTGGATTATCAGATTTGGTCTATTACTCTCTCTAAACCACATGAAATGTAAATGAGGCCAGGACTGGGAGGGTCAGAAGAAAGTTGGATTTAAAACTCTTAATTCTCTAGGCTGCATTCCTGGCTGCTATGGCAGCAAATGTGTCTGAGAGTTCTCCCATACGTAGGGGCCTGTAGAAAAGGGTTTCAGTATCTTCTGCTCTCTCTCTCTCTCACTGTGCAATCTCAGTAAGTGCTTGGGTTTAATTTGCCAAATGGATTATCTTTTCTCAATACTGCGGACTTATACATCACTGGAGTTTATTCCAACAACCCAACACAGACTCACTCATTTCTCTCTGCAGAAGCTGCTTCCTTCTCAGAACCACACGTCGGGTTCTACAAACCCAATCTCTGAAGTCAGAGAAATAACTACAGAAAGGGAGCGCCACTGCTAACCAATTCTCTGGTTAAGGTTAAGAGACTAAAATTTTTCTGGGACATGATTTGAATCTGTTTCAACTTAGCATTAAAGTCCATTACTACAATGGATTTTTTTCTTTTTGATTTAAAAAATAAGCACATGCAACTGTGGGAAACAGTTTAGCAGTTCCCCAAAACGTTAAACATAGAGTTACCATATGACCCAGCAATTTCTCTCCTAGGTAGAAACCCAAGACAAAGGAAAATATAAGTCTACCTAAAAACTTGTACATGTACATAGTAGTATTAATAATAGCCGAAAAGTATTAATAAAAGCCGGAAACACCTAAATTTCCATCAACAGATGAATGGATAAACAAAATGCGGTGTATTATGGAATATTATTTGGCAATAAAAAAGGAACAAAGTGCTATTAGTACATCTACATTAATAAACCTGGAAAACATAATGTTAAATAAAAAAAAAAGCATTCTTAAAAAAGCACTTATTGTATGATTCCATTTAAATGAAATTTCCAGAAGAGGCAAATCTATAGAGACAAAAAGTGTGTTAGTTTCTAGGGCGTACAGGGAAGAAGTGAAATGGGGGTGACTGCTAAAGGGTACAGACCTTCTTTTTATGGGCTGAAAATGTTTCAAATTGCTTGTTGCACAACTGTGAATACATTAAACACCACTGAAGTGTACATTTTAAACGGGTAAATTGTATAGTATGTGAATTATATCTCAATAAAACTATCAAGGAAAAAAAGGCAAGCACACTTCCCTAGGCAGCCACTACCAAATGGAATTGGCCTCCTTCACACTTCTTGGCCATCTCTACATGGAGCAGCACTTCACTTGGGGTCTAAAGTCAGTAGACTGGCTGAAAATGGCCTTAATGTCAAAATCACATTAGAAAATCCCTTAAATCACCCACAGGGGTCAGTATTCATGTTTTTGTGTATAGATCTCTGAACTGTAATTCTTCACCCACGCGAGGTTAAGAACCAGTAAATTTAAGAAACAAGGAGATATCTGACTATCCAACCATACTGTCTTACGTATCTGTGTTTTATAATTTAGCCTTATAAATGGAAATGAGACGAACAGTTCTCATCTCCAGCTGGAGTTGTAAGTCAAACATCAGCGCATATTCTAAAGTCAAAGAGTGTGTATGAGTGATGTGATACCAATGCATCTGGCACACACTGCTATAGCAAATCTCAGATTTCATATAAAACACGGTATCTAGGTTAGGTGGCAGTTTTCCGCAAGTCAGGATGTCGATTTTTCTATCATTCCTTCAGCTTTACTGAGCACCCTCTTGGTATAAAGTTCTGAGCTAGGTAGACGTGTGTTTTACACAAAACTAAGATATAGTCTCTGCTTTCAAGAACTCTAGACTTAATCCATATCAAGTTAAACTTTCCAAATTCTATTTATTTTCGTATCTTAAATTAAGTAGCCAGATTTCCCTCTTGGAACACTTTTAAATAATCACTTGGCTCAAATCCTGCTCCCAAGTTGATTTTAGCAATTATGAGATACCTTTCTTCTGGGAGAAAAGTTGGGAGTATGTGTCTAATCATGTTCAAGATAGCCAGAAGGCTGACTTGCAGCTGAGAAACAGGCAGCCAGCAAACCAGCCAGGCAGCCATCATTATCTCTGAGGCTTAGTAGGTCTGATCTCTATCCACAATGGAGAGTTAGCACGGCCAATTTCCACACATGACTTTCTCTTCTCTTTTTGGAATGGTCTGACCTCCTAAGGCCAAATTCAATGAAAAATTCAGGCAATAGCTAAGAAGTAGAAAGGGAAGAATGGCAGCTTTCTGCTTGCTGAATGTTCAGTATGGTCTCAATGGCTACAATAAAAATAACCATGCTGCTCAGAAGCACATTTCTTAATACAAGGTAGGTCTTGTTCAATTCAGAAGCTTGTTCATTTTATGTTTATAACCTACTTAGTCTTTAAGAACTTTACTATAAAAGGACAGGGACTGAGTCTCATTTGTCTTTGGATCCCTAGCACCTAGCACTGTGCTTGGCCCACAGAAGATGCTCAATCAATGGTGAACAGCTATGAACCCAACATACGCAGAACTGTGTACGCTTACATAAAAATAGGAACCAAAGGCAAAATTCTGGAAACAGTAAAAAGATCAGTGGGTGCCGTGGTTGGGGGTGGAAGGACAAATGGGTGGAGTCTAGAGGACTTTCAGGGCAGTGAAAATACTCTGTGATACCATAACGATGGATACATTATACATTTGTGCAAAGCCATGGAATGTACACACCAAGAGTGAACCATGAGTTATGAACTTTGGGTGATTACGATGTGGGCGGATGTTGATAATGGGGGAGGCTATTTGTGGGGTGGGGTTTGGCAGATCTCTGTGCCTTCCCCTCAATTGTGCCATGAATCCTTAAATTGCTCATTAAAAAAAAAAAAAAGGAACCAATAACCGCATTTGTTTCTTAAATGGCAGGAAAGGCTTGCATATTTGATTTTGAAAGCCTTTCCACTGAAATAGTTGTTCTTGCTGGGGAGGATGAAACAGTGGCAGAATAGCGGTTTTAGTTTTTATGAGATTATACCTCATTAGAATCAACAGGAAGTAACTCTTAAGCTTAAAGTTACTCTTAACATCTCTTTGACTGAAAAGGGTAAAGATAAAGCAGTGATGCTTACTTACCCTCGGTTCTGTAAATCCTCTAAGTTCGAGGCATTCCATTCTGAGCCCTGTGGAACCAAAAAGACAAGGTTATGCAGTATCAGCAAATGAACCCAATAAAATAGTTGAACAGGAATCCTGTGAGAGAAGAAGCACGTTTCTAAAAAGAAGGCCAATATTATCTACTGAGTTTCCTTTCCTCTCTATGTGCCAGGTACTTTCTATATTATCACACTTAGTTTTCACAAATGATAAAGTTATCTTCATTTTTACAGATAAGAAAACCAATCCTTAAAGAATTCAAATAATTTTTGCTCAAGATCACATTGCTGGAAAGGTTGTTTCTGACCATTCTCCAATCTAAGTTAAACATCGTCTATTATTCTTTATAGTACTCTGATTTTTTTCAATAGCATACATCACAATTTTTACTGGTATATTTTTTATATGTTTATTTACTAACTCTCTCCTCCACTATAATTTAAGCTTCTTTTGTTCCCTAGGAAAACCCCTGTATACTGCCTGGCACCTGGCAGGTATTCAATAAACATTTGTTGAATGAGCAAAGTGGAACTATAATGAATTAAACCTAGATTTCATTCTAAAGTCCACATTCTTTGTAGTGCATTATGCTGCATGTAAGGAGTTGGGGGCAGGAGTAGTGTGCGTGTGCGTGACTGCACATGCGTGTGGAGGGTGAGAGAGTGAAATAGCAGCTTCTGTCAAACTAATGAGGGGAACATGATATGCAAAATTTAAAAGGAGGTTCTATAGATTATCAGGAAGATACATCAGTTTTTAATACTTCGACACATTTACTTTCTCTCTCCTCTTCCCTTTCTTTCAATATATATCCACTTTATTCCCTGACCCATTTGAAAGCAATTTGAGAATCATGACACTTTGATCATGTATCGTTTAAGAACAAAAAATTCTCCTACATAATTCCATTTTTACAACCAAGAAAGATAACATCAATAAAATAACAATCTAATACATCATCCACATAGGATTTTCAAAAATTGTTCTCCAAATGTACTTCATACGCACTCACTCAAGGATCATACTTTGCATGTAGTTGCTATGTCTCTACCTCTTTTAATCTAGAATGGTCTATCCTTGCCTTCATTTTTGTCTTTCATGATATTGACATTTTATAGACTACAGGTCTGTAATCTTAGAACTCCCCACAATCTGAATTTGTCTGAGTGCTTTCTGATGACTAGATTCAGTTCCAACATTCTTGGCAAGAATATTACAAGGGTGATGTGTACTTCCTACTGCATCAAATCACGAGGTACACAACGTCAGTTAGTCCTATAATTGGTCACGCTGACTTTGAATTCTTGGTAGGTACCGTTGTATCTGCCATATCCTTCTGTCGTAAAGGTTCCTTTACAAATAACTAGTAATTTTTAGGCATTAGTAATCTTTGAAGCCATATGAACACCCTGTTTCACAATAATCTCTTACCCTATGGCTTCAAGATTAATTGCTGATCTTGCCCAAATCAATTATTTTACGGGAGTTTACAAAATGATTTTCTAATTCTATCATTCCTTCTGCATGTTAGCTGGTCTTTTTCTGTAAAACAGCTTCATCTAATCCATCTTTCCAACCTTTCAGTGTCACTATGGACTTCCTTTTGTATTTAGTATATTGCAATCCATTACCATCATCTATGTATATTTTTTGGACACTCAAATTGTCCTGAATTTGGCCTGTGGGAATCTCTTCAAGCAGGAGTCTTTCGATATGACCCCATTAGTCTTTAATAATTCCTTACTTTCTGGTACAAAAAAATCATTCCCGATTCACTTTGTGAGTGAAATCCCCACAATTTCCCCAAGGGGTCCTGGCCTCTTTTGGTGAAGAATGGTATTTTCTAATCACGATCTGGGCACTAGGTATGCTCGTAACTACTGGGTGTCACTGCTTCTAAAACTTTTCAGGGGACAGATCTAGGAAATAGCTCCAAAAAATATTGAGTTTATACTGGTACCTCCTATTCAAATTCAACATTGCAAGGTCTTCCTCTCTTTCTTGCCGCTCCCCCATCACATATATCTCCCTATTTCACAGTGAGAACCTTGGTTCCCAACAACTCATTTGCTCTATTTACAAAATACTTTCAACAGTATTACACCAATACCACAACCAGTAACAAACCTGTTAAGTTCAAATTTTCTTTGCAGTTCCTTTTTATCCTTATTGTACCCCACTAAGGGGGTACAGAGAATTATGCATAAAAGTTATTAGAATTAATTTCTGTGAGGTTATCCATTTCATATACATTTGGGTTCACTGATCCTGTTTGTACTCAATTTTAGGGTGTGCTTTCCCCTTTCTTTTTGAGTTTTTGAATATGCTAAACTTTTACATAGCTGAAAATCAAGTTTATTTAAAAGTAAACTTGAAGTCTTACTCCCACCCCTATTTCTTCAATCCCCATGGGTTACCATGTTTATTAGTTTCTGGCTTATTCTACCTATGTTCTATTTTGAAAAAAATATAAGCAAATATATATACTCATTACCACGTCTTAACTTATACAAAAATAGTATACCACATATACTTTTTTTTTTAATCTTCACTTTAAAATATGTAAGCCACTCTATATTACAGTTCAGAGAGATCTTCCTTATTCTTTCTTACATTTGCATAGTACTTCATTGCGTAGTGACAATAGTTTATTCAACAAGTCTCCAATGAATGATGTTTCATATTTGTTGAAGCAAGATTTCTGGGTCGAGGACAAATGCTTAGTTTTATTAGACATTGCTAAATCCCCCTCCACAGAGTTTGAAACAATTCTGCATTCTCACTGGCCATGTATGAGATTGCCATTTCCCCCCACAGCCTTGCCAACAAAATGTGTGTTTAAGCTTTTGAAATCTTGCCAATCTGATAGGTGTGAAATGTTATCTTAGTGTAATTTCAATTTGCATTTTCACTTAAAAGTGAGCAATTTTTCAATGTTTCAGGTCCACTCTCTATCTTTGAGCTACCTGTTTGACAAGGCAAACATTTAAACATAAGATTTTTACCTATTTCAGAATTATACGTTAAATGGAATTTAGCATTAGCAGACTCAGGTTCAAACCCCAACTTCCCACGGTGAGGCACTGGGCAAACTGCTTCACTGTCTTCACTTTCCTTATCTATAAAATGGAACACTCCTTCCATCTCAGTCCTATATATCTACTGGGTACCTCCCCCTCAAATTACAGATATAAAGTTTCTCCCAATTCCTTTTGCCATGTGAGAATACAAAGAGAAGCCTACAACCCGGAAGAGGGCCCTCACTCGACCATGCAGGTACCCTGATCTCAGACTTTCAGCCTCCAGAACTGTGAGAAATAAATTTCTGCTGTTTATAAGCCAACAAACCAACTCCCCGTTTCTCCCATATACAACCCTCTCTGTAACAAGAGCTCTATTAACTTGATGCTACACATCCCTAGTAAAGGGACAAAAACCCGTATGTAAAAACCCTCTCTTCGTTCTGAATCCTCTTCCAGACACTGTCCTTTAACCCTCCCCTTCAGAGCCAAGATCCACAGGAATGTAACCTAATATTCACTTTCTCGGGTTCCTCACTTCCCATGTGTCTCAGCCCACAGCACTGGGGCTTCTGCCCTCACCACTCTTGCTAGGGTTACTAATGACCTCTTCTAATTGTCTAATCCACGGGTCCCCTTGTCTAATTGTCTAATCCATTGGCCTTTCATGAGTATCCATCTGATATGGTTCATCACTCCCTCCTTATGGAATTACATTACATGCCACAAATACCTAGCTTCATGCCTGGCAAAATAAAGAGGATCAACAAATGTTTGTTGAATGAATGAATGATCGAATGAGATAATAAAGCACTTTAAAAATTGTTGGCACTGTCACCATATTACAAGTGATCTGTAATTTGGTCAGCGAACTGGGAGATTGCAACTGTGCTGAAATTCCAGTAAGTGATGGACAACTCATCTTTTCTCAGCTGACTTACTTTCAAGAAAATATGGAAGGTTCTGACGGCTCTGTGCTCAACCTTAGAAAACTAGCTCCCACACCAAAGGAAGAGACAAGAACTACAAAGGAGTTCAAGGAGACAGAAGCCGAGCAACAAAGGGTTGAGTAGCTAACCTGGAGTCAGGGACATGGGACCACCTAACTTCTTAATTTTAGAAATCTAACTCCTCTGAGGAACTGTCCAGATGCATGGAAAGAACCCTGATGTGTGGGGAAAAGCCCATGGCTTTCATCTGCCTGTCCACAGAAGATTCAAACTGACAGTCTGAAATGATACACAGCGAGAAACAAAATAAATTACAAGCCCTGGCCACTGACTCAGGGAAGCCCAATAGTGAGTTGGGTTGTGGTTGGGGCTGCTTCCACTTCAACCAGAAAGAAAGAACTGGAGTCCAAGTGGTGTAATTACTTTTCTGCCCTCAACACACATGCCATTCATATTAGTCCCGGGGGTCTTTCACAGACTCAATATGTATATATGTATTTTTCCCCCTCCATGCTTCTTAGGCTGACAATGACACAATTTCATTGAGGTTTTTACTATGTCCTATGTCATTATGCAAAGCATTTCTAATTTTCCTGAAATGTGAAATGAGATCTTGGGACCATAATATATTTTTAAGTTAAGTTTATTTACACCTTTCACTGTGGTTTCACCATACTGCACCCTGGCCCAAAGACCCAAGTGACTGATTTCTTTTCAAAGGTTCCAAGCAAAATAGGAGAACACATTTATGGCAAATGAGGAGGAGTGTCCTAAGGGTTCTGCTAAGATCAATACAACTTGACATAATCTCTGAGGACTGGTGTGCCTGCCCATGTCGTCCTCGTCACACCACACCTACGGCCTCCACGCACTGAGTCACATCACCATGACAACAAGGCACAAGCTCTCTATTAACTTTATGCTACACCTCTCCAGCAGAGGCACAACAATCATGACGATGATGAAAATAGCCCACTTGATTACTGTCTCATCTATTCACAGATCCTCCATTCCTCTGTCCCTACTGTACAAATAACTACCAACCTGAGGCTTAATTTTTCTTTGAAAAAATAGGCACTATTCTAAAAGGATTTGTAACGTCAAATCTTGAGAGAGATAACGATCGGCAGTAAAAATTTGGACTAGGTTTTTTCCATGAACACATTGGTTGGTTGTGTGTCTAATACTCCTGTGCTTCCCTTGTTTAAGAAAGCAGCCTGCCTGTGTGCAAAGGGTCTCTGTTCACATCTAGCTTTTTCTCAGCCAAATCGGACAGCCTCCAGGAGAGCTGTTGATACAGAGATTCGGTTGGGCAGAGGCGTCCAGCCCAGAGAAACAGTACACTCTTAGGGGTGTGGGGGAACTTCTTTTTCTGGAAATACCCTGGCTTCCAACCAATGAATCCTCTCTTCTTGCTGCAGATTTTCTCTAAACTATGCTCTACACTTTTCTTCTCCGTACCAGCTGGACACCTTTCCAAATAAACATCTCTGTGCAGCACACTGCAGAGCTGAGCATTCTTCCAAAGGGAGGGGAGAAATCCTGCTGCCTCCCTTCACACAATCTACTTGTGCTCCAGGCATGGCAGCAATGCACAAGATGAGATGACTTTGCAGAAAATTAACACCACCATTCGCAGCTTGGATAAGACCTCTTTTTCCGTGTCAATTGCTGGGAAAGCCCGCAGAGCACAGACTCACTGGAGAAGAGATAGCGGGTTTGGACACAGGATATGGTGGTGCAAACAAAGGGAGGAAGCCATCAAGGAAGAAGTACAATAAGAAGTTTAGACAACCTGCTCATGCACTTATTTTGTTGGATTAAGACTTAAATTTCAATATTCTCCAGTTTGAAAGTTTTTTTCCCAAATAAGAAAAATATTCACAGTGGGAAGAACATGTCCATTCTCTTGCAAACAGAATTATATCTGAAGGGGAATACATTTTTCTTTTTTCAAAAATATGTACATAGATACATATTAAAAAATTAAAGACGGGAAGCCAGTATTAGATAATGAAAGATAACAGTGCTTACTTCTGTTGGTGGCGATTAAATGTTATTTACTGCCTTCTAAAAATTTCTAAGTTTTCTACAATGAACATGAATTATTTTTGTAACAAGAAAAAGACCCGAAGACATAAGGATATGTCAATAATCATGAAATAATAGGATAAATTTATTGGTACAAATACTCAAATACATTTGTAGTTGGTTAGGGACTGCAATTTGGGGAGAACTGGCTTCTTCTTTCTGCTCAGAGTAATACTAACAAGTGTTTATATGCCCTAAAATATACCACTTGAGGAGCGGGTAAGTAGAAGGTAGTTCTTGAGGGGGTGGCACTGGAGATATAGGGAAGTATGACTGAAATGAAAAAGGTTGGTGGCCGGTTAGGTCAGTTGGTTAGAGCGTGGTGCTAATTAATAATTAACACCAAGGTTGCCGGTTCAATCCCCAAATGGGCCACTGTGACATGAGCCCTCCTTAAAACAACAAAAAAAAGGTTGACCAGTCAGATATTGACTGTATTTGATATTCATTATGTCTACATCCTTTTCGGTATTAAAATCCAAGCTGAATGGAAAAGTGACTTCCAAGTTTATGGCTTTGGTCATGTTCTAACATGAGCTATTCGTGGCTACAGGCCCTTCATAAAAATGTCGTGATACATGGAGACAGTTTGGGACAGGGCTCATCTGAATGAGTGACTCATAAGTTGTCTATAAATAACACAAAAATTCTTCCCAACAATACAAGAGTGGGGAATACTTGAATCCTCATGGAAGTATACACGAAAGACATCAAAGCCAGGTGTTTTACAAATGGAAAGGTCAATGACAGCTTCGTAGTATGATTTACACCCAGAAATGGCAACACACATTAGTCAAGTTAAAGTAATGGAAAAGAAATTCCCGTCCCAGCTCAGTTTTTTATGAGTAATTTCATAGCTATATACCACTATGAATCACTCCAGAAGCACACATAGAGCTAACAAATTAATTCAGGGCACAAGCCTTCAATGGCACAAAGTCTGACTGCTTGGTGAAATAAACTCTTGAATATTCAGGGTGAGATGATCCAGTTTTGTCAGTTCCTGTGCATTTATTCCTTTTCTCTCCTGTTTCCCAGCTTCTAATCATTTCACGGTTCACAAACGTACTCACCAGAGAAAGGAAGTGAAATTCAAACCAATTGAATTTAGTTCCCTGCTAGCAGTTTTGGTCAAAGTGTGTGGGAAATGGGAACAAAAACAAGGTTTTGACACCCCCCCCCCCAAGTTTAATTATCCTTGCTAACCTTGTTCCCACTACTGTGTACAGATGAAAACTAGAACTCTTTAACATTTGGGAGGAAAACGTATCTTAGGATTTTAGAAACTTTCCTAATTCATCTGTCAGAGAGGTCTCCTTGGGCTAACTGCAGGTCACTGAATGTTCAGGAACCATAAAGAACAATTTTAAGTCACTGAATTTTTGGTAATCACCAAAGTATTCAGGGGACTAAAAAGGTAGCTGCAAGGTTCCAAATGCTTACAAGTTCAATAGCCTCTCAGTTGTAAGTAGTTCCCACTTGCTCTGCTCAGATCTTTCAGACCTTAGACACACTTGGCAGATTGAAAGCGTGACCGTAAAGGATCATCCTGCTTTGACACACTGTAGAAAACTATTGCGGACTGGTGTTTTTGACTTTGACTATTATGGAGAACAGATGAGATAGTTAATAAACCATGGGGGAAAAAGGCCTGATTTGTAGCATTTGCCAATTTCCTTGGAGTAAATTTTCCCACCATAATTAATTTTAATCCACCAGCTTGGTGTCACTGAATGAGGAAGTGGGAAGAGATGAGAAGCACACCCTTACATGTAACATTTCCACCATACAACAGATATAAATAACCTTAAAAGCACAGATAATAGCAAAATAATTAGAAAGTGATGAGGTTTATTTATTAGCTTTGTTTTTAATGTAAGCTGCATTTTACTTAAATATAATAAAATTCAGCAGTTGTTCCGCCCCCGCCATGAGTTGGTATGGACTAGCTTTGGCACACCACTTAAAGCAGCCCCCAAACTTACCAAGAACACGTGCTCAAATATCTGCGTAGGGCTATCCATCTGACCAAGGATCACTATCATTTCATTATCTATAAATTCCTTGAATTCTCGCAAGTTGCATACCATTTGCATTTCCAACTCAGTTCGTATCTGAAACAAAGATGACGTATTACACTAATCTCTGTAAAGTCCCTCTGTACTTTCAATCACTCACAATTTTTAGCCCCACACCTAGCCCACTCCGAGCCTTGGAACAATGAGGACTTGCAGTCTCTTACCTCTTTTGACGTGATATTCTCCAAATCCTTCTGCATCATAATCTCCCTTAATTTGGTTTTAATTAGTCTTTCTGTTCGCTCACGTTCAGTTGGTCTGAGAAGAGAGAAACAGTGATTTTTCTTAGGCAGGAATTTGACTAAGTTAATGAATATACCATTTAATTATGTTTCCAAATTGGCAGGTCTTGCCTCTATTACCTCAAATTTATATTCTGGAGCTATGGTCAAAAAGGAATGATATTTTAAAAAGTTTCTTTTCGGAGTGTAAACATGTAGAAATTATTACTCGAGAGGTTGTACATGTCTAAAAGGCCTTAAATATATTCACATACATAGATCCATGAAGGAGTAAAGACAAATAGGCTATACTGAGTGTAATACTTTAACGGAGGACCACAATCCATATTTTCCCATATTTACCCAAGTACCACTTGCTGAACTGTGTGACCCACTATGGAACTGGGTCTTCTGTACCTTAAAACGCCACCTAATGTCATCATTCATTGCTATGGTTCTACAAAATGGGAAAGAGGGAAGAGTGATTTCTGCCTTCTTCAATAAGGCAAATTCTCTTCCAAAATGGGGTTCAAGGATTAACTACCTGGAGTACTTCCATCCAAAATGCTTTCCTTGTCATAAAAGCGCTCACAATATCTCTGTGAAATTGTTACCCTCATTTTACAGATAAAGGAAATAAATAGCTGAAAGGTTAAACGACATGCCAACGATCACATAACTGGCAGGAGAACCAGAACTCTCAGCCCAGCCTAACACTCTACCTGCAGGATTATGTTGCTCCTCTTAGTCTTCTGACTCTTTTAAAAATAAAATTACCCTTGGAACTTTAATATGAAATCAAACTAGGAAGCTGATTCTCCAATTACTCTACAGGTATTGGTTCAATGTAACTGGATGCTTCTCTCTAAAAGCATTATTTCATATTATGCAGAATTTGAGTGAGGCTGACAGAGAGCACTTTCGGTCTCATCTTTCCCTGCTACCTACTCAAGAAAGGTATCTGCTCTGTACCTCCTTATTTGGAGATGGAAATGGACTAAGCCTTCAGGCATCCTGCCTGCCCTTGCTGCTTACAGCCTTATCACTGGCTGCAAAAATAGCTTTGGTAATCTCCAAAGATGGATGCTCTGACCCCACAACCTTGGGGCTCCCTACCACTTGGGTTCTTAAGTTTCTCACGAACCCTGCAGAAGACAAGCTAATATCGGTGCCATTTCCCTGTTAATCAGCCAATCCCTGTTTTGACTAGGATTAAAATTTTTAATCATGCTCCCCACCATTTCTCCTAGACATAGCTAATGGGAGAAAGTTATGCACTTCAGTCTTCTATTCAAAAGAAATACTGGATGATAAGTGTCTAACTATTACATTGTTCTGTACACCTGAAACTTAAAAAAAAAATACTGGTAAAAATAAATTTTAGCAGCTGTGTGCATGGTTTTGATTCTCTAGTTTAGCAATTTTTATCCCAATCCTTCACACTTGTTTGAGGAGAGTGGTTAGAGAGCAGATACACCTGGGGTTTAATCCCAGCCCTGCTACTTACGAGTGGTGTGACCCTGAACAAATTCCTTCCCTTCTCTGAGCCTCTTTCTTTTTATATAAAATGAGGACCCCAACCTCATTTTATATAAAATACGTATCTGCCTCATGAGGTTCTTATGAGGATTAAATGAGATACCCTGTATGAAGTGCCTGGCATAGCATTTGACATAAACTGGGAGGCACCATTCACATATGTTTCCTTCTTCACCTTCCTTGGATTTTAAAACATAAAACTTTTTTCACAGTAGAGAACTTAAGTCCATTTTGGCACACATTCTCTCTGTGCTCTCAGCATATTTTTTCAGGCTTTTCTCGTCAACTTAGGGCAGAGGAGGGAATGGAAAAAGCATTACAATACAAATACATTTTCTCCCTCGATTTCACTGGCGCAAAATTTGGAAAATACATAAAAACATAGGAAAATAAAAATCGCTGAAAATCCCTCTATCAGAGACAATCATTAATACTCTGATTGACAGCTTTGTTTTTTCCTATGAAAAGATAAACATTTGTTTATTAAATTATCTTAAAATTAGGCTTATATTGTACATACTAAGGACTAACATTTAATGAGCCTCTACCATGTGCCAGGGACTGCATTTTACATTATTTCTTTTGCTTAGGGGTATAGAGAAATTATGGGCAATTTCATTTCCTTTTTTTTTTTGGTGTGCACTGTAATTTCCCATTTTTCCCATGAAAAATAAGACGGGTTTTCACTCTGTCACATAAGCCTAGTTCAGAATGTCCATTTTTGATACCCAACAACCAGCTGTAAAGCAGGAAAATAGTAACATTTCCCAAGATTCTGAAAGCCAAATTTATCTTTATCTTTTTTGTTACTGTGGGGTCTTGAAAGGACTAGGGCTACTATTGAAAATGAGGTCCTAGTACCAATAATACCCTACGCGAAACAGCTTCCACTACTTTTCTGGCTGTTCTGTTCACACAATTCTTGGAAATTTCACCTTTTCTAGTAAAAATCATTTATTACAATATTATCTAACTTAAGACTTCACAAAAAAAATCATGAACTGTTTTGGTATCACTTCAGGAATTTGCAGGTGAAGGTCTGTACAGACAGTAAGGAGCTACTCTTCTTTCCCAGCTGTAGAATACCTCGGAAGTGTAGAAAGATGAATTCAGAGCAAAACAAACATCCCAATTTTAATTTCCAAAGCAGAAACTAAGTGTGAAAAAATTTCTAAAATAGTCACTTAAGTTTCAACACATAGCCCTAAAAAGGAAACAAACATCAGCTCCACCGTAGGCCTTATCCAACTCAACAGTACACCAGGGGACTTGAATAAAATCTTACTGAGAAAGACTTAACAAAGCAAAGGGGGTCTGAGCAAGACATGCAAATTATAAAAGGCTTTTAAACACATCTTAACAGAAATCAGTTTAGAATTAGTGTGACAACCTAGGCATTCTTATAAGTTGACAGGAAACATCTTCTTTTCTTAAGTATTGGAAACATTCCTCTAAAAGCTTCAATTTGTCATTAACTTGCTCACCAAATGTTTTTTTCACAGATAATGCAAAGGATGACTTCAGCCCAACTCCTTTAAACTCAAATTTCAAATTAGTGGAATCTGAATCAGTGAGATTTTACGGTATTGCAGTTCTTAACTCTGGAGACGCCATTGTGCCCAGGAGTGAAACTCCTGAGGCTTTTGCAGATAACAGAAAGAATAGGGTTCTTTGTGTGGTTGTTGTGCAGTGTAGACAATGACTAATATTGCTGGGTAAGATGAATTCCCCAAAAGGAGAGATTAGGGAGGAACCTGTGGCTTACGACATTCTAAGACACAATAGAGAAGCCTGCCATGATCCTCGGCAAACAGACTTACATGTCGGTGAAGAGAGCTGGCGAGTCGGGCCGGTGGGACTGCACATCCTGCATAGCGTTCCATTCGTTGACCGACGACTGATCTGAGTTGATGTGGCTCTCGTAGTAACTCACCCAGGTGAGAAACAGGCTGCCTGGGTAGTAGTTATGCATTCTGGCCACTTCACAAGCCTTGTGTAAACTCTGTAGTGCAGACCTGAAAGATATGCTGGGAAATGAGCACTGCAGAACTATGAGGGGGTACCAAAAGGCCAATAATCCATGTATACCCCAAACTCTTCCAATTTTTACATCCTGTAGAATTTGATCAGGGGGATCCCTTCACAGACTGTGTAGATGCCTGACCACTGCGCTATACGCCTGAAGCTGAAGTAGAATAGTATCGAATGTCAACTCTAATTTAATATATATTAAATATATATATATATATATATATATATATATATATATATATATAATACACACACACACACACACACACACATTCACAGGATGTGGAGTACAGCATAGGAATAGAGTCAATGGAATTGTAACAACTATATACGATGTTAGAGGGGTAGTAGATTATTGGGGGGTGGTTATCATTGTGAGGCGTGTAAATGTCTATTACATTGCTTTATACACCCAAAACTAATAAAAAAAAGGTTTAAAAAAAATCGTGTAGAATTTGGCCTCTGGAGAGCCTAACCCCTGGAATTCAAGATTCTCTGATTCTGATTATACTGTATTATCTATTCAAAGCAATCGACTAGACATTCCTTGCTGAAAGGTATGACGCATTACTAAGGTGGGGGTTGAGGGGAGCAGGGGAACTCACCAGTGGAAAAAAGGTTGGGGTACCTACAGAACCATGACTCTAGAGTTGCAACCATGGTCTGACTATGGTGTATCACTAGAGAACAAAAGATCTCAACCATTTACTATATATAAAGATGTTTCCCTTGGCACAGAATCATGTTACAGCGTACATTCCCTACGATTCTTAGAGCCTCCACAAAGATCACATAGATAGATGTCCCCAAGACCTGAGGACAGGTCCTTTAATGTCCAAGAAATACTGATTTAATGTCACTTATCATTCTTGCTGCCTTAGTCTCCCAGTTTCTTTAAACCATTTATTCATACACTTGAGTTACTTTCTAAGAACAGCTCTGGTTATACTGAGGCTAATTAAATCTCTGACTCTGAACTCAAGAACCCAAGAGTACACAAAACTGAAAACTACTACCTTTTTGGTTATATACTTGGGAAAAGCTAAAGCCAGAAATGTTAGCAAGTTAGTTACACAAAGAGCAGGGATCTTTCTTGGTTTTGTTTACTGATGTACCTCAAGAGCCTAACAGAATGCCTCATTCATAGCTGGAGCACTTAGTATTTGTTGAATGAAATGTCTTATTAGCTATAAACTAATGTCTCTCTTACGGGAAAAGAACAGTATGCGAGAATTTTGTGGCCAATCCATTTACATATTTTTCTAAAAAAATGCCTTTTTATTTATTTTTTCTCCTATAACAAAAGTGATCCACACTCACTTTAGAAAAATTTAGGGACCTCAGGTCAAAGGCAGAAATAGCCTGTAAAAGGCAGAAATAATACTGTAATCCAACCACCCAGAAATAACCACTGTTAAGGTTTGAGCACAGATTTTTTTCAGTCTTTTTGTCTATGGATAGGTCTATAATAAAGCTATGACCATATTCTGCATACCATGTTAACTTGTCCTTTTACTTTACACTTTGTCAACATCTTTCCATGTCAATAAATGCCTTGTCATTCTTCAACTAGGTAATTTTTAATGGCTGCATATTTAGTAACATGAATATATCATAATTTGACTGATTCCTATTTTTCAGATAAATTGTTTTCTATTTTTTGCTATTAAAACATTGACAAATATTCTCATAATTAAAATTTCTGCACACACCCATAATTATTACCTTGGGATAAATTCTGAGAAATAGAATTACTAGGTCAAAGGGCATGCAAAATGATAAGTTATATTGATTGGCAAATCATTCTCCAGAAAGGTTGTTCCAGTTTATTCTCCCACCAATAGTTTATAATGTCTGTTCCATGGGTCCTTGTCAATGACGTATAATGTAAAAAAATAATACCATGACCAATTCCATAAGGGATAAACGTGCCAGTCCATTTTTATCAGGGAAATAGGCTTTTCCTTAAAAATAAAGTTGCAGAATCTTTTAAAATGCTTTCTAAATTACTCAAAGTAAACCAGATTCTCAGAGAATTAAGTCAAATTCTCAGAGAATTCTCGGCTTCCTTATACAGTTTAGAAGGTAACGGCCAGCTTAGGATATTCACGGTAGAGGATATTCAATGCATGTTTACTTCATCTGGGAAACACATGCTTCAAAAGCATATGCCACAAGCGCCCTAAAATACACTCAAGGCTTAGCCACCTCAGACGCTTCAGCTTCATACAGTAGTGGGAAGCTGCACCTTCCTGTGAAGGAAACACCTGTTCTGAATGCTGCTTTGATCTATACATCACCTATTTATTTTTATTTTTTTTTTGCTGACTTTCAGTTCACTACTCCCCATGCAGTATATACCACAAGCAGTTTACTCTGCAATAAGCGAACAGAGCTAGGACTAGTCTGTCTACTTTACAACATCAAAACTTGAACTAAGGTTATTATTGAATTTTCACTGTCTTAAGAATTACGACTGCTTTGTACTCCTCCCCAAAACAACTGAAAACACTGCCAATTACGGGACTTACACTGTTTGGTTTTACTTGGTACCTGGGAACAGACAGGTCAGTTACCTTTAACCGAGCCTTAGTCAAAGGCGGTCATAAGTTTTCCACGAGAAATTTATCTGTGAAATATGCCCTAAATCTAAAAATCTGGCCTAAACACATGACCCGAAACTCTGTCCTACCTCAATTACTGCATGAAACGATCAGACTGTTAATTGTTCAGCTGACTCTATTTTAGGACCCCACCCACCTCAGGCCTATCAGTCCTGTTATTCAGGGGTAACTGATCTCCCTGGAGTCTTTTTCAGGCTCCTTTATTTCTTATTTGGCTTGCGTTCTGTCCGTTCTGTTCCTCACGGGGACTTCCACTAGAGAACAGGCAACTGAAGGAGGAACCAAAATTCAAATCCCTGACTGGGGGACAGACGGTGAATCGTACAGTCACATCATCCCTGGTCACATTCGATCATTTTCCCAGATAATGTAGCACAGGAGAATAAGGGTCTGCTCTGTTT
Source organism: Rhinolophus ferrumequinum (assembly GCF_004115265.2). Taxonomy (NCBI): domain Eukaryota; kingdom Metazoa; phylum Chordata; class Mammalia; order Chiroptera; family Rhinolophidae; genus Rhinolophus; species Rhinolophus ferrumequinum. Next base: position 17,989,989 of record NC_046304.1, on the reverse strand, counting down.
ACATATAAGAGATACTCTAAGACCAGCTACGTAACCTCTCTAAAACTTCAGTTTTCTCATCATAAGCAACTAATAATACTATTTTGGGGAGCTGATGTAATGATTAGGCGTAATCCATGGAAAACACTAGGCACAGCGCCTGACATATATAGTAAGTCGCCCCGAAGTGTTAGTACACCAGCTGATGGTTACTAACAACTGCAGTGTTTTTCCTAAGCTTTATTTATTCTGCAAACCGTCTGGCGAAGAGCCACCAGCAATTTAAATGGAAACTCATCTATCTACACATAACTCCATCAACGCTATCCCCGATTACCCTAAGAAACCGAAAGCTAATGCATAGTAGCAGTGTGATGTTTTAGACTTGGCTCTAGACCGCTAACTCAGTCAACGTGTCCCTATAAAACTCTGTTCCAACTGGCTTTCTGACCCATTAAGTATCTTCCAGAATCTAAGAACACCTCTGAGTTTCATTTGTTCACCACTGCTCGAGGCCTTCAATTGTGATAGTATGAAAACTGAACTTCTCAGTCATCTTTAGCTATGATGGCCACACGAACAGATCACACAAGATTCTAGACACACAAACAGATCAGCATTTTCACAGAGAATTGTACTATTTCAAACATGGCTTCTCACAAAATATTGTTCCAACAGCATTAAAAACTTTCATAGAGATATTAAAAGTCCTCTTACCACATTGCCTGCACAGACACAGGTTTGAATATATGGACTCTGTTATCTGTTGATACGCTGAACCCACTAAGGAAAAAAAAGAGAATGAGACAAAAATCCACAAATGAGAGAGGGTTATTTCAGTTGTGAGTTTTCAAGGTTGTTTCCCAGGCTAGCAACTGCTGGCTCAGCAGAAGGAATCATCAGGCACTTCACGAAGAAGTTAACTGGAGTATAGGATGTGACTGAAAAGCTTCAACCAATTGTCTATAGTAGATTTTATCTACTCAGCAGAATGAATGAACTCCCCCATTGGAGTTAGGGAATTACATCCAGTTTCCCAGCTGTAGCTACAGACAGACTGTTCTGCTGTATTGTTTCTATTTGGAAGTCTTGTGGGTTCTTAGCAAACCTGACTCTGGTTTTATAAACTGGAGCAAACATCTTGGTCTCTTGGGGACACATTCTAAAAACACGAGGAGGTGGGGGTGGAGGGTCATTGGAAGGAACTGGCACAGAAAAGGGCTTATACTGTAGGCTGACAGCTGGCAGAGGCAGCAAGAGGTTATTTGAAATAGAACATATCATCCTCCGGGAGAGCATTGCAACAGTCCCACAGCTCAGATTAAAGAGTGAGCCAACAAACTAGTTTCTCTTTGTTTGGATTCTCACCATAGTCAGCCTAGAAGAACAGAAGTGAGAGGCCCTGGCAAGTTGCATTTTCACTCCACTTTACAAAACAGAAGTTTAAAAGGACTCATTGAGCTGCTGACATGACACTTCAGTTGGGCACACTGGGCCTCCCGTTCAGCTGAATGAATGGGCACTAAGAGGGAACCCCACCCACCCCTTGGCTTTCTGTAGGAGAAGAAAAAAGGAAAGCTCTTACCCATCACCATCCAAATGAATCAGGGTGTCACTCCAGAGAGGCAGGACTAAGCCCATGGTACAAGTGCTACTGCAAGACAAGAAACAGTCCATAAGTTACTTCCTGTGATTGTAGGCAGCAGTTCTTTATTAACGCTTTCAACACAAAGGATAAGCCCTAAGCTCTAAACTCTAGTGTAAGTGTTAAGAGTGGAAAAATTTCTATATTACTATTGATCCAATGTATATGCTCAGGAGCTGTTTAAAACAGGTGGTTAGTTAAGTCCTCAAATAGTTAGCAAAGTAAACATTAAGCATCCTTCATTGCTGTCTTGCGAATGGCCACTGTCTAAAACATCCAAGTGACTGTTGCTGACCTGTGATTGGCAGGTTTCTCCCAAAGGCTCTTACACCCTTTCCCTGTCAATGTATGTAGAAAAGTAGCAATGGCATAGTAGAAAGAACCCTGGATGTGGGAGGTGCAACAGCAAATTATGGTTAACAGCACAGGCTCTGGATTCAGAAGGGCTCTGGAACCTGGGTTCTGGAACTAACTGGATAATCTTAGGCAAATTATTTAAATGTGTTGTGCTCCAGTTTCCTCATCTGTAAAACTGGAATAGAAACGCCTTCTTCATTGGGTTGTTTTGAAGATTAAATTAGATAACACAACAAAAAATGTGTAATATAACTACCACTTATTGAGCAGTTACACTATGTCAAAAGATCTAGATTTGATGTCCTTCGGTATTTCAATTCCTTTTGACAACTTATTTAACTTAACCTCTCTCAGCCTTCAGCCTTAACTTCTTCATCTTAAAATGCAGGTCACAAAATATTTAAAGTGGAACAGTATATATTAATGTACTGATATGTAAAACAAATGTTGACTATGAATCTGCAGTGGGTGCTCTACTACAACTGAAAGTGATCTTGGGGGAGGGGAACATTATGAAAATGTTTTAAAAACAACACAAGGAATACCAAGCTTTAACTGTTGGAGTCACTGCAGGGCTAACGAAGGCCGGGCTGTGTCTAATGATTTCCACTGCACTTGCTGGCCTGTTACTCAACACCACGAATGATTCCAGAGTTCAGGAGATTCAAATCAAGATTGGAACAGTTTATCCACATTGGAATCCTGGGCCTGAACTCTAGACGCACAGTTATCATGCCAGAGTCTAGGAGGGAGGAAGACAGCTCCACCACTATTTTTGTTGAGTAGATGAGGTGAGTGCAAGGAAAACCTCTTTCAAAAATGGCTTCCCAAAGTGGAGTGCAGTTATTTTTAGTGTTTTTTTGGGGGATGGGGGATGGCGGGTAAGTGCTTAGCCAGGTTCCTAGAACAACTATAATTTGGGTATAAATATGAAGGATTGATAACCTAGTGACTAATCTGGAAATTAAGAAACTATAGAAGAAGATACAGAAAGTCATGAGTTTATGACCAGACACCAGTTAAATTTTAGACAGGTGACAATGATATGTAGGAACCAAACATCACATTTTCAGCTTGTATTCAAGTCAGATGCATTTTTTTACAGTAAGATGTAGCCTTTTCACACAACAGAGAAGAGAGGCCTGAATTAAGCACACCTAGTATTTTTATCCAATTTACCTTGAATCTCATGAGATTTTTCTCCATTAAAATATAGTAACTTATTGTAATAGATACTCATTCAACAAATATTTATTGAGTGCCTTCATGTACCAAACATAGCAAGGTGCTGGGGGGTACAAAGAAAAATTATAAAACAACACCATAAAGTTCTATTATTTTATAACATGAAATATATCCAATGCAATTTAGAAATCGAGGTTATGGTGTATATTAAAAATTTTATTACTTAAAATATGACACAATACTCAAAGAACTTGTAAATAGACTAAATGAATTGCTGTAACATATCTTGAAAACTACTTGGGAAAAGTATGTCATAAACAATGTGGATTCTACTTTGGTTTAATACTATTTTCAAACATCAACTCTTTGTATTCTCAGATACAAAATGATACAAATTCCTTCAACAGCAATTGAGATAAAAATGACACTAGATTACCTGAGCACCATTATTCTGAAGTAGGCAGAATTTCTGATTGTCCAAAGAGCTCATTCAAATTCGTAATATCAAGTTTACCAAACAGAATGAAAACTAGTTTCTATAGCTTTTCATACCACATTGTCTTCCCTAGGCTAAAATTTTCTTTTGTTAGATGTGATTCAGGCAGGACTACTACTGAAGACAGATGCAGTTCCCTGAGGATCAATTACTGGGCACCCATGGTAATAAGCAGTATTTATGATTTCTGGGAATGTTTGGGACAAAGTTAGAGAGGTAAGATTAGACATCTGATTTCACACTCTGGGTCAGGAGAATCTGAAGTTGTTGCCTTCTTTCTCTAGGGAAAGACTCAATTGAAGTTTCCAAGCAGCTATAATTCCTGTTTTCTGAGGGTTCCAGGGGAAGATGAATGAAACAAAGAAAAGAAGGGCTAGAGCAGCGCTGTCCAACTGAAGTGTCTGCAATGGGGGAAACGTTCTATACGTGTACTGCCCAATACGGGAGCCAGATAGCTAGAGTACTTGAAATATGGCTAGTTGTGACTGAGGAACTGAAATGTTAATTTTAATTTTAATTTATTTAAGCAGTCACATGTGGTTCGTAACTATCATATTGAATAATATGGCTCTAGAGAGATAAAAACCCAAATCATAGGTCTTAAAATACTAATGAATACAGGCAAGGAAGGTGCTCTAACAGGATAAATGTTTACTGAAGGGTCCGTTGCTTAGCTAACACCAGAGGTTAAAACCATGTAGGAGGAAAAGCTTCCTAAATGTGGCTCACAAACCTGTGTAATTTCAGAGCATGCAATTAAAGGCTGTAAGTGGTATACAAGGTAACAACTCTGGCTTTGTGATCTTTGTGAACCCACAAATCATTTTCAGGTCGACTGCTATGTACAAGCACAGGTAAACACTAGTTTGGGAAACTTTCTAGTGACAACGTGATCCCCACCCCCCCCATCTCCCACCCCCCACCCCCACCCCCCAAACACAGAGCAGGACAATTAGAATCACTCCCAGTCTCCTCTTTGTGGCTACACACTCCCAGGCCTGGGTCACACTCTGAGCTACTCTAGCCCTCAGCCAGGAAGTCAATGCTTTGAGACATCTGGCAGGATTTCCTGAGGCTTATTATCTAGAGTGCAAAGATCTGCTTAGCAGCCACATTCCACAGTCTTCCCAAGGTTTCTCCAGAAAAAGTGGGAAAATAAAAAAGGAAAGCAACTGGTATATACATGCTGAATAACTACGGTGTACACCTGAAACTAATATAATACTGTACGTTAGCAATATTTTAATTAAAATCTTTAAAACATAAAGCTCTACAATAAAAGAAATTAAAAAAAAAGGAAAGCAATAAACTTTAGGGACACAATAAAGCCAGGTTCTGTGTGATGTCTGGTATCTTTAATCATAGGATGTAATAACATGTCACTAAAGGCAAAGGGGCGTGATTATAAGGGGTTGTTTTGAGTTTAAAGAGTCATCCCCTTCCTCCCCTTTTACTTCAGAAGGAAAAAGGAAGTAAAACATTTGGTAAAGCAAGGTGTAAGGCCATGGATAAATACAAGAGATAGGGGTTAAAGTGGGCTCTCTTTGAACCCAAGACCCATTGGAACATTATCATGAAGCGTGTGATACCCTAGAATCCCCAAAGTGAATCATTACTGCTTAGAATAAACTCAACCGCAAAGAAAAGGCGGCTTTCCTCTCTAACCACCCCCTACCCCCCGCCGCTAAGATATAAGTTTAAATCATTTGCTTTACTTCATTACTACCTAAAGATGAGAGGACGGTAAGGCATAGTGTAAATTGGAAACACACTACCAAAGACATTCATTAAACATTTTTGTCTCTCAAGATTGTGTGGCTAAGATATTTTTGTGTTCTCTAGTTTTAGGCATTGAACTTTAAGAGCAGAACTGCGTAAGATGTTTTTGTGATACCTGGAAAAGGTTATTTAAAAAGGAGTCTTCTCATCCTCCCTTTTGTGGTACCGTACCTGTCATTAGAGGAGAAATCCATTCCTAGAACGATGCTTTCTTCTGTGTCTTGTCTACCATTAGTTGAAACCACTACCATATAGCGTGTTCGATTCTGGTAAGTACTTTCTAGTCTTACAGCCTGGAGGTTAACAGACAAGAGATCAATTAAGAAACTTAGAAGATCAATTTTAGATCATTCCACCTTTTATTCATCAGCATCTTAAAACATACTCAGTAGTTAGAGGAGACCTAAATTCAAATCCCAGCCATGAGTTAACTATAAAATTTTCAATAAGCAACTAAATTAATTGAAGGGAGATCTAATAATACCTACGTCATTAGGTTGTAAGGATCATATGAAACAATGCATGTAAAGTACAGTGCTTGGCATACAGTAAGCGCTCAATAAATGTTTGCGATAAGCACAATTTATAATAATAACAATTACCAGGGCATGTTCTGAGATCGAAGACGGGACTGTGCGGTTACATGACTGTGAGCATTGGATTCGCAGATCTAAGTTCCATAAGCAATTATAATATGAAGCAAACTATGAGTATCTAAGGAGTTGCTCTATTGAATTCGTACAGATTATACACTACAAAATTATCTTCTTTAGTTTCAAGAGCAATTAAAGAAATTACTTTTTTAGAAGCTTGTATTACTTTTGTTAAAAAGTTTTTATTTATTGTTAATTTATGATATTCTAAAAGGAGCTTCAGAAAATTTGAATATGGACAGGGTCTTAGATGATATTAAGAATTTACTGTTAATGTGATAATGGCATTGTGGTTATGCCTTTTACTTAAGTATCTGGAGTGAAATGCTATAGTGTCCAAGTTTTACTTTCAAATATTCCAGCAATGGAAAGCCACCAAGAGGTCCTTCAGTAGCTGAATGGATAAACTGTGGTCCATCCAGACAACGGAATGTTACTCAGCGCTAAAAAGAAATGAACTATCAAGTCATGAAAAGACATGGAGGAACTTGACATGCCTGTTAGTAAGTGAAAGAAGCCAATCGGAAAAGGCTAGATACTGTATGATTCCAACTATACGACATTCTGGAAAAGGCAAAACTATAGAGTCAGTAAAATGATCATTAGTTGCCAGGGGTTAGGGAAGCACAAAGGATTTTTAGGGCAGTGAAACTACTCTGTATAATACTAAAGTGGTGGATACATGTCATTATTTAAAACCCATAGAATAAAGAACACCAAGAGTGAACCCTAATGTAAACTATGGTCTTTAAGTTAATAATGATGTGTTAATGTAGGTTTTATCAATTGTAACAAATGGCCAACTCTGTTAGGGGATGGAGTGTGTGGGGGGGAAGGGTGGGGGAAGCTAGGTCTGAGTGGGGACAGAGGATATATGGGAAATCTCTGTACAGTAAGTTCTCACTTACATGGTCATAGGTTCTGTGACTTTAAGCAAAATGACAAAGAACAAAACCAATTTTACCATAGGCTAATTGATATAAAAAGAGTTGCATTACTACGGCATTTCATGAATGCTACAATGAAACATTGAATGAAATGACGTTATTCGAGGACCGGCTATACTCAGTTATTCTATGAACCTAAAACTGCTCTAAACAATAGTCTGAAAAAATGTGCTTCGAGGGTAGCTCTTATCCTCATCGTCATCATAACCATCATTAATAGAGAGGTTTGGAGGAAACTTCTGGAGGTGACGAATGTTTATGGCATAGATTTCGGTAATGGTTTCATGGGTGTATACTTATCTCCAAACTCATCAAGTTGTATATATTAAATATGTATAACTTTTTGTACGTCAATTATACCTCAATAAAGTGGTTAAAAATGTTCCAACAAAGAAAAAAAGGAGGGGATAGAGGAAAGAATCTGGCAAAATGTTGACAGTTATTAAAAGCTGGGTAATGGGCATATTTTCTACTTTCTGTGTTTGGGACTTTTCTTAATAAGAAGCTCAAAAGGATACTTTATCAACCTTAAAAATAAGGTAAAATGGCTTCGTCAGCACTCTCAAATATTTACTATACATCTACTGTGTATACAACTGGAGCACAAGTGCTGAGGATTCAAGGGGGGGAAGAGTAATATATATGGTTCCTGTCCTCACGGAATGGACTGTCTAGTCCACTCTTGTTCTTATCTATTAATAAAAAGCCAGGAAAATGTACACCAGAGGCAATTTCCTCCGTAAAACTCCTCCCCACTCCCGCTATTCTTTATCTCAGGAGAGAAAACACGTCAACGGTTCAAGACATTTGTCAGAAATTTGGCAGAAATTCCTATTTGGAATTCTTTCCGTGCTGCTCTTCTTGGAGCCTCCTTCCCCTTAATTCCGTCACTATTCCAAAAGTAGCCAGGCAAACAGAAAGAGACACAGTCACACAGCTCAAATGACCCATTTAGCAAGGCAGAGGTGAGACTCCCATGGCTATCTTTTTGTCTCTATACTGATACTCCTAGGAAAAGCCATGGAAGCACCAACAGCAGAAGTGGCTACATCAAAGCTTATTTCTAATAAGAGCTGATATGAGAAGAAAGTAAGTTCCACCATTCTGATCCCAAGTACACAAGGGAGAGAGCTGCACTGCGGGCTTGATGTTCCATGAAATAATAGAGCATTGTACCCCAAATTCACTGGTGAGCAGCTAAGAGAAACTAACCTGTAAGTTGATGAAGGTCTAGTCCTAGTGAGCTGGGAAGCGAGTATTATACACAGAGAGCGATGGACAGGAGGATCGGGAGTCAGCACTGACTCTCTCATTCCAGAACTGCTCCACAAAACATTAAACTGACCAGAAACCCAGTGCAGGTAAACGAAGAGTTTCTTATAAACAAGATCTCAGATATTATACATCTAAACATGGGCTTACTACCTCAGTGAGCTTTGAGCTAACTGTTCAGTTTCCCGAATATGTTAGAGCCTCTTTTACCCTCTGTCAGGGCTCTGAGAATTTCTGGCAAAGCTCAAATACAAATGGCATGGGAACAACTGAACTATGCTTCTGATAATTTATCCACAGCTTCTACACCAACTACCGTGTTTCCCCGAAAATAAGACCTAGCCAGACCATCAGCTCTCATGCATCTTTTGGAGCAAAAATCAATATAAGATTTGGTATTATATTATATATTATACCCGGCACTGTATTATATTATATTATACCTGGTCTTATATCAGACCTGGTATATTATTATATTATATTATATTATATTATATTATATTATATTATATTATATTATATTATATTATATAGACCTGGTCTTATATTATATTAAAATAAGACTGGGCTTTATATTAATTTTTGCTCCAAAAGATGCATTAGAGCTGATGGTCCGGCTAGGTCTTATTTTTGGGGAAACACGGTAGTGGCAACTGACTGGCTAAGTTGAAGCTGGAAAGGAAAGAAAAGAGCCTCCGTAAGTATTAACTATCATGCAAGTTATCAGGCCAAGTTAGCAGGTGGGCAGCAAGAGTTTCTTTGAGATATTCAGAGTAAACACTAGTTGTCTTTTTAAAAAAAGTGGGGTGCATTTATTCCCTCCATCCATCCATCCATCCATCCAGCCATCATATTAAGAGCATTTCAAATGTTTGGCCCTCCCTTGCTTAATCTAACCACAACAGAAGATCCCAAACCGAAAAGGAAAAGTCCCAGTCAACTCGTACCGACTTACGCTTGAGTAACTGGCACATCTCAGATTCACTGATTTTAAAGCTTCTTAGATAGAAGAATAGCACTTGGGATTTGATCACGGGCCTCCAGATAGTATCTATAGTAATTACTCAATTCTCACTAAAGGAAAGTGGAGCTTTATTTAATCAGGGGATTAGAAGCCATACCATTAATTTAACTCCTACCTCCTAACTAGAAGAACGAGATGAAATTTTCTATAGAAAAATTGTGCAGCATCAGGGGATGAACCCGAAGCTTCAAAATTCCTTTTTAAGCTTCAAGATTCTAGGTTAAGGAACTAAACAGAATTTAAAGAGCCACAGCATAAAGGAAAAAACTAATACCCACCCTGGTTTGAGGTTCATTTCATATTCCTCTGTTGGAGAGACGATTAACAAAATCCAATAATCTAATTTAGTTCATCAAGCCAATCAGACATGTGTAATCTAAAGTGGTAGTTTGTACAAAATACCCTAATATTAGAATTGGCAGCAATTCCAATGTTTCTGTAGTCTCCAGAACTTACATGGAATAGATGAGTGGGGTAAGAGGCATTTGCTTAGCTAAAGTTCTCATTGGAAAGGATACTAGGTCAGTTCATTCTAATCGTCCAAACAAAACAATATTCTGGATTTTAAAACTTGGCAGTAATAGCGACTGAGAAAATTATTCCAAGAAAGCCCGTTTACTACTACTACCTAAATGTGGAACTCTATTACATGTTTCAGGGGAACTGGACCCAGCAATCGTAGGACTGAGGTAGGTCTGAAAAGTTATCTCCTGCCTTTGCTTTATTTCTAAACTTCTTTCAAAGTTCACCTACCAAAGAGTGATGTTAAAACTTCCCTCAGTAACTAATTTCAATGCTTAATCTGATTACAAGCAGTTCACAAACACCATCTGATACAATAACTTCTCAGCATCATCTAACATCCGGAAACACTACTCCCTAAACTTACACTGCACCTTTGCCTTTATTTATTTATTTTTTCCACCGAGAGTCTAGCATCGTGTCCCTGCATGTGATGTTTATCCGTAGAGAAGCCACATTATAAAGTCCCAAAGTCTAGACAGGCGGCTCACCCAATCCAGCATGGAGAAAGGTTTCAAAAGTATGTAAATATTAAATTCCAGCCAAAAGAACAAAGCAAAGTCAATATTTAAAATTAAAAGAGACTTCAGATGTGATACTAATAAACTAAAGGACATTGTCATCAAAAGAAACGGAGCTTGAGGGAGTCACTGCATTTTATTTTTTTAAATCTGTCATTATGAAATTCTTAAATTAAAAAAATCTGACATATTTTTCTATGGAGCCATTAAAAACAGATTTATTTCCTGACATGGAAAAATATCCATGATAAAGTGTGAAGAAAGCAGGTTATAAACAGCACCGTTTCAAAAAAAAAAAAAAAAGGCATTCTCTGACACAGTTTTTTTTTTTTTTCCTTCTTTCAATTCTGAGTTCAGATCAAATGTAGAAACCTTCATAGTTATAAAGGTCAGTAATAAAACATTTTCATCTTGCTCAGAACTGCTTAGCCGTTTATACACATATGTCTCCTCAACCCCATTCACCCATTGCCAAGTCCTCAGCTATCCATTGTCACTTTTATAAACACACACATGACCTTATTATTTTAAATTACTTTATACTTGTGCTTCTCAGAACTAGAGAGATCATGCACATATTAGGTCGACTACAAGATCTTCTGATTTTCAGATCTGGCTGTTTTCGTCACTGTCCACTTCAGTGTACAGAGCAGAACTCAGAGAATCTGACATAAATGCTTATACATACACACAAAAGACTAGAAGGATATATATCCAAATGGCTAAGAATGGTTTTCTCAGAGTGTAGGATACAAAATGATTTTTACTTTGTTCTTTACGCCTTTCTGAATTGTCTGATTTTAAGAAAAACAATACATTTATATTTAGAAAAAATAAATCCATCTCCTTTTTGGGAAACAAGTCAATGTACTATAAAAAAACAAAAAAACTCATTTCCTTAAACTTGCCTGCAAAGTACTCAAAAACACCTCCTTGTATCTTATTACCGTGTTTCCCCGAAAATAAGACCTACCCGGAAAACAAGCCCTAGCATTATTTTTAAAGACATCCCCTGAAAATAAGCCCCAATGCATCTTTTGGAGCAAAACTTAATATAAGACCCAGTCTTTTTTTCGGGGAAAATAAGTAGCAGTAGCACTTCAGCTCTATTTAAAAACATTAGTTGATGTTACTTCAAATGGCAGCAAAGTCCTTACTTTCACAGTCTATTTTTTATTAAATGGGTCTGGGATAATGTGCAAGCTACTACAAAACCAGTCTTCATTGTACCAGCTAAGTTTCCTAAGTCCTAAATAAAGTTAACGCTCGAGACTATTGTACACTTGGTCTTAGCTAAAAGGCTGAGAAGTGATTGAGACTGTATTCTGAACGCAGGGTTCCCTGGAGGAAAAATTGATTTAGTCCTATTTTCAATGCTAAAGCAAAATGTGGAATTTGGTGACTCTATTTGTTGTTGGGTTATTAAAAAAATTAAAGGCAGGACTTTCAGTTGACGATCAAACTTTTAACCTTATGCACAAGCCCCAGAATGAGAGTTTTAGCATTCCAAATTTAACTCAAAACAAAAGGCTTTGCTTTGAGTCTACAAATGCTCCTTTCAGTTAGAAAAGTGCTAATTTATCCAAAGCACACAATGTATTCACTTATTTTCTTGAAGATGACTCACTCAATAATCTGAAACATAATGACTATGTGTTTGTAACAATTCAAAACAACTGTGAAATGGTTTGTCATTTGAACTCTGAATTAATTCAGAGGCGTCAGTTACATTTTCTGAATTTATATTTTATAAATGTGAAGCAGCTGAAGCTGCATATTTTAGCAGGGAAAGAAAAAAACGTAATCGCCAATTCTGCCTTCCTAACTGCTCCCTTAATGCTCTCCTATGTTTCTTGTGGTTAAAAGCATTTTCACATTGAGAGGTGCAACCAAAACTCCAGAGGTTATCAATAGGAAAAAGATAAAGTGAGTGAGCAACAGACATCAACGTTAGCTCTACCAAACCACACTCATTTTGGAAACTATCAGCAAGTATCTCTTGGACATCTAGTACGCGCCAGTAACTGTTGCTATGGATTTTAGAGGAGTTGGTCTCCAAGTGGGACTCCTGGACCAGCAGCATCAGCATCACTCAGAAACCTGTTAAAAATGCAAATGATCCCTGCCTCCCCCTACCCTCAGCAAACTCTTCAGGTGGAGCCCAGCAAGTGGCAGGTTCACACAGCTCTGCCGGGGAGTCTCGGGTACTTGGAAGTTCGAGTATCCCTATTTTGGAATATTAATGCTGTTAAGAACCACACCCCACTGTGTTCACTTATAAAGATGTGTTTAAGATAGAAGTATATCAAGAAATATAGACAAGATTGACATGGGTATGTTATTTTGGGATTAGGATAGAAAATAATTATGGAAGGATTTATTTCAATTCCTTAAAATTTCAAAGGAAGTTGCTCAACAAAAATTAGTGGCCATATCAAGAAGGCGATCGAGCAGCATTTGAGAGAAAAAAAGTGACAATTTAAACACAGTAATGAAGTGAAGAATCAGTGATTATTACCATAGAGTTCACAAGTCTGACCATCAACTTTCCAGTCATTCTTGTGTTCTACTCATTGTTTCTCTTCCCAGATAGAAAGCAGAATCCACTATTTGAACTTAATGTGTCTGTGGAAACCCAATTTCCAAGTTGCCTCCCGAATCTAGAAGGGCTCATCACTACACACCCGGATTATTACAATAACCACCCAGCGGGCCTCCCTGATTTAAGATGGCCACCTCATCCCCTGTACTCTGGCTTAGCTTCTAAGGGATCTTTCTTGAACACCGTAGCTGTCTTGGATAATTCCTTGGCTCAGAAACCTGTAGTGCTTCACTACTGCTTACTGAAGAGGTAGAGGTACCATCTCTAGCTACTCATCTTGAGGGTCAGATAAGGAACATAAATGAGTGAAGCAGGCCACATGCATACTAAATGGGTAGAAATACTTTTCACTTTCCACAAAGAAACATACTCATCCCATTTTTGTAAGAAAAATTAGACGTTCTGCTATAAGAAAGCTAACAGTGAAGAAATGAGGACAAATGATGGTATTTGGCTTTAGTGGCCAAGAGACAATAGGGTATGTGGGGATTTTGGTAAATTAACAACCAAAATTAATTAACCTTCCACCAAGTCGAGCAAAGTCTGGCATGTGAGAATAAGAACCCAGTGTTGCCAGAACTTTTGATTTTTGAAGAAAAGCCCCAAGTCTGGATTTTTATGTGAAATCACCCAACTTTAAAAATCTGGCTGGGATTTAAAAAAAAAAAAAAGAGAACACTGTGTGGTCCAAACAAAACATATCTCTGGCCTATTGACTGCCAGTCTGAGACCTCTAGTCCGGAGCATTAAGTCCCTATTTGCCTGCCTTGTTTTCTGGTACCTTATCTTCCCTATAGTAACAATCATTCCCATATTTAGGCAGCATTTATACTCTTCAATATGCTTTCATGTCCATTGGATTCCCCACATTGTGAGAGGTAGAAAGGAGACAAGAAAGCGGACACAGACAGGCTACATAACTTGTCCAACGTCAGAGGAGTAGTAAAAACTCAAGTCCAGGTCACCCAACTCTGAGATCAGCACAAAGCCTTGGCCATTTCACTCTCTCCTTGTCCCTTTCTATGTGTGTTTTTGCTTCAGTCATGTCCTCATCTGGAATGACCATCTCCTTTCTCCCTGCCAATCTAAATCTCCTCATCCTTTAAGACGGGGCTCAAACTCTACTGCCTACATAAAACCTTCCTCAAAAAGGTCAAGTCCCCAAATTTTCTCCCTTTTCTGAACTTCCATTGCTCTTACGGTCAGTAATTTACAAGCTGGCTCTCATCAACAACCTTGAACCATCAAATTACTTCACATCACTTCACATTAGCTCATAGCCTCAATTACATTCTAAGCTCAATGATGATCAGGACACGTCATTCTTCTTTTCTATTCCACAGAGTTCCCAGCACTGTGTTAGGACCTAAAAATGACTGCTTACTGTTTGTTCTCTTAAGACAGTCTTTAGAGGAAGAGAGTAATAAGGATACCACCAACTTACCAGCCTGATGTTGTCCTCCGGTCGGAGTAATATGAACATTGCTTGGAGGTGCTGCTGGAGATCGCCTGGGGAAATGTACAAAACAAAGGGTAATTATCCCCCACTGTAATGTCAACAGAGAGGGGTCCTTCTACTCTAAGGACTTATAGAAAAGAAAGCTCTGGTTCCCTGAAGGACTCTACTTAGACACCGAAATGGAGTGTCTTAATATGATTATTGACTTCTTTTTAAAGGGAAAGAATGGTAGACTGCATCTCAATACATTCGTTTATTAGTCTATGCTACGTGAAAACTTGCTTTGTGTTTATCCCATGGAAGGTACACTTGAAACTATTTCAGTTTTGGTAAAAGTGGTGGTGAGATCCGCTGGGCAGAGGCAGTACTGGCTGTGCTCTCAGGCCAACCGAAGGTAACAGTCAAGGAATCCTGCCATTGCCACGTCTGTAACTGTAATCGACAGCTGCACTTAACCTAAGAAGATTTCTAGAGTCCCCCTAGAAAAATTTCAACATTAAAATTATTTCCACATTAGTGGCTGATATTAAAATGAAAAGTATTTATCAAACATACCAAATCGCAAGGGATATATAGTCTAGTGAACATATAATTAGGTGCTTTAAAATGGCCAACCATCATTTGAATCCACACGTGTTGAAAACTAAGTGAAATTTCTTTGTATTTAACTGTTATAGATTTCCTATTCTGTACTAGGAAATCTGAGGCTTTGGCTAGTAAAGGTAATTAGATAATGTGCTGTCATGAAGGATGACCGTCAGAGAACAAGAACCTTCATTTCTGTGCATCCAGGTTGGCAAACAGGTATCTGTCTAAAAGGCCACTCAGTCTAAAAGCCTTTCCTATGTTTTCCTCCCTTTCCTTCTCCTAACGGATAGTTTTTGTTGTTGTTGTTTGCCTTCCCCCCCGCCTCGCATTTCACTTCTGGCTCTCACCAATTCCATTACTGCAGAATCTTTCAAATTTCAAATTAAAAAGGAGAGTCATTATGTTTAGCCATTCTACATTTCAAACCCAGAGACCCACTCTAAGTCTCATGTGCAAGAACCAGTATGGGCTCATAGCTATAAACCCAAGAGAAATGAAAACAGAGTCTAACACTAGAACTTGTACACAAATGTTCACAGTAGCGTTATTTATACTAGCCCCAAAATGGAAACAATGCAAATGTCTATCAATTGATGAATAAATAAAATGTGGTATGTATATCCATGTACTGGAATATTATTTGGTCACAAAAAGGAATGACGTACTGATACATTCTATAAACATGGATGACCCTTGAAAACGTGCTACGTGAATGTCTCAACAGAATGTTTATATGGTTCCATTTATATGTAACACCCAGTACAGGCAAATCTATAGAGACAGAAAGTAGATTAGTGGTTGTTTAGGGCTGGAAGGAGGGGTGGGGGATATAGGGAGTGACTGATAATGGGTACTGGGTTTCTTTTGGGGGGATGAAAATATTCTAAAATTAGATTGTGGTGATGGTTGCACACCTTTCTGAGACTATACTAAATTCTGTGACTATACTAAATAAATCACTGAATGTATACTTTAAATGGGTAAACTGGGTGAATTATATAGTATGTGAATTATATCTTAATAAAGCTGTTAAAAAAAAACACCGGTGTGGGGAGACAAAGTACTAGGTATAAACAATAAAGAGTGTCTAAAGTTACAAGTTACAACTGAGTTAAGCAGCTGAAGCTTTTTAAAAATTAAGTTTCCTACTGTTGTATCAGGACAAATAATCTGAGGAAAGGATTTTTACCGTGGAGAATCTGTAGAGGAGAACATTCTGGGCAAGGAGTAGCCCTAAGTCCCTACTCCAAGCGCCACTGGCCCAGAGATCCAGCTGCCTTGTGGGAAGGTCAGATGAGAATCAGGGAGCCCTTCCGTACAGCGAGGCCTCTCCTGAGAGCTGCTATGTGGAAGCTCAGGTCTGTCTGTTAGTCCATGAGCAAGCTGGGGATTTTCTGCTAGGAAACTGTCCTTCAGAGAGACTAACAGAGGCAATACACTGATACCATTAAGATCCCTCCCTTAGATTTTTCCATATAGTTCACTGACAGTAGCTAAGTTTCAGATTGCAGCTGGACTTCATAAAGACTTGCTATTTCCCTTTAAAACATTAGCAGATAGTTGCTCAATATCACTTTGTGATTATAAAACAGTGTTTGGATATTGTAAATAAAGCCCAGATAAAAAATTCTAAAGAGCTCAAGACATATGCATTAAGAAACTACAATTACACAGAGTGAGCCCGCCGTCTGCTTTCAGTGCTGCCACGGTCTTTCCAATACTGTGAGCTCAGCCAAGGCAGCTCCAGCTTATGCGAAGGTCTGGCTTTCTGAGCTGCGTTTATATTCACACTGCCTCATCTGTTCTGGTCTGGTTCACAAATCAAGCCCATTCCGTTTGTGTTACATTTGCTTTTCTTTTTAGTATGGGGAAAGCAAAGTGAACAAGGTCAAGTAGAAACCTGGGTGGCAGTTGAGTATGGAAGTTTGACCAAAGAAAAAGGCCAACCAGGGCCAGGAGCTTTAAAAGCCACTGACCCCACTTACTTTTACATGCCACAGAGCAATCTGCCTAACATTTGAGTCAGACAAGCTGGATTGAAACCAATCATTTGTCTTCTTTTTACTGCAAGTGATAAATATCCACACCAAACAGAAATACAAAGCTTAGCTGGGTCTACTTCCTCTGTGCATTCAAGTTTTGGGGGGAAGTGTCCCTCCCTTCTGGTGGTAGGCATTGAAGAGGAAGGTTTTAGAAAGTGCAATCCAAAGCTAATTTTCAAAGGAGTGTTTTTCCCTTACTCTTTTAAAAATTTTCCACGCTGGAGAATTTTGGTAGGAACATAATACTGTCCAATGAGATGGATTATAATTCTGAGCTGCTACATCTGCAACGAGATGAAGGTCCAAATAAGTAGGACAAACACTAAAATAGCTGAGATTATCTAGACTGTAGCTCAACTCAACGACTGCTTCAATGGGATCCAGTACTTCTGGCTTTCACCTCTGACTTAGGCCCTCGTGGTCTGCAGTCTGCTTTGTTCTCTTCCTAGTAACCCTAATTTATTCCCCTCGTGAAGATAACACATCATCAAAGTAGCCCATTTATGAGAATAAGCAACCACTCTTTGTATAGCATTGATCAGGATTTCTCCAATTACTGACCTCAGGTTGGCTTTTATTTTTCCCCCCAAAAATGACACAAATAACAAGCTTGCTGTTAGAAGACAGGCATAAAACTACTTATCTTCCTAAACGGTACATTTCCTATTACTAGAGACCACTTTCCCTAGACATACTTTCTCTGATTCTTTCTTAAGCTCGTCAGCACAAGTGCATCTGACTTTAGAGAAATTCAACATATGGAATCTACTATTAGTAAGATATTGTGATATTATAATAAGAAATATATATTTGGTCTTCATTCTGTTCCTGGTACAGAGCTCCTAAAACCCTTGGAATTTCTTAAGTGGTAAGAGCAATAATGGTGTCTTTTGTTCTGTTAATGATATTACTTTCGGAAAGCATCTAAGTATGGATGCTGGTTGCAGGGAACAGGGCAGGAGGGGCGGGGGTGGAGGGTGGAGGGGCTGGAGGTTGACTCGATGGGCAGTGACCAATAATTTAATCAGTCATGACTATGAAATGAAGCCTCCATAACAACCTGAAAGGACTGGGTTCAAAAAACTTCCAGGTTGGTGAACACATGGAAATATGGGGAGAGCGGCACACTTGGAGAGGGCACAGAAGCACTGTGCCCCTTCCCAACACCTTGCGCTATGCACCCTTCCAACTGGCTGTTCCTGAGTTACATCCTTTTATAATAAGTTATCATAAGTTTCTCTGAGTTCTGTGTTCTCTGAGTCTCAGTTTCTCTGAGCCACGTTAGCAAATTAGTGGAATCCAAGGAAGAGGTCATGGGAAACCCAATCCACAGACAACCTGGATTTGTGACTGGCATTTGAAGTGGGGGGTGGGACAGGAGGGGTCAGTCTTGTACAAGTGAGCCTTTAACTTCTGGGATCTGACACTATCTCTAGGTAGATAGTGTCAGAATTGAGTTGAATTGTGGGACACCAAGCTGGTGTCCGAGAATTGCACTCATATTCAAACTGGATGCAGAATACTAGCAATTTCAAAATCCAAGTCGTACACTCATTTCTGGTGAACATTTATTGGATGACGCCTTATTTCTATAAAAGTCCTCTGAATTAAATTTCCAGTTTTTTTAGTGTAAAAACAATTAAAAACACTAGCATTTAAGAACTAGTATTTCGATATGTGATAATAACTCTTGTTATCACAACAGTGACACTGAATTTACTTTATCTTAGTATATATATTCACTATCATATCATATATCATATCATATCATATCATATCATATCATATCATATCATATCATATCATTGTTTCCTCATAATATCACTAGAGAGCAGACAGGAAAAAGAACTGTAATCTTTGGTTAGTTGAAAAAATTTTGCATAGGATCTGAGGGAACATCTGAACATCTTTTAGCTATCAAAACCTTAATTGAGAAGTCACATATGACTTCATTATTTTTGTCCCTTATTATTTTTCCAATAAAAATTTATTGACTATCTACTAAATATATAAAGCATTCTTCTATGTGCCAGAAAAACAGTCAATGATAGTGAAAAGAAAAGTGATTATAGCACATTACAATGCTTTCTTTTATTATTACAGAACTGCTGGAGAAATAGGGATGAGGTAGCTAGGCTTTTAGAACAAAAATCAAAGAAACCAAGAAAGGAATAGGTTATGTCGAGCTTTACCTGCATGCTTGTTGCGTCTGTGGCTGATTCTTGGTGTGGATGAGCCATTTCCCCGTGGTAGAAAAAGGGCAGCACCTTTGACAGTTAGAAAGCTTTCACTGATGCTACAAGAAAAAAGTCAAAAGAAAATGAATTACTTAAAGAAGGAAATCAAAGAATAAGATGGAGATCCACTTTGGCATTTTCTCTCTTCCCTCTTCCAAAGTCCCAACTTCATGGGATGAAGTAAAAATAAAATCGAGAGACTAGTCCTGTTTACCCACAGTCCTGTTTACTCAAAACAATTTTTCTAGAACAAAACTTAAAATATTCTATATCCATTACATAGTAGCAGTTAAGGGTAAAGACTCTGGAAGCACACACAAAAAGGGTAAAGGGTCTGGAAGAATGCCTGGGTTAGAACCAGAATCCCTGGACTATTATTTGCCTGAATGAATTTTGGGGGCCTAGATTACCTTGTCTGTAAAACAGGGATAATAAAATAAACTAAGGTTGCTTGTTAGCAGTCAGTAAGAATATAGCTTCTCAGAGTGGTTTCTTTAGTAAATATTAGTTACCATTATTAGATCTATGGCAACCAATACTGGTATTATAATAGTGTTCTAATCAGATGGACTATGTTGCAATACTTAGTTACTAACAATAGATCCAAAGTTTGCAAACACAACTGATGTTTAAAATACACACCACACTAAAGTGTTACTCAAAATTTCACTTTCACCAACTTGTGTTCCCACATGCACTGAAAAGGAGTAGTACACAGGAAGTGTGTTTAACCCATGTAGTTTGCTCTCCATGTTCAATTGTCTGTCATGTGACTGATACCTCAACGCAAGCGGAGAACTACCCCTCAGGATAGAGGCTATTCAAAATGCAATCACTAGTGGATATCCACAGGAAACAGAAAATGTATCTCAATTATTTCATATCATCATACTAAGTCTTTTGATGTTACACACACAATCTGAACTTTTAAATCACTAACGGCAAAGTTTAGAAACACATAATGCAGGGTTCCAAGTTGGCATGTTTGTGTGTATGCCATTCAGGGTTAGCTAATGTATTGTAAATCATACTGCCTACTAAACATTTCCACTTGGAAAACTAATTGGCATCTCAAATTTACATGCCAAAGCTAATCTGTTGAGTCCCCTGCAAACCTGATCCACCCAAGTTGTTTGGGCCAAATACATAATAATCATCGTTGGTTTCTCTTTTTCCCTGCAACAATATGTATGTTTCCATCAGAAAAACCTATGAGCTTTACTCCAAATAATTTTTTTAAAGTTTTTATTGGGGAATATTGGGGAACAGTGTGTTTCTCCAGGGCCCATCAGCTCCAAGTCGTTGTCCTTCAATCTAGTTGTGGAGGGCGCAGCTCAGCTCCAAGTCCAGTCACCATTTTCAATCTTTAGTTGCAGGGGGCACAGCCCACTATCCCATGTGGGAATTGAACCGGCAACCTTGTTGTTGAGAGCTTGCACTTTTACCAACTTAGCCATCCGGCCGCCCCTCTGGAAGCTCAGTGGCAGCTCGCTGTCTTCAATCTAGTTGTGAAGGGCGCAGCTTAATGGCCCATGTGGGAATCGAACCAGCAACCCTGTTGGTAAGAGCTCGCACTCTAACCAACTGGGCCATCTGGCCGCCCCCCAAATAATTCTTGAATGTGCCCACCTATCTCCATTACCACTCTAACAATGGTCCACGGCACCCTCACTTTTCACCTAGACCCCTGTAAAAAAGTTTATTTTTTAAAGCTTTTTATTACAGAAAACGTTAAAACAAATACAAAAGTAGACAGAATAATATAATGAACTCCCAGGTCCTCATATATTTCTGCTTTAACTCATGGCCACCCTTGTTTCTTTTTGCCTTGTCCCTGAAGTGAAACTAATCCCAGACATTATATCATCAAAAAGCCTCTTCACTGGTCTGTCTACAAACACTTCTACACTGCTACTATATCCACTTACCAAACAGGTGCCAAAAAAATGTATACACATGACTTGCATTCACCTTTTGTTATCAACATATATTGAGTATTACAATTTTAATACAGTTTTTTCCTTTCTTAAAATGTGCATATATTTTTTGGCACCCTCTGCATATAATGTCACTACACACACACACACACACACACACACACACACACATACACACAATCCCCTTACCAATCGGCAACCAGAGTGATTTAAAATACATAGATCTGTTTATAGATGTATATATTTTAAATACACATATACATACAC
This sequence comes from Rhinolophus ferrumequinum, assembly GCF_004115265.2. Lineage (NCBI taxonomy): Eukaryota > Metazoa > Chordata > Mammalia > Chiroptera > Rhinolophidae > Rhinolophus > Rhinolophus ferrumequinum. The sequence continues at coordinate 17,968,477 of NC_046304.1, read as the reverse complement.
ACATAGAGGGTAACAAAAATGTATACACATTTTAAGAAAGGAAAACTGTTATTAATTGTAGAGATAGCAGATCTGTTATCAATATATACCAATAACAAAAGATGAATACAAGTCCCATTTGATTTCTGCAATTACAAGAGGTGCTCAAAGTGGTTACCATCAGAATCCAGACATTTCTGATCACCGCGAATTTCTACTTGAGCAACATTGATCAAAGTGTCCACTTGTACACATTTTTTTGGCACGCCTGATAGATACATCTATATATCAATATCTATAAATAACACACAGACACACAAACACACACACAGTGTCACTTCACTGCTTAAAACCTTCAATGGCTTGCTTTTGTACTTACAAATAAAAGCTGAAGTCTTTTGCTTGGACTTCAGGGCCCTGTAACATCTGGTAAATTACTTCTCTGATCTTGTTCCATCTCCCGTTTTGTTTACTATGATCTAGTTGCACTGCCTTCTTCCTGTTTCTTCTATATTTCAGGCCCCTTCTCAGGGCCTTTGTGCTTTTTGTTTTCTACTTGGGACCCGTTTCTCCTGGCCTGTCACTATTTAAGTCCCGGCTCCAATATCATCACCTTCCCCTACCCCCCATCCCAGTCATACTCTATCTTTGTTGGGTTTTTTCCTTCAGGATATTTATTGTACTCTTAAAATTATATTCACTTGTATACTTAATTGCAGTTATCTCCCTATGATAGAATATAAGTTTCATGAAGAGCACAGATTTTATTTCGGTCAGCACTGTATCCTCAACATTGGAAACAGTGCCAAGCCCATATTAGGTGCTTAATAGATATTTGATGTTTGAATTTATTCGATGCACGTTTATTTCCACAGTTGTATCTGTCCCATCACTGCAGTGGAATTGTAATTTAGGACAAGAAAAAAAAAACTGTTACAGAACTCAATATATGTGGCAGATTCATGGACTATAAAATATAAATGTTTGATGATAAATTAATTGGCTAATAAAACTAAATCACCTCTATAATGCTGTCAGTCCCTGACTCAATGTTATCTTTTAATCAAGTGACACGAAGCTGATAAACCTTTGAGGTAACTTGCCAAATAGATTGGAACTTGTCTTCTACAAACAAACACAACAATCCACAGACACCACTTTAAAATTTGCATGCTGGCTGGGAGGGGATGCCTTTATTTTGTTTTGTTTTCATCTTTAAATAAAGCATTGCGCCTTTGTGGTCTGTTGCACAAGTCTTGTCTCTTGTTACATTCATGGTGTGCACATGTCTCCCTGCTGTAGGTCACTCTGTTGCACTCACTTTACGGGAACAACCTAAAACAAAATGTCTGAGTGACAGGATGAGTGGGGTACACCACAGACAGGAAATGAAATTCACACTTCTGCCAACACAGCAACTGTCTGCTTTAGTACATGAAAATATTTTAAAAATAAAGGCTAAATAGTCTACCTATCACCAGGCAGTTAGAGCTGTGGGTATGCTTTGGTTTCCTGTAAACAAAGCAGCCTCTACTTCTACAAAAGAAGCATATTTATTGAGAGCTTAAAACAGCCAGGCATCCTTCAGTCATTACTTTTGTGAGAGAGGTAGTTTGTCTTTGACGAACACTAGTTTAAGAATTAACTTCCTGGTTTTTGGAATTCTGTAATATTGTTCTTATATACATTTGTTGCTTCTGCTTTAAAGCAAATCGAAATGTATTCTTTAAAATGTATGTAGTACTTTCACAAGGGGAGGGTTAGATGGGTGGATGAGGGCCCTTGGTTAACTCAAAGCTACATGGAAAATTCCTGATTATAAAAGAAAGACCAGAAGTCAAACTCAATGAACGGTACAAGGGAAAAGCTGTCTTTCTATTTGAGTCATTTACACAAATCTCAATAAACTTTTCTAATAGAACAAAATGAACAGCAGATCTAGCTGGGCCAGAAGACTGCCCAGTATAGGGGCAGTGTAGGGTCCCCGAGAGTCATGGCAGACACACCCTAGATGGGACAATCCTCTTTATTTTGTGGCCCCAGATTCTGACACCCTAGTTATCACAAAAGTGGCATACTTATATGCTGTTGGTCACAAGGAACGAAAGTATGGCTGATTACAAAAATCCCTTATCATCACTGAGAGAAAGTCAAAACTCTATAAATGCTATCAAAGATGCAATAGCACTATAGTGGCATGGAAATGAAAAAATAAAATTCACAACCACTAGAGTTTAAGTGGATCAAGTTCAACTTGAAAATTAAATGCTTTATTGGCATATGAAAAATTATATGCAAATTTAATCACATGTACTTCAGTGTAAGGGAAAAGCTTCGTATATCTTGCTAGAACAGCAAAAGATTAATTTATATAAATATTAAGTCTTTCTGAAACAGCTGCCTGAAGATTCGATTGACATAGAGTTGGTCTCTAATTAAAAATTTAGAAAGTCAGGTGAAGAAGTGCCCCCTCTTCTTCCACCTCCCCCACCTCCGGTTCAAGCCGTTTTTCTCAGTCTAGTTGTGTAGGACACAGCTCCCAGGCCCAGGCTGGTGTTATGAGCCTTGCGCTTCCCCGGCTGAGGCAGTGTCGTCAGTCGGCCGCTCACAGCAGCTCTCGCCGGCTGCTGGCCACTCACGCTGGCTACTGGCCACTCATGGCAGCACACGGTAGCCCATGGCGGCACTCTGCAGCCCACAGCAGCTCATGCCAATCTCGGGCTGCTCACGGCAGCCCAGCTCCAGCGAGAGCTGTTGTTCACAATCTTAGCTGTAGAGGGTGCAGCTCACTGGCCCATGTGGGAATTGAACTGTGGGAATCGAACCGGCGACCTCAGCGTTAGGAGCAAGGTGCCCCAAGCACCTGAGCCACCGGGGCCGGCCCTTTTACACATTTTCTTAATTAACCAGTTCTCTAGAGTCTGGCCCAGAAATAGGACTTTTCCAGTAAATTCTATGGAGCCATCCATGTGTGATCACAACTGTCTTAAATCCTTTTGGGTTTGTGTTAAACCCAAAAGGACTTAAAAACCCCCATATTAAGGAAAACACAAGATAAAAGAGAATACCACTCTCTCTTGATCTAAAGATGGAGAGTAATTAGCTGCTTGATAAGAAAATGACATAGGATTGTCTTTCTAATAGAGTGATAGTAAAGTTCTCATCTTCATCAGAATACAATTGAACATCTATTTACCTCTTGTGGAAAGATCACTTGCTCAACAAAGAGAAACTCATCCTTAGTTAGATATATGAGATGAGCTAGTAATAGCTAACTTGACTAGATGGCTACTGTATTTGAGGCACTGAGCTAATTGAGCACTTTACATTACTTCATCTAATCTTCACAACAATCCTGCGAAGCAGGTACTATTTTTTACCCCCAACGAACATGTAAGAGACAGAGGGGCTCAGAGATCATGTTATTTGCACGTCATACAGCTAGTAATCCTTAGAGCAAGGATTCAAATCAAGGTCTGGCTTGAAAATTCATGCTTTGAATCACTTTCTACAGTGCTGTTCTAGTTTCATGACATAGTTTATGGAAAATGAAGTATAATGTCTCTGCACAGACCTTTTCAACAGAATAGAATTTAAAAGTAGAGTACAGGAGCGAGAGGAAAGGACTGAAATGCATCCAGATCTCCACTCTTCTGATTCCTTTTTTGTTCCCTCTATCAAGGCCACGAACAGAAAGACTGTACTGAGGGGAATGAAGAACATCTGGCTGAGATATGAATCCAGATGGGCTGGACAATAAAGAACTGTAACTTCTGTTCGGAATGATAGTGTTTTAGTCCCAAAAATGGAGGAACGAGTAATCTCTGCTTTAAATAAATTTGAGGAAGCACTCTGTGCCAATCCCTCTCAATCAAATTCACTTCCTAAAGCATGAAATTTGTTAACTGGTAGTTTCTTCTTCTCAGGCAAAGCGTAGAAGAAAAGGTCAATTAAGGGAAGAAAATACTTAACTCTTCTGAGGTTGGAATAATCTTTGAGGAATGTGGCGAGGGTGATCATCCGTGACCAACAGGCAGGCCAAGGAAGCAAAACAAAGCAACAACACACCTGGCCAAACTGCTGAATGTCAGCTGGATAGACATTCTTCTGTTTTATATGCAACACACAAGAAGAAATGGATTCTGTACTATGGGAAATCAAGTCTCAGCAAGTGGGTGTGATACTTTTATTTCAACATTAACATGAAGGAAGTAGATTTTATGTTTATAATGTTTGTAATGCCAAACTCTTGAGTTTGTTTGGTATTTCTGCCTGAAGCCAAAATTTATAGGTAAATTGTGTAATACTGACTGCACACAATATAATTGCACAAGGTGAGTTGGTTGGCATTTATACAAAATTCAAATACACAACATCTAAACTATTATATTTTTGTCTTAAAGAATATTCATCTAGGGGAAACTTTCAAATACATTCCATCCTCCTAACGTTCTCCCCTTCTTGATAAGGTTTCTCTGCTTATTTAGTTGTTTAATTTTCAGATTAAAGGCGCTAGGGCATCTTCCGGTAATCCCATTAAGAGGAAAGGAGTTCATGTCCCCACTTAGTGTTACTGTAACATGTATAAAGGGAATTTCACAACAAAAAGCTTCAATTATCAGACCAGAGGCCAAAGGACTACAGAGCTATCAATACCAGTGCCTACTGAAAAAGTCTGGCTAAACCCCCAAAAACAGGAAGGAAAAAGTCACCGTGCCATGATGTATGAAACATGGCTGCAAAAGTCAGAAGCACCTACCAGACAGTGAGAAAAGTTTGATTCTGTAATCCTAAAGAAACTTAGATTAAAACGGGAGAAAATTCAAACCCAAATGTTGCAGGTATTGTTATCTGTAACAAACAATCCCCACCCCACCCCCACCTCCACTATACATGGCCACATGGTCAAGTGCTAATATTAGAATGGCAACCAATACCTGGAGCCCTCTGCCCTGGGGGATAAACTCCCAGGCATATGCCTATGAGCCTGGCAGAATTATTTGTCCCCTTAAGCAGACAAGCAGAGGCTGGGTGATCTAGTGGACCAATGACCGGCAAAGCAGAGAAGACCTCAGGGCTCCAGTTCTCACTCATCACCTATAACCATCAAATCATTTTAGTTCCAGCTAATCCTCCACTGCACTGTTGCACAATTCCCAGCGCAACTACCCTCAGACACAACTATTTGTTTGTCCCCGTTCCTACTTTTCTACAATCTAAAAAGGGGAAAAAAAGGGTCTGTTTGTTCAAGGCTGAGGGACAAATTCTGTTCGGACCAATCTCCCTGGTCTTTTCCCTATAGACCATAAATGGGAGGTGAAAAAAACTCCAGAAATTTTGTTTTGTTCATTTTGAATGGTCATTTACTGATAAGCTCTTATAACTATGTATTGCATTTTTTGCCTCAAACGTGCATTTTAGAAATGTTCAGACAGAAACATAATCTAGGATCAATCATTTTATCACTGGCCATATAAATTCAACTTGCCAATTTCTACAGACTGGGACACATCTGAGTTGACATTTGCTGTTTTTGGCTGTCCAGCAATAGATCGCTCCTTCCTGGTCTCCGTTTGGGGAACCTTCCCCAATGTCCATGGTTTTGGTGGCCTCCAACTCTGGAACTGCAAGGGACCTTGCAGGAAGCTGGCATGTGGCTTAGGCCTGGCCAGTTGGAAACTCTCCTCTGAATCTTAGGCAAGTGACCCAAGGGAACAGGGACAGTGGGGGACAGTGGCAAGGTATAAACCAGTCTGCCCCTGATCCTTGGCCTTCTTTGAACACTTGTGGCCCCTGCTTGTTCTCTAAGCTTGGTCTTTCGGCCTCCCATCCATTAGGTGAGCTCTGACTTCCTTCGAACGCGTATTTTGCTGAAAGCTAGTTAAAATTCATTTCTGAGCTTGCAACAGAGAATCTGATACATCAACTGAAGTTCAGAGAATTTAATTCCTTTCCTCAAGTCACACAGCTTGTAGTGGAGCCCAGGCTCCGCCCCATGTCATCTGACACCCAGGGAGGCACTTGAACCCTTCATTCTGAGTTAGGTGTTACTATTACAGGACATTGCTAACCTAATAATTGGAAGCAACCAACAGTTAAAAACACATCTGGTCAGTTGATCTCAAGAGAACAAAGGCAGGATTTCACTGCAAAGCCTGGTGTGGTATGTTCTATTTTTCACGGCATCCTGAAGACAAAGTTCAGGTCTGAGTGGGGAAAGATTCAGACATATTCCCATGAGGCAAATCCTCCTTTGCTATTTCCTAAAGTCGCTTCTTTTATCATTATTCCTTTAATAAGTTTGTTGAATATTAAACATTGCTTTTTAAAAAATATCAAAAACTGGATGCCGAAAACAAAAAGTTAGGAAGGACACGGACTTAGGCAGGAGGGCAAGAAAGCCCACAAGGGCAAGAAAGAAGTGGGTGTATGCCCCATCCTTGGTCCCCCTTCAGTCTTCTCTGAGAGCAACAGTCTTCCTTTCTCCATGCTGTCTGGTCACACATCCACGTGACCTCCTTTCAGGGATTTAAAGTGTTTAGCTTTTGGTTTGGGTTTTAAAAGTACTACCAAATAATAAGAGGTCAGACCTGGCCCTCAGAGACGCTGTAGGCCAGGGCTCCACCAGGGCCACAGGTGGACCTACTTCAGCACGTTTTGTGAGAACAGCACAATGTAAAATCATTTTAAGTTCTGAGCATTTAAGTTCTGAGTTTGAGAAGAGCACTCACACTTTCCTGAGCCTCCAGGCAGCCACCATTCCTGGACGTACACTGAGCAGCCTGGCCCCAAAACGTGGAATGTGAGCTGGGACTCAGAGACCAGACGTCTCCTTACAGCACTGCTGCCTTCTGGTCTCTCTTTGCAGCCGCCCTAGCAAGCCTCAGTCTCCAGCAGCCATCTCAAAATACCTCCCCTCAAAAGGACAAAAACAAACAAAACCTCCCAAAGAACTGGGTGCTCATGAGCAGACTTGGTCCTTAGGCAACTTCTCAGCATAACTGATCCTCAGCCTCCTGGTGACTGATTGACAGTGGGGAGTCTTGTTTTCAAGAAGGTCCAACTCCAAGGAGAGGAGAAACTGCCTCAGCTCAAAGGAGCCTATTTCCTCTATAGACTGAATCAACAAAGCTTCTCTCAGTCCTGTGTCCCTAAACTCTAGACTTAAATAGTTTTCTTTCAAAAAGATAAAACTTAAAAAGCTGTCTGGACCGAAAAATAAATAACCCCAACAGTTCTTTCTCACGATTTTAAAATGCTGGATGTACTGGTTACCAAGAGACATAACCAACATTACCTGGCACCAAATTTAAAATAGTTGGTGGGGATAAGCAAAACAAAAGAGGAGATTAACTCAGAAAAACTGTTGAGCATGTGAAAAATCATTTCATTTGCATGATTCAACAACCGCCTTTCCAGGTATTTAAAACACACCTGCAGAAGGAATGCAAGTTGGGCTTTCAAGCACTTGGCCAGAATGTCAAACCCTGCTTTTACACCGTTTCTCTTTCACCCACAAGCGAAAACCTCTTGTGAGGCTCAGGCTATCTTCCATTCTTTGTTGCTGTCATCTTCTGACATCCCTTATCTTGCTCGATCTTCCTTCCTTTCACTCTGATTCCAACTACAATCTTAAGAGATTCCATTGTTTATACAGATGAAAATCCAACAGCTTTGCCCCAAAATTTCTCCTTCTCCTGATCTTCAAAAACCTTCACCTGGACTCCATCTAGACTTGTAATTCCCAGAGTCGCTGTGGAAGGCAGGCGTCAGATCTTCATGCCCTTGATTTCAGATACCGAACTCCCACTTGCTGACCACAACCCCTCCCTCGCTTGTGACTTGCTTGTGTTCACTCTCTTCAACCTGAGGGAGACTCCGAGTTCCTGATTCCTCAAGTTTTTTCCAAGCCGTCAACCTCGTTTTGGTTTTTCTTCCATCTTTAACCACCCGAGTGCCATGTTCTGTTTCCTAACTGGTTTCCCTATAATCTGTTCTGTGACTGAATTCCCTTCAGAGTACTCACGGCAGCTTAAAATGATAGGATTCCTTGATGAGTGATTAGTATTTGTGTGAGCAGTGAGCTCAGTGCCTTGTCTAATGTCATCTCTCTCTTGTCCGGCACAGGGCCTGACAGACACTAAGTGGACAGTCAGCAAATACACATGGAATAAATGAAAGAAAGGCAGGACCCACGGAAGAAGATGATAAGCCCACGCCTCTGGATGCCACAGCACACTCATGGTCACAGTGCCAAAGATGTCCGAGGTGACAGCAACAACACTGAGCTGGCTCGGCGGGGCACTTAACGCTTCCAGAGAGTGCCCCCCGCCCCCCCCCGCTCTTCCAAACTCTCGCTCCTCTCAAGCCCCATGACCAACTCCTGCTTCCTTCAACTCCCCACAGCGAACCGGCTCTTCTACCACATCGAGGAGTAGAGGCTAGCTGGTATGGTTTCTCCCAAGGACGTTCTCTCACCTGCAAGCTTACCTTCCTTCTCTCATCTGAGAGAACGAAGCATCCAGCTGTCAAAAGTCAACCCTTTCACTCGTGTCCCTGACCCCGCTTCCATGTCTCCTAGTTTTCTCAGTCAGTCTCCCTCTCTGCAGCGACTGCTTCTACCTCAGCCTGGAAACGTGCTCTAGTCTGTTCTCCCACATCCTTAAAACAAAACCCTTACCGGATCCTATGTTCCTTTCTAAGTTCTCTTTCTTTAGCTTCTAGGACATTGGGTCCACTTGAGACCTCTCTAAACACCCCAGTTTGATATCCTTTGCGAGATACTGTACCTTATCTTACCCTACCCTACTTGCTGCTCTTCAACCAGACGGATTATCTGACCTTCACAGTAATTTGAAACTCAGGTACAACTAACTGTACTTAAAAATCAGAATTTTCAGCTCCTCTTGAGAGATGAAAAATCTGAACCCACAGGTCCACATTCACACCTAGCAACACCAGGCCAGAGTTGAGCAGTGGACGTCCTCGGAGATATCCCAGGGTGGTAAGTGCTATGGCGAAAAACAGTACAGTAACCGAGTGCTGCTGTGTGTATTTGTGTGTGTCACATGCTATGGTCAGGAGAAGTGTCTCGGATTAAGGTGGCCTGTGAGCAGAGACCTGCAGGAAATAAGGCAGGGAGCCACGTGGCTGTTTGGGAAAAGAACATTAAAGACACAGGGAGCAGCAAAGGCAAAGGCTCCGAGACAGAAATGTGCTCGGCCGGTGTGAGAAACAGCAAGGTCAACAGCACTGAGTACAGTCAGCCAGCAACGTGCGGCAGAAGATGAGGTCAAAGAGGCAGGGGGGGAAGTGGCACAGGTCTCAGTGTCTTCACTTCCTGATCTGTAATTCGCCTTCCAATGCACGGCAACTGAGATTTTCTTCTGTTTGTCAAATCCAACGGACATTTCTTAATCGTAATCTTTGTTGACCACCTGATATTGCTGACAACCTTCTACCCTTTCAGCATTCTCACTTTCTTAGCATTTCTTTTATATTTCTGACTATTCCTTCACACCCTCATTTGTGGGCTCCTGCTTTTTGGTCAACTTTTTAAATATGTCGTCTTCTCTGATTTCTCCTCATGCCTCCTCTTGCTCGCTGTATACTCTTCTGGAAATGTTCATTCGTACTCATGACCACCTTACCCCCCATATGGATGACTCCTGATTAGTTATCAAGAGGGCATAACAAATGACCCTACAACTCAGAAGCCTGAAACAACAGAAAACATTATCTCCCACGGCTTCTGTGGGTTAGGAATTCAGGAGCAGCTTAGCTGGGCGGTTCTGGCTCATGGTCTCTTACGACGAGGACACAGTCATCGGAAGACTTGACCAGGGCTGGCAGGTGTTTCCAAGATGGCTCCCTCATGGCTACTGTTAGGGGGCCCCAGTTCTCTGCCATGTAAGCTTCTCCACTGGTCTACGTGAGTATCCGTCTGACAGGCAGCTGTCTTTCCCCAGAGTAAGCGACGCCAGAGAGAACAAGGCAGAAGTGCAATGTTTTATGACTTAACTTTGGAAGTCACACACCACACTTTCTGCAGCACCGTTACTTGGATAAGTCGGCCCTACTTCGTGTGGGAGGGGACGACGCAGGGATGTAAAATACTGGCAGGCGAGAATCACTGGGTACCATCCTGGAGGCTGGCGGCCACCGCTCCCACACTGGCTCTCCAGCGCAGATCTATCATCAGAGCACCAGACCTGCACAATCAGCTGTGTGCAGCAGCTGTGTTGTTGCTGGTAACGGCAATACTTTACCGCCATTTCAGACTTTTACTGGGGAAAACTTGGAGTCTGGCACAATGGTATGTCCATCAAGACGGGAGTTGTGTGATGGTGGCGGAAATGGTTAGGTGCTGGCTCTGAGCACTAGGAAGTCAACTTAAAGGAGACATTGTAATTATCATTTGCTGAATACCCAGGCAGGATGCCTGCCGCTTTACAATCACCATCGCACAACTCCGTGAACAAAAGTCACTCTTTCTATTTCATAGATGAGGGAACAAAGTTTCTGAGAGTAACTTGTCTAAGCTTATACCAATTACACAATCAGTATGAAAGAACAGGGATCAAATTTTGGGCCTATTTTCAAGTGCTTTTTTTTTAAAAAACAAACCAACACAAACCTCTACTCCATGGCTTCTTTAGCAGTCTGCGTTCTTTGCCTGTTCTGCACAATGCAGGTCCGTTGTCTACCCACCACGGTACCAGTAAGGTTCTAAGTGAATTCTCAAATATCAGAAAACCAAGTTTTTTGTTTGTTTGTTTTTTAAAATTGAATCAGGTCATGCTACTTTACTGCAGCCTTACAAGCAATTCTCAAAATTTACTGGCCACAAAATTTAATCCAGTCTGTAAAACACTAGTCTATCAATTTTCCTTATCCAACTATTTCTTTTTAGTTGTTCTCTATGTGGCTAGGCTAAGAAAATGAACTAATTTGCCAACAGGCACTCTTAAAAGTCCCACAAAGATACTAATTCTCAAATATCAAACCAAGGGGAAAAGAGAAAGGCATGGCAAAGTACGCTGAATCTCTTAAATCAACTGCCTGGTTTTCTTTACTATCACATGCACTGTTTGACTTGGAAAGTCCTTGGGCAAATCCTTCTTTTCCTAACTGCTTTCATGCATATTGCAGATCCTCTTGGCTCTGCACTAACATATAATGAAGTCCAGGAGAGCACTGCTGCTGGTGCTTAGGGTCTGACACTTACATGGTCCAGTTAACTTCTGTAAAATCCTAATAATAATGCTGCTGTTGCTGATGAAGGAGCAGGAGGAGGAAGAGGAAGAGGATGAGAAGAGAAAAACAAGTAGCAAAAGGCAAAGTTCAAAAGACAGGGAAAAGAGAAAGCCAGTGGCAGTTGCAGGCCTTAATTAGCTCATGTTTCTTAACCAACCCAATGTTCCTTGCTTCCTACTCTCTTGCCCCTTACACAATCATTTCAGTATTGCACCACTAATACAGATGAAAAACTGACTCCACTGGCTCACTGCAAATTTAATTTGTTGAGCTTTCTTGATGCTGGATCTCATGTTTAATAGTTATGTTATTTTTCAAATTCATTAAATCTACATTTTAAGATAAATTTATGATGAAGCAACGACCCACAGCACTTTTCCACCTATTTTCCAGATAGTATTCATAAGAAATCAGACAGCTAGGAACAAACAGATCACACATAGTATTTTGCAATACTCTAGAGTACAATGTGAAGCAATGAGAATTCCAAATATTTTAGTTAGGATTTGGAAAAAAGAGGAAAATATTCAAACCAAAATGATCCAAGAGTAAATTTAAATCTCATATGTGTTTTAAATTTGCTGGAGGTAAAAAAGTTAAATCATAATATATTTGCTCCAGGGTAGGAACACGCAGTAGAGTACAATCCCACACCTGCTGCCTACATTGTTTTTAGGTACTGGTTGAACCAGGTCCTATAAACTAGTCCAAAAGGCAACCCAGGGCACAAGAAACCATAAGGAACAAAAGAGAATGATTTTAACTGCCAAAGGGAAAATTTTTGTACAATAATTAGAAGGAAAGCTGCAACCCTAAAGAGGGTCTGTCATTTTCTCACATGGCAATAGACAGCTAGTGAGGCTATACATTAAGTCTTACAGACTTCCTGAGTTGCCAGGGAACCCTACATACCACAGAGGTCCACCCTTTAAATGTCTAACCACAGGAGATCATGGTTTCTAAAAGGAAGGTGGCTGAAGATATTCAACATCTAACCATTCTACCAAAACAAGAAGACGTGGTCCATTTCATTTTTTTTTTTTTTTTGGCAAACAAGAAAGGAAAAATAAGGAGAGGCAGCGATGTAGGCTTCTTCACCATTAGAACCAGGATATAGACAGCTCTGATACGCAGACATTCACTGCTACTGACAAGATTAGTCAGGTATTGGGAGAATCGAGGCTTGTGATACACAAAGGGCAAAAGAGTGTAGACATGTTTTTTTTTTTCCTTTTTCTTTTTGGCTGTATGAATTGATAAGTTTATTTATATTTACTATGACATAATACTGATATATGGACTAATTTGTTTTCTATTTACCTTGCTTTTATTTTCCTTGTATATTTCCTCTCTTCATCTATTAAAGAATATCTATTCCATTTCTATTTTTACATGCTTGCCTTACATTTTAATAAGTATATTTAATGGAACCAATCACTATTTCTACTTTGTAGTCATGTTTTTTCCAAACGAGGCTGTCTTGGCGGGGGCCCAGTAATGTGCTTTGAAAAATCAACGCAATTCACAGCACCAGTTTTTTTAAGTGTTAAGGCAATTAAAAATCCCACACATATATGTTATACCTTAAAAATAAAGGTTGCATCTCAGCCATACCCTAAAAACAAGAATACTTGAATCTAGGAAAGGAAAATGAAAACAAGGACTCAATCACAAAATGCTGATAAGCGGCAATGCCCTTTCAGTAACTCAAGACCCAAAACCAAGATGATGCCAGAATCAGGAAAAAAACAGGAAAGCAGCAAAGTATTATATCTGAACTTCTGCTTAAGAAAAAGGATGTAACCAGGCAAAAGGCTATGCACGTAAAGAACTGGAAAGTAATATGGCAGGAGTGGAAATGGCTATATTAGTAAGGAAGGTGGCACTGTGGGTTATTTTTTCCCCACTCTTTGCAAATTTCTTTTCCATGATGTTGTTATACTGTATTTTCAATTTTTAAAAAGGACCAAACAAAAAAAGGGCAGCACAGGAAAACATACCGTGGGAACAGTGTCAAGCACACAGATGTTTTGCGTAAGCTGCATTTTCAGAAACATCTGCCTTTGTGCAAGACTTGAAAAAGTAAAGCTGTCGTCAACAAGTTCTCCAAAGTAAGGGGTGGGGCCTGAGAGAAAGTGAGCTGTGAAGAAACCAACAATTAGAACCCTTAGGGCTGAGAAACAGTTTCTTAGATTAAGTTCCTCATTTATGAGCCACCTCTGCCCAAAATGCTTTGCCATCAGCAAAGTCTACAACTCAAAACAAGGAAGATCAAGTTGCCTGTAAGTCTCCCCTCGAGTCACTGAAGTTCTCTTAGCAGAGCCACTCAGCTCTTTGCAGAGATCGCCATCTCTGTGGCAGATGAGACAGAACACAACCTACTGTATAAAAACCTGAGTGGGGAGCAAGTTGAGCTACTCCTCCCATCTTATTCCAATTCTACATAAAAATGCTTATCACACTCAGGAAAATTCATGTAAAAGCAAAGATAATACACATCTGTTCATCTGTTCAACCGTCTTGCTTTGGTTGCTTTGGTGTATGTTCAACTTTATTTCTGTTTAGTGAGCTGAATACTCCTGGGTTTATACTGTATGCTTTTTCGTGTAAGGCAATGAAGGGAGAGCACGTTCACACTTGCTTTACTAGTACCCAGCCTAACGCCATGTACAGTATTGAATAAATGTGAGCTGAAAATTAACAGGGATGATGCTGAAGACCCAAGCACACTTCAGAGGATAATAAACGATGAAAGTCACCGTCCAACCCCTTCTCTGGTGTTCAGGAGGCAGGTGTGTAAGCCTATGTATCTGCGACACAAACCCCAGGGAGAGGCTACCTTGCTTGTTCTTGTTTGCAGCCTTCAATCACGCCTTATACCAGTGGGAAACTCGCACTTGCACAGGAACTTTGAACTTGCTTGCAGAGTTCTCCCAAAGGTCTAGTTGGTGTTCTGTCTTGAACTTCCTTTTTCTGAGAAGTTGAATGCCTTGTATGGGGTTACTGTCCTACATCTGCCTTCTGGGTGAGTCGACTATAAAAAATTTTAGAAACCTCTTGCTCAGGCATGGTAGTCTGTTCTAGGTCCTATATAAGCTCCCCTTACTGCTAATGTGACAGGAGAGCTGATAAGCTATCGGTTTATATAAATCTGTTAGGATAAAGCCACCCAAACTGCTCATGTTATCTCACTGTAGAGTGAAAGAGTGGAGGGAGGGCCGCAAAGACGGGAGAAGTAAGCAGGTAGATCTGAGGGTCGTACATGATTTGCCAAAGTTTGGACTTTACCATGAGGACAACACAGACCCAAAGCTTGCAGTCCCAGAGAATGGACTGGAAGAGGCTGAGACTTAGAAACAGATAGACGTTCCTTTAGTCAGTAATCCAGGCAAGAGAGAAGGGTGGTCTGATCTGAGCTAAGGGGAAAACAGAAAAGATGGATATTTGGAGGATATTTGTCTAGTTTACTTTCTTGTAGAGATGGAAAATTATCCATAAAGAAATTTAAACTGTAAGAAAAACCTGAGAGAGAAAAGCCTTGATATGTGCAAATTCCTTGCGCTCAAACAATGTCTTTTTCTTTGCACCTCCTTCCCGGCTTCAGACAGACCCTTCCCTTTAACCAAGTCCAATGTTTTAAGATCTCATGCAACAGGGTAAAAAAACAGGGTAAAAAAAAAGTCTATTTACATGGCTATTAACTTTCAAACTACCGACTTTTGTCCAAATTTTCTCAAAAACAGGGATTCTTTCCCCCACCATCTCAACTTTTTCTTAAGTTACACTTTGCCCATCCTCAGATTTGGAGCTCAAATGTGCCTTTACCTACCTGCCAGCTAACAGCCAGTCATTCCGGACAAGCCAGGCAACCATACAGGCAATTCTTCCTCATGTCACTTTGTTATCTACACACCTCTGTATCATTTCCTGTCAGGCACCAAACTTCCAGCATCAAGGAAGAACAGCTGTGGAGAATGCTTTTACACAAAAGACCTCCCCCTTCCTTATCCCCTGTTCAACGGATATGACAATATACTGATGATAGTCAGGGCTCAAGTGAAACACAAGATAATGCAACTAAGTTTTGAAACCACCATTTTAAACCAGTCATAAAGAAAGCAAGCTTAGCTGTCTGGACATAGTAAGTAGCAAAAGATGAATCAAAAACCTGAGACCTAACTTCAGTCAAAAGAAGGCAAGTGAATTTCACAAATTCATCTGTATCACATTAGAATAGGAAATTAGTGAAGAATTGTTAAACAGGTAATGCTAAATCTTTCTGGCGTTCAGTTAAATTAAGTGACCCATTATTAAAGACTAGTTAAAGAAGACTCACAGATAAGTTTGGATTCATAGATAATTTGCTCATCTCTAAAAAAGTCAGGAGATGTATAAAACAGCTGCTGGAGAATTTAAAAAGAATTTAAAGATGAACCATAGGCTATCCAGGAGAGGACTGGAGTAAGTCTGGGGAATAACATTTGATTCAATATTATTACAATGAATTTTACATCTAAATCACGGTAAAGTTGCCATGTCATAATAGGGAACTAACTTTGCTTCTTCTCTTGTACAAATGGGATCACAATACTGAACAAGATGTTAGAGTAAAATATGATGAAAAATATGATAAGGTAGCTGTACCAAACCTTTCCACAAATAGACTTCTAGTTCTCAGATCACAGTTTCCATTGACTCGGGGAAGGCAGTAAATAGTAGGTGCATACTTGGCCAGGGCTCAACTGACCAGGGTTTTCTAATGCCCCCTTGCCTACGGCTGGGTGCCTTTGAGCCAGATTTAGCACTTCAGACAGATTCTCTATCTATAAAAGAGAAGGTTAGTATCTTACCTGCTGCAGGGAAACACGTGAAAGCAGAGAGAGAAAAGCATGGAACTGACAGATGACCTGGAGTTTTTGCTCTGTCACGAATGAACTGGATCTCAATTTCCTTATATAACATAAACTCTTAAACTTTATAAAGGAGACTTTCATCAGGAACCTTAAAAGCACTCCATTAGTTCAAGATAAGATCAAAACATTTCTACACTATTAATCAAAAATACCAATTATGTTTTTCATAGCAGAAGAGGTAACTGTCAAAGAAGGCTTCTAAAGGTGATGAACAATGGGCTGAACTACTCTGCAAATGTGACTGCTAAACCCTATAGGTTTATGTTCAGAAACCAAATGGTTGATTTGTTCACAGGATTCCTGCTTCCTTCCACTGCAAAATTTTTTTTCTGGGGGAAAAAAAAATTCTTGTCTCTCCTCCACCCCAGTATTGAAAAAGAAAGGGATGGGAAAGCTGCTTGGGTCGTTTTACACCCATAGACGGCTGCTCGAGCTAAAGGGTGTGTACCAGAGTCACCTGCATGGGCTATCTTACTGATTCATTTAGTTTTACCTTTCTTTATCTGACAATTCCACCAACAATATGTACCCTGTCTCACTTGCTAGGAATAAAATATCCTCTCTTCTTAGTAGACAAAGTTTGTGGAAACTTTCTAGAAAGTAGCAAGTATCAAGATTATACAAACGCAAGTTATTATCCTCAAGTCCACGAGGCTTAGGCTTTACCTTTTTATATTCTGACTAAATGTTAACTTTGCTCAATGAAACAGAAAAAGAAATCACTGTCTAGGTGTATGTTCATATGGAATGAACTCATGACTTCTTTCTGAGGTGATCTGCATTAGCTTTTAAAACAATTTTTTGGTTTAGTGCAGAAAACTTTTTACCTAGAGAAGCTAAGTGGTTGGAAAGAGCATCTCAGCCTATAAGCGGAACTAGAACAGCGTCGCTATTTAAGTAAAAGTGTAACACTAGTAATGAGGACTAGCTAAGGTCATTCTACTGTCTCTCCCTGTAGTCACCAACTCCACACCTCGCTATATTTAGACGAGGTATGCATACCCCATTAAAGAGAGGAGACTCAGTCCTAGGCTTAGGATCTCAGCAGTGGGGTTCTTACCTCAGCTGAGGGGGAAAGACACTAACCAAAATAGGTGTATTGATGCATTCCTTGGCAACCAAAAGAACAATCAGTGCTTTATTTTATTTCATTCTGAATAGATGTATAATCACTAGCATGCACAGAGCAATATCCACCACACAAAAGTTGGGCACAGTCATGACTAAAGCAAAGCAGTGAGTATCTTTAAAGTAACTCACTTGCCAGGACTGCCTGCCACGCTTTAGCCAGACACACAGAGCTGCCCAGGTCCACAGGGTAAAACGTACAGCAGTTTGGTCTCCCGGGAACTGGAACAAACAGGTTTCCAACCCAGGAATCACCACAGCATCAAAAACATTAGGGTCTGCCTGGGTCGAGTCCTCCAGCATTGCCCAGCTAACAGCCTCCAGGACCCCACATGCAGCAAAGGAAGAACCAAATGGAGACACAGCAGACTTATGCATTCTACCCCCTCCCAAAAAAAAAAGGCTTATGGAAAATGGATTTTATGATAAAGACTGTGTTGAACTGAGTCAGGGATGTGGTAGTACATATAATGGGGGAACCGGCTTGGGGGGACCTATTTCCTAAGTGGCCCTTAAATCTGGAATCAAAGGAAAGAGCCTGGGGAAAACAGATTAAAGAAAAATATAGTTGCCCTCCAGAAAGAGCTAAAAAAACCCTAATAATAATCAGATGTTTCTGGTACCTCCCCAACTGTCAGGAGAAAAAATTAAATAATTTAAAGAATGTGGTAAACATACTTTTGAAACTGAAGTATAACAAATAGAAATCTGTTTATCTTCATTCAAAGGAAACTGCACGTTGCCACTAGGAACATTTCCACTGCAGGAAAGATAAGCAGATGCTGGATGTTTTCCCAAAGCTTTTCTAGTGTCACTGAAGAGGCTTATGGAATCTGCTTTACATTTTTTTCAGATTAACAGTTAATGCTAAAAAGGCAATATTTTGAATGTTGTTTTTTTCTCTTCATAATGTATTTTAACATTTCTACAGTAACATATTTAAACAATATTTACTTCTAAACAGTTCAATTATTTTTAAGAGTGACTTTTGAAAAGCCCCATTTTCTGTTTCCTCTGCATTAAAACCCGAATTAATGAAAAATATCTATAAATATTCTCAATTAACTGAAAAACTGAAGAAATTCTTGGGGAAAAAATTCTAAGATAAATAAGGTTTGTTTTTTTTTTTTTTTTTTTTTTTAAAGATTTTATTGGGGAAGGGGAACAGTGTGTACTTCCAGGACTTTTTCCCAAGTCAAGTTGTTGTCCTTTCAATCTTAGTTGTGGAGGGTGCCATTCAGCTTAAAGTTGTTGTCCTTTCAGCCTTAGTTGTGGAGGGTGCAGCTCAGCTCCAGGTCCAGTTGCCATTGCTGGTTGCAGGGGCCACAGCCCACCATCCCTTGCAGGACTCAAGGAATCGAACTGGCAACCTTGTAGTTGAGAGGACGCGCTCCAATCAACTGAGCCATCCGGGAGTCAGCTCAGCTCAAGGTGCCCTGTTCAATCTTAGTTGCAGGGGGTGGAGCCCACCATCCCTTGCGGGACTTTGAACCGGCAACCTGTGGTTGAGAGCCCACTGGCCCATGTGGGAATCGAACCTGCAGCCTTAGGAGTTAGGAGCACGAACCTGCAGCCTTAGGAGTTAGGAGCGCGGAGCTCCAACTGCCTGAGCCACTGGGCCAGCCCTTTTTTTTAAATAAGGTATTTAATTTCTAAGAGTGATAAACTGGTCTGAGTTTTCTCAAGGCTTTATATGTAAAACCCAGAATTTTTTTGGCCAAAGCAAACAGGCACTGGATTAAGGCCTAAAGAAAATAATGTGAGATGGCAAGAAAGTGAAAGTGGCACATGAAACTTGATGGCTCACACTTCTGAAAATTCATAACTACACATGGTAGGCTGCAGAAATTTAGCTTAAAAGGAGGTTTAATGATTGGAGAATTCTTTTTTTTTTTTTAATTGGGGAAGGGGAACAGGACTTTATTGGGGAACAGTGTGTAGTTCCAGGACTTTTTTCCAAATCAAGTTGTTATCCTTTCAGTCTTAGTTGTGGAGGGCGCAGCTCAGCTCCAGGTCCAGTTGCTGTTACTAGTTGCAGGGGGCGCAGCCCACCATCCCTTGCAGGAGTCGAACCGGCAACCTGTGGTTGAGAGGACACGCTCCAACCAACTGAGCCATCCGGGAGCTCAGCAGCAGCTCAGCTCAAGGTACCGTGTTCAATCTTAGTTGCAGGGGGCGCTGCCCACCATCCCTTGAGGGACTCGAGGAACTGAACCGACAACCTTGTGGTTGAGAGCCCACTGGCCCATGTGGGAATCGAACCGGCAGCCTTTGGAGTTAGGAGCATGGAGATCTAACCGCCGGAGCCACTGGGCTGGCCCTGATTGGAGAATTCTTGATTCTCGGTGCACAACTGAATTACACCGCACATTCAATACACGAAATGGGTAAGCCATGGCAGTGGCTCTGGCCTCCCAACAAGCTCTTTCTCATTAATTTAATAAGTATCTGGATGAAAAACAATTAGACATTCTCTTAATTCCTCTCAACTTTTTCTTCAATACAGTAACAACTTTAAGTCATTTTGTCTTCCTGGTTTAAATCACCAGATATACATTACCCAATATTGCTTCTTTTTACAGTCACCACATAGGTACTGACTATTTGATGAAGACACAAATATCCAGGCTTTACTGTAACATTCCAAGTTTTCCTTAAGCAAATACCATTCTTGGAATATCTATTCCAAGATTATTACGGGAGAGACAATTCAAAAGGCTGCATGATCCTTCTCAATAAAGACAAAAATGTTACCTCAACATCTTTCAGAATAGGGAAATGATGAGTGAAAATAGATAAATCAATCTCAAAAAGCTTAAAAAGAGTTTACTTAATTTCTAAGTCAAATGCCTAAAACAATCTATTCCAGGTTTGTTTGTTTTTTTAAATATAAAGTTTATTGGGGTGACAACTGTTAGTGAAGTTACATAGGTTTCAGGTGTACAATTCTGTAATACATCATCTGTGTATCACATTGTGTTTTCACCACCCAGAGTCAGTTCTTTTTCCATCACCATATACTTGATCCCTTTTATCCTCGTCTACCACCCCCTTCCCTCTTTCCTCTCTGGTAACCACTAAACTATTGTCTGTGTCTATGAGTTTTTGTTTCTTCATTTGTCTTGTTCTTTCGTTGTTTTCAGTTTTATACACCACATATCAGTGAAACCACATGGTTCTTGAATTCTTCTGTCTGATTTATTTCGCTTAGCTCAGGGGTGTCCAAACTGCAGCCCACGGGCCAACTGTGGCTCGCAATCCTTTGTTAATTGGCCCGCAGCAAATTCCAAAAATATATTTAGTTTACTTAAATAAACCAGGTGAGGCAAAACGTACTTCACCTCGAGTGAGTGGCCCGGCTGTTTTGTGTATTTTACCACATATGGCCCTTGGTGAAAAACATTGAAAAAGGTTTGGACACCCCGGCTTAGCATAATAATCTCAAAATCCATCCATGTTGTTGCAAATGGTTCTTAATTTGGGGGTGGGGGGAGGTCATTAGATTCCTTTGAGAATTTGATGGAAGCTATGGGTTTTTTCCCCTAGGAAAAAAAATAAGAAGTACTAATCATAAATATACCCACTTTTTTTATGAGGTCATTAAATTCTCAAACTTTAATCTAAAACTCTGGATTAAAGGAACCTGGTAACTGCCCTAAAGAAACTCTGGCCGCTGGGAATGGACAGCCTCCCCACAACTCCCCCCTTCATCGTTTAGCAGATAACAATGCCGCTTTAACAAGAGGTAAACAACACTGAATGATTGATGCTTGGATTTAACTTTGAAACCAGAGGAAACACATATGCATTAGATAAGGGTTAGGACTGTTCTAAGGATCTTCTACTAACACTTCGGCCTCTGCCATTCTAAAGCTCCCAACAGGCACATTCCCATGAAAAGATCCTCTACCTGCTCCATCACTGCCTGCTTCTCTCCCTGCTTCTGAAAAATCCCTCTATAAGAAACGTGTTTATATTATAAAGATTCCCAAGCATTAGGTGAAAGTTCACTTACTGAAGCTCTACAATACTAAATATAACAGAATTTCAGTACAGTCGTGGATTTTTGAACAAGATTTTGCAAGTCATTAAAATTAAATCTGACCAGCAAATGAGATTTTACATGTCATAATCCTGTTGGAGCGTCTAGAAAATTTAACAACTACCCAGAGCATGCCATTTCACTTACTATGCTATTACAGTACTTGTTTTCTAAGTGTGTGAGAAATCTAAGATCACCAATACATTAAACACTGCTTTATGTGGTAAGTGATTCAACATGAAGTGACTAGATTTAGAGCTTTATTAATCTTATGATTTTATAATCCACACTACCTGGGAAAGAGGTTAAATGCAAGGTGTAACTTATTATAAAGGTAAAGGTTAATGTTTACATCAGTTAACAATCCTCATCTATTGCCATTATGTCCATAAATGCAGTGGCCTCATTATTTTTTAGATTATTTATTATACTTAAAAATTGATTTACACATTTACACCAAATGTCTACACTTCAGTTTGAGGTTCAAACAACAATTTATTAGTTTCCTGATCATTTTCTTTAAAATGGTACCCTCTACTCCCAGCTTACTTTCCATCTTTTTGTCCTCATTTATTTTTTCTGTATAAATCTGTATATTTTTTCTGTATAAGTCATATCATCAGATGCTAATTATAATTGCTTCTTTACATTCTGGAGTGTAAGTTCTAAGAGCTGAGTCTTGTTGGGTCACCGAAGCATTCCCAGTGCCTAGAACATTGTAGGTGATCAATAAATGAATGGATAGATATTTACTAAGCAGAGATATGAAGTTAGAAGCAAACACAGCATACAGCAAAAGCATGGGATATAAAGTAAGAGGACTTGGATTTCAGTCACTGCTCTTGCACTTACTACATAAGCTTAAGCAAGTCATGTAATCTCTGAACCTCAATCTCTTTCCTTTAAAATGAAGCTAAGTATTACTACACAGGGTTATTGCAAGGATTATAGGAAATAAGTGAAAACTTGTTGCAAATATTGATTATATCCCAGCAGTTAGTCTTGGAAAATTGGCAGAAAATTCTGCAAGACAGATCAATCTTGAGAAAGCAAGTTATTCTATCACCTTATCATTGGTCTTGCAGAACTATAGAGGCAGAATGAAGGAGTCAGACAGCACAGCATTAGAAGCGATAGGCTTGAACTTCACTTACCAGCTGGCTGACCTTAAGAAAACCTCTTAACTGCTTAATTTTCTTATCTATAAAACGAGGGGTAAAATATGGCCTCAAAAGTATAATTGTTTGAATCAAATGTCATGTTAATTGTGAAAGCATTTTTTAAACTATGACACAGAGTTTGCATTTTTAGCCAAAGCAATTAATTACCTTTCCTAAAAGAGAATCCTAATCTCATCTGTTCCACCAGCCCAATGGAAGGAAATATTATTCCAAAATATGCTCACCTGGGCTATGGGCAGAAGTATACAGACTCCCAATTCTTGCTGTAGCTTCTCCCCCTTTGAGGAAAAGGTAGGACAGAACAGGAAAAGACAGAATAGGAAGATACAGAATGAAAAGAAAACAGGTTCAGAAAGAGACATTGAATAAACAGTAAAGCTCGGATGGCTTCAGGTCTATTTGATTTCCCATCACACAGCCAGGACCAGCTTCCTGGGTGCGTGATCTGTACAGCGGCACAGGGTCAGCAGATGAAAGGGCCACACACTTGGTTTAAGGCTCTTCTGTGGCTGTTTTGAAATTTTATTCTTTTTTAACTAGGGGCCCCACATTTTCATTTTGCACTGGGCCCTGAAAATTATGTCGCCGGTCCTGTCCACAATCTTCCCACTAGATGAGAGGACGAGGACAATAGCTTATAGTCTCAATAACTGCCTACAAGGACCCCCCTCACTTAAAGGACAGCGAGTAAAAAGGAGACTTTGAATCAGGTTGGTGATGATATATCTGTGGTACTGGAATTCTTAAGAATACTTAGGAAAAATCAATTTAGTTAAAAAGCAGTAGCCCAAATTCGAAACGCAAATGTTGTTTGTCTTCCCTCCTCTGTGCCTCATCACATCCTAATAACAGGCCAGAAAGCTGAAGTTAGCCAGTGAAATACCTAAATCAAATCTAACTGACTTTCCATTCTGAAACCCAACCAAAGACCCTCAAAACTGTGGGTTATCTTTGGGTTTTGATTTGACATCTACTATCTTACATCAAGCATAGTGACATCGCCACAGAAACCCTCTCTGGACTGGCGTCCTTAACACAATCCCACTCAGTTACATCACAACCTTTAAGTAACGTTTTGTTTCTTTCCTGCTCCTGCTGACTGCAGAAACAGCTGGTGCTTTTTCGTTGACTGGAGTTCAAAGGCTGAAGCTGATGAATTGAAGCAGCAATGCAGTTTTTGATGTCTGCAGGCCAAAAAGATGCTTTCTCTCCCTAAAGCCAGAATGACCCCACACTAGTCCATTCTGACCTCTGGACTCCTTATCAGTCACCTTTGGTCTCTGTCAGCAGTTGGACGGCCAACCCACAGAGGTCCACTCTCCAGCGAACAAAGGCTTGCTATGTAAAAGAGAGGAGCCGCGGGTAGAGATAGGATCTGAAGAGAAGGTGCTGAACTCATCCTCTCTGTTCCAGCAGTGCGTCCAGGACTGCTGCCACTACAAAAAGTGAAACTTCACCCGAAAACACTTTCTCTGCCCCTGATTTAAACACATAGCTTCATTAAGAAAGCAGCTCAGTTTCAGATAGAGGTAGGCAAGCATTACTAGTGCAGCCAGCATGTCACTGTGGCCTGCACTGTAACTCTCCTTTCTCTTTCCCATCTTTTCCTTTTTCTTTTAGAAGCCTCTCGGGATACTGTTTAGATCTGTCAGTGACATTCGAAATAAGATTCTTTAATAGCTTTAATAAGTATACACACTCTTCTTTCTCCTTTCTCCTCTAATAGCCTCAAACATGAAAAGCCTCAAAGATGAAAAGTTTTGTTTCGAATGTTGAAGCAGCCTGTTCCCTAACAAGTAAATCTCAACTTTGAGAAATAAACCCATTGCCTTCTATAAACAGGATCAGGAAATTCTAATCTCGTAAGTATAGTCACAAGCATTAACAAAGTAATGGATCTGACCATCTTTTTAAGTTTCAGTATCCCTAGTAAGATGGCACTATGGGAAATCGAAATGATGCTTAGCACTTCCAAAGCAGAAAACAATGAAATGTTGTTCAAGGTCTGCATTAATTTGCTGCAGGACCCTAGGTGAGTCTGTTTATCATTTGGGTCTAAAATTCTCTAAGTCAAAAATGGCTGGGTTTTTGGATTAAGATAAAAACGTGGGAAGGTAAATTCATAAGCAGGATAATTAGTTTCTTCATCTTATCACTGTACTATGATTTCATCTTTCTATTAGTTGTATTCAAATAGCGTACATATTAAAGCGTTTTCCATCAGTGCTTAGGTATGAAACAGGTTCCTCATAGGAAAGACAAACGAGGATCAACTTTTCTGGGTCTCCAAGTAGTGCTGATGAATTGAAGGACAAAATCATGTTTACCTTGATTTTACTTTTTATCATTTCAGGAGCACTGTGAAAATGAATTACTGAAATTGCTGGCAGGAATGCAGATTGGTACAACATTTCTGGTGAGCAAACTAGCAATCTGTATCAAAAGACCTAGAAGTACGTATACCCTTTGGTCTAGCAATCCCAGAAGTGAGCTTTAGGATATTTCCATTAGGGACATGTGCACAAGGATATTCATTCAGTGAGGCTTTGTTTATAACAAACTGCAGAAAACTGGACACAATTAAAATGTGCAACAATAGGGCAGAATTTGAATCAGTTCTGGGGAAAACAAACTAACTCTTGAAAAGAATATGAAACAAATGCATTTCACGACAATGGCAGGATGTTCCCAATACGCTAAGTGAAAAAAGTCGTATTACAAAGCAGTAGATAGAGGACAATCTCATTTTTAAAGGTATATATGTACATAGAAAAAGTCTGGATGGTGTTAACAGTAAATATCTTTGGGAGATAAAAATAAGAGTAATGCTTTTTGTGGAGTGGAGGAATGCCTCAATATTTTGTTTGTTTTTTAAATAATAAACATGCATTACCTACAAATATTAAAAACAATCAATACTTTTTGCTTTGTTGACTTTTAATTACCAGTAAGACCAGTTCCATGAAAAAACAAATCACCCAGGACAAGTTCACTTTTAAGCTGAGTGGGTAGTAAAGAATGAGATATTATCAACTATACTGTACATAAGGCAGTTTTGTTTCTGCCTTATGTTTTTAAGTTTTTAAAGTGAAAGGGATTCTCCATTTGGAAATTTCCCCCAAGCTGATTTGTAAAATTGCCATAAAGAAGAATACTGGTATTCAGTATTTATTAGTTGATTTTAATTGAGGAGGAGACTAGAGGTTATTTTTTTAAAACATAATAAATATTCGAATTTTCTGACAAATAGGGCATACAGCCTCGCTCAGAATTTCTCCAAGCATCTAAAATGGCAACAAAACAACAAGAATTCCAGTAACGTGGGCATAGTGAACTACCATGATAACTGAGACCGACCAAAGAAGAGCACCCCCAATTTAGTAACAGCCAGGACTAAAGTGGGTTCTCAGCAGATATACTCAAGTACTCCCAAAGAGATAATAAAAATGTATGATTAAAACAACAAAGGCTTTTAATCTTTTAAATTACAGAGAGAGCTACCAGTCTATAATCTTCAGTTATTCTTTAATTTTGAAAAAAATTTACACTGGGTTTATATGCATTTAGTTAGAATCACTAAGTGAAAATACGTATGTAGTTTCTCTTATGTAGTCTCAGTTTGCCATTTCTCTCAGTGCAGGAGAGCAGAATAAAGCACTATCAGTTAAGTTTTTAGTAGGTGCAGCAACTCTTCTTTGAATCAATATCATTAAACTATGATTTGGGTTTCATATAACGTGGCATTTATAGAGTTCTTGATTTTTATTAATTGATGTATAACTGTAGGCTTACTATCTGCGTAAAAGACCCCTACGTCCACCAGGATGGTTTCCATATGTATTTGACTGAGACATAAGGAGCTGGAAATCGCTTAGAGAACACTAAATAAGCTGAGCCATTAATTGGCAACCAGGCCATTAAACTGGTAGCCAAGCCAGTAAGAACAAAGAAAAACAGCAACCAGCACACCCCTCCCCGTACAGCTCACTCCACAGTAAATACGACAAGCCCTCTGAGCCATGGGAACCACCTTGCGACCACATGATGCTGATGTAACCATATCTAGTAGCTAAGCACCTGGAGGAAGCAGAGAAAGGTTTTGCTTTGGATTACTCGAATGTGCTTTCTGTCTTTTTTTTTACCCATAAAGCCACTAGCAGATAGTTGAATGATTTCTGTTACACTGCCTGTGGTGATTTCACATTATGCTTCCAGCCACTGGTACTGAATCAGTAACAGCCTTGTAAAATTGGCAGCCTTCCTAAGTAAGCTACGTAAAGTCTGCAAATGCTGGTTACTGTGCTGTGTACTTAGAGGGTACTCGATAAAAAACTTGATAAAAATTCTGCACATACGATATATCCAAAATATACTCATAGCAGTTTCCTAAAGAACATCACTGGTATATACAAAAGCTTTTCTAGATTCCCTTCTTAGCACAAATGATTAGTAGCAGTCATTCACTGAAAACTATTTGTAATATGGCCACAACATCTGCCACATTGATCCTTCTTTTTCTCTCACCACTTAAATACCTTTACCTTTGTTCACACACATCAAGACATTTAAGGGGGTCAGAAATAAAGGTCAGAGTCCCAGCTCAATTCATACTCCTATAAAGCCTATACTAATTTAATTGGATCATTTACAATACCTTTCTGTCCTCTGAATATTTGAAGTACCAATTGCACCATTCATCTGGCACTTGGCATGTGCTAAATTGTGTTTCTTTATCCTTTTATTGACCTTTCTTTATCCTAAACAGACCGAGCATCCTGACTGCAGAACCCATCTTGCATTTTTTCTATCTCCTACCCTTTGCCCAGAATAGATGCAATTATGACAATGATGCAAATAATAGAATTTTTGCCATCAGACTGGCATACCACTCCGGAATCCAATTCTTTCACCTATACTTTGGTTCATGTCAAAAGAGCAAAAATATTAGCTACCCATTACTGAGTGTTTACTATTAACAGTACTTCACAAATATTACATTTAATCCTTATAGGTATTATGAGCTCCATCTTATTGATGAGAAAACTAAGGCTTATGGTGGTTCTGTATAATACGCTTAAGGTTGCACAGTTTGTAGGAGGTGAAACTGATTGGAACTCCGGTCTGTTTCAACCTAAACACCAGACTATGACTGTTAGCCACAGGAACAAATGACAAGGAAGATACTGAATACGTGACTCAAGACACCTTTTAAGAATTTTTAAAGAGAATATTTAAGAAATTTGATACTAAGAATTGGGTGTGAGATTTTATGGGGGAGGGATGAGCACCACAGAGGTGGAACTGACAGGATGATCTATACCAAACTTGGCCAAAGGGACATCAAAGAAGTATTTACATTGAGAATTCAAATCTCCCACAGATGCCCCAACTTCTCAAACTAAAAGCTCCCCACAAAAATAAAGATGATACAATAATAAGAAAACATTTTTTGGTGTTTATGAAAACTGGGTATATTAATTTTAGGGGAAACAGGAGAATTTAAAGATACCTGGGACAGAGGTGAGTCCCAAATAAATGGCATCTCTCTTGAAAACTCTGTTATATTGATACTTATTTCAAATCAGTGAAGAAAGAGCAGAAACATTCTTATTCAATTAATCCCGCCTGGTGCTCAACTGGCTTTTATTACACAAAATTCAGAGGACAGCAGAGAGGAGACACATGGGCAAAATGCTGAGCTCATAAACCCAATCGGCCTTTCGGTGAGGTGCTGAAGGTTGCTGAAAATGTTTCTTGGGTTGCAAATAGAAGAATATGTGGCATAGACTTTTAAGAATATAGACACTACAGAAGATAAGCAATATAAAAGCCATAATTAAAATTCTCAGGGTTTGAAATCTCCTGTTATGGATCCTGCAGGTCCATATGACTTTTTATCAATAAGTGTTAATTTAAGTACAAATGGTAAAAGTAACAACGACATCTGAAATTTTTGTTTTCTTATTATCTCATTTGATCTCCACAGTTCTCTGAAATGAGGCAGATATTATCGCCAAACAAACATAAGCAACAGTTTGAACCATCTAGCTCATCACCCAAAAAAATCAAATTATTCTATGTCTTCTATATCTGGAAAACCAAACTATTGCAACTTTTTAAAAAACTACTCTAGAATAGGCTTATACTGAGGTTTTTTTTCTTTATCTGAGAGTAAATTCAAGCCTCTGGATTCCGTTGCTTTAATAGACATAACTAATGCCAAATCCCTTAGGTTACTAAAAGAAGGGTCACA
Source organism: Rhinolophus ferrumequinum (assembly GCF_004115265.2). NCBI lineage: Eukaryota > Metazoa > Chordata > Mammalia > Chiroptera > Rhinolophidae > Rhinolophus > Rhinolophus ferrumequinum. Next base: position 17,939,725 of record NC_046304.1, on the reverse strand, counting down.
CCCCTCTAAAAACAGATTAATGCAGAAAACAAGCGTTGCTCAATTCACACAACCTGCAACAAAGGAAGTGAGCCCAAATTTGCCCGTGGTGTACAACACTAGCAATCTATTTATAAATCATTTGCTACATTCTTTCCAAGTCACAGGAACACAGAAAAAGGCCATGATGTCCTTAGCACATGTCTTCAAGTTAAACCTAATGATGTTAGTGGCAGCAACGTCCTGCCTCATTCAACACACAGAGCTAACTAACCCTATCTTCAAGTAGTGAGCATACTAACATTTTTAATTTTTTAATTTTTTTTTTTTTTTTTGCTTTCACCTTACGAATTAAGAAACATCATGTGATTGCATCTACACCACTGTTCTTTAGGCCCAAGGTAGTTTAACGTATAGTAATTAAGAGGACTCACTTTACTGGAGAGACCCAAGAAGAAATGTGAGCAACATAATCTGTAGAAGGCTCTCTATTACTCCAAGGTCTACAGCTCTTAGAAACAGAATGACAACATCCTTAGTTATTTGGCTTAGAGCAGTGGTTTCTCAGCGTAGTCTAAAGAGGCTGCCTAATTTCAGGAGTGACTACACAAGCCAGAGAGCAGTCATTTAGAAAAAACATCCACTCTAGTTTGATCAAAAAGAAGTTCTGACTTGAGCACATCACAACCTGATTGTTCTTGTTCCCCTGCATTGTGCAGATTTACTCTTAAAAGCATGGCTCCGATGAGGCCAAAGCTGAGAGCTCTCTTCTCACCCCTCCCCTTTGGGTTCCAAGCCAATCACTGCTCTACTCACTTCAAACAAGCACAAGTGGGGATGAAGCCATACAAGGTGATCACTGCTTATGAAAACACAAATGCACCTTTATATGCTGACAGTGGATCATTAACTTTTTCTTCATATTTGAAGGCCATAACGCCTAGAAGATGCACCAGATGTAAAACTTATTTGATCACCCTTTAAAAAACGTTCCACATTTTAAGGCTGCATTCTCTATTCAAGCATCAAAAATAACCACAAAAACCGTTGGTATTAATTTAAAATCAGAGAGACATCTCATGTCTCTTTTAAATACTAATATTAGTCTCTTTACCAACCAGAGAAAAAAAGCCTTTAAATCATAAATAAATGCCTGGTTTAATCACTGAATTATCAACTATTCTAATTATATTTGCCTATTTTTGCAGAGGACAAGATGCAGATTTTAAAAGTACCATGGACAATTACGCTTGTTCAATGAGAACAAGGAAATAAAGAAACTGGAAAGGCAAAAAATAATCATCATCATCATAAAATTATAACACTTGGAGTATGATCCCTTGGTTCTAGGTTTTTAAAATACAGATAATTTCTGCTAAGCAACTGTCTCAGAGCTAGAAAAAGATGGAAAGCTACACCTAAATCATTCCACAAACCAGATATAAGCTGGACAAAGATAGCACCAAAGATTCAACAATACTTGAGTGCAAAAACCTTAAATAACAGTAAACCAAATTCAACGATGTGTTAAATAATGCAAACAGTGTGTAAGCATGATTCAACTTTAGCAACTCAATATAAGTCACTGCATTACCAGTAATGGGAGGGAAAAAAATACATTCCAGTAGACGTCCAAAAAGCATTCAATGGAATTCAATAACTATATGTAATGTAAAAATCTTTTTAAATTAGGAATAGGAAATGCCCTTAACTTGATAAATGGTCTATGCCAGAACCTATAGCACACAATATGCCTATTTACAAAACATAGAAAACATTCCTTTCACAATGGAAAACAAGATAAGACTATCAGCATTGCTACTATTTAATATTACACTAGTGCCTTAGCCAAAGCAATGAGTTATAACCAGGAGGCAAAACTCATTTACAAATGATACTATTATCCACATAGAAAAGTCAAGAAAATCAACTAAAAAAATCTATTAGATATTAGGACCAAGTAAGAGTTCAGCAAGGTGGTCTCATTAAAAAAAAAAAAAAAAAAAAAAAAAAAAAAAAGGCGCAATAGTTTCCGTTTTATTTAACACCTGCAGTGACCGACTAACCAGAAAATGTCATGGGAAAGAAGAACTCATTTACAAGAGCAATAAAAACTTGAGGAAACACTCATGAATGAGAAGAAAAGTGCTAATTACTATATGAGGAAAAGTGTAACATTTAAATGAAGGACATTTTAAACACAGTGAATCAATAGACACACATATCACATTCCTTAGTGGGAAGGTTGATTTTGTAAAGCTGTTAATTCTCTCCAAAACTAATTCATTACAATTTCAATCAAAATCCCAACAGGATTTTTAAAAGTGAAAATTGATAAGCTGTTTCTAAGACTTCCTTGGAAAATATACTAAGCAATAACTAACACATTACAAAAGTATAATAATGAGGTAGCAGGCCTTGCTATACAAGGTATCAAACACTAAATCTGTACTAAGTAAAATAGTATGGTATTAGTGTATGAACAGAAAAACATATTAACAGAACTTACGGCATAGAAGCAGAGCCCAAGTATCTATTAGAATTTAATATATAATATGTGTAGCGTTTCAAATCAGTGAGGTGGGAATAGACTAAATGATATTTGAATAACTGATTATCCATTTGGAAAAAGGTAAAGTTAGATTCCTGTTTCACACTATAAATAAAGATAAATTCCAGATGTTTCAAAGAGTGAAGTATTTTCAAAGTATAGACATATTAGAAAAAATATAAAAGAATACTTTTATAATCTTGGGAGTGGGTGGGAAGGGTTTTTTAAAGCAAGAGACAAAATTCTGAAATCATGAGAGAAAATGTTAAGAGTTTACTACATAAAAATGAAAAACTTTTATAACAAGATGCAAAATTAAAGACATGCAATAAAGTGGTAGAAAGTATTTTTTTCACATATTCAGAATATACGAAGTACATCAAAAAGAAAAATGGTCATAAGTACAAGCATGCAAATCACAGAAGAAGAATAAAAAAGACCAATGAAAATATAAAAGAATGCTAAACTTCTATCATAATAAGGGAATTGCAAATAGAGCAGTATTTAAGAGCAGGGGCCCTGAGTGAGACTGCCTGCGTGCGTATCCCGGCTGTGTAATTTTAGACAAGTTACTCAACATCTCTGTGCCTCTTATCTGTACTTGAGGGTAATATCTAACCATAAGGCTGTTGAGAGAATGAGGTAATATGCACAGGGCTCAAAACAATACCTGGCACACTGTAAGATATTAACTGCTACTTAATATCATTATTAATATTACCAGGGTTGGTGAAGGTACAGGGAAAGATATGTATATATTCTTACAGCTCGTTAAGAACAAAATGGCAAAGCCTTTTTAAAAAACAATCTGGCAGGATGTATCAAATTTTTAACATATACATACTGTGCGACTCAGAAATTCCACTGCTAGAAATTTATCTAAAGAAATGTTCTTATGTATACAAAGAAAGACAGACACACACACACATCTCAGGACTTCCAGTGCAGATCTTAAGAACTCTGCATTAGAAGATAGGAAATGCTGGTTCTAGTTTAGTTCTACCAATAACAAATCATGTAATCCCTGTGCAAAAAAGAAAAAAAAACGCTTCACGATTTTGATTTTTTGGTTTATTACTCTGCAAAATGTGGATGACAATTTGCCCAATATGCCTCAGAGAAATACTTTAAGGGCATGGTCCCCAAAGTATGGTCGCTGGACCAGCAGCATCAGCGTCATCTAGGAACTTGTTAGAAATGTAAATTCTCAGGCCCACCCCCGACCTACAAAATCAGAAACTCTGGAGGTGTGAGCAGCAATTGGTGTTTTAAATTTAATAAGCTGTCTAGGTGATTCTGATGCAAGCTTAAGTTCAGAGATGAGCACATGTGAAATCACTTGGATAACTATAGAGCAAAATTGAAAGAACAGGAGTAATATTATTACTTAACACAAAAATAAAACTGTTTCCACTTTTCAATTTCATGAAAAGGTACATTTTGGATAACCATCTCAATATGCTCCTTTGTTGCTGAGCTTTAAGCTTTAGAAAGCATTGATATGCAGCTAGGAAATCAAACTCACATATGAAACCAAGTAAATAAATACAAGTATTTGAGGTCAAGGATAAAAGCTCAAGGTAACCTCATTAACAAATCAAGCAATCTCTCAAGTACCTAAGTTTCAAGATTTTTGATCAGAGGTTTTCATAATGGGAACATTGTTTTAATGGTAGCTTTTGCCTGCATTTTATCTAATAATTCTTGATCCTTCACTGAACTTTTTAGGACATCAAAATAGCCACCCATTTTTTTCTTTTTTTTTGAAACTTTATAAGTTTATTTGAGCCAAACTGATGACATATGCAGGGGAGCAAGATCTCAAATGCTCTTCCAACCTATTTTTTGATAAGCTATTTGTTTCGCATGTAACAGTAACAGTAGACAAGCCTTGCCCCCTTGCTGAGCGACCACTTCTCAGGGATTGAATGTTGGCACTCTAAAAATGACACAGGCTCCCTTATTTTTCAGAAATTCAGAATTCTGTTTTATTACAAAGTATGTATAGACTCTTAAAGGGAATGGAACTTTTCACGATCATTTGAACAGTCTGATCCAAGACTCCTGAAGTTTGATTAGATGGTGCTCTGGGTTACTCACATATTTTTTTCTCATAGGGTTAACACCTTTATGACAGTACCCATTCTTTGTTTCTGGAGTGAATTCAACCACTTAATGTTCTTCACTGATATGTCAAAACCACCACCACACTTGGCAGAGTGAGAACTTAATCTAAAACTGGCAATATAATTCCCAATAAAATACAGTAATACCCCAGCTTTTCTCTAATTTCAACTGTATAGTACATAACAGTTAAAAGCCAAGAAATTACCGCGAGCCTGGGAAGTCACCAAAATAGGTTTCCCAAGGCCATATTCTAAAGGTCATGAACTTTCCCTATAGGAGAGCACCTAGGATCTCATCTGGCCTTTTCACTGACACAGTTCTCACAGGATTTGGTTTCTAAACCCACAGCAAATCTGAGGCAGCAAAGGAGAAAAGGAAAAACAGCTCTTCTGAGTGGGTCCTCAGCAGGGACAAGAGAACCACTGGGCTAAGAGTACTTATGTGTCAAACATACGTTTACAATGTTCTGAGTCTGTCTTCACTTGGGACGGTAAGTCTTAATCTTTCAGTTGCTCACACCAGTCATTGCTATTTACGTATCTGGCACCACAGGGAAATGTTCACACCAGTTGAGTTTTACAGTATCAGGCCTTAGAAACAATACTTCCCTTTAGGAAAGAGATTCTTAACCTTCCATGATGAGATCCCATGACTTGGGAATCTGCTTTAAAAATGTATTTATCCACCCAACATTTTCACATAACCGTAAGGAGTTCATTGACCTTCTGAGCCAATCCATAGAACTCTTGGTGACCATGAACTCCAAATTAAGAACTGCATTAGGTGCCAAAAATGCGTATGTTTAAGTTAACAAAATTTAGGGTTTTATTCAGAATGATCCCAAAAGATGTTTAAATGATGATGAACTAACTGGGCAAGACTACAAATGCTAAATTAAAATGATGGCCAAAGCAATACTAATAAATACACTTTAGAATAAGAGAATATTAGGACACTAGCAAGTCTCTTAAGAAAAAAATGTGGTAAAAGAGAAACAAAAATGAAATATTCTGCAAACCTTTAAAACACTGTCTCTACCTTAGAAGCAAAATTCTTAGTATAGCAAATATGTTTTCTGCTACTAAGTTGAAGATGTCAGCAGTTAAAGATAATTCCTAAGAGTGTAAGTTTCAAAAATGACCTTGAAACTACTAAGACAGAATATCCTTTTTATAGTGGTTAACAGCACTTGCCCAGGAAACAGATCTGGATTCTAAGGACAGTTTTGTCATTTACACGCTATATGGGCTTGAGCAATTACTTAACTTCTCTAAGCCTCAGCTTCATTATCTGTAAAGAGAACAAATAAGTTCATAGCGTTGCTGTGATGATTAAATGAGATGATATACATTAAATCTTTGCACAGTGATAAGTGGTCAGTACATGGCAGCTATTAGTTATTGTTTAATTTCAGTTAACTCATTTTTTGTGCAGGCATTTATAGTTTGCAAAATATTATTGTACATATGATCTCTTATGATCCTCTAGGGTAGCAACCACTGTTTTTTTTGCAGTGGAAATAACAAAACCACTTTTTGCAGTGGAAATAACAAAAGTCAAATGACTTACCCAAAGACACTAATTAGTAGGAAAAGAAATCTGCACTTATTTGATTACACTAGGAAGCAAGATTCAAAACTCATTCTCCCTCCAAAAAAAAAAAAAACCAAAACACACACACACACAAAGCTTAGAAGCTCTGCCTTTTAAATTCTGTTTAATCATTTTAAAAATTGTAAACATACATAAAATTTGCCAATGTTAACCATTTTTAATTGTACGTACGGTTCAGTGGCATTAAATATATCCATTGTTGTGCAACCATCACCACCATTTATTCCCAGAACTTTTTCTTCTTCCTCAAATGAAACTTTGTACCAATTTAACACAAACTTCCTGTTCTCCTCCAACCCCTGGCAACTGGACTACTCTAGGTACCTCAGATATGTGGAATCATACAGTATTTATTCTTTGTCACTAGCTTATTTCGCTTAGAATAGAATCCATCCAAGTTTATCCATGTTATAGCATATGTCAGAATTTCCTTCCTTTTTAAGGTTGAATTATAGTCAGCTGTATTATATGCCACATTTTGTTTATCCATTCATCCACTGATGGACATGTGGGTTGCTCCCACTGCCCTTTTTCTTTTTAAAGTATTGTTAATACTATTATTTTGACATTGGTTATCCAGTTTCGGATTGTTCACTCTTTTTCTCCTCTTTCACTCCATTTGTCCTTTTTCTTTACGAGAAAATACAAACAAGCAGTTGATTTAATTCGGTAGTTTACAGTACCGAGGAGTAAAAACCATTTTTTTTGGGAGGGGGGCGCTATTTTTTTAGGAGCTCCACCATGAATCTATACAAAAGGAAAAAGCTGAAACTCAAATGAGTTTAATTTGGTTTGGTAAGCGTGCAAACCATTAATTAAAATGATAAAGTAGATGTATGATTAGCTACAAAATCATTTTACATGCTACTGTTGGGACCTTTAATAAGAGATAATAGAAAGTTTCTGTTGTTGGACATTAAATTAAAAAGTTCTTCAGTGCTGACCTGGGAGGAAGACAGAAGGATTGCTGAAATGCTAGGAGTCTGGAAAAACCTCAGTAGGTGACTCTCCAGAAGCCACTCTGAAGACCAAACTGCTGCTATCTAAAGTAACCCTAAACCACTCCACGGGTCTAAGAATGCAACTTGAATAGACAGGAGTCCCTCCGTTTTGCACTTTATAACTAGGAGGTGAGATTAACCACAAGCTTCTGCAGAGTTCTCAGAAATGGCTAAACCACAAATGTAAAAAGGAAGGACAACAACTCGACATAGGGACTTTAAAAATGATTTAAAGATGTGCCTGAATCTTGCACTTCAGTGTATGAAGGTGTACATACATGCAGGCTTGGGTTGTGAGCACGTATTATCAACGGGGAGACAAAAAGAAACAAACAAACAAACAAAAAAACCCCAAAAAAACAACAGCCAAACTACCGAAATACAGTTTTCTGAAATAACTCCAGACTACAACCAGCGGGAGCAAAGAATGAACTGACTGCCTTTGTGTGAACGGCTTACACCAGAAACCTATGGTCACATACAAACTTATTTGAAACTAGAAAACAGAACAGGCGGGCTTGATCCAGGACCCTCAAGGGAGTGCTAGCGTTTCCGGCTGGCGGTTCAGAATCTACAGATGGCCCTTCACCCCGAGTCTCCCGAGTGCCACACAGCTCGGCTGTCACTCGGTCACCACAGACAACTTCCCTGGGACGAGCCTACTTTCAGATTCCCTCAAAGTTTACCAAAATTCTCGCCAAGGATTCTTCTGTCCGCTCACCCCTTGGGGACACTTTCTGCCTCCAATAACTACCCCACACCTCCACCCCACGACCGCCCCCGGGCGCCCCGAGACCTCCAAGCACGCAGGGTGCATTTTCGCCCTCGCTTGCTTGCCAGGATGCTGGGGAACGCGACTGCTGTAAAGCAAACTTTCCGAGGGTTCGCGGAGGGTAGGAGGGCGCACGGTGCACTCACAGCTGGTTGATGGCGTTCTGCGAGATGACCGCGTTGGCGGAGAAGTAGGGGATCATGTCGGGGCCACTGAGGCTGCAGGTGCAGGCGGGAGGCGCCTTCCTTTCGCGGGTCAACGTGCTCAGGGTCATGGGGCCGGCTCAGGGCGCACAGGTCCGCATCCTGCCCCCGGCCCGGCTCGGGTACGAGGCGCTCGCGTTGGGCTCCGCCAGGCAGGAGGCGCGGGCAGCGCGGGCTCCCGGCGGCCGAGCTGGGCCCGCCGGGTCGCGCGAAGGCAGCCGCCGCAGCCCTGGGGCTCGGCTGTGCAGTCCCGGCAGGCGGGCGCCGCCAGCAGCCCGCCCCAAGCCGCGTCCGGGGCGGGGCTCCGCTACGGGGTGGGCCGGGCGGGCGCCGTGGGTCGGCCCTGCCGCCGCCCCGCCCCGGGGTTCGTGGCACCCACCGGATCCCGCTGCGCGCGTCCGGACCCGGGGGCAAGAATGGGCCCCCAGACTCCGTGGTTTGGGCTAAAGAGGAGAGCTGGGTGAGCAAGAAAGGCTAGCATTTCTTGGGAATGTTTCAGCAGAAAGGTCCTGCCTCTTAACTAGCTCTATACATTGAACCTTAAAACAAACTCCATTTTTCAAATCATCTTAAAATTTTTAAAGGGTGTACATTAAAAAATGCAGCAAATATTCATCAGCGGCTTCCTACGTAGTAAAGACGGGAAATTCAGAGATTCGCTGGATTTTTTCAAAGCAAAACATTTGAAGTTATGATGGGAAAAAAAACACATAAAACTACAAGGTCGAAAATATCTGCTAACCCTTGTGAATAAATTTACGAAAGGCTTTCCTAACCATCGTCCAAACCAAGGATTCACAGCTTTAGCTGCGCACATGAATCACCTGTGGAGAGTAAAAAAAAAAACCACAATGGTCCAGCTACACCCCAGACCAATCAATCTCAATCTCTTGAGGTTGGGATCTAGAGCTCAGTAGTTTTCAAAACTCCCCAGGCGAGTCCCCTGTGCAGCTGTGCTTGAGAACTACATGGTGCCAAGTGATGTAGAGAGGAAGACGAGAGAGATGATATCGTCACTTTACAGATGTATAAACATCCAGGGTTTAGCCAGATGACGTCGTTTGATGTCACTTCGATAGGAACTCCAGTTTTATGATTCCTGATCTAGGGCCTTTCCCACCAAACCCTACTCCCTGATGCCTTCATGAGTTTAAGCCTTTTTCGTGTTGCTAACAACTCACTGAGCAGTGCCTTCCACCTAACCAGAAACCAGCTCTTTGTAAAATGAGAAACTCCTCTCCACCACCCACTATGTAGTGGCTTACAAAAGGGGCTGACCCCTTGAGGGCACTCAATAAAAGTTAGCTCCCTTATCTCTAGTCCTTCCAATCTTGTCAGAACAAACATTTTTAGGCACCAGTATTTTCAGCTTTTCTGCATACCTGACTGAAATATACATCAATAAAGCTGCCTTAGGAATTCCACAGCTGAAAATTAATAATTAAAAAAAATGATTTCACTATCCAATTAGAAGAGAAACTAAAATTAGAAAGAAGTCACTGTAAGATTCAACATGTGCTATAAGTCTTTGTTTCATATACATTTGCAGATCTCTTTTCTTATGGGGAAGTTTGGCAAGTCTCAAAATACTAGTTATTAAATAATCTAAACTATAAATTCTGTGCCTAAAACCAGACTCACTCTTTTGTGAGCTGATTCTTCCATAAAACTTAAGAGTTGTTGCCAAGGCACTGAGAGCCTTGAAATATTGCAAACTCACACTGGAAACAGATATCTAAGTTTCCTACGGATCTATTAATAGGAAGGGACCAATCGGCAAGTGAAGAGTTAATGAAACGTCTGGATCTTGGAGTCAATGCATCATCATCTTCATCCATCCCTAGGAGGGAAAATGTTTGAAAGATTTGTTCAGGCTGTGTCAGCAGGCACCCAAATGGCAGTGTGAGAAAAAATCTGCTGATACACCCCAAAATAAATTGCTTTAAATATCTGGAAAACTTGCCAGTTTGAAACTTCTTCCAGGCTGTAATTTATTACAACCTCCTGCAGTGATCAAAAAAGGGAGCAGGCCGTTTAGAACAGCACTCTTAAGGTGAGTCCAGTTCCTTTCATGACACAGCAGAGATGGGATTTTATTGAAGTCAACACCAAATGATGCCCTTTAGAAAAGATGATGGCATGGTAATCATCTGTATCTGACTGAAAAAGAAGTCAGCAGGAAATGTATCTTACTCAATTCACACTTAATCTCTCTTCCACTTAAAAATGCTAGAGATAAAGATTTCATAAATATGTATACTTGTCTTTTATAAACAGGTTCCTATAGTGACACCCCAGAAGTGCATAGTCCTTTGTTTCCCCTCAAAAGACCTCTGTCAGTGCCTGTTCATTGAAGGAGAGAGACTATTTTAACACCCCATCCAGGCCTTTTCAAAAGCTTTTCAAAGTTAAATTCTCACTTTGAGCTGTAATATGGAAAAGTGCTAGAACATGCCTCTTGGTTTTTTAAGAAAAAAATTAAATCATCTTTGCAAACTGGGGTACCTTTAAGGAAATAGTTCTTTCTGCTACTGCTTTAAAAAGTTGAACAAATTCCCTTTCTTTTCACAATCTGCAGTGTCAAAACGTCAATCAATTTAGTTTCAGCTCAATTTAATCCTTTACCCTCCACTGTCAGGAAACAAGGCTCTAGGGAGCAAGCTCTCAGTACCCAAGCATCTAAGACTTCAAAAATGATTCCAAATTAGATTGAGCAGCATGAAATAAACTAAGCTAGTTTTCTACTCCACATGAAGTCAGAAGGGGCTTTCTCTAAAAAAACAAAAACAAAAACAAAAAACCTGCTCAAAAGTCCCTGAAGAAAAATTGCTGCATTTCCTTACAGTCTTGCTTGAGTTAGATTTGAAATGGATTTTGTCATGTTATTTGCTTACTATTTCAAGGCTCAGAAATATGAATATCCTAAAATGTTAATTTGGCTCTTGACAGTATTAGTTATAACCAAATTAAATTTTTATGGAATTATATGTTAAAGCATTAAAAAAATTTTAAAGTAATAGATGTCCCTTACATCCATAAGGGAGTTCCATTACTATTTCTTCACATGTCCTCCATGAGGTATAAACACTGTAAAACCATGTAAAACCAGAGACTTATGTGCTGACCTAAATGTATTCCAGGAAAGACACAAAGGTACACTGAAATGTGAGTGAAGGATGTGGACATGCTTTTGCTGCTATAACAAAATTTCAACATGGGTGGATCCCTTGAACTGATGGTAGCTAATGAGCTGAAAAGTGACTGTTAGTTTATAGTGCCAAAAACAGTGTGCTAGAAACCAGAGGAAACCAAGTTCTAGTTCTAACATGGCCACTTAATAAACTAAGATTTTGGCCAAGTCACTTAACTTCATCTCTAAAATGGGATAATAAAACCCAAAGGCAATGTCCCCAAATCTGTTTTTTTATGACAGTTGGGAACCTTAGGATAAGAATTTCATCTAATCTGGACAACCTGAAAAATGCATTTATCCACTTAAGATAAACAGTCATCTAGTTCAAAACAGTAGAGCTGAGCAGTTAAAAGTCCTAGTCTTGAAATTAGTAGGCTGAGTTTGAATCTTAGTGCCACCATGAGCTGTGAACTTGGTTAGTTAATCTGTGGCTCAGTATTAGTACCTAATATATGAAGTTATTGTAAACATAAATTAAATTAATACATGTAAAGTACTTAAACGAATGCCTGGCACAAAAATCTACTCTTTGGACTTAATGACTCTGTAAGCTTAAGAAAGTTAAGAGAAAGGTCAGGATTGCCCCTTCAGGAATAAAATCAGAGAGTTGGAGTCTCTGGTGAAGAATCTTACATAAGAGTGCATGACTGTAATAAATTTTGTTTTTAATTTTTTTTTTGCTTTTCTAACTCCTCCATGTATCTTATCTTTTGACTATTTCTCTGAGGTAAAAACTCCTATCGTGTTTACCTGAAAGTAAGACCGGGTCTTATATTAAGTTTTGCTCCAAAAGACGCATTAGGGCTTATGTTCAGGGAATGTCATCCTGAAAAATCATGCTAGCGCTTATTTTCTGGTTAGGTCTTATTTTTGGGGAAACACGGTAACAGAGAAAAGACGCAAGTGCTTTTCTTCAGGCCATTTAAGAGAGCTGAGAGAGAGGGGAGGTTAGGTGGGGGGAAAGTGAGTTGGGGGGACAGAGGGACTCTGAAGAAATCTGTCTGGTAACTTTAAGGTAAAGTCCACTGTGCATTTTAGTTTATTCACTGAGAAAGTGAAGATGTTGACTAGAAATAATCCTGTGTGCTATTTTCCATCAATCTGAAAAATAGCTAACATGGGCAATACTAAAATAGCAATGAGTCTAATATCAGAAGCCCTAGATTCTAGTTACTTTGTCCATGAACAAAACTTCATCTGTCCCAGTGCTAGTTTCTTTCATCTTAAAGTGGGGATGGTAATGTTTACCTCAGTTTTATTAAGATACATAGACAAAAGTGCTATGTGAAAAAGATAGCACTAAATTTTCATTATTATCATCCATAAATTGGTCAATCAGCTTTCCAATAACAGAAAGCTGGTTGTATTTGTACTTGGGGTTTGAGAAGTTGATAAATGAATGAAAATTAAAATGCATACAAACTTCCCCTGCATACCACCATTTCATCCAGCGAGTCTTTATTGTTTGCCAGGTAGTTAATTGTATTAACTCAATATTGCAACCTATAATGTGAGATGTGCCATGTTCACTGGATTTTTGTTATTTTTAAGCTTTGAAATAATAGCATTGACTTATATGACTTTATTTAAAAAAATACTTAGTTATAAGAAAAAATTGTTACACCGGTCAGAAGATCTATTTGTATTTTTATGTTTTCTCTAAGGGTATATGATCTAGGGAAATCAATAGTAAATTAATCCCCTGAGTGTCAAAAGGGAGAAAACCAACACTTTAAAGAGTTACAAAACAAAAAGCCTGTTACCTGGAGTAGCAAAACATTCTGTCTCCTGTTAATCTGTAAAACGCTAGGATAAAACTCTCAAGATAATACCCCTAATTTTCAAACTTGTCCAAGAGGTATCTCACTACACTTAGTCAAAGGCACTCTTCACACAATAGAATAAACCAAACACTGTATGTAAACAAAGGCTCTTAAAAGCAATCATGTTTTGCAATCACCATGTGGCTAATAGTTTTATTTAAAAGAATATCTGACAATAGTTTTAAACACTGGATGGAACAATATCACTGAGCCCTTCCACTTCTTTCCATGGAACTTTCCACCATAAGAGCAATGGGGAATACTAAAAAGATCTGCATATCAACTCCAGGAGAGGCAATCTCTAAGGCATTCATCCTCCGTGGTCTTAACCACCATATGCTCCAGTAGGAAGAGATGCTGAAATGCTGCTTTCTTCAGGTTACAAAAGCCCCGCACTCTATTGTTTAGTAAAAATAATAGGCATTTATAGATCACTTTTCACATCCAACACACCGTACAAAACATTTAACCATTTAATTCCCACTCTATCTCTTTAAACATTTTATTTTTAAAGAAATAATAAGAAAAGTAACACATACTGAATTAGTAAAACTTTTTTTTCAGTATTCAGAGGTAAAATAAACGTCACTCTTCTCATCCCCATCATCCTATTCACAGGGATGACTGCTAATATTTCCAGAAATTTTCCTTGTATATGCAAACATTAATATATTGTAGCTGCCCTTTAAGAAACACATATACACATGCATAGAACTATATACACATGTTATCTTGCTGTTTGCTTTTCCCCTCATTTATCACTTTATCTTGGACATGTGCATGTTTATATAGTTTACCTCATTCTTTTAAAGGAGTGCATAGTATTCTATTTTACAATTACATACAATTTATTTAAACAGCCTTCTATTGATGGACGTTTAAGTTTTCAGTCTTTACGATTATATACAACATCACTATGAATGCTTTCATACAATCTTTGTGCATACATGTGAATACATTTGTTGGATGGATACCTAGAGGTGTAACTGGCTGTTAGTTAAAATATTTTAAACATCTTAGGAATTGGTAGATATTATAAAATTGCCCTCCTAAAAGGTTTAGTTTTTAATTTTCCCATGGAATCTTAGGGTCTCCTCCCACCCTGTGACCTATTAAATTATCTCAGGGCCCAAGATCCTCTTCTGCACCCCATCTTTTACATACTGCATTCAAAACTAAATATATACATATATACATATATGTATACAGATGTTAGAAAAGTAAAACATGTTTACAGAGAGAAACTAGAAAAATACACTGAATTATAAAGAATAATATTATGAAGAACTGTATTATGGATTATTGATTTCCAAGAATTACTTAGAACTACAACTAAATGTATGTAAAACTTAAACTACTTTGAAGATTATGTAATTTTTAAAATTCATAATATATTTTTAAGATCTTGTTTGATGCTAATACTGTAGAGCATATTCACCCTGGAATGGGGTGAAACAGAGGTATAAAAATGGGAAGTGAATTTGGGAGTAACAAAAAATGGAGGCTACAGGAGCTGGGTTCTTGAAAATAAAAACAGTAACTGACATTTGTTGAGCTGACATTAACTGTGTACCAGATCTTCCATTAAGCGTTTATATCTCATTTACTTCTCACAAACAACCACATGATCCCATCATTATCTTTATGAGGCTCAGAGAGGTTAAATAATTTGACTAAGGTTACACAGCAGTATTTCAAACGCAGCCAGTTATTCTGGCTCCAGAACCTGTTTTCTTAACCAGTATTCTACCCTGTCTCCATAATGACGGAGGTTCACTACAGAACAGGTTAAGTCTGAAAAGGTCTATTGCCAATAGGAAGAACATCTGAAGGCCTCAAATCCCTACCTTACTGCGCCTGGCGGTTTCTCCTCTACTTGATCTTAGCTATGCCTAGCAGGTCCTGACAATAATAGGGACCTAAGCCAGTACTAAATATAGCAGTAAGATTATCTTTTGGCTGTTGTGTACCACACTCTTACTACAAGATCCCTTAGAACTTTGTATTTCAAACTAATATGCCTCACAAGACATTTTTCAAAGCACTTATAGCTATAGATTTTTTTGTTTCCCTAGGTTTTTTTTTTTTTTTTTTTTTTTTTACGTAACATCCTACATGAAGGAAGCATTTAATGTATTTGTGGATAATGATGGCATAATCATCTTATTTTATTTTGAAATCAACATATTAGCTGGATAGGTATTATCATTCCTTGTTACAGTTAAAGAAAAAGATAAACCAGACTAATATCTAGGTGGTAAGAAGTCTAGACTCCAGGCTCAGCTGTGTCCAGTTCATCCTACATATTGTTGACAGATTAACTGAATTCAGTTGGACTCATCTTGAATACCTGTATGCCAGGCACTTTGTTAGATACTAATTATCAAAATGAATGCGAGTTACCTACCTTTATAATAACTACCTACTCAAAACTCCCAAATAGTTTCTAATTCCCTTTAAGATCAAGTCCCAACACTTCCTTCTAGTCTTCATATCCTTCACAATTTAAATCCTACCATAATCCAGTCGTGATGGCACAAGTAACTATTTTTCATCCATTCTCCCCAAACAAATCTTTGCTATAATTAGGTGGTTTTTATCCTGTCCTCTCATATCCAAGTCTCATTCTTCTCTCTGTCCAAGTTGCTTCCTCTCTGAGACCACTTTTATCCAGCCTTTAAGATTATCCATGTAAAACATATTTTTCAAGGCCTAGTTCATTTCAAACTCTTTCAATAATTAGAAACTCTACAGTGTTTTCACATCCATCCTCACTTGGTTCTCAGTACAATCGTTGTGTATAGGTAAGCAGAGCTAGATGGGCTTCATTTTACAGATGAGGAAACTGAGGCTCAGAAATTAAGGGACCTGCCCAAGTTTACACATAGTAAGTGTCGGAACTAGGATTTGAACTTAGGTCTTCTGATGAAGTCCAGTGATCAATTCCAGGTTTATAGTATACTAAAAAACTTTTCTAACTCCTTTAGAATTTATAATCTATATTATTATGCAAAGTCTTAAGCTCTGTTTTATGACACATAACTTCTCTTTCTGCTGGAGCAGATCAGACACGGTAACTCCCTTTTGTGGACATCATAGAGCCTAGCGCAGTGCTAGGCAAGTCCTGAGCACTAAATATATTCTGGTGGTTGGCAGACCTTTACACCACACTTCACTGTATTTTTCTGAGGGCTCTCGATCAATATTTCCTGAAGGAATCAATACATTAATGATGGAGGTTCTCTCTCCTTGGCAGCTCACTCTCTCACACCTGATATAGGGAGAAGCCCCTAAGCCTCCGTTTTCACTGCCTCATCTTTCTCCTGCTACCTCTTGCTTTTTAGATAGATGCCTCCTTCCTACAGATAATCCAGTAGAGGGTCTGGAACACAACCCAGTAGGCAAGGGCTTTATTTTTATTTTCAAGCTTGCTCTAGACTTTCAGGAGCCAAAAGTTCAAATCGCAGCAGGATTGATTCAGCCCTTTCACAAGCAGTTTGGTACTATGCAGTTTGTTTAGACTGGTCAAGTTTCCAGGCCCTTGGCTCCGCAGCATATTATCTCTCCAAGTTTTCACGTATCAGCTTCCCTGGCCATATTTCACTTTCCATGTCTTTCTTCTCTAACATCAGGTGAACATGCAAAATTACATACTTTATACAATTATATACTTATCAACAACCATGTCAAATAGCTTCCAGGAATTTAAGTACAATACGGGAAGTTTTTTTTCTCTCTGGGTTAGGCAAAACCAAGAAGTATGCAGAAGTTAGACTCCTCACTCCTTAGTAGAAAGGGGGCATTTTGTTATCATTCTTTAGCTAATACATCAACTAACTGAGAAAAGATACTGGTGTTGTCAGATTCTATTCAATCCACCTCAGCTGGAAGGCCAACTGGACAAAGGATCTTAAGTGAAGTGAAAAACACTTTGCCAGGGGAAAAGAAAACGAAGTAGCAAATCTTTCTTTTAATTTTTAATTGTGAAATATTTCAAACATACAGCAAAGAACAGAGAGGGTAAGGAACAGCCAGATACTGAGTAAACAGCATTAACATGTTGTAACACTTTACCCTTCAGATTTTAAGAAATAAAACATTACAGTTGTGAACTTTGCTGTGAACTTCTCTGACGAGCCCTTCCCTTCTCTGTACATAAAACTTCTCTCCTGAATGTGGTGTTCACCTTTCCATTCATGTTTTTATGTTATGCATATGGTATATTTTTCTTTAAAATTCAGAAAATTACCGCTTATAAAGCATTTAACTTTTTTTTTTTATTTCTTAAGGTTGCTATATGAAACACATATAAAAAAGTAATTAAAAGATTTTTCCTCTTACAAACTTCTAGCCCAGGGATGGATAAATAAGTAGGTATCTGACAAAGCCAATACGGTATAGCGAAATGTTAATTGTGAATCCAGGAGGGATTTGGGTGTTTACTGTACAACTTAATCTGCACATTTACTTCTTTTATAAAATGTTGGAAAAAAATCTCTAGTTCATATTTTGTTTAAAAATCTCAATGAGGAAGGATATCAACTGGTTTTAGATACTTAAGAACCTCCATAGTATATTTACAGAAAACAATTAGGTTTGATAGCCTAATTACTGTTTAAGCTCTTGCTGTAAGGTATCTAACAAATAAAAAAAGAAAAGACCAGTTCCTCTAAAATTTATCTTCACGTAGTCACTTGTTGTAAAGCAGCTATATCAGCTTTGACTTTTCCATCCTTTTGTGGAGAGTTCATAAAAATGCTTTGTTTATAATTCCCTTCTCACCATGATTTAAGCCCAAAGCTAAAAAACTATTTACAGTTGACAAGCATCCCTAATAAAATGAGTGTATTAAATAATTAGAAGAGAAATACTTTTAAAAGTTTTAAAAGATTTTTATAGTCCCCCTCACAAATCTACATTCTCTTATCTTAGGAAAATGCTCTGCTAAAGCTGACCATAAAAACTAAAACAAAAGACATTCACTGTTAATAAAATACTACTGTGATATAATATTTATGCAATAGTACTTTGCCTACGATTTGAGGTATTTTCAGATATATGTATTATTTATGCCTCACAATAAGCATGCTATTTTTTTTTTTTTTTTTAAGGAAGAGGGAAGGGAGTCTCAAAGAATGAATGCAATTTTTAAGGTCATGCATTCAATACAAACACAGGTCTGTAACGCCAATACCAGTGCTCTTTCCACATAACTTAGAATGGACTATAAATCTTTTTGTTTTATAGACATTTTACAATGACTATATCACCAGAAATTGCATTATTTATGATTTGTTTGTAAAGTACTTCACCTAAAGTGGTCTAATTTAATGGTAATTACTCCTTTTGGCTGATGTTTTCATAATTTTATAGGTAAAGTAACAGATTCAGAGAAAACTAAGCTTGAATGGAGACAGTTTCAATGACAGCATATTATCTTTCAAAAGGAAAGTCTTCGAGGAAAAGGACTGTGTTGAGTTAAAAATAGCAATTCCATTTTGGGAAATGTGAAATATTACTGCCTCAACACAATTCCTCACAAAAATTTCTAAAGAAAAAAATACGTATTAAAATTAGATTAAATTAATCATTTAGATAAAAATATGTCCAAGTTGATTTTTAAAAACTGAGCAAATAGGAAGAAATAATAAGTGACTGTTAAAAATAAAGTTCTTAGTGACATTTATTGATTGCTGAAAATCACTTATAATTATGGTGCTTCTTTTCATGTCACAGAAAATTCTGGGCTTTGAGTGGGAGCCTAGTGACAGATTTGGCTGACACTGAATGAATTGCAATTAAAGAAAATTCTTTTCTTCTTATATTACCAGGAGTAATTTATTCTAGATATTACTAGAACAGAGGTGGATGATTAAACAGTCAATGAAATTGTAACAAAAACAATAGCTCCCTCACCCTCCATTCTGAAATTCTTTAAAGTTGAATGTAATCCAAAGTGGGACCTAAATACACATTTAAAACTCAATTCTCAATTAATCATTAAGTTCACATCTCGGAAGGAGTTTGAATTTTGCTCGGCATCCAAAATCATAAGGGGTAGCCGTGTTTTTCCCCAAGGACCCTTGCTCTTAAAATCTCAGAGGAAAGAGCTTTAGTCAGTCAAACTAAAGCATTAACTACAAAAGAATTGCTGCTTACATTTTTACATGGGCATACTGATTAGTACTAAGAATTTAGAGAAAAACACTATAATAATAAAAAAAGGAACACAGGAAACAGAATATTGAATTTCCTATACTGAACCTTCAACACAGGGCTTTCAAAGTCCCTTCCAAATATTAATTCATGTTTGTACATGAGCTATACTTCTTGTTCATATTTTACAGATGGGTAAACAGAGGCATACCAAAACTGTGAATGCCAACACTGCCAGGCACTGTGTGTATGCTAGGTAATGAGACTATATAATTACAAACTAAACGGTTCACAGTAAAGCAGGGGAAACAGATGAGAGAGATGAAAAACTGGCCCTCAGCCCACCAAACTACCCAATGTTCTCCGTGAATGGTGTGTTCTTGACAGGTCTGCATTTGCAGATGTTCACTCGACTTGCATAGCCTATTCTCATCATCGCTGAGATCTGTCTAGTTAATGCTTTATTCACCCTCTTATAAAAGTTATAATGGTTCTTAATAATAGTAAATCACATTTGTTGAACCTTTACTATGTGCTAAGCATTGTGCCAAACTATGTGACTGAATTCTATATAATTTCACCATCACAGCAATCTATGAGAATTGCTATCCAGCTTCCATTTTTAAAGGACTTGCTGGATTAACTGACAGGCTCCATTCTCTGTAAAGCCTACTGGTCATAGTAGCAGAGACACTCCTTCCTAAAGGTTATTCCTCTCTGGTACGCTCATTCACTTGTTAGGTTGTATACTTACTGGCAATGTCAACAAAAGCAGCAGTTTGGTGGAGGGAGCAAAAGTCAGATTTCATGGGCTGAGGAGTGAATGGGAGTTGACAAAGAAGGCAGTAAACACACTGTTCTTTCAAGAAATCAAAATAAAATTATAGTTTGAGGTGAAAGCAAGGTTATGGAATGGTATTTTTAAGTTATATTTTAATTTCTTTTAGTCTGATGAATACCTTATCACATTTTTAAGACGAGGGAAACAAGTCAGTATAGAGAGGTAAAAGATATTTAACCCAATGACAAAGGAGGACATTGTCACAATAACTGACCTTCATCTGCATTTTTAACTTAAAAGATACAATATTTAAAGAGTCTAAACTCCAAGAAACAGGGATATTTTCACCAAAGGTATAGATGTCAATAAAACCATTAGATTGTTTTGCAGATTCAAAACCTTCTGAAATGTGTTCACACACTAGAACCTAAAAGATCCATATCAAATTGGCTCGTCAGTCATTTTCCAAAAGTTTCTAGAGTGACAGAGAAATGTAATAGTGTGTATGTGTGCGTTTTAAGGATAATTTAATTTCTCATTCTTAACATGTGCTTGACATATGAAGAGATCTACCGTGTTTCCCTGAAAATAAGACCTAGCCAGACAATCAGCTCTAACGCACCTTTTGGAGCAAAAATTAATATAAGACCCAGTATTACATAATATTATATTACATTACACTACATTACATTATGTTACAGTTAAATAGGACCGGGTTTTATATGAATTTTCGCTCCAAAAGACGCATTAGAGCTGATTGTCTGGGTAGGTCTTATTTTCAGGGAAACACGGTATATGGGCTCATTTTCTGCCTTCTTTTGGCCTAAGAGGAGATGCAAAATCAGAAATAAGTGTGTTAAAATAATGGCTAAGCCTCTCCCTAGGCAATCTCAACCAATCTCTTAGCTTATATTATGATTGCCATGCTGCTAAACAATCCTCACCTTCTCAATTCCAGGCGAGTTCTTACTCCCACTGGACATCACTACCTGCATGCTGCCAGGCATTTAGATTTCAAAACACCCCCAAATAAACTACAGTATGTAAAAAACAAACAAAATGGGGGTAGGTGGGGGGGATGGGGGAAAGTGGGGAAAGAATCCAGTTAATGAGCTTTACGTGGTGGAATTTGGTACTCTGAAAAATTGAGCTCTTGCATGGTTGCTTTATCACAGTTAAAGAACTTGAAATTTCATATGTAACTTCAAGCTTACAGGTTATTTTTAAAAACAACCATTTTTTCTTTTCAACCCCAGATAAAACCTCCAACTTAAAAATAGTAACATACATGAACTTCCTATTGGCATAATATTTTTACATGTAATTATTTGCAATCTTCCCAAATATGCCTTTCTTATCCTCTACAAGGCCTGTATTTTCATGTTCCAGAGGCTATCAATTATAAATATTTTATGTGGCTAAAGATGCAGCAGCAA
Source organism: Rhinolophus ferrumequinum (assembly GCF_004115265.2). Classification (NCBI taxonomy): domain Eukaryota; kingdom Metazoa; phylum Chordata; class Mammalia; order Chiroptera; family Rhinolophidae; genus Rhinolophus; species Rhinolophus ferrumequinum. The sequence continues at coordinate 17,918,089 of NC_046304.1, read as the reverse complement.
TGTATTTGTAAGAGAGAGTGTGTGTGTGACGTATACACGTTATAGATCATCCTTTTACTAGAAAGCCCTAACTAAGTTTGGTCTTCTTAAAATTTAAGAGTCTTTTGCTATTCTGTACAATTCACATACCAACCTACCTAAGACAATCACCATTTAACTCAATTGCATATTAAAAGTGATTTCATTGATTACATTTTCCAGTTCTTAAGAGGGATAATTAAGCAAAACAAAATAAAACTAACTGGCCGGCCAGGTATATTTTAACTTCTTAGAAAAGGGCTTTAATCTTAATATTAACTGGTTTTCTTTGGAGTGAAGAACTAGGCTGTGGTGATTCTGAAAGTTTCTGAAATATGTACTGTCAAGATTTATTTGTTTATTAGAGACATAAAATTATGATCCTAGTTTTAGAAGAACTCAGTTTAAAATGATAAAAAGGAATAAAAGCAAAATGAATAATAATTACTATTTGTTGAGTGCCTATTACTTTAATGGGCAGTTAACATTTATATCTCAAATCCTTACGGAAAAACTGTAAAATATTTTTGTTTCTATTACAGAGTCGAGGGAACGGGCTCAAAGAAGCTAAATATCTTTTCCCGAAGCCTGAGAACGGATGAAAAGTATGGCTCTTTATTCATTCCTACTACAGAAAGTTAGTGAGTACCTTCTATGTGCCAGAATTCAAGGATACAATCATGAACGAGATAGAGATTGTCCATGCCCTCACTCAGTTTAAGTGGCAAGAACAGACAATAAGGTATAACAATAGTGTTAGAAGTGCTGAAAGGGAAGCAGAGAGTTCTGTTAGAACATGAGTGAGAATTTTTCCATTGAAGAGTAAAGATTGTTGTAAGCAAAGGTGGCTCATAACCAATTATGTGTTTTGAACAATTTCTAAATTTCCTGATCTTTTGTTTGGTGTTTCAGCAGAACAGCTGTTTTAGGGCTGGGTTAGGTCACTGATAACGTGTCCTTTCTTCTCTTTCCAAATGGCTGCTTAGCTTGGGGAAATTCCCAGTGAATAATTAACACAGAATAGTCTGCCAGTTGTGTTCACTAATACATTCTTTCTGCCTCAGTATGGTAGAATAGTAGCAAGTCAGAGAAACGAGTCCATGGGTCTTTCCTTAATAGAAATTCACTGAATGGATGACAAGATAATCATTACCTTTAAAAAGGGTTTTCCAAATGGCATCCCATGACTTTAGGTAATCATTCCAGGTTGAATCAGCTTTGACCTACTGACCCAGAGATGGGAAGCTCTAATTCAATACTACATTTGTACTAAATAAGAACTTGATTGCTATCTAAAGTATGTCGACTTCTGTTCTTGTTTTTCCTCGGTAAATGATCTTAATACTATATGATGTAAAGGGTGTCAGTCATAACACAGAATTAGAGAAATTAGGCTGTGAGTTTGTAAAATGAAATGGAAAAGAATTTAGATAAATACTAGTGAAAGTACTACCACTTTACATCTTGCTATAATATTTGGTGCTTAATGTTTGTTAAAACTTTCCTATAAACTATGTTATTTGCTTTTTCAACAATCCTATAGGATAGATGGGCAGATGTCACCCTCATTTTACAGATGAGGAAATTGAGGCATTGTAAGGTGAGACAAAACTAACATCAGGTCTTCTTGCTCTTAGTTCATTGCTTTTTCCCTGTATTACTCTGCTGGATGTCCCTTTTGTATATATAAAAAGAAAATCAACACTGTAGCGTTGGAGTCTCATCTGACTAGACAGGACGGCTAAAACAGAACTGAATTTTTATCCATAGAATATTACAATAAAGGTAGAAAGAACAATAATATTGTCCAATTTCCTGCCATTACACAGGTATGACAGAAAATATTTGTAAGCCTATAATTTATACACATTTATATACTATACATTTCCGGTTTAACCATAATTTACAGAACAGATGCTGCTCTGGGATAAATTTTCACTTTTACCTGGGAAATCTTTTGTTTTTCAGAAATCTTGCTTTCTAAGCAACTGATGAAAATATGGCAAACATTTTGAACTATCTTTTCTGAAGACTAACATTCCATAGATAATACTAACACTCAACATGTTAGTTCTAGCAAATGCTCTTTAATTTCACTTAGCAAAAATTCTCCATTAGATGGTTTATTTCTCTTTTGAGATAATTAATTATGAATGTTGAAGTGATATGGCAGTTGATGGTGACAACTGAGAGTTCACTTGGGTTATAATAGGAAATCTTTCTGTAGTATACATTTTCTTTAAAATATATTTAAAACACACACACACAGGTGATGCATACATACACACATATATATACACATATAGAATACGTGTATTATATATATAAATCTATAAATATATATTAATGTGTAGTTATATATTAATATATATTTATACATATAAATATTTAATTAAATTATATATTTTAATATACAATTTGATATATTAATGTATATAATATATTATGTATAAATATAATTACATATTGTATATATAATTATATATATAATATATGTATATGTATAATATATATACGATATATATGTAATTTTTCTTACCCTGAAATATATACTTGTGTATACCCAGTGTACAAACACACACATACTGGGGGTGCCAAAAAAATTTGTACAAGTGGACACTTTGGTCAACATTGCTCAAGCAGTAGTTCGCCATAATCAGAAGTGTCTGGACGCTGATGGTAACCACTTTGAGCACTTCTTGTAATTGCAGAAGTCAAACATGACTTGTATTCATCTTTTGTTATCAGTATATATTATTACAATTTTAATAGTTTTCCTTTCTTAAAATGTACATACATTGTACATTGGGGCATCTCTGTATATATATGTGTATGTGTTTCAGGGTAAGAAAAGTCATGTGTATCAGGAGTTCCTATAGTTTAGGCTGTTTAAACCCACAAGCATAAGAATATAAGAGAAAGGGGAAGAAAAACTTGATCTTATACTGAACTCAGCAGTCCTGAATTCAGTGTTCAGAATAAACTTGTTCTAGTAGCCTCTTACCCTTTCATCCAAAACAAATAACTTGTAGTGAACAAAAAGGAAAGTACATTAACTTTATTAATTTTTTAAAGTTCCCTGAATATTTCTTGGAGGAAGGTGAGATTATAATTTGGGGGGGTGGAGTGGGAGGGTAGAGAAGTGGAGAAGGATGGGCAAATCTTTGGTTCTTATTTGTGGGCAATTTCTTTTTAAAAAATGAAGTTAATTACACATTTTATTTAATTGGGAAAATAATTTTGGGAGAAAATAACAACACTATAAAAAGTTAATCATCGGTCATGAATTAGTTTTAAAGCTACAAGATGCCTGTTGCTACACAAGCTTCCCTAGTTTCAATTCATCCATTTATCATTTATTTGCACAGTAATTTCACAATTAGGTAATGCATACCTATTAGTTGCCAGGACTTGGCCTGGGTCTTGGGAATGCAAAAATGAGGAATGCATGGGAGCTAACAGCCTAGAGTGGAGACGAGCAAGAGTGTGAAAAAATGAAGTCCTTCCTTAGAGAGAGATTTGTGAATTATTAGGAACTTTCATTGTTAATTTTATTCACCGAATTAATATAGAACAGATCTATAAAATTCAACATAGTTTTAGAGCAGGATTAACAGCACATCCATTAAAACTCTTTCATGAGTGTGTGAAACTATCCTGTGAGTATGTCTTTTTTTGGATATGTAGTTGTCTTTAATTAATATGAGTTTTTTGTTGTTGATGGAAAGAAAAGAGTCTTTAATGTAGTGGCTCTCCTGTCCTGGATGTATGCCTTCAGAATCATTACCTGGGTTTCTTTGGCTGCATTGGTTTGTCTGTAGGGTAGGGCCTTATGCTGAGACAATACCCCCTGATGATTTGCTAAGTTTGGTAAGGTAATACCAACACATGCCATCAGTACTCTATCTCTACCCTTGAGTGCTTCACAATGAGCCTTTGGTTTTAATTTTAAACAATCTGGAAAAAGCTCTTCAAATGCCTCAAAAACTCTATGGTAAGGGGAAGACTTTGGATTGCTGGCAGCTTCTAGGATCAGGCTCTGGTTAGAATCTACACATCTGCCAAAATAAGTCAGACAGAGAAAGACAAATACCATATGATCTCACTTATATGTGGAATCTAAAGAACAATATAAATGAACAAACAAAACAGAAAACAGACACATAAATACAGAGAACAAACTGATGGTTGCCAGATAAGAGGAGATGTGGGAGGCTGGGTGGAAAAGGCGAAGGGAGTAAGAAGTACAATTGACAGTTACAAAATAGTCCCAGAGATGTAAAGTACAGCATAGGGAATAGAGTCTAATATTGTGATGACTATGTATGGTGCCAGGTGGGTACTAGACTTATAGGAGGATCACTTCATAAGTTATATCAATGTCTAACCACTATGCTGTACACCTGAAACTAATATAACATTGACTGTCAACTGTCATTGAAAAAAAGAAAAGGTAAAAAAGAGTAGAAGTTCTGCAGTAGTATGAGTAGTTCCAATTCTGATCCAACCCTGAGTAGCTATATGACCTAAGGCAAGAAAAAAAAAAATCCACACATCTGCCTCTACGGATTCTCTTCCAGCAGCAGCTTGGCAGTTTCTGCTGAGATCACTTGGAGCACTGCTGTGCCCTGGCCCTGAGGGCTGAAGTCTAGTTCAGCCCTGAGGAAGATTCTACTGGTGGTCTTAGCAAAAAATGAGAGCCCGAAGCCAGAGACTTCCCAGAGTTGGACCCTTTTGTGTGGTCTGCGTAAATAAAGTGTGAAATTGTTAAAGGTGCTCCTTGAGCGTGTCATGATTTGGTCAGTCATCTAAGGTGATGACAGGCCTATGGGGTACACGATTCCTCTAATACTTTTGACGTTATCTAGGATCTGTGAGCTGAATAGGTCTTAATACCTTCCTTACAAAACATGAGAAGAATACTTTGCCACTTCTAGGAGGCAAGCCCCATTGCAGTCTTTAGTTCAGAGGATTCACCATCAATCTCAAACTGTTTCAATAGAGAGATACGATCACTAAGAGCCAGGTGAAGAAGGCTTTCCAAGTAAGAGCCCCTACTGTGATGGACACTCTAGTTGTGCTCTACAGACCCACCATACAAAGGCCTAATTGGTAATAAAAGGTCACTCTAATTTGATTTATTTCTATTCGAGAACCAATAATTGTAGTGTCTACCAGTCTTATGACACTGGCTACAAAATCTCTGAGGCTTGGGTTGTGGTCTTTGGCATGAATCTTTTGGATCTTGATGGGATGGAAAGACAGGGATGCAAGAAGTTGCAGCTCACATAGCTGAAGAAGTACACCTGGAGTGTTATGTGGTTGCCATGGAGGTACTGCATCCACATGTAGAGCACTGCAGATGATGGTAGTGGCTGTGGCTTCAGCTCTCTCTTGCAGCTCCCTGATAATGCCTTTTTAAAAGGATTAACTCTAAAAAGAATATTTGTATCGCACTTTGTAATTACTGAAATTAGATTTTTTTTAATTCAAAAAAGTACAGAAACCTCATATTGGATTGTGGCTAAAATTAAAAATTCATTGCTATTATCAGCTATTTAATCATTAGATCTTATAACATACAGAATGTATCTAGTTTTTAAGGGAGATGTGCTCTTGGTTTTAGTCTATTTCTCCTTTCAATTCTGTCAGTATTTGCTTCATACATTTTGATGGTCTGTCATTAGATGTACAAATGTTTATAATTGTTATATCTTGTTGCTGTAATGAATCTTTTGTTAACATGTAATGTCCTTTGTCTCTGGTAAACTTTTTTTTTTTTAATTTGAAGTCTATTTTAACTGGTATTAGTATACTCACCCTGCTCTCTTTTGGTTACTATTGGCATGGAAATATTTTTCCATCCTTCCCCTTTCAACCTGTTTGTATCTTTGGATCTCAAATGAGTCTCTTGTAGTTGGGTCACATGTTTTTATCCCTTATGCCAATCTCTATCTTTTGACTGGAGAGTTTAATCCATTCACATTTAAAGTAATTACTGATAAGGAGGGACTCACTTCTATCATTGTGCTATTTGTTTTATATAGGCCTTATAGATTTTTTTTTTGTCCCTCAATTCTTGTACTACTGTCTTCTTTTGTGTTTAGTTGTTTGTTTTTTTTCGTTTTTGTTTTTTGTAGTGAAATGTTTAAATTCATTTCTCATTTCCTTTTCTGTAGCTAATGTGTTTGTGATTCCAATGGCGGTTACATTTAACAACCTAAAGTTATAACACACTAATTTCAATTTATACTAGCTTAGCTTCAATAACATACAAAAGCTCTGCTCCTTTACAGCTCCTTCTCCACAACATTCCATCTTTATACACTATGTGTCCCAAAACATAAACTAATAATTCTTTTAAATACACTAGTCTCTTAAATTACATAGAAATCAAGATCTGGAGTTAGAAACCAAAGTTACAGTAACATTAGCTTTTACATTAATAACTTTTTTTAAAAATGTATTTGTTTCTTAAATCACATAGAAAAAAAGTACAGTTACAAACCATTGTTACAGTAATACTAGTTTTTATAATTGTCCATGTACTTAACCTTTATTGAGATCTTTGTTTCTCCACATGGCTTCCAGTTACTGTCTGGTGTCCTTTCATTTCACCTTGCAAGAAGCCCTTAAGTATTTCTTGCAGGGCAGGTCTAGTAGTCACCAAGTCTTTCAGCTTATGTTTATCTATAATCTCTTAATTTCTCTCTCAATTTTAAAGGGCAGTTTTGCTCGGTATAGAATTCTTGGTTGACAGTTTTTTTTTTCCTTGTGAATATACTGACCCACTGTCTCCTGATCGCCAGTTTCTGATGAGAAATCTGCTCATAGTTTCATTGAGGATCCCTTCTATGTGACAATTCACTTCTATCTTGCTGTTTTCAAGATTCTTTCTTTGTCTTTTGAAAGTTTGAATATAATGTGTCTCAGTGTGGGTCTCCTTTAGTTCATCTTACTTGGAGTTTATTGAGCTTCTTGGACATTTATATTTACGTCTTTCATCAAATTTGAGAAGTTTTTAGCCATTAATTCTTCAAATATTCTCTCTGCCTCTTTCTCTCCTCATTCTGGGACTTCCATAATGTGTATGTTGGTCCTCTTAATGGTATCCCATAGATCCTTTAGGCTCTGTTTGCTTTCCTTCAGTCTTTTTTTCTTTCTGTTCCTCAGACTTGATAATTTCCATTGTACTGTCTGCAAGTTTGATGATCCTTTCTTCTGTCTGCTCAAATCTGCCTTTGAATCCATCTAGGGAATTTTTCATTTCAATTATTATACTTTTCAGCTCCAGAAGTTCTTTTTGGTTTCTTTTTAAGTTTTCTCTTCAGTAATATTTTCATTTTGTTCACATCGTTTTCTTGACTTTCTTTATATCTTCCTTTAGTTCTTTTAACATCTTTAAGACAGTAGTTTTAAAATCTTTATATAGTATATATGTCATTAGGAAAAGTTCAAAGACAGTTTCTGTTGATTTATTTCTTCCCTTTGAATGAGTCATACTTTCCTGCTTCTTTATATGCCTTGTGACTTTCTGTTGAACATTGGACATTGAATCTAATAATGTGGTAACTTTGGAAATCAGACTCTCCATCTTCCCCAGGATTTGTTATTTTTTGTTATTGTCTTTCCTTTGTGTTTGTTTTTTAAATTGTTGTAGGTATCTGTAGGTGCCACAGATCAGACTGAGGTGTAAACTTAAGGTTGTTTCTGAGCCTATCCCTAGGTATGCATGGTCACTTTCTAATTATCCCCTCATATGCAATCATTTTTAAATGTCACAGTCTTTAATATCTGGCTCCCAAAAGGGGGAAAAGCAAAAATGAAAGGGAGGAAAAAAGGGTGTCAGCCCTTTAAATGTCTGGAAGTCACTTAAATTAGAAGGAGAGGGTCTTGCAACAATGGGAGGAGGTTCAACAATGGCTGCCTCCCTTTTTATTGGCACCTCTGTGATCAGAAGCAGCAATCAACCATCAGAGCACAGATCCTTGATATATGGAAGATAGGTCCTTTTTGCTCTTCATGTCTTCCAGAAGCTATGTGCAAGCTGCTCCAGGAACACATGCACAACTGCCTGCCATGGGCTGAAAATGGGAAGATGCATATCTGCAAAGAGCTAAGGGCTGAAATGGACTACAGTTTACCTTCTAAGTCTTCCCCTGGAAGTTGCAAGCCTTCAATAGACTCCAGAGTACCAAAATAGTTACATCAGACAGATTCTGCCAGTGCAATTGCTGTCTAGGTAGGAAGACAGATTCCTGGTGCTTCCTACTCCATCATCTTCTCAGAATCCTCTGCCAGCAGTGATAGGTATTTGATACTTTATTAGTCTTTGGGTTTTTTTTTTTTTTCAATTTTATTGGGGAACAGTGTGTTTCTCCAGGGCCCATCAGCTCCAAGTTGTTGTCCTTCAATCTAGTTGTGGAGGGTGCAGTTCAGCTCCAAGTCCAGTTGCTGTTTTCAATCTTTAGTTGCAGGGGGCGCAGCCCACCATTCCATGAAGGAATTGAACTGGCAACCTTGTTTTTGAGAGCTTGCGCTCTAACCAACTGAGCCATCCGGCTGCCCCTCCGGAGGCTCAGCTGCAGCATGTTGTCTTCAATCTACTTGTGGAGGGTGCAGCTCACTGGCCCATGTGGGAATCGAACCAGCAACCCTGTTGTTCAGAGCTCGTGCTTTAATCAACTGAGCCATCTGGCCACCCACTGTCTTTGGGTTTTTATAATACAAGACAACAACCTGTCCAAAACTTAGTTTGGCAAGGTCAAGAATTGAAGGAAAATTTACTTTACTTTTTGTTTGTTTGTTTGTTTACACATGAAGAATAACATCTGGGGGGAAAGTAAGATTATTTACCTGGCATTAAAATATATACCTAGTTTCATTATGGCTGCAATAATTAGATTTCCTTTTCCAATCAAATTTAAGAATGCTTTTTGTAGCTACCAGAAGCAGAAAATGCCAGGTAAATATAAAAGACAGTCTGTGAATACATTCTTCAGAAATAAAGAGTACTTCAGTGAAATGAAAAATATTCCTGTCAAGTGGCTAGGAAAAGAGCCTTTAAAAGTGTACACTTACCAATTTAAAGGAGCTACTTCATATAATGGCAGAACATGAGAATAAGAGGACAGCTCACTTCCACCCCCTTGTGGCCACACCCAAATGTTTATAAACAGCTCATAGTTCTTTGCAGATAGAAGAGTAATCCACAGGATGGGAGGTGGAGATTTAAACTTCAGAAGGGCCCCAACAGCAAAAGATATACAGTTTCGGTGTAATCAGTTAGAACCAGTTTTTAATACATGGAAATATCTTTTGTAAATCAATCACACACACACATATATTGTTATAACCGAAATAAATATTTGGCTTCTCCATGAAATGTTGATTTCATCATTCTATTTCTTAAAACAGAAAGGCAAGCTGATAGAACATCTTATCGAATGTCTCAAGAAAAAAAAGTTATTTGTGCTGCATTTGAAGCTAGTTTCTGTATGAGATTTTTGAAAATTAAAAAATAAAAAGATAAAATATATTAAGGGATCACTTCATAGACTGTGTAGATGCCTGACCACTGTGCTACACACCTGAAGCTGAAGTATTAATAGAATAATATTGAATGTTAATTATGTATGTGCATAATTTACGGGATGTAAAGTACAGCATAGGGAATATAGTCAATGGTATTGTAACAGCTCGTATATGTCAGAGGGGTAGTAGATTGGGGGGTTATCACTTTGTGAGGGGTGTAAATGCCTACTTATATTGCTTTGTACACCTGAAACTAATATTTATATATATTTTATATATATATATATATATATATATATGGATTACATTATCAGCTCATATTTACAACAGACTTTTCTTCTTTTCCATTTCCTATTTTTTTATTAATGAGATACCACCTCACAATCATTTGGATGTCCATTAGCCAAAAACAGAAAATATGTTGGTGAGGATGTGAACAACTTTAAACCTTGGTGCACTGTTGGTGGGAATGTAAAAGGGTACAGTATGACAGATCCTCAAAACATTAAAAATAGAATTACCATATAATCCACTTCTAGGTATGCATCCAATTAAAAGCAGGGTCTCGAGAAATGTGTACACCCATGTTCATAGCAACACTATTCACAATAGGAAGCAACCCAAATGTCCATTACTAGATGAATGGATAAACAAAATGTGGCATATACATACAATGGAATATTATTCCACTTTAAAAGGGAGGAAATTCTGATACATGCTACATCATGGATGAACCTTGAGGACACTACGCTAAGTGAAATAAGCCAGTCACAAAAGGACATATATTTTATCATTCCCTTATATGAAGTACCTATAGTAGTCAAATTCTCAGAGATGGAAAGTGGAATGTTGGTTGCCAGGGGCTGGGGAAAGGGGAGGGTGGAGAATTATTATTAATGAGTACAGAGTTTCAGTTTTGACAGTAAAGTATTCTCTAGGTTAACACATTCTTTAACTAGAACATACTTGTATACTGATGTAGAAGTATATCAGTCCTCTTTTCACAGCCAAAAATATGGGCAATATAGTATATTTATTGTCATGATGATAGTTAAATCCATACAAAAATTATTTCACCAAATAGGCTGGAGTTAAATAAAATCCCATCTCAAAAGTAAAAAATAAGCAGAGCAAATACAAGACACAGAAAACTTGATGAGGTACTGGAGACAGAGATCTAGGGAAATTTCCACAAATTGAATGAATTAGTAACACAGTGCTATTGTGAAACTGTATCTTACACCAAGACATGCCCCGATTCACTTATAGTAAAGACACCCATAGTCTTCCCTTTTCACGTATTCATTCTACAAGCACTAAGTACCAACTACATGTGACTGCTGTGGGTACTGAGATAAAAGACAGTCCATGTCTTTTATCGCTGCTGTCGGATCCCGGGAAGGTGATCGCCTACCTCTAGCCATTTGCCCACAACAGCTTCCTGGAAAGTTGTCCGCCTCTTCTCATACTCTTTTCTGGCTGTCATATCATTCTTCTAGACAAAGATCTAGCAAATCAAAACTCCTCTGCTTTTAAGATACAGACAATTATCTTCTTATTGTCCCCGAAACACATCAGCGCCTACTTCTAGACTTCTGAGGATTTCCTTCCCCTCTCCCCATCCTTCTATATTTGGAATGCTCTTCTTCTGTTCTCCTATGTAAATCCCACTCATTCAAGACCTGGCTCTTCCAAGAGATTTTCTGAGACTCCACTGGTCCACATTGCCGTCTCTCTTCCCCATCTGCTGAAAACTTTGTTTTCATTGCTAGTTTGGAAGTACCTCGGGGAAAATAAATATGTTTTCAAGGGTGAAGAACTTTTTCAGTAAATGATGAGTAATTCTTTATGTCTGTGAAAGACTAAAGAGGAAGAAACTAGGCTTAAAAACAAGAGAGATTTTGGGGTGAACATGAAAAACATTCACATTGACTCACTAAAAAAATAAAAACTGGCAACAAATATTATATGTATTGCTTGTCACTAAAAAAATAAAAACTGGCAACAAATATATGTATTGCTTGAGTTGAAGGGTGAAAACATAAAAATTGTCCCGAAAGGCTTAGGCATTCCTTTGTCTTAAAAAACAAACAAACAAACAAATTTCTCCCAGATCTTTGAAACTACGTTATTTTACAATACTGATCCCAAAGCCAACTGGGGTCAGTATTGGATTTGCTGACCCCAAAGCCAATTTCCTAAAAGTCATTCCTTTTCTCTTTATACAATTCTTAGGTTAGAGTTGGTATACACAGGAATGAAAGACTTCTACTGTAATTAAAATATTTAATTTCTAAATTTAGATCTAAAGTACTTTGTTTCCTACCACAACTATTCATCTTAAAAAAGATGTCTTAGAATTTCAAAATTTTATTTTACTGGCATATTTCTTTTGTTTATTTATTATTTATTATCTTACAATTTTATAAGATGACTCATATGCCGTAAGATAGCTGTTTATAAGTCGAAATGATTTAATGTTGGAGTGTTTTATGGTTCAGTTTTATAGTTCCCTCTTTGGCTGTTCCCCCGTCAGCACAGTGGGACATCACACAAGAAGAAGAAAAGCTCTGAGTTCATAAATATGCAAAGGGAAGATTAGCATTGAATTTCATCCATTTATTTTTTCACCAAAAAAGTAATAATACACAACTTGATTTTTAGTTCTGTAATCATGTTATCTTTTTAGGCCTCTTCTTCTTAGAAAGACAAAGTATTGCCAGAATTTAAATGACATAAAAGGGGCTTATTTTTTAACTGTAGTAAAATACACATAACATAGAATTTGCCATCTTAACCATTTTTAAGTGTACAGTGGCTTTAAATACATTCATACTGTTGTGTACCTATCACGGCCATCCAGATCTAGAACTTTATTCTCTTCCAAACCTGAAACTCTGTACCCATTAAACAATAACTCCTCATCCTCCCCTTCCCCCAACCCCTGGCAACCAACATTCCACTTTCCATCTCTGAGAATTTCACTACTATATAGGTACCTCATATAAGGGAAATCATAAAATATGTGTCCGTTTGTGACTGGCTTATTTCACTTAGCATAGTGCCCTCAAGATTTACCCATGTTGTAGCATGTGTCAGAATTTCCTTCCTTCTTAAGGCTGAATAATATTCTATTGTAAGCGTATGTCACGTTTTGTTTATCCATTCATCTATTAATGGACACTTGGCTATTGTGAATAGTGCTGCAGTGAACATGACTGTACAAATTTCTTGAGACCCCACTTTTAATTCTTTCGGGTGTATACCCAGAAGTGGAATTGCTGCATATCGTAATTCTATTTTTAATTTTTTGAGGACCTGCCATACTGTACACTTTTGCATTTCTACCAAGAGTGCACAAGGATTTCAAGTTCTCTATATCCTCACCAACACTTGTGTTTTTTTGGTTTGTTTTGATAGTGGACATTCTAATGAGTGTGAGGTGGTATTTCATCATTTTGATGTGCATTTCCCTAATGATTAGTGATGTTGAGCATCTCTTCATGTGCTTATTGGCCATTTGTTTGTCTTCTTTGGAGAAATGTCTATTCAAGTTCATTGCCCATTTTCATTGAGGTTGTGTAATGGATAATTTTATGTGTCAACCTGACTGGGCCACAGGGTGCCCAGATATTTGATTAAACATTATGTCTCTGAGGGGGTTTCTGCATGAGATTACCATTTGAATCAGTAGCCTGAGTAAAGCAGATTGCCCTCTCCAATGTGGGTAGGCTTCACTATTCCACATTGCAGGCCTGAATAGAACAAAAGACTGAGAAAGGAAGAATTCGCGCTCTCTGCCTGTCTTTGAGCTAAGACATTGGTCTTTTCCTGACTTCAGATTGAGACTCAGACTGGAAGTTATGCCATCAGCTCTCCTGGGTCTCCAACTTACAGATCTTGGTCCTTCTAACCTTGCATAATTGTATAAACCAATTCCTTATAATAAATCTACCTATCTATATATTTCCCATTAATCCTGGTTCTCCGGAAAACCCTGACTAATACAGGTTTTGGTATTGAGAAGTAGGGTGCTACTATAACATATACCTAAAAATGTAAAAGCAACTTTAGAACTAGGTAATGGAGAAGAGAATGGAAGAGTTTTGAGGTGCGTGCTAGAAAAAGCTGAGATTGCCATGAAAGGAATGTTAAAAGGCAATTCTTGTGAGAGCTCAGAAAGAAAACAGGAGAACTAGAGAAAAAGCCCTCCATCTTCTTAGAGAATGCATAATAATCATGAGTAGTATGTTGGTAGAAATGTGGGTGGTAAAGGTCATTCTGATGAGGTCTCAGACAGACACGTTACTAAACATTAGAGCAAAGGCAATCCTGTTATAAAGTAGCAAAGGACTTGGCTGAATTGTGTTCCTGTTCTAATCTTGTGGAAAGTAGAATTTGTGAGCAATGAAACTGGATATTTAGTTCTGGAAATTTCTAAGCAAAGTGTTGAAGCAGTAGCCCAGTTCCTCCTGACTGCTTATAGTAAAATAGGAGAAGAGAGAAATGAATTGAAGAAGGAGTTGTGAAACAAAAAGGAAAAAAGAACTTAAAAACTTGGCAAATTCTCAGCCTGTCCATATCGCAAAAAATGAGAGTGTGTTCAAAAGAGCGACCACTTGGTGAGGAGATGAATGTGGGTGTGAACCACAGAACGAATTGGCCATCTCTATAGAAGCCAGAAATAGAGATGGGATTTTACCAGCAGAAAAACTGCCAGCTGAGACTAAAGCAAGCAGAGAATGATTCGAAATGAAGGACGTGTGAACATGCATTACCCTTCAAGTAAAAGGAAGAAGGACCCCAAAGGGGTCCAAAGGAGGTCCTGCTACCCTTAGGGCTACTGCTGCCACTACAGCCTAGAGTGCAAGGGTCAAGGGACCAGGCTGCCTCCACGTCGGTTTCAAAGGGCAGGACCATTGCCGGGCAGAGTGCCATGTGGGTCAGCCCTTGCAGAACACAGCATGGGTAGAGCTCCAGGGCTGCCCCTCGGGGATGACACCACAACTCCGGTGGGTCCTGAAAAAAGGATTACGGCCCCAGTGAGTCCAGAAGGCAAAGTACCAAACCAAAGAGAATTATTCTTGAGTCTTAAGAGTTAATGGAGTTTGCCTCGCTAAATTTTGGACTTACTTGGGTCCTGTAGCCTCTTCTTTCTTTCCTGTTTCTCCCTTTTGGAATGGGAATGACTATTCTGTGCCTATCCTACCATTGTATTTTGAAGTGCGTAATTTAACTGGTTTCACAGGTTCATAGGTGGAGAAGAATGTTGCCCCGAGTCTCACCCATATCTGATTTAGATGATAGTTAGAAGAGACTTTGGACTTTAGAATTGATGCTAGAATGATTTAACACTCTGGGGGCTGCTGAGATGGAATGAAGGGCGGGGGTGGCGAGTTATAGTCTGAATGTTTGTGTTCCACCCCCAATTCCATATGTTGAAGCCCTAACCTCCAATGTGATGGCATTTGGAGATGGGGCCTTTGGCAGATAATTGAGGTTAGGTGATGTCATGAAGGTGGGGCCCCACAATAGGTCAGCGGCCGTATAAAAAGAGGAAGAGACCAGAGCATCCTGTCACTGACAACCATGTGAGGACACAGCAAGCAGGCAGCTGCCAAGAAGAGGGCTCTCACCAGGAACCGAACCTGCCAGCCCCTTGATCTCGGACTTCCCAGCCTCAAGAACTGTGAGAAATAAATGTCTGCTGAAGTCACTCAGTCTGCAGTATTTTGTTATAAGAGCCCGAGCTGACTAAGACAGCTTGCTTATGTCTTTTGTTGTTGAGTTGTCAGAGTTCTTTATGCATTCTGGACATTAACCCCTTATATGATTTTCAAATATTTTCTCCTATTCTGTGGGTTGCCTTTCCACTATGTTGACTGTATCCTTTAATGCACAGAAGTTTTACATCTTGATGTAGTTAGTCTAATTTATCTTGTTTTTTGTTATTGCCTGTGAACATTCGTTTTTAAAGACATCATAGTTTGGGTTAATTATATTGAAAGATTACTTTTAACTTACGACTTTCCCAATAAATAGCATTTGGTTAAACGAAGAGATCATTAATGCAACATCTTTTTCATTACCTGGAACTGGCATTAGGTTTTAATGATACACTGTTTACTATTCAAGTCCCTGCTACAAACCACAACTGAACCCACAAATTGACAAGATGAGTTTAGGCTTGCTCAAAAAGACGCTAACTCAATGCTGGTTTATTCTGTGCTAAGTGATGGAGAATGCCAGAACAATCTGTAGCAGCCAAGCACACAAAAATCAACCTCTTACACACCACGGGGCATTCATCTGGCACTTCAAAGTTTCTTTGCTTTGAGTCGGACTAAAGCAATTACATTTAGAAATAACCTGGGAAACACACAATATAAGAAATTACAACAGGCAAGTAAATTTTGATTTCTTTCTTTCTTTCTTTTTTTTTTTTAAGGAGGGTGCAACTCACAGTGGCCCATGCAGGGCCGGCAACCTTGGTGTTATTAGCACCACACGCTTTAAGCAACTGAGCTAACAGGCCACCCCAAATTCTGATTTTTTACAATGGGTGCTACTAGGTCTTTCTTCATTTCTTATTTCTATAAATGATCTTTTTCTTGTGACTAGAAGAAGCCTACGAAAACCCTCTGCTACTCATATTAATGATTTATTGCCAACAACTTTAAAAACAGGGGTCATTATGGTTCTAAATGGCTTGACAATTGAGTGCTATGAATAAGAGAATAACTTCATTGGCCTCATCATTATGTAATTTTTTGGAACAATTATCCCAGTAGATGCCAATGGGATTTTACGGCCGCTGACCTATTGTGGGGCCCCACCTTCAATATGTAAAGCTTCAAATTAACCCAGAGATCTTTAAATTTGATCTACTAGAAATTTTAAGAATCCTTTGGAATCCTTTTTCATTCTAATGGCAATAAGGTTGTGATGCGTCTGGTAAGCACGCAACTAAAATTTCTTCTGGTTTCTCTCTCTTAGCTCTATGCACAAGAATGACACTTCACTGTCAGATCTTCCCTAAGAGACAGTGAAAAATTAAGCTGTAAGCCAAAATGTTTGTGATAACCAAGACAGGAAAAATATTGCCAATAACCTTAGTTACTGATGAAAAGGAACTATTTTTATATTAAGTTGTAGTTTACAAGAGTGAGGTATATATCAACAAACACCTGATAATTCATCATTAAGGAAGCATTTCCTTTAGCCAGCTTCTCCACAAGAAGCATGCTTATTATATCTTTTCTGTGTAGAGCCAGTCTCTTTCATCCAGACTGGCTCATGTGATTGAGTTCAGAGGATACAAGCACGGCAACATTTAAGTGACCATCTAGAATTTAACAGAACTGTATCTTGTGGGAGGGAGTTGATTTAAAAACCACTTAAAAGAGATTACAGAAATGTTATACACTTCCTAGATGTCTCTCTTTCATTTAATGGCAGCAGGTATTGGTACCCTGATAACAACATGCCCGCTATTCCATGAGAGGGAGAAAAAAAGTTTCATTGTATTTCAAAGGACTGGGTAAGTTACTCACTATATCCTTGTATTTAGGAAGTGAAATATTAACTAATCTGAAAGAATTGCAAAATCTATCAAAATGAATGACAAACATAAGTACAAAACTGAAGGCTGAAATGTTCTTCAATTGATATTTTCCCAAAAGGTAAGAAAAATTTGCCTTTTTATTTTCCAAGTAGTTCTGGAGACTTGGGTCAAAACTGGGCCAATACTGGCCTTTCTGCATTTTTAAAAAGGTAACCTACCATTTTACGTATTTTACTTAATGCATTTATTTAGTTATTGAGGTATAACTGACATACAAAATTGTATTAGTTTCAGGTATACAACATAATGCAATCTACCATTTAAAATCTTTCTGAGTCAGTAACTGGATTCGTAAAGCAATCCCATTTTGAGAGACCAATTAAGCAGTTTAGAAAAACAGAGATAAGCTAATATGAAAAGACTGAGACAAAATTAGAGAAAAAACATTAACTGCAGAAATGCAATAGGATATAATGAACAAACATACCTCCTGGGCTGTGACCGGCATTCCTCCTCACCACTGTCTGCCTCCTGTATAGACAAGAAAATGAGAATAAGTTACAACCTGAGGTCTCATATCATAATATCAACAAGGCAATTTTACTAAGCTTTACATGTAGGAATATCTCATTCATGCTGTGCATGTGAACTAAATTCAGACCATAAAAAGTGACTTCAACCAACCCAGGAGGTTGACATGTATCAAAAAAATTTATTCCTGGAGGAAACTTCAACAATAGTCTACAAGCAAATTTCATTGATAACAAAAGGCCAATAATTAAAAGAATTACCTCTAAAAACAAACTGAAGATGCTATATTATTGTTACATATATTGTTATATGATCGGTATGCGACTTCAAATTCAAAATGAGTGGGCATTCTGACCCCCACCACCAAATCTCATCAAAATGACCTATTCGTGATTCTGATCCCCAAAGAACAATCTAAACAATGAGCACGACTTCACAGAATGCTCATGCTCAAATCACCAACCCCATCACCATCCACATAACGGCTTCTACTTACTGAGTATTTATAACGTGTCAGCTGCCGTGCTCAGCATTTAAGCACATTGTGCTACTTATTCCTTATAAACATAGAAGGTTGAGGGTACCATATTTTCCACTGATTCTAACATACACACAGAACTTAGGATAAGTCAATGTGATAAATCACTGAATCATAATTTAATTGCAATATTCAGTTTTTCTTAGTGGCATATAACATAACTGAGCATGCTATAACTCATGGCAATTTAGACCCAATGAAATACAAATATTTTATAGATGAAGAAACTGAAATTCACAAAGAGCAAATAAGTTGCCCAAGGAATCTCATATGGTGAAGCTAGAATTAAAACAAACTACTGCCTCCCAAAACACTGAAAAAGCATATCATTTACTCCCTGGCCCAGGCTAAGAATTATTATATGTTAAGATATTACACAGCTCTTACAAAAAATCATCAGATTTGTTTGGAACCACAAAAGACCCCGAATAGCCAAAGCAATCTTAAGAAAAAAGAACAATACTGGAGGTATCACACTCCTTGACTTTAGCTTGTACTACAGGGCTACAATAATCAAAACAGCATGGTATTGGCAGAAAAACAGACACATAGACCAATGGAATAGAATTGAGAACCCAGAAATAAAACCACATAAATATGGACAGATAATTTTTGACAAAGAAGCAAAAAACACAATGGAGAAAAGACAGTCTCTTCAATAAATGGTGCTGGGAGAATTGGATAGCCACGTGCAAAAGAATGAAACTGGACTGTTATCTGTCACCATGTACCAAAATTAATTCAAAATGGATCAAAGACTTAAGCATAAGACCTGACACAATAAACTGCATGGAAGAAAACATAGGTACTAAACTTATGGACCTTGGGTTCAAAGAGCATTTTATGAATTTGACTCCAAAGGCAAGGGAAGTAAAAGCTAAAATAAACGAATGGGACTATATGAAACTTAAAAGCTTCTGCATAGCAAAAGAAACCATCGACAAAATAAAGAGGCAACCAACTGAATGGGAGAAGATTTTTGCAAACAGTGCCTCCGATAAGGGGCTAATATCCAAAATATACAAGGAACTCATGCAACTCAACAAGAAAAAAACAAACAACCCAATTGAAAAATGGGCAGAGGACCTGAAGAGACATTTCTCCAAAGAGGACATACAAATGGCAAATAGACATATGAAAAAATACTCAACATCACTAATCATCAGGGAAATGCAAATAAAAACCACAATGAGATATCACCTCACCCCAGTCAGAATAGCTATCATCAACAAGACAAATAGTAACAAGTGTTGGAGAGGCTGTGGAGAAAAAGGAACCCTCATACACTGTTGGTGGGAATGCAGACTGGTGCAGCCGCTATGGAAGGCAGTGTGGAGGTTCCTCAAAAAATTATGAATAGAATTACCATATGACCCAGCAATCCCTCTCCTGGGTATTTACCCAAAAAATCTGAAAACATTTATACATAAAAACAAGTGTGCTCCAATGTTCATTGCAGCTTTATTTACAGTGGCCAAGACATGGAAACAACCAAAATGTCCTTCGATAGATGAATGGATAAAGAAGTTGTGGTATATATACACAATGGAATATTATTCGGCGGTAAGAAAAGATGATATAGGAACATTTGTGACAACATGGATGGATCTTGAGAGTATAATGCTAAGCGAAATAAGTCAGACAGAAAAAGCAGAGAACCATATGATTTCACTAATATGTGGTATATAAATCAAAAACAACAAAAGAACAAGACAAACAAATGAGAAACAAGATATTACACAGCTCTTCATGGAGACAAGAATATTAACATGAAGGAAAAGTCAGAAAAGTTGAGAGAATTAATGATCCTTAAAGTATTAACTTTTTCTTCAGATTTGCTCCCTGCCATTTTATATTTGTTCTCTCATCACTGTTGCCCAATTTGTACATGGTATGAGGTAGGAATGAAGGTTCATTTTTTTTTTTTCCATATGGATATCCAGTTTTCAAGCACCATTTGTTGAAAAGGCTTTCCTTTCCTCACTGGATTACTTGGCTCCTTTGTCATGTGACAGTATAAGTGAGGTTTACTTCCAGGTTCATTATTGTTCCCTTTCATCTATTTGTCAACCTTTATGTAACTACCACACCATCTTGATTATTGTAGTTTATAGTAAGTTTTGAAGGAAGTATAAATCCTTTAACTTGATTCTTCTTTTTCAAGATTGCTTTATCCTATGGTAAGACTATTTGCCTTGAAATCTACTTTATCTGATATTAATATAGCCACTCCAGACTTATACTCACTGTTTGCAAGGTGTATTTTTCAATCTCTTTATATTTTATATATTTTTTTTATTTTTATTTTTTTATTTAAAAAAAATATGGAACACTTCACGAATTTGCGTGTCATCCTTGCGCAGGGGCCATGCTAATCTTCTCTATATCATTCCAATTTTAGTATATGTGCTGCCGACGCGAGCACAATCTCTTTATATTTTAAAGAACGTCTCTTATAGAAAGAATATAGTTGGATCATGCTTTATTTTATCTATTGACATTCTTTGCCGTTAGTCCACTAACATTTAATGTAATTACTGATATAGTTCGATTTGCATCTACCATGTTACTATTTATTTTCGTTCTGTCCCCACATTTTTATTCCTCTATTTCTCCCTTTCTGCCTTCTTTTGTATTATTTGAATGTTTTTTAGAATTTCACTTTAATTTATGTATTGGTTCTACCTCTTTGCATTATTTTTTATTCCATTTAAAAAATTATATGCCTATATTCTTAAACAATATATTATTTAGTTTTGATTGTTTGGGGGCTTTAAAAATTATATTATACTGCATGTAGTCTTCCCAATATGCTGTTTTAAAACTAAATATTATACTAACAAGATTCATCACTTATTACACATAGCTATGGTTCATTCATTTTTACTGGTGTAAAAGATTGCATTATATGACTATATCAAAGTTTATATATTCTACTTAGACAGAATTATTTCCAATTTTTCAGACATCAACCAAACATTCCTGTACATGTTTTTCGGTCTACAGGATATGTACCTAGGAGAGGAATTACAGAGTCATAAATACAGGTTCAAGTTTACAAGTTAGTGCCAAATTATGTTCCAAAGTGGTTGTGCCAATTTATACTCCCACTAGGAAGGAGTGAGAGTTTAATTGATCTAAATCCTAGCCAACACTTGGAATCATCAGATGTTTCCATTTTTTCCACTCTAGTGTTTAATCTCATTACCATCTTAATTTGCTTTGCCTTGATTATTAATAAGGTTGAGCACCCTTTTATGGTTATGGGTCATTACTAGCTTCATGCCCTTCCCCTCATATCTAAGTAAGCAGACCAAAAGAGGGATAATTCAAATTATTTTCGGCTCTTTGGTGGATTTTTCTACCAATAAGAATTGTGATGAGAGTATGCAGAACAGTAAAAAGCAAAAACACCCCTGATACTTTCTTAGGGGGCACAAACAGCCAAAACCAGTTACATCTACAAAGGTGAATTAACATTTACTGAGCATCACTATGGGCCAAATAACTTTATGTTACTTTATTTAATGTGTACCACTACCCTATAGGACTTGCTCAAGGTCACAAAGCCAATTTTTGGTTGTAGTCAGGATTTGAACTCAGGTCTATCTTTCTGCTATAACCAGCTGCCTCTAAACTAAGAATCTGACTTTGATATTTATATCCCAAGGGAAAGGTAGGGAAGGAGCTACAGAAGAAAGCACATCTCTTTTCATGGCTTATTATAAAACAATATGCTTTTTCACCTTTCTTCTATGATGTCTACACTTCAAACAGTGTCAAAAGAGTGGAAAATTCCTTTGCCACCAAAGGGGAAGGGGAAGCAAATCAGAGAAGTGTTTCTAACATCGGATCTCCAAATAGCTTTTTTCTTTCTTTCTCAGATTTAATATTATAATAGGCCAGTGAATGATTTGCTTCCCCTTCATCTTACTTGGAAAAAAAAACTTAAAAAACCCCCAAACCTCAGTATATTAAGGCATTGTAGGCCTTATGGTAAAATGGATTAAAAGGACTGAACAAAATGTTTATTTCAAAAGAACTCACTGCCAAAAATACAAAGATACAACATTCCTTATTCAATAAGAGTGCTTATAGGTAATAATTATTTTGAATAGTGCATTTAAACAAATGGTAGCTAAACATAGAATGTTTACCATTCTATTCTAACAAGTGTACCACATGCCAGCTATAACCATCTACCTTGTCAAGTAATGTCACACAGTGTTAGTAAAAAATGCCAAATAGTTGTCCTGCTCAGAACACTAGAAATGATCAGGAGAAAGTGAAGAGATAGTTTTCAGTTTCTTCTTAGTGAACAGAATAATTTCTGATGGGTAAGGAGGAGAACTAATTAATTAAATGACTAAATACATGTTTGTTGGCTTTTAAAAAAATATCCCAGAGTCCCATTGTCAGACAATTTTTATTTAAAGAGTATAATTTCTTGATGTTCTTAAGAAAAATTTGACCTATAAGCAATATAGTATGAGATGTGCATTCTAAGTGTGCATTTAGTGTTAGGGTATTCAGGAACCATTAAATGCATTGAAAGATTAATGCATTCTTACTAATCTAACTTAATACCTAAGCATAAAAGTAAGTTGCTAAAAGATGTTTGGAAAAATGTAAGCATCCAAGTCATATCTGCTGAGGAGTAAGCTGGAGGGGAGGGAAATGTTGCCAGCCTTGAAAAACAGTAGGTTAGACAGGTGTTAAGCAATACTTTCCCAAAACTTGTTGTTCAAAATTGTTTACACTTTTCATATGCTCCAAACCAAGTGGACTCATTCATCATTCTTCAAAGTAGTTATTAACTTCCTTTGTCCACACTGTTTCATCAACCTCTCACCTCTCTCCTATATCCTTCCCCAGCTTTCAAAGCTGGTTCCAAAGCCAGCAGTTGATGACATTTCTTTTATCACTTGACTGATATTCTATTTCTCTCCAAACCTGACAAGTTACTGTGTATCTTTCTTGTGGCACTACCTAATTTTGTTTCTCGGTTACAATCGAGAGCTGTCACTGGATGTCTTTTGTCTATAATCCTTATTCTACCTTAAAACCTTAGGTAGTATGTGCAATTTAACTCACCCACTTGCAATAATTTCAGAGTTGCTATGTTGTCTTTTCTATCACCAGAGATGCAACTTCTTGAGGCTACTTGGTTTTAAAAAGCAAACAAGTCTTACTGTGTGCTGAACCTGTCACATCTGACAAGCATGCAATAGGAAATCTTCACGAGTCACTGGTTCTTAATTCTGGCTCCCTTCAGAACTTTTTTAATAACAAAAGTCTCAAGGTCTCATTCCTACAGATTTTTATTCCTTAGTCCTGAGGTGGGGCAATGGTGTGCTGGAGTTGGTTCGTACAGGCTCATGAGAGCGAATTGTTAGATTTTTACGAATCTTGTGAGAGTCAAAAATGTTGGTAGCCTGAAATTGGTCATGGTGGGAGTATTTAGCAGGGAAATCAGCCAATGCTACAAAATCAGCTCCCACCCAGAAAACAGGTTTTTAAACATTTACCAGCACACCATGACATGTAGAGCCCAAGAATCCGTACATTTAAAAAGCTCCATAAATAACTGAGAAGCAGTTAAGATTGAAAACCTTTGTGTTGATGGTTTGGAAAAACAACAAAAAGCCCAAGATACACATAGATACTACTCGCTGAGTGTAACTAAACTAGGTTCCAGGGAGATCAGTGATGATGGAAACTCAGCTCTCCAAGGTCTATTGTCTCCCTTCCTAGACCGTAAGCTCTGTAAGGGCAAGACTGTGTATAGCGGCAGTCATGCAGAAGATACTCGGTAGATATGAGATGAATAAATATTGTCCACGATATCATAACCAGTAAGTGGCAAAAAGGAATAAATCTTAGGCTAATTTCAATAAATCATGTGCCTCATCTCCATGAAGTTGGTCATATTCTTGGTCTGTCGATCTAAGATGAGTGCTTAAATACGGGGGAGAGAGCAAGCAGCATCCACCACAAGATAATAAGAAGACTGCCTCTGTGCCACTCTCTGGTTCTCCAGAATTTAAAGTCTTTTCGTGACTATTATCTCATGTGAACCACCCTGATGATGCCATACAGGTATGATTAGAGATTTATTTTTTAGCTAAAGAAACTGCCTTATGGAAGTGAGATAATTTGCTCAAAGTAACCTAAGTGTAAGCAACAGAGTCAGGATTCTGCAGAAGTAGAATATACTTTCTGCCAGAATAAGCTGCTCCTCTAGCGTTAAAGGAATTCTCCAGGTGCCCTACAGGGGCCTGATCCTAAGACATCGTCTTTCCCTGTCCAGATTCTGTTTCCTTCTACTTAAGTGAAATTCCACATCTCACTATCTGAAGACCCCACACTTGGTCCATTTCCTTCATTACAGCCTGAGCCCTCAATATGGACGTAGGGTCTTATGTTCAGCCAGGACATAGTGGCGCAACTTCACTAATTTTTAAATTGAGATACTTCTATACCCGATGGTAAATAGTGGTGGTCCAGAGTCCCTCTGAATGTTTCATGATCCAGTGACAAATGGGTGAAGGCCTGGCACAGCGGAGGACTTCCAGGTCTCGCTCCTGCCTATTCTCATTGGTTGACGACAGCTGCTGTACTCGCTGCGATGTATCTGGAATATCACCTGACAGCAACATCTTTTCTGTTCTCTAAACTTCGGTTTAAAACCCTGGACTCTGATCTTAGCTTCACCCTGGAGATAGCGTCTATATGTCCTTCTTGCCTGTATCATCTGTTCTCTTCTTTGCGTGTCCCCCCAACGATAACCCAGACGCTTAGCCTGGCTTCCAGTTGTAGCACCAGTCCTCTGCTCTACACGATTACCATGCTTCCACAGGGAAATTGAAACTATAAAAGGCGCTGATAACATCTGGGGAGGCTAAGTAAAATCCCCTCATTAAATGTCTCTTAATGTTACAAATTTGAATTGTTTATGGATACAAAGAATTAGATTATGACCAACCAACGTTATACCTTGAAACATTATTCAGAAATAAGAACAACGAACACATGCAGACGGGTAATGAAGCGACACTGATTACTTAACCAAATATTACTAAACTAAGAGCATGAATTTTTCAAAATTTCCAAAGTCATTTTCAAACTACGAAGTTAATAAAGATAGTTAATGGCTCTGACCAAAAGAAATTAGAATATTTAGGACACAAATATATGGCTAAGGCAGGTTTAATTAGAGGAAAATACACTTACATTGCTATTTTGCTAATATTCATATATAAATCTAGACAATCAGCTTTTCAGCCATCAACAGGGTAAAAAATAGAGTCAGGATCCTGGGTGTCTTGGAATGGCAAATAAATAATCACCACATTACCGGCAATGAGAGCTGCTGGAGTCCAGTGGGGACACAGAGAAGTGAGACAGTACCCTACTGACGGTTTATTTCCCTGAAGAGGTAAGGCTGTTCTGTTGAAAAAGCTGATCCAACAAGCACGGTGTAAACGTATGGCACAGGAAATACATTTCACAGGAGTTCAGAAGACAGCTACCACTGCAGGTAGTGTTCACAGGAACAAATGAGCTTTGAGTCTAATCTTGAAAAAAGAGAAAGACCTGAAGAGGCACAGAGACTGACAGGACATTTGTGACATAAGTAAAAGGAAAGAACAGCAGGAATATGTTTGATACACGGGAATAATGGTGAGCTGCAAAGGTGAGTTGCAGAGGGCAGGTGTCTAGACCTGATCCTATGAGGATACCAGGGAAGGTATACGTCCATCAGCATTTTCCTAAAGCTGGAAGACACTGCTTAATCACAGAGAGCCACTAGAGGGCAGACAAGTCAAAGCTTACACGGTTCTTAAACTGGAGAACCTGAACAAACAGAAGATCCTAAGAGGAAAAACATTGCTTGTTGTTTAAAGACCATTTTCAGTGCCTCAGCCTTGGACAGGGCCTTAAGCTAGCAGATGAATTCTTCCACAGAATAGTTTTCTGTGGTATAAACTGCTTCTTAATTGCAAAATGGACCAGTTAACAGGTCAGACTTTGGGAACCTGGCTTAGCTGACAGGCACAGTGCTTCTACACTGTGAGCATACCTGGAATGCCAACAGCTGCGCTCATCACTGGCTGTGGACCTCAATCTTCCCCACCCATCTCAGGCACAGCCTAACCGCCACTCAAGCCAACGCCTAAACATTGTGTATATTATCTGGACCAAGATTTCAATCTAGGTTCTCCTTTTGGTCAACTGGGGTGAGGAGGGGAAGTGCTTCGTCTTAAGGACTCATATCCCTGTAAAGTCGGAGAGAGGTGAGGCCACCGAGCAGAGGTTCTTACATGTGCAATTGCCTCAGCAGGCTGAGGAGCTGTCATCTGGGAGTGTTGGTGGGAGTCCTGGAGTCTCACATAGCATGAATATTAACATCTAAACAAAGGGGTGGAGAATTCCATCCAACCTTTTAGACACCAAGGCTAGATTTTGCAAAGTACCATAAATACTTTTTCTGTTTTAATCTCTTGCAAAATGTCTGTCATGAAAGGTGCAAGGGCAATCCTACTTAGGAGAATGACTTTCTGTCATTTAGCTAGAAGTGACCAATGCTAGTATCACAGGCATTTAATTTCTCCTTGGAAAATGACAACATGCAGAGAGGGAGGGAAATGTTAAAACAATTTAAAGTCCAATGATAAATCGAGAAAAATATTTTTATCATATATAAAACAATGGAATACTAGTCTCAATAAACAAAGAATTCTAACGAATCAGTAAGAAAAAGGCAAACACCCCCAACAGAAAAATGGGCAAAGGCTAAGAGCAGAGAATTCACAAAAGAAGTAGAAACGGTCTGAAAAGGACGTAAAAATATGGTTAGCTTGAAATTACAAAAACAAAATTCAAATAAAGATGTTGTACCATATATTTCCTATTAAATTATTTAAGACAAAACAATAACGTGCAATATTGTCAAGGGATCAGGAAAACGGGCAATCTTTTTGGCAATCTGTATCAAGAGCTTTAGAATTGGGTCATATTTTTTACCTTATAATTTCATGTCTAGAAATGTATTCTACTACAAAAAGATCAGAGCTATCCCCGAAAGATTTATGTACAAAGATATCAATTGCAGAGCATTCATCACAGCAAATAAGTTGTAAGCCACCTTGATGTCCAAAGACAGGAAAAGTTGAGTAAATGAAGAAACTGCTACATAAGAAAATTTTATTAAGCCATTAGTTTCTACTGTCTATTTAAAACGAGAACATGATCAGAATATAATGATTATTGGGAAAAAAGCAGTTTTCTCACGGGATGTGGATTATAAGTGATTACTTTTTTTCTTTATGATCATCTATATTTTCTAAACTTTCTACAACGATCAGAGGTATTATCAGAGAAAAACTTTTAAAATGTGGAGTCGGGACATGGGAGAAATACACAGATTCCTATTCTTTTTCTTTTCTTAATTAGATGTCTTCTGGGATATTAGGTAGGAGATTACACATCTCACCGAACCAGTGTTTTAAAAGAGACATAATTAATAAGCTGGAAGATCATTGACAAGTAAAAGCCCCTGCGGGCAGGTGGTTACCTGAATAAGTGACACATTCCCTTTCCTCCTCCCTCCCTCAACAGCAGCTCCTAAACTCCTGCGAGAGCCTATAGCCATGTGAACTCAGCTCAAGTTCACAACTCTTCCTATCCTATTCAACGTCCGTTTTCTCTAGAGCCATGCTTTTTAAATTGGGATACAAGTACCGAGGAGCATAGCGCAGTGTGGTAGAAAGGACTGAAACCAAAGGATGAATACACAGCATATTCCCCGAGTATCAATTTTACTTGATAGGAAGTAATACTTTACAGTATCAGGGATACAGATATACAAACATCTGCATGAAATGTAAAGCATAAAAATTCGAATAAATTTCAGCCTTGTAATAGGCTCCTTTAAATTCTACATACTCAGACTATCCACTCTCCTCTACTGTTTCTGAAGAGAAGACCATATGCTCATGACTCCTTGTCCAATTCCTTGATCTACCTCTAAGACTATAGGCACGTACTTAACTTTATGTGGATTCCGTAAACAAAAGACTGAAAAACAGAAGTGCCGAAAAAGTTGCTTTAGTACTTAAACACACCCACAGCCTCCAAGCTTACTTGAAGTGAAACATAGATACTGAAATGAAGGGTGAAAAAATGAAGTTATAAATCAGAACGTGATCTAATTCCTAATGTAAGTTAGGCCTGGCTAGTGATCCTTGCTAATATACTGAACGTCATAAGGAGACCAATTATTACTAGCCTTCCACAGTTGAAACACTCCTCGCTTTTTCTGCACAGTGAAGGAAACCATCAACAAAACAGAAAGACAACCTACTGCATGGGAGAATATATTCACAAATGATATATCGGATGAGGGGTTCATACCCAAACTATAAAAGAAACTCATATAACTCAACAAAAAAAATAAACAATCTGAATGAAAAATGGGCAGAGAACATCAAAAAGACATTTTCTCAAAGAAGATACACCGATGGCCAAGAGACATATGAAAAGATGCTCAACATCACTAATCATCAGGGAAATGCAAATCAAAACCGCAAATTAAAACCTCGCACCAGCTGGAATGCTATTATGAAAAAAAGTCAATAAATGATGTGTTGGAGTGGATGTGGAGAAAAGGGAACACTTAGGCATTGTTGGTGGGACTGCAAATTGGGGCATCCCCTATGGAAAACAGTATGGAGATTCCTCAGAAAAGTAAAAATAGATCTGCCATGTGACTCAGCAATTCTACTTCTGGGTATTTATCCAAAAAAAAGGAAAACACTAATTTGAAAAGATATACGCACCCCTATGTGCATTGCAGCATTATTCACAATGGCCAAAATGCAAAAGCACCCTAGGTGTCCATCGACAGATGAATGGATAAAGAAAATGTGGTGTACACACACACACACACACACACACACACACACACACACACACACACACAGGAATATGACCCAGCCATAAAAAAGAATGAAAACTTGCCATTTGCAACAACATGGATAGATCTAGAGGGTATTATGCTAAGTGAAATAAGTCAGGCAGAAAGACAAATATCATATGGTTTCACTTATATGTAGATTCGAAACAAAACAAAAACACTCATAGAAACAGAGACCAAAGGGATGGTTACCAGAAGGCAGCGGGTGGGGGTGGGTGAAAAGGAAAAGGGAAAACAGTCAATAATATTCTGATAAGTTTACACAGTGACAGATGATTCCTAGAATTAGTGGGGTGATCACACTGTAAGGTATAAAAATGTCGAATCACTATATTGTACAACTGAAACTAATATAACCAAGATTGTACACCAACTATAAATAAAAAAAATAAATTTAAAAAATGACTCACTTTATTTTATTAATGGAAATAAATGACAGGGAGGAAAAAATTAATTGCAACTTAATGCAGGAAAATTTTAATTACACTCACAGTTCCTGTTAACTTTGACAACTCATCAACTCTAATACAACAAGACAACACCTCCCCCTCTAATATAAGTCTAACTAGAACTGCCTGAATACCAAACACTGTTTAAGAAAAAGGTAAAATGAGAGAGAAGCACTCAGTCATCTGAATTTCCCCTCCAATTTGTTGAAAAGTCAGCATTAACTGTTGTAAATTTATAGATTATGTAAACCCACTTAAGAAGTTCCACTTCAGAAGCTTCTCAGCTACTTTTGAAAATATCTACTGTTTTTCATTAACTACTTCCACAATGTCTCCCCATTTTTTCCTCCAGCCTCACTTTTACTTCCCTAAGGCTCCTATTTACCTTTGCCTTCCATTCTGCACAAACCTTAAGTACTCCCCTTGGTCTTCTTTGAATTTTATATCTTGAGATAACTTTAGAAAATATGTATGCTCTAAACTCTGAAAAATTATCATTGATGCATCTCTCCCTGCCACCCCCTCACCAATTAACAGTCTAGGACACAAGAAACTGTTACAACCAACTTTGCAATGCTATCCTTTACTGCTGCTATCCTCAGGGAGTTCAGAATATACCTCACCAACGCTGCTTAAGGTCATTAGAATCCTGACAATCAAGACAAATAACTACAGAAAGCCTATGATGATATAGTCAGATTATTTTGCTAATTATCCTACATTATCTATTAGTAATATATTCTTTGATCTCGATGTTTTCCCCCCACAACTGAATAGAACTGGGAAGGAAAAGGGAGGAAAAAAGGTAAACAATAAAAGGCAAGATGGGTATATTTAAAAGGAAGCCCTCTCCCCTATTTACAGATTCTAATATAAATAAGCTTAACTTTGAAAACATCTATCCTCATTATCATCAGTTAAATATTTCTTCTTGAGAAACTAGTACAATCCTAATAGGGAGTTAGCTGTAAGCATAAATTCAAAGAACTAATAAAAGGCATCATTAATTCCATAAAAGTACAATTCCTGGAAGCAAAGGTAGTTATAAAAAGGCATTCCCCAGGCAATGCCCTGGTCAGTAAACACCTTTGAGCAACTATGAGGAAATAGTCATTACTTGCCCAATTTCCTAAAAACCATAACTTTCTTGATAAACAATGCCTTTAATATCCCACGAAAAGAATGACCAAGACTACCCAGTGTTGGTAAAATGAAACATTACACACTACTATTTCATATCATTTACACAGAGTCAACGGAAACTATAGAAAAAAATAATAGCTATAAAGTATGCTGTCGATTAAAAAAGCACTCTCAAACTATCAAAGTGAATTGAGATGAGACACAAAATGCTTTTATGCTCTATTTTCTACAAGATCTAAGAGACCAACAATTTAAAAACCCAGGCTTTGAAGAAAATGAATAGTGGCTTACGCGTACAGTTGTATCTATGTTTATGATGTGAACACATGTGTACGGTTACCATCAGTCTCAAGTAAGTGCTTCCATCACGGAACTGAATTTTGACAAAGCGATCATTTCCAATTTCCATATCTTTGAGGAGTCACAGAACTGAATACTCGGTATACGCAATCCAGGTGGAAAAAGCAATCAGTCATAGACAGTTACCTGGGACAATTATGAAAGCTGTGTAATATATTCAGATCTGATCCTTAGCCTTTAGAGCAACTGCATTGCACAGATAATTTAGTAATCAATGGTGGGATCATAAATACTTTTCCTTGGCCTATATAAGTGAAGAGTTTAAAACAGTTTCACATAAGTAAAATATAAGAAATAGTAAAAATATCTTTCTAGTGAAGTAAAACAAATCTACTTTTAAGCCACTCTACAGAAACTAGTCCCATGACATTTTCACACCAGGGAATTTGGGCAAACTCATTCAAAAGATATGGTCCTTGCCATCATATTGATTAAAATAAAGACCGACGACAGTGACGTGAATAACGTGAGGCTAAACAAATGTAAACTAAAGGGTATAACACAGCTTGTATGGAACAATTCAACTTTTGTTCCACACTTCACTTCAAAAAGCCCATATAAGCAAAGCTAAATCTGTTTCTCTACTACTCAACACTCTTCGATTCTTCAAAATGAATCTACCCCAGAAAGATGGGACATGATCCTTCAGACCTATACGCCCATTTATTCGAAAAATATCTCGTCACTCCAGACTCCAAGCACTGAGCAAGGTGTAGGGAATAAAACAGATCCACTCCCTGCTTCAGTCTGATAAGGGAAGAAAACAAATAATCACGTAAGCAAAAGTAAAACTGCAACTACAAATAGTTGGGAAATAAAATAGTACTACTGGCGTTTCTTATGCGTATACACTGACAGCATACCCCAGACCCCGGCTATTATGTTGTATGTAGTAAATACCCCAACTGTTTTCTAGAAGGTATTCCTCAAGCCTTCCTTTCATTCCTTATAGTGGTTTACCGAATAAAACAAATTTTAAGACATTTCTATTGAATTTCTGATATGAGTGCTGGCCTCTAGTTGAGGAGACTAGCTCAACCAGAAGCCAGTAATATAGACTTTGGATTTTAAATGATAAAAAAGCCTATTGGAAAACTAGCGAGAAAAATAAAAAAAGATTTCAATATATATGAGATTCAGATTAGATGGAACTCAGCCTCTTGCCACCTTTTTCTTCCCAGGGGTCTTGGACTGTGCAGCAATTTCTGCAAACTCTGCTACCTGGGAGAACCATCAACCATGAGAACTCCAGACACTTCCATTTTTCTCTTCTGCTGTCCCATCTACAAGTATCTGAAAGAGTCCATGCAGAATTCCAAACCATTTCAAGTTACTCTTAGCATCACGTCCCAGGGAGATGCCTCAGTCAATTTTGCTTTGACCGACCCTCTTTCATCAAGAACTTGGTTCCCGCTTTTTAGGAAGAAAAATCAAGCAAAATCCTAAAGTCTCTGACATCCCTCAGTTGGATATGAGCTCTCCTTTTGTAAAGTCCTTTTCTTCTCAAATTTATCTTCTTCCCTGAATTATACAGTTGACTATTGAACGACCCAGGTTTAAACTATGCAGGTTCCACTTATACGTGGATCTTTTTCAATAAATACTGTAAATGCACTCTCTATTCCTTATGATTTTCTTAACATTTTCTTTTCTGTATCTTATTTTATTGTAATAATACAATATTATATACAAATGCATTACACACAAATGTATTTGTATATGATACATATAACATATAAAATGTTAATTGACTGTATGTTATCAGTAAGTCTTCCACGCAATAGCAGGCTAGTAGTAGTTAAGTTTTGAGGGACTCACAAGTTATACCTGGAGTTTTTTTTTGTTTTTTTTTAAAGATTTTATTGGGGTAGGGGAACAGGACTTTATTGGGGAACGGTGTGTATTTTTCCAGGATTTTTTCCAAGTTGTTGTCCTTTCAATCTTAGTTGTGGAGGGTGCCGTTCAGCTTCAAGTTGTTGTCCTTTCAGTCTTAATTGTGGAGGGCGCAGCTCAGCACCAGGTCCAGTTGCCATTGCCAGTTGTAGGGGGCGCAGCCCACCATACCTTGCGGGAGTTGAACCAGCAACCTTGTGGTTGAGAGGATGCGCTCCAACCAACTGAGCCATGCGGGAGCTCAGCAGCAGCTCAGCTCAAGGTGCCGTGTTCAATCATTAGTTGCAGGGGGCGCTGCCCACCATCCCTTGTGGGAAATCGAACCTGACAACCTTGTGGTTGAGAGCCCACTGGCCCATGTGGGAATCGAACCAGCAGCCTTCGGAGTTAGGAGCATGGAGCTCCAACCACCTGAGCCACCGGGCCGGCCCTATACCTGGAGTTTTGATTGCATGGGGGAGTCAGCACCCCCCGTGTTGTTCAAGGGTGAACTATAATTACATATATTCATATCTTTACTCTGATTTATTAAGAATAAAGCACCTAATAGGTAGTCTATAAATATTGAATCAGTCAGTCATTGGAGCAAATTATTTTTGCTTTATTCAAGAAAGAAAAGAAGGAAGGAAGGAAGGAAGGAAGGAAGGAAGGAAGGAAGGAAGAGAGGGAGGGAGTGAGGGAGGGAAAGAGGGAGGAAAGAAGGAAGAAAGGAAGGAAGGAAGGAAGGAAGAAAGGAAGGAGAGAGAGAGAGAGAGAGAGAGAGAGAGAGAGAGAGAGAGAGAGAGAGAGAGAAAGAAAAGGAAAGAACATTTCTAGGTTAGGAAAGGAAAAATGAGTAAGCTGAACTTCCAAATAATAAAAAGTCATAGTGGGGGAAAAATTCTGGTCCACTGTATAGTAACAAGGACTTAAAAATAAAGCAACTAACAAGCCAACCAAGGCAATAATAACCAAAAGACTATCTAAATGTGTTATACCTAATAAACCTTGGAATTCATAGTGATAAGAAATTAGAAACAAGAGCTAAATAATAATCTGGGTCAAATGTGTAGCTACGTGGGGGCAAAGGCCCCACTTAATATGACCACAGATAGAACCAGAATTACCAGTGCCCTCTCATTCAATGCATTTTGTCCTCTACATTCAAAGATACTGCCAAGTCCTTGCACACTAGCCTACTCCTTCAGCATCTCCAGTGCTACTGCACTGAAAATAGAGTGGAGAGAAATCAGTGTGAAACTTTGTGAAGCCTCGCCTGCAAGACGTTGTGACTTGGGTGAAGAATTCATGGATAAAATCACTGACAGCTGTGTTGCCAATGCACTACGAGCAGGCTACATGGACAAGAAGTGCTCATTGAAGGAGAGCTCATTTGCTGGACACAAGAGATTGGGGCCAATGGTTGTACAGGAAATGGAGTCGCAAGAAATTCAAGCTGCAATTGAGAGTTATGACGGTGTTCCAGAAGATGACATGACTGTATTTGAATAAATGTAGATTTTTGTACATGAATAAATGAATAAATGTAGGTTATTGTACATGAATAAATGTAGATTGTTGTACATAAAAAAAATAAGACATCCCCTGAAAATAAGCCCTAATGCATCTTTTGGAGTAAAAATTAATATTTATTTTTGGGGAAATATGGTATGGTATGTACCCCCCCAGCCCGGTCACCTGAGGCTGGCAGTTGGTTAACAAGTGTTGCGTTAGCAAATTTTAAGTGGTATATATTTCTAATTATGGAAAGCTTTTGTTAAAATGATATCATATAATCACTGAAGAAAAACTTCATGTGAGCAAAGGTACTCTTTTACTTTCCTTTCTTCTGGTCCTAGTTCTCTCCAATCCTCATTTCCATAAAAGCATATTTAATGGACAATATATATAGCTCTTGGCTTTGGGGAAATCAACCTGGCTCTAGTTTTGCCTGTAGATCACAGTAGGACCTACGCTGGCCATATTTATCACTGATAAAATGGGGCTAATCTTGACTACCTAATCACGGTTGCAAAGTGACTGCAAGCATATTGTGCTGTTGTGTTGGTATTAATGGTGAGATTAAATTTTTGCTTACAAAAATCAAAGAGTTTGGGATATCAGTGAGCCTGATCTTTTTTCCTCAAAAGGTAATTTCTCTCAGGTTTCCTTTGAAAATTGTTAAAAGTGCCAAAGTACAATTGTGAACAAAGTAAATACTTTAGTTCTATCTACTCCACTGAAAACTTGAAATGAAAAATATTTTCTATACAGATAAATTGCAAATTATAGTTAACAAAATTTTATGCATTATAGAAAATAAGCTGGCTTGCAAGGAAGGTGAAGTTGCCTTCATCAAACAGGCATGTCTTTGAGGAATTTCATGTAATATATTAAACAATAATTTCATATTTTTAAAAGGCATATTTGGAATGTTAATTTTGTTAAATTTTCACCAATAAATGGAATAAAGGTGCACTTGGGGGCACATACGATTATAAAGTTTCCAGAATAAGCAGTGTAAGTTTTTAGTATAAGCAGATATCTTCTCACCCCACTCAGGATCTGACACCTTCCATTGGTTCAATGTCTCTCTCTGTGGGTCTTTGTTACGTTCCTCAGGTTCTAACACTCCCTACTAGGCCGCCCCTCAACCTTGTTTCCCACAGAGACCCTCTTCTCACCCTACTCGGGCTCCAACAATTGCTTCAGGCCCCCCCCCCCCCCCAACACAGATAACCTCCGCACCCTGCTTGGGCTCCAGTGTCCCAACCACATTGGGCCCTGGTGCCCACTCAACACCACCTGTCATGCTTGGTCCCATCTAATGACTTTTGCATTGAATTGTTAGTGAAGAGGAAGGTGTTTTATTTTTTAGTGCTTCCATTATAAATACAAATAAAAGCAACCACAATTTTCTAACAAATATTTACGAAGCTTCAACTACGTACAAGGTCCAATGGAACTGTGCAGTCCTCCAAGAGCTTCTTCTCGGTCTGAGGAACCCAAAATATCTCTATGCATTACTCAGGATGTTTTCCAGTATCAAGTAATAACAAAAAAAAGAGAGGAAAAAATCCACCAAAAAATGGTTTAACAATAAGAAAAAGTATCATCTTGATTAATTTAGTAGCGGAAGTTGATCGAGAATGCAGTTGTCCCCATCTTTTTGTTCTGCCATCCTAATTGTGTCAGCATTGCTCACAGGCTAATATAGTCCCAAGATGGCTGCCACCTTTAAGGTCCATAAAATATGTACATATCCAACAACGGTCAGCTGAAGAAAACAGCTCTTCCCCTGTGTCTCTTAAGTACAAGGAAAATTGTCCCAGAAGCCTCCTGCACCCCCTTCTCCCAGCTTCCCTCTCATCTCACTGTTTTGAACTGGATCACATGCTCATGGTTAAGCCAACTGCTGGCCAGGGGATGGCATCCCCTGATTGGCTGTTATAAGAAACAACAAATAACCTTTGTTTTCAACAACAAATAACTTTTATTTTCCTACGTAAGCCAGTTTCTATTTACTCTTAACTAACAGTCCTGACAAATGCATTATGCACCACATTTTCCCATGTGCACAAAGAGAGGTAAGAGAGGGAAAATATTTTTATTTCCATTTTACAGGTGGAAAAATTAAAGTATCCAAATGTAATGTCCTTGAGACTATGTTGCACCTCACACAAGCTGGAGAGTCCCACACAGATATCTGTGTGTGTGTGTTTGTGTGTGTACACGTATGTATATATTTTTAAGCAAAATGTATCCTAAAATTTCAGGCAAAAATTTTTATACATTTGCCTTTGAAGCCCAGCAGTGGGGGTTGAGAGGAGGAGAGGGAGGATGTTTTCTGTGGCATGAACAAACAGCATTGTCTCAAAGAGGCTGCTCGCGTCCACAGAGCTCGGCGCTGCCTATATTAAACACTCACTTTGCAGCCACCAGGCTCCGCCCCTGACGGTTATCTCCCAAAGGCTCTGTTAATTTCAAGGCTTCCATACTGATACTACATGGCTGCAAATCAGGCTTTTGTTCAACCTGTCCCTGAACCATTTCCTCCTACCTGTGTGGTTTCTCTATTTTCAGATAAGCAAGGCCTGATTAAGGAGCTGCCATCACTGTCCCAGGCCATAGAAGAGAAATTGTCATGGACAAGGCTAGACTGCTTACATAGTGTCTGAATTATAAATACTCGTCATTATAGACTTTGTCCTGCCACATAATATGAATCAAGGCAACTATAATTTGGTCAGAGATTACAACCCTAAAAGCAGGTTTCGTTCCTGGATGGTAAACCAGGAACTACTGCTGTTGACTTCAGCGATCATTTAATACTGAACTAGAATAACTACATATACTAAATATTTTAATAGTCTCATTCTGTGGACATCAGTGTTTTTAGATGTTACACTAAAATATTTTTCACCTGAAATATTTAGAATATTTTAATATAGAAAAATGTATTTCACACAAGTACCTGTCAGTTGCAATAAACATATAGATCAAAATCTTCAGCTTAGGGGCGGAGTCAAGATAGTAGAGTTGATAAACCTTAAACTCACTTCCTCACATGATCACATCAAAATTACAACTAAAGTATAGAAGGACCATCACTGAGAACCACCTAAAGACTAGCTGAATGGACCTCCTATAAATAAGGATATAAAGAAGCCACATGGAAATGGGTAGGAGGGGCAGAGACATGGACCGGGCAGGTCCCACACCCATGGTGTGGCGATTAATAAACAGGAGGTGTATCTTGACTGTGGAGGTCCCCCTCTCCAGGAGTGAGGGATCTGAGCCCCACACTCAGCTCCCCAGCCCCAGGCACCTGTGCGAGGAAGAGGAGGCCCCCTAACATCTGGCTGTGAACACCAGCAGGGATTATATCTGAGATTGATGAAGGGTTGTGGGAGACCGAGAGTCTCTATTTAAGAGGTTCCCGAACAAACTCACTCCACGCTCCAGTACAGGGGCAGCAGTTGGAGAAGTGCCTGGGTTAAATGGAGAGGAATTAAATGGACTAATTTTAGGGTGAGGGCTGGAAGGGTAGAGACTGGTGGGCACTCTCTCAGGCGATGGAAGCACTGGTGGGCCCCACTGTTCCTTTGTTGAGCTCTTCTCCCACCTAGCTGGCCCAGCACAAGTGGGCACAAAATCTGTCGCTCTCGATTACCCTGGCTAATAACATACACCCCACTCTGGCCTACATATATATTATACAATGGAATGTTACTCAACCATAAAAAAAGAATGAAATCTTGCCATTTGAGACAACATGGTTGGACCTAGAGGGTATGATGTTAAGTGAAATCAGTCAGACAGAGAAAGACAAATACTGTATGATTTCACTTATATGTGGAATCTGAAAAACAAAATAAATAAAACAGAAACAAACTCACAGACACAGAGAACAAACTGATGGCTGCCAGATGGGGAAGAATGGGCAAAAAAGGTGACGGGGATTAAGAAGTACAAAGTACAAGCTGCTAGTTATAAAATTAATAACAGGGACATAAAGTATGTGGAATACAGTCAATAATATTATAATAACTATGTATGAGGTCAGATGGGTCCTGGACTTATTTTGGTAATCACTTTGTAAGGTATGTAATTGTCTAATCACTATGTTGTATGCCTGAAACTAATATAATACTATATGTCAACTATAATTAAAAAATAAATTTAAAAAATCTTAGTGGCTTAAAATAATAGCAGCTTCTCGTTTATGCTATACATGTCCATTTTAGGTTGGTGGCAATTCTACTCCACATTACCCTTTCTCCTCCAGGACATGACTAATCATTACGGCAGGGAAACTGAAATATAATGAATCATACGTATGTCAGCTAAGACTTTTAGGCTTCCGCCTAGAAGCCACAAAAGTCACATATTTCATTTGCCAAAGCAATTACATGGCCATGCCCAACTCCCCAGGAAGTATAATCCTACCAGTATCTGCTATAAGGAGAACCGGAAACACTGGCAGACACAAATGACTACCACAGTAATAGGTAAGGCTACTGTATTATACAAGATACTTTCAGTTACAAGCAATCTGACGTAAGGAAAACAAAAAAGGTAGTGGTCAGGTCGAGGCTCACATAACTGGTAAATCCAAGGGGGACAGAAATGCGATGATGTTATTAGGTCTCTATTTTCCCCTCTCTCTCTGGACTCTGCTCTCTTCTTACTCTTAGGCAGACTGTCTCCAGGTGATGGTAAGATCACCACCCATCACACTAAGCACATATCAGGGAGTCCAGAAAAAAGAACTTCATCCTTTTTACCCTCAGCATCCGTATCTCTCTCTCAACAGGACTCTGATTGGCCCCGCCTGGTCAAGTGCTACCCGGGATGAACCAGGGTATCCAGGCAAAAGGGTGCTTTGAGCAGCCTGACAGGGTCTGTAGACATATCACCACCCCAGTGATTGGACAGCGGGGCCGAGTGATCGTCAGCCCCACCAGAATGACATGGAGTAGAGCAGATAAGCTCCCACCAGCAAAGCTGACCACACCAGAAAAGTAGCAGCTATCTACCCGGAGAAATCTGTTATTTCATTTCCTCCATCATTCCCTTTGATGACACATGTGAGATTAAATTCTAGAAACATAAACTCACGTGCTCTTGGCTTTCATACTATAAAGTGTTGCTGATGTTAATCCAGATCAGTTGTAAAAACACACCAGAGAACATAACACAGGTAAATCCTGGGACAAAATTTCTTTAAGTTATTTTGCATAAGGCTCCTCTGAGTACAAATCCAAGCAATTAACAAGCAAATTTCCTCTTACAGAACCAATGCAATGGATGATTTTTGAGAGACCCCAAAGAATGATGACATGACAACATGATTACTAGGCGGACGAGTATGAGGGTTAAAGAGGGAGAAATGACTTCCCAAGGTCACAGACAGCACATAGTGGTGCTGGACTTTGAACCCAGCACTTCCCTAGGCAGAGGCAGAAGGTGAAATAGTAACAAGCATCAGACTGTAAGCTTTTTGGTTTTGTT
Source organism: Rhinolophus ferrumequinum (assembly GCF_004115265.2). Taxonomy (NCBI): domain Eukaryota; kingdom Metazoa; phylum Chordata; class Mammalia; order Chiroptera; family Rhinolophidae; genus Rhinolophus; species Rhinolophus ferrumequinum. The sequence continues at coordinate 17,878,088 of NC_046304.1, read as the reverse complement.
CACAAATGTATCTCAAGCGACTAGAACTGTGGCACATACTAAATGGTTGATGAAGAGGTGAAAGGATTGAGTTCCTTTTCCTATTGTAAGTAACAATCAATGGCAATAAAATAAATTTGGTTTCCCATGTTGTCATTCTTCTAAAATTTGGGTAAATTTCTACAGGAATAAAATACTCAATCCTAGGAAGTTCCAGGTAACACACATTGTGACATGGTACACTCCTCAGTATAGTAGCTTCTTGAAGCTGGGCAGGGCAAACACAGAACAATGAAGGAAAAACAAAAACGGAATGAAGAAGTACATTAAAAAACCAACATAGCTACAGCATCTGTAAATGAGCATTTTTCTAGATCAACATGAAACCACACCACTTCAGTTTTAGTAGTAATGCTATGTAACACATAGTCATTTTAAAGAAGGAAGTTACGTGTAGTAGAACCTCTGTTTATCTTCCTGCAACAGCTGGGTAAAGCCCTATTTTTGGCCAATTCCTTTCTCACCCAACACCCTCTCCACCACCAGAACAATTTGCCGATGTTTTGGGGTCTTCCCTTAGAGCACTGAGTGAGAGAAAAGGCAGATAGATGGAGCTGTCATCGTGTTGGACAAGAGAAAAACAACACACAAAGCTCACTTTTATTTCAGAAATGGAATTATTCACCATCTCACCACAGGATGTCTCTGACAAACTCAGTAAGTAAACTTGATTGCAGTGAACTCTCTTTGACTGTATAAGAAATTCTAATTTTTCCTTTTGTAGCACTTGGCTGTAAAACTCCTTTGAAAATCCTGCCTTCTTATGTTCTCAAGAAGACAAATTTAAACACAAAACAAAGACTTTGTGGGCAGGGTCTGAATCCACTGCAAACTTTTAGAGTAGATTCCCACCTACCCCAAATTCTCCCGGACTCTTATATAAAGATGGCGTGCTTTAGCCCCTCTCCTTAGTTCCAAAATATGGATCGAAGGCAGAAACATACAATTTTAGAGAACGGACTAAAGATAACAAAAGTCAGGCAGTGAGAATTTCTGTAAGCATGTAATGCGGCAAATTTTAAAGCCGAAGAGAAAACACATTTTCTCTGTACTAATTTCTTAGAAAATATTAAATTGGAAGATTCCAGTTTTCAGACCTAGACTTATATCTCACTGAAGAAATCAATGGCATTTAAATCTTTTGCAAAGCTGGAACAATCTATTTTGGGAAAGCAGTTTATGGGGAGACATTAATAATATTGCAAATACTGGCAATAATTAACCTTGATCAACCTGAAGCTTTGCTTTTCAGTATAATTATACAAATTGGTTACTTAGTATGTGGGAAACAAAGAGATACAGATGTTTCTAAGCAACTAACTACATCCTGTTGAGTTTCCTGCAAGCCTCAGAACCCTCTCATTGGTATTTGTGAAAAGCCAGCTTCAAAGCAAAAGCGTAGCTAGTGTTAAAAAAGGCAACCATTCCTCAGCTTCCATTTCCATCCCCAAGTGACACTGGTAAAATTAAACCTTATTCATGATGCTTCTCTACCAGTTGACTAGGCTAGATTCTTACAGTCCAGTGGTGGTGGCTACACAAGTCCACATGTGATCTAAGGATAGAAAACTACTCCATGGGCCACCAAGGATGATGGGTAGTCCTCAGAGGAACAATAAAACCTTCGTGTGGTTGGTAGATTGTAACAGTGCCTAACATTTCAGTATGCAGGCCTTAATCTAAATATTTTGCAGACATTAGCTCATTTAATCTTCACAATCACCCCACGAAGCAGGAATACTATTTATTATATCCACTCTTTAGATAAGGAAATTGAGACTTAGAGAAGGAAAGTATTAATAACTTATCCGGGGTCAAACACTCTTCACGACCATACTACCATATATTACTTTTCCATCAACCTCCCTCTTATTAAGAGTTCCATCCTCCAACAAATGAGTTAACGAAATCAAATCACAGAAAAACGAAGTCCCAACTGTATATGGCTAAAATCAGTCAATCAGAAGTCCATTCTCCATTGTAAAGCCAGGTAGACATTTTAACTGTTAAGCTGTTCACTCCCCACTGAACACTCTGCAGTGGTGTATTGCCTGAGCAATAACGTCCGAGAGCCTTAACTCAGTTTACAAGACTCTGCACCATCCATGTCAGCGTCGTCTTGCATTACTCCTACCTCATTTTCTATGTTCCAACCTCAGTGGCATTCTTTTGGTTCCTTGAATAACCTGAAGCTTTGTCCATCAGTTTCCTGACCTGTGAGTATTTCTGTTCCCTCTCTCTTCACTCACCTTTTCTCTGGTTGACTTTGACTCACCTTTCAGAGCACAACTCAAAATACCAGTTCTCCAAGGAAGCCCTCCCTTGCTCACTAACCCTTGAGCATATCAGGTCCCGGCTTGCTATAGTCTCATAGTATGGTGTATTTTCCTCTTTTCAGAATCATAATTTTAAAATTCACCACATAATTAGATGTTTAATGCCACCTTTCCTTACTAGAACGTAAGTCTGAAAGGGAGGAACCACGTCTGTCATATGTACCACACCATACCCCCAGCAATCAGCAGTGGCTAGCACATAGGAGGTACTCTGTACGTATTTGTTGAAAGAATCATTGAGTGAAAGGTAACCATATACATAAGAAATGGAAACTAAGGTCATGCCCTGCAGGCACAGGGGTCAGGCAAGGAAGAGTGACCACAGCCAGTGAAGGAAGCCCCACACCCAGTTCTGCCCCACGTTTGGTACTGCACCTGGTGCTGCTGCTCCAGACTAAGCCAGTGTTTGAACAGTTCGGGATAGAGGCATAGAACCAGACCAGTGGGATCCGCGAATGGAGGAGGAAACAAAATAGTGGTGCTTTAAAGAATGACCTCAGGAGAGATGGAGCTGATCATACTCGTAAGACCTGGACCTGACTTCACAGGGTAGAATTTAAAGTATTGTGACACAGCAACACCCCATTTGATTAATGTTCCAGCGGATTTTAATTGATATTTACTTGTTATATGTAGCTCAGAACAAGAAGGGCCATAAATTCTGAGTGCCAGCATTGCTTAATCTAGTCCTGGCTGCTCTGCAGCTCCCCTCAAAGCCATCTAAAAGTCGCCCTGGGGAGGGTCCGTTAGTGCTAAAGAAGCTCCTTGGGAAAGAATAAAGCAGTTATACACCAAAACATTTACCAAGAAACCCCCTCCGAAGATCGCGGAACACTTCTACAGATAGAACCCGCACGCCAATCAGTTAGTTCCAAGGCTTTTCATAGCAGCCTGCAGTCAGGCTCAAATGGAGAAGTGCTGAGAGGTGTGTGTGACAGTGTCTTGTATCCCTTGTACTAACTTCCGGCAAATACAGTAATTCCTATCCTCCCATCTTCAAGAGTACAAGCTTGAGATGCTAACCTAGGGCTAAGATCCTGCGGAATCCTGGATTGCTTTGTTTTTGGAAATCTAAAGTATATTTAAAAAAATCAAAAACCTTGATTCTGAAACATGAACGAGACACCTGGGACACTCCCAAAGCTTCACGTCCTCACCCTCTGAATGAAACTCATATTTAAGGCCTTGCCTGTGAGTTTCAATTCTCCTTCTTGTGATTTATCTATTTATATATAGATTTGGTGTAGTTGTAACCTAAGTATATATGCCAATTTTGTTCATTTTTAAACTTGACGTATCAAGCAAGGAATGAATTACTCTCTTCTTGTGCCACAATTGTACTTAGTATACATATCTACTCCATTACTGCACTTGCCAGACTATATTTCAATAATCTTATTTATATATCTGTCTCTCTAGGCTGTGGGTATTTAAGGAAAAGAGCTCTTTTTCTTCTTTCTTTTAAAATAATATTTGTGGAAGGAATGAACAATGGCTAGGAAATTTTGTTCCACACCCTCTTTTAAACTGTTTCAGTATTTTTAAAAAGTAGGGAACACATGCACATAGTACAAAATTCAAAAGGGACAATATGATACACATTACATAGTAAGTCTCCATCTCGCATCTGCTCCCCCAGCCAACACAAGGTCTTCTCCCTAAAGTCAACCGCCGTTTTTAATTTACATGTATATTACCAGATACCATCCAGGTATATCTCAGAATCTAAATAAATTCTTTTTTTTCTGTCTTGATTTAAAAGTTGTTTTTTGTTTTTGTTTCTGATTTTGTTTTACACAAACGATACGCACACTGCTTTGCATGCTGATGTTTTCTTTTAGCAACAGGAGATAATTCCATACGGGTTAATATGGAAACACCGTGATGGACCTCTAGGACACTTCTAATTTTTTGCTATTACAAACAATGTCACAATGACTATACTTGAGTATATGTAACGTCACAAATACAGAAATATTTCTGGAGGATAAATTTCTACTAATGAAATTTCTGGAGCTAATGCTATGGGCATCCATAATTTTGACGGGTATTTACAAATTGTCCTCCATGGAGGTTATTTTAATTGAGACCATACCATCAACATACACACAGCAAAGCTGCTTCCTCTACACCCCTGCCAACACAAGGCAGTAGCAAACTTTTTTGATCTTTGCCAATCTGAGAGGTAAGACAGGCATTGGCTAGGGGAACTATTGAATATCTTTTCATATGTTGAAGAGCTATTGGTGTCTTTTTCTGTGAAAATCTGTTAGTTCTTTTGCACATTGTTCTATTATGTGTCTGATCTTTTAAAAAAAAGTGTAGAACACATTCCGTATTGTAGAAATTAGCTCTTTGTCATGTGTTAAAAATCTTTCTCCCAAAGTCTTTTGCCTTTGTTTACAGGATCTTTTAATATAAAATTTGGGGCTTTATGTATTCGAATTTATCAATATTTTTTTTCTTTTATGGTTTCTGGATTTTGTGTCATCTTTTTAAAAAGTCTTCCCTACCCCAAGGTTATTAAAAAAGTTTCTCCTATATGTCCTTCCTTGTAATGTCAATTTCTTCTACATTTAATTCTCTGATGTAGCTGTAATTTTTTTGTCATAAGAATGAGGTAGAAATACAACTTTATTTTTCCATTATTTACCTTTTTCATTTAACATTTCATATAAAATTTCTCATAGAATTATACAGTTTTCATGTTTTTTATTTTAATGGCTTAATTGAGTTAACATTACCATAGTTTACTTAACCATTCATTATCTCCTATTACTAAACATTCATTAAATTTTTACTTACAGATATTCTTCATTTTAAACAATTTCTTCAGAGGAAATTATCAAGAATTAAATTTCTGGGTCAAAGAGTTTGAACATTATTATAACTTTTAACTGAACTGTCAGATTGCCAGGATCTAACCAATTTATAATCTTCATAATACAATTATCAAGTGACGTGTATATATAAATATGGATGAATCTTTTCCAAAAAAAAAATTTACACTAGTCTCTATTCAAATCTAACCAGTTGATCCACAGTCAAAAAACTTGCTTCACACTTCTACAGAATCTGATCACCCTAGGAATTACTGTTATTTCCTGGGAGGAAAAAGAGTAAGTGGACAAATTCTTCTGGAGCAAAGGGCAATTCAGAGGACTGTTGGAAAATCCTAAGAGAGTAACTTGGCAAACCAAGCACTGCAGTAGAGTCAGAAGAAGACTGCAGCATTTAAACCCAGGCTGTATTTCACTGTTCACTTCTCTGCTTTCCCTTCCCAAGGGCAGAGTTTCCCTTCCTCCCACATTCTTTCCAAGCACCTTGAAGTTCTAGCCACCATTTCGTACCTCTTCGTCAGCTTTTCCCATGAGCAGTCTTTCTTTTGGCTCCTGGATCAGGCCCTTCAAGTTCTTTAAGTAAGGCCAGGAAATAAGATGTTGATCCAAAGTGGAACATCAAACATCCACCCCCAGCCTAGTGTGGTTACAGCGGAGATTTTCAGCTTCTTTGGAGCTGTGTCGCCCTACCATTTGCTTAATCACATACTACTTGCAACCCTTTTGCTTCCCCTTCTTCTTGCTGCCTCGTAGGGCTCTCTTTAGAGAAGCATTTCAAGAGGCATCTTTCTTTTGAAATAATTATCTTATTATTATAAATTCTATGATGCCTCTTCTGGAAATTTGGTACAGTGTCATGGTATGAATCTGGTCATATCAGAGAGAAAAGTCACAAGCCTGGGTAGATTCCAGGCATACACGTGACGGGCAGTATACATGGGGCATACTCTTGGGACTTAGACTTGAACTTCATCCCTTACTAAATTATGTGACACTAAGCAAATCCTTTAACTATTCTCAATTAAAATATCACCATCTTAGAGAGGCACTTCTTGACCATCCTTTATCTAAATGGCTACTCTGACTTGTTATTCTTTATTATTATTTCCCCATTTGTATTTTCCATAGCACTATTACGTTTTGTAATTGAATGCTTATTTGTTTTTTATTATATGTCTTTCCCAATGGACTGCAAATCTCATAAGGGCAGCATTTGATGTGTTTATCACTGGATACTCATTGCCTAGCAGGGTTCCTGCCACAGAGTAAACTCAAATAACTGTAGCGTTAAGTGAGCTCAGTTTTCTTCAAAACAGGTATAAATAACACTACTTATATTGGAGATGTAACATGGGATAGTACATGTAAAAACATTTAGGAAAGAGCCAGGCACATGGTGAGTGCTCAACAAGTGTCAGACATTATTTCAGTTATAATTCTGAGGAAGTCGTGCCCTTTGTAACTCAACTTTCCCAATTGTAAAGGGAAAGGAAGATTTACAACCCCTCCCCTACTGCCCAAGCACACTGTGAGATTACGAAAACAAACAAAAAATAAATAAATAAAGGTATTAAAAGGGACTCAGAAGACAGTATCCACTGAGTTGAAGAATTTGTTAAGTTTACAACTCTCCCATGGCATTTGTCCTGATCAGGGCCATCTGTTGCCTTCTGTAGGGTTAGCAGTTCTCATCTAACAGTTCCGAAATCACAGTTTCACCAGGACTTCACCCCACACACTGAGAAAACAGATATCTAGAAGAGCACATAAGGGTTGAGAAAGACTGTGCTTGAATACAACAGTGGCAGCACTCGAGAAATTCATAGAAAGAATGGAGAATTAATCGGGCTATAAAATACCCCAGTGATGTATCCAATTTCCAGCGATAAATACTATCTTACTCACCTCCTGAAACATGAAACCCGGTTGTTATTAAGCCACTTCCTCCTTCCCTACACTTCAAATGACAATGTGTTTTCACAATATTCCAAATTTAGTCTTCAGATGCCCCCACATCTGTAATCTTACAATTCCACCCTAGGGAATTTCTAAGAACCACGATTTTCAACTCTGGCTAAACGAAGAAGCACCTGTGGACCTTTGTAAAGGATAAAGATGTTGAGCCTCATCCAAGACCCACTGAATGAGAAACGTCCAAAAGTACGATTTGAGTGTCTATGTTTTTGGAAGGCTCCAGAGATTATTCTGGTGCAAAGCCAGGGCTGAGAACCACTATCCCATGTGCCCTGACCTCCTGGCACCAGTGTGCCAACACCATTCAAGGGCAAAGGCAATCCAGCATAAGGTTAAGAGCTCAGGCAGGAAGTGTCAGGCAGACTTGGCCGTCACTACCAGGCAAGCCTCTGCTTCCTCAGTTTCAAACAAGAAACACTAAAAGTACTTAACTTCAAAGACTTGGATTCAACACTAACTAACTTGTATAAAAATCACTTAGCATGTCTGGAAAATAGTAAGTGCTCAATAAATTGTTTTGCTTATTACCTTCCATTGGGTAAATTATTTCTAAGCTGCAATCTAAAAAAACCAAAAAACCTTTGTACAATTTATTAGCGAAACACTGATGAGCCCTGCCATCTCGTTTCCCTTGCTCTCTTAGAATAAAATAAGGGGCAAGTACATCTGAGGAGGCCCTGCCTCAGGTTATGGAAGCAAGATAACTCAGCTAGTTGGAGCTTTTATTTGGTTGATTTTGTAAATTAGGCCAAGCTCCCGGTTTCTGCTTGCAGTTATTTCACTGCTGTATTCCGTATCCTCTTATGCCAGATGTCTCAAAAATGTGTCTCTGGTGAAAAGGACCAGAATTCAGACCGATACAAATCCAGCACAGAAAAGCATGGTGTGCCTGAAGCATTATTTTTAGATTCCTTTAGCCAAGGCATTAACTATGTGCAATTTGCAAATTACTGTGCTAGGTAGGCACTGTGGCAAATATAAAGATGCAGAAGAGAAAGTTTCTGGCCTTTCAATAGTCATTTTATGAATTTAAATAATGTATTTTAGAAGTTGCCACAAGTTAATCACGCCACAAGCCAAATCAAGGATGGGGAAGAAAAGGAGAGCTGGTCAGGATGCCCACTGTCCCCCTCCTTCTCTCCAGAGCAGGACTGTGAACTTACTTGTGTCCACAGACAACAGTGGCATTGTTCTGACTCTGCTGAAGAGATGGTGACACCAGAGAATCCTATGTCTGCCCCTGCTCTCTGCACAGATAATGTGCCAGGCCCTCTAAATATTTTACATAAATTATCTCATTTAATTGTCACGACTCTGTGGGCAAGTACTATTATTATCCCCATTTTACAGATGGGGGAAGTGAGGCTTAGAGAAGTGGAGTCACAAAGCCAGTATGTAGTGGGACTCTGGCCCAGGCTGTTTGGGTCTTCAGCCTGAGCTCTTTAACTGTTTTGCACATGATGCTGAGCCCTGATTCTGGAGGTAAGAGAGGATCCTCTAAAGCGCATAGCCTAACACCCACATCAAAATGCTATGGTCAAGAAAACAGGATTAGTGGTTAGCTCTGGGGGTGATGACTGGCAGCGTGACAGCGACTGGCAGGGGCAGGAGGAAGGGAATGCTAATACTCCATTTCTTGATCTAGGTAAAGGTTACACAATTTCTTGATGTGGGTTTGTGAAAATTCATCAAGGTATACATATAAGTATAAAATAAGTCCGTTTTTCTGTGCGTATATTTCATTCCAGTAAGAGTTTTATATACAAAGTATAAAAGTTAACTAACTCTTCATCTTTATGCGAGCTCCCAGCAGTGTTAACACGGGAAGAGCAATAACCTCACAGAAAACCCTTCATTGTCACGGGATTACTGAAAATTTGGATCACGTAATTTCAGTATCCTTCTCCTCTCTTAACAAAAGCCTAGCCAAGGAACAGAAGTTAATTGTGCTGTCAAATGCATACAGTCAACTCTTACACATTTTATCAGCTCTTCAAGGAAAGAGATGTTACAAATATTGGAGATTGAAGCCCTGATTGGGAGGTACAAAAATTAGCACAGCTAGAGTTAAAACAGGGGTTCTCAACCCTTGATTCATCTTAGAAGAATCCTGGGAGCATTTAAAAAATCTCCCTACCTGGGTCCCACACACATAGATCCTGATTTCACTGGACGGAGGTAAGACCCTGTTATTAAATTATTTTCAGAGGTCACCAGGTGATTCTAAGGCGCAGCCATCATGAGCACCGCTTAGTAAAGGATGAAGCTAATTTTAAAACTAGCTTTTACACCCCAAATTACTATAAATCTCATTTTTCCTTCAATAAGTCACTCAAGAGGGTACGATTTTTAAAAAGAAAAGCTGAAAATTATTCTTCATTTGTTATTCTAGGATAAAATAGTCGAGCTATTCTTTCTTATATTCTATTCTTGAACAAAGAAAAATGAGTTTAACATCATAGGTCATTTCTACTAGTGTAATAATTTGCATCAGACCCCCTTCCAAAGGGGTAGGGGGATATTGTTCATGGTGAAGCTATGATTTTGCCACTAGCAACACTTTCATCCCCTTTTCTGACCAGGTGCCATAACCAGCAGAGGCGAGGCAGAAACAATTCAAATAATCCTGAACTCTGGTGGCACAGCTGTTTGCTGTTGGCTAAATGGCCGTTTGAAACTCATAATAGAACCCACATCTCCTTAGCAACAAATTTTCCTTTTTCTTCTTTTTATATTTATGTGTTGGCCAGTGAAATGGTGTCTCTGCAAGTGAGTCAAAAAAAGAAATAAAACTACACACAGAACAGAGACCTGAAAGGAAGAAGGTAAACACAAATCCTCAGAAATGACCTATGTACATGCTGTTAGCATACACACCATTACCACCTTCCAGCCAACCAGTTTGTTATCACCGCGTCTGTAGGTTTACCCACAAGCGTCTTGTTTGTGCTCATAATCTCTAGAGACTTACAAAAGTAGATTTGATGATGATAGCAGTTTTCCCTTCCTAAGTTTTACTTTCTGAGCTAATAAGTCATTTATTGTTTGTATCCTCCCATACACCATATTCTAAGACTTAAAACATACCAAGAAAAACAGGATGCTTCAGAAAACTCCAGAAGATTCTAGTCCCTTCTATCTTCAATCCACAGGTAGGCTCAACAGTAGGCCTTGACTTAGAGTTTATCTTAATACTAATAACTTTTTAAAATTCTTAAATCCTTCATCTTGAACTTAGTATTAGGTTAAATATTCTCTCTCTCCAAAGCCATTCTCCCACCCCACAAAATGAGTACCTGTGAAATCCTCCATAGAAACTGCTATCTAGAAGGATACTGTTGTATTCTGAGATACTTGTCCTGCTCTAGAGAATGCAAATCTACAGATTCAAAATATAAAGGATTCTAAACCAAATAATTTTTACATGTCAGATTTTGTTTTTGTTTGCTTTCTACACATTTGATTCTAGATGGGTGGCTTTTTTTCCATCTTTAATAACAAAAGGTGAACACCTCTTCCTTTCACTGGGCTACTGAAACATAAAAGCTGTTTTGACTGCACAAAGGGAAAATGGATTCCCTACAAGGATATAATATCCAAGCAAAGGAATGAGTAGACCATAAGAAAAGTATAACCACCCATATGTGTCCCTCTTCTTGTTTGATAGGATGGGAGTGGGGTCAGAAGAGCAAGAAAAAGGGACAAAGAAATTAGTTATATTCTTAGGAAATAAACTACTATAGCAAGAGTTTTCCTGACCGCCAGGCTGGGGAAGAAATCACCCTACGAAGGCAATGAATCCCGTTGTTTCAAGCTGAACTCTCACACACACAGTAACTGGAATCTCAGCTTTTTCTCCTCTAAGGCAGGACAGCAGCAGGGGTGGGGAATGGAGAGGACACTCAGGAGTCTCAGTGGCTGCTGCAGCGACTAGTACCCAACCCGCTCTAGTCACTACCTACATCGTTCTTATGTAGAGCCAGCGAAATTCCTGCAGCGACGGCCAGTATCTTCTTTTCTGTGAACCTCTTCAGCCACGTCATCCTGCTCCGGGGCAGGCAGTCCCCCTACCCATTAGGGAGGCCTCCAGCACGCTGTGTACAGCAGAAGCCACAAGTAGCTGCTCTACCCTTTATCTGGCTCCCTAGAGGCTGAGTACGACCAAAGAAGGAGCAGAGACCGCACTACACGCCTCCCCTCTCTTCCGGGAAAGCCCCAAGAAATCGAAGGCACCAGTCCTCCTGCAGAGGGCCAGCCCTTCTTTGCCTCCAGCCATACCGCCTTCCACTCAAACTCATATTTCTTCTCTTCACCCCTTGTGCTGCCCACGAATGATTTTCTCCTCTCCATTTCATGGCTTTCCATGAATATCTAGAAAACTAATTTGTTGAAGCATAGAGTATACATTCTCCCTGGGTAATTCTTTTTTTTTTCTTTAAATTTCAGCTTTGAGGTCTGATTGACAAATAACAGTGTAAGACATTCAAAGTGAACATTGTGGTGAGTTCTTATGCATGTACATTGTGAAAAGATTCCCCCAGTCTGGTTTATTAACATATCCATTGCCTCACATACTTTTTTGGTTTTTCTGGTGAGAACATTGCTCTTTTAGCAATTATATAATACAGTGTTATCAACTATAGTCACCATGCTTTACATTGGAGTCTCAGACTTTATTCTTCTTACTGCTGAAAGTTTGTTCTTAGGGTGGATTCAATATTTTATCTCTAACCTCCACAGCTCCAAGCGCAATGATTTGTACACGATTAGTGAATGAATGAATGCATGCGTAAGGGAATGACTATAGCTAACCATAGTTCATATTTCTGTTACCCCATGCCTGAAGAGAACGTTCTTCAGTGATTGACTTTATCGTCTAGTCTTCTTTACATCAGTTAAGTTCTACTTCAAATAGTTATCAAGATCCCATGCCACTTACTTTGAAGAAAATTCAAAGTGGGGATTTCAATCTGTTTGCTCTACAAATAATTTTGTTTTCAAGTTTAAGCCTTCAAATTGGGAAGGAGCTCTTCAATCTCCTTTGATGTGAGGGTGAGACCGGGGAACTGAGAAAAGAGAAAAAAGTGTGGGAAATACTCCCTGAGCACACAAAATAGGAGAATCCAATACCTTTAAAAACCCAGCCAAGTACACATAACCACTTTTGCCTCTTGAAGAGGAAAATAAGACAACAAATCTGACTTAAATGAATGAAAGCTCTGGCAATAAAATAAAGCAATCCAGAGTAATCTGCAAATACATATACCCAACTATTTGTTTCTAAGGGAGAAAAACCATTAAAATTACAATCATTTTCTTTTTTTTTTACCACGTGTCCGACTTCATAAAAATGTTCTTCATGTGGCTTGTCATTCACTGGTCTCTTTAAGACAAAATCAGCCAAAACAATAAGCCAGTCGAAGCCCAGAGGACTCCACTGCAGACTGAACAGAATAAATCTTGCAGGGTACTACATAAGGAGACTGGTAGCATTCCACCAATGCTGCCGCTGCCTACTGACAATGAGCTCACTGATGGTTGTCAGCCGGGATCTGATGTCAGAGCCGTCCCGGCTTACCACACAACACTGGGCAAAGAATATAACCTTTCCACCCTGAGCCTGTCATCTGCAAATAAGGGTTGATAATAAATGAGTGTTCATATGAGTTCATCAGTTAATGTTTTCAAGCACAAGGGAAATGAGCACCACTCCAGCTATCAGTGAGTCACAATAACTGACTTCCTGCCATTCCAGACTCTTCATCAATGCTGAATGAAGTGCAGCCAGGTAATCAATATAATAGTTGCATGAGGTCTTACAACTGTGATCACCTTCACTGTGCCATGTGTAAAAAGGCAGTTTACTAGGAGGCAGTCCTATGGTGATACACCTGAGAAGCATGGCTTACTTTGAGAGAGGGAGACAGCTTCCGTTGGTGAAACTGCAACGATATTTATGGAGCGCTTCTATGCACAAGAAACATTCTGAAATTGACAACCTAGATTTTTATCACCAAGGTTTGTAGAACCTAGTTTTAGCTACGGCTAGCAAAGGCAGTAATCCTTATGCAAGAGAGATTTCACTTTTTAAAAAGTCAATTTAAGTCACTCTCCAACTTTAGCCTGATTCTATAGGTAACCGGCAATTAAAGCAACCTTGCTGGAAGTCAGGTGAGACAAATAAAATTTATAACATCTCATGTAGTTAGTTCTACATTTGAGATAATCTAGCTGACTCTCCAGTCCAGTAATTATAACACTATTTGGCTTTACATTATCAACAGCTAGAATGTGTAAGGTCTATGTACGTGGGGAAAAAAGGTCCAGCGGCAGCATCAACACCAAGCAGTTGTCACAGGGAACAGATACTATTGACCGTGGAAAAAAAGGGGGGGAACTCACAAAAACAATCATATTCCCTAGTGAAGGAGACTTACTCATTTTTCTACTTTGATAGATATGCTTTGAGGGGAGATTACTATTCATACAAATATACCATCCTATTTATACATATATCCAGCCTAAGTCACTTACTTGCCTTCCCAAACTATTTGACGGAGGCCAAATAGATGAAATAACAGGCACTAGCCCAGTTGCATTTAAGAGCCAAATTTACCCAAGAAGCTTTCACTTGAATCACCAAAGGCTGTATAAAGTCATATACCTACGTACATTGGAATCACTAAAGATTTCTGATTCTTCACACTCACAGCCAAGTAACGCTGCTGATTCACTGTCTTCCACGTGAGAGCTCTGTAATACAAACAAGATCATTTCAGGGATCCAGACGAATGGGGGCCACAAGCACGAGGGAAAAGCCCGCAGAAATCATGGAATCAGTGTTAGCTGATTGAGAAGCTGCAATTCTGATTAGCAATGGCTGTTTTGGAGAAATAAAGCCAACAGGTGATTGATTAGGTGATTGGAAAGTTGATTATGTTTAATTAGCTGAAGCGTTTCTGTGGTTTCCAATTTGGGCAATGGGATGTCCTTTTTCTGTAAAGACAGTGCTACTTACCCTTTATAGTATGTACTCTGGACTCTTCCCAGAATGGGTAGGATTGTGTTCATTTATCCTCATAATCAAAGGTATATAACTGATCTGACTGTTTAGAGACAGGCTTTAGAATAGAACATAGGACGTGACTTGGGGATCTAACCACTAGCCTGGACTCATTAGCCTTCTGCTAACAAGTGTTTATAAGAAGAGCCAAAAGACATGCCCAACCCAAGTCCCCCTGACAGATTCCAGAAAACAATTTAAAACCTTTCTTCCATTCTCCAATCTCTTTTTCAAAATCTGTCTAGAAGACTGATAAGGAAAATGAGACAAAGGAGTGAAACAATTAGCTGGTAACACAAGAGTATTTTTCCCTTATGACAAAAAAGAGAAGAGAAAAAAACTCCAACTCTGACCCATTAAGTTCCATTCAAATGTTTGTTGTTCAGGTAACAGATGCTAGAAACTGAGCTATCCCTATGTAGAGCTGTATATGCTTATACCATCAAAATTTCTTACTACCATGTGATCCAGCAATCCCACTTCTGGGTATAAATCCAAAAAAATTGAAATCAGGACCTCCAAGAAATATCTGCACTCCCACATTCATTGCAGCGTTTTTCAGAAGAGCCAAGATATGGAAACAACCTAAATGCCCACTGACAGACAAATAGATAATGAAAATGGGGTATATGCACACAATGGAATATTATTTGGCTTTAAAACACAACGAAATCCTGTCATACGTGAGAACATGGATGAGCCTGGAGGACATTATGCTAAGTGAAATAAGCCAGTCACAGAAGGACAAATACTGCATGATTCCATTTATTTGAGGTAACCAAAGTAATCCAACTCAGCAGCAGAGAGTAGAATGGGGGCTTGGAGGAAGGAGGAAATGGGAAGTTGTTTAATGGATATGAAGTTTCAGAAATCTGCTGTACAACATAGGATCTAATGTTGACAATACTCTGTTGTGCATTTAAAATTTTTAAGAGGGTAGATCTCATGTGAAATGTTCTTACAACAAAACGAACAACAACAACAAAAACCCCCAAAGGGACACAAGGAAACTTTTGGAGGTGATAGATATGTTTATTACTTTCATTAGTGATGGTTTCACAGGTGTATACATATGTCCAAATTCATCAAACTGTATGCTTTAACTACGTGCAGCTTTTTTGTATGTCAATTATATCTCAATAAAGTTGTTAAAAAACAAAAACTTCTCACTACCAATGGCTGAAACGTAATCATGTATAACTACTCTGTGGCTATCCTAGTTGACTCCTAGTTTGATTTTTCAAAGCTGAGGCCGTGTTACAACCTGCAGAATACCTGTAGAAGTTAAGAGTTTGAATACAAGTAAATGAAAGAAAGTAAAGCTCATAGTTGCTGTTTCTGGTAATGGCCTTCTACTGGTTTATTTCCTTCTTACTTTTCCCCCTGCTTTTGGTTTTCCTTCTTAAAACCAAGTCTCATCTTCCATTATTCCTCCCTCTTCTTCTTTTAGAAAAATAAACAAAAACAACCAAGTATTTAAAATCACTTTTTAAATCCTGCAAATGCAACGTCTATTCCTTACTCCCTTGCATTTTGGAGGGGGTAAAAATGAGAACATTTACTCTCCATTGGTCTTTTTTTTAAATCGGTCTACAAAATACTTGAAGACTTCTAAAAGTCATATTGGAAAAGCTAAAAGCTTAATCAATAACAAAATATTTGAAGGAATTAATAAGGTAGAAATCAAAGCTGCTTTCAATTCCTCATATCACAAAAGATGATAACATAGATAATATTAAGCATATCAAAAGTGATATGTCACTGACAGTGTATACAAACTGAAAAGACCGAAAAGTACAAAATAATTACTCCAAATTACATTAATTAAGATTTTAAAGTTTTCATTCTTATACATACTTCAGCATGTTTACACTAGCTGTTTAAAATGATCTTTCAAGAAGGAGGTCCTGTAATGACACTGCAGCCTCACAGTTATTTTAAGGCTTTACTGCGTATGAATTGAAATTCAATTCATTAATACACAACGTATCAACTTAAGGGTGCTGGTAGCATTAAAAATAATTGGTTCATGGAACAAGTATTTACTTTCAACTAACATACTTAGTTCTAAATTAAATTCTAGGAATCCTAATGGATGACAAAAGACATTTCAAGTTCATTCCTCTGCCTTCTGAGGTACTTGGTCATTCCAATTCCTAGTTGTCCTGGTTGTTCTGCACTGTGAACTGTCTCGCGTTTGACTATAAAGGACTTATTCCAAGAATGAATAAATATTTAGGAACTCTATTGTTAATAATGTAATTTAGCATATTATTGTCAAATGAGAAAAACTACAAGATTATCTAAATAGGTGCTAAAAGGTATTTGATATGTCAAAAATGATCAACTTTATCACCTAGGCAGGAATCAGGAGACGCTCTGGGAGGAGCTCTGTACCCTGTGTCCTCCCAAAAGCCCTACAGGAATAACTGTGTTTCTATAACAGTCTATGGTTGAAACAGCTCTTCCCCTTCACTTCCTTTTCCCCTCTGTAAAAGGGGTTTTTCTGCTTCTACTTGCAGAGTCCATGCACATGCCTCACCACGTCTGCACAAAAGGGATTGCAATCTTTTCTTTTTCCTGAATATATCCTTTTTGCTGTAGGAATACCTAGTCAACTTTTGTTTTACGGTCGACAGATAAAATTAGTCATTTTTGGTTTCAAACATTATTAGTAAGCAAGGAATAAAAGATGCTTCCTTAACTCATTTTCTAGGTGGGTTTTTATATCTACCGTGTTTCCCCGAAAATAAGACATAGCTGGGCCATCAGCTCTAATGCGTCTTTTGGAGCAAAAATTAATATAAGACCCGGTCTTGTATTAAGATAAGACCGGGTCTTATATAACATAATGTATAATATCAGACCGGGTCTTATATTAATTTTTGCTCCAAAAGACACATTAGAGCTGATGGTCCAGCTACGTCTTATTTTCGGGGAAACACGGTAGTACTTCTCAGGTTGGTAGGCCCTATCTCAACCTGGTGTTTGAATTTCATATTGTGGGAAGTTCTCCAATGTTTCTTCTAGTATGAGGATAGGGATCGTCCCATTTGTAGTGCAGGTATCAATTTTCTTCTCTTTTTCTTCCTTCTTTCCCTTCTGTCCTACCCTCCTTCCTTCCCTTCCTTCATTTTTAATGTCCTTTTGGCTATTTCAGTAGGAACTTTGAAGAGAATAAAGTCAAACTTATATGCTTGCATTGGAAGTACCAAGCCCAAATTTTAACTAAATTGAGTGCATATCCTGGTTCTGTGATGTTGAACACATTACCTAATCTCTCCAAGCTCAATTTCCTCGTCCATAAAAATGGGCACAACAATAGCATCTATCTAACAGGGCGGTTGGGAAGACTGTATGAGAGGGAATATCAGAAAAGCATTTCACGTGACTGCTACGGATGTTGCTACTCCTGCTGCTGCTTCTAAGAACAACGAAACAATAACAATAAATATTCCTACAGCAATACATGCTCCTTCCCACATGTAAAAGGTTTACACAATTGGGTTCAATTCTCTTTCAAAGAAACTTGCCAATATAGGGAAATTTTGCTTCTGCAAAACTATGAGTGTTTCACTTCTAAATAGAGACAAATTTGTATTCCCTATAGAACCCTGGCAGTACTGAGCTCACAATGATCCATTCATTATCATTTATTGTACCCCTACGACGTATGAAGCACTTTTTTGGATGCTGAATTAGCTACAGTAAAACTCTAAACCAAAGGGAAAGAAAACTGAACAGGTTCTAAAAATAGTGTTTTGTTTTTGTTTTTGTTTAATGGATATGCAAACCCCACAAATATAAGGCTTTGGCTCTGTGGAAATATGCCCCTTTGGAGAAAAACAGGGGCTAAGGTTGTTGGTTAGGAAAACATATCCATATATAACAAGAAGTTTCAAGAACAGTTTCTAAGCAGCAATTATAGTAATAAAATGTTGCAATCTTTATAGGGAATGTATGGTGCAAGGACTCCTGTGCTAAGAAGGATGTTTTGAAGAGTGTTAAAATGTAACTTGTGCAGTTACCTAACAATTTGCAAGCAGAAGTCTTAAGAAATAATCTCACAAGAGTCAAAACCTATTGTTACTGTTAAATATCTTTTCTTCTATTCTTGTTATATGCATAGGTTATGTGATTTTAAGAAACAGAAAACACTATTACATTTCTTTTGTCTTTCCTTTTTTCCTCCATCTTTTCTCCCTTCAACTACTTTTTTAGGTTCAAACAATAAAATATGTGTAGCCTAAACCCTGATGACGACTTTGGGACTAAGAGTTTTTAACCTTTTAAAAACCGAGACAAGAAGTAGGTCTTATTTATCCTGACACTTAGGTGTAACTGCACTGACAAAGAGATTTCATAGCCTAAGGATGACCTAACTGAGAAAACTCTCTCTGCAGTTCCTAACCCCAAGTTACATATTTAAAAACCATTATTTCTTCTTAAAATTATTATTATGTCCCTTTGACTTATTTATTTTACAACTGGAAGTTTGTACTTTTTGACTCCCTTCACCCATTTTGCCCACCCCTGACCCGTGGCAACTATAAATCTGTCTCTGTTTCTACGAGTTTGGTAAAAACCATTCTTTCAATATAATAATATATTCAAATGGTAATATATTCATATGGTAAACAAGATTCAGAAGGTATCAAAGCATATTTAACTTTTCCTCCCACCCCTATTCCCTAACTCCTGGTTCTCTACAATCCCATTCCCAGCAGTAATCACTGTGCCAGTTTCTTGAATATCTTTTCAGAGATATTCTGTGTACATGTAAGCATTACATGTGTACATATCCTTTCTCTAAAATATACAATGGAAGCACACTACACCTATTTTTCTGTTACAATCTTTTTAACTTAATATTTTTGTTTCAAAATTTGTACTGTTTTTAAAATTTAAAAAATTTTTAATCGTGGTAAAATGACATAACATAAAATTTACCATCTTAATCATTTTCAAGTGTAGAGTTCATTAGTGTCGAGTATATTCACACTGTTGTTCACCCAATCTCCATAACTTTCTCATTTTGTAAAATTAAAACTCTATACCTATTAAAAAACTAATTTCCCCCTCCCACAGCCTCTGGAAGAAACTATTCTACTTTCTGTTTCTATGAGTTTGATTACTCTAGATACCTCATATAAATGGAATCATATAGTATCTGTCCTTTTGTGACTGGCTTATTTCACTTAGCATAATGTCCTCAAGATTCATCCATGTTGTAGCATGTGTCAGAATTCCCTTCCATTTTAAGGTTAATAACATTCTGTTGTATGTATATACTATATTTTGTTCATCCACTTACTTGTCAATGGACACTTATTTCACTATTTTTTATTTCGCTGTTTTTGAGTGCTGAATAATATTCCATTTGTACAGATGTTCCACAATTCAGTTACTCAGTCTCCTATTAATAGATTCAGGTTACTTGCAATTGTATTCATTTTCGAATTTGCTGTGACAAATAACCACAAACTCAATGGCTTGTACAACACAAAGTATTACCTTACAGTTCTAGAGGCCAGGGGTCCGAAAATCAAAGTGGTGGTAGACTCATGTTCCTTATGGAAAGTCTGGGAGAGTATTATGGGCTAAATTGTGCCACCCCCATTTATATGTTGAAGTCCTAATTCCTAGAAACCTCATAATGTGCCTCTATCTGGAGATATGGTCTTTAAAGAAGTAATTAAGTTAAAATAAGGTTATTAGGGTGGGTCCGAATCCCACGTGACTGGTGTCCTTATAAGAGACGATCAGAACACTGACATATGTAGAGGAAAGACAACGTAAAGACAGAGGGAGAAGACAGAACATCTACAAGCCAAGGAGTGATGCCTCAGGGGGAAAAAAAAAATCAACCCTGCAAACACTCTGACCTTTGACTCCTAGCCTCCAGACCTGTGATAAAGTAAATTTGTTTACACATCTGACAATTAAGTTTGAGAACTTGTGGCAACGATGTTGATAACATTTTTTTTATATCAGAGGAATTATTCATTATGAATTTATACCAACTGGACAAGCAGTTAACCAAGGTTACTATTTGGAATGGCTGAAAGGCTGCGTGAAAATGTTAGACAACCTGAACTTTTCACCATCAATTCATAGCTCTTGCGTCACGACAATGCACCAGCTCACAGGGCTCTGTCTGTGAGGGAGTTTTTAGCCAGTAAACAAATAACTGTATTGGAACACCCTCCCTACTCACCTGATCTGGCCCCCACTGACGTCTTTCTTTACTAGAAGATAAGGGAAATAAGGAAGTTTGATGACATTCAGGACATCAAGGGTAATATGGTGACAGCTCTGATGGCCATTCCAGAAAAAGAGTTCCAAAATTGCTTTGAAGGGTGGACTGGGCGCTGGCGTCGGTGCATAGCTTCCCAAGGGGAGTACTTCGAAGGTGACCATAGTGATATTCAGCAATGACATATGTAGTATTTTTTCTAGGATGAGTTCGCAAACTTAATTGTCCGGCCTCGTATTTACAGGCTCATAGCGGGCTAAGATGAGGACTCTTTTGGGGGTCCATTGTTCTTCCTACCACAGAATCTTCTGCAAGCTTTACTGTGAAACCTATTATTTTTTGGAACCCAACAGTCCTATCAGTATAGTGGGAAGCACAAAATTAAGTGACCAAGAAACACTATAGCTCTATACTTTGCACATAAAGAGGATCCTAAAAACTTAGTAGCAGCAACAGCAGAATGTTTGCAATTGCTTTTTCCGGAGATCTGATGAATTGGATTTGATCCAACCCCGGTATTTTGCACAGGCCTCTTTGTAATCAGTGATAAAGACCTGCAAGATAACTGGCGAGCATTAAGGACATGATCTATGGCCCCTGAAGGACAGCCATGATTAGACCAAGTCAACTTGAAAGTTTAAATCGAGACCAATTGGTGGTTCCTTTTTCTAGGCATCCACAATTCCTTGCACATATATTATCTAACCCTTATCTCACGCTATTGTAATTATGTCTATATATATATCGTTTCTCTCCCTCTAGACTGTGAGCTACTCTATTTATATCTCTGGGGCCTGGCACACAGAAAGCATTCAACAAATGTACAATGAATAAGTGACGTAGCATTAGTTGTTGCACTTCTTCCTTGTTGCCAATATCAATAACACAATTGGAAGATGAGTTACCATCTTTGTGTAGAGGTATGATTAAGAGACCAACAGTCTTATTATCCTAAACACATGATGTTTGTCCTTTAATTAGTCATGGTAGCAACAGCTCCTACTAAAGAGCCAATTGTTACATGAGACACTGCCTCTCTTGGGCTCCAAGTCAACATGGAGGCTTTAAGCCAAAAGAGCATCTTCATTTCTCAGACTTACTTAGCAGCTTGGCTTGCCAGTGGCTGAGGCAGTCCAGGGATTCGTGCCACACCACTCCCTAACTCTGGCTTGCAATTTGCCCATTTCATCTGCAAAAGTATTTCTGCTCTCTACCCTTTTCACGTAACACACAGCTGTTTCATGGTATCACAGGCTTGTTTCGCCACCCACTAGTTTCTTCAGAATAAAACGTGATCTCTCAATGCAAATCTTTTTTAAAAAATTCAATATTGGGATAGCGTGGGTTAATTAACATAGAAGATTCAGGTGTACAATTCTATAATACGTCATCTGTATATTGCACTGCATGCTCACCATCCAGTCCAGTTCCCTTCGACCCCCTTTACCCTCTTCATCCTCCCCCCTCCCCTTCCCCTCTGATACCAACATACTGTTCTCTGTGTCTATGAGTTTGTTTGTTCGTTGCTTTGTGTTTTATATGCCACATGAGTGAAATCATGTGGTTCTTGTCCTTTTTCATCTGAAATATTTCACTTAGGATGATACGGTACTCTCAAGATCCATCCATGTTGTCACAAATGGCAATATTTCATCTTTTTTTTTATGGTGGAGTAGTATTCAATTGTATGGCTACTGCCAATGAAAGAAGAAATAACAAGTGTTGGAAAGAATGTGGTGAAAAGGGAATCCTTGTACACTGCTGGTGGGAATATAAGTTGGTGCAGCCTCTATGGAGAACAGCATGGAGGGTCCTCAGAAAATCAGTAATAGACCTAACCTATGACCTAGTAATCTCTTTTCTGGGTATCTACTCAAAAAATGTGAAAACTCTTATTCACAAAGATATATATACCCCTATGTTTACTGCAGCATTATTCACAACAGCCAAGACAGGGAAACAACCTCAGTGTCCTTCTCCATCTAAATCTAATCCACCCTTCAAGACACCACTCAAATCCCAGACTTTCAGGAAGCTGCCAAATTGACGACTGCAGTCTCACTGCACTCCCTCTCCTGAGCCTTCATGGCGTGGTTGGCAAATTCCAGCCTGTTTTTGTATGGCGAGCAAGCTAAGAATGTGCTTGCACATTTTTAAAGGATTGTGTAAAAAAAAGAAAAGAAAAGGCAAAGACCATTTGTGGCCATCAAAGCCTAAAATATTTACTATCAGGCTGTTAACAGAAAAGGTTTGCTGACCCCTGGCCTGGAGAGCTCACACAATTCGGCCTACTGATAAATCGACTAGAACTCTCTCTAATCTTTGTATAGACCATTCTATCTCCCTGTGGTAGATCCTCTACGATCTCTACCAACAGTCATTTCTCACCGTTCTCACCTACCAGTCCTACCAAAGAAGCTGAAAATGTCACATAGCCGTGTTGTCAGCCTCCTCGGAGGCCCACAAACAGTTATATCCTAATCCTGGTCGACGAGACCTGAGGGCAGGTCTGCCATGGGCTTGTGGGAAAGGTTTTCCACCTTGAAAAGGAGAACTGAGGAAAGAAACTGCCCTTTCTCTGTCTTTGGATGCAGTGGTGCAAAGATATGAGGTCTACAGCTGTGACAGCCATTTTGTGACTTTGAAAGGAGAGGCCCAAGGACGTGAGATGCTAAGGCTGGTAAAGCAGAACAGATGAAAGAATCAGCACCTTGGTAACTGCATTGAGCCACTGCCTTGCCTCTGGGCTTCGTATACTACAAAATGTCATCGTTTACCTTACTTTTAATATGGTATTTTGGTACTTTGAGTGGAAAGAATTCTAACTCTCTAAGCAGATTTTATGTACATGGAAAACAGGGCCCCACATCTCCTCTATCTGCATTTCTACAGCATCCACAGGGCTGCAAATGTTGGGATCTAATTATTTTCTGCATAATGATTGGATAAAACATATTACCCATTGAGCTTGAAAAAATTCCTGAGTGTACAAAAGCAACTGAGGAGGCCACTGTCTATGAAAATAACTGATGGAAAGTTACCATAATTAGAGCATTTCACATTTGTTACCTCATTTAATACTAAAACCACCCAGTGAAGTTGCACACACTCCAAAATCATTCATTAAAGGTAAGTGGCAGAGCAAGGATTTTAACTCAGGTCTCTTCTACCAACATTTATACCCTTCCACTATCGCTGCCCCCTTCTCTTCTAAGTCTTTAATTGAAATTAAAAGTGAGAAGATTTAGAGGGTTGCCCCCGCCCCGTTTTATTGAGGTATAATTGACATATAACATTGTATTCGTTTAAGGTATGATGATTTAATATAGGAATATTTTGCAGAGTTAGAGGTTTGGCTTTTGATTCTTTGAATGTTCACTTATGATAGTATCTTAGACCCTCTACAAATGCCACATTACTTGTAATGGCAAATTCACACCCTCACACAGAGATAACTTGAATATGGGTTTTTTTAAAGTCCACTAAACCCTGTCATCTCCTTGAAGTTTTTGTGTTTTTTTCTTCTTATCTTTTTCTGATATAACCGTCAGAAATAGTTACACAAATGTCCTACGAGGGGATATTTCTGAAATAGGAGAAAAATCCCTAATCAGTGATTCTCAAAGGTAGTCCTCACAAACCAGCAGCAGCATTACCTGAAACTTGTTAGAAATGCAAATTCTTAGGCTCCACCCTCGATCTCCCAAATCAGAAAATCTAGGGATAAGGCCTAGAAGTGAATGTTTTTAACCAGTCCTCCAGGTGATTCTAATATACATTAAAAGTTGAGAGCTACTAGTCTCAAGTATTTGCATCTGTAGATAGCACTTAAATTACTGCTTTAGAACCGAAATGGTGAAATCATATCACTCCAAAACTAGCTCTGATAGCAAAAACAACAAAAAGAAAGTGGTCATTCATATGCACAGGTTATTCAATTTACATAAAGGGGTATTTACATATTTAACGAATGCCCAGTAAGTTAACTAAGGTAGGTACCATGGTGGATTCTGAAAAGCATCTTCACAGAAGAAAGAACAAAGTGATAAATAGGTATAAACAAGTTCATAAACACAGGGAAAGGCATCAAAGCCCGTGGTGGATGCTCAACCCTCACTGAAAGCCCACAAAAAGAAAGAATAAAAGAGCAGCAACTTAGAACTTCCAAATCTATAATCTCAGGACACAAAAGAAAACTTTGGATTTATATCTCTAGTTGCTAATTAAGTGGCTCAAAGCTGATATCAAATCCATAGAGAAACTGGTTTGTCTCAATTCAGGCAAACTAAGTACTCTATTATTTTCCGTTGTTTTTGTTTGTTTGTTTGTTAGGCTTCTGCTATTAACAAATTAGCTGCTTACTTCTTTCCTGTTTCATGTAGGAGTTTAAAAAAAAAAAATCAGTTCTGTTAACTTCATGAGCTGACAGCAGGCTAGCCAAACAAGTAGATACAGAAAGTTTAACTCCATGTGTGCTGAAAGCATACAATTTTTGTTGATTCCCATTTATTTGGTAAGTCATTCTACATATTATCTTTATGGTCTTTAAAATCTTAGAGTTCTAATTTTTTATTTCCCCCCTCAGACCAGTGTATAAGAGCTATTTATGCCTTAAACACAACCATCAATTGCCCCCAACTCCTGCCATACAAACATCTTCAAAAGCTTTCTGTGCAACTTTATTTGGAACTTGGGCTATGACGGTGAATCGGGTTTTAGAGATGTTTTGTGTATACCATGTAATATGACCACTGTATGCTTCTGAAGAGTGTGTGAAGCTCTGTTATTCCTTTGGGGAATGCAGGTTTGAAGAGCAAAGAGAAGGCTATTTTAGAGAAACTAGGGGAATTCAGAAAACAAGAGAAATTTGAAGACAAGAAGACACTGAGTAAGAGAAAAACCTCTCTTGGACAACTGTCTGGGGATGTGTGCCAGGAAAGAAAGACAAGTGCAGAAAGATTGCTGTTACTGAGATAGAATCCTGAGACATTACCAAGTCAGGTTTCAGATGATTGTGAAAAGAACAGTTTTTATTTAGAACCAAGGATTAGGCCTATTTTCCAGCAAGTAAAGAGCTCGATTCCTTCTTCAATAAATACAGGAACTGAAAGATTTACCTCTAGTACTGGAGGCAGGAGGAATCTAGGTTAATCAACAAGAAACGCTAGAGATACCTAAAATTAAAGACTAACAGGATGAACTGAGAGTAAAGTGAGCGATGACTTTGTATTTGTAATTAATTTCCTATACGGCATTATGACCACATGGATCTCCTCACACTGCAGAAGGGTCATTTTTGCTTTCTAATTGATTAACTGGTCTATGATGAGAGAAGCTGCCTAGAAGGGGCTTATAGATTGTAAACCTCAGGTATCATCTTTTAAAGAAATTCATGTCCTTTTCTCTGGAGAAATAGTTAACATTAACCGTTAAAACTATCTGAGTGGAATAATATCTGACTACCTCTCCAGAGCTCTCTCTTCCTGATCCAAACTCTCAACATGTGCTAAAAAAATCACCTTCAGTTTTGGGTAAAGAGGTAGGGTCTACCCCTCAAGGTCTTGGAATTCATAAAACTGTTTGAAGGTGAGAAAAGCCCAATGACAGAATTTGCCTTCCTCTGCCTTTTTCTCCCCAGTCACCCACATTTCAGGGACCGACACCACAGTGGGATTGCCAAGCTCCTCGGGCTAAACTCTCATGCAGGTAGGAGACAAGGTTATCACATCAAATTCAGTTTGCACCAGAGAATTCTGAGAAACGTCTCCATCAAATATTAGTCATGGGCCTGTGGAGTCCTCCCCACTGCCTTCAATGGGAGACAGACAGACGTTTCAGCCCCTCTCATCCAGCATCATGGAAAACAACCTGGAAAAGTGGGGCTTTAGAAAGGGTGCACAGCAGCCCAGAGCTGACTATAAGTTGAGCAATGTCAGGAAATGAGCAAAGGGATGAGAGTACAAGTGGTGTCTCAAGAGATTTCAGACATAAAAGAGCAATGCCCCAGAGCAAGAGAACAGAGGAGCAAGAGAGTCTAGAGAGAAGAAACCATCAAACAAAAGGGGGTATTTCTCTCAGTTTGGTATTCATTTTCTGAAAAGGATTTTGGAGATTAATTCAGAAATTGCCTCAAGGGACAGAAATTCCAAGGAGATGGTCAGTGTCACTTAAACCACTATTGGAAAACATCACAAAAGCCATTACGGTAAGAAATTCCCAAAAGCTAATGTAGTCTAGGAGTTCCAGTGACAAAGCAATGTCTTTTACAACCAAGAATGTTGGTTGCCCCAAATCCACACCAACCATGCCTTAGAAGAAGAGTTTGCTGGTGAATCAAATTTGAGGAAGGGTTCCCGGGCCAGAAACAAGGCTGTTCCCTTGCAACGCTCCATGACTCAAGTTGACTTCTAAAGTCTCAGAGTCCCATCTCCAGAGTGTTTCCACTAGAGCCATGGCAGCTTTCCAGGTGCTGTGTGTCATGGAGACCAAAAGGAAACACCTTCGGTCCCTAAGCTTCAGGCCAAAGGAAAGAGCCAAGACAAGGGTATAGCCCCACCAGACAAGAGCGAAGATACTAGAGATCCAAAAGGGGAGAGCATCAAGGAGGGAGGCAGAATCGGGGACGTCAAGGGAAGAGTCGCCCTGCTCGGGTCAGAGGGTTGGCAGAGACCCTTGTGAACAAGACCCTCTGATCACTGCCACGGAAAGGAGTTGCTCACAGAAAAGGATGAGTGGCTTTTGACAGTGGCTTTTTCTCACGAACTGGGACAAAGTGTGGGAAGGTCCCCTGCAAAAATCAAAGTCCACACCAGCCTCTGCACAGAGCCCGGGCCCAGGGAAACCAGAGCTCTTTTCGTGAGCAGCAGGGATTAATACTAAAGCCTAAAAGTTTATGACAGCCATTGTCTTGATTCTAGGGAAAAACCTGGAGCTTATGCATTGGACATTCGTCAGCACAAGGAAAATTCCAGGCCCAGGCAGAGCCCCGGAGCAAAGCAAAGTAACAAGGCCATGTCCTGCAGACATCAGTCAGGTTCTGAGAGCCAGAAATGTCTGAGCCTTGTCAGGATTCTCAGAAACCAGGACCTTCCAGCAGAAAATGCCCTCTTAGGAGGATAATTACTCTGAAAGAAAATGTTCATTCCCCCTACAGAAAAATCTTAGTTCTCACGTTAACATATCCCTTGAAGAGAATGGTCTCTGTTTCTCATAACCAAGGAAATTCTTTCCCAATATATTAGTTTCTTCTAACTGGGGAAACACCAACAACAAAAACCCGAGAAGCCTTCGACGTAGGAGTTATCCTAAGCCCATTTTGTTATTCTCACTCTTCCCACTGTCTAGATGGAGAACAAATACTGGTATGAGAACAATATTGGTATTCTTGGTTGGTAACTAAACCACGTGAATCTTAGAAAATTATTGTTTAAAATATGATCATTTACAATCATCCCTTTGCCACAACAAAATAATTCCATTAAAAAAGGGACCAGCCCATCCAAGAAATGCAATGCAACACTACACCTTCCAGAAGCTTTAAATCTGGACCGTATTTTCTCTAAGTCCTCAGCTCAATGTTATTAGCTCACCTGGATTTGTCAAAGGAAGATGATTAGAAAGACTCAAAATAAAAATCGCCCGACTATAGTAGTTACACACCCATTGGAGTTAAAAACCAAAAATCTTCACTACCTCAAACCCATTTTTTTAGGTCCAATTTGAGTAGAAATCAAACTACACAGTGTCATAGAATAAAACTTTCTTGGATTAAAAGTTTCTAATTTCAAATTTCCGAAGCAATGCCCTTTCTTCTCTAATCCTCAAATAACTGCAAACTGAGCTTAATAGATTCCTCTTGTGTTTTGAAGCTCCCAGTTGTCTGCTTAAAGGATAGGAAATAGTTTTGTATTTTGACAAGAAGGTCAAAGGTCACTTGTGGTTAGGGCTCATAAAAGTCCCTTCTCTAAGGACTGTCCATAATTCACATCTAGCCAAATAATACCACTCCGTACACCCCGTTTCCTCCATTTCAAACAATCAAATGAAGATACTTTTTAATCTTCTTACTGAAACAATTTTTCAAGTTTCTGTGTATGTTTTAACATTAGGGTTTGAGTGACAAACTTCCTTAGCTAGTTTATTTCCCACTTGATTCCTAAAGCTATAATGAGCCTGGTAACTTTGAGAACTAAAGAAGCATTGTCATTTCCAGCACTATAGAGTTTTACAAAGGAAGTTAGCACTTCCTTTGAAATTTTGAAAGTTTTGGCGTGTTTGGGGGGGACGTGTGGTTATACTCTGTCTGACTTGACCAATTGGCAGACGGGCATCTCAAGAAGCAGACAGCGTATTTGTGTTCTCCCAGCAATCCCCTTGGCAGCAAACCAGTCTTTGAAAGTCCCCCCCAAAATTCAGTAATTAACCAGCTTCTACCCATTTTTTTCAAGCTTCAGGCTGAGACCCATGAATGGCTTGTGAAACCAATTTGGTGCACAGCAACATAGCTGTTTTTCTTCTTTCCTTTTTTGACTGACTAGATCAGAGTACACTGCATGAAGGAAGAGGAAGAACTGTTTCAGGAAACTTCTGTTTTTGGTATATATATGTGTGCATGAGTACCTTCATAAGCATACCATGTCATAAAGTAAAATGTATTTCTTCCTGTGGATCTCAGTTACAAGAATTTGAAAGCTACTCCTCTAGACTACAAGTTTCATTGTAGAAAAAGAGCAAGTGACTGAATTCACTGATTAGTGTACATCTAGCAACTAAACACAGTGCCTGGCATTTATAATAGGCACTCAATAAATATTTGTGAGCTGACTATTCAACATGCATTCTTCTATTATTAATACTGTGGTCCATAAATCAAAATTTGGATTGAATCCAAGTAATTACAAAACACCTTTTGTGAGGGTATTAAAAAATAACATTTGATGAGTAAGTTTCACAGTTCCTCCCTTGCTTACCCTCTGATTGATGTGCTAAACAAATGGTAGAGTCCAGCAGGAAACAACAGGAGGCAAGGCCTTGGGAGCTGACAAACTGATTGCCTCCAGGATACATTAGACCAACACAGGCCTATGACCTTACTATGTACATATCCCGACATAATATGCACAGGCTTGTACAGTGGGGAAAGCACAGAATTTAGAATCAGGAGACAGAGTGACAGCTAATGGCTAAACGATTATGGCAAATTGTTTTAACCTATCTGAGCCTATTTCTTCAATTGGGAAGGCCAGTTGTGACAACCATATAAATGGTTACCAAACCAAAAAATAGGTGTAACTTTTAGAAGAAAGTATAGGAGAAAATATTTGTGGCATTGGGTTAGGCAAAGATTTCTTAATGTCACAAAAACCATGAATCATAAAAGAAAAAATTTATGAAATGGATTTTAACAAAATTAAAACCTTTCACTCTTTGAAAGACACACTTAAGAAAACAAAAAAGTAAGATGCCGACTAGGAGAAATATTTGCGAAATATATCTGACAAAATACTTGTATACAAAATATATAAAGAATTCTTTCAACTAAATAAGAAGACAAGTATCTTAATAAAAAATAGGGAAAAGATTTGAACATATCCTTTACCAAGAAAAGACACAACAAATAAGCACATGAAAAGACACTACCTAGTTACCATTTATTGGTGAGGGTTACCATTGGTTACCATTTATAAAGAAACAGATAAAGTACAGATCATGATATAACATTAAAGGATGAAAAGAATCCTTTCTGAATTTTTGCCCAGACTGTAAACTACTAATATAGTGAACTCCTTGAGGGCAAGGACAATGTCTTCATGGAATAGGAACCTAATAAATGTTGAAACTTAGTGCATTGTGAATGACTTTAAAGTCACGATGTTATTTAATTAATTTTTTTTATAACTGCAGAGCCGTATTTAGGATGGTAGCAAGTTGATTAAATGAACTTCCTTAGAATTATGTAATTGCCTTGAACTATTTATGGCAATAAAATATAATTTAAATTGCTAAATAAGATTTATTAGCTATCACCAAAAAGAAATCATTCCTGAAAACAATCGTTTAGCATTTTCATTGCCATTTTTACTTACATGAAGAAAAATATCTCAGTCATCTCATTGAGCAACACAGATTAGAATCTCTGATCAGCTAATTACGGCCTCTATTTCTTTTCAGGTTTAGTTTTTAAGGTTGAACCCTTGGATCATATCTTAGCTTTATGTCTATTAAAAATAAAACTTTCCTTTGGTCCAGCAACTCTATTTCTAGAAATGAACTGTAACTTTGTAAAATGACATTTTTCTAATGTTATTCATTGTAGCATTTATTATAATAACAAAAGTCTGGAGATTGGTTAATTAATTATAGTATATCTATGCAATGGAATCCAATCAAGGAATAATAAAAACAGGGACCTTTTTAATGTCCTGTATGGAATATTTCTAAATTAGACTAAGTGAAAAAAAAGCAAAGTACAGAAAATTGTGTATAGTGGGGTACCATTAGTGTAAAAGAGGGAAAAGGTGTACGCACGCGCACACACACACACACACACACACACACACTTGCTTGTCTATGCATAGAGTACTTCTAGGAAAACACACAGAAAACTCTAACATTAGTTGTATGTGAAAAGGAGATGTGGATGGCCAGGGTACAGAAGTAGGAAGACTTTTCACTACATGTATACCCTTTTATAACTTTTTGAATCTTATGAATGCGTATCTAGTTTTAAAAGTTAAATAAAAAATAAACTTAAAAATCAAATAATAACAATGAAGGAATGTACTTAGCCTTTTAGCAGTAAGCAAGCCCCAGAAAATAAAAACAACAGATTCGATTATACTGCCAAATGTCACACAGGCACCTACCTGGCCCTGTGTGAGCTCCTTCGGACACCTCAAGTACTGCTGCCATGACCCCCAAATCTGTATGTGGCATCATTCAGCCAGATTCAGCAACTTCCCGTGGGAATTACCATGCCTTCATCGTCCACTCGATACACAAAAAGAATAGTTTTCTCTTCAAGTTTCTGTTTATTCCCTGTAAATTTTACCTCAATACAAAATCACGAAATAGGTTTTCTTAGGATGGATGTAATGCAAATGAAGTCTGAGCATCACCAAAGGTCAAAACAGACTCTATCATGGGTGAACTCTAAATACGACAACAGCATAGGGGGCCCACTCAAGCAGTATCAAGACTTTCTGAAGTGGGGAGATTCCCTTAAGCATTTCTGAAAATTCTCACATGAGCAGGAAGGGAAGCAAAATATGGAATTTTAGGAATGAAACTCCGGCTACCAGGGTTATGGGGCATCTGAAAGTCACGGGATAGGTCTGACTTTCTCAGAGGGGAGGCTGCATTTGTTTTTATATTTCCAACATCTGCTATTAAAATTAGTTCTGCACAAATGCTTGCAGATGCAGGACAGCTGGCAGTCTTGCCTGCCTTTTGCCCTTTGGTGGATCATAAGCAAGTCACTGAAGTAGGGCTGTTGAATTTTCCATTTGTGTTCCAGTGTTTTCAGAGAACTGGCAAATTTCTGTTCTGGAACACTGGATTCAGAATGTTAACATCCTACTGAGCACTTGTTAAAGCTTCAGATATTCCTAGCAGAATTGAAAGTTTACATCTAGTCTGTCCAGCAACAACACTGGAAAATATACTCTCTTGCAGCCATTTGTATGCAAATCCTTTCCATGGCAGTGAAGAATAAAGATATATTATTCTATCCACATTAGTGCTTTCTGATTCATTTGATTTGTTTTAAAGAAATCAGAAAATAAATATGTCCTACTTTGTAGGTTAATAAAAGATGCAAAATAAAACAAGATACAATTTTCATCCTTCAGAACGACAAAGATAAGAGACTGTAAATGTTTCCGAAGCTACTAAGGAAAAGAGAAAGACGAACCCTCACACAACAATGGCTGGGAGTGTAAAATCATAAAACTTTCCCGAAAAGTAATATAACATTGTTATCAAAAATCTTGAAAATGTTTGTATCTTGGACTCAGTAAATTCTAAAATTTATTTTAAAGAAATAATCAGAGATGTAAAAAGAATTATGTACAAAATATTCCCTACAGAATTTTATATATATATTGCAACTCAAATGTCCAACAATAGGTAAATAGTTAAATTATACTACACTGAAATGAATATCTTAGTAAAATATAGGAAAACTCTTATTTTAGCCAAATCCTTTAATAATCCTGATTCATTTTTTTAAAAAAAACAAACAAACAGAAAAACCGTGATGGAAAGCAGTGTTAAACATGCTTGCCTTTTGGTTTTCAAAGTTATGGAAGGGTAAAATAATTTATTTTCAATTATGTACATGTTGGTTTTAGACTAATTTCAGCTCTGATTCTTGAAAACTGAGGGTTTACAGGTTTAAGTTGGTTTTAGCATCTCACAATAGGAATTAGTGACTGTTAGCACCCACTGGACATAACTGCACAGGACAACATTAGCATGAAGTCTTGGCTCCCCTCCAAGAAACAATACAATAGCAACAATAAAAATTAGTGTGTATTCCTATCCCTAGAGCCTACGTTAAAAAAAAAAAAAAGACAAATTCCCCACACACCAAAAAAAAGTTAAACGATATTTACAGAAGTTTAGGTGGGTACAAGAATAACTGAAGCAGGGAGAGGGGCCAGTGCTCTCCTAACGAGCACAGAACAGGTAGCCTGAAAGATATTTGTTGGCACAGTAAAGGTGCAAGTAATAAGATGCTGAAATGCTTCATGTTTGAAAGAAGAATTTAAATAATAATGAGTTTTAGAGCTACAGGGTTAACAAAATAAGCAAGCAAGGCAAAATGCAAGCAAAACAAAATATCCATACTTACTAATGGGCTACTTAAAAAAAAAAGACAAGAGAAGTGGAATTGGGTAAGATGGCTTTTAATATAATTTTTTAAATAGAGGCTTTAAAATAAAATGTACAACTGGCTAAAAGGGGAGGGGGTGGTAGATGAGGGTAAAAGGGATCAAATATATGGTGATGAAAGGAGAACTGACTGGGTGGTAAACACACAATGTGATATATAGATGATGTATTGCAGAGTTATACAGCTGAAACCTATGTAACTTTACTAACAACTGTCACCCCAATAAATTTTAATTAAAAAAATAAGTACAACTGGCTCAAAAACCTCTAAAGAAACATGTGGAACAAACACATGAAGACAGGAAATATAAAAACAAAACCAAAATCAAAGGCCACATGTCCAGAAAAAAGTTAAACTTTATCATTTTTACCTCCCAAGGCAAACATCAATCAACTTCTACTATTACTACAGGATGTGTGACCTGAATAGAGCAAATTTAAAATAATTGGAAACTCCAATCCAAGGGAAGGCTCTTTCCCCAACCCCACCCTTTACATTCAGTTTTTAGAGAGGTTTTTCACAAGAACACAAATTGACAGACTAATTTATAAACAAGCTTCTAGGAAAAGTTCATCAGAGATTTGATATTTGGCCCAGTTTCTTCCACTTTCTACATCAGTACTCCCTGAGAGTATTCAAAATAACAGCTGATTCCAGGAAAGTTTATGAATATACTAAAGAAATACATTTAATTAAAAGGCTTTTCAGATTAACACTTAAAAAAAAATCACAGCTGGTTTTGTTTTATTTACTGCCTTTCTGGGGGTGGAACGGAAACCATGGAGATGCAGAAGACTTCTCTGGGACTGCGAGATAACATCTAACCGGGTCAGAAAATTAAGTTAATTCGAATGTTGCAGAATCTCAAAAGATAAAGGACTTGGTCTTGAGCCCTCTTTCCTCTCTCTATAACTCTCCCTCCTGAAGTGATCTCATTAGTCACAGAAACTTAAATATCAAGTATTCATTGATGATTCCCAAATGTATATCCCTAGCCCAAGACCTCTTCTCTACATATATTCAACTGTTTGTCATCTCCACTGGGCGTTTCACCGTCTTCTGTAAACTGTCCATTCCAACTCTCACTCCTCCCCCAAATCTGCCCTGTTCTAGTATTCCTTATTTCAGAAAATGGTGCAAACATACACCTCAGCTGCTCTAATCAGAAAGCTGGAGTCATCTTTGACTTCTTCCTTTGCCTCACCCTCCTCTCCAACTTATCAGTAAGCCCCGTAGGTTCTACCTCAAATCCATCCAGTTCTTGTCTCTACTGAAATAGCCTTTCTACTGGCCTACCTGCTTCCACCCTTACCTCCTACAATCTGTTCTCCACAGAACACCAAAGCCATCTTTTGAAAACAGAAACATGGTTTCCTTTCAATGGTTTCCCCATACCTCTTAGAAAAACAAATCCAAACCTCTTATCATGGTCTATAAAAGCTTGCATGACCTAGCCCTTGCCTGTTTCTCTAGTTTCCTCATTCTGCCCCATTGCATGTTGACCCAGCCACACTGGCCTTCCTCCAGATTCTCAGACGTACCAAACTCTCTCCACCTCAGGGCCTTTGCACATGCTATCCTCTTTGCTTCAACTTCTCTTTTCCTTGTTTTCCTATGGCTGGCCACTACTCATTCTTCAAACCTTACTAAGTACGATTTGTTCAGAGGCCTTTCCTAACTTCCCATCTAAGCACTACTCCCTATTTGTTTCAGTCATAGAGTTATTGCAGTTTGTAATTACAAATTTGCATAGATGCTTAATTCTATCTTCACTACTATATAGAGTAATCTTCGCAAGAGAAGGAACTACGTCTGCGTTATTCATCAGTGCATACTTATTGTGTAGCACAGTATGTGACACATAGTAGACACTCAATAGTTTTAAAATTAAAAAATCAATGAATGAAGATTTTAAAAAAGCAATTGGAGTAATACATGGAAACAACAGAAGATCAAGAAAATCTGGGCTGCAAAAACTACCATACTACTTTACTCAACATTCAAATTTCTTCCCGATTTCTACTATAGTATTCCACATTAAATAATGAGTTAGTCATAAGTATCAGTGAAGGCATATGCAAAAGAATATGAGATAAAATCCAGCTGTATCCTACTATATATATTACGCTATGATTCTAACTAGTAAACTTAAATTAATAGTGCAATATGATACTCGTGATCTCAAAATTATCTGAACTACATAAATCATGAATAGGCAGAAAAAATAAGCTCAAAGCAGCAAGTGAACAACTGAAAAAGTCTGGTTCAGAACTGGCTGATTTTTTTAACGTCAATCACAGGAAATCTTAAATACAGCATTTAGTGTTCTTATTTTTCATAATTAAAGCAATTGTACAAATTGGTGGCTAAATTACATGAATTTCCCCTAAATCTCATGTCTGTACATTTCATTTTAAAAAATATGCCCAGAAGTATAGTTTTAAAATTCCATAGTGAAAAGTCTAAGAACTAAAATATGATGACTATATTTTCCAAACAACAAAATCAAAATATATGTTGACAAATATTTAAAACAAAGAGTACTGAGAAATTCATAATTATTATATCCATAATACAGACGAGGGTACAGGAACTCAGTCAAATAATTTATCCAAGATAAGTATAAGAGGTAGAATCAGTATTCAAACTAAGCTCATGCTGTTTCCACTTGGCTGCAATGCTTTCTACTCTTCGTTTATTCATTCATTCCAATATTAATTGAGTATCTATTAGGTGTTATTATGATTAAATGGATATTAGAAAGGGAATTTTAACTTGGCCTTAAAGTTCATAAATACTTCCAGAATCAAGCTAAACCGAGAGAGAGACAGAGAGACAGAGAGACAGAGACAGACAGACACAAACTACGTGAAACAAAGAGGATCAACTGTTTGTTTTCCTCTTTGTTAGATCTGCTCAAATAGCATGTGACGTCCATTCGAGGCCTCTGGCCCATGAGAAAGTCATCAAAATAAGATGCATTGTTTCCAAGTCCCAGCCAAGACTCATGAAAATTAAGCTAGTAAAAGCAATGCCATAAATATGATGTTGGATATTCTAAATTTTGACACCTAAACATGTAACAAAATCAAATGTTAGAAAGATGATGTTTTCAAAAACAATGTTACAAAATAATTTGAGAGTCAAATAAAAAAATAAAACGCAAACAAAGTGCAAAGCCACACTTAATATACTTGTGCACATGCTGCTATAATAAAAGGCTTCTAGTCATTTGTTCATTCGTCCGTCCATCCGTCCATCCATCCATCCATCCATCATCCTTCTGACTGGCTTGCCATCAAACTCACTGACGCCTGCTACACAGGAAACTCTGATGAACAGTATATCAGAGTGAACCAAATGTGAATTCCAGACTCAATTAAGTAGCTTTCAATTTAGTACTAGAAGGGAAAAAAAAGAATTGCAAGGTAGAAAGTAGAGGTTCCTTTCTGTTCCAGATTAGGGAGGGTTTTGTGGAGGAGAGGTGTTTAAACTGAGCCTTGACATGCAGAGATGTGGACATACAGGAACGGGAGGAGAGTGCACTTCTGTATTCTGTCTGAGGGGAGGGTAGCAGTGAGAATACTGTAAAGAGGCTAAATGAAATCTAGGCTTTGTCTTGGCGTCCCTGATTTCTGCTATTAATTCAGCCCACTTAACTCATAAATGTTGAGATACTTCCCACTTCTAAACTGTAAAATGGAGCTAATATTACCCTCCTCCTCGACTGGGATTTTGTGGAGGAGTAATTAATACTTACAAAGGAGTAATATTCTCAGAGGGAAGTTCTTTTCCTGAATTTTAAAAGGTAGAAAATAATTTCACACATTACATTTTCTCTCCTAGTGTTTCCTTAATAAGTCTTGCATGAGCCATAATTACTTTCTCTAGCCAATGAATGAATCAAACTAAGATGATCTGGTATCACAGAAGTCTGGCCTCCTGGGCTCCGTGTCCTAACCTTTCCTGAGCGACCAACAGAGGTGAGACACAGCAACTGCCGAGGAGGCGAAACAGAGGACACAGAAAACACACTCAGGTGAATTAGGTTGCTGCTACCAGAACATAAGCTTCTTAACATAAAAGAAAGTTTGTAATTCTCAGGAACTCGAGGGGTCATTACAGATGGATTTCGTTCAGTGTACACAGATGAGGGAACTGAGGCTGAGAGAAATCTAATGACCTGCCAAGACTGCCCAGCTAGTTAATGGCAGAGCCAGGACTTCCACTTCTGGAACAGTCCTATTTCCTTTAGACCAGAGGTTGAAAACCAGGGGCTCACAGGATGAATCTTGCCTGCAGAACTGTTTGGTATAGCCCTCACAGTATTTTATTGTTATTATTAATCTGAATTTCTATAGCAAGAAATACACACAGACTGATTTGTCACAGACCTTTCCCTAAGTATTGTACAGATAGTCCCAATCACATATTCATGTTCCCTGCCAGCTCTGGTAGAATGAGTTCTGACCCTACTTCACACAGTGCTGCCTTGTTTGGCACATGAGGAATTTAATCAAGGAAGTTATTTCCCTACCATCACAAATTTCAGATGTCAAGATTTTTTCTTCTGCCTAATATTACCTCATATTTCAGTAATATTTTCATATAAATTATATTTTTTGTGTAGGACTTTTATAAAAACACAGAAATAAGTGACATATACTCAAGGTTACAAAGCTAATTAGTGACAAAGCTAGAGCTAGACCCAGGATTCCTGCTTAGTTCAGGGGTCGTTTTATGAAGCTGAACCCACGGGTCCAAACAGCATATCCCACAATTCATGAACAGCTCAAATCCTTCTTTTCAGCAAATATTTATATCAAACTAAAAGTGAACAGATTGCACTCTGAATAATATACTTCACTAGATATATGGAGTCTAAAAGATACAGGGGTAGTATCTATGTGCCCATTCTACAGTCCAAGTTGTGATTATGTCTTCAAATACATATAATGTATATATACAATGTATAACCAATTACCCCAATGGAATGTTGGTGAACAGGGTTCAATGGCTGCAGATGTTTTTAAAGAATTAAAAACTAGAAACTAGAAATTAATAATACACTGCCGAGTCAATACATATTTGAAGTACAGATGATTTCCAAACCTTAGTTATAGTAGCTATAAAATAAGTTTATTATCAATTGGCCACCGACGAACAGTAGCATGGTTTTAAAATGAAGAGAGAAATACAATCCTTACATTAAATGGAATTAGGGAATTGCAAACCATCTGTAGTCCCTCTTTTCCCATAATAACAAAATAATTCTGACAATTACACGTGGAAGATGAAATTAGAACTTGAAAATGCCCTAAACTGTAAAAGCAACTCAACTTTCTTCAAAAAGAAAATACGTTACACCATCCGCATTGAAAACCAGACTGTATAATTGGCTTCTCAAGATTGTACCGGAAGTAGTCTAGTTACAGAACTCAATGGCTGGATGCTTCCGGGACACACGCAGCATGGTACATAGCTATTAATTTAGACTGTCACCTGAACAGCTATACAATGCCAATTTCTTAACTCTTCCTGAAATGGGAATATAATTTAAATTTTTGGAAACTGATATTTGGGGTATACTCACTTCCACTACTGGTAGAAGTGTAAACTGATACAACTTTTTCTGGAAAGCAATTTGGCACACTTACCAAATCCTTTTAAAAGTTCACTGCCTTTTTTCCTAGAAAATCCATTTTGATATGCCGTATTTCTTTCTCTTGCTATCATCATTATCGAATACAACAAATTTGAAATCATCAAGGATTTATAACTGGCCTTAAGATGCTAGAGGACTGAACAAGCCGGGACTTTTTTTTCCCCCTCATTATATGCTCAGCGTAGCATTCTATTCTCCCACAGAACTTTACAATACATGACTTTTAATAAACATGTTCCATGCTGGAAGTCCACCAAGCATCATTATAGACAATTTTTTTCTTAATGGCCAAATTACATTATGCCTAGTGACAAGATGAATTCTATATAACAAAAAGCACGTATTAAAAGCTGAGATTGTTGTTAATTTGTAGAGTTAATAAGCTCAAGAACTGCAAACCTGAATGATGAGTACCTTTATATTTTAGGCTATATCTTGGTAATTCAAATATTTCCCAATCTATGTGAGTTGCCATTTAACTGGCTGTCCACTATGTGCTGAATGACTGTAAAAAAGAAGAAAGAAGAATATAAAAAGAAATGGAAGAATATAAAAAGAAACAGAAGAAAAGAAGAATATAAAAGAAACGGAAGACCGGCTAGGTCTTACCATGTTCAGAAAGGTTTTGCTAATCTGTACAGAAGTCAAAGCAATAGATAACTATCAACCTAATAGCACATGACATAACTATGTTTTCTAAATACCATGTTTCCTCAAAATAAGACCGGGTCTTATGTTAATTTTTGTCCCAAAAGATGCATTAGGGCTTATGTTCAGGGGATGTCATCCTGAAAATCATGTTGGGCTTATTTTTGGTTAGGTCTTATTTTCGGGGAAAACATGGTAGTAGTTATCATGGGAATTTTTGTCTATATACAGATTGATAAAACTACATTACACATTGGATATATTTTAATTTCTATAGGGAATAAAGAATGAGAATTTCATCCTGTATAGTAAGTATAACAGGAAACAGATATTTAAATCAAAGATGATGAGTTAGCTCTTTTCTTATTCTAAACTCCTTATTCAGTGTGCTAGACACCCTCCCCTGGGACTTGGGAACCATCAATTATCCCCTGTCTACTTTTATCTTCTATCTCTTCCCTCACCCCCATCCCTTCAGCTCATTTCCATCAGTATATAAACATTTTCAATCTATCTCATACTTTGAAAACAAAAACAAGACAATCTTCATTTGATCCTACATGCAATCCTCTTTTTCTCCTTCCATTCACAGGATTCCTTTCCTCCGGAAAAGGAATCATTTACATTCACTCTTTCCATTTGTTCAATTTCCTCTTCAACCTACTGCAGTCAGGTTCCTCTGTCCTACCTCTGCACTGAAACTACTCTAACCAAAGTCACTGGGGGCTTCCCTATTACCATTTCGGAACACTTTTCTTTGTCGTATTAGATTTCTCAGATGCATTTGGCAGAATCGGACCATTCACTCCTTCCTAAAACTCTACTCTTCCTAAATTCTCTACAGGTCTTCCACAAACTGCTTGCTGGTTATTCCGTCTCAGTCTCTGCCAGGCATTCCTTTTCCACTTTTACCCCTCAAACATGGGGGCTCTCTGGGTTCTGTCCTTGGTATCTACCGTGTTTCCCCGAAAATAAGAGCTAGCCGAACCATCAGCCCTAATGTGCCTTTTGGAGCAAAATTAATATAAGACCCGGTGTTATATTACACTAAAATAAGACTGGGTATTATGTTATGTCATATTATATTATATTATATTAAATTATATTATAATATATTATACCCGGTCTTGGAGCAAAAATGAATATAAGACCCGGTCTTATATTAAATAATATAAGACCGGGTCTTATATTGATATTAATATAATATAAGACCGGGTCTTATTTTAATATAAGCACCGGGTCCCGGTCTTATATTAATTTTTTTTTTAAAGATTTTATTGGGGAAGGGGAACAGGACTTTATTGGGGGACAGTGTGTACTTCCAGGCCTTTTTTTTTTTTCCCAAGTCAAGTTGTTGTCCTTTCAGTCTTAGTTGTGGAGGGCGCAGCTCAGCTCCAGGTTCAGTTGCCGTTTTCTAGTTGCAGGGGGCACAGCCCACCATCCCTTGCGGGAGTCGAACCGGCAAGCTTGTGGTTGAGAGGACACGCTCCAACCAACTGAGCCACCCGGGAGCTCAGCGGCAGCTCAGCTCAAGGTGCCGTGTTCAATCTTAGTTGCAGGGGGCGGAGCCCACCATCCCTTGCGGGACTCGAGGAGTTGAACCGGCAACCTTGTGGTTGCCAGCCCACTGGCCCATGTGGGAATCGAACCGGCAGCCTTCAGAGTTAGGAGCATGGAGCTCTAACTGCCTGAGCCACCGGGCTGGCCCCTTATATTAATTTTTGTTCCAAAAGACTCATTAGAGCTGATGGTCCGGCTAGGTCTTATTTTTGGGGAAATACAATATCTCCATGGATATTCTTCCAGTGATCTCATCTCATCTCAGAGTTTCAACAAGAGCCTGTAAACTAATCACTTCTAAATTTTCATCCTCAGTCCCCGTGGATATTCTACTGCGCAATGGGAACATATTTATTTACTTAGATGTTCCACAGGATTACATACTTAATGTGTCCACAACTGAACTCATCTTCTTCCCATGAAGCTTTACTTCTCGTCTCCTTCTTAATGGCATCCACCATCTATCTACTCAGCCCAACCAACGTCAAAATCTGCAAGAGTCAATTTAGGCTTCTCCCTCTGCCTCACCTCTCACGGTCCATCATCAAGCCTCTACCATTTTACTTTTTATATTTTTCTCTAATCTATCTCATCCTTTCTACCCCAACCACATTGCCTTAGTTTGGGCCTTTGGTTGTCCTGGGACTGACTTGGCTACTGCAATGATATACTCTAAATCACAGCTCTGACCTTACCTCTGAGAATAAAGCCCTTTATGTTCTTCATTGCCAAAAACAGTGTTACCTGTGTTAGAGTTACCAAAGCATGCTCATAAAAAAATGCATATTCCTGGGCCAATCTGCATTTCCACATACTTCCAAGTGACTGTGATACAACTTAAAGCTTGAGAAGTACAGGCTAAAGTTTAAGTCTAAATTTCTTACCAATGCACGCAAGGCTCTCCAGGTCTACGGAGGTTTTAAAACCTCCATCAAAATCCCTGAATTAGCTCTCTAGTCTAGCATCTCCATCTCTCTCCCATCAAATGCTTTATTATCTAGAATATTGACTTTTTCTGCACTTATTCCAGTGTCGTTAGCTTCCATACCTTTGCTGTTCTTCCCCTTTCTTTACTTCATCAAATCGGATTCAACCTTTAGGGGATTATGAAAGAAGGTCCCCCACTAAATTGCTTTTATTCAATCAAGCAGGCACTTAGCTCCCAACTCCTATTAACCAAAAACTGGGCTTTCCTGCCATGGTATCACAGAAAGATACTTGGTCTTTGTCCCTGTTTTTCGGCTCAAAGCTCCTAAAACCCTTGGAATTTCCTGAGTGATAAGGGTAATAGGAGCATCTTTTGTTCTCATGAGGTGACTCTTGACAGTCCCCTACATAACTTCAGAATGGGCACTAGTGACCAGAAAGATCAAACCTTGATTAGCATCTTGGAAATTTCAGCCCTACCCTCCCACCTCCAGGAAGAGAAGGGCTAGATAGAGATTGAGTTAATCACCAATAGCCAAGGATTGAACCAACCCTGCCTAGGTAATAAAACCTCCATTAAAATCCCGGAATAGTCGGGTTCAGAGAGATTCCAGATTGGTGAACACATCAAGGTGCGGGGGGGGCGGTGACAAACCTGGAGAGGACATGGAAGCTATGTGCCCCTCCCTCCATACGCTGCCCTACGTATCTCTTCCCTTTGGCTGTTCCTGAGTTGTATCCTTTATCGTTTGAACCTGAGGAGGGGGATTATGGGAACCCCTGACTTGGCAGCCAAGTTGGACA
This sequence comes from Rhinolophus ferrumequinum, assembly GCF_004115265.2. NCBI lineage: Eukaryota > Metazoa > Chordata > Mammalia > Chiroptera > Rhinolophidae > Rhinolophus > Rhinolophus ferrumequinum. Next base: position 17,835,081 of record NC_046304.1, on the reverse strand, counting down.
GAGTGTGGGAAACCTGGGGACCCAATACTTGAGACGGGTGTCTGAAGTGAGGGCAGCCCTGTGGCACTGAGCCCTTAACTGTGGAGTCTGGCACTAGCGCAGGGCAGTGTCAGAACTGGGCACACGGAGCTGCTTCTTAGAGAGTCAGAGAGTGGGTGTCAGGAGGAAGAAACACCTCTGGCTTGCCGTTAGAAACATGTGCATTCTCTGAAGGGGGTGAAGCTTATGATTCAGAAAATAAGTGAAATTATTATTATTCTCTATCTTTAAGAATCTACTGCAAAAATCAAAGGCATCACACCCTCTAACCATATAACTATAAATAATGAAGGAAGACTCTGGGAATTTCCACTGACAACATTTTCAAAAACAATCCATAAAGTAGCCCATTTGATCAATTAGAATTGCTGACAGGAAACTGAAATTCATTAAGAGGAAATGTAACATTGGTTTTCAAAGTATTAAAATAGACTAAGTTCTAAATCTACAGCTTCCCAAAGGAGAAAGCCCACGTCCATATATGGGTTACCACCACCCTCCAAGCTTATAGCAGTAAATATTAGGCTTGATTAAGAGACATTTTCAAGGAAACACAAACATCATGATCCAAGTGAATTTTTTTATAGCGAATTTCAACATTTATCAGAGGGCCTCTTTGTCTTCTCTTTAAAAACTACCTCTGTTACACAAATATGCTCACTGTTAAAGAGTAACATTAAAAATACAAAAGCATAGAGAATATGTCAAATATTAAAAACTATCCATAATTCTACCATTCCGGAGATTCACTGTTTCATGTATTATCGTCTAGATATACATATATAAAAATGAATATTAAGTAAAAATGAGTTCACACTGTTCAAAGTGTTTTAAAATACGTGTATGCTTTTTTTAATCAAAATGTACCATCACCATATATTTTTTAAATTTAGTTTATTTTAAATTTAACAAATGATACAAAAAAAATTCCACCTACACTAATAAACCTAAAGTTCCCTTTAGAAACCCCAGGCTCAGCCTCCTTAGTGGTAAGTGCAACTATCAGCCAGATTTTTAGATATGTGTATGCTTATACAACTCCAGAAATAATGTTTTATTTTACATACATAGCATTATATTGTATTCATTGTTCTGTAATTTGCTTTCTTTACTCAATATGCTATTTGAAAGATCTTTTCCTGTTAGTACACATAGGTTTATCCCATTCTTCGTAAGCATTGCATCGTGTTCCAGAGTTTATTTAAACATTCCCCTACTAATGGATATTTAGGGTTTTTTTTGGTTTTGTTTTGTCTTGTTTTGCTATTACAAACAATGTTACAATGATCATTCCTTTTTTTAAAATAAATTTTATTGGGAAATATTGGGGGACAGTGTGTTTCTCCAGGGCCCATCAGCTCCAAATCGTTGTTCTTCAATCTAGTTGTGGAGGGCGCAGCTCAGCTCCAAGTCCAGTCACCATTCTCAATCTTTAGTTGCAAGGGGCGCCGCCCACCATCCCATGGGGGAATTGAACCAGCAACCTTGTTGTTGAGAGCTCGCACTCTAACCAACTGAGCCATCCGAGTGCTCCTACAATGATCATTCTTGCAGCACACACTTGTCTACATGTAAGAATGTTTTTCTAGGGTAGATACCAAGAAAGGGAACTACTGAGTCATAAGCTACAGGTATTTTAAATTTTAACAGATTCTGCCAAATGGCCCTCCAAAAATGGCTATACTAATTTATATGTCCACAAACAGTTTATAATAATATTTCTTTCCCTATCCCCTCACACCAGACTTTATCACATTAAATATTTTTCCTAACCCCACTGGTAACAATTTTATCTTATTTTTAAAATTCTCTAATTACTAATGACATCAAACATATTTTCATATAGATTATTTCTATTACCTCTTCTATAAGTTTATTTTTCCTATTAGGTATATTTTTTATTATTTGTAGGAGCTCTGGCTATATCATGAATACAAAACATTTGCTATATACATTGTAAATATTTCTCAATTATTGCTTGTCTTCTAATGTAATTATTGTCTTTTATTATATTAAATTTTAAATTTTGATATAGTAAAATTTCTTTTAGGGCTTTTGTGTTTTGTGACTTATTTAAGAAGATCTTTCCTTTCTCAGGGTCATAAACATACTTTTTTCTAATAACTATATATTTAAACAATGTTTGGGCCTATAATCCATCTGGGATTTATTTTTGAAATTGGTGTAATGTGGGGTCTAACTTTACTTTTTTCCATATGGAAAGCTACCAACTCCAGTTGTAGTTCTTGCTATCCCCACTGATTTGAAACATTTCTATCATGTAGTAAATACACACAGACAGAGAGAGAAAGAGAGAGAGAGAGAGAGAGAGAGAGAGGGAGAAATGTATCTATACCATTAATCTTACTGCTTTAGTGATGGTTTGTAACATTTTGGTATCTGCTATGGCACATCTCTCTCTCTTGTTTAAAAACATCTTGCTATTCTTGAGCATTTTCTCCTCCACATGAATTTTAGAATCAGTTTATCAAGTTCCAAGAGAAAGCCTATTGGGATTCTCATTGGGAATGCACTGAAGGTATAAATTAATTTGGGTTACAAATGGCATCTTTGCAATATTAAGTCTTCTCTTTAAGGAACATGCATAGATCTCTATTTGCTCAGGTTTTCTTTTATATCCTTCAGTACGTTTCATATAGGTCTTACAGATTATTTGTCACAGTGTTGCCAGGCAGAGTAGGCACTCTGTAAACAGTAGCTACTGTTATTAATTTAGGGTTCAATGGTTACACTATACTGAAAAACAAACAAGGAAGCTTATTCTAGAAACCACTGTCAGTTTCCCAGGCCAAAACTAAATCTGGATCCTTCAATCCCTATCTCCCTTCCTATTGCTACTGTCCATTTTTAAGAATTATTTTAAAACCAAGTTTTTAAAAATCCAATTTTAGGTAGTAATGTGTTAACTCATTAGTGAATACATTTAAGCCTTGAACAGTCTCTGTTCTCTGTTGAACAATCTCTGGGCAGATCCTTAATAAAATACTAAGAGCATCTAAAAATACATTTCTAAGACATAGCATTGTACATCACACTTCCTGTGCAGGGACACGGACCCAGAGATCAGTTAACAGAATTATCTCTCCGTCTGTTCTGCATGTCTGCCAATAATTACCATAAAATTCAAGGAACAAAACCCAATTACAGTATTCGTTCAACTACCATTCCATGGTTCTGAAGACGTTTTACCAAGAGTATACAGTATCTTTGAAGGCTAAAACTGAACAAAACCTTAGAGATTCGACTCATTTCTCTGATGAGAAAACTATGGCCAGACAGACAAAGAGACAGGCCAGGACCACAGAGTTGAACGACAGCAAAACCACATGAACGGCTCTCCTATCGGGCCAGTGTAGTTTCTTCCACAGCACGCAGGTTGTGTTTCTTTGGGGCTACCTGTTTTACTTGATAATATCCCTATTATGATATTTTGGTAACAACTTAATATAATACTTAGGATCAGTAATTAATTGTTATAAAAACAAGCTATTACCACAGACTATATTTAATAACATTTTTAAAAGTCTTGGAGCAGGAATTTGGATATCATTATGGAATTGTTTAATGAGGATTAATGAAGGATAAGCTTGAGCTTTGTTAGAAAGCAACAACAACAAAACCCAGAGTACTTCAGGTATATATCCTAGATCTTCTTTCTTAGACCCACCAAAAATGATATGGAATTCAAGATTGGAGTTTAAGCAAGATGGATAAGGCAGGCCAATCTTTGGCATGTACTATTAAAACAATGGGCTCTGAAGTCAGACTGCCTGGATTCTAATCCTGTCCTGCCCCTTATCTTAGCCTCAATTTCCTCATCTGCAAAATGGGGGTGATAATAGTACCTATCCTCAGAAAGTTGGTGTGAGGACTAAATCAGCATAGTACTTAGAGCTCAGAACAGTACCTGACAGAGTTAAGTGCTCAGTAAATATTGGTTATTCTTGTTTCTTTCATTTTGGAGAGAAGAAACTTTCTGGTCATCATAGCACAGGGAACAGACCAATTTTTAAACGATCTTCTGCTTTGGAAGTTAGGGGATGCTATTACTAAATATTAATTTTAGGAAAGAAAGAAGTACTTTCAGCTTTGTAATTTCATATGAAGAAAACATTTCCTTCCCTTTCTTTTATAGAAATGAGGATGATCTTACAAAATGTAGAATTGTTTTTACAGGCTAGTAAATGTGAAGACAATGAAAGAAACTGTTCTTAGACAGAGATTGCACTTAACCCCCATCAAAGAAAATTACAGATACCAGAAAGAAAAAGCTTAAATCCATGAAGCTCAATACTGGGGAATCTTCAAGGTCCCAGGGAATGGTTGGAAAGGACTTTGGAGAGAATCAGACATGTATCCTTTTCCCACCAAATTCCAAGAAAACAGCTGGAGTTTTATACACGAGACTTAATTTCATAGCGAAGACAATTTGGGAATTGGGCAACTCTCTGGGGTGGGACTCATAGGAACGCAAAGTAAAAACATAGTAATTTTTACAAACCAAATATTTTGATGGTTTATATTTCTATAGTCTTAACAGCAATCTTAATCACAGAAACAGTAGAAAAAGTCAAGAAATAAAATTGAAATAACATACATATTCTTTCATAGGTAACTTACCAGCCTTCTAACTTAAAATAATGAAAGGCATTTTATATATAAGTTGTCTAGTTTCTTTAGAAAGAACAAATGGTGCGGGAACAACTGAATAGCCTTATGCAGACAAATGAAATTGGACTCTTACTTCACAGCATGTTAATTCAAAATAGATAAAAGAGCTAAAAAAAAAAAAACCCTAAAACTCTTAGAAGAAAACATAGAGGTAAATCTTCATGTCCTAGGGTTTCGCAAAGGATTCTTAGATATAACTCTAAAAGCACCACGAGCAACAAAAGGAAAAATACATAAATAGGAATCATCAAAATGAAAACCTTTTGTGCTTTAAAGGACACCCTAAAGAAAGTGAAAAGACAATCCACAAAGTGGGAGAAAATAATTGCAAATCATATATCTGACAGGAGACTTGAATCTAGAATATGTAAAGAACTCTTACAACTCAATAATAAAAAGACAAATAACCCAATTTAAAAATGGGCAAAGTATCTGAATAGAAATTTCTCCAAGGAAGATATTCAAATGGGCAACAAGGGATGTTCAACATCATTAGACATCAGGGAAACGCAAATCAAAGCCATAATGAGATAACACTTCACACTATAAAGATAGTTAGAATAAAAACCAGGTAACAAGTTCTAATGTGCATGTGAGGTAATCGGAACTCTCATACACTTAAGTTCCTTTATAAGAAATATAAAATGGTGCAGCTGCTTTAGAAAACTGTCTGGCAGTTCCTCAAATGACTAAAAAAAGTTACCGAGTAATTACACTCTTTAGGTAATGAAATGAAAATATATGTTCACATAGAAACTTGCATACGAATGTTTATAGCAGCATTATCCATAACAGCCAAAAGATAACTATAACCTAAATGTCTATCAGTAAATAAAAGGATAACAAAATGTGGTATATCCATACAATGGGATATTATTCTATAAAAAGGAATGAAGTACTGATACATACTAAATATAGATGAACCTTGAAAATATGCTAAGTGAAAAAAGCCAGTCACAAAAGACAACATACCATATGATTCTGTACATATGAAAGTCTAGAATAGGAAAATCTACAGAGATAAAAAATAGATTAGCGGTTGCTTAGGGCTGAGGGGATAACGTGATAACCAAACGGTAAGAGGTTTCTCTCTGAGTTGACAAAAATGTTCAAAAATTGACTGTGGTGATGGGTGCTCCCATTTGTGAACATACTACAACCACTGAACACTTTACATGTGTTAACTGCATAATATGAATTATGTTTAAACAAAGCTGTTAGAAAATAATAAGTCTGAAAAAATTTTTAAAAGATCAATCTATGAAAAGAACCCGGACCTGTACTCGTCTAATGTTGTTCTAACCATGAATGCTTTTGCTACATTCAATGGAAGACCCAGGCTGGGTCAGACTTAATGACAGGCTGGATCCCCTGTGCCAGTTTCCATACATCAGTGCCCACCAGAAACACCCAAGAGCCTTTAACAACCCACAGGCTCAGACCTCATGAAGAGAGACTTGGTGGGACAGAGATGAGGCCCACAAATCTGCTTTGCTCGGTTCCCACATTCGTCCAGCGCAGATGGATAGTGACCACATTCAACACACTTTCATGCATTGTCCTATCTGGATGAAATCCACCAGAGTCCAACTGCATTTCTAAATAAATTCTAAAATGCTGAACACATACCCTAGTTACAGAAAAAGAAAAAAATAGCCTCTAAACTTAAGACTTGTGAAAAGCAGTCCAAAGGTAACTGCAGAATTTTCAGTCTTCTCATTTGAAGAAAGGGCTATCTAGACAAAAGAGCCATAAATAGCCATAAAAGCACGAGCAGGACTGATTCATTTTATAGCAACTCACTTAAATCAAAAGCCCTCACTGTAGAACACACCACAAATACCTGGTACTACTAACAGAAGAATACTTACTCTTGTGCATTTTAATGGTTACAATTCAGAACCTTACATCCTGTCCATCCCATTACTTTTCTAGATTCTAGTTAAAAACCATCCTTAAACTCAAGAGACTTTGTACAAACAGTATATAGCTTGCAGACACCTAGCACCAAGCAGCATTTTTAAATGAGAAAAATGGCGTTTAGAATTTTAAAAAGTAGAGAAATAAAATAACAGTAGACATTTTCAATAGTAAATATACATAAATAAAAACCTTCTAGACATTCCTTACGTGATAGTTCTATCTATCTGGAAAATGTAGAATTGCCAAAGCAATTCCCTCCTACCACCTCAGCTAAAAAAAAAAGGGATTCTAAGTACAGGAAAGACATGTCAGAAAGCTAATTAACTCCATCCCCTGCGGGCAAGGGGTGGCATGCTTTTTAAACCTTCAGGTTTACTCTTACTTTCTATTCAATTCTGAAAAGCTTGGTTTCCTGGTTTCCTGATATGAAGCAGCAAATCAAAGAGCTACTAGAGGAAGACACAATGACAGTAGGAAGTGACAATAAGGGGGAAGATTCAGTACATAAGCTACTATAAAAAGTAGACCCAAACACAAACACCAAAAGCACAATCCTACTTGGAAAAGAAGCTCCTAAGGGCATCACTGTATTAGAACTCAGTGTAATACTTCTTACTTGGCCGCCCCCAGCCCCAAATCTAATCTCTCCAACTGTCCTCTGTAACATCTCTCCTCCCATTTCCTCACAAGCTTGCTCCACGAATCACTGTCTCTTCCCTACTGTATCTTGACCCTTTTCTTGCTTAAGGACTCCTTCCCTCTCAGCAGAAAAATATTCTTAAGTCTCTTCCAAATAACACAAAGGAGTCCTTTTTTCACCCCCGTCGCTCTCCTCTAGATACTTTCTTCTCCTTTTCTTCAGCGATGGGTTTTGGAAAGGACAGCGTCTACTTTCTAGCTCCCCTTCCTCACCACTCATTTCTCTTCTAAGCAGTAGCTGGTCTCCTGACCACCCACTCCACCGCAGCTGCTCTCCACCTCGGTCACTCGTGCCCTCAGAGTTACCACTGACTTTCTACTCTTACCTCGGTTGACCTCTCCAAGACATCTGCTCCAACAGTGACCACTTCCTTCTTGTAACTCTCTCTTTGCTTAGGGTCTGTGATGCCCCACACTCACTTGGATTCTTCAGTCCTGGGAGGTCAATGGAATGTATGCAAAAAAAGGGGAGGAGGGTTCGTGATCAAATAGGTTTGGGAAATGTAGTACTAAAGTTAAACAGGTGTCTTTACTATATGATTTCTTGGATTTCTCACATCAATACTGATGCGCATTGTGCCTCTGCAAAATGGGGTTCTGCAGTGTTTCCCAAACTTACTTGACTCTAGGACCTTTCCTTCCCTTTTAAATCTTCTATGACAAATGAATTAAGGGACATATTTTGGGTAACAACACTCTTGATGTTCTTTTTCAGTCTTATCTGCAGAGTCTTCTTTCTCCTCTAGCCTCTCAAATGTCCAAGTTCCCCAAAACTCCACTTTTAGTGCTTCACTCGTCTCAGGCCTTAGTCCGAACCCCTAGCCCTCCCCTTGTTTTCCCCTTTACATTCACCGTATGTGATCTCATTCACACCCTCATGGTTTCCACCCCACGCTATAGTCAACAAGTGCTTCTGCCACTTACTGTGTAACCTCGGATCCTGGTTTCCTAATTTATAACATGGAAACAGTGATAACTCATTCAAGAGGACTAAAGGACATGACGTACATAAAAGTATTTACCACAGCCTCAATCTCCTTGCTGAGCAGCAGCTGTATCTGTCCAACGGGGCTCTCTCCCTTGGCTGTTGCACGTACACCTGAAACTCAGGAAGCTCACCTGCCACCCACCATGGAAACTGTGCCCTCTAGCTCGGTGCATAGCAGTACCCTTCACCCAGATGCCCAAACCTGAAACACAGAAGCCATACTCTAGACTCTTCCTTTTTCAATTACTATCCTTCCCTCTGCTCACCAGTTTAGTATCTAAGTACATCTGGCTTCCCTCCAAAACATTTTCAGATGGCTATCTTTCTAAAGTGCAAAATCGGATGGCATCACTCCCCTGCTTAAAATTCTTCAATATTTCTTCATGGCTTTCAGGATAAAATTCAACCTCCTAATGTATCATATAAGGCCCTCCATGGCCCATCCTGACATACACTCTTCACGCCAGTCAAATCAAACCACGTGTATTTCTACAAATGGTCATACTGTCATTTCTTTGTATATTCTATCCTTCTGTCCACTCCACTTTATTTCTAGTTAATTCCAAATGGTCTTTTTTTATGAGTTTGATTATATGTTATTTTATTCCTATCCTTTAAATTGTCTCTGTAACAAGTGTAAAACACAGTCTATACATTTAAATATTCAATACTATATTCAATACCTATTTAATACTATAAAATACAAGCAATTCACCCAATATGTTTAGGTAAAATTATCAGCCCCAGAATTGTCTTATTTTAGTCATGCAGAAGTCTATAATTAAATGAGATTAGCATTCTTTCACTGACACATATTTATTACATACTTATATTCCAGACATTAAGAGAGTTACAATACTGAACAAGAAAAGTTCCTGACCTCAGTCTAATGGGGGACTCTGATACTTAAACAAATAACCCCACTATAATGTTATAAAGATATGCATATAAAATGTATAAAATTTCTAAGAGAAAACAAAAGAAGAAATAACCAACCTATGAAAAGTGGTTTCATAGAACAAAGAATATAATGGGAACCAATTCCAAATAAAATATTTCCCCCCTCAGTGAAAACTCACGCAATAAATACCAAGATAAATTCCAGTTCTATCGCTAGGGTAGAAACATGTCCCCATTTGTACATCCTAGTAAACACCTGTTTCAAGTAAAGTGATTACCAGCACCCCCTTTCATTCTCATCATTATCCTGGTTTTGATAATAAATTATAAGGTCACCTTATCTATCATCTAGTTCCTGTTCCCCTAAAAACAATCTCAATAATTTGTTCTACTCGTTCTGAAGGTTGTTTCTATTATTTAACATTTTTAAAGGAAAAAGCATCTAATTTTGATACTCTGCCTCTGAGATGGATCAGCTCAAAATACTCTTCAGTTTTACTACCTCTTTCTCCCTCTCTCCTTCATATTTGCTGGAAAAGGACACTGTCTTCTTTACCCAAGAAATTAAAAAAATAATAAGTGGTAGAGGTATCTAGGGGAGGTAGGCAACACTGGACAAAATCTATGTTAAATTTACATGGTGAATACTTTTTGAGAATATCTCTCAAGGTAAAAATAAAGAATTCAATTTAAGTGTATAAAATAATAAACTAACAACAGTTTCTTTTTTAGCCAACACAACAGAATGTGCATTTTTAAATCAACGTTCTCTTCAAGTAGTTATCTTGAGAAGTTCTATAATATCCCACTACTGGAAACATTTTGGGAATATCTGTTTGAATATTTTGTGATCCACAAAATATATCTAATTTATAGACCAGCCTAGTTTCCTTTTCTTTTTTTCCTTTACTAAAATTATTAATTTTGTGAATATGGCTCCGTGGCTTAGAGCCCCCTTCCCTGTTCTGTAGCTTCCTGCCAAATCCCTACGACAGTGTTTCGATGTGCCATCTGCCCTAGGGTTATGCACCAACCATGTCCTATAGCTTTGAGGGGAGAGACTGATGAAACATTCTTTTACCCCTAGGGCCTGAAATAGAAAGAACACTTAAGATGTTCTGGATTATTTAATTAATATTCATTAGATATGGATACAAATTATTCTTGGCTATTTCCAAAAATCAAATTCACCTTCAAAGGAAGATTTGCTACCCTTGGAGGTATTTAAAAGAACAGAAGGCAATGCCAAAAAGGAGCTCCAAAGATACTAAGCTAATGTTGCATCATTTGCACAAGTACATTGTCTACTTTCCTTAGGAACCAGCCAACAGTCTTTTGAATATATAAGCTCTGTTGTGTTTGTTAAAAGCACTAGTCTTATTACTCTATATCCTGGAACTCATTAACTAACTGAAATCTTCCAAATAAATAAAGAAAAACCTAAGGTCCAAATCCAAATAGGCTACTCTTCATCAACATCTGGCCTTAAATGTTTTCTTTTAAAAAACTCTCTAATTCTCTCCAAGATGACTGCCAATAAATCAGAGTCAAAATATATCAACCCAAAATGTACCAACCCTGCCAAAACCTTACTCACGTTTTAACCCTTTCCCTAAGTTTTTCATCAAGAGTTTCTCCAAATCTCTCTTAGCTTTAGATTTATTATTAAAAACTACTCTTTCTTACTGTAAAAATGGCTTGAATTGAAGTTTTGATACAACTTTTCTTAGAAAAAAATTATAAAAATCTCTAAATCTCTATAACTAGAGAATAAATGTCTATCCTTCCAGTTATCCATGCCTGTCCTCCATTTACTAGCAAACAGTATTTCCAGTTATCATGGTGATTGCTATACAGCTAAAATACCAAAATCAAGTTAGCATTAGACCTAGTTCCATAACTACAGCAGGATTAAAAAAACATAAAGTAGGATTCAGTAGCTGAATTTAATTAACTTTAAATGGATAAATCATCCAATCATAGATGAATAGGTCTCAAAGGACAGTAGGAGAAAAATAATCACAGATAAGAGAGACTGCTAGATACTTAAAAGTCTTAAAAACATAAGCTAATTATAACTCATACATTATAAACACCACACCTTAAATTCCCATGGTCACATGGCAGTGGTATTTTAACAACTCTTACTCTTAAGACTTCCTGGAACCAGGTTACCTGTAAACACAGATTCCTAAGAATTCCCAAGATGAGTTAAATTCTATGGGGAAATTACCAGTATCTGTTATTACCAGTGCTCAGACTGAGCAAAGAAACACCACCCCGTTTCTAACATACTACGTCACTATGAGTCACCTTAAAACAAGATTTTCCTCCTTATTTAAAAACAAGACGATCCTATACTAAGCAACAAGTGATAAGGTACAAGTTTAGACAACTTTACTTTCAGTAGAAAACACGTGATAGCACTTGAACAAAAGCATAATATCGCTCTTTAGAGTTTTACCGTCTATCGCTGTTTAATTTTTACTTTCAAATGTTGGATCTTCAAGGAAATGTTCAGAGGTTGCACCCCTGTTCATTGTAATCTGAAAAATAAATACTTCCTTGAAGAAAAGGGGGGAGCTATTTGTCTTCGTATATGGCAATTTCTCAAGCTATATTTATGCTTTCTACATGATTCATTATATTTGAGCATCACAATCTGACCCAAGCAACTTAAGTCCCAAAGTCCTTTAAGCTACAAATGCCTGTTATTCATAGAGGAAATGTACAAAGATTACCATATTATTGTATTTGTCATAAGTACTTTTTGTCAGTGGTGTAAGATCTTGTTAGATACATGTGTCAACACTACAACAGATCACCTGTAACTATTTATGGCTCAGTGTAGCTTCAGTTGAAAATGGTTAACATCCTTGATGAATGACTCCCAGGTGAATTTTATCCTTAGGGCTTCCTGACATCTTGCCTTCCACTTGCTATCACTTTGTCAACTTTGAAAACCTTGACAACATAAATTTGAAAGGAAGCAAATGTTTTTTGTTTTTTGTTTTTTTTTTTGCATTAAGAAATCACAATATTCTTCTGTGTAAATGATATACTTCACAATTTAAACAATAAAAAATGAAAATTAGTGTATTATTTAAGGGGATCATACTCACTTTGGTCTCTACATTTTAGGCAGTTATGTTGGTTTTTCCCTTGAAACACAATGGAAAAATCTCACCCTAATTCCTAAAATAGTGACATTCCCTTGGCCACACTCATCTGTGACGGGTGTGGCAGAAAAAAAAAAATCATCATCGGTCTGTGTTGTACATTGGGAGCCAAGCCGAGCCCGGGACAATCTCAATTTCTTCATCCTCAAACATCATGTGCTGTACCTACAGTAACAACAGCTACTGTGTTTGAAGGCCAGCCAGCTTCTATGCTTAAGCATCTCACAAATAAAAACTCTGGAGTTGCATCTAAAGTGCATTTAATGTGTGCTAATTTGATTACATGTGCTCAGAAGACAATAAATATGAAAACATATGATAGCGCACATGATTTTACCTACCACTACATGCAATAAGTGCATATAACGAAGTGAACATGAGATGGGAGAAAACATGTTTCCTCGGACAGCCTCAGTTACAGAGTTGTATACCCAAAATTAATGTATATTGTTCTTTAGGGGTGATTTAAGAGATTTTTTTTTTTTAAGGATAATTTTGCCTCTAATTTGATTTTTGTCTTCTACACTAACTTTAGAACCCTGCTAAGGTGAGACATCACCAGATCTCATTTGGTTCTCATCAAGACTCTGTGGTAGGTGAAACTATTAACCCCATTTTACAGGAGAATTAACATGCATAGAGATTATGCAACTAGCTTGGCAGAAATAGGATTCCAACTTAGGTCTCTCTGACTCCAAAGCCTCTGCACTTAACTACCATGCTGTATTGCAATATTATACACCCATTTTCTAGATGAAGAATGAGAGGCTCAGAAAGATTAAGCAAACTTGTCCAATATTACACTGCTAGCAAGTCTTTATACCAGGATTTCTCGTTTCCAATTCAACACTCTTTCTACATTATACAAAGATGTCTTTTTTCTACTAGGTTACCCTGGAAACCTAATAAAATAACTAACTGATAGAAGTCAGGAATGACTAATAGAGTACTAAAATGGGGTGGGGGGGGAAATTACTGATATAAAGTGCTCACAAACTAGTGGCCCACAAGATAAATCTGGGCCACGATATATTCTGTTCAGCCCTCAAGATACATTTCTTTAAATCATTAGTTGTTATGATACACAACGTTTGACAACAGCCATTCCAAACATCCTTTTCCCTTATTGCCACTCAGTGATTAAGATGAAAAATCATATACTTGCTTTCCCAGGCTCTCTTAAGAGCTGTAACTATGTAACCTAGTTCTGGCCAGAGACTTAGAGAAGTCAGCTAGGAATAGGGGGTTGGTTTCCAGAAAAACTTTTGCTTTCCTAATTAAAGGCACAGCTGGCTGCTGGCACCGCCCCTTTTACCCCTTCTTGCATCAAGCATGGATGCACTAACTACAACAGGTATCTTTTATGTGGAGACAAGCAGAAAAACGGGAATCCAGCAGAACAGATAAAGAACCCAGATCCTTATGGCATTGATAAGCAGCTGAGTTAGTTCTGGGCTGTATGTATATCTTTAGATTTCCTGCTAGATAAAGCAAAAATATTCTTATGGCTTAAATTTGGTCTTTTGTTCCTTGTAGCCAAAAATCATTCCCAGCTCATTATGTTGCCAGCATTTAAAAATGAGTAGATTTCACATAACAATCTGCATCACTAGTGTTTCTTGAAATAGAAGACTTTTCTGGCAACACTGGGTCTACACTCTCCCTTGGTCACAATTGGCAGCCCCGGATGACAGAGTTCATAGTCTCCAACTTACCACGGGTCCCACTTGGCCAGCTTCGTCTGCCTGATCCCATGGCCACACTGAAACGTGTGACCTTCTATGTTATACCTCAGTGTATGTCTAACCTAGAACCCAAGGGTTCACATGAATCCCTAACATCCTAGAAAACTTCCAATCAATTCCATGTAGTGCGGGGTTTTTACTACAGCAAAAACTCTCCTGAAAGTGCCCAAGAGATGAGGTATCCCGACCTTTATCTCTGGAGCCAAACTCTGGAAACTTTTTAAGTAAAACGAGGAGTTAGAACAACTTCCAAGATCTGAAATTCTATGAGAACCTAGGAAGCAATATTTATGAACAAACCCCAAGACTTCAATAATAATTAAAGGTCTAAGAAACCTCCTGGATTTCTTACTGAGAAGTAGCAAGGAAATATAAAGATCACTGTATCTACAATCCCCCAAATAAGAAATTGGGGGTGTGATTCGGTATTCTTAGCAGCAAGGTAAGCTTGCACGAACACTGCATGTTACTGGTAAAGGTTCAGAGCTCAGCTATCCAAAGCTATTAAGCCAGAATTTCACAAAGCTTCAGATGTCACAGGTAAGGGATAATGCGGTGCGACATTTCAAGAAGGTTGTCACTTAGGATAGCTAAATAATGTAGACTTTCAGTAGAAGCAGTTTCAAGAAATGACACACATCTCACCTGCCAAAAGATTATTTCTTGTCAGTTCTTTGGACAAATAATAAAAATGAAGGACTGAATTATCTTAAATATCACTTATTTGTGCCCACGGAGCATTAAATCTGGACTTGTATGTTCAGTGCAAAATTTCACTGCATCTTTATCTGAAAAGAATTTTAACAGCTTTAATGGTAGCTGTAGATAACCACAGACTATCGTTTTCACCATCTTCAAATGCACTTCATTACACATTGCTTCATTACCATTCAAAGACAGTTGTGCCAAATTCAATTCAGGGTGTACAACTTCTCATAGGATAATGCATCTGAAAGTAATTCATATTTGGCACAATTCACTAAAGGCTCAAATATATCACCTATAATAAATAGGCTTTGGAAGCCACGCTATCATAATCTTTTAAAACTAAGTACTGTATGTAATACTGTGCAAGAAGCAAGTAATTAAATCTGCTTAACATTAGTAATAACCGGCAGTTACTGAACACTCACTACACGGTAGGGATACGGGCTGTGTGAGCACTCTGCATTCCATTAGATAGTTCATGGAAGGCAACAATAATCCTGTAAGACAAGGAAACTGGAGCTTAGAAAGGCGATTTGTCCAACATCTACACCTAGTAAGTGGGAGAGCTGGGATTTTAACTCCAGAATCTGGATCCAGAACCTAAAGCCAATTTAATCACTATGCTATGTTACAGCTTGCTTCCTTGAAAACAAGCATTTACTATATGAAAATCATTATTAAATTAGCCAGAGAAAGGAAACTATCCTTTTGGGTCTGGATTCAGCAGGGAAGGAAAGTATACCGAGGGCCAGTGTAGAAAATACTTTTTTCCAGAAGAATATAATTAAGAAAGGGTTAGCAGCATTTTTTAAAAAATTCATTATTTCAGTATCACTGTCACATTGCCTACAGATATTGAAGAAATTCTGCTCTTAACTTCCAAAATAGTATTTTGGAAAGTCAGTACGTAATAAATCAAGTGAAGTAGGCAAAAAGCAAAATGAGAAAAGAGAACTTTCTAATTTTAGGAAGGTGTTAGGAAATAACTATCTTATACGGCATTTTCTCAACTATTGACCCATACATTTTCAAATAACGTTTTTGTATATTCAAATGACATTTTTTTCAAAGGCAAATGTCATTTCAATGATTTTTTTCCCTTCGTCTTTGGATTCAGGACCATATATGATCTAATTCCACCCTATAAGGTTTCACTGTGGAGTCCACACAACTATTACAGAAAAGTTATTTCTAATTAGAGAATCACTATTATGGTCATTTCAGAAATGTGAGCCATAAATATAATGCAGAATAAAAAAATACCAAATCAAATGGGAGATTTCAGTATATCAGCAGAATGGAGAAAGAATAAAACACAGAACCTCAATCATCCTATTTTCTAAATCACATGTTCAAGATAAGGTAACTTGTTTTAAAACAATTAGATTGTACTGGCAGTTTAAATGATACAGAGTTTTATTCACAATAAGGACTTAATAAATGTTTGTAAATGAATGCAATCCAATAAAGTGGGGGGAAAAAAGAAAGTATAAGCTTGGGACCTGTTAAAACACAATCTTCCTCTAAGCGCCTTAAATCACTTGAAAGGACAGTTGGAAACAAACCAAAGACGAATCTGGTGAGCACCAGCTCTATTTCTAACTTTCGGCAGACTGGCATTCTGAGCAAGCTCATGCAACACAGAGGTCCAAATCAAATCACCCTTGTGCCTGTCAAGTTTTTCATTTTATACCACAGCTACAGTCTGCTAGAAGACAATTTCAAGAACATTCTCGTAAGAAGGCTTTTCATCATGGGTTTGTTTAATAAAAAATCTCTTAATTTTTTTTAATCTTATAGATTAAAACCATACAAAATGATACTTAAAAGGAAATTTCCTAAGAATATTTTCTTTCTACTAGAAGCCCTATATTTAATGTTCAAGATTCCATATTCTGCAAGAATATTTTGTAGGCAAGTGGAGGAATTCCTGATTTTTCAGCCATACCTTGCCTAACCAGACTTCCTTTATAGTCAGTGCAGTTTCCTTTGAAGTTTAATTGAAAACCACAGAATCAACATAAAAATTCTCAGAGTTGAGAAAGTTGTAGCTTGTATAAAATAGATTAAGAAGATACATCAAAATACTGTGCTCATAGAAAGCTTAGTGTAATTCTTTTCAGTACTCTCTCTAGGAAGAAATGTTGTCTTTATTTTCTGACAACGTTCAATAGTAAAAACTGTAATCAAAATGCAACCAAAGTCTGAACCAAAGACCTCTTGTTATATGAGCGCTAATTCAGTTGCTTTGGAAATTCATCTTCTAAAAGCTGCATTCAATTTCAACTGCCAACTGCTTGGTATAGCTGGATTAGACAAATCATTCTTCTCACCTATTGTTTCCTTGTACAGAGATACATTTAAACCCATGAATACATTCAGTGTGCTCGGATTCTCTATATTTAAAAAAATATCTGTCAATTTCTATTCTATTTTGCCACATGATTTATAGCCTTGATCATTACAAACACCAACACATTCAGTCTGATTTGACTACACAAACCACTTGCAATGATCTGTCCTACCATATAACAAAACATCCAATAGATTAATATGCTGCTAAGCGTGGCCTAGTAATTGATAAGCTCTCAAGGGAGGGAGATTTTTAAAGATTACAGTTGCATTAGTCATTCTGTATGGTGCTACAGGAGCATTACAAAATCATACACAACATACTCTGCCGTGGAGATAAGCAATGAAAAAAGAGATTCTCTAATTTTTAAAAATGAAGCTATTATTGAGTAAAGGAATTTTTCAAAAAAAGAGTAAAGATAAAAGAGAAATAGCTATACATTTGAAGTACATTGTCATAAAGCAAGTATCTTCCCCATCAAATTTGTATTATAATGAAACATTGCTTAATAAACAAATGGCAACCCTAAATCACCATCATTATAAAAATGACTAATACTTCGTGAGTGCATGCTTAGTTGGTGCCAGGCACGGTGCTAAGGCATTCTCTCATTTAATGTTTACTTCTGTGAAAGAAGTACTATTTATGACCTCTATTTTACAGATGAGCAAACCGAAGCATGGAGCGGTTAAGTGACTTGTCTGTGTCTAGTAAACTGTAAAGCCAGGATTCAGATTTAGGCAGACAATTTCCAGACCCTCCGCTCTTAACCACTATGCTGGACTGCTTCACGTTGCTATGGGTATTTTTGAAGACGTAAGAAGAAAGAAATGAAATACTTTTAGGGCTTCCCCCACCTCTGGGTGAATCACTGGCAAGTACTATTTTTATTCTAAACCACAATTGCTTTCTCAAACCCCAAAGAATCCACGAGCTTCCTTAAAGATTAACATAATACGTTAACGAACGAGATGCTGACGTGTGATTTATTTTAATTCTTGTCCGAGGCATGCTAAATATTTTAATTGTGAAGAAACGGCTCTCCCAGATTGTTCCTATTTCTCTAAAAGTGTCCGAAGTAACAAGTAGAGAATCATTGCTCCCGTGAGCAAATTGTAGAGATGTCTTCCCTTAAACTTCAATAAACATTAATTTCGTACATTCCCCTATCTGTCTGAATCAGTGAAAAAGAGGTTGTTGGGTTTTTCGTTTGTTTATTTTGCTTTTTAGTTTAAGGGGAAATGTATGCAGGTGGGAGAGGAAGAACAGGTGTAGGGTAAGGTATTATCTCCAAACACACTTTCCAAAGATAGAAGCTTCGTTATCTGGCTACCATACCTTAGACAACAATATCTTACAATAATCATGCTGTAGATAAAACTGGCTTCTAATTGTAAATGAAAGGGATCAATATTTAGAAGTAACACATCTTTCAATTTTTTAGCTGTTAAGATCTTTTGCTCCTCCAGCTTTCCAAATAAGTCTCGTCCTCTTTCCCTATGGGTTATCCCCTTCAGAAATGATATCTTCTTCCCGTATATGCACTTGGTTTGTGCCTCTCCTACTGCACTCAGAAAACTAGGTTTTTCTGATTATACATGCTTAGTTTATGGCTACCTTCCCCTGCTAGACCTGTAAATTCTAAGGCAAGGATAATGCCTTACATAATCCTACAGTGCTTGAGAAGGCTCTCAACAAACTTCTGTTGAACTGCGTTTGTCAAATACCAAGGCATAAGCAACAAAATGACTCAAAATGCAGTGATTTCAAACTACATCAGGGAGAGGGAGGGGGAAAAGGAGAGGGACAGGGAAGGGGAGGGGGAAGGGGTGGGAAAGTGGAGGAGGGGAGAGGGAGAGGGAAGAGGAGGAGGAGGAGGAGGAGGAGGAAGAGAAGAAGGAAAAGGAGAAGAAGAAATCAAACAGCACCCAGACATAGAAACTAACTCTTCCAGAAGGTAATTTGGTCTCTGAGTGTGACAACCAAAGTTTAAAACCCAGCTCTCCCAATCCTAGCTGGGGAAATCTAGACACCTCTCTGAAAATCAGTTTCTTCTTCTGTAAAATGGGAACAATAACCGTACTCCTTCAAATGGTTGGTACGATGCTTACTGGGTGCTGAACCCAGTGTCTACAGCACAACAAACACTTGCAACACGGTAGCTCTTAGGACAGTGATATTTTAAAGTTTCTTGCCCATAATCACAAAGTTTAACAAATTCACTTTAAAGGAAAGCCAAGAAAACACATATACTACAGTATTACAGGTTGAAAAAGGTAAGGGCATAGATGTTCCAATTCAGAAGTAATTATCTTTACTTCCCCAGCCCCCGCTTCTGCACTTCACACAGCATCAGCACTGCGCTCTTTGTGGTTCCGGGCACACGTCACTCTAGTCCTGTCCCTTAAATTCACGTTTGAGCATGCTTTCCTCCCTCCTGCTACGCACCCCTAGCCCTCTGCTGACCAACTCCCGCTCTTTAAGGCTCCACTCAGAAGTCTTTGCTAGCCTTCTTTCTCTTCCTAAAGACTTATATAATTTGTGATTACTACAATGTATTCTAATAATTATTTTATACCAACCTTCCCACTTCTATTCTAAGCTGCTCGAGGCCAGGGGCTATCTGGCTGCTGGATCCCCAGTCCTGGCATGAATGAGTAAATAAGTCGATATCTTCAGAATCCAGTATAGCACAGGATACAAAATGGTCATAAATTCCCTTCTTTTTAAACTGAATCACACAGTCCCATAAAACCTAGGCTGGAACCCACTACACTACTTCTCATTTATTGCTAAGCATATCCTCTCCCACTCAGTAAGTGAAATATTTCCCGTCTGTCAGGAAATCGAGGGAAACCTGGGACCTTTCGCTACATCTCGGAGCCAAGATCATCACCTCACCAGACTTTCTCCTGACAAACAGGAAAACGAGGGGCACTGTGCACAGCAGCTGTGCTGCTCAGCTGGGCAACAACATGCAGCACAGTTTGTAAAAGGATCTGAAAAGGACTCAGTGCTGAGAACCAGAGGAAGAAAATGCATGAGATTACCTGTACGAAACAGTGCTCATATTTGCTGATTAACAAGATTTCTTAGGTCTCTCCCATATACACCTGCTTCTGGCATATTTCAGATTAGGTCAAGGGTTTTACCAATAATTACTTTTTTTTTTCCATTGGAAATAGTTTCCCTACTACAGCTCTGTTTTTTGAGTGAATGAACACATAAATGAAAACCGCCGACTTGTGAATGCCCGCAATGGGCCGAGCACTGTGTAGCTACCATGACAGCAGGCACTGAATGGAAAAACAGTGAAGCACTAAAGCGGCTGGAACCAGGAATAATATTGAATGGCGCTGCACAGGAAGGCAGCAAAGGATCTGCAAAGCGCCTTTTTCAGACTGGACATAATCTACAGAGAATGTGCTCCTTCTCACCTACAGCCAGATGGAAGGAGGAGAGAGACCTGAAGACATCTTTTGTGGACCAAAGGTCTGCTCTACCTCCAGCCTCCCCAGGCACTTGAGTCAAATTTTAAAATCTAAACTAGTTTAAATTCATTTTCTGTCCATGCAATGCAATGAATGCTAAGTAATACGTGCTAAACTAACTAAACTGGGGACTAGCAATGGAACTTCAAAAGGAGTGACTATTTCATAAAATGAACTGGGACACGTTCACTGCTTGGAACAAAATTACTTTAATATTTACTTCACAGCATGTAGTAAAATTAATTTCAGAAGATTAAACATAAAATAAACTATAAAACACATTAAGGAAATATAGATGAATATTTCTCTTCCTTATTGATGGAAAATTGAACCAAGTAGAAAAATAATGGAAAAACACACACACACACACAGACTTTGGAATGATGGCATTAAAACTTTTTAAATGTCTGTACATCAAAATGAATAAAGCAAAACAAAACGCGGGGTGAAAACCGAGGCAAAATGTGCAACAGAACAGAAAACAGCTAATAGTATATAAAGAATATTTACAAATCAATATGGCAAAGACAACTATCTGTGGAGGAAGCTGGGCTAATCCTATCGACGACTTCCAAAACAGGGAATGTAAAACATAGAATAGTACATATTTGAAAAAAATGTTTAACCTCAGATTTAAAACTTGTAAATTAAAATAGCAATAAAATACTAGTGTTAAGAGGAAGGGTTCTGGGGTCAGATACCAGACCTATAATCTTGGGCAATTCAGTTGACTTCTCTGAGCCTCAATTTTCTTTGTAAAATAGAGATAATAATAATAATCATACCTACACCACAGGGGTGATGTGAAAATTAAATAGCATCATGCAGGTAAGGTCCTCAGCCCAGGGTCTGGTACCCCGTGTTCCACAAACAATAGCTCTTGTTATAAAGAAAACGGACGATGACGACGATACTCAGGGCTGCTGAGGATACAGTGAAGCGGTCATTTTATACACAGCTTGTCAACAAAGAGACTGATTTAACCTTTCTGGAGGACAATTTCGCAATAGGTCTCAAAAGTCTTAAAGGTGGTCATATTCTCCGGGCTTCTGGAAACAGAATGCTGCCTAAAAGCAATGGAAGAACTCAAAATGGAAAAGATTGCTAATGTGACGATATCAATCCATCCATTGGTCCATATTGTTGACCCTGGTGTTACAAAGATATGCACGAATAGACCCAGTCCCTGGCTTAAGGAGTGGGTAGCAGTCAAACAATCGAGTACAATAAAGAGGTAAGAGCCCCGACGGGTGAGAAAGGGTGCTGCGGTGCGCATAGAAGGGGCACCTACCATAGTCTGGGAGTGCAGTCAGGGAAGCTTCCCAGAAGAAGTGACATTTAAGCTGGGACCTGAAGGATGAGTAGGAATTAGTCAGGTAAAGAGATGAAGGAAAAGTGTTCCAGGGAAAGGAAACAGCATGCGCAAAGTCTAGAGATAACAGGGAGCATGACATGTCAGCTTCACGGAGCATGTGCACGGCAGGACTCGGGAAGAGAACAGGCTAAAGAGAGAAGCGAGGTTGGCTCATTAAAAATCTTGCTAGCAAAACTCTGGATGGTAGACTTTATTCTAAGGGCGAGACAAACAATGAAAAACCAAATAGTTTTAATAAATAATAAAGGGTTAATATTGATAGCATATCAAGAGAGTACACAGATTGAAAAGAATGTACAAAAAGCTCATAAAATGGAAATACGGGAGTGTAGTGAAGGTTGCACAACTTTAGTTTACTAAAAATCACTGAATTGTACACTTATCAAAACAGTTTTATTTTAGGGGTGGTAGGACTATACCTCATTAAGGCTTTTTTTAAAAAGTTAATAGAAATGCCTAATAAACATCTGAAAAATATTTGACCTAATAATAAAATACATATTAAACCAACTATCTTTATCCTCAAAAATGACTAATGATTCAAAATGAAATGAGAATATCCAGTGTTTATAAAGCTAGGAGAAACAAGCATTCTTACACTATGCTGATTGGAATAAATGTTAATTGGAACTGCCTTTCTAGAAAGTATAAATATGTAACAGAAGTCTTAAAATTGTTTATACTCTGTGACCCAGTAATTTTATTTCTTGAAACCTTAATGTTCCAAAATGCAGCTGAATATGTTCACTGCAATGTAATTTACAATAGAAAAAAAAAAGTTGGAAAACACCTAGACGTTCACTAATAATGGAATGGTTACAGTGAGTTATAACTACACAATGCAGCTGTTTAAGTGATACGGCAATATATCTATAATGTATATCACACTTAAAAAATACAATATTATATATACATCAGCATTTCAACTGTATAAAATACCTATACAGCTATATGGCACATATCTCTTATTCTCTTTTCTGTGCTTTTCTGTATTTTTCCCTAAATTTCCTACAATGGCTAAGTATTATTTCTACAGTTTAAGAAAGTTTCTACAGCTGTCTTCAAAAAATTAAAAAGCATCACTTTTAAGAACATACAAATCAATTTCATATTTGCTATGATTTTATTTTCTCGGCCTAGGGAGAGGTGTGGTCATATTTGAATATATATAATTCAGGAATATTTATCCAGCATCATCAGAAAATAAGATATATATGTAAATGAATTTCCCAATTAATTAAAATGTGCATCTTAAACATCAAAACTTTGGTGAAACTTGGATGAACATCTATCTAAAAATATACTTCACTCAATCCTGACTGCCGAAATCAAGACAAAACAACATTAGCATTTCTTATGATGATTCAGGGTCATCATTATGACCATATAATAATAGCTCTAAAGGAATACTGAATCTCAGGTGGGTATCTGTTCTTACATTAAGTAGTCTATAACTGCTAAATTTTTTCTTAGGCCAGCTATTTATAGGTTTTCTTTCCCCTCCCTTGCTGTAAAACCATCAGCTATCATTTCCCAGAACTATAAGAAGCCTGCCTTAGCAGCACCTGCTACTTTCCATTCCTATTTTGCTTTTGGTAATAATCTTCTAAGAGTAAGGAAACTAAATATCCAAGTTTATAAGAATTCTGTGTAAACTAAGAGATAATAGGCTTCAAATAGGGTATCACTTAAAAATGATTTTGCACAAACTTGGATGATTCTGTTCTGGGTGGTCAAGGTTACAATATAAATGAATCCAAAGAGAGTGTGAGTTCTTGATTGTATCTCCCATCATGGTTCCTTTGCTATACTGGCAGTCAAGTTCTCAGGATCAGAAACTCATTTGTTGTTTCTCTTATCACACCATGGAAAGAGATGTGGACCAGTAGCCAAGAAACTTAGTTCTAGTTCAGGTTCTTACACCAACCTGTTTTGTAACCTTCAGCAATTCTTTTAACCTTGGTACCTGTCTTGCATAACTTACAAGGCTGCTCTAGAATACTCTAGGTCGGGATCACAAAAACACTATGAAAAATATAAAGAACTATGCAAAAGGAAAAGATTTTTGTGGTAGCTCACTGTGTCTCTATGACCCTAGATCAATATAGGTATCCATTCAGAAAATTCATACCAGAAAGAACACAGGGAAAGAGATCATTCTTAAATTGCCCCCAACTAATTAGGAAACATCTCTCATCTAGGAAGAACAATATGTCCTAGGAGTTGGCCTCTCTGACTCCTCCTCCCCTAACCTAATCAGTCCTGTTACGTTGTGTTTTCTCCACAATCCCTCACATCGGTCCCTTTCTTTTCGTTACCACTTCACATTCCCAGGTCAGATCTTTATTATCTCATATCTGGGCTACGGTAACAGCCTCTAACAGGCTCTACTCATGGCCTTTCCCTCTCTCAAATCCCTCTGGCCCACAGTTCCTAGATCAGTTTTCTTAAAACACCACTGTGATCATATCTGCTCAAAAATCTCTGAGGACTTTCCATTACCTTCTCTATCAAGTTCAAACTCCTAAGCTCAGGAGTTCTTGTGCATCCCATGTAGCTGCCTCCTCTTTTATCTCCTACTACTCTTTCCAAACAAATCCTTCATCAGGTACGTCTTGTAGTTTTCTGCCTCTAAGTCTTGGTGTAAACAGCTTCTTTCCACCTGGATACTCTCTACTTCCCAGCTTCACTTCTCTACTTCTACTTCACCTATAGAAATTCAACTCATCCTTCACGGCCTAGTTCAAGAGCCACCCACTATGTCTCCTTCTCTTTGATTACCACAAAGGAAAAAGATGGCAGATTCTAAAGTCAGGCGCATCTGGGTTTGAATTACAGCTTCAACAGCTAAGTGTCACTGGGCACATTCCATCATCGCTCTGCCTTAGTTTCTTCATCTGCAAGATGGGAATAATAGCAACTTTCCTTGCACATATTGTGAGGAGTAAATGAGTTAATCATGGAAAGTACTTAGCATGATGCCTGGCATAGAGGAAGATGCACGAGATTTAGAGATTTTTTTTTTTTTACTACTTTTGCCATTAATGAATTTATCTTAATCTGAATTCAGACAATACTTATGGCCATTACAAACTGGCTATTCACGTACATATAGTATCATTCCCCTCACTCTCTTTTCCTACCCTCTTCCCTCATGTTTGTTCTTCCTCCCATCCCTTTGTCCTCATTCCCAAGATTACATGCTCCTGACAGACTATCTCTTATGCGTCTTAGTATCTATAATGGTCATTCCCACCCAGTAGATGATCAATGGATTTGCTTAATCCCTAATGAAATACTGAAGAACTGACAGTATTACAATGTTCTATTCCCTATAGTGAAAAAGCATAATAAAATGCTTACAATGATTAATTTAAAAATCTAAATTTCCAGCCTCGCAAAATTAAATCTCTCCTTTCATGGCTCTCTAGACTCTTGTTACTCTTTCTTATAAACAAACAACTCAACCTATTCATGCAGCAAAAGACGCAATAATAGCAAATATATACAAGTCCTACAGCAGCCAAATACTGAACACATGGACCCGGAGTCAACTCAGCTGAACACAGCTCTGGATGAAGTGAAATAGGAAGACAATTTAAAAGGAAAGGTACCTGCATCATCAGGCATGTTAACAGTGTTGACTGTCTCACACACACACCCACACCCACACACACACACACACAAACACACAGCCCAGTCCCAGGATTCCTTTGCATCCTGGACCACATATAAACAACTGAAATATTCAGGCTAGTATAACAAGTAGATGTAGAAATACTAGTCATTTACTCAGCGACTGAGCTTACCACATGACTAATTTAATTACTTATGTCAAAAATGACTTACCATATCTCAAGATTCTAAAATAACCAAGTTTGGCTAATTAAATCATATCAAGTAGATATAGTCTTACTGTATACTAATCATTCACCTCAAGAAATTTAGTACAACTGATGTACATATATTACTATTATAGTATAAACTGTTTTCAACAATGCCCAGGCAAAATTATGTCACTATAATACTGGTTTCTAGTTTATTTGCATGACTCAACTAACCTTCATTCAGTTGCTTTCTCAGCCAAAATCAGGCCTGGTAACCACTATCCTCAAAGAGTTTACTAATGGAATGAATTAAGATGGTCTGATAGTATGTTAATGACTTCCCAAAAACTAGCATAAAGTACCACACATAAGAATAAAGTTCTGTATATTAAATTTCTATCCCTATGATACTGGTCTTCAGAGGACCTTAAAATGTTTCCCAGCTTTGAAGTGCAATTATTCTCAAATCACAGAATCTTAAGAGTTGGAAAGAGACTTAGAAGTTCCCCCATTGCAGGTATACTTTCTATCATCTCCCAGGTAAAAGGTCCTCCAGCCTTGGATGGAATACTTTCAGCAATGGGTACTATTTTGCAAAGCAGTCCACTCCACTGTTACAAAATTCTTCCTTACAATCACTGGAAATCTGCCTCCCTGAATTTCTTTCTACACAAGGACCCTAGTCCTGCTATCTGGAACAACACAAGGTAAGTTAACATCTGAAACACTACCACTTCTTGAATTAGGATATATTTGTCATTTTGGTCACACACAATGCAAAAGAACGCTCAGAAAAACAAAAACACACCACTATACACAACAAAATTTTTTTAACTTCAGGAAACTGTTGAAATTATACTCAAGCATATTTTCAAGATATCAAAGCTCACACCTCAGTTTACATAAATATTAAAAGTAACACGATTTTTTTTACAGTGGAAGACGGTACAGTGTTTATTGAATACCTTTTGGCAACTTGAAACTAAGAAATCCACCAAACACAGTTTTCAAAATTACAGTTCTGTAGGAAGTTGAAGATGGTTTTCCCAATTGCTCATATTTTCATTCGGTTTATTTCTCTCTAAAACATCTAGATTTTTTTAAAGATCCCATTTCACCCCGTTGGTGCAAGATTTTATTTCGAAAAATAAATATTTTCAAAATTAAAGCCTAAAAGAATAGCGTGCAAAGGCGTGGGGGTGGGGCGAGGAGCGAAGGCAAAGAAGGGCCCTGCAGGAAAAGACTGGTTACTGGGTATTTTCCCGCTGGAAGCGGGCTTCACTGGCATAGGCATCTGAACTAAAGAGCCGTAAGAACACGACCCAGGAACGAGAACGGTCATGATCAATGAATGTAAGGCATAAATGTCCGTCAGATGTAAATGACTTGGCACCGGTCATCAAGCAGCGCCAGATGCTTCGGGATCTCGTAGAGGAAAGGTAATCAGAGGTCCAAGAAGCAGAGAGCACAGCCACCCTTTGGGGGAGGGGAGGAGGGAAGAAACCAAGGAGTAACTACCGTTCGCCAGTCCAATGAAGCCCGCACAGCACCGAGCACAAGAAAGACAGCGAGTGACTACGGCGCACACCCGGGGCTCAGAGCCCGGAGGAGGGCGTGCAGGGTGCGCATACCGAACCGGTCCCTGAAATGGGTGTGGGGAAGGGGACGTGGGTGGGAGGAAGGGGCAACGCAGGAGTCCCATGGTCCTCTCCCTGCAGCAGAGCAACTGAGGGTAAAGGAAGGGGGAGGGTGAAAAGCCAGAATGACTCATTCCCAAAAGGAAGTGCTCAAGCCATAGGAAGGCATGCCACACGGGGGTGCGGGCGAGGACTGTGAGCTGGGTGCCCAGAGGGATGGGGGCAAAAATCAACGTCCTGCAGTTTCTGCAGCTCGTCTTTAAGATGGGGGGAGTGGGGGGTGCGCGGCAGCCGAGTGCCAAGGCCTGGGAAGCGGCGCGGCGCGTGCGCAGTGGCATTCGGCGGGACCCGCTGAGGCAAAGCGGAGCCGCAGTGACAGAAGCGAGCGGAGCGGCCGCTGGGAGGGACTCACCGAGGCACAGGGGCTGGAGGTGGTGCTGGGGGTAGGCGACCGCTGGACCGTGACCAAAGCCATCTAGGCGCTGCTGGGTTGTTCCGGGCAGGGCATTCTCGTCCTGAGTGTAGGGGACGGGCGGGTGACGGAGCCGGAATGGGGAAAGGAGTGTCGGGTAGGGGTGAGGGGAACCGGGAGGAGGAGGAGGCCGCGGGGACGGCCGCAGGCTCCGCACCCACCACCGGACTCTCGCAGACTGACGCGCGGAACGGGTGGCTGGCGGGCGGTTCGGCAGCTGCGGGGCACAATGAGCGCTCCCAGTGCGCAGGCGCCACCTGTCAGCAACCGCCTCTCCCCTCGGCGCGCGCCGCCGCCTCGCCGTAACCCTTGAGTTGCCGGAAGCCGGCGGGGAGTGTGCGCCTCTGGCCGCCGCCCCCTCCCGGGTTTCCTCCCTGGCGCCGGCATCGCGCGGTCGGCCGGCCGCGGGCTGGGGGGTGGGGTGTGGCGAGGGGGCCCCGGGGCTGGGGCCGCTGGCGTCCCCGCTCCTCGGAGACAACCGTCTTTTGAGATGGGGCGCACAGCTTAAGCCACCTTAGTGACAAGAAACTGAGTGAAAACCTGACTCAGAGACGTTTTCTGGTGGGAACGGGCTCCGTGGGGGTTCAAACGCTTTCTCTCCGGGCGTGGGTCGAACTTAACTGGGCTAGAAACCCCTCCTGGCGCGACCCGTTTTGACCCGGCTCCCGGGGGCTTTTCCTGAGCTGTCCCCGCCCTTCCGTCTCAGAGTCCATGTTTTAGGATGAGACTTTTGGAGAGAAAGATTTTTAATTTTATACCTTGGGAAGCTTCACGGTAGCCTCATGCTTCCCCTGTTACCCTGGCCCCTGGCGAAGGACTCGTTCATTAGTCCTGAGGCCGAGGGAGCCTGGGAGGCCAACAAAGCTGGGCTCGCGGAGCCGTAAGGGTCCAACCTGCTATTTACCTCCCACTTGCTTCCTGCTGAGAAGAGATTCTTTTAAACGGGATTTGCTTCTTGAGGTTTCTTCTCTCTGTCTCTAGCTTTCATTATTTCAAAGACATACGTGAAATGCGGATTAAATATTTTAAAGGAATACGTTTTAAGAAGAAACCGTCCGCAGAGCATAAGCCAAGAAGGCAATGAAAAATCAAAATTAAAAAGGGGGAAAGATCGCCCTGTGCAAATACCATTGATTATTTACACAGCGAAAGAGAACTGACAAAGCTATTTCTCAGTTTGAGAGGAAGCGCTGGTAAATATCACTACCTGTCAAAGCTGTAGAAAACACACATTCAGGAGTTTGCAGTTATTAAAGCCCACCTCCTCCTGTTTGTCGCTCAAACTCTCTTGGATCTCATTGCTTCTTTTAAACTGACAGGGTTGTCATGAGCTCTTTCTGGCTTCTGTATGGTTAAGTGCCACTAGAGCCCTCTGTGCTGAGCCTTTGTTCTCTCCCTGGGGCCCTCTGGTTGAAATAATTAGCAGGGAGGTTCCATCAAGAATCAGACACTGAGGGTCCCTGTACAGTAGTCTCGTGTAGAAACGTGTTACGGAGAAGCCAGCTGGTAGGCTTTTGCCCCCTGGTGGTGGTCAAGAGTGCCTGCGAGACAAAATTAAAGATGAATGGTTCACGGATTAAACAATCTTGACTGTTTTTCCCAGAGCCAAAGTCTTAAACAGGAAAAGAGAAGACAAAGTTCAGAAGAACTTTGAACCAATGCTTGGGAGACCAAACAGGAAGCTACATGTATAGCCAAGAAATATACATAGCTGAAAGCTGAATGAACTCAAATAAATGAAACGGGATTTATAAACCAAAGTACCATTCTAGAAAAAGTATTATTCAAATCAATACAATAGGTCTTAGCAATGTATTTATATGTTGATTTTCTTACTCCCTAGGGACAGCAACACTGATTATCTACTTTTGTGTAGCAATATAATCTTAAATTCTTTTGGAAGATGAGAGACAATTCCATTAATCTTACAGTGGGAAAGAGAACTACTATCGGAGTCAGAAGACCTGGCTTCTAGTTCCAGTTCTGTAAAACCTTAAGCAAATGGCTTAAACTGTTTGAACTTTAGTTTCTTCATTTCTACAATGGAGCTCTACCTCACAGGATACTTGTGATCGTATGAGATAATACTATATGGTAAAGTGCAGTATAAAATGAAAAGCCTTGTATGTAATTAAAATTATTATTCTCCAAAGTTTGTCCCAAGTTCAGTCAGTTTTTGCTTAGTGTACCCTATGTGTAGAAAATAGCACCAAGCAAAAGGGAATAAAAAGAATGAAAAAGACATGATTCATGCCTTTTCTTCATCGTAGAAATAGATTAGTGGTCAAGACATGTCTCCTGTGTAGGTAAGTACAGAACACCTTTATTTAGCGCATCTGAGGTGATAAAATCCTGGTCAAAACTGGGATCATAAGGTACCCAAATTCACATTAAGTTTGTATCAGGAAGTTAATTTATTCATTTACAGGGGAAATTTCCTGGTACACAACCTTTTAAGGAAACTAAGGTTTAGAAATGACTGGTGCATGTTCATTAATTTATTCACCATTGAGGAAATACTGAGTGTGTATTTTATACTAGACACTGTTTTAAAAACAAAGTAAGAGTCTACCCCTTAGGGCTTACAGCTGGTTAGCAGGGAAAACTACATCAAATTATTACAGTAAGATTTAGTGGTACTATGGCTTCAGCCACCTCTGTTAGCCTCCAAGGGAGATACATATATAGAAGTCTAGATATGTACAAAGTGTTTCAGAAACACAGAGGCAAAGGTCTTGGAAATGTACTCTTTATGATACTGGCTTTCAGGCTTTGACTGCAGATCCCAATATAGCTACTCTGTGAACTGAGCTAGATCACATGTGAGCATTTGAAATCCATGCTGTCCGCCCCATTTATACCTACTCCACCCTGGTTCCTGCTTGGTTTTCTGGTGACTTAAGGAAGGAGGTATCTACTTCAAATAGAGAGAAAATCCTATAATCTCCTTACTGTGCTAGTTGAATTTGAAGAGATAGAGGCCAAGAGCAGCCTTCCCAAAAGAGTGAGCCAAAGAGATAAAAGTCCTCCTACTTTCACTTATAGCACCTTTCTTCTTCCCACCTGTGAAAATGGAAGCCTATTTGTGCCCTCGGAGTTCATTTAACACTTAACTTGTATCATCACTTCTTTGGGGGTGAAATTATAGGGGAACTTTTGACATTCCTGAGATCACCTGGTTCTTAAGCCTTGAGAATCTGATGAAAATTATTAACCATCTCTCCAGAAAGATACATTTGTATATTTCACACACACACACTGTGGGGACAGAGTCCCAGAGAGCAGTTTCCAGGCTCTTGGCCTCACGTGGAAAGGTGCTGGCTCGGGTAGTAGATGGCCATCAGCTGTGACTAGTTGGACATCAGCTATAACCAGTTAGCCATTAGCCACTGATACAACCGCCGCGGCTACGATGCGGGGTCAGTTGGTTGGCAGAGAAGCAGGCCGCAGGTTAAGGATCGTGGGGCTCCTGCTTTCTGTGTCTCCAACCCAGCCACCAGCGAGAATATAGTGGAATGACCCCTATCTATGGCTCCGTGGGTGTTCCTTTTTGGCCTCACCATATCCTGTGTTCTTAGGCGGGGAGCGGAGCAGAGTTCCTGCATCACGGGTACACACACACACACACACACACACACACACACTGAAATCCATCCAGGGCTAACAATCTGATCTAAAGTTTAAAGCAGTGCTTCTCAACTTTTTTTCATATCATGACATCCATAGAAATGATGATATTTGTGCAGCACACTGGGATAAAGGGGATTTGGAGGCAACTACATGGGACTTGGTGAACAAAAGAAATTGTTTTGTTTCTATAATATAATTATAATGAGAAAATAAAGTAAATGTATTAAGGATGATAAGTGTTGAATTTTCTATGTAAGCCTCCAAATTCTCAAAATTGATGCAAAACCTGAGATTCCTTCTTATAAACATAACTTTTTATTGTTATGTGGGGTTTTATGATTGAAATGACTATATAATTCCTGAACAAGACAGTTGAACAATTATCATTTGGTAGTCATTATTGATAGCTTATTTTATACAATTAGGTGATAAATTTAAAACAATTTCACAATTCAAAATTTACAAGTATAAATCATATTTGATTCTTACCTTTCTCCCACTTGCTACTTCCTGCTTCCCAGATCCAATCAGCGTAGTGTCATCAATGTACTGGACCAACTCAATGCTGATTGGAAGGTCAGGATGCTCAATACCTCTGTGGTCTGTATTACGGCAGAGAGCAGGAGAACTGATGTAGCCCTGGGGCAAGACTGTGAAGTTATATTGTTGGCCCTGCCAAGTAAAGGCAAATTGCTTCTGGTGTTCCTTGCCTAGTTGTATGGAAATATAGTTGCATACTAGGTGGCAGGGGCTGTGTTGATTTGCTCCAGTAAAGATACTACATATGGAAGAGCAGTTGTAATTGGAGGCATCACCTGATGAAATTTGTAATACTCCACAGTCATTCTCTAAGATCTGTTCACCTTCTTCACAGGTCCAAACAGACAAGTTAAATTGGCATGAAATAGGTTTCATCACCCCTGCTTCTTTCAGATCTGTGTTGGTGTCACTAATGTCTGTAATTCCCCATTCTGCCATCCGAAGAAAGCAATAATTTTTGTTTAGTCTCCTGGTATGTGTGTGTGGGGGGGGGAGGGGATTCCTAAGGGCTTGAACTTGTCCCTTCATACTATAATGGTGCTTATTCCAGGATAGGGGGAGCAATATGGAAGTTCTGTTAGTTACTAGGTATGTATTCTAATTATACACCCAGGAACTGATGAAATTACCAGGGAGTCGTTCTATGGACCTACTCAGCTCACTGTGATTTAAACTTAAGACTGCATCTCTCACCTGTTCACCTAAGCCCCACTTAGACTGGTAGACAGCAGTTGCATTTTGGGTCCCCAGGAGTTAACATCAATTTAGTGCCAATGTTTAGAAATCCCTGAATAACTTGGATATTTCTTTTTCCTTAGCACACAGTCACGTTAGGAAATGGCCACAGGTCCCTGTGGAGAAGACTAAGAGGAAGATTTTCAGTATATACTAATGGCAATGCAGCAGAATCCTCCCTTTAGGGACTCTAGCCTTCCTTTTAATAAAGGGGCTTAGATCTGGAAACTCAGTGAGAAATCAGAACTCTCCATTGTGGTGACTAAAGTTATATTTTTGGCCACCATATATGGATTTTTAATATTATGTGTAGATCATCAACATTTTAGTAGGCTGGCCATCTATTTTATTCCTTGGGCCACCATAATTATTTAACCACAAAGATCACTAAGGGTCAAAGCATCTGATTACCACTATGTCTCTACTTCTCTTTATGGTAAATGTACCCACCACTGACATTTGGCCTCTGCTACTTTGAAATGGGTCATCACAGCATGCCTAGCCTACAGAAGAAAGCCACCATAGAGCTTTTCAAGGATGTAAGTATATATTCTCTAATGTGGTTTTTTATGCCTTAGTAAAGGAATGTCCCCAGAGTCCCCTAGGAGGATGTACTTGGGGGGAGTGGAACTGCAGGTCATAGGTGATAAATCTACTCCAACATTCCTGTCTTCCTAAGCCTTTGGGTTTCTTCTTATATTATGCCAGGGAAGTTCTGGTATCTCAGTTAAACATAGGCCACTGTGGAGTCTAAGTTTCAGTAAACTTACCAAGTAAATGGTTAGTGTCACTTCTAGCTGGAGATGCTAACACATTAACACATCAATTTCTGAGAAGAGTAGCCATATAAAGAAATTCTAAAAAACCCCGTACTATATTCCATGCTCCTTGTTTTAACTTCCTTATAATATACTCTGCTGGGTATTATAACAAATGATCACATATTCCCTGGGTTTCTGCCACTATATAAGCAAATAGTGAAAATCTGTTGCTGTGAAAGCTATTACCTCCCTGGTCAGACTTTGTACTTTCCCTGCTGGAGCATTTTAAGGTCTGATTTTAATTATGATTCTACTAGAAGTAAGAAGTGGTATTGATGAGTCTTGAGGAAAATGGGCATCCCCTTGCAAGGCAATTGCCCCAGATAGGATTATCACAAGATTTGCAATTAAGAGAAGGCTAATCTCCATAAATACAGGAGGACAAACTGTTTCCATTGGCAAAAGAGGCTCAGGGTGACTCAGGAGTTTGAAGTTATCAGTTTCCTAGTCCAACTAAATGTCCCTGTTCCAAATTTCAGAGTACCCCTTCTTCCCAATCAGTGCCCCAATTTTCACATAGCTGGACTGTTAATTCAATTAATATTGTAATTCTGTAACCCATAATTCTTGATGAATTGACCCATTTATCATTATATAATGACTTTATCTCTTGTTACAGTTTTTGGCATAGTCTATTTTGTCTGATACAGGTATAGCTACCTTTGCTGTCTTTGGTTTCCATTTGCACAGGATATTTTTTTCCATCATTTCACTTTGAGCCTTTATGTGCCCTTAAAGCTAATGTCTCTTGTAGGCAGCATATAGTTGGGTCCTGTTTTGTTTTAATCTATCCAACCATTGTATGCATTTTGATGGAGAATTTAATCCATTTACATTTAGAGTAATTATTAATAGGTAAGGGCTTACTACTAATGTCATCTTATTGTTTTCTGGCTATTTTATAGTTCTTTTCTCCCTTTTTCTGCCTCCCTGAGCACTAGCCTAGCATTAATCTAGCTTTGGTCAGTAATAACAGTAATAACAGTAGTACAGTTTGAAACATTTAGCAGTTGAGAACTTATTGCCTTTCAATAGAATGGTGGGATGTGGTGGGGGTGGGGGAGATTTTGATCTTTCAGAGTACTTTTTGTTGTTACTTTTTCTCTTTTTGTTATTAAATAATGGTCTGATAATCCTTTACCCTGTCATTTGGTGATATCTTTGAGTGGTCCAGATGAGTGAGTCAGCATCTGAAGAGGAACCCAAACCTGCTCAGGTATGTGGCCTAAATAGGTTCCTAACCATTTGACCCTGAGAGGATTTGAGAATCAACATTCTTAGGAAAATTGAGAGGCAATATCATATTCTATCACTTAATTATTTCTCTTTTTAGTTGAAGTATTCTGCATCAGCATTTTGACAAAAATGCTGAAAAAGGGGGGTCACCTAAGAAGCAGTGTCCTGCTTCTACTTGGTTCTAATTGGTTGGCATTCCTTATATTTAACACGCCTGTTACTGTTTGAATTTGTTAATACAGCTTCTTGGTGTGATTTTATTTGGTGTGATGTTTGCTCATTATGTGAAAATTTTTTTACATAAAAAGCTTGCTACACTAGAGTATAAGATGTTAGTTTTATCTCCAGTTCCTTTTGGATACCACTTACTAACACTGCCATTTTCCGCCTAGGAAAATGGAAATGAACACAAAGATAATAAACAGGAAGCAACCGAAGTGAAAGAGCCCATTGAGGTAGAGTATTCATGAATAATCAGATGTTAATGCGGGAGAGTAAACTGGACACAAAATTAATTTTCGTATGAAAGAAGAAAAAGAAAAGTTGTGGGTATTCAAACAGATAAACAAAGTGTCAAATGGAAAAGGCCAAACTCATGTTGATCAAGCTGACTCACTTAAACATATTGCAAGAATCTTCCATAGATAATTTGTTAAGAGTTACTATGATTATAGATAAATAAAGGTTGCTTTCTAAAATCAGAACTATTACCCTAAGTACAATAACCATCAGTTTTTAGGGTAACTTCACTATCATTCTGAAAACTTAACTTCTACGTTAATCATTTAAGTAATTTTGTGTTTATTAATACAGGACATATGAGAAAGCATTTTATAGAAAAGGGGAGACAATTGAAAATAGTTATATTGGTTCACCATTAACTTGACTAATGTGAGTCTTAAAAATATTCTTATGCTTTTAAAAGTACATAAGCATGAATACAAAAGCTATTTGCCACTATTTATTGATAAGATTAACCTTTAATTTCCTCAATTAAGATGTAAATGTTTTTCTTTCCACCACAAATATGGAAGATGATTCTAACAGTAAAAGAGAATAGCATGTTCAAATGTCTGATTTCACTATTCTGTGGTCTCAAGTTATGTTTCTAGAAAGTATTGTATAATTCAAGGAATAGTGCACATCTAGGATAATATTCTTAGCATATTGCTTTGTTAGCAATAGGAAGATGCACTAACATGTTGAGCCAATGTATTTTATCTTGTGAATGCAGTAAATAGACTGTGATTACTGCTTTGCTTCTAATATACAGCATTAAATCCTAGCAAAATTAAGTAGGAATGTTTGGTAACTCCTACAAGGCATTTATCTGCATTCTTTAATTGGGAATTGTTATGCAATTTTGAGGAAAAGCAACTCATGTTTCTTTTTTCCTTTCAGAGTTCACAGAATCCACCAGACAGTTCTGCATTAGACACCAGCAACCATGTAGCAAAAGAAGCAACAAATGAAATCAAACCCCCAGGTAGAGAACCAGCTTTTCCTTTATACAATAGAATTGAAAACTATTAAGTTTTCATTAGGGATACATTCTTCATGATTTTGCCCTTTAAAAACATAATGCTAGGGGTATTTTAAATGCAGCTTGGGAAATAGTTTAAAATGTATTTCCTTCACCTTCTACTAATACTTTTGAGGCAACTTTAGGTCTATTCATCTTGTACTTAAACAGAAAATTAGCTAAGGTTGCTGACTGATACACACCTGAAAACCTATTAATACAAACAAAATGAGGAGCCCTGGTGATTGAACCTGCTTGTTTTTTTTTATTCCTGTTCTTGACCACACATTTGTTCTGTTTGACTTCTAGTCCCATCCTTAAATGAAATCCCACATAATTAGGCCGATCGAAAATTTATAGGGTACACCTGAAACCTATGTAACTTTACTAACACTTGTCACCCCAATAAACTTTAATTTTTTTAAAAAAGCTGAAAAAAATGAAAATTTATAGGGTCAAGAAGGCAACAAATAAGTGGGCAAGACATTCATCCCTTTCACTAGTTCTTCTAACTTCAGATACTTAATGAAATCCTATATGACAGAAATTCTTTACAGTATTTAAAATTTAACAATTTTAATTTGTATTTCAATTAATTAAAATTCCCTTCAATTTCATTTACAAGTATGAATGTTTAGTGTGTGATGGGCTGTGCTAGGCTGATTACAATAATAATTATTAAAGCATCTTCAACACTATAAATTGCTGTTATATATAGATGCTAAAATAAATTTTAGGTGCTTGCTTTTCTCCAGTGGTTATTTTTATTGTTATTTTTCTTATAAACCAATGCAAAGCAGTGATTTTCCTATTTCTTCTTATTAATACATATTTTAATACATACACATTAAGAACCAAGCTTTCCAACACTTATTCTGTCTTTATTGTAAATTTAGTACGATTTTCACACAGCTTCACTAACTTTTAAAAAGTTGCTTGCCAAGTCCCTCTCCACCTGTCTCACCCCCGACATAGTGTCTTGATCTTATGTACTTCCTTCCTCACTCCCACCCTGTACCACCACTACCCCATACATATATGTGGAGAAAGAGTCCCAGAGACTAGTTTCCAGGCTCTCAGCCTCATGTGGAAAGGTGCTGGCTCGAGTAGTAGATGGCCGTCAGCTGTAACCAGTTAGCCATTGGCCACTGATATAACTGCCATAGCTGAGCTAGCAAGCACGGATTGCAGCTAGCAAGGGGTTAGTTGGTTGGCAGAGAAGCAGGCAGCAGATCACACATCGTGTGGATCCTGCTTCCTGTGTCTCCAACCTAGCCGCCAGGGAGAATACAGTGGTATGAACCCCCTATCCATGGCTCCGTGGGTGTTCTTTTTTGGCCTCACCATATCCTGTGTTCTGGTGCAGGGAGTGGGACCAGAGTCCCTGCATGACAATATACTTTGCCGTTACCTTAATCACTTGGGTCTGGTTTATAAATGAACTCTTTCATTTTACTCATGATAAACAGAATTGTGATCTAGGCAATATGTTATAAATCTAATTAGGTATTTATGTAATCAGTTATGGCCAAATTTGCATCTGCAAAACTTCACACATGTATTCACTCATGTAATTTATTGCCTCTCTAGAAAACATCAATCAAATGTTTTTGGTCTTTCTTGTTCTTGTATTTTAAATTTCTGTTATTGCCTTTCCATGTATGATAGAAAGAAGTATGTTTTATTTGTGTAAGTCTATTCATCCCAGAATATGTATATACTGAAAACATTGAAGTTGCTTGTTGTGATATTAAATGCAATGCAATGTACTTATTTATTTGGTGATCTGGGACAATTCAACCTAATATTCTGAATCTCCTTTGTGAGCGTGTGTGTGTGCGCGCGTGTGTGTGAGAAGTAGAAAAAGAAATTGTTACTGCAACTTCAACATGTCAAATGAAGTGTTTTTATCCTTGTTATATACATGTCAAAATGATGTTATCTTGCCAGGCAGCTCCCAGAATGCACTCAAACACATATTTTTACATAGAAAATACTGTGGTTAAACGTACCCTGTGAATTCCTTATTTCTTTACCCTAATTATTTTACTTTTCAGGCTATGAGCTTAACTTGTATTTTGAGAAATTTTTTTTCTTTTTTTACTATCAGTTTGCTCAGTTCTGTTGCATTACACAGCCCTAAGATTAACAAAGTTTTGTAGGAAAATGCTTTTTCCTATAGCTATTGAATTTTCATTCTACAGTGTTTCATAGTGCTGCTTTTCCTCTGCTTTCCCAATAGTCATTCCACAGTATGTAGAAGTGTTAAGACATTCTGATAAGACCAAGCCAGCTGAGTTTCAGACAGGGCCTGTGTTTAAAGAGAACTTCACACATCTAGTTAAATAACCTTGTTGGGTCAATTTTCACCACTTGAATCAGGAGCCAGTCCCACCCATGTTACATGCCTCCTTGTGAAGAAAGAATCTACTAAGGCAAATTATAATGGGGCTTGTAATTCATTCTCATTTATTTCCTTAAGTAGGGTTGTGCTGAGGCCATGCCCAGCAGCCAGCCAGGCACTAAATGCAGAAAATGATAAAAGTCACTTACGAGGCTGAACTTTTCAAAAAATGAATAAGGAATTCTTTTGTGTTCCTACTTGTTTAGTTGAAAGCATTTATGCCCCGAATGCCTGAATAGGTCTTTGTATGTTAGAAGGAGGATTAATACAGGAGTGAAGGTGTGTATGTGGGGGGACAATTTGAAATGCTTTTAATTTTATAAAGAGTTTAGGAAGATAATCCTGAAAAAGAATTTCAGTGTTTAGCATAGTGCTGGGCACGAAGTGAGACATTGCTAACTATTTATTGAGTGCACGTATAAATGAATCAATCTACCTGTAAAAGGTCTAGGAAGGTCCAAATCCAAACACTGGCCTACTGAAAACCCCAGTACCTGTTTGAAACTATATTCCATTGGATGTCTGAATTAATTTGCCCTTGAGGCAGTGCTGTCATTTCTGACCCTTGAATTCAGAGGTCACTCTCAAGACAGCTGCAGATAGGCTTGTTCAATAAATCCTGATTTATTAACCCTGCAATTGCTGTGCCTCCTTTTCTTTTCTTCATTTTATGGCCCTAAGAGAGAAGTGTTTGAACAAAGTTGTAACCAAACACACAACTACTTCCATTCCGCATATTAGTGGGGCAGTGTAAGTACTAGGATTACTGCTTAGCAACCTGGAATAGCCAAGCACACGAGAGGAGCACTAACAGGCTGCAACAAAGATAGAAAATGCCCTAATTGGTGTGCGAGTTTACTAATGAGCCATGGCAGGTGGGTAGATATTAATTTGCTAGACATCCGTAGCATACTCTTAAAGTAGTAGGAGGAATATCTGCCTTGGGTTATGCTGGAAAGGTTAGAAGCAAAGAGAGTACATTAGAACCTGCAGACTTAAAGAATTGCTCTCTTTCACATTTATTTAAAATAAAAATAAAAACAATGTATATTAATGAGCAGGGTGACAAAACAGAACAGAAACACCCCACAACACACAAAAATAGTGGTTAAGGAGAGCAGTATACTACCCTCCCCAACTTCCCCACACTGGAATAAGAGAACTAGCCAAGGAGGAAATAAAAACTTAGGAGGGAGGTTCATAAATACTATCTACTATTGGATTTAGGACATTCTTTAGATTAAATGTTGGCTTTTCAAGGGTTTCTTTATAGACTACTTAATTAGACTTTTCTTTGTTCAAACAGTTTCTCAGATTTCCTTATTTTTAATGACCTTGACAGTGGTCAGATTTGGATCACCACCCATCCCTGGAACTAAATGGGTGAGGTCAGCCTCATCTAAACCAAATGGATTAAGAATAAGAGAAGGGTGGCTCCTGGAAGAGATTTGGGCAAAGAGATAGACAGACCATGAAAAGAACATATCATTAGAGAGGGCGTGGTCACCAGTATCCCATGCGCTAGAGAAATAAAAATTGTGTGAAGGAGTACTATCAGGTATTTTTGTAGAATTTCCCTAGCTGGGACTTTGCCTGAAGGTTTTTTGTTTGTTTGTTTTTAATCATGATTAGACTGGGGTTATGGGCTTGGGGGAGGAAGATATATATATATATATATATATATATATATATATATATATATATATATATATATGAATATATACTTAAGTCAGCCATTTCTCCAATGAGTCCTGATTTTGTTTTTAATTGGAGAATGATATTAGCAACCAAGATCTGAACACTAGGTGTCCAAGCTCTCTCTCTCTCTCTCTCCTTTTTTATAACATTCTTTTAGAGACTCCTTACATTTATTCTATTAATGGTATTTCCTTGGGTGGTATTAATTATTGCATTTGTTGAATTTAGTCACAGAGATAGTTTTCTTGAAATATTTAGTGAATCTTATGTGTGTGTTAAGATTTGCGTTCAGGAAACCCCGTTTGCTTTTTTTGTGGATGAAATTTCTGTTTTCTGTAGCCTGCTGCCAATGATTGTAAATGAGGGGTGAGATGTGCGGACAGTGAAGTGTGTGAGCGAGTCCCTTTCTCTGGGTGTAGCGGCCTTATCCAGTCTCTCTATCTCAAGCCCCTTTGCCCCAGTGCAGGGGTGAATGCCTTTGGTGCCTGGTGAGGAGCTCAAAAGAGGGTAAAGATACACAAAAAGTCATTCATTCCTGTTACCCATATCTACATCCTTTGAACTTGGGGCGCCTCAAAGTTGCTCCCAAATTTCACAGTGTCTATTTTTTTTTCCTGCACATTTTTAGTCCCATATTTTCATCAATTAACCTAATCCCACCTACCTTACATTTTTCAGAGACTCAAAATTTCTGGCTCCTGAAGGCCCCCTTCATGATCGTCAGCATTCTCATGTTTACACGAAAATACACACAGCCTTTTCTGTCATTTCTGGAGATTATGGTAGGGAGGGGATATAGGTGCCTGTTCTCAGTCCGCTCCTTTTGTCTGATAGCTTCAAAGTACATTTTAAAAATGAACACATGAAAGAGCCTGGAAATATGAGCATGGGAAAAAATATATTTAAACATGCACTGCCCACTCAGCACACATTTAGCTACCTTTCTGCCTGACAACTGAACTTCACTTTTATAGAAAATGAAAATCCCTTGATATCGGAGAACTTGATCTAAACGCTGACATGAAGGAACAAACTATGAATGGTCAAAACTATTCGTAGTAATCCCTTTTCCCTTTACCAGCTAGGGGGTGGACGTGTAACCTAATTAGGGTTCAATGAACTGTAAAGGAAAGTCTTGGAGCAGGGAGTCTGGAATCTTCTCTTCTGGAATAATAAAACAGAACCCCAAGAGGAGAAATCCCCTTTGCTCCCAGTCCGTTTTTCCTACACACAAGTGATACCTGGAACTGCAATAGCCATCTTGTGATCCTGAGGTACAAGCACAAGAAAGGAATAAAGAATAATGAAACAGGCTAGGTACTTAATGAAAAACACTGAGCTGCTGAATGGCTTCTGATTAAGTCAACAATAGATGTCCTACGGTTAAAGTCACTATTGTCTGATTTTCTGTTACTTTCAGCTGTGTTTGAATACACCGTATAAAGGGATATAAAATAACTTTTTTCTAATAATATTAAAAGCAACATAGATTAAAATCTACTTCTAATATTTCTTACATTTTACTCCCCCCCCACCCTTAGAATTAAACTTGGAGGGGCAGCCAGAAATCTCAACTGGTTCAAAACAGGACTCTGGCATTGAAGTCTCAAAGAATATTGTGGTTAGAAAACCTGCGAAAGTGGTTTTTGATTTAGATCCAACTGTAATGGATTCAAAGCTAGAACAACCATGGAAAAAACATCTTTTTGAAAGAGTGGAGGCAAGAGCTCAAGCAATGCAGCAGAAAATAATAGCTAAGGATCATCTGAAGAAGGAACTAGAAAAAAAGGCTGAGAAAAAGCTCCCTAAGGATTATTTGCCCAAAGAGTGGCTCAATACTGAAAACATGACATTGAACACTCGTGTATATTTGCTTGACAAACTTCTACCCACCTTAGTTCCTGGCGTGGAAAAAATGTTAATGCAAGTGGAAAAAGAAAAGCTTTTGGCAGAAGTTGATATTACAACCAAGTTTGATCCGATTAATCATTTGGGGGAATTCTTAATGAGAAACAATCCTTATTATATCAAACACGCAGGAATGTCTGGTTATCAAAATGTGATGAGAGATGTCACAGAAGATCTGAAGATACATGTTCCCAGCTCTATCTGCAACAGGTACAATTTGTTGTATTTTCTTTTTAAAAAAATATTTTTATTAAAAATATAGCTAACATACAATATTATATTAGTTTCAGAGGTTCGCAATAATTATTCAACATTTATATACTTAAAGAAGTAACCACCGTGATATAAGCCCAGCAACCATCTGACATTGTACAATGTTATCACAATATTATTGACTATATTCCCCATGCTGTATATTACATCCCCATAACTTGTTTGTTTTATACCTGGAGATTTGGACCTCTTATTTCCCTTCACTTTTCCCCCCATTTTTAAATTTTTCAATTATAATTGAAATTCAATATTATTTTATATAATTTCTGGTGTACAGGATAATGGTTAGACATTTATATAATTTAAGAAGTGATCCCCCTGACTAGTCTAGTACCCACCTGGCACTATGTATAGTTCTTAACATATCATTGACTATATTCCCTATGCTTCGCTTTACATCCCCATGACTATTTTATAACCACCAATTTGTACTTCTTAATCTCTTCACCTTTATCACCCTGTCCCCAACGCCTTCCCATCTATTATCCTGATAAATCTAATACCCACCTGGCACCATACATAGTTATTACAATATTATTGACTATATTCCTTATGCTATACTCTACATCCCAATAACTACTTTGTTAACAACCAATTTGTACTTAATCCCTGCCCCTTTTTTCACCCCTCTTCCATCTGGCAGCTATCAAAATGTTTTCTGTATTTATGAGTTTGTTTCCATTTTTTTGTTTGTTTATTTTGTTCTTTAGATTCCACATATAAGGGAAATCACATTGCATCTGTCTTTCTCTGTCTGACACTCCACTCAGCACAGTATCCTCCAGGTCCATCCATGCTGCCGCAGATGGCAAGAACCCATTCCCTTCCACGGCCAAGCAATATTCCACTGTATATATGTACCACCTTCTCTTTATCCATTCTTTCATCAACTCCAGGCTGCCTCCACATCTTGGCTGTTGTAAACAATGCTGCAATGAACATATGGATGCACACGTCCCCTCAAAGTAGCATTTAGGATTTCTTCAGATAAATACCCAGAAGTGGGATTACTGGGTCCTTCTTTGTCTCTTGTTATTGCCTTTGTTTCAAAGTCTGTTTTGTCTGGTATAAGTATTGCTACCCCAGCTTTAAAAAATTTTTTTTCATTTCCATTTTCATGATATAACTTTTTCTGTCCTTTTACTTTCCGTCTGTGTGTGTCTTTTGACCTGAGGTGAGTCTCTTGTAGGCAGCATATGTAAGGGTTTTTTTTTTTTTCTTATCCATTCAGCTCTCCTATATCTTTTGATTGAAACATTCAATCCATTTACACTGAAAGTAATTGTTGATAGATATGTAGCTATTGCCATTTTACTATTCATAATTTTGATCTTTTTTTTTCCATCTTAAAGAAGTCCCTCTAACATTCTTTATAATACTGCTGGTGGTGATGAACCTTAGGTTTTTCTTAGCTCTTGATCTGTCCTTTGATTTTAAATGATAGTCTTGCTGGGTAGAGTAGTCTTGGTTGTAGGTCCTTGCTTTTCATCACATTGAATATTTTGTGGCAATCCCTTCTGGCCTGCCAAGTTTCTGTTGGTAGATCAGCTGACAATCTAATGGGGGCTCCCTTATAAGTTACTAGCTGCCTTCTCTTGCTGCTTTAAATTTTTTTTTCTTTGTCTTTAACCTTTGTCATTTTAATTATAATGTGTCTCAGTGTGGGCCTGTTTGGGTACATCTTGTTTGGGACTTCCTGCACTTCCTGGACTTGTATCTCTATTTCCTTTGCCAGGTTAGGAACATTTTCAGTCATTATTTCTTCAATTAGGTTCTCAATCTCTTGCTTTCCCTCTTCTCCTTCTGGTACCCCTATGATGCTAATGTTATTACACTTGATGTTGTTCCAGAGGTCTCTTAAACGAGCTTCATTTTTTTGTATTCTTTTTTCTTTTT
Source organism: Rhinolophus ferrumequinum (assembly GCF_004115265.2). Taxonomy (NCBI): domain Eukaryota; kingdom Metazoa; phylum Chordata; class Mammalia; order Chiroptera; family Rhinolophidae; genus Rhinolophus; species Rhinolophus ferrumequinum. The sequence goes on along the minus strand of NC_046304.1, from coordinate 17,790,390 downwards.
GCTATTCCAATTGGATGTTTTCTGCTACCTTGTCTTCCAAATTGCTGATTTGATCCTCTGTTCATCTAGTCTGCTGGGGTTTCCTTCTAGTGCATTTTTCATTTCAGATATTGTACTCTTCACTTCTGACTGGTTCTTTTTTATGGTTTCTGTGTCCTATTTAATGCTTACTATCTCTTTGCTGAAGTTCTCACTAAGTTCCTTGAGCATTCTGGAGTAACTCCACAAAAAGCCAGGACACCCCAAGGTCTGCTGCCACCTGCTGGCTCCCTTAAGGTTCAGCCATTGATAAAGCCTTTTGCGGTAGGTGATTTGGGTGCGGCGGGGCCTCAGGGAGGAGTCACTAGAGTGGGAAGAGTCGTGGTGACCAGGTTAATGTAGACTCTGGTTTGGTTCCAGTGCTGAGCCTGGAGCTAGCTACTCAGCAAAAATCTCAGCACACCCAGGCTAGTTGCTGCCCACCTGGGGTCCATGGACTCAGATAGTTTTCCAAGGAAGAGTGTAATGTTGGTGGGACTGGCTGCTGTCAAGAAAGTACTTCTGATGGAGGTAGCTTGGGGGTGTTGGGTGGGGCGGGTTCCCAGCAAATCTCATCAGGGTGGAGCACTGGAGCTCACCAGGCCAATCAGATTCAGATTTACCCTGTGGGGGAGGGCTCAACACGGGAATGATGGCACCCGCCTGTTAGCTGCACAGGAGCAGGCCCCCTCACAGGGAAAATGGCAACTGTTCTCCAGCCCTCGTCTTAAAGCCACATACCTCAGTCTGCCCCCCTGTATACCTCTGACACCCACTGAGTCACCATCCCTCCATGGGAGCCCAGAGTGAGTGATTGCGAGCAAGTCTGTGTGCAGGCTGTTTAAGAGGACATCTGGGTTTCCTGCTGCCTTCTGTCCCACTCAGATGGTTGGAATCCCCACTGTTTTTCACAGCCAAGTTTGGGGGTTCTTTTTCCTGGCACCAGTACTCTGGGCTGGGGAGGTCAGTGTGGGGCTTGCTCCTTTGTGGGGAACTTCCAAGGCTGAGATGTCCCTCCCGATTCTCAACCGCCACACAGAGGTTTGGGGTTACCCCATTTCATGTCTCCACCACTCCTACTAGTCTCAATGTGGCTCCTTAATTATATCCTTAGTTATAAAACTTCTGTTCAGGCAGACTTTAGATGGTTTTCCAGGTTGATTGTTTCATAATTTAGTTGTAGTTTTAATGTGTTCATGGAAGGAAGCACACAGTGTGTTTATCTATTTTGCCATCTTGGATCTGTCCCAACTTGTTATATTTTCAGTTGATGATATTCTTTAAATTGAAAAGCATGTAAAACAATAACATAATCATACAAACTTAAGAGGATTTAAAATAAGTAATTTTATAGTTATTCAAAAAGTATTTGTTGAGCTACTATTAAGTGCTTCACTATAAGGCAGTAATGAAGTATATTAAATAAGTTCCTTATATTCATGGATTTACTTATCTCACTAGGATCCCAAGTGTATGCTTATTTATAATCTATCTCCCTTCACTGGAGAATAAGCTATATGAGAGTTGGGACTTTTTCAAAATTTAACTTTTCAGATAGGCAACATATTCACCTGGTTCAAAAGCCAAAACATACAGAGTTATACAGTGAAACGTTTCCTATCCCTATCCTCTGTCTAGCCAGTACTCTACCTCTGCCATAAATAACTAATGTTCTTAGTTTCCAATCCTCCCAGAGTTTCTTTATGCATACATAAGCAAATACAAATATGGATACTTAATTTTCTTCCTTTTGTATAAAAGAATGTGGATGAGTTATAAATATTTTCCTGTGTTTTTCACCTGCCATTTATCTTTTGTCATGCAGAAGATTTTTTATTTCTTTAGGGTTGAATTTATTTACTTTTATTTTTTGGCTTCTGGATTTTGAGTGATTGTTACATTTCAAAATATTAAAAGAATTCTCCCATAGTTTCTTCTAAAATTATATTTTAATTTTTATTTAAAATATTGATCCATTTGGAATTACCATCCTAGGTAAGATGTAAGATATAGATCCAACTTTATCATTTTCCAAATGGCTACATAGTGATCCCAGTAACAATTGTTGAATAGTCTATCTTTGCCCCACTGTTTTGAGATGAACATTTATTACTAAATTCCTATATATTTTGGAGTGTATTTTTGGATTTTTCTGATGTTTTTTTCTGATCACCCCTGCCTATTCTTGTGTGTACTTTTTTAATGTGAACTGTAGGATTGATTCATCTACTTTAAAAAGGAGGGGTAGAGAACACCCAAAAAAATCTTATAGGAATTCTTATTGACATCTGATTAAATTTATTCATTAACTTAGAGAAAATCGATAACTTTAATGTGTTTCCAATGTGATATATTGATGATGTATTACAGAATTGTGCACTTGAAACCTATGTAATTTTACTAACCATTGGCATCCCAATAAATTTTAATTTTAAAAAAAATGTAAAAAAAATGTGTGTCTACCTGAGAACAAGTGTTTTTCCATTTGCTCATTTTGTATCCATCAGTGTTGTCTTAAAGTTTTTTCATATAGGTTTGCATCTCTTGTTAGATTTATTGCTAGTTATTTTATCATTTTTTGTTGCCAAGGTAAGTGGGACTTTCTTCTTCCATTTTCTGTCTAGATGTACTTTGAATACAAAAGCTATTAATTTCTGTATATTTTTGTATTCTGCTCCCTTACTGAGTTATTTTATTGTTTATAGTAAATTTGTAGTTGATTTCTTAGTTTTTTTCTAACGATGCTACCATATTGTCTGCAAGTAATAGGAGTTTTCTATCTTTTCAATTTTTATACTTCCAACATCTTTTTCTTACCTGATTACATTGGCTATTACCTCCAAATCAAATGATAGTGGTGATACAGGCATTCTTGTCTTGTTTATGGCTTTAAGTAGAAATGATTCTTCTATTATTGCTTTACCATGAACAATTTAAATAAATTAAATATATATATGGTATATATATATATATACCATAATTCTACTCCATTTGATCTGAAAAGATATATTTTATCACATAAGGAAAATGCACCTAATTTCTATCTCATAGAGTGATTTTTATAAAATCAAGAATGTTGATTTTTTCAAATGCTTTTTCACCATCTATGAAGATGATCATTTGATCTTTACCCTAGGTTCATTAATAATGAATTTTATTAATAGATTTCCTCATTTTGAGCTATCTTGTAATTCCTGAAATAAATCCAACTTGGTTGCTATATATTTGGTTACTTTGAAATATGCTTTCTATTAGTAAGACAGAATAAATGTTTCATTCTTTCCCTTTAATTCTAGATTTTCAGAATTCTCTCTCTCTCTCTCTCTCTCTCTCTCTCTCTCTCTCAATAATCACCTCTAGTGTCAGCAAATGAAAGATTTTTCCCCTTTTGGGGAAGGGTTCTTTTTTGAGTATCATTACGGCCACATGGATTCTAGTATTTATTCAATGCATTTTAATCAATTGTAGTCATTTTTTCTTTTCAGTGCTCACCTCGACCCAGCTTTGATTCTTGTGTTCTTCTGACATTTCTTCTTTAATCTTTAAAGCTTCATGCATTTTTTTTTTTAAGGATTCTTAGCTCCTTTTAATGGGATCAGTCATGTAGGCACGAGGAATGCTCATAAATATTGAATTGTTGTCACTTCTAGGCTCTCTCACAACTAACACATAATTTTTTTTAAATAATGAGCTTGTATTAATAATTTCATATCAAATACAATGTTTCAGGGTTTTTATCTGATTCCTTTATTTTATATTTATATCTTTTTTTTCTTACACTGAAAATCTTGGTTTCTAACAAGATTGACAGAACTACTTATTTGCTTCATCCTATAATTAATTTACATAAAATAGCTTCAAAATAATAATACCAACAAGCCTACTAATAATGGAATGACTAAATGAAGTTTTAGATTTATTTGCAGCTTTTTTGTCCATATAATAATATACCCTACTAAGTATGTGTGTGTGTAAAAAATGAAATCATTCAAAAAGTAGAAGAAACCAGGGGTTACATTTCTTTATAACCAGTGAAAAGCCTTTTGAACCGTGACTCAAAGTCATGAAAATATTGATAAATTTGATTACATAAAAATTAAGACCTTTTTGCCTGGTAAATTGAGTTGCAACTACTCAATTCTGCTGCTGTTATATGAAAGTAGCTATAGACAATATGTAAATGAATAAGCATGGCTGTGTTCTAATAAAACTATTTATGAATACTAATTTGAATTTCTACATGCTACAAAATATTATTATTTTTATTTTTAAAAACTACCTTATAATTTAACAACAAATCTTAGCTTTCAAGTTTTACAAAACCAGGCAGCAAGCCAGATTTGGCCCCGAGGATGTAGTTTGCTATTATCTGACCCCTGTTTGGTCTCTTCCAGACCTAAAACAACAAATAAGACACTTTGTGTCTGATTCCCTTCCTGAATCTTCATATTTTAATTCTGTGTGACTTGTGTTAGTGTACTTCCTGTAGTGTAAGCAACTAATTAGAAGCTTAAATGATCATTCTTTTGGAATTAGGTACATATGTTCCTCTAGAATAAAGTAAGAGACATGTATATTAACTCTTCTTTTGTTTTATTTTATGTGTGGACATGGAATTTTTATTTTCAGTTCAAACAGTCTTTCTCAGAGTGTGGTCACTTACCAATAACATCAGAATTACCTGGGTGCTTGGTTAAAAGTGCAGATTCCTAGCTTCTTCCTCAGATCTTCTGCATCAGAACCTCAAGGAATGCATTTAAAACAAGTTCCACAGGAGGTTATTATGCACAATAAAGTTTCAAGACCAATCATTTAGCAAAACCAAATTAAGGGAGTTTTAATACTAGTGAAAAGTTCCAATAGCTGCAGGGAGCAGTGTCATTAAATGTAATAAATAGCTTAAAGAACATTTCTCTTCACCATCTGTTCTTGCAGAGAAATAAATTAGATTTGTATTTAGATCTAGTTCCATAAAAAAACTTAAAATTGGAAACTGTGTCAAGGCTGTAAATCAATATATTGACAAATCCTTTCTCCTGTTAGGGATATGTAAATCTCAATCAGTGCATAAACCTAGGTGTTTATCAATAACTATAGTAAGAACAGTAATGGGCAGACTAGAACCCTGGTCTAGGTTCTATTGCCAACTAATAATATGACAAGGATTAGTTTGTTTCATTGATGCTTCTTGAACTGGGAATTTGAATATTTAGAGTCATTTGAGGTTTCTTAAGAGCTCTAGTTTCTGTTGGAGTGATACTGATGTAGGAATTTCATGAAAGAGTTAAAATAATCAGAGATGCTTAAAATCCAAGATCTATACACATACGTCAACCTGGGACAGTGTCAGGTTTTTGTAGAATATTCAGAAATCCTAGGGATGCTTTACAACAGCACAACGTCTATTGGCTTAAAGCTTGGATACCCAGCATCCTAGCGAAAAGAGTCCTGCTTTTAAATTCCCTGAACTATATCATTGTTTGTGTTGTTCTCAATTCATTGGAGAGCTTTGGAGAAGTCCATTCGTTTTGGGAATGAGAGTTTTTCTTATTTATTTTCAAGAAAAAGACAAATAAAATGTTTATTTGGTTTGTCAAGACTTTGTCTTCTGATGATAATGTTAAAATGTTTATCTGCCTAAACCTGATCTGAAGTTTTCTTCTTCCTGCTTCCCAGCACAAAAAGGGATTCATTTCTGTTTGGTGTCTAAGGACAACAGATACAGAAGACACTCCTTCCTAATCTGGAACAATTTTCATAGTGGTAGCCACTTATCTGAAAAATAAAATATTACTGTTGTTTGTAAGTTGTACACATGCAATATATTTTTATTGCATTTCATCAGAATTCCTGGACGATAGGTATAGAACTGAAATGGACTTTAATCCTTACATGTAATTTTGCAAAACCAATAAGGAGTTCTGTTTGTGTCATTTTGCTTTTCTTCATATTTCCTTTTCTTTTAGCATCTTTCTTTCAGTATCTTTTCCCTCTCACTTTTGATTCCTCCAGTGCATGAGAACACATATTCTGTAAGTCACTACTGCCTTGTGAATTGATAATGAAAAAAATTTGCTCTTAAATTAGGGTTGCAAACTTTCAATAGCCTGATGATGGTGATGGTTAAACACATATGTACACATGTTGAAATTTGTACAACTGTGCACCAAAAAGGTCAATTTCACCATATGATATTTTCAAAAATGAAAACATTTAAACAGTAAAAAAAGGTTTGCAGAAGACAATTAATGTTAGAATTTTACACTATTCCAGAGAAGACGGGCCTATTATAGTATAAATTTCCTCTCTTTTCCTCCCCAGTCCTGATACACAGTCCTAATCCTAGAATGAGAGTTCAAATGAACCAGGAAGTATATTTTAGAGACCCACGGCAAAAGCTTGAACCTTTTCCTGTATGGCAGTTGTAGCAATACATAACCAATTCTGGCTTGGTAATGATCTCTGATCCCTGTATCTGTTGCTTATTTATTATCACTGTGCGTCTGTGATACACCTTGAGATATCTTTTGGGCATTTTTCCTATGACTCCTTTTTATTAGCCTTATGGGCTAATCATGTAATATTTAGTCCATGAAAAGAAAGCATCACAAAGAAATATTTCAGAGAAATACTTTTTCAGCCACAGCTACATAAAGAAGAAAAATAAGTCAGGATCAATGCTCAAGCATTAAGGAAACACAAACCAAGTAAACACTAAAAGGGAAAGAGATGCATGCCTTTATGTTAGTTATAATAATTCCCTGCTAATGAACTCATATACAGTGTTCAAGGAACTTATGCAGACTATGTCACAAATCTGTTGTGTATGTTTCTATTGGAATGGGGTATCTGCAAAGGGTTTGAGGCTTTACTTCAAAGTATTTACTTTTTGTATTAAAAACAAACAAACAAACAAAAAACCTCAAAATGTCTAACTCTTCCTTACAAGATGCCGGCACTAGGACTTGGCAAGACCGAGGGAATGTTTCATCCTTGATATGGGTGTTTCTCAGTTGCCAGGAGACAGTGACTTCCTAGACAGATGTCTGCTCAGGTAGATAGCTGCCACCTCTTTACTAAGCCCAACCCTTGTGCTTACATGACGTTAGGAAACCCCACAGGTGCTTCTCCCCAGGTGACATTATCAATATTCATCATCTTGTGAATCTGTATTGAATATCATATTTCATCAGTTCAGTAAAACAGATTATGCCAAAAGGGAGTGGATAGATAAGGAAAATGTGTTTTTAATAGTATTTGAATGACTATGTATTATACCCAAATATATGTCATAGGACTTTGTCCAAACAGGTCCTACTTTCGTTCAACCTAAAGCATAATAATAATGCATATATATTGACTAGTTTCATATCCGTCTCTAAGCCACACTAAGTATCACTTCTTCTGGGATACCTTCTGCCACATCTGGCCTGGATTCGGTACTTTTTCTATATATTCGTGAAGCATCTATAGGCTCATGTCAACCCTCAGCACACTGTAATGTAATTGTTGAGATACCTCCTCATAATCTCTTTGAAGACAAGGATTATTTTCTATCACACTTGTATTTCCAATACTAAGTACAGTGCTTGGTATGAGTTGGGGCTTAATAGTGTTTGTTAGATAAATGAATTAATAACTTGAATTTATTAAGGCATCTTTACTCAATTAGTATTTATTGCATAACTACTGAGTGCTCAATGTTGAGCCGTACCTAACAGGGAAAAATTACAAAATTTGGTTCTTGTCAGGAGGAACTTACGCAGTGTAGTTGATGAAATATAACTAAAACATAGCTAAATTTAGCAAAGCAGTTGTCCATACACATTTTACCTACTTCCTATGTTTCTCAACCTGTTCTATCTGGACTTTGTTCCAAGCTCTCTTCAATAAATGGCCCTTACCAAGATCACAATATTCTCCATTCCTACTATTTGCTAACAGTTCTGTTGATTTATAGGCCCAGTGGAAAGTTTGCCATCCTCATCTTACGTGACCTCTTAGCAGTATTCAACGATGTTGACAATTTCCCCCTTGAAATAGTTTTTCCCTTCCCTTTTATGATATGATTCTTTACTAGTTTTCCTTCTCTCCCTCTATAGTTCTTCTCCATGTCCTTTGCTGGATTATTCTCCGCTACCTGATGTTCAAAGACTAAGGTTCCTCAAGGCCTGGTACTAAGCCTTGTTCTCCGATGATGCCATAATCCATCCCTGAGTGCTGCCATTCCAACACATGACATCAGTTACCATTTATACATTCATACCTCTTAATTTTATATCTGTAGCCCAAATACCTATTCTGAGCTCCAAACAGTGTATGCAGTTTCTATTCAATATCTGCACTTGGGTGTTTCACAAGCACGTCAGGTTCAACTGTCTTATTTGGCTAACCATCCAGAGTCTCAATCCAAAAGCGGAGGGATCAACCAACCTTGACACTTGCTTCCTTACTGCTCACTTCCAGTAAATCATTAAGTCCTATTGATTTTACCTCCTTCTCTCCAATCAATTCATTTCTGACCTCTCCCATTGCAACAACCCTAGTCGAAGCTACCATCATCTCTAACTTGCACTATTGCAACAGTCTCCTAATTGGTATGTTTACATCCACTCTTGCCTTCTTCCAGTCTGTTCTTTACCTGTATCTGAAGTGATTTGTTTTTTAAAGGTTAACCTTATCATGTTTTTCTTCAATGTAAAAGCTTTCAGTGGTATCCCTTTACTCTTAGAATAAAGTCCTAAATCCTTAACTGGGCTGTAAGACCTTCCTTGTATGACCTGCTTAAGTCCCTGACTTTCTTTCTAGCCCTGCCTCCTGCCTCGTTCCTTCTCACACTCTCTACTCCAAAAACATAGGATTTCTTTCAGTTCTTCAAACATACTGCGCTTCTTTCTCACTCAGGGTGTTTACATATACCATTCCCTTGGCCTGTATCACTCTTCTTCCTCTTTACCTTATCCTACCAATCCTCTAGAGTTCACTTGAAATAGTACATTATTGTGAATTAACTAATCTAATCTCACTTTTGCCCTCATGATGAAAGTTTTTTTGGTGTGGGTTTTTTTTTTTTTTTGCTTTTTTGTTTTTAGATACATAAGATTATTATGAGATACATCTTAATTTGGGGGTAATCAAGTATTTAATGTTGAAATCTCTGGAATTAATCATCAATATTTAATGGAGAGGCTATGATAAATGTTCTTCATCATTTTATAAAATTCCAAATAAGCCTAATTATTTCTCTGTTCCAATATCATTGATTAACCAGTAACTTAGATTTTTCGTAAGTCATTACACTTATGTTAGGAATCTCATTTCATAAATAAGATACATGTTGAATAAACAAAAAGAAACTAAGAATTAGTATAATAATTAAGTGGATACATCATATATGGTTTTTATAGGAATACTCATCGCAGGAATAATATGGCTATGCTCCAGGAATAGCAAGAGATCCAGCTTAGCTTTGTGAAACTAAAACCACTAGAGCTTAAAAACAAACAAACAAACAAACACCGAGCATATTAACTTGCCAGACAAAGAAATAAACACCAGTGAAAACTTCACTGAATAGTTTGCAGAAGAGGAAAATTCAGGGGTTTTTAAGTATTAGGAAGGGAGCTTCATACTGGTTATACAGGTAATAATTGATAACTATCACTGTAGAGGACAGAGTAAGTCCATAGGTTTGTACATGATTGATTAAAACAAGCCCCATTGTTTAACAGTCAAGAGTCTTCATTTAGGTCCAGTAATGGTCTGGTATACTGGAGTCACTCAAAATTCATGGTCAGTACCCACTTAAGCTGGTTAGAACCAGTTTTGATGAAATACAACATTCAGTTTTGATATAATTTAGGCAAATGCTGCTCTAAGTGGAAGGTTTTCCTTGTACCATTTGAATGGATGGATGGAATTTGGATTGTCACAACTAGAGCTGTCACAATGATCAGTTAGATTTATACTGTGCTTTTCTTTAAAAGATATCAAAATACTTGTTAAGAGGCGGAACTTTTATTAGTTAGCTTTTGCTGCATAACAAAATACCTCAAAACTTAGTGGCTTAAAGCAATAATAATTTATAATATTTGCTCATGATTTTGTGGGTTGGTAACCTTGGGCTGGGTTCATGGCTCATCTCTGCTCCCCATGGTACCAGTTGCACTTACTCATGCATTGTAATAAGGTGACAATTGATAGCCTTAGTCATTTGTCTATTAATCACTTGTTTGCAAAAGCAATGGAAGTAAGTGGATCATCATCCAGAAGGCTACCAAGCTCATTTCTAAGATGGTGGTGGTAGAGCTCCTAAGTTCAATAAAAGAGGCAAGCCCCCATCCATGTTCAAGCACTTTCTTTTCTGTTTTCTTCCCAGTTTCATTGTGGTATAATTAATAGCACTTTTCAACTTGATTTTGCATCATGTTTGCTAATGGTCCATTGGCCAAAGCAAGTCACATGGCCACACCAGACACAAGGGTACAGAAATAGACTCCAACCTCTTGATGGGAGGAGGTGCAAAGTTACACTGCATACAAACAGTCATTCATAAAGAAATGGGAAGAATTTGTGACCATTTTGCATTTTACCCCACTAGTTTTTCCTCCTTTCCAGTCTCCTTAAATATGGATGTATACTTATATTTATTCTGTTAACAGGTTATCCCTACTCTACACTGACCAAATTAAGAGTTTTGGATGCTCTGGAATTCTGTTGATGGATGTGGATATCCTCATAAGATAATACAGACCACAGAAGAGAAATTTTGTTCATTCCTTGAATGAGTTATTACTTAATCAATTTGAAATCCTTTTAGATTATATCTAGAGTCTCATGTACAGTGGACATTAAATTAATGTCGGCATTAATAAGTGGGAGGACATGATGTCTGAGCTGGGACCTGAAAGATGTACAAGATCTAATCAAGCAAAGAGAGAGAGAGAGAAAAGTATTTCAGGCAGATAGGTTTCTATGACAGATAGGTTTCGTGACAGAAACCCAATTTTATTAATCCATTTTTGTGTTCAGTACTTATTACACAATATTGTTGAACTGTTCTGCATTGGACCCTAAGCTTTTTTAATGGCAGAATCCATAGTAGGTGCCCAATAAATGGTTGTGTAATGAGTGAATAAATGACTGACTTAGTAAGTGAGTGAATGAATGAATGAATAATGAGACAAAGCTAGAAGAAAGACAGACACAGAATAGACAGTCACGCAGAGAGAGGGAGAAGGGAAAAGGGAGAGGAGAGAGAGAGGGAGATAGATAAAGCAGCAGAGGGAGAAAGAGTAGGGGAAAAGCAGAAGGAGAGCCAGCAAAGAAAGGGACTGGAGGCTCTGAGATAAGTGATGGAAATTTGTCAGCTTAGCAGTTGTACCAGAGGAACTTAGCACTTCCTTTAAAATACTAACCTTCTAGTGGTTTAGAAACAGGCCCTTCTACACTATTAAACCACGTGCCTCCTTTGGTCTTCAAACTTTAAAGTTTATTTTTGAAGTCTTATTTTCCTGGATAATTTTGAAGGTTCATATGGGCATAAAGTAATGACTTAGATTTTAGTTGTTTCTTTTGGATTATTAAAGGTATCCAATTTACCAGTTCTTACTGAAAATTCTTTTGCATTTTAACATCAGATTGCCTTAGTTTTTCTTCTTTGAAAGATGAAGACCTGCCTCAAACATTATTGGAAAATTACATTTGAAACCAGCAGCTATTTTTACTGTTCTGAGTCATTTTGGTCTTTCAATCAAAGCCAGTTTGGAGGTTTTGAAGTCCTAGTAAGGACAATGAACATAGGAACAACTGAAATCACAAATCTTCCCTAATTTTCCACTTGGATGATACAGCTCTGTCTGAGTACAAGGGTAACTGTTATGCTCAGGGGCTGTCAAAGTACTTGACGCTGGCTAAAATAAGGAAATTGGCAATATATATTCCTAGACAGAAATCAGAAGTTTGGTCCAAGGCATCAGAATTACCTCAGATGCTTGTTATACATGCAGCTTTCAAGCCCCCGCCCTAGACTATGAATCAGAGTCCTTCCATATTGTTTCTGTGTCCAGAGAAGACAGAAGCTCACCGACTTAAGGCCTGTGCATTCAACCTTGCTTTTAGTGTATATGTGCCAACTTCTAGGGATATCTTAGCATTTCCTAAACATAGTATTTAGTTGGGTAAAATAAGGCCTACTTCTATAAAAAGGCAAGTCATAGTAGAAGGTAGCGTATGATTAATGGGCTGCCGGGTTGAATCAAGGACAATTGCATGGAGAAAAGACCAGTACAAAGTTTAGATGAGGTTCTACACTCTTGTATTCTACCATTTGAACAATCTAAGTTAAATCCGGTGGTCTTAACATACTCACATATTCTATTTCTACGTCTTTCAGAGTCTCTAAGATGAAGGAGAAGGTTAAACAGCAACAAGAACAAAGAGAATGCATAAGTAAAGTCAAAGTCAAGGTGGCCAACACACAGAGACAGGCTCTACAGGAACAGTTCAATGAATGGATTCTAGACCCCCAAGGAATGATCCCTATGCTAGTGGTAAGAAAGGGGGACGCTGTGAAGGGCAGGTGGGATGGACAATAAGAGGGTGATGGTTGAATACTGAGTGGAGTGCTAAAAGCCTCCATCTAAATTTTCACTCCTGCTGAGGTAAGTCAATTCTTGACACGTCTAGTCCATGAGAGTAGATTATTTTCAATTTTTTCTTTAGTATTTTTTTTAAAAAAACCACAGCTAGAGTTCTAAAATATTGACTCTGACTGAAGTTCCCAAACTCTTCATTACAGACAGATATAGATTTCACTTGTTTGTTTTTTTGTTTGTACTTTATATGCATGTGACTAATTACTTCTGTGGGCTAAGAGACCGTGTCTCTCAGCTCCAGAAAATATTTGTAAGAGTTAAATATTTTCTCTTAGTGGTATATAGATGTGAGAATACTTACTAGTTAGATAAAAATGACAAGCATATTTTTGATTCAAAGTGATTTATTAAAAATAGACCAAGGAAGACAAGCCACAGACTGGGAGAAAATATTTGCAAAAGACATATCTGATAAAGGACTATTATCCAAAATATGCAAAGGACTCTTAAAACTCAACAATAAGAAAATGAACAACAGATTAAAAAATGGGCAAAAACAGAAAAAACACATGAGATACCATTACTCACCTACCAGAGTGGCCAAAATCTAGAATACTGACAACACCGAATGCTGGCAAAGACGTGCAGCAACAGAAACTCTTATTCATTGTTGGTGGGAATGCAAAATGGTACAGCCACTTTGGAAGACAGTTTGGCAGTTTCTTATAAAATTAAACATACTTTTACCATAGAATCCAGCCATCACGTTTCTTGGTATTTACCCAAAGGAGTTGAAAACTATGTCCTTGTAAAAACATGTACATAGATGTTTATAGCAGCTTTATTTATAATTGCCAAAGTGTAGAAGCAACCAAGAAATCCTTCAGTAGGTGAATGGATAGATCAACTGTGATCCATCCAAACAATGGAATATTATTCAGCACTAAAAAGAAATGAGCTATCAAACCATGAAAAGACGTGAAGGAACCTTAAATCCATATGACTAACTCAAAAGAGGCAATCTGCAAAGGCTACATACTGTATGATTCCAACTCTATTAGAGTCTGGAAAAGGTAAAACTGTGGAGGCAGTAAAAAGATCAGTGGTTTCCAGGAGTGAGAGGGAAAGGAAGGGTGAATAGACAGAGCACAGAGGATTTTTAGGGTGGTAAAACAGTTCTGGATGATACCATAATGATGGATACATGTCATCATACCCTTGTCAAAACCCATAGAATGTACAACATCTAATGTATATCAGATTCCTAGTGTAAACATCAAAACCTTGGGTTCTGATGTTTCCATGAAGGTTCATTGATTGTAATGAATGTACCACTGTGTGTGTTGTGGGGTGGTTGTTAAGAACGGGGGAAGCTGTGTGGGTAGGGGCAGTAGTAGGGGCAAGAAGTATATAGGGCCTCACTGTACTTTCTGCTCAATTTTGTTGTGAAACTAAAACTGCTCTAAAAAATAAAATCTATTTTTTTAAAAATGGACCAAGAAGAACTCTGAAATTTCAGTTTTTTGTAATTGAAGAATGAGGAATTATAGAGGATTCTTTGGATTGCCGAGTTGGTTGCCAAAGGTGCCTTAGCTCCATCACGACAGAGATGTCCCTGGAGGAGGCAAACCAGGCTCCCTCTCAGCATCCTAGCTTTTACACAAAGAGGTTGGGAACCATTGAGGCCATACTCATATATGTGAAAGCATTTTATATACCTTGAAATATTCTATAAACTAAATGTTAATTATTACTATTTTTGTCCCTGGGTTAAAAGGATTACCCAGGACCTAAATTGAAAGACTAAATCCGGCTTTTAGTCTAAAACACTAAATATACGGTAATTGAGAAGTAATATATGATATCTTTGATTGGCAGATTCAGAATGTTCTTCATGAATTTTTTCAAAATTCAGATTTCCAGCTTGGTAAGCATGCCTATTACTATAGCATTTAGGTTTTTCTCTCTTTTTTTGGGAAAGGGAGGGGGTGCTGAGTTAAGATGAAGAGTCAATATTGAGATAGATGTTATACAGATATACGTAAGCTCTTTGGCTCTTTCCAGATGGAGAATGTAGAGAAGCAACTAGTAATTTTCAATCCTTTTAGTCTAGTGGCCCATTTTATTACAAATATTCTTTAATACCCTTTATTATCCTATCAAATTCCTAGAAAATATTATTTGCACACATTTTAAAAGAAAGATATAATGTCACATATCTTTGTGATATGAAGGAGAAATATGAGGAGAGACGTAAGAAAATTATATGTACTAAATTTCAATATATGAATGTTTGGTTACAACTTCACTATAAGACAGAACGGGGTAGTCAGAAATCTGTATTTACTTATAATGCATGTTTAGATATAAGAAAAGTAAAATTACATCCGATCGACCATTTCTTTGTATTTGTGAAAGTACTAGTGGAGGGTAGGGGAAAAGTAGACTTTCATAGTTTGCTACTTAATTTTTGTATTATTTGAATCTTTTACTAAAAGAATATATTCATATTTTATTTATTTAACTTAAGAAACATTAAAGACAAAATAAAACATTTAAAATAAAGTCTGTAGAAGTGTTTGTTTTAGGATGTGTTAATATAAATGCTAGCATAAACTAACACAGAGTTTTTAGTGGTCTTTTATACTATTGATGTGCATATTTGTTTCTGCTTTTTCTCAACCTGGTCATTAAAAAGGTAGGCACATTCTTTTCAGTATTTGGGTTGCTTGGTCAAATAAAAGCCAGGAAAAATACTAATTTTATAGTAATTGAAATGTTACCCAACTATATACCATTTACTTTATTATAATATTGATGGATATTAAGAAATACTTTTATGTTCTTTTAAATGATTATAAAATATGAATGTATTATAACCACACTAACTAGCAAATAACCTTTATTCCATAATTAGAAGCATGTTGCAAACAATTGAATATTGCTGACTCAATGGAACCAAGATTGAATAAAATGGAATTTACAGAAGTAAGACATTATTTTGTTCATTATTTGAATCAAATTATTTTGCCAGTTTCAATTGTCTTTGGTGGATGTCACGTATACATTAACTTAGAATTAAGTTAAATGAAAGCATAGTAACTTATTTTATCGATTCTAAGATGCACACTTTAAAATATTTTAACAACTCTGAAATTAGGTTACATTTTATAATCAAAGGCATCTTATAAGTTCTTTCAATCAGTGGTACTCTTGATGTGAAAGTGTAAAAAAACTTCCACTGACACCTTCAGGTAAGATGAAGAAAAACCAGCTTTTTGTATTCAGAGAAATCTGCTTATACAAATAATAATGAGATCTAACACTTAGCTATGGGCCAGGCACTATTCTAAGCTATCCATATGTTAGCTCATGTAAAAACTCTCGTAACCCTTATTCCTACTTTTATAGATGAACACACTGAGGTGCAGAAAGGTTAAGTAACTTGCACGAGGTCTCACAGTTAGTGGAGCTGGGGAAATTTGTATCCAGGCAGTTTGATTTCAAAGTCTACATACTATTGCATCTGAGAAAGGATGATTCTATTGCAGTGGAATAAGCAAAACAAGCAATATAATGGTACGAGCATTCTAAGTTTTCTGTAGCCTGCTTTTATATTTTTCATGTCTTTCTTCTAATTCCCATTGTTTTTCTCTGAGTCTCAGAATCGAGGTAACTTTTTCCTTCCGCGCTCCTTGCCCCATTGAAGGTGATGACTATGCACTATATACAAATTCAAGGTTCTTATGAAGGATTTCTGAAATCTTTCTTGAAGTGATTACCATACAGATAAGAATTTGGTAATCCTACCTTAGCTATGTTCTGTGTTTTCTTAGTCTCCGTATTTGTCTATTCGGTATCCACGAGTCACACGGCCAAACTAATGGCCGAAATTGTTTTAGACGCATATATCTCCCCTGCAATCCATAGCCCATATTCTGAACCACCTCTGTATCTAAATCGAACTCACCAAGCCAATCTTTTTCAAGGTTTCTCAATTGTTTAAAAAATTTTAAAGCTGTTTTCTAACTCACCGAAATTTTTATGTAATGAAATTTATTAATTTTTTAGAGGTTTTTTCCCCATTGCTTCTATGCTTAGAAGTTTCCTTCCTAAGCTCAGCTGTATCCATCCATTTTTTTCCTAGCTCTTTCTATTTTTAAATTAATTTGAAAATTATTTTGATAAATAATGAAGTGAGAATCCAACTTCATTTTTTTCCCCTACCATGACTAGCTAAATATACCACTCTATTTATTGAATAAACCTTTCTTTTACAAGGAGCTAATTTTCCAAATGAAATTTCTTCTACATCATTCTTTTCTTTTTTCCAATGGAAAATACAAGTAGAATATTTTACAAAATTTGAATGACTGGAATTTTTAATGCCCATGTAAAATCAGTTTTGTCAGAAATCAGAGTATTCTCTAGGATACGAATTTCCCCAAGAATGTGTATATTTTAATGCATGTATTATTCTGTTAGTGTCAGATAACTCAAACTTAGAAGGATAGAAAAAGAGGCTTTTCTTTTACTTTAAAAAACTCAGCTGCAAATAGCACATCACAATTTTCAGTAAAAATCTTTTCAATCTTTCCCAGATAAATTAGAAGTGATGAGAAAAATCTTAGTTCCATCTGGTCTCTTGTTACCTTACGCGCTTCTGACAAAACTGTCACCCTTTCATTGTCTTTTCATATTTCTTGGGAAAGGCAATTTAATTTGCCAGACTGAAATGAAAACATTAATAATCATGGTGTGACTTCTTACCCTGGTTCAGTTGAAACTAAATTTATTCCAAAGCTCCTATTTTACCTGTAAATTGCCAAAATAACATCATTTGAGTGCATTTTTTAAAATTAAGAGAACTATTATTAGGGTAATGTTGTAAAAATGAACTCCCGGGTCTTCCCAATTTGCAAAGAGAGAGGTCTTCTCTAGCAATGTCAAGTTAAAAATGTAACTTCTCCCATTCTTCCATGTGATTGGAGACCTCTTCATATTTCACATTTCATTGTTTCTAAGGTGAACAGTTTTCCTTTTGCACTTCTGATATCAAAATGCATCTTACAAGTGATGGAGGTGTCTATATGGTCTTGGTGATGATGATTTTATCGGTGTATACTTATCCCAAAACTCATTAATTTGTATATATTAAATATGTACAGCTTTTTACATGTCAATTATACCTCAATAAAGTGTTTTTTTTTTTTTAAAAAGATGCACCTTACAATCAATGGATACATTTAATGAAATAGTATTTTCCTCTCTCCTCCAACCCCCAAAATCTGTGTTTAAATCAGTTGTCTATCTTATGGTTGGTGATATTTTGATAATTGGAAAAAAAGGCTATTTGCTCTTTATGAGCAAAGCACCTAATATAAAACGACAAAAAGGATGAAATTAAGAGAATTGAAGGAATATCTGATAATGAAAACAAGCAATCAAACAAACAAAACTGAGCAGATTTCGAGATTAAAAATAATTTAATGGAACCACAACCATTTTCTATATTTGTAAATGTTAAAGTTGTATATTTATAAAATTTAAAATTAATAAAGATGATAAGCTTCATGAGCTTATAGAACATTTCAATGGAATATGTAAAAATACATGAGAAATATAAAGTAAATGAACAAAAATCTACAGTAATTGTGGCAATATTAAAACTTTTTTTTTTTTTTGGTTAACAGCTCTATTGAGATAGAGCTGTGTTTATTTTCTATGGCTGCTGTAACAAATTGTCATGAATTTGGTGCCTTAAAAAAACAGAAATTTATTCTCTCACAGTTCTGGGGACCACAAGCCCAAAATCATTATTACTGGGCCAAAATCAAGGTGTCAGCAGAGCTGCACTCATTCTGGAGGGTATAGTGGAGACTTGCCTTTTCCACCTTCTGGTGGCTGCTTGTATCCCTCGACTTGTGGCTACATCACCAGTCTTTACTTCTATGGTCACATTACGTCCTCTTCTGTCTGAGAAATCTCCCTCTAATAAGAGCACATATGATTGCATGTAGAGCCCACCTAAATAATCCAGGATAATTTCCTCATCTCAAATACCTTAACTAAATCACAGCTGCGAAGACTCTTTTCCTCTATAAGGTAATATTGACAGGTTCCAGAGATTTGGACCTGATATCTCTGAGGGGTATTATTCAACCTCCTACGTTCTTACAATTCACCCATTTAGTGTACAATTCATTGGTTTGGAGTGTATTTATGTAACTGTATAACCATTAAAACAATTGATTTTAGAACATTTTTATCACCCCCAAAAGAAACCCCATACCTATCAGCAGTCATTGCCCATTTCCCTCCTAACCTGCAGGCCAGGACACCACCAATCTACTTTCTGTCTCTTATAGCTTTTGCTATTCTGGAAATTTCATATAAATGAAACCATACAATCTACGGCCTTTTGTTATTGGCTTCTTTCACTTAGCATACATGTTACAGCATGTATCAACACTTCATTTTTATTGCTGAATAATATTCCTATTTGTGGACATTTCATATTTTATTTATCCATTTATAAGTTGATGGACATATGGGTTGTTTTTCCTTTTTGACTATTGTGAATATGAACATTTGCATATACGGTGAACATGTTTTCAATTCTCTTGGGTATATACATAGGAGTGGAATTGCTGGCTCATATAACTCTATGTTGATTCTTTTGAGGAACTGCCAGACTCTTTTCCACACAAAAAATGGCTGCACCATTTTACATTCCTACAAACAATGAACGAGGGTTCCTATTGCTCCACATCTTTAACAACCCTTGTTATTCTCTGTTGTTTTTGTTTGTTTGTTTTATTTTTTAATTATAGCCATTCCTGTGGGTATGAAGTGGTAGCTCATTGTGGTTTTGAAATGCATTTCCCTGATGGCTAAAATGAAATTGAACATTTTTACATGTATTTATTGGCCATTTGTATATTTTCCTTGGAGAAATGTCTACTTAGATCCTCTGACCATTTTTAAATTGGTTTGTCTTTTATGTGAGTTCTTTTATATTCTAGATACAATCCATTGTCAAATATATAATTTGCAAATATTTTCTCCTATTTTGTGGGTTATCTTCATTTTGTTGATGGTGTCCTTAGAAGCACAAAAGTTTTAAAATTTAATGAAGTCCAATTTATCTAATTTTGTTGTTATTGTTGCTTTTACTTTGTTGTCATATCTAAGAAATCATTGCCTAATATCAAGGTCATAAAGGTAGACGTTTAAGTTTTATAGTTTCAACTCTTATATTTAAGTCTATTTAAGTCTTTGATGCATTTTGAGTTTATTTTTGTGTATGATGTGAAGTGATAAAACATTTTTAAAAAAGTATTTGATAAGTCAAAGAGGTAAAAAATAAATAAGGATATAAAGAAACTGTTACATTATCAATAAGACTTATTATAAAAGTATGTATCGAACTTCAATCCCTCCAGTGACCCCGGTCCAGTTTTCTTAGAATATTGTCAAAACTTATTATAAACAGGCCACTAAGAAAACCTTATAAGTCTAAAAACTAGAAATTTGACATGTTAGATTCTCTTATTATGTAACAAAACTGGAAAATAATAAATAAATTTTAAAATTATTAAGCCCAACCATTTAGAAATTTAAAAATTAATCTCTTTAATAATTCTTGGGTCAAAGTCTTACATCTGATTTTATGGAATGCTATTAAATGTTTACTCAAATGAGAAATTGTAGTCTTAAAACTTTTAAAAATGAGGTGGGATGAGGAATTTTAAAAATACAGGCATATTTAAAAATAGAGTAAATATATATAAATACACACACACACACACATATATTCCCATAGCATAGAATTAATTCTTGTTAACACCTTGGCACATTTTCTAAGAAAAAAATTATTCAATTAAAAGAAATTATCGTGACCAAAAAATGAATTTAAATAACACATAAAAGTATGAAGGTGGGGATTTTAAAATCACCATAAATTTGTTATGCAGAAATAACCATTGTCACCCTTAAATAAACATTATTTCAAACAGCTTTATATACTTTGTCTCAATAGATAGAGTATAAAGATGTAGACGATCATAAATTCTGTTATGAGGTTTTAATTACTTAAAATAAAAAAACATTTAATTGTACTTGATTCTAATAGAAAAAAGAGAAACTGAAGTAAAAATAAGGAAATTGTTGAAATTAAACATATCTTCACGAAAGTTATTCTAAAATCATTCCAACACAAGACCATATGATGCAGATCAGGAAAGGTTGCAGTCATTATTTTTTTAAATCACATAGTTCAATTATAGAAATAACAGTTGACATCTTATTATAAAAGATGAAGGTATTTCCTCATGTTTTCCTATCTTTTTTCTTTGTATTTCCCAATTTTAGTTATTTTAGAATTTTTATTTTATCCAGATGTACACCATTCACTTTCTTTTCTGTAATTACAAATCCCATAGTTGATTAATTTTAGTCTAATATTTAAATGGATTTGAGGTTTACCTCCTGTCCTTTTTACAATGGCTTTGCTATTCCGAGATTATTTATTTTGATTCATCTCTTAATTGGCTGAATTTATTGTAAAGTCGTTTTATCAGGAAGATCACATGGATGCTATATTTTCTGAGTTCTTTTATGTTGAAAATGTATATTTCCTCTAAAATTAACCTTGGATAGGTATACGGTGATTGAGTCACATTTTCTTTTTACCTCAAAACGATATAGACATTGTTTGTTTTCTGGTATTGAATGTGTGAAGAATGATGTCAGTTTTACTTTTTTTCTCTTTCATTTGTTTTAATTAATTCAACAAATATATACATATACATTTGTACATACACTGTGTTTCCCCGAAAATAAGACCTAGCCAGACAATCAGCTCTAATTGTCTTTTGGAGCAAAAATTAATATAAGACCAGTCTTATTTTACTCTAAGTATGTTATATCATAGACCCGGTCTTATTTTACCATAAGTAAAGTAAAATAAGTTATTTTAAGTTTTTATAAGTAAAGTAAAATAAGTAAAATAAGTTATTTTACTTTACTTATAGTAAAATAAGTCTGGGTATATACTATACTATAATATAATATCGGGTCTTATATTAATTTTTGCTCCAAAAGATGCATCAGAGTTGATTGTCTGGCTAGGTCTTATTTTCGGGGAAACAGGGTACATATCATATATGAGTAACGAGGTCTGATGATTAAGTTCACGAACTCATCCAAGAAAAAGTGCTACCTATGTCATTGCTGAATATCACTACGGTCACCTTCGAAGTACTCCCCTTGGAAAACTACACACCGATGCCAGCACCTAGTCCACCCTTCAAAGCAATTCTGGAACTCTTTCTGGAATGGCCATCAGAGCTGTCATCATATTACTGTTGATGTCCTGAATGTCATCCAAATGTCTTCCTTTCAATGTTTCCTTTATCTTTGGGTAAAGAAAGAAATCACTGGGGGCCAGATCAGGTGAGTAGGGAGGGTGTTCCGATATAGTTATTTGTTTACTGGCTAAAAACTCCCTCACAGACAGTGCCGTGTGAGCTGGTGCATTATCGTGATGCAAGAGCCATGAATTGCTGGTGAAAAGTTCAGGTCGTCTACCTTTTTCACGCAGCCTTTCAGCACTTCCAAATAGTAAACTTGGTTAACTGTTTGTCCAGTTGGTACAAATTCGTAATAATCCCTCTGATATCAAAAAAGATTAGCAACATCGTTGCAACAACTTTGCGAACTTAATTGTCAGACCTTGTATGTACGAAAGGCTCCATGTCACACATTACTTCTGAAATGGCAATTTCTGTCAAATAAAAACATTACAGTGTGCCCTCATCCACCTTATTCCCTACATCTGGCACTGTGTGATTTCTGGCTCTTCCTCAAAGTCAAAGTGACCATGAAAAGGTAAACGTTTTGAATCGATTCAAGACATCGAGGCAGCCATGATAGTGCAGTGAGACACTCACAAAAGGACTTCCAGAACTGCTTCAGAAAGTGGCAAGAATGATGGGATGAGTGTGTTTGAAGCGAGGGGGAGTATTTTGAGAGGGATTAATGGCAATGGGTCTTTTACTGTAATAATTTTTTAAAATTTAAACATTCACCGTATTTTTTATCACACCTTGTTGTATGTGTATGTGTATGTATGTATGTATATCCATCAATTTAAGAAGAAAATGGGTAAAGGTGATGTATACCTAGTAATACTTGATACAAACTCATTAGCATTCTACATAATACCTTTGTGGGTATCTATCCACCTAATTTCGTTTTAATGGATGGTTTGGGTTATTAATATTAGTTTTCCAACTTCTCTTCCTGAAATGCAAAGAGCACATATTCAGGTACTATCATTATAGAGAAGTGCTGTTGCATCAATTAGAAACAAAGAAAGTATTTCTTGTACAGAAATATTTATTGAAAAAATTTAATTATCTGATCAATAAATCGTTGAGCCATCTTATCTGACATAGAAATAGTGTTTGGAACACTTGCTTTAAAAGAGATTTGTTCTAAGGCTATTTTGTCAGAACTGTTTAATGAAACTGGAAGAAAATAAATGTCAGGCTAAAAGGCAAACATATTATACACAGGTGCCATCCAGTGGAGAAATGATGCCTTGCGATTGCCCCGCTGATTGCAATGAGTGAGCAGTGTGATTAGCACTTAGGAAGGAGCATATTTGGAGGAAACGGAGTCAGTGAGTAATAGTTAATGTAGAGAAAAAGACAAATGGAAAGAACGGTCACAGATATCTGGATATGCATATCACTTTTCTAGCGCGTCTGTTTTCTGGTGGATAAACGAACAGGTGATGATGTTTTTGTTTATTATAACTTCTTTCACTGTTTGTCTGTTTTATTCTGGTAAATGCAGACCCAAAGTAAGTATTTTAGAATATTTATTCCTAGTTTTTTGGTTGTTAAGTATATACTGAATGTTTACTCTGTGTGCTAGGAGAATGTCACAATAAGAAGTTGTATTTCTTATCCTTAAGGATGCATTGTTATGGGACTGTGTCTGTGGGTATGTGAAGGCATTTGTGTGTGTGTGTGTGTGTGTGTGTGTGAGCGTGTGTGAGCACACGCGTGCACGTGTGTGTACATGCATGCATACATACACACACTGGATGGAACCAAAGTAGGATCCAGGGATTGGAAGGATCAAAATATAGGCAAATTAAGGACACACACCACAAAAAGACAATTATAAAGCAGTGAACAGGTGCAAAACATTATGAATTATTATATTCATCGCTGCCAAGGGACACAGAGTAAAAGAAAAATGAGACTTCAGTGGGGCAGGTTTCATGTGGGAAGTTCCTCTGGTGGTCGTGAGTTTTGAATTTCTTCCACCTGCCATAAATCGTATCTCCTTACTTTGAAAGGAACTTTAAGAACAATGCTTTAAACATTTATATATTGACAGAAATAATTTAAAATATCTCATGTATTGATTTCTTTGAGATTTGTTTCATTTTATAAGTTGAATATTTAGGCACATAAGAAACATGTTTTGGGAGAGTGTTACTTAGGCTTGTTTTAAATTCTCAGAATGCTCTGGTTCCCAAGAAAGCTCACTCTAGGAGACAAAATTTACTATTTGTATAATTTTAACACTGGTATTGAGTTGTTCAAATAGGTATTGTGTTCCCTATACAAATTTGAAAAGGAACAGAAATCTTAACCTTTAGATTTCAGTGGGCTCCCATTAGCAAAATTAACTGTATTGTCTCCAGGCCAGGAGTAGGTAGGTGCTGATAAACGGGTCAGTCCTGGAATTCCCAGATTTCAATCTTATAGAAGATGTACCCTTTCATTTCACTATCTGATTGGTTAATTTGTTTATCAACAGAAGACCATTGCAAGTATATTTGTTTCATCTAAACATCATTAACATGGTTATAGAAAATGTAGTTAACTTAGGTAGGAGGATTCTTATTGAATTTCCTGGACTTTTGAGCTCTATAAATTCCCTTTGTTTTGATTAAGACTTTCCTAATAATCTGCATCAGGAGAAGTCTGAGAGATAAGCATGGATATGTCTTAAGGCAAAGGTTACCTTGAGTTGTTAAAGTGCCCATAACTTTTTAAATGATGGTTCCACAAATGGCTGTATGTCCCTCTCCCCAAAAAAAGTTTCTGTAAGTTGATTGATGGTTTAGAACTTGGATCCATTTTCCAAATAGAAGCAGTATTTTATATAGTGGCAGGGGTCTTTGGTTTCATTGTGCCTGAAGTGGAGTTCTTAGTAAGAGTGACTATTTCTGTGGGGAAAATGCTCTCTGAAGAAGAGGGCGTCATCACGATGCACTACCAGGGGAAGGAACTTTCTTTTCTCTAACCATGGTGATGACTACATACAAGACCTTCAGTATGACAAGAGAGCATTGAGTGAGGGGTAAGGATGGCCTCAGGTAGAGGATAGCCTCCAAAGACTCCAGAGTAAGGAGCTGGGGGAAGTGACCTCTTATCAATACAGATCCTCTTTCCCCATCTCTGTGGGCTCCAGAGATTGACACACTTTTATTTCCACTGATATTATGAGTTGGCTCTGGCCTGGGTTATATTCTTTCCTGATTTATTCATCTCATAGTTAGTTCCCTAAACTCTTGCCTCCGAAGTAGAGCTTTCTCAGACAAGAGTGAATCCTCTTAAAGGACTATTCTCTGGGGGAGTGTGGCCTGCTTATCTGTTCTGCTCACTCTAGGCACCAGAATAATGACTCAGATTGTCATTTGTGTTTACCATCCCCAGTTATCCATAACAAACATTTAGATTTTTTTGTCTTATGATTACATAAATACAAAAATGGGTTGAGAATGGGTGAATGCACACCATAGAATAAAACTCTATCTAGTTTGCTTGATGTCTAGTTGTCTCAATGGCATGGTGATGGGAAGATGCCGCAGACACAGTTAAAGGCTGTAACGTTTCTTTTATGGCAAAGGATACTTACAGAGGTAGTTTGTTATATAAAGCAAGATGCAACACAGCAAGCTTCCAAACAGAGGTTCCCCAAAGTCCCTCACAGGAGTTAGACCATTGGCACGGATCAAGGTATGGGGTTTCAAAGCATCCTGGTTTGCCTGAAATAGTATGTGTCTGAGTGGCTTTCTATTCTATCATTTGTAATTTTGTATTTTGTAATTTTTATTTGGCTCATTTTATTTTTCATGTGCTTTGAGCTGTGGCAGGGGAGGACAGAATGATCGCTTTGGGAGAGGTACAGGCGGGAATATTGATAGATTATTTTCAATGATACTATTTCAGGGAAAATACAAAGCCTGGATTTAGTAGAATATGTTAAAGGAAAGCCAATCTTTGAGTACAGTTGATGAAGCCTCTCTGTTTAAATTTTAAACTTTGAACCATGTCAGTCCGAAGGCCTCGGACTATGCAATTGATAACAACCCTGCATAAGGCAGTGACCATCTCAAAGCAGTGAAACTACATGAAGAAACCTTGCGGGGGAAGAGGGCATTTTAGGCCAGGGAAATGGGGGGGACTGTGGCAAACTATCCTCTAAGTTGGTGTGTGTCTTCCTCGGTGGTCTTCAACTGCAAGGAATACATAAATCCATGAACTGTGTCATGAGTGCCTCCTTATTTTCCTAGGCCTGCCATAACAAAGTACCATAGACTGGGTGACTTAAACATCAAAAATGTAATTCCTCACAGTTCTGGAGGCCAGAGGGCCAAGACAAGGTATTGGCAGGGTTGGTTTCTTCTGAGGGCTTCTCTCCTTGGCTTGTAGATGGCCGTCTTCTCTCTATGTCTTCACGTAGTCTTCTTTCTGTACGTGTTTGTGTCCACATTTCCTCCTCTTATAAGGACACAAGTCATATTAGCTTATGACAACACTGGGCCCCCCCCTAGGGCTCACCCTAATGAGTTGATTTTTATTTAATTACCTCTTTAAAGACCCTGTCTCAAAATACAGTCATATTCTGAGGAACTGGGGGTTAGGTCTTCAACATATGAATTTGGGGGAACTCAACTCAGCCCAGCACATTGCCTAAGCTACCTTTCACCAGTAGGGGTAAAATTGTGTATTTCAGTCTGATTATTATTATTAGATATTAAATGGGGCCTTTGTTCAATTCATTTGTTAAGCAAATTTTTTAAAATCAGAGGGGTTAAAGTATACTTCTGCTTTGTTGAGTATATAATTAGCATTAATTGTTTTTAAAATTTTTCTCTCTGAGACAAGAAAGCTAATTTTCTGTCTAAATGCCATATGAACACACCACCTCATCAATGATAGATAGCAAATATAATCTGCGTATTTCAATATTAAAGTCCTTGTTTGCAGACATTCCTGAAAATGTTATTTACTACCAGGGCTTACAAATACAGTTTGGAAGTTCATACCTAAGATAGTTTCCAAACATAGTTTTCTTTCTATTGTTCTTACATCGACCACTTCATCAACTCCCCAGTTTATCTGCAGTTAAATTAAGTGTGAATCCCAATGGCCCAGAACTGTAGAATCTAACAGTAGCTACCAACCTATTAAGTGTGACATTTATCATATTCTCAATATTTTGGTTTTCAAGTCAGAAAGGAAAAGCCCCAAATTCATTACACTGGAACCTAGCATGTAGAGACAACTTGATTAAGTACAGTTCAAATGTTTAACAGCTCACAGAGCTATTAAACTGAAGGATATCAGTAGTTAAATATGTTGTTAAATTAATTTAAACACTCACTTCAGGATTTATTAATTGTTGATTGATTTATTCCTTGGGAGGATATGAAAATCCAAAGGCTACCATGTATTTTCACTTTTTCTGATTTTACAAGAGACACTGACAAACTGCTGTAATTGTTCTATTTGGAATTTGATTTGTAGTTGAGTTGGCAACTGGTAGTCTTTATAGCATATACCTAACACTTACAGAAAATGCTCGTTCAGAAAGCCCATAGGTTATAAATCCGGAATGTTAAAGTGTCCGTTGGAGAAATAGTTAAACTAATTCTTGATTTAATAGCATTCCCACAGCCAGAAAACTCGTACAGCTTTGAAGTCAATTCCAAAAAGCTTAATATAAAACAGGATGATTCTTTTAATAAATCAGTCCTTTTTTTTCAGCATTAGAGCATTGTGCCACAGTATTTCCAGAAAATGTCAACTATTCAGTAACCCATGCCTATATGGTCATTTGATTTATGACAAAGGAAGCAAGAATATACATTCAGGCAAAGATAGTCTATTCAATAAATGGTGCTGGGAAAACTGGACAGATATATGCAAACAAACAAACAAAAAACAATGAAACAAGGACACCTTCTCACTCCATATACAGGAATAAACTCAAAATGGATTAAAGACTTAGATGTAAGACCCGAAACCATAAAATTCCCAGAAGAAAACAGAGAAAGTCAACTCTCATACATTACCCTTAGTAATATTTTTACTGACAATGCTCCTCAGGCAAGGGAAAAAAAAGAAAAAACAAACAAATGGGACTACATCAAACTAAAGTTTCTGCACAGCAAAGGAAACCGTCAAAACAAAAAGACATTCTACTCAATGAAAGAAGATACTCGCCAATGGTACTCATACATCTGATTAGGGTTTAATATCCCAAATTTGTAAAGAACTCATACAACTCAACACCAAAAAAGCAGTCCCATTAACAATTGGGCAGAGGACTTAAATAGACGTTTCTCCAATGAGTACATACAGATGGACAACATGCACATGAAAAGATGCTCAATGTCACTAATCATCAGAGAAATACAAATAAAAACCACAATGAGATATCAGCTCATACCTGTCAATGTTGGTATCATCAATAAATAAACAAGTGTTGGCGAGGATGTGGAGAAAAGGGAACACTTGTGCACCATTAGTGGGATTGCAAATCGGTGCTGCCACTGTGAAAAACAGTATCGAGTTTCCTCAAAAAATTAAAAATAGAACTATCTTTTGACCCAGCAATTCCACTTCTGGGTATTTATCCGAAGAAATCCAAAACATTAATTTGAAAAGATAAAAGACATATGCACCCATATGTTCACTTGGCTATTTACAATAGTCAAGATATAGAAGCAACCGAAGTAGCCTCAATAGGTGATGGGATAAAGAAATTGTGGTACATACGTACAATGGAATATTACTAGGCCATAAAAATGAATGAAATATTACCATTTGTGACAAATGGATAGACCCACAGGGTATTATGCTAAGTGAAATAAGTCATACTGAGAAAGACAAATACCATATGATCTCATTTATATGTGGAATATAAAGAACAAAGTAAACAAAACAGAAACAGATTCATAGATACAGAGAGCAAACTGATGGTTATTAGTTGGAAGGGCAGTGGGGGGACTGGGTAAGAGAAAGGTGAAAGGATTAAGAAGAACAAATTGGTAGTTACAAAATGGCACAAGGATATAAAGTACAGTATGGGGAATATAGTCAATAACATTGTAAAAACTATGTATAATTATATACATGTCTATCCATTACACTATACATCTGAAACTAATATAAAATGTTACTGAATGGCAACTGTAATTGAAAAAAATAGTCGGGGGATGTAAAGTACAGCATAGGGAATATAGTCAATAATATTATAATAGCTATGTACTGTGTCAGATGGGTAAGACTTATTTGGGTTATCACTTTGTGAGGTATATAAATGTCTAATCACTATGTTGTTTTGTACTCCTGAAACTAATAAAACTTGTATATCAACAGTAATTGAAAAATAAATTTTTAAAAATTAAAAAAAGGTCTCTTGCTCTGCTTTAAATTTTCCTCTTTTGATCTCTAAGCCAGTTAATAATGGTTTATGATTTATTAGCATGGATTCAAACCTAATGCTTCTCTTACATAATACATTCTAAATTTGCCTGGATGATATTAATGAGGAAGTGAAATATCGACTATCCTTCATTTCAAAAATTATGTGTCAATGAAATATACCAACAACATGTTCCCTTTTAAAAACTGCATTAGTTACTATACTTTAATTGCATGAAACAGAAACCAGCCGGAGGTAACATAGCTGAAAATGAAATGTGCAGAATCCAAGGGCAGAAATATGACCTGACTACAGGAAGAGACTACAACAGGGACTTGGAAAACATCACGACTCTTTCCTCTCTGCTTTCTGATTCATCTGTCTATATATAGGCTTTCATGCATCCTCAGTTCACACATGGAGAAATCTGGCCACCCAACAATTCTTAAGTTCACATTTGCAAGTCCAGCCTCTCAGATACCGAGTGGCCATTCCCTCATCCTAATTCCCCATTCCCAGTGGAGAGAATCTGAATGGCGTTGTTTAGGTGAAGTATCCTCCCCTGGTCCAATCATTTATGGCTACGGAAGTAGGATCATTGAAGACAAATTTGGCTACCAGTACATATTTGGCTAACTGCTGTGCTTGGGGCAGAGGAGGAAATCATTGACTGTGAATTGGGCTACAATTTCAAGAGGAGTCCACTCAGAAACTCTTCCAATGCTTGATCTATTTCTCTCTATCATGAGATATTATAGTGTGAGGTAAAAAGTCTGCCCTATACAATGCTGATGTGATCTAGAAGGAAACTGCTCCAAAAATATCTAGTCCCACTGGTGTGTGGTGTTGGAGACTGTAGTAATCACCTCTTTCTTGCGGCACAGCCTGTAGAATAGCACGAACATGAAAATGCTTTATCTAAGTGACAAGCAAATGATATGGGGGGAAAAATTGCAGCCAATAATTTCACATACGTCAACTGTATCCTTAGGAAAATCCAAATAAAGAGCATGGCTTTTAATCATTTATCTTCTTTTTCTCTGCAGTATATCTTTTCACAGATTGCAGACTTTAAAAGTGAAATGTTTGAGGAACTCCTTAAGCACCTTTGCCACTATGCAGATGAATTCCGGGAGGTCATCAAAGCTGATATGCAGAGGCGGATGTTTGCTGAACTCTTCCTGCATTGTGACTGTGGGAAGGTAGGGTAAGACCCTTAAAGCCATGCTTCTCAAACTATTGGTTGTGAAGGACCAATTTTTAGGTGGTTGTTGTTGATTTTTTTGTTTGTTTTTGTTTTTAAACTTTATTGGGGAATATTGGGGAACAATGTGTTTCTCCAGGGCCCATCAGCTCCAAGTCGTTGTCCTTCAATCTAGTTGTGGAGGGCGCAACTCAGCTCCAGCTTTGCTGTTTTCAATTTTTTAGTTGCAGCGGGCGCAGTCCGCCATCCCATACAGGAATTGAACTCGCAACCTTGTTTTTGAGAGCTCACGCTCTAACCAACTGAGCCATCCAGCCGCCTCTCTGGAAGCTCAGTGGCAGCTCCTCTTCAATCTAGTTGTGGAGGGCGCAGCTCACTGACCCATGTGGGAATCCAACTGGCAAACCTGTTGTTCAGAGCTTGCACTCTAACCAACTGAGCCATCTGGCTGCCCTGATGATGTTTTTAATTTCCAATCTGTTGTGGACTGATACTCAATGAAAATGGATTAGTAGAGGGGAATAAGGACATACAAAACACAACCCACGTTATTTTTTTATCAGATTCAAATCTGATTTATTCTGTTCCTTCCTCAAATTGCTATAAAATTTTCTAGATGCTATTCTCAATTTCTGTACCTTTCTCATCATAGACTTGTACCAGCTTACAGACCACACCTTGCATGGCACGACATTTCCCAATGTATAACTTGTCTCTAAATCTCTTTCCTATGCTTAAGAATGGGTTGCTTAAGATTGTTTTTGTTTGCTCTCTTTCCTTGTGGCTTCCTATAGAAAAGAGCTGCTGGGAATAGAAAGCCTACCACATTTTAATGTGCTATTTCTTAAAAACAAGAAAAGTTTATATCAAAAAGGATTTCTAAAAATGGTATTTGGGAGGATTCTGGGATGCCAGGATACCAAATGGATTGCAAAATACTGATACAAATTTGTTTATGAACTTTGTTTGTATCACCAACAAATATCTTTTCTGTTCCAGAAAAGATTTAAGGAAGCTTACCAGAATAGATAAAATGCAACAAAGGAACATAAGTTAAAAGTAGGATGAAAAAGTAAAAAGTACAAGAGAGGGTACTAAATGAAACCGGGAACAAAGCCCCAAATGCGTACCATAATGACCTAAATATGTGTCTACAAGTTTGAATCTAAGCTTCCTAGCAGTGAATGTGAAAAGGGAAACATGACCAAACACTCTATCAACAATGTTTATAAGATAAATACAAACTGGTGCCAAGAAGAAGTATGGAAACTTGGGGTTCAAAGTCGGGAGTTTATCCCACAAGTACTCATTAAAGGGGCCCTATATGTTAAAGTGAACATCCTTTATGATGGACTTATAATAAATCAAACAATGACTTTCTTAGGGCAGTTTTTTATAATCACCTTAAGTGTAGGCAAATGATACCAAACCCGACTGCAATTCAGGAAAAGCAATTCTTAAAGGAGCCAATGTATTGTGGTCTAGGTTCTCAAATCCCTGATAATTTGGCTTAAGTCAGGTATGTATTTTATAAAACCTGAAATGTCTATGTGTCTTTCAGGCAATCCTCCTTGAAAATTGCTTCCTTTAACAATGTTAGATGACATGCAGGTCAAGATTTTACTTCCTGGTAAATGCCTGGCGATCAACTTTACTCTGTTGGCCAATTTAATACCAATTTATGTGCCATAACAAATACCATGGGATAATATTTAGAGGAATTAACTGAGGTTTGCTTGTGCCTTTTGCTTTCTTTCCCAGCATTCAAATAGTAGTTGTGTGCTGATCTTGTAGGGAAGGTAGACGCAGTCTAGAATAAAGAAGTTAATTGTGTCTGAATATTTTTAACCAGTGGCTAACACAAGAGTTCAAAAGCCTGTACTTTCACTTAAGAATGCTGAGCCCTTGAGGAAAAAATGAAGGACCATAGAATAAAGACGAATGCAGAATAGGACATCAAAGCACTTTTTCTATCACTGGGAGATTATGACCAGCTGATGGAAGAAGTAGGTTGGAAGGGTTGTGACTAGGGGTTAGAGATTGTCTGGGTTCCTAAGTCAGAGTTAGTTTCTGATTCCCCACCCCTGAGCCCCAATCAGGGTTGGAGGTTGAAGGCAATATTATAGACACTCTTGGAAATTCCAAGTAGGTTGAAAAGAAATTTAAGAGCAGGGCTTATGCTTCATTTCCTGGGTGTAGCTTAGAGACTGCAATCTTCGTAGAGAAGTCCTGAACCCAACATGACACTAAAGAGGGAGGGTAACCACTATAGAAAGAGGAGTCTAGGTGGGTGATCTTGAGTTTAGTCCCACTCCTGTGGCTAGAGGAAAGGGGATGAGTGTTCCCAAATACCTGTGTGTGAAGGGGAGTGGATGTGCTGAGAAGACGGCAGTAAAAAGTTCTGGGAGTACCCCCAGGAAGATACCTGGAGTTTGGACAAGAAGAGCCATGGGCAAAAGCAATACAAAACAAAACTTCCAAATGACTTAGTGGGATGAACTCCATACGGTTAGAATCAACAAGTACTATGGCTGTCACTGAACTAAATGCCACTTTCTCTGATGGTAGGACACTATATAAGCTCCCAAAGAAAAATGGTCAAAAAATATGAACACACAATTTATGGAATCATTATATACTCAACAGATGAGTAAAAATATTTTAAATAAATAATACCTATTGCTGGTAGGGATAGAGGAATAGTATTTTCTGAGACATTCCTGGTGAAAATTTAGTATAGTATCTTTTTAAAGTAATCTAGATATATCTATTTAAATAAAAATTACTTACATCCTTCAACCAAGTGATCCCATTCCTGTAATTTTTATCCCAAAGAAATAAAAGCCTTAGTAAATAGAAAATACATGTATAAGAATGATTTATGTGGCATTGTTTATTAGAGAGAGAGAGAGAGAGAGAGAGAGAAAGAGAGAGGTGTCTTGTGTGTCTGAAGGTGGACAATAAAAACCATAAAAATTCAAAGTTTACTACATTGGTAAATTTTTAACAGTTAAGTAGTCTGAAGCATGACAGGATATCTCAAGTACAAGGCAAATTGCTGTACCTTGCGCCACCTACCATTAAGAAAGAGGCACAATGCTTATTGGATCTTTTTACATTTTAGGAACAACGTTTACTCTCACATGCAGCTTTTATGTATGAACTGAGCCATCAGCAGCCAGAGTGGGTTCCAGAGCAAGAAAATGCTTTGTAGACTTTGTAGGCTGTAGTACAAAAACTCTTCTTTTCCTCTTGCCTTCTCCCCTAGAAGGTCCTACGGTATTTGAAGTGTACAAGAGGAATTGGAATGCTATGGCAATAGTAGAACCACAGTGTAGATCCATCAAGTTGTGGAGCAAAATCATGCCCCCTACTAAAGTTACCATTTTCCTTAGAGAAACAAGTCCTGAGTGTGTTTATACTATGGAAAGCTCATGAAATCATACCCTTATTATTTGTGTACTTTTCTATATGTATGTTGCATTTTTTTTAAAAAAGGGTTTAGCTTTTAAAAATTATATGGAAAAAGAAAGGTTTAAATATAGCAAAAATAATAACAAAAAGAAGAACAAGTTGGGAAGAATTTCCCTATTTTTAAGAACAGACTTATACTAACAGACTACTGAACCTGGCATCAGACCCATGAGAATGTGGGAATTTAGTGTATGACGTGGGTAGCAATATAAATCAGTGGGAAGGACAATGCTATTGGGACAATTGGCTTTCCATAGTAGGAAAAATACAAAATTAGATTTCAACCTCATTTATGAGGAAAAATAAGTCTCATATGATCAGAGACCTAGATGTAGAAAACAAAATTTAAAAAGTTTTAGAATCAAATACAGATCATAACTTTGATAATATGGGTAATATTTCCTGAAAAGTACTCCTAATAAGCACAAACCATAGAGGATGTGACTGACACATTTGACTACCCCAAAATTAAAAAAAATTGATATGGCTAAACTCACCAAAATTTAAATTAAAAAATAAAAAACTGGGAAAGGATATTTGCTATATAAATAACAGGACGATCATCATCAAAAATTTACAAATTAATAAGAAATAGACAACTCTTCCCAACTGAAAAAGGTAAAAGCCATTCATAGATGAGGGAACTCAAATACATAATTAACATCAAAATATATTTAATATCACTAGTAATCAGGGAATTGCAAATTAAAATGATTAGATGACATACTTTATCCATCAGATTGGGAAAAAATTATAAATTCTAACGATATCAAATATTGGGTGAATATGAAAAAATGATATCCTCATTCAGTAATGGTAAGTATGTAAATTGGCATCGGTGTATTGTGGAGCAGTTTGGCAAGAAGTACTAAAGTTGAAAATACACGTAGTATACAATCCATTAATTACCCGTCTAGTTATTTATCCTAGAGAAATGTTTACACATGTGCACAGGTCATATGTGTAAGGATGTCCATTGCATTATTGTTTTGGTATCAAAATATTGGAAATCTAAATGAGAAATATTGGAAATCA
This sequence comes from Rhinolophus ferrumequinum, assembly GCF_004115265.2. Lineage (NCBI taxonomy): Eukaryota > Metazoa > Chordata > Mammalia > Chiroptera > Rhinolophidae > Rhinolophus > Rhinolophus ferrumequinum. The sequence goes on along the minus strand of NC_046304.1, from coordinate 17,755,320 downwards.
TCAAAAGAGAGATTTTTTAAAAAAATTATGTTTTCATATTATAGAATACCCTACAGCGGTTAAAAGGAATAAAGTCTATTTCTTTACATACATGTATCGGATCTCAATGTTGAGTAAATAAAAGCAATTTAAAGGACACATGTACTATGATATCAGTTATATATTTTTAAAGTAAATATACAAAATGTTAACAATCATCATTTCTGGGTGTTGGGAACACAAGTGTTAGTTTTATCATTTTCTTATTTTTCTATAATTAAAAGTTTTCTCAAAATAAAAACAATGCAAAAAAAGAACAAGTAGGAAGCAGTGAATTATTCCAAGTGTCATACTCAGGTCAGATTAGCTAAGAACTGAACTTTGTACATTGGATTTAGCAATTAAGTCAGCAACAACAAATATTTGTTAAGCATCTATTTGATTAAGTGCAAGGCATTTTGACATGTCACAGAATGGGGAAGTAGAGCATAAGCCTAGAAGCAAGATATAGATAGCTTTCTTAATTTTGACTCTGCAGCTTTTATTCATATGGTGGTGGTGGTGGTGATAAATGCTTTAGTAAGCCATAGTCCATCTACATAAAAATCTCAAATCTCCTATAAAAACTAATTGCAAACTTTCTGCTTAGGTAGGGTTTTTGGATCGGCAGAGGACATTGGCCTTGCTGGAAACCTTCTATGACCAAAGTTCAAAAATGCTTAGACGTTTACTCTGTAACCCAAGACAATGTAAGTGCCACTCGGAGGGAGAATGCTCAAGTTGGAATGAGGCAGTGCACTAACATGAGAATACAAGGTCATTTTATCCCTGTGGACTTTCTTCACATACATCTCCCTGAGATCCTGATAGCTGTATCTGATTGTTCATTCCCCACAAAATTCATTCTTTATCACAACTAGATGAATTTTTCCCTACAGGGCAATATTAAAAGTTGTCAAGCTAGAACTCAGCTAGAACTCAATTTTCAATTCATTCAAATGAAGAGGTGTGTTAGTAACAATCTGAATGTTTTAGAAATTAAGTTGGTAACGGTAACTACAATTTTAATGTCCAACTTAGAATTCTAAGATTTCTAAGAAGAATGTTTTCTTCTCACAAGCATTTTTACTTGTACATTTTTACTGTACTTATACAGTGGGATATCTTTTTTTATTTTACTACCCAAACAAATAAGAATATGGACTTTATTTTTATTTTTTTAAGAGACAGTCATTGAATGGATGGGTTTTCCAAAGAATGTCAGGATTTTATTTCTGTTTGAAAATGTATTACTTGGATACTTAAAAATCTGTGAGTGATGTATGTAGAGTATTCCCCAAAACTGTGGGAATTATAATTTATAGCTTAAATACTGTTTTAGCAGAGAGGGGAGATACAGTCTTATGGCATGGTCCCACTCTTGGTAGTCCTGAACACTAGGATTGTTTTGTTGTTGTTTTTTTAACTGTGGGGTTCTGGTGCATGGTACCCAGTCTTTCCCTAGAATTCTGAACCAGGTGTCCACATAAGGTGTGGAGGAAAAGAATTAAGGAATGAAGAAGAAAGGAAGGTAGAGAAGAAGGAAGGGAGAGAAAATGAATATTGGGGGGAAAAATAGCCCAGTGAAAGATAGTTGTGGATTGAGACTTACTTTTATTTTGAAATTGTAGATATGGAAAAGGTATTTGAGGTGGAAGATGTGTGTCCCCTTCCTCATCCAAAAGTAAAAAAGACCAAAGTAAAAAAGAAATTCTATTTGCCTTGGCAATTTACACAACTCTCCAACTACCAAAAGAAGAATCCTGTTTATCTTCAAAACCACACCTTTTAGGAAAGAGATAATTTCTAATTTACAGTAGTGAGCATCTTTTATGTTCCTTTGGATACCTTTTCATTTTTTATTGTGTTGCAGGGAAAGGTTACTGATATTTATTTAAAGCAGTAGACCTATTTTATAATCACTGTGCTCAATGCTTTTTTGCATTAACTTACTAGCTCTGATTCTGCATTTTAGGATCAATTATTTAGGTAAATGTTTTGTTTTCTGCATTAGGGCCCTTCATTGAGTTTGAAGAGATAGACTTGCCTGAGTTCTGGGGAGATATGGATGATCAGAAACATATATATGAAGACTTTGACCTTGGGACAATAACAGAAGAACCACTCAAAGGATCAACTGAAGAACAAGAACCATCCAGAGAGAGAACTCCAGAACAGGATGTAGACTCAGCTTCCCAATCAAGGGAAGGTAATATCTTAAGAGAAAGTGAAACATCTAAGGAACACATTGAAATCCCTCCACAGAAAGAGCAGACTCAGGAGCAAGCATATGAAGAGGCACTAGTCACGATTTCTGAAGTGCAAGAGGAAGATCCAGTATCAAGAACAAAAGATCACCTTTCAGGTAACAATGCAGTTCTCCCACAACATTAGCTCTCTGTTTTGTGGAGAGGTTTTTAAAGTCTTCAGAAAATACTCATTTCAATTAGGATCTTTTCTGGCATATCAGGTCATGCAAACGTCAGACATATTTTGCTACTCAGTATGAGTCTAGACCTTGAACTATCAATTAAATGCAAACCAGAAAGTCTCTATTGTAAATTTACCTAGAATTCCTTTTGCATTAGAAGCCCATTTGTAAGGAAGAAACCTGGTAACGTTACATACAGAAATTTACACTGGACCTCTGAAAAAGCAGTAGAAGCCATTTTGTTTTAAGTGTGGTGTCTGGTATTAGAAACCACTTTTTAAAATTACTTTTATTTCAACTATAAAGTGGAACTTGCTTTTTCAGTTACATATAAGATATATGTTCTAGAAGAGTTTCTGAAAGTCATATTTAAAGCAGCACAAAGCATTTCAAATATTTATTCTGCAGAAGACTTTTCCTCTGAATTGCTTATGCCAATTTGTGACCTTTTTTGAAAAATTCTAACCTTTTAGAGAGCCAATTTCAATATCACTTAAGACTTCAGTTAGGCATAACTTTTTTTTTTAAGTTCTGCCCTTTAATTCTAAAGTCTACAGTCCCGAAGGAAATTCTTATTTAAAACTCCTAAGAGATGAGTAACCTGTGTTCTAGATTCTACATGATCATCAATTAATTTGATTTCTTTCTTTTTTTTTTTTTAGCATTATGTTTATTTCTCCACAAAACAACTACTAATGTCTGGCTCTCCTTACATAGTAGGAATGCAGCTTTAAAACAAATTAGTGAAGTTACTATTCAATCCGGTGTTATGTTAGTGAGGACTTAATTTTGATTCTGTGTAACAGTGATCCAACATGACAGTGTCTAAGAAAAACCTCAGGAAAACAAAATAAAACAATAATGTCTATACAAGATAGGAGTTTCTTTGTCATATAAAAGTCAAGGTACATGACAGCTCAGGCCCATGAAATCAGCAGTGGCTCAAGCTCCTTCTATCTTGTGTCTCCTCCAACCACATGATTTAAGATGGCTCATAACATGTCCACATTCTGATCAACAGAGAAGGAGAAAGGAGAAGGGATAAACATCACATCACTCCCCTTCACATATCATTGGTCAGTATTTAGGCACAGAGTGACACCTAGTCGTGAGGGAGGCTAGGAAATGTAGCCCTCCTTTTGAACGGCCAGATTAGGGTACAACAAATTGCTTTTGTCACAGAGCCACTCTCAACAACTAGGAGTTATTAAATGATATCATTGTGATTATAACACAACATCTATGGGAAAGTACCTGAAAGAAAGTTTTTGGTATTACATATGCAAGGCATTTCTCTCATTCATTAACTTAAGAATATATAATAGAATATATAATGCCCAACTCATAGGCATTTTCTTTTGTACCTTTTAGAACCTGCAAAAAAGGAAGTTCAGAAAGACAAGTTCTGTGAACCCAAGTCCCCAGAAATAGAAGGAAAGTCATGGTCAGGTGACTCATTTAATCGTCCTTTCATTAATACTCTGGAACAAAAACACTGTGAAAGTTAAGTTAAATTGGCTATGTTGTGGAATCTGTATTTTATAGGTGAACTTTTGACTTGTAACTGGAAGATGAAGTATGCCAAATATGAAGATGAAAAACAGGCAAACTTAATCTATGGTAACTCCAGATTCACAGGTACATGTTAACAACAAAAGTAGGAGGGATAGATGGAAGTTCAGTTGATGTATTTAATTTACCCCATGATAAAAACTGGACTTAGCCAAGACACAACAGCAGGGTGATCCTTGCATTATTTTGTCCTTCAGCTGATGGATTCAAATACATACAAAATGAATGTTTTTGGTGGTGGCAGGCATGAGCTATTGATGAATGTTCTGTTTTAAAATATATTCATTAGTATTCAGTTGGGTTTTGTTTTTTGCCATTATATGGCCCTACAACTGCTTTGAAGCTATGATCCAGGTATACAAAGGGAATAAAATATTAGACATTAAAACTCAACAAAAATCATTCCAGCTATTCCTCTACCTGGTAGTTCCACATCCAAACATGTGAGACTGGTGAGAATCTAGCTTGTTTTTGAAGACTTATAAAGGAAGATCTACTCCACAGAGAGCAAAGAGTAGCTTTTTGATCTGAGGTAAACCATGTATTTAACAGTGATTGTTCCAACAAGTATTCATATTTTACTACAATGCAATTTTATCATTTTACTTTTCATCGGCAAGTCGTAGAACTAATTAGATCCATTTTATTCTCTTCCTATCTGCAATTTTTTTCTCTGGGTCAAAAAACAAACTTTCCATCCTCAAAATATTTTAGTGAAAATGCATGGCATTGGTTAAGCTCTTGTGGCCTGCTAGTTCATGTTCTTCTCTTGGTCTGACTTCTTCATTTCAATTTTGCTTTATTATTTGAAAAAAACTGCATGGGTGATCATTTTTAAGTTCCATCAAATCTCATATTAAAGGCATGAATGAGTAAATGAATGAATAAATCAAACACAAGTCACTGGATTGAAATTTTATGAAGTATGCTTCATGTTATAACATTGAGCTTCAAGATAAATATATTCAAGGCTCTTTGGGGGAGAGGTGGTAGTCTGGTATTTACAGATATATTTAACTGGCCAGTAGAGATTGCAGGGGGCTTTAGGCACAGTGATACCAAGGGCTCAACAATAGCAGCAGGACACCGTCACTCTGCCTTTCAGCCCTGCTCTTCTCTGTGTCACTTCCAGTTTTAGGTTGTTTTTTCCATACTGTGACAAAGATAGCCACGAGAGTGTCTCTGCGCCTACATCTTGCAAGTTCAGGAACTAAAGGACAAAAAGAGTGGTTCTTGCCTAATAGTTTCCCAAAAAGTTCTGGGTCTAATTCTCATTGGCCTGCAGTGGATTATCTTGCTGTCGTATATGCATCCTATATCACATGGCCATCCTTGAGGGTGGGGGAGGCTCAGTACCATGTGATGTATATAAACTGACAATGAGGGAGAGAGATGTTTTTGTCAAATAAGAAGGGTGCTGTCCTCATGAAGGGAGCACAGACTCCTGACAGGGAAAAAAGTAGTAGATATCCGTTACAATAAGTACGCATAGATTTTCCTTAATTTTTGAGAAAATTCTTCCGTTTACTGTTTGGTATGTGTTTCCTGCTCGATAGACCTACATTCAATTATCAGAAATATCCAGTCTTACAAGGAAGTAAAAGGTCTGAGTGCCTTCAACGGAGTTTCCTTGAATCTGCTCCAGTTTGTACAACTCCTGGAGACATTTGTGGGTGAAGATACCCCCTTGAGTGTCAGTGAGACCCTCACCTCCTTTTTTAAGAGGGGCTATGCTGAAACAGAAGAAGAGAAAATAAGTGGCTTAGAAGAGGTGAGTGATATTGTGTATCAGTGAAACAAGTGAGGTCACTATTCTAAGTAAATCTCTCAACCTCAGTTGTTCCTTGTGTGGTTCTTCTTTAAAAATTTGCCACCAAACTTATCACTGTATTTCAATGAGCATGGCCATTAAATATTTTATTTTATTGTCAAATATTCTAAGATCACACTCCAGAGCACTCATTCCCCTAATAATATCATGATCACTGATGGTCGGAGGTGGTTTATTGTATAGCTTTGTTTTTCCTCCTCTGAAGTTTGAAGAGATTTTTGAGGAGCAGATATGTGTATAAACAAAGATTGTGTGTGTGTGTGTGTGTGTGTGTGTGTGTGTGTGTGTGTACTATCTGTCTGCTGTGTGAGTGCATTTACAAATGCACATACCTAGGGTTATCATTATGGCTTGAATATATATTTTTATTCAGGTGCGCTGCATCCAGGCAGTACATATTTCCTAAAAACTTACTTAGGTGATAGATAAATGCACACACGTTCGCTTACATTATAATTAATTGTAAATTATAAACAATTTATGTGCTCTTGTATGAAATATGTAAATTAGATTCACCAGGCATATTCAGTAATTTCATCAGCGTTATGAGTCTTCTCAACCGAATTCTAGAGTTGATATCCCCTTTGCCTCCTCAATTGCTTCTCCCTGCAATTAACCAAATGGTATAGTTCACTGTCATTTAGCAATTAAAACTATCTAGATATTAAATTACTATCTAATTGATATAATTAATCTAGAACAAAATCTAAAAAGTAATTAATGTCAAGACAATGTTAAATATAAAAGAATTTTTGAAATGTAGAAATAAATGTAGGAAGGTAGAAATGGGAATGTATCAGTAATCCTAATAAATGTAAACTGATAAATCATAAAAAAAAGAAAAAGAAGAATTTTTGAACAGTCTTTCATTGTTTGAACACTGCCATTCCTGCCCCTTCACTACAAAACACATCCCACCAAAAAGCCAGGCAGAGCACCCCATGTGTTTGTCACATTCCTGAACAACCAGCGGAAAGGAATGAATTAAAGATTCTTAAGGAGTGTAGTCCTCTTCCTAAATTAATGTATTTTAATCCAATGCAGAGAATGCCTGTTTTTTTAATCTAGAGGTAAAACAGAGAATGGTATTTAGAAGATTAAAATTAAGTGCTTCATTTTCCCATTAATATCATGCTTAGTCTGAAAATAAAGCTTTTTTTTTTTTTTTTAAGTACTGTACTTTCTGGGAAATGAACATAGAAGGCTGCCTGCTAGTACAATGAGCAGATTGTCTTCTTTGCTTTAATATCCTATTTTCATCCTAGGTTAGGCAAAATGCTTCCCGAATCCGACGGGGACTTCTCCTAGAAGCCCTTTTTCAGAAGTGGGACAGTGATGGCTCAGGCTTCCTGGATCTGAAGGAAGTTGATGAACTCTTGTACACATACAAGGAAGGAATGGAAAAAGACTCTATGAAGAAAGGTAAAAATATAAGAATTTTCTTATGTAAGTTGTGGTAACATCTTAACTTCAACTTTCCCAGTACTATGGCGTATATACAGTTAAACAGTGATTATTCTAAAACCATGAAATACCACCTTCATGCCTACTCGTATGGTTATACATTTTTTGGCTTTATTGAGATACAATTGACATATAACATTTTATAAGTTTAAGGTGTACAACATGTACACACACACACACACACTTATATATTGTGAAATTATTCCCACAGTAGTGTTAATTAATATTTCCATCATCTCACATAATTACCATTTTTTTTTATTAAATTTATTAGGGTGACATTGGTTAATAAAATTCTATAGGTTTCAAGTGTACAATTCTATAATACATTATCTGTATTCCATTGCATGTTCACCACCCAAAGTCTCATCTCTTCTCATCACTGTATTTTTGACCACCTTTACCCTTTTCTACCACCCCCCACGCTCCTTTCCCTCTAGTAACCACTATACTGTTGTCTATGAGTTTTTGTCTGTTTGTTTGTCTTGTTCATTTTTTGCTTTCAGTTTTATATCCCATATATGGATGAAATCATACGATTCTTGACTTTTTCCATCTGATTTATTTTGCTTAGCATGTTATTCTTTAGATCCATCCATGTTGTCACTAATGCAGTATTTCATCTTTTCTTATGGCTGAGTAGTATTTCATTGTATATATGTACCATATCTTCTTTATCCAATCATCTATCGAAGGACACTTCGGTTGTTTCCATATCTTGGCCACTGTGAATAATCCTGCAATGAATATAAGAGTACATATATATTTACAAATAAATGTTTTCAAACTTTTGGGGTAGATACCCAGAAGAGGAATTGCAGGATTATATAATATGGTAATTCCATTCTTAATTTTTTGAGGAACCTCCATATTGTTTTCCATAGTGGCTGTACCAGTTTACATTCCCACCAGCAGTGTTTGAGAGTTCATTGTTCTCCACAACCTCTCCCACACTTGCTATTACTTGTCTTGTTGATCATAGCCATTCTAACAGGTGTGAGGTAGTATTTCATTGTGGTTTTGATTTTCATTTCCCTAATAGCTAGTGAAGTTGAGCATCTTTTCATAGATCTGTTGGCTGTTTGTATGTCTTCTTGGAGAAAGTGTCTGTTTTCTTCGTTTTTGTTGTTGAGTTGTATGAGTTTTTTATATATTTTGGATATTAGCCCCTTACTGGAGGTGTTGTTTCAAGTATCTTTTCCCATTCAGTTGGTTGCCTCTTTTTTTGTTGATGGCTTGTTTGTTTGTTTGTTTGGTGTGAAGAAGCTTTCTAATTTGATATAGTCCCATTCATTTATTTTTGCTTTTACTTTCCTTGCCTTTGAGGTAAAATTCATAAAATCCTCACTAAGAACAAGGTCCATGAATTTAGTACCTATGTTTTCTTCTATGTATGTTATTGTTTCAGGTTTTATATTTAGGTCTTTTATCCATTTGGGGTTAATTTTTATGTATGGTGACAAATAGCAGTCTAGTTTCATTCTTTTGCATATGGCTTTCCAATTTTCGCAGTACCATTGAAGAGGCTTTCTTTTCTCCATTTTAAGTTTTTGGCTCCTTTATTGAAAATTGTTTGCTCATATATACTTGCATAATACCACATTTTCTTTATTCATCTGTTGATGACACATAGGTTGTTTCCATATTTTGGGTATTGTGAATAATTCTGCAGTGAACATAGGGGTGCAGATATCTCTTCGAGATAATGATTTCATTTCCTTTGGATATATACCTGGAAGTCGAATTGCTGAATCATGTGACAGTTCTATTTTTAATTTTTTGAGGAACCTCCATACTGTTTTCCATAGTGACTACACCAATTTACATTTCCGTCCACAGTGCACAAGGGTTCCCTTTTCTCAACATCCTCACCAACACTTGTTATCTCTTGTCTTTTGATGATTGCCATTCTAACAGGTGTGTGGTGATATTTCATTATGGTTTTGATTTGCATTTTCCTCATGATTAGTGATGTTAAGCATCTTTTCATGCACTTTTTGGTCATTTGAATGTCTTCTTTGGAAAAATGTCTGTTCGGTTCCTCTGCCCAATTTTTAATCAAATCATTATTATTTTTTTGCTATTGAGCTGTATGTGTTCCTTATATATTTTGGTTGTTAACCCATTATCAGATATATGACTTGCAAATATTTTCTCCCATTCTGTAGGTTGCCTTTTCATTTTGTTGATTGTTTCTTTTGTTGTGCAGATGCTTTTTAGTTTGATGTTACCCCACTTATTTATTTTTGCTTTTGTTGCTTATGTAGCATAGCATTTAAAAATGCAAATAATTTAATTTAAAATAAGTGGAATTTTTTTTTAAACTAGAAAATAACAGGTGTTAGCAAGGATGTGGAAAAATTGGAACCCTTGTGCATTGCTGGTGGGAATGTAGAAAATGTCAGAGCAATCAGGAGTGGAATATGTTGTAGAGCGCTTTGTCCAAGATCTTAACTCTACGTAGTTTCCTTCTATGTACCTGGCTACCCTCAATCTTGGGGTTAATTATCCAAACCATTCCACAGTTCTGCCTATTTTCTTTTTTTGTTTTATCTCTCTGCCTCTACAAGTTCTCATTCACTTCTCAAGTCTGGCTGGCTTGCAAGTTCTTTCTGAATTTACTAACTTTACTCATTCTCCTTAATGACTTTTTCTTCTCCTATATAATATTTTTCTCTTCTGATCAATACTTCTCAATCCAAAGCTACTAAAATTCTTATTCCAGTATAATAAATTCCCTCCTTCATTGGATTAGATCCCCGTATAAATGATTTTTCTCTGCACTGGGTTTAAGGATTTATCTGGTTAGGACTTTGGCATACAAGATTTCCAATTCCTCAAGCATATAGTACACAAGGGGAAGAATTATCCGGGTTAGTTAAGTTCTTCAGCCCTTTCAAAAATCATTGTATTGGTTGATCTTCAAATGTACCTATGTTTATCAATTGCCATGTGTTTTTTATTAACTATATCTTTTGCAAACTTTGTGTTACACTACACAGCTTTCTTAGATTATATCCAAAAAGAGTTTACTTAATGAAGTTTCAAAAGGCATAATGAGGTGGTTTCCACTTATAACACGGGCAAATTTCATAACACAGAACTATGTTCTACAGAGGAAAGAACACTACACAATGGTCAGGAGAGCTGGGTTCCAATACTGGATCTTTCACTAAATGGTCACATGACCAAGGGCCAGTTACTGAACCTCCATAGATACAGGTGTCTTCATTTGTAAAATGAAGGAGTTAGACATGATGAATTCTAGAATATAAGGAACCTGAGCATGCTATTATAAAGATGTTCCAACATATATGATGAAAGTACAGCAGTAGGGATAGGTAGAAAGCATAAAATGTAATGAGTTCAGCCCAGCACAGAAGAATGAGAAAAGTAATGAGGAGGCAGAATCTGCTGCCAGAAGAAAATGTCTGCAAGCAGGTAGAACAAATTATTCTCTCCAAGGGTAGGCTTATACAAAATGCCTCTCTCTCTGAACACATATTGGGAGCCACCTGGACTAAGAAGGTGATTGCTGAACTAATGGCCACATGGAAGAAGAAAGGCAGATTTAGTTTCTTAAAAAGGAAGACAAATTTAAATTCAAACATTAGCAAATGATAGATTGGCAAATCTTCAAAAAACTCGTTTGTTTTTTGTTTTGCTCTAGCCTTCATATCCATCTCTGCATCTAAGGTTAAAAATCTGGATTTAAATAGGATAAAGTCACAGAATTAGAAATTTCTAGAGATGTTTCTGCTAGTGTCTTCAAAATGGAAGTTGTCTATATGGAAGGGGAAACTTGAAGCTTCTAACTTGTAATTTTCCCTTTTTATTCCTGTCTAATACAGCCTAATCTTTTGAGCAGAAATAGCACATATAAAAAGCTGTAGAACATGGGACCTGTTCCCACCCTGGAGTCACTCATGTCTCCAAGGAACCCTGGTTTCTTTTAGTGGAACATGGTATTTAGAAGCCAAGGTCTGGGTTCTACACATACTCAGCGCTCTTAGGTCTCTGATCCCGTTTCTCATAAGGAATATGTGTGTTTGTATACAAACATTTACCTCTGTACATATTCATGTAAATATCTATTCAAATTAGAAACCATAAGTTCACACCCCTACCTCCAAGTCCAATCCAATAGCACAGGGTTCACTCTAGTTTTCTCCCTTTTTTGTAGCTCCCATATGTCTTGCTTATATTATCCTAAATGTATTTACAGTCATGCACCTCATGGTGACATTTGAGTCAATGACAAACTGCATATACGACGAGGTTCCCATAAGATTATAATGGAGCTGAAAAATTACTCTCTCCTAGCGATGTCATAGCCATGGCAACACTGTAGCACAATGCATTACTCACGTGTGTGTGGTGATGCTGGTGTAAACAAACCTACTGCGCTACCAGTTGGATAAAATTATAACACTTGCAATTATGTGCAATACATAATATGTGATAATGATAATAAGTGGCTCTATTACTGGTTTATGTATTTACTATACTATACTCTTTATTGTTATTTTAACCTTATTGTTAATTTAGTGTACTTTTTCTGTGTATAAAAAATAGATTTGGGGGTTCAAATATTGACATTAGAATAGGTGTCTGGCCCTGCTGTCTTCTGTGTGTTGACTCCATTTTCATACAGCATTTCTCGTTGTGACCAGGTCCAGTCTCACATACTCACAGGTTTACTCAAGTCCAGTGAGAATGAGAAGGAAAATGTCCTTTTCCTAATCGTTCAGCCAAAGAGTCTGCCATTAGTCTGGACTAAACCAACCACTCTGACTAGGGGAATAGAATGTTCTGACGGGTGTAGGCCTGAGATGCATGCTTCATTTCTAGAACAAGTGGAACCCCTCTCAAACAGGTGAACTGAGGTGGGAATTTCCCCAAAGCAAAATTTGGGATTCAAGTACCAGAAGAAAGATAAGTGGATACTAAAGAGCAAAAATCAACAAAAGTCTGTCTTCAGAAATGAGATGCTTTCATACAAGACGACTAAAAGTACCAGGCCGTACTTGTTAATTGTCAAAGAAATGGCATAGAATGGATGCTATTGTCTTTAAGGGGAAGGAGAAATCACCGTGGAAGCCTTCTTGAGGAAGGAGAGATTTTGAACTTTGAAGGGGAAAGGCACATATTCTATGACTTATTAATTTATAATAAATGTCAGAGAAACTGACACATGTGCACCAGGAGACATGTACAAAAATGCTCATAGCACTGTTCACAAGAGCAAACTACTGGCGACAGCCTACATTCCCCCTGACAGGAGGAGAAATAAATCAGTGGTGGGGTACTTACAGAATGATACATTGTAGTGAAAATGAGTAAGTCACAGCCACTGGGACAACATGGATGGATATGGTAGCATAGTGTTGAATAAAAAAGCAAGTCCAAGAAAACTACATATAGTATGATGTCCTTCTTCTAAAGCCTAAAAACACATAAAAGTAAACCACATATTGGTTTAGAAGCACACACACACACAATAACACGATTAAGAAAGTGAAGGAAAGGAAAAATAAAGCAAAAGCAAAATTTCAGGATATTGGGAAGGGGTGCAGGGGGTTTAACAACAGCAGGGACATAGAGGAAGATGTAAGTTATTGGTCATTGTCCGGTCTGGTAGTAGATTCATGATTGTATTGTAAAAACATAAAAGAAAGATGTGGATGCAGAAATATGCAAGGCATGGTCAAAGACCATGAGTAGATGGGCATGTTGAAGCAAATCATTCCTACATGGTATTATGGGCAAATATTATTGGAAAATTGATTGGATCCAAATATACTTTGAACAAAGGAATTGCATAACACAAATTGTGGTTTAATTTAATTTAATAAATTTATACGTATTGAGCCTTACTATTGGTAATTCAATTCTAAAGTGATTAATACTAGTTTGCGATTATGGATGTAGGAATGGAGAGGAATGGCCACGAGATACCTTGTCAAAGAATAACAGGATAGAATTAAGTGACTTGGATATGGAAGGTAAAAAGTAGGGAGGGATCAAAGTTGACCCTTGTGTTCTCACCAAAGTGGTAGAATTAAAAAACAAAACAAAACAAAAACACAGAAGATGACATAGGAGTCTAGCATAAGAAGTCACTGTAAAATGTTCCTTTGGGCTTAGAGATGGCTTTGATACCTGGTTTCCATGGGGAGCAGTTGTCAGGGGCTTCAGTTTGCTGTAAAAGGAGAATGAAAATTTTCCCCTGCAGACAAATGAGCCTTTGGTTAGTTCTTGGTTTTGTGTTTATGTCTTTTAGCTAAACTGCACATCCAGTTGCCAAAGCCACACCCTGGTCATGAAGTGAGGTTGTCTTCCAAACAATTTCAGAAATATATGGAATTGGTCGTATCTGAACTCAGGGGCAATGAAGATCATGTTCTAGAAAGTGTTGTGGAGTTTCTGACGAAGGCTTTGGAAAAGAGCCATATAGAGGATCTGAGGAATCGTGTCAGACGGAAGTGGCTGCACCAAATTCAATGGGCTGCGGAGACAAGTGGGGTGTCCCTGGAGCCAGTGTACACTGAGACCTTTAAGGCCCTCACACAGGTACATTTTCTAAAATGATATCTAAAAAGGAAAAGTGTCCTCATGGTAGGTGATATTCAATGGTTGCAAGCGAGAGGAGCACACTAAATTCTCTTAAAATTCGCTGGGTACTGCTGTGGATGATTTATTCATTCCCCTACATTACAATGACCCAAAGCCTAGGAGAGAAGCAACTAGAGTGATTGCAGGTTGGCAAGGTAGAAGCAGAGAGGAAAGATATAAAAGACAGAATTATGTCTTGGGATTTCTCATTTCATTTGTCCTGAGGGTCACATAAGCCTAGAACAGACAATAGACTGATATTGAAAAAGACCAGTGGGGAGATGTGCAAGCAGTTCATGCTCCATTTCCCATGCATGCGGTTTTGGGAATCAGTTTAAAAAGAAAGTATGTAAATTATAAAGTCGTTATAAAGTAGAATTCAACATCACACGATATTTCCTAGCACTGCCTAGAGACAAACTGAGACTATTATAGAATCCTAACACTTAAAACACATGACGGCGATGGGCCACTGCCCACAGCTTTGGCAGCCCCTCAGAGACTCCCAGCTTGCTGCTGCTCCCAGACAGAAACAGCATGGCGAGTTTCCATACACGAGGTGTGATCAAAACATATGGTGAATGTTTAAATTTAAAAAAATGTATTACAGTGAAAGACACATTGCCATTAACACCCCTCAAAATACTCTCCCTCCCTTCGAACGCACTTATCCCATCTTCTTGCCACTTTCTGAAGCAGTTCTGGAAGTCCTCTTTCGTGAATGTCTTTAGTTGCGCTTTCGTGGCTGCCTCAATGCCCTGAACTGATTCAAAATGTTGAACTTTCATCGTCATTTTGGCTTTGGGGAAGAGCCAGAAGTCGCACGGTGCCAGATCCAGTGAATAATGTGGATGAGGACACACCGTAAAGTTTTATCTGACAGAAATTGCTGTACACCAGAAGCGACGTGTGACACGGAGCGTTGTCATGATGGAGGATGAAGTAAAGACGCTCAAGAAAGAGGACTTCCAGAACTGCTCCAGAAAGTGGCAAGAATGATGGGATAAGTGTATTCAAAGTGAGGAGGGGGGGTATTATGAGGGAGATTAATGGCAATGTGTCTTTTACTGTAATACATGTTTTTTAAATTTAAACATTCAATGTATTTTTCAATCATACCTCATATACCACAGATTCCACTGACCCAGGGAAATTGTGTCATTCAGCTCAGCTAAGTAACGACACTTGGTTATTGCAATCATCTGAATGGCTGAAGTTTCCAATGTAGTTTGAAATAATATGATAAGGAACTGGAGACCGATCAAGAAAAAGAAGTTATTACTTCAACTTGCTTCAGAGATCTGCAGTACCTTAAGAGAAATCTCACCACATTTTTCTTAGTTTCTCTGTAGATCTTTTAGAGTAAAAAAAAAAAGAATAAAGGCAGAAGAAAAAAAGGCATGAAAAGCAAACCCAAATATATAAAAAGAGGAGACAAATATCAAGGAAAGTCTCTTTCATGTTCCCCAGTTTATGGGCATGTTCAATATATGTGTAAACACATAATATTCTTAATAACATAATATTTTAGGTACAGGGAATTTTCAGTTATTTCAATTAGAAATAGCAAGTCTGCAATCTGGGGCCCCAAGAAATCCTTTCCTAAAATGACATAAATCAAAAGTCATAGCTAAACTATGTTAAGCTATGTTAAGGTATGTTAAGAATACCCTCGAGAGCATTTTTTCCCGCATTCATATCATAGTAAGTGGTTAAGAAATATGAGTGAAATAAAGCCAGTTTCTTGTTCCACCTCTCAAAAAAACTTTTAACTGAAGCTCAGATAATATGATTACAGTTAAAAAGGGATCCATGTTTTAAACCTCTAAATTGGGTAGATTTTGAGAGATTTTTATTTATTTTTATTTTTTAGTAAACCAGTCTAGTTGGTATAAAGTAAATCCATTCCACTCACTATAACTCAGGTTTGGGGAACAGCTGTGGTGTCCGCCTTTTCCTCACTGCCCATGAACGGTAATGTCTGCATCATTTATCCATGAAAATGAAATTATTGGGGTGAGATGCACAAACTGGCTAATCAAGGGAGACGTGATTAAGAGAATAGCTATTGGCAAATACGTGGTGAGAAACATTTTGTCATAGGACGCTCAAGCCCATGGACATAAGAAGATCAGTGCTCACATTTCCCTCTTAGAAGAAAATCTACTACTGCCTCATAGAGGGAGTGTTCTATTGAGGAACGTAGCTTGTACTTTAGAGGATGCTCCATTTGTACTGAACAAAGTGCTCTACAGGGACATGAAGGGAATCAGGTAAGAATTTCTTGAAAAGGTAAGAATTTCTCTCAGCCTCAGTTGCACATTATGCCTCAAAATCTTGGGGAAGATTGTTAATAAATGTCCCATTGCATTAATCATAGAAACATAATTTGTATGCTGTAGAACTGGTTTCACCCTTCTAAAAATAATAATTCCCTTTCTGAAGTAAGCTAGCATTGAACTCCTAGTTAGCTGCCCACGCGAGAAATTGCCTCAGGCCACTAATGCCTCTACAGTGGGAGGTGATGGGTTTCCAGTCTTAGATGATTTCACCTGATCATTTCTAGAGCTCACCTTGGGCATTGATTTGCCATGCAAGAACTCCGCTTCACAAGACCAGCTCAATTATTGTAGCCTGCTCTATAAGTTATGTCTCCTGCATCCCGTTTTCTCAGTTATGGCCTAAGCTTGTTTTCTAAATCTTTTTCTCAAGTCAAACTGGTAATTTTTTGGGTCCACGTCTCTGACATATAATGCCAATGATTATGAATGGAGAATTGATTTTGTTTCCTGCATGGTTTAATCTAAAGCCACTCCTGTGCCTTTCTCCCATCTCCATATTCCTATTCCTCAGTTTTACAGTGGTGGATGAAGGGACGCCAATACACGTCCCCCAAGTTCAACATCATGGGAACATTTTCTTCTGGAACAATTCCCACCAGAAGACTGATCAAAATGGATCATTCCTGGCTCTGCCTCTTCAGGATGCACATATGAGGATCTTTGGGGTCATGGCTGTTGACACACTAAGAGATCCCCATAAAATAAACATCTTCTTACCTCATGAGATCAGATTCTATCAGGTAAATCATAGAAGAATTCTTCAATAGCAATGGTAGGATGGCCTCTCCTATATTTTTTTAAAAAGCAAAACCTGAAACCAGATGAAGGTAGAGCTATGTATGTAGATAGTGTCATCATACTGATTCCAGTTCCCTGTGTGTACATGTCAGTCATTGGAGAGGTTTCCCCATTACACATGGAAGAACTCTCAGCCTCAGTTGCATATTATGCCTCAAAATCTTGGGGAAGATTGTTAATAAGTGTCCCATTGCATTAATCATAGAAACATAATTTGTATGCTGTAGAACTGAAATCTAACTATTAGACCATTAAGAACCACATACACATAGAATGAACTTTTAGAAAGGACATATTTATGTTTTATTGAAGTCGTACCTAGAAATCCTTTGCTCTTTCCACAAATAGTGCCAAATATGATATGCATTCCCATAACTCTTGATATCAGTGTTACAACTTTTGAGGATGAAGAATGAAGGAAAAAGCTTAAATGTTTCTTGAGTATTCATGTTTTCAAATTAGATCACAAAAAGGATAGGCGCTTTTAAGGCTATAAAATAACTGGATCATTGCTATAAACATTTAAATTTAATTTTGTGAATAGAAATTGCAGTGAAGGAAGATTGAAAGCCCCTACGGAGGCAAAGGCCTGGGATGTAGCAGCAATGAGGAACTTGCTATGCTTTTATCAGTTGTTCCCCTGTAAGCCCCTGGCTCTTGATGTTTATTTACCATTATTTTAAAATCTCTCTTCTCACTTACTGGATGTATAACTGTGGAAAGTGTTTTTTTCTGGGGAAAAAGAATCTTTTTCTGGGGACATCTTTTAATAATAAGTTTCATTCTCATCTACAATAAGAATGATGTGAAGATATTAAGAAGCAAAACGGAGGAGTATGGAGTTATCAGTAGGTGAACTATATATAGCCTTGTTAGAAAACATGTCAAAAATGAATTATAAGTTTATTCCCTAGCCCTTGGAGGTAAAGGCTCCTGTGTTACCCTTAGATGCCTTGGGTCCTAATATAAAATGTATATATTTTTGAAGAATTTGTGGTTCCTAGAGTTTTTTGACAAGACAAACAAGATGAGTTCGAAGGACTTCCCATTCCTTCTCTATGGCACAGGTTTTCTTTATGCCTCTAAGAAGACTGTGTAATCTAGCGTGTTGCAGGTTTCGGAATCCAATGCATTCTGTACTGATCTGATGACAGTAGCCATGTAAAGATGTAGACATTAATATTGCATCAGATCAGGGCAGCTCCTACTCATCTGCCCAACGCTGGCCTTAGTTCTTGGCTTCGAAGCATATTTTCTCATTTCAAAGTTTATCTTGTTCTGCTGACATGATTCGATAGTTGTACATATCATAAATTTTACCAGATGATTATCAGGAAACATAACTTTTGGGGATCTTATGGTAGATCTCTCCATATACCTTTGAGTTCTTGATGGCCCCTTTGTCCATAGTAGAAGCTGGAACACTGCCTTTTGAGAACTGATGAATCATTTGTAGGAAGCAGATTATCATTAACGAAAAAGATAACCCAACTGACGGACGCACTGCTAATTATTTTGCTCTTTTTAAAAAGAAAAGGCAATTAAAATTTTCCGTCTCTACAGGGTGTTGCCAATGCCTTTAGCACCGCCTATCACTATGTTCACAGCAGGGAGCACATCCTGCATGTCGTGATCACTGGCATCAGCTGGCTCTATGACGTCGCTCCGGGCATTACCACCATTACTACATCCTTCATTGAGCCTAGTCCAGAGAAGGTAGGCGAGGCTGGGCAGTGTTAGACTTTCCCAGGGTAACAGAGTTCCTAAATGTTATTGTCTCGCTGATATTTTAAAACCATGTTTAGTTAGCTATTAGGCTAACTACGGACATATTTCCCATGACCCCAACTCAAGATCCTCGGTTGTGAGTGGCAGAATTCCATCTCAAATGGCCTCAGTCCAAAGGGGAAACTGATTGGCTCATGTGACCAAAATGAAGAAAAGGCAGGAGTGAAGCTGGCTTCTAGGATGACTGGATTCAGGGATTTGATATCATCAGGGCTCTCTCATGTTCTTTCTCTCCCCACCTAGTTCTCATGTTTGCTTCCCTCTGCACTTTGGCTTTGTCCTTCTGGCTAAAGGGCTTTCCCCACAAGGCAAGCCAGATGCTTAGTAACTAGAAAAGAATCTTTTCTTCTTGTTCCAATTTGGAAAACCCAAGAAAGAAAACCCTTTTTGATCTACCCTGAGCTATGCCCTCTTGGCCAGGATGTGGAGTTTACAGTAACTGGCAAGGATGACAGGGAATTTACAATCGTGCTCTGGGCAAGGATGGCTAAACCTACATGAAAGCTGAAACACTTAAGGCAAGGTTGATACATTGACTAGATAAAAAAGTAAAACTTTCTTGCACCAAAGTTAAAGAAGACATAAATTTCTTTTGACAAACTGGGAGGGAATTACCACATATCTGACAAAGGGTTAACACTGTTGTACACAAATCAGTGAGATTTTTTAAAATCCAAAAGAAAAATAAGCAAAGGACAAGACCACTACTAAAAACAAAAACAAACAAAGAATCTCATGCACATGGTTAATAAATATGAAAAAAAAGTTCAATTGTTCTCATAATGAAATAAATACAAAGTTAAATAAAAGATAACTTTTACCTACTAAATTGAAAAAGTTTTTTTTATTATTATTGGGGAATATTGGGGAACAGTGTGTTTTTCCAGGATGTCAAGTCATTGTTTTTTTCAATCTAGGTGTGGGGGGCACAGCTCAGTTCCAAGTCAAGTCCTTGTTTTCAATCTAATTGTGGAGGGTGCAGCTCACTGGCCCAAGTGGGACTCGAACAGGTGACCTTGGTGTTATGAGCACTGCGCTCTAACCACTGAGCAAACCGGTCGCCCACCGGGGGCTCAGCTCCAAGCTCAAGCCATTGTCTTCAATCTAGTTGTGGAAGGCACAGAGCAGTTCACTGGCCCATGTGGGGATCAAACGGGCAACTTGATTGTTAAGAGCCCACGCTCGAACAAACTGAGCCATCCGGCCGCCCTAAATAAAATTATTTTAACTGTAATTTGAAATGTTTGTTATATATCTAAGTGAAGATTACTACAGAGGCAGTTGGATATATGAACTTAGTGTCTGGGGAGAAATCGAGGCTAGTGAATTAGTGGTATTTAAAACCATGAGATTGGGTTATACAATATTGTGAATGTATTTAATGCATTCATATACTTTATGAATCATACACTTATGAATGGTTAAAATGATAATATTATGAAGGTATATTTTTTCAAAATAACCAAAAACAAAACAAAAACCATGAGACTGGGTGGGATGACCAAGGAAATGCATGAGGATAGAAAGAAAAAACCGAGGTCTGAGCCCAGAGACATTTCAAGTGTTTGGAATCACCATGGCTCAAAATTCTATTGACCTCGACTTATAGTATGAAAAACATTTTATATCCTGACCTCTTACAAACACACACACACACACACATACACTGGAAGTTTCCCAAAACAAAATAATGCCTACTTTTACTACACATGATATTTTCTATCCTATTTCATTCTTAAAAAAAAAAAAAAAAAAAAAAAAAGTTTGTCAAAAGAGAAAAAAGCAGAATAGGATAAATACATAAGATAAATAATGTGTAATGAGAAAGGTGAGAATGAATAGATATTGGAAAGGTAAAGGGGAAAAAATAATTAGCCAGTAGCAGAAAAAAAATGGAGGGAAAAATAATGGCTGCTCTCTCTCTAAATGGATCCCAGGAAATTTTAACTAGGAGTTGTTATCTCACTACTGAATAATTGCCGAGGTACTTGCTGAATTTATAGTTTCTTAGTCCAAGTAAAAGTAAATGAGAAACTTATTTTCAGTTATATTATTGTAAGTTCTTTATTTTTTATATTATGCTTCTGGTCTAGCAGCAGAATTTATCAATTTACATAATTTTGTGGGGAAAACAGGAGAGAAACTATTTGGTTTTAGCTAAAGATTTAAACCTAGAAACACAGTCACGCTGAGATTCTAAAAAAGCGTATCAGTCTGGTACTAGGTGTAACACCAAACAACAAACTATGGAAGAAATAAGTTAGGAAAAAAACTAGAAGCCCAACTGCCAATGTGGGATAATCTTTACAGTTTGCTAAGTATGCTGGTAAAAACATTTCATCTAAGGAGTTTGGTAGAACACTTGAGGTCATGGAGTGTAGAGAGGCAAGAGAAAGTTTCACATTACAAAGCAGTTGTTCTTCCAAGCACCATTCATCATGTAGCCCTGTGGATCCTATTATCATGGTTTCCCTTTTCATGAAAGAATTCTTTTAAAGAGAACATAAAAAAGCCTTTTTGCTTCTCCCCAGTGAATTTGTCTTTCCTACAGTTTTGTGTATTTTACAGAATATGCTAATATTACTTTCTTATAAACAAACTAGTCTCGACCAAAAAAAAAAATTGTTGACCAAGACTCATTAATCCTAACTTATCAAATTGTAGACATTAGGTATGTGCATATTTGTATATCAGTTATACCTCAATAAAGCTGTTTAAAAAGACATTAAAATATTTTTATAATCCATATGTCAGTTATGACCTACAGTTTGAAAACCTCTTAGAGGTAAGGGAGACAAAGAAGAAGCAAGGAGAATGAGAGAACCAGGAGAGAATGGTGTCCCATAAACCAAGTGAAGGAAACGCTGCTGAGAGGTAGAGGAAGATGAGGGTTAGGGATCTGACAATGAGAGTCACTACTATCCTTGACAAGAACAATTTTGGTGAAGTAATGAACACAAAGACCTCACTGAAGAATATTTTTTATTGTCCTTATTCGGGGCGGGGGGGGAACGTTTCTATATTTTCCAAGTGTCCTACAATGCACTTTTAATATCAGAAAAATAATATAAACACTCTATTTTATCACAATTATAAAAAAATATTTGTGCATTTAAAAGAATCTTGTGTTTTGAAATTTTTCTCTTGTGGAACACCTCATTCCTTCTACAATTTGATAGTACTGAACAAGTAAAATGTCACTATACTGAAAGCTACAGGTCATCTAAACTTTTCTAATATTTTTCCTATATATCTGTTCCCAAAAGCTTTAATGAGAATATGACATCTAATTATTCTCTGTAATGAAATCTCTTCCTCTTTTCAAGGGTTCAGACTATGTATTACGCAATATGATGGTTACAGGGCCCCAGGGTCTAACAGAAATCCACAAAAATCCCCCTACCATCTTCAGGAAGACATGCATCTTCAGGTATGAGATGCATCTTTTTTTTTCAATTAAATTTATTGGAGTGACAATGGTTAGTAAAATTACATAGGTTTCAAGTGTACAACCTATGAATATCACATTGTGTGTTCTGTATATCACATTGTGTGTTCACCACCCAGAGTCAGTTCTCCTTCCATCACCACATATTTGACCCCTTGTACCCTCTTCTACCTTTCCCCCTTCCCTCTTACCCTCTGGTAAGCACTAAACTATTGTCTGTGTCTATGAGTTTTTGTTTCTTTGTCTTATTCCTTTATCACTTTCAGTTTTATATGCCACATATACGTGAAGTCATATGGTTCTCGACCTTTTCTGTCGGACTATTTGGCTTAGCATAATAATCTCAAGATCCATCCATGTTGTCACAAATGGCAGTGTTTCATCTTTTCTTATGGCAGAGTAGTATTCCATTGTGTATATATACCACATCTTCTTTATCTAATCATCTATTGAAGGGAGATGCATCTTCATGTCTGTTTTGTTTTACTGCCAAAAGACACCCCCTCCTTGTGTGATAGATCTGAAGACACAACTTTCACCTCTTATTAGTATGCGCTCACTCTCATTCTCACTGGGTTTTAGAGAAAATTCCTGTCTGCATGGGTCATATAAACTCCTTTTCCCCTCAAGACCTTTTAAAAACATATTTCTTTGGTATGTTATATTAAAAATGTATATTTTCAAGTGTTTTATTATCTATGAGTTTTCTTGTAAACATGGAATTCAACAAAACCGCACCACGATTATGACAAATACATCCACATCCCTTATCAGAGCGCCACACCTTAAGGTTAGCTAGCTTGTGGACAAGTATATTTTATGCAAAGAGGCCAGACTGGATAAAATAGGGAGGAGTCAGAGAATGTTGCCTTTAATTTAGAGTCCCCAGTTCTAGGTTACTTTGAATGCCTCTCACTTGTGGAATGCAAGGAACACTTAAACTGTGGACAGATGCAAAACAGATCTTAACAGAGAGCACGCCTGTTGCAAAAGGAGCGACTGCTTCTTGGGGGGTGGGGCAGTGTAGTTGAGTAGGCAATAACCTATCTTAGACTGTAGGCTAATTTGATATTTAAGTACCTATGTTAATTAAATTTTAGTTTGGCCTCATACTGGAATGTTCATTCAGTTTTAAGTTTTTTTCCACATAGTTATTCCTGTGCTGGTCAAGAGTTTTACGGGAGTCCTTGTAACACTCAGACTCATAACCTTGGATTTCTGTGTGTAACTTAGAGCGGGTGCATTTTGAGGAACCCCGTTGACCAATGAGCTTTATCATTATGCCTGGAAAATTTATCATGATGCATCATTACTCACACTTTGCTTTCCCTGGAGGAGTGCCCTTGAGAGACGGGAACCCCTCACCATGAGGTGCCTGAGTTAAGTAAACAACCTCACCACGCACACCCAGAGCAACTTAGAGCAATGACTGACAAAAGACCTCTTCCTTGCCTCAAGGTAGAGCAGATTTTGGTACAGTCTGCCGTCTAGAGCTCCCCTTGGGATCAGGCTGAGAGAGACTTCACCTGAAATGACATGTGAACGAAGCTTTTCCCTCTTCCCTATCCTGTTTGTCTCAGTCCCTTCCAGGTTTCTCCTGAGAGCATTCCCTCAATAAATCATTGCGTAAGCATCCCTGTCTCAGGTGCTACTTCTAGAGAACCTAACAAACTCATGCTTCCTTCAGGCATTCAACCAGTACTTACCGGACAACATGTAAACAAACAAAACGAATTCCTTTAGATAAGTATAAGGATAGTAAAGACAATAAAGCACAATAGCGTGATGGAACATGACTTGGGTTGCTGCTACTTTAGATTGCATGGTCAGGGAAGGCTTCTCTATGAGGAGCTGAGTGAGTGAGCTGAGGGAGGAGCTCTGTGAAATCAGGGGGTGGAGTGACCCAGGCAGACAAAACAGCTACAAGAGCTCGTGGGGTGGAGTGCTGCAGGCACAAAGAAGAGTGATTCAATATGTTTGGGTATAAACAGGCTGATGTTTTATATCCTTATGCTTATTTGATTTTGGTTCCAGAGATTTCCTCTTTAAGTGTACGGACAGTTCCGAAGTTGTTTTGGCCTCTGTCCGTGGAGAAAAACACATGGTAATTCCACTTCGTGAGAGAACAGGAGAGGCTTTGGGAGCTCTCGATTTCAACATTGGCAGGAGTAGGATGTTGTTGTATGGAGAATTTAAAGATCTACAGAAAATGATGAAGGTGATCCAAGCTGCCTGCTATGAAATACTGGGCGAATTATCTGAAGAAATCAAGAAAACCCGTGTCTTAGGTATTGTGAATATGGTGACAGTCTGCAGTTATGGATTTAATAAGTTTGGGGGGAAATCACAGACAATGCAATGAAGGATGCATTTTCTAAAATGAGTTGTTGCAAAATACAGATTTCCCACATGAAAGGTATTCCCTCATGCAATCTTGGGCTGATGAGTATGGCCTATAACAGAGTAAAGGGTAAGGAATCACATTTTGTGTGTGTGTGTGTGTGTGTGTGTGTGTGTGTGTGTGTGTGTGTGTCTAGAATCATATGGTTTTAAAACTGGAAAGACTCCTAAAGGCAATACAGAACTTTCATTTATTAAATGCCCCATATGTATCAAGCCCATTAAATATGTTATTTCAGTTAGTCTTTACCATAACTCTATGAGGTTAATGATGAGGCCTCATATTCTAGGTGAGGAAAGTAAAGTTCTGAGAAACAAAACAGCTTGCACCAAATCACACAGTTAACAAGTGGTGAAGGCTGGATTTGCACTGCAGTTTGGGTGGTCTTTCCACTATATTTAAGTGTACAGAGATTTCAGAAGTTGTTTTGGCCTCTGTCTGTGGAGAAAACCACATAGTAATTCCTCTAGCATCAACTCATCGAACAGCTCATTTTACAGATAAAGAAGCTAAAGTCCATGAACATAAAGGTCCAATAGCAAAACTGGGGGCAGAACCAAAACCAGACCTTCGTCCTTGTGATGCCACACTCACTACGCTACTCTTAGCGCAAAACCAATTTGGGCAGAAGGGAGGGAAGAAAGCATGGAAACCTTTGGCTACCTAGAAGGAAGTGACTAGAATTAGAAGAATTAACACATGTGTGATTAAGCTGAAAGTTTTCTAGCCATTATGTAGGGTGGGATAAGAAGAAAATTCATGTCTTTTGAGTGTCCACTACGTGTATGGCCTGAGATTAAGCACGTTTATGTATACTCATATCATCTCATTTAATTCACACAGCTCACCAGGCACGTAGGGATCAGCCTCATTCTCACAGAAAAGGAAAAGGAGGTTTAGAGAGACAACAGAACTAACGAGGAGGAGAGTAGATATTCAGACTAAGGTCTAAGTCCAAAACACGAGTTTTCACCTTTTCTCAAAGCCTCCCACTGTGAGCTTCACCGGGTGTAATTTCATTTCAGCCTTTTGATTTCATGACTAGAGAAACTAAGATTGTTTAGAACTATAGGATATGGTCTTCTTTTTCCTGAAAAATAAAAAAGATTACTATATTATGCTCAGAATCCTATGAAAAAGTAATGTCTGTGCTGACCAACCACGTGGGATGTCATTCTGTTATCCCAGAGATTGAATATGGAGGAGAAGTCCAGCGGGCAGGCGTTCTCTTCTTCCGAATCATGCTGCAAGAGCTGCAGGAGAGCATCCGACTGCTGACCTCCATGAACTTTGTATCACTGTTGCTCTATGATTATGATCCTTTAGCAGAGCCAAAATCTCCACCAGACAGCCAGTCCCAGGAGTTGGAAGCTAATGTAAAACTCATACGTGACATCCTGACAGCAGTTATCTTGTTCTTTCATCCAGAGTTGGAATTATCAAGCGACTTGGGAAATTGGGATAAGTGTAAAGTGGTGAGTTTTTTAAAAATAATTTTTTATTTTCAATTACAGTTGACATATATTAGTTTCAGGTGTATAACAGAGTGATTAGACATTTATGTAACTTACCAAGTGATCACCCTGATAAATCTAGTACCCATCTGACCCCATACATAGTTATTGCAATATTATTGACTATATTTCCTATGCTATACTTTACATCCCCATGACTATTTTGTAACTACCAATTTGTACTTCTTAATCCCTTCCCCTTTTTCCACCCACCCTCCAACACCACTCCCATATGGCAACCATCAAAATGTTCTCTGTATCTGAGTTTGTTTCTATTTTGTTTGTTTATTTTGTTTTTTAGATTCCACATGTAAGTGAAATCATATGGTATTTGTCTTTCTCTGTCTGACTTATTCCATTTAGCATAATACCCTCTAGGTCCATTCATGTTGTTGCAGATGGCAAGATTTCATTATTTTTATGGTTGAGTAATAGTCCATTGTAAATATGTACCAATTCTTTATCCATTCATCTATTGATGGACACTTAGGTTGGTTGCTTCCATATCTTGGCTATTGTAAATAATGCTGTAATGAATATATGGATGCATATGTGTTTTCAAATTAGTGTTTTGGGTTTTTTTAGATAAACACCCAGAAGTGGAATTACTGAGTCCTTCTTTGTCTATTGTTATAGCCTTTGTTTTAAAGTCTATTTTGTTTGTTGTAAGTATTGCTACCCCAACTTTGTGTTTGTTTGTTTCCATTTACATGAAAAGATATTACATGAAATATCTTTTTCCATCCCTTTACTTTCAGTCTCTGTGTGTGTCTTTCGATTTGAAATGAATCTCCTATAGACAGCATATGTATGGGTCTTGTTTTCTTATCTATTCAGCCACACTCTGTCTTTTGATTGGAACATTTAATCCATTTACATTTAAAGTAATTGTTGAGGGATACGTAGTTATTGCCATTTTATTATTCATATTTTTAATCTTTTTCTTCTTGAAGAATTCCCTTTAACATTTCTTGTAATACTAGTTTGGTGGTGATGAACTGCTTTAGCTTTTTCCTTTCTTTAGCTCTTTATATGTCCTTTGATTCTAAATGATAGCTTTGCTGGGTAATCTTGGTTGTAAGTCCTTGCTTTTCATTATTTTGACTATTTTTTGCCAATCCCTTCTGGCCTGCAAAGCTTCTGTTGAGAAATCAGCTGATAGTCTTATGGGAGCTCCCTTGTAGGTAACTAACTGCTTTTCTCTTGCTGCTTTTAAGATTCTCTCTTTGTCTTAAACCTTTGGCATTTTAATTATGATGTGTCTTGGTGTGGGCCTCTTTGGGTTCATCTTGTTTGGGACTCTCGGCACTTCCTGGGCTTGTATATCTATCTATTTCCTTTATCAAGTTAGAAAAGTTTTCCATCATTATTTCCTCAAATAGGTTTTCAATTCCTTGCCTTCTCTCTTCTCCTTGTACCCCATCATGTGAATGTTGGCATGCTTAATGTTGTCCTAGAGTCCCTTAAACTATCCTCATTTGTTGCGTCCAGCATGACAAAAGTTGTGGGAAGCACAGCAAGGAGGGCGGTGCAGGATTAAGAAATTCAGTAGCCAAGAATAGAGTACAAGCGGGGCCAAGGGACTCGAGCCTCAAAGGACTGAGGCCCGAATCGGGCCAACGCATAGCTTTTATTGATTAACAAATGAGGAAGTAAAGTTTGTTAATCTCAAGAGCTGTGAATCTCACACATTATACTAGGGAACTGATTCAAACCAATCACCCTTGCCTGCAGACAGCCAGAACCGTAAGTCTCAGGATGTATGTACCTCCCCAAGGGACAAAAACTTTATACATATGAATAGACGGAGAGCTGATGTTATCACACCATTGAATCTCTTCCCAAGCAAGATGTGGGAAGGAATGTAGCCCACGGAGGCAGAAGCTCTCCTTAGCCAGGGGAAGATGGGGGTCTGTGCCCACCTCTATCAACCCCGTGAGTTCTCCAGATGGCCCCTATGTGACTGTGCCTGGCTTAAGTTGTTCCTTCCTTGAGGAATCTTACCCGTCATTGACTAACCAGCCATTCTTTGGGGCCAAACAGGGAGACGTAAGGTGTAAGCATAAAGGTGAAGCAAAGTCCATGAAAGCATCCATCTTACAGACTCTCCTTTCTTTAGGGGCAGGTACGAGGGGACAGACAGGTAGGCTGCTGTGTGGCAACACTTACTTGCTTGGGTTCTTTTTTCTTTTTGCTGTTCTAATTAGGTGTTTCCTGCTACTTTATCTTCCAAATCACTGATTCAGTTCTCTGCTTCATCTAATCTGTTGATTCCCTCTAATGTATTCTGCATTGCAGTTATTGTAGTCTTCATTTCTGACTGGTTCTTTTTTATGTTTTCTATCTCCATTTTCATATTTCCTATCTCTTTGTTGAAGTTCTTACTGAGATCATTGGACATCCTATAACCAGTGTTTTGAACTCTGCATTTGGTAAATTGCTTGTCTCCATTTTGTTTAGTTCTTTTTCTGGAGTTTTGTTCTGTTCTTTCATTTGGGACATGTTTCATTTTCTCCTCAGTTTGGCTGCCTGCCCTGTGTTTGTTTTTATGTAGAGCTGTTACGTTTCTGGTCTTAGCAGAGTGGCTTTATATAGTAAGTGTCCTGTGGGGCCCAGTGGCACAGTGTCCTTGGTCACTTAAGCCAGGTGTTCCAGGTATGTGCCTTGTGTGGGTTGTGTATGCCCTCCTATTGTAGTCCAACCTTGATGCCGTTGGTATGTCAACGGGAGGAATTGTCCCTCAGGTTGATTGGTTGATTGGTTGTGAGGATTGGCTGTGACTAGAGTGGGAGCTGTGATGCAGATGCTGACCCTATGAAGCAGGATTTGCTTTAGCAGGGCTCTGGTGTCATATGTGGAGGTGGTTGGGTGGTATTCTGATGTGGTCTAAAGCTGGCCACCAGGCATGTTGGTTCTGGGGCTTTTTGGGAAGGGCTCTGGTGCAGGCCAAGGTCAGCCACTGCCTGTGCCCTGCCTGGGGCAACTTGGTATGAGATACAAAAAGATATGCAGGTGGTTGCCACTTGTGCTGGGCTTGGAGGTGTCTGGGAGAGGCTAAGCTGCCAACTGAGGTGGGCTGTTGCAAATGTTGGGCTTGGGGCTGTGTAGCAAGAGGTACAGGGCATGTTGAGTCCAGATGCTGCTGTGTGGGGTTTGTGAACCCTTGAGAGATTTCAGGAAAGTCTGCAGCATGAGCCAAGACAGACTGTTTGTATGGAAAAGCTGCTGGAAGTGGCTTGGGGGTGGGGGTCCTGCAAGGTGGGTGGGGCGGAGTCTCAAGGAATCACCAGGGTGGGGCGAATGGAGTTAGCTAGGCTTATGGAGACTCAAATATAGCACTCACCTGTGCGTGCAGGCTGGATAGAGAGAAGAGCTCAACAAAGGAACCATGGCTTCTGCCAGCACTTTTGTCTAAGAGAAAGCTGCCCCTCCAGCCCTCACCCTGAATCCAGTTCCTCCCTGTATGTCCTTGGTGTCTTTCAAGCTCCTGTCCCAACACTGAAGCTCAGAGCGAGTGTGTTTGTCAGCGAGTCAGTACACGGGCCCTTTAAGAGGAACACTTGGGACACCAGCAGCCCTTCACCTCACTCAGCCATGATCTCTGCTGGTTTTCACAGCCAGAAGTTATAGGGACTTCTCTTCCTGGCTCTGAAACACTGGGCTGGGGAGCCTGGTGTGGAGCTGGGAGTCCTCACTCCTCCGGGGTCCTCCACAGCTGATTTTTACCTCCTGATTTTTAACCTCCACACGTGGGTGTGGGACTAACCTATATGTCTTTGCCCCTCCTACCAGTCTTGATATGGCTTCTTCTGTATATCCTTAGTTATAGGACTTCTGTTTAGTTAGAGTTGAGGTGATTCTCAATGATGGTTGTTCTGTAGTGTAGTTGTAATTTTGATGTGGTTGTGGGAGGAGGCAAGCACAGTGTTTACCTATTCTGCCATCTTGACTAGAAGCAGTGGTAAGTTTGGTTTTGTTTTGTTTTTTGTATTTTTTTGTAAAGTACTCTTTTTTATTGAAAATGAACCCACACAAGTATACAAATCATGATTGCACAAATCATAAGTATCCAAGTGTTCAAATGCAAGAAGTTTTACACAATGAACATTTTAAACCAGCACCTAGATCAAGAAACAGATCATTAGTGGCATCCCAAAAGCCCTCTTTTGTACCCTCTTCTATCACCCCCAACACACACACACACACACACACACACACACACACCCCAAAGGTGACCAGAATCCTGACTTCTAACATCATAGATTGGTTTTGCCTATTTTCAAATTTATATACATGAAATTATGTAAACTGGTGAATTGGGTACTCTAGTTCCACTTGCTGCTGAATCCATAATTTTTTTTTGTTCACAGTACGTTAACAGATACTTAGTCGAGAATATTTGTTCCTTTGATCCAACTGCTAAGCATGTGCAAGTTAACGTAAAGCTCATTGGTGAATATATCAGAGGTAAATTTCCACTTAATTATGGTCTAAATCTATACTAACAGCAATAAAACACAGTTGCAATTCAGGGATATTTGAATAAAGCAAGTGGCTCATAAATTCAATTTTTAAGAAAAAAAGAGTTCTGATTATAGTCTTCTAAATGGAGGGACACTGTCTATAATTTACTGCATTCTCCAAAGTGACTGCCTGTGCTGCACATGTGAGAATTCAAAAGCACATCTATCTCCCACTTATTGATTACATGTGCAGTATTCAGTAAAAATCGAAAGTGAATAGGGGCTGCATTGAGGAGAGGAAACAAGTACATTAAGCAAAAAAGGCTGTTATTATCTTTAGTTTCAATGAAGAGCCAAAGAAAATAACAGATTACGAGTCTTTATGACTAGTATTATAGACTTTTTGAAGGAGGAGAGTCAGCAGGAATTGAAAGCAGTAAGGCTCCCAGGTTGGAGAAGGTGATAAGCTCTTTGGTAACATAGAATTGGCCACATATGAGAGTAAATATATATATAGAAGCACTCATTCCTCCATGGGTGTATATTACCCCATCAGAGACCGCAGGTCGTTTATGTGAATGGAACAGTAAGGAATACATTTAAAGTTTGTTTCTTTTTTGTTACTCATGAAAAACTAATCATTAATTGGGAAAATGGCTCTACAGAAATTGCACTCTAAAAGTGTCCCTCTCCTCCCTCTCCCCGTCTCCTACTCTCTGTGGAGACTGGACCAAGTCAAAAGGGTTTCTGGACTTCTGTGATATTATATATATATTAGGCTGAGAGGCTCAGAATCAGAGAGACTCCTCAGACAAGAGGAAGGAAAAGGCACCCAGAGGAAGACAGCCCCACTTGTCAGGGTGTCTGTGGCAGTGGACACATGTAGTACAGGGAAGCACATAGCAGTGAGCCAGGATACATGGGTGACAGAGAGATTTTTCTGGCTTAGGAAGGCGAGATACTCCCACAAGTTTGGGAGTGCTAGAGAATAAGAGAGAACACAAGAGTCAAATAAAAGTTAACATGAATTAATATGGATTATGAGTGATGTGCGTAAAGATTAGCATTCTTGGAATGGCGTCTGTTGTAGCCTCATGGCTCTGGGCTGATTCATAGGAGCCTCTGGATTCATAGGTGTTACAGGTATCACATCTTCTAAGGAAGTGATTCAAGGGAAACGGTAACAACAGCAACAACGAAAACAAATACTTGTTTATGGTATACTTTCATATACTCAGGGTATACTTGTTGCCTGTTCACTGAGGACTTAAAAATCCTGAAGAAATGTTTTCTATGTCAGTGCCTCATTGCTGCTCTTCCCTTTGGAGCAGATTTAGTCCCCACCTTGAGCCCCGGTAACCCCCACCCTCCATGTGTGACCAGTTTGTCGAATTGACATTCTCCCTGAGTTCCTATCCACTTTGGTCCCCGCCCAACCTGCCAGCCTCTTGGCCTAGAGCCAGACCCTGCTGCCAGGGTCGCTTGTGTCCTCTCAGACTGACGCTCCCCTTCTTGGGTGAGGACCCAGGCACCCACCAGTGTCCAATCCCGTCCCTCTGTCAGATGGGATCTGGGGATGAGGAGCTGGCCCCTCCACTCTCTGCCTTGCAGGTGTATCAGGAATTGGCTCTCAGGCCGTAATAAGCCCATCCCCAGACAAAGGCATCTTCTGTGGCTTTGTACCAACGCTTCAAGGGAATCTTTTCAGGCTCCACCTTCAATTTGCTTATCAGAATTACCTCTTGTTGTCAGAGACAGAAAACATACAAATGTGCTTCCTCTGCTTGCCTCCACTTTGACCTCTGCCAGCTGATTCCGGAGCACCCTTGACTTCCAGTGCTCCCCACCACGTTCTCTTTTCCAACAGTGTCCTCAGGTGGCAAGAAGACCAACTGCAGTTAACAGAGCTAGATTCAGCCAGAAACCACATCCCCTGGGCTCCCCAAGCACCATCCTCCCGCCTTAGCATTGTCACATCTCTGCAGCCACCGAGACAGTTCCTCAGCCACCCAGATACCAGCCCTCTCTCTTTCAGATGCACTTGTGTCCGGAAATTCTAAGCTCCCTGTTTGGGGAAAGGAAAGGGGACTCTTTGAGGCACCTTTCTCTATGTGCCAGAAAGAGAGGAGTCTTCTGGCATCGCAAACTGTCTGTCAAAGTTTATCTGAGCCTTCTGGTAGCATTAAGTAAGGCCCCTACTCAATGACCCCACCCAGCAGGAAATGCTACTAACGATATCTGTAGTCCCTGCCCAGGATGGAGAGGGATGCTTATCATAGTTCCTAACCTACCAGGCCTTCCAAACTAATGATTTTGCCAAGAAGATAGAATTAGGGCTGATGATGTGTCCACACTTTCTTAGGCCTTCTAATGCCAACTCCTACCGGACTTTATCCTAGTTCTAGAAAGGAGTCCTTTTTTAATGTTCAGGACAGGTACACTTTATTGTTCCCAGTTTTGTTGAAATAATGACATATAACATTGTATTAGTTTAAGGTGTACAGCATAATGATTTGATATATGTATATATTGTAAAATAATCACCATGATACATTTAGTTGACATCCATCACCATACATAGTTACAATTTTTACTTATGATGAGAACTATTAAGATCTACTATTTTAGCAACTTTCAAGCATACAATACAGTATTGTTAACTATAGTCACAAGGCTGTACATTACACCTCCCAGAATTTATTTATGACTAGAAGTTTGTACCTTTTGACCACCTTCACCCATTCCCTCCAACTTCCAACTTCACCCATTTTCCCTGTCCCCCGCCTTTGGCAACTACCAATCTGTTTTATTTACATTCCACATATAAGTGAGATCATACAGTATTTGTCTTTCTCTGTCTGACTTATTTCACTTAGCATAGTGCCCTCAAGTTCCATCCATGTTGTTGCAGATGGCAGGATTTCCTTCTTTGTTCTGGCTGAATAATATTCCATTATACATATGTACCACATTTATTTTCTTTATCCATTCATCTGTCAGTGGACAGTTAGGTTGTTTCCATGTCTTAGCTGTTGTAATGTTGTAATGAACAAGGGGGTGAAGATATCTCTTCAAGACAGTGATTTCATTTCCTTTGGGTATCTACCCAAAAGTAGAACTGCTGGATCATGTGTTGGTTCTATTTCTGATGTTTTGAGAAAACTCCATATTGTTTTCCATCGCGGCTATATCAATTTACATTCCCACTGACAGTGCACAACTCTTCTCCTTTCTTCACATCTTCACCAACACTTGTTATTGCTTGTCTTTTTGATCATAGCCGTTCTAACGGGTGTGATGTGATATCTCATTGTGGTTTTGATTTGCATTTCTAGAAAGAGGTATTTTATATTCTGGTTCATTCCAGGCAGCTGTGTCACCTTTAGATGGAGGCAGTAACTGGTGATGGAGCCGCTTTGTTCAGCAGGCTTGGCTTACCAAGGCTAGGCCATTGCATGTGAATTGCCTGTGGCTGAGATACTTCCGAGGGGACCCGGTGACACGTGATCACGCCCAGACAGCTGTACGAGCAGTCGCACATCAGTAGCCTGCTACTCTCTGCCTAAAGTACTCCCAGTAGTTGGCCTCTTCTACCTGAAGAACCCATGACCTGACCACCTTCTCAAGGATCTGTTCTCCCCACTCCACTTTGGACCTCTGCTGCCAGCCTCGCCTGATCTTTTTGTAGGGCGCCCCATACCTGTCTGTCCCACATCCCTCTCCCAAGAGGTTTGGACAGATGTTATACCCGGAAATGTTCTCAGACCTAGAGGCAAGAAGAGCTGTCTTCCATTAAAGTGTGACCAGAATCACTTTGCTGTCTAGAACCTGTATTCCTGCCAAATGGCTATACTTCCTTCCTACACCTAAATCCAAGGGTCTATACATCCAAGACACTGGTTTCAGCAAGAGTTCCCTAAGCCCCCCTACTTTTCCTGCAAGAGTCCCAGGACTCCCCCTCTGCCAAAGCAGACAGAGCCTCAGTGCTACGTATTATCTATAAAGATGACGATGGAAGGAGATGCCCTGCCATCCGGGGAAAGGACTGCTGGACTCACAGTTGTGATTAACGCTTGTCCGCAAGATTCACCTTCCTCAGGAGATCTTTTCTTAACTGCTACTTCCACTATGGTGGAAGGTTCTAGCGAGGGCAGTTCTCCACCCCTCCACGTTCCATAAGTGGAACAAGATTCTTTCCTTCACTTCCCACTGCATAGCTGAAAATCAGACAGGAACCTTTCACAAGATTCTACCAACCATCCAGAAATAACAAATACATATACAGCACAGGCTGAGTCTGCAACTGTGAGGATGTACTTGGTTCTTTCCAAGGAGTCAGAACGAATGGACAACAGGACACCAAGAACATTGTTTTGTCCTATTCATGTGGACCTTCTGTATGCGGCCATCGGCTTGGACTTGGTAACAGTTCTCTACCACCTTTTTGTACCTAGTATTCTTGGGTGGTGATCCCTTTCAGGACTCGTTGGCTCCTACTTGGAGTCAAAGAGCTGCTATCACAGTTAGACCTGGGTTTAACAGGGAGCCTAGAGAGTGCCGTGTATGAATTGCTCATAGATTTCAGGCTCTAGAGAAGGAAACATCCGTTCAATTTTAGAATAGATTCCCTTTTTCCTGGCAAGAATCTCTTAAAGGGCCATTTTAGTTAAGATAAATTATACAAGTATTCAGTCACACACTGTTCAAGAGACTATTTGGGGGGTTGGTAAAGACCTGGGGCCAGGTAAAGACCTGGGGCCAGGATGCTTGACTCATTTCCCATGCAAGCAGACCTCTTCCATTTTCAGTCTAAGTCATGGGGGGCAGGGGGGAAGAAAAACAAACAAACAGCAATTCTCTTTCTGTTCCTTATCACACCTTTTGATTTTAAATTTTAAAGTTTTCCAACAGTATCTATTAAGATAAATAACTAAAAATGGTTTTTTTGTCTAGTTAACATCACTGCTGCTTTCATATCTCCTAAAGGCAGTTAAAATCAATTTAATGAGAACATTTTTCTATGTAAGGCAAGCATATTTTTCAAGTTCCCTTGACACTCATATATTTTTTTCATTTTAGTGATGATAAAACAATTTTTTATCCCAAAATGATTATAAAATTTATATTTTTATTAAAGTACTTTGAAAGATCTACTAAAAGCCTTCTAACAAGAAAAGTCACTGGCTTATCCCCCTTCTCTCTTGGTCTCCTAGATCCCCTCACTAGAGGCAATTCTTTTAGACTATCTTAACTGTTTTATCTGGCATTTGCACATTTCTTTATTTCTAATATTATGCAATATTGCTATCTTTTGATTCATCAATTTTAAACCTTGTCAATTGATTTCCTCATTATAGATGGAAGTTTAGTTCTGTTACATCACCATCATCTTACCTTATCCTCCCAATGTAGTTATATTACAATTGAGGGTTAAATCAAAATGCGGTTTTTGCATGATTTGGCCTATGCAAATATTACCCACAGCTGAGCATTATAACATATTTTATATAGCATACAGCTCCTTTTTTCACTTTTAGTTTTTCATGAAGTAAATAATTGCCGTTAAGTTTAAAATTTGCTTAGCT
This sequence comes from Rhinolophus ferrumequinum, assembly GCF_004115265.2. Classification (NCBI taxonomy): domain Eukaryota; kingdom Metazoa; phylum Chordata; class Mammalia; order Chiroptera; family Rhinolophidae; genus Rhinolophus; species Rhinolophus ferrumequinum. Next base: position 17,719,050 of record NC_046304.1, on the reverse strand, counting down.
TTCTTTGTACTTCTTGATAACTTTTATTTGATGACTTTTATTTATAATGATTAAATCCCACTAATGTCTAATTTCTATTTTTTTAAAATGATTTTAAACAAATAATTTATATATAAATATACATAAATTGGGATCATGCTCAACATTTGTTACTGATAGAGGTATATGATCAAAGAATTTGGAGGCCACTGCATTAAAATATGAATTTTTGTAAAGATGAATTGCATTGATTTCACTTCCTTCATAATTTGATTTATAGCTACATAATTTTAAAAAGCCAATACAATGTGATATTGTACAGATATTATGCTTACAACAGGAATGGAACTAATATACTTGCAAGAACTTAATGTTCGGCCTGGAATAAACTTCCCCCCAAGCTTTGATAACTCAAGAAAAAATGTGTTTTTCCTCCTCATTTAAAGCTGATTCTTTCCTGATAAGCTGGAAGCCGCATTCGCCAGTACCTCTGGGACCACATTAAATTAACAATGACATATTAAATGCCCGACTGCTGTGGCAAATATGAGTTCTCCTGCCTACATAAAAACTGCATGAAATTTGCACACATATAGCTGTTTAAGTATATAACATTGCATGGACCTTCAGCTCACTGCATGTGGCAGTAATGTTAAAGGATGACATAGGGCATGTGAAACAATAGAAATAAAAGAACTAAAACTAAGAGAACTAATGATAAGAAGAGGAGCATTCAGGAAATATTGCTGATCTTGGGCTAGTTGTTAGTTGAAAGAGGCAGTTAGGTACACTTTAACTTTTGGACTTAAAGCTTAAGCACTTCATTCTTTTTTGCTTTGCCCATCTTTCTAATTGTCTATAATTCCTAAAGGATTTAACTTAACCCAGTGTAAAGCAGTATAGTCCATAAATGGAATTTTAATTAGAAATATCCCATAGTATCCCAAAGTTTTCAGCAAAATGAATTCCCTATGTAATTAAAAGTCTGATTAAACGGGAACCTACAAAAATACTATAAAATGTTTTTAAATAGGTTTATAAACAAATCCCAAAGTTTACTCAGCAATTATTTTAGGTCAGATGTATTCAAAAATTTACTATAACCCTTACCAAGGCAAAACAAAAACGCATAATTTCTCATGGTTAGAAAAAAATTTTTTAATGTAGTATATCTGTTTGAAAGAATTACGAATCTGCAAACTGGCTCTGTCGTCCGCTAAGCTGCAAAGAGCTGGCATCTATCCACCACAAGAGGGCAGTAGTGCTCAACCGCTGTTGATGGCATCCCAACAGAGCGATGGAGGCTTCATTAGAGGAATCATTAGAGCCAGTAGTTAACGCATCAATCTCTCATTGGAAAGGGCAGGGAAACAGGAACTACGGCCCAGACAGGCTTGGAGCCTCTGTCCCCGGTAACAATAAGACAGGAAATAAGCAACAGGGGCTCGTGAAAGGGAGCGACCTCGCTCCCCATCCTCATGTCCTTGAATCACCATGGAGATGGCTGACTAGCTTATTAATGGTTGCAGATAGGGGTCTGTTCATTTGGATGTCAGATAAGAACACTGTGGCAGGCGTCAATAGAGCAGAGCTCTTAATGGGGATTTAGGAAGGACAGAATAAAAGCTGCAGGGAGCAGCAGAGCCGTTATATCTCAGAAAACCAGTTAGGACTAGTTTTAGGAGTGTTCTAGAGTGCACTTTAATTTAGATGCATAACATTGGAATATTAAGATAATCAGAGTAAACTTTGCAGCCTATGGCATTACCTTGTAGAGGTTCCAGGAAGCTAATAAATACAAAAAGGGATCAATTATACAAATGCACCTCAACATTTTAAGTATGTATGTTGATTGTTCCAGTATTAGCCGTAACATAACATGACATGAATCAGGTACTTTTAATATGCTCTCATGACCAGCATTTGTTTTTGTTTTTATTCATAATTGTCACTAATGTTGCTGAGCTATAATCTGAAACGACTTCTAGTATTAATAATTAACCTAAGTTAATTATTCCATTATTTAATGTTGTCTTAATTCAACATTTATTGAACACTTACAATTGGAAGAAAAGATAGTGCCTCTGTGTGCGTGTGTGTTAAAAAGTAATTTTAGAACATTGTGCCCATATGTTTTAAAGTCAGCCTCAAATGAAAATTGAAACTTGTGAATGTTTTCCACATTTTATGTGCTTTTCCTATCCCATATTGTATTGTCGTAGTAATACCCTCAAAACCATAGAGAGGCTAAATCTAATTCAGGGAACCTTGTTCCTTCATGTTGATAGATGATAGGGAAATAAAATATGTTCCATTTTGTCATGCTAACAGCTATCCATAAGTGACATAATTGTCATTGGTGTTAATGAGCTATAGCTAGAAGATGATATTTAAAACCTCTTATTCAATTATAAGTATCATTTATGGTTTGTCCAACTCAAATCAGTAAACATTTATTAGGTTAGGCACTGCATTAGATCCTAGAAGTAACAAAAATGAATAAAACATAGACCTGAGCCTGGGAAGCACCTGAAAGAAGGGATGTAATCAACATTTTTTGAGCAACTGCTCTGTGACAGATTTTTGCATATCTTTTCTCATTAATTCTCATAACAATCCTGAAGTATTATCTCTGTTTTATGGAAGAAGATACACAGGCTCAGAGCAATTAAGTAACCTGCTCAAGGCCACAAGACTAATTGGGGTAGAGTCAAGATTGGAACCCATATCTGTTCAACTCTAAAGTATATTCTCTTTCCATTGGACCATTCTATCTGAATACTAGTTATTGACTACTGGGAAAAAGTAACTTTCATAAATGGCAGTTTAATAGTTTGCATTTTAACAAATGAAATATAATGGTGTGCAGTGATTATATATTTAAAAATAATTTTAAATTAGGAAATATTATAAACATAGAAGTTAGAGACTAACCCCTGTGTAGTGATCATGGAGCCACATTCTATATCCTTAACCTTAACATTATGCATGTTTGAGTCGGACTTTTTTAAAGAAATAAAACATTATAGAATAGTTGAGACTTTCTACCCCTCCCTGATCTTATTCTCTTTTCTTCCTCCCTAGAGATAATACTATTATGAATTTGGTGTTTATCAGTTTTACGCATTATTTCTTACTTTCATACATGCTTGAGCCCATAAGTAATATATTATTTTGCAAGTTTTAAGCTGTTTTTTAATTGTATCCAAAGAACATTTTCTGTTCAATAATGTTTTTGAGATTTAGCCACATGACATATGTAGCTCTAGTTCTTTAATTGTTAAATGCTGTGTAGTATTCCATTAGATGAATATACCAAAATTTATCTGTCCATTTTCCTGTAATTACATTTTTAAACAATATTCTGCTATGGTTTTAATTCAAAACATATCTAATGAATTTTAATCATAATACTAGAATTTATATTTTGATAATACTATCCACACTAACTTTTTTTTCTTGTGCAGATCATTCTCGAATCGAAGTATGGAAATTTGGTAATACTGTTATCGAGTACCTATACCACTGGTTACGCATCTGTTTAGCTCTCATGGAGCTAAACAAAAAACAAAATAGTGCTATTACACCCCCATTGCCTTCCAAGACTGACTCCTGTGTGTATGCAAAAATGCCAGGTGGAGCTGCTAGGTAAATGCTAATGGAATTGGTGCTGCATTTAGAATACTTTTGTTGTGTTCAGTTTTGTTAAATATAAAATATTTTCAATTGGAAGGGAGTGACATATAGACATATTCTGTTCCTAAGACACTTATCTCAGCACTTTCTAAAACCAAAAGTGCTACCTAAGGAGAAATTTGATCTAAAAAAATACCCAGTTAAGGTATCCATAATCAGATGTATGTTATAGAATATATTTAGAAATTTCCTTTTAGTTTTAGCTTTACATCTGCCATGGGATTATTATGGTTGAATGGGTAGAGTTATTTTAACTCTTTTAAGGTACAAAGACTGAAGATTTATTTTAAAAATGGAAGTTTTTACATCAAAAGAGCACCAAATAATAAAGAATTTAAGAAATGGACTGGGAATTGTTTTTCTAATTTTTCAAAGACTTATATGAGCACCACTTCTCTGCTCTCCTCATCTCCCTCCCCACCCATTTACCTTAACAACTTAAAAGTTATTTCAATGAGAAGAAATTCTTGTGGGAAAATGTTTGTCCATGACTCATGGAAAAAAGAAAACACCTGTTTTTATAACAAAAACCTCTCAAGTTCAAGAACTGGAAAAAGAATTTATATTTATTTAAAGCTTGTTATTACAGCAAACTTTACTGCTCTGTTGTGAGATTTCATCTTTGCAATAAAATATCTGATGACAGTATCCATTTTTAATAAAATTTTGGGAAATTAAACTTCATTTTCTTTATTTGGTTGACAAAATGTGATGTGTTCCAAACATCTTATAATTTGAGATTGGAGGTCCCTTTTTAACCTTTTCTGATAAGATGGCAGTGTTATTACCAGTCCTCATCTCTTGGATGATCGCGTGCCCAGTTTCAACCTATAAGCCTGTTTCATATTTGGAAGAGGGCTTTTCAGGGCATTTACAGCAACATTTTCTAGGAACGATGTTCTTGAAGATATTAAACTGATAGCCACACATCCTCATGGCTTCAGAACAAGCTTCTAAAGAGTTCACTCTGAATACAAATGGCATTTTAGGCAGCAAGAAAGGGACAGTTTTGCAAAATGCTACCTTTTTAACCACTGTCATTCATGATAATTAACGAAACAGCCTTTAGCTTAGTGATAATAAATATCGCACATTTGCATGGTGCTTTATGTAGTCTGAAGTATTTTCACATGCTACCTCATTTGACGCTCCCAATAACCTGTAAGGTGGCAGTATCGATATTATCATCCCCATTTTATAAATGAGGAAACAGTCTCAAAGAGTTACCTAGATCTCAATAGCTAGTAAAAGGCAGGGTGGACCTAGCACCCGTGTCCTAATTTCTGGTTTACTGCCCTTGCCAGCACCCTAGTCATCTCATGAATGCTTTCCAACCTTTACGAGGCTAACGACCATGTTACCAGTCTTTTGGAAACTACTTTAAAATTAAACAAACAACACAGATTGATTGAATGTATTTAACCATCATTCAAGTAAAACACTATCCCTTAATACAAGGAGCTTACTTTTTTAGTGAAGATGTTACTGGTAGTTCACAAAAATTGAGACATAGATTTATGTTTAAATCTATTAAATCAATAAATAGATTTATTGGTTTAGTTATACTTCAGAAGCTTAGGCTCGATTAGTTGAGTTTTTTGACTTTCTACAGTTTACAGGTAACGATGGTGTAGGCCATTCAGACTACTTTCCTTTATAATTATGGCTTTTCATGGTCCAGGAACAACATACCGTTTCAAGACAATGATAATTGGAATCTCAGAAAAGCTCCTATTGGCTCCTTTAACAGCTTGAATGAAATATAACTCACCTACTATACAATTCACCCACTTAACATGTACAATTCAGTGGTTTTTAGAATATTCACAGAATTGTGCAACCATTACAATCCATTTTAGAACATTTGTATCACCCCCATAGGAAACCCCACCCCCATTAGCAGTCACTCCCCGTTTTCTCCCACCCCAGCCCTAGGCAACTACTAATCGTGCTTTCTCTACGCATTTACTTATTCTGGATATTTTATATAAATGGGTTCATACAATATGTGATCTCTTGTGACTGACTTCCAATTCCTTCTTAATCTAAATATGATCAAACAACCAGCTGCCCTTAACTTCCACAGACTTTCCCAATCCACTGACTCAGAAGACCCTTTTGCAGGTAACTTAGGGAATTTCGTTCCTCTCACGTAAGGTTTCACGCAATGCCACTCCTATCTAACCTCATCCCACATCATCAACTCTGTGTTCTCCCCTATGTGATCTTATAAAGACCTCTCTAACAGACAAGATCAACTAATTAAACATTGCCTATTTCTTTGTCCTTAGGGATGGTAATTACTCTCGATGGGGGTTCCATCGCCTTGTCATTTACCATGTTTCACCTCTCCTCAATTGACTCTTCAATTTAGACTATCCTGCCCACAACCTGCAACTGGTGAGGCACCTCTAGGTGGCCATATTTTGTTCCATGGGACCCTGACTCTCCAGCCACAGCTGTGTATATTGGGGTTGACCCCTTGTCAAAGGGAGACCAATTTGTGAAATGGCCTAATATAAAAATACCCAAGCCATGGACAAATCAAACTGGAAATAACAATAGGAGCAGAGTCTAGAAGGATATTAAGTGTTTAAAGAGGGCAAAAGTGTCATATTAGGCCTTAAGCAAATTGAAGCATACTGCCTCCCAGATGCTACAAGTTAGTAGAAGCTGTAGATAGAGAAAAGGTGTAGACAGAGAGTAGTTGGTTAAGGAAAAGAATGGACACAGAGACAAGCAGAGACTGAAAGAGTAGGGAAGTAACATTAGTAACATTGTCCAAAAAATTCGAAGATCAGGAGTTTGGGTGCTGAGGTCCCCAGTGTTGCCTTGGATCCAATACCAGGGGACGGTTCTGTTCTTGAAGTCTTATTTCTGGAAGTCTAAAACAGTCGGAATTCTCTGTTGTATAACAATCAGGAGTATGATAGTGATGGCCTACCTTTTACTGCTTCTGTCCTTCCAGCATCTTCAATTAAAATTCCCAAACTTGGGTTCGCAATGTTAGAAGGCTTCTCTGTGTCTCTGATTCACACTGCAGGTACCATCATTGCTGCAAACCCTGCCAAGTGATTAAAAGCTTGAACTCTCTGCAACATTGAATCTGAGAAATCAGCGTCCTAGCTTTCAGAAAATCTCACAAAGGCAGTGGGAGAATACAGAATTCAATACCCCAATTCAAAACTTCGCATTTATATAGGATATTGAGGTTTAACTTTGTGTTGATTAATTCCCCATTCAGTCTCTTCAAACAAGAGGCAAATAGGCCTGGAAAAGGGCTTTATCTTTACCCTTTCTTGATTCTTTTTATTTTAAACAAAGTAACAACACATGCTCATAGTTTAAAGAGTCATCCTGTTGTACAAGGTTTGTTAAGACCAGAGTATTTCTTAGCCCCACCTCACCCCTATTTTCCTTGCTTTGGAGTTAACTACTTTCAATTCTTTTAGCTCAGGAGTTAGTCAACATCCCACTAAATCTGGCCAGTTGCCTGTTATGATCAAGTTTTATTGGAAAAGCCATGCCCATATTGTCTACGAAACTTTCACACTACACGTGCAGAGTAAAGTAGCTGCCAGAGACCTATGACCCACAAAGCCTAAATATTTACTATCTGATCCTTTGCATAGAAAAGGTTGCCAACCCGTATTTTGGCTTAGTTTTGACAGGTACCTCCAGATTGTGACATAATATGCTGTGTGGCTACTTTTTTTTCTGATTTAGGCAATATTTGTTAACCTCCCAGTATGCAATACAAAGATTTAGCTCCTTCCTCAGCATGTGTGTCCACACACACAAACATCATACACATTTTCCATCCTTCCATTCTTCCCAATATAATTACATTGTGATATAGAGTAGATAAATATTCAGTGTTTGCATTATTATGAATATGTATGCTATTTAGGGCTTAACCATGTAGTAAATTACAATTATTTTCCTTTTCCAAACATCTTTTTTTGGTCTCCCTGGAGTTAATGTCAAAAGAAAACTTTTGGAGTAGCTGGAATGACTATAATATCACACAAAGTAGATTTCAGAGCAAAGAATAGTATCATGATAAAGAAGGTTCTTTCATAATAAAAAAGGGGTCAATCAATTAAAAAGACATAACAATCTTAAATATTTGTACATCTAAAACAGAGTTTCAAAATACATGGAGCAAAAACTGATAAACATCCAAGTCCATCGAGACAGAAGTAGATTACTGGTTGCTTAGGGTTGGAGGGTTTGGGGGAAAGTGGGAGTGACTAATGAGATATTTAAAATATTCTAAAATTGATTCTTGTAATGGTAGTACAACTTTCTGAATATACCAAAAACTCATGAATAGTGTACTTTAAATGGATGAGTTGTATGGTATGTGAATTATATCTCAATAAGGGTGTTTAAAAAAAGATGATTATACTAGATAGAAATCTGGATCTACACAAAGATATGGAAATATTGGAAATGGTAAATATGTGGATAAACATAATATTTTCTTAAAATATTCTTGATAATTGTTTAAAGCAAAAATAATAATTTATTGTGCCTTTATAACATAGGTAGAAATAAAATGTGTGACAACAATAGCACAAAGTCTAAGAGAGGGAAAATGGAAGTACTGTTTACTTTTGTAAGTTTTTTAATACTATACATAAAATGGTATATTCTTACTTGAAGGGAGACTGTGATAAGTTAAAGATTGTACTGGAATCCGTAAAGCAACAACTTAAAAAAGTTGGCTGGGGTGGCAGGATGGGTCAGTTGGTTGGAGCGTGTGGCTCTTAACAACAAGGTTGCCAGTTGGGATGGTGGGCTGCACCCCCCGCAAGTGGAGACTGGACTCACAGCTGAGCTGCGCCCTCCACAACTAAGATTGAAGGACAACTTGACTTAGAGCTGATGGGTCCTGGGAAAAACACACTGTTCCCCAATAAAGTCCTGGAAATACACACTGTTCCCCTTCCTCAATAAAATCTTTAAAAAAAAAAATCTTAAACTGAATCATAAAAGGTTCCTGATTAATCCAGAAGAGTGCAAAAAAGGGGGTGGAGGGAGAACAAAGAACAGATGGAAAAAGTAGAAAACAAATCGCAACCATACTGTGGATGAAAAAGGGGCCACATACTAAACCTGACAAGCTCAGGGGGTGGCCTGCGTGGTGGGCCCTACAAACTCAGAGACAGAAAGTAACCACATAGGATGGTCTGAACATAAGAATTCCAACTAAAAGCGAGTCATGGAGGGTAGTCAAGTCCGAGGCCTGTAGCTTCCTTGACAAAGGTCAATTTTTACCTTAACTGAACCTGTCAATTATCTTTTTAAATCTAAAATAACATACCTTTGAACTGTCAGAATAATCTTTTTTTCCAGACAGCCCCTTAGGGCACAACGGCTATACCAGAGCAGAGACCACAGAACCCCTCATCGTTATCTTGTTTCCCACATACCATCTCTATGTGTTATAAATGTTAATTATTAACTATCCCGTATCTTGCTTTCTCCCGCCCCCTTATCTACCACAAATGGATTTCATGTAATCCTCTTTACATCTCCTCCTTTTACTCTAATGTATAAAATAAGCTGCAAAATAGCCATTCTCCAGAACATTTTCTCAATCCGCTAAGATTTTGCTTCCCAGCAACTGTTGTCACTTTGGCGGAAATAAACTCATAAAAATTCTCTATAAGTTTGGACGTTTCTCACCCGGACAATACCAATTACTACTTTAATGAAAGTGTTCTAAACACCCAAATTAAAAGGAAGCAATTGTCTCACTGGATAAGAAAGCAAGACCCAAATGTATGCTATCAACAAGAGATCCACTTTGAATATAAAGACACAACTAGACTGACATAGGTTAAAAGTAAAAGGACAGAAACAGATATACTATGCTAACAAAGCTGGTTATGTTCATCAAAGTGGGTAAGAGAAATAAAAGACTAAAAAAGGTCATTTCTTCAATTCCAGAGAAATAATTTTTTTTACAGAAGAGTGGAGAATGTTTCAGATATTATTTAGGCATCTGGGTGAATCATTAGTACCACTGTCTTTTCTTACTCATCACATTTGAGAGAAACTCATGAACTCAAAGTAATGCCATTGCAATCCTGTTTTTCCTTGAGAATGAACTTCCGATGACAGAAGAGAGGTACCATTTTTATGGAATAAGTATGAAATTTTTACACAGAAAAAAAGGGTCACCTCTTAATGGTACAGAGGTCAATGCAAGACGACGTAACAATCCTACATGTTTATATACCTAGTAACAGAACTTCAACATACATGAAGTAAAACTGACGGAATTAAAAGAACAGACAAAACCACAATTATAGTTGAAGATTTAAACACCCTTCTGCAGTCATTGAAAGATTTCGTGGGCTGCTACGGTGTAAGACTAGTTTGGAACGGGCCAAGAATGAGTAGGTGCACTGACTGAATGTGACGAGAATTTTTAAGACCATGGCATACAATTTTGATTCCTATACCCAATCGATACCACGGTATTGTTATTAGTCATTTTGGTCCTATAATGAGACACTATTAGCATATAGATTTTCATCTTCTGCCAAATTACCGAGGCAGGTATATTCACATTGAATACCTCACAGGAAAAAAATTCGATAGCCTAGAGTAGCGGTTTTCAAACTTGAGTATCAGAATTACCTGGAGGGCTCGTTAAAAATACTGATTGCTGGGCCCCGTCTAGAGTTCCTGATTCAGTAGGTCTGGCAAAAAGTCCGAGAATCTATCTGCACTTTTAACAAATTCCGGCTGATGCTATCTGCTGGTCCCGGGACCATACCTAGGGAGCCACTAGTCTAGAATTTTTTCATTCCTTTCTTCCCATTGATATCAAGGCACCCAATTGATTTCCAAATGACACCGAAGGCCAAAGGACTCGGTTCCCCACAGAAGGCAACCGACTCAAAAGCGCGACACAGCCACTAGGTGGGTTCCAGGCCGCCCAAACCCGCGCGAGAGTTTACGTGATGCGTCAGCGTCTGCGTTAGCGTCATACTGGCGTCGGCCACGTTCAGCGGACGCGAGCAAGATGGCGATCCCGGGCAGGCAGTGAGTGATTCGGGAGTTAGGGTCAGGCTGGGGATTGAGGAACTACCGCGACTGTGTCTTTGGCCGAGGAATAAAAGTGCGCTGGAAGTGAAGGGGCTGTATCGTCAGGAATAGAGACGGGGAAAAGCGAGAAATCCTGAGGAACATATATTCCCCTCCCCTCCCCCCCCACAATTTCCAGGATGGAAGCCCGAAGTTTGAGGGAGAAACTTGTGAGGAATAAAGGAAGTTAGGCTGAGGGGCAGAGAGCGAGACTTTTCTATTTTCCAAAAGCTCGGTCTGAGGCCCCTCAGTCTTGCTTCCTACCCCGCGCTTGAGTTTCTCCCCGTTTGGATGCCTTCAGGGGCAATGAGAAGATACAGTTCCTGGCTTCCTTAGAGGGCCTTGTTCTGCTTGGCAGCTCCAGTCCCGATTCCCGCCCTCCCTTCTCGTTTTAGGAATGTTGTGCTGAGAAGCCACAGAAAAGGGTAGGCATATAGGGAATTGGGTTTTACGTTGCCGCAAAAGAGACAAATATTGTATGTTCTTGGGAGTTTTACCTTTGGTGTATAATCCTTACTTTTGATGTGGCTCCCTGTGATTGCTGCATTTTAAAGGCCAAACTGTGAGAAACTAAATGAGTTGGCACTGATGAAGTGGTTCTCTCAGATGCTACAAATAAAGCAAGTGAGCTTAATATTAATAAAATGTAATGGGAATTTATCCTTTGGCTACTTTGGTTTCTCAATCTTTAAAAATTTTTTTGTGTGTGACATTCTCCAATAACTTCTTTAAACCCGTGTAAGTACCCAGTAGGAAAATTTTTTTTTCTTGACTCTTTTTAGACCACAGGATAATTTAGAATATTTTTATTTTTAGTGGACATGAACTGAGCTTTCCACTAACATGTTCTTTTTGAAACCTTACTCTATCATTCACCGTCTAAAACATTTCTGAACTCGTCAGTTACTTCTTTGATTAAAATGGCATTTGAGTTTGGCCCGCGTCCACAAATAATTAGAGTAATAATAATAAAATCTTAACACATTAGAATTTTGAGATGATTGAAAATCAGAAACAGTGTTATGTGTTCATAGGCTATGACATGTTTTGACTTGGTAGCTTCATCTGGAAGAGGTAGTGGATATATTGTTTTTTTAACATTTAAATATAATGGTGTAATTTCTATTTCAAAAAAAATATGCAGGTATGGGCTTGTTTTGCCAAAGAAAGCACAGCAGTTGCTCCCTGTTTTGCAAAAACCATCAGTGTTTGGGAATGATTCTGATGATGATGATGAGGTAAGGGAACCTGTTTTTCTACCGAATTGTTGGAAGCATATATTTTTTAAAATTGAACTTATAAAGTTGATGTCTTTGCTTGTCTTAGTTATTTGTCAATACAATGTATCTGGAGTATATTATAATTTACAGAATTATCAAAGGGAATATTTAAAGAAAGAAGCTCCATTGATATTTTTTCTTTATAAGTGATGCATGGATAACCTGATTTTTTTTTCAGAAGCTATTAACTTCAGTTATTTTAAGCAGTTACACAGAGTAGTCATTTCAGACAACTAATACTGATGTAGCAAAATTGGTGTAAAGTTACCTGAAAATAAGCTGGTAAGATGTCACCAATTTCCTAGAAATTTTTATTAGCCAAGTAGTTTCTTATGAGACTACTTTTGTGGTTATTCAGTGTCTGCTAAATGTAATTGCTGGCATAATTACGGTAGTGTGTATAGTTACCGTAGATAGTACTACAGTAATAACATCTAATATGAACATTTTATATTTCAGCAGCCAAAAGTGTTTTCCTGTGATACCAATAGGAAACAACCCCAAATGTGTGCTTATCTAATACTTCAGTCATTTTCTGTGTTTCTAAAAGACGTTTGCATCAATCTGGTACTTCCTTTGCTCTGGCAGAAAAATAGCTTCTTTTTCCATTTTTATTAACTGTATAATAGTATAGGTAGGTAATTGAACATATTTAATACGTTGCTTCTTGCTTGCTTTCTGTTAAAGAAACTGACTCGAGATGGCTCACTTTTTTAAAAATGGAGGTATAATTTACATATAAATTGTGGATTTTTAAGTGTACAGGTTGATGACATCTAACAAATGTATATGCCCCAACATAGAACATTCCCTTTTCCCCTGAAAGTTCTTTAATGCCCCTCTGCAGTCAGTCTACTTACCTACATTTTGCCCCCAACAGTTATCTCATTGTGGTTTTGATTTGCATTTCCTTAATAGCCAGTGGTGTTGGCCATTTATGTATCATCTTTGGAGAAATGTCTGTTCATATCATTGCCTATTTATTAATTGGTTATTTGTCATTTTGTTATGAGTTGTAAGATTTCTTTACATATTCTAGATAAAACTCTCTTATTAGATATAATTTGTAAATATTTTCTCCCATTCTGTGGGTTGTCTTTTCACTTTCTTGATAATGTCTTTTGAAGCACAAAAGTTCAGTTTTGAGGAAGTCCACTTTATTTTTTTTCTTAGGTTGCTAACTGCTTTGGTGTCATACCTAAGAAACGATTGTTTATGCCAGTGTCACAAATATTTATGCCTATGTTTTCTTCTAAGAATTTTGTCGTTTTAGCTCTTACATTTAGGTCTATGATCCATTTTGAGTTAATTTTTTGTATATGGTATGAAGTAGGGGTCCAACTTGATTATTTGCATGTGGATATCCAGTTGTCCGAACACTATTTGTTGAAGACTATTCCCCCATTGAATTGACAGCACCCTTGTGGTTTGTTTTAATATACAAATAATTTTTTAAATTACTTACCGTGGACACAACAGAAAAATACAGCGTGCTTATCCTGTAGTTCCACATAAGTCATCGTGGCATTACATGTAATAATACAAAGCAACATATACTCCATTTTGAGAAGAATGTGATCTAGAAATCACTAGCAATACAAATGATCTAGAAAGTTTGCTTATGTTATTGCTGTTTCTTTTCCATTATGAAATGAGGCTGGTGTTGGCTGGACAGTGGGTATACTAGAGTCAGAAAAGATAGGTCTAGGCCGTTTAGCTCTTTCTTTTTTCCTTCCCTTCCTCTATTCCTCCTTCCTCGTTTTACGTAGAGCGACTTTAATTCAGAGAATTGGTTACATGGTAGGTGATAGAAGATGTGAGAAGCCAAAAGATGATGGTGATGCAGTGCAGAGATTAGCAGTAATAAGAAGGAAGTAATGACAAGTGGAGGGCAACAGACAGGAGATGGGTCCTGGGGCTCTGATTACCTGGTCTTTTCCAGAAGGAGTTGAAGCCACTGGGGAGATTCAGTCTTAGGTAGAAAGAAAGGCAGGGAGAAATACCTTGTCTTCTCCCTTTCTCCTGCCCTCCAGTATACCATCTTTGTCTTCCTTTGGTAGAACCCAGCCAGAAGCTACTGACAAGGGAGCCGCAGCTTAGTTCTTAATGAACAGAATATAGAACTGTTCGTTAGCATAATTTCCTTACCTAAGAAAATTAGTCTGGTGAATTCCAGCTTAGTCTCATATTAGTAAGTGAATTTCTTAGTTGAGTATGTTTAAATATTTGTGAGGTTTGATTATAAAATCTCTTATTTAAAAATTAATCAGCAATTTAAGCAACAATAAAATTATTGGTGCTTTGAAAAATATAGAGAAAGATATTTTGGTTTATATTTATTGTTATATTTATGGTTCCATTCCTGAGAAGGGCATTTGGTATGCACCGGAGAGGAGCTGCTATGAATCAAATCCATTTATTGTTTTCAGCAATTCAGCGAAGCAATCAAGAGTCCAAATTTAAGATCAGACTTTCCTTCCTGTGATCCAGCAGAGGGGGCCCTAGCAAATGAATTTTATTTTAATATGTGCTTGTATCCATAGTTAGTTTAAAAATGGGACAGTGATAATCTAGCATCTTAAATTATTATTTAAATAGTTCCTCTTTTTAAAATTATCAGAACTAATTAGGAATAATCATCATTTTCTTCAAAGGTAGGAGAGATGAAGAGTTTTTACCCTCGATGAGTAAGAGGTTTATATTATGTCCAAATGCTACTGTCTGATCATAAGTGTTTGAATGGTTTTGCTGTGATAGCAGTGTGTTTATTCCATTTTTTTTCCAGTCCCATTGCAACCACCTTCGTTACTTCTCTCTTGGGTTATTTTAGTTTTTTAACTAGTTTCCTTATCTCCTCAAAGTCAGTTTGAATCACTGTTATTCTCTTGTTCTTGAACCTAATTGTATTTAGAATCTAAACTGCTAATCCTGATACTGAAAGCCTTCCCTATTCTTTGGCTTCAAAATGCTTACTAGCATTTTCTCCTAACTGTCCTCCTCCATGCAAAGTACACTGTTATATTTGTAGTTTTTCACAAGTCTGCTTTTCTTCACAGTGGAAGTCTTCCCATCCTATTTGTCAAAATTATAGCCAGCTTTCAAAACCCAGTGAAAAAGCTGCTGCTTTCAAGATTTCCCTCTGGAAACAATCTCTTCCTTTTTTTGACACTCTGCCTTTCTTAGAGCACTTAGCTTTTTATACCTTGTATTGTAAGCTGTTTGCATACAATTCTTGTCACTGTACTAGAGTATAAGCTCCATCTGTCAGGATCTGGATATCTGTGCTGACTTCCAAAATGAGTAAAATTATTTATTCAGATGTTTTAGCTGTTTATATTGTAAAGAGCCAGGTAGATATTTTAGGCTTTGCAGGCCAGTTACTCAACTTTGCTCTCATAGTGTGAAAACAGCCATTAGGTAATATGTAAATGAATGAGAAAGACTAATGTGTTCTAATAAAACTTTATTTACAAAAAGGGAGGTGGCTGGAGTTGGCTGTAACTTGCTGACCCCTGGTCTGTACAATTCTCAGAAATACTTGTGAAACCCAATATTTCACAAGTGTTACAAGTGGTTAGTGACTAAAAGGTAGACGTTGCATGACAAGTCAAACATGGAACTTTCTTTGAGATATTTTTCCGTAATAAATACTTGCTCATTTCACAGAGTATAATGAATTTTCCTTTAAATCTTGGCAGTTCATATTCTTATTTCTAGACAGTAATACTCTTGTGAGATTCAGTTTTGCAACATAGTACATATTCCATGAAGAGGTATGATCCATACAACCTGAGAATTGTTACTTTTGGGTAAGGTACAAAACTCCTTACTCTCTTTAAAAGAGGGTACTAAATTAAACTAGACAGCTAAAATCTATTAATAGTTTAAAATAGATGTCAGATGAATGGTGGATGATAGCAGTAATTGTACTTTGAGTCACTCAGAAAGCTGTGGTATAGTCGTTTTATATGTTACGCATTCGTTTTCATAAGATATAAAACATATTTATAAAAACTAAGAAAAACACTAAAACCCCAACAGAAAAGTGAGGAAAACATATTCATAGACAAATATAGAAGAAATAGAAATATCTAATAAACTTAAAAATGTTTAATCTTACTGTATTTAAGAAATGTAAATTAGGACAACAGTGAGCTGCCAGTTTTTGCTATATTAGCTGGTACTTTTAAAAAATAATAATAGCAAAATTTTGATAAAATGGGCACTTGTGGCAACATTTTGTTAGTGTAAATTGATGTCCCTTTTTGGAAAGAGGTTTGTAATTTGTATTAATCCTTTAAAAGTTAAGTATATTTAACCCAGTGTATCAATCAGAAGACAGAAACTGTGCCAGTATTTTCCCTTCAAAAATTTTCTTGAAGCAATTGTCAGAAATTTGTATTAAAGGCTTACAGGTATTCAAAAAGTCTTTAGGGTTGTTTATTACAACAAAAACTTAGAACCAATCCAACTTTCAACCGTGAAAGCATGACAAAGTAAAGTGTGCTACAGTGTATATACAAAATTGTTATGGGTAAAAATCAAAGGGAAAAGAGTAAAGAAAACATTTCAGAATATTAATGGTAATTGTCTTTGTGTGGGATTTATGGGTAGTTTTGTTTTTTATATTTTTCTGTATTCCAAATTTCTACAATAAGTTTATAATTGAAAAAAATTTTTTAAAAATATTTATTGGGGAATATTGGGGAACAGTGTGTTTTTCCAGGACCCATCAGCTCCAAGGCAAGTTGTCGTTTTCAATCTAGTTGTGGAGGGTGCAGCTCACAGGCCTATGTGGGTATCGAATTGGCGACCTTGGTGTTAGTATGAGCACTGTGCTCTAACCAACTGAGCCAACCTGCGCCCCTAAACTTTTATTTATTTAAGTGTTTTTTTCCAGGACCCATCAGCTCCAAGTCAAGTAGTTGTTTTAATATAGTTGTGGAGGGCGCAGCTCACAGTGGCCCATGTGGGGATTGAACAGGCAACCTTATTGTGAAGAGCACCGCACTCTAACCAACTGAGCTAACTGGTCGCCCCCGAAAAAATATTTTCAAGGAAAAGTTTATGGTGAATTTTAAAGAATTTCTGTAAGGTACTAAATATATTGCTATAAGACTGGGTATAATATATATGATATGATATGATATGCTTTTATGTAATTAATATAATATACCGGGTCTTATATTAATATTTGCTCCAAAAGACACATTAGAGTTGATTGTCCGGCTAGGTCTTATTTTTGGGGAAATGGTATGTTGGCACATGGGCAGATTATTTTTTAAAAAATCCTTTTTTGTGGGGTGAGGCGGTGTCTGAAATAAAATGCATGAGCACTGTTGAATTTTTCAATTCTAGAGTTTGTTTTTATAATTTCTGTCTCTATTGGTATTCTCTGGTTGGTGAGACATTGTTCTCATACTTCAGTTTTTTATACATGGTTTCTTTTAAGTTCTTTGAATACATTTATTCTGTGTATGGATCATACCTCCCTTGTTTCTTTACATCTCATAATTTTCAATTGAAAACTGAACCTTTAAAATAATATATACAATGCAGAAACTAGAAATCAGAGCTTCCCCTCTCCCCAAGGTTTGTTGTTTTTGCTTTTTGTTAGTTATTTTTCTGAACTAATTCTTAAAGTTTATATTCATTTATGTGTGTGGCCACTGAAGTCTCTGCTTAATTAGCTTGATGGTCAGCAAATGATTCGACAGAAATTTCCTTAAACACTAATAAGTCTCCAAACTTCTAGGGGCTCTGTGTGCATGTTGAGACACACCTTCACTACACAGCCAGGCATTTTACAACTTTGCCTTGACTTTTCCTTCTTGCTGGTGCCCAGCCTCAAGGTCAGTTGTGAGAGCTTAGGACTTGTCAGATCTTTTCTGATCAAGCACAAAGGCCTTTGTATGTGTGTGGCCTTCATGATCCCCAAATATATGTTGGAGCTTTCAAAACCCCCTATGGACTTCCGATTCCTCAGCTTTTAACGCTCTTTTGGTTAGCCTGTTTGTCCTAGCCGTTACAACTGTTACCCACTGCCTTAGGCAGCCCTGATGTTCAACAGTTGTCTTTGATTGTTTCTGACAGACGCCCACAGGGAAAAGGCTATTTTACTTGGCAGCTCTGTCAGGTCAAATAAAGACAACCTTTTGAGTGTTGTCTTACAGGGAACCACCTGGGAGTTCCAATAATAATTCTCTGGGGTAGAGGTTTTGAAGGAAGTCTAACCCCATTCTCTCTCCAGTGGCTGCCAGACTGCTGGTTTCTACCATGATTGTGGGCTGGTGTTTTTAGGCTATGGTGGTACTTGGCAGGGGATGATGGAAATAGGGTGAGTTAAAATGCTGCAAGTTCTTACTGAGATTCTGTTGTTCTTGAGTAAATGCTCCCTGGATTGCTGTAAGCATTTGGTTAATTTCCAGAGTTGTAAAAAAGCTGATTCTGACATTTTTTGCCAGTTTTTCATGCTTTTACGGAGAAGAGAATTTTTATAGGTCCATACTCTGCCATTTTCAGTGACTTCCCAGGCTCTTTTAAGCCTCTCCAGTACATTTTTGCACGCTTCAGATAAAGTCATCTTACTGATTTTAAAATCGCTATTGACTTCCCATTTCTCTTAGGATAAAGGCCAAAATCCTTATTTTTGACTTATACATTGTCTTACTATTCTCTTCAGCCTCTTCTCCATTATAGTTTCCTATCTTGTTCATTTTTTTTTAATTTATTGGGGTGACAATTGTTAGTAAAATTACATAGATTTCAGATGTACAATTCTGTATTACATCATCTATAAATCCCATTGTGTGTTCACCACCCAGAGTCAGTTCTCCTTCCATCACCATATATTTGATCCCCCTTACCCTCATCTCCCACCTTTCACCCCTCTATCTTGTTCTTTAAAATTGCTTTGGGTCATGTCATCTAAGTGAATTTTAGTGTCACCTTCATTTTCATAATAAAACTAAAGGGATTTTGATTGAAATTGCATTGAATTTATAAATTAGGAGAGAAGTCATATTTTAATATTTCAGTCTTCATTTGTAAAGATGGCATATTTATTCAAGTGTTTTATATATCCTTTATTACAATTTTATAATTTCTTCGGTCAAGTTCATATACGTCTTTTGTTAGATTTATTTCTAGGTACCTTATA
This sequence comes from Rhinolophus ferrumequinum, assembly GCF_004115265.2. Lineage (NCBI taxonomy): Eukaryota > Metazoa > Chordata > Mammalia > Chiroptera > Rhinolophidae > Rhinolophus > Rhinolophus ferrumequinum. The sequence goes on along the minus strand of NC_046304.1, from coordinate 17,699,832 downwards.
GTCCTTGTTGCTGTTGTATGAGGGAATATCTTAAAATTTACTGCTCGTTTATGAATGCTTCTGATATTTTTTGTTGTTTTAATTGTGGCACCCGTATAGTTTTAGTAGTTTGGCTGATGATTCTTTTGGATTTCCTTTGTAAACAAGCATATTGTCTGCAAATAAGTATAAATTTGTCTCTTAATTCTTTTACCTTATATTTTTTTCTCTGTGTATCATATGTGTCAAATTGCATTGTGTGACAACTATGATATAAATGGAAGCAATGATAGAAACGTTACATTGCTGATTTTAAGGAGTTGCTTATATAAAGTTTCACAAATGTGATGTTTGCTGTAATGTTTTATTGCTGTTTCTAGTTTACTAAGAATTTTTCTCATAAGTGAATATTAAGTTTTAACGTTTTTAGCATCTGTTGATGTATATTTACATTATTTTTTTTTGCAGTTAAATCATCCTTGCATTCCCGTAATACTTGGTTTTTAATTTAATTTGATTCATTGCACTCTACTAGGCCTTTTACCAGTGCTTTCCAGTTTTGAGGCGTTTGGCTTAATTTCACTGATGAGTAGTTTTTCAGCATGTACTCATAGGAGCATTATTTCCTAAGTTCTTTTTTTTTTTAAGTATTTTTTTCAGTTAACATTCAGTATTATTTTATTTCCTAAGTTCTTGATTGTGAAGGACTGGTTGCCTGTTAATTTTATCACTTAAATATCTACTTGAATGAGTGTAGTATTTCTAGAATAACAGTTTATTTCAAAACCTGTAGATATAAATCACTTTTCCTGGCACTGAATATTCTTAGGAGGAAGTATAATACTGTAGTTTGGTTTTTTTTTCAATCCCACTTCTAGATGACTCTTAATTAGCTTGGACAACTGGTGAATATTTTCTTTATATCCTTCAAGTTCATCTTTATATCCTTTGTGTTACATGTGTTACTGTTTTTAATCTAAATATTTAACTTTTCCTTCATTTCATAGAAATTTGTCATTGTATCAGAATACTTCTTTGATCCATTTACTAGATTATCATTTTGGAGGATCATCTTTGTCTTCCATATTATCATGCCTTTGTTCATTAGTTCATTCACCAAATAAGTGATTCCCTGCTCTGCCAGTGAAATAAAACACGGCTACTGCCCTTGCGGAACTTACATTTTAGTGGGAGGAGGAGAGGTGATAAACAGCCTAACAGATACGTAAATGACATGTTCATTTAGAAAGGACAAGGATCAAGAACAAATAGGACTGGCTGGATGGGATGAGATGCTTAAACAGATTTGGGGGGTAATTACTCAATCTTTGTGTTTTTCTCTGCAGTCACCAGGATTATGGTAGTTTGTTGTGTCATTGGCATTAACCCCTGGTCTTCCACAAAAGGGAAACGAAGTCACAACCTCAAAGAGTAAGAGAACAAGTTTTATTGAAGATCGGGCAGAGAGAGAATGTCCATGTTTAAAGAAGAAGGCTGCCCGGGTAGTAAGGAGAGAAACACCGGCACGGGGGTTGCCAGGGCAGAGTCTTAGAATAGACGACTGCACCTAACATTTTAGCTCTTTCTTATATAGGAAAGCGTAGGTGAATTTCCTTACAGCAGGAGATGTGACGTATAGACTGAGATCATTTGATTGACATACGTTGGTTACATGACTAATTTCTTTCTGCACATGCTCTTCCCCAGAATGCATACCAAAAAAACCCATGGTGGGGGGGGGCGGCTAATATTCATTTTATTTTAATTGTATTATAATGAGGCTAGAGTTCAAGTAACAGACAGGTTTCAGCAGTTTGCACATGTGTGAGGAACCAGCTAAAACCAGTTGGGTCTTAGCTCGTCTTTTTAAGTGTATTTGGACATCTTGATTGATCTCTGGGACATGAGCCTGGGTGGTTCCTGGAGGGGGTGCAAGCCTGGGCAGTCCCTCTTCAGGCTCACTTTTATTAACCCTTTTTCTGCCTCATCATTTGTCAGTATTTCAGTTGTCTTTTCTGTTTCTTGCTATTTCTAATTTATTTATTAGCTCTAAGGGTGCTTTAGTCCACAGTGTTTTCTTAGCTCTGCAGTCTCCCTCTCTTTTATTGTTCTATTACGTGATCATTAACTTGTGTGATTCAATTCATGGTCTTATTTTGTAAGAGTTTGACAGGGAAGAGAGAGAAGGAGATGGAGATGATAGTTTGAAGGAATAATGCTAGAGTTGTGGAATTTTTCTTTTTCTTAGGATAGAGATAATTTGTTCATGTTTAAACTAAAAGAGAAAAAGCTAAAGAAAAGGAGAGATTTTACAGCTAAGGAAACTAAAGTGCCAGGAAATTAAATAAATTGGCCTATTTCACACACAGAGTACATAGGTTATAGAAGTAGAATTTGAACCCAGATCTGCCTGATTCCAGAGTCCGTGCTTTAAAACTTTGTAATGTAGTCCCTCTGAGACGCAATTTGTTTATAATGGAGTTTTTAAAGTTTTGAGAGAATTTAAGAAGTAATAGAAAAAGGGTTAGTTGGGACTGGCAGAGATCAGACAAACTTCAAAGAGATGTGGTTTTTATCATGTGAAATTATACAATTCTGCCTTCCGGTGACTTAGGAATATTTTGAGGAGATGGGGCTATTGATTTTCAACAAAATAGATGTTCTATTGTCGAGATTTTTTTTTTTTTTGAACAGTCTTATCCTAAGGGTTTTCAGTGGGGGTGTTACTACTTCCTGAGGGGTACTAAGAAATTTGTGGAATGGCTTTTGCTGATCACAGTTACCGTGTTTCCCCAAAAATAAGCCCCAGTTAAGATCGTCAGCCCGACAAACGCATTTAGTACGTTATGACGATGTTTCGTAAGAAGGTAACATGACTGTATTTGAATAAATGTAGATTGTTGTACATGAAAAAATAAGACATCCCCTGAAAACATGCCCTAATGCGTCTTTTGGAGCAAAAATTCATATAAGACCCGATCTTATTTTCGGGGAAATACGGTTTAAGACCCAGTCTTATTTTCAGGGAAACTGGTAATTGAGAGTGAGTATTGACACCAATTTTGGATGTGGGCCAGGGATGGTAGATGTTCTTCTGCATCTCATGACCCCCATCCATACAGGTAACATCCCTCCCAACCTGTTTATAAATAAAACCTATTTATAATTTTAGGAGCCTAGGACCTAAGTTTTTATTACACACAAACTCAAGATATGTTTTGTACATTTTATTTTTATTAAAATATTTTAAATAAAATAAAATTTTAAATACTTTTTTTAAAGTATTGTTTTTGTTTGACAAAATACAGGCTAAATTTTTTCCTAATGTGATTGTCTTCTAGATTGAGGGAAGATCACATTTTGTTTAGAACTTGACCAAGAGTTCACCATTTAAGAAAATCAGGTCACTGTCACCAGCGTCACTTGTGGTATTTGAGTCACCAGTTCTTCAGTCAGCATTTGTGTTTTTGCATTAATAGTGATTATGGTGATTCTGCACGGTAGAGTCACCATGGACAACTTACTGTCTTCTGGCATGCTTGTGCACTTTCATATTGATGTATAGTATACAGTATACTATTATAAATTACTTTCCCTTTATTCTTTATAGTTCTGTAAGGATGTATAAATGTGTGTATCCAAAACTGGGTTAGAAAGAAGTAATATAATTTTTAAAAATTGTGTGTAGAAAGTTTTTATTATGTATGCATGTATTATGGATGCATTTCATTTCACTATTCTAACTATAAAAAAGGAATATATATGACAGGTTGAAGAACTACCATTTTGTGCCTTCCTCCCTGATATAATGGCTCACTTATTATATATTAAATATGTTAAAGTTCCATAAATATGTGGGTCTGTTTCTCTGGACTTCTTTATGCTGTTCATTGATTTATTTTTCTAATCCTAATAGTATTCACCATTCCCAACTAAGGGCAGAAATGAAATCTATTATTTACCTTTTCCCAAAAGGGCACTATGTAAGGATCCACTTGCTTTGCTGCTTCTAATGCAAAAACGAATTACTCTATCTTCTCTGTCTTCTGCTCTTTGTGTCCCTTACCTCAGAACACGTAGTGCCCTGGGAACCATTCCTGTCTTTAGCATTCAACCTCTGTGGGTAATGTGGTTTCTTGCCTCCTATGTTCCTCAGATTTCCAGTTCATCGAAGGTACCCCTTTTGTTTTCTAGCATGATTATGGGATTTCTTTTTTGTCATTCTGAGGGTTTGGAGGAGGAGGAGATTGCAACATACGAGTATATTAATTTGGCCGCTTAAACCAGAAGCTTTGCATTGCTTTCCCAGTTTTAAGATCTTGGGTAAATTGTTTAATGTCTCAGTTTCAATTCCACATTAAAAAAAAATACCTATTTTTATAACATTAGTTACTAAAAGTTTATTTTAAGGATTAGCGATAGTATAGCCTAGTACAGTACATGGCACAGCGTAGAAGTGTGATAAATGGTAGCTGTATTGCTACAATAAAAATATCTTGTGTACAATAGTTGTTATCATTAATCACTAGTTATCTGAAAGTTTCTTGTGCTGTCTCCGTCCCACTTTGTGTTTGACAGTCATATTTGATAGCCTGGCTTTTTTGTCACTTTTTAATAGAATCTTAATCTCCATTTTGGGTTGTGGCCATTAGCTAAGAACCATTATATCAGAAAAATTCCCTAACGGTAGTAATAACCATAATTATGGTTTTGAATTATTGTTTATTTGATTTGTTTACAATCTCATCGCACCCTGTTTACTCATCATTTTTAACTGACAATTTCTGATAAGATAGTAAAAGCCTTACTTCCAAATTTGCTGTTAAATAACAAAATTAGCTTTCTATTTTTACAAAACCATATACACCTTCCTCATATTCTGACAGGCTTTGATACTGCCTATTCTAACTTTACCATAAAAATCATTTAAAAAAAGTTTTTTCTTTATTTTTATGTTGTGTTTCAGTGTGTATAGTCAGACAAAAAGCAATAATCCCCCATCTCATTCTTGGATTTATCAGAAACTGAAAATAAAATAGATCAGATCACTTTCAGAAACAAAATTACTTTATTAGTTTCGTAATAATTTGAGGTTACTTTTAAGATAAGACGCAGCATTTGGGAGGAGATTCATTTCCTGTCTTTGGGTTTTATCTGCAAGAACTACATCTTCAATGTCAAGAGATTGTGTTATTTATAACTGAACTCTAATAAAGTCTGTACTGGGGACGCTGCACACCTGACTTGGTCATTGTGATTATATATTAGGTGCCAAACTGTTGCTTGTCTTTTGAAAAAATACATTTCCAAGTGTATTTCATTAAAATTTTGCCTGTGTGTGGAAGATTACAAGACCTTGACTGTTGATTATATGTGTACTAGTTATTACCAGCATAGTTAATGATATGCCTTTGGAAAATAAGTTTGGGTTTCTAAGTGGAATAAAATGTAGTTTTATTGGTGAATTTAGCAGTGTTTGGTAGAGGTATCATTAATTATAATAAATACGTTTTCAGTAGACATTATAAAACGTTTTTCTACTGCTTTTTTTAAAGACTAATGCAACATAGGGTATTGAGAACCGTGCTGTGAGTTTTTTCCTTTCATCTGCTTCTTACGCTGTATGTGGTGTTCAAGAACTGTTTTCCTATGAGCAGACCAAATTTACCCTCCTTTTTGCATTCCTTTTATGCCTCTTCCGCTTTTTGCTATCTTCCGCTACAGAGAAATCGTCACGTGAAACAGATTGTTATTTCAGAACTGCATCCTTCATGACATTTCTTATCTGTCTCTGTATGTTTGTGTGTGTGCCTCTGTCAGTGTCTTCTTTCTGGAGCTGTGACGTCTCTTTGACAATGCAATAAACTTGTTTTTTGAAGCATACAGAGAATTGTTAATTGTACTTCTCATTTCATGAGTTAATTGAACACTCATGTTCTTAACCTGCACCACGTTCTTGTTTTCCTCTTCGTCCCTGATCTCCTATCCCATTCCCCTTTAAACACACTCTGATGTGTTTGATATATATGCTTAAATATGCATGTATCCTTTTATATTGTGTTGTTTTGAGTGTGTATGTGTTATATATATAAATAGTGAATTACAGATGCCATCTTTTTTTTCACTCAATACTACATGATACAGTGTATACCTCGTTGGTTCTGACTACAGTGTATACGTCCACTGTATTTTATCCCATATCCTCAGAGATAAGCATGTAAGTTACCTTCAGTTCCCTGCTATCACAACATCATTGTAAAAAACATTCTCCTACATGTCCCAATAGAAACCGGAGAGTTTCTTTTGGGGTATATATCCAAAAATGGGACTTCTGAGTCAGGGAGCATATAGATACATTATTTCACTAAGTGCTGGCAGATTGCTTTCTGGAATGATTATACCAATTTATATTCCCTTGGAGGTCACGGTTTCTTCATCTTCTTATCTTCATAAGAATTTCATAATATTTTTCATTCACTTCATAATATTTTCCATTCTTTGTTGTTTTACTTTGCATTTCATTGATTATTAATGAACTTGAGTATTTCTTCATGTATTTACTAGGCATTCCTTATTACTCTACTATAAATTTCTCATTTATATTCACTGCCCTCTTTTCTATTATATTTTCTTTCTTTTTTATGATTTATAAGAGTCCCGTATATGGTTTAGATATTAACTCATTGTTGGTTTTAGATACTGAAAATCTCTTTAGTCTGTTTTTGTTTGTTTGTTTGTTTTTTGTGATCCCTATGGTGAAGACTGTTAATAAGTCAGCAAAATCTGTTCTTCCATTCTGTACTAACAGTTTAAGCTGGGTACATAGCTTCTCAGTTAGATTACATTTTCTACTTTATCGTTGGCTAACTGAGGCCATGTGACTAATTTTGCCAATCAAATATGGGCAAAAGTATTATGTGCACTTCTACTTCAATAACTTAAAAGCGTATTTTTTATTTGAGGTAATAACCTTGGTTTATAACACCGTATAAGTTTCAGGTGTGCAACATTATGATTAGACATCAATATAGACTTCATCAGGCTCACCCTCTCTCCACTCCCCTTTCCCTCTGGTAACCACCAATCTGTTGTCTGCCTATGGGTTCATATATTTTTGTTGTTGATTGTTCTTTTGTTTTATATTCCACACATGAGTGAAAGCATACGATATTTGTCTTTTTCCATCTTAGTTCACTTAGCATAATACCCTCAACATCCATGTTGTCGCACATGGCAGGATGAGTAGTATTCTGGTGTGTGTGTGTGCTTGCACGCGCACGCGTTCATGCATGCATGTGCCACATCTGCTTTATCCATTCATCTGTCGATGGTCATTTAGGTTATTTCCATGTCTTGGCTATTGTAAATAATGCTGCAGTGAACATAGTGTGCGTATATCTTTCCGAATTAGATGTTTGCTATATATGCACACCTGTGTTTGTATTCTTTGGTTAAATACCCAGAAGTGGAATAATTGGATCATATGTTAGTTCTTTTCTTAATTTTTTGAGGACTCTTTCATACTGTTTCCGTAGTGGCTGTACTAACTTACATTCACCAACAGTGTATGAGGGTTCATTTTTCTCTGCATCATCTCCAACACTTGCTTGTCTTGTTTCTTGTCTTTTTAATGATAGCCGTTCTAACAGGTGTGAAGTGATAGCTATCTCATTATGAAATTCACCATCTGGTCCATAAAGAGAGTTTGCTGACTCGTGCTCTATGTCTGCGCTGTCTAATATGGTAGCCACTATGTCATAGAGACTTTTGATTTTAAACTTAAAATGAAATTTAAAAATTAGTTCCTCAGTCACAGTAGCCACATTTCACACGCTCAATAGCCAAATGTGACTAATAGCTACCATATATAACTACATATTTTAGTTATTTCAGAAAGTTCTATTGTACAGAGCTGCTCAAGATTTTTGGTTCTGGATTGTTTGATGTTGAAAGTTAGGTTGCTTCAAATTTTTCACTAATGTGGATAGATATCCCACTATGTAATGCAGTGAATATCATAGTACCTTTCATCTATTTAGCTGGTAAGATTGGTCATTTTTTCATATAGTTAATGGACATTCATATTTTCTTTTTTCTAAATTTTTTTGTGCATAGTCATATCTGTTTTTCCTATATGAACCTATATAAAGAAAAGTCTCTGTATTTTTCACAACTCTTAAACAGGCTTTGTACTTAGAAAAGAGTCATGTGAATATGGACAAATAAAACTCATAATAGAGATTACTGAGTTGTAGGACCTTTTTAATAAATGATCTGTTGCTAAGTTTAAAAAAAAAAGAACAGGAAGTTTTCATTTCTAACTTTTTAGAGTACAACATAAAATTGTACCCATAAGCCATTTGAAGAAGGATTGATTCTTGAACTGTTTTTTCTTAAGCTGAGTTAATTTGGATAAGTGGATAGTTAAATCGCATATTTGAGAAAGAAGCCCATGTGATTTTTTTTTTCCCTTTGTAATTTATTAGTTATGGAATAACAGAATTTCTGCAAAAAAAAGACATTCAGAACTTAATTTTTAATTAAAAAAATGTTATGACTAAAGAAAGGTATTTTAATAATATGAATAATGGTCCAATATCTGTATTTCCAGTGCCACTAGACTATATTTTGTGTATTGGTGAGGGAGTTCCAGTAATACATACAGAACTATTGATATTTCTCTTTGGGTGTTATCACAATCCAGGAAGCAGCCCATCTAGACATGCATAGTGATGTAATAAGGTTCACAATCGTGTACTTTCTCCTCTATTAACCTGAGCTAACTGCAGAGATTTTTTAAATCGTCTCTCATTTAGTCAGCTCTGTCTGACTGCAGTTCAGTGAAACAGACATTAGATTGATTAAAAATTTTTTGTTATCTACACAGAACAAGGAGGTAATAGAATAGATTAAGAAAATTCAGTTGTAGTGTTTTTCTTAAATCTGCAATTTGTGGTGCCTGTATTTGATAGCCACATCTTTATCCTGTGTGTGTGTATGTAGAGGGGGGTTATATATTATTAGTACGTATAAAATGGACCGGGCATTTTATATTCTTTTTCTTTACATCCATTTCTTATTTGCAGTTGAATCTAATAGGAACCTACCGACTCAGATTATGTAGAACATAAAAAATTAAGATGTTGACCAAATATGGCTCCTCCCCCACTCTTAGTGCTATAACACATAGTAGGGTCTCAGAACATGTTTATTGAATTAAGTTGAAACATTTGTAAGGAACGACTACACGTTCTTTTAAAGGTATTTTCTTGAGATTTTTGATAGAAAGCCTATTTTGAAAGATCAATATGGCAGTTTTTATACTTTTAGGACAGTTAGAATGTTTGCATTTGAACTGATTTATAAATTGAGTTATTTTTTCTTTAAGATAAAGGCTCTGACAGGGAGTAATTTTTGTCTTCCAAAATTTAAACCTAATGATAATTTATGGTTTTATTAGAAGACATCATTAATGAATACTTTCTTGTGTTATCTTGTGATCTGGTCTTCAGACATAAAATAGAATAATTAATTGCCTGCCTACTAATTTTGAAAGTAATTTGTTAATAACTGTATTGTGTGGTTTGGTCACATTCACCCTTAATCATCTTTTTAACAGCTTTTTTTTCTTAGGTCACTTGCAGGCTAGAATATTTTGTGGCAAGAAGTGAAGTGTTTTGTAATATCAGTACTAAGCAAAATACATTCATTTAAAATAATGCTTAATGAAAAAAGTCTCAAAATGATTCCATTTATTTAACATTCATGAAGTAACTAATAATTACAGAGACAGAGAACAGATTAGTGGTTGCCAGAGATTAGGGATAGGAGAGAAGAGGTGGGTATGGTTACAAAGGATTAGCACAAAGGAATATTGTGGTGATGGTACAATTAAGTATCTTGATTGTGGTGGTAGTTACAGAAAGCTATACATGTAATAAAATAGCATAGAGCTATATACATACGCAGATATGTGCACGTATAACTGGTGAATGTGAATAAGCTTTGTGGTTTGTACCAATATCTTGTTCCTGGTATTGATATTGTACTCCAGTTATACAAGATGTTAACATTGGGGGAGGCTGGGTGAAGGACTTCCTGTACATTTTTTTACAACTTCCTGTGAATTTATAATTATTTCAAAATAAAGTTTAAAAAATATACATCTTTAAAAAGAACTCCCACCCCAAACCAAGGCAGTTATTAAAGGCAGATGTCCATTCAGTTGACCTTCCCTGGCTATCAAGGCCCACCATCCAATTATTACTATAGCAGTACAGCAGAGGACTCACTCAAAGAAGAATTCTCTCTAATTTACTTATGCTTTGGGACATTGTGTTTTACAAGTAGTTCCTGGTAAAACCACTGTTGGTTCTAGAAAACCCATTTCTAGCTATGCCATAGCTCCTATAGCTAGTGAAGGATTCAGATGTATGCATCTTCCATTTTCCTCTTTATTGATTTAGTGAATATGAAACCTTACGGAATCTTAAAACACAAAAGAAGACATGTACAGCCTTTTAAATATTTAACAGAATAGATTTTCCTGTTTCCATAGATGAAAATTGAGTCATACTATACAACTTCAAATAAATGCCAATCTTATATTTTATTACGTACACTGATAAATATTACTATAAAATGGAGCATAGTTTACATACTTTTCTGGTGAACACTTTGGTTTAACTATAATACTCCAAGGGGGGAAAAACCTACAGTTACTCTTTTCCCATAACTTAATTTTAGTTTATTTAAATATAAGCATTTCTTCAAGCCCCATATTCTTAAATATGAGCATGGTAATAACAATGGTAATAATGATAGCTAACTCTTAATTGAGCATTTTGAGCCAGATGCTTGCTAAGCATTTTTTATATATTATCTCATTTAATCCTCAGATTATGAGGTAGGTACTATTATATATTAATAGGTGAGTAACATACCTGGAATAACACACCTAGTAAAAGAGAGGGGACAGATTGAAACTCAGATTCCAGAGCCTTCACTGTGACCATTATTCTGTACTTCCTCCTTGTACCATATTGTATAGGCAATCTAAAGTTAGAGGCTGATATGTTGGTACTTTTTGTTTTATTTTATTGCTAACACACATGTATGAAATCTGTTTCATCTCTTGCCGAGTTCAGTAAGTTGAAACCTTCCCTGACTTATGCCGGAGGATCTGCTTTTGTCATTTTTTTCTTCTGTCACATAACCTTCCTCTTTATGGAAACCAGATTAAAAGTTGAGTCTTAAAATTTGTATTGGTATTTTAACTTAAGGATAACTCTAAAAACTTGGAAAGACTTGATCTTTAAAATCTTATTGATCCTGCTTTTTTAATTTTACTAGTTATTTTTATCTCCAGTGTGGATCTAGACTACAGTTTCTTATGTTTATTATATGGAAGATTTTAAAATATTTAATACATTTATTGATTTTAATGCAGGATCACTCTTACAGAAACAACTAAAAGTTTTACTGCTACTCTTCATTTTTAACTTTTTGTATGTGTTTAAACAAGTTGTCATCAGCTTTAATAGTATTGTCAGAGTTTCTTTAGGTAGAAAACTGAGAATCAGATGAGCTTCAGAAAGAGGTAATTCTCCCTGACTTTTTCAGCTTTAGTTCATAGTTACCTCTTTATCCACTGATGCCATTGGAATTCCGCAGCTGTAAGTCTGTGAATAGGATGTGTGAAATTACTGTACTTCCTCCATGATGTTATCATCCTATAAGTAATCACATCCGATTTTTTTCAAAAGTCAGACTTCATCCTTCTAAACAGCTATAAACATGGAAAAGGCCTCTTGAGAAGTCTCAAAAGTATGTATACTTTATATTGGAAAAGCCCTTTCCAGTCTGTTTATTCTACAGTCCGAAAAGTAATAGCCTTGTGTTTTATTTTTCCAAATTCAGTAGTTTGAGTTGAAGCAACCAGTTTTAAAGTGACAGCAGGTACATTGTGACAGACTGAAGGAGAGATAGGAAAAATAATAAAAGCAAGTAAAAGTCTGAGGATATTGCTAACTAACTCAGTCATGAAGAAAAATAAATTTACACGAATTATACTGAGACATAAAAATATGTTGGGAAGAATTTCATGAGATGCTTATTAACATATTTAATATTTTAATGTTTAAAATTGATACTCTAATTAGTGAAAAAAGTGTCATAGCACATGACAGGTTAGCATAGCACCTGGCTCTATAAATGTTAGCTACTATTACTATTTTTTGTTATCAACATCTTTTCCTCTAGTTGGAGTCAATTTACTATCTAAAATGTCCGTAGTTCTTTGCCTGTACACTTGTTTTAATTTATTAAGTAAGTTTTCTATTACTTGTATGGCCTTTGTGTGTTAACTTTGTCTCCATGGTCATAGGGAACTAGAATTAGGTTTGTTTATTTTGTTGTTTGTTGCCATGAAAAACAAAGGAAGCACCAGTTGATACTATACAGCTAAAACAGCAAATGCCAATAGTCTGGAGAACTATAGTCATAGGCCTGAGGCTTATATTTTTAATTAAAAATAAATTTATCAGTAGCCTTATTTATTGTTTTTTAAAGATAATTCACACACCATAACATTCACCTTTTTAAAGTGTTCGTTTTAGTGTTGGTTAGTATGTTTACAAAGCCTTATACTTTTAAGGAAATATTTTACTTAAGTATTCTAATTTTTTTCTTAGGTTGCTAGGTACCTCCTATACTTCTTGCCATCTCTTAAATTCTTTTTGATTCAGGTCTAATGCCATGCCTCTTAGGAAGGCTTTCTTGATTCCTCATATATTTAGTTTTCTTCTACTCTGTTCTCCCACAGCCCCTTTTTAAAAATCCCTTTATTATATTGCTTATCACATTTATATTACAATTATCTCTTTAGTTATTTGTCTTCCCTTTCAGACTGTTTCTCTCTCAAGGACAAAGACTTTTCTTGTTTTTCTGCTATCTTCAGGAGCTAGAACAATGCTTGATATGGTAGGCATTTCAGTACACATTTATTGACTGATTATAACCTCAGTTCTTACTGCCCGTAAACCTTAAGCATATACTAAGAGCTTGATATATTCAGTGTTGAATATTAAAATAATTGTGCCTTTGTTGCTGGGAATCATACCATTTTAGTGTTGGAAGGGACCAGTCCTTCCTCACGTAATACGTGCACACACATACACATTCACATGAGCACACAAAGCAGATTGAAATCCATAGAGATTGGTGGCTTAGTGTGAAGTTGGGACTAAAAGTCCTATACTATTCTGTTTTCTCTTACACCTCACAGCCTTATCTGATGGTTTACAATGAAAATTCATTTGTTTCCAAAAATTGAGGGAAAAGACCTTGAAAATGTTAATTTATAATATTATGTTTCTATTTTTAACTGTAAGTATGGAACCAGTTGCCAACCAGAATATTGGAAAAGAACTGTTAAACAATGACAACATTTTTCTGTGTCATAGACCTCCGTGAGTGAAAGCCTTCAGAGGGAAGCTGCTAAAAAGCAAGCAATGAAACAGGTAAGGTGGAAGAGTGAGTTAAATGCATTTGGTGAAGTATTTCAGCTCATATTTTTAAGTATTAGTTTTGGTATCTAGGTGCTGAGACTAAACAAAATAGGTGTGTGTAAAGAAATAATTTTATCTTGACCCTTGTTTTTTGATAATGTGTAAGATGTTTCTTGATTTATATGGATTTCTGGTTACCTGTATATGTTTTAAAGGAAAAAAAACAGTGCAGAATTAGCTCTTTCTTGCTCTGTTGTACATTAAACCCATTTCTGCTTTTAGATGACTGAGTAGTCGTGATAGTGGATTATATGGTTTATTCCTGCTAGTGAGCTTACTTGCTAAAATAATTCTTCACAATAAGAGTGATTTCACAATTCCATAATTATTTGAAATTCATGTACCAAGAAGGGAATATCAGATAATTTTTAATAGACTTGCTAGCACTTTATCTTTATATAGTACTTGGTATATTTCCAAGCAGTTTTTATATACATACATTATCTTTTTACAAATTCTTACAAATCTTTTCATGGTCCTGATTAAGAAATCTGAAACTTCAAAAGGATAAATTACCCCTCATGATCACACAGGTAATTACAGAAGTAAGCCTGAAGGCTTACTAATTTTTCTATTACACTAATGTATCTTAGATTTAGCTGCTGCAGAACATAATGAAATTAAACAATAACAAAGTACCTTTTTTCAGTTTTAATTTTTTGTCCCTCCACATTTTCTATAATTTTTGACACCCACTTGTCCCTTAGCTAACTAGAATTCAGCATAAGGATGAATTTGTTAGGTACTTTCTATGCGCCAGCCATTATAGCAGCTACTTCCTAAGAATTATTTTAATTCTTACCACAATCCTATGAGATAGATACTCATAATCCCCATTTTATAATTGAGGATTGAAGGTAAAAAGGATTTACGTGACTTTCATAAGGTATGTTCAGACTAGGCAGGGAAATTTTAGCTTCTGTGTTTTACTGCCTCCCTGGGGACTGGGCACAGAATTATGTATTTAGTTATTTTAAGATAATACCTTAGTTTCCTAATGGAGTGTGTTGTGAAACTCAGCAGCCTCACAATGCTTTGATACACTCATAAAATCATTAAATTAAACTGTGATTTCTTTGACATAAATACTGGAGTGCTTTGAATCCAAATTTTAGAGTTCAGTAGACTTTTAGAGAGAACATCGAGTTCAACTTTTTACTGTATAGATGGGAGAATTAGTTCCAGAGAGTCTGGTAACTTCTCCAAGGTCATGTAGGTGTCTTGTTTTCTGGTGTTCTTTTGACATTTTTGTGCTGCCTTTTCATGATCACTTAAACTTAAAGCATAAATCCCAAATCTAATTTCATTCTTCACTCGGACTTGTTCACAGCCACTTTTTCTGTTTAGTAGGACTTTTTCATACTTTGCTTGGAAATGGGGAATGCTGCTGCAGTTCTTCAGTACCTCTAACCTGCTTGCTGCTGCTGTGATCTCCTATCTGTACCACCTCCTTTTCACATTATTTTCCACGTGGAGGTTTCACCTCTTGTCTTCTACTTTTATCCCAAACTTTTATCATGAAGAATACTAGTTTGATTGCATTTATTAAATCTAAGAGAAAATACTCTTAGAAATGGTATACTTTACCTAATAGATCACTTTTTTTTTCTTTTTTTTCATTCTTTTATCTGAATCTCAAGTGATGACAACATGTTATTCTCTGTTTCATTGGATAAACTTCATATGTCATTAAATATTTGCTGTGGGTCTTCGGTAGATATCTGTTGTCAAGTTAAGGAAGTTCTTTCTGATCTTGATTTGAGGTTTTGTTCATTGTTTGTTTATTTGTTTAAATCACGAGTAAACTATATAGAAAAGATAATACGTTTTATGACCATGCTGAATTCATACCAATAAAATAAGATGGATTTAACTTTAGAAAAATCAATCATAACTTCACATAAATGTTATACCCAACATAGGCATAACGTAGTATTCTTTTTATATATCATTGCATTTGGTTTACTAAAATTTGATTAAGGATTTTTGTACAATTGTTGAGTTTTGCATCACAAGTGAAGTTAGCCTGTAATTTTTCTTATCCTTCAATGTAATTATCCAGATTGAAAAAAAATATAAACATCTGACAATTCCAAGGTTTGATGGGTCTTAAGGAGCTAATGATAAATATGTTTTATAAGTTTATTTCTACTTCATTAATTTCTGCCTTACAAATGAGTGTTTTCTTCATTCTGCTGTCTTTGGGTGTATTTTATTTTCCTGAGTTTTTGAGATGGGTGCATTAGCTCTGTTTTTTTGCCCTTTTTCTTTTCTAATTTATGTACTTAAAAGCTATACATTTTCCTCTAAACACTGGTATCGCTGCATCTCACAATTTTGGTAAGTAGCATTTTTGGTATTCAGTTCAAAATATTTTCTAATTTCCATTATGATTGATTTTTCTAAACATATAGGGATTTTTTGTTACTGATTTTTAGCATAATTTCTTTGTGTTCCAACATCATGCATTGTATTGTTTCATGTCTTTAAAATTGTTGAGATTAACTTTATGGTCCAATAAATAGTTTTTATAAATATTGCTTCTATGCTTGAAAAATGTTCTATATGTTTCCATTGGGTCAATTGTTAATCCATGAATATTCATACTAATTTTTTTGTCTGTCCTATTGATTCCTGAGAGACATATGTTAAAATCCCCTACTATGGGTGTGGACTTGTCTGTTTTTCCTTAGATTTCTGTTCAGTTTTTTGCTTTATGTGTTTTGAGACTGAAGTTAATAACATTTCTACAAAAGTGCTCCTGCCACTCTCCCAACAGTACAAAGGCATGTTGTCTATTTAAAACAGCCTTACTGTCCCTTTTCCCTTGCTTTTTATTGTCATGGTGGTTATTATTTCTTAGATTCTCCAGGTTGGGTTTCAGGAGGGAGCAGCAGCGCTAATTCACCATGTAGGCAGGAGAATCATTGTTTTTCTAAGGTTAAAGTAAATGTTGAAAAGTAAGAAAATTTAAAAATTTTTTATGTCTTAAAACAGTATTCCATAAAAAAGATAGCATGTACCTCATTTCAGAGTCTTAATTGTTGCAAAAACCTGAGAATATCAGGTCGGTTCTTTGAATAATTATGGTATCACCCTGTCACTTAAAAAGGATCCCTCTTGTGTTCCACCTTGCAATAGGCAATGTAACAATTAAAGAAAAAGTAAAAATGTGTGGTCTCAGGAACTTACAAGCCAGCGCAACAGACTAAGATTTGTAAAACAACTAGAAAGCAATAACATCAAGCATATCATTAAGAGCTAAGTATTGCAGTATAGAATGTGCCATCAGACAGAGATCATTGGAGGTAAAAGTCCTCAGAGGTGGCCTTATTTAAGAGGTAGAATTTGAGCTTAGCTCTGAAGTGCTAGATAAGATTTTGATGGCCTGAAAGCAGGAGGAAGAACATTTAAAACAAAGGGAACGTGATGAAAAAAGGCAGAGGACTTTATATAATTAAAATTACAAAAAATGTTAATTACAGAATGTCCCCACTTTTATGTTGGGAGCTTTTTAAAAAGTATTTCCTACCATTTGGGAACTGAACATTATATTTGGTAACTCAATTAAAAAAGATAAAGTATAATATAGTATGATATAATATAATATAATACAATATAATCCATTATAATATAATATAAGCATCTCAAAACCAAGGTTAGATATTTCTAAGTCATACCTTGGACCTTTTGACCTTTTGATGTGAATACTTCTATTTATGTACAGATGAATAAATAATAATAGCTAACGTTTATTAAACACTTTCTGTCAGGCTAAGTATTTTAAGTTTATTAAGTTATTTAATGATCACAACAACTTGGAAGGTAGATAACAATTATCCTCATTATTTTTTAGATGAGGAAAACTGAAACACAAAAAAGAGATTAAACAAACTTGCCAAAGTAGCTAGTAAGTGTAAAGCCAGGATTCAAACCCAGGTAGCCTGACTCCAGAATTGATGTTTATATTTTTTGTCTTAAAATGTGATTGATATAATTTTATCATGTATTTCTGATTTCTAATCCTTTCTCAAGAAATTACTTAGATTTTTTAGCTGGCTCATATTTTTGAAACATGTTTAATTTTTTTTTAAGACCAAATTGGAAATCCAGAAGGCCCTTGCAGAAGACTCTACTGTATATGAATATGACAGTATTTATGATGAAATGCAGAAAAAAAAGGAAGAAAATAATCCCAAATTACTTTTGGGAAAGGACCGAAAGGTTTGTAGCTGAAAATACAAACTTTCTTTGACCTTGATCTGCATTTTGTATCTTAATTTTATTTCAGCATGAAGATGATCTACAAAAAAGCTTTTAGGTGTTTGAAGTGTGAAGAGCTCCTAGTTCCAGTTAGTATTGCATTTACATTCCAGTTAGTAATACATTTAGTATTGCAGCAGGAGCAAGTGAATTATCTTAACAGTTTTGTAAATTTTATTTTTTACTTTAAAACCTTTGCAAATAATTTTTTGAAAAATTTTTCTTAGAAAGTCTTTGTCCTGCTCTTGTTCATCTTTATTTGTATTTTGTCATCATCATTTTTTATTACTTCCTACCTAGTAACTGAATCATCTATACATATCATGATCAGATTTTTAGTTTGAAAAAAATTTGAGGGCCAGGAGAATTGAAGTAAGTTCAGACTTTCTGTCACACTTATTTTTTCACAAGTGCAAACTCATTTTTAAGGATCTTTGCATCTTACAGTATCTACAAATAAAGTGGTGGTATAAAATTATATTAAATCTACTATTTTAAATAATCATATTTTAACTAATGTGAAAAACTAGTAGGAATCTTTTTGATTCACGTATCTGTTGAAGAACCATTAAGACAATACCATTTAAAAGGGGAAAATTACTTATTTTAAGATTTAAAAAAAAAAAGTAAAATAGCACTTTGAATAATTTTGGTCTTTACACTTAACATTTTTATTGAAGAGAATTTTAGTTTTAATCTTGCTGGTTAATTTATATTGACTTTTCAGAAGATGACATTTCTACCTGTTTGGCCTAGACGTTTCTATCTTAATGAATTCATGATAAAAAATAGAATATTAACAATTATCTTTGACTCTTTCCTAAATCTTATTTTTTTACCTAGCCCAAGTATATTCACAACTTACTAAAAGCAGTTGAGATCAGGAAAAAGGAACAAGAAAAAAGAATGGAAAAGAAAATACAAAGAGAACGAGAAATGGAAAAGGGAGAATTTGATGATAAAGAAGCATTTGTGACATCTGCTTATAAGAAAAAACTGCAAGAAAGAGCTGAAGAGGAGGAAAGAGAAAAGAGAGCTGCTGCACTTGAAGGTGAAATGGAAGAGGGAGAGGGTAGAAGAAAACAAGCAGCAGAATTCTGCCCTCTGGTTAGCTGTTTGCTCCGTCCCCAAACTTCATGTGGTTATAATTCATGTATATGAATTCAATGTACAAAATATGGTATTGTGTAGTATTATAAAACAGGAAATTTTAACTGAAAACACAGTTGTACTCTTAGTAACTATAACTTCTGAACTTTTCACTTACATCTCATTTTGTTGCTTAAACCTCTGGTCATCATAAATCGTTGCCTTGGAAAATGATTCCAAATGTAGAAACGTTGATTATAAGGCACAATACCATGACATTTATCAGAAGCAATACAAACAGATTTAAATCCTAGTTATATTTTCTGGGATGAGAAAACTAGAGGAATACCACCCAAGGAGCATTAGCTGGGCATTTAGAAAAACAATAACATTAATTCAAGAAAGAACAAAGATGTGCAGAGGCCAAAGAATATCATAGTGCCTTATTTCAGTGCTTTCTAGTCATGATCATTTCTCAGGATCTAACTAAAATATGTACTTATAAATAGCTTACTTGGCAAGTGCTCATCAACTTTTAAGGAAGAAAACCAAATCTGTAAGACTTGGTCTAAGCATGTACTGTGTGTCATCTAGAGCACCAGTCAACAAATTTTCTGTAAAGGACCAGATAATAAACATTTTAAGCTTTGTGTACCGTATGATCTCTGTTGGAACTACTCAGCTCTGCCTTTGTATCGCAAAAGCAGGCCTAGACGATACATAAACAAATGAACAAGGGCTAAGTTGCAATAGAAGTTTATTTAGAAAGATAGGCAGCAGGCCAAATTTGGCCTATAGGCTTTAGTTTGCCAACCCTGATCTAGAGAATAGTTTACACCCTGTGTATGTTATATACTCTCTACCTGTAAAACTGAACTGCATTTTTGCTTTGTTGAATATATTCTCACTTTTGCTTTCTCTCTTAGCACGTTTGGATGTAACCAAGCAGAAAGATCTCAGTGGATTTTATAGACACCTATTAAATCAAGCAGTTGGTGAAGAGGAAGTACCTACATGCAGCTTTCGTGAAGCCAGGTGAGACGTGACATATGGAACATTTAGAAGAAAGATACTGTTCATGATCTGTGGTTATGGGATCGTTTTAACCCTCTGAAAGATAGAGGATTGCATGTTGTTTTGTCAGCCAAACCTGACCTAATTGAATGAATGAGTAAGGATTTACAGTTTCTTAATTTAAAAACCTACAGATTTAGTTCAAGGTAATTTTTCTTCTGCAGTAATTCTATATGCATGTTCAGGTAGTATATAAAAAGAGACATGGGTGATTTTCATAAATAGGACCCAGCCTCCATAAAAAGTAAGATGCACATGTCAAGGGCTAGAAATGTGTGGCTGTTTAATACTAAATATAAAATTTTGGTAACAATGGCCACATTTTACGTACTCACTTGCCACATTTGGCTAGTGGCTACCTTATTATCAAACAGCACAGATATGGACATGATCGTTTCTATAGACATTTCTACCAGTACTGTCCTGAAAAGGAAGGATTGGAGGATTTTTGGATAAAATTGTAACGTTTTAAACAGGAATGGTGAAATGATTATGCCATAAGTGTATAGCTGAAGGTAAAAGGGAGAATGTTTTCTAACTTGTATTTAAGTAAACTTTTTTGGGGGAACAGAAACATTCAGATAAGAGGATTTGACTCTGTGTAGCTCGGGAAAGAGGAGAGGCAGGAGAATGGAATTAAGGATGAAGAGAGGGAATTGGGTTTATTCTTTCTACCCCAACCCCCATCCGCTAGTTTTTGGTTACAAAATTGATGAGAATTATGATTCTTAAGTATATTTGAAGGTTGAGATTTTTGAATAGAAAATAAGTTTTCTATTAGAGTTTCATCTGGAATGATTGTGAGGCCGGCCATGATACTTCATAATGTCACTGAATATTGCACTTCTCAAAGTCTGATAGAATTCCTAATTATTAGTGAGTACGTTAGCCAAGACAGTTCTGCTAGCAATTTCTAGAGAACCATACTTACTGCTGTTTGTGTGATTAGTAAGAATGAATGTGTGAGTAATGTAAATAAACTAACCACACTTATCAGCTGGGAAGATGTACATGATACAAACATTTATAGTGTTATTGATTGTAATAGGTGAATGTATTTACATGTTTCCCTTTTGTTGTGGTAAGTGCCAGGGGATATATCAGGATGCTGGTGCCTTTTTAATCATAAGAGTGTTTATTTAGTGCTATTTAGAGTTAGATTTTGTCACCATTTTGCTGTGAAAAAATTTCATTTATGTCCAGGACTTTCCTTAAAATTTTTTAGGAGAAAAAAAAAAATCTAACAAAGAGCCACAGCTTGAATTTTATGTTGTAAAAATAACTACTAAGGTCCAGAATATATCTTACTTTTCCCAAGTTTTCTTTGTCTATTGCTTATTAGCAAAAAGACCTTGTACAGACCCCTGCCTTAGGGTTGTAGTAGTCCAGTACAGAAGGGCTTACTATCTTTTTCACTTCTTCCAATAATGAAAATATTCTGAATGGTTAGAGAAGGCTAGTTTGCAGATGTTTGCAAGGTAAATAGACCTTTTTTACATTTGGATAATCAGAAAGTATATATACTTGTTATTGTGTTGACTTAATTATTGAGTAGAATTATATGAATACTTCATTTGCTTACTACAGTTGATAATATGGCATTTAGTGTTATATTATTTTTTTGAAGGTCTGGGATAAAGGAAGAAAAACCAAGGGGTTATTCCGATGAAGTAAGTTCAGAGAACAGAACACATGAGAAATCCATTCTCCAAACTGTTGTGAAAGTAGAGGAAAACCTAGATGCAGACAGTGACTTGAATGCTAGCAGCAGTGAGGATGATAAAATGGAAGAAAGAGGAAATTGCAGAAGGGAAAAGAGCATAGAGACCTCCATGAATGACTCCAAGCTTCACAGGAATCAAACCCATTCACGGTCATCTAGTGAAGAAAGAGAACATGGTACCAAACACCACACAAAAAGTTCCAAGTCAAGAGGACATGAGAAAAGGGAAGATCAGCATCAAGAGAGACAATCCAGGGACCAGAACTATTATACTGACCGTGATTACCGAAAAGAAAAGAAGGATTCCCACAGGCACAGAGAGGCCAGTCAGAGAGATTCCCACTGGAAGAGGCATGAACAAGAAGATAAACTGAGGTCAAGAGACCAAAGAGAAAGAAATGACAGAGAATGGAAAAGGGAGAAATATCCCAGAAGAGAACAAGAAAGAGAGAGACAACGAAATGATCATGACCAACACAGTGAGAAAGGAGAAGAGAAGGAAGAGAAAAGCAAAGAAAAGGAAGAGCAGATGAAAGCAAGGAAAGAAAGACATGAAGACAGTGATAAATACCGAGATAGAGAAAAACGAGAAACAAGTGGTCAGTCTTCAGAAAGAAAGCGAGACAGAAAGGAAAGCAGCCCGAACTCTAGGGCGACAGATAGGTTTCTTGACCAGGAAAGATCCCACAAAATGAGAAACATGGAAAAGGACAAAGAAAGAAACCCAGAGAAACCCTCTAGTTCTGAAACATCACTGGGAACAAAACACAGCATCACAGAGGAATGCCAAGAGACTGGCAAAGAACAAGAGAGACTAGATGAGGCAGTGAACAAGTTTGCAAAGCGGAACAATGAAGAAACTGTAATGTCAGCGAGAGACAGGTACTTGGCCAGGCAAATGGCACGTGGTAACGCAAAGACATATATTGAGAAAGAAGATGATTGAATATTCCTGCAAGATGCTGTGTGAACACATAAAGAAGTATGTTAACAGTGGTTGGGAGGATATTTTGAATATATATTTTAAAAATTCATTTTTGATTTAGGTTTAAGTCAAAAGTCAGTCCTTTTATCTTGAATGTTTGACTGAATTGATATATAATACTTAATTAGATATATAATATTTACTTATGAACCAACACATTCTTGGTTGTATTCAGACAACCTAAAGAGTGTGCTAAGTCCCAGTAGGAACTTTATGAGAAAAATTAGTTCCACTACAACCATTAAAAAATAATTTAAACAACTCTCCTAATGTTGGTATTGTTGCAGGAACTGTTTGTTTTATAAATGTTTCAGATAAAATTATGTGGATTTGAACAATAGAGAATATTGTTATACCTTGTTTTGAAAGTGTAAAATATGGATATACATCTTGTCTAAATAACTTTAGCTCACAGCATACTTGGCTTAACTGAAAATAAAAATAGTGATATGTTTATACATTTAATTCATGCTTGTATTTTATTTTAAAAATAGTCACTCATTTATGCCACAGTTCCTCTCTTTTTTTCATTAAAAATCACTTTGATTCTGAAACCCTAGCAAGTTAGTAAATTGGTTATGTATATAAATTAGTTTTAGCTAAGTGTGAAAAGATGGAGCCATTTAGCCTAAATGAAATTAGCTAAAGATCCAGCTGGCCTATTTATGAACATGTCTTGTTTTATATAGCTTATTACAGCTTCCATTTATGTATCAGAAAAAAAAACACTAGAATCTCGGTACTAAGTCTTTGAAACTTATTACTTGAAATTAAATATTGTAAATAATTTATTCATGGGAAAAGGATGAATGGTATGGAGAAAATAGTTCTCTAACAGGTCTTCCCATTAAGAAAGTGCTATTTATATCTCTTACACTTTATCATAAAGAGTTACCCCGTTTTATTTTTAGGATAAACTTAGTTTAATAAGAATATTGACTTTTGGAAAATTATATTAAGGATCAAATTAAGCATTCATAATCATTTTACTATACTTTTGAAACCAGAAAAGTAACATGAAAGCTAATGCTCTTATCTCTTTAATGACACATTAAATATCAGTTACATCCTAATATTTTAAAATAGATCAACGCAAACACTTAAAAAGCACTGACTCAGTGTGCACAGAGGAATGCAGTGTAATGTAACTCTGAAAAAGTTAGGGTGAGATCATGGAAGACCATGAATGACAGGCTAAAAATCTTCAACTTTGATAGAGAATTTGGTTCCTTTGTTAGGGTGGTTATAAGTAGAGCCATATATTGAAAAGATTAACCGTAGTATGCAAGATACAGTCTAGGAGGGAGAGACTGGAGTCTGAGGGATCTGATAAGCTGTTGATTTCCCTCTTCCAGAAGTTCAGAGACTTTCACAAAGTAGCTTGGATGCTTTAGCTAGGAAAAGCTATATGCAGTTGACCCTTGAACAACATGAGTTTGAACTGTGTGAGTCTAATTATATGCAAATTTTTTCAATAATGTAAATGTATTCCTTATGATTTTCTTAACATTTTCTTTATCTTACTTTATTGTAAGAATATAGTACATAATACATACAACATACAAAATATGCTGATTGACTGTTTATGTTATTGACAAGGCTTCCATTTGGTCACCAGTAGGCTATTAGTAGTAAAATTTGGGGGGATCAAAAGTTATACACAGATTTTCGACTATGTGGGAGGTTGGTGCCCCTAACCTCCTCACCCCTGTGTTGTTCAAGAGTCAACTGTATATTATTAGCTTTGACCTAACTCAAGGAGAAGCTGCAAATTAAAGGTTTCTTCTATGTCTTTTCCCAGATAGATTTTTTTTGCCTCTGGCATTCATTCACTGTTTTTCTGGAAACAGTGCCTTGACTGTTTTTCTGGAAACAGTGCGTTAACCTTGGGAAGTACCCCTTCACTACTCAGTTCAGTGATTCAAATGGGATCGAATAGGCTCCAGGAAATGTATGTGACTCAGGCTAGGCCAATTCAGAGATTTGTCAGAACTTAAAAGAGATGTTTTCCACTAGCATTGGCAAAGGTGACGATGAGGTAAGTCCAGAGTTGCATGGGACAATGAGTACCTGACTGCCTGACAGAAGAAAGCCCACACAAAAGAAAACGAATGAGAGGAAGACAGACCTGATGATTGCTTTTGAGTCTCTGGCTCTAGTGAGGCATATGTATTTCTTAGATACAGTGGTACCTTGGTTTTCGAACATAATCCGTTCCAGAAGACCGTTGGAGTTCTGAAACATTCGAAAACAGGTGACAGCTAGGCCTCAGGATCTTGCACTCAGCGGAAGCTGTGTGACATGTTTGACTTCTGAGTCATGTTCGAAAACAAAAACATTTACTTCCGGGTTTACGGCATTCATAAACCAAAATGTTTGTCAATGGAGACATTTAAAAACCGAGGTACCACTGTACTTAAATCAATACTGTTCCTTTTTCTCTTGGACCAATTTAAATTGGGTTTCTGCCACAATAGCCAAAAAGCTCTATTTGATACAAGGTTCCACCTACGATAAATCCATGCCAAGTTACAGAACCTTCTTAATAAATTTAAAAATTGTATAACATGCATAAAGAAAGTACATGTACCCGAATATATAGTTTAATGGATTTACACAGACTGAACACACCAGTTCAAAAATAGAACATTACGTGTACCACAGAAGCTCCCCTCAAATCCCTTCCCAGCCTACTCCCCACCTTGATTTTTAACACCATAGATTAATTTTGCTTGTTATCTAAATTGAATAGTATTTATCCATCTACCATTGATGGACATGGAGTTGATTCCTATTTGTGGTTATTATGAATAATGCTTTTAGGAATATTTTTGTACTTGTATGTAAATTTTATGTATATATGTATATATACATTGTGTGTATGTATGTATGTATTTTGATTGGGTAATTCCTAGGCATGGATTTGCTGATCCATAGGGTATGTATATGTTCATTCAGCTTTAGTAGATATTGTTAGTTTTCTAAAATAGTACCAAAATATATTCCATCAATGTATGAGAGTTCTAGTTGCTCCACATTCTTGCTTATACTTGTAGGTGTTTAAACATCTTTTGTCTTTTTGTTTGTCTTAATTTTACCCATTCCAGTGGGTGGAGTGATATCTCATGGTTTTATTTTGTGGTTCCCTGATGGCTAGCATATATCAACGTATACACATACTATAGTCCTGTCCACGAGAGGATTTGGTATCAGTGACACCCTGATACCGTGTTTCCCCAAAAATAAGACCTAGCCAGACAGTCAGCTCTAATGCATCTTTTGGAGCAAAAATTAATATAAGACCCGGTCTTATATAAGACCCGGTCTTATTTTACTATAAGTATTAATATACTTACATTAATTTTTGCTCCAAAAGACGCATTAGAGCTGATTGTCTGCCTAGGTCTTTTTTTTTTTTTTTAATAGGCAGGCAGTTCATAGTATTTTTTTTTTAATTTATTTTTTCGGGGGGGGTAATATTGGGGAACAGTGTTTCTCCAGGGCCCCATCAGCTCCAAGTCGTTGTCCTTCAATCTAGTGGAGGGCACAGCTCAGTTCCGAGTCCAGTTGCCATTTTCAATCTTTAGTTGCAGGGGGCGCAGCCCACCATCCCATGCGAGAATTGAACAGCAACCTTGTTGAGAGCTCGCGCTCTAACCAACTGAGCCATCCAGCCGCCCCTCCAGCAGCTCAGCGGCAGCTCGTTGTCTTCAATCTAGTTGTAGAGGGCGAAGTTCACTGGCTCACATGGGAATCGAACCAGCAACCCTGTTGTTCAGAGCTCGCACTCTAACCAACTGAGCCATCGGCCACTGCCGGCTAGGTCTTATTTTTGGGGACACGTGGTAGCAATGAGCACAATCTAGCACCTAGATCTTGGTTTCTAGATATATTCTTCACTAAAAGGAACCGGGGCTTCTTGGAGAAATGGCTGTGGCAGAGAAAGTACAAGATGACACTGAAATATCTTAATCCAAATGGTGAGGAAGTTTTGCAAGAATTATGGGGACATGTCAAAAGGACACAGAAGCCAGCTTGAAAGGATCTCACTGACTAAATATGGGACAATTTGAGCATGAAAATAAATAATTATAATCCACTGAATAATTCGTAAAAAATGAATGAATTGAAAGTTAGATGAGGAACTGGATATTTGCAGTCTCAGAGTAATCCCTTCCTACAAAATACAAATTAACTACAAAAAGAAATAATGGACAGCCTGACAGACACTACCTAGGTCAAATGATTGAAGTTATTAACATCACCAGTACAGGGACTCATCATACAGTGTTCTGCCTGATAGGATGCAGTGAGAACATACCATTATCACGTTATTTCTGCCAAAAATACACAGCCTGAATTCACTATTCATTAGTAATCAATTATCAGACAAATCAAATTGAAGTACATTGAACAAAATAACTGGCCTGTAATCTTCAAGTGTCCAGTTATGAAAATCAAGGAAAGGCTGGGAAACTGTTTCAGACTGAAGGAGACAAAAGAGACATGAAAGTAAATGAAAAGTGTGATTCTGAAGTGGATCCTTTTGCTAAAAGGACATCATTGAATGGGGTCTGAGATTAGATGACAATAATGTATCAAAGTTAGTTTCCTGATCTTGATGGTTGCATTGTGGTTTTGTAGGAGAATGAATGTCTTTGTTGGGAATACATCCCTCATGGTTTTCTTTTTTGAATTTAGGATCTGTGTATTTAGGCTTCTATGGATGACGACTTGAAAGATAGACGTGCAGGTCACCTTTGGCCAGCAATCAGAAAACCTAGGCATAAGGCCTGTTCTGGAATTTTCCAGCTGTGTGAATTTGGGCAAATCAGTTAACCTCTCTGAGACTCAGGCTCCTCATCTGGGAAATAACATCTGTCACCCAGAGCTCTGATGATCAAGTAAGATGATATATGTGAAAGCACGTTATAAAGCTGCACAAATTGCAAGGAATTACAAGTAGCATTACTAAAATTTAATATTTCTAATTTTAGGTAGGTTTGATGCTAAATATTTGCAAATGATGTGCAGTGATATTTTGGGGAAATGTGTACATGCTTTGACAATATATAGTTAAAATTCAGATTTTCATTTTAACCTTAAAAGTTTCGAAGTTTTTTTGGTTAATTTTTTGAAACAACAAATCTATCATGTTAAGAGTTACCACAGCAATACTTCACAGCCTAAGACTTACTGATGTGTTACAATCTAACTTGGAGCATTTATGACTAAATTGCTGCATAAATGAATACGGGGCATTCTATGTATCTTAAAGAGGTGACGCTTTTATACAAATAAAACTTAGGTTTGCTTCTGCCACTAAAGTTCAAAAATAAAATGTTTCATATAAAATACAACATTGGTAAATTTTATATTACCACTTTACAGAGGTGAATAATGGAAGAAATGTTCTTGTTCTTAGTTGTAAGTAATGTGGAAGGAGAAAGGAAAGATGAGGGAAAAGAAATACCATTTATATAATTCAATTAATCATAATCTAGAATTTGAAGTACCTTATTGATATGTCCAATATACAAAGTATCCTGAAAAATTGTAAGTTAAATCATTTTAAATGCCATTGGAGAAATAGCTGCAAATTCTTTTTTGAAGTCCCTAATTTTATCTTTTAAACTATGCATTTTTCATATATCAGGTTTTCTTAAGGTACACCTTTAATATTAGAGTTTGAAAACAAATAATCTTTCAAAATACCTTTTTTTTTTAATTAGCAAATGTTCTTATTTGTTTATGGAAATTTAGGGATTTTAACATAAAGGTAGGATAATTTCTCCCCAAATATTTGTTATTTGGACTCTCAGTGTTCACAAACTGCTAGAAATAAATTATCTACTATATTTGGAGTCTTTAGTTAAATAGAATTGAAGGACTGGTATCTATCCTCTTCCCTAAATGATAAGGTTGTTCTTTAGCACACATTAAAACATTTTTCTGATGAGGCGCTCCACCAATGCACACTGTTTCTAAATTGGAGTTGGCCAGTGCAGAAAATCTATTTTGATAGCTTAAAAAACAAATAAAAACTTGTAGTGATGGTAGAGCAGCAGTTTGGCATGGATTTTGTGATGTGTTGGTAAGAGAAATACCATCTAAAATTCTAATTGAAATAAATTGTGAGTCATGCCCAAAAAAAGACTTCTCTTGAAAAGGTGAGTTGTTTGGAAACACCTAATGTAGAAACAGTACTGAATAGATCCCAATACTGTATGAAACAAAAGGACAGGTATATTTAAGATCCCATCCTAAAATATTTATTGTTTCCATTGTAAATGCTTACTAAACCAATTGAGAGGGATATTATTTCATTCTAGCTGAGGAAATAAAACTTAAGTTCACCTTTCTTTAGAAATTTCCAGATTCCAAGAAGAGCAGAGAAATAAGCTTTGTTACCAGGTTTGCTTCTGCCTCTAGTTATCTGAACTTAAAATATTGTTCTTTCATTGAGATTTAGAGACAGTTAAGCAAGAAGGGGGAAAGGTGATATTACAGAAAATAAAGATTTAGAGCTTTGAAATAGTCCTTCCATGGAATTAAACACAATAAATTTTAGTAACTAATAATTGACTTAGTTCTGATATTAAAGAAAAAAAAACTCAAGACTGTTTCAAGTAGTCTTTGTATAATATAGGGATGTGTAGTATAGCTTTGTATAGTATAGGGATGTTTCCTGCTTAACATTTCCTTTTCCGTATTTGGATTTAAAAATTTCATTCTCTAACATGCATTATCTAAGCTCACCTTACAAATTTAGACCTTTCTGTGTAACTCTCCTTGCGTTTTAAATAATGTGTGAACTCCTTGATGACTTTAAAATACACAACATCCCACATAGCGTATGCGTATTTTGCTTTTATTACCTTACTTATGGGGATGACAGGTTGTGGCACAGTCTCTCTGAGGACCTTACTGCTCTTCTTCCCCACCCCTCCCTGACGACCGAAAAAAAAAAAAAAAAGAAAAGCGGAGGGTGAAAAATATCCTCCGATTACTGTTGTGTTTAATGGTATCTTAAGCACCAGCTGTTGATTTATGAGTAAAGAGTCATGCTGAGAAAGGAACCAGGCTTGTATTGTACCATTGGGTAGCTAAGCATTACCTAAGATACATGTGAGAACAGCACAGTTAAGCCATTGCATGCCATAGTTCTAAGCTTTGCTTTGACAGTGAACTCCAAATCAATGATACAACAGATAGAAAACTCGGGCCAGTCTTTCCTACTTATCAGAAAGAATACAATGCTAATTCCAGGAGAATAATCTGCCTTTTAAGGGGTGGGGGTGTTGTGTGTGAGTTAAGTGGAAATTCAGACTTGCACTTAAATTTTGAGATGGGTGGCACCAAATTAACAAGCTTAGTAAAAAGACAATGCTGAGAGAGTGCCTCACAGAATAACTTTTTGCCTTAATTTGAGATTTCATTAACTTGATTTTGGAGCTGTTCTATCGATTTTGAATTTGTCAGGGGTCTTTGCATCCATCTCCAGATGAGGCAGCCAGGGCAATGAATTTAGGTTACAGGTAATATGCATTCCATGCAACAAGTGGAATAAATTTTAAATGGGTTGTAAGTTTTTTGGAAGGGAGGCAAATTCTTTGGACTTCGATACATATCAATATAAGAAACAATCTCAATCAA
This sequence comes from Rhinolophus ferrumequinum, assembly GCF_004115265.2. Lineage (NCBI taxonomy): Eukaryota > Metazoa > Chordata > Mammalia > Chiroptera > Rhinolophidae > Rhinolophus > Rhinolophus ferrumequinum. The sequence continues at coordinate 17,669,495 of NC_046304.1, read as the reverse complement.
TTGAATCACTTCCATGCCTTTGTCTTGTGTCTTGCTTGGGTATTTCTTACTAATAAAATCATATCAAAAAAATTAAATTCAGTACTTAAATAACTTCACAATTCCATTTTTATTTTTTACTTTTATGCAAATGCTATATTAGATGTAAAAGTTCTTTTAAAAATTATTTTAAAGTCCATCTACCTACTCTTCCTTTAAAAAAAATCCATAGTAATAGTGATAAATAGGGGTCAAGAAAATACAAACCAGGCAGAACAGAGGTTTGGGATTTTTTTTAAGTCTAGTGAAGTTTGAAAATTTTTCAAAACGCCTATATAATCCCCTTCACACCTATCTTGGCAAAACTCTAATTCTGTTTGAAAAAGTGCTTTTAAAAAATATTATCTTTGGAGACTGCATAAGTGTGTGTGGAATGGGGAGAATCCATATCCGAATATAAAGCAAGTCTTAAAATTGCTAAGCTATTGACCACTAAATATGCTGCCACTTATATAACCTGTCTACTTTCAGCATGCTAGAAAGCAAAAAGAATGGAAATAAGATAGGAAGAAGGAATGAAAAAGTGAAGATAATGAAGGTAGGTCAGTACTGAATTTTTTAAATCCCCCTCCTCTTTTTCTGTACTATTTCGGGAAACTTCTCAGCAGCTATCATCTATAAAGAAAATATCCCGCTGGGAAAAGCAAAGAATCAGAAATAGAAGGATGTTGGGGGACATACAAGAAGATGGCCAGGGAAGATTGTTGGGGAAAGGAAGCTGAGGGAGGAAGAACTAGAAATGAATAAAAGTAGGCCTCTGCTATATGGATCTTCTTTCTATAAAATTGTTAGAATTATATTTGATTTATATAGGGGACTGAAGTGAAATGGGGCTAGATGATGGAGTCCTTTTATCATTGACTATGTTTTATTCCCTTTAAGATTTCAATAAGGAAATCTCACACTACAATGTAAAATTGGCTTCTCTACCTATACATCTGAGAGTCACAAGCCACTGAAGGTCAAATTTACTTGCTCTATATTAAGGGTATTATGTCGAATGAAAGGTTATTCACTTAACTGACCCTTTCCCAATCAGCCTTACTTAGGCTCAATCTTGAAAATTATCTGGAGGGATCATAATCCTGGTAGCCTACCAAGAAGGGTCATGGGGTTGGGGGTGGGTGGGGAGGGTCCATTTAAGGCTATCCCAGGCTCTCCAATTACTTTCAGATTGAGGAAGATCTTGGTATAGGTCAGGGTGCCAAATCTATATACCTGGTAAGTGAGAACTGGATTTATTCTCTCTTTCCAAAGCAAAGTAACCTCAACAGTCAGATTCAGTCATATGAAGTATACAGAGCTTAAATCAGATAGCCAACTGAATACCGAAGATGAATTTGTCAATATCCATCTTCAAAGTAGTAGTTCATGGCCAAGCCACAGTGACTAATGAAACAGGCCAGCTTTGCTGTGGAACATTATCCTAAATGTTTAGCAGAGAGAGAGACAGGAAAATGGCAAGTGCATTACATTCTAAAGCCTGGCCCATAAAGGAAGGTGCGTGAGCTCAGGTAGTGTGACCAGCAAAGGAGAAGGTGGCAGAACATGTTGTAGTAATTATGCTCTTCAAATAATAACACATTTGAGGAGGTGGACTGTGTGTTAATGTAAGAAAAATCAGAGGAAATTCATATAGTTTGTAATGGACCCAAAGTATTGGAATAAAGAAAAGGATACACTGAAGCAACAGGATACACAGACACACATGTTCACATGTACACATTTTTCAGTTTAGTTTCTTACATCTTCCTCTCCTGACTCCACAGCAGCACATGGGTTACAGGGTTCTAGTAGATCCAGCTATAGAATTCTATTCTACTCAGAAAATATATGGCTAGCAAGACAGCATCCCTGTTTTCTCCCACATGGTTTATGCATTCATAAACAGTGAAACCTTTAGAAGCAAACACATGTCATATACCAGTGATCACAATGAGAAATGATACAGGAGACTTCCACAGACTTCATTCCACACATAATCCTAACTGGTTATATGGTGGTTCTCATCACCTCCATATGCACCCTCACACATCCAAAATAGTTCAGCTCAGCTGCATCAGAGTCTAACATGGTAATATGTCCAGGAGATTTCACAGAAAGAAGTGGCTGGAGGCCATAAGAGTCTGGGCACCGTAGTCTTTTGGGAATATGTCCCAATACATGAAGAAGGCCCTTCCATTGTCAGGCTTAGCTGGAAACTCATTCACTTAGAGGGAGAAGGCAGGCGTGACTTGTCAGAACTGGAGGAAGAGGTTGGGAAGCCATTTTCCTCTCACTGAAGTGCTTTAAACAGCATTCAAGCGGATAGCCCCACAGGGAATTTCTGTTGGTGTTTCTGGAGTGATACTTTTAATAATACGCTGTTAGGAAGAAAATTTGATGTCATAAGCATTCTTGTAATTTAAGAGTATTGAAAAAAATTTCAACATTAATATTAAAACAAAGTTTAAATAGCATTTTAATGGCATTTAATAGTACGTTGGAATAGTCTCATTGACTCCTTAAGGAATTTCCAATTTATTTATTCTCAAGTACGGATAAAACTGGAATATTCAGGAACTATAAGCATCTGTAAACTAATTAAGAAAGTCATTATATCACTAATGGGAGAAAATGATGAGCCTTCAGTAGAACCTCTGCTGGCCTTTGATAACATGCCTTTGATGACCTGGGAAAGGGCATCTTTTTCTCTCGATAGAGGAGGCTTCATGTGGCCACACAGGAGAACAGAGTGAGTCCTGGATTCTGGCCCTCTCCCCCACCTCACCTGTCCCCTCAGCCCTGCATACACAGGCACATGACACAGAGCCATCAGCCACGTTAACAGCCAGGATGTTACTGGTTTAATGAATCCACCTATAAAGGAGTACTGGTTAGGTCATAGGCGTACAGTGGTGCAAATTATCACGTAATTAAATTTAAAAAGATGTGACCATTGAGATCATCACTCCTAAAGCAATCTCCTGCGCACAGGGGAAAGGCTGAGAATTTTTACTTCAGAAACAGCTGAGGTAGACAGAAGCTTTGAGACAGATCTGAAATATGCTTGGGCTTATATATGAAATATACAGCCTGTCTTGTAAAAGCGTCAGGGTAACATGAAGCAGCTCAGGGATGTGGAGAAGGAAAAACAGCAGCACTACAGAGGCTTAGAAAAATCTTTACGATGGGTACTAGACTTAACGGGGTGATCACTTCGTAAGTTATATAAATGTCTGATCACTATGTTGTTGTACACCTTAAACCATAATATTTATGTCAACTAATTGAAAAATTAAAAAATATTTAAAAAGAAAAATAAGGTGCTTAGTAAAGTCTTTGATGGCAAAAGTCTATACGGTAAGCAGGCAAAGTTGTATCTAAAAGCATCTTTTGATTTATTGATTTTAGGTGAAGCTCTACTACTTGTCCTTTTTGTTTTGTTTTGAAAAAATGTGTAGTCCCCTTCAATCTTTTTTTATTTCCTGGTTATGGAAGTTTGTTCTTCTTTAAGGAGCAGGGCCTATGGAATTCAGAAAGTTCCATTCTCATAGTTAATAAATTCACAAAATTGTACATGTTGTGTTCCTAATGACCTTAATATTCAAATACTGAAACCTCCTACTGGAAACCTTTAAAAAGGAGTTGCTGCAGAGCTCATCAGCTACGTGGACACGTCAAGTCATAGAAAGCAAAATTTCACACACCATCCTTCCCCACAAGTGAATATGTAACCTGATTACACAGAATTATATCTCACTAATTGGGAACTGGACACAGATCACTCTAAGTAGTCTTAAGTGTCGTGCAGAGAGAGAAAAGAGCACTTAGGTGTATGGGGGAGGCAAGGCCCACAATGAACCACATTAAAGTAAAACATTTGGCTTTTATGCCCCCACCCACCCATTCTGCTGCCTTTCTGGATGCTGAGGCCCAAAAATGCCAGGCCTACCTTTGTTTTCCATATTTCATTTTCCAGTAGTAGTCTGACCTGGCCAGCCCTGGCCTTCAACAAGGTCATAATCTAAAAAACAGATCACTGTTGACATCTTCATGAGCGCTTACTTATTAGGGACGATCTTCCCGGTATCTCTGTGCAGTTACTAAGGGCTTCTGTGACAATGGCCTAATCGAGTTGATGACTCCCACCTTGAGACTTCCAGGCTGCAGGTGCACGTGATATCCATTGAACTACAGGTGAGCAAGTGGTGGCTCCCTCCACACACTCCAACCTTGTGTATGGTTAGGGCCCAAAAGAGTTAATAAATTTACCTTTCTCTTAGTCTTTTTTTTTTTTTTTAACCATACCAAAATTTCATATGAGGCCTCCCTCCCTCACAGGTAGAATGTAACAGATCATCAAGTATAGTAGTCACAAAGAATTATAGTCCCTTGCGTTCTTGGCGAAAAGCATGGCACGCTTTATCCCTCTCGGATACTAAGCATGCTCATGGCCATATTAAGGCTTTCGCAAAGTCTCACAGTAAAGAAACCTATTTAACTTACCTTAATCCAGCATTCTCCAAAATTATGTCACTACATAACCTTTTCCCCCAGCAGTAACACCTATTTGATATCCCGTTGAACTACTGCTCCTTAAAATACATTAACAGTTGGGAAATGTTAATCCAGTCCAATGAGCACATTTTAAAGATGAAGAAACTAAGGCCCAGAGAAGGTAACCTGCCATAGCTAACTAGGTCTTTTCCCTCCTGGTCCTCCTTGACTGGCTGTATCATGATGCTTCCTGGTAACACACTGTCCCCCATCTGATGGCCTATGGAAAATATGCCCCTGCGATCAGCCGTACTTCTATTACTAATGGATCTGAGCTCTGTTAATTATACATCTTTGAGTGGTACTTCCTTGTGACCAACAGGGAATTTGCAAGAAAGATGACCAAGATTTGAGGTGCAGTCTGTGACCAAAGAATACTGACATTCATTAACCTGACTAGAGTTCCCACTCCTGACCTTAACCTCTGGGTTTGAATCAATAGAGCCAGCGGACCATCACGACTGCCTCAAAGGACAACCTAAAGGGACAAATTTAATGACTCTGGTTCTGAGCATGTATTTCAAGCAACACCAGAGTCCAAGGCTCTTTGGGAGGAATGAGGTTGTGATAGGACTGGTTTGTGTATAGGAAATTAGTAACTCCTCACAGAGTGCTATTCACTTAGAATTTAGTTTTTCTGTTTGGAAAAAGAAATGAACTCGGTTCTCAGAAAGAGCTGTGGTTTAATTGCCTCATATTTTCTTGCTTCATGTTTCTCATGAAATGTTTTAGGATGATGAGTGTGATGGTCTCATGCTTGAGTTTTGCTTCCAAGAGCCCACAGACTAGCCCATCTCAGTTCTCAGGTCCTTAGAGAGTCTGGGCCCTTCTACCTGTCCCTAAATACCACTCTTCACCTCTGAGCTTATCCCCTACAAAAGCACCACCCACAGACCTGTGAGTGACCTGAACTACTAACTCTAACAAGACAGGATGAAAAATAGTACCTCATCTCTCACTAACCACTAGCACCAGTTTCTATATTAGCAAACTACTAGTAAGAGCAAACTGAAGACAAAAGAGAAACTCCATCTAAAAGTGAACGAGCATGGGACCAGGAATCAGAAGAACCTGGATTCTGAGCCTCCCTGTACTGTGTGTCCTTGGAAAAGTCACTTAAAAAAGGGAATTTTGAACAGCAGTATTCCCAGCCTCAGGATCTTTTTCTGCTAATAATAGCTGCGCAGCCACCTCACAAGGTATTTTGAGATCACCTACATGGAGGTGTTTTGAAAATACACAATCTGTTACAAACTGTAAGGTTCTGTTATTAACATTTTTACAGCACATTATTCAGTATTGAAATGAGTCTTGCTATAACGGCAACTTTTTTTTTTACTCCAATGGCTTGAGCTAAAACTATGATATTGTTGCCACATCCTTAATTAGTGATGAGTTTCAAAGTAGCCCTGTCGCATTGCTGTTAGGAAACTGGATATTTTCCATGGATATTTTCCACCATAATCTCCACTCACATTAAAATTTGGTTATCGCCCCAGACACCATGCCTAATGGCAAGCAAGTGGCAAAGTAGTTATCTGATGAGTTTAGAATACGACACAACCACACGCCACGTGCTGTGGTGCACCCAAATCACCAGCTCACTCTTTCGCCATTGTGTTTGAGATTTATGGAAGATGCCTCAAGATGACAGTGGCAGCCATTAGAAATCTACATGGTATAGGTATCTAAATATATAAGGTTGAGAGCCTCCTGGTGAATTTCATGTGATGGACTTATTTCCTTCTGATAGAGCATAACAAGAGAACCCTTTCGTCCTCAAACAATTACTAGTCTGAAAACACACACACACACACACACACACACACACACTAGCACATACCTCCTTAAATGTCCCTGGAGTGATGATCAGCCGGTAAATTATATATGTGGGGATGCAGATGAAAGATGAGGTTCCTATGCAGTAACCCAGGATGATACTCCAGTGAGGATAACTATACTGGAAAAGTCGTAGCTGTGGCGGGCTCATCAAAAAACTGCAAATGATGAACTAAAACAAATTCCAACAAATATGAAAAATCTTAACAATATCTGTGCAGATAAGAGACAGTTCTGATACCATAAACAGCAAATGCTAACAGTAAGAGACTTTCGGGAAATTCCCAAAATATGATATATCTTAGGTTGAACTCTGACATGTAGAATTCACTAGTTTCTGTGCCTAAGCTACAAAAATAAAACAGGTGCTTATCTTGATTTTTCTTCCTACCCCCACCTCCCCACCTCAACCTCTGCAGTGGGGCTGCCAGGGCCTCAGAATGTTATTGAAGGGAGTTACAGCACCCCCTTCATGACAAAAGGAAAGAGATTGGCACTGATCAGGAGTGTTTTGGGCCGTCTTCTCAAGGAAAAATATGCTGGGTAACCTCTCCGCGGCCCCTGTCAGTCCCTATTTCTGTCTGTTTTGCATTAATTTCCCTCTGCATTTCTCAGCTGTGATTGTTTTGGTCAGATGGAAGGTACCTGTCTCCAGGAGGGATATTAAGATTCTCAAGACCTGGAGAGGAAGCGGGTTCCTGGGTACGTGTTCCTTCTCTCCCCTTTGCTGGAGCTCTCTGCTTTCTACGTTAAGTGCCTTAGCCTGAGGTTTCAACAAGGATGGCTCTGCCACGATCATCTCAACAATGAATGGCCGCCTGCCACAGGCCTTTGTAATGAAAGGAATAATGGAAGGGAAAGCAACTTAATACACTTTTTACTTGAAAATTCGGTGAAAATTTCGACCAAGAAAAATTCCACGGTGTGCTCCCAACACTCAGTTTATGAGTTCTCTGATTTCAGTTTGGTTTCCAGAGAGAGTGTAAATATCAGTTTTTGCCTAGTAACCACTGTGCTGAAATCGTTATTGCTCTTGATTTAATTTTATTATTTCATAGTCATAAAGAAGACAGTAATGTAAATTATTTGTGTGGTTAAACATCTATTTATATCTTTTTTTCTTTGTCTGCAGGTAATAAAATGGGAAATTGTTAAACACACATCCATCTTCTGAACAGTGTTATCCTAAGTCCAGGAGGAAGCTTTCAAAACAGGAGCCCGGCCAATCGCAAACCCTTCTGTGGACTTACTCTCCTCACCTCCAGGCCCGGCTACTAACGAAGATAGTTTTGAAACAGGGAATGGGGGTCTGGTCCAGAGCCATCCCTGCTGTAACTCGTCTCATCTTGATGTCAGGTGTGAAACCCAGCATAGCTCAGGAAGGTCTCAAGCTCTAGCTGCGGCCAGTCAGTGCTGCTTCAGACACCCCCTGGCATGTCCCAGCCTCTCCTTGCTCATACGCAATATTTTCTTTTTTTATAACTTGGCTTCAGTGAAAAAGAATATTTTTAGTAAGCTACTCATTGTTTACCTAAAGCAGCCTTAAAAAGCCCAGAGCAAGGGAGCTGTTAAGTAAACCCAGAAGTGGAAGACAGATTTGCCGCCTCTTCATCGTGCCCTGGAACACTTGCTTTTAGAGGACGTGAGTACAGCAAACGTCACAGGACTTATGAGTAATGTGCCTAAACCCAGATCTGTACGTGGCTTTTGTTGGGCACTGAAACTCATTGACAGTCCACCAGGAATTCAGCCAGTCCGCTAGAAAACCAGAAGTTCACAGACACGAAAATACTAAAAGCCTGGGGCCAGGACTGGGGTGAGACATATGAGGCAATCACCTCGGGCACAACATTTAAAAGGCGCCAAAATTTTAGTCATCAAGATAAATGAGATTTGAGTGCAATATTTTGAAAAGACGGGATCTGACAGAGTCAGATGAGGGTGAGGTAAGTCATCCAAGCGTAGGGTCGGAGCCTGTGTTTATTTAAAATGTTGACATTTTGTTCATCAGGAATTCTTTTTTTGCATTGATTTTTAAAAATATTGCATTAAAATAGCATTTATCTCAATGACTGAGATTTTGGGTGCCCCCTGAAATTTTACACCCAAAAAGTGCCTCAGTGTCCACCCCAAACCTCAGCCCTGGGCGTCATTTGCCCCCCTGTGTGGTGACTACTAAAGTAAACAAGCAACAACCACTTCTCCCCTCAAGGACATAATCCAGCTTCGCTCCTTCCTTTGAAAAGCAAATGAAAGGATTTAAATAGATTATCGAGAGGCACGGGTCATAATATAAATTAATAACCCATTTATGTCAGGACTTCTGCTTCTAGTAATGGCAGTCTATGTGATTCAGACCAACTCTCACTGAAAACAATGAAAATTTCTGGATTTAAAAATACGTATGTTTTTAATTTATGTAAAAGCGAGTTGATAAGGTAATGAGGAACTACCAGGCTAAGACCTGGGAGAACGCTGGAGCACAAAGCATGGCCCAGAAACACTGGGCTCTGAGAATACCTGCTGCTCAGGACAAAGGTTAACTTTGGTTTTGGAAACCTTCAGGGTCCAGGAGAATGGAAGTCAAGGAAGGATTCTGGGGTAGAGAGAGAGACATGCAGCATTGCAAAGGCCAGAATGAGCACATTGTCCATCTTATAGGTTAATGTGTGAGTACAAAAAGGTACAAAAAAAATAAAGGGCTGCCCTGAGAAAGTCAACACAGAGCATGAAAAGGAGCTGTTCTCAAAGAGGGGGAAGGCATAGCCATACCCTACCGAAGGCAGAGATGGCCTAAGACGAAATCGGAGGCCCAGACACGCCTCATCATTCAGCTGGAGCTGAACTGAAGGAACAGTGTAACACCCTTTCTGGCTCTAAAAGATCAGAAAGCTCCCCCCCCCCCCCCCAGAATAAAGTTACACATAAATGAACAGAGAGTGGTCCTTGCGGATGTGCACAGAGACACTTTACCCCAGGCTACCCCAGAGTGCACTTGGGATGTTAGCAGGGTGGTTTATCCATCTTGGGACAAATATCTCCTTCAGACAGACACCAGGAGGAAAGGCAGGGCCATGTGCAGCAAGGATGAAGCGAACCTTGAACACATCTTGGCCAATGGGCAACCCTCGGAACTGAACTTTCTCACCCAGGTCCCTTGACCATAAATGGATTCTACTTTTGATTCAGGTCATGCGTGAGGACCTTTTGTGGGGCGTCTTTAAGAGAACTCAAAATGATTAGCCCCTTTCCTCAGGCTCATGACCAGCCTGGTAAATCCTTCTCTGGGCTTGAACAGATCTTGTCACGTGACCTTGGACCCCTTATTTAACGTCTCTCAGCCTCAATTTCCTTAAATGTACAGCAAGGTATTCGAACTATACTACTTCATAGAATTGTTGTGAGGATTAAACAAAGCAATGGGCATAAGCTTTGCACAAAGTCTGGCCTGGCACTTAATGTTCATTAAATGTTATCATTATCACTGAGCAGGGGAGTAATGCAATAAACTGACTATATAGTGTTAGAAGAGTGATAACCCTGGGGGACACAGTGACTGGGAGGGGACCCAAGAGGGGCTTCTGACATGCTGGTCATATTTTTGTTTCTTGGTATGATTTTCGTTACAGAAGTGTGCTCCATTTATAAAATTTCATTGAGATGTACACTTATGATTTGCGCCCTTTTCTGTTACATGTTACACTTCAATAAAATTTATTTTTTATAGGTGTTTGAGTGAATCTTTCTCCAGGGTCAGAAGGGGAAGGGAAACAACTCACCAGGAGAAACAGAGGGCTGATGGCTACCCAGCAGATCCTCCAAAACCATCCAGGACTGAAGCCGAGCATTTCCTTCACATCACTGCAGAACTGAGTGATGCCTAAAATCATCCAAAAGAGAAAGATACTGATTGACTGCAAGAGGACATGGATTGTCCTATCCCGATTCTCAGAGAGAGAGGCAGCTCTGGAATTTCTCAGAGGAGGGGCCCCGGGGCACCAATCTGGTCTGAAAATGGGACATGGGGACCTGTCACCAAACTGTATGTGATAGCAACAATGTTCTTTCTACGTAGAGTGGGAAGCGAGGTGGACATCTTGGGAGGGACCCGAAGTCCCCTCTAGCTGCCCACACTGCCTTCCGAAGATCTCAGCACATATTTTATTTTATTGTTATTGTAGAAGAGAAAGTTAAATTTTGTCTAATGATGGACCAGCTCAACAGAGACTGACTTTGACCATATACTAGAAACTTGCAAGAGAAAATTTTAACCACAGTGTGGCCCATTCATGTGCTAGGTAAAAGTCCGCTGAAAAGTCACTGGCATGGAAGTGAGAAGTGAGAACTCTGACTGGTGACAAATTGAGACGGGGCGCTTGCTTCCCTGAGAGTGCCCAGCAATTCTCCAGCAGGTCTATAGTGATTCGTACACTTTGGACTCTGTCTCCGGAATTGCTGATGAGATGGGGAGGAGTTCTTTTTAAAAAACTGGGCTCCCACGCAACTCAAAATATGGAGCCCCTTCTTCATCCTATGTGTAATGACAAACATGCTAAAGCTGTTTTATTATCATAGAAACGAGGAAAATAAATACATTTTCAGAATGAAATTGTCACTTCTTGATTTTTACAGATGAAGAGAGGCATCTCTGAACCCGGTTGTCTTCAGTTCAACTGCCTGCGCCCATCTCCACCCAGGGGCTCCCGGGACCCCTGCCGATGGATCCATGTCAGCTCACTGTCTGCGCTCCCCCTGCTGGTTTCACCCTTATCAAATTCCATCCCAGGATCAGAGGGGATGAACTGGGGGTTCCTCCAGGGCAGATAATACAAACAGGAACTTTCTTGCCTCTTACCGAGAAGATAATCCCAGGGCTCTGGAGGGAGCTCTTGCGAAATTTAAATGACTGTCCCAGTAGAATATGGGACACTCTGCAAATACATTCACTGTGCACTAATTCTTCATGTTCTGTCCAATGCTTAGAGCCAGTCAGGATCTTTCGCATCCACTGTGGATGAGCTGCAGGGAAGTGTCAGCCTTTCTCCACCAGGTAAGCATTTAAACTCAGAAGGGAAAAAAATGCCCTCCCAAAGGTACGAGTCATCTGTTGTGGAGAGCGTGGAGGAGATGGTGACCTGTTTCTGGAGAGCGCACTCAGCCGAGCTTACTTCACAGACTCACTAGGAAGTGACCTTTTGTACACTGCCCTGCCCTTTGATGAAATCAGCCCATCTCTGTTCTGGTGGCTACGGGCTGGTGGAAGGAGGTATCTTACCATAGAACCAATACACAGCGATTGCTTCTATCAGTGCGACGGTGAGCACTGCGGGCCCCGTGGCGTACTCCTCCAGCAGCTTCACCACGTAGGCCCCTCCCTGGAAAAGAGATCGCGAACCTCGTTAAGGGCGCTGTGAGGCACTGCCTCCTATTTATGAACGGGCCCAAAAGAAGCTTCTTAACTTAGGATAATTCTGGAAAATTCCCACCTTGAACCTAATATAAGTATCCCAGAGCCTGCCTCTTGGACTGGCCTTGTCAGAGTGGGCCAGATTTCACCCCATCAGATGCCTCTTCCTTCCCTATGGAACACTCTCTTCATGTTTCCTCTCCCCACTAAGTGTTAAGAGACAAACTCAAAAGGATTGATTTTCAACTTTCTTCAATGTACTGAATACCTACTGTGCTTTCCACCTTGGAGAATCCGGCCCCTAAAGACTTAATCTGAGAGAGTCCACAATACCAGATGCACTGAGTGCATTGGTCATGGTTTGGCCCTCTGTCCTAAGTCACAAATCCCTTGGGTCCTGCTCAGGGCCCCACCACCTTCCTGAGGCTCCACAGCCATTGGGGTCATGGCTTGACGGAGCAGATCTGCAAAATCTGCATTGAGTCAGGAGGACACAAGCCTAAGATGCCTGTGGGTACTAACTGATGCCTGTTTTACAATATTTCCTTCAGCTACAAAGAAAAAAAAAATCACCACAGAGAGTAAGACTCCTTTACCATTGAAAGTTCTCAGAAGAGACAAAGTGACATTATAAACGTGAGCCATCAGCCTCCAGATACTCTGCGTATCAGGACATCTGGTCCTTATTCCCATGAAAGCAGCCCTAAGGACTAGATAGAAACTGGAAAAGCCAATCTTAGTTTTTCTCCAGATATTCTGCCACACCTGCAATCTGCGTGGATCTACCGTAACATGCTAAGAGCCTCCAGATACCGTGCACAGATTCTACAAATAGACGCCACCAGAAACAACTTTTTTTCTCTGATCCTTGATGACAAACTTTTTTATAAGCAGTGACAACCTCTCTCCCTTCGGCCCCAAAGCCAGGGCACCATGAGGGATGGAAGGAAAGGAACAGCTTGTGTACCATTCTGTTGCCCTGGGGGAGGCTGACCCAAAGCTGAGGGCTGTGGTACTCACAAAAGTTAGGGTGATCAGGGACCCAAAGAAGCAGGTCACGACCACACCGAGCACTAACCCCTCCCGGCGCTTGGACCAGACGTGCGGGAACTCATCCAACACAGCCGTGATCACTCCCTCCAAGCCTGCAAACTGAGAGGGACACACAAACGGTCAGAGGGGAGGCTTTGGGACAACTGTCACCTCCTAGGACAGTGAACAGGAGAGGGGTTAAGACTGCCGAGTGACCAGTCACGGCGATCGTGACCAGCCTCCCCTACACACCAGCTTACACTGGAAATCGATTTCCACTGTTTTACTCTGTCATTTAGGACCCATCCCTAAGGACATCGAAGAAAGAAAACATGGATGACTTTTTTATGTGAGGTCTCTTGGGGAGACTTTGATTACACCAGAGGCCACCTCGGAGCTGAGACACACTCCATACTACGAAGAGCAAGGCCCTGGGCTGAGCTGGCTGGCAGGGCACTGAGATGCAAGAGTGGCCTTGTCCTGGCCCATAGGTGCTGCTGTCTGGTCAAGGGACAGTGTACAGTTCACATGTCTGAGTCCCTGGCCTGTGCTAGGCACTTTACCCTCATTATCCCATTAATGACTCTAGTGCAGTGGAGGGCGGGAAGCACAGTCCCCAAGGAGTGACGACAGGCTGGGGGGCACCAGGAGGGAGCAGCCAACACCCCTGGGGTGACCTGGATGGGAAGGAATGGGCACAGCTTCCTTCTTTTCCTCCCCTCTTCCTCCCCTTCTTCTCCCCTCCTCTCCTCATCCTCCCCCCCTCTTTCTCTCCTCTTCTCCCTCTTCCTATGTCTGGAGTCCGATTTCACTTCCCATTCACTCACCGTGCTATCCAAGCCCAGTGTGATTAACATCAAGAAGAAGATGATGGCAAAGAACGTGGACGCCGGCATGTTGGCTATGGCTTCTGCATACGTGATGAAGAGGAGGCTGGGGCCTGAGACAGAGGGGGAGAGAGGAGGAGCCCAGAGTCTATTCAAGGAACCAGTCCTGGGTGCCAAGGGAGCTGCCCCATCCCCACGTGGCCTGAACACATGGAAAGGGTTGAGATCTCCAAGACAGTGTCTATAAAACCTTTGAAACATTTAAAAGGACCATTTAGAAATAATTCAAAAGTTAACTATTGAAAAGATCCACAGAGCAGCAAAGCAATTCAGTGGGAGCAAGGGACCGAAACAGAGCCCAAGATCCTCCTACCTGCGTCTTTGGCTACCTCGGACACGTCTTCGTTCCTCATCTCAGCCATATACCCGAGCACCGTGAAGATGACAAATCCCGAGACGAAGCTCGTCATGCAGTTCACCACACTGGTCACCAGGGCATCTCTGGAGCAAAAACCCGAAGGGGCTGAGACATTTCCAAGCCAGCCGCGGCCAGGGTGAGCAGGCCCAGCTCCCAGGGGCTTCCGGCCTGTCCTGATGTCCCCTCCCAGTGCTCAGCCTCTTAGACTGGTGGGATCAGCCCTGACGCACACACATTACCACCACACACAGCATGGGAGGGCGGCAAGTCAGGGAGGTTTTATTTTAAGAGACAGTCCTGCTGCGAATCAGCACAACACAGACCTCTTGGTTTCACACAAGGCTTGGCGTTGGGGCCAGAAGGAGGTCTTGGCCTCACATTTGCGAAGTCCTCAGACTTAGACTTTTGACGTTACGTGTAAATGAGGTTACAACTGCCACAGAGATACCCTGACATTTACAAAAAAAAAAAAAGACCTCATCATACCACTTCCGGCTGGTGTCCCAAGGTAAGGCCACATGCCTTAGGGTGTATGCAAATTCCTTTTTTTAAAAAAAAATAAATAAATTCTGTAACTACCTAATGAATAGCATAATTAGATTGCTGGACGTTAACATCTGTGACAGAACATTAAAACAAAGCTAACTCTAAAGATGAGTGATATTCAAATCATAATTGGTGCAGCACTCTCTGATTCATCCAAATTTGTAAAAGGAGACTTTTACCACAAAATCATGGCATTTTGTCTTGGTCGAAAGAGTTCAATCATTATACTTTCTGTGGATATATACATAAAAAAAATCACCACAGTATAATTTTTGTTGTTAAACACAGTAAGTGAAATCTAAACCTTTAATGTCTATTGCAATTTTTATAAACCTGCTTTCGAATTTCTTAATTAGTTTTTTTATATACAGAGATTCTCAAAAAACGGTAATGGCTTGAGGCTTCTTTCAACCCCCAAGTGACCCGAGTGAGGCTACAGTTTGGTTGGATGCTCCAGCTGTGGTGAATTGGTCAGGAACCTGGGGCATCCCTGAGGGTCAGTGTCAGCATGGCCTGAGCCCGGACAGGTTTGAGGCCATCGGTTTGAACCCCCCTTCCTCCAAACCAGCTCACTTACACTCCCCCCACTTTTCAGCTTTGCCTGCGGGGCCCCTGATACTCACTGATAACAGTTGTTGTTGAATTTGTTATAGCTAGCAAAAGCCAGGAGGACCCCAAAGCCAGGACCAAGAGAGAAGAAGATCTGAGCGGCGGCATCCACCCACACCTAGGACGCAGCAGAGAAAAGGGGCCCGGAGGGGTACCTGAGCCAACGCTGGGTACCAGCAGGGCCAGCACCCTCGTGCCTCCATGTGGCCACGTGCAGACATGAAAAACCAGTTCTCCAGGGTCATTCCAGGGATGGCCACATACCAAAGGCAAACATATGGGATTTCTCTTCCTATCACGTAGGCATAAACCAATCCAGCGGCCTCAATTGTACTGTTTATGCTTGTATTTCTAGCTTTCAAGCATCATTGCAGGCTTGCCACTGAACCCAAATTTCCGTGGTTCTCACTGTCCTATTTGGAGGACTAGCTTCAGTTAGTAAAATGACAGATAGGTATACACCGTTTTCCTCATTGTCTTACCCCTGTCTCCAGGAGTTTCTGCCAGTTGGGTTTCAGGTAGAAGAGAACACCTCTCCAGGCTCCGGGGAGGGTGGCCCCCCTCACCAGCAGGACCAAAAGGATGATGTAAGGAAAGGTGGCTGTCACCCACACCACCTATGAGAAAGGAAACATGAGTTATCATCATGTGGATGTTGGTGTCTTTTATTCTCGAAAATCTCCAAGAAAGGAGATCTACCTCTTTTTTTTTCCTGTAGTTTTAGGAGACAAAATGATGTGGCAGAAAGATCACAGCCTTTAGAATCAGACAGGGCTCTGATTCACTGGTGGCTGGTACTAACTACCTCTAAACCCATTCCCCATCTATAAAATGGGGGAAATATCTAGCAGGAGACAATCAAGTAGTAGCCAGTAGATATAAAGCACTGAACATGGTCCACAATGGGTTTTCAATAAATTATTGCCACCATTATTAATTGTGACACTGCCAGTGTGTTAAAGGAATTTTAAAATTAATTGTGACACTACCAGAGTGTTAAAGGAATTTTAAATTAATTATGACACTACCAGTGTGTTAAAGGAATTTTAAAAATTATTTAATGGTTCTTGGAATTGGCCCATTTCTAGAATTTTCTAACAGATTTGGCAAAGAGAGATTGAGCACCATGGAATGTGTTTGGTGTTGAAAGAAATAATGTCCCCCTGTTGGGGCTACAGGGTTCTCAAAGGGGCCCCTTGGCAGGCCTGGATCAGCAGCCAGAGTCCTCCTCCTCACCTTGCCAGATGTTTTGACACCTTTCCAGATGCTAAAGTAGATAACAGTGAAGATCAGCATGATGCAGAGGGCAAGCTGCCAGCTGATGCCCCCCAGGTCCTGGAGTCCCTTTGACCGATGGATCTGTAGGACGTGGCGCCTGGAGTCAGAGAGAAAGAAGGGCCCGTGAGATGGTCTGAACAGTGACCTGAGCATAGCGTCGGTGACGCCTCAAGGAGAGTGCCAAGAGAAGAAATGGATGCTGTGCTGCGAGGGCCAAGGGGTCACTACGCTTCTGGGAGAGCTGGGATTGGCTGTGCCCATGCTGAAGGAGAGAACAGCAAATTCAGGCACCAGACCCTGGAAGAGCGCTCAGCCCGACGGCAGACTTCCAGCTCTCTCCTTGCCTGCCTGGGACCTCACCAACCAGGAAACATGGCCTACGTGACTGGCTTTTGGGTACACGAAGATTTGTATGTGTGCATAGCGGACCCCTTCCCCCTGCCCAAATAACTCGCTCTTTGGGCTGCCATTGCCTGAAATTCCAGCATTAAAGAATACTACGGGGGCGGCCGGATGGCTCAGTTGGTGAGAGCGGGAGCTCTCAACAAGGTTCCCAATTCAATTCCCGCATGGGATGGTGGGCTGCGTCCCTGCAACTAAGATTGAAAACGGCAACTGGACTTGGAGCTGAGCTGCGCCCTCCACAACTAGATTGAAGGACAACGACTTAACTTGGAGCTGATGGGTCCTGGAGAAACACACTGTTCCCCAATATTCCCTCCCCAAAATAATAATAATTAAAAAAAAAAGAACTATGTACTCCAGGGATTCCAGGGATCGTCTTCCAGAGGGTAGATCCCACTTATGAAGTGAACACATGAAACCAGGAACTGTGTGAATAGTTTCAAACTACTGACGGGTAGGAGGCTTTGCTTCCATGACACTGAGAAGCTGAGGGGAGGGCCCAGACAGAAGGGTGCTGTTGAAGCCATGGAGTCATTGCGGAATGTGAAGGTAGAGATCGCCTGGACGTGTGGGGGCCGTCTGGCATGGCACCAGAAAGCAGGGGATGGCACAGCGGGCCAGGTTACAGAACACTCAAGGTGGAGTCTTCCAGCTCCCAATCCAGCCTGGGGCTGGCCCTGTCTTTCCCTCTCTCCCACTTACTCCCCTCCCCCTGACAGCTTCACAGCTCAGAAATCCAGCAGGAGAGAGGTGAGAGCCCCTGCCCCCACCTCCCTCGTAAGAAGCCAAACGCCAGGCCTGCCTGCCGCCAACAGACCTCCCCCTCACTTACAGGCACTTACGTGTAAAACTCCTCCGCAGGGGACGTGGAGTGGGGTGTCCAGGTGATGTTTTCCTCAGACAAGTAGTTAGTGCAGTTGCCGGTGTTCCAGGAGTTCTTGCAGCTGGTCCAGGGCAGCTGGTCCGTGAAGGAGGAGATGAGGTAGTAGAGTGCCCAGGCCATGATGGTGTTGTAGTAGGAGGCGATATAAAAGGCAATGATGCAGATGGCGTACCCGATCCCTGCGAGAGAGGGGGAGGGAGGCCAGGTGGAAAAGGCTGCCGATGGTGAAAGACGGAACCGGGTACCGGTGCAGCCGGGGGAGGGGGAACCGCGGGGGCTGCCATTCATTTCATTCCCGGAAGACTCTGGGAGATGGCGGAAAAGTGACAAGGTGGTAAACGCCTTCTGTGTATTTGCAAGGTTACACGTTGCAGAACATATGTGTGTGTGCTGCTATGCATTTGGTTTTCTATTTGGTTTATTTTTCATTGTCATTTATTATTTCCCTTCAAACATCTCATACCACTTGAGCAGTCCAAAACTTAATTACTGTACTCAAGTTATCTCCCAGGATTGCCTAAGGCATAACTGATTGCAGAAGAAGGTCCCCAGCTCCCATCCACAATGGAAATCACCACTTCCGTGGAAAACCTACCTACCCACACAAGCCTTTCAGTTACCTTTGAAAATCGGGCAGATTTTCCTCCATATTGAAATGCATCCATTTCGGTGGTACTGGCCCAGCGCGAGCTCCATGTAGAAGAGTGGGATCCCCCCAAAGATGGCCATGATGGTGTAGGGGAGGAGGAACGCCCCTGAGGCAGATGAAAGACAATTTCACTCCCTGCCCACATCCGTCCCAGGGTGGTGCAACTGATC
This sequence comes from Rhinolophus ferrumequinum, assembly GCF_004115265.2. Classification (NCBI taxonomy): domain Eukaryota; kingdom Metazoa; phylum Chordata; class Mammalia; order Chiroptera; family Rhinolophidae; genus Rhinolophus; species Rhinolophus ferrumequinum. Next base: position 17,650,854 of record NC_046304.1, on the reverse strand, counting down.
TGGACACCAGGGATCACACCGAGAATCACAGCACCGGATGCTCAAGTGTCACTAACTCCCCTGCACTGAGTCACCTCACACTGTCTTTCCCTGGACTTGGTACTTTGTCAGAAGCAGTCGTAGACACACCTCCACAGCACAAGTGAGGTTTTGGAGGAGGCAGAGAGGACCTGGAAAGAAAGCTGAGTTTGGGAGTCAACAGAACAGGCTCTGGGACCAACTGCATTTCTAAGTGCCTGGAGGACCCTGGACCACTTCTCCCCTCTGCGTATTTCCTCCCCTGTAAAATGACAGGATTGAGGACAGCTGAGATTCCCAAACTCAGCCATGCATCATAATCACTGCTGGGCTTCTGATCTCCTGAAGCAGAAGCTCCAGGAATGGGTAGAACACGAAATTTTTAAAGCTCTCCCAGGTGACGTTAATGACACCAGTACATGGACCAGCATTTGGAACCCTTGGAACAGATCTCCTGTGACAACCTGTACAATAGCTGCAATAACCTACGAATCTCTGAATTAGTATCTTTGTCCATGTGTATTATCCTTGGCTCCAAACACTTGATTATTGATGTTTGGCTACTTTCCGTAATTCCACTGAGCCAGGATGCTCCCTCCTGAGCCACCTTTGCAGGGGTGGCAGAAAAGGGGAGTTTGTCACAGACAGAAAGGGTGGAGCTCTTGTATCTCTGGCGATGCTGGTGTCGCCTGGTTCTCGTGGCTAAGGGAGAATTTGGAAATGACAAGTTGGGGACTGCTACCCTGCAGCCTGAGTTATAGCGCAAACGATGGGTCAGCTGTGATTTTCTCTAAGAATCTTCCCTCCCACAAAGTGCTCTGCACCTAGAAACCTGAAGTCAGTGCAGCTCAGAAAGGTCCTGCCTAACTTAGCATCACACGGGGGAAATCTGGATTGAGAATAAGAACCATGTTGTGTTCTCACAGTGGAATGTGTCCAAAGGGTTTGCTTGCCCGGCTTTACAGTAGGAAATGAGTGTAGGGGAAATGACACCTGTGACCCAGCCCCTTATGTAATGCTCAGGCTAAAGGTGAGATCTCCTGAGCAGGAGATAAGGCTATTCCAACCTCCGCTCCTCCCAAGCAGGGAGCGCTGGGCTTCCCGCACCCCACCCCCACCCTAGAACCAAACTGCCTTTGCAGCTGCATGGACCATGGCCCTTAAAAGCAGTAAATCCAGGTAACTCTGTGTCAGGCCACGGAGGAAATGAGGGGGAACACCAAAGAATTATCCCCTAAACCTCATTTAGCTACCCTCCCAAATCTGTTGCCGGAGCTCCTGTCGGAATAAATATCGACTGATTTGACTCCCATCTCTCATCCTTTTCCTATTCTGATAGCAAGTCCCATGTCAGCACAGAGGCCCCACCCCTACGCACCCTTCTCTCCTACTCTACTCTCTGGGGCTCCCATATCCATGCCTACAGTCCGCTACTACTTTTCATAATCTACTAGTCAACTGCCCTGGAGGCGGTGGGGGCAGAAAGAGAAACAAGAAACAGTCTCTGGCCTCAAAAATCGAATATTCTTGTAGGAGATATAAGGTCCATCCACTCAGAGTTTCGGGTTGGCATGAGTGTCATACCGGGGCTGGGTTCACTCTGGGTCATGCCCAGATTGTCCCTTCAGTCCCTGGACCTGAGCTGACACCCTTCTCTGACTTCACACAGGTCCAAAGGCCCCGGGGGATCTGGGACCCTGGGGACACCTTCCAATTTGTCCTCACACAGAACTACCCTCTCCGGACTCATCTGAGCAGAACCTGCCAGCAGGAGTGAAGACCTCAATGCAACGCTGCTGGTTATCCCTCACTGGTTGGAGAGTGGAGCTTGGACAACGCAGGGATGAGAAGGCGGTTCTTCAATAAATGGGCCACTAATGATGCTGAAAATATGCTAAGGTCTAGTTTGGGAGATTTCACCCAACGTCGTAACCCCGGGAGCCTCCGACATGCTGACTTAAAAGTGGTGGCTTCCTGGTGGAAACTTTAGATAAGTTTCAACGTCTAAGCATCATGTCCCCAGAATCCTATCAGTTCAGCAAGGCAGAAAAGATATGATTTATCCTCTGGCCTCCCAAGAGGCTCTACAGGCCACCCCTGGGCCCATGATACTGACCCCCTCCATTCTGGTAACATATGTAGGGAAAGCGCCAGACGTTGCCCAGGTCCACGGCGTAGCCAATGACTGACAGGAGGAAATCCATCTTCTTGCCCCAGGTCTCCCGTTCCCCCTCATGAACCTCAGCCTCTAGGACCGCAGTGGCAGCTGGGACGGAGCGCTGAGTGTCATCTCCTGCACTGGGGCTTGGTGCCACCAAGTACCCACTGGAGATTTGGCCAGACTCCACCTTGTTTTCAGGGGTGGGGACACCCTTCTGTAGAATTCCATTTTCCTGACAATCTTCTCCATCCTTACACACCGACAGCTCCTTCTGGGAATTTAAAGGTGTGGTCTCCATCTTGCTGGCTAGTCGCTGCTACTGACGCCCATCTGCCGAAGACCTGAACTGAATTCTTAGTGCGGGATCTGTGGGTGTCCTCGGAGCTTTATATCAATGGGATTGAGAGCTCTGTTGGAGAAGCACACAGAGAAATGAGAATGGAAATTAGGCATTTTACTTGTCTTGGGTATTAACTCATCCTACCTCTTCAACTACACTAGCTAATGGGATTGATTACAAGTGCATCTGTTAAATGGGAGACACACTATTTGCCATATGAGTCAATAAAATCAACTACATTTTTCAACCTATATAAGGTATCAAACCACAATCAAGTAATTCAAAGAGGAATAAAAACACAAAAGAACAGCAACAAATAGACAGCAAGTCACCAAACTTTGGCACAGGCTCTTTAAGAATCACACTGGAGTTTACCAGTGACTCAGAAGAATGAAGGAGAGGGCTCGCCTCAGCCAAGCTTCTCAGAGCACTTACTTTGTCCTGGATGCTGTGCTGGGAAAAGAATAACACATAAAGAGGGAGTTTCAGCCTGCAAGTAGATAAGGACACAACTCTCCATCTTGTAAGCAGAACACTCAGTATATTTTCTGCACGCTGTAGACAGGACTTAAAAAGAGAAACAGCAGAGGATAGACGTGAGAAGGCCACCTTTTATGAGGCACCCTTAGCTCCTTCACTGTGGACTTTTCACTCTCCCTGTAGCCCAGCTCTTAGAAGCCTTTGGGCAGCTTTAGCTGCTTCTGGCTGTGTCCAGTCCATCTGTGCTTCTCCTTTCTGTGTTCCCATTACACCTCTGCACTTCCGACTGGGCCTTACAATGCTTGCTGCTCACCATTCATTCTGCTTGCCACTCCACAGCAACTCCTGTGGCTAATCCACTTGTTATTCTGCTACAGTGGTGGGCGGGATCACCTCTCATCCACACCGGAAGAGCCAGGGAGAAGAGCACAGGAGTTACTGATGCCGGCATGGCTGGTGTCCCTGTCCCCAAGCGCTGCAGTGGGGAGAGCTGGCCCAGGGCTGCATAGCCTTCTTCACATCGAGGCTGTGGGCTGGAGTGCAAGGCTGTCAGCTCAGCTCGCTCTCCTCTGGATTGCGGTCTGAGACATGTCAAACATGGGGTAGAAATCCGAGCCCTTTTGGACTTTCAACCCATGCATGGCCTGTTATAAAGTAGTAATCGACCTAAACCCTTTAGCTCACTTCATTTTTTCTGGGCCGGAACGTTTCAAACTCCTGAAATAGTCGGGGAGTTGAAACCATGTTTCTGCTTAGCTCAGACCACATACCTTTCTAGGAAAAGGCATCAGGATGACGGCTACCACTGTCCACCACTGTAAAGAGCTGATCCTAACCTTGCCAATCCAACAGTTGGAGGACAGCTAGGAATTGGTAGCGAATAAAAATGGCAGCATATGAGTCCTACGTATTTGGGGCTTTCAGTGACTATAATTCAACTATCCACACAGGGAAACGGGAAGATAAAAACGTAATTAGTGAAAAATTAGAACACAAAGTAGTAGAGTTGTCACCCCAATAAATTAAAAAAAAAAAGAAAAGTAGTAGAGTCACACTAATGACTACATACATAAATATTGGGGAGGATTACACAGGAACACCAAGGGACCCAAGTAATTGGAGATTTCTGTTCGTTGGGTTTTCTTTTCTGTAGAGGAGAAATTAAAAATGTTAAAGGGAACGACTATTGCCAAAAATATTACAGCAACAAGAGCGAAACCAGCTCTATGGAGCTAGTGTGTGTGTGTGTGTGTGTGTGTGTGTGTGTGTGTGTGTGGTAGGGCGTGTACTGGGTTCTACTTTATCTAGCTGTTTGGTGCCCACCCCTGACCCTATCCTGGGCTCAAGGATGCAGACACCACTCATAGACGAATACGAATTTCTGACAGACTGATCTAGATAAAACCCCATTCTGCTCATCTTTAAGCCACTGCCCAGCCTCTCCCTGCTTCCCGTTTCCTGTGATCTCAACTGGACTTGATGAACTTTTCAAATAACCACACATCCTCTCATCCACCATAAGTAACCATTTATGAGGCCAAGGAACTTTTTTTAAGTTCTTTTTAAATTTTTTTATTTTTATTTAGAGGTACGATGTCAATATATTTAAATACACAGCTAAATTAAACCTGAACTTGGTGCTCTCTGGCTGTGTTGTTTGAAGAAGGCTTCTGCACTTCCCTCCGGCCTATAGCAATGACACGCTTTTCACATTAAACACTGAAGAGCTGGAAGACCAGATGGCAGAGATAAAGAGCTTTACTACGTGCAGCCAGATGGCACCCAACTGACAGAGCCTTCCTGCCAGTGAGGCTCCACTCTCATAATCTTCCTTTCTCTGCCTTCAAAATTTCACCCAAAATTTTCTGAAGGAAATTCTTCCTATCCGTAGGACAGCAACTTTCCTCTCGTTTAAATGTAATGAAAGCTCAAAGAACAAATGCATCGCCCAACCTTTCTCCGGCATGTTTACTACGGTCTGTGGAAGAGAAACGTCATCCATCTCCAAGGATACACTAGTAGGGGAATAAGCATTTAGCTGTATGAGTGACTCGTCACCTTCAAGCCGGACTTGAGTGATTATAAATTTCACTTACTTTCTCCCTTAGGGCACTCTGCAGGCAAGTTGGAAAATGTGTTGGTGAACTTTTGGGAGGCAATGTGTGTTCATCAGGGTCCTCGGGCTCAGCCCCCAAGGCATCTGACCTTGATTTCTTGGCAACTGTCATTGAGTAGCTCCTAGAATAATAATACACTGTCCTCTCCTTTTGTTCTGAGCATTACAAAGGTCTTGTTTCCTGAAATATCTCCAGCACTTTTTTAAAAAGAAAAATTTTTTATCAGCAGGCTGAAATGGCCCAAGTCATCAGAAAACTTGGGAAGAGCATCCCTCAGCCAACTCATGGCCCCTCCCCAGAGGTTGGTCTCTCTCCATCCAGCTCTGCTTTCTGGGGTTCTCCTACTGTGCTCCCACCCCTGATCATAGGTGTGCAAACAAATAAGTTACAGCCACTTGAAGCCACCAGACTGGTAGAGACGCACATCTCCTTTTCTTCAACTCACTCCTCGGTCTCTCCCAATAAAAAGAAAACCCCTCGCAGTTACTACTCTGGTCAGCCAAGAGCAGAGGACCTGGCCTGGGCCCCTTTCTGCCTGCAGGATGCTGCCTGCAGGATCCTGACTCCTTTCCCACTTTCCTGATTCTACAGAACACTGACCAGCTTTGTCTCCTGAGACCAGCAGATAACAATGATTGACAGCAAGCTGGCCCAGGAATACAGCAGTAAGAGTTGTTAAGAAGATTGGTTTCCAAGAATGCTCTCATGAAAGCTTTCTTTTTTAAAAGATATTTTTATTTTGCTGGGTCGAGAGATTGCAAATGAGGTCAGTATTACAGCTTTGACCTCCTCCAGGTAGGCTCTGAGAATCTCCGGGACCAGAAAAAGCCTTTCTTTGCACCTTGAATGTGTGCCGTTATCCCAGGCTGAGCAGGGATAGGCCGTGGGTGGTGCACGTAACCAGCTAGCTCCTCAGTAGGATGACAGTGTGACCTGTTATTCATTCCCCACGTCATCGCCATACAAGAGGGGCAGCGCAGTGGAGTGGTGCAGTTGACAGGCTGACGGGCCACTTCCTGTTCACACTCCTGCTTCCTCTGAGCCTGGGGAGTGGACTCATTCACCCCACCTCCCCCTTAGTAAAAAAGATTGTTTCTATTTAAACTTTTCCTGATCACATCTCCACTCCTCTTTGCACAAACCCTGTCTCTGTAGCCAGGGGAATCATATCTGAACAAGCACATCATTACAGGTACAGTGATTAGTCATGAAACCACCCAGCCCTTTGGAAATGCCCATGATCCTACGCGTCTGTTTGACAACAAATTCTAAGTAGAAACAACAGAGAAATGTTGTACTTTTGAGTTCGCGTGTGGGCATCAAAGTGAGTTCATTTCTCAGGACGCTCAATTTTCATTTCAAAACCAAACCAAAACAAAACCCAGCACAAATTATGGGTTTACCACTGAGGTAAGATTAATTACAGGTCATATAGCCAAGTGGCAATTTGCGTTCTCTATTCAGAGGGAGTCTAAATGTCCTGAGACACCTACCAAGGATGATAGGAATTACAGAGCTCTGGTTCCAACTAACACGGTGAACACCAGACCTGTCTCTCTGCCACGGATCAAGCCTAATTCAGCAGTGAAATGCTGTATGCCTACTATGTGCTAGATTCTTGGAAACAAGGCAAGACTTCATGGCGTTCTGGGTGGGAAAAACAACAAGATGCTTAAGGAAGGAGAGGCTGGTTCTGCGGCATCTCTGTTGTAAGCTGAGGTCTCTGCAGATTTGATGCAGCATGACCTCCAGGCAGGCTCTGAGTTTCTCCGTGTCCAAAACAAGCCCCGGAAGCCTTCCTTTGCAACTTGAATGCATGCTGTTGTCCCAGGCTGAGCAGAGACGTGCCGTGGGTGGAGCCATGCAACCGAGCCAGCTCTTGGGATACCTCACATTTCTAGCTCCAAATTGCCCTCAGGCTTCAAAAGTCTTTCTTTTGTTGCTATTGCACAGCTGCTGTCACAGGGCCCTAGGTTTAAGTTGATTCTGGCTCACAAGCTCCACAGTGTCAAAAGCAGATTTGTATTCGCATCTGTTGAAGAGACTGTTGAGTTCTCTGAGGTGCGAGTGTAAACCACAGGAACTCTTGCCTCTCCTTTCAGACAAAATAAAGAGACGTCATGCTCTGAGTGGAGAGAGTAGAGAAAATCTGCTTGTGTTTCGGACTTAAGAGGTAGAAGTGAACTCCGCTCTCACAGCCATCTCCTTATCCAAAGAATTCTTTATACGAAGACAGTCAGTTCAATTTTTTGGAGAGGAATTAAATAGGCTAAAATCTTTAGGGCCACGTGGACCAGTTACCAGGAGAACGTTCTATTCTCCGTCCAGAACGTTCTGTGCCTGAGAGAAGGTAGCTTCCAGCTTCTCTCCAGCTTCTTTCCACACAGAGTGTAAAATCTAGAGGGTTAGCCATTTGGGGTGGGGTTGAGGTCACTGCCCAAACTGGCCAAAAGTACAATGGATTATTCATTTTGACTTTAATAAAAAGAAATGGATTTGGCCTAGATGGACATGAATAGTCCTCCTCTAGTGAGTACAAACAGCCAAGCCCTTGACTAACCACCTTCCTGAGGCGTCACTGAATAGTCCCTGCGTGTCCCCAACCCACGGCTTTCTGGCTCACAGATCTGCACTGGAATCCCAGGTCTACCATTTCCTGGCTATGTGACTTTGGGCAAGTTGCTTAACCTCTCTGAGCTTTCATTTCCTCATGTATAAAATAGACCATTAAAGTTCCCTATTTCCTAATAGGCTGTTGTAGGGATTAAATAAAAGTACGACACATACGTAACTCAGTGTCGGGCACATGGAAAACATCAGTAAATGACGGTGAGTTGATGGCCCCTATGCCACCACATATATGCCACCCATTCTGCTCTTTTACTTCACACCCCAGTCAGGGAAACTGAGGCCCGCAGGGCTAAGTGACTCACAGCCCAGTGCACAACGAGTGGGCAACTGGAGCCAGGAGCCCAGGCTGCCGTCTCCTTCCACATGCCCTCACTGGTTAGCGTTTGCGCCTCTCAATCAGTGGCTTGGAATCACTGGGAAGCTCGTACACAGCAGAGTCCCGGGCTGCTCCCCCAGAGATTCTAAGTCAAGAGATCCATGTGGGTGCTGAATTTTAAAAAGAACTCCAGTGCCTCCCCACCCTGAACCTCTGCTCCCTCTAATGACCCTGCAGCCTCTGAGGCCTGGCCTGGCTTACGTGTCTATCCTCCCCTCTCCAGGAAGCTTCCTCTCACCACCCGTGGCCACGATGATCTCTCTCGACTCCATCATTCATTGATTATCACGTATCATTTGTTATCTTTTCACATGTACTGGCTTTGCATTCCCCTGGAAGCAGCAGCCACGTCTTATACATCTCCGTGCTCAGTACATCACTGCACAGCGCCCAGCCCGGAGGATCTGTTTCAGGTTTCTGGGCACAGAGCCCTGCGAACCACAGCGGCCTTGCTGGCAGGCTTGAGACTCAGGTGAAACACTCCTCTTTTCCCCAGGGTCCCACTCCCAGGAACCCTGCCCCTCTCGTTCTCACCCATTGGGAAGATCTGCTGTGCATCCTGGGGACAGAGGGCGGGCTGTCACCAACAACACTTTTAATGGACTATGGACTGGGAAAGACTGACATGTCTTGGACTAAAGAAAAGCATGAGTTGTGCTTTTTAGACTTTGAAACAAGTGCCGGCGGGCACACCCATCAACGTTCTGTGTTCCAAATGTTCATTTGTGAGTCGCTTGTTTGGAACTTGGAATATATTTTCTACCCACAGAAATAAATGTTGTAAACGCTGGTTATCCTCCTAAGCCGGCTTACAAAATCCTAATTGAACTATAAACATACGAAAACATGTAAAATGCATTGCTAGGCCCTACAAAAGTGGGTGGGGGTGGGAGTGACAATGACACTGATTAGAGGTTATTGATTTACTTTTACATTCTTTCTGGTTCTTGAGGAAAATTAAATTGAAGGACAGAAGGACAAGGAAGTAGTGAGACGCTTGTATAGATTCTATGGACGTGTCCTTTAGGCACCTTTAAAGAGCTTTAGAAACTGATGACACGAATTGCTTATTACACGTCACTACTTGCTTTACTGCAGAAAACAAAACTACTTTCACTCAGTTGCTGTCATGTTTCAACGTGGACAAGGCCAGGAAAGAGACTTGGGAAACTCAAACAGGTGATATATGAGATTAAGCAGAATGAGGATCGTCACACCTTCTAAACACTCCTTTATTGTTGTAATGAGGCAATTTATGCAATAAATAGAAATCGAGACAAAAAAATGTGGGGGCATTTCCGAACACAGATTTTCTTTTCCTTAGTACGAGGTACGTTACTAAGATGACTTTATTGTGAAACAGACACGATTAGACCCACAAAGGGAGCGGAGACAGGGAGAGGAGGCAGGAGAGAGAAGAAAACCAGCCCCAGGGAAAGTGTGTTATGAAATGAGGGTGGAGTTACTTGTGGCAGCTCAGCCAGGGGGGAGAGAAGAGGAGGAGACAGTCATTTGAGGTGGAGTTAAATAAAACGTGAGCGGTGAAAATAAGAGAGGGAGGACTGCGCTCATTTCTCTGGGGTGGGGAGAGAACAAAATGGGGGGAGAACAAGTGGGAGGAAGTGATGGGATTGGGCCGCGCGCGGCCAATGCTTCAGCCACAGCATGTTTGTGACTTGAGTGTTGCTTGAATTGAAGATGCCTATACTCTTAAGGTCAAGAAGTTCTGAAAGGTTCTTCACAAGGAGTCACCTATGCTGTCTGGGGACCTGCGTGAAAAATCAATTCATCATGACGCAGCGCTGATCTAGTTCTCACATGCACTGAAATAAGGGCGAGAGATCGGTCCCAATCCCTGGGAGTTTCCAGTCTCAGAAAGTCATCCTCGAAGCTAACGAAAGAGACATCATGAGAGAGTGGGGAACATTTGAATATGGACTGTATATTCGCTAATAATATTTGATCAATGTTAAGTTTTCCAAGTGTGATTAACCCTTTCCAAGGGTTCTGTCATGTCGGAGAATGTCGCTGTTCTTAGGAGACCCAGGCTGAAGTATTTAGGAGGAACTATTTGGATGTCTGCCAATTCTCAAAGCTTCAACACAAAAATTATGACATTAATTGATGTCATATATTATATACAATGTATCCAGTTATGTATATGTTACATATATAAACATTAGTGTCTAATTAGAGAGAAAGTACATTCACAAATGTGGCAAAATGTTCACAACTGGTGAATCTGGGTGAGGGTTCGTTGGATCATTTCTCCGACTTTTCAGTTGAAATTTTTCAAAATAAAAAATTGGGGGTTTGGGGGAGGAAATACTTCTAGCCCTCAGAGGAGCTGGGAAAGCTCCAGTCAGTCAAACCTCTGTGCTGCCGGTGGTGCTGGTGCGGGTGGTGCACCCAGAATAGCATATCTCCTCTCTCCCCACAGTCCCTTCCCTCCCCTTTCCTCCCTGCCCCAGCTCTTTTCCTCGGAGACAAGGGAAAGAGCCAGCTAACTAGATTAGCGTTTAAAAACAACACACCCAGGGGAGAGAAAAGAACAGAGTGCAGGAGACTCAGGTTCCAGGCCTGGCTGTATCCTCAAGGGCTGCGGGCGAGCGTGAGCAAGCCAGGGAGGACTTGGAGCAGCTCCCCACCAAGGCCCTCCCAGCTCTGCCCCTCCCTAATTCTAGGGAGCCCCTTAGTTAGAGGAAAAGATTCAGTTTGTGCTATTTTCATTCAGCAGCTCTGTAACAAGGGAAAGAGAATGTTCTTTTTCTTTGACTATGCCCAGGAAGACCACATCAAAAACACAAGAAAGTGAAGGCCCACTGACTTGCTGCCTCCCACCGAGCCTACCACCCAGCCCCCAACTCTGATTCCCGGAGTGCAGCTGGCTCTCAGATCTGCCACTTGGCCTAATTCTCACCTCAAATAATGACACAAAGAACTGGACCTCAGGATCCCAGGAGACCTGCCCCATGCCATCTGTCAGTGCCTGGGGACCCTGGCCACCGAGCTGGCCCTAGGACATCACCTCCATGTCTCTATGTCACTGGGGTTCATCTCTCATGCTGCAGTCCAGGGGTTTCTGGGTTAATGGAGGGTTATTTGGTCCTGGCTTTTAAAAAGCCTATGGTTTAAAAAGCTTTGGTCCAGGGTTGGAGTGGCAGTGAGGGAGCTACTGTCAGAGTCCAGGGGAGCCAAAGGAAAGAAGAAAATAAGACAGTCACACTCACCTTATCTCTTCTCGTTCTGCCACCCCATTAGACACAGGGTTGGGAAAACACACACTTGGTTTAAAAATGTGTTGTTGACATTCCGCAAATGAGCATTCACCTTCCCAGTCCCCAAGAGCTGGCAAAGGTCAGGCTGGAGGGGAATGCCGCTTCACAGAGATGTTACTCAGAGACTATTTCTGAATGTGGCCCCAACTTGGTACCATGAGCTCTGCCTGGAAATAAGGGGTCTGTGTCGCCAATGGTAGGTCTGTGGCCACCCTAAAAAAGCAGTTCACCCCTCTGCCCAGGGAAAATAATTTATGCCAGGTTTCTTTTCAAGGATAGGTTCATCTGTTTTCTACCTGGGTCTCTTCTAGAAGGATGAATGTTTTTTTCTTCCTTCACGTGCTGTTTTGCCCAGTTAAACCCAGAAACTGCCAAGTACCCTTAGTCCAAGGTTGGGGTGGCAGTGCCTGGACCCATCGGAGCAGAGGGAGTCAGCATCACTCGCCCAGGTGTGGACAAACGGGCACTTTATCAGACGTCTGACTCCACACCCCAGCCTGTTCTGTGCACAAACTTCAGGGGAGTGCAGTCAATTGGCAAGAGCTCAGTGACTGGGCAGAAAACCCACACAGCCCGAATCTGTACTGCCTGGAGGCCATTTCTACCACACCACACCCTGGGCATGTCAAAAAGGGGATTTGGGAACTCGGTCCACTGGTTGGATGTGGTTGAGGTGCAGGACTTAACTTGCATGTGTCAGAGTGTGCAAAACCTCCTCCTTAGAGTGAAACCCAGGAGGTCCCCAGGGGACCCTGATTTGAGGGTACATTTGGGTCGAAAGTCCCTGCCCACAGCATTTTGCCCCATCATTTCAATGCGTGTTTGCTTAAAGCAAAGAGATTGGGTCACAGCACAGAATGAGTCGGAGGGGACTTGGACATCACATTATGCAGGACGCCTTCTTTCCTCTCAGCGCTAAGGACCATGAGACCCAGGGGGGCTGATCTGTGACCCAGAATAACTAAGGTCCAAGGTACTTTCTTACACGGACAGAAAAATGACTGCATAATTTTCCCTTTGACCATCCAGTCATCTTTCTTAAAAATGTCAAGTCATGACCATATCCTGTTGATTCATTAAGCCAAATTAAAATTAAACTTCTTCAGGCAGCCCTGCCTTTGGTTCTCTCAGATTACGCCACTTGATGCGTACGAAGGAGAAGAAACTGCCACTTACTGGCTTAATTTCTAGAATCACCTGTGTTTTTCTTTGGAGGTGTCATCCATGGTGTTTTTGCAAGCCTGCTCCATGAGACACCCCCGTCCAGCCAAGCACCCCATTCATTCCACTGTCATCTCACCCATTGGTGAAACTCTTTAATATGCCTCTCTGACTTTCAGGAAAATGCCCAGGCAACTCTAAAAATGCCCCAAAGAGGAATTTCTGAGGTTTTGCTGATTTCATTAAAATTTCCATGTTATTCAACCCTCACCCCCAACCCACCACCTACTCCTAGTATATGTATTGCTTAAGCAAGAAGACTGAAAAAAGTGGGTTTGAATATCTCTGCTGGTATTACCTCTGAGAAATGTCCTAGATGGATTATCAGCACGTTGAGAGGATTTTTGATTAATTGGGAAGCAGTCTCAATCTGCCGTTATTCAGGCTCAGTGCAAAAAAAAAAGAGAAACCCATGCTCCAAAGAGCTTGCTCAGTTTGCAGCAGCCCCATGAGACACGGCCCCTCACCCATGCTGGAAGCAGCCACCCCCACCGCAGTCTGTGGTAGGAAAACTTGAACCTTTGAGCACCAGCAGCTCCACACAAAAGCCAAGTAGTAGGACAAAGAGTCAAAGCTGTGCCTTTCGCTCCACTCTTAGAAAGCCAAACGCTAATGCTGCCCACGCTGCCCCTCGACTTCATAAAACACAAAAATCCTAGTGTTGCTTTCTTAGAGATGTTTTTCCTGTGTAACTGAAGGCAAAACACATTAAATATTTGATCTCGTGTTACTATGCTGAGAGCTAGCAGGCTCATAAATAATCCATTGATGTCTTTTGGTTTTTTTTCTCCTGGACAAAATTGATCATAAAAATACACACAAGCCTTTGTTACATCGGACTCAGAAATTCTACCCTTCTCGAATCCTGTAGAACCCCAACTGCAAGAGAAATTCATTACTGAAAAGACCAAGTGCAAAAGGAAATGTGCTCCTTAGCGCACCTCAGCTCCAGAGAGCTTTTTCAAAAACAAGTTTATGCACATTTTTCAAGCAACGGATGGTCACATACTTCCCCCGTGTAAGAGAGCTGGCCGGAGTTTGGGTTTTCACATAAATTCTGAATGGCCTGCGAGACGTCTGAGCGCGCAGCAGCTCTGCCAGTGAGAGGAACCCGAGCGCACGGAGACTCGTCCCACTTAAGTGTCATTCAGAGATTTCTCTAGGTAGTTGGGCATTTATGTCAACCAGAACTCGCCCTGCAGAAAGGCGTTTGCATAAAGCCACCAGCACGCGATGGCAGTCAGTCAAGAGCAAACATAGGCTACGGGGTGAAAAAAACTAAAGCAACTTTTCCCAAAGCGCAGGGCAGCACTTTGCTGAAGACCATCTTTTACAGGGTCTTCCTCTGGTACTCGGGACACAACAAGTCCTGCGCATGCAACAGACAAAGGCGTCCTACAGAGCCCGCGGGTCCACTCCACGGTCACCTTTCCCTCCTGGCCGACTGCGGTCCACTTGGCTGCAGCAGCGGCCAGGAGCCCACCGCACAGACGCACACACGCCCTCGCCGGTGCCCGAGGAGGCAGAGAGGGACAGAGTTCTGGAAAGAAGTGTGGGTTAGAAACAAGAGTGAAAGCGGACCCACCTGCCGGGGAGTCTGCGGGGAAGCCGGTCCGGGGCTCTCCGAGGCGGGGCGACCCTCGCGCCTTCGAGGTACCCGGGGAGGGTACCTCCCGCTGCCTGTGCGGGCGCTGCGCCCGAGCTGCCGTATTTGTACTCTCGGCCCCTCACATGGTCTGATCTCTAGATATCCGCCGCCAAAGAGCTCTTTAAGAATTTTTGCGTCACTTTGAGCCGCACAAACTTTACGTTTGCCCGGGGCCGCGGCTCGCCGTTCCTCCCGGGCTGGGTGGTGACCGCCTGGGCGCGCTCGCGGGGGCAGGGGGCTGCAGGGGGCGGTAAGTGGGAAGAGGGGCGGGGACCGGGCGCAGGGCAGATGACGGACACCCCCTGCCTGGTCACTCACTCACTCCCTCCCTCAATCCGTAGGAGGAATAGTGCCCTAGAAAGAGAGGGAGCCCGGGTCGTTGAGAGGTTGGCAGCTGGCCGAGCGGAGCCAAGAACCCCCAATTTCCTGCTTTTTAACCTTTCGGGGGAGGGGGGCTCCTTCACGACGGACAGGTATAGTTCCTCCCCTACCAGTTGCTCCCACATTTTTCGTTATGTTTTTGCTCCATGTCACTTCCTCTGAGCGATCTGCCTTGACCACTGATACCTGCCCATCGCCCCCGGGCCCAATCCTGCCCTACTTTTCTTCCAGGACTTAACAGCACCTGGCATTCCTTGAGCGCACCTGGCTCTCCTGCGGGGGTGTAAGCTAAGCCAGAGGGCTCTTGTCTAATTCCTCCCCATCCTTAGGGCCTCCTACATGCTCAGCAGTGCCCAGCCTACAGGCTCACAGTAAATACCTGCAGGAAGAATGAATGAAGAATTCTTTCCCACTTTGTGAACCAGCCCCAGTCAAAGGCAGTCACAGGACAGATATGTGGGTGGTGATCTGCAAAAACTATATGCCTGTGGTGTTGGGTGAAGGGATGAGTTACTACAGTACCCAATCAACCAAAGAGGTTCAACAGTGGCTTTTGTTTTGAATCATGTGCATATATTGCTTTGATAATTAAAAAAGAAAAAAGTTAAGTCGAAAAAGGAATTTAATGGCATGACATTTTTTTCAGTATGTTTTTGATTGTTTGTTTTACATTTGAAAAGAACAGATGTCGCACTTGCTTTGGGATATCCTGAAGCTGAGAGAGGACCAGGGCTGACCTGTCCCCAGAGGAGCAAGGGACCTAGCAAAGCAGAAAGGAAATGACAAGTGTGCAGCCCCCTTGGACTGCACATTGGAACCCGGAAAGCTGAGCTCGCACCCAGCTGAGCTGAGCAGGCGTCTGGAGGGTCTGAGTTAGAACAAGTCTGTACCCGGGCGTGGGCGGTGCCCCGATCTGGGAGGAATGGATACATGTGAGGTTTTGGTGCCACCTAGATGTCAGGGTGGCGATTGCAAGGAGAGTGGGGCACGCTTCAGAGCTCACTCAAGCTGCTCTGGTGAGCTAGCTGGCATTCAGGGAGGCAAAGCTAGGCGGGTGATTCCTGGGCAAGTAGAATTTCATCTCCTGGCTAAATCGGATGAATACGGTGTCTGCTACATCCCAGGTTCCCTTGGCCTTCATAAACTAATGTGTAAGCACTGTCTAAACAAGGGGCTACATACAAATAAGGTGTGGTTCCAAGGAGAGGGCAGGGCAGACCCAAGGGACAAGGGCACTGGGAGGGGGTCCAACGGCAGTGAGGTGACCTCAGTCCTTGGCTAAGGCTCTTGTCTCCACCCAGGCTGTTCTCCACTCTGGCTCAACGCGGCTTTTTAACACCATTCCACTCCTGGCCTTTCTAGACCCTATTCCTACCTAGCCACCCTGGGCCCCTCTTGGCACTGCTTCCCTCCGTCCAGGTGCCTGGAGAGCGGGAGCCCCACAGACCTGGATTAAATCCCAGCTCTGACCCTGTACTGTCGTTACGGGTTTGTTCCCACACAAGGAAAATTCCTTCATCTCAGCTTTTATGGCCTTCAGGTCCCTCGTCAGTAAAACGAGAATCATAATAGTGGTGGGTACCACCCGGCTGTGGGGAATGAAGGGGCTGACACGTGTGTGCAACAACTCCAGTGCCCTGTTCTCCCAGCGAGACTGCAACTTATCCCCTCTCGTGGACTGAGGGGCGCTGTCAGAAAAAGGCATTTTCCTCATTCCTCATGGCTTCCCTTGCACAGGTCACATAAAATTGTCCCGGACGGTCCATCCTGTCTCTACACACATGCTTTCTCTTTCTCTTGTCCCTCTGGGTGCCTTTCTACAGAGACCACTTAGCTTCAGCTGCCCCACTTTCACCTCGGCAAATCCAGCCTCTCATCACCTTACAGTTAACCCTTCCCTGTCCTGCTTCCCATTCTCAGTGCCACGACTGCCCTGTCATTCTCGGCACCCTGACTCCCTCCCTTGCCAACATCCTCAGGTCCTGCACCACAGTCTCACTGCCTGTAGAGCTCCACTTGATGGCCCATCTTTATCCCCAAATCAGGGTGAGAGGACAGATGTCATCATCTACTGTCCAAAACAGGGCAGCCCTCCCCAGCTGTCCACTGTAGCTCCTTCATGCCCCGGCTTCCTACTCCATGCCCAGCACTGAGGAAGACACAACCTTTGCCCTTAGGAGTCAGGGAGAGGGACTGTGCCAAACGGGGCCGGCTCTAGGGCACCCTGAGTGGCAGAGGCATGAGGAAAGACGTGTTTTCAGGGAAGGATCCACTTGGGCTGGAGGTACAGCAGGGCGTGGGGTGGCTAGAGGCAGATGGATTCCTTAGAACATGAGTGCAGGGGTGAGGCAGGGTGGTGCCAGTGCAAACAGGGAAGAAATGGACGTCAGGAACCAAAAGGAGAACCTGTGAAGCTCATGGACGGGTTGGTGCATGGGGAAGGTGATGGAGCTGTCAGAGAAGACGTGAACTTGGGTGCCAGGAAATCACGGTTCAGCTTGTTCCACTAGCTCTTGCCCAGATTTAGACGGGCCTCAGCCTGCTATGAGCCTGCAGAGTAAACACAGTCTCCAGCTTTGAGAGGTAAAGAGCACATTTACCTCCCCAGCCCGCAGCCCCTCACCACACACAAACAACCACCACCAAGAACTCCAGCTTTCTGGGTGTCTGAAGGCCCAGCAGCTATTCCCCCAGGAGCCAGGCCAGGACAAACCATGGAGGTCTGAGCCTCTCCCTCCGGAAGCCTTGGTGCCATCTGTCTGTCCTGCCTCTGCTCTGTTTACACAATAATGGAAGATGAGGCCCACCCCTTGTTGTGGGCTTTTCCTCAGCATTCCCAGCCCTCAGAGTGCCTTCCTGCTCCATCCTTTCCAGCCACCGCCGCCCCTCCTCCCACCGCAGGTTTTTCCTGGGAGGTGAAATAGTTTGGGTGACTGTGTTCATGTTCAACCTCGCACGAATATAGCACCTCCAGGGCAGGATTTGCTGGAGGCTTGTCCCCAGAGAGGTCTGACATAGGAGGCCCCTGGGGCAGGCCCTCTCTGGTCCAGATGACACAAGGCAAAGGGAGCAGGAGGGGAAGCCCATCGGTGCTGAGGTGTGGAGAGGAACGGGAGACTGGGTGAGGCTCAGCCCTGGGGAAGACAGAAAACATTTGGAAGAAGATGAATTGTGTCTTTGGTCACCTTTTCCTGGCCTTGTCTCTCCAATTCCTTATGAACCGACTGCCTTTGCCAGATAAACGTTCTTCCCCTAGATTTTATAGGTATGGTGAGTACCCTCTGCTGTATCTGCAATCTTTGAAGCCAGGGTTTTTAACTTACGCTTCCTTCCTACAGGATTTCCTCCCTGATTGTGAACACTCTAAGCTAGGCCACCTTCTGGAGGGCAGCTGTTTTCACTTTGTGCCTTGGCAGAGAAGTTGAAATCAAGAGAAGCACAGAGTCCCCGGAAGGGCTCACCCCGCCCCACGTACACACATTCTGTTATAGTCCTTTGATGTCTCCTACATGCTGGCCCCACGGCCCCACGAGTCTCAGAATTCCTAAGGGACGGGGACCCACCTCTCTCTATGTCTGACCCACCACTGTGTCAGCACACAGCCGGCCCCATACACATAGGAACTGGCAGTGAATGACTAGGGAAACGCCTGTTACTCTTAACAGACTTACTGCCATAAAAACCAAGGCCCTAGGGACTGGTAAGCAAATCGTGCTGCATCCAACAACGGAGTACCACCCAGCTGTGAAGAAGAGAGAGGGGGTTTTATCTGGGTTAATTTGGGGAGGTTCACAAGATTTATTGTTAACTGAGAAAAAAAGGAAAAACACACAGCAGCTGTCACTCCAATTTGGAGAGAGAGAGGCAGGCGGATGTGTGTATCGAAACCTAAGTATATAGAAGAAACTACGAATAGTGATTGCCTTGGAAGGAAAGGACATTAGAAGGGAATCCTGCTTTTTCACTACCCTTCTAGACTACTTCAATATTTGCCATGAGTAGGTAACCATTTTATAAAACTTTTTCAGAAAAGCAACATTTTTTAAAAAGTTAACAAATGTGAAAAAAAAGGGGTGGGGGCGGAACAAAGAACACAGGAAGACATTCTAGGGGGCTCCAAGCTCATCACAAAGCAGGAAGAAGCCTGAAGGAGTTCTCAGGGGCACAGCTCCACGGGATGCAGCATATGCGTGTATGTTTCCCAAATGGGGCCAAATTACTCAGCACCACTGTCATTTTTCTGCTTTTACCCTTGGGAAGGAGGCAAATATTTTCTCCTATTTACTAGCAAGGATGCTGTGAGCCAAGAGGTGAAGTTCAGGGTTTTGCTCAGGCTCCGATCAAGAGGGAGAGACTTAACTTTGGAACTCAAGTCCTCTGCTTCGTCCCTGAAGACACTCCTCTCTCCTGCGCCGCCGCTTCCAGTTTTCTACAAAACACTCACCCTCTCTTGGGCTCTTCTTCCCCTCCAGGAACTCTGAGGTAACTTGTGCCTCTGCATACAGAGAGGTTTTCCCTTGGTCTCTTCTTGGTAGGCTGATCACCCTCCATCCGTGATGTCTGAGGTCACGGGTTAGAAGTTAGTTTAAAACCAGTCAGTGTTTCTCTCCCTTTTCCAATGTCAAGCCCTTTCTTAACTACTATGGCGCTTCCTAGAAGATCTCATATAAAAAGTCACCTTCGTTTTCAACTGGCTCACATACATACATCTTATTTTCCCAACTAAATGATAGACTTCTGGAGAGCAGGGAATATTTTAACCCCTTCCCAGAGGGCCTGCCACAATACTCGGCACGTTGGAGCAGCTCCGAGAGGGCTGGTGATTAATAAAAGCTGCACTTCGCTGAGCATCCATCAGGCCCATTATCTGCATTCTCTTTTGTTCTTTTCCTACCATGTGGTTAATAGGCTGTGTTTTGCTTATCAACCTTATTTAAAAGACATGACAGGTTTCCTTTTTCAAACTGTGAGTTTCATATTTGATACATTTAAATAGTTCTATAAAAGTGGTATGGAGACTGAGCTCAGAGGTGTCAGTAACTTGTCTCTGCCGACACAGGCTCCAAGCATCACAGCCGGCCCGAGTCCAACGCCCTGAGTTTCCACTGTGCTGGGCAGATTGGAAACAGGAAAGGTGCAAGCAGTGAGCGGAGGGAGAAACCTTTGTCGTTTCCCCTCCCGGATGCCTGTCACCTTCACAAAATCTAGACCTTTCTGTGAAGCCTTGAAACAAGCAGCTACGGGGGCTTTGCTCTTGTCCTGCTCGTCCCCGTTGAGCAAGTTATAGGGAAGCAGACTTCGGATCTGTGTATAAACTTTTAATTGAGTATACCTGTCAGAAGAGAGGGCATTTTCAATCAGTCAGCCAACCACATTTACCACTCGCTGGTGAATACAGCGGTGAACAAGACAAAACCCCTGCCAGTGGGGAGCTGACAGGGAGTATCGACTGTGGGGAAAACAGACATAAACATATAAACAAAGGAGATAATTTCAGAAAGTGATAAGCACTGTGAAGAAAATAGACCCCAGTCCCAGCATAGTGACAGGTGTGGGCATGAGAGAAGCAGTGGGGAGGAAGCTGGCTACTTGGGCAAGGGGGTCAGGTGGCCTTGACATCCCAGCCATGACCTAAATCATGAGAAGCCAGCCATGCCAAGACCTGATGGAAGAGCTTCAGGAAGAAGGAACAGCAAGGAGGCAGGATGAGCTTGGTGTGTTTGAGGGACAAAGTGGGTTGGCAGGAGCAGATAAACAAGAAGGGAAATGACGTTGAGTGTGCAGAGGTGGGCAGTGGTCACAAGGGAGGGGGCTGTGTGCTCCTGTCACTGTGTCCAAGGAGGACTTATAGGACTTACCTGCTTTGGACAAGTATCGAGGAGGTAACCTGTGAGGTCCCTGCCAAGTGCGATGCAGAGAGGCTACAACCATTAAGTCAAGTACACCCTGATGCATTCCACCCCCACCCGCCCTGCCTCAGCTACCCTATCCTTTTGTACCACAGCTGATTTAAAACACAAACTGTCATGCGGTAGCCTGAGAGATGGTTCCAGAGCCCACCCCATCCACTTCAAGGGGAGCTACTGAACTGGAGCTTTTCTAGAGAAGCAAGAGAGAACAATTAATATTCAAACTGTACCCAGCAAGAGGCAAGCAGATGGGCTTCCCCTGGTCACACCACCCTGTTCCCAAAGAACCGCAGCCTGTAGGAATTGAGCCCTCCCTCCCTCTTTCTCTCCCTTTCCCTTTGTGGGAATGTGTAAAGGGCTTGGAGTTTGAAAAGGGAAACAAAACTCTGGCCAGTTTATTCCTAGTTTTCCATGAAATCGTACCACAGACCCCAGGGAGACTCAGCTTCATGGTTCTGAACACGTTGTCCTAAATATGACAATGCACATCTGCAGTTACTTAAACGAAAAAAAATCCAACTTAACCACTGACCTTGGCACCCACGCCACATGGACTGGAGAACCGGGAACTAAAATGCAAGTGCCCGGGCCCTGCCAGCAGCAAACTAGAACTAAGCTGACATCTCAGGACAAGCCTGAGTGCGTGGATGGGTCCACAACCACATCCTGAAGCCACGCTCCATTATCAGCTCCTGGCTTCTTGGACTGGACATGTAGGGTCAGCATGACTACACGTCTCAAGAGGAGTCTGGGGTCTGGCGAGGACTCTCCAGAGGTCACAGTATCATTCCAAAGAGACAGGGGAGCATTCACATCTTTCCTTTTCTGAGATCACCAGTTACCCAAATGTCAGTTAAGTTCTTCCAGCTCCGATCTCTGGCTAAAACTTTGGCCCACTTTTGATCTTCAGCAGAGAAGACTTACCCACCATTCTTTGTTTCTCCCCACTGGATCCTAATTTTATTTGAGAAATAGTTTTTATTACATATTTGGTTATGAAACTTACCTTTTTACCTTTATTGCTGGATTTGGTTTATATTTGGTTTAGGATTTACACATTACGTTTATGGGTGAGATTTGCGTGTGTTTTTTTGGTTGTTTGTTTTCTTTTACTATCCTTGTCAGCGTTATGCCAGCCTCATAAACTAATTCTTTATGCAGTGTAACAGTTCTTCACATCTTTCCTCTTGCGCTAATCGAGATTTTCCAGAGAAGACTTCCAATCTTCTGGGCACTGGAGTTTTAGGAATCCAACGTGACCGAGGACATTAAGAATGCAAATAGTCACTTGATCCCCACATGGCACTTGCACCTTCAGCTGTTTCTGACCCCCCCCAGACCGTAAACTTTTGCCCTCTCAAAAATAAGTTGAGTCGGCAGCTAAGCAGGGCAGGGACAGTCACCTCTCTGCCTAGAGCAGGGAGGGGATCTAACTGACCTCCAACCCTTCAGTAACCCTCCTTTCACTCCCAGTTCCCGGAGTAAGGCTGTATCTGAACTTTTTGGGGATTGTGCAAGGTAAATTGGTTTGCTTATCGCTGGCTCTCCCCAACACTGGCTCAGGATTTAAATTTTTTCAGCTCGGCTAAATCTTCTAACACCGCTATCTTCTTTCCAGCTTGTTTCTCCTCTCGTGTTCTTGACAAGCTTGTGGATTTGTCTTCTAAACAAATCCCTTTGTCACTTTTGACAAAGTTAAGAGTATCTTCTATTTTTCAAATATCTGCACCTATAATAGTATCCTTTTGTGTGTTTTTTTATTTTGATCAGTCTTGCCCAAGATGTTAATTTGCTTCATTTTTTTTAAAAAAGAACAAACTTGTGGCTTTGTTGATCTGTTTAATTTCTGCACCTATTCTTATTACCTATTTTCTTTAGGTTTATTTTGCTGTTCTAATTTCTTGAAACATGCTTGGCTCAGTTTTCAGTCTTTCTACATTTAATAAATGTGAGAAATAAAATTAAGTATTGTCTCTCTCATTTTGATACATAGTATTTTTATTATTGTGCAGGTTCAATTTCCTTCATAATTTATAATTTCTTCTTATGAGTTCATTTCCAAATATATATGGGTTTCCTAGTTATCTTTTAATTTTGGTTTCTAACTTAATTGCACTGTAGCTTGCACTGCAAGATAACAGACCTTTGAAATTTGTTGAGGTTCGCTCTACTGCCTAACATATTTGGTCAAATTTTTTTTTTTTTTTTAACAGAACTTTATTGGGGAACAGTATGTACTTCCAGGACTTTGTTTTCCAAGTCATGTTGTTGTCTTTTCAATCTTAGTTGTGGAGGGTGCCGTTCGGCTTCAAGTTGTTCTTTTCAGTCTTAGTTGTGGAGGGCGCAGCTCAGCTCCAGGTCCAGTTGCCAGTTGCTAGTTGCAGGGGGCGCAGCCCACCATCCCTTGCAGGAGTCCAACCGGCAACCTTGTGGTTGAGAGGATGCGCTCCAACCAACTGAGCCATCCGGGAGCTCAGTGGCAACTCAGCTCAAGGTGCCTGCTCAATCTTTAGTTGCAGAGGGCGCTGCCCAACATCCCTTGCAGGAGCCGAGGAATTAAACTGGCAACCTTGTGGTTGAGAGCCCACTGGCCCATGTGGGAATCGAACTGGCAGCCTTCGGAGTTAGGAGCATGGAGCTCTAACCGCTTGAGCCACCGGGATGGCCCCTATTTGGTCAAGTTTTGAAAAAGTTCCATGTATGCTTAGAAACAATGTGCTCACGTGGAAGATTGTTAGATGCAGTGTTCTACAGATGTCCCTTACACTGAAATTATTAAGTGTTTGACTCTGATATACTCACCTGAGTTTTTGGTCAAACTATCAATAATTGACAGGTCAAAATTTTCCATTATGATACTGACTTACTTACCAGTTTTTGTTTTATATATTTTGAGGTAATGTTATTAGGTACATGCTAACTTAGAATCTGTATTTTTCTGGAGAATCGAGTAAACGTGTATTATGTAGTGATTCTAGCTCTAGTAATGTTTTTTGTTTGTTCTATTTCTAGTAATGTTGGTCTTATTTCCAGGGCCAACTCCAGGGAGCCTGTGAATAACATACCCTAGAATTAGTCTGTTTGGTTATTCAGAGTGGCCCTAGTTTTGCTGAATATTAGTATAGCTACACCAGATTCAGTTTGGTTAGTTTCTGTCAGATACAGCTTTCTTATCCTACATTGCTAATGTCTCTTGTAATAAGCTTATGGCTGAATTTCTTTGAAAAATCCAGTTTGACAATTTGTCTTTTTTCGGATCCTATTTTTTCATATAACCCATTTATGTTATAATTATTGACACATTGAGATTATTTCTGCTATCTTATTTGGACATGCTATTTGTCCTGCATTTTTCTTTCTATCCCCTACCTTATCTTTTTATGGATTGATGATGATTATATTCTTGCTTGGGAACTACATCCTGTTTTTTAATAGTTAATCTAGAAATTTTTAGCATGTACAATTTGCATACCAAAGTCTGAAGTTAACCAATATATTTACCTTCTTCCTGAATGACATAAGGACTTTAGAATGTTTATTCCAATCATCTCCCTCCCTAATTATCCATTTCACGTGTTTTATCTTTTTTTGAACTCTGTAAGACTTTCTTAGAGTCACTTTATATTTATTACTTTCTTTGATCCACATTCCTTGTTGCGTTGCAAACCTTCCACACTGGATCACTTCCCTTCTGTTTGGGCAGTTTTTGAATGAAAATGTCTTTTATTTCACCCTGGTTCTTGAAATAATTTCACTGAGTATAGACTTCTAGGTTCACAGTTAATTTCTCAGAGTACTTTGAAGATATTTTTCATTGTCTTCCAGTTTATATAGTTGCTAATGAGAAGTTAGCTGTCAATCTAATTTTTATTTATTTATTTTTTGGAGATAATCTGTCTTTTTTTACCCCTGGGTGCCTCTAAGCTCAGTTCTAGGGCTCCACCATGAAGTATCTAAAAATGGATTTATTTATCTTGCTTGGAACAAGATTAGATTATTGTCAACATTTTGATTAAAGCTTGAGCCTTTATCTAATGTTATCTTGGAAAGTGCTGTGACAGACAACATCCCCCGCCTTGGACTGAGAAGATTCTTGGAGATCCAGAAAGGTAGGGGGCCCAGGCACTGACGGAAATGTTGATTATAAGAGTGTTACACTTACTTGCTTTCAGCAAAAGGGAGGCCCCGTCTCAGAGCCATCCACACCCTCCTGCCCATGCCGAGGCTGGCTCCAGTGGAGCGTCACCTGCCATCCCTGTAGGGAGGGACCCTGGATCTGGGTAAAAGAACGGCTAAGTGGCAGGGGCACCACCCCTCGTTACAGTGGTGCCTGGAAGCCTCTGCAGAAGCCAGTGAGGATCAGTGCAGGCTGGGAAGGGTCATACGTGTACATCCCAGAGAGAAGCTGAAGCAGGAAAGCCCTGAATCATCTTGCTGTTTTTTCACTCTGTAGAACATGAGCCACCTGGTTGCTTTTCTTTGTAGCTAAATAAAGGAATACTTTTTAGATGAAATAAAGCCAACTTACTCTCATTTAGCAAAGTGTTTTATTCAAAAGCTTTTCAGCACCATCTGGTTGTCAGAAAGAATGGGAACCACTTTTTCCTGCCCACCCAACTCCCAATTCCAGAGGCAGAAGGGAAACCATTTGGCTTGAGCTCCCCCTAATAATTATAATTCACATCGTGACCTAATAACTGTAATTCAGACCATGATAAGGTTTTGGTTGTTCTCTCACCCAACGTTCTCTAAGCCTCTACTGAAACCTGACTCAAGTTGAGCTGCGCTCCCTACAGTTCAGGACAACTGGAAGGAATCATGCCCGACTTGACCAACCCCCCATTCCTGGGCTACTAGAGGCACAGACAATTAACCGTGGAAAAATCGAATTCAGCGACTGCCATGTAGGAAAGACAGTGATACTGTCGAGGCAGCATGCAGTTCTGAGCGCTCAAGTCTTAGGGTGACCCTTCCCTAACCGTACTCTACACACAGGAGTATTAGGTCCATTGTCTCTCCATCCTCCTCAATTGCTCATCCTCCCCTGTCTAATGAAAAGACACTGAACCAAACCTTCATGACAGAGTGAAGACAAACAATTATGTCAGACTAAAATGCTAAGAGATCCTGCGCTGTTGGAGATGAGAAGAGAGTGTGACCCAATCTTTCCCTTTGATTTTCTTTAAGAATATTTTGTTTCAACATAAAGCACATGTCCCCAAAAAGGTTCCTGGAGGAGAAATCCAGGGGTCTGACTGTGTCCTGTGGGAAGACACAGTCCCCTGTGTCACTTTGGCTTCAGTTCCTGGATCTGTCCTTTGCAGCTACGTCAGGTTCCACGGGAGGAAGAA
Organism: Rhinolophus ferrumequinum; assembly: GCF_004115265.2. NCBI lineage: Eukaryota > Metazoa > Chordata > Mammalia > Chiroptera > Rhinolophidae > Rhinolophus > Rhinolophus ferrumequinum. The sequence goes on along the minus strand of NC_046304.1, from coordinate 17,624,943 downwards.
GGAACGGGAGGGGTATCACTTGGCCAGAGCCCCCATGGGGTCCCAGGCTGGCAGGATGATGGGCTCCTGCTCTAACACAGCCAGCACCTCTTCAGGGACGTGCTTCTTGTCCACCACCACTTCGTAGACATATTCGGAGAACCACTCATCTGTCATGCACAGGTAGCCTGGAGGACAGGACAGAAGCCCGTAAGTCCGGAGGGCAAGGGGCACACAGCAGAAACCCCACGGGCACTACAAAGAAGCTTGTTACCAAACTAGTATCTGCACGTGGTTCAGCTTTCCCATCTCTAATCTCACTTCATCTAAGTCTTACTGGCAATTCTGTGAAGCAGACAGGACAGGCATGGCTGTATTTTTAACAATTAGAAAACGGGGGCTGAGTGACTCAGTGACGTGCCCAGTCACACAGCTGAGATTCAGAGCGGGGCCGTGGGCCTCAGGCTGTTCCCGGATCCTGCGCTGGCCACTGTCCAGGCTGCCTCACTGCAGGGGAATGGGTGGCCCTAGAAGGGAGGTGCAAATGCTTCTTGTTCATCCAGTCACAGCGAGGGGACGAATCCCGAGGGTCAGAAGGGCGAGCATACCGGGTCCATTCTCACCCTACCCACCGTCTCAGCATCGCTGGCTGTTCTCCTTCCTTCCTCTCCGCCATAAATTCCTACAACAATCAGCTACGCTGCTAGGGGAATCCTGATGGGGCCACATCGGCATTACCAGGCAGCCACTTATTTGCAGATAGCACTACGTGAGTCAAATGATAACACAGTCCTCGCTTTCCCAGGAGGACCTACATCTGTGATGACGAGCAGGCAGAGCTGGACGACTGAGGCAGCTGCTCAGCCTCTCTTCCTCAGTAAGTCCCGAGGGTTGATGAATCTCTCCAGTGCGTAGGGCTGCAGAGAGACATAGCTGTACGAACACCCCAGGTTGAGAGCTCAGCTCAGAGAAAAAGTGCCATGTCACTAGGTATCCATCATAGAAGACTGCCTGTCTCAGGTCCCACTAGGACAACACAAACTCCTCTTTGGGAACATACGTCCAACAAATTTAACTGGGGGAAATGCTTCACCTGAGCCATTGTTAATATAAAGAGCAAAATTACAGCAAGAGACTAAAGTGTGTGTAATTTACAACAAGAATAGGCCAGGGAGTGAGCAGAGAGCACAAAAACGTGTGCCTCACAGGGGTCCTGCATGCACCCACACACCCGAGGGCTCATGGGAACTAACAGTCACCACCACCACCACCATCTCACCATATCTGGCACCTACTATACACCAGACACTGGAGCTAATTTTCTCTGAATGTGTTTGTGCAAATCTAGGTCTGTGCTATATCATTTCTCACTATGCAGTACCAAGAGAAAGGAAGATGCCGGTATTTCTCAAGGATAGTCCTCTAGTAGAGCAGTTCTCAAACTTCTTGGCCCCAGGACCAAGACTGGACATTCTCACAATTATCGAGAATCCAAAAACGTGTTTATGTGAGTTATAACTACTAGTATTTACCACAACAGAAATTAAAACAGAAAGTTAAAAATGTTAATTCATTTGAAAATAAGACTTAAAAAACATGAATATAAATAACAGATTCTTTGGGGAAAAAAAATTATATCTTCTAGAACAAAATAAATGTTAGAAAAGTGGTACTGTTTTACAATTCAATGTCTGGCGTCCCAGCAGACAGCTGAATTCTTCTATCTGCCTTCTGTGTTCAATCTGTTTTCTGGCTTAAGTAGATGAAGAAAATCTGACCTCACACAGATACGCTACTGGAGAAGAGAAGACCTTGCAGACCCCCAAGAGGGTCTCAGGGACCCTCAGGGGTCCCCAGACCATACTCTGAGAACTGCTGCTCTAAAAGCAAGACTGTTTTAAATAATTCAAAGGCAACATGATGGTAAGTCTAATTCTGTGAGCTAACTGGTGTGACAGAGGACATTACTTAACTTGAAGACACGGCTGCTTTGGTGAGGTCATCTATGCCCAACGCTGCTCTCCACCTCTGACAGAAATCAGAGCCAGCTCGTCCTGACGTGGCATAGCACGTTTCCTCTCACAGGAAAATGCTCTGGGAAAATGCTCACGGGCTCTGACCAAGTCAGGTAAGGGAATGCCTCCTTGCTCCCCGATGCTGGCCAGCCTCCTGATCCAGTGCTCCTTTCCTCGCCAGGAGACAGAGAAGGAGAGCACAGACATACTCCAGCCTGCGCTGTGTCTGGTTTTGGTCTTGATTGTATATACACTCCCGAGTCCTTGGCTTTTTATCAGTCAGTCAGGACCCGGCCCTTACTCACCATCACCTACCTACCCTACTGCCACTGAGTTTAGCAACCAAAGCTTGCTCAGCTGAAGGGCCAATCAGCACCATTTCTTGGTGCATCCCAAGTAATTGCTTTCTGAGAAACTCAGTATCTGCCTTGCCCAAAAGGAACTTTCAGTAGGTAGGAGACCAGACTACTAAACCCTACACCAGTTGAGACATTAGTCATCCTTCCCCTCACCCATAACGCTGGCAGAATAAATCCGAAGATTCGCTCTGGACAGCGAGGCAGGTGAAGAAGGGTAGAAGCAGATTCATGTAATAAAGTTCTGGTCCTCATGACAATCCTATCATCACACCATCAGATGAGTCTTCAAAGAACGCACAGAGAAAATGGACACTAAGTACATCTACACATCTTGTTCCACAAGCAGGTCAGATGAAGCCCTCGCAAATTAAAACTCCTATCAACTGCAATCCACCCTTTCAGTGTCCCTGCCAAGAGGACCTGCCTTGATTAGTCTCTCTCTTCAGGATATGAGTTCTTTGGAGGCCCACAAAAACGTCACAGTCTAGGTGGCTGCCAAGTAATTGCACTCTACGTAGATAATGAACTTGTGGCTGCCGTAACTGTTGACACTACGTGTCTTGGAGTTTGGCTGAGGAGATTAGGATCAGTCCGTCTGAAACCCAAGTGAGCAAAGTACCTACTCAGGCGGCTTTAAAGTGACCATTTTGATGAGGAAAGTCGTAGCTTCTAGCCCTTAAGCCCTCTGGCCATTAGAAATAGGCACTTCCCCAGGAAAAGGGAAAAGAAAAGGAAAATCTGCTGCAGGGATTCCAAGGTTTACACTTAGGGAAACAAATAGGTAAGCAGACAAAGAAAAAAGTCAGCTGTAGGAACTAAGGTGAAATTCAATTTTGTTTAAACTTTAATGTCTTGTTTACATGCAATGAAAAAGAAAGAAGTAAACAGTCCCTCAGAGAAACTGGCAATGTTTCTGTGTTTCAGAGAAAAAAGAGTAGTGTCAGTCTGTAAAGGGAAGAACTGTCTGAGGATACACCTCTAGACCGGTTAGACCAAATTCATTCGCTCAGAGACAGAATAGTTTAAACAGGGTTAATTTAAGGAAAACAAGACCTTTACCTGAGAAAACAGTTTTCTGAAATCTTACCAGAGATCTAAGAGGTAATTAAACCTCTCAGACTAAATTAAGGTGACAAATGCATTATCATTTATGAATTAGACATAGTTTATATTTTTTGTTGACTTTGTTCTATAAAGTATTTCACTTCACTTCACTGACAAACTATTTGTGGTTATTTTATTTTTGCTATTTAACAACAAAAGGTGTGACAAAATCAAGTTACGGTTCTGCTCGGAGGGGATCTGTCTGGCAGCACGGACTAAGGAAGCCGGACGACTGAGGCCTCGTTAAGTCACTGCCAATCTTCCACCTGATGGTGATAACTCTAGTTGGAAGAAAGGCTTCCAGAAAGGAAAGCAAAAACCTCCCTGACCCTTGTCTCACATTTCAAACTTCCAGTAAGTACTAAGAAACCATGCCACAGAATATTAGTCATTTAAAATGGAATTGCAAAGACTATGTAGCAACATGGGAAACTGTTTAAAAGTGATGCAAGTGTTAAAAAATGGTATATCCTATATTATTACAACTATGTTACAAATCCAGATACACAGCGGGGGGACAAAGGGGGAAAACAAAAGAAAAACAACAAAATGAGAATTTTATATCATAGGGTAGGTGATTCCCCCCTAAATTTCTGAAGCATTATATTGCTTTTTGACTCCTTAAAGATTACCTAAGTAATTCATGTTCATTATAAAAAATTTTGGAAACATGAAAGGAGGAAGATGAGGAGAAGGAGAAAGAGGTAGGTGAGAAGAAGACAAATACAAATTTAAAAACTGCCTACAAGGAGGGATAAACCCTCTTCCAATTTTACATATATCCTTTGATAGCTTCTACATATAGACTACACATTTAATAAAAATGAGACATCATACATGCTCTTTTATTACAAAGTATCACACATGCTGTGTTCCAATATTGCTCTTTCCAAACAAAAAATAAAAATACTTCTATCTATATCATAATTTTCAAGTGCTGTATCTGTATGAGTAAACTGAAATGTATCCCATGTTGGTGGAATCTAAATTTTTTGTGCTTCGAAACAACACTGCTATAAACATTTTTGTAACAAAAATCGTTGTCACATCCTTAATTATCTATTTCATTTCCTTATATCCTCATCAATACTTGGTCTATATAATTACACGTTTCTCTTTGGGTCCAATTTGAACTGTGTGTGTGTGTTTGCTTACTATTTACAGTTTTCTTTTGTAAAGTGCCCATTTGGGACCTCTGCTTATTTTCAACGGGTGGTTTTGCTTTCTCTCATAGTAATCAGAAATAGCGAACTATAAGATAATAATAATGGTTGCAAACAGTTTTCCTATTATGTAATTTGTCTTCTAATTTACGATGTTTCCTACTCTACTAAAATTTTTTATTTTTAGGGAGCCAAATTTACCAATCTCTTCCTTTATGGCTTCTAAATTTGGTAAATGCATACAAACACCTTTCTGCAATTATAATGAAAAAAATAAATAAGAGAAAAAAGTAGGGTAATGTTGTTAAGAAAACATTAGAAACAGTCTCAATGAAAAACTCATCACTCACTAAGGACTTGACACAGTCTAGTCCCTAATTATGAACATATACAATTTTAATGGATAATTAAGTAGTGACAGTCTGTCAACCACTTCTGTTAGGTACCCACTGTACAAAGCATGCTCTAACGTCTTACATTTGTATAGACTATGTTGCAAATGTGCAAAATGACACTATCCTTATAGAATGGAATTTGGCAATATCTAGAAAAATTTCAAATGCATTTACCCTTTTCACTAAGCAATGCCATTTCTGGGACTTTATCCTACAGACACAAAGAACTTGCATTCACACAATATGAATTAAGCATTCTGTATTTATCAATGCATAATAATAACTAATATTTACTTCTTACTATGTGTCAGGCAATATTCTAAGCATTGTACATGTATTAATTCACTGCAATGTTATTTATAATAGCAAAAGACTGGAAACAACCCAAATTCTGTCAGTAAGAGAACTGGTTAAATAAATTATGGTCCATCCTGACAATGGAAGATAATGAAGCTGTACTGCCGTGGAAAAGTACTGATACGGAAATGCCTCCAAGTCATGCCGTTAAATGAAGTGAGAGGCAAGATGCAAAGCATTGTATAAGGTATGCTGCCTTTGGTGCACTGAAAAACACTGGAAAGATATAAGAGAAACAAACAAACGGTAAGAGGGGGATCAAATGGACAGTGACAAAGATGGAAACCATATTCCTCTTTATGTACTTTGTATTTTGATTTTGGAACAATGTAATTTTATTACTTATTAAATGAATTACACTCTAGAAGCAAAACCAAACACACACACACACACACACACACACACACACACACACACACACACTTAAGTCTGTAGGGAGCTTACACTTCACAATGCAATTTCCCATCCATTATCCTTCTTTTGATTCTAATCCTTACAACTACAAGGTAGGCAGGATTGGTACGAGTTGTCTAAAGTCATGTGGCCAGTAAGTAAAGCCTACACTCAATCCCAGCTCTTCACTTCAGATCCAGGCTTTTCTAGGGGCTCAGCTTTCTCCAATAGAACACTCAGCAGCAAGAGATGTGGCACGTAGTTAACGGCTTCAGCAACAGATAATAGCATAGAATCTAGCTTAGTGAGGCACCTGAGTGGAATCGATTCCATCTGCTCACACATCCTACGTCAACAGTCACATGCCTAGTTTTTTGCGGAGTCCATTTATGAGGTATTTCGTATCTTTAAATCAAAGCAATGTGTTCTTAAGTGCACGTATTCAGAACAATGGAGAACAGCATTGGCTGGAAGTTAAAAACAAAACAAAACAAAACAAACCACAACCAGAGGAAGGGAACCAAAACCACCACTTATGAGGCAGACATTTGGACAGGCATCTGAGAGGAGGCTTCTTTTTCATCCAGAGTAAACACAGAAGTCCAGCTATGTGGTGAGGATGCATTTGTGCCCTGAACCTTTTGCTGGTAAGAGAAGGGATACCCTTATAGCTGGATATTAACTGCGGCCTCTTTCAGAAACAAAAGCTAAAGAAGATACGATTTCCCTGGTAAATATACCAGGAAAAAGCCGAGTGGAAAGTATGGTAGGGAAAGGGGGTTGTTTTGGTTTGTGGGTTGTATTTTTTTTAACCATCAAACCACAACAAAGTTATGAGGAAGTGCCCTCTGCTAAAAGAGTCCAGAAGCCTGTTTGCCTCTGAGCTGAGGAGTGAAGGCGACACACCCACCAGCCTGATGCCCCCCTCCCCTGGCCCAGTGAGCACGATCCAGGCAAGTCTGAGAGCACACACAATTCTGCCAGGATCTTGCTGTAGGATAGGAGAGGAAAACACAAATTTTCAGGTGTCATCCACAGGTCTGTTTTCCTGCAGAAACTCAATGACTTCTCTCTGACCCCCAAACTGTCACTACTATTTGTTTCAGGCAAAGTCTGCTTTTCGATCATTCTTCAAAAGCTGCTTGGATGGCAGGCCATATTACGTCTTGGCCTCTCTCCCCAGACCTGCCCGCCCAAAGAATGCTCCACGTGCTAAGAGCTACCCTTCTCAGCTACCGTTTCCCTGGCTGGCCTCCCACATCCTTTCCAAAACAACCCACAACCTTAGCCATCATTCCTAAAACTCCACTCACCCATGAAGAATCACTAAGGAGCCTTCACATTTCCAATCACTCACCATCTCCCTTGCAGTTTATCTCCTATATTACTTTGTCCCTATTCCTGTGTTTTACATTATTTGTTCTTATAACAAATTACTAACACCTTATGGAGCAAGATTTACAGCCTCAGTTATCCCAGCTTCAGTTTCACCACCCACCCCACCCCCCACACACACACACTGTACCTAGAATTTGAAGGAATTAAGTACTAAAATGTTGTTGATGTGGCATAACAGGACCACTGATTGGGCTTCTACCCTCACCGCTTGTAAAGTTTCCAAAAATTGCCTTCAGGTCCAACCCCAAAGCCTTTTCCTTGACTCATTTTTCGGACTGCTCTGCTGTAGTACCATGGACCACCAGGTTCTCCCTGACATAACCTACTCCCCCTCAGCTTCTCTCTAATTCCTCACCCGCTCCAATAACCCCAGCTTCTATGTCTTCCTATTGTGGCCCCACTGAGGGAGCCCTTCCTGGTTCTTCGTCTGTCACCTGCCTTCTTGGAGAAATCATCTCTTCTCTTGCTTTTCTCAGTCTACTTATCCCATATCTTACAGTCTGAGGAGCACGCCATGAATGTCACTCTGTCACATCACAGCCCTCTTCAAGCTCCCTTCCTGTGTCCCAGGTGAGTAAGTATAAATTCCTCTGAGGGTGAGAGACAGTCATTTCACCATGGTCTGTGCACGGTTCCCTGCCTCCCATCAATAAACATGAGGTGACACGATTGCTAATGGTTTCCCCTCAGCACTTGGTTTATTCACCTCCACTGCTTTCTCTCCCGAAACGAAGCCCATGTGAGTCATCCAGCCAGGAAATGGGTGACGTAGCACAATGGCTGCCCTGGGGTCCTGAAGCAGTAGAGACCTGCAGCTAGCACCACGGGCACGAGAGACAGCCCTCCTCCAGGAGGGAAAGGTTAAGGAGCCGCATGTGCTCGTTTTCCTGCCCTCACTGATCTACAGGTAACATTAACAACGGTCACAATGACAGCTATTCATAGTATTTTTGAGCGCTTCTTATATGCCTGGCACAATTCTCACGTCAACTGAGGTAGGTACAATTATTCTCCCCATTTGTAGTGGAGGAACCTGAGGCTTAGACAGGCAGAAGGTGGGTGCCAGGATGCGGGCACAGGCAACTTCTGTGCTTTAGCCTCTATCCTTCTCAAACCAATGTAGACATACCTTGGAGACAATCTGGTGAACATAACAGATCCTCTCAACAGGAGAAAGCAAATACACACGCATAAATTTACATTAAATGTGAGGGGATTTCTCCCTGAAACGGACGCCTGGTTGCAGGAGCCTCTGTCCCTTAGTTTGTTCCCCTTGCAAACGGTAGCCCTCTCTCCTAGTCACACACTTTGATAAGAAAGCAGTGGTCAATCTGAGAGCACATACTTCCTCTGTTCCACTCAAATGAACTATTTTTAGCCCGGTCATGCATGCTCTTGAGTTAATAAAAATGGAGGATGAGAAGTCCCTCTGCAAGAGCTCAGATACCCACATTTATGGTAGCAGTACTTTCCCAAGCCTGCAGACAGGAAAACCCTGAGGTGACATAACAAATTTGTATCTTGCCCCTTTCCAGGAAATCAGAAGCCTCTGCTTTTAGCGCATGTAATTTTCTCTTGTTTTGGCAAGTTCAGCTCAACATTGTCTATAATTTAAATTATTTGTGCCAAAAATCCAAAACTGAATCTCAAACTCATCTGCAAATAATCAGTTATCTTTTATAGGTGACATACGTTTTTAAGGAAGCTGCCTGTGTGACATTAAGAAATCTGAATCCCAATTCTACCTTTGACACTGTGCAACTGAGTAAGTCAAAACCTCTCAATAAGCTTCAGTTTTTCCCCTACATAAACTTGGGCATAATCACCCATGTTCATATCCTGATGCCATGAGGAAAAATAAAGACAAATACATTAGCAAACTTTGAATTCTTATGAAGCAAGATGCTATGACCTAGAAGTCCTGAGGACCTCTGACAGAAATATGGAATATTTATTAAACTCTTTAGAGTTAGTTATATAACAGTATACCATTTGAAAATTGCTTTCATACATTATTTCATTTGATGGATATATGTAGACATACTGAAGGACCTCATAAGGAAACAGTAGTTATCCATGTTACTGATGGAAAAATGTGAAATCATAAGGAGTTAAATTATTGTCCAGGATCTACAATCAAGAAATTAGTAACTGTCTCTCCTGGGTCCACAGTGTAACATTTTTATACGAAGGACATGACAGGTTTCGTGCCTAGCTGTGGACATACTGTCTCCAGAATCACGTGGGGTAATTTGGCTGGTGAGGCAAGTAAAGGCCATACTGCTGGTTTTCAGGAAGCAGGAGAAGTCCAGATATAATCTGAATCAGCCATGTAAGTTTCTGTCCAGATTAATCTCTAATATGCCAAAGTATCTTTAATAGATCAAGAGGCTCCCTTTTAGGAGGAAATCTGGAAATTTTACTGAAATGAAATCAGGAACTGAAAGGCTTATTTGTAAGAAAGATGAAGAATATGGTTTCAAAACAACTTCAAATGTTCATGTATCTGAAAGGCACAGAAGCAATTTGAAAAATGAAATGCTAATCTTGGTTCAAAATGAAAACCAGAACAAAATTTTTTAAAAGATAAAAGATTTTTCCTTCAGTGACTACTGAAGAATTAGGGAATAACAGTCCCCCTACCCTCACTTAAAAGTTGTTATTTAACATATTAAGAAACTCGATTAGGGGCGGCCGGTTAGCTCAGTTGGTTAAAGCGCTGTGCTCTTAACAACAAGGTTGCCGGTTTGATCCCCACATGGGCCACTGTGAGCTGCGCCCTCCACAACTAGATTGAAACAACTACTTGACTTGGAGCTGATGGGTCCTGGAAAAACACACTTAAAATAAATAAAAGTTAAAAACAAACAAACAAAGAAACTAGACTAAATAAGCATTAAGAATGATGCAGTGATAATTCTAGGTTCAGAGCTCTGCTGTACCAGACTTTAGGGCTGGGGGTGGGGGTTCCTTAATACTATTCTGTTTACTTTACATATGCTTGAAATTGTACAGGATAAAAAAATTAAGAAGAAAATTAAAAACCATATTATAGAGCAGCATGTGCAAAATAATTCTGGGAAATTTGGGGTACTGTTTCCCCGAAAATAAGACCTAGCCGGACAATCAGATCTAATGCATCTTTTGGAGCAAAAATTAAGATAAAACCTGGTATTACATTATATTATATTATTATTATATTATATAAGACCCAGTCTTATGTTATATGAGACCTGGTCATATATTATAGTAAAATAAGACCGGGTATTAAATTAATTTTTGCTCCAAAAGACGCATTAGAGCTGATTGTCTGGCTAGGTCTTCTTTTCGGGGAAGCACGGTAATTACATATAGTTGTTGCCCAACTCACAATGTGCTAACTTTTTTTTTTTTTTTTTTTAAGATTTTATTGGGGAAGGGGAACAGGACTTTATTGCAGAACAGTGTGTACTTCCAGGCCTTTTTTCCAAGTCAAGTTGCTGTCCTTTCAACCTTAGTTGTGGAGGGCGCAGCTCAGCTCCAGGTCCAGTTGCCGTTGCTAGTTGCAGGGGGCGCAGCCCACCATCCCTGGTGGGACTCGAGGAATCGAACTGGCAACCTTGTGGTTGAGAGCCCGCGCTCCAACCAACTGAGTCATCCTGGAGGCAGCTTAGCTCAAGGTGCCGTGTTCAATCTTAGTTGCAGGGGGCACAGCCCACCATCCCTTGCGGGACTCGAGGAGTTGAACCGGCAACCTTGTGGTTGAGAGCCCACTGGCCCATGTGGGAATCGAACCGGCAGCCTTCAGAGTTAGCAGCATGGAGCTCCAACCGCCTGAGCCACCCTACAATGTGCTAACTTTTGACACAAACTCTCACCAGATGCCCATCCTCACTCATATTCCCAGGCAAATTGGTGCTTCAAGAGCCCTTTCTCCTGACATCAGACATTTACATGATGTCTTCAGATCCTTTACTATTTTATGTCCTCTCGGCCACTAGTTTCTGGTCACCAAAGATCATGAAGTATCTTATTTCCATGAGTGGACTAGATGCTACTAGAACAGAGAAGCTGAGAGGAAGCACATTTTAGTGGTTAAGAAAACAGGCTCTAGCGTCAGACTGGGGTCACTTTGGCTTAAAGATTATGCTCTTCTCAGATGAAATTTTACAAACTATTTACTCGAATAAGCCTATCAATTTTTTAAAATGAGAGACAATGTAACAAATCCGACAATCTATCCCTTCATCCAATTGTGAAATCCGTTTCTGACATGATCCATAAACAAGGTACAAAACGCATAGTCAAGTATTTTAAGCAGCGGAGAAAAGAAAGCCATGTTGGTTGTACATGTTAGATAACATCCAATTTTCCGTCGGCTGACTAAGAAACTAGAATTCACCAACATGAAGGAATGCAACAGGCCCAGTAAGACAAGAATTAATTTCTCGTTTTATGTCTCTTGAGATCAGAGGGAACCTGTGTCCATGTGGCAAAACAGTCAGGTTGTTTGATTTTCTTTAGTAGTCTCTGGACAGGAAGGGTGATGAACATGACCAATGGGGAAGACGAGAGCCAGGACAGGCAGAGGGCAAGGGCAGCCTGCCCAGGTAACTCTGCTCTCTTTCTTATACTACCAACACTGCTTTTTCTGAAACCATCAATCTTAACAGGTAGAAATCCCAAAGAGAATAGTAACAAACCGTTAACAACGTTATCCACAGAAACAAAATCCCAGCAATGCTGTTTAAGGTGGTCCCGTCTCGTGAGAGCACAAACAGAGGTTCTGCCTCAGATGTGCTAGCCAATACCCACCGGGATGACAGACAGGAGGGCCCTGCTTGGTAAACACACATCACCAGCATAATAACATACTACACAGTCTCCTAAGGTCAGGCCAAGTGTGCCAATTAAATTAGATCATGTTTTCTTTCCTTCCTTCCTGTTAAGTCTTCATTACCAAGAAATACATGAGAATAATTTATTTTGGCTCTGAATGAACTATTCCCCTACCCCCACTCAGTTCAATTTCTTATCTTTTGGCTCTCTACTGAAATGCTTTGCTCTGTATAACCTCAGGTATTTCTGTTGTTAAGAACAAAAAAGTTACTTTAATCTTAACTGGACAGCTGTAGATTTCACGAGGCAGGATTACAGGCAGACCACGGGGATCAAGACCCCAGCTCTCTCAACACTCAGTCAATCTCGTGTATCTGCGGGCTCCACATCTATGGATTCAACCAACCGCAGAGGGAAAATATTTGGGAAAAAAAAAGTTATGTTGTAGCTGATGTGTACTATGCAGTTAGGCCTACAATGGGTGTGTCTGTACTGAACGTGTACAGACATCTTTCTTGTCATTATTCCCTAAACAATACAGTATAACAACTATTTACAAAGCATTTAAATTATGTTAGTTATATAAGTAATCTAGAAGTGATTACAGGAGGGTGGGCGCAGGTCGTGTGCAAATACTACACCATTTTATACAAGGGCTTGCACCTCTGTGGATTCTGGTGTCCACGGGCTCCTGGAAGCGATCCCCCGCGGATACAGAGGGGAAGACTGCAATAACCAAGTAAGTCAGCAAAACCAAAACTTTTGCTGAGTAGGAGTAAAGAGGTACAGTTGAATGAAAACAGAAAAATAGCAAAGTGGCCCAGAATCTTCTCTGAGAGTAGGTATTTAGGCTCAAAGTAATAGAGACAATAACTCACACTACTCAAAACACAGAGCATTTGCCTGACTTTACGAGAGTTTATCCTCTCTTAATGGGTATCACTACTATCTATAAACTCAATGACTGATAAAGATAAAAAAAAGTCACAGAAGCAAGCCAACACATCCAGGCTCATCTAAACAAACCATAATTTTAGTCCTTTTCCTGGACACTAACTTTTATGATAACAAACCCAACTAGAGGAAAATGAGACCAAAAATGAAACAGAAGCTACAGAGGTTCATCTGAAGCAATGTTACAAATGATCAACTCCTTCCAATTCAAGAAAAGCTATTCCCTTGCACTCATTTCTTAATAATCACCAATTTACAAATATAATTGTGAACTGTTTATTTTTAATCTCTCTGCCAGTTTTGTTAAGGTTTATAACCCCTCTCTACCTGATCCCAACGTGTATTTGTCTTAAAACGAAATTCAACTTGTAAGAAATAACCAATTAAAAATATGTTGCACTTTTAATTCATAATAGTAATTTAACAAGCACCATGTAATCACAGAACTGTAACAGAAACCCCAGAAGGGGGACATGCAACTACCTTAAGATGAACAGAAATGCACTAGCAGCACTGTTTGTTTACATAGAAACACTGAGCTGCTGAGTTTCGCAGCAGATCCCAGGGTTACTGAGCCAAAACTCACCAGAGATCATTTCGTAGGGAGATGACAAGACTTGGAAGGACAGATTCAATGGCCTTCAGGTTTTGGCCATCACATACCCACCGGTGCTGCTCAAATGCAGCCCACTCAAGCCTGGCCAAGTTCAAAACTCAGATTAATAGGCTCTTCTACGACAGAAGTTTTCAAATAGAAACGACTGAAGCCCCATCTGCTTACTTCCAAACCTCCACCCCCACTCCTCCTCTATGTTTTACCCTTGGAAATCCTGGGGCTCTGAGGAATAATTGGAAAAATCACTATTCTAAATATACAGGGAGGCAAGTAGCAAAGAGTTGCTGAGATCTCCATTTTTTCTCTTCTCCCTTCTCTCTCTCACTCTCTCTTTTTCTTTCTTTTTAAAGAAAATCTTGGCTGATTCCTGCTTGGGTGAGATGTATGCTGAAGTTTGATTCCAAGTGTCTGGGTATCTCACTGGCTTCCCTATTTCCTTCCTCCCTGTCTTCTATCCAGTCTAGCAAGCTTGGTTGATGTGTTTCTCCTAGCCAGAATCCACTGGCTAAAAGGAAGGATATGAACTCTGCAAAAGAGCTGCTACAAAATGCCACCAGCACATAGCACACATGCAAATACATGCACACATGCACTATTACTCTATAGTAGTCACCACTTTTGGTTTGAAACCCTAAATATTAAAGCACAAAAGCTCCTTAAAAGGCTTTGATTTACTATGAAAAAGTCTTTAAAAATATGGTCTCAAAAATTTGCAAGAAAATACCCTGAACTGTGAATCAATGGTGATCTCTGGGTGGTACGATTATTAGAGATTTTCATTTTCTTCTTTTTTGCTTATCTGTATTTTTTATTTTTCTACAACTCATATGTTACCTGTAGGTTTTTAAAACTCTATTATAATTTACTTATGACTTCTGCCTGGGTTTTGATTTTTCAGAATAAAACAAAGTGTTCTTTTCCTTTTTAGACTTTACAACTTCTAGAGTCTCCAATAAATGCCTAAAGTTTCTTGCCATCCATTCTCCCTCTCAGAAGGCTCTGACTTTCCAAGGAGCTAGTGCAGTTGATGAAAATGCACCAAATGCTATATGGACTCGAATAGCAAGTGTCCTGGCAAAGGGCACTCAACCTTCTCATTGCCAACTTTTTCTAGTACAAATAAGTTTAGTAGGGTCAGCATGGTTTGGCACGAATATTAGCACATACTGGTCTCAGAGTCAACTTGGAGGGTTCAGCACGCCATGATGGTCAGAGGGATCCTGGAGACAAGCCAGAGCCTCAGATTTTTCTCTAGAAGTCTATCCAATGGGACCAATTACTGAAAAAAGCTGCACACCAGGGCAGCGTTCCACCCCTCTCTCTTAGGAAGCAGAGAGAGCCGACGCCAGTCACCCTGCGTTGGTTTTACCAGATGAAGCTCACCTTTGTGGCCGTGGTCTTCACCCCATGAATTCTCCACTCTCCATTTCAGGAACACACTATCCCGATCATCCTGCAAAAGAGTGGATAACAGTGTGTAGTCTGAAACTAGGTCCCTCCTGGTGAGGTGTCAGGTAGTTTTAGCTCTAATTCGGCCACTCAGAAGAAACAGCCTTCTCTATATAGCCATGAAATACACGATCGGGGCCATATATTTTCTACTAGAACTAAAGATTAAGGGGTAGAATATAATCTTAACAAGCCATGCCAATCAATGAAAGTTCCTGAGAAAATGACATGGCTATGCATGATTTTCACTTCTGATACTCTAACAGAAGTGGAGTTCAAATCTCTTGGGGTAAAAATGCAAGGAACCTAACAAAGTAATACATACTATTTTCTCCTTTACGTTCTATTCTGTACAGAAAATAAGCATATTAAAGTCCTACTTGGCTAAGAAAAACAAAACATTAAATTACTAAAGCAGTGAACACCATCTGAAAGCCAGGGACTCTTGCTTTTAATTGATCAGCATTCTTTGCAAAAGCATCCCACTGTATTTATTTTAGAAATGATTCTAAGATCTGGTCAGAGTTTTAAAAAGAAAACAAACACATTTTCATCATGCTGCCTAATTTCCTCCATAGGAGAACCAAGTAATGATACTCTCCAAATGTGTTCTTTTACTGATTCGGTTACACTAATATTGAATTTAATACAATAGAGATTGAATGGCAAAGCAGAAGTAAAAAGACTATTTTCATAAAACAAAACCCAGGCAGTACTACTGCTCTCCCTCTTCTATCTTCATTAATAAAATAAGCTCAATTTTCATCTTCTTAAAGGAACAATGATATGCACCATGAAAACCTTCATTTGCAGTCTTTACTACAGTGACACAGAGAGGGATGAGAGAAAGGCTCCATTTGGGAAAAGACTTTCTCTTTTATGTTTACCCGGAGAATTCGCCGATGTCAAAACAACTTAAATCTTCGTAGCATGAGAAGAGAGCTGGTTCCTGTATTATCTCCTAATGATTTCATCAGTCAACCCCCACTTGTATGTAACTGCACGCGTCTCATCTACATGGGATTTGACTCTACTCTTGGCAGTTTTCTTGGATCTCCATAATTTTCAGTCTCAGGAAGAGCGAACAACCAAACTCACAAGTTTCAAACACCCTTATCTGTACTATGCCTTCATCGTAGCACCAGGTACCTTCAAAACTACATCATTAAACTTTCCATACTAAGGTTAACCTACTAAAGGTCTATTTTGGTTTTCTACTCCATCTTTCCTTTCCTTTTAAATACCACTGCTAGAATCTCTATCACCTAAAGTCATTTATTTCAATAAGTCTGAAAATATTTCCTCTTCTTTCCTTTGCTAGTGAATTCCTGCGTGACCCAGATCAAGACGTTCCCTGTGTCATCTATAAATATAGAATGATACCTGGATCTCCCTCATAGGGATTCTAAGAAATCAGCAACAAGAAAGACTATCCCAGAATACAGCTTCTGGCATTTATCGCTGCATCACCATTCAAAGGCAGTGCAAACTAGTTTTAGTGGTCAAAGACTCAAACTGGAGGGAGAAAAATCTCATGATTTTTCCAGTTATGATAATATAAATTCTGCTTTATACTATTAGCATAAATTCCAGTTATGATCACATAAATTCTGCTTTATACTTTAGCATGTAAGGTAGTTCCATTTCTAAGGAAGAAATGGCATGTTAATAAACCATGCCAATCAATGAATGACAGTTCTTGAGAAAAATGACATGGTATGTATGATATTTTACTTCTGAAAAATAGGAAAACTGTAAGAGATGGAAAATGATAAAAGCCAAACCTCTCATAGAAATTACAAGGTTTTTAGGTTTGTTTCTTAATAGTTCCCTAATCATTTAAAAGTTTAACTTAAGGAGCTTTAGTTATAAATCCTCTGAAATTTACAATATAGCAGGTCCAAACATATAAATATGAACAACTGAGTATTTTAGTAGTATTTTACTTACTTTAGTATTTTATTATTTACCGTATTTTATTAAAAGTTCCTTCTAAGGTCAAGGTAGTTAGTTATTCTGTGACTTTCTTTCTAATACTTAGGTTAGGAAAAAACATTTTTGTTTAAGATGATAAAGAATTGAAGTAGTTTGAAGTATTTTCTTCCTTATGATCTCTGAGCACAGGTGTAAAATATCCATTCTATAGCCTAAAAACAGGAAAGTTTATTTGTGAAAGGTAAAATTTCAGTTGTAAAATAAATAAATAAATAAATTCAGTTGTTGTTTCTAGCACACAATGTCACCATGTCCTAGAAACAGTGATATTACTATTCAGAGTATTTCTTTGGAAATTCAAAATACTTTACATCTAATTTCCTGAAGTTCTATATAAATCCAGTAATGGGCATGGAGTCCACAAATTACTATTACTGAGATTTTACTACAGAAGAATCTGAATGACAGATGAAAGGTAGGAAAGTCTGACCAGAAATCATCAAGTTAGGAACACTCTGAGTTCACATTTAAATTCCTTAGTCAACAGAAGTTATTTCTCCCTGCTGATCTCTCTTCATACCAAGAACTCCCAAAGTTACAGAAAAGGAGTTCCTTCCTTCCTCCCTGCTGACCCAAATTCTGCTCCTCATGAAAAGTTCCTATTTATATTACCTCTGAGCATGCAGCCAAACCCCAAGTGACATGAGTATACTGTCTTGCTTGGAACCTAACTTTTAACAGAAATCGTATACACTATGAACGGAGCTCTGTTGGATAAACAGTCTGCAGGGGAATGTGGGTCCATCTGTGCAAACACTGCAGTAGGCATGCTGAGGGTCATACCTTCTCGGAGACAGCCGTGAAGGTCATGGCGTGGGTCATAAGTGACTCACCAAAAGTCAGCCTCTCAGCTTTATTCATATTCTTCAAGGAGACACCAAATACTAACTCATGGTCATAGCTGTAAAAAAAAAAAAAAAAGACAGCACAGAATAAGGAGAGTACAATCAAAGGGGAAAGCTAGCTTCTGGTTGTAAAAGAAACATAGAATTTAAGGGGCCCAATAGTTCCAACTAAATATGTGCTGTAGCTCTTCAGAGAACTGGGTACATGCAGAATTTAGCCTCTCAACGGGATTCCAGTCTCAACACACAAGAGTACTCAAGAAAATATGGAGTGATTAAATATAAATTCCCCATATATAAAAGCTGACAAGATGGGCTTACACTGTCATTTTGCCAAGAAAACTTTTAAAAAAGCTTTTGAAGTTAAGTCTTTCAAAAATGGTCTCTTAAGCTGGTAGAATGACCCAGTTTCTGAATTTTTTTAGACCACTGTTGATTGTGAAATTTAAATGTCAAAAATACTGGAGAATATTTTCAAAGTTAAAAAAAATCACTAATTCTTTTAGCAGATGTCTTGAGTAAATAACTATGCAGTTATTTACTCAACTTCCTACAAATAACAATTACTTATAAATAACCCTAAAGTGGTATACTTTTAAAAGTCAAGAAATCTTAGATGATTTAATTCACAAATGAACCTTCACTGTCATAAGCAATGTGTTCAAGTGTGTATGTAAATTAGTTCCAGTTGTCATAAAGACAAAATATGTAAGCATCAAAGTAAGAGAAGTAGCTAAGCGGGATCAAATAGCAAACAGTACATTCCCAAATGCACTGAGCAGATTTACACAGTAATCGATTATTTTATCAAAGGGCCTTTCTCATGTAGGATGGCTTTTTCAGCACACGCCCAACAATTTCAATTCAGACACGAAGTATGATCTTGACTTCCTAGGTTAGCGCATATAAGTATGTGGGGTTTCTGCTAAGAGTCCTCAAACTCTGTAAGATGGAAAGAAAGAGACCCACCCTCAGGCCAGCCTTACTCTCTGGGTGAACCTCGGCTGAGTGCACTCCAACAGGAACAACCCACAAATGCCTTCCTCTTTTAAGTTTCTTGTACTCACACGTTCATGTCACTGAGGCCCAGCTTGCTATTGAAGTGTTTCCCAACATCACAGCCAAACCACACAGCCTAGAAATAGGGGAAAGAGGAAGAAAGTCAAAATAAATCCCATCTTCCTATTAAACCAAAGAAGTGGAAGAAGAGGTTTTAATCCCAATGCAGAAGACACAGAAACAATACCAACCTCTCCATCTTTAATGGACGCAGCAACCATCTTTTTCAAGAAGTCAATGGGCTGGTTGTTATACAGAGTTTTTCTCCCTCCAACCATATTGCTTAAGTATTCCACCGTGTAAAGTTTATTATACTTGTGCTGGGGCCGAGGGTCATTCACTAAGCAAATCTATGAGATCAAGGACATGTTGATTAGAATATAAAAGCAGAAATGTCCAGGAAGACACACATCTCTCCTTTAAGTTCATATGTCTGCACCTCTGCCTACAAGAATAAGCATTACAAACACATTGTTAAATAAAGAAACAAAAGGTGGCAAAGTCTGTGACAGGCATCCTTGTATATTTTAACTAGGGCAAGGGACACATATGGGAACTGCATCTTTCCTACTGGCAAGAATTGCCCCAAAACTAATTCCAAAGAATTGCAAGGTGGTGATCTCATTACTACAAGATCTCTGCTCTCAAGTTACAAGACAGGTTAACAGCCGACCATACCTCAACCGAGTTGGGATTCCAACCTTAAAGCAAGCCACTTGCTTAGGAGAGAGACAAGGTTGAGATGACAATAAGGGAAGGGGCTCTGGTCATCTTGCTAGGCAGTGGATAAGACCTGAAGAGAGCAGGAGAAACTAGGACGGAGCACTGTTCTTTCACGAGTCCCCGGGGCGGGGGATGGGGTGGAGGATGGGGGCACAGAACAGAGGTGCTCTGAAACCACAGTAAGACACACCCAATACACTTTTCTTTCTGCACCACAGTGATTCTTGGCCCAAACCATGGGGGCATGTGGGAATTAAACTGAAAACTGCTGGTCTATAGTTAGAAAAGTCTCTGAAGAGATGCACTGGGGATCCTAATACGATCAATTTTTTTAGGTCCATAAAACACCTCAGAGGAAGCGGGGTAAAGTTGGTTTAGTTTCTAGTTTGATGATCATGCATGTTCACCCAGGAATCTTATACCCTTCCTTGTAGTCAACAGGCAGTGCCAGGTTCCAACCTTATTTTCCATATTGAAGAGTGGCTTGACATGTTCCCTGTAAAACTCCACGGGTGTTATGGGGCCAATCTTCTGATAATTTTTGTCTTTGTCTCGATACTCCCAGGTGAATGTCTCTGGTGGGTTACCCAAACAGATGCACACCACTCGGAATACCTGGAAGAAAAGGGGAGGACAGATGAGTGATGGCTGCAGGAAAAGGGTTACGACTGTCCTCTTCATTTTCCTCTAGCTTGCGAAACACAAGAAATCAGAGACTAAATTCAAGCCAGGAACTTCACAGGAAATCAATTATTGTTCCAAACCTTGGAAGGTTGATATCTAAGATTTGGTATCAGTCAACTTCTGAATTCTTAAACAAACACTCTGAACAATACAATTCTGAAATGTTAATATTTAGTGCTCAGTATTTGCCCTGCAAATAAAACTTCCTACGCCAAGACACTGCTCACCACTGATACACAAGATCTGGGTTGCTGCTCTGCTGATTCTATTTCAAGTGACCAAAAAATGACATACATTTTACAAATGGATTTCCTTCCCTTTATTCTTTCAGGTTTTGCTTTGATTGTGACAGGGGTCTCCACTCAGAAAAGTCATTAACTTTTCAGCCTGGAGCTTGGAAATAGTACCTGTTAAAAGTATTATTAGAATAAGAGTAACTTTTAGTCGTAAGGTACCATTTTTGGGGTTGTGAGATATTTCCTAATGATGTCACAATACCTTCAAGTTAGCATTATTACAGTTCCAATGAAACATATTATTTTTATTTTATAGAAAGACAAAAATAGAAACACAGAGACAGTATAAGGTCAGAGTATAGAAAGTACTTCCTCTTCTATATCAAATTTGCTGTGTCATTAAAAACATGTATGGTCTCCTCCTCTACACTATGGTCTCCTCTTTTCCCCCCACACCAGTCACCACTGTGACCCAATTTCATCGCTTAGTACCTGCATTATTTGTAGTACATATTGTATATTCCATTGCATTCAAGAGATGAATCTGGTATTTATTAAGTGTGCCTATTTTGGGCTATGTAATACATATCTGCTAGGTTCACTTAATTCTCAAAACACTCTCTTAAGATGTAATTTCCCTTCCTTGTTTTCTTTTTGCAAAAGAGATCAAAACTCAAAGAAATTAAGAACCTACGTAAGGTCACATAGCCAGTAAGTGGCAGAACCACACTCTGAACTGAGGCCAAATATAGTCTAAAAAAAAAAGTATTACTCCATGGGCAAAGGGTTTAAAAAAAGGGAACATTCACTGAATATTTATTGTGCCATACTACAATCTTTGAACACTGTATCTCTTATTCCTCTCAACAAAAGTAACAGATATTATTCCCCCCCCCCTTTTTCTTTAAAGAGAAGGAAACCACGGTTCAGAGAAATAAATGGCTTGACTGAAATCACAAAGCCAAAAATGGCAGAATTAGGATTTGAATTCAGATCTGACTTCAGTGCCATTTCCATAACACCATGAATTAAGCCTTTATCATTCACTGTAACTTTCTGGGTTTCTCCAAAAGATAAACTTTTTAAGGAGAAGGACCAGGTTATGGATATTTTGTGTCTCCTACAGCATGTTGCACTGTATCTGACCTAGATATAATAGCTGATCTCAACACTATTTCATTCTCTGAATAATTTTAGAAAAACCACTTCCTTCAAGTCACTTTCCTGTTGAAGTCACTAATGCTTCCCTGTCACCTCCCACAACAGGTCTAAACTCCATGACCTGATTTCTTTTTCTTTCTCTTTGACATAGGCGTATTCCATTCGGTAAATATATAAAGTACACTAACCTTAAGTATACAGCTCAATTCAATTTTTTACATTCATATACACCCAGGTAACCGCCATTCAGATCAATATATAGAACATTCCCAGGGCTCCAGAGGTTCCCTGGCCCCTTTGCTGTCAGTTACTCAAATCTCCCTTAAGGTAAGCACTGTTATGATTTATGTAACCATTGATTAGTTCCGCCCGTTCTTTAACTTTATGTAAATGGAATCATACGGCCTACTTCTTCATATCTGGCTTCCTTTGTTGATGTAAAGCTGTGAGATTCACTCACGGTGCTGTGAACAGCAGTAATTTGTTCTTTATTCCGTGTATTATTCCATCGTGTAAGTACATTACATTTTTTCTACTCTCCTGCTGATGGACAGGTGAATTGTTTTCAGTTTGGGGTTATTATGAATAAAGCTGCTAACACTTTTATCCAACAGTTTTCAAGGGGACTGAAGACATTTACATGCTCACCAGCAAAGTGCGAGAGGTCCAGTTGTTCTGCCTTCTTGCCAGTACCTGACACTGTAATTTTACTTTTGGTGGGTACGTAATGGTATCCCAGTGTGGTCTGAATCTGCATTTCCCTGATGGGCCTGGTCAGATTGTAAAGGCCCTCAGTAACCTCGCCCAACTGCACTCCCCATCACGGACCCTGCACTGCAGTCGGGCCCGTCTGTCGCTCCTCACTGTCTGCTCAACGCACGCAGCTCACTGTCACTTGCATCCCTTTGCTGTCTCCTCTGCTCCTCACGTCCCAATCCTAGTCTCATGCTTTTGAGCTCAGCGCAAGGTGCCCCTCCTCCAGAAAGTTGTCACTAATTAATTATTATAGTTCACACTAACTGCTCCTTTCTTTGAATACTCCTGGCATAAAAATTTAACATTTGATTCCACAGTGCCATTTACGTTTCTCTAATGTCTCCCCAGCTAGACTCCATCTACTAGGGACAGGAACTAGATCAGAGACATATCCCAACGAACTCTAGAAGAACCACATTAAGAACAGTTTCCTTAAATGAAAAGTTCTCATCCAAAGACTGATATGAAATTTGAATTTAGGGCTGCAAAGTGGGCTTCTGCTCTCTTTAAAAACGTGCTGATGGTAAAGTCTTACGCATATGTATGGGCAATGTTTCCCTAGACTTAACACCCAGAATTCGGTGGTTAGGTCAAACATGCTGCCAGCTCTAGTCCATGTCTGATTGACAGACCACGGATTCACACCTGCCACAAGCTGATTACAGCAAATCATCACCTATCAACTCCATTTATAACTAAGGACATTTCCCTCTTTCTTCTCTAGTTAGGGAAGAACAATGCCTCCCAAAATACATTGCTATTTTCTCATTTCATAGATTAGAATCTTATACGTTGGAAAATTCTGTATTGGGATGGTGTGTTCCCCTAACTTTGTCTTTCTAAATTTCAAGAAGAGGTGCTCCAAATATGGATAAGATTAGGGTGGACAATCCCACCCATATTGCAGTCATTCTTGGAAGCCGTGGAGCTATCTTATCTTTTAAATAATGTCCTACAAATTCTATGGGCTATTCCTATCCCTCTGGTCTCAACCAGGGCAAGATGATACAGCACAGAGGATAACCTGAGCCACATCCCAAAGGTACCCTAAAAGCAGGCAAAAGGGAAGGCTTCGATTTTAGTAAAACTGTAATTGGAAGCATGCAACTTTTATATCATTTGTTTACCACGATTATAAATTATCCAAAGTCATTCACATTCAAGTCAGTTTGTAACACTGTCTGTGGAAGAAATATTTGGTTCCAAGCCAACTAACAATAGTTAAACAAGCCCTAATTAAAAAAGTTCTCCCAAGTATAATCTCCAGGGTCCCTGATACTGTATTTTCTTGAG
Organism: Rhinolophus ferrumequinum; assembly: GCF_004115265.2. Taxonomy (NCBI): domain Eukaryota; kingdom Metazoa; phylum Chordata; class Mammalia; order Chiroptera; family Rhinolophidae; genus Rhinolophus; species Rhinolophus ferrumequinum. The sequence goes on along the minus strand of NC_046304.1, from coordinate 17,601,191 downwards.
AAGGGACTCTGCTGTTCTGAAATAACATCCTGCTCCCAAAGGTACAGAACTGGCAATGAGCTTTGGATACCCAAGTCTGCTCTCTGGTGGGCAACTAGGGAGCATCACCTGCTTCTCACAAGATGCACCTGGCACGCAGGACAAAAAAGAGACTGGATGTGGAACACAATTCATTATACAGAATTAAATCCTGGTGAATAACAGAATCAGGAAAGGGAATGAAGAGAAAGGAGGACACAGAAAGCCTGAGACATGGAACGTGGTGAAAGAATGTGTGGATCCCACCTTAAAGACAAATGATATGGGACTCAGTCAGTTCCCGTGCCCACAGCTAACTGGGGAGACGGATCAAGTGAAAGGAGGAAGGCAGGACGTGATAGTTGACAGTAAGTCATGAATACTTAAAAGGGTGAGAGTTTAAAGCCAGCTATAGGCAGACATAAGACTGGGTTGCTGAGAGTATAAAGTCTAAAGCACTGCAGAAATATTAATGACTTCTAGTATAAAAATGCACAGCTATAGTGTCCTTAAGAAATCATCTACCCCAAGTTTTTAGTTTTATTGATGGAGAAACTAGGCTCAAAGGTAAAATGACCTATTGATCACAGAGTAAAATGGCTGCAAGTACACAAATGTGGTCATAGAAAATAGCTGAACTTTTAAGAAAGTTCAGTGCTCATGGTAAATGAGCTAGTTCCAAGAGGGAAGGAGTAGGGAACTGGCTGACTACTGACATGCAGAGAGAGGAGAGAGAAGACAGCTCTCTACTGCTTTCTGGTGGGGAATGAAAGAAAGGCAAGGGTCTATTAAAAAACAAGAAACAAAAAAACCACTTATACCTGCAAAAGCAGGCTGGGAGATACTTTCTGGAGGCATTAAGTATATTTTCAGGCAGGGAAAACACATAAGAAGGTACAGTTAAAAGGTACGTGCCCTTCTATGGTGTTAAAGGAAATGAGCTCATATAGAGAACTCCATATAGAGGATGACAGTCAAATGATGATCTTGAGACTACTTCTAGAGTGCTGTTTGAATCAAAGAAATAGTTAAAAATGCACTCTCCAGTCCCACCTCAAACATACTGAATCTGCATTTTAACAAGACTCCAGGGAATTCGTAGGCACATTCAAGTTTGTTAGACCACATCTATTCTTTCCTTCCTCCAAAACCCTGGCTCCTTTAATTATCTCATTTGTATATCCCTTCCCACACACAGGTTCCTTCACACTGCCCTCACCAAAGGGCCTTCTCTCATATCTGCGTGCCTTCCACTTCAAGATACCACGACATCATCCTATTCTTTCCTTTCCCTTGTCCTGTACTTCAGCAAGTCCTGACAGCTTCACTTCTGAAATACACCGCACATGTATTCATTCTCTCCATCCTCACTCTCACCAACCTGGTCCAAACCACGATCATCTCATACACACAACCACAAGAACCTAACTGGTCACCCGACTCCCTCTCCCGCTGTTTTACAAGCCGTTCTCAGAACACCCAGAGGGAATTTTTTTCAAAGAAAAATCAAACCATGTCATTCAGCTTAAACCCTCGAAGGTTACCCTACTTAAACATGCATATTCCTTACCACAGCCTCCAGGCCCCACGTAAGCGGGTTCTGTTTCCTCTACAGGATGTTTCAGCCACTCCCACCAGCCCTCTTCCCAAGCTCAAGCCGCACTGCCTTCCTTTCCTCAAAAATACCAAACTTTCTCCCGCCTTAGTGAGGGCTTTGGCACCTACTGTCCCCTCTGCCTGGTATGCCCTGTGTCCAGATCTTTACACGGCTGGATTCTTTCTGTTACTCATGTCTCAGCTCAGAAAGACCTTTTTTGACCACCCTATCCATCACCCTATTTTATGTTCTTTAGAACACATAGCGCATCAGATAGTTCCTTGTTTATCTACTTGTGTATTCTGTCTCCCTCCACTAGTATGTAAAGTCCATGAGAGCAAGGGCCATGTATGTCTACCTTGGTCATCGCTGTACCCCGTGCTAAAACATGTTTTTTTTTCCCCAACTGACTTCAGGCTCTTTGCTGTTTCATAGCTGAAAATGATGAAGAGTAAAGACTCTTCCAATATAAAGAACCTGTATTAAGATTTTTTTTTCTTATAGAAAATGATAATCTTTGAGCTAGCTATACTGTGTTTCCCCGAAAATAAGACCTAGCCGGACAATCAGCTCTAATACGTCTTTTGGAGCAAAAATTAATATAAGACCCGGTCTTATATTACATTATACCCGGTCTTATAGTAAAATAAGAGCTGATTGTCCGTCCACGTCTTATTTTCAGGGAAACACGGTATATGCTTCATTTTTACTACTATTAGCTGTGGGGCTACAGCCTCCTGGAAGCGGCTGCATTACACACACAGCCAGATACAAACAGAAAAGAGGGAGAAATCCAAAGCAGTTCAGAAAAATCCAACAAAATACTACAATACTTTCGACAGGCGGGGCAAACTTTTGGCCCCTGGGCCAAATCCAGCCTACACAGATGTTGAACTTGGCCTGCAAAGTGTTTTTCTTGTTAAATTTTTTAGTTTCGAGCATATTGAAACGGAGATGTCCCATTTTTCTGAGAAAAGAAACCCTGACAGCAATGGGCTGGGTAACAAGTGGCTGAGCTCAGTAGGGCTGCTTTCTTCTGGTCCGACAGCCATGACTGATCCCGCCCGCTTTACTCATGTACTGAATTCCCTGCCAAGTCCTTCCTACAGGCTCTAACCCTGGAGCTAGGGAGCACCAAGAGACCAGTGAATAAAAATCAGGAGGATCTGTGAACTTGGATGGGAAAAGAAATTCCACTGTTATTTTCACAAACCTCTGAAATTTAGGTAGCATGTCCCTCGATTATGAAGGCAGACAGAAAGCCACAGCAGTAGTACCAGTACAGCCTTTGCCACCAGTGGGCCTCAGATCGTTTTATGTCAATTACAGTTGTTGCAGATGTCTCAAAATATTTTTGATTCTCATTACTATTTGAAAATCATGATACCTACGAGACCCATTGTTAGATCTTGTTATTTAACATATTATTAAAATCAATGAAGAAGCACATACTGTACTCTCTTAATATATTTTCTTTAACATTTATTTATTTTAAGTGTGTTTTTCCAGGACTCATCAGCTCCAAGTCCAGTAGTTGTTTCAATCTAGTTGTGGAGGGCGCAGCTCACAGTGGCCCATGTGGGGATTGAACCGGCAACCTTGTTGTTAAGAGCACTGCGCTTTAACCAACTGAGCTAACCGGCTGCCCCTCTCTTAATATTTTTATAACTGCATTTTAATATAGATGAATCCTTTGTAATCCTATGTACTTTTATTTTATACATTTAAAAACACATTTTGAGAAGGAGTTAGGGTCAGCAGATAAAGTACAAGATGTTCAGCCAAATTTAGATTTCAGATAAACAATGAATAATTTTTTTGTATACATAGATCCCAAATACTGCATGGGACAGTCTTATACTAAGAAACCATTTGATCTGAAGTTCAAACTCCACTGGGTGTCCCTCATTTTGTTCCCCTAAATCTGGCAACCCTGGGAGCGGTCCGTAGCTTTCAATAGATAACAAGAGGGGTTCCGGGTACAAAAAAGTTGAAGTCCATCCCAGCCACATTCTTCCCACCTCCTGTTGCTTATTGATCAAACATTTCCCCTGAGATGTTAACTGCCTTTTACCTCTGGGATGTGTAGTGTGGTCCCCCTGGGCAGCCCCTGGAAAAGCCAGGGTGGAACCTGAGTAGACTGTAGAGTCTTCCCCCTTGCTGGGTTTTCTTGAGCCAATGCCAAGCTCAGCTCCCACCTCAGAAGGGGGCATGTGCAGAGACAATGATGGCAGGAGGCCAGGTAACAACATCAGTGTTGGCTTTATGTTCACAGGAAAAATGCGAGCCATTGTTGACCTGCTCTGGCAGGAAAGGGAGGCACAAGGCCAGGATCTGGAGGACAGGCAGTGCCGAGCACGTCGGTGTACTGCAAACTGGGTGTAATACACTGCGTTCAGTGGATTAGCCACCTTAGGAGTCGGGGTGGAAGGCAGCTCCGATCTCCCCACAGACACTGGAAACCCTGTGCCTGTCACTCCTGTTGTCAGGATGCAGCAAGGCTACATTCAGGGCTGTGCTTGTAGATGCACCCGCACTGGGTTTGGACTCGGAAGCTACTGATTCGAGAGTCAGGGACTGCCCAGAAGTCATTCTGGGGAGGGAGAGGCAGCACGAGAAGCTGTGATACATCAGCTTCCAGGGACTAGAACATCGGTGTCCAGCATCAGACATGTCTGCGCCCAGTGGTGGCAGAATCGTCCGGAGAGAAACCAATTTTATTGGGAAATTTTGGATGTTATTCCTAACATCTCCACACTCAAAGTCTGGTTCCCCCTCCCACCCACTTTCCATTTCGATTGTCACTATCCTTATTCAGGCCAAATTAGTACCATCTAGATGGCTACCTCTTCCCAATGGGTCCGTCTACCTCTACTTCTTCCCGTTTCACCTGTAACTAAATTAATCTCCTTTTAAGTTCAGCTGAATTAGGACAAACTCTCATCCTAGTATTCAAAGCTCTTACCATATATATACATATATGTATACATATGTGTGTATATGTACATGTATATATAATTCTAACTTTCCACGTGATACTTCTAGCTTCAGGATCACTGTGCCTCAGGAAGAAAAACAAGTAAACTATATGAATAAACAGTTCACAGAAACAATGCTCAGCCCCACTCAAAGTAAGAAAAATATCAATTAAAACCACAATGAGATAGTTTACCTATCAAATTGTTTACCTATCAGATAGATAAGAATCCAATTGTTTGATAAGTACACTGCCTGGATAAAACTAAAGGGAAACAGGTTCTGTCAGACATTGCTGATGAGAGTGTAAATTGACATAATCCCCAAAGAGGACAATTTGGCATTATATATCTAAATTAGAAATGTATATTCTCTCTGACTCAAAACTTCTACTTCTAGAAATAAAATCTATAGGTATACACATACATATGCAAAATGACATATGTACAAGATTATTTATTGCAGTTTTTTAAAATAGAAGTTTGAAAATAACCAGAATGTCCATTCAGAGGGACCAATTAATTATGGTTTATCCAGACAATAGAACACTATGCAAATATTTTTTAAAATGCAGAAATTCTTTATGTGTCAATATGGAAAGATTTCTAAGACATATGAAGTTTAAAAAAAGCATTATACAGAATATGAATAATATATTAACATCTGTGCAAACAAAGGAGGGGGGAAATATATACTTGGATTGTTAAAAAAAAGATCTCTGAAAGGATAATTAACCGCTAATACTAATAACAAACTAATAAAACTCATTTGGGGATATGAGGAACTAGGGGGAAGGAGAACAGGATGAAAGACTTTTCACTGTACTCCTCTATATTTTGATGTTAAAAAATGTTTTTTTAATCAAAGACGTCTTTAAAATAAAAAACCAAAAATATACATAACGAGGCTCCATTCTCAGGGAAACCAATTTTGTAGGTCTGGAGTAAGCCTAGGACTATATACTGTTTTTAAGAGCCGAGAGCCACTGCAATAGAATTTCCTAAGCAAATAATAAAGGTTTCCTGTCTCTTTTCATGGCACTGACACATACTGTTCTAGTCTTTGTTTTATGTTTGACAGAGTTTTGGTAGAGGATACATGAATAATCCTAAGGTATCTAAAGGCTAAAAAAAGAGAGTAGATGCACTGAGAAAAAAAACTGCAGCGGAGGTGATAACACGTTTCCAAAACATATCTGCCTTGCCCTCATCTCAACAAGTGACTGCACTTCTCTTCTCTCAGAAAGAATGCCATTAGCATAAACCCTGTCCATTCAAAGCTTTCTGAGCGTCATGGCTATTGATTTAAGTCATCATTCTGACATGCCTACAAGGCTAGGCGCATCACAGGTACTCATCTGTGGCTTTAAATCCATAGCTACACTCCTCATTACCAAAGAGTCAGGTTCAATAAAGAGGAGTTATTTGGAGGATTGTAAAAATCTAAAAACCTACCATATAGAATCCTACGGTCAACAGTTTGGACAGAATCATTAAGTAAATAATCCTATGAAGCATCCATACTCAGGACTTGGTATGGTGTTTTACTATTTTTCCATGGTAGGGGTGGGGGAGGAAAGATATGTGAAACGTATTTGCCCTAATTCTTATCTGCCAATGCTATGGTCAGGAGTGGATCTTAGATATAGCCTTTAAAAGATCATTAAAGCAAACATCAAAAGCCAGCAGGATGCTGGCGATCTGTAAGAAGTATAATCTGGGTCCTTCTCCATACTGTTTATACATAGAAACCTTCATCCTTACTCTGGCCCACCATCTTACTGAACAATTGCTATATGTCAGCACAATGCCTTGCATTCTTTAATTCCTTATCTGAGTCCCACAAAAACCCAATGAATATATTTTAAATCCCAAACTGAATCTCAGACAGGTTCAGTATCTTACCTAAGATCACAGAGCTGTTAAGTGATAGAGCCAGAATCGAAACCCATGTCCGTCTAACTCCAAAGGCTATTTTTCCCCACTACGCTCCTTCATACCTCTCTTAAATAGGAACATTTAGGAAGTATAGAAAAGAGTTAAGTATGAGTTAATTTAAATGCATTTGGAAAAATGAAGCTTCTGCATTTATCCATTCAGCCAGAGTGTTAAGCACTGGGCTATACATGTTACACTTGAATAAACTGAGACTTGAGAGTTGAAGGAAACTGTCCCAGGTCACATGGCTGTTAAGTAATGAGAAGACCATCTGACTCTATAGAGACCAGGCCCTCAGATAGTCTAGTCCCCTTCTCTAAAATTCAAAGGAAAACATGAGGGTTGCCCGTTGCAGTGAAAAAATAAGACCATTTTAATTCTACACAAACAATCTTGAAAGGAAACTCTTAATGATTCCTAGTAATGGGTCCACTAGACGAAAAAGGGAAATGTTTGTTCTTTTCTCAACGTAATGTCAGGGGTTTATGCATATTTATGTGGATTATAGATGGTATTAAGTAGTATTCTTAACTGCCTTGATAGTAAACATTACTTAACCTTATATTTGTTTAATGCTTTTTAGGTTTTCCAAAATTTTCTGACATAATCATCAATACATTATTATACATACATTATGTTAACTGATATAACCATCAATAATTTTCCATCTTCATTCCTATAGAATAAAGCGAAAAGTCCTGGTATCTCCTGAGACCCTTCACAACTCTTCCTTTCTAGCTTAATTTGCTACCAATCACACAAACTATGTTTCACCTACACTATTCTCTGAGGAATCCACCTTTGTTCATGTAATTAATTCCTTTTGTCTAGAGTGGCCTTCCCTATTAGCCATCTGGTAAATTCCTACTGCTCTCTTGAGAGCTGGTTCCAATACCTTCCCCACGAAACCTTCAGCTCACCAAATTAGTCACTCTCCCCTCTGTGACCACCAAATCCTTTTTAACACATCTCTAGCATAGGATTTACTCTAATTATTCATGTGTTTCTTTTCCCCAAGAGATTGAGCTACTTAAAGAGTGGAGATTATGTCTTTTTCATCTTTGTATCCCCAGTGCCAAACCCATAGAGGATACTCAATATTTATGAATTATATAGACTACCAAACTGGGAATTAGAAGATGGAAGTACATGCAAGTCCCATACTAAAATACAAAGTTTACATCTCAGTTTTTACAGCTGCAAAATAAGTAATTTCCAATTCAATTCAATAATTATTGCAATGATTAAACTTCCTAATCAGTTTAACAGATGGGAATATTCTGAGAGTTCTTTAGAAGGACCACAAAAAATGCAAATAATTGGTATTACCTCCTCCATCATGGCATCCTGTGTAGCTGTGATTTCTCCTTTGGTTGCTCCACTGTGTACCAGGTTCCGTAGTCGTATACAGAACTCTCTCATCTATGACAGAAAGTTATTCAGCACTCCAATATTTACCCAAATTCAATTGTAAATGAGCCTAACAGACCAACGCTAGTTCTATTCTGAAGTATAATTCAGCTAAGACCCAGGGCAAAGTTCATAAAATAAATGTTTTTTCCCAACCAATCCACTTAAACACATAGCTAAAAATACTTTCCATAAAAAACCAAACCAGACTAGTATCCCAAAGAATACTAGATGAACAGCTCCTGTTCTGTAACAGATGGCACTCTGTGACACTACATGCCTGGGTATGGGGCATCAGATTCCATATGCCTGTGGCCCCTTAGAAAAAGCAGACTTATGATGATTATGCCATTAAGTCACTCTCATAGAGTTTTATTTAGAATTTTACTGGTTGTCAACTTCTCTGCCAAATCATCATGACCACAGCTATGCCAACCCCCAATATAGTTTTCACTTTTGTTGTTTTCAATTCCGAGAGATGCCTAAGATAAAGGCGAGTCTGCAATCTAATCGTGGTGCTAACGAGGAGCTTGCTCCCATCTGAAATGGAAGCCAGCACTATACTATTAATCTTTTGGCCTGTAGGTAAGAGCCCCCAGCATTTCCTGGGTGGAAAATAACCCACTTCTAATATTGGGGAAACACATCTACAGTTTATTTATAAATGTAATTTTTCTCCCAGGGATGACAAATCCGATTTTAGCCTCATAGATCAGGATAGCAGATTCTGGCAACTCCCAGTTCTCAAAAAAGATGTCTGGTTGGCAGAGAAGTATCCCTGTAGGATTTATAATCCTCCTTGGAAAATGGGTTATGTGGAGAAGAGAGAATGATTTATTAAAATAAATCAAGCAATAAAAAGCACTTCAGAGACTACATCAAATCTTTAATGTATGAATAAATTACCCTGATGTGGTTTGGGGAAGCCTGTGCACTCAGCATACTCTTTAAGAAAGTCTCATCAATAGTTCTTTTTGGTTTTACCAGTACATGAAGCTGTCCTAACCCCTCTCTTCTAGAACCAAGTGACAGGCACAGCACCCAGTGTGCTTCTGGCCCATACTAATTGAACGTGGAACTTTCTTTCCTAAGTACCAATAAGAAAACATTAAAAATCAATAGAAATAAAAGTGGAATATGTTTAAAAAGAAAAAAAACACCCTAACCCCAATTACTTTTAAAGTTAATATACAGCTACGTTGCTTTTGAGAGACACTGAGCACGTATCTACAAGAGACACTAGTACATAAACTGTGCACTGAAATGCCCAGGAATCCCCTTTGGAGAATCAGTTAGGAATTTCAAGGTAAGTATACTGATTTCAATCCCACCCTGCTCCATATGTTGTACCTTGTGATTCAGAATATCATTCATCCTTCTGGATGCTTCTGTTGTATGAGATTCAGGGAAGCACTTCTTAGGAATAACACCATATTTTTCTAAAAGAAAATTTAGTGTTTGATAAGGTAAAAGTATATATACTCCAAAACTCCAGCATTAGAAACCATGGCAAAAATAGTTATTGCTTTAAAACACAGGCCATAGTTTGGTGGTCTAATTCAGAGAACTTAACAAGCTTATGCCTCATATTATTAAACAGGTTATTTAATCTGCACATTTATCCATCTTTCTTAGAATTTTATTTTTTATCATACTTTGTGAAGTGCTCAGCATGATCAGGTTTTCCCAAAAGACAACCCTTTATAAGAATGAGGACATTTTCAAATGTGTTTCAATGTGTTTCTTGATTACATCAGTGGACGAGATAAGCTTTTTCACAGACAGTTAGTTCTAGTTAATACAACCTTTTCTTCTCCAACTCACCCTTTGCAGTCCTATCTCCTTACCTCTAATTTAAGAAAGGTACTTTATAGGTGAGAGTGTGAACTAAATGTTCTTAAAGCTAACTTTCTGCAAGACCAATTCGACTCTGACGTAACTACCAAAAAACTGGCCTATGCCTAACTAAAGAGTGTTACTAGATAATGCTGAGTTTCATTCCCCTTAAAGAAAGACTCTTACCAATAATATTGACAAGCATATCCCATTGTCCACCATCATTCACAGGATTCGTAAGCAAATACTGCATCAGCCTACCATCCTCAGGCTCCTTTTTCTGGGCTGTGTCCACAAAAGCATTTAAGTAGAAATAACAGCGCTCAACCTAGAGTAAGAGAAGTTAAATAAAATTAAAGGACAAGAGAATAATTTCTTTATTTGCATTATCAACAGAGCAGGAGTCTTGTAACTACTGTAGCCCCAACACAGTACGTTGTTTTTTCCTTTTAAATTGAGTATAATTGACATATTAGTTTCAGGTGGGGTGGTTTTTTTGGCTTTTATTATTGAGGTATAACTCACATAACATTGTATTAGTTTCAGGTATACACAGCAGGTATTTTTAAACTAGAGTTGGTAATTAAATATCAGTACCTGGCCTCATAAAAACATTTGAAGTTTCTTCTTATATCTGTGTGTATACATTCTAATAGTTTATCCAAAACAAGGCATTGCTTTATTTTGAAATAAAATCTGATATTTAGAGACTTCAACCAATAAACATCTAATGGACATTTATATAATATACATTTTAAGGATTTAAAAAATTGAATAAAATTATTTACTTTTCAGACAAGTACTACTCAGAGAAGGGGAATTAGGTCCTAGAAAGACCAAATAACCTAAATAAAGATGCTAGAAGGAGAAATTATTGAAAACAAAATAAAAAATTTTAAGTAAGTTAAGAAAGAAACAAGGAAGCAGTAAGGTGAGTCCGCAGACTTATTTCATTGCAAAAAGTGGCCACTGACCAACCAAAAGCAGTTCTGCCTTTGAAAAAAGTCAACTTTGATACTTTGGAAACCAGAATAAATGGTGTCACATCTATAATGGAAGGCAGACTACAACTGGAAAAGCAAGAAATGAAGAGATAGCCCCCACCAAGGTTGACACTAAAACAAAAAGAATCTTTCAAGGTCAGTCTCATACCTTATCCCAGAAAAAGAGGTAAGATTGACTAAACTCAAATTCTTCAATATTTAACTTTTTCATGAATGGAAGTCTCATAACGTTCAGACAAGAAAAGATCCAACATCGCCCTAAAACAAGAAAGCAAACCAAGAAATTATGATGAGTGTTCACATAGATTACATTGTTCCAACTGTATTTCCCAACAATGAACCCAAGACAAGATCTTGGGCAATTTAAGACTAAATCAGAAAGAGCAGAAAGATGAAAAATAACAAAACAAAATAAGAAAAGTAGTAATTACTATCTGCAATATATACGCAAAGGTTTACTATCCTTAACATATAAAAAAATCTTTTTACATATCACATAAAGAATCCATTACAAATCACAGAAGAAAATTACATTAGAAGTACTGCTAGAAAACCATGAGCAGAGATCACGAATAGATAATGGCTGAAAAAGATAAAAATGGCCAAAAAAACTCACTTTTTAAAGCTCACCTGTTAAGTGGGGAAACATTTTTTAATTGATAAAGCTCAATACTGTCAAGAACCTTAATGGGGAAATACCATTATTAGACACTCTGGATCTAAACAGGTACTAAATATCTGAGGGCAATTCGGCAAAAGCTTTAAAAAGTCCTTACCCTTCAATCTGGAATATATTATATGCTTCACTATAAGGCGGCCCTAACCTAAGTCAATCCCCCGTTTCCCAATCAGAATTGCTTTTTAAAAGTTGTTTATCTAACTGGATTATAGAAATATTTAAAGTACAGATGAAATAGTAACTGTCTACCTATAATATTTAGTAATTTAAATACAGAGACAGTTTAAATTGTGTTAATGTAATAAATTGATGTAGAAGCATTATTTTTTCCATTTTCACACTGATTCATACTCTTCACATGCATCTGGCACCAGTGTCTTTGCCATGATTTAATCCACTCTTTCAATCAGAGCACATCATTTCTTCCATCTAAAATGTTTGAGTCTCAGCAATGTTTTGAAACCATGCATGAACACTTTATGCCACACCTCAACCATACAATCACATTATTCGTTTGTCCTTGAAGTGGATAATCACAAACTCCACATTGTCACCATTTCCTATACTGACTTAAGTGATCTTTACACGGCCTATTTATAATGATATCCAACACTTCCATGAAAGGTCATGTCCTAGGAATATACCGTGTTCAAATGTCTTGCCTTTTCAAAAAACTGATTCATTCAATTGCTCTCTATAAGTATCCCAAACTAACACAGATTGAGGTCATTCCAGAGGAATGTCTTTGCCAAAATGTACTCTACTTCAAAATAAATTAACTGAGAATGGTCATTATGAAAGTCTCTGTAAGGCCTCAAATATAGAATAACTCTCTCTTTTCTGAAGGAAAATTCAGAGGGGAAAAAACTTGACTTTTATTTGGGCATAACTTTTTTACTGACATGAAAATATGTTTACAATATATTGGTAAGTGAAAAAGTTAAGTAGGTTACCCAACAACATGTAAGGTATCCACCCATATTTCATACACACCCACCCACACACACCCACATAGAATAAAGAACTGACAACAAATATGTACTTGTTGGTATTGTGCAAATATTCCTCATTGAACAACAGTCATTTTATCACAAGAAAAAACAATTAAAAATAAATAACTATAGTGTCTTTTGAAAATCACTAATGACTTAATATAGCTGATCTCTGCCTTGGGTTTACCTGTATGCCACCTCTCTCATATCCACTGTATTACTTCCCATTAGAGGGAATCTGTACGAACTGTTAATGTAAAAAGTGCATGAAAATAAATTACATAGAGCTCATGTGCTATTGTATCTTTTGTAAACCAAAGTGACACTACAGAATATATGAGACTTAATCTCTTCCAAATGAACATTTTCAGGCTTTTCCCTAAGAGGTTACTGCAGTTTAAACTATGTGAGTACTACTGTGACATTACTTATTGTACAATTTGTAGCTTGACAGTTCACACCACCCCAAGCACTTTCTACTACGGCAAAACATTATTGACTCTGTTTCCCCGAAAACAAGATCTAGCCGGACAATCAGCTCTAATGCATCATATGGAGCAAAAATTAATATAAGACCCGGTATTATTATATTATATTATGTTATATTATAATCATATTAGACCGGGTCTTATATTATAGTAAAATAAGACCAGGTTTTATATTAATTTTTGCTTATATTAAAAGACGCATTAGAGTTGACTGTCCAGCTAGGTCTTATTTTCAGGGAAACACGGTATTGTTAAGGTCATGATTTTTTCCCTTGAAATCTAAAAAATTAACTTTACTGAGGTATAATTTACATACAATAAAATACATCTACATTAAATTCTGACTGGCTCTAAGCAAGCACTGATTTGCTTTCTGTCAAAATAAGTACGTAGAATGGGAGTAGTTTTAAAATGCATAGACTTTGTGAGAATGTCCTCTTTACTTACATTCCTGGATACCCAATCTTTCACTGTAGCTGTTTTTCTGACAGTGTTGCTAGAGAGCAGATAGCAAAACAAGAGCTCTTGACTGGTATGACATGAGAACTGAGTATTTTTCTGCATTACAAACCGGTCGACCTGTGGGAACTGAGCCCACTAGCACAGCTGCTCAAGTTGCAACCAAGAAGCATAATTAAAAATAACATTTGATGGTATGTTGATGTGACTGTCTTTTCCATTTCATACATTTGTGTATGGCTTTGGGGAAATCTGGGTGAGTCCTTGAGGGCATGAACATTTTTGCATGGTCTGTTTTGTAGCAGGAACATACTATCTCCAAGGCATGGGGCTGCAATCACGTAACTTCAGCACAGAATATACTGAATTACATTCAAGCAGATGATCATGGACTTGCCACTTCAGTGCTCAAATCAAATATACCAAAACGAGTCACAAAGTAATGTTCTTGAACCTGCCTTTACCTGTGTCTGTTCTCTAGGAATTTACCACCAGTTCTTTCAATACAAACCTCTGCTCCCCTAAGACGATTCTTAAAATGGGACATTGTCAGGAAGATCAAGTAAAGTGTGCAAAAACTTTCAAGACCTCACCTGAGCTCTTCTGGTTGGTGACTGGCTTGCCTTCCAGAGGCACAACGTGCTGGAACACATGCTGAGTAGCCTGTACCGTGGCCCTCTTCAGACTGATGTCCAGCAGGTCATGTGTGGTCCCGACATTCTGGGCAAGTACGAACTGAGGGTCAGAATTCAGTTTCTGAATCAGAGCAGCTACCTTCTCCGAATTCAGTCCTGTTGGAAGACCAAACGGGATTGTAACACCAAAAAGAGGCTGAAGAGGACTGATCCGGCATTCCCACACTCTGGCTCGTAACTTCCTAAAAACATCCTGAGCTGACCACTGCAGTGGAAAAGCCCTTTTCCGGCGTCCTCCCCCAAGATGCTTTCGCCCTCCCTGCCGCTCCAGCCTGCTCAGAAAGCGCCATCCCCTCTGATCCCAGTCCCGGCCCTTCCACGCCGCCCGGCCCCTGGGGCCCAGCTGAGCCCCCATAGAGGGCGCCGGCAAAGCCCCTGCGGGGAAGATCGGAGCCTCACCCGCGTTGTTCATGGCGCCCACGCTGCCCAGCGGGGGAACACTAGCTTTCAGGGTTCTCAGACGAACCGCCGCGTTGCACACCGGCTCTCGGATTACGCGTCGCGACCTGCCCTCCGCACCCCTAGAGCCGGAAAGAGGAAACGGGGTCGATGTCGGCGGAATGCAGAGGCTGACAGACGGGATCCGGGGAGGGACAAAACTCTCAGCCTCGCGTTGTTGAGTCAATGCCACTGAGGCAGGCCCCGCCCCGAGGAGAGCTGACAGGGGCGGGCTCTCTGACTTGCTCCGTCCCGCCCACGTCACCGTTCCGGGCGGTTCTTGAGGCTGTTCGGGCCCCGCTCCCTCTTCCTACTGCCCACAGGTCGCCTGGGTGGCGTTGGCGTCCTCAGCCAACTGCGATCCCACTTCCCCGCCACCAGGGCGCCCTTCTCACAATCAGCTCGGAGCGGGTAACCTGAGGGGCTCCACGCTGGGAGAATTGACCCCATAAAGCCTTTTCAGAAGATAGAAGGGGACTCGAGGCGGTAGGGCGGAGCCGAGGGACCTCACATTTAAGTACAAGGCTTAGGGTGGGTTGACTATCACAAAAAACGTACCCAAAGGCTCTACCTCTAGACATCCTTTGCTGACCAATGACTATTTTTCAATGGCAACTTGTTGCTTGGATTCCAGTCAGAACCAAGGCCTGTATGGGCGAGGAAATTGGTACCAAGTTCTTTCCCGCCCATTCAGAAGCGAACTACCACAGTTCTACAAATACGCGTCCGCTCATTTCAAGAAAACTACCCATTCTAGGCTTCATGGAGTCGGTGAGTGTCTGCCACCTAGTCCAGCATGTACTGTGGGCTTTAACTAAGGGGAGTGACAGAGGTCAGTCTTAAGCATCCATGCTGTTTTGCCAGACCTACAAAACCTGCAAATGAGCCCCCCACCACCCGTCAAGATAATAGCAGTTTTCCGAAGTTTTGAGATTGTGAAGTCCTTATGCAGCAGTATCTTGGTTTTCGAGCATCTCGGTTAAGGAACATTTCAGTTTACAAACGCCATAAATTTTATGGATCTATAGTATCATTAGATAGTAAAATTCATGCTAAATTTGCAGTTTTAGGGGTTGATTTTAAAGGTCTGGAACGCATTACTTTCTATGGGGAAAACATGCCTCGGTTTTCAAACATTTCAGAACTCGAACGGTCTTCCGGAACGGGTTACGTTAAAAAATCGAGGCATAGGTATATGTGTATGTATTTTTTTTGTGTTTGAACATCTCAACCCATAGGTGATAAAACAAATACAAATATACGTGCCTTATCATTGAAAACCTTGACTCTGCTACTCAAAACAGTGAGAGTCTTCTGTGGAACCTAGACTCTAGATCGTACGTAAATTGAAAGCCATCACTGGTTCTAAGAAACTCTAATATTTGGGAAAATCCACACACAGACACCAGTCAGTCATTTGAAAAATTGTTACCAGAGACCCTTCCCGGTGGTGTCCAGATTCTTGGTATCCCAAACAAAGAACTGAGTGGAACACAGAAAGGCAGTGGTGAAAGAGCACTTTTTTTTTTAGAAGCAAAAGTATACTCCAAAGGAATCGGAGCAGGCCCAAGCAAGAGTGGCTCAAGAGGCACCAACTGGCAAGGACTTGGAGTTTTTGTTTTCTTTTCTCTAGAATGGGCTACTCCTCTCTAGGTGTGGGGCCACTTGATTGGCACCTGTGATTGACAAGAGGCTATTACCTCATCTTTTTAGACTGTGCATGTTCCTTCCCAGAATTCAGTCTGTTATAATGATGTTAATGAACTTCCAGGCATATGCATGATTTTATAATGATGGTATTATATAATGAGGCTAAGGTGAGATGAAGATGGTTGTAGCCTTTACTGCACAGGTGTGAGTGACCGGTCTAATCTAGTTAGGTAATTTGCGTCTTCTAGTGTCTTCAAAGTGGTTAATGGTTATGGTAGATAAGGAAAAATTTGGGCGTAGAGGGGAGGTTTCTGGGAGGTCTCTGGGTGGTTGCTCTCCATAGGCCGTGTCGAACGTGCAGGAATGTCTGGAGACCCCATTCCTGTCTTGAAATTCCTGCCTCATTTCCCCTGAGAAGCGTCATCCCCCTAAATCTCTATGGGGAGTTGAAGGACAGGAGGTCTGTTCTTCTGTATCTGCTTCCTGCTGAATGTGGCCGTTGTCCCTACCTATGGGGATTCATGGAACTCTCGCCCTATCTGATCTTAAATGAGAAGAAGGGGTCTCAAGATCCACCTGGAAGACCGCGTTGGCTTCCTTGGTTGGGGTGTACTGGAAGCCTTGCTGGGACATCATTTGTACCCCAATGGCCCCTAGATGAGGAGAGATAGATTTTGGTTAATAGATTTAAAAGCGCCGGCCCAAGAACAGGACTCAAAGCTACTGATGCAGGGTGAAAGCCCATTTATCTTCAAAAGGCCTGTGGCCTTTTCCTCTGGTTTTAACTAGTGATTCAGGTGGCGTTGTTTACCCAGGAGTTGGGCCTGGAAGGGCCTGGAATGGCCTGGAAAGAATGCTGGGCCACAATGATTACAAGCCACAAGCTTCTGGGTAATTATCTGAAGCAGGGGGTAAAAGACATTCTATGATTCAGGCTAAGAACAATATTTAGTCTAAGATTAAGAAATTGATTAAGACCAGGGACTAGGGAGCTAAGAAACTAGGGAAAAGGAGACTTAAAATTCCTGTAGTGAGGGGGCTCTCCCATATCAAAATCATAATCTCGAAGTCCCTAGAGAGACAGACCTAGCTAAAGTTTGGGGATATGACATAGCAACTGTCTCCAATTAACCATCCTATTCTGAGATTCTTCTGATGTCTGAAGAAAAGGGACAGGCTAAAAATTATGCTGAAAGAAATCATTGGTCCTTTCACAAAATAATATTCAAGCATCCTGACAATTTCACAAAATTTCATTCAATACCTACCAGATAACAGGCACTGGGCAAGCTGCTGATGATAAGGAGACTAACAAAGCTTAATTTTGCCCTTAAGAAACTCACAATGTAGTAGGAAAGATGCGAAATATCTTTCAGACAATCTTTACTAGCATACCAGTAGTGCTGTAGAAATAGTAAGGAGAGAGCTGTTACCTCTGTTTTCAGAGGTGCCTGAAAAAAGAGGGGACAAGTAAGCATTATCTTAAAGAGTGGACGGGATTTTACAAGGCAAAAAAAAACCAAGAAGGGCTTGCAAGGCATCAGCAAAAGCACAGAGGCTTTAAAACACATGACAAAATCATGTTTGTTCAAGAAACTGTGTCATGGTTTGATGTGGTGAAGAGTAAGGAAGATGTTGAGATCTGGGGCAAGGTGTAGGACTGGAAAGGTTGGTTTGGGTCAGGATATGAAGGGTTTTATATGCAATGTCTGAACACTTGAACTTTATCCTATGGTTAATTGGAAGCCAAAATAAGTTTTTGTTTTTTTAAAAGATTTTTATTAAAATATAGCTAACATACAATATTATATTAGTTGCAGGTGTACTCTATAGTTATTCAACATTTATATACCTAAAGAAGCCATCACCATGATAAGCAACCATGACACCATACTGTGCTATCACAATATTATTGACTATATTCCCTATGCTGTACGCTTCATCCCCATGACTTACTGGTTTTATACCTGGAAACCCGAACCTTTTATTTCCCTTCACCTTTCTCCTTTTTTAATTTTTCAATTACTGTTGACATTTAGTATTATTCTATATTAATTTCAGGTGTACAGCATAGTGGTTAGACATTTATATAATTTAAGAAGAGATCCCCTGACTAGTCTACTACCCTACTAGTCTACTACCTGGCACCATACGTAGTTATTACAATAGTTTTATTGACTATATTTCTTATGCTTTACTTTACATCCCCATGACTATTTTGTAACTACCAATTTATAGAAGTTCTTCTTAATGCCTTTACCTTTTTCATCCACTCCCAACTCCCCTCCTATCTGGCAATCATCAAAATATTTTCTGTATTTATGAGTTTGTTCCTGTTTTGCTTTGTTTGTTTATTTTGTTCCTTAGATTCCACATATAAGCGAAATCACATTGTGTCTGTCTTTCTCTGTCTGACATACTTAGCAAAATACCCTCCAGGTCCATTCATGTTGCTGCAGATGGCAAGAACCCATTCCCTTCCATGCCCAAGCAATATTATATTGTATATATGTACTACTTACTCTTTATTCACTCATCCATTGACAGACAGACACCCAGGCTGCCTCCATATCTTGGCGATTATAAACAATGCTGCAATGAACATATGGATGCACATGTCCCTTTGAAATTTTGGGTTTCTTTGGGTAAATATCCAGAAGTGGGATTATTGGGTCCTTCTTTGCATTTTGTTATAGCCTTTGTTTTAAAGTCTGTTTTGTCTGGTGTAAGTGTTGCTACCCCAGATTTTTTGTTTGTTTGTTTCAATTTTCATGAAATATCTTTTCCCTATCTTTTTACTTACAGTCTGTGTGTGTGTTTGAGATATGAAGTGAGTCTCTTGTGGGCAGCATATATAAGGGTCTTGTTTTCTTATCCACTCAGCCACTGTATCTTTTGATTAGAGCATTTAATCCATTTACATTGAAAGTAATTGTTGGTAGATATAGCCATTTTATTATTCATAGTTGTGATCTTTCTTTTTTTCATCTTAAATAAGTACCTCTAAGATTCCTTGTAATTCTAGTTTGGTGTTGATAAACTTCTTTAGCTTTTTCTTGTCTGGAAAGCTCTTTATCTGTCCTTTGATTTTAAATGATAGCTTTTCTGGGTCGAGTAATATTGGTTGTAGGTCCTAGGTTTTCATCACTTTCAATATTTCCTGCCAATCCCTTCTAGCCTGCAAAGTTTCTGTTGAGAAATAAACCGATGGTCTTATGGGAGCTCCCTTATAGGTAACTAACTGCTTTTCTCTTGATGCTTTTAAGGTTCTCTGTCTTTAACCTTTGGCATTTTTATTGTAATGTGTCTTGGTGTGGGCCTTTTTGGGTTCATCTTGCTGTGACTGTCCGTGCTTCCTTGGCTTGTATATTTATTTCCTTCTCTAGATTAGGGAAGTTTTCTGTCATTATTTCTTCAAAAAGGTTTTCAATTCCTTGCTCTCTCTCTTCTCCTTCTGGTACCCTATGATGAGAATGTTGGTATGCTTGATGTTGTTACAGAGGCCCCTTAAACTACACTCATTTTTTTGTGGGGGATACTTTTTTCTTTTTACTGTTCTATTTGGGTGTTTTCTGTTACCTTATCTTCTAAATTGCTGAGTAAGTCCTCTGCTTCATCTGATCTACTGTTAATTCCCTCTGATGTAGCCTTCATTTCAGTTATTGTATTCTTTATTTCTGATTGATTTTTTTTGTTTTCTATCTCAATTTTTATGTTTCCTATCTCTTTTTTGAAATTCTTCCTGAGACCACTGAGTATCCTTATAACCAGTCCTTTTAACTTAGCATCTGGTGGATTGCTTGTCTCCATTCTGTTTAATTCTTTTTCTGGAGCTTTGTTCTGTTCTTTTATTAGGGACATGTTTTTTTGTCTCTCCATTTTGGCTGCCTCCCTGTGTTTGTTTCTATGCATTAGGTAGGGCTGCTATTTCTCCTGGTCTTAGTAGAGGGCCTTATGTAGTTGGTGTCCTGTGGGGTCCAGTGATGCAGTCCCCCTCGTCACCAAAGCACGGTGCTCCAGGTGTGTGCCTTGTGTGGGTTGTGTGTGCCCTCCTGTTGCAGCCTTGGCTGCTCTTTGCACATCAGTGGGAAGGATTGACCCGTGGGCTGACTGATTGTGAGGACTGGTCATGACTACAGTGGAGGAGCTGTTGTGCAGGGGCTGACCTTACAGAGCGGGATTTGCTTTAGCAGGGCTCTGGGTTTATTGTCTTTGGAGGTGGTCTGGTGATCCTTCGGCTCAGTCTGAAGCTGGCCACTGGGTGGGAGGCGACATCTATGAGGCGACTCGCTGCAGGCCAAGTTAAGCTGCAGCCTGTTCCCTGCCTCAGGTCCCCTGGCTTGAGCCACAAAGTCACCTGCAGACGGTTGTTGCCCATGGTGGGCATGGAGGTGCCTCAAGAGGCCAAGCCACAAACAGGCTGGCTGCCACTAGTGCCAGGCTTAGGGCTGCTCAGCCAGAGGTATGGCACATGCTGAAGCCAGATGCTGCTTGTTTGGTGTTTGTGAACCTTTGAGAGATTTCAGGAGAGTGAAGCATGAGCCAAGACTGGCCATTTATACAGAAAAGCCACTAGAAACAGCTTGGGTGTGCCAGAAAGTTGGGTGGGGCGGGGTCTCAAGGAGTTAGGGTGAATTGAAGGTGTTAGCCAGGTTGATAGAAACTCGGATATGGTGGATGCCTGCATCTGCACTCTGGGAGGGGGTGGGTTTAACAAAGAAACAATGGCTTCTGCCCGCTCCTCCATCTGGAAGAAAGCTGCTTCTCCAGCTCTTGCCCTGGAGCCAGATGATTCAGTTCCTCCCTGTATGTTTCTGCACTGTTTGAGCTGCTGCCCCAGCTCCAGAGCTTGGAGGAAGTGAATCTGTCAGCGAGTAAGTCCATGGGTGGGCCCTTTAAGAGGAACACCTGGGACTGCAACCACACTTGTCTCACTCAGCCACATCTCTGATGGTTTGCACAGCCAGAAGTTATGGGGACGTCTCTCTCCAGCACTGGAACCCTGGGCTGGGACACTTGTGTGAGGGCTGAGACCCCTCACTCCTCTGGGGGGGCCTTCACAGCTGAGATATCCCTCCTGATTTATAATGGTCACGTGTGTGGGGGACCAGTCCTTTCCGTGTCTCTGCCCCTCCTACCACTTTTGAGGTGGCTTCTTCTGCATGTTCTTAGTTATAGGGCTTTGGTTCATCTAGACTTCAGGCGATTCTCAATGATGGTTGTTCTGCAGTGTAATTGTAATTTTGATGTGGTCATGAGAGGAGGTAAGCACAGCATTTACCTACTTCACCATCTTGACTGGATTTCCCCCAAATAGGTCTTCAAACAAAGGAGTAATGTGCTCAGTTCTGTGTAAAGAAAGAAACCCAGTGGCAGTGGGGAGGGTGATGTGGAGAGGAGAGATTCTGGAGCTGGGTAAACTAGTTAGGAGGCTATTCCAGTTGTGCCTTTGGGAGATGACACAAGCCTTAAACTGTGGGAAGCCAGACAGACAAGGTTCCTGCCCTCCTGGTGCTTACATTCTAGTGGGGGAGACAGATAAACAAATGAATGCAGATAATTTCAATAATGGTATAAAGAAAATAAAATAGATAGTCTGGAAGTTTTCAGTTGAATGAGGGGCTGGATGATGGTGTCATCAACCAAGAGAGGGAATACAGAAAAATAGACATATTTGGGAGTATGTGAGTGAGCAGATAATGAGTGCAGTTTGCGCCTTGGCAAGTCACAGGACGCCCAGGAAGAGAAGTCCAGGAAGTAGATGAAAAGATGTCTAGAGATTAAGTAGGACACATGGGTCTTGGAACAATGAAAGCAACAAGTTTGTAGAGGGAAAGAGTAAGGCAAAAAAGGGATGAGGACTGAGAATAGCACTTTGGGCCACCTCATGCAGTTGTACAAGGTATTCACCGGACAAGGGGACCAGGCTGAGTGGGGTGAATGGGGCCTGAAGTCCAGCCCAAGTGCTGATTGCTAAGCCACGCGCCCTGGCCCAATCAGAGTATGATGTACCTTTTACTGCTTCTTACAAGGATGGCATATGAGGGTAGCATTCGCTTTAGAAACAGTAACATTTAAAGAATGGGTGAAAGCAAAGGAGCCAGCAGAAAGAGACAGAAAGAGCAGTCCCAGAGATAGGAAAAGACTTGGAGAGTTACGTCCTGGAATCTCAGGAAGGCAAGGAGGAGATGGTGACTGGGATTGAAAACTTCAGAAAAGTCAGATTGAGTTTGGCAAACTGAGTGACAGGTGACGTGAGAAGGGGCAGCTTCAGTGGAAGGGCAGGGTAGGCAGAAGCCACACTGCAGTAAATTGAGAGGGAAGAAAATATGAGGGAAGCTCTTTTGGGAGAAAAGGAAAACTTATGTCTACCTGGAGGAAATGAAAGGCAGAAACCAGGATTGATGAGAGCTGGAATATATGCCAGAAAGTGTATAATTGCTAGAATAAGAGCCCAGGAAAAGAGGAAGGATGGAACCACTGGAGAAGGTGGAAGGGACCAGTTTTACAGCCTCTGCCACCCTTTTCTTGCCACTGATTACATTGCACCAGAGATTCCTATTGTCATTTTGACAGGTCTCCTGCTCTGCCCTCATTGTCAGGGTGGCACCCTTCATACCAGTTTTCCACCCAGCAACCCACACCCATGCACTCAGGCCCTGTGTGGGCACAGAGAAGAAACTGGTTCCCCAGTGGGTTCACTCCAAATGATCCACCCAGGAAGACATTTCCCCAAGAATAGAATTCTTAGGCTCTACCACGCTAACTCCATCCAGAAGACATGTTGTTGGGCCCTATGACACCTCATGGAACAAAGCAACCAGAAACAGAATTCTAGTATTAAATCTGCAACATTAAAAATGAAAATATAAGTCCTGTGAAGTGATGTTACCTGCCATCGCAGATATGCTTCCTGCTGATTGCTTCCATGGGGCTCCCCCCAGTTCAAGCAAACAGGGCCGGTCTCAAGGCAAATTCTCCATCCTGTGACCCCCTCCTTTGCTCTTCACCAGTCTTTGACATGGGTTGGCCAACTGCGTCGACTTTGGCGGAAAAGACCAGAGTTTTATATTGGATGGAAGCCTGAACTAGACTCTCACACAAATACTCTGCAATTTCCTGAAACATTCACATTGAAGTGTTGCCCACATTAGCTCTGAGATTGGCTTTGTTCAGAAAGCCTCATGATATTTCACCAGACCTGATAGTAAATTTTAGATCAGACATTGGTGTCCGACTCGGCCAAATTCAGCATCTAGATACATTGCTTGGCCTGTGTGGTGTTTTAAATTTTTTGAGCCAATTTTTAGAATTGGGAAGCTTTGTATTCAAATCTGGGTTGCTGGCTTCTCTTGAAAATATTGTTGTTTCTTCATGATCGTCATTTCTCCATCAAAAGTGAAACAAAACAAAACTGGTAGAGGGGGCCCACATAATTTTCTTTATATCTAGCTTGCCGTTATCATTTACATTTATTGTCTGTGGATACTTGAGTTTTTCAGCCTCTGATTTAGGGTGACGTGGGTAGAATTACCTCTCTCCTTCTGCCCTCATCCCTCCCCTTAACCCCTAATCCCTGCCTCCCTGGGATGAGCAGGACCAGCAGGACCTGATTACACTAAGGCTTTCAGATACTGGATATTAGGACTTTCTGGGCCCAAAGAAGCTTGTATCCCTTCACTATGATTTTCCGGCCTACACCCGTCTGAATATAGGTAACTGACAGCCTCAGGACTTCTCCTACCTTCCCTGCCATTCCTACACTCCGTGTGGACCTAACCCCACCCTTGTCTCCCTTTGCTCAGAAAACTTTAGATTTTAAGTGTGTTTCAACATATTCAACATTCATTGTAAATCACGTCTGGGCTTTTTTAAAAAACACTTCCCATCTTCTGGAATAACACTGTTATACCAACAACATTGTTTATATCCTCTAGATATGACTTTTCTGCCACTCACTATTCTAGGTGCTAGCAATTCACAGCACATGCCAGGCAGAGGAAACAGCATGTGCAAAGGCCAAGAGGCATAAATGGGCCTGAGTATGGTTCAGGAACTGTGAGAAAGTCTGGTCAAGTTTTGCAAGTATTTGAATTATGCAAATTTGAAGTTGTTCCTAATAAACTATTAATAACACTGTACTGCATGAACAAAATTTGAAGCAATGTTTAACATGAATTGCATGCTTTCAAAGCTGGTGGTAGCTCAGTGAATTAGAAACTTTATGCTGTTGCCACATGGCGGAGCTATTTTAGCTGGTAAAATAGTATGTTCTCTTCAGTAAGTTTAATTTATCACTAAATAGTCTTGCTAAATACTATTACTAAGTAAACTTGAATTATGGATGTTTTTAATTGTGTGTGAAGGTTTCAGGAATGTATCCCTTGCATAAAATTCAACTGCACTAGAATTAGTGTGGCAAGAGTACAGAGTAAATGGTAGGGGGAAGGAAGACATGTAGAAAGTGTGAATTGAGGTTGAAAAGATGGCTTATAGTCAGATTGTGAAGTACTTTGAAGGGCATGCATTCTTTATTCTTGGGGATATTACTATATCCACAAAATCCTTCCATAGGCAGTGAGAAGAATGGGAGAGAATCTTCTTCAAGTGATATTGCCAATAAAGGCAATAGGTTGGCACTATATTTTCCCCAAATATTTCCCTCTCTCTCTCCCCCTCATCCTCTCTCTCTCTCTCTCATTCATTTATTCAATAGCTTAATGAACACTTACTGTTTGGCAGCAGCTGTGTTAGGCACTTGAAATACAAAAATGAGTATGACATTGGTCCCTGACCTCAAGGAGCTTCAATCCAGTAGGGAAAATAAAAAAACAAAAATTAATCACTATTTTTTGATTAGTGCAAAAAATATTCAGTGAGAACTTACTATGTGCCGGACACTATATAGAAATATACAGGAAAGCCAGACAGACAAGGTTCCTGCTCTCCTCGGGCTTACGTTCTAGTGGGGGAGACAGATAATGTACAAATGCAGATAATTTCAGTAGTGACATAAAGAGAATGAAACAGCATGACATGATAGTGACAGGCCATGGATAGCGATGGTATAAGAAGCCCCTCTGAGGAGGTGACCATTTGGGCTGAGACTGAACTGCAATAAAGATCCAGCCATGTGAGAACCGGTGAGATAGTTGCAAGAAGAGGGGAAAGCAAGTGCCAGGGCCTCAGGATAGGAACAAGCAATGCCCAACAAGGGAGTAAAGAACCCAGCTTCTTTACGGCTCTGGGATCTGCCACCCACAGTGATAGCGCCGTTCTTGAACTCATTCCCCTCAGGCTTCCTACTTCAAGTCCACTGGGAAAAAAATCTAGCTTTTTCTCACTTCCTCCAAAAAGTGAAGATCATATTTCCCAAAAGCTTTGAGCAAAGTTCGAAGTTTATTGTCTGAAATGAGGTCATGTGCCTTTTCCTAAACGAGTCATTGGTTAGGGGAATGGGATTACCCTTGTATCGGTCAGGCCTAGCCCGACTGCAGTAGTCAATTTCCCAAACTGTGTCGCTTCTCCCGAGAGTGGGTGGTGGGGGTAGGGTGGGCGAGAGTGGGTGGGGTGGATGTTGGGAGTCAACCATAATGTTCACTACACCATGGTAAGGAGTTTAGATTTTATTCCAAGTACAATGGTAAGGAGTGAAGGGACATGATCAGATTTTTGTTTTCAAGGATACATTGAAGATATCTACAGTACATTTAATAAGAAAAAGTAACATTAAAAAATATAAAGAACTCCTAAATATACATAGGAAAAGGACAAACAACCCAACAGAAAAATAGGAAGAAGACCTAAACAGGCATTTCACAAAAAAGGAAGCATGTCTGGCAAATAAATAGTAATGATGGAAATGCAAAATAAAATTATAGTAAGATGCCACTTTATACAGCTAGATAGGCAAACATTTTACAGGCAAACATTAAAAAGTACTGTTGATAATCCTTATATATGGCTTATGGGTGTATAAATTAATATTACTACTTTGGAAAACATTTGTCAATATTGTGTAAAATTGAAGATGTACATACTCTATAAACCAGCAATCTTATTCCTGGGTATATAGTCTAAAGCTATGTTGTCCAATATGGTAGCCACTAGCCACTTGTGGCCATTTATATTTAAATTCATTAAAATTAAATAAAATTAAAATTGTGCTTTCTCATTTGTAGTAATCATATTCCAAGTTCTCAATAACTCCATGTGGCCACCATATTGGACAGCATATATATATATATAGAACATTTTCATCATCATGGTAAGTTCTGTTGGAAAGCCCTGCCCTAGAGAAGTTCTTGCATACGTGCACTAGGAATCATAGTCAAGACTGTTTATTTTAGCATTGTTGGTGATTGCATAGCTTATCAATAAGAATTTGCATGAATTGTGACATATTCATGTGACAGAATAATAAACAGAATGTGGAAATCAACATGGATGAATTTCAGAAATACAATGTTGAGTGCACAAAGCAAATTGCAAAGCAAATGATATGCACCCATTTTTTTAAAGTTCAAAAACAAGCAAAATTAAATAATGTATTGTTTAGAGATACAGACATACATGGTAAAAGAAATAAAAAAAACACCAAGGGCACATTAAATATCAAATTGAAGATAGTGTTATCTTTGGGAAAGCGACACAGTCAGCTTCAAAGGTGTTGACAATATTCTGTTTCTTAAACAGTAGTGGGTACTTGGGTGTTTATTTTATTCATTATACCTAATTTTATACATTATATTTCTGTACATATGAAATATTTTTTTCTTAAAAGGATCACTATAGCTGCAGTGTGAATGACGGACTGAAGACAGACAGGAATATAAGCAGGAGACTTATTAGGAGACTATAACTTGCCCAGCAAAGGGTAAGTGTTAACCTGGATCAAGAAGGCAGTAGCGGAGGTTAAAAGAGGAGGATGAACACCGTGTATGTTTGGAAGGACTAAATCACCTAACCCTAATCATTAGGGTTTAACCCTGATCATTAGCTCTGGTAGAGTTTTGCACAGTGTAACGTGGAGCATGGAAGAGGGAAATCAAAGTCAGAGCTTTTAAGGAACCCTTGGAAGAGATGGCCGATATCTGAGTTTGGGACTAGTAGGAGTTTGTTCGTGGCATTCTGGTTAAAGGTAATGAATGGTTTATGCACAGATCTTAAGGCGGCAAGTCTCTGGAAACTGAACGCCTTGAGCACAACTCTACTAAAGAGTGAGAGGGCAGGGACCAAACATGAGGGCCAGCTGTGCTCACTGAGAGACTGTGACCTCATTCTGAAAGATGCAGGGAAACTGCCTCCATTTTTCTTTCATTTTGCCAGGGAGAAAGGAAGATCTCAGCGGACAAAAATAAGGCACTGATACAAAGCTGTGAGAATCTAGCCACAAGGAGGTCCTGATTGGGCTAACTCTAAAAATGCTCCTCTTTGTACTAATCAGTTTTATAAAATGAATACCTATGATCACCAAAATCTAAATTTTGTGGAATTACAGAAAGATCAAAATGAGGAAAAAAAGTAAAAGAAGGGGAAATGGAAGAAAAAATGATAGTGATAAAAATGGAGAAATTGGACTTGAGAGAAAATGATAATTTTTAATAAATACATTTGGAGACTGTAGACCCTGGTTTCCTTTTAGAAATGCTGTTAGACTGGCTTTGCTGAAAGCTGCAACAAACCCATAGCTTTTTTTCATTCTTTCATTTATGAACTACGTACTTTAGTATCTGAAGCAAATATTTAAACATAATAGTTACAACATTCTTATCGTCTTTTCAGAGACTTTTCTTGAGACTAAGCATAAAAATCTCAGAAATAAAGTTAACATGCAGGAGTTGGTGACTCAAATCCACCTCTCCAATGCATACCCTTTGTAATATTTTCTCATCAGACTTCCAGTTTTGTATCTCAGCTTATTTTTCTTTCAGTTAATTTTCTTCCATCTTTGTTCTGAGAAGAATGATTCATCAAATGAAGTAAAACTGAACACATTCACACGGTAAATGAAAAACTGAAAGATAACGTGCATCTCACTCTGAAAGTGGATGAAAAAATGGGTGTCTCTTCTTAGTACTAGAAAAAGAAAGACTTTGTTTCTTAAAAACCCTCAATTAGACATCCTGATTTCTTATGTTAAATAAGAAAGGTAGCATGTAGTTAAGAAAAGAGGCCAACGTTTGAAGTCCATTGAAGACCTGGTTTTATGTCCTAAGTAATATTTATGGGCATATACAGCCAGTAAGTGAGTCTTAGTCTCCTCTGAAAAGTGGGGTACTATCTATAATAACTAAAATGTATTGAGTGCTTACTATGCTGCAGATCTTACAATATACAAATCTTAACTCATTTATTCCTCACAGTCACCCTAAATCAGGA
The DNA here is from genome assembly GCF_004115265.2 of Rhinolophus ferrumequinum. Taxonomy (NCBI): domain Eukaryota; kingdom Metazoa; phylum Chordata; class Mammalia; order Chiroptera; family Rhinolophidae; genus Rhinolophus; species Rhinolophus ferrumequinum. The sequence continues at coordinate 17,572,631 of NC_046304.1, read as the reverse complement.
GGTAGATGCTATTACAATGACCATTTTACAGATGAGGAAATGCAGGCACAGAGAGGTTAGGAAACTTGCACATCATCACACAGCTAGCAGAGTAGTATAGAGTTAGGATATATACTCAGGTATTTGATTCCAGCAACTAAGAATTTAAGCTCTCTAAGCCTAGGGATCAAAAGATATAATGTAAGTAAACGCTTTTTGAAACTTAAGTACGTTAGATATGCCAGTCTAAACAATAAACATGCAGATTTATAAATTGCTGAGTGTTGTTGTATGTTATTTTTCAACTTGCAACAAAGCAATCATTTGTAGATATTCTGTGGGTGGATGGTTTAGGTTTATGGGTGCTTTTACTCTAGGCTTTGACAAATGGAACATAATCAGGAAGTTTTCCTTAGGTGCATATATGCTGCTGTTAAATTTTCACAGTGGCCCATTTTAATTTGACAGGTAGAAAATCATCATGACCACTCATTGTGACAAACAAGGATCAGTGATGGAAGCCTTAATTAGATGAATAAGAGCATTGTGGAATCAAAATGCATATGCCAAAAAAATGCATATGCCTACATTTAGGATATTCGAAAGAGATAGTGTAGAAATCTTTAGCAGAAATGTGAACTTGTTAATAAATCATTAAAAAGTTTCTTAAAAACAAGTGTGATCCACATCTCAAATTGGAGCAAAGTCCTTTAGGTTGGTGATTTCCAAGTGAGCCACGTTTGTTATTAAACACGTTTATGAGTACCATGACTATAAAATTCAGGAATTCAAGGCTATGATTCTTTAGTGGCAACAAAGTTTATGTCCTTTTTGGTGGAATGTTTTGAATGATGCCCTTGAGCTGCCTATAAAACCTACAAATGACCCTGTTTTGGGCTGAGAATCTGTTGCAGAACACGGAGGTAGTAAAGCCCCCTATAAAGTTGTTTCATTATCGTTCAATTCATTTTAATGTCCATCATATAATAAGAGGGCGCGTAGGATCTTTGAGATTATCTTTTGGTCTAGTCGCTCAGTTTAGAGTCTCTGAAAGATGATGTGATATCCTTGTGGTAAGCAGCTCGTTAAGTGGCCAAGCCAGGATAAGAGGTCTGTGTTTTGAAGCAACTGTTTGTACATCTGGTACCTTTACATACATCTGGTAGCTAAAACTTTTCCGTGAGCAATGTTGAATATTCATGGCAGAGGTGCATTACAAACTTATGACTCCAACTACTCCCTTCAGCGCTGATCATGTTCAGTGATACAAGTGGGTTGCGGCTTATTCAAGGATTAAGTTCCAAAGTCAGGCAAAAATTGATTGTAGTCAAAATTATCCTTGGAAATTCCCTGGGAAAGAATCACTTCAAAGGCCCAAACACCTCCTCTTAGTAAGTAAGTACAGCAGTTTTTATTCCAGTATGGAACGAGATTGCTGTTTCTTTGTCTGAGAACCAAATGAAGTAGTTGGCTTGTGTGTAGGGGCCATGTAAGAAAAACACAAATCCTTGAACACTTGATTCATCCTGAGCACGTGAGAAGGTCCCACTTTAAGAGCCATGAGGGAACCAGCACTGGCTCTGCTCACCTTATGCTCACTTCAGGGCACATGTTCTTTGAATTGAATGGCAAATCTCATGGCAGGCACTTTTTTTTTTTTTTAATTTATTTTTAATTTATTGGGGTGACAATTGTTAGTATAATTACATAGATTTCAGGTGTGCAATTCTGTATCACATCATCCATAAGTCACACTGTGTGTTCACCACCCAGAGTCAGCTCCCCTTCCATCACCATACATTTGATCCCCCTCACCCTCATCCCCCCCCCCAACCCCCTTACGCTCTGGTAACCACCAAATTACGTTCCCCAGATTAATTTTCAAACCCCGTGGCCATTCTGTGGTCACCGACTGCCCTCCAATCCCCTCACCCTCCCCCCCACCCCCCACCCCTCCCGCCCATCTAGCAACCCTCAGTTTTTCCTCATTGTCTCCCACACTGTTTCTGATTAGTTCATTCACTTATTCTTTTCTTTAGAATCCGCAAATAAGTGAGATCATATGGTACTTATCTTTCTCTGTCTGACTTATTTCACTTAACATAATGTTCTCTAGGTCCATCCATGTTGTTGCAAATGGTAAGATTTCTTTCTTCTTTATGGCTGCATAATACTCCATTGTATAAATGTACCACAGTTTCTTAATCCAGTCATCTACCGATGGGCATTTTGGTTGTTTCCATGTCTTAGCTATTGTGTATAGTGCTGCAATAAACATAGGAGTGCATAAAGATTTTTGAATTGAAGTTTTGGATTTCTCTGGATAGATACCTAGGAGTGGAATTACTGGATCATAAGGTAGTTCCATTTTCAGAATTTTGAGATACCTCCATACTGTTTTCCAAAGCGGCTGCACCAGTCTGCAATCCCACCAACAGTGCACAAGCGTTCCCTTTTCTCCACATCCGCGCCAGCACTTGTTGTTTGTTGATTTATTGATGATAGCCATTGTGACTGGGGTGAGGTGGTATCTCATTGTGGTTTTTATTTGCATTTCTCTGATGGTTAGTGAGGTTGAGCATTTCTTCATATGTCTGTTTGCCATCTGTATGTCCTTTTCAGAAAAATGTCTCTTCAAGTCCTCTGCCCATTTTTTAATTGGATCGTTTGTTTTTTTGGAGTTGGGTTGAGTAAGTTTTCCATAGATTTGTGATATTAATCCCTTATCAGATATATCATTGGCAAATATCTTTTCCCATTCAGTAGGATCCCTTCTTGTTTTATTGATGGTTTCCTTTGCTGTGAAAAAACTTTTTAGTTTGATATAATCCCACATGTTTATTTTTTCTCTTAGTTCTCTCGAGCGAGGGTGTATATCAGTAAAAATCTTACTCCGGGTAATGTCTGAGAAGTTTCTTCCTATATTTTCTTCTAGGTATTTTATGGTTTCAGATCTTACATTTAAGTCTTTAAGCCATTTTGAATTTATTTTTGTATATGGTGTAAGGAGGTGGTCCAACTTCATTTTTTTGCATGTGTCTGTCCAGGTTTCCCAGCACCATTTATTGAATAGACTGTCATTACTCCATGGCAGGCACTTTTAATTCTCTCTCTCTCTCTCTCTCTCTCTCTCTCTCTCTCTCTCTCTCTCTCTCTCTCTCTCTCCCTCCCTCCCTCCCTCTCTCCATCCCTTTCTTCCTCCCTCCCCACCTGCCTTTTTTAAACCCACTCTCCTCTTTCTCCCTATCTCTATCTACTTTCTATTTTAATTCAAATGTTAAATGTGTCACTAATATGGATTAAATGAGTCTATATACGAGTATGATTGTCCCTGCCATATAAGATGTACTATATAAGTTAGTTCTTAATGTAAGAGGCAATTTTGCCTAGCGGTTAAGGACCCAGAAGCCATATTGCCTAGATCTAAATCCTGGTTCAGCCACTAACAAGCCATGTGACCGAGGACACATGACTTAAATTCTCTGTGCCTCAGTTTTTCTCCCCTGTAAAATGGGTATAATAAAATTAGGACCCTGTTATGTGATTTTTATGAGGATTTAGTGAGTTACAATATATTTCAAGTACTTAGGACAGTACAAGGTAAGTGCATATAGGAGTGTAACTATTGTTATATGAGGTCACTATACTTCAGGTAACTCAGAGAATTAAATTTTGACAATTCCTGATAATTATGTGTGCTAGTTTAATTTCTCATCTCTGGTTTCCATTCTTCCTGGCATATAGCAATCACCCATAAGACAACAGGGCCGAATGATTGTCCTGTACAAAACTGAGAGCAATTATAGTACTTACTTAGAGCCAAAGGGCAGGGTAATGAGAAAAGTGACTCTTCTTACTAGCTGTGTGAACTTGGACTTTAGTATCTCCAGTTGCAAATCATAAATAATGACAGCACCACCTAGGAGTATATCTCACAGTGTCTGGGAGGATCAAACAAGATATGTCTAAAAATGCCTTATAAACTCTAAGGTAACATGAAAATGTAAGCAATTGTTGTTTATAACCATAATTTAAAGAGAGGCTGACACTGTTTTTTCTATCAAGATCATCGAGAGAAATGAAGACAAATAATTCATGAGTTTCCACAGCAACATTTTGCTGTAGGAATCTATTGGCAGGAATGCAAAATCTCCAATTGTTTTCTTAGTCTAGTATACACAATTCTCTGAGAGCTCAGGTTTTTGGGAATTCTCAGTAGTATCCTTCAGGTTTTCCAGTATTATGTAAGTGAAAATTACTCATGATGTAAGTCGTTTGCTATATAACAACCTTGATATTGCAGAGATAGGCTCTTGAAAGATTACCTAAGTGTTAAGGAATTTGTGATTAATGTGTAGCTTTTATTTTCTATAGTCACTGGCGTGAGATTAAATATAATTTGGATTTTTTAAGAAAATGAGACAAACTCATTTTTTTCTGGCTTGCACTACTGATGCCCTATTTTTTAAAAATATGCTGTCAATATATATATCTATTCAAAGGGAAAAATATGATTTTATTGCAGGTTATCCAGCATTTTATATGAGTCAGGGTCTCTGGTGGGAGGGATGGGGGTTATTATGAACTTACCCTTGAAATTAAGCATTCTTCCATTAAACTAGATGAAACGTTCCTGAATTCTTATAATGAAAATACCTACATTAGTCAGGATAGGTTAAGTTATGCTGCAGTAACAAATTAACTCTAAAATCTGGTGGCTTAACACACAGGTGTACTTCACTTATATGTGAGCAGGTTTCTCTGTTCCACGTCGTTATTCAGAATATCAGGCTGACAGGGGCTCCAGGATCTCTCCACAGTTGCCATGTCAGGGGAAGAAAGCACCTAACAAACATGCACCCGTCTGCTCTACTTAGCCCAGAAGTGACACCATTCATTCTATCCATAGCCCACTAGCAGTCACATGGACTATCTAATGGCCAGGGGACAGGGGAATGTGAAGAGCACACGAATATTAAGGGAGTGATAAATATCAGATTGGTGCAAAAGTAACTGCAGTTTAAAAGGTTAAAAATAATTGCAAAAACCGCAATTACTTTTGCACCAACCTAATATCTCTGCCATAATTCCCCAACCCCTAAAGCAGTAAAATGCTCTCAATCACATTGCAGTACTTTGTCCCCGCCCCCTCACCCCAGGACAGTGCAGTATAGAGGAAAGAGCATGAACTGTGGGGTAAGACTGCCCTGGTTTTGAATCCCAGCTGCTCTACCTCCTGCTAGTTGTGTCAGTTTGAGCAAGTTAATTTTATTTCTCTAATCCTCAGTTTTATCATCTGGAAAATGGGGATTCTAACACCTACCTTTTAGGGCTGTTGCAACAATAAGAAATTATCTATGCAAAGCCTTTGGTGATTATTATCATCAGAAGGATGAGCACATATTTAGGGCAGTAATTCTCAGCTTCAATCCTGCAACACTTCAGGATAGCTGAAAGAGTGTTGTAAATTTTCAAAATGCTCTTCAACTACGATTATTTTAAATTCCCTTTCCTTACTAAAAGAAATTCTCTGCAGATCACTCGAAGTAGGATGGACATAGACATCATTCCTGGCAAATGATGAGCGAGGGGAAGTTTGTCTTTACTATTCAATCTTTGCCCCTCCCTTGGTATCTTCTGCCCTACTCCAGGCTTTGGATTAGCTTGGTATGAATCCCAGCTTAGTCACTCTCTGTAAATAAGTTAAGCATTCTGGGCCTGTGTCCGCCTCATCAAAGCTGGACAATCATAACTACTTCATAGGGTTGTTTACAGGATCAAATTTCAGATGAAAACCTTAGCATGGTATAACTAACTCTTCTGACTTCCTTCCTTGTGATCATACCTGAGTGTGCGGGGAGAGGAGGCTATAAGGGAAAACTACTAAAGCTGTGTCACAAAAATCATGAGACAATGAAAGCCCAAGTCAACACTGGGTTGTAACTTACCTAACAGAGAATGTCATAAATTGGGGTAACAGGATGCATCTACCCCAAGACATTATAGAATTAAAAAAAAAATTTTTTTCGATTAGGAGAATTACACCTAAAAATCCAGATTCCTGACTTCTTTAAAGAATCATATCCATCCCCAATGATAACTGTTAGCCCTCTTTTAGACCTACATGGGCTTTCTATATGCTGTAGTACTCTCTACTCCCTATTGTTTTACATCTAGCCTGCTTTACTCATTGGTCTGCTTGACGCCTGTAAGAATTTGAGTTTATACACAATGTAATTTATAGATGATGTGATACAGAATTGCACACCTGAAATCTATGTAATTTTACTAACAATTGTCACCCCAATAAAGTTAAATAAAAAAAAATTAAAAAAAAAAAAAGAATTTGAGTTTATGACCCCTGGCCAGTAGGTTCAAGAAAATAATCATGATGATGGTGATGACGGGTAAAGTTGGTGAGGAAGGGAGTTTGGAAGCTGTTTTCAATGATTCACAAAATCTAATGTCAATGATTACGAGTATATTGTTAACCTCTAAAAGACTACATAGGTTAACTATATTTCTTTGCTCTTAGGTGGAGTTACATCAGCTGGGTAATTGTGTTATCATTAAAGAAATTCAGATTGGCAAGTAGATATCATTGAAAAATATTTTTAAAATTGTGAAAATAGATTACTATTATTTAATACATAAAGTTTGCTTGATAGACCAGTTCTTTCAAAAATGAGGCCCAAGGATGAGAAAAATAGTATACAATGTGTCCTTATTGGTGGTAAGGTTGAGAAGGGAACAAGTGGTTTTGGTATTTGTAGTCCTAAGGATCAAAAACCAGAAGAATGAATGTTGAAATTTCAGGTATCATAGTAGGTAGAGAAGACATTTGAGGAAAGGCCATGGGGGATTCTTTTGAATTTCATGTCTTTCTAAGTCAGGCTCTAACTTCTAATTTTAAGTAATAGAACTCGTTTTTAATACAGGCTCTGTTTTTTCAAAACCTAAGCATAATAAAATGCAATGGCCATTTATGATATTGCCATGCTCTGCTAAACTAGTTAATAGTCCATGTTTGTGCTAACGTACAAGGTCACTGCATTTGTAAGAGTGAAGAAACTCTTCACTGCTGACCTGTAATTCTGAAGGATTGTTACGTGTCCTAGAACAAAGCTGATTCATAATTCTACTAGGTGGGGCAAAGGTATCACATTTTTCACTCTTTTGCCAACTCCTTCCAGCATTTCACTAAACTATTTGGGAATCTGTTGGGAATTTTCAAGTAACATGAAAATCAATCCTAATCCTCCTCCAAATCCAACCTCTTCATTTTCCAAAGACAGGGAAATGGACTTGCCCAAGGAAACACAGCCAAGACTAGAACTCAGGTCTTCTGATCCCAAGTCCAATCAGATATGTGAGTTTTTCTGTTTCCTCTTCCACTTAAACTATCCCAACCCACCATTACCTGAAAAATGTCTTCCCTTTATGGTCTCCAGGCTTCTACTTAATTGTCTAAACTTTCAGATTTTCACAGTCCTCCTACCTTGTCCTTACAGCACTTCCGCAGGGCTTCCAAATGCTACTTTGAGAAGTCCTGAATGAGAGACAGGATCTGAATGTTTCCTCACAAAAACCTGCTGGGACCTCCAAGAAGACAAAGAAATCTGTAAACTACAATCTTTATTAGTCTCTCTGTCTCTCCCCCCGCCCCACCCCTCTCCTACCCTATTCCATGCTGAAGTTTCAAAGGAAGCAAAGAGAAGCCTAACAGGAAGATGTGTCTGTTCATCTTAGAAACAAATCCACTGAGATTTCATACATTTTGCTCATTTCTTCTTTTTGCTTCTATGTCAATAAGGGGCTTTTACCACCTGTCTGACAGCAGATTCTCTCTCTCTCTCTCTCTCTCTCTCTCTCTCTCTCTTTCTTTCTCACTATGCAACATTTAGCGACTGCAATATTAGACAAATATTTTTTTTTCTAAGATAGAGGGGGAGAGCACAGCAGAAACATCAAAGGTGGTTCTGGCCAGGGCCGCTTTGCCCCCTAATCTGCCCCAGTTGTGTGGGAAAGTGAAGTGGAGACTCTTATGGGAAAAAAAAATCAAGACAGAATAGAAGCAGAGAAAGTCAGCGATAAATTATAAAAGAGCTGCAATTTAAAATGGAGGTACATACATAAGAAAAGCACAGGCTGACTCATAATTGATACAGCTAGATCTAAGGAGCTGACTATACAAAAAGAGGCAAAGGATGCTTGTAAACAAGCATGACGGCCAGCCCCTGTCCTCTGCTGTTCTCATTCATCGTCATCACTACATAAAACTCACAAACTTTGTGACTTGTCAACCACGATGAGATGAGAAAAATAAGGACATATGCTGAGTTTTTCATAATACTAAATTTCTTCCATTTAAAGAAGTATTTTGTATTCTGAGATTATATCTTTCCTTTTTTAGTCCTAGAACATTTCTTGTATAAAACGACACTGAAAGTTGACGATAATTGATATTTTTTACGTGCTTCCTTAGCAACTTAAAAAATGTCTCACTCTATGTTGCCCTCCCCCCGCCCCCATTTGTGTGTGTGTGTGAGTGTGTGTGTGTGTGTGTGTGTGTGTGTGTTGCACTGATTTGTGAAACCCAAATATCTGTTCATCTCCTACTTAGAAAAATACATTCTAAGTGGTAAGTGGTCACTTACCTTTTCAGAACAAATCTCAATTAACATACCCTTCAAGAAGAACACTTAACAAAATCTTATTTTTCATTCTTAACAGCTTTCTCCATAAAAACGTTCCACAAGTATATCAAATTAGCCCTAACAACTACTGTCAAGTACTTAATGAAACACTTCTTCATAACCCATGACAATTTAACAGGAGTGAATTTAATAATAGCAATAAATACAGATGGGACTACACAAATGAAGAGGGTTCTGAAGCATAATTCTTTCTGTATTAGGTGGCATCTCAGCTTTCTCATCTGAAATGAACCAAGAAATTAATTATAGTGATCATAGCAGTAAGAAAAAAAAAATCAAAATCCAATTGATACTCTTGGAAAGAATGCTTTAGTTCTTTTTACCCACCACCCACTTCACGTATGCTGGAGCCAACCGACTGAAGGAAGCTCCAAAGAGAAGGCAGGCTTTAGGATAAGGAATGTGGTTTCTGACCTTGTTGTGAAGGAGAGTGCAATAGTGGCTTCTCCCATTTACATTGTAGGGCAATAAAATGCAGTTGCACAAGCATTAGCCCAAAATTGCTTCAAGAGAGCGTAGGCTTACGAGCAAAGGTATTCTCAATTCTAGGCAACCTTCCAACCTGCCTCACCTGTCTTCCTCTAACTGTAGGCAGATTCTCCACCCTCCATTCTCCTCTGAACCCCTTCACCTTCTGGCACTTCCCATCTCAGGAGGAATTTGCCCTGGATGGACTTTATGTTGCACACCACTGCTACCCGTCTGCTTATGGAGGATCACTGGCCCCAGCCCAGAGTACTTACAGAGCTGTTTCTCTTTGAGGATCTTCACCCTTTATGCAGAGCTAAAGACAAACGGAACAAGGGTAATGAGTTTGCTTGCTTTTCTGAAGCCCATGGATAAACACTTTGAATGCGTCAGGGTGTCTCAAGGGACAGGAAACCCAATTGTCTGTCAATCTCCTATCTAGAAAAAGACACACCCATACAGAGGTGGCTGGAAATACAGCCATCTCTTCACTAGTCTAAGCCTTATTTCTTTGGCCAGATTAATCATTTCTAGTGAACATAGAGAATGTGTAATTCTTAAGCCAAAATGCTTCCAGGATTCTGAGGTTGTTGAGTATTTCTTTATTTCGTAGGAAAAAATTTTCTTTGGTTTGGAACAGGGGGTGGGTGAATTTCTTCTTGGGAGACATTGTTGCCCTGAATCATACCCAGTTACCATATGTTTCAAGGAGAATGCCTTTTGTTGGAGAATGAACTCAGCCTCGGCCACACTGGCCTTTCCTTAGAGGCTTTCTGCCCGATTTGCTTCCCTTTGGCACTGGATTAACTGGTGGAGTCAAATACCTGGCATTAACCTCTGCATGCACGTACTCTGACCTGCATCATGCTAACCAACAAGCTTAACTATTCAACAATTCTACCTCCAGCCCACCACAGCCAGGGCATATGGCTGTACTCAAGAGGTGAGCAGCAAGTGCCATCTTTTTCATGCAGACCTCTGAATCCCGGGCAGATGCTCCTATATTTATTTATTGTACCAAAGGCACACATAGCAACAATAAGGGAAATTGAAAAAGAATAAAAATCAGCCCCAATATCCTCTACCCCTAACACCACAGCAATTTTCATTCCGGTCTTGTCCATATGCACTTCTGTTCTTTGTAAATCTGTACTCATAATATATGTACAACTTTTATTCCCTCGAGCAACTTCCATTTTAGATCTGATGGTAGAGAGACCAGATTGTCCAATTATGGCTCCTAACGCTAGTCGCTTGCAGAGTTAGTTCTCTGCCTTTATTTAGATGACTTTTTACCTAAATGGCTTAGAATACTTAGATACCTTCATGATTCTTTTTCTTCTAGCAATCAGTCCAAAACACAGTGTCAGAAAGACCACAACACTGGCAGCAATAATGGGTTCTATGGGTACAGCCGCAGTTCTATCTGTTGAAAATGCAAACACATAAAACAAGAACTAACATTTATATGCTTCTAATTTATGTACGTCTCATATGTCCCAGCCACAGTGCCTTGCATTTACATAAGTATTATTAGTCCCGATTTTACAGGCAAGAAGCCAGGGACTTGGAGAGGTTAGTTTACTTGTCCAAAGTCACAGAACTAGTAACTGGCAGAGACAGGTTACAAATCCATTCCTTTGTGGAAGGATCACTTACGGTCGTATGAGTAACTGCCCCAAAGCAGGTCGTCAGACCATTTTATGCCATGCGGAAAGCAGAAGTAAGATGAAGTCAATGGTTTTTCCTGCCTTTTGAAAAACCCGAAAGACAGTGGGAGGCGTCCCAGAGGGGGAAAGAGAGGGAGGAAAGCTTTAAGAGAAAAAAGTGGAAAGGTGAAGAGCCTGCTAGACTGAGGGGAGAGAGGTCTGTGGGCTCCAGGAGCAGTGGGGGCCCTTGTAGCTGTACTGTGATCTGCTCCAAGCAGGAAACAAGACGTTATTTAAGGTGGCTGCACAGTGCCCCTAGGGAAGCATTACTTTAAGCATCAGCCTTGCCAACCCTTGCATAGATTTTTATACTTCTCTAAATGACAGGGAAGAATAGAGATTTTACTTCTAACTTGGACTAGGAGGAGATCAGCAGCAACCATGACAGCCTGGAAATGAAAGTTTCCTTGTTTTCTTACATCAGGTAGGCTCAGAGCTATTTTGTTTATCAGGTATGATGGGCACAGGTGCCTGTGATCACAAGCTTTCCAAGAGCCTTTGAAAATAATTGAGACCTGAAAAAAAAGTATTGGCTCCGAAACAAGAAAAAGTGACAACATTAATCAATATTAATAAATGTTTAAACATCTATAAAATGTAACTGTGTGTTCACTATAACTCACTGTTAAATAATAATGTTTAAACCTTCAGAATCACATGAATAATTTATAACAGAATGTATGTACATTATAAAAATCCTTTCAAAATTTTTACAGCAGAAAAGTGTATTTAATGTGCTTCATTTTACTATGTTTCATAGGATATGGGATGAAATTTTCAAAAGTTAAGAGTGCTTAAGGTCAGAAAGGTACTTAAACGACCCTGTCTAAGCCCCTGGGTTCTGATGCCACACTAGGAGGGCAAGGGGCTCCCATTATGGTTCGGATAAAATTTTAGGAATGTATAGAAAATCAAGAGTGTACTCTTTATTGTACAATTGAGTTTGTGGAGGAAAATATATAGTCAACAAATATTTACTGAATGACTACTGTGTGTTAGGTGCAATGCTCGCCCTGGCCAAAAAATAGAGCAGACATGGAAGGCTCCTGCCTTCTTGGAGCTCCTATTCTAGTGGGGAAGACAGATACTGAACAAACAAAAACTATCGATTGAGGTAAATATTATAAAGGACACAGAGAGTATCTGAGGGGTGAAAGGCGGAGAGGAAGGGAAAGAGGAGACTTTAGATACATCTAAATTTAAAGCCCAATCCTGTATGACTCAAGATTATGAGATAGGTTTTATCCTATATCCATAATCCATAGTTGTATGATGCATTAACCAATTACCTTCTAATTGTTTTCTTCTCCACTTTTGTCCAGTTCCTGCTTGGGATCATTTTGGGGAGTATAAGAAATGGATTAAGCATCCTTTACTCTTGCTCCCTTTTGGTTGCTGCTAAAAATTATTCTCATGAGAGTGTGGGCTGCATTAACCTTCTAGAGAAACTCTGCTCCGTGGGCCTGGGCCTTGTCATTAGCCCTGGCCTGTAATTGCCAACCCTGAGACATACCAAAGCGCTTCACCTTACAGGGGACCCTCTCTATTTGCAGGGCGAATGAAAGATGTCAAAATGAAGGGGGAGCAACTGTGGGATAATCAGGACCAGAAATCAGAATTCAGTCACAAATGGGAATCGTCTTACCGAGCTCGATAAAATGAAGCCACGTGGGACAGGTTTCACTCCATAAACAAGCTGAAATAAATTGCCTGACCCCTTGGCTCACTTTGGATTCCAAGTTTCTGTTGAAACTTGGCAAGTGTAACTGCGTCTCTCCCCTTGCCCTGTTTTCCTCTCTTGGTTGTAACCAGACCTGGTATTTTCCCCCCATGTTCCTTATGGTACAATAATCCCAGCACAGGGGCTAAAAATCTTACGCTCAAGAAAAGACCCTTGATGTCATTTCCAGCTTTGCATGGCCTCATTTAGAAACTTCCCCACTGAGCTGTGAAGGTGAGAGAGGCAAACGTGGCATCCAGCCTGACCACCAGCAGTCCCATGCTTACACCGCTCAGGCTGCCAACCACCAGGGAAGTAATAAAGCAGGATGAAATAAGAAAAACAAGTTGGTTTGGAAGAGCTCCACCCCAAACAGGATTCTGCCCACCTGAAAGCCAATTTGTCAAGCTGTCATCCTGCTTGCCACACAAGCTGTATACTTTTTTTTTTTTTATGTGACATAGAGCAATTATGATTCCATCTGAACTAAGAGGGATGTTGCAATTCCCCGTCTCTGCATGTGGTCTTTATAATGAGTTAGAACGGCATGGCCCGAGGCCCCCCACCAACTATGCTTCTGTGGTCCTGGGGGAAGTGAATAGCCACAGATTTCAATATGATGCCCCTTCCTCTACTTCTGACCGCATGAGTACTTAGATTATTGGTGTGTGTGGTTTTTAAAGCAGATAGCCCCTGGGCATACCGTCCCAGTTCTGCAGGACAAATTACTGAACACGCCAGTAACCACAGGACAGGGCATTCCACCAGCAGCAGCTCTTCCCTCTCCCCCCACCAGCCACTCTGTGGGGTGCCCAGACCCTCATGAGGGGCAGGAAATAAGAAGCCCTATGGTCACATCAGTCGAACACTTCTGGCAGGGGTTCAGTTAGCCTCCTGGGAACTGGCAAGAAAGGCAACGAGTGGGCACAGGGAGGCAAATGACAAAGTAATAAGATACAGGAGCCTCAGCTTGTTTGGCTGTTCCTACCTTCGTGGCCTCAGACCAGGAGATGTGTGCACAAGCATTGTCTGCATCTGCCACACCAGGTATCTCGCCTTTCTCTTTTTGCATGAACACGAAATATGGGGAGGGATAAACACTTGGAGCTTCATTTGTTCCTTGTATTGTGGGGGTGATAAACCTGAGTAGGTGTAGCATGAAGCCAAGATAAAGGGCTTTTACCTTCCATTTTCCCCCCACTCCCTCTTCTGATTGGCCGATAGGTTACAATTTTCGAGTTAGGAGTGATTTTAGAGATCCATTTTCCTATCTAGTGAGTATCTTTTTTCTTTATGTGTTTCTGCCCTCCGTCTGTCGTTAGGCTATGAACTCAAAAGTCCAGTTCTAACAAACCTTGTTACCCAGGAGAATTCATGGAAATACTGCCTAAAAGCCAACCAGAATCGTCTTCTCCTACGGTTCTAGAAAAGGACCTTTGTTCAAAAAGCAGTGTCCTATCTATATAGAATGGGCATAATTCCCATAAAAGGGAGGACTAAAATTCTTAGTGGAAAACTAAGGGGGATAATTCTCCAAAGACCATCCTCGCTGCTAATCATAACTGTCATCATCATTTGTTGTCATGAAAAATATTTCCTGAGCATCTATTCTGAGTTTTGCACTGTGCTGGATACTATTTAAAAAGAGAGTTACCTGTGACAAAGAGGTGAAAGTCCTTGGTCACTGTTTTCAGAGGTGAGGTTGCAAAACAGCGGTAGGTTCCATTGTCAGATTTCTTGACTTTTGTGATTGACAGTTGAAGAGACTCACTTGTCTGTTGGACTTGGTGATTTTTCTCTAAATTCAGGATGCTGTTGTTTTTGTACCACATCATTTGAGCCTGGGGGTTGGATTTCACATTGCAAACCAACTTCACATCACTGCCTTCCCCAGCCGTTTGGAAGTCGTCTCCACTTAAGAGAGGAGGAACTGCAAGACTCAAGAATTTAGGTTTCATTAGCAGATAAGCAGTCGTTTACCATCAGTGTTCGGGGTCTTCCTTCAGTCTATCTCATGTAGTCAGTCATTCATTCATTTGACAAAAATTTATTGAGTACCTACTGTATGCCAAGCACTGGGCTAGAAATTGAGGATACAATGCGAAATAACATACATCCGGTTCCAAACCTCATAGAGCTTTTTCCTTCTTTTTCTTTCCTTTTCTTTCTTTCTTTCTTTCTTTCTTTCTTTCTTTCTTTCTTTCTTTCTTTCTTTCTTTTTTTTTTTTTTTTTTTTTTTTTTAAGGAGGGCGCAGCTCACAGTGGCCCATGCGGGGATCAAACCAGCAACCTTGGTGTTATTAGCATCATGCTCTAACCAACTGACCTAACCAGCCGCCCCAAACCTCATAGGACTTTTAATGTGGTGGAGAAGACAAACCATGAAACAAATCTAGATAATAATGAATCTGTGCCAAGTAGAAAATTTGTAACACCGCCCAAGATTATAAGCCTTGTATCTACTCTAATAGTTAATATAATAAACCAATCTGGGCGAGGGTTGGAGAAAACAGTATGATATTAAGACAGCAGGCATTGCCGTTAGCCCTAATTCCATCTACATCCCTTACTGTGATCTTGAGAAATTCACTTAACTGCTAAGTAAACTGCTCAGTTTCCTTATCTAAAAAGTGGGGTAATAGCCACCTCATGAGTTGCTGTGAAGATTAAATGAGACAATGCCTGTGAAGAATTTACAACAGTGCTAATTAGCACTGTTATTATCCTGGTGGTGGTGGTGGTTTTAACAGCTCGTCACACTCTCTATTTTTCCACTTTATCTAAGCACATGTGCCCCACACACATATTTACCAATGCGTATTGCATTTCCTCAATGATCCTCTAGAAATAATGTCCTCCTCTTAGGTTTTCCAATCGAGGCAACTCTGGCATCTATGGAAGATGAGTGTGACTTTCTGAGTCCCTCTCATCCCTCAGTGTGAGCAATTCCTTACTCCCTCCATGGTAAGGGCAGTTGTAGACCCATAGATAGTTGGGTCTACACATTTATCTTCACAGATAATTCCAACCCTCGTCCCCACGAAGGCTTTCCAACATGTAGGGGGAGAAATGGCTGAGCTGACTCTCTCTTCTCCTCTATTTGCATTTTCTGGCCAAGGTGTAGAAGAGTAATAAAATGCTTGAAAAGTGGGCAATGGGAGAGAGATTAAAGGTAGAGAAGGAAGAAGACAGGAGCTTGTATAATCTGCTCACTGAACAATTAGACCCTGAGTAGGATGTGCTATTAATAACTCTCAGAATGACATTTTGTTGCTCTTTGGAACGAGCGAGCTTGAATTTCGTATCTAAATCCGAGGATTTTATGTGGTATTCAGATATGTAGGAAGCTGCTAGAATGGAGAACATAATTACCAAATATACCAGTTCCACCAATTCCACAGGTCCTATTAGTTATTTCTTTTTATTTAACTATTTTTATGCATATCAACTATACCTGTGTATTCCGTTTTTAAAAAACCAGTACGTTTCAGATACAGTTGAGGTTCTTCTTGACTCCACCCTCATCATTTCCTGGCTCCCCAGAGATACCCACTGCTGAGTTTGATGTAAATCCTTGCAGATCTTTTATTTTTAAATAGTTTTTTACACATATAATGTACCTACAGGAAATATATCGTGTTGTTTTAGGAGTGTGAGAAGGGTTTACTTCATTCTCTCCATTACTTGGATGTTTTTGAGATATATCTGTATTGAATCACAGAGATATGGCTCATTGCTTTTACAGTGCTGTAGTCATATGATAATTATATGTATAATTATATGTAATATGTATAATACATGACTCTCTAATCATTTTGATGGGCATTAGGTGTTTTCATTTTTGAAATGTTAAACAATGCTTCGATAAACATTCCTTGTATAAATCTCTTTAAGCACATGGGCATGTGTTTCTCCACAGTTAACATCTAGAAATAGAAATGCTGGGTCATAGAATAGGCACACTTTAAATTTTGATAGGTATTGCAAAAGAGGTGATCTCAATTTATACTTTCAGCAACAACATACGAAAGAAACTGTTTCTGCACACACTCCCCCAAATAGTGTGTTATTAACTGCTACTTCTAACAATAATAACACTTTCTCAGGATTTAATGTGCTATTCTTGTCAATTTTTATGAGCTCATTTTGATGGATCGATTTATGAGTTTATGTCAGTTATTGTCACGATGAATCACTAACCTGTTTGGTTTTTGTTTGTGTGCTTAGCAACAATATTTAGAAGGTGGTTATAAATATTATTTTATTTTGTTGTCAACACTTTTTTTTTAAATGAAAGATGATGTTAAATGTGAATTCGGGCTAGAAAACTGAAAATCATTTTTTAAAGCCACCAGATCATCTTATTGGCATTTCTGCCCTGCCTCCCTTAGGAAGGTAAGGAACCTGGGGATTTGTGTTCTGTTCCTACTAGCTGCAGCTGTGAGAATTCGGGCCCTTAATATGAGCCTCAGTTTCCTCATCTGTCATTTTTTAAGGATTACGAACTTCAATGGTTCCCCTGATAGTCCTGGATTCTATCAAAGTAGGCAGGAGGAAGCTTGCTAAAAATCACATTTTATTAATTCATAGACAATGAAAAACAAAACTCCTTTGCTCGGAACAAGCAAATGATTCACTCTGGAAACTCAAGCTGCAGGATGCCAGTATTTTCCAGAGCTAGATTCCTTGGCATTTTCTCTACGCTTTTATCCCGGACCAATGGTATTAATTTTTCACAGAAAAGTTTGCTGAGCTCGAGTCCAGAGCTCTTTCTACCAAATCATACCACGTCATCCCCCATCCCACATCGCCCCTCATCACACCATTCACACCACCCTCATGTAGAACCAGCTTCCCACCCAAACCATGATCACCTATATAATATCCTTTGAAGGATCCCTAACCCCATAGAATTCCACCAGGGGGTTACCAATTTCTAGAACCCAGCCATCAAAGAGCTTCATCTTTTTGGGTTTCAAACATGAACGGCCAATACATTTATGAAAAGGTGAAGACCCTCGTTCTCAATTTGGAAAATGAAAAGAAAATTTCATATCAGGCTGGCAGATTTCAAACTCAGTGCTTAGGAGGGTGTGGGGAAACAGGCACCCTCATGCTTTGTTGTGGGAGCATAAATAGGGCAATTTGGCAGTATCAGGCAAATGTTAAAATGCATACACTTTTTAGACCCAGATTTCAACTACCACTTAATGTAGTACAGACAACACAGACTAACCAGAAGTTGCCCTGTCCCCTTTACTCACAAGCGACATTCAGCACCACTGAGACGGACACCAACTGATCCCTTTGCAGCTTGCAGGTAAAAGTGACTCCATTGTCATTTTCACTGATGGAAGAGACACAGACGGAGCTGGAATTGATTTTATTTCCAGATTTCAAATCTACGGTCCCCTCTTCTCGGTACCAGAGAAGTTCTTCCTCTCTGGTGTGGTTTTGAACAGCACATCTCAGAGATTCTTGAAAGCCAAGATGAGTGTTTAGAATATAGTTCTCAGTTTTACCATTCACAGTTAAAACAGAACCTGGGAGTACAGGAAGAAATTATTAAGATAGAGTGAACAATCTAAATGGCCATCAACAAGGGATTGGTTAAATAGATTTATGTTACATGAGGATAATGAAATACTCTGCAACAATTAAAAAGTCATACTGACCTCTATACTTTTATAAGGAAAAAGATCCATAATATATTATTGACTAAAGAAAAGGAAAAGGTTAAAATGATGGTTACCAAATTTTGCTGCACATCGGGATCACCTGGGGATCTTAAAAAACTTACTGATGCCTTGCTCCCATCCCCAACCATTCTTATTAATTGATATGACTGCAACCTAAGCATTGTGTTTTTTAAAAGCCCCCAGGCAATTCTAACGTGCAGTGAAATTGGAGAACTGCGGGCTTAGAAAATAGTGTGTACAGAATTATCCCATTTACACACACACTCTCACACACACACATACACTTATCAGGAAAAGTGTTCAGAAAAATTCTATCTATGTGGAATAATATTGGTAAAAATAGAGAAAAAAGTGCAGAAATACTTACCAGACTTAATTTGTTTACGTCAAGGGGTTGGAAATAGCAAAGTAAGGGGGTGGGAGTGGGGAAATACAAAGGAAAAAGGAATATAGCAAAATGGAAAAATATTTAAGACATAATATTAGATAAACAGGCAGAATGTAAGTTACATTTCTAATATTACTATAAATATATCAAAATTGAATATGCATAGGGGCAAACAATTCTGATTAGATAATCGGATTTGGTCCTGCAGTTCTGATGTCTTAATATTGTTTTTGCAGTAAAATAAAAAGCTGTTTAAACAACTGTGATTTGTGAGGTAGACAAATCATTGTGGGGTGGGTGATCAGGATATATACTAGCTTGTTTTCATCTCTGATTTTTAGAAATACATATATTCATGGTATAGTAACAAACCTGAATTTCAGTTTTTACTTTCCAAGTTCAAAAGCAAGTAACAAAAGCTAAAAATGACTTTAGCTGCCACAAATTGCCTCTACATAACATCATTACTATATTCTATAAACACATTAACTTTTACTTTATAAAGTATAATCTGGAGAAAATAATGAGATGGCTGCCTAGTATTTTTTTAATCTGGAAGAATATACACCAAAACGTTGAGTGGTTATGTTTGGATGATGGCATTCAGAGGGATTTTTACTCTTCTTTATTCGTTTTTCTATTTCCTACTTTAATTTACAATGACGATGTATTACTTTTAAAATCACGGGGAGGGGGGAAGCTATTACTTTCAGATTGAGGTGAGGAGCAAATGCAGGAAAGATTTTCATGTTAGTGGTATGTTCAGATAAACAGCAGAAGATTATTTGGATATGATTAGTAATAACATGCATTAAAATGTAGGAAAATTTTGACTGTGGCTTTGGAGAGAATAGAATACTTTACCCTGCTTACAATATCAGAACCATAAAAATATTTTTTCGTTTAATTTTTTAGTGTATTATCTGACTCCTGTACTCCAAGCTGTACCAACTCTGTAGTCATTCCAATTTGGATTTTGGATTTTCCCAATGCCCAGTGATCATTTTTTAATCTGAAATTTTCCTTTATTTAAAACGAGGCCAAAGACAATAGTATGGTGGTTACCAGAGAGAAAGGAGATGGAGGGGAGGTAGAAAAGGGTAACGGGGGGGTCAAATATATGGTGAGGAAAGGAGATTTGGCTCTGAGTGGTAAACACAATGCAATATATGGATGATGTATTATAGAATTGTACACTGTATTCATCAATGTCACCCCAATTTAATAAAATTAAATTTAATTTCGTAAAAATTTTTAAAAAATCACAATACAATTCCAACACAGAGAAGAGGACAAAAAGAATGTGAACTTACTGGTCATCTCACGTGGCAGAAATAAAATCACTAAGAGAAGAAATCTGCATGTTTGCATTAGGCCACTACTCTTCCATGCCATCTTTAACGAATTCAAGTTGGATCTGCTGAGGGGAAAAGTGCAGTTGTTTCTGTTCTTTGGTCTACACTGAGTTTATGAACCTCCCTTTGTCTGTTATGCACTTAAAATGAGGTCCCAGATCACTTATCCCAGTGACAACGGTACTATTTCTAGTTTTTAAACAAGACTGTTCTGACTACTTAAATTCAAAGTACTTTTAGTATTAAGGATTTTTTATTAAGATAACAAAAAGAAATCCACAAGGACATAAGTTATAAAATATAGGGCAACTATAGGGCAGTCCTAGGGAAGATAAAGCCAGCCTTCCCCAGAAAAAATTGAGAATGTCATTTTACCGGATTTCCCTGAAAATAAAACTTAGCCAGACCATCAGCTCTAATGCATCTTTTGGAGCAAAAATTAATATAAGACTTGGTCTTATTTTAATATAATATAAGACTGGGTCTTTTCTAATATAATATAATATAATATAATATAATATAATATAATATAATATAATATAATACCAGGTCTTATATTAATTTTTGCTCCAAAAGACGCATTAGAGCTGATGGTACGGCTAGGTCTTATTTTTGGGAAAACACAGTAACAGAAAGAGATATGAAACTTGTTTCATTCTCAGATGGTCCCTACTGAACAAAATCAATCTTGTTTTGAAAGCCTCTCTTGGGTCATTTTTGTCAAGTTGCTCTCTGGTAATAGAGAGTTTTTGAGACTATTCCAAATCCCGTAGATTCAAATGATTTGTGCCCTAGGAAACAGTCGCAACATAGCCGCTAATCTTAAACCATGTTAATCTCCGCTTTTCCCCATCCTTCCACTACTGTCCGGTGCGCAGTACTCCTTCCCCTTGACCTACTCTGGACTAAAAATAATAAATAACAAAGGCCCCTTTACTCCCTTCTTCTGTGCTTTGCTGCTGCCATTCTTCTTCCTAAAATATTCTGCATTTCCATTTAGGAAAAGCAAGTATTTATTACTTCCTTTCAAGAGTACTACTACGAATATAGTAAAAACACACGTGGAGTGCTCTCTATGCAACAGACACTGTGTTAAAAACACTCTGCGTATAGTATTTAAATCACATTTAAGCCCCTAACAACCTCATGAGGTCATTTCTAAAGGTTTAGAGAGATTATATAATTTGCTCAAGATCCCAAAGACAGTAAATGTCAGGGCTAATTTGAACCTAGGACTCTCAAGGCCATCGTCTTTACCACCCTACTGCCTAGATTAATAGTCTCTTCCTTTAAGAAGTGGCTGTTAATCCCTTTCAGTCCCTGGCCACTCCTTAGACCTTCGCAACTTGGTGTTTTATATTAACCTTCAAGAGCTGAGACAGACCGATGACTACTTCAAGCCAGCTCTGCCTCTTCCCATCTAGGCCTGTCCTGACAGGAGCCAGTTTCATTCCTGCCAGGCTCAGCCTTTCTGGCTGGCAAGCTTGCTTCAGTCTTTCAATCAGGTGCAATGAGTACTAATATTGATTGTTAGGAATATTGATTGTTTTGTAATTTAAAAATTTTTCCAAAGAGATTTCTGTCACAGCATTGTAACAGTGACAATTTCAGAATTTGGTCATTAATAGAGTTTTCTCAAGCATTGTCCACTAAAAACTGAAAGTATGGGCTTCCTGGCAGACCTCATGCTACCCTATTAAGAAGGAATATTGATGTCTCCCCTTCGCTTCCACCCAGCTTGACTGCAATTTTTCAAAATGAATTTCCCTCCCTTGACTTGTTTTTAGTCTTCTTGATGCTCTACTTTCTACACAGGTCTTACCACTTACCGGCTGAGCTCTGAAAAGCTGACTTCCTTGGCCACTTGCTCCTCCGTCTGAGAACCCTGAATCTTTTCCCTGTTACCATCTTTATAATACTCGAATTAGAATACTTTATGACAGTAAGGTCAAGTAAATAATTAAATTGGGTTCAAAGTCTGTTTCTGGTTATGGATTCTTCGAGAAGACAGTAATTAGGGAAGACATCTTCTTAAATTCTAAGTGTTTATGTGTACCCAAGTTACTAGGTGGGGCCAGATATTACTAACAGGAAGGTAATTGTTCCAAGACAGCCTGACCTTATGCAAAAATTGGTAGCTCATCTCACTGAACATTGTCGTGCTCAAATGAGATGACTGTGCTTTGATAATCTGACAGCCTGAGAATTGTGATGGCAAGTCTGAGGACAGGTTTGATTTTCACAGCAGCCAAAACGTTAGGAGATTCCGCACAATTTAAATACTGCTGGAAAAATCTGACTCACCACTAGTGACCCAAACCCACTGTGTAAATTGTACTGAGCCAGCCATGGCAGGGACGGTTTTATTCCTCGGAGATTCTCACCTGATTGGGGAATCCTTCCATTGCACTTTTAAGAATTAGCACTTGAGGAAAACTTTTTTTTTATTGGTTAAAACATACATCTGTTGATGCTGTTGTTACAATGTGAATTTTATCTGGCAAGTACTATTGTTCCCGTTTATACTAGATTAGAATGAAATAATATTTACGGTTATCTACACATTTGAGCACATTGGTTAAGCACGCCAGGGATCTGTCTCTTCCTAGCTGTGAGCTAGGAAAGTTATTTCACCTCTGTGAGCCTCAGGTTCTTGGTCAATACAATGGGGAAAATAATAATGCCCTCCCTACAAAGTCATTGTGAGGATTAAATGAGATAAAGCATGTGAAGCAGCCACACAGCAAGCTTTTAATAAGCAGTAGCTATTGTTATTATTAACGTAGGCTGGGAAGGGCATAATAAATAAACACGGCCTCACTATAGCATTGTTCCAGTAAGAATCATAACTGAGAGCAGTTCCTGTCAGCTGGGTGGCAAGCACCATTTGAGCAGGTTTTGAGTTTGCTTCTCTAGGGTTCTAACAGTAGGGTGTTTTACTATTATCATTTGTAAATGAATTCAGCAATGAATCGATGTCTTAGTTCTGGGTCCCTCCAAAGCTGACCCTAAGACACACCTTTGGCTGCAAGTAGTTTATTTAAAGGTCATCTTGAGAAGCACAGTAAAGGAGAGATAGAGGGAAGGGAGAAAAACCAGCAAAGGGTGTGACAATGAACAAATTACTGCTGTGGGCAACTTCACTGGGGACTTTTTGACAAGCTCTGTGGAACACACCTCAGAAACAACTCTGGAGGTGGAAGGAAGCTTGGGTATTTATCCAACTTATCTCCATCACTGGTTCAGGGACACTCTCGGAGTGTTGACTCCCCAGCACCTCCAGCCCGCCTGCCCGGTGAGGGCAGAGTGCACTGTCTCTGTCCAGCAATGAATGTTCAGCAAAGACACTCAGGAAATCACCTGCTGCTGTGTTTCCCCGAAAATAAGACCTAGCTGGACCATCAGCTGTAATGCATCTTTTGGAACAAAAATTAATATAAGACCCGGTATTGTATTATATTATATTATATTATATTATATTATATTATATTATATTATATTATATTATATTATGTTATATTATATTATTATATAAGACCAGTCTTATATTATAGTAAAATAAGACTGGGTCTTATATTAATTTTTGCTCCAAAAGATGCATTAGAGCTGATGGTTTGGCTAGGTCTTATTTTCAGGGAAACACGGTATTTAGGAACTCTTTACAGGTGACCTCTAGGCCAGCCAAGGGAAAGTGGATAGGCATCCCCTTCTACAACTAGATATTAAATGATATTAGGAAATAATGGTTATTTTTTCTTATGTGTGATAATGGCATTGCAGTTACATAGGAGAGTGTCCTTATTCTTAGGAGATGACTGCTGGAGTATTTGTGGGTTAAGTGTCACGATGATTGCAACTAACTTTCAAATGATCCAGCAAAAATAAGTAAATCACACATACACAAAGCAAAATTGCAAAATATTAACACTTACTGGATCTAGACTCTAGCTAGGGTTACATAGTCATTATACTAGTCTTTCAACTGTTGTGTACATTTGACATTTTTATAATTAAAATATTAGAGGAAAGTAGCAGTTTTTATTGAGTATCCATATGCTAAGCATTGGGGATACCAGTGCCATCCAAGCCAATATGCTGTCTTTATCATGAATTACTAAAAGACTTGGCTTCTCAAGTCAGTCTACTGCCATCTGTACAATTGTTTTATACACATCTATAATTTCTACAAAATGAATGGTGCCCCCTGAATCCCACAACAATGATTGAGCCCCTGGGAGATACACAGAGCAAAACAAAGCTCCTGGTCTTTAAGGGTCTTACATTCTAGAGGGGGAAAGTCAATGATGGTCAGGAGCCAGGTAGAGTGTACTTGGTGCTGGGGAGGGATGTCAGATGTTTAAAATGGTACCATGGCGCCCCTTCTGGAGAGTCAAAGAAGTGACAAGATTTGTCCAAGGTGCTGTAAGTCGTCCCTGGAACAGTCCTCTTTCCTCGACCTGATGGAGAGGGGAAACCATTTCACCATAAGTAGCTAAGCCTAGCAGTTAACCATTAAACCTCAGTAGGTTGTCTGGTTGAAGTATTAACAGAGTCCATATGTCACATCTTCCACAAGTAACTCAGGGGCAAAGGGAGAGAAGAAAGGCAGCGCCGAATCTGGAAATTCCTGAGAGTAGAAACCAATTTGTTCCACAACAGGTGCATGCACTTCTGGACAGAGAAGGGGGTCCAAGAACTGGCAGCCATGGCCTCCTGATTTAGGTGAGCATAAAAAGCACCTGGCGAAGTCTCCAGGCACCTTTCCTTTATCAGTTCTGATGGGACTCAGGAATCTCATCTTTAACAACCTACAAGTTGACTGACACAGATGTCCAGGAATCTCATTTTGAGAACCATGGGACTAAGCATTTATGAGGGTGATGAAGGTGGAAGCCCCTCAGCTAAGGGGAAGTGCCTAGTACAGGGGGGTACTCAAGAAAGAGTGGAAGGAAGGAAGGAAGGAAGGAAGGAAGGAAGGAAGGAAGGAAGGAAGGAAGGAAAGAAGGAAAGAAGGAAGGAAGGAAACAAGGAAGGAAAGGAAATGAAGGGGAAGGATACCCACTCAGAGGTGAATTACAGGTGCAAGTGAGGTACTCTGCCCCAGAAGAGAATGCACACACAGGGCTGCTCTGTGGCAGACAGACTCTGCAGGGGCTCAGGCCTCACAGTACTTCCTGTTATATGGGAATGAAGAACAGGAGAGGGAAACAAGCAACCAGAATGCGGGAAAGGCCTGAGGGGCTGTGTGGGGACAGAGTCCCAGAGAGCAGTTTCCAGGCTCTCGGCTTCACGTGGAAAGGTGCTGGCTCGGGTAGTAGATGGCCGTCAGCTGTAACCAGTTAGCCATTAGCCACTGATATAACTGCCGTGGCTATGCTAGGGGGTCGGTTGTTGGTTAGTTGGCAGAGAAGCTGATGGCAGGTTGTGGAACGTGTGACTCCTGCTTCCTGTGTCTCCAACCCAGCCGCCAGGGAGAATCTAGTGGTGTGAACCCCCTATCCATGGCTCCATTGGTGTTCCTTTTTGGCCTCACCATATCCTGCGTTCTTGTGCGGGGAGCGGGAGCTGAGTCTTGGCATGACAAGCTGTGTAGCTACTGCTGGCCAGTGCCATCTCCAAAGACCTTGGAGCCACAGCCTTCATATCTGCTGTCACCAAAATTGATGTGACAGAGGCAGCAGCTTGGCAAATGGCTGGAGGTCATAGGCCAGCAAGGTCATCTAGCGAGGCCACTGGAAATGCAATTGAGGGTTTTACAGTGGCAGAAAAGCTAGAAATCTGACTGTTACAACCTAGCAATGATACAGTGGTGTGAGGACAGAACCAGGAGTGCAGTTTCCAGGCTCTCGGCCTCACGTGGAAAGGTGCTCGGGTAGTAAATGGCCATCAACTGTGATTGGATGGCCATCAGCTGTGGCTAGTTGGCCGTCAGCTGTAACCAGTGAGCCATTGGCCACTAATATAACTGCCGTGGCTACGCTAGCAGCAAATGGGGGCTAGCAAGAAGATGGTGGCTGAGCTAGCATGAATAGATTGCATTTGGCACGGCGGATTGCAGCTAGCAAGTGAGGTGGGTTGGCAGAGAGAAGTGGACGGCAGGTTGTGGATAGTGTGGCTCCTGCTTCCTGTGTCTCCAACCCAGCCACCAGCGAGAATTTGGTAGTCTGACTCCCCTATCTATGGCTCCGTGGGTGTCCCTTTTTGGCCTCACCATATCCTGTGTTCTTGTGTGGGGAGCGGGACTAGAGACCCCGCATGACACCCTGCGCGACAGTGGTTTTTTGAAAACTCAAGTGGTGCCTTTTCTATCCAGAACCCAACACAATGTCCACTAAGCTGCTTAAAATTGGTCATGAGACTTCACAATTTCCAGCTTAAAAAGTGATTAATGATCCTCTAACTTCCCATCCTCCATTAGGATTCCTTCATCACCAAAAACCTTAGGCCCTAAATCATGACCTAAAAAGCCTCCTGTCTAGGGTTGCCAAATTCAGCAAATAAAAATACAGGACACCCCATTAAATTTGAGTTTCAGGTAAACAGTGAATATTTATTTCGTAAAAGTATGTCCCATATAACAACTATCCATTAATTCACAATAAAGCCAATATTTCAGATATATTTATACTAAAAAAACCGTTGTGTCTCTGAAATTCAGATTTAACTGGGTGTTCTATCTTTTAGCTGGCACTCCTACATCTGTCTAATCCTTCCTTTTTTTTAATCGGTGAGGAAATGAAGTTCAGAGAGGTAAAGGAAGCTGTCCAAAGTGATACAGGGTTTAGAATCCATTCAAGATCTCTGGCTGCCACACTACTGCCTTTTCCAAATACCTTACTTCAGAGTCTCTTAACTTGACTTCCCGAACCACTGTGGATGGGCTTTAGAGGGTCAGTGAAATCCCTGATTTGTAGGCAAACGTGTGTGTGTGTGTGTGTGTGTGTGTGTGTGTATGTGCATGCATGTATATGTGCATGTGGATATTTTTCTAGGAAGACAATCTCTGAATTTTTAAATAGCTTCTCAAAAGAGGCATGCTTTTCAAAAAAATATTAAAACCCACTCTTTCACAGTATTGTGCTCTGCTTTCAAAATGCAGAATATCTATTACTTTGGGTTGAGGTCTCATTTCTGCTTCTGCTATAGCCCTTCATTCTCGCACAGCACTGGGCCCCGTCGTGCTAGGAAACGGGTAGATTTTGTCTGCAAGTCTACAGAAAAAGATCCACTATGTCCTCTACATGCCATGCAACAGAAGCTATCCTACTCTCCACAACCTGGCTATACCAAAACCAAACCTCCTTCTGATCTGTGCTGCATTTTCCTTTCTCCACCTCTTGGAATTGCCACCCTGGAGTTGACAGGTCAGAACACATTGAAGAGAATAAATAGGTAGAAGGTAGCACTAATGTGACCTTTGAGATTGACCACTAGAGGTCTCTTCTCATCCACAATGATTCTGAAGTTAAGCGTTAGGGGTTAGAGAAGATGCTTCCTTGGTCAGATGGTGGTTACAAGTGTCACTGGTGTATTCTGTACCAAGCAGCGGGGAGTAGCTGTGTGATACAATAGGTAGGAGTGATGCATAATAAAATTACTTCCTCAGAAGAACCTGGATAATGTCTTCCAGTATCAGGCTCAAAGGCAGAGATTTTAAGGAGGAACAGAGTGCTGGAGCTTCCTCCTCATCCAAAAGGAAAAATGCAGAATATTCCACCACTCACTGTCACCAGGCAAACATCCGATTTCCCTCTGAGTATAGTCTGGCTCCAGGGATGTATTTACTAGAAGCTAAGGAGGGTTTGGAACAGAACCTCATTAGCACAGGCCCCTTCCCTGACCCTAGTAACTTTATATTTGTAATTTTGTATTCTTTTCCTTAAAGAAGGCCCCCCCAAAGAATAGAAACATCAGGCCCCACTGGGCCTGGATCTAGCTCTGTCTGACTCGGGATACAGGATTCAGAGAGGAAAGAGGTGGGGCGAGTTTAAAAAGGAAGCCTCCCTGCCACCCCACCCCATTGGAGACTAATGAGAGAAGGTTTCCTGTGGGATAGGGAGGAGAGTCATAGATGCGTCAAAGAACTAGGCAGCTGCTTAATTGGCGAAGAGCGGTAACTGTGGGGGCACCAGAAGTGAAGGAGCCCCCTCTTGTCTGCTGGGGACTTTCCTTGGCCAACAGGAGTTCGCCAAATTGTCAGGAGCACGGTGGTTCACTCACAGGCCTGTAGCATCCTGTTGGCTCCTTTCTGAATAAACAAATGGTCTTGCCAACCATTGTGTAGATTTTGAGGGGGAAAAAAAACCATTCCAGTTCCAGAATTCCTATGGGCTGTGATGAGCCATGAACTTTACAGAACACTAAAGAATCAATCAGGGTTGAATGAACAATTCTGTTTGGGAGGTACAGATAGATTTTGGAATAAAAGTTAAAGCAATATCACGACTTTCGAAGCTGGGAAGTTTTCCTGTTTTTGAAAGAGAGTGGTGCTGGAAAACTGCAGCCTGCCCTGTGTTGGAAGTAGCTTGCCCTGACTGGTGCAAGCTGACTCTGCACGTTCCTTTTCAACTCTGCATTTAGTGACTTCCACTTGGTTGCCCGAAATCAGCCTCAGTGGGAATATTTACACCATCAAAATTGGCAGCTGCTACAGACCAGAGCTCTTCTCTCCAGACCTGGCTGTTAGACATTTTACCAGCACATCATTGCCTGTATTCCACTCCTAACATACTCCCAATCCCTCTCACACACACAGTCACGCACAGAGTCAGCAAGCACGTCCCCCTGTGTGTTGTGTATGTATAAACACACAGAGAATCACATACGTACACGTTCCCCATACAGCTAGCTTGGATATCAGCGATCCTCCTTGCTCCGTCATCCTGCTGTCTTTAGTGTTTCTCTACTCATCACATCCTGATCCCAGGCAGTGATCTCTCTCTCTCACTCTTGAATTCACAATTGTTCTCTCCCTCATGCCATGAGACCCTCAGTGTCTCAGGGATTAAGTACAGGATTGTGAAAGCTTCTGAGGCAATAACATAATCCGGACAGTGGATTACCTTAGCGGTCCAGAAGTCAACAGTGAAGATTGTACCAACAACCGCATAGTATTGTCCCAATGAAAATTCTGTTAATATTTGATCAGGGTTCTTTCAATACATTCAGTTCTCACCAATGTGCGTCCTGTTTCCCTAGCACTCAGAGAAATTTGAGATGAGCTCCTTGGTGTCAGATGGACAGAGGCAGGCAAAGAAAACTCATGGGACTTGCTCAGGCCAGACCCAAGAACAATTGTCACTGCTCAGCCTAAAAACCTTGAGCTGCAAAATCTTACATGGGATACATAAGAGAAGGGACTGACATTTTCATGCCTACTTTATGCCAGGTACTCCTGCAACAAACTGTGTTTGAGGGTAGCGTTATTATCCCCAATTCCCAGGCAAAAGAATGGAGGCCCAGAGAATTTAATCTATTCAAGGATAGATCGCTAGTAAGTAGTAAGTAAGATATTTTAACAATTTAAAAAGGTTTGTAGCTATTAATAAGTATCAAATATATATACTATATGTAAATATAGTATATATATACGTATTGTATTTTGTATATATATGTATGTATATATATGTATATATATGTGTGTGTGTATATATATATGTGTGTGTGTATATATATATGTGTGTGTGTATATATATATGTGTGTGTGTATATATATATACACACACACATATATATATATTCAAATAACATGGCAGGATTTGTCAGGAAAAACCATCCCTTGCCCTATTTCTCTCTACCCCTTCCCTCTCCTAGGCAGCTCTTTTAGACTATTTACTGTTTCTTCTGGTCTCTATCTTTGGTCTCTATCATTGGTCAATGTTATCTATCTTTAACCAGTAGACTTATTAGTAGAATGATAGGTGCAGTGAGTTTGTTTCATTTATTTTGTGACTGTACCCTCAATACCTAGAATAACGCTTGGCACATCATAAATATTTGTTGAAAAAATACCATCATTGCTTGATTTATCAATCGACTTCCTGCTATGAGAGAGATAAGGACCCAGTACACAAACCTGTCCCTTTCTCCTCCCGAACTGCTTCCTAGTAGGGTTTTATCAATATTTTAAGTTACTCAGCTGGTCACCTGTGTAACTGAGTAATGCACATATTCCTTTATTTCTTGTTACACAACTACAGGTAATATCTTCGGATTCCAGTGTGAGAGTCTTGATTTCAGTGCAGATCTGCCGGACTTGAGGAGCCACGCCCTTTCTTTTCCACACTGAGCCTCCCACACCGACCACTTCTGGACCAGTGAGTGTCCCTCTGCTTAATTTTGGGAAATATATTTTAAAATAATAGGTACTGGGAAATGTATTTTGAACTAGAGGCATTCTGGGGTCAGTATATATTAAGAGAAAACAGTCTAAAGAGAATGGAGTGAGTTTATCAAACTAAAGTTAAATTTAGTTCAGAAGCATTAAAAAAATATGCACCATCCAGAATTTTGACGGCAGGTTATAATTTGCTGAAAATCTCCTGTTCTCTAAGGTAAATACCTATCCTTTCCACAAGGCAGGACTTGTATTTTATAATAGCGATACTTTTGGCCTAAGAAACTGGTGGATACCGTGGGTTCTTCACTGCTGTCGTCAGCACGAAATACCCCAGAAATGCCCCCTATGTGTGCCCTCAGACCAGTTATTTTCTTGGCATGCTGTGAAAAGGAGAGTGGGAGCTGAGCACGGCCCTGGCAGAAGCCTGGGTGTGGGTTTCACTGGAGAAAGTCATCAACACCGTGGAGCAGAGGCCACGAAAGGAAAACAGACATGGCCTTTGTTTTCCCAGGGGCCCCTGGCTGGCATTGCACCACACAATGCAAACACTGTCTACGTTGACAGAATTTTTGTTTGTGTCTATTCCCTGCCCGCCTACAGAAGACGGATTCACTTGTCTTTTATTTGCACTTCCTTGTCCCTGATGACTCCTACTCCTTGTTCTTAAAGGGACCTACTGGCTCTGCATGTCTTAGTTAGACAAGAACTTGACCTACAGATCTTAAATCTGTCAGGCCTTTGAACTTAGGCAACACCCAGGGTAAATGGCAGGAGAGCTCAGTTCAGGACCCCACGGCCTCCTGCTGGTCCTGCTACCTGAAGAGAACCCCCAGGACTAGCCCCTGCCAGACCTAGTCCTACCCCTGCAGATCAGCAAGAGTTTCCAGCCCAATGCAGATTGCCCCACACTCAGGAGACGGCTGGTCAGCACATCCTCGGTCCTCACCCATTACCAGTGGGAACCTGGCAGTGTTTGCTATAACTATTTACCCTATGTTTGTAGAAAATATCTACAGTGTAGGAACAGTGTAGGAAGTAGAGGAGCAGCTCAGGTCCTGGCAAGACTGGATTTGAATTGCATACTTTTAGGATCTGGACTTGAGCAAAGCCACATCATTAGTTAGGGTTCGATTCAGTTAAAAGTAACAGAAAAATCTAGAAATGACTTAAACAAAAATGCAAATTTATTTCTTTCTCATATTTAAGATGTCTGGAGATAGTCATCCCAGGATTTGCATGGCATGCCATAGCGTCCTTGTTTCATGTTGTTTTATCCTGCATGGCTTCTATTCCCAAGGTTACCTCATGAGTTCCAGTCATTGCATCCATATTCTAGCCAAAACAAAGGAAGAAGGGCAAAGCAGGGCATACTGCTTTCCTTTCAGGCCACTTCCTGGAAATAGTTTATACCAACCACTTATATTGCTCATACCAATTATGGTTTATATCTCATTGGCCAGAACATAGTCACATGATCACATCTAACTGCAAGAAAACAGATCGTTATTGTCTATATTCTAGGCAGCCATGTGCCCAACTAATACTTGGGGACAAAAAGGAAAATGGAGATTAAAGGACAACTAGCTGGCTCTAATCCCTGGTGGAAGAGATCAGTAAGAGACTCACTGCCCCAATTCAGGCCACTCTTATTTGGGTCAACTGGCCTAAACAAACAATGTATAAATTTTGAGAGCCAACTCCCAAGCCATAAAGATGGAGCATGCTCTCAGGTCAAATCAACTCCATTTGAGGAGCCAGGATGAATTAGGTTCTCAATGTGTCCTGGCTAAGAGAGCATGCTAACTAAAGACAACCTTTGTCCATGCCATGCGAAAGAACAATAGGCATAAACCTGTCCCACCAAAGAGCCATGCCAACTTAAGGGGGTGGGGGGGATCCCACCAGCTCTATAAAAGATGTGTACCCAAGGGCACTGGACTTTTAAATTAGGATTTGATTTACACCGTGCACCCATTTTCAACAACTAACATGGGTGGTCAAGTTTTACCTCCTGGATCACAGAACAGAGAGAGGAGTAGACAGCTTCCCTGTCCAAGATCTGATGACTTGTGTTTGACCTTAGTCTAGGTAAAGCCACACCCATGGAAGTATATGGTTACTGTGGTAGGCCGCCTCTGAGAGGGACCCAGTGATCCCCACCTC
The DNA here is from genome assembly GCF_004115265.2 of Rhinolophus ferrumequinum. Taxonomy (NCBI): domain Eukaryota; kingdom Metazoa; phylum Chordata; class Mammalia; order Chiroptera; family Rhinolophidae; genus Rhinolophus; species Rhinolophus ferrumequinum. Next base: position 17,540,094 of record NC_046304.1, on the reverse strand, counting down.
CTGGGTGGGCTGGACCTGTTGACTAATTTCTAACAAAATAGGGCAGAAGTTACAGAATGTCACCTCTGAGATTAGGTTACAAAAGGACTGTGGCTTCTGTCTTGCTCGCCCTCTCTCATTCTCTCACTCACTTGCTCTGGGGGAAGCCAGCTGCCATATTGTGAAATGCCCTACAGGAGGCCCACATGGCAAGGAATGGCCCTCTCCAGCCAACAGCCAGTGATGACAGAGGCCTGCCAGCAGTCACCTGAGTGAGCTTGGAAATGGATCCTTCTCCAGTTAAGCCTTAAGATGGCTACGAGTACGAGTACAGCCCCAGCTGATAAGCTTCACCACAACCTCATGAGGGACCCTGAGCTTGCCCCACAGAAACTGTGGGATCATAAATGTTTGTTGTTTTAAGCTGCCAAATTTGGGGATAACTTGTTAGGCAGCAATAAATACTATATGTTGTTTATATCTCCTTAAGAAATTTTGTTAGTTTATTCTCATTCTTGACTTTTAAAACCTGTTGCTCTGTCAGTCTTGAAGTGACAGGTTTAGGTCATGCAAGAATTTGAACACAAAGCTGAGATAATCCACTTGAAAATAGAGAAATATCTCTGTAGGCATTATAAGTATCATAAAGAAATACTACAAATTATTTCCTTTATTTAAATAATTTGTGGGCATGCCTTTCCCTGGCAACATTCCTCCACATAGAAAAGCAATCTTATTTCTTCTCACAGCATGCTAAAAAAACATCCACTCAGTGGTTGCGACCTGATCATATTTGTGATCTTCACTCTTTCCTTCATTTCCGATTCAAGGTCAGGGCGCAGGTTGTCTGCTAACTTCTCTGAATGAAGCTGTGTGTGTATTGACATTCAGGTGCAATCTTTTCCTATAATTAACTCTTCTTTGCTAAACATATGGCCAGGTTTCTCAGTGCCAACTCCAACATATATTTTCTCACCAAATAATTATTATAGATGAAAAATCTCTTTGCTCATAGCATGAGTATGCAGTGATAAATAGAATAAGGTATCATGGAGCATTTTCCCCTCATCTATGTAGCACACATATGCCAAGGGCTGATTTGTACATAGCACATCAGCCGTTTCCTTCCTGAGTGAAAGGAAGCATCTTCCAGGATATACACAACAGAATGGCTCTTTCACATTGTATGCTGTTGAATCTTTGCAACAACCTATAACATCACTAGATAAAGGACTTTTGTTTGCTTTCCCTTCAAGCATAAAATATGCCATTATCTTTGTAATTGGATTTATACCTGTTTGGCAATAGAGTGATTTATAGCCTTGTTTTGCTGAAGAAATGTAGATTTCACTGATGTTGCTATAGTTTTGATATTTTCTGTTGTCTGCCTTTAGAAACAAACTTCGTCAATTTGGAAAGTATTGTTTTGTTCTTATTTTAGAAAAAATATCACTTCTTTACTAGAGAAATCATTGTGTTTTGTTTGAAAATGACAATCATGGGTGGCTTTATGATTATATGTGAACACATTCATAATAAACAAAAGAATAGAGATGAATAGAGATGAATACATTGCTAGCCCAGTACAATCCAATTTTAAGATACTCATCATCCATTTTATAATTTGCACTGTTATTTTTGGCTACTTGTGCAAAACAGTCATATTTTTGGATGTTTATCCAATAGCATACAGAATCATACTCTGCATTTTCACTAGAGTCCTGTTCACTATTTAACTTGATGATGCTCTTCTGATTTATGGCATTCACTTTACAATCTTCATGATTTTTTTTAAAAACTTTGATAAAAGGTTTATTGAGATATGATTCACATAAAATTTGCCCTTTTAAAGTATGCAATTTAGTGGTTTTTAGAACATAGAGTTGTGCAACTGTCCCTACTGTCCAATTTTAGAAAATGTTTATCACCCCAAAATGTGCGCCTGTACCTTTTAGCGGTCACTCCCTATTTCACCCTTTCCCCGAGCCCTGGAGACCACTAATATACACTTTCTATCTCTATGGATTTGCTTATTCTGGACATTTTCTATAACCGGAATCACACAATATGTGGTCTTTTATATCTGACTCCTTTTGCTTAGCATGATGTTTGCAAGACTCATCCATGTTGTAGCAGCATGTATCATTTATTCATTACTTCATTCCTTTTTATTGTCAAATATTATTCCATCATATAGATATACCACATTTTGCTTATTCATTCATCAGTTAGATATAGGTTGTTTCCATTTTTTAACTATTATGAATAATGCATCTATGAACATTTATGTACAAGTTTTTGTGTGAACATGTTTTCCTTTCTCTTGGGTGTATACCTATGAGTGGAATCACTACTGGGTCATATGCTAACTCTATGTTTAATATTTTGAGGAACTGCCAAACTGTTTTTCAAAGTAGCTGCATCATTTTACAATCCTACCAGCAATGAACGAGGATTGCAATTTTTCTACATATTAGGCAATGCTTGCTGGTGTCTGTCTTTTCTATTTTAGCCATCCTGGTAGGTATAAAGTGACATCTCATGGTGGGGTTTTGGGTAACAGCTTTATTGAAATATAATTTACCTGCATAAAATTCACCCATTTTAAGTGTACAATTCCGGGTTATTAGTACATTCACAGTTGGGTAACCATCAACACACTCAGTTTTAGAACATTTGCATCATCCCCCAAAGAAACTCTATGCCCTTTAGCAATCTCATTGTGGTTTTCATTTCCATTTCCCTCATGAGTAGTGATGTTGAACATCTTTTCACGTGCTTATTGGCTATTTGTATATCTTCTTTGGAAAACCTTTCAAATCTTTTGCCCATTTTTAAATGGGTTATTTTTCTTTTCAGTGTTGAGTTATAAAATTCTTTATGTATTCTAAATACAAATCCCCTATCAGATACATAACTTGAAAATATTTTTCCCATTATATAGGTTGTCTTTTCACTTTCTTGATAGTGTCCTTTGAAGCACAAAAAGTTTTTATTTTGAAGAAGTCTAATTTATCTATTTTTCCTTTTGTAACATATTTCTGATGTCATATCAAAGATAACGTTGCCTAATCCAAAGACACAAGGATTTACTCCTATATTTTCTTGTAAGAGTTTTATAGTTTGGGTTCTTACATTTAGGTTGATGATCCATTTTGAGTTCATTTTTTTGTATATGGTGTGAGAGAGGAGTCCAAATTCATTCATTTTTATGTGGATATCCAGTTGTCTCAGCACTATTTGTTGAAAAGACTATTTTTCCCCCATTGAATGATCTTGTCACCCTTGCCAAAACCCAATTCACCAAAAATGGGGAGGTTTATTTCTGAATGCTCAGTCTGTTCCATTAATCTGTATGTCTATCCTTATACTATTATCACACTGTTTTGATCACTGTATCTTTTTACTAGGTTTTGAAATCAGGAAGTATGAGTCGCTTCAACTTTGTTCTTCTTTTTCAAGATTTTTTTGGCTATTCTAAGTCCCTTGCATTTCAATATGAATGTTAGGATCAACTTATCAATTTCTGCAAAGAAGGAATTGATAAGAATTGCCTTGAGTCTATGTATTAATTTGGAGTATTGCCATCTTAACAGTATCAAGTCTTCTGATCCATGAACATGGGATGTCTTTCCATTTCTTTAAGTCTTCTTAAAATTTCTTTTAATGATGTTTTATAGTTTTCAGGGTACAAGTCCTTTGTTGAATTGATTTTGATGCCACTGTAAATAGAATTACTTTCTTAATTTCATTTTCAGATTGTTCATTGCTAGTGTACAGAAATATAATTGATTTTTGCATGTTGATCTTGTATCCTGCAAACTTGCTGGACTTGTTTATTAGTTCTGGGCAGGTGACAAAGGGTGTTCACATTGAAAGGTGGTGGTGGTGGTGGTGGTGGTGGCGGTGGCGGTGGCGGCTCAGCAGGGTGTCAGAGTCTGAGCCAGATGAGAAAGGTGTCCATGCATGGAGGTAACCTGGCGAGGGTGTCAGAACGCAAGCTGGCTGAAGGGGGCCTCTTGGGGCATAGCCTGGCACAGGGAGTGACAGCTTGATCAGGATAAAAGGGAATCCCCATTAAAGGGGCATAAAAATGTGTCCTTATTTGCATTTTTTCTGAAAGTGTGTTGTTGTTATTTTTTTTAATAACTTAGTTGGGATGAAACAACATAAAAAATATATTTAAAGTCTTATTTGATGTATATGTATACAAAGACTCGGATTATCACATGAATCACATGACACTGACTCCTTTCAACTGTATCTTGCTTTTCTAATACATAATTTTGAATGTATCATTAAGAAATTTTGTTATGCTAATGTAATAAAATATTTTAATGCTACTTAAAGAATATGAAACGAATAGATTTCATGTAGACCCTCAGGATTCCTGGACCACCTCACTTTGCAGTGCCCATTCACCTGTTTCCAAGGCAGGCACATGAAGCTTACCAGTGTTCAGGCTCCCAGAACTTTTGGTGACTCTATTCACTGCAAAGGTTGAACCTTGAAACTAACTATGAATTTCCTTGTGGTTTCACACTTGTTTCATTTTCTTCTCACCTTGCCACCACTCATGCAAACTCAGCCTCTCTGGCTGTATCACCTTTGGGTTATCGCACTTCCTGGCTTCTGGGAAACAGCAGCTGCAAGAGCTTTTGCTGGCTAAGCAAGTGCCCCATTACAAGCACACAAATTAGAACATAGGTGCAGGAGAGACACCAGTGCGCTGATGATGTCAGGGTGAGAACATTATTTTCCTAATCCTCCCTATCTATCATCCTCTGGTGAAGAGGCCTTTCCGGTCTTCAGTCTTTCAGTAACTGTCTCCGAGACTTTTTTTTTTTTTTTTTTACCATTATACTTCTATTTTTATTGGTAAAATATTGCAATTTGTCTGGACATAATTATGAATTATGTCTGTCCATAACCAATTCCAAGTCATTTCTGCTCAATAGGTTATACCTAAATGTTTTTTGTTTGCCACTAGGAAAAACGTCAGACTTATCAGAATAGCCATTGATACAGCAAGATTAGAACACATGGACTCTGTGTGTGGGGGGGCATGTGCGCACGTGCATGTGTTTTGACATTCTATATTATTTTATATTGAGGCATGCAGCACAGTGATTAGACATTTATATAATTTACGAAGTGATCCTCTGGTTAGTCTAGTACCCACCTGGCACTATACATAATTATTACCATATTATTGATTATATTCCCTATGCTTTACTTTACATTCCCTCTGAGACATTTTTGCATGATATTCTTCTCCATGTGAATGAAAGCGTGCTTTCAGGACATCAGAAGGGCCATATTAGGTCAATGGTTTGGTGAGCTTAGGGTTTTTACCACCGGTGGTGCCATCAACCCCCACTTTGTGGTATCTACTGGTAGCAGTTCCAAACTCTGGTCTCCAAATTGGTGCCGATATGGGAAGAATTTTTTTTTTTATTAAGAAAAAGTAAGGAAACATGTCCAAATGTCATATTTTGGGAAAGAACTGTTTTTCATCCTGAGACTGTCTGTCTTTCATTTTTTAATTTGAAACATATTCCTCTTTTTATGAAATGCAGGTGATTGTAGATGGTGATTTGTTTGTGTTTTTCGGTGTCTTTACTGGCGAAGTAAAAAGTAGACAACCATGTGTCAGTCCCTGGGCAACTTGTTTTTAATTCTCTCTTTTTTTTAGATTGCAATAAGATACACATAACTTAAAATTTACCATTTTAATCATTTTTAAATATACAGTTCAGCGGTATTTATCAAGTACATTCACATTACTGTGCAACTTTCACCACTATTCACCTCCAGAACTCTTATCATCTTGCAAAACTGCAATTTTGTATCCATTAAACAATCACTCCCCATTTCCTCCTCCCATCAAACCCTGGCAACCATCATTCTACTTTCTGTCTCTATGAATATGACTACTCTATGTACCTCATTTAAGTGGAATCTACAGTATTTGTCTTCTTGTGACTGGCTTCTTTCATTTAGCATAATGTCCTCTAAGTTCATCCATGTTGTAGCATGTGTCACAATTTCCTTCCCTTGTAGGGTTGAATAGTATTCCATTGTATGTATACACCACATTTTGTTTATCCATTCATCTGTCAGTGGATACTTGTATTGCTTCTACCTTTTGGCTATTGTGAATAATGCTGCTATGAACATGGGTGTACAAATATCCTTTTTTTAAATTGAGGTATAATTTCCGTAAAATACAATGCACAGATTTTAAGTGAACTGTTTATGAGTTTTGATATATACAATATATTGATCAATGTAACTTCCATCCTAATCAAAATATGGAATATTTCTATTACCTCAGAAAGTTCCCTTGTGCCTCTTTTCAGTCAACCTCTTCTCCCAAAACCCACTGCTCTGATTTTTATCACCATAGATTAGTTTTGCCTGTTTAGAACTTAGTATAAATGGAATTATACAGTATATACTCTTTTGTGCCTGCCATTTTTTGCTCAATATGTTTTCGAGATTCAGCTTCATTGTTGTAATTGATTCCTTTTTATTGTTAAGTATTATGCCATTGTGTGAATATACTGTTGACCCTTGAACACCACAGACTCGAACTGCACGGGTCCATTTATATGCGATTTTCTTCAAAAACTACACACAGTACTGTTAATGCTTTTTCTCTTCCTTATGATTTTCTTAATAACTTTTTCTTTTGTATAGCTTATTTTATTGTAAGACAACAGTATATAATACATATAACACAAAATGTGTGTTCATCACAAAAGAACAAGACAAACAAATGAGAAACAAAAACTCATAGACACAGACAATAGTTTAGTGGTTACCAGAGGGTAAGGAGGATGGTGGGTAGGAGATGAGGGTAAGGGGGATCAAATATATGGTGATGGAAGGATAACTGACTCTGGGTGGTGAACACACAATGGGATTTATAGATGATGTAATACAGAATTGTACACCTCAAATCTATGTAATTTTACTAACAATTGTCACCCCCAATAAATTTAAAAAAATAAATAAAAGGATAGAAAAAGAAAAAAAATGTGTGTTCATCAACTGTTATCGGTAAGACTTCTGGTCAACTGTAGGCTATTCGTAGTTAAGTTTTGGGGGAGTCAAAAGTTATATGCAGGTTTCAACTGTGTGTGGGGGGGTTGGCACCCCTAATCCCTGTGTTGTTTAAAGGTCAACTGTATGCAATTTGATTATCGATTCTCATTTAGGTTGCTTCCAGTTGGGGGGCTATCATGAATAAAGCTGCTATGGAGATTCTTGTACATCTTTTTGTGGATGTATATTTTCATTTCTCTTGGCTAAAGGCCTAGAAGTGGAGTTGCTCTCATAAGACAGGTGTATGTGTAACTTTATTAGAAAATTCCAAAAAGTTTTCCAAAGTGTTTTATTCTATTTTTACCATTTACTTCCCATCCCCCAGCAATGTATGAGTTTCTGTTTTTTACCATTTTCACCGTTTGGTATAGTCAGTTTTAAAAATTTTAACCATTCTTGGTGGTATGTAGTAATACTTGTGTAACTTTTAGCACATCCCCCCGGGTAATTAATTTCAGGGAATATTGCCAAACGGCTTTGCTTGGACAGGATTCTTTGGCTAAAAGTTAAAGAAACACAATTTAAACTAGTTTAAGTGGAAAGCAAAATGTATTGCCTCCTGCAACCAAACCCTGCAAGGCAGAAGTGGAGCCGCCCTCAGGAGTGACTGAAATTACCTTCATTCTCCCATCTGTCCTCTACTCTCTGCCTCTTCTTTCTCGAAACTCCACTACTCGTATAGTGGAATTTTGTCTTCAAGCAAGTCTAGGCTTTTATTCACATAGTCTTCCAACAGGAGAGAGAAGAAAGTACCTTCCCGTCAGTTCAGTTAGAGAACTCTGATGATCCTGGCTTGGCATACATGACATCCCTGAACCAGTCACCATATTTATGGTGGAGACCAGCCTGGGTTGTGTGCTCGCCCTGTAGCTGAAGAATAGAGACAGTGCGATTGTGCAACTACTCCATAGCTATGTTTGGAATGGAGAAGAGCAGCTTCCAAAGAAGTTGAGTACTCTTTGAGGCAGGTAAAACGATAAGTGTCTATGTACTCACCCTGAGTTTTAAGAAAAGTTTACATTTCCACAAAATCCAAAAGTCTTAGAACCCTGGTTCTTTAATTCACTGACAATCGCAGGTCAGGGATGTAGTCCAGACACGTCTACTCTCACTTAACTCACAGTACATGTCTCAGCAATGAGCTTATCTAACCATCCATAAACCAATTCTACTTAGGTTTTGGCCCATATGGTCTCTCAGGCCACCCTAAGAACTGGGAGAGGACTGTCGCTTAAGCAACATTCTGTGGGGCCCAGTAGCCAAAATCCCCTCTAGGCCTCCGAGCAGGCCCACCCCACCCTGCTAACATGTTGACATTCTCTTTTCCCATAGTCTCCTTGACTATTTAATCTTGCCTTTAAACCCAACTCAATTCTTATCCATAAATCATTGGCTTTTAACTCCTTTTGTCCAGCTTTTACCTTTGGAAACTCTTTTTCTACAATTTCTAGGTTCCAAGCCTAATTATTTTGGCTATCGGAAGCTGTCTCGGAACTGTTCCTCCCTGGCCTTGACCCATTTCTGCACTGCTTTTCTCTGGATCTGCCATTCACCACGTCCTGGCTTAACATCTCCAGACTTCAGCTGCTGAACTTGACTGATACCTGAGCTCAGTTATATGAAGTAACCTGTAGTTTTAGTGTTTAGTATGGACAAGGCCACGTTGTCTAAAGACATATCTTTATGATTTGGGTCATATAACCTCCAAATTTCTATATTTTTAGGTAGTGTTAAAGGTATGAAATGATTTAATTTATTATAAGATGGAAGCCATTCCACCCCTCTGATATCTTGGTGTTCTTTTCAAAACCTTCTCCACATCTTGAAGCACAGCTACCCAAAGTGCGTTCAGCATCCTGATAGGAGAGCCCAGTGATTTTGTGAGTCTGGCCCCTTTTCCAGAATACTAATTCCTCCCCCTGTTGCCTTCTCATTCTCCTTCCATTCACTAACGAACATGGTGCCTACCAGAAATTGGGAAAGAAAAGAGCAGTTGTGATATCCAAAGAGGCAAGCATCAGCCTCCCATGAGCGTTATAAGGGCAAGGAAAGGGTTCATAGCTGGACCCCTTAAGGCACTAACAAAGCAAGAAACACCAAAATGAGGAGAGAAACATTTATCTTTAATTAATGTAATCTGAATTTTGTAATCGTCAAATTTAGAAAGAGGCTATTCTAATTCTAGCAAATCTGTAAGGTTTGTGTCATTTTGAAAAAGAAAATTTTGTTTTGAATTTTCTTTTGGGAGGGGTACACCATCATCTCTTTCGTGCTGAAGGCCTCTGAGGCTCTTTTTAACTGTGTTTTCCTCACTTCTGTATGTCCAGAGCCTTGTACTGGGTCTGGCATAGAGACTGTGCTTAGTCAGGGTCTGTTGGATGATTTAATAAATGGACGGAAGAGCTGCAGAGCAGAACAAAGTGCTGGGAAAGGGGTAAAGATGGGAGTAGGGTGGTGTTGGAAAGCAGCATTAAGAGAACCTGACGGGAATGTCTGCTCTGGAGCCCCTGGAGATTTGCTATAATTCCCACCCATGCTGTCTTCTCATTGACTGCATCATTTCACTCTGTTTTATCTGGCTTCTTGGTCCTTTCCTTCTCTACTGAGCATGAACTAGTGATTGCTTCTTACAAGGGTCATTTTGCAAACCCACTGCCTTATTCTGTGGCCCAGACCCTCAGAGTCTCCTAGGGAGCTTTGCCTCTGGTGTGCACTTGCAGCATTTTGGTTGCTGCTTTCCCCTTCTAACTGCTATACTCCCTTTGCACCATTTCTACCCAGACCTATAATAGAGAGAAGACTGCAGATTGTTCCCGTAAATAGCATCCATCTCTTCACCTTCTGGAGCTTCAGCTTGTACTCTTGAGATGGAGTCCAGCTGGCTGGGTGTAAATGTGCTTTGTTTGTGCCAAGTCAGTCTGAGCAAGTATTTCTATCAGAATTAGAGGCTGAAATTGCTGGTTGCCAGAGCATCCCTGGTAACTGAGTATTTTTCTGGTTAGGAGGTGGGAGTTGTGCTCTGGGGCCTTTATGCAAGAATGCAGAGTCCCAGTTTCTTGCTATTTTTATTGGAGGGTGTCTTTAGATCTGGGCATACCCTACTACATCTGGGCAAGAGGGCACTTGGTTCCTTTGAATTTATTGCTAGAATTTGTTGCCAGCCTCGGGCAAACCTATAAAATAGGTATAAGGTGTAACCCAAGTAAAACGAGGCTATACTTAGCCCTTGCTCAGCACAGTCATAGCCAATAGAAATCCAAATACAATTCCCATAAAAGCCTTAAAAAGCAAAGTGTCACTTCACTGAAGGTATCTTGAAGGCATCTAGAAGAAAGGTATGGAGTCTATTACAGAGCAGGCCTTCTCTCCTCAAGTCTCACCCTCCTCAGGAGTTTCCTCCACTCTTCCTTTTCTCCCTGAAACTCCTCCACCCTCCTGCACCCCCTTATTACCCTCTCCCCTCTCAGGGAACGCAGGGTGCTGGTATTTTTACATTGTTTACTTAATTGAGGTAAAATTCACGTAACATAAAATTAACCATTTAAAGCCTACAGTTCAATGGCATTTAGTAGGTTCACAATGTTGTACAACCATCAGCTTTATCATAGTTCCACCATATTTTCATCACCCCAAAAAGGAAACCCTGTCCCCGTCAAGCAGCCATTTTCCATCCCCTCCCCCCCTGCACTTGTAAGTTTGAAAAGCTCCCCCGTGATTCTAAAGGGGAAGCAGGGTTGAGAACCATCAGTATCAAGCAATCTAATCTTCCCTGGGGCGTCCCCTGCTGACCTCTCCACTCTTTATCCTGGTGGACTAAGCAACCGACCTAAAGATCCTCCTTAGAATTATAGGGGCAGGTTCAGTTTTTTGCCCCCGTTATATGGCAACTCTATCCCTCCCCTTTTAGTATTTTTCTCCCTCTCCTGTTCCACCCACTGCATCCCACTCTCACGGGCCCTTACTCTCAAGCTGTTAAACAAGCCCTCTCTGAGGTAAGAATTCCCACCATTCCCACCCTGTCCCTGGTGTCCGCTGATAAGATCTCAAGATCGCTGGAGTGTTTGCCTTTCAATTAGGGAAAAGCCTTTCAGACTCAGAGGAACCCCTCTCTAATGGTACATTTTAGGCACTAGACAGATGGGGAGAGAACGTGGCTTTTTGGGGAATGAAGGAGGCTTTCTTTCTCAGTTTCTCCTTTACCTATGAATGAGGCATATACTGAAAAACGTATGAGGTTTGAAGTTGGAAGATAGATAGCGTGGTCCTTAGCATCAGTTCCTTAATCTCTCAGAGTCTGTATTCTCATCTGGAAAACGGAGATAATAATAGTGACCTCAGAGCGTTGAATTTCAGTAAGTTGCAACCTTAGAAACCGATTCTGTCTGAAAAGGAATTTGTCGAAAGGATATCGGTTGGCTCACAGACGTGCTAGGAGGGCTGGAAAACCAGAGGTTAACACAGGTAGGTAAACTGCCCCAAAGCAAGTGGCAGAATTTAGGAGACTGCTGCCACTGTCACCAAGCACCAGCTGCTACCACTTGTTCTGCCACCAGCACTGGTGCTGGGAGCTGGGGGTCCTGTTTGCTCTGTGGTCCCAGCAACTGTGTGTTGCTGCTACCCTCCCCTGCACCAGCCAAAAAGAATTATCCACAATCTCTGCTTCTTGGTGTCACCAGCTCCCAATTCAAAGTCTATCACAGGTTCATCTGCTTGGCCAAATCTAGGCTGTGTGCCCATGTCCTGGGAGGGCAAGCCCCTGGCATGTTCAGCCTGTGTAGTGGGAGAAGGCCCTGCCTTTCATCAAGACCCTAAGGTAGAGGGTTCCCCAAGTGAGGGGAAGGTGCTCAGAGGACGGACAGCCAAAAATAAGGACAAATGCTCCTTTTCAAACCGTGAGGATGAGTGAGACAAGGTACATAGTGTGAACACTAAAGCCCCATGCAGGTATCAGTTATCAGCACTTGTACACACTGTTATTTCACTGTGTTACAGCATTTCCTCTTCCTTCTCCCTCCCTTCTTCCTTCACGTGCCCCTCCCCCATCCCAGGACTGGGCACACAGATATGCCTCATAAATGCTGAGTGAATAAAATATACTGCTGCTTTCACTTGCATGGTGACGGAAGCAGGTTGGTATTGGTTGGTTGTCTTCCCAGCTTCCATTCCCCACTTTTCCTTTGCCATAGGCCCTGCTTTCCATTTGGGGATGCATGTAATTCTTGGGAATGTAATGCACGTAATTCTTGGGGCTCAGACTCCATCCCCGGCCCCAGCAATGGAGTTCATATGCTAAGCAAAGCCGACCAGCATGCTCTGTCTCTCTGGCCATAGTGATTGGTTCAGGGGTAGGCATATGACCTAAACTGATCCAATCAGAGTGAGACTCGACAAAATTAGTAAGACAAGGCATCCTCTGTTTCTTGCTGAGTATGAATGAAAAAGTATGTGGCTTTGGGAGCTTCTGGAAGCCCTCTTGGGACGACAAGGGGACTCAGATTTAGAATAAAATCAATATTGTAGAAGGTAGGGCCAAGGGACAAAAAGAAACCAGGTGCTTCATGACCATTCAGCCACAAGATAAAAGCTATGCCTGAATCCAGGCTTCTCCTTTGGACTTCTTAGTTATATGAGCCAATAAATTCCATTTATTATTCACACTAGAATGAGTCAGGTTTTCTGATATGTACAACAGAAAGTATTTGATACCTGCTTCCCTCCCGGCCTGCCTCATGAGAATAGAACTGCTGTCCGTTTGGTGCTGGCTAATAGTGAGTCTTTTGGAAATACAGATCAAAATCACTGTCAGGGCCTCATGATTGGGCAGCAGCACATTTATGCCCCAGCAACAGGCCTCACCAAAATTCAAAATAGAATAGGCCTACGAAAGAGCGTATTTTGAAAGAGATTTTGATAAACATCTTTCATTTCTTTTTTGGCCTGGCGAGATAAAGACACCAAGGAAGTAAGAACACACTCTTTTAAACAAACACACACACACACACACACACACACACACAAAAAAAAACAACAACAACACAAAAGCAAAACGTAGTCCTTCTAACCCACAGAGGAAGTACTATGGAGTTACATCCAACCTGACTGCCTTAACGTAGGTTCTCTAGAAGCACAGTCTGAAACAGGGATTTTTGTATGAATGATTAATTAAGGGAGCGCTCTTAGGAGAAATCCATAAGGGCTAAGGGGACCAAGATAGGAGAAGAAGCTAAACAAGGATAAGAGCACTCCCAACTTCGCCTGATTCCACAGAAAGTTCTGGAGCATAGATTGCTCCCACGTTGGTCCCATCCAGAGGTAAGGGACCCTGCATCTGTGAGACAGTAGGAGGCTCCTGGTGGTAATGGGTGGGGCAGGGGCAGGGTGCAGACAGTGTGTGTAACTTTGCAGGAATTTCTGGTAAAGCAGCTCCTGTCAGCTAAGGAAAGTCTTCCGAAGAAGGTGGAGTTATAAGTAGGGGAGGGGTAGGATGGCCGGGGAAAGAGGATCTGGGTGGGAAACCAAAAGCACCTGCAAGAACTGATGTGGTCAAGGTTGCTCTTGAAAATTCCCTTAATTTGCCCATTTTGAGACTTCATTCCATTGAAAAAAATTCCTTTTCAGAAATAAGGCATTCTTGTTTCTTGCTGCTTAGAACAACACATCAACAAATTTATGAAAAGGCTAATTGCTTGCTGCTGTGTGTTTTCATCATCCTTGTGTTTTTCTATAGACAACGTTTGTCAGTTCTTCTAATTCTTAAGTTAATGTGTCTCTTTGGTCCTCAGTTAATTCTTCAATTGCTTCCTCCACAGGCACTCCCCATGTGTCTGGTAACCCGAATTATGCATCTCATTTCTTTGTTAACATAGTAAACCCTCAAAATCATTCCCACATTCTTTCCGCAGTTTTAATCAACATACACTTCTGTTTTAGGCTTGGTTGCTTATATCTTTCTCTCACTCCTTCTCAGGGTAAGTTAGACGCGCACACAATGTACATAGAGTGCAGGCTGAATTAAGTACAATGAACCCTGGAGTGTGATGGCAGGAGCTCTGGACAGATATTGCAGAGAGGGCTAGAGTTCCCAGCTCTGCTGTGTGTCTAGCTGTGTGACGTGCCTGAGGTGGTTAATGGCGATTTAAAAATGAAAACTTCTCTAGGCTTCCCTGCTTGTTCTCACTTGTGAGTATTGATTAAGAGAATAATAATGGAAAGGACAGGCGAACACAAGGTGGTATTATTAAGCAGGCTGTATCGACATGATATTTTCTTTCAAATCCCAAATTTGATTTCAGATAGTTGCTTTTGGGTTCTAAGATGACTTAATCTCTTCTTAGTATTTCTTGGGCTGCAAGTTGCTAGGATTTGACTCTCCTGCAGAGGTGATCCAGAGCAAGTGGCTACTTGTCTGGGTGAGTTAACACTAGGGAGACCTGGGCATAGAGCAAAAGTGAAATGGAGGTTTTAACTGTGGTCCAGTCTTTCCTCTCCCTTGTCTACAATCACCTCCTCAGGGACCAGCCAGCCCGACAGACTGGCTCTTCAGAACCCAATTATTTGGACTGTAACCACACTTTTCATGCCCCAGAGAGCCTCCTCCTCAAACCAACCAACCAACCAACCAACCAACCAACCAACCAACCAACCAACCAACCAACCAACCCTCCCTTCTGTCCCATGTCCCATTAGCTTTCAGGTCTACATAACATGGTAGAAAACTGCTGGTCCCTATTAAGAGTCAATGGCTGTAAACTATTGTCACTATTTCTCTCTCCCACTCTTTGAAATGATTATTTCATACCTTCCTCTCTTTCCTCAAGCCTCCAACACCTACTGTAACATCCTTACAGCTGATGGCCTGACTTCCCATTTCATTAAAAAAATACAGGTAATCAGCATTCACCAGCTCCCAACACCTCGCCTACCCACTTACTCGTACCTATGCCCAGATATTCTGCCTTTCCATGTCCGACTACAGGTGATGCATTTCTGTTCCTACCCAGTTCTTCTACTCGGGTATTAGACCCTTCTCAACTACTTATACTCAAAAGTATGGCTCCAGCAATTCCCCCTCAATGCTTCATTAAAATTTCCCTCTTTACTTGATCATTCCAATCAGGATATAAACAATCTGTAATTTCTCTCATATTAGAAAAACAAAACCCAAAGCCCATCCCCCTCCCGCGTTGTTCCATTTTTCTATTCCCCTTTATAGCAGGACTCCCCCAAAGAATTATTTCACCCACTCCGCCTCATCACCTTCTAGTCTCTCTTGAACCCACTCCATTCAGGTTTTCCCTGCACCATTCCATGACAACTGCTCTTATAAAGGTCATCAGTAACCTCTGCATTGCTAATCCAGTGGCCAATTCAATTTAGTCCACATCTCAAAAAGATTTTCTCTTGCCTTCCTCGTTTTGGATACTGGGAAGGCCATCTATTTGGTTACCCTCACCAGATTGTGAAATCATATTTTACTTATTCTTCGTCCCTTTACCCAATCTTGCTAACTCTTGTCAATTCAATAATCTAAACACCATTTTAATGTATCTTCTTTCTGTCCTCACTAATCTTGGCAGAATCCGCTCTTGTCTGGATGGTGACTGCTCTTTATTCTGTCCCTCACAGGCCCCAGAACTCTCTTGCTAAAACATAGATGTGATCCACACCACTCCCCTCAGAAAGTGCCCTGTAAGTTTTCCATTTGCCGTGGAATAAAGCAAACCCCCTTTAGCGAAGTATTCAAGGCCTTTCCTCATCTGGCATCATCCTCACTTCTGAGCTACGGCTCCTGCTGCTGCTTCTCCCAACACATCTTATATTCCAGCCACCATTCATGACGGGCCTCTAGACCTCGTCCCTCTGCCTCAAGTGCTCTTTTCTCTATTTTTTTCCTGTTCGAGAACTCTTCTTATTATTAAAAGCAATAAAAATGATGATTTCTGAAAACTTGTTAGATGCAAAATATCTATTACATTAAATATTATACATGCATTATCTCATTTAATTCTCAGGGAAAAAAATGAAATCGCTTTTCCAAGTTAAAACAGCTAGAAAATGGTTGATCTAGGATTTGAACTTAATTTTCCGATGCCAAAGCTCATGATCTAACAGTATTGGTGAAGTTTCCTCTGAGTTCTCATCACAATTCGTTGCTTTTTCCTCTGCGTTCCAATAGCAGTTTTTGTTGTTGTTGTTGTAGTTCACTCCATAGAACTAATTTTATTATAGAGATAACACACAGGTTCTGAAGCCGGAATCCTTGGGTTTGAGTCCTGGACTGTGGCTTACCAGCTGTGAGACCTCATGCCTCAGTCTCTTTATCTTTGAAATGGGAATGATATTAATACCTACCTCAGGATTGTTGTGAAGGTTAAATGCATCAAACAACGTAAACAGTTGAGTACAGTGCCTTTTACATAATACTGGCCCTAGAAACACATCCTGTCTATGTTCTATATCCCTCACTAGACCCTGGCTTCCCGGGACAGGTGAATCCCTCATTCATCTTCTAATCTCCTGCACCCAGCACAGCAGACCTTTCACCGGAGTTGGTGATCCATAAACATTTGTCAAATTGAATGTATGAGTCTGTGAGTGTTTCTGCCAGACATTTACAAGTTCATGATTTATGCTGTGCTTCAATTATCTATGATTCTTTTAAAGAAAGTGGTTACCAAAGTCAGGCAAGCCATCTAACAGCTCTGCCGTTTTTAAAAATCCAGGTCATAACTACTCTGCTTCTGTGAACAGGGAGCCTTTTCCCGAGTTACCTCACTTGTGAAGCCAAGACTTTCCTTGGGGGTGGAGGGAAGGCGGGGGGGGGGGAGGGGGGGCTAAAGCTGCAATGGGACACCTGTCACAAGGTTCAAGACTTCTCAGGGACAGCGGGAGGTATTTAGCTGGAGGTTTCCCCTCTAGTGAGCAGTGATCGGGGTCAGGAGCTTTAACTTTCACTTCTAACCACTGGCACAATGTACCTGCTTAAAGATGGAGGCTCCAGACGTGAAAGAGGCTGCAAAGCCACTGCTGGAGGCCTGAGGATTCCTGGGAGGCTGCTGACTCAGGTTAGATCATGTTATTTCACTGTCTTCATATTTGTTTATTCAAGTTTCAAGGCTGCCTCACTAGGTGAGGTGGCAGGAGTGAGGTGGCAGGAAGAGGTTTCAAAGGGAAGTGAAAATGGTAGAAAAGGAAACACTTGATTAGAGGTTAACCTGTCCCCTGGGGCTTCTTTGATTTGGATTATTGTAGACGTGCATAGTGTAATGACTAAGCACTCCCAGGGGAATAGAGGTCTCTGTACAGAGTTGGGGTTTTGTTTCTGATGAGTTGCAGCTGCAGTGTATGATGCAGACTAGCCCAAATGAGGCATGGAAGAGGAGCAGCATTCACAGGACCAGAGTGATGGGCTTTCCTCATCACCTTTACGTAAGCCTGCGCTGTCTGCTGTCCCACACCTCAGCGAACACCTGCAAGTTGCTTAGGCTGTAACTTGGAGTCATCCTTTTAATCCTCTTTGTCACCGGATCCTGTCCACTTTCCCTCATAAAGGTCTTTCAAGAATACATTTCCTTCTCTCCATCTACACTGGCACTACCCTCAAGGGATCAGAGTCTCATAATGTCTTCTTGGATTAGAACTTTGTTACAGGTTGCTCAGGCTTGAGTCTGAGGTCTTCCACTCCATTCTCCGTGTTACTGCCAGAGGGGTTTTTCTAAACCAGCTTCAAATCCGTCCGTGGCTCTCCATAGTCTTATGGATCAAGTGCTCCCCAGAGCCTGACTTGTGAGTTTCTTCAGGTGCTGGTTCTGCTTCTCTGGTTGGTGTCCTGCCAGGTCACCTCCTATGAGCTCCTTCACCTCAGTAATCTTGACCTGCATGGAGTTCCCAGAATGTGCAATATTTGCTCTCAAGCCTTGCAGCCTTCTGTATTTGCTTCCCCTCTACCCCAGTTTCTCTCCTTCCCCCTTCCTCCTACTCAGGTTGAATGAGGTTAGCCTCAAGGGGGCCCTTATATCTCTATTCTAGCATTTATCACAAACTGTATCCAATTTCCAACTGAGCAGAATGATTTGCTTACAAGTCCCTAGCTCTGGCATACAGCAGTTGCTCAATCAATAGTTGATAAAGGAATGAATGAATTCTTTACCAGTCATATTCGGGTTCAATCATAGTTCAAGGAAGGGTCCTTGAAATGCTAGGCTCTGAAAGAACGAAATACAACAGTAATGACAATTATGTTTGTTAGATGGGTAGAATTTCACACTTGATAAAAGGATTGTGAGGTTTTGTGTTTCTTCAAGTAAAAGTGACTAAAGCCTACTTTAAGGACCAGTTTGAAAGGCCTCTTTAGATGATAAAACATTGTGTTTGCCAGTTTTGACAGACCATTGAGGGGTTCAGGAATTATACTCACCAAGCAAGTGTTTCCAGAAATGTCATACCTGCTGCTTTTAAAATGTCATTCTAATGTCACACTTAAACAAATAACTCGCTCGGGAAAGTTGTGAGAGGTGGGCAAGTGAACTATGAAATGAAGAAATCTCTCTACAGAGGGCTGAGACCAGCACACACAGGAGCTAGTTGACAGTGAAATAACCAGGGGTGACACCGAAAAAATACATACATGAACACCAAGGGAGACTACCACATAACAGATATCCGCTAAACCTAGAGAAGACACCTTCTTTCAACACGGAAACCAAGATTGGAATGTCCTGCCTTGTGACGTAGTGAGGCTTCTACTGTGCCAAGTGTCCCATTCTCTTCAAACGCGTGCAGGGCGCTGGACGCAAGCCGGGGCAGGATGACTCCGGTGGAAAGGGCTAAGGCGTTCTTTGGCTCTTCCAAGATAGATCCTTTCGAATCTTTTGATTTTTAACGAGTCCTCTGATTCTTTCGAACCTTTCGATTCTTTCGAGTCTCGGTTCGAAGCGTTAAAAGCGCAGCTGGGAAAAGCTGCCACCAAGGTGGTAAGGGGACTCCGAGAAATAGAAGTGAGAATTTAAGGGTTTCAGCCATAAAGAAAAGACTAAGGAGAAGCGGAGCATATGCAGAAGAGGAAACGGGAAGTAGGGAAAGAGCGAGAGGAACCTTAAGCCAAGGGAGAGTGATCAAACTTGTCCGGGACAGGAGGAAGGCACGCCCAGAGGGAATTGGCTGCTTTAAGGACAGCCCCGCCCCCTGAGTGACGCAGAGTAGGCCCTCCGCGATTGGCTGCGGTCGGAGGGCGGGATGGGGTTGCTAGGCGCGGAGGGGATCCGGCGGGCCCTGGCGGCCCGGAGTGCGGAGCCGCGGGAGCGGAGCCGGGGTTAGCGGCGCTGCTGGAAGATGGCGAGCTGCTGGGACGCGCGGCCGCCGTGGCGGCTCGGCCGCCTCCCGCTGCTGCTGTGCCTGCTGCTGCTGCGGAGCCCGGCCCGGGCAGCGCACATCAAGAAGGCGGAGGCGACGACGACGACGACGAGCGCGGGCGCCGACGCAGACGAGGGCCAGTTCGACCACTACTACCACGAAGAGGAGCTGGGCTCGGCGCTGAGGGAGGCGGCGGCCGCGGGGCCCCCGGGCCTGGCGCGCCTCTTCAGCATCGGCAGCTCGGTGGAGGGCCGGCCGCTGTGGGTGCTGCGCCTCACGGCCGGCCTGGGGCCGCCGCCCCCTGACAGCGACGCGGGGCCGGATGCGGCGGGGCCGCTCCTGCCCGGCCGGCCGCAGGTGAAGCTGGTGGGCAACATGCACGGCGACGAGACCGTGTCGCGCCAGGTGTTGATCTACCTGGCCCGCGAGCTGGCGGCCGGCTACCGCCGCGGGGAGCCGCGCCTCGTCCGCTTGCTGAACACCACCGACGTGTACGTGCTGCCCAGCCTCAACCCCGATGGCTTTGAGCGCGCCCGCGAGGGCGACTGCGGCCTCGGCGACAGTGGACCTCCCGGCTCCAGCGGCCGCGACAACAGCCGCGGCCGCGACCTCAACCGCAGTTTCCCGGACCAGTTCAGCACCGGCGAGCCCCCGGCCCTGGACGACGTGCCGGAGGTGCGCGCCCTCATTGACTGGATCCGCAGGAACAAGTGAGTGTCATCCTCCCTCCGCCACAAGCCACGCGAGCGTCCAGGGCCACAGGCTGGGTTCCGCACTCAGTGGGCGCTCAGAAGGTACTTTGAGGCCCAAAGGACCGGGGGTCGTTAGGGTGGAGGGCGACCTCCCATCACGGGAACTGGGCCGCATAGCCTCCTGTCCCGCACATTGTCCGAGAAGCGCTGCCCAGAGGCTGTCATTTGTTCCACGGGTGCAAAGAGAGCAGTTTGGCTGGAGAGGAGGCTCCTTTCTGGCATTCTGGTCCCTGTTTTCACGGGACCATAGAATATGAGGGATGGAGGAGACCTTAAGGAATAACCTAGGTTAGCTCACTCCTTTCGTAGGTAAGCTGTCAGGACTGCGATTATCGGATTACCGTAGGCGCTGTGTTAAGCCCTTTTCGTGGCCACAACCTGAAGAGATAGACACCATTGATAGCCCTGTTTTGCATATGGGAAATTGAGGGTCAGATTGGTTAAATAATTTACACAGTACAGAGTGTAGCTGGGACGGAGACTTAGGCGTCTTGTTACTCAGTGCTCTTAGCAGCCATAGAAGGAGACTGTAGCCCAGAAATGATAAAGGACACTCCCGGGTCTTCCTCGTGGTTGACAGAAACTGGTTCTCTTCCAGTCTTTATTACCTCTGACTCAGCTTAGGAGCATATGGATATGGTTGGAGAATTTGCACAGGATCTGGAACCTTCATCTGTGAGCCGCTTCGTTTTAGACTCTCTGAAGGGTTTCTGATGTCATTTGTGCACTTTATTAGTGGGCCAGGACTAAATAGCTAATTGTCACACTTACTATGCACTTTACATGGTATTAAGCACTAAATGGGATTTAAAAAAATAAAAGCATGAGGACCTCAAAAATTGGTATATGACAAGAGAATGCTATAAATATATATACCCAGTTAAACTTTACGTGAATTGTTCCACAGGCAAAAATCTGTGTGGGCTGCAATAATAGGGATCATCTCTGTGGAAGAGGTAGAACTTGAACTGAGTCTTGAGAGATGGGTAGGATTTTCAGCAAAAAGGAGGAGAAAAATAAAGGAAGAGGGAACTTACTCCAGATGGAATAATGTCTGAAGTGAGCATGCACGTCTTCCCTTTTTCAAGGGTCAGTTTTGCCAGCATATCCCTATTTTTTGTCTTCATAAGACTAATTAATCTCTCCATCTTGATTTGAAGATTTCTGAGTGACAGATAAAAGTAATAATGAACAGAGAAGTTTCTCTGTGGGCATTGGAATCATCTCTTCTACAAGATTTCAGTATATTTAGCACCTAGAAAATTCGTGGGAATTGTGACAATTCTAGATTCTTTTTATCTTCCACCTTTCACTTTACTCCTTTTGCGTTCCCTTATAAATATTTAATTTCCCATATGCTTTCTGGGGAGATTTTTTTTTCTTTTAAAGATAACCGTGACATGATCACTAAACATTTGCGTAAGAAATCCGACTTTAATGTACATCTTATTGTCAGAAGCTGATGATGACCAAGGCTTTTCTGAGATGATATATCATGCACACTGTTTGCATTGCTTAAATGACATGCTCAAAATGCCCTGTCACGGCCCTTGCAGGAATGTAAATTCTGTGACTAGATTTTTCTCTTTAGTATTAGTTCTGCTGTGACCAAAAATGAAAATGAGCTTTGTCTAGGATCCAAGTCAGCTTGAGGCTATACTGAACGCTTTAAACTTTAAATCTGGAACCCAAAGTTTGCTCTCTGGCTAACTGTTTCATATCACCAGTATTTAATGATTATAAATTGTGGTCTGGACCAGTTAGTTCAATGATAGGAGCTTGTGAAGATTTTTAAAAGTTCATCTGTGTCAGTTGGTATTTACAAGGAAAGTCGTTTTATTCTGCAACTATGGACTACCCTAATCATTCCCAAACGTTCTTCAAACGTGTAACTCTAACCAGAAGAGAAAGTAGACAACTACATAGGGTGAAAAGTACATCCATCCATCCTCAGTCTTCAAAAATTAACTCAAAATGCTCATTCTTTAATGATTAATCAGTAACAAAGGACACTGATATGTGAATAAAATTAAAAACACAAGCACACACGGAATTTCAGACTGATGCTTAAATATAGACTCAGCTTTATGGATGGGAAATTTGAAAACTGCGAACATTAGTCTGAATGGGGAAATTAATGACCTCTTTTAGTGTATTTTGTGAAATAAGTCAGTTGAATAATTTCTTGATACCCTATTTATTCATCCAGCTATATTAGAAATAGATTTTTGTTGTTATTTTGAACATGTAAAATTTTCAGACTCATGGCTTAGGAAAGTGAAGTTTGTTTTCTCTGTCTCATTTTATACTTCACAGAATGGGTGTTTTTAAGAACTGAGACATATACTTAGGAAAATACACAAAATTTTAACTCCCTCATTAAAATAAAGATTTTACAATTTACTTGACTCCCATATTTTTGTCACACTGGACTTCTTTAATTAAAGATATCTGCTTAGATTTTAATAGATTGGCATATCGATTTTTTGGGTATGTTTGTGAAAAGCATTATTATATTGTTGGGGTTGGGTGCAGATTACTTCTGGAGGCTTGTGTGTATATCTACAATTTCCTGAATCTTTAGAATTTAGTTTATCAGACATGAAATTCTCTTAATTTTTAAAAGTTATTTATTTTAAAAATAAATAACTGGAGAGCATAATAAAGTCAACTTAGAGGTTTATCTTTTAATATCTTGTTTGTAATATAATATGTTTAGCAGCTACTTTAAATCTTATGCAAGGAATAATATATGATGCTAAAATCAAGTATGAGAAAAACTTCAGAGAACTGATTTGAATGGAAACCATACAGTACCTTTCAAGTAAAATTGCATTGGTATGCAAAGTTGGTTTGACAAAGACTGAAAGCCGTATGGTATCACTTTCTCTTGAAATCCTCATTATGAGAGTGGCATTGGTACTTTTAAAACTGTGTAAGTATAGTAAAGAAAATCTAATAATTGAATTTTATCGCTCAAGTAGATTGCAAATATTTCACTGTACCAAAATTACCACATTTGCTTAAGCCATTTTAGTAATATTTCTGAGAAAGGTTGCAAGAAATGTTTAACAAAGTAAAAAATAGCATTTAGTAGAGAATTTTGGAATTTAAAATTTTAAAGTATGTAATTAAAGTAGCATGTTTCACTTATTTAGAATACTCAGTTATCCATTTTATTTCACTAGAATATGAATACCTTGAGGGCATTTTTGTGGTGTTTCTTCTTCACTGAGGTTTTCTCTAGTGTGTAAGATGTTTGGTACGCAGTTGACACTCAAGAAAATGTGTTGCTGAATGGATTGCCTGAACTGGGCCAGCCTTCTTGTAACTCCCAAAGTCAGTAGGGAGAAAAAAATTATTTTATTCATACAAACTAGAAAATAAATTAATACCTTGAGCTATGGGGGAAGGGTAGGTAAGTAAGGTGAAGTTAAAATGTTAGAATATTACTTAATTTTTTTTTTTTCTGTGTCGTTGTGTCACCCAACGCCTGGCATTGGAAGTGAGGAGTAGAATGGTAGTCTGTAAGGCAGTGATTCCCTAAGCAGGTTGCCAGCTCTCTCCAAAGAGTGAACATTTGTTGAGCAGTTGCTATAAAGCTGTCATTGTGTTGGAGATGTTTCACATATGTTATCTTATTTAATTCTCAGAACAACCCTGGAAAGCAGGTCTCGTTATCTCCATTGTACAGATGAGACAGAAACTATAGGGTTCAATGAATTTAGAGGCAGTAACTTCTCTTGATCATATTGTTAGTGAGATGTACGTCTGGGAGACCGAATGTTCTTACCCGTTTGGCTGGCTCCAAAGCCCATGCTATTGCTGCTACACCAAATGGCATTCTCCTCTGGTGTCTGGAAGAGTGCTAATGATAATTATATTCGTTTTTAATTAGTATCTTTTCATATTCTATACTAGTATTTAATCACTGCCTTAATGGCTAGATTCTATCTATTGATGAACAGATTCTGTGTCATTTTCATTGTTTGGTCTCTGGGGTGGTGCTGATCATACTTAACGTAACCTTTCAAATTAGACGAATCATTTCAAGCCGATAGAAATAAATGTTATATATCAGGCCCCTGTTAGAATTTCTGTGGGTCAGTTCATTTCAACCACAAAAAGGCAGAAGCAAGAAAATCCAATTTAAAGTGCAGAGAGAAAAAGTGTTTAATCTCTACTCATAGTAATGGTTTAAATTGTCATATGAGGGAGAGATGTATAAATAGGACTTTAGCATGTTTTGCCTTTAGCTTTCACCATAAAAGGCACATTTCTGTATCTATAAATTCGACCAGATTGTAAATGTATTCACTTAAAAGTAGAAATATAAAACAATACAAATGTTTCTTTTATAGGAGCAGCCTTGTCTCCATGTCAGTGTATTTTCTAATGGCCCAATCAGGAGCCTTGGGCCTAGAAAGAGAGCTGCTTTTACAGTGATGCAGTGAAAGACTAGTCTTTTATGTGCCGTATTGTTTTTCTCTGAAAGCAGCTCAGTGTGTCAGGTTCCACCCCCACCCTCCCCACCCCCCACAACTCTGAGTCTTCTCAACTGTGGATGACTTCTCTCTAGAAAATGTGAGTTTAGTGTATTGTGAACCCGGAATAAGGTAAAATACATCCTGTTTTTAATTAGACTCCCTATCTTAAAAATTTCTTTGGATAGTAATATAAAAAGCATGAAAGTTATTAACCTAACTAATGTATTCAGCCACTATTTATTTATACAAGCCACGCTTTGTACGAAATTAACACATTATGAAATATAACTATTAGATTGATTTGTAGGAAACTGTCATTTTTGTAGGTCAAAACATGATTGAATATTGGCAGGTTCATATTGTTCAACCTAATACATGAATTTGGAATTCCCTGAATAAGACATCTCCTGAAACTTTAATTTATACTCTGTTATCCAGCTACTTTTTCAATGATGGGGGAAATTTTTTTAAGTTATTGGGAGTTAATTTGAACTGTAAAAACTATTTGAAATTTTTTATATTGATAGTGCTTTCTTTCCATTTTGTTTTTTGTTGGTGCTGGTGGTGGTTTACTTAAAACAGCTGATAGAGTTGTCTTCTAGGTCTCAAGAGAGATACTAAGCTTATTTATGAAAGAGGTAGAATTTTTAAACACATGGTATTTTTATGCTTTTTTAGGTGATATGTGATGTGGTTGTATTTTCAAAGGTTTGTGCTTTCTGGAAATCTGCATGGTGGCTCAGTGGTAGCAAGCTATCCTTTTGACGATTCTCCAGAACATAAGGCCGCTGGAATCTATAGCAAAACCTCAGATGATGAAGTATTTAAATACTTGGCAAAAGCCTATGCCTCAAACCACCCCATAATGAAAACTGGGGCACCGCATTGTCCTGGAGATGAAGAGGAGACTTTCAAAGATGGGATCACAAATGGCGCACATTGGTATGATGTAGAAGGTATGTAAAGACTGAATTTGCTATATTTTTCCCATTGTTCATTTAGCTTTCTTAAGTATACTCTGAGTGGAAAAGAGGAAACTTGGAGGAATTCTGATGTTTTTAAAACCGTCTTTTTTTAAATTTTGAAATTTAAAAACCCACAGTAAATTTTGAAAGAAAACTACGCGAACACCTACATATATAGCCTTCATTTAAATTCAGCAACTGTTGTCTTACCTCAGATGTTCCAGCGTGTTCTCTGCGTGCCTCACCCTCCCCCCACCACATTCTCTTTTGCCAAACCATCCAAAAGTAGATTGCAGATTTCATGACACTTCACCTGTAAGTACCTCAGCATATGTTTCCCAAGTCCAGGGACATTGTCTTGTATAACCATGTACCATGACTGTACCTGGGAAATCAACAATAATTCAGTATCATCCCACATGGTGTCCGTAACTCAAATTTCCTCTATTATCCCCAAAATATTCTTTATAGCTCTTTTTCCTCCAGATCAGATCCAGTCAGGGTCCAAGAATTGCATTTGGCTCTTGCGTTTTTTTTTGGTTTCCTTAATGTAGTACAGTCATATCACCACGCTCTTAATGACAGTTAATCCTTTGAAGAGTTTAGACCAGTTGTCCTACAGAATATCCCATATTATAGATTTATCACTTTCTTTATAAGATTCAGGTCACATTTTTCCAGTGAGACCATTACATAGATCACATCATATCAGGTGAGGCTGCTGGTGGCCAAGTTGGACAGCTTGGTTAATGTGATGACCACCGGTGCTCTCCATTTTATATAAAGGCACATTTTCCTTTTGTATTTTAATTTGTGGGGTGATCATGGAATGCTGTTGTTTTTAAATTGTGGTAGCGTGTGTGTGTAGGTGTGTATCTCATAAAATTTGCTGTTGTTACCATTTTTAAACGTAGAATTAAGTGGCATTAATTACATTCGCAATGTTGTACAACTATCACTGCTATCTATTTGCAAAACTTTTTCATCATCTCAAATAGAAACTCTGTCACCATTAAGCAGTAAGTCCCTATTCCCTTCTCCTCAGCCACTGGTAACTTCTTTTTTTAATTTATTTTTCAATTGCAGTTGACATACAATATTAGTTTCAGGTGTACAACATAGTGATTAGACATTTATATACTGGTGATGTCTAATCTACTTTCTACCTCTGAATTGACCTATTCTAGACATTTCAAATAACTGAAATCTTATAATATTTGTCCTTCTGTGTCTGACTCATTTTACTTAGCATAGTGTTTTCAAGGTTCATCCATGTTGTAGCATGTACCAGAATTTCATTCCTTTTTATGGCTGAGAAATATTCCGTGTATGTATATGTGTACATTTTGTTTATCCATTCATCTGTTGATGAGCACAGGGTTGGTTTTACCTATTGGCTACTGTGAATAATGCTGCTATGAATGTAGGTGTACAAGTAACTGTTTGAGTCCTTGTTTTTAAATCTTTGGGGTATATACTCACGAGTTGAATTGCTGGGTCATACGGTAATTCGACAAGTATGTTTAGTCTTTGAGGAATCCCCAAACTGTTTACTACGTTGGCTGTACCATTTTACACCAGCAATGCACAAGGCTTTCAATTTCTCATGGAATGCTATATTTAAACGAATTGTTTAAGTAAGCTTGAATTGTTTACCTTTTCTTTTAAATGTTATAAAAACAGCTATTGTCATTTTTAAACTTTTGGTTTCCTTTGAATAATAACTATTTTGTTTTTATATCCAAGCTTAGAGTGTTTAATTAAAAGTAAGCTGAAGGACAAGTCAACCCATGGAAATGTCATCAGTATAAACTTTTTCTCTTAGAATCTGCCCATGATGAAATGTCACAGGTCTTCCTTTCTTTTTTAATGGCAGTTAGTCACATTATAACGTGTCTTATGACATTTCTCTTATGTGCCTTCATTTAAACTTTTGAAGTACTCTTTGACTTTTTATGTCAAGCCACATGTATTCAACTTGGTCCCTATGTGTGAGGATTCGATACTTTCTAGAGTTTTCTGATTCCCCTATAGTTTCTACCAGTGTTTCTTATACATAGTCAGCATCTACAAAGAAGTTTGAAATATTTAGAAGCAAAACTTTCTTCCTATAACAATTAGGGGTGATTTGAAAACCATTTAAGCTTTTTATAGGTAAGGGACATACTTTAATGTTTAATTTTATTTCAATCTTCAGCAAATATATTTAATAAAACCTGACTGCTTGAATGAGTGGTTTTATGATATAGGCAAGTTGCTCCATTATTTGAGATATTGTTTAAAATAATGGGTTAAAAATAATTTATTTTTCCTTTTTGGAGAATGTTGTAAAAGGTTAGGACGTTATTTCTAATTATATGGGAGATAAATCTGTGTTCCACTATTTAAAAAATAAGTGTTCTGCCTTCACAGTAAGATTATTCAGTTAAACCAGGTAACAGATTTTTCTGATTCTTCAAACATCTGAAGACTCTGTATTTTGCTGCTGCCATTGATGTTGTTTTTATGAGCATCAGCTTCTCTCCTGTTTTAGCTGAGTGGTCAGACATATTTTATGTTACATTATTTCTACAATAGCTAGCTTATATCTCTTCCTACCTCAGCAATATTGAGCAGTTCCAGTAGTTTCACAGGGCAAATTCATTGTTTATCTTACGTGAGACTGCATAAGTAAGATGTTGTAAGATGTGAAACCTTGTGACTAGGCATGTATTCAGACCCACACTGATGCTTTATGTGACATATTTAGAAATTCTAGCTCAAAGAAGTATGACTTTCAGAGCGGAAAGTGTATATATTAATCTAGTCCAACTCTTTTGCACTATAGGAGATGAAGGCCTGAGAGAAGAAATATTTTGTGAATACCTTGTGCAATATTCACTTAGCAGGTATTTACTACGTACCTGCCACGGCCAGTACGCTGTCTTAGGTGATGGGGATATTGTGGGAGCAAAACAAAAACAATTCCTGCTCTCAAGGATCAGTCAGTGTACTAGTAGTGTGATGTGAGCTGATCTGGCCTCACCATCTTCACCTTCAGGGTGGACTCAGCGTATCTAGCTGCCTATGTCGGTGGGCCTTGCTTCTCTCAGACAATCTCTCAGACCTGGAGGATGCATGTAGGCAATGATTATCTTAATAAGCCTTGTGAATAGTCGTGCTACTCTGCTAAAGCTTGTGAGAGCTTAAGTGGAACTTATTCAGGGAGCAGGCCTTCTTCTATTTTTTTTTAACCACATTGTGCTGATTTATATGCCTTGTGTCTGTCATTCTTTATTATTTTCTTCCTTCACGGTTTTGAAGGCATTATAAAAACCATCTGATGGTTTATATGTTTATTCCAAAGCAAACAAATTTAATGAAACTGAATTGTAGTGTGAGTCAACTTTTAAGAATTGCCTTCTTTCGATTGATATAATTTTAAAAAGACAGGTAATCCCACTTTATTTTCCTGCAGATACAAGTGCTCTGGAAGACAGTGTAGTGTAGTGGCTACGAGTAGAGCTTTAGAATCCTGCTGCCTTGGGTTTGAATCCCAGCTCTGCCATTGTAGCTGTGTGTGTGAGTGTGTGTCAGTGTGTGTGTGTGTTTCTCTCTCTCACACACCCACCTTGGACAAGTTAAACAACTTCTCTAAGCCTCAGTTGCCACATATAAAAAATGAAGACAAATGATAAGTACTATCTACCGCATAGGATTATGAGATCCAAGTGAGAATGTATGTAAAGCACTTAGCCTAGCACCTGGCACCAGGATTACTTATCTCTGGCAGAATTTGAATTTCATGAGGAAGTTCAGTTTTATTCAGTTTCCTATTTCCAGCACATAGAACCATGCCTGGTATATAGAAGGTACGCAATAGTCTTTTTTGAACTTTTGAATAAATGAATTCTTGGCATCTGAAACATGAGTACATAGTTATTTAAAATCTTGGGTAGATGATTTTCAGACTAGCTAATCTTACAAAAATGTAAAAAAATATTCCTAATTTTGTTCCTACTCTGAGAAAATAAGCTTGTCTTACCGGCAGATCCTAGATAGGAGTAAATATTTTTCAGACTTTTTTTATTGTGACCTGCCATATAAAATACCTTTCAGACATTTATGTACCTTTCACATATATGTGTACATAAAACTGAAACGTTTTCATGAAACAATACTTACCTTTGCAATGTATTCTGGTATTATTTCTAGTCTCTATTTCATTAAACAAAAAAAGCTAATCTCAATCCACTAATATATTTCACAATCCATTAATGGGTCATAACCTGCAGTTTAAAAAAAAACAAACAAAAACACTGTTTTTGGTCACTCTATGGTAAAATTGATTTATTTTCATATTCTTAGAGGAATAAAATACCTTAAAAGTTGCATGTGTTAACCCACTACTGTATTTAGGGTTTTTGTTTTGTCCTATCGTGTTTATACATCAGTCATTTCCAGTGAGGACTGAGCCAGATGCTTATCTCCGATGACCTGCTTTGAGATCGCCTTCCTCACAGGTGAATGAGCACTGAGATAGGAAATTGGTCCGACGTGTAGTTGTCAGGCCTATGCGTTATTCTTGTGAGTCTGTGCATTCCACGATTAATTAGATCTGCTGCTGTAAGGCTTTCTACTTAGGTCTTTTTAAACCACTACTAACTTGGGCCTGAGTCTTTTCAAACTGGTAATTATTTTCCTCCTCTGAAAGAAGAAGAAAATGTTCTGTGATTTATCAAACTTTCTTCCCTCTCCTTTTATGCTGTGGGCAGAGAGTTCTGAAATGTGACTAGATAGCATATAATGTAACTCATTCAGATTTTGTGTGTGTGAATATAAACTCCTGTGACCATGTGGGCCACCATTCCCTGCGTAAAGTGGAGGTCAGACTGAGTAGCACTGATTAATGTTCTCTAACTGAGGTATATTTGGCTAGAAGTAGATTGCTGACAGAAAGGGAAGAGCATGGGGAAAATAATTATCAAACTATTTTGAACAGTATAGCGGGTTATATTTGGTTCAAAAAATGGACTGGAAAGCTTCTTTTTAAAGAGCATTTTCTGTGTCATTAAAAAGAGCATTATGGATTAATCCACATGACACCCGAAAATTAGAATCTATTTAAAACAAAACAAAAAACAAAACAAAACAAAGAATCGAATGGACAGTGTAGAACTGAAAAAAATACAATACCTGATGTTAAGAAATAGGCAAACCGTGTACAGCACAGGGAATAAAGTCAATAATAATAGCTTTGCGTAGTGACAGATGGTTACTAGACTTGGTGGGGTGATCACATCATAAGGTATATAGATGTCAAATCACTTACATTGTACATCTGAAACTAATACGATATTGTATGCCATTATACTTTTTTTTTAATTTATTGGGGTGACAATTGTTAGTAAAATTACATAGATTTCAGGTGTACAATTCTGTATTACATCCTCTATAAATCCCATTGTGTGTTCACCACCCAGAGTCAGTTCTCCTTCCATCACCATATATTTGATCCCCCTTACCCTCATCTCCCATCCCCCACCCCCAGTATGACATTATACTTTAATAAACATTTTTTAAAAAGAAATAGAGAAATAAATAAATAAAGTAGGACATTTTATACATGCCTTTCTCAGTAATTATTAGATCATGAAGACAAAAATATCAGTAAGGGGGTGGCTGATTAGCTCAGTTGGTTAGAGCGCGGTGCTCTTAACAACAAGGTTGCCTGTTCAATCCCCACATGGGCCACTGTGAGCTGCGCCCTTCACAACTAGATTGACACAACTACTGGATTTGGAGCTGATGGGTCTGGAAAAACACACTTAAATAAAAGTTTTAAAATATATATATATTTTTAAATATATATATTTATATATATATTAGTAAGTGTATACACACACACACACACACACATATTAGTAAGGACACAGTAGATTTAAATACCATAAATAAACCAATTTGACCTAATGAACATGTAAAGAATACTGTCCTCATATCTAATTTTCCTACAGAATCTGTTTATTAATTTGAAGTGTAATGATAAGTAATTTATCATTGGTCACAGTTCTGGAAGATGTGTCTGGTTTTATTAATTAATTTGTTTTTATAATTACATATTAAAAGCAAAGTAGCAAATTCACAAACACTTAAAGCCTTCTCATATATTTGCTTGTTTTACATTTTAATAGGATGGAGTCTAAACTTCTTAGCATGACCCTAAAGCTCCCTCAGTCGGAGTCTGCTCCCTTGTCCCCTCGCCTCTGCACTTGTGTCCTTCCCTCAGAACATGAACCTTCACACAGTTGGGCTGTTCTGTCTGGAAAGCTTTTCTCCAGTTCAGCTGTAACCTCTGAAACCTCCTCTGTGGCAACTGTCACTCTCTTGCCTTCCTAGAGCTGTTCGTTTATACCAATGCTTACCTACTTGTGTTAATGGTTTGTTTTGTGTCACCTGCTGGAGTGTGAATTCTTTGATAATAGGACAGTGTGTGCTTTTCATTTTGGTATTATCTTTATAGAAAATACATTGGCTGGGAAAGAGTCCTAGAGAGAGAGACTGGGGAGATTTTTACAATGATTTGGAGTGAGGCTGTTTTTGGAGACAAGGGCTTTATGCATAGAGGTGCTGTGGGAAGGAAAAGGGAGTATGAGATACAGTATATAAGAAATTGTGCGAGAAAAATGCAGGTTGACTATCAGACAGTAGAAGAGTGTTAAGGAGAAGAAAGGACCCAAAGATACAACTTTGACATTTTGAACCTGAATAATTAAGAATGATAATGGAATGGGAAAAACTAATTGAAAGAGAGTGTGTGTGTGTGTGTGTGTGTGTGTGTGTGTGTGTGTGTGTGTCTATATATGTGTGTTCTCTTTAGATGGAAGAGGAATGAAAATGGGAGGTGGTACTTGAGGTACTAGTTACAAGTACCCAAGGGGCACTTGGGAAATAGGCTCTGGAGCTTGGGAAGGCGGTAAAGATGATGAAGAGATTTAGGAGTTAGGAGAGATGCAGAAAGCATATAGCAGTGTGCATGATTTTGGAAATTGAATTCATATTGTTTCCTGGCATAATTTAATTACTTGAAACAAGAAATTCAACTAGAATATATGTAGTCATGCATTGCATAATGACATTTAGGTCAATGACAGATGGTATATAGGATGGTGGTCTCATAAGATTATAATGGAGCTGAAATAGTGACATTGTAGCCATTGTAACGTCATAGAGCATCACTCACCTGTCTGGGTGCTGCCGGTGTAAACAAACCTGCGCTGCCAGTCGTATAAAAGTGTAGCGCGTACAATTATGTACAATGCATAATACTGGATAAGGATCACAAACAACCGTTTTACTGGTTTATGTATTTACTATACTATACTTTTGATCATTATTTTAGAGTGTATTCTTTCTACTTACTGAAAAATTGCTGTGAAACAGTCTGCTGGCAGCACCTCACACATCTTGTGTTTACCGAGCCTCTTAATTGCATCGTTTTCTCTTGTGCTTGATTTAATCTCGTGTTGTTTTGTACAGTCACATGCTCTACAGGCTTGTAGCCCAGGAGCAATAGGCTGTACGATAGAGCCCAGGTGTGTAGTGGCCTATAGCATCTAGGTTTGCGTAAGTGCATTTTGTGATGTTCCACAATGATGAAATGGCCTACCAACACGTTTCTCAGAATATATACCTGTCATTAAGCAGCACATGGCTATATGTCCATCTAGTTACCTATCGATCAAGCTATTGAGACTCCACAACACACACACAAATGGGTGCTTTTTCACATCCAAAGTGAATGTACTTCATACTGGGTTTTTTTTTTTTTTAAAGAATGCTGAAAGTTCAGATATTCTCAGCTTATTGTTCATGTTTTGAGAATTACTGTTGCTAATCAGCTGTATAAAGTGTATTTGGTCTTACCTAATCTTATACATTCAGGAGCTGGTTGGATCTCATTCTGGCTTTTTCTTTCTCACTTTTAATCTGAGTGCTACCTAATTTAAAAAGAGAGCAAAAAGCTAAAACAATACTCAAACAGAATATTTGCTTCTACTTGAGTCATGAGTTTACTTTAGTGAACTGAAATATCACCTAATATAAAATCTGATTTCTAAGAGCAGTGCAGTTGTGTATTTTGTAAAGTGATCATGGACTTATATGAAGGTTGAGAGCCAAATACTACACACTACTTTAGGATTTGGCCCCTAAATCTTCAGATTCAATGTCTAAAGTTAGATGGGCTTTTTCCCCTTTTTTAGATTTAACTCAGGGGGTAGAGAATTGAAAAATGCTTTAAAAAGGGTGGGAGGCGGGGATTCCGTTCAGAGAACTGTGTGTGAGAGAGTGTTGACTCTGTTAGATAAAACTGAAAACAGATGCAGGACTGTGTAATTTAGTTTAACTTTGTAGAATCTTATCACTAGCAAATATATATTCAGTGGGAGTGGTGAAGGAAATGGAGTTTTATAAGATAAGTTGCTCAGAATACAAAGACCAAGTTCAGTTAAGATTTGGTCAAAATGAGGTTGAATTTAAAGACCAGGATCTGGGGAATTTTTTTCCAAGGGTAACCTCTGTGGTTTCCATCCATTTGACCCAGATGTTCCACTTAAAATTCTTTATGAACATCATGCTCATTAGGTTTTTAACAATATCTCAAGGAATGCAAAATCATCACTTAATAACACTTATTATCTATAAATAAATTGTTCATAACACTGAAAGTTGTGAGAACTTCTCACTATCCTTTGAAGTAGTTTTATTTAAAAAATAAACATTAAGCTCCAAATTTAAATATAGAATGGCAAGTGCTTTTCCGAATGAAAAAATACATTGAAGTTTTTTTCTGTAAAAGATTTATAGGATTCTTGCATAATACAGTATGATACTTTGTAGTTGTACTACTGAGGCAGATTGGAAAAAAAACTTGCTGTTTGTCTTAACACGGAAGCATTGATTGTATTTTTTCTGTTGGTTTTCTGCTTGAGACATGAGTGAATTATTAGTGCCCCGTTTTTGAAGGAAGGGTTGAATTTATTTAAGTTCCCCCGTACCCCCTTAAAACTAGCTCTCTCTATAATGAAAACAGTAATAGGGACTGGTTCCATGATTAAAAAAAAAAAGAATTGAGTATCTTAAAGCATATTAAGCTTAATTGTGAGACAGATGGCTTCAAGCAGTTCAATGGGTATGAGTAGATTCTTCGATCAGAAAAGATAGCCACCCATAACCATTAGTTCTGATCACAATTTGTCACAGTACTGGACAGATTCCTAATGGTTACACTTTTAGTCTTATTCTTTGACATTGATAAAAAGAATGAGCATTATAGGTTTCAGAGTACATTGCACTCAAGTTTTTCTGAGCATAGAAAACTCTAGATTGCCAGGTAGGTTTAAAAGCAAATTTATACCTTTTGTCTTCATCAACTCCCAGTGGCTTTCAAATTGAGTATAGGGAAGAAGAAGAGACCACTTAATTTGGATAACTTTAGGGAAATAAATATGCAGATCTTCCATACCTGCTCTTTCCTAAAGTTCGTCTGCCTGAGAGAAATATGTTTGCTGCAGAGGTTCAGTCTCATATTCTCTTCTCCCGCTTGGCTAAAGACATACTTTTCTACCCATCTGAATCACACTATGGTATGTTTACTCAGTTTTACCAACTTTCAGGGCACCAAAACAAAAGGGACAACTTGGTGATTAATAGTATCATAAAAGCATCATTCTAAACTTCTCACTAAAAGACATAGTTTCAGTAACTATTACCTGTTACGTTTATTATTTGTCAAAATTTATGAGACTGCCTTTCTGATAAATTACATACCAGTAGTTATTGTAATCAATCTAAAAGACAAAATATTAATACTTAGAGCATTAAAATTATTGGAAAGTAAGACAAATTTAAATACACATACATACATATGTGTAGATTGAAGTATACATAGATTGATGTATTAAAGTACGATCAGTGAAAGACTTTCAAGCATACAAGTATATCGCATTCAAATGACAATCTTTGGACGAAGTGGAATGGAAGTAAAATTCAGGGAGAAAAAGGGAAGATGTAGATTGCAAATTTTAAATAGATGATTCTATAGATAATCAAATACAGTATTTTTAATTGGATACATCTAAAAATATAAAAATTATATTATTTAAGAAATATTAAAATTTACATATTATTTTTGCAACTATTCAACTTAAATTGTGTGAAGTGTTGCATAATTTTTCAAAATTATTTTAGTAGGAATAAAAATGTTCAAGGTCATTGGTTTAGTTAGCCCCCTGAGAGACTAATGGATAATAGGGCTTACTTGTTTATTATTGTTAGTAAGTAGGACGAATAACACATTCTTTATGTTTTTAGTAAAGTGCTTTATTGCTTTGAAGTACGCCTATAATGAATATTTCACTTCCAAAATTAAAAATTTTCTTTGACTAAACATATTGTTCTGAAATCTGACATTTCATTCTTTAGTCTATGTTGAGCCACATGGCATATCAGCTTAAAAAAAATAAACAAAGGTATTAACTGAATCTGGCAGTAGCTGTAGCTGTCAGCAACATCAGGCCTTTGTACGACCAGTGGTTGTTCTGTTGCAACGAGCTCTAGTTTTGTGTAAGGAAAAAATCAAGACAACGAATCTGAACCAGCTACTTAGTTAAGATTACTGTTTTTCCAGTCTTTGACATTTAGTATTGGAAAAGTAAATGTTAAGTTTAATCCAGATGGCAAATAATGCCTATTTGTAGCATCTCACAAAAATTCTTAAATTATGCATAACTCAGTTAATATCCCCAATTGTTTCCAGTTTTTTTAGATGATTTTTTAAACAAATTTGAAATGGGTGAATAAAGACTTTTTGATATTCGAAAGTTAGGATAGCTTCATTGTTTTTTGTCAAAGTTAGTTTGCTATTCTTCTGAGAATATTGATTGACTCCTATGAGTTTAGAAAGAGATAGATCGAGGTATATATCACACACGACTCACTAATTGCCTTCTGGGAATAGTTCACTATTACAGACTCAGGAAATGTGCCTTTTATGAGATTTCATCAAGAGAAAGCGTCTTTGTAGATAGCTTTCTGTTACCGATGTCTGTGTAATTCCATCATGTTAGAGAAAATATTTTGTCTGATTTTAGTTCTTTTTAAATTTGTTAAGTTTGTTTTATGACCCTGGGTAAGGTCTGTCTTGGTGAACATTCCATGTGTACTTGAAAAGAATGTGTATTCTGCTGTCGTTTGGTGGGATATACTATAAATGTCATTTAAAACTAGTTAGTTGATGGTGTTTTTGAATTCTCTCCATTGCTGTTTCTGTCTACTTGTTCAGTTGATTACTGAGAGGAATGTGAAGTCTGCAATTATAATTGTGGATTTGTCCATTTTTCCTTTTAGAATTACCAGTTTTGTTTCATGTACTTTGAAGTTCTATTGTTAGGTACCACATTTAGTATTGTTAGGTCATCTTGGTGAATTGAACCTTTTATCATTATGTGATCTCCCTCTTTATCTCTGCCACTTTTCCTTGCTCTGAAGTCTATCTGATGTTACTGTAGACACTCCTTCTTTGGATTTGTGTTTGCAAGAATATGTTTTTCCATTCTTTAATTTACCTATACTATTATATTTAAAGTGAATTTCTTATAGACAGCATATCGTTGGGTCTTGTTTTTTTAATTCAGTTTGACAATTTCTGTCTTTCAAATGGTGTGTTTATACCATTTACATTAAATATAATTATTGATAAGTTTGGATTTAGGTCTATTTTTTTTCTTTTTCTGTTTGCTCCGTTTTTTATTTCATTGCTGCTGCTTTTCTGCCTTCTATTGGATTGTCTGAATGTTTAGTAGTTGATTGTTTGAATGTTTATAGTGTTTTTACTATATCTATTTGTAAAGTTTGTTCTGGTAGTTGCTCTAGGAATTACAAGTAAATTAGGAATTTACTTACTTAACATTTCATAGATCTACCTAGAATTAATATTTTACCATTTCAAAATGAACGTACAAATCTTATCTCCATACCTTTTACCCCCCTTTATATTGTAGTTGTCATATGTATTATACATATATACATTGAAAACCCCACCAGTGTTATGATTTTTGTTTTCAACTGTCATACATATTTTAAAGAATTTAAGAGGAGAAAACAAGTTTATTATATTTACCCAGATATTTTATCCGTTCTGTTTATTCATTCCTGAAGTTCCAAGTTTTTCTGTGGTATCATTTCTCTACTGCCTGAAGAACTTTCTTTAGCATCTCTTTGAAAGCAAGTCTGTTTATGACAGATTCTTTTAGCCTTCACTGAGAATGTGTTTTTGCCTTCATTCCCTGAAGGATATTTTCACTGGATATAAAACTCTTGGTTCTGGGTTAACGAGGTGTGATTCTTTTTTTTTAAAAAACATCTTGTGCCTTCTGGCCTCCGTCGTTTCTGATGAGAAATTCACAGTCATTTGAATTGTTGTTCGCCTATATAAGCGTATCGTTTTTCTCTACTTTCAAGATTTTTTCCTTTGTTTTTAGTTTTCAGTAATTTGATTATGAAGTATCTAGGCATGAATTTCTTTGAGTTTATCCTGTTTGGGATTTGCTGAGCTTCTTGAAATGTATGTAAGTTCCTATCTTTTGCCAAATATGGAGAGTTTTCAGCTGTTATTTCTTTGACATTTTTTCCAGCATTAGTCTCCTTCTGAGACGAATTACAAGAATGTTAGATCTTTTGGTGTATTCCCTAAAACCCTGTTCATTTAAAAAAATTTTTTTCTCTATTACATTGGATAATTTGTACTTATCTATATTCAAGTTAACTCATTCTTTCCCCTTGTCATTTCCATTCCTCTGTTTAAGTCATTCAATAAATTTTAAAATTTTGGTTATTGTGTTTTTCACTTCTGAAATAATCCATTTTGTTCTTTTTTCTGTCTTCTGTTTCTTTTATTTCATTTCAAGAATGTGTAATCCTATTTCCTTAGAGCATATCATAACTGCTTTATGGTTAGTTTGATAATTGCAACATGTGTCATCTTGTGGTTGGTATCTATTGATTATTTTTTCCTTGCAAGTTGTTGACATTTTCATGCTTCTTTGAATGTCAAATAATTTTGGATTATATCCTGACATTTTGAATCTTATGAGATCTGAGCCTTGTTGAAATATTATAAACCATAATAATTTTTTGTTAGTTTGTTTGAGCAGTGAATGACCCAGTTAAGTTTTACAAGTTTTGACCCGTCTTCTGTGGGCTGTGATTCCAATGTCAGTTCAATTTTGAAAGCCTTTGCACCGCCTGTTCAGATCTGTCTTGTGTGTGTACAAGTCTGGGATGAGGGCAGTGGTCGTGTTCTGTAGTTCAGTATTCAGTGCTTCTGGTATGCTGTTTAGGGTCAGACTCACACATATGCATTTCAGGGTTGAGCCCAGCAGTTCATAGAAAGCTTTATGAGGTCCCGTTTTTGAGCTCCCTCCTCTCTATAACCTCACTTATATTCTGGTTTCTAAGGTCTCACAAAATAGATAACAAATAAACACATGAAAGGATGTGCAGTATCATTAGTTATCAGGGAAATACAAATTAAAACCACAAGGAGAAACCACTACACACCCAGTAGGGTGCTTAAATGAAAAAGGCTGACCAGTTGCTTGAGCAGCTTGTTAGGTGAAGATTCAGAGCGACTAGAACATTCATACATTGCTAGTGGCAATGTGAAATGCCACAGCCACTTCGGAGAACAGTTTGATAGTGTGTGATCTGCGGGACTAGAGGCCACTGAATGCAGTTTCTTCTCTTGGAATTAAGTCTTATTTTTAAGACTTCTGTCCTTCCCTCCAACTCCCTACCCTGGGAAAATATCTGTGTGTCATTGATTGGAGCTGGCTGGTTACAGTCCTATTAAAGTTACTCTAAAAAGCTGATTTAGATATTATTGTAAACTTGGTGTTGCTCCTGGCTAGTCTTTCTTAATTGCTACCGAAATAGAACAATTAAGTGACAGATAGAAGAATGCTAGGACTCAAGCCTGTGACTGTAGTGTTATAAGTAGTCTACTTCACTGCCTTATGGCATAATTAAAATGTGAGTTGGCCAGTTTTGCAATTCAGCACAGCTATTAAGTTTTACCTATGTAAAAAAACTTAGGTTAGTTCATATTTGCACTGTTTGAAATTATTTCTATGTGTTCTGCTTCCTCACCAAGACTCTAAACTCTGAATGAAAGTATGTCTCTTGCGTATAAATCCCTATAATCTTAGTATAATGTCTTACACACAATGACCATTGTACTGTGACCAATATAGTAGTAAAAATTGGAAAAGGTTGATATCATATACCATGAATAGTATGTGTATGTCCATATGGTATGTACACACCAGTAAGAGTTACCAAAGGTGATTATAGATCAACAATGACTAAATATGACTGGGTAAAGATACGAAACTCAGCATCTCACCAGTTTCCTGCCAGACGCAAACTGAGGGCCAAGATGTTGAAAGATAAGAGAAAGCCAAAGGTGGATACCTTGCCGTCTCAGAAAAGAAGGTTAAGACCACGTTACTGAGCTTGTGGTGGTTATAAACCTGCATATGTTCTGGGAAGAGCAAGTCTCTTTGACATCTCCACGTCGATGCTCAATGGGCATCTCAAATGTAATACATTCACAACAGAAGTCTTAATTTCCTACCGCCCCAACCTCCTTACTTTCATTCCTTCAGCACCTGTTTATTGAAGGACTGCTATGTCCAGGTACTGTTCTGGTGCTTGGATTATCCATCAGTGGGCATCAGAAGTATCTCTCCCCTTGCTTACAATCTAGCAGGGAGAAACGTTTAGGCAGTAAATAATAAACATAATAGGTAAATTATTAAGCTCTGTAGGAAACATACCAAAGTAGGAAAGGGTGAGAGGAATTATGAGTGCTGGACTTGGGATAGTGATAGAAAGAAGTGAGTAGCAACTTTAAATGGGGAGGTAAGGGTGAGCCTCATTGTCAAGTTGAAATTGGAACGAAGAGCTGGAGGCAAGAGTCCAGTAGGGTTATCTGGCGGAAAAGCATTCCAGGCAAAGGGAACAGCTGGAGCCAAGAGGCAAAGTGAGGAGGTGCCTGGTCTATCCCCCCAAGGAGGGCAGTGTGGCTGGCGCAGAGCCAGTGATGGGCGGAGCACGAGAAGAGGTGACAGAGGGAGGGGGTGGCGGAGGACAAACCGTGGAGGGCTTTCGGCCACTGTAAAAACTTTGGCCTTTTAGTCTGAGTGAAATAGGGAGTCATGGTACAGAGGAATAACAGCTGACATCCATTTCAACACAATTACTGTGGCATCTCTGTTGAGAAAAGAATAGAGACGGGCAAAAGCAGGAACAGGGAGATCTGTTAAGAGTGATTGCAGAAATCCAGGCAGAGAAAGGATGGTGGCTTATACCAGGGCCGCAGCAGTGCAGGTGAGGAGAAATCTTTGGATTCTGGGTATACTTTGAAGTTAGAGCTAGCATGATTTCCTGACACTTTGCATGTGGAATGTGACTCCCAGGCTTTTGGCCTGCACAATTAGAAGGATGCGAGAGCTGTTATAACCCAAATGGAAGAGGCTTCGGGTGGAGCAGGTTTGGGGAAGATGAGGCTATGTTGAGTTTGTGATATCCAAGTAGGGATATTGAAGAGGCAATCGGATGTACAAGACTGGAGTCTGGGAAAGAGATCTAGGCTAGAGACAGTAATTTGAGAGTTGTCAGCCTGTAGATAATATTTAAAACCATGGGGCTGCATGAGACACCAAGAGAATAAGTAAAGTAAGAGAAAAAGACCAAAGGCAGAGCCTTATGCATGCCATATCTGTTTCCTTTGTTCTCCTTTATCTTCCCAGTAAATGGCACAAGTATCTGCCTAGTTTCTCAAGCCAAAAGTCTAGAAGTCATTCTTGATTCCTTATAAACAAGTCCTTTGTATATCCAGATCTGTTCACTTCATCTCCACTATCACCAATCTAGTCTCAGCCATCATTCTCTTCTGGTTCATCTCCCTGCTTTCCTTTGTGCCCACCCCCTCCCCAGTCATTTTCCACCCGGTCAGAATGATCTTTTAAAAAGACCGTTCAGATCATATCACATATCCGCTCAGAACCGCCAATGTTCTGTGCAGCACAGGAAACAACAGAGTGAAAAGGCAACCTATGGAAAATATTTGCAAACCATATATATATCTGAGAAGGGGTTCATATTCAGAATATATAAAGAACTACAACTCAACAACAACAATAACAGTAATTCGATTAATAAATGAGCAAAGGACTAAAAGAGACATTTCTTCCAAGAAGATATACAAATGGCCAACAAGCACATGAAAAGATTCTCAGTATCATTAATCATCAGGGAAATGCAAATCAAAACCACAGTGAGATACCATCTTACCTCTTAGGTTGGCCACTATCAAACAAAAAACAAAAACAAAATAGCATGTGTTGGTGAGGATGTGGAGAATTTGGAACTCTTTGCATGGTTGGCGGAAATATAAAATGACATAGCTGCTGTGGAAAACAGTATGGAGCTGCCGTACAAAATTAAAAATAGAATTGCCATATGATTTAGCAATTCCATCTGCGTATATATACAGAAGAATTGAAAATAACATCTTGAAAAAATATGTGCACACCTATGTTCACTGTACATGATTCACAATTGCCAAGGAACAACCTAAATGTCCATTGACAGATGAATGGAAAAAAGAAATGCAGTATATACATAAAATGGAATATTATCCAGCCCCCCAAAGAAAGAAATTACATCTGATAAAGGACTGTTATCCAAAATGTGCAAAAATACTCTCAAGACTTAGCAATAAGAAAACAACTAGATTTTAAAATGGGCCAAAGAGTTTAACAGACACCTCACCAAATAAGATATGCAGATGGTAAATAAACATGAAAAGACACTCCACATCGTACATCATCAGGGAAATGCAAATTAAAACGAGTTACCACTATACACCTATCCAGAATGGCCTCAATCTGGAACACTGACAACAGCAAATGCTGCCAAAGATGTGGAGCAACAGGAGCTCTTCTGCATTGTTGGTGGGAATGCAAAAGGTACAGCCACTTTGGAAGACAGTGTGGTGGTTTCTTACAAAATTAAACTTACTCTTACCATACGATCCAGCAATTGAGCTCCTTGGTGTTTATTTACCCAAGGGAGTTGATAACTTATATCCACACAAAAACCTGCACACAGATGTTTATAGCAGCTTTATTCATAATTGCCAAAACGTGGAAGCAACCAATATATCCTTCAATACATGAATGAATAAACTGTGGGACATCCAAACAATGGCATATTATTCAGCACTAAAAGAAATGAGCTATCAAACCATGAAAAGACACGGAGGAACCTTAAATACGTATTACTAAATGAAAGAAACCAATCTGAAACGGTTACATACTGGATGATTCCAGCTATGTGACTTCTGGAAATGGTACAAACCATATGGAGATCATAAAAAGCTCACTGGTTGGCAGGGATTAATGGGGAGGGAGAGATGAATAGGCAGAGCACAGAGGATTTTTAGGTCAGTGAGACTATTTTGTATGATACTGTAATGGTAGAAAAATGTCATTAGCCATTTGTCCAAACCCATAGAATGTACAGCAAGAGTGAACCCTAATATAAACTGTGGACTGTGGGTGGTAATAATATAGTCAATGTAGGTCCACCAATTTGAACAGATGTACACTCTGGTGGGGGATGGGAGTAATGGAGGCTGTGCATGTGTGGGGGCTGGGAAATCTGTACCTTCTGCCGCAGTTTTGCTGTGAACCTAAAATTACCCTAAAAAATAAAGTCTATTTTTAAAAAATCAAGTGACAGGAATGATAAAGTAATGGGCTTTCTACAGAATGAGTGCGTGGGCTTCAAAAGGTGTAGAATGGTGAAAGTGGCTGACTGGATGCTTATTCCCCT
The DNA here is from genome assembly GCF_004115265.2 of Rhinolophus ferrumequinum. Taxonomy (NCBI): domain Eukaryota; kingdom Metazoa; phylum Chordata; class Mammalia; order Chiroptera; family Rhinolophidae; genus Rhinolophus; species Rhinolophus ferrumequinum. The sequence goes on along the minus strand of NC_046304.1, from coordinate 17,496,510 downwards.
TTCTCTTCCCTCTACTCTTAATACCTTTTCAAAGGTTTGTTTGGTGTTTGGTCTTTTCCCTGATTTGTGTAGCCGCACCACACTTTTTTTTCTCTTGCCAGCCTCTTGATAAAGGGGAGTACAATTAGAATAGGCACTTAATAATGCTTTGGCATGAATGTCTTTGACAGCTTTGAGATCACATTTGCCCTGCATGTTCCTTCTGTCAAAAATATTAACTTCTCTGTGCCTCCCATCTGTAAAATCGCTGAAATAGTAATATCTGCTTCGACAGTTGTTGTAAAGAATCAATGTCAGTACGCACGAAGCTCGCAGAGCATGTGTGGCACGTAGAGCTGTTGTCCTTATTGCTATTGTTATTAACTGATGTGTTCATGCTGTTCATAACTTCATCGTATCACTCAGATGTATTTCCTTTATGTGTATTCCTTTTCAATGTACATACCTTTAACCTTCCTTCTTCGTCGTCTCTGTAATTCAAGAGCCTTCTCCAATTTCAAAGAATTTAATGAAAAGAAAATTTATACATGCAGACATGGCCGATTTAGTTTCTTTGGTCTTTTTGAGAGTCGCATCCTGAGAATAAATTTTCTTTTTCCTTCATGTTATAGGTGGTATGCAAGATTACAATTACGTATGGGCTAACTGTTTTGAGATCACATTAGAACTGTCGTGTTGCAAGTACCCACCTGCTTCGCAGCTGCGACAAGAATGGGAGAACAATCGTGAGTCTTTGATCACATTGATTGAAAAGGTAAAAGTAGCTGACTGGACGGTTTGCAAGGTTGGGATATGGAAATAATGGCTTAAAGAAGGGGGAAATTCGGTTGCATATGAATAACAATCTATACTAGATGTCCTGTATTTGTTTTTATTGTTTAAAATTGTGGATTATTTTTAGAAACTCTTGTGTTAAAATCTATTAGAACATATTTTAGCTGTGCCTCCTTGCCTTCTCCCCCAGCTCTTTTCCCTTTGGAGGGCTTCTTTTGACTGTCTTAGAAACTTTTGCAAACTGAAATAATTAGCCAAATTTGTACTACCAGGTTTTTACAATGTTATGTGATTGTATTTGCTAGAGAGCCTTTACCACTATATGCACCATGGACATAAGTTTAATTTAAACATCAGGCAGGCTAATATACTACTGGGTATACCAGAAATTATTATCTATATCTTGTTGAGAAAATTTGAACTCTAGCTTTGAGGAGAGGGGATTTCATAAGCACATTACCAGTCTAGATTTTAGACACATAGTGTATCTTAAACTTAAGAATTTAATATTTTTGTCTATATTTTATTTTAACTTGGAGGGATTGAAAAATATTTCATGGAGATAAGAGGGAGTAACCTTATTTTTTTTAGAAATTCTGTATCAATGCAGAGAGGTTATGCTTTCTTGCCTTCCAAATTGATGTCTCTAAGCAGTCTACTTTGGTTCTTGTTTTCTTTAGGTCCACATTGGAGTTAAAGGATTTGTTAAAGATTCAGTAACGGGATCTGGCTTAGAGAATGCAACCATCTCAGTGGCCGGTATTAATCATAATATCACAACAGGCAAATTTGGTGATTTCCACAGATTACTTGTTCCTGGAACTTACAACATTACAGCAGTCTTAACTGGGTAAGAATTTAACTTAGACTCTTAAAATGCCAAACCTTTGTTTACTTCTAATACAGAAATATAGTCTAAGAAATGTTGTTTACTGTATCTGGCTTTTATTTTTCCTTGTTTTCTGATTGTTTCCTCCTTTTACAATGAGAAAATACTATTGTGGAGTCTTTTGTCACATAGTCTAACAATACAACTGATTATGAAGCATAATTGTAAAATTGGGGGAAAGAACAGTTTTAAAAGCTTGAAAAGATGGTTATCTGTGTAAAGCATTGCCTCAAGACTAATTGAATACCGGAGTACAAGAAACTCAGTAACAGTACAAGACAAAGTTCAAGAAACACTGTAAAAGGTATTTTGAAAGGCTGTCTTTATCATTAGCTTTCTAATATACGAAATGAGTGGTACCCCACCTTCTCTGGAAGCCTTTCTGGAAGATCACTTTGCTAAGGATTTAATTGATAACATTTTTTTTTTAAATTTATTTGGGGTGACAATTGTCAATAAAATTACATAGATTTCAGGTGTACAATTCTGTATTACATCATCTATAAATCCCATTGTGTGTTCACCACCCAGAGTCAGTTTTCCTTCCATCACCATATATTTGATCCCCAAAGTGATAACTTTTAATTTTGAACTTTTCCTATTTGGAAAGGTAGTTGGAAAGTCAGTTTGATAAGGCACTGCAAAGAATTGGATAATTTATCCCTTTGAGTATTGTAGCAATGGTAACAATGGATTATGACCGCCATCTTTCATCATATTCTCTCCCTTAAATGTAATTTTTGCTAAACATTTTAATCTGTGGAACCTGAGAAGATGGTAAGAGAAATAGTTCTTTAAAGACTTGGGGATTCTCTGAGATAATATCCTAAAAGTCTTGAATTTACACATTTATGTTTATTTGAGTTTTGATAGACCACCAGGTGCTAGAGTATGAAAAGATTACTGTGCTTTTATAATATTAAAGCATTGTGTGTTTTAATTTAACTCCAAACCATCTACTTTTTTAAAAAATTTTTTTTCAGGTATATGCCACTGACTGTTAATAATATAATAGTGAAAGAAGGACCAGCTACAAAGGTGAACTTTTCGCTTCGGCCAACTGTGGCTTCAGTAATCCCTGACACAACTGAGGTTGTAGTAACTGCCAGCACAGTTGCTACACTTAATATTTCTCCTGGAACACAATCCTCTCACCAGCCAATTCAGCCAAAGGACTTTCACCACCACCATTTCCCTGATATGGAAATCTTCTTGAGAAGGTTTGCCAATGAATATCCTAATGTCACCCGACTTTATTCATTGGGAAAATCGGTAGAGTCAAGAGAACTTTATGTAATGGAGATTTCTGATAATCCAGGTGTCCATGAACCAGGTAATTGGTGTGGTCTTGCACAAAATTTCAGTAGTGCCTTTCAGAGCTATGTAGTATATTGCTATGTTTCATCTAGAAAGGTCACCAATAGCATGTTTAACTGGAACAAAGAAAATGGAACCAATCTTTCCAGGAAGGAAGAAATTTCACTTGGTAACCTATATTAGGCAAAATATTTAACATACTGCATAGATTAGATTCTTTCTGCTAATAGTATTTTTATTATTGTTTCATATATATGTTATTTATATATAATATACATTATATGTATGTGTGTGTGTGTGTGTGTGTGTGTTGAGCCTGCTCAGATGTATATATTAATAAGGAAGTTGCTTTCTAAGATGCTTTTTGCTGCTGCTTTTGTTGAAATATATCTTTTTTTAGATTTTTGGTTCAGGGTCTTTGCATATGTTGGGGAAAGTGGAGAGAGTTCATGATAATGGAAAGGAAAAAAGTCTTCTATGTAATTATTTTTTTTTCCAGGTGAACCAGAATTTAAATATATTGGAAATATGCATGGAAATGAAGTGGTTGGACGGGAACTGCTATTGAACCTCATAGAATACCTTTGTAAGAACTTTGGAACAGACCCTGAAGTAACAGATTTGGTTCGTAGCACTAGAATTCACCTTATGCCATCTATGAATCCTGATGGGTATGAAAAGGCCCAGGAAGGTAAAAAATAGCTGTGTATTAATGCTTAGCCTTTTTAATTATATAGCATGATCTGGAATTTCCATTTTATTCTTATAATTTATAATTGGTTCTAGCTTTTATATTCTCGTATGAAAGGCTAGTTCATTTATTGATTATGTGATCAAGTTTATATTTAATGGAGTTCTCCACTTTGGTAATGGCTCTTACTTACAAAAAATAGATAAGATTTTTACAAATTGTTCCATTTTAACAGTGATTCTCATTTAATTATTATATCGGGAACCTTATAAGTGAAAATTCAAACCTAGTATCTTTTGAAGCCAGTAACTGTTTTGAGTCTCAGTTCTATTCCCCATGCATATTGTACACCTGCTAAGTTGTTGACTTCCCATTCCTCTGCCCCCTCTGATCAGTCATGCCCGCTCGGCACTGTGATCACGTCATTATATGTGGAATGTTGACAACTGAACAATTAATATAATTTGTACAGTTGGATTTTTTTCCCTGCAAAGTATGACCAGGGGGCAGAAACAAAAAGAAAATGTTTTTACCTCTCTGTTGAAAAGATCTGGGAGAGATAGACTTTTTTTAATGTACAGTGTAAAAAAGATGTGCGTTTTAATTAAAGTGTGATTGATCATAGTGAAGCCTGATGTGCTCACACTTACCTTTGAGTTAAGATATGTGTTGGATTAAAATGTAAGCGAAACATGGCTTAAATTTGAATCCTTTATCACACAGGAGATTCAGTTAGTGTAATTGGAAGAAACAACAGCAACAACTTTGACTTAAACCGAAATTTCCCAGACCAGTTTGTTCAGATCACAGATCCTACCCAACCAGAAACTATTGCTGTAATGAGCTGGATGAAGTCCTATCCATTTGTGTTGTCAGCAAACCTACATGGAGGTAATAGCAACTTGATATTCTACTTACTAATTCTCATTGAGAGCATTTGAAAATCCTGGTGGAATTTTATCTGTCTTAAGCTACCTTAAAATGGATATCCTGTTTTTGCTTTTATGGCAGACAATGATAAAATTCCTTTTTCATTACTTTTTAAGCCAATTTCCCAGCTGTTTTGACCCTTCCTCTCCCGCCCCTCCCCTTCCCCATACTCTTTCCCCCATCAATTCTTCCTTCTCCCCTTCCCTTCTTTTCTCCCTCCCTCCCTCTCTCCTTCTCCCTCTTTTTTTTCTCTCTCTCTCTCTCCTCACTTAGTTCTTTGAGTGTTTTGTATTTATCCCTCAAGTGTTTTATATTTATCCCTCTCACTGGAGATTTCGTAACATGCTTTTTGTCATTTATAAAAATTAAACACTAACAGATCCAAATGTTTAGTCCCATTTCTCCCTAAAGTTTAATAAACTTTTATGTAGGTTGAAATTTTAACATTCTCTTAGCTATTACTTGCTATATACTTAACTGTAACACAATGACCTCATTCTCATGTAGTGTCTGAATTTATACACTTCCATATAATTCAGCAGGAATTGATCAGTTGAATAGGATTAGAGGTCAAGATTAAACATTATCACAATGTCCACAAAGTTAGGGTTGTGTGAATAAGAGTGACAGTGTCAATACCCAAGAGAACTGAAAACATAGGTCTACACGTAAACTTGTACATGAATGTTCATAGTAGCATTATTCGTAATAATCAAAAAGTATAAACAACTCCAATGTCCACTGACTGATGATTGGATAAATAAAATGTGGCGTGCCCATACAATGGAATATTATTTGGCCATGAAAAAGGGAGGAAGTACTGAGGCATGATACAACATAGATGAACTTTAAAAACATTCTGAGGGATAGAAGCTAATCACAAGAAACCATATTATTTTTTTCAGAAATACTCAGAATAGGAAACTCCATGGAGATAGAAAGTAGTGGGAGGGAATGGGGAGTAACTGCTAATGGGTACAGTTTTTTTGGGCGGTGATGAAATGTTCTGTAATTAGATAGTAGTGAAGGTTGTACAACTCTGTGAATATACTAAACAACATCGAATTATACACTCATGAATTTGCTAGTATGTGAATTACATCTCAATGAAGCTGTTTTGTTTTTTTTAAGGGTCAGAGTGTTAACACCAGGGGCAAGGAGAAAGAAATGTAATGTCAACATTTGTTGCACTATCCAAAGAGGCAGTATCACAGTTGAGATTTGATGGCATATAAATTAACCTGCCAATTTAGTATGACAGTACACACTTAAGAGATTTAGATTTCAGAAGTAAATTGAGGTTTTCCAAAAATTACTTTGACAGTTTGCAAGTAGTAAAAAAAAAAAAAAAAAGTACTTCTGCCGTTTGGTAATCATGAACAATTCTCTAAGACTCAAATAGGAATTATGAAGTTACAGCCTGTTTGGCACAATAATTTTAAAATAATTTTATGTATTTTATACCGTGTTTGATAGAAAATATGTTTTTATTTTGAGCTTGAAAAACTGTTCTCAGAATACAGCACATGTCATATGACTAAATCTGAAAACTTAATACTGGTTACATGCCAGTGAAAATAATTTACAAATTTACACATGTGGTATCAAGACCTTGGCATGAGGGGGGATTCATCTTCAATCATTTTTCTTTCCATGACATGTTTCTTTCCATGACTTATTTTGTTTTCTTATCTTAAAATCTTTAAATGGGTTTTTAAATCTTGGCAAAGAAATTTAAAAGAGGATTTCAATTCAGAAGGATTCTGAAAGAATGTACAGAAAAGGAAGGTACCTTTTTGTAAATTTTGATACTAATTTTTTACTGAGGTGAAATTCATATAACATAAAATTAACTACATTAAAGTGTACAATTCAGTAATATTTTTAGTGTATTCACAACGTTGTGAAACCACTGTCTCTATCCAGTTCCACAACGTTTTTATCTCCTCACCTGTTAAGTTGCTCCCTGTTGCTCCCTTTCCCCTAGCCCTGGTAACCACCAGTCTGTTCTGTCTCTGTGGACTGGCCTACTTTGGATATTTCATAGAAATGGAGTCATACAATTTGTGGCCTTTTGTGTCTATCTTCTTTCATTTAGCATAATGGTTTCAAGGTTTGTTCATATTGTAGCATGTATCCGTACTTCATTCTTTTTGTGGCTGAATAATATTCCATGGTACGCATATACCACAATTTGTTTATCCGTTTCTCAGTTGATGGATATTTGGGTTGTTTAAACTTTTTTACTATTATGAATAACACTGCTGCAAGTATTGGCACACAATCTCTATTTGTGTCCCTGTTTTCAATTCTTTTTGGTAATTTTATGTTTAGCTTTTTAAGGAACTGCCAAACTGTTTTCCACAGTGACAAAACTACTTTACGTTCCAACCAGCAATGTATCAGGGCTCCAGTTTCACCACATCCTCACCAATACTTGTTAGTTTTGTTTTCTCTTTCTTTCTTTCTTTCTTTCTTTTCTTTCTTTCTTTCTTTCTTTCTTTCTTTCTTTCTTTCTTTCTTTCCTTCCTTCCTTCCTTCCTTCCTTCCTTCCTTCCTTCCTTCCTTCCTTCCTTCCTTCCTTCTTCCTTCCTTCCTTCTTTCCTTCCTTCCTTCCTTTCTTTTTTGATTATAGCCATTCTAGTGAGTGAAAAATAATATCTCATTGTGGTTTTGATTTGCATTTCCCTGATGACTAATGATGTTGAGCATCTCTTCAGGTGCTTTATATATTTATTCTCTTTGGAGAAATATCTGTTCAAGTCTTTTGCCTATTTTTAATTGTGTTTTGTTTTTTTTTTTGGTTGTTGTTGAGTTGTAATAGTTCTTTATATAGTCTGGATTCTAGACCCTTATCAGATTGCTGATTTGAAAATATTTTTTCCCATTCTATAGGTTGTATTTTAATTTTCTAATAATGTCTTTTGATGCACAGAAATTCTTAATTATGATAAAGTCAAATTTATTTTTTTCTTTCATTGCTCATGCTCTTAGTGTTGATACTAATTATTTTTAAAAAACAATCTCGCAGAAGTTTTGTCTTTTATGACCCTTTTTTTTTTGTCCTTTTGAGAATTAGCCATTTGAAAAACAATATTGAGTAGAAGTTGATGTTGACTTTTTTTGGTTTGAATTTTCAGGTATGGATCCAGGGTGAAATTAAATATTTTTGAGAAATTTGTCTAAGAAAAGGTGTTGAAGTACACTTGTTCTTGTTAGAACTATTTTGGGGAATAGAATGAGCATAGTTTTTCACACTTGCTCTTGAAAGAACGTTTTTAAAAATATGTAATTGTTTGCTGTTATTTGTTATTACAGGATTACTTCATCTGAGTTCAGGTTGAATATGTTCCTTCACTTCCATTCTCATGAAATGGCATGATAAAAAAGGCAAAGATGAATGACTTAGTAGAGGCAGAATAAATGGACAGATAGACAAATGAAAACAATGTAATTGATACGAAAATAAAGAATTTGATCCTATGGTGGGGGAGTGGGCATGTGTAGCTCAGGGCTCTTGTCTGAGAAGCACCCTGTTTTATGCCCTGTGGGGAGCATGAAGGGAGTTGGTATCCTTTACATATGTTTTAAAGCATCTCTTTCTTTACCTGAGGTCATGAAAAAAATCATGTAACTCCAATTGACTAATTTTTAATCTGAGCATAAGAGATATTGTTAACTTTTTTTTTTTTCTGAATGTAGATCTGGGCTGGCTCTGCTATCCATACATAAGACATTTAACTGTTTTAGACTCCACAGCTGCAAAATGAGCTGGATGGCTGAATTGGACTTCAAGAGTCCCTTCTTATTTTAAAATTCCATGACCTGAATTTTACTGAAAAAGTATCCAATTTTACTCAATTTATCTGATCCTAAATATTATAACAGTAAAATTGTTCAAATTAAGCCTATATACTTCAGGTTTCAGCTCTGACATGTAAATTATACCTATAAGTTCAGGTAAATTCCCAAGATTTTTCTAGTTAAGGCATCTTTTAAGTGTCATACATAGCTATTTAATATTTGACTTACGTATTTTGATTTTCTGTGGAGGAAATTAGCAACTTTTTCATTTTTATTGACAAAGTTAGTCTTGGAAAATTGTATTGGTTTCCTGCCTCTGGCAGCATTGTGGAAAGCTTACTTTATGTTAATGATCCATCTTGAAATAGGTAACATGGTACATTGTCCTCTTTTCCTTGTAGGTTCTTTGGTGGTTAACTACCCTTTTGATGATGATGAACAAGGGGTCGCTACATACAGTAAATCACCAGATGATGCTGTGTTCCAACAAATAGCACTTTCTTACTCCAAGGTAGGCTTGTGCCTAAACATAACAAGCTATACAACCAATTCTATCATTTAAAAAAATACATTAAAACAATGGCCTGCAAGTCTCAGGTCAAGTGCTTTCTTCTCAGTTACACCTTCCATGATTCCTTCCAGGCAGCCTTACTTTGTTTTCTCCTGTTGACTGCCTCACTTTGAACATATTGCATGTCTTTCCCTATTAGCTTTAAAGCTGAGGTAATATCTTTTCATCTACGGTTTTTAGCACAGTACCCGAAACATAATGCACGTTGGTGTATTTTATTTGGCAAGCAATTAAGTTATAAACCTAGTAAAGCAGTCTAAAGCAGGGGTTGATAACTACAGCTCTGGGGCCAAATCCAGCCCACCACCTGTTTTTGCAAATCAAGTTTTATTGACTCACAGCCATATCTATTCTTTTACATGTTGTCTGTGGCTGCTTTGTCTCTCATCGTTTGAAAATAAGTCCATGTGATTCACTGTATTAACAGACTGAAGAAGGAAAACACTGCAGTCATCTCAGTAGATGCAGAGGGTGGAGCTGAGTAGTAGTAACAGACATTTTGAGCCTATAAATCCTAAAATTTTTACTGTCTGGTCCTTTACAGAAAAAATTGCCAACCTTTGGTCAAAGGTATTTAAGAGCCTATAATAACATATAGCAAGAGAAAGCAGGTAGAAATCTCCATATGTTCTGAACTTCCTATAATGAACACTATACTTTTACGATCAGAAATGTTTGTGTGTGTGTGTGTGTGTGTGTGTGTAAATTCAATTTAGAAATTGTTTTTAAAAAACATGTTAAAAGTTGGAGCTTAGAACTAGGCTTGTTAGTTTCAATTTTTGATCTTATTATTGACTCAATGATGTTATTAGTTATATATAATGAAGATGGTTACTTCAACCCTGTGCTCTCGAATCACAACCTGTTTCATTCCACTTTCCCCGCCCCCTCATTCTCTGCAAATAGACCTTGTGAGATTATGCAGAGTTTCTAACGGGAGTATATCTATTATTTTACTGTAAAGAATAGTTGTCTTCTGCTTGGGCACACCATTTTTAGAGGAATGTACATGGAGTAATAAAAGAAGAATGGGACACCCTTTGAATCATCAAACTGAAAATTACGTGATCAGATTTTGCCGATATCTCTGTGACATTCTGTGCCTATTCTTATAGTTCTGCTTTTCCCCCTCATTGTGATTTCTAGTTCCTCAGCCTTTTTAAATTTTCTTTGACATTTAACTCCTTGATTTGATATATTTTCTACTCAGCCAAGACCCATGGACATACCTTTCAGTTTTGCTCTCATTTACATCTTAGGATCTTTTACACCCTTTTGACATATCTGCCTTGCTAATATCCAATCCTCAATAATTGCTCCCATTTCTCTTCTCCATCCTAGTATTCCAAATATAGTCCAAAAAAGTCACACAGTCATGGCAGTTGACTACACTACATATGTATGCTCTCTAACTTCAGCTGAATACTCAATTCTACTTGGCAGTATTTCATGTTTTGCTCCTTGACTCCTGGCTCGTTTCTCACTATGGTGATTCTAAGCCTTTATCCACTACCTGAGCCTCCTAATCCGAGCTTTACTCCTCTTATTCTCAGTAGATCACTTTGCCTTGAGTTAAAGTAGAACTTTGAGTAACATGACGTGAGTTCATTCAGATTCTATATTCTCAATTATTATTTATTTGTATCTTAACCCAGATTCTCCTCCATTACTTGATCCCACCACACCTACCTCTTTTAGAATCTTGTCTTTTCTCTTCTGTTATAAATGGGAAAGGTAAGAAAAACCTCAGCCTTCATTCTCAGCCTCATTTCTCTTGATTGTGATCTGTCATGATTATCATGTACCCAGCCCACCTTTGCCCACCACAAGGCTTCATGGTGAGGAGAAGCAGACCAAGAAAATCTGTGAAGACAGAAGAGGGGAGCTAGTGAAGGGCTGGCCTAAAGGTGATTTGGAATGACAACAAAACTTTAAATACACCCTAAATCTGAAAATATTAAAAAAGTAACTGGGCAGATGAGAGCACTGGAAAACAAGGAAGAGATTTTGGAGAACTTACAACTTAAAAAATCTGGTATGATTTAAAGAGATGGGCGCAATTGAAAAAGATAGGTGGATTTAAAGGGAAATCTTCCAAACTCATGGTTTCTGAGGGAGAGAAGGGGCAAAATAAGGGGCAATTGCTCTTTGGCAATTGAATAGTGAAGGAGAAAAGAAAAAGATATATAAAAAGAAAAAGGGAAATGTAGGGTTGTCCAAGACAGAGGAGAATCATAAAATCAGAAGACTTGCAACTCCACCCTCACACCAAGGCAAATAAACAAAACAAAAATACCAATTATCTCCAAAATGAAGAACAGATTACAAGCCTTAATTACTACAGTAGCTTTGTACTAAGTTTGAAATTGGGAGTATAATTGTCTTTTTCTTCCATTTCTTTCCTGAGTTCTATCAACTGTCCTTCGTTTCTTCGTATTTTTTTCCCTTTCTGTTTTCATTTTTAAATATCTGAGCCTTTATGGCTTTTCATATTCTCAGTGGGTATTTGGGTATATTTAATCTATCTGGAGTGTAGACTTCTATGTGTGAAATTTCATTTCCTGATTTTCTGCAATAGTTCTCCATTGGTTTTATGTACCTTATGTTCATTTTTATGATATTGGGCTGTTTACATGATTCCTAGTTAATGGTGCCCTTTTCTGTCATCTAGCAATCTAGGTACTTTAGCGTGGTATTTTTGTTTGTTTATTTGTTATATACCAAAATATTCAATGATTGATCATCTCTAGGTTTCTATTTTTCTTCTTTTTGCTTGCCTAGATTCTCTAATCTTTCTACAATAACTTCTATTATATTTTAAGTATAAAGAAATTCAGTGAATTCAATTAAGTAGTATTATGCCAGTATTAATTTCCTTGTTTTAATAATTATACTACGGTTATATAAAATGCTAACATTAGGGAATAGCTGGATCAAGGGTATATAAAGCTCTGTACTATTTATGCAACTCCTCTGCACGTCTAAAATTAGTTCAAAAGAATTTAAGAGAAGAAGTAAAGTGAATAGTGTCTACGTGTCTCCACTTCGTTATTGCTCTCTCATGCTTCTATATTTAGTGGTCTTCTGCCTGCATTGTTTTATCTGAAAGTGCCCCCTCAAAGGTTACCAGAAACCTATTTTTTTAAACTTTCTTGATCACGGGGTCTGACACTATTATCTTCTCCCCTTGATCTCTGTCACATTATATAGCAGCGAGTTCCACTTTCTTTTTTCTCTTTTCATTGGCTCAACATTGTATCTTCTACTTTTCTCCCCTTCTGTAATACGTTTTTAGCCATTTTTGCTGTCTTGACAATTGCATCCAATTTCTTTCCCTGTCACCACTATATAACTGCCTCTTTAAAAACAATTATATAATAAAGTTATTGTGAAAAGATGAGAAAATATAGGCAAACAAAGTTAAATGGTTAATTCTCAGTGGCGGGAAATGGGAAATTGTAATTTTTCTCTTCATGCTTTTCTGTACTTTTCTATTTCCAAAAGAGAGAAATGAAGTTCTGACCATCTTTCAAAGCTTGATTTCTTCAGGAAACTTCCCCTGCCAATCTAGTCAGAAATGATCTTTCTCTTAATTAGATTCCAGTAACATTTATTTATGCCTCCACAGTAGTTCTGGCTTTTTTTACTCTTCATTGAGCAAGGTATTATACGTGTACTATGCTAGACACAGTGCTAGAGGCTGAGCACACAAAGACCCAACTGTTTCGAGGAGTAGTTTTCTTCAGGGAAGAAAAAGGTGCAACCAGTTGTAACAGGATAAGATAATTGTACAGAGTGCAGTCTAAGCACAGAGGGATCGTCTTAGTTCCCCTAGAAGTCGGAGAAAGCTTCTTACTGCACGTTGTATGTGAATTATCTTTTCTGGACTTTAAGATTCTTGAAAACATGCAATGAAAGTATGAATATGAAGTTTTTTGTTTTTTGTAGAAGAGTTGGGTTGGGTTTAAAATCACTTTAATTGTAAGAAATAGTGTTTAGATTTGTTCTTTTTAACAGAGCATGTTTAATTTTGATTTAAAAAATAGATAATAAAATCATATATTAAAGATCAAAATGACATAAGAAGCTCTACATTGAAAAGCCTCACTGCCTCCCCTGGCTCCATGCACCTCATTCCCACCCCTACGTATACCCTACTGGTAACCATTTTTATTATTTTTCCTTATCCTTCCCGTGGTTTTGATGCAGATACAAACAAATGCAAATAAAGATTATTTTTCTTTTTCTTCAGGAAAATTCCCAGATGTTTCAAGGTAGACCTTGCAAGAATATGTACCCGAATGAATACTTTCCTCATGGAATAACTAATGGAGCTAGTTGGTATAATGTCCCAGGTAAACATTCTTTTATATTAAGGCCGTATAACTTGATGGATTTTCTTTACCCCTGGATGTTGCTGCTTGTTACTAATTTTTTAACTTTGAGAAAGAATCATTCTTTTAAAATTATTGTTTAAATAGTTTAAAACATTCAAATAATCTTTTCGACTATTTTTACATTTAACGCACTTTGAGTAAAAATAATGTACTAAAACTAGATGAAAGTGTTATATTTTACCTCCAGCTATTATGAAGAACCTTAGATGTGCTAATAAGAAGAGTTGGTAAGCTACACTTGATTTCTTCTTCTGGAACGTGAAAGTACAAGTGTTTTACCTATACCACAAGCATCGAAGAGCTCTCAAATGAACACGTTTTATTTTTCAACCAATGCTGAGAAAAGATGAATTTGGCTTTTTACCAGAAATATAGAAAGTTTACCTTTGGAATCTGAGCTAGTTAGAACTTCAGAGTGACTGATTTTAACTTTTTATCCTTTAGGTGGTATGCAGGACTGGAACTATTTACAAACAAATTGCTTTGAAGTGACTATTGAACTAGGTTGTGTGAAATACCCATTTGAGAAGGATCTGCCAAAATTTTGGGAACAGAATCGAAGATCTCTAATCCAGTTTATGAAACAGGTGACTAGTCAGGAGTTAAGTGTGAAATTTCCCCAAAGAGCACGAAGATTTTTGTGTGTACATGTGGTTTTCATGCAGTGGTTTTAAAATATACCCATTTGAATTCCAATTTGGCCTATTCATGTTTTAGTACGTTTATCTAGAAAATTCATGGATGGAAATGGGTTTGTTTGTATGCATGGGGAAGAGTTGAAAATGATTAAACAGTATAGTAATTTTTTGCTCTTAATGATTAGTTGTCACTTTTTACCGTCTTTGTAAAAGACTAACATAAATTGGATACACATGTAAGCATTTGTCAGGTGATACAAAAATGGGCTATTGGGTAAATATTTTTATTCTTTTTATTTTTGCTAGTGGTTTAGTGTGAAATGATTAATGTCCTTTTGTTTGGATATGCATGGTGGTCAATCAGTAAAGACTGTAAGAAATATGCTAATAATAGTTAATTATTAGGATAATCTGACAAATTATTAGGATAAAAGACAAACCTAGCCTAGTACTTTGTGCCAGTACTTTTCTGCTTTGTTCTTTTTGCTAAATAGAGAGTCCTAAAGGCTCTTGAGTTGGCATACTAATTTTTAAAAATATTTTATTCTAAAAAAATTTTTAAAATACAGAAAAGTTATAAGACAAAAAACAATAAACACTACTATTCCTTCATCTAGATTCAACATTTTTTAACATTTTGCTGTATTTGCTTTACTTATATATAAATTATACACACCCATATTTTTTCTGAACTATTACAATGTAAATTACAGCCATTGATATTTTACCCCTAAATATTTCAAAATGTATCTTTTAGAAATAAGGATATTCTGTATGCTATCCCCAAATGTCATTATCTATCCTAAGAAAATTAACACTATTCCCTAATATTATCTAGAACCTAGTCCATATTCAAATTTCCCCCTGTTGATCCCAAAGTGTCTTTTTATAGTTGTATTTTAGAACCAGGATCAAGTCAAGTTTCTTGCATTGCATTTGAATATTACGTCTCTTTACTCTCTAATCTGAAATAGTCCTTCCATTTTTAAAAAATGACATTTTCCTTTTAAAGAAACCAGGCCAGTTTTCTTAATGTCCTGTATTCTGAAACTGTCAAATGTGCTAAAGTTTAAAAGTGTATTTTTATATTCCTTATGATAAAGACAAACCTAGCCTATGAAAAATTAGCCTTTCAAAAACTAAAGTATTTTGTTTAATGGGTGTTTATATTTAGCTTTACTCTGAACTCCTAAATTCCTGTTTGTTCCACATGTTTACATTATTAACAATCTGTTATTTTAGATTTGAGCTCCCAAAATAATTAGATTTTGATCTTTACCACTGAAATCTGGGTGTCCTTGTACTTTATCCAGGTTCATCAGGGTGTCAAAGGATTTGTCCTCGATGCCACGGATGGCAGGGGTATCTTAAATGCCACCATTAGTGTCGCTGAAATTAATCACCCAGTGACTACTTACAAAACTGGAGATTACTGGCGTCTCTTGGTTCCAGGAACTTATAAAATCACAGCATCTGCTCGAGGGTGAGTGACTGAATACTTTGAAATTGTGCCTGGGGATAAGACAGACATGGTTCTATTCTGGGAGATTATTGCCAGAAAGCCCGAGAGGCTAAGCCACCTTGAGTTTAATGCTAGGAAGTTTAGAGCTGGTTACACATTTGACCTCCTCTAGTGGCAAAGTGAGTACACAAACCCTCAAATGTAAGAAATCTATGAAATTATGCACTTTGAATAGTGGCCTCTTCTACCTTCCTCCTCTCAGATCACCTGTGCATTGTCCAGATGTAAAGCCATGAGTGATTTCCTTCACTATTAGTAACTATTCTGGGAAGTACCTGTTAGTACAGACAAAAAAAATCCCGTTTTGCTGGATACTTAATCATGTTGTCCAAAAATACCCACTTTATATTCGTACCCTTTTACATCTCTTTCACAGACATTCATTTTTTATTATTGTACATTTGCTTTATTGCTTCAGTGAAATTTTGTTTCTTGTTGCTAATTCTCCAAAAAAGGCCATGTTCATCTTTTTTACAGGTTTTCTTTCCACAAAGATACATGTACTTAAAAAGAGAAAATGAACTTACGACCTTTTTTCCCTTGGAAAAAAACTTAATTTTCTTTATTTTCCCCTCCTTTACAAACAGCTTAGAATTGGAACCTCCTTACTGTTTCATCTGAAACTTGTCATTTTTACCCTCTTACAGTTTTCTTTTTTATATTTTGATAAGTAGAGAGGTTACCACAGGATATTTCCCTCCCCCTACTAGCTGTCTTATTTCTGAAGAGTTCATTTGAACACCCATTGAAATAAGGGTAAGTATATAGTTTATAGTTTATATAAGTATGTATAAACTATATAACTAAGTATATAAGTTTATGGTTATTGCAACCTTTTTTTTGAAAATGATTTTTAATTATCTAGTGGTCCATAAATGGATGGCTTAGAATTTCACACTAATGAATAATGAGGTCTTTTCTGTTTTGTCTCCATTTTGGCATAGTACTGGAAAAACTAAAGCAACAAGGTATCTGAAAAATAGGGCAAGAATGATATGTTTGGTAGATAATGTCCTAAGTTAGTACCTTTCAAACTTTTCCAACCATGTATTCTGATGAGAGCAAGTGAATGCAGATTCCAAGAGATATGGGGGTATTCACTACAAGTACAAATTTTCTTTTGAAGTAAAACTTTCTTTTAATCTTAAAAACTCATCCATATTTTACATTCTACTCATGTCTGTTCTTTGTTTAATATTTAAAACAAATATTAAATTATCACAAAGTTGAAAATTTGACTCTTAGGAAGATGCACCACATTTTTCTCATGGATTCACATATCCTCTGCACACCTTTCTTTGCCCAGGGCTCAGGTACTCCAGCTGTAAAACATGTGGCTCTGACCTGTCTACTTTTATCACAGGTATAATCCAGTTACCAAGAATGTGACCGTAAAGAGTGAAGGTGCTATTCAGGTCAACTTCACACTTGTTCGATCTTCAACAGATTCAAACAATGAATCAAAGAAAGGGAAGGGGGACAGCACCAACACTGCTGACGCCAGTGATCCAACTACTAAAGAGTTTGAAACTTTAATTAAAGACCTTTCCGCTGAGAATGGTTTGGAAGGCTTCATGTTACGCTCCTCCTCAAATCTGGCTCTTTATCGATACCATTCATACAAAGACTTATCAGAGTTTCTGAGAGGACTCGTGATGAACTATCCACATATTACAAATCTTACCAGGTGCGTGTCACCTTCTTACTACCTTGCCTTTTCTTTGTTTCTTTCCTTTTTTTTTTTCTTTTTTAAGAAGTTACATTCAGCATAAGCTGGGTTGAATAGTTCTTGTAATTTGTTTGGGAGCATAGAGGGTCGGAGTTCACTTATTTTGAAACATATTTGCCTGGAGAGCTTTGTAACAACAAATCTTGAAAACTTTTATGAGGAACATTGGAGTGTATGTCCTGTGCCTCCAGGAAATGTAAAATTACTGTTTCTAATGGTTACTTTGATTCCTTTCCACTTTTCAGTTGCAGACTCATGTTCTGACTAAATATTAGTTTGTTTTATTTTGCTGGAAGCAAGGAACAAATTTGGAACTTTGAACTCACCTGTCAGGGATCATTCTTTTTTCAAATTGGAAAATGAAACCTGGTTGCTGTCATGTTCTTTACTGGTTGCTGTCATGTTCTTTACTGTAGTCTCTCGTCACAGCTGAACGGTTGCTTTTCCCTGAAGCCTTGGCGACATATGTGATTAAGGGTCTCTGGAAAATGTGCAATACTGGCTTATGTGAAAGTGATGGCTGAGACAGCCTTCACCTTCACTTTCTGAGGCTTCTCTGCCTTGCTGTCACTGTTTCATTATAAATCCTCTTTAGGTCTTGTTACTCCAAAATTATTTCCTTGATTTGTTGATTTCTATTGTTTGCCTGTTGAGTGCCTTTACTTTACATTTGCCCTCAGTTTGTCATTGTCCACCACATAAGTAATGAACATTATCTAGCCTTTTACTTTGTTTTTCTTCATTGGTCCTTTTAATTTTACCAGCAAATACTGGTTTACAATGTTCATGGATGCAGTGATATTTACTTTGGCAATACTAATTACCTCTCTTCTTCAACTGATTCTTGAATATTTCTGCCCAGTTCAGGTTTTAATATTGTTCATATTAGTGCTACATAGAGCTTATAGACTTTCTTCTTTTAAAATTAAAAAAAATTGGAAATTATTTTGCTATCCGTTTACTTAATTCACTTAAGTATTTTTAACCTTCCAATTCAAGAGAACTTTTTAGTTAAATATTTCCCCGAAAATATACAACACCTGCCAATGGTGGACACAAGACAATGTTAGGTAGTCCACCAATGGGTGCTAAGTATCATTGAATAAAATTGACAGAAAGCAATACTTTTTCTAGTCTATTAATCCTTCTCAATTTAATGCT
This sequence comes from Rhinolophus ferrumequinum, assembly GCF_004115265.2. NCBI lineage: Eukaryota > Metazoa > Chordata > Mammalia > Chiroptera > Rhinolophidae > Rhinolophus > Rhinolophus ferrumequinum. The sequence continues at coordinate 17,478,087 of NC_046304.1, read as the reverse complement.
AATATATATTTTTCTAACCCTTGTAAATCTCCCTTTATTTCAAAGAAAGCAGGCCTTAAGATCAGACCTCTTGGGCAAGCAGAGCATTTTCAATCATCTTTACTGTGATACTGGTACTACATTGATAGTAAAGTATACAGTATCTAATTTACATAAATTAATTTAGGTTTGAAAAGTGAGGTTTTCTACATTTGTCTATATTTAAATTTTTCCACAATAAAAATGTAAGTGAGGTAATTTAAAAGACGTGTGTTAACTAAATAGTAGTGTAGATTGTAGAAGATAGGACAAATATTGTGAAGATGGTATGAGAAGGACTGAATTTGGAGGAAGGCTATACTGAATCATAATCTTTCCTGCATCTGATAATATATCACTTCTATTTGACTTCCTCTGTTCAAGGAAAACTAATTTTCTTGAGGTTTCCTGACACAATGATTCATTCTTTAAAGACTTTTTAAGGCTTTTCATGTTTATTTTATTTTAAATTTCATAAGTCAGCATTAACATAATGCTTGATTACTTGCTGACTTTTTGTTTCTGGTTTTTGAAAGTTTGGGACAGAGTGCTGAATATCGTCATATTTGGTCCCTTGAAATATCCAATAAGCCCAACGTATCTGAGCCTGAAGAACCAAAGATTCGTTTTGTTGCTGGTATCCATGGAAATGCTCCTGTTGGAACTGAACTGCTATTGGCTCTGGCAGAATTTCTCTGCCTAAACTACAAAAAGAACCCAGCTGTTACCCAAGTAAGAGAATAGCCTGTTTTGACATGGTAAAAGAAAAAAGCTGTGATACATTGATATAAAGGCACCGTTTTGAAATTTTAATTTCTTGTTAGGTTTTACACAGAGTCACTTTTAGTGCATTATAAACTTTACTCTTTAAAAATATATCATTTGTATATACTCATTGTTAATAGTGGCTTTCTATTCTATTTCTTTGGTTAGAATTAAGGCACATAGAGGAAAATATACTAAAGATTTGCATTCAGTCCTCTACTCCCTTATTTAATAGCCAAGTTATACTTCCAATCTTTACTTATGATTTTGTGCATTCTAACTTGAAGACTTCCTTCCTAGTTACTGATAACTAGGATACTTGATTGAAAAATGAGGTGAAAGACAAATAGTTTTTCTTTTCATGTAGTAAATACAAAATCATTGGACATCTTGGCTGCTAAGAGATTTTAGAAAAAGCAATGTGGCACTGTCTACTTTAGTTATCTGTAACTATAGAAAAGAACTTTGATTCAGAGGCTTGGTCATGTATGATTAAGCAGTCTGTGATCTCTTAGAGATCGAGTGGAAGTGTGTGCATCCTTCTAGAACACTCAGTAATTAGCAGTGTCTACATAGAATTTAGGAAGGAGAAAGGAACTGATATTTATTTAATACCTACTGTCTGCTGGGTTCTATACCAAGTACTTTACATGCATCAGAATTTAATCCTCAACCCTGTAATTATGTTATCTCCGCTTTATACATGTGAAAACTGAGGCAGAGATATTTGATAACTTACAGGAGGTTACATAGACAGTAAGTGGTAAAACGAATTGAACCCAAACCCTATGCTGTTGTGTTATACATACTGTCTCTCCTAAAAGAAATTTGGAAAGAATTTATGTCATGATTAGGATCAGAAGGGAACTGTGGGATTAGGTGAGATTAATTTGTATCAGAATTGATCAAAAAAGTAATTTACAACCTTCAGCAAAGCAAATTCCATTGACTTTTTTATGTGAGTTATGAGTTACAAGGAGTATCTCAAAGACATTTTTTATTCTTTTATAAAATGGGAGTGTCCCTAGGACAGTAGTTGTCAACCCTGGCTACACATTAGAAACATCTAGGAAGTTTTTTTAAATACCAGTGACTGGGTCTCATCCCCAGAAGCATCAATATTCCTTTAAATCTCCTTAGGTTATTCTAATATTTGGGCAGAGTTACTACCTACTGATCTTATGGTTATAAGAGACTGTATACCCCAGGTAAAACACCTACTAGGAGTTTCAAAACTCCAGTTTATGAGGATTTGCCTCACTGGTCTAGATGGGTTTGAACTAGATCACTTTAGGTTGCCATTTATTTTGCACTAAAGGTCAGAATTGTCTGGCAAGTTCAAGAAAATATACACATACCCAGAGACCTATAGTGAAACCCAAGCATGTATACTTTAGAAAAAGATCTCCCCCAGAGAGAGATTTAAGAACCAATTAATTAAAGGGTCTCAAATATTTTCAATCTATAGACTATTTTAACAGAATAAATAAACCAGGGATCACTTATTCTGATTTACTATTAGAAATACATAGGATGAAGTATATCAGAAATTAGTTCATGCCACATATGTAGGTATTGATGCCTATAAATCATCTGGAGGAGAAATTATGGGTAAGACAAATATCCTATTTCTTTTTTTTTTGACATGCTAATTTCAACTCTTCTGTCTCATTGTTTCCAGACATACATTGATAGTTGTCAGATTATGCATTCCAGTTTTTAATCTGGAAAACACAATCTTACTGATTTAAGCCATTGGTCAGCAAACTTTTTCTATAAAAGGCCATGTAGTATATATTTCAGGCTTTGTGGGACAGATGTTCTGTGTTATAACTACTCAACCCTACCATTACAGCCCAAAAACAGTCATGGCCTGGGTATGACTATGTGCCAATAAAACTTTATTTACAACAACAAGCAGAAGGCTGGATTTAGCCTGCAGGCAGTGGTTTCTGACCCCTGTTGTAAGTCATCAGGAGGTCTCTGGGAACATTATTTCTACAGTAGTTTTTTTGTTTCTTTTTTTAATGTACTTGGAGCAAGAATTTTTATTTTTTTAAATTTTTTGCTGCCTTTTAAAATCTGCGTTTAAAATAAACAAGATTTTCCATTTGAGGCATAGTAGCTAACTTCTGATTCCACATACAACTAATAAACTCATTGACTTCTGTTTCTGTTTTAGTTGGTTGACAGGACTAGAATTGTGATTGTCCCTTCTCTAAATCCAGATGGGCGAGAGCGAGCACAAGAGAAAGAATGTACTTCCAATATAGGACAAACAAATGCTCGTGGCAAGGACCTGGATACAGACTTTACAAGTAAGATTCATTGTTTGGCATTAAAGTACTTTGCAGTTTTTGAGGGAAGACGTTTGCTCTGCGTTCACATCGTTTGCCTTCACTCAAGAGTCCAAATAACTTGATTTGGGCGGAGAAGAGGAGCCTTACATAGCTTGTAGGCAGTTGACAGTGTTTTTGGGTCCTTTATTTGGCAGGGAGAGTTGGTAAAGAGAATAACACTACTTTTGGAAGGTAAGTAACTGCCCTTTAGAGTAAATCAAAGGGTAATAGGAGGATAGAAATGTAAATTCTCAGGCATAGCCCCAGAAATTTAACAACCAGCAGAGTAATGGAATGTTCCATTGGCCAGGTGGCCCATTGCAATTTATAAAGAATCCCAGAAGGCACTGAGCATGGGCAGCTCTATTAAGACAGTATAGTCCTACGACCACATCAAAATTACAACTAAACTACAGAACAACCATCACTGAGAATCACCTGAAGTCTAGCTGAACAGAAGTCCTGCAACTAAAGACATACACAAGAAGCCACCTCGAGACTTGCAGGAGGGGCAAAGACATGGGACGGGCTGGTCCCACACCTGCTTGTGGCAGTTAAAAATCAGGAGGGATATCTTGGCTGTGGAGGTCCCCCTGAGAAGCCAGGGGACCCAGTCCCTCACCAGGCTCCCCAGCCCAGGGTTGCAGGGACGGGGAGAGAAGTACCCACAACTTCTGGCTGTGAAAACCAGCCAGATTGTGGCTAAGAGAGATGGAGGGTTCCTCCATCTCTGGGAGGGGAGACCCAGGCGTTCCTCTTAAAGGGCCCACACACAGACTTACTCGTTGATGGACTCACTCACTCTGAGCTCCAGTGCTGGGGCAGCAGCTCAAAAGGCACCAGGGACATACTTTTGGTGATTTCCTGAGGCTCCTCCCCAACCAACTTTTGGGCCCACCCAAGCTTCTTCCACTGGCTTTTCCATACAAATAGCCTGGCTTGGCTTATGCTGCAGACTTTCCTAAAATTATTCAAAGGTTCACAAGCCCCAGACAAGCAACAGCTGGCCTTAGTGTGCCCTTACCTCTGGCTGAGCAGCCCCAAGGCCAGCACTAGCAGCATTTGGCCTTAGTTCACAGGTTAGCCTCTCCCAGGTGCCTCCAAGCCCAGCACGGGCAGTGGCCATTTGCATATTGCTTAGTGGCTCATTCCAGGTGGCCCCAGGCAGGGCACAGGCTGCAGCTGAACTTGGCTTGTAGCAGAGCCCCTTACAGGAGGCCCCAGGGCCAACACACTTGGTGGCCACGTTTGGACCCAGCTAGAGCACCATCAAGCTGCCTGTGTGGACAACACGCCCAAAGGGCAGACTGGGCAGATAGCAGAGCCCTACTAAAGTGAATCCTGCTCCTTAGGGCCAGCCCCTGCACAACAGCTCCTCTAGTCACGGCCAATCCTGACAACCAATCAGCCTGAGGGTCAGTCCCTCCTGTTGATGTTCAAGCAGCAACCGAGGCTCAACGATAACAGTAGGGCACACACAACCCACACAAGGGACACACCTGCAGCACCCAGCCCAGTTGACCAGGAAGACTGTGCCACTGAGCCCCACAGGACACCAACTACATAAGGCCACTCTACTAACTGGGAAATATAGTAGCTCTATCTAATATATAGAAACAAACACAGGGAGGGAGGCAAAGAAACATGTCCCAAATGAAACAACAGAACAAAGCTTCAGAAAAAGAACTAAACAAAATGGAGGCAAGCAATCTACTAGACACTGAGTTCAAAACACTGGTTCTAAGGATGCTCAGTCATCTCAGGGAGAATTTCAACAAAGAGACAGGAAACATAAAAAATGCAGATAGAAAACAAAGAACCAGTCAGAAATAAAGAATATAATAACTGAAATGAAGACTACATTAGAGGGAATTAACAGGAGATTAGATGAAACAGAGGACTTAATCAGCGATTTAGAAGATAGGGTAAGAGAAAACACCCAAACAGAACAGCAAAAAGAAAAAAAGAATCCAAGAAAATGAGGATAGTTTAAGGGTCCCCTGGGACAACATCAAGCATACCAACATTTGCATCTTAGGAGTACCAGAAGGAGAAGAGAAAGAGCAAGGAATTGAAAACCTATTTGAAAAAGTGACAGAAAACTTCCCTAACCTGGGGAAGGAAATAGACATACAAGCCCAGGAAGCACAGAGAGTCCCAAACAAGATGAACCCAAAGAGGCCCACACCAAGACACATCAAAATTAAAAGGGCAAAGGTTAAAGACAGAATCTTAAAAGCATCAAGAGAAAAGCAGTTACCTACTGGGGAGCTCTCATAAAACTATCAGCTCATTTCTCAATGGAAACTTTGCAGGCCAGAAGGGATTGGCAGGAAGTAATTCAAAGTGATGAAAGCAAGGAACTACAACCAAGATTACTCTACCCAGTTACTCTTCTTATTTCTTTCCAAACAAGAAAAAGCTAAAGGAGATCATCACCACCAAACCAGTATTACAGGAAATGTTAAAGGGACTTCTTTAAGAAGAAGAAGAAAAATCAAAAGCATGAATAATGAAATGGCAGTAACTACATATCTATCAACAATTACTTTGAATGGATTAAGTGCTCCTATCAAGACACATAAGATGGCTGAATGAATAAGAAAAAAAGACCCTTATGTATGCTGCCTGCAAGAGACTCACTTCAGATCAAAAGATACACGGACTGAAAGTAAAGGGATGGAAAAAGATATTTCATGAAAATGAAAAATAGAAAAAGCTGGGATAGCAATACTCACACCAGACAAAATAGGCTTTAAAACTAAAAGGCTATAACAAGATACAAAGAAGAACCCAATGATCGCACTTCTGGGTATTTATCCAAAGAAACCCAAAACACTACTTCAAGGAACCTGTGCATCCGCATGTTTATTGCAGCATTATTTTCAATGGCCAAGATATGGAGGCAGCCTGAGTGTCCTTCAATGGATGAATGGATAAAGAGGAGGTGGTACATATATACAGTGGAATATTACTTAGCAATAAAAAAGAATGAAATCTTGCCGTCTGCAACAACATGGATGGACCTAGAGGGTATTAGACTGAGTGGAGTAAATAAGAAAGAGAAAGGTAAATGCTGTATGATTTCACTTTTATGTGGAATCTGAAGTACACAATAAAGGAACAAACAAAACAAATAAATTCATATAGATACAGAGAACATTTTGAGAGTTGCCAGATGGAAGGGGGGTTAGAAGGATGGATAAAAAGGGGGAAGAGATTAAGAAGTGCAAATTGATACATGCAAAATAGTCATGGGGATGTAGGGTATAGCATAAGAAATATAGTCAGTAATTTTGTAATAACTATGTATGGTGTCAGATGGGTACTAAATTTATTGGGGTGATCACTTCATAAGTTATATAAATGTCTAATTACTATGTTTACCCATGAAACAAATATAATATTGTACGTCAACTATAATTGAAAAGTAAAAATATTATTTAAAAAAGAGAGACATTATAGTCCTTGGACCTGGGAGGCCCAGAGACCCTTTCAGAATGTCTATGAGGTAAAAAATTGTCATAATGAAACTAAGGTATTACTTTGCCTTTTTCACCATTCTCAAGTAAGAGTTTTCTAACAACATAACTGTATGAACAGAAAGCAGAAGCCCATGAGAACCTAGGCTTTTATTAAAGATATCCATTTCTGATGTATTTATGAATTGTAATAAAAAATGACTATATACAATAAAAAAATAAAGTACTTTGCAGATAATGTTATTTCTCTTTGCTAGGAGATTGGTTGATCCTATTTTGTAGATGAGTAATGGAGTACTTTCATTCTAGGTGATAGAGATAAGGTATAAATGAATACAGACATTTAGAAAATTTTTTGAATTTTTCTCCTTTATCCATTGCAAAAATAATTCAAGTTTTTCTTAGAAATTCAGTCGATAATATCGGTAGTTTAGAGATGTATTTTTCTCTCTCTACCCTTTCACATATGTGCATGTACATATACATACACACACACACACACACACACGATATATGTGTATGTTTTGAAGGGGCTTGTTTCTTTACTTATATAGGATCATCTACTATACATATTGTTCTGCCACTTTTTTCATTAAATATATCATTGACATCTTCCCATTTCAGTAGTTACAGATCTTTAACATTCTTTTTTTTTTCCGCTTTCTTCTGCCTCCCCCCGACACACTCTGATTCAAGCCTTTGTTTCTCAGTCTAGTTGTGTAGGACACAGCTCCCTGGCCCATGCTGGTATTATGAGCCTTGCACTTACCCCAGCTGAGGCAGTCGGTCAGCCGCTCAAGGCAGCCCAGCTCCAGGGAGAGCCATTGTTCACAACCTTAGCTGTAGAGGGCGCAGCTCACTGGCCCATGTGGGAATCGACCTGGCGACCTCGGCATTAGGAGCACGGCGCTCCAACCACCTGAGCCACCAGGCCAGCCTTTAACATTCTTATAAATGGCATTTTAGTATGCTGTCAATGTGTGGCAATACTCTTAATTTAGTCAACCATTTCTATGCTGATAGACATTTAGTTTCTTCCTAATTGTTTGCTTTTTGCAAACAATGCTGCAGAAAACACTGCTTTCTGAAAATCTTATTTTCTTTCAACGATAGATTATATATTTCCTAAATTATTATTTTTAATTAAAGTTTATTGGGGTAACAATTATTAGTAAAGTTACCCTAAATTATTTTTAAAGGAAGATACGTCCATCCCTTTTTGTTTCCAGTAAGAATTGTTTTAAAAATCGCTTAGAGTCATTAACCTTTACACGTTATCTTGAAGTATGTAAAACTCAAAATAACCTACCTTTTAAAATATATATTTCTAGCTTGAGATAGTGGCTTATGGAGTAATAAAGTATTTATTACAGATTTTATAAGTTAGCCTTCTGATAGTGGTCAAGTAGAGAATATTTCCTTAGCTACTCATACTAAAATTTTAAAACATATTATGTTATGTTTTACTTTTTTTATTTTTTAGATAATGCCTCCCAGCCTGAGACTAAAGCCATCATTGAAAATTTGATTCAAAAACAAGACTTCAGTCTTTCTGTTGCTTTAGATGGTGGTTCGGTGCTGGTCACATACCCGTATGACAAGCCAGTACAAACAGGTATGTAGAATGTCACTTTCATATATACTATTTAAGCTTAGATAGGAAATTCCAATAAGGTAATGTCCCTTCCAAATTTATTATTTTTTTTAATGGTGAGCATTTGAGCACACTCCCTGAGCAAATAACTAACCTAATAGGATTGTATGTATATATCAACAGTTCAAACAGTTCCTTGGAAAAGAACGGTTAGATCTAATGATGGCCTAGCTAAGTGGGGCCATCGTGTCACATCTGTTCAATTTAGACCACAATCATTTGTTGAGCAATTATGTCTATAGACATTGGGAGTACAGAAGTGAATCAGACACAATGCCTGCGTCAAGAAACTCATATGTAACCAAATACTAACAGTACAGAATTGCCCTCCCCTGCTTTAAACCTTGACTGACTGACTGTACCTTATGGTGAGTTAAACAGTTGTTTGTAGAATCTCTCTGGGGCCATTACGTATGGAGATAGTTTGCATTGTTTTCAATGCAGCTTACAAGGAAATATCGTTATTAGGCCATAGTTGCCCCCAAATTTAGTAAAACATACCAAAACAAGTTTGTATTTTGGTGTGGTCACATGCTATGTAAACTAACCATTAGGACCTTTTCATACAGGCAGGACCTGTGTCTTCTTAGTCTGTGTGATTATCCTGGGCTAACCTGAACCATATGGTTCATTAGAATAGTTCCTCAGTGGTATGCAAGGAGAGAAAGATGACTTGTACCCATGAGTTGAACTGAGAGAGAAATCTTTTGGATTTCTCCACCAACTTCTGAATTTTTCCTTTGTAGTGGAAAACAAAGAGACTCTGAAGCATCTGGCATCTCTTTACGCAAATAATCATCCATCAATGCACATGGGTCAGCCCAGTTGCCCAAATAAATCAGGTAAGTATTTTCCCTACCCCTTGTTATTGTTTCTGCTTTGGCCTTATGGTCTTGTTGATTCCATATCTCTTAATGCTTTTGTAGATGAGAATATTCCAGGAGGAGTAATGCGTGGAGCAGAATGGCACAGTCATCTGGGCAGCATGAAGGTATACCTTATAGAATGCAGCGAGAATGGAATTACAAATATTGGCCATTGTCTTTTCTCATATAAGCAGAGTGAATGGCATCTGCTTCATGACTTTCTTGACAAAATATCCCTGAATTTAACCTCTAACAGCATTTTGATTTTTTGCCATTTTAATCATTTTTGATTGTACAATTCAGTGATATTAATTACATTTACAATGTTGTGCATCCATCATCATTCCAAACCATCTATCTCCAAAACCTTTTCATCACCCCAAACAGAAACTCTGTAGCCACTAAGCAATAAGTTCTCATTCCCCCAACCCCTGGCAACCTCTTACCTATTTTATGTCTCTGTGTATTTGCCTGGTCTAGATATTTCAGATAAGTGGACTAGTACAATATTTGTCCTCCTCTGTGTTTGGCTTCTTGTGTCTGGCTTCTTTCACTTACTGTAATGTTTTCAGGGTTTATCCATTGTATAGCAGGCATGTATCAGTACTCCACTCCTTTTTATGGCTGAATACTGTTCTGTTGTATGTATACACCACATTTTGTTTTTCATTTTTATCTGTTGATGGATACTTGAGTTGTTTCTACTTTTGGCTATTGAGAATAATGCTGCAATGAGCAATCATAGACAAGTATCTTTTGAGCTTGTGTTTACAATTCTTTTGAGTATATTCCTAGAAGTAGAATTGCTAGTCATATTCTAATTCTATGTTTGACTTTTTGAGGAACCACCGAACTGTTTTCCACATCAACTGAACCATTTTACATTCCCACCAACAATGTACAAGGGTTCCAGTTTCTCCACATCCATGTCAATACTTGTTATTTTCCATTTTTTTAATTATAGCCATGCCAGTAGGTGTGAAGTGATACCTCACTGTAGTTTTGATTTGCTTTCCGTGATGACTAATGATGTTGAGCATCTCTTCATGTGCTTATTGGCCACGTGTATACCTTCTGTGGAGAATCTATTCAAGTCTTTTGCCCATTTAAAAATTGGGTTGTTTGTTTTCTGTTGTTGAGTTGCAAGAATTCTTTATATATTTTGGATACTAAACCCTTATCAGATGTTTGATTTGCCAATAATTTCTCCCTTTCTGTAGGTTGTTGTTTCACTTTCTTAATGATATCCTTTGATGCACAGAAGTTTCTAATTTTGATGAAGTCATATTTACCTATTGTTTTGTTGCTCATGCTTTTGTTGTCTGTCATACCTAAGAATTCATTGCCAAACCCAGGGTCATGATGATTTACCCCTATGTTTTCTTCTAATGAGTTTTATGGATTCAGTAAGCTCTTATATTTGATTTGAGTTGGTTTTTGTGTATGATAGGAAGTAGGAGTTCAACTTCATTTGTATGTGGAAGTCCAGTTGTCTGAGCACCATTTCCCCTGTTGAATGGTCTTGTCACCCTTGTCAAAAATCAGTTGACCAAAGGTGTATGGGTTTACTTCTGGACTCTCAATTCTATTCCATTGGTCTATATGTCCATTTTTATGCCAGTACCACTGTTTTGATTACTGTAGGTTGGTAGTAAGTTTTGAAATTGGGAAGTGTGAGTACTCCAACTTTGTTATTTTCAAGATTGTTTTGACCGTTCAAGGCTGCTTGTAATTCCATTTGAATGTGAGGATTGGCTTTTCTTTTTCTGCAAAAAACAAAAGGCTGTTGGCATTTTGTTAGGGGTATGTTGAATCTGTAGATTACTTTGGGTTGTATTGACATCTCAACAGTATTGTCTTCTTATCCATTAACACAGTATGTTTTTCCGTTTACTTAGGTCTTCCTTAATTTCTTTCTGATAGCATTTTAGTTGATTGTCCATCCACTTCAAATTAGTCAGCAGTTCTTAGCAGATGGGTGGTTAGCTTGTTATTCAATTCACATGTGCAATCAGAAAATTAGTTTCGTTCCCATCACTACCTGCCTTCCCTCCTTTATTTATTAAGAACTTACTATGTGTGACGCACTCTGCTTTATTAGTGATAAATAAAATATATCCCCAGGCCCATTCAGTAAGCATTGTACAAATAACTGTGTTACAGAATTAATTGATTTGATCTAGAAGAGAGCAACAACTCTCAACATGCCATGAGAAACTAAAGACAGAAAAGGTTACACCTAGCCAGAGATGTAACCTTCTCTTCATAGAGGAAATGGCATTTGGGTGCAGAGATGGTGGGTGAAACAGGACATTCCAGAAAAAGGAAGCAGTATGGCCAGAGGGCAATAAGCAGTCTAGTTGGGTTAGAATATAGGGTATAATGGAAAGCAGTAAAAGACAAGAACGGAAAGAATTTGGGGCTTTGAATGCTTTGTTTTAGTAAGGAATGGGAATCCACTGAAGGTTTTGGGTAGGTATATAGTGGTATGATCTGAGCTGTTCTGTGGGAAAACTCATCTCTTAGCAGTGGGTTACGATAGTTTGGAGGAAGGAGAGTCTGAGGTGCAGGGAGACTGGTTTGGAATAGCCAAGACAAGAAATAAGGAAGGCCTAGACTGGGGTAGTTGCAATGGGGGTGGAGTGTAGGGATGAAGTTTCAGAGAAACTGTAGAGGTGAAATTGACAGGATTTGGCAATTATGGCTGATAGCAAGAAAGTGAAGTCAAAACTGAGAGATTTCATGTCTGTGTGAGCAAATGAGTTAATACCATTAACTGAATTAGGAAAAAGAACAGGTTTGGGGGGAAAGGTGAAAGTTAGGTTTCGGAACTTGTCTACACAAATAGTTCCTGCACCTGGATAATTGCTATATTGCAAACAATGGCTGTTGTCACCATCAGGCTTGAGGCTGCAGGTTGAGGGTATCAGATGGCGAGTGCTTGTGCTTCTGCCTCCAGAGCTCCAAGAACAACCTGGAGGGAATATGGCCTACTGCATGTACTCATTCATTCATTCAACAAGCCCTAATAAACCGCTCTACCTGCCAGGCACTGTGGGAAGCACTGGAGATACAAAAATGAATTAGACATAGTCCCTGGTCTCAAGGGCACTCTTAGGAGCAGCCATGTTTGTGACTGATTATAATACCAAGTGGTTTATTTATATTTGCTGTAAAATGCTTTACGGAGTCTTTGTTTACATCACCCAGGTTTTCTTTTTATTCCATTTGTTGCATTACAAAGCCTCACTCTTACTTTTACTTACTAATTTTCCCACATTTGTTTTTGAATTTTGTATTCCAGGATTATAGCGTCACCTATGGCCATTGTCCGGAAATCACAGTATACACAAGCTGCTGCTACTTTCCTAGCGCAGCACAACTTCCTTCCTTGTGGGCAGAAAATAAAAAATCTCTTCTTAGCATGCTGGTGGAGGTGAGTCTTTCCCTTTTAACTAGAAGCAAACTCCCAGGAATGTGTTCAATGGAAACTTTATCAAAACATTTTCTTAATCTTTTACCAAAAATTTATTATTATTTATTTTAAATGTATATAGGAAGGAGAGTTTGTTCAATTTATAGTGCCTAAATAGGTGCCTTGAGTTCACACATCTGGAATCTGCTATAATATAGATAATGTCACCCTATGAGAAGTTACATGTTCTTTCATTTGAATATCACATGAAGTTACTCGAGATCGTGTACTGTGGAAAGTTAAAGGCATCGGAAGATTTGGGTTCTAACCCTTTAGGCTTTGACTCTGTTGGAGTTCTCTTTTCCCTTATCTCTATGCCTCTGAAGCAGTGAATGAGTCGCTAAGAAGGTCAGAGGCATTGGAGAAGGACAAATAAGCCAGTCTTAGAGGGATTTTTGTTGTTTTGTTTGTTGTTTTTGTCATGCCTCAAGCTATTGCCTCCATCTGACATTATGAAAACATAAATTTATATTTTAAACATTTTTTCAGGTTCACAAGGGAGTTCATGGATTTGTTAAAGACAAGACTGGAAAACCAATCTCTAAAGCAGTCATTGTACTCAATGAAGGGATAAAAGTGCACACAAAAGAGGGAGGCTATTTCCATGTGCTGTTAGCCCCAGGTGTCCATAACATCAATGCCATCGCAGAGGGCTATCAGCAACAACATTCACAGGTAAGAAACTCAGATAGGGGCGTGTCATGTAAATTCTTATTCTTAAAAGTTCGATTTTATTTTGAAACACTTGTTAGAAAACTTGTGCGATATAAAGAAATAAAAAGTGTGATTATGAGATCTTGTTATCTTTCTGCCCTTTAGCAACAAAAGGGACATTTTTATAGCATTTTGTATACTTGAGATGACAGTGAATCATCTCTTCGGTTTGCTATAAAGGCCGTAGGAATACAGCAGGGATACAATACACCTTAAGTAAACTTTTTCATAATTCTCGCTCTTTATCTTCCTAGGTCTTTGTGCATCATGATGCAGCGAGCTCTGTGGTAATCGTCTTTGACACAGATAACCGGATATTTGGTTTGCCAAGGGAGCTTGTGGTAACTGTATCAGGTAAAGAAATTTATATTTTTAGTGGTAGACGTTAACACCAGTCTTGACATTTCATTTTTTTTTTTCTTCTTGTTGGACAAGCCATTTTTTAAATTAAACTTATTGGGGTTACATTGGTTTATAAAAACTGACGTTTCAATTTGAGAGTGGATATCCTCTATAATCACCTGAAGCTAATCACTTTTCTTCTACTGTTTCTTATCTAAACATGATTTTTCTGGAACGCTGTTCTCCTGTGTGTGTTCATGGCTTGCCCCTTCACATTTTCAGGTCTGTACTCAAATGTCACTTCCACAGAGAGACCTTCCCTGATCGCCCTACCTGAAATAGTCCCCCTGGCACTATCTCCACCTCACTTGTTTCTATTATAGCTCTTAATCACTAGCTGACATATTATATATTTATTCATTTACTTGTCTGTATTCGATCTCTCCCACTAAAATAGAAGCTCTGAGGGAGGTGGGAGTTTACCTGCATCCCCCATGCCTAGAACTATCGTTGACATGTAGTAGATCTCAATGAACGATTTGCTTTAAGATCATAAGAAAGTCCCTTGGACGACAACTTGTTCCTTCTATTTTTCCATGACCCTGAAAGGAGGAAGTATTTGTTTTCTCCAGTATTAATGTGTGCCATTACTTGAATTACTAAAAGGTTAGAACGAAAAAAAAGATGTGGTAAAATAATAAATACTGTGTTGTATTGTCTTTTTGACAGAGAGCCTTGGTTCGTTTCTAAGTGCCACTTGGACTTGACGCAAAATAACCAAGTTTTATTACAGAGTATGTGAGGGAAAAATCCTTAGTTGAAGGAGAGGGGTATATTATAAACATGGTCAAATCATAGAACATGTTGTGGCATGTTTAAAGTAAAGAGTTCTCAGCTTGAACCAGATAAAACATGAATCACTTACTGGTTAGAAACACAGGAGCTAGAATTCAGCCACAGTTTAAATCTGGCCCTGCCAACATTTGCTGTTATGAACTTAATTTTAATTATGATTTTATTATCATTTTCTCTTACTAAGACTCTAATTCTGACAACCTCATGTACAAATATTTTAAATAAATGAGAGGCTTTGAATGAGATGAAAATTTACTAGAAAGGAAAAGAAGTCATTGATAAATTGCAGAACAGTAACAGTTTGATTTCATTGTAATAAATGAAAAATAAATATATGAGTTATATACATACACATGCATGAAGAAAAATCTGGGAAAATATGCATAGGGTTGTTAAAAATGATCTTGAGGTAACGGAAATGGGAAGATGTGAGGCTTTTGGTTTGGGTTTTTAGTATTTTTGCTTATCTTTTTCTAATTTTGTATACTATAAATGTACTGCTTCTGTAATAATGAAAGGTTTTTGAGTACACGAAATAAAAATAAAACAAATGAAGGGCATATTATAATATTAAAAGTGCCATTGTAAGAAGCTGCTTATTTATATCCTGAAAGTAGAATACCATTCACATAGTGGTTTTGTTTCTCAGGTGCCACCATGTCGGCATTGATCCTAACAGCTTGCATTATTTGGTGCATCTGCTCAATCAAATCTAACAGACACAAGGATGGCTTTCATCGGCTCAGGCAGCATCATGATGAGTATGAAGATGAAATTCGCATGATGTCAACCGGCTCCAAGAAGTCCCTCTTAAGCCATGAGTTCCAGGATGAAACAGACACTGAAGAGGAAACATTATATTCCAGCAAACATTGACACGCACACCTTGCATATCTCCCAGCATCAGTACCTTTTGGGAGACATTGCATTAAGAAGAGAGACTATCTTGCTTCTTCAAAGAGCTTTGGGAAGTTAACTTGCTAAATTTGTATTCTCTGTGAGTTTGGCTGGCAGTTTTTGAACTTCCCCTCCTTAAAGTACTATTACCTTAAAAAAAAAAAAAAAAGAAATCTGCTTTCTATTTATGCAGCAGAGATGGGACAGCCACTTTGTTTTTCTTTTTAATTTAAGATAAGCTGTTCGGAGCTTATGTTATAACTACAAAAGCCAACTAGTGGATGTTGTATTTTGCACATCAGGTGTTTACTAGTGGCTTTAGCTTTTTTCTTTATTTTAAATGGCCAAAAGAATCCAGAATCATTAAGGCAGGGACAGCAGTCAGAATCTGACATAAAGCTTTAAAACTCGAGGTTTTCTCAACCTACTGAGGAGTTCTTTTCTCTAGTTGTTAAATAGCTGGAGTTTCTCCCATTATTCAGGTTTAATGGAGGCTGAGTTCATTTTTAAACATATAACATTAGGAAATGAATAAATGGGCTTTCGCATTTGCTTTCTACCTGTTCCAAGGCTAGATCAGAACTGGTAGGCTATGCTCTAAGCAGGATTTCACTACCTCTCTTGTAAGGTTTAGCAAAGTTCTAAATAGCCCCATTTTAAGGGAGAACTTGTTGACTTTGTTGTAAAAGATCTAAATGTCCATTTGAATGAAGCTAAGAGAGTGATCTAGCAAAAGCTAAAACTCATGTTGCCTATCTTTTAACTTGGTAAAAACCCACAGGTGCTGCTGCTTTTATCTGTGAAGCACTAGTTTATTCTAGGAATGCTTAACTCTTTAATATTTCCCAAATTTGAACCTTTTTCTATGTTGTACACTTACGGTTTTCAGATTACCCAGCAATCTAGAAGATATGAATTCTTCTGAAAGTATCTGGAAGTGTGGAAGAAACCTACTTGCACATTCTTACCCTACATTTGAACACAAAATAACTACATTTCATACTCCAGCCCAAACCTATGCCTTGGAATAGCATACTGTTATTGAACTAGCTTGGTCAGTCTTATTCATATAGACCTCTGCAAGTGATTGGGTTCTTGGTCCTAATGTTTCATTTGACAGTCTCGTTTTGATCAACCAATTTTGTTAAAAGTTCAGTTGAAAGCATTTAAAATGGCTCCGTCCATTTAAAAAAATGTAAACTATGAACTGCTGTGTGATATGACACTGTGGTGACAGGAGTATCATCTTCACTGCCAGTTGGGTTATTCAAAAGACCTGAGAGATTTGCATTTTATTGTGTCTGTTATTCAGTGGAAGTGATGCTGTTTGTAAGTATGAGTCTTACCAATGATCTAATGGTTTAATACCTTTGAATGTTTTAATGGCCAAGTTGCTGCTGAACTTACACTAATCAGGGGATCAAAAAACTTGCTCTCATCCTTTCAAATTGTATTCTATATCCATTAATATATCAATCATCCCAAAGCTTTCCTGTAGAGTGGTTTACCACCCACCTAGATCATTCAACCAGGTTTTGTGAGGAATGCACCCAAAATGGCTTTATAAAAAGAGATTTGGTTGAGCAGGAATAACAAAGTCATGACACTTATTATTGAGTATCTGTGATAAATTTGGGTTGTTCACAGTTAAGCCATTCTGGTATTAACAACTCTAAATTTTGAGCCCTTGCCACCCCACTCTTACCCCACCACGTACATAAAACAGTGTTGGTGGGGTGCTAATACTTAATGAAATATACGTGATTTAATTGCTTCTAATAATATTTCACATTTTCCTTAAGGGGATAATGTGGTCTTTTCAGCTTTATTTTTAAGAATGAAAAGTCAGAAAACAAACAAAGGGCCTGTGAGTGGCTGGCTCTGCTTGAGACATTGCAGGTAGAAATAAAACAAAGTTGATGTGACAGCCTGTAGTTAATTAGGTCTTCGCTAGAGGAAGCCTTATAGGTTCATTTCTCTCTTGAATTAAACATGTCTTTAACTGTACACCACAATGGCTGGATTCCACCCCTTTTAAGCATGTATAAATTTTTTTTAGAAATGAACATACAAGTAGTTCTTTTCATCATTTTTTTTTCTGAACGGAAAACCAAATTCTGCTATAAATCTTGAATCGTTAATGAATTTCGATGTAATGCATTATCCTGGAAAACAGGGCCTTCTCCGCCTGTGTTACCTATTACCATGAATGTATCGATCATGACTACTAGGTCTGTGTTCTCTGCCCTGCTTTGTCTTTTATTTGTGGATCTAATCTAATATTAGACCACATTGACTGCTTAAGGCATTGAAGCCATATGGGATGAGGAATGCATTTTTTTCAGTGTTTCTCCTAGAGACTTTCCATTTCCTTGGAGTCATGGAGGCAAGTAAGTATCACAGTATTAAGAAATTTGCCCAATCCTGAGTTGTGCCTTTCTTTACTCGTAAGGCATGGATTTGGGTTTTGTTTTGTTTTGTTTTGTTTTGTCCTGTGATCAGTTTGTAAGCCTTCTTCTCTCCCAGCTCCTTAATAAAAGCAAAGTGATTGAGTAGGTAATGTGCAAAGTGTCTGCCTGTGTAAATGTATTTGTACTGATGATGTAGCTCAAAGATAAACTCAAGTTAATTTCAGAAGGAAAGACCCTTTGGTTTTGATGTATGTTGCTGAACATTTGGGTAGTGATTGGGATCCCATCCAGTGGAGGAATGCTTGCAATTCTCATTGGAGGGAATTTGCTTGGGATTTTGTCATCCTCCAGAAAGGAAACATACTGTATAGTAGGCCCAGTGTGATCGATTGGTTTATCTTCAGTAACTTTCACCTGAATGAGATTTGCTGAATTAATGAATATTGAACTTAAAACTAATTATGAGTTGACAAATAAATAAAAGGTAGTACTTATGCCTGAGCTTATTGTGTTTCTGAGCTAACACCAGGTTACTCAGTAACCATGACTTGTTCCTCCATTTTCATTTATTCTCAGCAGTAAATACTTTTACCTTCTTGTCACCAGAAATGCACTTGTGCCAGGTTTTGTCCCAGCTCTATTAAAGGCTTCTGGGCTATAAATGCTGAATTTGTGCCCAATGTTATGGTTCTCTGGTAGAATTGTTTTTTAACAGTAGCAACTTTATTGTTAGTACAAAAATTCCACTGTGGTTGATGTTCAGTGATTTTCTTTCTAGCAACTTTTTGATGACTATCTGGGTTTCTGATTTGTCTTAAAGCAGATTTGGGGGGGGGGGTGATTAGAGCCCTGACTAATGTCAACTGAACTTGGATTTCCAGTTCATAAAAAGATATCTCCCAACACCTATTTCTTCTGTGTTTTGGCAATAATTAATATTCCACTTGACTTTCAGCATACTATCCTAGTTGATTTTGATTTGACAGAATACATTATGAAATTTGAAAGTAGGCTACAATTTTGAGGTAACTGGATATAAATTATGTAAATATGTATGATTATGACTTTTATAAACAGCATAACATGAGTGTACTAGCTACATTCTATTCTGGCCATGCTGCAGATTTTCTGGAGGTATGACATAATGATATTTTTTTATGCTCTGATTAAAAATCAGTTTTTCACCTCTCCATTTTTTCAGAGTGACATTCCCCAGCTCCAGAACAATCTATAGCTATTTATATGAGGTGCCCAACACTCATTCATCTCAAGTGCTTCAGTCTTTGGTTTATTTCATGCACTGTGCCTTCAAAATGAAGTTTTTAAAGGGGACTTTAAACAAAGTTGAATCTTAGTTTTAAAAAGTCAATCTGTGTAACTTATGTGAAATCTAACTGTAATGAGGTCCTTTCTGTTTTTTATATGTAAACAGATCTACTAATCCTGTATAAAAGTTATTTTATGATGTTTGTCTTTCTTTGTGTTTTGTCTCATAATCTCTTTTCAAAAGCAATAGACCAGAAAAAGCATTGTTCCAACTTGAAAGTTATGTATTTAGCTTTTCTACCTATACCAGGAGAAAAATAGTGCCAGGCTAGGAATACAGTGTGTTACCTGTAGAGTGTTTTTATCATCATGAATTGACCCAAAAGAAAACTATGTTTCTGAAATAATCACATCATATAATAGCCACATTTCTCCTTTCTATCTGTAGCCAGCCCAGTTGACATATGTCCAATCATTCCACAATGAACCCACAGAACTGGCCATGGAAATGTTAATATGCCCATTTTAAACTTGTTTGTTAAAAAGTTGGTCCTTTTCACAGATGAGTCCAGTGAGAATAATTTGTCATGACATTCCTCGGCACAGTGGTGATGAATTCATTTAGCGATAATTTGTTGGTACTGCTGCTCCAGTAGGAATTGGGAAAGCAAAGTTACATAAGCAACATGGGCTCTGCTGACAAGGAACTCAGTCCAGACCAGGGAAACAGAAATGGAAATTAGGTGTACCATGTTTCCCCGAAAATAAGACCTAGCCAGACAATCAGCTCTAATGTGACTTTTGGAGCGAAAATTAATATAAGACCCAGTCTTATTTAACTATAATATAATGTAATGTAACATAATATTATGTAATACCAGGTCGTATATTAATAAGACCTCTAAAAAGAAAGTCTGCTCTGAAGAAGTATAGCATAAAAATTTGACCCTGGACTTTGAAGTTGAACCAATCTATGATGGATTCTTGGCTCTGCCACTTGCTCCCTATGTGACTTTGTTTTATACAAGTTTCTTAATATTATCTGAGTGTCATTTTCTCTACTGGTTAAGGAATAATACCTGATAGGATTGTCATGGGAACTAAGGGAAATAATGTTAGCAAAGGGCCCAACATAATATTTGACTTGGAATTGAATAACGATGGCAGCCAGCATCATTTGCTGTTTTCTGATCCCTTTGAAAGAAAGTTATTTTATCAAATATGTGAACAAAGATCTGTTTACAGGCAGTCTTTTTAATTTAGAAAAAATCCTGAGACATGAATACTAAAGAAAAAAAGCTATGAAATTTTCCATTATGTGGTAGATTGTCTCTAGCATGGCAGTAAGGTTTTAAAATTTGTGCCAAATGCTTCAGATTTGTTTTAAAATAAAATTTGATTGTATTTATGCTTATTCGATGAAAACAGCCTTAACTGCTACAAGAAGTCTCAACAGTGATGATGGTTCTTTTTCCCCCCAGTGTTTGAAATACTGTCCTGAATTTTTGTCAGGCATTTTCTCATAACGGAATCAAGAACCTTTTGGTTTGTATCATGAACAGTAATCTGGTTATGTTCAGTTTTTCAGATTTCTAGAAAACGATTGTTCTCGGCAAAACTCAATGCTAATACACTACTCAGTTATGAATAAATATCATCATGTAGGTTTTTATCTCTTATTCTCACTTGCAGTTAGAATGCCAACTGATTATGCTATTTATTGCAAACCTCAGATATATACATCGTTAATTATTACCCACAATGTAAAAGCAATGAAATCAGCATATAAAGCCCAATTGTAACTTTAGTATCACAATTTCCACCTTACATTAATCAGTACAATGTTAACAGCAAGCCTGGTAAGTTTTGGCATTTTGGTTGGGGTTAGATGGAATCCAATTCCCTATGACTGTGTAAACAAATGTAGATGAGGCGAGCAAGATTTGGAGTAGAAAGATGTTCAAGTTTCGAAGCCATCCTGGAGGACGTTTGAAACCAAGAGAGTGAGAAGATCGATTCGATTGAAACTATGAGAACTAGAAGTGGGAGTACTATATTGAGATGGATGCCTCAAATTCAACAAAGACTTGATTCATTTAGAAGCAATATGAAGAGGCAGTGATAAAGCTGTAGGTGGAAAATAAAAGCAACGGGTGAAGATTTTAGGTGGAACATGTACAAAGAGATGCAGATTAATTAGAAATTGTTATAATGTGGATTATATTCTGTGATTGTCATTGAGGTTGAGCCAAAGTGAAGGGGTCAAGGGGAAGATCCAGATTGCTAGATCTGAACCACGACTAGTCTCAAGTATTTGAAGTTATTCCAAATAATTATTATTGTCTCTTATTATGTATTGTATGGTTCCTACCAAGAGTTTTTTAAGATCAAACAGGCTTTTGATTTAGCGCTTGAAAGATACGAAGATGCCCAGAAGAATTGATCCTAAAGATAGATAGTTGGGGAATAGGATAGATGGGGAGCGGGCCAATAATGGTAATGGATGAATTGGATGACTGCTGGGTTTTTCAAAAATAATTTTAGAATAGCTTTAGATTTACAAAAAAGTTGCAAAAATAATATAGATTTGGCTGCTGGGTTTTTATTTGGAGGATGTGGATGATGGTAGAGCAAAAGAGGAATAATTGTAGGTAGTTTTCAGCAGTTCTTGAATGGAATCCATTTGGAAAGGACAGGGCATAGGAAATGGTGTCAGGTATGCATAGCCTGGGGATCCAGGTGTTAGGCCATGTGGTACTACTTCTAGAAGACTGAGTTTAAGTCAGATCTCTAGTGGAAGGTATCTGCATCCTAGATTTGGAGGAGACCTCACAATGACCAAATATGGACAAAGATAACCAAGCATATTGAGAAATAAGACACCACCAGTAAGAAAGCAGAAAAAGTTCTACACCGGTTTCAGATGTTGACATTGTAAAACAACTGTAAAACAAATATACTTAACTGTTTTCAAAGTAATAAAATATAAGTCTGAGACTGTCACAGAAAACAATCAAATAATAGAACTTTCACAAATGAAAGTACAGAAACTAAAGTTAAATGGATAGTTGTAATGGCAGATTGGGCACCGAGAAGCAATGAACTAGAACACAGATCCATAGAAATTCTCTCTTAGGTAGCACAGGCTGAAAGTTAGCAAATAGGAAGGAGAGGGTAAAAATGTGGATTTTAACACAAGACAAATATATGTTTGATAAGCATATATTAAAGAAACGTAATTTGGTGGTTACCAGAGGGTAAGGGGGTTGGGGGGTGGGGGATGAGGGTGAGGGGGATCAAATGTATGGTGATGGAAGGGGAGCTGACTCTGGGTGGTGAACACACAGTGTGATTTATGGATGATGTGATACAGAATTGCACACCTGAAATCTATGTAATTTTACTAACAATTGTCACCCCAATAAATTAAAAAAAAAAAAAGAAACAATCCAAGCAAGAAAAAGTAAACATCCGTACCTAGACACATCAGTGAAACTGCTGAGCGCCAAAGACGAAAAAAATGAGTAAAGCAGTGAGAGAAAATAAAGTTCAAAGTATTAGCAGTTAGACTAAGAGATTAGACTCACTCCCAACAATGGAAACCATAGTACAGTGAAATTATACTTTGAAAGTGCTGAGGAAAACATTAAATAACTTCCAACAGAATTCTATATTGAACACATCTTTCAAGAATGAAGGTGAGGGACGACCAGTTAGCTCAGTTGGTTAGAGCACGGTGCTCTTAACAACAAGGTTGCCGGTTCAATCCCCACATGGGCCACTGTGAGCTGTGCCCTCCAAAACCAGATTGAAACAACTACTTGACTTGGAGCTGATGGGTCCTGGAAAAACACACTTAAAAAAAGAATGAAGGTGAACCTCCAGGTAGCTGGAAATATTACTGTCAACCTAAGCTACTTGTCTCCCAATATTTCATTGTAAAATAATGCAAAAAAAAAAAAGAAGGAAAAAGTAAATCTATACAGGAACCACACTCA
Source organism: Rhinolophus ferrumequinum (assembly GCF_004115265.2). Lineage (NCBI taxonomy): Eukaryota > Metazoa > Chordata > Mammalia > Chiroptera > Rhinolophidae > Rhinolophus > Rhinolophus ferrumequinum. The sequence goes on along the minus strand of NC_046304.1, from coordinate 17,455,005 downwards.
GCATAACTTGAAGTCAGAGAATTTTCAAACTTCAAACTGACTGAATAAAAAGAAAAATCACCAAATCTCAGCATATACTCTCATATGCCTGTCCCAGCCCCACCCCGGGGCAGGCTATGTAGAGAGAAAGCAGATGGAGATAAACTGCACAAAAGACAGAAGAGGGATGCCAGCGAAAGGGCCTAAAGTGGGTCTAAACTATTGCCTGAAAGATTAACTCCACCTAAGTCTGAATGGTCTAAAAATCATGTTCAAGCAGATCAGAGCACAAACTATAGGGAAGGGACTTCAGAGTGAACACAATTTAAATGGGCAGGCGTGATTTAAAGGGGCAGTGTTGAAACATAGCTTCTGGTGAAGGAAAAACATGGGAAAGAATGGAGAAGCCTGCTTTGACATTTAGGTGATGAAGGAGAAAAGAAGTAAAAGAGGAAAATCAAGAGTCCTGTGAGATAAATGAGAACTGCAATATTATAGCACTTAAAACCCCTCCCTAAAACAAACAAAAACCCCTCAAATACCTAAACTTTGCTATATTGACAGAAGAGACCTCGGTCGTGACGCCTGAGAATATAAATAACATGAGTATTGATAATGAAGAAATAAATTTGTCATTACTGGTAGGTATGATTGTGTATGTGGAAAATACAAAATAATCTACTGGTGAATTAGAAATAATAGGAATTTAGTTCTACTTTCAGTCGTGAGTGGATTGGATTAAAACAGACCTTCCCATCAAGACCAATTAGAAAAGCTGTATTTAAAAAAAAAATAAAAACTGCTTGAAGGATTGGAGAGCTACTTAAAGTAACAAGAACTTATGGGATCAAGATCCTAGACCAAAGGGAGCTCGAGGGTGAACATGATAGTAAAGTTTTCACTTTGAGGTGTTTGTTGATTTGTAAGTGGTGAATAAGAGAGACACTTAGTAGCAGAGAAGCCAGGCAAGAGGCAGAGAACCGGAGTAGAAGCTTTAGGTAGCATCAGTGGGTCAGGAAGACTATAAGTTCAGCACCTATCAAGGAAGAGGGTACTGGTCAGTGGGCTTTGTTAGGGCACTTGTGTGGCTACACACTAAAAGTAAGGGCTCATCAGAAACAGACCAATTCCTACAAAAAATACAGTCCCACTTGGTCTTAGTTCCACGCTTTCCTGGAGTAAGCTGATATGCCCCTACCTGAACCGGCTGTAAGGAGCAGCAGTAAGCTGTCTCTGGAGGAAGGTACCATCTGGAGCCTCAAATGATGACTACAAATTGTAATCTGTTATTTACAGCATCCAATGAAAAGTTACTTTTATTATTAAAGGACAATATCAAATGATGGAAGATGAAAAAAAAACAGAAATAGTCCCATGGGAATTACAGATTTTTTTTTTCAATTACCAGTCAATAATCAACCTTCTGGAAACTAAAGAAAAAAAGTTTTGAAAGCAGTGAGAGAGGAAAGATGCCTTAGCTATAATGGAAAAGCAATTCTAGTAACAGCCAGTTTCTCATGAGAAACTGTGGAGGCCAGGAGGAATTGTCACGTTTTTCAAGTGCTGAAAAGAAGAAATTGTCAGATTTCCCAGATTCTATATCCGACAACAATATCTTTCAGGAATGAAGGGGAAATTGAGACAGTCTCAGATGACGAAAAACTAATAGAATTGGTCTTCAGGTGACCTACTCTAA